>NW_024468909.1:2479091-4958182 GCF_011745365.1 Cryphonectria parasitica EP155
AGGTTGTTCCACAGAACACAAGAGACATATTCGCCAGTAGGCAGAAGGAATCTGCGGATGTACTGGTCTGGCTGCCAATCGACAGGAGCAGAGATGAGGAAGTATTTCACTTAAGCGCGCGCGATCAGTGTTAGTCAAGTCGCACGCTAGCCGAGCAAAGAAACGGTAATCGGAAAGTGGGAGGGAAAAAGGGAGGACCTACAATTATCGACTTGTTGCAGAGCAACCTGTGCATCATGTGGTAGCGCCTGCTGAGCCTCTGTGCTCAGCATGAAGGTCTCTGGTTTTTGTGGTGCAGCCATGGCGCCGCCTGGTTGTTGATACATAATAGTGGGCAGACACTGCTGAAGAAAAGGGGAGAGAGGGAGCTTCCTGCTCGGTCACTCCAGTGTCCCGTCCGCGACAAGTATGGGATTAATCCGCTGATCGCAAGCCAACGATGAAGGGCGTTGTTTTGGATCAGGAATGGAAGGGTGCAGCGCAATTGACAGTCGAGGTCGAGACGGCACCAAAAGCGTTAGAGTGTTCGCCAGTTGAAGCACTCGAAGAGTAAACAAATAAAAGGAAGTAGCGACGCGAGGATCGTCGTATGCAAGCTTGTTGGGTGGGTTGCAGATGCTGCAATGGAATTTTGACGATCGTCAAGAGCGTCAAATGGGTCTGTCGCAGCCAGGCGGACGGAGAGAGGAAGATCTTGGACGATGAGGAGGGATGATGGTGATTGGCGATGCGATGCGATAGTCGAGTCCAGCCCGGATGGGGGGGAAAAGAGGGGGTTGAGCAGGAATAAATTGCAGAAACAGCGCACAGCAAAGGCCCAGCCGTAATTGCGTCTAGCGAATTAGCGGAATGGGCGTGCACTGGCCGACACCGTCAAGGCACGGTCAATAGCGCGGGAAGGAAAAAGATAGGGGGTTGGGATCGGAGAATGTGTGGAGACCACTCTCCGAGTCTTGAAGCCACCGAGCGCTCAGGTGCAGGTGATGACAGAGAAAGAGGCTGCTGATTCCCGTGGGAGACCCGCAGGAACAGAACACAACAGACAACTGAATGCTGCTGCTCTAATCCTCACTATATTGTCGTCGTTGTCGTCCTTTCCTCTCTGGTGCAAACCGAGGAGGAGGAATTGGCCGTGTCGAGAGATTAGGACTTGTCTATCGAGACGAGATTGGCACAGCCTGGCAAGCGAGACAGAAACCCCTAAAATAGGTGTAGAAATCCAAGAAGAAAAAAGTAGTTTTGAATCAATCAAGTGACCGGATAATTAATACCGGCTGAGGTGGCGTTAAGCTGAGAAGCAAATGATGTGTCCCTAGGATTCGCACGCAACACACAACGATGAGATGGGTCGGGCGACCTGTGTTGTTGCAGGAGGTAGGCTGCTGGGGCGAAGAGCGAGAGCAAGAGGGTCGTCGGAAAGTCAAATAAAGAGACGGGGCCGATGCTGGGTCGCGATGATGTCGAGGCTCTCTTCTCTGTTTTACGGAACACACACACACCAAGAAAGTAGTAGGACTGATACCGCTGGTCCGGGGTTGACAACGGGCCTCCTGAGACACGAAGGAAGGGATAAAGAAGGAGGGAGGAAGAGGAAAGTCTTGAACATCAAGAAATTTCCAAAGAGGTCTTGGAAGCGCAGGAGGGGGGCAGGAAGGGAATAAAAGAGGGATGTCCTGGGGGTTTAAGGAAATTCGTGCCTGTGCTGCTTCAAATGGTCTAGCACAGTCCGACCTGGATGTACCAGTCTAGGTACCTGGTCACTCAGAAAGAAGGGGAGGACAAGAGGAACAAGCACGCACGACAAGAATGTGTGGACTGGGGCGACAGGGGTGTCCACCGTGGACGAGCCAGGGCCCAGCTATACATGACTGGCTGCGAGAGGCCAGGGCACGCCAGGGGGGGGGGGACGTTGGACGGGCGGGACCACAGCGCACAGGACAGGTCCAGGAGGGTGGGTGGGTGGACAGGGGGGTAGGGAAGGGGACATGGGCAGAGCCAGCGGCAGCGCAGAGCCAGGGTATAAGCGTGGATGGGCGCCGTTGGTCAAATAAGTAAGACGAGGGAAGGAGGACGAGGACGAGGAAGGAGCAGCCACCACCACCAGGTCTTAGTAGGAGAGAAGGAAGGGGAAAAGAAAGAGAGAAAAAAAGAAAAAGTTGGGAAGGGTCAGACTGAGGACACACCCGAATCCTTCGTTGCTGCTCGTCAGCAGGCCAAGGCCCGGTTTAGCTAAGCCGGCTTGCTCTACTGGTCTGGCTGTGTGTATACAGCCTGCTGCTTGTGGTCCTTTTGTTTTCTTGTTTCTTCTTCTTTTCTTTTTTCGTCCTGGCCGGTGCCTCTTCCTTACTACTACAGTATTATTATGCACCATATATTTGCGGGTCGGTTGACATGAAGACGAGCACACGAAGTTGCGCAGTTCCCGCTGTCCACGGATGCCGCTGGTGGCGGAGATAGGATTGTTCGAGAGAAGAGAGAGAGAGAGGAGCTGGGGCTTGCGCACAGGTCCTCTATTCAATTTGTATACCTGGTACTACTACTATAGTGTATATGGTACGAGGGCTCCACAGGATGTGCGAACACCGCAGAGAGAGACAGACAGACACAGACACGAGGACTATTGCTCGGGTTGTACAAGCAGGAAATTGGGCAAAGCCATGTTTGGGCTAAGCCGTATCCCATCAAGGCATCTGGGGCCGTTTCTCTGGGTCCCTCTGGGGTCAAAGCCAAGATGTCAAATCACTTCATAACCCACACAACAGGCCCTCAAGCGAGCGAGGTGCCCGGAGAATTCGCCTCGTGGTTACCTTCCGGCCGTCGGTAATGAGGATTATCGGCCGGTATGGAGTGCGCTGCAGTGCAGCGCAGTAAGGGCTTGTTGAGGATTGGCAGCAGACACTGTTGAAGACTTACTTGGCTTGGAAATAACCGTCCAACAGAGACGTTCAGTCTCATTCAGACATGTGTGTACTTTCTATGGTACTTACTTGCCCTAAAACTGCCATACCCTGCCCAAGTCCTCTGCTGCTCCACTGTGCTCGCTCGGAAACAACAAGAGAAGGCGTGCTGTGGTAAGCAACGGCGGTATTATCTGCGCTTGTTTGTCGCATCATACTCGTCTTCTCAATTCGAACATCGCAACAGAGGACCTAACCTGCCAGACCCCCTGTTCAGCAGAGATTGGGTCTGTCACTGGGCGCAAAAGTCAGGGGTGGGGCGTGAAGGGTCTTGATGTTCCTCGCACTGGGGCACACAAGCATACGTCCCCGTATCTGAAGGCCCCCCCCCCGACCCCCTCTCGTTCCCTCCCCCCGGCGGGAAGTATGCGAAGCGAGGTGGACAGAGATGGAGGTACGTAGTATTCTTACTCATCCCTCTCAACAAAACAATTAGAAGCCACAAAGTGGGAATCGGATAGGAAGGGGGCGCCGGCGTCGCTCCGCAAGGGGAAACCTCTTCGTTCCAAAACATCAACAGGCTAGTCGTGTTGGGTCTTGGAGAGAGAAATGTGCAGTACATAGTCCGTAGGAGAGTCAGCTGGGAACTGGCGGCGAAGATCCCTTCCTTCGGCAACTACGCTTTGACAATGCAAACCTCTGGCAAAGTGGTTGATTCTATCCCAGCCAGCACCCCCAGCTCGTGGAGGACATCGAGTCCCGTCCCTACCACCACACACACAAGGAGGCCAGTAGAGCGACCTGGACTTGCCAGCATCGCCGTGTGGCCGGTGTCCAAGATTCTCTGGGGTCACACTGCACGCTAGATGACATTCCAGGGTGTTCGTGATTGTGAAAGAAGCTTAGATAGGAAGAATTGACGGCGGCCAGAGGCTTGGAGCTCTCTGGTTGTGGGGAGGCAAGGAGCATAGTCCTCTCAACGTTAGAGACAGGGACGTCAACTCCTTCTCCCTGGATCCACGTTGGACTAAAATTTCATCAGCACGCACATACCCCCGTGCAGTCCAGAACGGGCGGCTGTTTTGCGCATGATGATACACTACGCAGTACCATTCAGGGTTCCGCGCAGAGATCCAAGCGTCGGAGGCGCAGTGGATCTGGTAATTGTCACCCGAACCGCGTTTTCGCTGCTTCTTTCAACTGTTGTCTTGGGTAAAGGAGAGGCTCTTGCGGGCAGCCCGTGGTACAGGCCAAGTCGTTCATCAGAGCGCAGAGACACTGTCTAGCCTGACGGGATGGCGTCCTTGTCGAAGTCGCTCTCATTCCATGTCCTCTCGCTTTGCCCGGTGCGGGGAGGTTGCCATGATTCGGTGTTTCTTGCCCATTCACGCCGTACAGCTCTGAGCGGACGCTGCTTGACAAAGCAATGGCCAACAATATCTCGTAGCGCAGGCCGCGGTCTGTGGCCGGCCTCCATAAGCGTCAGAACGCTGCTTAAAATAAAAATAAAAATTGCCCCTCTTGTGGCCGAGAAGCGACCTGCGAGCGCTGATGCAGGCCTGGGTGGATGGCCTCCTTACGTTGTCATGGGTAAGGCAGCACTTCAAGCGTATAGCGCATTAGATTGATGGTATGGGATTTATCGTCGTCAATTTTGCCATATTCAGAGGTGACAGCCTTGCCGTGTGTACACACACATCAGGGGCATCTGCAAGCGGACCACAATGAGATCATCCTCATTTGCCTGAATAGGTCTCACGATGCCTTTTGCTCGGTAACGAAGCGGTTTCTCTTTTCATTCTCGCTGAAACTTCACTTAGCTGCCTTTCTTTTCTTCTCTTTTCCCCTCCCCAGCCCAAGTCGTCTGTCCCTCGTCACTGGTTCATGCAATTGTCCGTAGCCGCCAGGTGACCTGGGGATCGATCTGAAGGACCGTAGTGGCTTGTCGTAGCGCGCTCCGCTGTACAGCTTGTATCCAGAACCCTGTCCAGGGCAAAAGCTGCTTTGATGGGACAAGGGCTCCCTTTTTCTTCTTTCTTTTTTTTTTCTTTCCTTTTTTCCTTTTTTTTTTTTTTTTTTTTTTTTTTGCACCCCTCCACCTTCATTGACAGCGTAATATGATGCCAAGCCGGGCGTGACGGGGATGGAGGAGACTAAAGGAGGACTAGAGGTGCGCACGGTGAATTGGAAGTAGCTGAAGAATCATACCATAGTAAAAGGTTATAAGCTTCAATCAAGGTTGGAGAGATTATCACAGATGGACAGAGCCTCATCGACCTGTGGCAGTTACTTCCAGACAGCCAGATCTGTCCACCGCCACTGTCTACTGCCGCTACCGTGAAAGACGACGTCATGTCTCGCTGCCTCCTTCTTTTTATCGTCTCCAACGCTCGCGCAAGGAAGGTGCAGGTTGTTCCATTCTTTGACTCTTCGACTAGCTACAGACCTGATTCAGCTGAGGAGCACCTGCCACCACACGACGACATCCAAGAAAGCCCGACCCGTCTACTTCTATCAAGGCTCTCAGACCCGCTCGTGGCTCTCGCTCGTGGCGGTCGATTACTATGTCAAATCTCCGGCTATGATTCGTCTACCATGGTACAATCATGGACCCTTGGCTTCAATGCCCATTCTGCATGGAGTGGGTTGAGCAATGATCAATCATTCCCCGATCGCCGAATCGGCTTAGAGGCAATCACGTACCATAATACAAGAGAGATGCATCGGAACTGGGCCCGGATGCTGAAGGAGCAGGGCCAAATCGGAGCGTGCCTTGCCTGTTCTGCCAGTCCCAGCCCTCTCTATTTCATTCCCTCCTGGTCGTCGTCCCCTCTTCTCCAAGTCACGCACACCACAGCGCAGGCCATGGCCCCACCCCTCGTGAGTAACTTAATCCGAGAAAGGATTGTGGGTGTGATATCTGAGGCCGAGCTTGCAGCGACCCACCAGGCGCTCTTTTTTTGTTGCATTGCGGCAGACGCGTTTCAGAATCAACAGGGGCCGAGCCTGAACCTGCCCGTCCTTTGCCCTCCGTCTCCCCTTGTCATGGGCCTTGTCTCTCTGGGCGGTAGGATCCACTCGCCTCTTCCAGAACGATTTGATACGAGCTCTCGGGCCATCTCCCGTGGGTTGTTCTGGTCCCCCTCTCGCCTGGCTCAACATCCCTGCAAGGCGACCATGTCGACAGTGCGTCTGCTTTTCCTTGCTCCCCCTTCAGTGACATTCAGGTGGCCTGACGTATTGGCCGCTGTGTGATTCAGCAAAACCAGACTGCAGATCTCTGCATGCCGACGGTCCAGTGGCGGGACTCTTGGCAGACACACATAGCGAATACCAGGCCAGTGGTGTCTGGGCTGCTCTCCACCAGGCGGCGCGCACCATTCTGGGCGTCCTTTTGCATGAAAGAGAGGCACGAAGAGGGGTCTCGATCATGACCACAGAGGACCCAAGTGGGACCCGCTACCATATTTTTCAGCCTATTTACTTAGGGACGGATATCCAGCATGACTGAGTAGTAGGTGGTGGTGTTCTGCATCATCCATTCCAAGAGCATGGAGTGGTTCCCGCCAGTCATCTCTTCCTGAAGACAAACTCAGTATCGGAGCTCGTGATTGTGATACTGGGAAGGGCGGGCAGACCCATCAGAACAGTATGTCATGTGTCCCCTTCTCCTGTGATGATTAGAGCGGTACCACCAGCCTTCCGAGGGAGGCGACAAAGTGCGGTCGGCAACCAAGATCAACATCAAGATACGAAGTACAATCCTCCATCCCCATGGCTAAGCCCTCAGCGGCATCCTTGACCCTAGAGTCGCATCTGAGGCTCAAAGCAGTATGACATCCGAACAACTTGGGCAGATCTCTTTTCGGAGACTAGGCGGCAGACTCGCCCAGCCGTCGCGGAGGCACGCAGTTACTGCCACGGTATGGATAGTAGTCACTCACGCTGTCCAGGTATACCTTGGGCCAACAGAGATCGCAAAACAGGGTTCAAATCTAATGCGGGATGACTGCGAGGGGCGTGATGGTGTGTGGGGCATGAGGGACTGAAAAGAGAAGGTCAACTGTTTGATCGACAGCTTGCCGAGCATAAAGCCGATCTCTGATGACTTGAAACTTGACGCGCTATGCAAGGGCACTCGCCAGAGTTGGGGACGGTGACGGGCAGGACTATGACAATGAAATCTTTGCCTGCATATGGCCTCCTAGCAAACCACCTCCATGTACGTCCAGGGAGAGACTGCATAATCACCCTGCTGCCCCATGATCACGAGGAAGAGATGGCGTGGATTTGCTCAACTATACTAGTACGCTATCCACACTAGATCGATCTCGTGATAACTACATGAACTTTTCCGCAGAAAGACATCACATCCTGATTTCTTCGTACCCGTCGCTATTACCTACTGGGTGCATCCAGCCTCTATGGTTGTACATGATGATGCAAGTATTCCACGGACTAATTTGACCCCCCCCCCCTTTTTTCTTTTTCTTTGTGGCCCATCACCTCCTTTACAAGTTTGTGTACGCCTGTCTACTACTCACACTCTCACACCCGCGCGCGTGTCCCACAGCTGCAGAAGCTACACAAGCAACACGTTTCACACGATTTTCAGTCTCAACGAACGGGCCCGTCTGGTTGGAGTTTGCTATTTTGGGGGAGAAGAGGGGGAGGTGGAGTGGAGGGGAGGGAAGCGCTTGTCCAGGCAGGGTGGACTGAAGGAGGAGGACACCTGACCAGAAAGAAGAGTCCACGCTGGTGAATAGTCCTCTTGGCAACGGCACAAACAGGAGAAGGGCCCTTCGAGGCCCAGTGAGGCTATCCCCTCCCTCCTCCATGCAGGACAACAAAGGTCGGTGCATGCAACCCACACAAGGGGAGTCAAGGCAAAAGCACGCCAAATTCTGAAGCACTAGCTCCCGTGCCTGACTGAGCATAAACGACGGCCTTCGAAACAAGACACCGGCTGGATCATAGCGTGGGCGTGGGCGTATGTAGAGAAGAGAGAGAAATGTTCCTCCCCCCTGGCTGCCTGGCTTGGTCTCCCGGCGTGACGCTCGCCAATCTCGACGTCGCCCTTCGTTCTGCCCCTTGCAGGTTTTAATTTCCCATGTCCGCCAGCCCCCAAGGGATCCATTCCCAAAGTCACGCTGTGAGGGGGGAGGAGAAAAAGGCCTAACACTCACTAGTACTATAGTAGTAGCAAGCAGAGGTCGTTTCTCCAGCGTGCTTGTTTCGTCTTTTCACTTGCACATTCTCGTCCTCGTGGCGTCGTCCTCTCCTCCTTGTTTCCATCTTCCTCTTAGATCCCGTACCGGCGGCCAGGCTCCCTGCTGTCCGGTTCGTCATGGTGCTGAAACTTGACGACTGGCGAATCCAGTCCCTTGCCTTGGACGGTTGAGCCAGCAACGGTTGGCTCCTCCCACTGCAACCACGGACGACCACCCCAACCTCAGGATAATTTCACCCGCGGGTCCACTCTCTGCCATGCTTTATTATACCATAGGACAGCACAGGTGGTGACCTTGACTAATGCTCCCCAGCAGGCGGTTTCAACAGGGGAAAGCTTAATCTTCTCCGACTAGTCTGCCCCATCGGCCAACTGGGGGGCGTCAAGTCAATGACACTCACTTACTAGGAAGTACTTATTTATGCTGCTACTATAACTACTACTATATACACAAAAGAATCATACGACAGCAGTAGTATTCGGCGCTGAGGAGCATGTAACAGTACAAGCAGTATGCCAAGGTATCGCTCCTAAAGTCGTCGTCCCAAGGATTTCCACAATTTCTTTGATCAGAGAAGGAGCTACTGTACTATCATGGTACTGTGTGCTGTACTGTGTATGCAGCACATGAGGCCTTCTGATTCGGTCCTTCACCCAGTATCCTTCGCCTCCCCCTCTTCTGCCTTGTTTTTTTCCTTTTCTCCGCCTAGGCGTCCCCATGTTCAACATCAAAGCGCTTGCAGCTGCATCTCTACAAGCTGCATCTACCTGCTAGGTCATCGATAAGAATAGCATCACTTTGTTTTCCGCCTCGACTTGCCCATCGGTAACGCTCCGTCGCTCGCTTGCCGCGGGATCTGTGCATGTGGGCATATCAAGATCAAGCACTTCAAGATCTCTGACAGAATTGTCGATGAACCATCCGTTCCTGCATCTCGCTCCGTCTCTCTCTCTCTCTCTCTCTCTCTCTCTCTCTCTCTCTCTATGTGCAGCAGCCACACGCACCTGCTGAAGAACCCTCCTCGTCTTCAAGCTTATGTAGGCCTCGGGCTTCTGCCACCCCCGGTTCTCGTGGCTTCGCTTGTCCCCTTTTTTGGCCGAGGCGCCGGTCAGCAGCCGCGCCAGCCCTGGCCGGGCACATCTGGCAGACCCAAAAGGGAGCTCCCAATCACGGAGCTTGACGGCAAGACGTCGAAACAATATACCAATGGCACGGCTGACTGTTGCGCCCCTTGTCCTCGAGTCACCAAACATCACACTAGAACGGAAGGCTTGCTGATAAGTAGAAAAGAGAGTGCGTGTTTGAGAGAGAAGGGGAAACATCCACGCGTATTCTCACCCTCACGTTTGAGATGGATCCAGGACCCCCAGCCGGAGTACCGGGAAACGTCTCGCCTATGGACGCCTCGCCGGTGATACGAGAAGAACATCAACAACAACCGCAGTCTGCCATCTTCAAAAGAAGTTGGGCTGCTTCCCATACGGGTTCTTCCCACCGAGTCCTGAAACGCAAGGGCTAAGTATGTTGATCTGGTATCAAGTCTCTTGAAACAATGACATCCACCTCTCCCAGACTTTTGGGCAAGCCACATAAAAGGTTCTGGCCTAGGGTCCCGGCGAATTACAGGCGCCATGGTCGCCATGGGGGATTACCATTGTACTCGCTTGAGCATCCGAGCGCATGCAGCCTCCTATTGGTGTGCCTGAATCTTGCATGAACTGGACACCAGCCCCAGTCTGCCCAAATGGCGGGGGGACAAGAATCCTTCGAGTCCAGGCTCGTGTTATGCTACACTATTTGTCGTCTTCTACTACTACTACTACTACACAGTACTATGTACTTTGTCTGAGTGCCACTTGTTCCCATGCACAATCGGGCCCGTGGATCGCTCCACTGTGACCTATCAAAAGTCTCAGTCACCGGTACTTGCCGCCAAGACAAGTCCCTCTCTCTCTCCTACCCGCCGCTGTGGATATACATGACTGACTTGAAGATTCAGATGATATCCACCAGATAGAGAGACGGAGGATCTTTCTCCAGAGTCGGAAGACCTCCTGCAGCAATACACAGTATTACAAAAAGTATGATGCGGCATCAAGATAAAGCACCGGTGGAGGAGGGTGGTAGCGGACAAAAATTCCCCCACCATGTCAGGTATATGAAACACCAGGAGGCACCTCGCAGCCTTGTTCGCGCGACTTCCCAGTACGACGCCACCTTTGCGAGGGTCTTCTTCCTTCAGCAAGGCTTGCTAGGTCACTTGCGGAGCCCTGCGAGGAGGCACTCTGGTGCCACGTACTCGTGCGTGGACAGGGTATCAGAGGGTGGCGTCTCCAGGCCGGCCAACTGGCATCATCCTGCCACCCCTGCTGAAGAAGAACATCCCGAGCGATCACCATAGCAGCGTCATTGTCTGAGGCTCCACATGACGCCCATTCCTCGACCTGGTCAAGAGCCGTTGTTGACGAGTGCGGCGAAGGGGCTCGACGGCTCTCCGACCTTGCATTGCTGATCGCCTTCGTGTCTCGCTGGTTGAGTCTGCAGAGTTGCCCCTGGTGTTGTTTCGATCCTGTTTGCAGTCCTTGAGTCCCGAGGATTCACAAATCGTTGGCAGGTGTAGGCTACTGGCCGTATCGTGGAGAGATGCTGCCACAGCAACTATTATGGTACGACGCCCGACGGTGTCTTGGTTGCATTGAAACATATTGCTAAATATAACGATGGACTGACTGGAGACCAGACGGAGGTTACGAGTCATTGTGCCAATACCCAAAGGCTTGGGCGCATATCAGATGCCGAAACTCGGCTTGGAGGTCCGGAACATCCATCCCCTAAGGGCATTGAGGGTTTGAGTGATTTGCCAGATGGACTCTGCAAGCGCAGGATATCCTGGGAGACCCGGATTGTCTTCCAGCCCGAGACCTCGCCTTACGAGGAGCCGGAGAGTCTGGCCAGAGGATGTGTGCGGACAAGGTCCTCTTGGCAGTGGTGCGAACTGCAGTGCCATCATCTCCCATTCATCCGTCTGATAATGCCTATACGCGGATTCCGACCGGATTTTTGCAAGCTTGTCTAGGCCCTGTGGGCATCAAAGTCATGTCAAGAGGTAGGCTGGAATTTCTGCTATTCTCCTCTCCTCTGAACGAGCGCAGGTGGCCAAGGCATACACAGGCAAGATTGTATTTGAGACAACCATGGTTCTTTTCGTGAGCTTCTTGCTCCATCCTTTCTCCCCATTCCTAAGTCGCCGTAATTCAAGGTCCGGCCAGCAGCATTTTCTGTCTCGGCGTTATGACACCGACGGGTCCCAAAGAACATTCCCACCTCCAAGATTTACACACAACATGCCGACAGCTGAGGAATCAGTTCCCCATTAGCACACTGCGCGTTGCCTCTCGTCCTGCACAGGATGACTCTCAAATCTCGTCTCCAGTAATGATTTAGTGACATCAACAGCAGACCCCCGGGACACATCGGAAGGCAACCCGGACAAAGTCACGGGGAGCGCTGCCGGATGGATCCCTTCCTCGCGCAGGGTTCTGGGAACTCCAGTCCGCGAGTGTGCGGGCGGGCGTCAAAAGATCGACTTTTCTGAAACTCACTTGGGCCGAATCTAGTGGAGAACATGCCCGTCCCTTACCATGACGCTCATGGGATCCACACAAACAGCTGTTCTCGCCTCAATTCTTTTAGCAGACAATCGTGGGAAGTAAAGGAAGTGGAAAGAAAATAAGAGGAGCACGAAGGAAAAACCTGCACCCTCCAGTCGAGGGCTGGGATGTTGGGGAGGGCATGGGAAGTTCCAGGCCCCGGGGGTTTGCCAGAGCTGCCCCCGCTGCTGGTCCATGATGCAGTCAGGGTACAGGGCAGAGCAGGCTTGGGAAGGGGTTGGTATTGTCGATATGCCACTTGGCAGCCCGTGCTTGCATGGCCGAGTGCGATGGCTATGGGTGGCAGCCTGATCGAGTTGACAGGGCTGACAGTACAAGTAGGCAGATTAGTGGCCAACCTAGTATGTGGATCGCCACCAGCATACTTGCATGACTACTAGAACGTGTCTGCGGCTTCATGGGACGCTGTCGATCTCTGTTGGCGAAAGAAAGGCATGATACTTTCGGTACAAAGAAGACCGAGAAGTAATAGTGGTGGTGGTAGATGCTACCATGCACATTGCCTATGCTGTATATGCTGGGCTGCATGGAAAAGCCTTGCATGCAGCCGGGGGCAGCGGCCTCAGCCTTGTCAATGCTAATGTTGTTAGACGGCCACCTTGGGGGCAAGTTGGAGTCGGTCAGTTTCTTCGGGAACCGCGAGGTTGGTCCGACTGGACTCCCTTGCACCCCTCATCCCCTCCCCGAATATCAGACGATCGGAAGAGCTCGTTGTATTGCATCGCATCTTTGACCTCCGGGTGATTCGGTGGCACTTGGGCGACAGGAGCTTGGGAGTAGCCCTCCCTGAGCGTGGAACGGGCCTGGTCTGTTGGGCATGGACGTGGTCTGAGCTGGCTGTGGATCTATTTTGTATAATATTTCTCTCTTCCCGAGAGTCTAAATTGAGGCACAACGCATCCAAAGGGACTTCACAGGAGACTTGACGTCGTGTGTAGGGAGTTTTTTATCCTTTCGTGAGCCTAAACTGATGTGTACGTGGCAGCATGGTAATTTCTCCTACTGACTTGGTATTACCGGCAACCTCTACGATCTAACGACGCTGAAGGCCAGCAGAGAAGCCGCACAGTGATTCCTTTTTTGACCGCGTCCAATGTCGTTCTTGTACACCTCCTCATAGACGACAATGATGCGCTGGACTCAACATTGTTTAAGATCATCATCGAGTCGGTAGCTGAAGTGCACTGCGATCCTACGTCTATACGGGCTGCTCTTGAAGGACGCGGTCATTTCGGCTTTGCTTGGATGAGTTATAAGTATGCATGGCTTGAGGACATCTCGATATGATACGAGGGTTGAGAAACATCTATCTCTCTGCTCACGCTCCTCTCGATCTCGCAATCCTCCAATCATACTGGAACAACATCGTATCTTTTTTTCTTTCTTTTCTTTTGGTCTGATGATAGAGAATGGCATTGACTGTACAACCACTCTGAATGCTGGCCAGTAAATCGAACCAGCTCAATCAGAACATATACAAAGTACACATTTCGCGAAGAGACTAATTGTCCAACCTCTGTAACAAGCCAGTCAGTCTGTTCGCGCGCGATGTGCAAGCGCACCACGCACCATAGCATAGCACATGGGCAGTCTAAGTTCCTACAAGGAACCCACCAGCGGGACGAAGCACAGCTCAGATCTTTTTTCCTTTTCTTTTCTTTTCTTTTTTTGCTTCTCTCTTTCTTCCTTTACCCGCCACTAGAGCTTAACAAATATTAACATCGTGCTTGATAGGAAGTACACTCTCGTCTCGTTCGGGCGGGCGCTCGCTGGCCTCGAACTCTTTAATCACTTAACTGCCTATCGTACGTTAGGTAGGGTCCTCTCTTGAGGTTGTCGTCCCCAGATGCAGGCTCGCTGCTGTGGCCGCAGTGGGCACAGCAACTAAGTCGTTGGGTAAGCTTCGACGGGTTTGTACCTACGATCCAGGCCCAAGACTGTATCTGGATAGACTGTTGTCCACCACGAAGAGCCACTCGCTAGTTATGGCGTGGGCGATGAATACCGCCAGACCATATAAGACTCGTCAGGACCTTTATCGAGCACAATAGAACCAGCACAGGCCCAGCATGGCAGACTGGCTAAACATTAGACGCAGTGACATTTCCGCGGGCATATCGCGTTCTCGTGGGAGATTATGACAATTGTCTGCTAGCCGAGGAAGTTGGTGGATGATAATATTCATGGGACGGACATTGATAGTGACTGGGTCGGGATATTCCTACTATCTTGTTCAGACTCATGAAAGGGTATCAATACAATACAAGAATTACATATAGAGAGGCTGTGTTGAGGCGTCAAAGCCAGCCAGCGCACAGGTTGGCGGGGGATTCATTCGTATCTAGTTCAATACTGGCCATGAGTTTTACTCAGCATTCGAGCCAGAGCAACAAGGCTGAGAACTCGAATATACAACCTTGCCAAGTTTTCCGCTTACGAGCCGATGTTATGTGTGTGAATTCCATGTAGAGCTTCTTTTGACGGGTTGGAATCAAGTATCATTGGTAAATGCTAGATTTTTGTCGACAACTAGGGTGACTCGAAGTCTAGGTATCTTATAGCGACCGGAGGCTCTTGTCCAGAAGCTTTTGGCCCTCACGAACCTTGGGGCTATAATGTCTGCGTAGCAGCTCACCCTCCCAGATAGTTGTGGCAAAGGGATTGCTTCCCTCCACAGACTCGCTGAACGGGTTAAAAGTCCCATCATCCTTCCTCTCCTCCGAGTTCCAGAGTGCCGCGATCTTCTTGCCATGTGTGTGGCTCACGTCATTGATCAGGGCCAGCATGGCCTGACACGACTTCTCTGGCATCTGCAATGCAATGGTCATCAGCTGCTTGGTGAAGGCTGCCAGTCGCAGAGGAGGGACCGAGCGGATGTTCCAGGGCGGTAACAGGACTGCAGTCAAACATCTGACCAGAAGCACGGTCATGGTTTGGATGTTGACCTTGTTCGCCTTGTTAACAGCCGACTGGGGACTGTCCGGATCCGGAAGATGCAATGACTTGGCTCCGAGCTCCAAGTTCGCATTGGTGGCCAACGGGAGAAGGCTCTGGAAGAGATGTGTCGTGAAGTATGACAAGTCCAAATGCAAATCTGCGCGTGCGTTGTGGGCGTCTTGTCCAGCCAGGAGGGCGAAGGCAGTGACTGTACACAGCAATGCCTCTCTGGTTGTGTTGCGAACTGTTGAGTCTTCTTCCTCCTCGTCGTTCTCGGCGTCTTCTGTCTCTTCCTCTGCAGCAGCGTCCTCTTCACTGTAGCGGATGAGGTCCTTGAGCGCTTCGAGCAGATCTCCGAAGAAGTCCTGGTTGATGAGGTGAGCGTACTTGGCCAACCCCTCCAGTACAGCGCCCATGAGATGTGGCAGTCTCTCCTTGAGCGCGCGGAAGTATGTGGCGAACACCAGCTTCAAGGTCTCTGACTGCATGCGGTCCCGTTCCTCGTGACTAACTAGAGCATCCGCTTGTGCCATCTCCTTCGCTAGGGCTTTCTCCTCCTTCATGGCTTTCCGCTCACGCTTTGTGCGAAACTCCTTCTTCTTCTTGAGCGATGTGCTGGGTGCTCCATCCGGACCGTCTACTCCATCCTTGGAGGCTTTCCCAGAGTACTCAGACAGTAGCCTGAGATAGAGGAACAAGTTGAGCACCGTCTCGTGAACTTGATACTTCTTTGCCTTCATCATCTTGCTGAGGAGAGATACGGCTTCCATAGACGGCCTGCCTTCTTCGTCCTCTTTGAAAAGCATCTCGAGAGACCTCAGGCACTTGTTGAAGGACTCGTCTACCCTCCGCGAGCTCAGCTTGCTCACCAAGATTTTCAGGAGGTCGGTCCGGAAGTTGAAGTGCGGAACTGCCTTGACCAAAGTACAAGCACAGGTGATGGCAACCTTAGAGAGACCATGGCTGTCCTCGGAGCCCTTCAGCTTCGCATACCTTGTCAGGTCTTTCAGGTATACTTGATAGCCTGTCACGAGCGCATGCTCGTACGTCCGCACCTTCTTGACCTCCTTGGAAAGCTTCTGGCCAGCGGGATCTTCTGAGCTCGGTCGTATCCTGTAACCGGGAATGACATCCTTGTAGACTGCCAACTGTGTCACCAGACAGAGCTTCTGTACCGCAGGAATGCGCGTGTGCCCTATCTTTGCCAGATTCTTGAATGCGCCGGGATGTTCTTCGGGGTCTTCGCTCAGTTGCGAGCCAATCTTGGCCAACTCTTCCTTCGCTTTCAGGATCTGTTCGCGCTCCGACAGCGTCGGCACAGCCTCGACCTTTTCCGACTCGGGCTCTGAGCCTGCTGCATCGTCCTCGTCTCCATCCAGCCAGTCCCCATCGCTCTCGATGGAGGCAGCGTCGTTGAAGGTGTTTTGAACCTGCTGCAAGCGACCGTCGGCAGTCTTGATGGGCAGCTTATTGCTCTCCTTGTCCTTCTTCTTGCCTTTTCTCGGTCGTGATTCGTAGTCTTGTTCTAAGTTCCAGCCGGAAGCGCTCTTGAAAAAGGCCTTTTGTACTTTGGCATCCGAAACCCCGTTCTCGGACTGAGGTGGGCTCAGTCGCCTCTTTTTCGAAGGTCGTGTCGCCATGCTCTTTGGTCGAGTTATTGAAAATATAAAGGGAATGAGTGATGTCGGTTTGCAGGAATTCGAACAATATCGAGGGGGGGCTGGGAACAAGAAGACTGATCCCAGCACTTCCTGTATCGTCGGAATCAAGAAAAAAAAAAGTTGAGGTGAACCCGCCTGGTTTAAGGCAGTTCGCAAATGTTCAGAGCAGCATACATGCGCTCAGGAACTTTTTTCCCACTGAAGACAAGTGGAACAGGCTTATCAGAAGGCTTATCCATTGGGTAGCGGGGGCGCGCCTGGGCGAAATATTCCCTGGTCGCAGTGCAGAAAAATTCAGGGGTCTATTGGAGAAATCGCGTCGCCAACCCACCACCACACTGACCCGGCTGGGGATGATTTGATCAATTGTTGATGACATCGTCTACACCGTGCGCCTGGCTGCCTATTTCCACCCACAACATACCATCTCGCTCTGCGACGCTGGTGAAGGGTGCACTGAAGCGTCATGGCACCATCATCTCTTGCTGCGCAGTTGGCGCAGATCGCTGCTAATTCCAAGAGTACTCTTAACGTCAAGGCGCAAAAGGCGGCGCATGCCAAGTCGTTGATTTTTGAACCCAAAGTCGCCGCAGGCCAGAGCTTCCAGACCGTCTACACAATATGCCGCGAAGGCTTCGATGATTTGTGCCATCTGGACGCGCGTTTTGCGCCGTACAGCGAAACACTCTTCAGCGAGCAGAGCCAAGAGGAAGACCGCACCCAGATGACCGCCGCCGAGAATGCCGAGTTGGATAAAAGGGTCGACGCATTTCTGCGGTTGGTAGGCGCAAAATTGAGGCTTATGCCGGCCATCAAGGCTGTGGAATGGCTCATAAGAAGATTCAGGTTGGTACAATACAACTGTCCTTGTAACTAGAGCGTTGGTCTGACCCTCTACTAGAATCCACGAGTACAGCACAGCGTCTCTGATCACGGCTTTCCTCCCATACCACGCCGCGCCCGCTTTCGTAACGCTCATGTCCATTCTTCCGACCAAGATCCCGCACAAGTACAGATTTCTCGACCCATATATACGGTCCTTGACTTCGCCGCCTCGGGCTACCATTGTTCAACAAGCGATACATCACTTTGATCTGCTGTCCACGATATCAACGTGGACGCTGGAATCATGCCAAGCCCAGCAACACTATCCCGGTCTTCTCTCATTTTGGGGCGGAGTCATGACGGAGGCTGTCAATGGCATGCTGGATCACATGAGATCAGGCCGAAAGACCATCCAGAGGGACAATGACCAGGATCTTTTGCAGAAACTGCTGCCCATATTGGGAGAGGCCTTGATGATGAAGAAGGTCCCGGGGCTCCAAGTCGCTACATACATGGTCATTTCGGTCTATGCCGCGAAGGGCGACCTGGACGATGCTGTGCTGCTGGAGTTCATGCATCAGTTGGTTCTCGGCTGGACGGGCGAGACCGTTCGGCCTGGTCTGGTCTGCCTCTCTATTTTGGCCCAGTACAGATCTGCTAAACAGCTGTCCTGGAAAGTGGCCAAGTCGCTTATCAAGGTCCAGGACCTAGAGCACTTGCTGCTTGATGTACACAAGGAACACCGAATTGATAAGCTGGCCAATGGTCTGGCACTCGCGCTTATTGAGCGCCTCACCAAGAGAGGTGATGCGCGCGGTTTTCCCCTGATCAAGACAGTCCTGGCCACGCGAATGCTCAGCGAGAAGCAAGCGTCTGTTATGTTCAGATCACTCTTGATAGCTGGTGTCAAGATCACCGATGATGTCGATGAAGATGGCCAGGCCCGGCGACAGTTGGGACTGGCCATTGTGGCACTCTCGCAGGCTCCAGACGAATCAGGCGAGTTCTTCCGAAAAGTCGTCGAGGAGGCCGAATTCGATATCGACGACCTGGAGTTGAGGCTGGGGGCTTCTATTCGACCAAAGAAGGCAATCAAGCAGGCGGAGGGGAACGACAAGCCCGCGGATGATGAAGCCGCAGCTGCCCTGGCTGAGGAACTGGACCTGGACGCTGGGCTGAGCCGATTGTCGAAGCATAAGAAGCCGCCAGCTCGGACTTGTCTGGCAAGCGACTCTGATCCTATATTTGACGAACTCTGCCAGCTCTTCATCACGGCCGCATCCGACAAGGCAGATCTCATGAAGCTGGATGAAGTGTCCATATTGGAACGCGACACTGCGCCCGCAGACTGCTTCTACTTCTCGTTCTATATGCGCATTTGGCTCGGTCCCTACCCGATCCTCGCTCGAGCACGAGCTCTCGAGATGGCCAAAAACCGACTTCAGGAGCCGGACTGTGCAAAGCTTGACTTCCAAGCACTTCAACCTTACTGCATTGCTGCCTTGGCTGATCCAGCCAAGAAAGTCCGCCGTGCGGCAAGTGAGTTGCTTGCGGTGCTGCAATCAAACACGAGCGACTCAGGGTCACGCAAGAAGAACGGAACACCATGGGGTTCTCAAGGCCTGTACAAGAAGGCACAGGGCTTGAAATGGTTGACACCCGAAGCTGATCGGACGTTGCTCGAGGTTGTCATTGTGCCCGCGCTAGAGGAGGCGATCATGCATGATGATCACATTCTTGCGGTGCTCAAACAGGCGCTTGAGAGCTCGAGCAAGTCCTCGACAGAAAAGGAGACACCGAAGAAGGGCCACATCTCATCCAGTGCCAGAGCATCCATTTTCGCTTTCTTGGCATCGCATGTCGTCGACTCTCCTCTCCTCAACCTCAAGCTGAGGCTCTTGAAGGCCTTGAATCAGGTACAGAAGGTCTCGAGTACGTCGAGGACCCAACTGCTTCTGCCCTTGCTACGATGGTGGTCAGCGCTTGTACACACCGATGCCAGCAGTCTAGCCGACAAGGAGGGTTTAGACGAAAACAAGATCGATTCTGCTTTTGTGGATATCGTGGTAGCCAACGACACTGCCGGACTCGAATGCCTCTTCGACATCATTCAGAGCAAGACAGCACAGGATCGCCCTAGCCTGGTGAGCGCCACCTTTGCCCGGATACGGACGATGTGGCCCTCCATGAAGGATCGAACAAAACATGATGTTGCTCAAAGAATGCTTGAATTGTCACAAACGCAGGGAACTGTCTCGGAAGAAGCGACAGATCTCTTGCGGAACGTACCTTTGACGACGGACATTTTGCTTACCTTCCTCGCGGCTCTTCAAGACGTTGCTCAGCTGGCCACAGATCCACCTGCTAGCAAGCGCAGACGGACCAGCTCGTCGGACCACCACCGTGTGGCCGAGGTTCAGAACTCCCCGGAGCTTGCTGCAGCGCTGCGGAAGATCACATTTGTTTTGCAGCTCGTGGAGTCTTCTCACCCAGCCGAGCATCCTGAGCTTCTGCAGAGCTTGTTCATGGTACTCAGCGAACTCCAGACGTTTAGGACACTCGTGGGTTCCGAACTTGGCTATCTTCAGAATCTGGTCCTTGGCAGCTTGCTTGCCATGATGCCGACATACCGGAACGACAAGAATCTCAAGATCGACACGTCTGTCGGTCATGGCGACGTCCTAGTCTCTTGCATACAGAAATCTTCGAGTCCTGCTGTGCAGAACTCGGCCCTGCTCCTCGTTGCCAGCCTGGCAAAGACGGCCCCAGACGTTGTTCTGCACAGCGTCATGCCCATTTTCACCTTCATGGGCAGCTCAGTTTTGCGACAGAGCGATGACTACTCGGCACATGTCATCAATCAGACCATCCGAGAGGTGATACCGCCGCTGATCGAGACCTTCCGAAAGGGCCGAAAACACATCGTGGCCAGCGCGTCAGAGCTTCTTGCAAGTTTCGTCATCGCTTATGAGCACATTCCATCGCACAGGAGGCAAGGCCTCTTCATCTCGCTGGTGGAGAACCTCGGACCGCAGGATTTCCTTTTCGCGTTGGTGGCGATGTTCGTCGACAAGTACGGGACGTCTGATAATGTTCTGACTTTCACTGCCGACCTCATCAATCACTTCAACGTGGAGACTCAACTTCAGACTTTGGTCAGGTTCTTGGACCTTGTGGCAGATATGTTCAAGCCCAAGCCGAACCTATCTGCGACTCTCTTCGGCAAGAAGGAGGGCGAGGAGGAGGTCAATAAGACCGCTCTCAAGCAACTTACGTTGCTGCCGCACATTCTTGCCAACCGGTCTCTCAAGAGGGAGATCAGGAAGCTGGCTGAGCGTGACGACTCGGAAACGGCCAAGATCCGAGAACTCTATGCCCAGTTACTAGAAGACATCCTCACGGTAGCAGACACTGTCAAGTCGCGGAAGACGCTGCACGCACGCTGCGGAGATGCTCTGTCTAACTTATTGAACCTCTTGTCCGTCAGCGAGTTCATCAAGTCGGTTGAGACGCTCCTAGATCGACCGAACGTCGTCCTGCGGCAGAAAGTCCTTCGTGCACTCGAGGCTCGCGTGGACAGCGAGGGCCAATCTGATGTGCAGTCAAGGACTGCCCTCTTGGCGTTCTTACCACAGCTCACTGCTGTCATTCGTGACTCCGACGATATGCTCTACAAACACACCGCAGTCACCTGCGTCGACAAGATCTCTGAGAAGTATGGCAAGAAAGATGTGGAGGCTGTGGCCGCGGCTGCTGCTACTATTGCTGGCAAGCAATGTCTCGGGCAGGGAGACCGGCGCCTGCGCATCATGGCGCTGCTCTGCCTCGCCTCTTTGGTTGATGTGTTGCAAGACGGCATCACCCCAGTCCTGCCTACTGCCATCCCGCAAACCTTGGCGTACTTGCAAGAGTCGCTCAACGGCGTGGACTCTGATACCGAGCTGCACAACGCTTGCTACTCTCTGCTGACTGCACTGGCCCAACATCTGCCATATATGTTCTCTGGGTCCTACCTGGACCAGCTTCTGGCCATCTCAAACAAGTCGGCCGAAGCGCTACTGGGAGATGAGGACCACGAAAACAGGACGCAATGTCTGCATTTCCTTGCGAAGCAGGTG
This sequence comes from Cryphonectria parasitica EP155, assembly GCF_011745365.1. Classification (NCBI taxonomy): domain Eukaryota; kingdom Fungi; phylum Ascomycota; class Sordariomycetes; order Diaporthales; family Cryphonectriaceae; genus Cryphonectria; species Cryphonectria parasitica. The sequence goes on from NW_024468909.1 coordinate 2,500,432, forward strand.
GATGCCAAGGTGTTGTTCGCAGCGTTGCAGAAGAACTGGGCTTCTGCAATGGATGCTGGTTACGCCGTAAGTTCTGCCCACCTTGTTCTTAGACCTGGGATGACAACTAACAGATTGCAGGCTATCCAGGAGTTTATCAATGTGCTCGGCCTGACCATCGACAAGAACTCGAAGGCATCCGTCGGAAAGAATGTATCGTCTCTCGCAGCCATCTTGTTCGGCACCTTCGACCTTCGGCGCCAGGAGCACGCCCTGGAACGTGCGAACATGACCATGGTGGCCGAGCTGGAGGAAGCCATCTTTGACGTGGCTCTGAAGATGGTCTACAAGCTGAACGACGCGGCCTTCCGACCAGTCTTTTCCCAGCTCATCGAGTGGGCTTGCTCTGGGCTGCCCAAAGCGGACACCCTGGGGGCCACCTTGCGACAGCAGAGCGTCTTTGGCTTCCTGTATAGGTTTTTCGACAATCTCAAGTCCATTGTGACGAGCTACGCCTCTTACCTCCTGGAGCCGGCAGCCAAGATTCTCAAGGACACGAAGCCCAAGGATGATGAGCAACGCGAGCTGTGGAGGCGGGTCCTGAAAACCCTGACGAAATGTTTCGAACACGACCAAGACGACTTTTGGCAAGCACCGTCGCACTTCAGCGCAATCGGACCTGTGCTCGTCGAGCAATTCTTGCACGCACCACACATGGACCTGGCCGAGGAGCTGATTCCGGCCGTGGTCGAGCTCGCGGCAGCAGCAGACTCGCAGGAACACCAGAAGGAGCTGAACACGACCCTCCTGAAACACCTGCGGTCCGAGACGGCGGCCGTGCGGCTGGCGGTGGTCAGGTGCGAGCAGGCACTTGTGGACAAGGTTGGCGAGGAGTGGCTGGCTATGCTGCCTGAGATGCTGCCATACATCAGCGAGCTGCAGGATGATGACGACGAAGTGGTGGACAGGGAGACACACAGATGGATCGTCAAGATCGAGGGGGTGCTCGGTGAGAGCCTGGACTCTATGCTCCAGTAAGAGAGAGAAAAAGACCTATTGGGAGGAGTCTCTGTGGGGGGGGGGGGGCAAAGGACAACAGTCAGACTGAGCGAGTCCATCCAATACGGCACCTCATCGTGCCTTTGGTCGAGAAGGGCCAAGACATACGCACATATTGACGTCCGAAGGAAGGCAACCTATTCATCAAAATAAAATAAGTCTTACATAAATAACACAACGCGTGCCTCCGAAAGGTCAAAAATCGTGTGACCATCCGCCGCAAATTGCCAAGCTGCTTTTTCGATGTTCTACAAATCGTGAGCCGCCCGTGTGGTTCGCGGTTGAGTATGCCAAGCAACCGCGACTGCAAGCCTTCGGACCATCTTGTCAGTTTCAGCAACAGCCGTTGTGATGGATGGAGCCATGGAAAGACGGAGGAACCTTTTGGTTCAGGTGAGCACACCACCACCTGGAACCACTTCAGCTGAAGGTGTAATCAAACAAACCTAATCCTTCGGCAGCCAGGGAGTTGAGGCCTGATATTTATTCCATTGTAGAGATCTTCTTTCTCGTGGGTAAAACGCATGATAGATCATACTTGGGAAAAGGGATATAAATAGGACCCGGCGGCATATCACTGGCCTCTTCTCACCTGGGAAACTATCTTTCTACGACAGCCATCATTGTTATCCCTCGCACTCAATCAATAATAGCTAAACTTAGACCAAATAAGAAAGGCAAGAAGGAGAAAAAAGACAGCCATGCACAGAGCGTCACTCTCCCTCCTCTTCCCCTTTCTCCTAAGCCTCCTCAACTCCCCCATCCGCGCAGCCACAACAACATGCACCATCTCCACAGGCCACGACGGCATCTGCGTTTCCACAACCAGCTGTGCCTCTGGCGGTGGCACATCCACACCGGGCTTCTGTCCCGGCGCGGCAGACATCCAGTGCTGCACCTACGGATCCTGCGCCCTCCCGTCCTCGGGCCTGGCGGGGCTGTGTCTGCCTACGTCCTCGTGCTCGTCGGGCGGGGGGACGTCCACCGCGGGCCTCTGCCCTGGCGACAGCTCGATCCAGTGCTGTACGTATGGGACGTGTAGTGTGGGCGGGGTCGGGGGCGAGTGTGTGGATACGGGGGCTTGTAGCGGCACTTCTACGCCGGGGTATTGTCCTAGTGGGAGCAATATACAGTGCTGCACTGGTGGTGGAGGAGGAGGAGGAGGAGGAGGCTCGACTGGTGGTGGTGGCGACGACGACGACGATGTTCCGGCCGAGTATCAGGGCGACGGCAGCACATGTTCCAGCGGATACCCCCTACTGAACACGGCCAGCCTGGCTCTCATCCGTGAGTTTGAAGGGTTGTACGCCAGTCCTTGTGAGTTGCCACAACAATGCATCTTGAAAAGGAAGAAAACTTTCCCATTTGGGGTGACTGACACAATATATACTTACTTACACAGACGGTGATCCGGACGGCCACCCAACCATCGGAATCGGGCATCTCTGCAGCGACGCCAGCTGCTCTGATGTGAACTACCCGATCCCCTTATCTGTCGACGACGCCTGGGCCCTCTTGATAGGTGATCTTCTCGTGAGTTTTCCTCGCCTGACTACTATTGTATAAAATTCCACAGTACATAAAATCACCTCTCCCGCAAAGAGCTCCCTATGTCTAACGCCCAACAACAACAAATAAAGGAATACCGTAAATGCATCTCCGACGATCTCGCCTCCACTGTTCACCTCAACGCCAACCAGTTCGGCGCCCTCGTCAGCTGGGCCTACAACGAGGGCTGCGCGGCCGCCGGCTCGTCCACGCTCATCCGGGAGCTGAACGCGGGCGAGGACGCGGACACGGTAGCCGAGGAGGAGCTGCCTAAGTGGGTGTATGGGGACAATGGGGTGCTTCCTGGCCTTGTGCGACGGAGGAATGCTGAGGTTGCGTTGTTCAAGACGGCCGATAGTGTTGTTGCGAATCCGAATCCGTGCTGAAGAGGAACGCTGTCCTCAGAATACTATGAAAAGAGCTTACTTTCCATATAGACGTTGCATGTCTTCAAGGCACAGCGACATCTTCATATGTTGTAGGATTGTCAATTGACTGAGCCTATAATTTCGTATCCATTTTTCTTTTCTCCTATGAAATAGTAGTAATAATAGCTGACTGTCCATCAACGTCATTCCAGGCTGGGAGAAATAGCCTGGATTGCATACCCCTGCACCTTCAGCCTTGTGATCCACTGTAGTGGATTTTTACATATAAAATCTCATCTCTGCGATAAATTCCCGCTACCTTCAAGAACAAATGAGTAAGACGAGACAAAACAAGACGATGCAATTTTTAACAGTGAAAATTTAGACTTCAAGGAGCGGTTCCGGTCCTGCTGGACCCCGAATTATTAAGAATAGTAATCATAGGTCAAGGTAATCCCCGAGCGATGCCGGCCAGGCTCCTCAGCCTCCAATGGCAATCTTCCGAAGACACCCGGCTTCAGCCAGAGCGAGAGAGCGAAAAATAAAGGGGAACCAGAGAGTCCCCACGAACAAACGCTCGCTCGGGGTTCGCGGTCAAGTGCCGCTCCGGTAAAGATCACTAGCCATTTCGAGTTGATTTTATACCTGAAGTAGGGAATATGTATGTACACATACATTTTCATATACATAAATATAAAGTAGTCATATCGTCGGAGTTTTTTTCTCAACACTTGTTACTCGGACTGTGAATTGCAAAGAATGGCACTCGCTCTTAGGCATCCCAACACGCTTGCACGAACGGTCCTGTCAGTGTCCAGAATTAGATACTTCTCGAGTTTTCGATCTGACAAGAATGGTATGTGATCTCTTCTCTAACTTTGGGCGGTCGGAGGGGGGGAGTATCTTGATTTCAACACTTCGAAAAATGAGGCAAGAAAGCACTTCCCAGTTGTAATCCCATGATGAGATATGGGAGCAACATCAAAGAGAGATATGGAAATACGTGGTTCCTCAGGAAAATGGCAATGGATGAGAGCGGTGTCGACTCCTACCTGAAGAGGAGATGATGGACGGCGAAGTGAAGAAGAGGATGGTTACAAACGAGAAAGAGCAAAGAGATGTGCGAGAGTCCATACTTGTTTCCTTCAACACTGGCTGACATGAGAAACCATACCGATAGGCAAGAAAGAAAGAGTTGTGATCCTAGGGTCCGGTAGGTCTTTCCCTCTGCTAAGACGCGCCTTCTCTTTTTTTCACTACTCACACACTCTCTCCTTCCTTTCGTTTTTCTTTCACCAGGCTGGGCAGGATACGCCTTCGCCCGCAGTCTCGACCCATCCAAATACGAAAGGATCATAGTCTCCCCCCGCTCCTACTTCGTCTTCACCCCGCTGCTCGCCTCCACCGCCGTCGGCACCCTCGAGTTCCGCACCACCCTCGAGTCCGTCCGTCGCCTTGGCAAAAATGTCCGTTTTTACCAGGGCTGGGCGGACGACGTTGATTTTGAACGCAAGGTTGTGCGTGTCGAGGAGAATGTGACAAACGACCCGTCCACCAGCCGGACCAATTTGCCATTGCCGCCTCAAGCCCAAGGGAACGGTGAAGAAGGAGTGAAGGCGGTGATTCCCAAGGGCCCCGTCACAGATTTGAGCTATGACAAGTTGGTGATCGCCGTCGGAGCATACAGCCAGACCTTTGGCATCGAGGGCGTCAGGCAGCATGCACACTTTCTGAGGGACATTGGCGACGCGAGGAGGATCCGGCTGCGAGTCCTCTCGCTGTTTGAGCAGTGCACCAGCCACGCCATGAGTAAGTCTCCTCCTCCCCCTCAACACCCACCCATCCATCCTGGCCCAGAATTCTCTAAACAGAATCTTCCTCAACAGCCGACGAAGCCCGCCGCAAGCTCCTCCACTTCGCCATCGTAGGTGGCGGCCCGACAGGCATCGAGTACGCCGCCGAGCTGCACGACCTCGTCCGCGACGACCTCTCCAAGATCTACCCCAACCTCATGCCCCACGTCCGGATCACCGTCTACGACATCTCCCCAAAGATCCTCCCCATGTTCGACCAGGCCCTCGCCTCCTATGCCATGCGCCTGTTCAGCCGTCAGGGCATCTCCGTTCGCACTAAACACAGTATCCAGAGCATCGCCCCAGACCCGGACACAGGTGGCCTCCGCCTGCGGATCAAGGAAGCCGGCGAGGAGGAGATCGGTGCAGGTATGGTCGTCTGGAGCACGGGGCTTATGCAGAATCCACTCGTGGAGAAGCTCGTGCAGAAGACCCTTGCCGGTGAGGGGGCCAGCCATCCTTCCGAGTACCGCCTCGAAAAAGACCCTAAGACAGGCGGCATCATCGTGGACGAGCAATTTCGTGCGCGCCTGGCCAACTCCTCCTCATCCTCCTCAGGCGCCCAGCAGCAGCTCCTCTCCTCCGTCTTCGTCATCGGTGACTGCGCCGTCGTAGCCTCCCAACCCGACCTCCCCAAGACCGCCCAAGTGGCTTCCCAGGAAGCAGCGCACCTCGCCAGGACCCTCAACAGGCACAATGCAGCCGCCGGCGAGGTCCTGAGCGAGACGGCCAAGCCCTTTCGCTTTAAGAACCTCGGTACCATGACCTACCTGGGCAACTGGAAGGCCATCCACCAGAGCTCCGCGGACCGTCTGACGGGCTGGGCCGCTTGGGTGCTGTGGAGGACGGCCTACTTGACCAGGAGCATGAGCCTGAGGAATAAAGTGCTCGTGCCAGTATATGTAAGTCGAGGGGGGTTTTGTTTTGGTTTTCGGTTGAGTGTATATATGTATACAACAGTCTGAACCGTTGCTGACCCGTTTGTAGTGGTTCGTGTCGTGGATGTTTGGAAGGGATATTGGGAGGTTCTGAGGAAGGTCGACGACTGTGTGCTTGTCATAAGATCAGAATTCAGCTTGGGAGAGAATCGAAACCAATCTTTCGCCACTCGGGAAATTCAACTTCAACAGGTCGAGACGTCAAAGGAAACGGAGAACAGATTAAAAGAAATGTAGAAAATTCATCAGGGAATGTATTCCAGCCCTTGACTGGGTATCGCTACCTGCTTGTCTCGATCTGGTGGGAACTCGCCCCGAGCAGTCTTTGAAGAACAATAAACTATTTTAGAGCTCTGTGATGAGAACCAGGCAAGGCAGGGGATTTAAAACATGTACCCCCCAAACACTCAGACAAGGTGGGGGAGAAAAAAATAAGAGGACCAGAACACATTTCCAGTTCTCCAGTACAGAAAAGCCCCGCAAAATTCACCATTGATCCTCACAATTGGGCCTGAACACCACCGCAATGGCCCTTGAACGCGAACTCCTTCCGAGGTGCCTCATGCACAGCCACATCCTATTCCCCGTCATCCAACACCAACGCTCCATAATTTTGGTCTGCTTTGGCGACAGAATACCAGCTTTTCTCCAAGAGGGAATTCGAGCCACAAGGATCCGTCAGACCAAATGAAAAGAGAAATAAGTGCCACGAAACGAAAAGGGAGCTGAGCCCCGGGGTTGTGGTGCCATACGACCAAACAATAGACAATGCAGATGAGGGAGTCGCAATACTCTCCAAAACACAAAAAAAAACAGAAATAAGAAAGAACAATGACCGGGCGTGCCGGGAACGGTGTGCTTTCATCAAGAAGCGTCATCTCCCTGTGCAGTCATCTTCTCAAGCGCGGTCGACTGAAGACAGAGGCGACAAGCCAAGCCCCTCACACCTCAAACGAGGCTGCTCTTGGTCCGAGTATGGTGACTGGGCCGCCGTCCCTCGGCACGCTTGCGTAGCGTGTCCTCCCGCTTAAGGACGAGCTCGCACCACTTGCCCTTGTTGCGAGAACCGCTAAAGGTGTCATCATCGTGTCCGAGGCTGTCGCGACCGATGACATCCGAAAGGGCCTTCATCCAGCCCTCCTTGTCTGATGCGCTGTCGGCATAGAAGTCGATAATCTCGCCATTGTTGAATCGAATGCGGAAACCCTCTTCGACAAACATGTACCCCTCCTCTTCTTCACCAAAGGCTGACTTCCGGCGCTTCCCGTTCTTACCGGTGGTCTCCTTCTCGGTCAGAGCTCGGCGGTCATCGATGAGACGCTTCGCGTTGGCCAGATTGATGGTGGCACGCGGCTGGCGCGTGGCCTCGTGGTAGGCCGTCAGCTTCGTGCCAGCCAGCTTGAAATAGCGGCGGCGCCAGAACTATGATCGACAGGTCAGCAAAAGAGACGGGGGCCTCATGGGAACTAATAATGTGTACGTACGGGACAGTCACCACCCTGCTGGCTGAGGTGACCCTCCCAGTTGCGGGATCGTCGCTCCTCAGCAGCCTTCATCTCGCGGATGCACGAGTTCATGCTCTTGGGCATGTCCTCGTCCGTAGAGCCCTTAGGTCTCGGCACAAACAGAAGCTGCAGCTCGAGCTTGCCGATCTTATACGGAGCCTTCCGAACGACCGAGTTACTACCTCGCTTGCTCTTGACGCTCGACGCGAAACCGGCCTCCTCAGTCGCCCACTCGTTGAAGCAGGCCACATCGACCACATAGGGACGGCCAAAGCACCGCGTCTCGTGCTCCTTGAGACAGACGTAGGCGCGAGCAAAGCTGCCGTCGGCGGCGGCGAGGGGTGACAGGAGATCCCAGGCGGTAGGGTTGGCCGCAATCTGTCGGGCCTGGGCCTCGCGTTGCTGCCGAGCAAGTCGCTCTTCCTCTTCCTTCTGGCGCTGCTCCATCTCCTTGCGTTTCTTCGGGGACGCAAATACTCTGCTGAAGGTCGACGTCTTGGCCTTGCGTGGGGAACTCTGAGACTGGACGATCCTCTGTGGGGGAGGCTGCTCCAGCTTGACATTCAGGGTCAGCTGGAATTCCAGGTCGTTCGGGACGACCAGTTCAAATTCTTGACCGATGGGCGCATTTCGCGCCAGTTCGAGCCACGCAGTGGTGACACAGTGAACGCCGTTGTCGAGGGTCAGGCTAAACCAAGTGCGCTCGTCTATACAACAAGTCAAGTCAGCTCAGTTCAGACTCGGACTCGACAGTAGGATGCACTTACTCTTGGGGATGGGCAGGTCGAGATCCTTGACACCCAGGACCTTGACGAACAGTCTTCCTCGCTCGCCATTGTCGTCACCCGCAGCGTCCTCGGCAACCTCTTCCTCAGCCACAGTGGTCATTGTGGCTGTGTTGCTCTCCCGGCCAGGCATTGGTGGAACGGGCCCCGTCGTGACGGGTCTTTTCTTGAGGCTCTTCTTCCTGACCTGGCCATTCCAAGGCTCAACCGTCCACGACTGAGGGCGGTGCTGCTTCACGGGTGAGTTGCCGGCAGAGCGTGACACGGGGCGCAAGTCATCAGTATCTTTGTCGCTGGCTGTCACGACCTTAGTGTTCTGGCGCATCAGATAGCCTCGCTGTTTGGGTGGAGTAATGTTAGCATCAGCTGCAGTGGGGACTGTCCTCTTCGCGAGCCTGACTCTAGACGCTTGTCTAGAAAGTGTCTGGCCTGCAGGTTGAGAAGATTGGTGAAAGGAAACTTGTTGGAACGCCACCTTTTGCGCCTCGATGACCCGCTCGAAGTCGTCGTCCAGACTGAGACCAAGATCAAAATCCAACGTGAGGCTCCTGGCCTTGAAGCTGGGGTGTCGCAGCATGTAGTCCTCCGAGGATGGGTTGGGAGACAAAAGCTGCTTGTCCTCAAGGGTATTGGGAAGCCGGTTCTGGTGACGGTCGGCCATGTTCTGCATGCCAGGCACCTCGCGGCTAACGATGCGCCTCTGCTCTCGCATTGTCTCGATGTCAGCAGGCGTGGCAGAAGGTCGCGTCTTCAATTTCGAGCCAGCGGCTGACTTAATGGTGGCTGCCGTCTCAGGAATGATAGGTGAGACACGCGCCTCCTCTTCCTCGGGTTCTAGCAGGGGGCGGTGAATGACAGAATCTGGCGTCCTAGGCTCGTCATCATACTCATCTGGCTCGCCCCAGCCCGTTCCGTCGTACTCGGGCTTCGATGTAGGGTGCTCTGGCGTGGAGGGCCGCTGCGACATTTCCTGGGCATCGTTGACCTCAGGCTCATCGGTCTCGGCACTAGCCTCGACTTCGGTGGGCTTGGGGAGCATAAATGGCTGCAGATCATCAGTGAAGGGGTTGTGCTTCTGGGTAGTGGGAAGCACATCTGGGACCATGCGCTCCGCGATGGTGTCAAGAGAGTCCGCGTTCTCTGCGGGAGAGGTGGCCCGTGGAGTGGTGATCTCGTCCTCATCGACCTTTTCTTCCTGGGGACTTGGTAGCTCCTGGCCTGGGCCGGAATAGTTGCTATCGGAGTCATAGTTCTTGTCGGTGACTTCCGAGTCGGAATCGTCGTAATCGTCCCCATCAGATTCAGACCGCGGGTACTGATCAATGATCGAATCATCTTCATCAAAGTCCTGTTCCAGATGCCCATCGGACTCAACGTCCTCGTCCATGCTGGCATCTTCAGTACTGGGGATGGGGACGTCAGGGTCCAGAGGCTGATTGCGCTCTGGAGAGCTGGGCAGGGAAGAGAAGTTGTAGTCCGACTCCCTCTCCAGACCCTTGTTACCATCCACTCTCCGCAGAATCGACTCGCGCGAGATGTGCGGCGGCAGCTGGTAGTCACCCAAGTCACCAAGAGTGTCCTCCTCTTCGCCGGCAGCGTCCTCGTGGCGCATCTCGAGCGCGGGCCCCAGCTCAGCCAGCTTATGCGCAGGTTCATGCTCACCATCACCATGCTCATGCTCGGCCGCAAGCTCATGCTCGGGCTCAGGCAGATGCTCTGGCTCTTGCTCTTGCTCTTGTTCATGCTCATGCTCATGCTCGGGCTCGGGCTCCGTGAGCTGGCTGTCGGCGCGATCACGGGCCCCAGCGCGTCTCAGTCGCCGTTCGCGCTGCTGCTCCGCGGCTGACTTGCCATCGTCTGACAGCATCATCAGCTTGAGCCGCTCCTCGAGCGTCATCTTACCGTTTCCAATGTTCTGAAGATCGGCCTTCGAGAGCGTGGAGGCGGGAGGTGGAGACGGCAGGGTCCGCTGGGACCCCGTCAACCGCTCAGCACTCGCAGATGGGCCGGCCGAGGCGTTCGAGTTCCGCCGATCATTGTTGAAGCCTGGAGGCGGGAGAGGGGGGAGAGGCCTGTGGTCACCGTTCGAGTTGCGAGAGTCTGAGCGATCCTGCTGAGGGAACCCGCCAGGCGCAAAGTTTGGGAAGCCTTCCGGTGTGAGGCTGTGCGTAAAGTCATCGTCGGCCATGTTGTCCAGGTCATGACGCCAGTCATCAGGCAGGACGACAGGAGTCTTGGCAACGTCCTCGAGGGAGGCGTCGAAGCTGTCCTCGTGGGCGTCACTGCCAATGATGTAGTGGTCGTCATCGTCATCCTCTGCCGAGTCATAGCTGCCCTCTCGAGAGCTGTCGCCACCAATAGAAGAGATATCAGGGGTGACCATCTCATACTCATTCACCTGTGGTGGCGCGACATCAAAAGTGACGCTCTTGGCGTGGCGGTGGAGGGCTCTTCCAGAAGGAAGCTCACGCTCGTCGTAGGATCCATCATCCGAGTCGTGCCCGTTCTCCCTGTCAAGACTGGACCTGAAGCGGCTCGGTGCGAGGGATGACTTGGTGGGCGATGCCTGATCCCTGCTCGCCGGACGTGGGCCATTTGGTGGAGGACTGCGGGTCGTCAAGGGAGGGGTCTTGGTGAGAGGAGGGGGTGACTTGAGGCTGTACTGCGGGATTCTGGTCTGGCTGTCAGATCGCCCGTGGCTAAATGCCTTGTTGTCGCGGTACCCGCTGATTCCAGTGCCGCCAAATGCATTGCCTTGGACCTTCGACAGCGGTCGCTCGACCTGTGGTGGCTTGGTAGGATCGTACTCCTGCTTCTGTTCGAGAGCGAGGATGTTGCTGTTCTTGACGCGTGACGCTTTTTGAAGGCGCTCGATAGACCCGCGGCGGGTGGGGGACGGCGAGCCCCGGCCAAAGGGGTTGTTCTCGCTGTTCTTATTCTGCCAGAACAGGCGCGGCGATGTGGTCCCTTCCAGCGGCGAGCTCTGGAACGGCGAGGAGTCGGTATTCATCTTCTGTGATGGGGAACAAACAATGTCAATTGGGATTGGTCATGCCGTGGCGAAGAGGAGACGGTCTTCTTACCTGGACAGCCTGTTTCCAACTGGGAGAGTTTCGTCGCTTCTCAGCTGGAGAGATCTCGGATAAGGGACGCGGGGGGGCACCCGACATCTTTCCAGGAGATGGAGGACTGTTCTTCGCTAGTCGCAAAGGTTGCACCTGAGGAAGGTTAGGCCTCTGCATCACAGAGCCACCATATGAGGCCATTTCGACGAATGTCTCGACGGTGAGGGGTCTTGGGGGCGGCAAGAACCTACAGGATCTGACGAGTCCATGAATCTGGGAACTTCTGACCCTCAATTCAAAATGCACCTCTGGCAAGCTCTAAAGAAGAAAAAGATGGAGGTTGGTTCCGTTGATCGGCTGGTGTGGTGGTGTGGCAGCCTCGGTAAGCGGTCTATAGTGTGCGCAAGGGTGGTGGTAGCACAAAGTAGAAAAGGTGGCTGGTGTCTGAGACTTGACGTGTTGTTGACCCGATGGTGGTGGGCAGCAGTCGAGTGAGGAGATTGGAGGAAAAGTTGCGCTTTCAAAGGACAAAAAAAAAATAGTGCAGAGTGGTGAAGCTGGAGTTCTTAGGAAATAGAAGACTACGGCGAGTTCTTCTGTCTGCAAAACACAGGTGAAATGGTATGTCGTAGAATGGATGCAGTGAGACCAATGTTGACTCTGTGGTGATGGTCTTGAGACGAGAGAGGTAGTGTTATGCTCCCAAACCAGCAAGAATGTAAAGAAGGTGAAGCCAGACACGTACGAAAACAGAAAAAGGAAAGAGAGTTGGGAAAAGGCTGTCTAGGTGAAGAGGAGAGAGAGAGCAAGAGAGAGATAGAGGTCAAGGTCGGAGTGGTGACGAGAGTGACGACTGACAACAACGGAAGGATGGGTCTTGTGTGGAGGATGCCAGATCAAGGTCAAGGGAGTCTTGATCAGGGAAGACACAGTTTGCTATGCAACCCTTGCTCTCCCAGATCACACTCGATCGGATTATTCTTCAGAGTGCACCTCTCTCTGTCAAGATACAGAGGAGAAGAGAGAAGAAAAAACACAACAGAGAAATCCTTGGTCCTCTCTCCCAGTTCTGGGCGACAGAAAGGCGCGACGATGAGGATCGAATTCAAGCGGTTGGGTGGGGGGAAACAGTGGTGGTCAAGCAGGGATCGCGATTGGTGGCTGGGGGGCCCCTGGCAGCGTGTACCTACGCGGTAGCCCGTAAGCTGGGACGGACAGCGGTAAACACAAGGCGGGCGTTACCCCAGCGACCCACTTTCATTTGGTTTCTTTTTTGGGCTCTAAAAAGTCGCGGGGCAGAGAGAGAGTTGGCTAGCACAGACTGGCACCGTAGCACTCATAGTTAGCAGCAGCAGGAGCAGGAGCAGCGCTCATAGCAGCGGCAAGGTTCAGCTCAAGCTTAGTTCAATCTACGTACAGCACCAGTGATCACCTTGAGCCCCCCCCCCCCTCTGATTGTGGTCATCATACCTGATGTCACAATAACTGGTTTACTGTGCATTCTCCCCTCCTGGATTTTTGAGGCCCAAAAGGGGATGAATGATTTAAACTCAAGGTCTCTTGTTTGGACGGCCGGCCCAATAGGATGATTAAGAGCACAGGACCATCCCAACCTTATCAAATAAAAAAACCCGGTGGCTGGTATTGAGGAGAATTCTAGAAACCATGGCCATGGCCCCATGAGCCCTGCGAACCCATGCGACCCATGTTCTGAACAGATTCCCAATCCCACACCCGAGTGGGGACTGCGATGGAGTTGCCGAGCTGCAAGCACTTGTTGTTGTTCCCCCCTCCAGCCAATCCTGTGGGAAGGATGGCCCGCTTCCTGCAGGTCACCTGCAACACCAGCCTTCGAATTTCTCAATGGTGTGACGGAGGGCGATGGGAATTGACAACTGCCCAGCACGCACAGGCACAATATGATTGTTTATTTGGTACGGTAGTAGTAATCTTTGTCTCAGCGGTATCCCTTAGGACGTGCATTACATCTTTTTGGCCTGGGTCCACCAGGTTGGATCCATCAAGAACCCAACGCACCGCAACGCAACGCTGCTGTTCCACAACACAAACGAACACATCTATCCCTATCTTTAACAGCGTCGTCACCATGAACACACTGTATATACTATGAAACATCCGTCCCCTACCTACTCTGTTGGAGATTGAAACTCTCATCCCTCTCCTTCATCTTCTGCCTCGCAGCAACTTTTGTGTGTCAGCTCACGTCTCCCGGCCGAACCAGCCACGATCTTCCTTATTCCCCCAAGATCCAATAGTCTCGAGCTTAATGCGCCTCATCCGGCGTGGCTGGTGGTCAACAAACAGTCCATGCGGCGTCACTACGGCCTGCCACAAACACTGTTGCCATCGCGATATGTCAGACTTCACACAATACCTGGATGCGAAGGATGATTGAACTGTATGAATTTCTATTGATGCCATCTACCGAGGAAATGCCCTGCCCAACCCCCTTCTAGAAAGAAGTAGTAGTCTTCGCGTCGAGCGCCGGCCACCAAACTCCATTAGTACACAGATAGCCTTCCTCGGTCATATTGTACAACGCGAGGTGTCATAAAATTAATAGCTAGAGGGCACAATTATACGTCTTCCCTTCTGGTAGATCAACACCTTCTATATATCTTTTTTTTTCTTTCTTTTCTGTTTATTTTTTTTTCTTGTTTGTCCTTCGAGAGGTCTGTTGTTGTTACTTCAACAATCAATCTTCCTCCTCGGTGATGATCTTCTGCGCCAGGTAAAACCTGTTGGCGCCCTTGTCATCCTTCTCGTGCTCGATCGACACCTTGCCGAGCTGGGTGATGATGTTCTCCATCAGGGTGTCGGTCTTGGACCTCTTCTTGCGGCCGAGGTTGTCAAGAGTCGTCCAGCCCGTCATGACAAAGTACACGATGGCGATGACGATGACCACAGCGATGGAGTAGCACCACACAACAACGACGGTCACGATGTCGGTGCGGCCGTTGGAGGAGAGCGCAGACGACAGTGTAGCCGGGATGGTCTGGGTCTCCGCGCCGCCCGTGAACCAGCCAAACACACAGAACAGCGTCGCCAGCACGTCAACGCCAAAGATGGCCGCCACGAGCTGGAAGGACGGGTACGTCTCGAAGCCGCGGGTGACAAAGATCAGCCAGTTCTCCGTGAGGGACACCTCCAGGAAGAGGATCCCCTGCACGCTGCCGTAGTTCTGAATCACACCACCATTGCTGAGCCAGAGAGTGCCGCGAAGAATCCAGGTGCCCATCGCCAGCATGGTGCCGAGCACAACAGAGATGATCCAGATCTTGGGCAGCTGCCACTCAACGGGGCGGCGCTCAAAGTGGGCATTGTCGTAGGCGACGGCGATAGTAGCAAGATCAGCAAAGAGAGCTAGGAAGACGATCAGGTCGACACGGATGGTCTCGTTGATGGCGATCATGGAGGTGACGAGGTAGAGTTCCAGGTGCAGGCAGAGCGCAATACGGTACTGGATGTACGCCTTCATGCGCTGGAAAATCTGGCGAGAGATCTTGATGGCAGAGACGATGGTTGAAAGACCAGGGGCGAGGAAGACGATATCTGCAGCGGCCTGGGCGGCCTCGGTAGCACCTTCGACGGCAATACCACAGTCCGACTTCTTCAGGGAAGGAGCATCGTTCACACCGTCACCAGTCATAGCACTAAGGAAGATCCAATGTTAGCAAGAGTGTTTGGACCAAGCAAAGCACAATCAGCGTATGAGGGGGTTACTATTACTCACGTCAAATGGCCACGCTGCTGGAGCATCTCCACGACCTTGTACTTATGCTCAGGGAAGACTTCGGCGAAGCCATCAGCCCGCTCGCAAAGGTCGTAGATAGAGTTGCCAGCCATGTCGCTGTGCAGCAGCTTGTCCGAGTTGTACACCTTGGTTCCGAGGGCCAACATGCGGCAGGTCTCCTTGGCGATAGCGATGGCATCACCAGTCAGCATCTTAACCTGCAGACCAAGAGTCTGCGCATCGGCAATAGTCTGGGCGGTATCAGAGCGGGGAGGGTCGAAGAGAGAAAGCATGCCGAGCATCTGCCAAGCACCGTCGCCCTCGCGAACAGCAACAGCCAGAGAACGGAAACCACGGCGGGCGAACTCAGTCGCCTTCTCCTTGAAGAGCGCGGACTGCTCAGCGGAAACATTGCAGGTCTTGAGCACGGCATTAGGAGCACCCTTGCAGCATTCGTATCTAACGCCGTTGTAGGTGCAGATAGAGGTAATACGCTTGGAGACGGGGTCGAAGGGCATAAACTTCTCAGTCGTCCAGCCCTCGGAAATCATGTCCTTGGCCTTGGGATAGCGCTTCAGGGTGAGGATGGTGATCTTGTCGATAGGGTCGAGAGCCTTGGTGTTGTGGCTGGAGGCGAGAGCAGCGACAGCCATCATCCAGTTGACATCGACACCCTCCATCAGGAAGGGCTCGCGAACTGAAAGCTGGTTGGCGGTCAGGGTACCGGTCTTGTCGGAGCAGAGGATATCGACACCAGCGAGAGACTCAATGGCAGTAAGCTTCTGCACGATGGCCTTCTCCTGGGCGAGGTAGGCAGCACCGACGGCAAGAGTCGTGGTGGTGACAACGGGCAGACCAACAGGAACACCAATGATGAGGAGGATAAGGAGGTAGTGCAGCAGGTTGTTGGAGTCATCGGGAGAGCCGACAATGTTCAGGTTGCGGTAGAAACCTCCAATCCAGGCGGCGAGGGTGAAGAGAACGACCAGAACCAGCAGAGCAGTTCCGATCGAGTTCATGATAGCCTTGAAGTGACCCTGGTCCTGAGCACCCTGGACGAGAGATGCAGTCTTGCCGACGAAGGACGCCTGGGCACCAGAGGTGACAATACCGTAGGCCTTGCCGCGCTTGCAACCGGTGGTGTAGTAGACGATGTCGGTCATGTACTTGTCGACGGCGAGAGACTCGCCAGTGATGGCAGATTGGTCAATGGCAACGATGGGGTGTCCGATGTGAGGAGAACCTTCTTCATCCTCTTCCTCCATTTTCTCGCGAGGGGAAGTCATGTCTTGGGCGTTGAGCTCAGCCTGTAAAAAGAACAGAATTGTTAGTAATCTATCCGCTGGAACTTTGTAACCAGGAAGAAACTGACCTTGTAGTGGTTGAAGCCCTCGACGCCCTCGTCGTAATCACAGATCAGTTGTGCATCAGCAGGTACAACAGTGCCCTCCTCAATAATCACCTACGTGATTGTCAGCGCCGGTCAGAAATTAGAGTTTGCAGGGGGCTCGTCTACTTACGATGTCACCAGGGACGAGTTCACGGGCTCTGATTTCCTCTTCCCGACCATTACGGACGACACGGGCCTTCATGGAGATATCTCCCTTCAGACTGGCGACAACATCGGCAGCCTGCTTCTCCTGGTACCAACCAACAATGGCGTTGAGCAGCAGGATACCAATGATCACACCGGCGTCGATCCAGTCACGAAGACCAAAGGCGATA
Source organism: Cryphonectria parasitica EP155 (assembly GCF_011745365.1). Lineage (NCBI taxonomy): Eukaryota > Fungi > Ascomycota > Sordariomycetes > Diaporthales > Cryphonectriaceae > Cryphonectria > Cryphonectria parasitica. The sequence continues at coordinate 2,517,011 of NW_024468909.1, forward strand.
ATGGCAGCCGCCTCCATCACGTAGAGGATGGGGCCTCGGAAGAAGCCAACGAACTTGAGAAACTGCAATGTTTATCAGTATGAAGACTTTTTCGTGTACACTCGAATGAGACTCACCATGTTCTCCTTCTCTGCCGTCAGCTCGTTCCATCCGCTCTGCTTCCGTCTTCTCTCCACCTCGACAGGGTTGAGACCCTCTTTTATATCGGTGTTGAGCCAGTCTCCAGGGGTGACAAAGTCACTGGTCTTCTTGCCAGCCACTGCACCACCACCCTTCCACCACGGCTTCTTCTTCGTCTCGACCTCCTCTTCCTCAGCCGTATCGGCATGTGGATCCCTATAGGTGTCGATATACTGAACCAGACTGAAATCATAGGTGTTAGTAAAAGGCAGAAAATAGAATAGCAAACACCGCAGAGACACTTACGATCGGTATTCATCCGAAGTGGCACCGCTGCCGCCCGCCTTGGTGGATATGGAAGCATCTGCAGTGGTGTACACATTTTGAGTTTCCTCGGTGAAGTGTCCAGATTCCAAGTCCTCTTGGTCGTACTGCGGTACGGGCCGGGGAGTCGACGATGACGACGACGTCGAGCCTTTCCTGCCGAATGCCTTCATCTTCCTGAAGTTGGGTGCCATGAAGGGCCCCAGGTTTTACAGGCCAGCTGTAGTAGCAGTAGTAGGGCAGGAGGAAGACCGCACGGCGGAGGGGGGATAGGAAGAAGGAGGAGGAGGGAGGGAAAAGGTCAGAAGAGCTTAGGGGGACGATCCGAGCAGTAGAGGGAGCAAGGACTGAGGCAAGATGAACGGCTGGGAATAGGGGAGATTCCGGTGGGCGAGGAAGTTCCTTATATGTGCTCCCGGATCGGCCTCGACGAGGTGTTTTCTGTCCCCCAACACGATCCATATCCTCAAACGCAGCTTGTAGCTAGGCCGTGGGAGTGATCTCCGCCGTAATTCTGGCCCACGGGCCTCGGCAAGGGGGCACATTGCCTCGACGATCCATCCATACTAGCCTCTTCGTGGAGTACTTGTAAACGGACCTTTCCTGGTGGGCGGTAGCCCTATCTCGTCCCAATCCAGCCTACCCACACCTACTATTGGGAGCAGCCAAGATCTGATAAAAATAACTCCCCATAAACTTTGTCTTGGTATATTTCCAAGACATGCCGTCAAGACGATGCTGGCTTTGTGTTGGTGCACCAGCTGCTGATCCCTCTGGGCATTGTATGGGACTGATGTCTATCACGGCTTGGAATTCCAGAAGACGACGCGGAGGAGGAACCTGCTCCTTCGGACGGACCCACCTCCACCTTTCCCCAGCCGAAGAAATGGCTCTCCTGTGGATAACACAGCTGCAGGTAATCCACAATCGGACCTCTGCTCCTGGGTGTAGCCGATCTGTTTCGACAGAGGCCGGTATCCTTGAGCTGCGGAAGCAAGACAGGGGGAAGCTCGCAATGACCGCGTACAGGGCTCTGGTACACCGCAGGCCAAGGAAAAAATGCCTCAACGGCGAGGATGATAGCGGTGGGAGAAGCCAGGGGACCACTGCCGACGAGCACAGGAGAAGTGACAGGTTTCGTCTTCAGAGATAGGTGATCCAGATGAGTGGAGCCCTATCCGATCCTCCATGGGTGGCCGAAGACGCTGAGTTTCAGCCCAGAGTCTGTTCCTGGCGGACAAAAGCCGGAGCGTTTGGTCTCGGCACGCACTATGCGGAGAGCTCACTTCAACATCTCTCTCGGTGTTTTTCAAACTATTCAGTGCCTCGTCCGAGTCCAAATTGACCCCCTAGGCGAGAACTTTCTTTTGTCGAGAGGACGCCAAGCGCTTGCTCGACTCGCCCTGGGGCTCGCCTCCTCCAACGACACGGCGCCGAGACGCCGAGCGTACATGTGTACACATGTAGTGGAAGAAAACGTCTCTTTCAGGTCCATTGCCATCTCTAGCTCTAGCAGATCTCAATGTTCAGCAAGGCGTATTAGTTCTCGGCGCCAGATGATAGCCATGCGAACCCTAGCGAATCACGGCTAGCGTTTTGCGGTAGGGTATTGGCGATGGGACTATCTGATTTTGACAGATTGTGGTGCGTGCACACTTGGCTGGCACTTGATCAGTAAGAGCCAAGAGGGGGAACAGAAGAGACGCCCTGCGGCGATGACGGAATGGCTTCTTCAGACACGCGATGTCACCGACATGCTGTTCAAGGAAAAGCTTTCGCTAACGTGAGAGGTATACTGTGGTACTATCAGATTTTGAGGTTTCAATCTCCGCCACTTCGCGACCGCCCCAGGGGCAACTGGATACACAAGTGAGAAGCGATACAAACAAGGAAAAGGACAGCGGCTAAAAAATCTGCGAAAACAATTTGCAAGCCCAAGCCTGCTTTTTTTTCTCCTTTATCTTTTCTTTCCTTCCCTGGCACCTATTGCTCGGAAACATTCTAGAAGCAGAAACGATGCGCCGTCAAGTAAAGACGACACATAAGAATAGGGGTCTCGAAGCGCGTGAGGGCTGACTCGGGGATGCCTGCCCCTTGATTGAAACGGGTGTAGTCGTGACAAGAACCACGGAGAATCCGCGGTCTTCATCCGAACTAGGCCCAACAATTTTTGCATGGGTCAACTCGGGGAGGCATGAACAATTCCTGGCCAGTGACGGGTGGCGGCGTGAAACGAGCATAACTTTTTCTTTTCTTTTCTTGTTTTATTCCCGATGTGAACAGGGACAGGAGCCTGTTGCCCTTTTAGGTGGTAGCAGAGGCGATTTGAAGGACACTTTTTTTGGAGGTCCACGTTTTGTCCCCCTCCCGAGTCATCGAGGGGAGATCTCGGCCATGACGAGACTGCTCCGTCGTCTCGACCGGGTCTGGGGGCTTGCCGAGATGAGACGCTTCCCTTCCCGCCTACGAGGAAATTTGCGACGCAGTTGTTATGTGCACCTGTCCAATTGTCCAAGCGCAATACGAAAGTGGGTTCGAGATGCGCTGTGCGTCCAGACAACAAATGACTGTGATTGGACACTGGGTATTCCGTCAGGGGCTGCAGACTGATACCCCGTGAGTTATATATCTCAGCAGCGATAGAGGAGGCGCTCCAGAAACGTCGTCGCCTGCCGGGCGCAACAAGGCTTGTTCCGAGGTTTGTCGCCGCTGGAGCATGGTGGCATCTGCTTGAATTGGCCAATTTCGTGGCCATAATTTCAAATTGCTCGCTTTCGCCAAGCGGTTGTAGATTTTTCCGTGGGGGAGGGGCGGGAGCCACCAGCCGAAGCCGAATGAAATACCGCAAGTCAATTAGCATCGCAAGTGGACACAGGGCCTGATTACTTCGTAATGTCTTTACACAATAAAGAGCCTCGGAACTGCCTGAAAATGCCTCAAACTTATCAGTAAGGGCTAATGCATCTATTGTACAGATCTTCGTTGCCAATTACTCGATAAATGGGGCTTTTCGAACTTGGACAAGCAAGGTCGTGAGTTCCATATTACACGGCACGTACGTCAATATTTTTATTCGATGTCTTTGGACAGGGAAAGCTCGTCCTGCAGGGCTTCAGCGCCAAGGACTGACGACGGGGGTGAAAGAAAAAAGAAAAAGGAAGAGTAGAGGTCAGAGGAAACGTCGTATGCTCGAGTTGAGGCTCTTCGGGTCGAGCAGGCACTAAGATGTGGTGCATATGCTCGTGGATCTGGGGGGTTAACAACACAGGGGTAAAACATCTGTACCCTGGCCACAGGCTGTAGTGCTTGGAGGTACTATAGTACAGAGCGAGCGGGCGCGAAGGTACCAAAGTACTACGTACGCAAACTGCTAGATGTGTTCAAGTGGAATATTCCAGAGTTTGTCGCAACCTTGCAAATTCAACTTCAAAGTCCTCAACTTTACTACAGAGACAAAGACAGAAAAGAGGAAGAGGAAGTTTATATGATGTAGCTTAAGCTGTAAGCATTGAAATAGAAATCGGGCGCGGTTGCACAAGAAGGACTGACACCTGAGGAATGGGCCAGAGCCCTGTCGACCCCCAAGTGTGCCCTTGTAGAGAAAACAACGGCGAAACAAGGTTAACACGACACGAGAACTGGTTGAAAACTTCTCCTTGAATCTGTGCCGAGGGCTTTGAATTGAAGAAGAAGGGAATAAGTCTGACGTTATTCCCTGTCTGAGAAGGAAAACTGCCTGAGAAGAAAATCTGAAGGGCGTAGTCCTCTTATAATTGTGTGACGACCACACTTTCATTCGTTGTCCTGAGGACCAATATACTGAGCCATCACGACAGAATAGGGTATATAATTGAGTTCCAAAGTAAAAGAATTTCCCCCCTTTTCTTTCCCTTTCATTATTATTATTATTATTATTTTTCAATCTGGAATGATTTTTCCTGATCTGATGATTCGGGTGGAAGTTTATGGCAATCCTTGGGGGACTCCCACTTGAGTACATCTGAGAGTAAGCAAAGGCGGTGGCGGCATCGACTCCCGCTATCGATAAGAGACAAAGCTCCACCACAGCGCGGGCAGGCAAGAAAAAATTACTTGCCGCTTCAGTTCTTCCTCTTGGCGTGAATTGCCCTATCCATTTGCAGAGTGTTGACGACCTCATCCTCAAATATCAAGGTCGGCAAAACCGGTGAAATTCCGCATTCTACCGACAAGATGAAGCGCAAGCTGAACGAGATAAACGAGCCTGCAGATCCAGCTCAGTCTGGTGCATCCGGAGAAGACACCGCCATAGAAAACCCAGGATTCTCGGATCTTGGACTCGACCCGCGATTGCTGCAAGCCATTGCCAATCAGCAGTACCAGACGCCTACTCTTGTTCAGTCCAAAGTTATACCTCTGGCTCTCAATGGACAAGATGTACTGGCCAAGGCAAAGACTGGTTCTGGAAAGACCGCGGCCTACCTCTTACCCGTCCTGCACAGCATTCTGAAGCGAAAACAGGTATGGTCTTGCCTCTCACGTTTCCTTCTCCCAAGAGTCCAGCCACTCGTGTAATTAGGACTCCCGTTGCCAGTTCTAACCTTGAAGCAGACCAGCTCTACCTCATCCACTACGGCACTGATTCTAGTCCCGACTCGCGAGCTTGCCGACCAGGTCTTAAGAAATGTCGAACGATTCTCTGCCTTTTGCGCCAAGGACCTGCAGGCCGTAAAGCTCACCGACCAGGTGACCGAGGCTGTTCAGCGATCCATCCTCTCGAGCGGCCCCGACATTGTTATATCTACACCTGCAAGAGCGTGGCAAAACATTAGCAACGGGGCGCTCTCCGTGGAGGACCTGACACACCTGGTCCTCGACGAGGCCGACCTGGTGCTCTCTTACGGCTACGACGAAGATCTTCAGAATGTTGCCAGGTCCATTCCGAAAGGTCTTCAGACTGTCCTCATGTCTGCGACCCTCACCACGGATGTGAACACGGTACAAGGCTTGTTCTGTCGAGACCCGACGGTACTAGATCTTGAGGAACCGGATGCTGAAGGGGAAGGTGTTTCACAATACTTTGTCAAGTACGTTTACCTTTCCAAACTCTGCAGAAATTTGATGAGGCTGACCGCGTCACAGGTGCGGCGAAGACGAGAAATTCCTGCTGGCTTATGTGATCTTCAAGCTTCAGTTGATCAAGGGCAAATGTGCGTTGGACAAGAACGACCCTGACCGGGCCATCTTCTAGACAACGTGTGCTGATGTGAATCTTAAATAGGCATTATATTTGTTGCAGATGTGGACCGTTGTTACCGATTGCGGCTCTACTTTGAGCAGTTTGGTATCCGGGCTGCGATTTTGAACTCGGAGCTGCCAGTCAACTCGAGGTTGCACGTGGTCGAACAGTTCAACAAGAACGTAGGTCACGTCTGATACCCCAAAGCTCCGTCGCCTTGTCCATATTGTTGAAGGTCGCTAACCAGGCGTCTTTCAGGTATACGACATCATAATATGCTCAGACGAAAGCGAAGTGATCGGGGACGAAGACCAGCCATCAGAGGATGTGCAGAAGAACGAGAAGGCAGTAAATGACGAGAAGGAAGTCGGTCGGCCAAAGAAGAAGCAACGCAAGACGTCCAAGCGAGACAGGCTCGAGTTCGGAGTGTCACGAGGAATTGATTTCCAACACGTATCGGCCGTCATCAATTTTGACTTCCCTACTTCCTCCAAATCATACACACATCGGATTGGTCGCACAGCACGAGCCGGCCAGAGGGGCATGGCGCTCTCGTTTGTGGTGCCCAAGGATCAATTCCGGAAGCACGTGCCAACTTCAGTCGAGACCGCCGAACATGACGAGAAAAACCTTGCCAAGGTGATCCGCCAGCAGCAAAAGCGAGGGAAAGAGGTGAAACCGTACGTCTTCGACATGAAGCAGGTTGAGAATTTCAGATACAGGATGAACGACGCCCTGCGTGCGGTGACCAAGAGCAGCATCAGAGAGGCACGGACGAGGGAGCTGAGACAAGAGCTCCTCAAAAGCGAGCGCCTCAAGCGCCATTTTGAGGAGAATCCAGCAGATATGGATCACCTGCGGCACGATGGCGAGCTTCGGGCGGCCCGGACCCAGCCTCACCTTCGAGCCAAGCACGTTCCCGATTATCTCCTGCCCAAGGAGGGCCGGAAAGCCCTCACCGCAGACCAGGTCGGCTTTGTTCCGCTCAGGAAGACGGGAGATCACAAGAACCGACGGTCCAAGTTCTTCAAGAGCAAGGGCAAGAAGATGGGTGGCCGCAAGTCAGATCCCCTGCGGACGTTCAAAGCACGGAAGAAGACCAGGTAGTTCTCCGGAGAAGGTCAGCGGATATAGCATTGAGATAGCACTCATTGATACCCTTGGAATAATTTGCATGCCCTAAATAGTGACGTTTCTCACCAACGATGTTTCACAGCGGACTGCCATTCCTAGGCTCGAGGCTCGTCTCGCCTGTACAATTTAGACCGTACTCCGATGTAGACCGAGGGCCTCTGGTGCAGCTTCGCCTCGGAACAGCCCATGACCAACCCCACCTCCCGGTGTTGAGATCTGATATCTGGCAGGCCCTCCCAGTTCGTGCTCCTCTAGAGAAACACTGTAGGATGTATATAACGACAACGATGGCAGGTCTCTCTCCCTCCTGCGGCTCGAGATCGTACGGCACCGATTCTAGAACAAGGGGACTTTTCGAGCAGACAACAGCCATGGTTTTGAAAATCCTGTCTACGAAGCGACCTTTTGCTCTCTTTTTTCTAGCTTCGCGGAGAAACGGCATTGTGTCTTCTAAAACCTCGGGTTCGTTGCTATAAATAAAATCCGCCACGACAGAGCTGGCTTGTAACGTACAGAGTCCAACTCAATGGCCTGTTTGGCTTAGAATGTCATGATCCATGTATATACAGTCCCGCCTGGTCATGCATACTGTATGAGATACCGCCAACAGGCCACAGATGCACAGTGCGCATGTCATAAGTGGGCTTACGCAGAGCCGCGTGGCCATGTTCAGCCACTCCCGTTCTGGAGACGTTGAAAGGCCGCCAGCGATCGGCAAGACGTGTTCGTCACTAAACAACACAACACGCACACACCACTTTTACCAGCCCTCCTACCAGCCTCAACAATTGTCACCTTATTCCTCCAGCCAATCACTCGTGTTGAATGCCTGACCACAGGATGGAGGATTTGTTAGTGTGCGAGGTTCTCTTCGTAAACTGATGTCATTACTCTTTAAGAATCTTCCAAATCAATTGCCACGTCTCTTGTATGGAAACACCTTCTGCAGATGGCGGCTGGTCCGGACTCGAGGAGGGGGGAAAAAACACCGGGACAGCCCGACTGTGCCTCGTTGTGACTGTTGTGTTCCCACTAAAATTCCCGTTTAGCTGGGCCTTTGGGAAAATTTCCTTCACTTGACGACTAAAAAAGAGAAAAACGAGACTAAGTTGGTTGGGGCTCGTTTCAAAAGAGACGGAAGGCATGACGCTGCCCGGCACTGCGCCTCCGGCGATGTCAACCCACAGCAGGGCTATCCACTCTTTCACCGGGCCCTTCTGGCTGTGGCTCAGTGCCCCTGCTATGTCGATGATGGCAAAGATACAAGTGTATCTATGTAAAAAGAGCCATATACCTTCCTTTCCCTTTCATGTCGTTGTCACTTCGTTCTGACTACCTTTCAAGTCAAGTGATGCCCCAAAGCTATAATCCACTACAGTATCTGGATATATTGTTGTCTCTGCAGGCGGCCTAATATTCAACACACCTTACACTCGCTATATTATAACGGCATTCAACACAATGGTTTCTCTGGCTTCATTATTGACCACCGCCCTGTCCTTGACGGCGGTGGTTCAAGCAATACCACAAGGCTCAGGCGGACAAGGCATGTCTGGAGGCTCATCAGGCGACTCGGGTGCGGGAGCAGGGAGCGGCAGCGAGGGCTCCGGCTCTGGCTCGGGCTCTGGCTCAGAAGGCTCAGGAGGCTCAGGAGGCAACGCGGGTGTGTCGACGACAACGACAACAGCGGACACAAATAACTGGGCGACGACCTCATCAGCATCCAGCTACTGGATCTCTTCTTCCACAACAGCAACAGGCGCAGCAGCCACCTCGACCTCGACGACGTCGAACTCGACCGTGGCCTGCAACAACTCCCCAGACCTGTGCTCCCGAAATTACAACAACATCACGCACATGGGCGCACACGACAGCGCCTTCGTGCGGGACTCGAGCACGGGCAACTCGATAGCGGGCAACCAGTACTTCAACGCAACGGTGGCGCTCTCGGCGGGCATCAGGCTGCTATCGGTGCAGGTGCACAACTCGAGTGGCACCCTGGAGCTCTGCCACACGGTGTGCTCGCTACTGGACGCGGGCTCCCTCGAGAGCTGGCTCCAGAAGATCAAGTACTGGATGGACAACAACCCCAACGAGGTCGTGACCCTCCTCATCGTCAACTCGGACGACCTAGACGTCTCGGCCTTTGGCGAGGTCTTCACCTCGTCCAACATTTCCACGTACGGATACACGCCCTCGACCTCCTCGGGGACGACGACCTGGCCCACGCTGCAGACCATGATCGACGACGGCACGCGCCTTGTCACCTTCATCGCCGCCATCAACGCCTCTACCACGTACCCGTACCTGCTGAACGAGTGGGACTACGTCTTCGAGACTGCCTACGAGAATACTCAGTACACCGAATTCAACTGCAGCCTCGACCGGCCGTCGACCCTCTCCTCGGCCAGCTCTGCCATCTCCGCCGGCTACTTGCCCCTCATGAACCACTTCCTCTACATCTCCATCACCGCCAGCGCCATGCTACCCAACGTGGGCGCCATCAGCGTCACCAATAGCGACAACACCACGCTAGCCGGCGGTCTAGCCTACGAGGCCTACAGCTGTGCCGACGAGTGGGGCACCCCTCCCGTGTTTGCCCTGGTCGACTTTTACAGCGAAGGGCCCGCCGTAGACACCGCCGACTTGATCAATGGCATCACCCCGACGGGCAGGATAAGCAGTCATGCGAGTGTGAGCAGCAGCGGGGCGGGGCACGCCCTCTCAAGTCGGATGAGCGGTGCGGGGTCGGCGGCGTTGGTGACTTTCGTTGCGGCAGCGATGGTGATGGATGGTGTGGCGTCGAGATTGGGCCTGGCAGCGGCAGCGATAGGCTGTGCGTACGCGCTGTGATGAGGATTTTTGGTCCGTGTGGCCTTGTCTTTCTTTCTTCTTCTTCCTCTTTTAGATGATGTTTCATACGATTTACGAGCCGGGGAAACTGTTTTTGCATAGCGATGGCGTTGGGCAGGAAAGCAGGCACAGAGTGGCTTGAAGGAGAAGGATAAAAAGATTATTTGAGATTTCCTGCAACAATGTAAATACCACGAAATGACGTGTACCTTTTCCGAAAAGACCACTGGTTCACTTGTGCTTGTCTTGTTCTGACTTTTGGCCCTGCATGACCCAATTCGAGTGGTGTTTGGCATATTCCTCCTCCCCCTCTTTCGTCTTCATCGCCTCCCTGAGCTCAAACTTGTCAGGCACATTCAGACCCTTTTCCGTCGCTGGTCTCTTCTCTATCTCGTCCTTCCACTTCTGAACGTGAGGGAAACTGTCAATTTCCACTCCTGCCCAGCGGTGCCTGTTTGCGCTGGTCAGCATTTCCTCGCATCTTTTCACATCTCGATCTCAGAGGAATGTGATATCTGGTGTAATCCATCGCGAGAGGTTGTCCAAACGTAGGAGCCACGAAAACAAGACCGACTCACCACTCAACCCAAGAGAAACAAGCCAAATCCGCAATCGTATACTTTCCACCCACAAGCCACACCTCTCTACCACCACCACCGTCCTTCCCTTCCTTTTCCCCAGCCTCCTGGGAAAGCCTGTCCTCCAGAACCTGATACAACCGCTTCGTCTCCGTCTGGTACCGCGCGACAGCATAATCGATCCTCTCCGGCGCGTACCGGTAAAAGTGGTTCGCCTGCCCCTGCATCGGCCCGATGCCGCTCTGCATCCACGTCAGCCACGAGATGGACTCCCAGTACTCGGCCGTGTCGTGGGCGAACGAGAGCTTGTGGTCCTGGTCGTAGCGCGCCGTGAGGTACTGCAGGATGGCGCCGCCCTCGAAGACGCGCTGGGGCGGGGAGGAGGACTCGTCTACTATGGCTGGGATGCGGCCGTTGGCTGGTTATTGGGGAGAGGAGGGAAAGAGGGGTGGGGGGGCAAATATTAGTTCTCATATTTGTCTGTGGTGAGGAGGAGGAGAGGACGTTGGTACGTACGGTTAATCTTTACGAACCAGGGCTCCTTCTGGATATTTTTGGTAATGTCTATCTTGTGTACCTCATACTCGAGGCCGAGCTCCTCAAGAGCTATGCTGATCTTCTGCCCATTAGGCGTGCCAGCTGTGTAGAGCTTAATCTTGGGTGCCATTTTGAAGCAATTTGTTTGTTGTGGAACATTGAACTCATATGTTGAGTGTGGCTAAGATAACCTGGGATTTAAGTTGTCTTATAATTACTAGAGAACACGGGGTGTATCTCCATGCGGAACTACTACTATATTGCCAGAGCAATCAATGATGTCACGACACAAGGCACAGGGTAGCTGAGGGAGGTGAACTTTTGGTGAGGGGTTGACACCCAAATGATGTTGATGATGGGTGCGAGACTTCCCTCGGCACCGAGCTCGGCTGAATTTAGGCTCTAGTCGATGTTCACTCTCGCACAAGCAGCAGAGCTTTGGAGCTCCACTCCACAGCACTTTGTGCGCTAAATCCTTCACTGCGGCTCTGAACACAAATTTCTGAAAAAACAACTTCACCTCATCTTCCCACCTCCTTTGTCTAAGCAACCATCTTGCACTGCCTCCAGAAAGAAGGTCGCATTCAAGGGTTCATCTCCAACTTGGAGCCACACATTGGTACAGATGTGATGAGACCCAGGTTTTTGACATCATTGAAAGGGGGGGGGGAGAAGAAAAAAAGATTTGGCCGATTGAGAAGGTAATTTCCATGCTCCTACTGCTCTTGGAGACAAAACACCACCATCGCACCTGATGCCCACGGGCTAGACGCTTCTCCTCCGTCTATACCACTCAACGGCGAATGTGTCATAGGACAGATTTTCAAGCCAGGATGTGATTCAATTTATTGTTCTCATGGTGTACGATCCTCCTCGAGGATTCGGTCTCCCAAGGCGCTTACTTGCTTCCATCGGCCATGCGGAAGACTCTTGTCGCCCGCACACACTTGGTAGGCAAAGAAAGGTCCAAACTCTTCTTTCTATCACCTCAGCCCGTCGTCTTCTGCCGGACTCGGTCAGCAGCCTCTCTTTCCCTGCCGATCTTGAGTAGGATATCCACGTGTTCTCTTCACGGAGATCTCGTGGTATACAAGACAAGAGTAAGAGACATTTCTCTGTTTCCGCAATGTTCTTTGAGTACGAGACTTCCTCTGCCTGTCTCCAGGCCTTGTGGGAGATCTCGTAATTATTCTGTTGCGACACTACTGCCGCTACATCAGCTGTAGTCCCTTTCGGGCTGAACACACGACCCTCTCGACCTCGAAAAGGAGCTCGCATAGTCATCTGGCTCAACACGATCTACACAGACCCCTTTTGCATCCATGCTTCCTGGGATTCATGTTCACACCTATGGGAAACAATCCCAATTCGGTGAACAAAGCCCTGTGAAAGCTGAAGGAATCGCCATGGTCTTGTCCTGCCAAAAAACCTCGTTAATCCTCGGATTATTGAGGACCCTTTCCTGGTACTGTTGATCTGTCAGCGCTTGCCTGAAAGATTTGGGCCGAGATGGACTCACGTGTTGTCTTCCTGTTGGCATCTTATGCAACATCTGTTCTTCCTCTTTCCCGCCCAAGGTAGTAGCTACCATCACCCTTCCCCTTTTCTCTTTTTTCTCTTTCTCTCTCTTGTTCAAAGCCAACATGACAGCATATCCTGAGGATTCAGCCGAGCTCTGTCACTCGTGGTTCTCATGACTCTGCCTGCATCTTGTCCTTGAGGTATGCCTCTAGGCCGCATCTCTCCTCGTTTGTACGCCGGTGAGTCTGGGACTTGTCAATGTGGACGACCTTGATCTGGGTCAGGCCACGCAAGGCGCCCAGCTCCTCGAACCCGAGGGCATCGGTCAGTCGCGCCTGGAATCTGTGGGCAAAGTACTTTTGCAGTTCATTCTCACGCGCAGACAGGACGTTAGTCGTGCTCTTTGAGATGACGATGACAAGGCTCTTAAGCTTGGGTACGTCCGCCAGGAGCTTAAAACCCGCAGCGGATTGCGGGCCGGTCCAGTGGAGTTTGAGAAATCTGATGTTGTTGTGCAGGCTTGCGTTCGTGGTAAGAAGCTCTTCTATACTACGCGTCAGCCTCTGCGTGTTGACAGAGTCATAGATGTCCCAGCTTACTCAGTTCACAGCCGCAGTTGACATAAAACTTCTGGGTCTCGTACCAGCATGCCAGAACCTCATCTCGGAGTGTTCTGGAGACACGGGCAAGCTGTAGATCGACGGCGTGGGACAGGCTGTTGTCATGCCGCAGACAACGGCATTTCGAGACATCGTGTCTGCAGATGAGGATGTGTGTGTCTTCATGGTAGCGGAAAAGGTTGGAAAAGTACCCCAGGTAAATTCGGCGACGGACCTCGAGCGGGAGCTTCATCAGAGGGAACCGAGTTTCGGTAATGACTTCGTCTGCCATGCAAGCCATTGTTAGTGGTGGACGGGAAACAATTCAGAGGCTGGGTCTGGTAGTCCTCCTGCTGTGGAGAACTGGCACTCGATTTGCGTGCGGTTGGAACCAGAGGAACGAAGCAGCAAAGCTGACAATGACAACAAGGTCAACTTACTTGCCAAGGACAGCAACTCTGTGCAGCCCTGGATAAGCTCGGTGCACTCAGAAATGGTGCTCTGGTCACACTTCTTCTGCATGGCCTTGGCAAGATGAGAGATGGTGTCTGTACAGGTCTTCCTTGCGTTCAAAGACATCCTCATCAGCCTGCCAAGGGCATCAGGGTCCTCATATCCATGATGATGGTCACCCATCTTTCGAAAGAGGGCCATGATCTCAGGAGACAGATTGTATCTCTTGTGCAGATTCCTCATCTGGATGGTGTAGTCATCAAGAGGGGGCGCCATCGTATCAGCCTCTGTTGGAAAAGTGGACGTGGGGTCTGCCTTGGTCTCGTCTCTGCAGAGCTGTGACAGATGGACAAAGGGAACTGGTGATTTGACTGTTCTCGAAGAACAACTAGGGCTGATGATGTCGCGGTGTGATTCAGAGAGGATAGAAAATGCCCCACAAGAAGGAGAGCGGGGGTTGGGGGGGAGGGAGCTGCTGCCCCTCCAAAACGTATTTACTGATTCTGGATTTGCTAGCTCGAGCTTCGAAATAGAGACAGGGTGGGGCTCTGGTACCCTGGGCTGGGAGAGAGAGAGAGAGTGAGTGTGTGTGCGCGTGCGCGCGCGTGTGTGTGTCGCCAACAGTACAGGCAAGCTGAGGCCTGGTCTTGCTGAACGACTGGTTAGTAACACATCTGAAGAAAATACAAGCCCCGCTTGTGAGCTTTTTCATAGCAGCCTTGCACAGCGGTAGTGTTCTCTGTTCACCAAAGAATCTCTGAGGTCACAAATACAGAGGAACGTGGGAGGCTTGTAAGGTTGTTGTTACAGTGGTGTGAGGATGTCAATAAGAGACCTAGCGTACCTTTAAGCAGCACTTTTGCTCTTGGTTGGGTGCGGCTTCCTTGGTAGTTTCCTGATGTCGAAATTAGCCTGGTCTGGCTGAGGATGGTCGAATACAGGCTATAAATTCAAATGCCCAAAAAGTCCTCCAGATACCAAGAAGAAGGGCTTAGTCTCGAACCTCACACAGACTCCAGATTTTTTTCCCGAGGAGAAACATATCTGGTCATGAATTGTTGTGAATAAGGCTGCGAAGTGATTGAACTGCTACCCTGGATCACGGAAGCAGGGGTGCTCTGACAAACGTGGAAGGCCCACTCTTCTGACAGGCGGCTAATGCGGGGCTCCTTCTAGAATATAAAATCATGCTGAATCGGGCAGGCTCTATATGATGTCGGAATATTGCATTGGAGCAATGTTTGAATATGCTCCTGAAGGTAGACAGGGGAATCATTTGTGTCAGGAGAAGCCTCAATCATGGCAGACTGTTGTAGCGCTCTCCGGCAGTCACGTGCGGTCGTATTTGATGTTGCAAATTCAGTGTCAGGATTCTAGGCTCTGAAGAAGGAAGGAGCCAGAAGCAGACTGATGGCGCATTGCTCGAGAAGCCCTCATAAGACATCCAGAACACTGTCCGTGTTGACATAAAAGGGTATACGCCACCAGCTACTGTATATTGCATACCCATCACTGCAGAGTTGCATTGTCAGGAGGTATGATGAGAAAGAGTCCATGTGATGCTTTGTGTATCTGGAATATTTCATCTCGGCCACAGTGGATCAACCTCTTTGCATCATGGCTGGAAACGCATTGGCAATCGCACACCCGTCCCCTTGCTTTATTCAGGATGTTCTGATTGGTTAGCCAGTAGTCAAGTGCTTGGGCAGAATGGCTTGCTTGCCAGCTTTACCAAACTCGATCGGCAATCAGATCTTGCTACCTCGGTAAATCCAGGAAAAGGCTGCGGCAGAAGGCCATCCTCAGGGACTAGGTGATGATGGTAAATCCATGAAAAAATTGCATTTTGTTTGCGCTAGTGCTGAATCCGTGAGCATCATCTGCACTCAAGTCTATCGCTGGAACGTCCTGAGTTTTTTTCCTCTTGGGAAGGACAGGCTAATCCTCCTCATCACCTTCAGCATCCTGCTCACTCTCGACCCTTCTGTCCTCGCTCGAGTTCCGGCCATTTGCGGCAGGTGTCTCGCTCCGCTCACGTCGCGGGGCGCCATCTTCGATCTGCGAGGCGGCTTCATCGTCCTGCCTCGTGTCCTCCTCCTCCTTGTCCGGGTTCCACTGAGGCATCTGCTGGAACTTATCCATTCTAGACCTAAACTCCTCATTAGGATCCTCGGGGGTGAGTTCGTATGCGTCGACCGGCTTTTTCTCGTGTCGATCGGCGTTGTAAATGCGCCGCGGCGGTTCCATTCTGTTGCGCTGCATCGTAGGGTAGTACCAAGCAGTCTTGGCGTTCGGGTCGATTGCAAAAGCGATCTCCTCATTGTACTTGGTGTCATGGCTGCCCTCGCTCTCGACGGTTGCCAGGTATGACCGGGCCCAGCGGAAGCTGAAGGACGGCTGCCCACTTGCGCTGACCGCTTTCGACACATTGAGGCTCTCGTCATCACGGTGAGAGTTCCGCAGGTCGAATTTGCCGCGGAACTTTTCCGAGATGTCTAGATTCTCGGGCAAGTACATCTCGTAGTGGTTCTGGTTCGGCGGCTTAGGGTTGCTGGCTGGATCCTCCATATGTGCCTCCATGCGCTGTTTGAACTCTGCATCCTCCTCCTCATTGCGGCCGATGAACTTCAGAATACTGTTCAGGAGCCGCTTGTCATAGCCAGCCTTGGTGTGGGAGATGGGCGGGTGAGCAAACTTGTATGTAACATAAGTGCCCGAATCTGGGAAGGCCTCGAGGTCTGGCAGGACGGGGAAGGCCTCAACCACCCTGAGGCCCTTGTTTCTGGAGTTGAGTGGCTTGGTCGGGTGCCTGACCCGGCTCTGGTCCTTCAAGTTGACCTGCGCCGCGTCAAAGCCCTTCTCAATTCTGCGCTTGATGGCGGCCGGCGTGCCAGCCTCAGGTTCGGGCGACTTCCTCTTGGGCGGCCGCTGGACGTTGTTTCTTGGAATCTGACGGAAGGGACTAGCTTTGTTCGTGTTCGCGTTGGAAATGTACTCGGTTCGGCGCAGGAAGGAGACAGAAGTGCCAGAGACTTGAGGTTTGCCGAGGGTCGCCAGCGGGCGCAAGAGGACACGATCGTGGGGATGGACTGGAGGTGGAACATCAGGCGCTTGGATAGCTGTGCACGCTCACTGTTAGCAGGCAGCTCATCTGTCTAGAAATGGATGTTCCGAAAGGAAGGGGCGCAGGGGCGGGTTTTAACATACAGTGCTCATCGCCATCGAAGACACCTGGCATGCCCACAAGGTCGATGGGCATCCCGAGTTCTGCATCTGCCTCGATGTTCAATGGCTGCTCTCTCGCAAGTCGAGAAGCGAAGCCTGGTGTTGTGTACTGTCCGCTCGCGAGACCGGTATTTGGTATGTCGAGGAGCTTGGGAGGGTTGGGTGGTGGCGGCAGAGCATTTGAGTATCGAATCCTGGCGATAAAGTCTTGGTGGTAGCCGCGCTCGCCATTGCGAGACGGTTGAGAGGACATGTTGACGATAAGTATGCGAAACAAAAGAGTCCAAAAAGCGATCGCAGGAAAGATTGTGAGGTCGAGAGGAAATAAGGGGGTTGATTTTGAGAAGTGGTGGAGGTTTTGACGGCTGCCTTTCGCGGCGAGCTTTGTAGTTGAGAGGTCGAAGTTCGCGCGCCGGCCGGCCACGACAAGCAAGCAAGGTTGGTGGCAGACGCCCGTGCGCCTCAAAAAGTAACCGCACACCCACTCAGCTTTTGGCCGCGCAACAGCGCCTTTTTCCCCCCGTTCTCGTCTACCCCCAAGCTCCAGCCGGCACTGCTTTCCCTACAATTCTGATTTTGCAGTGCTTCCTTGATTGATAGTCATAGCCATAGTTTTCAGTTGGAGGAATTTCTTTTGAGGTGGGGCAACGCCGCCACCCCCCCAAGAGAATCTCGAAAACTGCTTTCAATACAATCAAGGCGAGTCGCAGCTGCGCAGAGGCCTTGTCAGGTCTTGATCTTCGTCTAATTGGTACAAAACTCTACATAGCGCATGCGTCAAACGAAGCTCAGTTCGTGTTCTCCGTGAACTCATCTCAGCTGCCACAACCAAGAAGACTCGGGAACTCCATAACATATAGCCCTCCCCTGCGGAATGCGCCAATAGCAATAGCAAGACAGATGACGCTGCCCAGCTCCCATCCTTGATGCAGATGCAAATTAAAAATAGAATGTAATTTTGGAAGTCGTGAGCTCGCCACAAGAAACGGAGCGCCCTCGGCCAGCCATCCCATCTCCATCGTTCTCTCGGCCGCCCACTGGAGGCAGCACCTTGTGCCTGCTGTGTTTCGCCTTAATCGCTGTTCCTGGTATATCGGGTCTTGCCGATAGAGAAGGGAACATAACGGTACTTGATCATGTGTTGGATTTGCTTGCGCACTGCACGAATCATAAAAGTCAGCATCTCGCCATCACGGGGCAGCATTCGTATCCACTCACTGGTCAAGAAGAAGAGGATGAACCAGTACATGACCAGGACAGGCCAGAACACTGGAACGTTGAAGATCTCGAACCAGCTACAGAAGAAGGCAATCAGGATGGTCCTTGTCGCCGACTCCCAGAACTTGAATTCGGGAAGACGCCGGATGAACGGCCGGAACTCCTCGTCCTGTTTGGTCGGGAGTGAGCCAACAGACCCATCCTCCATCTCGTTATCAATAGCCTCGTTGGAGGGGTCGAACTTGGGTTGCAGGAATGCGAGGAAAAGGTTCAACAGGTAGATGCCGAGAGCATAAGCAACTGGTAACAGGTCAGCTTCATGGTTCGAAAGCTTGGGAAATGCACGGGCGAGAGCGCCGCGGAGAGTATGCGCATACCGATGTACCAGCCCTGCGCAACGAAGATGCGGGTGAAGAAGAGCATGAGCGCAACAGCGGTTCCGACCCATCTGTACGCCACGTACGGTGTTGACTGGTCTAGGAGTGCCTGGTACCGTCTCTGCAGCCGCGAGGTCTGCGCCGTGACGGCGGCGAAGGGGGTCTGGTCTGGCTCGGGGGCGTCCATTGCGTTGAACGCGGGAAGATGCGCAACGTCGAGAAGGCTGTGTGGCTTGGGCCTCGGAAAGCTGCTTGAACGCCTCGATGTATTGGACGTAGCAAATACGCAAAGGATGGAGAACAGGTGACGGTTGCTCTTGCTCGAGTACAATAGAACAATGGGCCTGGTTTGGTGGTGGAGAAGGAGTGATCGCACGGATGGGGGACCTGTGTGATAAGGTGATGGGTAACCTTTGCTTGGGTGGGTTGCAGAATGTCTGATTGCGACAAGGACGCGAAATCTGTCTTGACCTTTCGAGCTTGCCAACCAAACTAGCGGCATGGCTGATCCTAGCCTCCTGGAACTGGCGCCGCCCCCTGAGGAGATTGGCGAGGAGGAGCAAGTGTGGCTGGTTGAACTGTGGCTTGACTGCTTCCAGGTGCAACCTGCGCCAGGCCGGACAACAACCTGCGGCGGGCCGCAGCGGGTACTCGCATATCCTCGGCAAGCACCCAGCCAGCAGCACTCCGGTCTACCTACGTACATACATGGTGTTCTCCCTCACCTACCATCGTATCCAGTGGCCCAGTAAATTACCTGCATTGTGTTCTCGAACTGGTGTGTATCTTCTCTTGTCTTGATTTGAGTCTTCCTGGGACCGATTTGTGTGTGTACTTTGCTTGTCACTGGTCTACGCACGTCTTTCTATCCTCCCGCGATCGTCACGACCTTTCGAAGCATCCGCCCTGTGGTTCTCTCGCTTTGCGAGGCACTTCTCTTTTAAAATGCAGTCACTCAGGAGTCTGAGGCCTATTGCTTCCAAGCTGCAGCCCTCAACACTCCCTCGTGTCTCGCGGGCCTTTTCAGCATCTGCTAGGTTGAACTATGAATTCATCCAAGTCTCCGAGCCCAAACCGGGCGTCGGCCAAGGTAAGCCCTCACACCCAAGCGCCACATTATCTGCATTCACTTTATGCATAGAGGAGCACTAGCTAAGCAGCCTCGCTACCTTCTCTCTCACCGACTATAGTAACGTTGAATCGACCCAAGGCTCTCAACGCCTTGTGCACACCGCTGATCAACGAGCTGAACGAGGCTCTGCTGAAACTCAACGCCTCCGAGAGCGTCTCAGCCATCATCCTAACAGGCTCCGAGAAGGCCTTCGCCGCAGGCGCTGACATTAAGGAGATGGCGCCCTTGACGTTCTCGCAGGCCTACCTTAACTCATTCATCGAATCTTGGTCGAGTCTGACCACCCAGGTTAAGAAGCCGATCATTGCTGCGGTGTCCGGACATGCGTTGGGGGGAGGCTGCGAGCTGGCGATGATGTGTGATATCATCTACTGCACGGACAAGGCCAACTTTGGGCAACCCGAGATCAAGTTGGGTACCGTGCCTGGCGCGGGAGGGAGCCAGCGCCTCACCAGGGCGATTGGCAAGTCGAGGGCGATGGAGCTCATTCTCACAGGGAAGTCCTTCTCGGGGCGCGAGGCTTATGAGTGGAATTTGGCTGCGAGGTCGTTCCCGACTTATGAGGAGCTCATGGAAAACACTCTGAAGACGGCCGCGACGATCGCAGGATATTCCAAGGTTGCCGTCCAGGCCGGAAAGGAGGTTGTGAATAAGAGCCAGGACCTCGCCTTGAGGGACGGAGTCGAGTATGAGAGGCGTGTCTTCCACAGCCTTTTTGGCAGCGAGGACCAGAAGATTGGTATGAAGGCCTTTGCTGAGAAGAGCAAGGCTGAGTGGAAGCACAACTAGGTCTGCTGTCTCTTCTTGTCGATCATTGCGTTCGAGAAATGGAGCCAACCCTGCATGTACAAGTATGGATGGTATTCAGACTGATCTCTGGCGGTCGGATGATGGACCACGACGCACCTGATGTCTGTACCATAGTACATCGTACATACAAACTGTAGTACAAAGTTACATCTGCTGCGGTGTGAGTGCCCAACGCAGAAGTGGATCTTACGGAACCAAGGATCTTTGCAGCCGGGCCAAGCAGCTTGCAGTCATAAGCGCCCGCACCGCGATTTTAATCAAGGGATTCGACGATTACAGGCCGTAGTGGCCAGACACCTCGTGTTTGTGCAGTTTCGAGTACTTGCAGAGACTGTCTTGTTTCTGGCCACGAGGGCATCGCTGCTCTGGACAAGGACAATCAGGCCTGGCTGCAGCACCGGCCCTCTAAGAAGTCCCCTACAAATCAGCCCTGTCAGCCCTATTGTAGTATCTCACCACGGCACTCACAGCGCGCATCCCAGTCCACTGACCACGCATCGCCTCCACCGGCCGTAACCCTGCTAGCCACGAACCCTTGTCCGTACCCAGGCACCTCGACCATCTGAAATGCAGATGGCAACCAGAGAAGCACAGTCATTCTAGTACATCTTGCAAATTTCCCTTCTGGAAGAAAACATTGCCATCCTCCCTCCTGGGACGGAGTAAGAGGTCCCCTTCCATGTCACGATGGACTCTTCCAAACCAGGCATGGACCTAGAGAAGGAGCTGGCATGCTCAGTCAGTTTCCCCAGCCCCCTCCTCTATCGGCTACCTCGACCTCGAGGCGAGTTTCGAGTCAGTCTGCTAACCCTTCCATTCCACGACCCAAACAGATCTGCACCGAGCTCCTCTACTACCCTCTGACTCTTCTGGACTGCCTACACACCTTCTGCGGCGCCTGCCTCAAAGAATGGTTCGAATGGCAAGCCAACGCAGCGCGCAGCGCCCCCGAACCTCCTGCGCCTGGTGCGCCCGTCTTCACGTGCCCATCATGTCGCGCTTCGGTCCGCGACACGAGGCACAACTCGACGGTGCAGTCGCTGCTGGATATGATCCTTGTTGCACACCCTGAGAAGGCCAAGCCGCAGAGCGAGAAGGAGGAGATGGATGCACGTTACAAGCCAGGGGATAAGGTGCTTCCAGAGCTAAAGTTCCCGAGGCGCACGGCCGAGCAGCTGAGACTGGAGGAGCGGGACAGGCAGCTCATCGATGAGGTACGGCAGATGAGCCTGCGTGAGGCAGTGAACGGTGGCTCATCAAGCTCAAGGACGAGAAGGCACGGCGAGGACAGTGACTCGAGGAACCGCACCGCACGGAGGAGGGCACCGAGGGCGACGAGCGTCACTCGGGATCACAGCTCAGCCGAAGATCGGGCCCAGGAGCGGACAAGCTCAAGAAGAGAAACAGGAACAGAGTTGCGGCGACGGGCCGAGCAGGCGGCAAGGCTGTCGTCTGACACGGTCGACTCCCGGTCTGGGTACAGCCGAACTAGCAGCAGTGGATCTAGGCGGACAAGCGATGAGACTCTGGAGAGGCAGAGACGTCAGATCGAGCACCAGTCATCGCTTCGATCACTGATCAGCTCGTCAGACGCGGCGGATATCGACATAGAGCGGGAGGTCGAGGAGTTTGCCCGGCAGATCCAAGAAGAAGGCCTACTGGATGGGCTGGATCTCGACAACATCGACCTCACGAACAACGACGAACTAAGTCGCAGGATCACGGAGGCCTACCGACGTCGACAGCGGGACAGGGAGAGACAGCGGCGCGAGGCGCGGGAGAGGAGCCGTGCCGTTTCACGGCATTCCTACAGTGGGCCGGCCGAAGCCCCATCTCACGAAAGAAGCACCTCGGACTCTGTGAGACCGACGGCGCGTCACTCAAGAACGCCGAGTGCAACAAGTCAATCCGACGAACGCAGCAGACCGCCGCCGTCTTCGAGGTCTACTTTCCTCGAGGTCCACGACCAACAAAGGAGGCGTCGGCGGCCGGGCAGTCATAGCCGAGACAGGAGTGCGACAGTGCCAGTCGCACCCACGCAAACGGAACTGCGTGTCGGACCCCGGTCGCAAGCGGACCTGGAGGTCAGATCAAATAGTCTCTCCTCCTCCTCCCGAAGACCCATTCTCCCAGAAGAAGCCAGGAGTGTCAGCACTTCAGACGTCCAAAGCAGTAGCAATCGTCTTGTCGAGTCACCGCCGACAACATCCCTTCCCTTCAGTGCGCGGATGAGCGGTCTGAGCATTCCTCAACCGCAGCAGGAACGTACCAGCACCCCTCCCGAGCCAGACACAAGAATTCCTCGGACGAGGCCGAAAGACATTGTTGTCCAGCCGCCTGAAACTCAGGCGGGAGCATCAGCTCGAGCCATGGGGAGCCTTATGGAGTCGCCTGTCATAACCGTGGCCCCCTATAAACCGCGGTCCCCTTTATTTGAGGAACCCAGCATCACGTGCGACAGATGCGCAAAGGAGGATATACAGTATGAGCTTCATTACAACTGCGCCAAATGCCATGACGGCCACTGGAACATCTGCCTCACCTGTTACAGGCTAGGCAAGGGCTGCCTTCATTGGTTCGGGTTCGGCTATGGAGGATTCAACAAGTGGGAAAGACAACGTATCGTTCAGCCCTCACTGCCGGAGCCGCACAAGCTGTTGGCCAGCCGCTTTGTACAGCCGGCAGCCATGATCAGGTCTCCTGACAATAACAAGCAAGCTTGGTCGAGCGAAGATCCATACGAGCGACTGCAAAGCGGGACGTTCTGTGCGTTATGTCTTTCATGGACGAACGACTGCTATTGGCGGTGTGACACGTGCAACGATGGCGACTGGGGCTTCTGCAATGACTGCGTGAATCAGGGTCGATCGTGCACACATGCCCTCCTCCCTCTGGTCCATCAGCAGGTGGCCCAGCAAACTGTATCTCCGCCCCCCAGTCCGCATTCGCCCTCTCACCCATCTTCAGCAACAATGATGGTCGGTCTCAACGCGACAAGCATAGGGCCCTTTAAGGTTCTCACCTTCATTACGACTTGCGACGTCTGCCGCAGCCCCATTCCGCCGACCCAGAGCCGCCTTCACTGCTTTGAGTGCGTGAGTTCGCTTGTATCCGATTCTCGACCTGGAGACTACGACATATGTGAAGGCTGCTACGACGACCTAGTAAATGACGGAGCCATCAGTCCCGAGAACGGCTCTGCAGGCTGGCGACGCTGTCCTCAGGGGCATCGCATGGTCATTGTGGGTTTTCAGGAGGGCAAGAGCGGACAGAAACGTTACGTTGTGCGAGACCTTGTTGGTGGGCGGAGACTGAGTGTGGAAGATGTGCCAAACGACACAGAAATGCAGCGTTGGATATGGTACGAAGCCGATGCGAAACGTGAACGCCTTGTTGCCAGGGACGTTTCCCAGACTGCGACGCAGGGCTCGGCCTCGAGCGAGTTGTTCCCGCCCGATGGTGGGTTTGGCTGGAAGGCTGTTGCGCGGTGGGCGTGGTATCCTGCCGAAACTGCCACTGACGAGTTGATGTTTCCCAAGGGCGCCGGGGTCTCAGAAATTGAGGATGCAAATGGGGAGTGGTACCACGGCGTGTACATGGGGAACAAGGGACTCTTCCCGGCCCCGTATGTAGTCGTCCTCGAGGAGGGTAGTACCAGGAATGTCTGATAGCATCAGGTTTTAATGAGCATGAGCAATATTTCACACGAAGCATATTTAGGCATTTGGAAAGGGATCGAATCGATAGAGACTGCTTCTGGGTGCCAGACGGAGTTTTAGGATGGGATAATGTGGATAGTCAAGCGTCTTATGAATGGAAATGTTGGCCTCAAGTCAGGCACTTGAGCCAACCATCTATGCTTTTCTTCTTCTTTTCGCCCATAGTCGTTATGAACTCGGGAGTACTTGTTGCTCCTCTATACACTGACTGCAGGTATGCTTCCTTATTTTTGAGACCCCCTTTGCTCACAGATCTCTGTGCCGCAACCCCGTCCTCCCCCCCCCCCTCCCCCGGCAGCCCACTTTGTGCTCGCTCAAATCTTGGAATTGGAACCAATTTCTGATATTTCTCAATATTTGTGAATTTTCTTATTTTTTATTTTTTTATTCTAAAATTTCATCTGAATGAGTCCTTTAAAACTGCTGAAGGAATAAGTTCACATCGTACACGAAAGCTAGGCGCCTTTCTGCCATACACGTTTTACGCATCCGTGTTTGTCACCGAAATGGCAATGCAACGCTTGCGGTGCTGAGTACCGCACCGCTTTAAGGGATGTAAGTGGACTCCTTAGACACTGCCGGTCTCAAATAGGGGATGAACAACAACCAAGTGCCCGTCATCTGATGCAGTGACACTTCTAAAATTAGAGTCAATTGGTGCTCTGTGAGGTTCCTGTTTTGTTTCTCGAGGTGCTCCTCCTGGCATCACGCTAAGGCTGGGCAATGGTAACAAGGTAAACGAGCAGGGCTATACTTAATGTAAGCAGAAGTTGTGTTATCGATAAGGAACTTTTTAGTGGGTCGTCTCTGATTTCTAGGGTCTTGCCATCTCTGCATTTGGTCAACACCAAACTTCTTGCTTCAACATACTAGATTCTTCATACATCAATCTCGAGCTAGCTAACTACTTTGTCTTCCTCTTCCCCGAGATTCTGTTGATTGATAGTGCAAGCAGCCATCATTGCCATCTTCAAGCCATTTTGCATACTGATCTTCTTGTCATCTCGTTGATCATAGGATTTGAGCTGGCAGCTTGGGATTTCACCAGCCTTCTCTGCCCTGTCAAATCATATTACACTTACGTCGTCCTCACCACACCACTCCACCCCCACCTACAACTAGCAACAACTTCTGCCGCTCAGTTTGATTGTGACCAGATGATGAGAGTCACGACATTTATTACTCATTCCTATTGAACAATCGTCTCTGCCAATACCAATCATCATGGCGAGCCCACCATCCAATCCCACAAATCCCAACCAGCCGGCAAATTTCATGCCCTCTGTTCGTGCCGCTTCTGAGAAGAAGCTGGGCATGCTCCACTACACATCCCCTGCAAGTCATGGCTGGCATGGTGATGTGAGGAAAAGGTACATCATCCTACACTGTCCCTCCCGGGAATGATAAGGACTAACAGCCTCCAGATACACAGACTTTCTAGTCAATGAGATTCGCAAGGATGGCAAGGTTCTTCATCTTGAGAACTACGACGTGGCAGAGCGACCTGCTGATGTGGTATGTAAATCCATGACCTGCCTTGTCCAATTATCCAGGTACGGCGCATCACTGACCTCAATGCAGAATATTTTCCTCCCTGGACAACAGGGCAGTCCAAACAACCTCACCTCTTATTCAGCAGAGATTGCTCCGGCTCGGACTGTCACTGAAGATGATGAGAAGGCTCTACGGGCTCTTCTAGGAGAGGCTACCACTACCGAAGTTCTGAATTTGTACCAACGTATCGTTGCTTCTGGCACGACCCGTCTCGATCCCCAGATCAACCTCGTCAAATTTTTGTCCATGGAACGCGACGTTCGGGGCCGGGTCCATCAAGTATGTAAAATTTTCAGAGGGTGTAGTCGCTTCTCTTTTACTGACACCAAATATAGGAAATTCGCCGCATCTTCGATTCCCGTATTGCAACAGAGACTGACGGTGACGGCATTATCACCGCTATTCCTGCCAGCATCCGATTTGCACGGAAGCCTCGAGCTGCTGGTAGTGGTGGTCGAAATCAGCGGTCCAATCAACCCTCTTTTAAGAAACTGGGTGGTGACTATCTTCATTTCACACTCTACAAAGAGAACAAAGACACCATGGATGCTGTCAACCAGATCGGCCGTATACTCAGGGTCAAGTCCAACAACTTTGGATTTGCCGGCACCAAAGACCGACGTGCGGCCACAGTCCAGCGCGTAAGCGTCTATCGCGTGCGACATAAGGTTCTCGACTTTCTGAATACGCAGCTTCCTTACATGAAAATGGGTGACTATAAGTACAGCCCATATCCAATCCAGCTCGGCGACCACGGCGGCAATGAGTTCAACATCGTTGTCAAGGATGTTGGCGTCAAACGTGGCGAAGATTGCTCCCTCGAACGACGCGTTCAGCTGACAAAACAAGCTGTCGAGACCGCGGTGAACGAGATGGTCAAATACGGATTCATCAACTACTATGGCTTGCAACGTTTTGGCACGCACATAGTCGGAACGCATGAGCTCGGAAAGCTGATGCTGATGGAGAAATTTGACGACGTTGTTGACGGGATCCTGCACGTTGATAAAGACTTCATGAACCAGGTGGTCGCAGGTACGGTCCAGGAGACACCAAGCAGCCGAGACGAGATCAACCGAGCCCGTGCCATTGTCCAGTTCAAGACATACAAAAACGCGAAGTCCGCACTGCAGCTTATGCCGAAGCGGTTCGCTTCCGAGATGAACGTCATACAACATCTCGAGAAGAGCCCTCGCGACTTTACAGGTGCCATCTTGACTATTACTCGAGGAATGCGCAATCTGTACCTCCATGCGTACCAGTCGTATGTCTGGAACCATGCTGCTTCCCACCGCTGGGCCAAGTACGGCTCCAAGGTAATCCCTGGCGACCTCGTCTTGGTCACGCCGGAGGACACCGTTGTGGACGATAGCATCGGCGGGTCCGAGGAGTCACAATACCAGAAGGCCCGCGCTCTCTCTGAAGAGCAGGCCAACAGTGGCAAATACACCATCTACGATATCGTCCTGCCAGGGCCTGGATTTGACGTCGTCTATCCGGATAACGACATTGGCGAATTCTATGTGGAATTCATGTTGAGACCTGAGAACGGAGGGTTGGACCCTCACCGCATGCGGCGGTCCACGAAGGACTTCAGCGTGAGCGGCAGCTATCGCCATGTTCTTGGCAGGATGAAGGGCCAGCCAAAGTGGGAGGTTCGCACCTACGTGGACGAGAATGACCAGATGGTACCGACGGATCTCGACTTGATCGAGCTCCGAAAGGCGGCGGAGAAACCAACACTACAGAAGGAGGCGGCCGAGCAGGTTGCTGGAAACCAGGCCGTTGCTGTCACTGCTGAAGCCGGTCAACTCGCAGACGATGGCGCAGCCAAGACGGAGCGACGTCGCCAGCGGGAGGACCCCGAATCCGATCCTCGTGCCAACGAGACTTGGACAGAGGTATCTCAGAACGGCGGTTCTAAGAGAATCAAGCTGGTACAGGACGAATCTCGTCCAGACACACCAGACTCTGTGGATACCAGAGGCCCCCATGGCGGTGGTGCTCCCCTGTGGGAAGAGGATGGAGAGAATCATCCTGTGAAACCCATCCGTCAACCGATCATCCCCAGCAGTTCAGCTGGTGCCACGACGGCTACTCCTTCGGCCACTCCAACGCCGCAGCTCGCCACTGCCAGTCCTACAATCTCCACATTCAACGAGACAGATACTCCCGAGAAGCTCGAGAAGCAAGGCCAGGCGTCCGAGGTGCCCGGCGCCACGATCCAGGCGGACAACGCTCCCACCGACGCGGCCCACCCCAAGACACCAGCACTCCAGGTCCCCCGTCCTGATCGAGATGCCTACCACGCCTTCACCCAGCCCGATCTGTCCCAATACAAAGATGATGAGGTCAAGATCGCCGTCGTACTCCAGTTCAGCCTGGGCACGAGCGCCTACGCCACCATTGTCCTCCGCGAGCTCATGGCCGAGATCGAGCCAGAGCAGCCCGGCAGTCCGCTGTACCCGCCAGACCTCTCTGGCTGAGCGTCTGGTCCGAGAATGAGGTAGGGAGCTTTGGGGGGGGGGGGGAGGGTTTGGGTCTCACGTCTGCCACTGCGGCTCCACCTTTCAGACTCATTTGATGGGGTCGAAGCCTTTTTTCTTTTTTTTCACGAGATTTTCAAGAGGCCTCGAGTACCCCCCTACCTTTTTTTTTTTTTTTAAACCCCCCAAAATCACAAAATTTGGAGCTTCTTTTTCTATTTGAGGAAAGGGATCGGTCGGCTTTCTTCTCTCTGTAACGGAGGTGGCATTTCCGTTAGGTTAGGATACGATACCAAAGGATGCATACATACATGGCGTAGACAGGACCGGACTTACTCCAGGGCCAGATATCATGGACAGCGTTGACCAGAAATGCTTGTCTGGCTACGATTTTGAATTCTGTCACCCAGGGTTCTTCCTACCAGGAGCTCTGGGTAAGTGATAGCTGAAGAAGAAAAAAAGAGGCTACTTTAGTCAAGAGGTCAATACACAGCATCAAGTGATTCAAACAAGTTCCAATGTGCTTCGCAAATTTCTTTTTGGTTTTGTTTTTTTTCTTTCTATCATTTCGGTCTCTTGGAAAGAATTTCCCCTACGCCCATGAGTCCCTGGTACTCGCTATGGCGCAGATATCAAGAATGTCTCCTGGTCCCTCAAGTGCTTGCTATGCTTGCGATGCTAATGTTGAAGGCAGTTTTCTCAGCATGCCCAATGCTAATATGTTGGGCTTAGCTATGCTACTTATCCAATTTCCCTCCTCTACTCCTGCGCTTGTGAGAGCCTGTCGCTCGATGCTCCTGCTGCGTACGAGGACTTCGGTCCTCCTCTCTGCCGGTCGTGGGGGCAGTTGGTATGAGTGATGCCAGGTCTGCCATGATATATCCATTGGAAAATGTGCAACGGCATCGTTTTAATGGTGAGCGGCCTCAGCCTTTCCTAGGCCTTGCCTTTGGTGGTGGTGTTGTAATCGAGTATTGTGAACGTCCCCCTTTCCTAAATGTGCGGATCATCCACCTTAAAAAGGTTCGGTCATCCTCTCTCACTTTGAATGCTTTGGATCATCCCAGCCCCAGACTTGTGACAGATATTTGCCCATATTGACCCTCTTCGTCTTGAGCTCGATCATCCAGGGATGCTCTAGCATCTTCCAGGGCATACCCCTTCGTTTCGGGTTCTTCTCCAAGCTACACACACAGCGTCAGTCACTTTGGACCTGCCAACCACGAGTCATAGATACTTTGGAAAAGGAAATAAACTTACCAGCTCTCAATGAAGTGCTTGAAGTTATCACTCCAGAATATACCAGCCTCTGGCTCATCCTTGAGCTTGGGAATAGGCTGCTGCACAATATACGTCAAGAGGTCGATCAGGCCCGCCCGAGGCTGCATCTCTGTGCCGTCAGCCGGGAAGGGGAATCGATGCTGCGCCACCTCGAGCAATGTGACACCTGTGGACCACACATCCGAGGTGATGGTGTAGGTCTGGCCTGTGATACGTTCGGGCGCCATGTAGTAGCTGGTGCCGATGAAGGTGTTGGCCTCGCCCTTGGTTCCGAAGTCGCCCGACACACCAAAGTCGCACAGCTTCACCTCCCCATTGCGGCACAACAGGATATTCGAGGGCTTGATGTCGCGATGCAGGATACGCTTGGCCTCGAGATAGGTGAGACCCTGCAGGACACCCTCGGCGATCTTGCCGAGGACCTTCTCGCCAGTTCGTCCGCCAAGCCGCTTGACCTCCTTGTAGATACTGTCCAGGGACCCGCCCTCACAGAATTCCATGGCAATGGAAATGGTTGCTGTCGAGGGCTCCAGGAAACCGCCGTAGTATCTGCAGATATGATCCGAGGCGCAGCCTTTGTTGAAGTTGATCTCTCGCAGGATCTGCTTCTTGACGTCTGGATCTGGATTGGTCGTGATAACCTGGTCGGTCAAAATTAGCACACTCTGCACCCCCTGTGAGTCAGTCTCTTGGCTTAGTGGGCTTGGACTTACCTTGAGGGCAAAGATCGTCTTGCCTCCCTTGAGCTGACACCGGGTGACTGCGCCACCTGCGCCCTCACCCAGGCCACCGAGCTCAACGATACGGTTCTCCTGGCTCGCAATCCGCCAGCCCTCGTCATCTAGATCCTCCACATCTAAATTCCTTACCCTCTCCAGGGTCACCTCGTCCATAGCCCTCTCCAGGCCGTGCATGCTGTCCTGGCGTGACATGTCCAGGCCACCCTCGCTTGCGTTCGAGTACATCGATCCAGCGGCACTCTGGGGGTCCGGCGTACCGTGTGGTTTACCTCCCAGACCATATTGTGACACAAAGGACAGGTTCGAGTACTGCGATCCGGCTGAGGTGGGGTTGCTGCCACGGCCTCCGAAGCTGTCGGTCCGGCTGTGTGCGGCACTGATCTCGCTGCCACTACTCGCGCTGTGGCCTGGCTGGGCAACCGATCTGCCGGGCTGTTGTTCCTGAGGCGGCCCAATGCTGCCCATCGGCGTGGCAATGCTCAGTGTGGGCGGGGCAGGTCGTGAAGCCTTCTGGGGTTGGGGAGCGCCGCCGGCTGGATTGGTCACAGGTTTCACATTGGGAGACGGTGGTATAGCGAGCCCGAGTCTCGGTGTGCGCGCACCTCCCCGCGAACCAGGTATGGCAGGACGGAGGAGGGGCGCAGGGGCGTTCATGATGGGGACTGAATTTGAGGACGACATTGGGACTGGAGTTTCTTGTGTCTTGATCTGCTTTGCGTAAGAGTGGTCAGCGAACTAGTCAACTCGAACCAGACCCAGGATCGATTCCGTGTACCAGTCGACACAGTTGGGGATTGAATGTCGGGCTCAAAGGCAACTGACGGTAAAAAAGGGGAAACGAGAGGGTGGTAGCTCACAGGTGCAGCTTGATCGCCGCCGTTGCTTGCCTGATCGTGCATCATGCGGCGAGCCACACGATCGAGGCCCTCAGCGAGTGTAAAGTACCTCGTCTCCAAGGCAGTAGCGGCGTCAGGAATAAAGCAGGCCCGCCGCAGAGGCCCTTTGAACTCTCAGGTGTCTCTCTCGGCTTGGTTCTTAGCGGCCGTCGGCTAGGCAGAAAGGGGTGAAGAGCTTAATGATGACGACCTGCCAGCCCGCCGGGGGTTTGTGAAGACAAAGCGGGATGACAGTTTGAACGATGTTGTTGAAGAAGAGGAGAGGTCGCTGAAGAGGTACTTGGGACGGAGGACACGCGTCCGATGTCAAAGACAGGAATCGTGGCCCTCGTAACCTTGAGTGTGGTGGCTAGAGTAGTTGATTGACTTCGGGGGAGAATCGATGTGGCAGCGTCGTGTGCGGTTGGGACGCAACGCCGAGCGAGGTGAGAGGGGCAGTAGCACAACAGGCGTCCCCAGTCTTCAGTGTGCCGCAGCAGAAACACACGAGCAGGTGGTTAGTAGGGTTTGCCTTGGCTGTAGTGCTGGTGCTGGTGCTGGTGCTGGTGTTTCTGGTGCTCCCGTCTGCCGGTCTGGGAATGTCAGGAGGCTAGATCCGGCTGCTGGATAATGAACGAGTGAAAGAACTCGGGCCGTGAAATAATATGATGAGAGCTTTCTATAGAAAGCCCCTTATGTTCCGAGTCGAAAGGAAGAGGTGGGAGGAGGCGGAGGAGGAGGATGGAGTCGAGCTGGTTGAGGTTGTTGGTTGTTGAGGTAGGGTCGCTCAGGCAGGCGAGCGGCAAGTTGGACCGAGGAGTGAGGGGGAGGGGGGGGTGCGGAAGGGCCACAGGCATATACCCGTAGCAATGAGTACAACAGACCATAGTGCAATAGTGGCTCAGTACAGGCATAACTGTGGGCGGGGGGGCCCTGCCTGGCCTTTTGCTAGCCTGCTAGGGACTGCGACTGTGACTGCGAAACTGGGACCCTCCCTCCCTTCCTACCAACGGCCAACGACGCCCTGTGTGGCCTCTCATCAAGCGGATCAGTGGGGAAGAAAAGGCCCAATGTGACGAGGATTGCAAGGGGGCCAACAGCCGGGGAAGAAAAACCGGGGACGGGCTTGCTTCAGGCTGGTCCTAATGCTCTTGTGCCCGCTTTGTCGACTGGTCCAGCGGCTGCTGAGACAAGGGTTCAGGGGGCGGGACGCTGAACTCTATCCGTTGGCCACAGGGTTGCGTGGTTGTCTACGTCGCAGTCCCCCCAGCTGGCTCTTCCGAATTGACGTATCAACAAAATATCTCTTTACTCGTCTTGTTATACCTGAATCTCCGACAGACACACACACTCGCGAGCTGAAAGCCAATGGCCCCTAGGCTGCTGCAATGCACGGGTCTGGCTGATAGTTCTGCCAGCATCTCTGGGCGGCATCAACAAAGAATGACATCAGGAGAGAATCCTCCTTTTTTTCCTTCTTCTTCTCACTTTCTGACAGATTGGCAGTGTGTCCCAGACGGATGGGCCGAGATGCTGTGCTGACCACCTGCAGTAGCTGAGGAACAGCTGGACAAGGAGGATCTGATATATTGGGGGCGCAGTTCGGCACCGGCCTTCCTCCATATGTGCCTCCTGACCTAGGAGGAGATCTGACTTTTCTTCTCTCTTTCCGACCCTTTCTGACCGAGATGCAGTCTTTCGGGCTTCTTGCTTGAGCAGCCCGTGACAAGGGTCTCTGCCTAAAAGATCTAATAAACTGAGATGGCAAGGCCATGCCGTCTTTCCGATCTGTCGAGTCTGTCGGTGGCTTGTGCGGGCTTGAGAGTGGACTGTTGAGTGTGTGACGATGTGTGATGGCTGATCTGCGACCTGCATGAACGGGCCTATCAAGCTCTCATTTCCGTCTCTCGAATCAATGCAAGACTGTCCAAGTCGATGGAGGGGGCATTTAGAGCGATCAGGGGATACTGACTCATCAAATGTCACAGCTGATAGCTCGTAGAAGCAGAAGGATCCGAGCCACTGTACGTTACAGTCTACTAGCTGCCTCCCTGCAGGACATAGCATTACAAGCCTGTGTAGTCACTAACAGTACCGTCCGCAGCTGCTGCCAGGTCAAGTGACAGGGGGTCCTCAGCGCAGGGTTCACGCTTCCGTTAGGCGCGCGTCTGCTATGAACCCAGGCACCCAAGCTGGTTGGTCCTTCCTAGTGGCGGTTATTGGCCATGGCTAGAATCTGACCCCTGCGCCAGGCCTTTCCAGATTCTCTCACCCAGACTTTGAAGACCTTTTTTTTTTCCCACCCCCCCCCCCCATCATACAGCAGAAGCACACAGGAGTGACTGCTCGATCGATGCTCTGGGCCTGCTTCGTCATCTTAATTCGAGAACGCTATTTCGTAACTTGTTTCATAATTCTTTATTCGCTCAGCTGTGTGGGTTTGCTGCAGGGATGCCAGCCAGGACGAAAGAGACAGTCTCAAAGGCTGTGGACGAAGTATCGTCATCTGCCTCTGAACTCGAGGTTGAGGCCATTGATGGAGAAGATAGTGGAATCGAAGCGACAAGCGATGATGAGAATGATGATGAAGTCCAAGGAAGCGAGCCTCAGAGTGACTCAGACTCTCTCGACAGTTCTGCGGCACGGAAAAGACGGAGGATTTCACCAGAGCCCGAGGAGATTGACGAAGACGATGACGAGGAAGAGGTCCCAAAGCAGTCTGTCTCCTTTGTCAGTGCGCCTTCAAGAATAAAACGGAAGGATGTGTCCAGTGGTGGGCCTGCGACGCAGAAGCTCCCCGAGCAGGTTGCTGCCCCACCAGCTGACGTTTCTGAAGGTGCAACCACTGCGCCTACGGATCCAAACACAACGTTCGAGTCACTGGGTGTGCACCCATGGCTGGTTCGTTCACTTACGAACATGGCCATCCGAAGGCCGACTGGGATCCAGAAGGGTTGCATTCCTGAGATACTCAAGGGCAGGGACTGCATCGGTGGCAGCCGGACGGGTTCCGGAAAGACGGTCGCGTTTGCGGTGCCCATTCTTCAGAGATGGGCCCAGGACCCGTCTGCCATCTTTGCCGTGGTCCTGACACCTACTCGGTAAGTTTGTGGTGTTTTCTTTGGGGGGTCTATGCGAGTTGCGCCCCGTCGAGAGACGCAGAAATGGGGGCTAACAATGGTGACTACTTAGTGAGTTGGCGCTTCAGATGTACGAGCAGTTTAAGGCCATCTCCTCCCCGCAGACCCTTAAGGCTGTCCTCGTCACGGGCGGTGCCGACATGCGTGCCCAAGCTATCGCTCTCGCGGAGCGCCCACACGTCGTGATTGCCACGCCGGGCCGTCTGGCTGACCACATCCGCACGTCTGGTGAAGACACCATCTGTGGCCTGCGGCGCGTCAGATTTGTCGTCTTCGATGAGGCCGACCGGCTCCTGGCTGCTGGGCCGGGAAGCATGCTGCCAGACATTTCGGAGTGCCTCGACGTGCTCCCGCCCCCCTCGCAGAGGCAGACGCTCCTCTTCACGGCGACGGTCACGCCCGAAGTGCGCCTTGCAAAGGACAAGCCGCGCGAGCCGGGCAAGCCGCCCGTGTTCGTCTGCGAGGTCGACACGCAGGTCATGGCCATCCCCACCGGCCTCCGCCAGATGTACATCCAGGTGCCCGTCACGCACCGCGAGCACTACCTGCACGTCTTCCTCCTGACCGAGGCCAACAAGGACAAGAGCGTCATCGTCTTCTGCAACCGCACCGCCACCGCCAACTACCTGCACCACTTGCTGCACCTGCTCGAGCACAAGGTCACCGCCCTGCACTCCCAGCTGCCCCAGCGCCAGCGCGTCGATAACCTCTCCCGCTTCCGTGCCGCCGCCGCCCGCATCCTGGTGGCGACCGACGTGGCCGCCCGCGGCCTCGACATCCCCGAGGTCAGCACCGTCATCAACTACGACATCCCGCGCGACCCGGACGTCTATATCCACCGGGTCGGCCGTACTGCCCGTGCGGGCCGCAAGGGCGACGCCGTCACCTTTGTCGGGCAAAGAGACGTCGAACTCGTCCAGGCCATCGAGGCTCGTGTCGGCCGCGACATGGTGAAGTGGGAGGAGGAGGGCGTCAACCTCGAGACCCGCGTGGTGCGCGAGGCCCTCAAGCTCGTGGGCGAGAAGAGCCGCGAGGCACTTCTGGACATCGAGGAGAGGCGCGAGGTTGGGAGCAAGAGGAAGCGTGGCAAGGTCAAGCTCAGGGCGGCGGTGTGAAGAGTGGAATCATGGTATTCCTAGGATCAATAGCAAAAAGAAAACAAATTCCCTCCATTTTGTAATCCAAGATTGCTCACCATGTGGCTGTGACAAAGTCTTCATATTGAATCTGCCGATCCACATCCGTGATCACCAATCCATTCTGCTACCTGGGTAATCATCTCCATAGGTGGGAATTCAAGGTAAGATATAGCTGGTGAGGAAGAGGCGACAGAGCGGTTACTGCTCGCCATCTGTTACTCGGCGGCCATGCTTTCTTCTTCCTGGACTCTCTCAGGGCAGATACCAGGTCATTGTTTCTACTATACTTGGCTTTCCTTCTGTGGATGGATGCTTGCTCTTCGTCAAACACCACGTGGGCGGCATATGAAGATTCCTAGTCAATATGTTATGATGAAATGTTATTATAGGCTATAGACTATTGGATCTTTACTGAGATAAGGCCAATTGCTCTGGAAGGACGTCAACTTTACATTATTGTGCCAGGACTCGTGCAGAGTATCGAAACTCTGAGCAACTGGTACATTTGTTTCAACCGGAAAAAGTTGAAGAGGGGTCTCGGGCTCGATGATACAGCCACTTTCTTGAATACTCCTCGAGGTTTTTTATTCCATCATCCGTGCCTTGGCTCTCTTCACTCCCTTCGAGACAGAACACATCTATAAGCTCTTGGAAGTTCACCTCGGGAGATCTAACACAAATACAACGTCTTGAGATGCGTGCATTCCTTCCCCCTTCTCTACCGTGCAGAAGTCTCTCATGGGTAAGGCTGTCGAGAGCAAATTCGCCTCGATGCAGAATGTCATTCAGCTTGGAAGGTTTAGCCAAAGGACGCCTCAACATCAACTTTCTCCAAACCCCTCGCCGAACCGTTGTGGTCATCACGAACGCTCCTATCATGATTCAGAGATCGAGCCTCTCGAGGAGCTGAACGTCAGGGATCTCGTTACGACAAGCAGCGAAGGGCGGTTCAACATCGAATCACAGGTCAAAGTGAATTAGTCAAATCTTGCAAGAACTCGCAGAAGGATATGAAGATTATTCCGGTTTCGCTATCATCCCATCCCACAGGATGAACTGCGAACATATAACAAGGAGAAGAAGAAGAAGAAGCTTACAGTTGCGGGCGTTGAATTGGGAAATGACAACCTCATCATTACGCGTGTCACCGGGTGAACAGGGGATGGACCAAAGTGACGAGTCCAAATAGGAACCTGCATTTGCACCGGATATGATTTGTTTTGCTGGATGCAGCCTCTGATTCGGGACTGGCTGTGAAGGGTCTTGTTTGTGATATCATCAGCTGCATTCACAGGTTGCGGGCAAATGCCAACCTGACGCATGCAGATGATGTGCTATTCACATCAATACACTCTGCTCAACAGACTTGAGGATATCGACGTTGGAAGTCTTGCGACATCGCAAGAAGTCCTCTTTGTGCAGGCCCTCGGTGGACCATTGGGACCTTCCCAGAAGACCACAAGCGACCGTCTCATTGTAGAAGAGGGACCAGACGCTTGTGATTCTGACCCTGCCATTGCGGTCAGTAAACATAGCTTGATTGTGTCTCGGGTAGAGAGAATGAGCAAAGTCGAGGTTCTTCTGCCAGTCATCTCATATGCGAGCACTGTTTCAAGCCGAAAATAGACCGGCCTGCAACGAGGGCATCTCCACTGACGGACGACAGGTGTCAAAGACTGAAATATATATGCATCGTCCGTTTTCCCGCTTGGATGAGGCTCAATTCGCATATTAAAGTGGTCAATAGTGGGGACTTGTTTCAACATGGTATTGTTTATGTGAAGTTATATGTATCTATATATATTCATATTTATAGGGGGACGGGGTGGGCCTTCACTCATGCTGCGGCTCCAATTGTACGTGGCCCACCCATCAAGCTGAGACACGTGAATTTAACAACACAGCTATGTATCTTTCATGTTCGCCGTTACGAAACAATTCACCAGGGCTTTCAACAGCAGAATTACGGGGACTTTACATGGATAAACAAAATTATTCAAAGGGGGAGAGTGATGAACATTCCTCGTCTTTGGTATTGCACGGAAGTGACCTTGTCGACGAGTTTCGTTATTTCCAAGCCTGACCATGTTACGTCAGGAGAACATTTCATCGCAACACTGTCGTCATCAGCCGCAAGACAGTCGAGTTTGAATGTTTGACAAATATCCCAAATTTCTTAGCTTTTTGGACAAGTCCTAAAAAAGACGAAAAGCTCCCGATTTGTCAGGGACAAATCAGTACGTCGGATCGAGAAACCACAAGGTCTGGACTCAGACCGCAAGCGGACGGGCCCGGCCTTGCTAAAAACCTATTACACCATTTGCCACTGTACTAAGGGAAGGGCCAGGCACGTCGGGGCCGGAGGTGAGTTTTTTCTCGAGATAAAGTCCGGACGGGACGGGACCCTTCACAAGACGAAAGAAGGAAAAAAAATAAAAAAAATGAAAGAAAAATTTAGTGGCAAGGGCCCCCGGGATTGCGTCACATGCTATTCGGAAAGAGAAAGCGAGAGCGCGAGGTGAGGGTCGATCAGGGATCTCGTTCTGCTGGGGATACCTTGGCTTCGACGGCCAGGTCCCGGGGATTCGGACAGGTGGGGGCTTACCGAGATCGATTTACTGCTACGGATGGCCTGTGTCGTATTGTATGTACTATAGTATGTACAATGTCCCTGGTAGGGTGTTCTGTCGGTCATCATGTCAGCTCTAAACCAGGGCGTAGGGCTCGTCGGCGCGGAGGTAGGGTGTAGGATGGAATTAGGCGAGGGAGAATGGAGGAGGATAAGGCCACCATATCGCCGAAATACCCATCCATACTCGCGTATCAGAGGAACTTTGTTGACCAACATCTCCTGATGTTTGGGCATCTCGCTCGCTTGACTTAAGGGGGAACCTTGTTGGCGTGATCTGGGCTGATCTCCAGGCAAGCGAGCAGCAACAGCAGCAGCAACAACACGACGCTCACAGTTCGTAGCTCGCACTCGGGACCACTTACGGCAACGGAACCGTCGGTGACATGTCGGCGCTCAGCCAAGACGAGTCGGGCGACGCAGCCCCCCCTCTTCAGCCACCCCTTGCCGCGGCACTTACGGGACTTACGGCACTTACGACAGCACACGATAATTCAACGCGACCATGGTGAGCAACAGATACAGGCTCTCGGCTGGTGTATTTTAACCAAAGATGGCAAGGGTTTTGGCGAGGTAATTCGAACCTTATTGTGATCTAACATAGGTAGAATTGTGGGTCCCCCTCATGCAGTCAGGCCACGGGAAAACACGAGGCAGTGAAGGGAGGGGGGGATGTTTTACCTTTAGTAGCAGGGCGACACGTAACTACCATAAGTTTCTATGAGAAAATGTAAGACGGCCTATCTCTCAAGCGAATTGACTTCTCATCTGACTTTTGACAGCGGGTTTGTCCGCCGAGACGTCCCGCGCAGGAAGAGGACAGCAAGATGATCTTCAGTCCGGGCTGTCATGATTACGACGCTCGATGCACATTCCTCGGTGGCCAATTTAGGGTGACTGGTTGGCTACTCAAGATGTGGGATGAAAGGAAGCACCGGAGAAGAAGTAATAAAAAATCAAAATAAAGAAAGGGGCTGAGGGTAAGCCCAAAAGGTGCATTGAGCATCTGGTCCAAGAGATGGAACATCATCATTTGTCTGGGCTTCGCATGAATGTGTCATCCGGGGTCGGTCTTGGCTTGAGAAAAAACGGCGGCCCGTGGCCTCCAAGTCGCACCGCTTCCTCGTTACGGCCGTCCACTAGGGAGCCAGTCCATCATTCTGAGCAGTATACGAAGACGCACTTTGCTATTCCAGTGCCCGCCAAGAAGGACGGTAACACGTTGTCGCACAGCAAACAAGCTCTCAGGTGTTGGCTATCTGCCTTCTCCTTGAGCGAGTGTCACGTTGCTTTTCTGACAAGTGGGCGGGGCGGTAAGAAGTCTATCCTGAAGCGGGCGGCCAGCGGTCTGGCTGGGTGGCTTGCTGGGTAAGAGATGGCGAGATGCAGTAAAGGTACTTGCTATAGTAAGCGTTCTGCCTGCTCCTGCTGCTACTGTTGCTGCTAACGGGCGGGGAGGTGCGTTTTCATTGGTGACTGACGACAACCCTAACCCCTTCCTCAATACCACTCCAACTGCACATGAAAGTCTCGAACAGACCCTCACAGCAATACCTGGATTTCATTCTCAGGGAAGAACAAAATCCATTTGGTAGTAGTCAGACACATGGATTTGTGATCATGTAAAGCTGTTATAGCCAATGACGACGGCAAAAGCACGGGCCCTCGTCACAGACCTCATGATGGCATAATCGAAGTAATACTGTAGTAGATGGCATCAGCCCTATGAGTGGGGCCCCATATCTCATCGACAGAAAAAAGGTCCGTGGTGGGAAAGCTCGGGCGCTCCAGCGAGCACTGCGCGATCGCATCGCTGCTGACATGCTTATTGCTACTAGCAGGAAAGGGGCAGCCACTGCCGGGGAAGGTGCAGTGTAGTACAGTACATGCAGATTACATGTTCATGGTACTTTTTCTTCTTCTTTCTTTTTCGTTCAATGTCAAGTCGATCAATCAGCTAGCTTCTTCTGCATAATGTCGTTGGGTCCGGCGTCCTTATCGTCAATGGCATCGTTCCCCTTCTCCCAAATCCCGACACATCCGCCCGACCTGAGCCGATATTCCGCAATAACCGTAGGTCACCCGCAGAATATCCAAGTCTGGACTTCTCAATTAAATGGCTCTGTCGGCAGGGTTTGCTTTGATTTGAGCGAGTGCTTTTTCGACCTCCGACCCCCAGCTTCGGAGGCTGTTGGATAGGGATTCGGCAAATCATGCTGAACCCGAAGCCGATGTTACACCTTGATGGACGGACTTGAGGAACCAGGTGGGTTCAGGAATAAGGATGGCTGTGTGCTTTGGTGCGTGTGCTTACGGGCGCCAAGGGAACGTATGTAGTGACTACTGCGAAGGAAACTACAGTAAGATTTTCTCCCTTGCTGCCTTGTTGAAGCCTACTGTTGACCCCAAATGGTCGTGTGATGACGGGCCGTCTGGAGAGCCCGCTCGGGAACTTGTGGCTTGTGATGGTGCATCCTGCGGAGGAATTGTATACCCATTCTCCTTGTGCTTGCGTATTGCATGTCATAAGCCTCACCTTTTTTTGAGAGGATGAGAACAAGAAAAAAAGAAGAAAAAAAGGAAGGGTAAAAATTGGCGTTGGTGGGCCATGCATATTGTTTAGGTGGGCGGAGCCAAAATGTGAGGCAGTACTTGTGACTGACTGACTGACTGCAATTTTAATCATGCCCCGGCCTATTTTCGTGATGCCATGCATGGGACTATGCTATGCCAGTCACCTGACAGAAGAAGAGGAGAGGAGAGGGGGGAGATCGTCAAGAGCTTGTCTCGCATGGGCGCAGAAATCAGAAATTGACATTGCGCACAGGCCAGAGGCGAAGCTTGGCTGGTCATTTCTTTTCACCATGTTATCGTTGGTCTCGATTGGGCAGTGGGGGGAACAGGAGATTCTCGACCTCGCGCTGAACGCGTAGTTTTGCAAAACTTCCGCGATCACTCTCTCTCTTGTGAGGCAGCTCGGGCGACATCCGTGGCTGGGCATCAATTAGCCAGTGCCCCAGTCATTCAATCGACCATGTAACGAGGTACTACTATGGTATGGTACTGTCTCGACATAGTATGGTACCTTGTAGTACGAGTTCTATGTACTATCTCATGGTAGTAGCATGTGAAGAACAGCAGTGGCCTGTTGACTGGCCAGCAGCGACACAAGATGCCACGCCTGCTAAGGAAAGGGACCGAGCAGGGTCTGATCTGTTTTGTTTTGTGTTACATT
The DNA here is from genome assembly GCF_011745365.1 of Cryphonectria parasitica EP155. Taxonomy (NCBI): domain Eukaryota; kingdom Fungi; phylum Ascomycota; class Sordariomycetes; order Diaporthales; family Cryphonectriaceae; genus Cryphonectria; species Cryphonectria parasitica. The sequence goes on from NW_024468909.1 coordinate 2,557,908, forward strand.
TTGGGATGGATCATGAACAAGAAGGAATAACGGTCAGGAGTCAGCCTCCAGACCAAACCCCTCCCTCCTGTAGGCCAACGAAGTCGGTGTCTGGGGGTATGAAATCTGCAATGCGCTGCCACGTCTGTCATCAAGATGGGTGGAGGGGGAGGGGAAGAAAACAAAATTACATGGTTAAAAAATATGAATACAGTACATATGCAAATTCGAGTTTTAGCATGGCGGGCGGTAAAGGTTGTGGGGCTACAAGATGCAGAAAAGAAAACATCCCAGACCCTGTGCGAGATCGCGGTGAGTGTGCATGTGTGAGTGGGGACAGGAGGGGAGGAAAAACTCTGGTCAGAGCTTTTTTCCCTTTCCTTTATTGTAATGCTATAGCATTGTAGAGGATTTTGCTCAGACTTGTTCATGCGAAAGCGAAAAGCAGAGAAGGTTGCAGTAGGATGTGATAAGGCATGGTCTGTCGGGTCCGTGTGTGTGGCGCATCGGGTACGAACGGACAATGTTTTCGGGACGGTCGTGGGAGAGGGCCAAGGAAGGATGCGCCATGTGCAGTGCAAGCTGTTTGTTTACCTGCAGCGGCAGTGCGGTTGAAGCGCAGTGCCAGTTGCAGAAAGGCAGATCTCACATGACTGATGTACCACAGTACATAGAGTACGTACTTATGGTACGTATCCTTTGGGGGTGGGGGAGAAGGTTGTTCTTTGGTTGTTGTTGCTCCTGTAACTACTGTAAAAGCTGTGCTGTATGCCTGCCCAAGGGGTTGGTCGGCTTTGGGCCTTGGCCTTGTGTTCGAGGATCTGTCGGTGAAAGGGCGGGGATTGGCGTTTTGGTACTTACTTATGCCTGCTGCCTTAAAACTAACAGGGCTCATTCATAGGCGGGCGTACGCATGTATCAGCGATGCTGCAAGCAACAGGCAGCCTTAAAAACTAAACAAACAAACATCTCTAGTGCTTTGGCTCCCAAAAGGAACCACATAGATCAAACAGTATGTGCATATGGGACAAATGACCATGACTAATTACAGTTATGGTGTGTGGGGGACTTATTCATAAGAGCTGCACATCGTGAAGGTTCTGCGATACTGCATTGATTATGAATCACAGGGCGTGTTCAGTGTTACAGCTCGTTGCGGATTAATCATGGACCTTTATGGGTGGTTGCTTGGCAATTAATTCCGTGTCCCCAAGGAAACAAAGGTTCGAAATTGGTAATCAGTCAAATTTAGTTATTCAATTCATGCCCGCACAGGAAATGAAGGATGGATTGCATCAGCCACACCAAGTCTCCCAAAAAAATAATATGGAACGTTTCTTAAATCCGTAACGATTAGAAAACATGTATCCAACTAATGGGGGATGATGACTGGGTTGCCTGACCGCCTGCGGACTTTGGGCTGTGTAAGGTTGCTGCTAGGTATCACCACTAAACGCCGAACCGTGAGCCATAGACATAACGCAACTTCATCACCATCACACAGACGCTGCAGGACCTAAGGCTGCAGTAGGGTAATGAATGCCCAGGCTGTGCACTGCCGCCAAGATCAGGATTTGGGAGGGGGGAAACGAATGGTTGCGTCGTATTGCGGTGCTGAGAGGCCGTATCCGTGTCCACGTCGCTGTCGACTCATCGTGAGCAAGCTTAGAGAACTACTATACGCGTATGACATGACGACTTGGTAAACTCTTTAAAACACACTCACGGGTGGTTGGGCGCAGGCTATGCTATGCGAGAGCGACGTCCCGGGTGGCCGGAGACATCTCGCGCAATTTCATCGAGTATGAATCATCGGCAAGATGCCGCGCCAAGGAGTCGATCGTTTGGATTGATGAACCATCAGTGATGAGCCATCAGATCTGCCAGGACAGGGCGCTGTTGCTTACCGAGAAGGCCTTCGGATTGGTAAGGTATCCGAGCCTTTTGCTTTCAGATCTGGCCGGCTAGTGCTAGTTACTGTTTAGTGCTACAAATGTTAGTAGCACCAACCATAGTGGCTGGTGCTTGTTCTGGGCTTACCGGACGGGATTCGGCCTTGGGGGGTGGGAGAGAGAGAAAGAGAAAGCGAGAGCGTATGTGAACAGTAACAGGCCGGGGCGGGCGTACCGTAAAGACCGGGATTCAGTACGCCCAACACAAGGCAATTGATTGCAATGCGGGAAAGAGAGAGACACGCATGCATGCATGTACTTATTTGTCTTACGACCATAGGCAATTGGCAGATACGACTTTTGCGAGACACTTACCGCCCTGTCTCCAGAGATCTAAGCCTCACGCGAGGGATTCGAGGATTCGTGGCAGTCTGTCGTGCCCCTCCTCTGTTTGTTTTGTCCTTTCGCTCTCGTTTCCGACCCGACGACGGTGAAGCAAGTCTGAGGGCTGAGCTGAAGCATGGCCCTAGGAGAAGGCAGACACGCTGTACAGGTCCTGTAGCGTTAGCGAGGGAGATAAAACCGTAGACAAAGTACCCCTGCCATAGTAAACGAGTGGACGTGGTACTCCCCTTACGACCGGCCGGGGCCAACTCAAAACCCCGAAGGGACAGCTCAGTCATCCCGAGTCACAGCTTCAGAAAGCCTTCCTCCCGCTAACTTCGGTTTGTAAGCCCCCCCTGCCGTCCCCAATTGCGCGCGCCCTGACCGCAAGATATCCCAGCACACACAGGCCTGGGCAAGAGATCCCTGGGAAATCCACTACTTGCTTGTACCTCCGTACCGCTGCACTGCTGTGTTGTACACGCTTCTTGGCCCCGTGGACACCCATGGGCGCCCATGGATCTACCAGTTTGCACCACCCCTGCAAGGATGCTGAATGCTCCGCTGACTGCGAATTTCCAACGACGAAGGCCGAGTTGGACCCCGTGGGCCGCTGGACCCGACCCACGGCTCCGAAGAGGGAGAAAGAAAAAACAGACTTGAGAAAAGGTACTTACAAGGGCCCTGTCACGACCTACTTACTAGTTCTACCCGCATACAAACGAGAAAAAGACGGTCAGCTGCGATCGTTGATAAAAGAATCGTGTCTCCCCTCCGGTCCCGATCACAGACCGCTCACTCTGATCTGATCTCCTCTTCACACACAAAACAAATGCTCCATCTCTTAACTTTACCAAACCAACCTTTTTTACTACACACACAGTTCAGTCTTCACTTTGACTACTCCATTTGAATAGTCGACCCAACAATACATGCGGCAGACCCAACCTCATCTCCCGCCATAATAGTAGCTGTCCCACGGTGACTCTTCACCTACTACTACTACTACACCAACAAACAACCCCTGCAAGCCACCCACTTATTGGATCCGCAAACGCACCCAAGTTAAGCGTCTGCCTTGAGTCACCAAACAACGAGATTACTACGACCACTCCGCATAAAAGAAAACACTTTCTCCTAGTTTTTTCTTTCCCTCCTCTCAAAATGTCGAATACTTTTACTACCACATCATCACCAACGGCCTCATCAGTCTACGCCTCCCCCCTCTCTCCCTTCAAGAAGCAGAAGATGTCCATCACGCAGACATACTACCTGGCCCACAAGGCCAGGGCCAAGCTCTCCCACGAGGCTGCCATGCCTGACCACAACCTTCGTCTGCTCGTCGGCCACGCCAACCTCCTCGACAGCCTGATGCTCGAGCTTGCGGACGCCGAGAGGGAGCAGGAGTCCTGGTTCAACAACTCCGTCCGCAGCGCCTCCCAAACCGAGAAGCAAACCTCCTCGCCTCTCTCCAACGAGAGCAGACACATCCAGTGGGCCGACTCCATCCCAGAGGAGGAAGAGGAGGACGAGGACGACTACGACTCCTCTTCAGATGACGACAGCGACATCTCAGAGGACGAGGAGGATGAGGACGTCGAGATGGCCGATGTCGTCTCCCTGCGTCGGGTGCCTTCCCACCATCACAACAAATCAGCACCCTTCAGCCCCAAGATGGAGGTGGTCGAGATCGACATGGAGGATTTTGAGGACGACGATACATATGAGGATGAGGACTATGCTGGTCTCGCCCTCGTTCGCTCACCCTCACATCATTCCGCCGCCTCACCACCTGAGCTGGAACAAGATATGGACGAGTCCTCAGAAGACGAGTCAATGCCGCCCTCACCGCCCACTGCACTGCTGCCCACCTTCAACGAGAAGCAGCAGCAACCACACAACCAGCAACAACAACAGCAGAAGATCTCACCAGAAGAAGACGACGACGCAGATCTCTACGATGACTCAATACACTACATGCCTGCAGCTCGCAACACAGCGAGGCTGGTGAGCGCGATCTCGGTTTACTAGACTGGGCACCGCCACAAACATTCACCGCCTGCATCTTTTTTTTACCGCTGCATCAGCGCTCATAATTCGGCATCACGTGTATTTTACGGTCTAGCGATTTGACGACTTCATCTCTCGATACCTCTTCTGCATAGCATTGGCGTTGGTTTTTTTATTATTATCATTATTATCATTCATCTATGATCATGGAAACAAGCGAGGGGTGACCTCGAAGGCAAAGGGAAACGGGGCACAAATGTCACCACTCAAGGGAGGAACACTGGAACAGGCGACCCCGCGGAGGGGTTGGCTGGATTGGCAGATGATCGGCTATCTCGCTCACACATACCCCCAGTCTCATCTGGCTGCAGGTCATGGAGCAATGATAGGGTCGAGATACCAAACAAATAACACAAATCCTAAATCTCAAATACATAATCCGTCCCAACAAAAAGAAACTGTTCATCTTTGCGTGCATTTGTTGATTATTCAATCCTGTTTGTGATATGCTCATAATCTGAACCCTACTAAACAACTGCCAGATTTGCGTGTTGCCGTACGACGACGAACGACAAACGACAGCGACGCCGATCACAAGCAAGAGACTGGGGGAAAACGACAGCAATTGCGTCAACACCCATGTGGGGGCCGAGCTCGGAGGGGGCAGTATGATTATTCGAACAACGCACACATGCGGCGAACGCACACACGCACACACACACATACGCCTTGTGGCTTTGTCATTGTCCAGCCCAACATGCAACCCGGCAGAACCCTGCCTCGGCCTCTCGCGTTCTTCTCGCATACCCCAGATTATTTTGAAATTTATTTATTTTGAATTTTTCTCTTAACCTTCGTCATCGAAACCGAGTCTGGAAATCTACCTCGGTCTCGCTTGTTTGTCTCCTCTGTGCTACCTAGTAAAGTCCTCGGTCTTCTCGCCACATGATGCCGTTTTTACTCTCTTTCGATCTCGCAGATCTCATTTTGGTCAGGAACTGGTCGGCAGCATGTGCGCGAGTGCGAGACGAACGGGTCGTCTATCCAGCAGTCAGGATCGCACTCTTAGCCATTGGCCCCGCACCCTCCTTTGGCCCCCGCGGCCAAAAAACCAAGCATCCTTCCAACGTCCATTTTAAAGTTTCCGGTGTCAGTGTACCATAGTGATGTGTGTTGTGCCCAAAAGGCCGAATACATCCGTCCGAGTCCGACGGCATGAGCCTTGCCAGCTTGCCAGGGGCCCCCAACGGATTTTAGACTTGCGATTTGGTATTATAGAGAAAAAAAAAACAGGATCAAGACCACTATGGTACGTAGTACTACGTCTACTGTAACGGATATGAGCATGGGTATTCTGCTTTTTAATCAGCAACCATTAGAAAGAGCGGATGATTCATCAGCCATCAAATCCACAGGCACAGGATTGGGAGATTTTGCTGAGAAATTGAAAATCGCCCCTTCCCAGCCTATACGCGAATACATGATAATCGCACACAATACCTGACGTGCTTGAGCACGCGAACATTGAGACGCTCTCTAGAATCCTGATCGTCGCTTCTTTAGCGGCCATTTCTTCCTAGGGGCTGCTGTGTGTATGCTGTGCGTTGGCCCAAGTACAGTACTTTTGTGAGTGGGCTGGAAAAACTCTGGTGTGATGTTTCGTTTCACGATTATGCATAATTTGTTGGGTTTGATGGCTGGGGGAACGCAAGGAGGGGGGAAAAAAAACCAACAAAAAACCACAAAAAACCACACACTTGCATTTACGTGCGTAGTGAACCTTTTACCGCGCCTCAGCCGCGGCAAGCGATTCGTTAGGCTTGAACAAGTAGGGAGTAAATATGTTTGGAGGGGGGACAAGTAGGCAAGACCGTCGTCACGGCCAGCAGGCCCAGGTCAGTTGCGTTCGCTGGTCATGCCGACAGGCCAGTGCGGCGCTCCGACCCTGAGAACCTGCTATCGGCCGCGAATCAAACACGACACGAGACAAGAGGCACCATAGGACGTTTATGATCATTACTATCCTAGGACATGGCCTACTCGATGATATCTTTTGATTCTTGTCTTTTCTTTCCTTTTCAATTTTCCGTCTTAGGTCACCGCGCATGCACACATGTATGAACACACTTGACACACTTCAAACTCGACTCATGATCTCGCAAAAAAGGAAACCAATAGGGATGGTGATCATCGTCCTAGACGAGGCCACCGCTGTTTAATAGCCTGCCGATACAACTCGGCTACCTAAAGGCGGAAGAAAGGATGAGAGAATGAAAAGATGAAAAATCTTCACATGACGATACTATCCCCCAAAAGAATGTCTACTCGTCACCACAGGCTACTTCGTAACCGCCTTTTCTTGTTTTGCCTGCCCCTTGGCGTTAAATTGCGTGAGGTGTGTAATGGGCTGGGATGACTGGCTGGCAGGCTGGCTGGCTCTTGTCATTGGGCCGTGGTAATTGTTCGGCTGTTTCATGAAAACTGCACCAGACAGCGCTGGCCTGCAGCTGCTGCAGCTGCAGGAGAGGGGGGTAGGGGGGGGGGGCCACGAGCTTATCTCGCAGATAGATGATGACGGCGCAGATGGCCCTGTAGTAGTCGGTCGCCTGGCTCGGAAGACGGGTCGGCCGGTCGAGAGGGGGAGGGGATTGGGCTTTGTCGCAAGCACACCATCATCTCTATTTCTCACACACCTCTCGTCCCCGTCTCTCTTGTATTGGGCATTGAAGGAATGAACTACGTCTCGGATTTGTGTGCACCTAAGAAATACTCCAGCCCCCAAGTCATCCTGTTCATCCCTTAGGGAGAGCTGTAGGCGACAGGCAATGCCTGGTCGGGCGATCGCAGGCACGATGTCTGCATGCATGTACTGCACTGTACCAGGTACGCATATGCAGTCCAGCCCGACCCGACCCGATTTCCATCGACACAAGGCATTTCAGATGAGCCCAGCAAGTGGGGTATGACTCGCTTCCGAGGGGTGAAGAAGAAAGAAGAAAACAGAAGATCTTTTTCCCATTTCAATACTGAATGTTGAAGGGTTAGCTGAGATCTGCCAGAGTATCTTATCTACAGTAGGCGTACAAGGCAGATCACGCGCCCGTTGTCACCGGGGCGCTCGTCCGAGACAGCAGGTTTCCGGGGCCGACGCCGCTCGCTGCCGTCTGACCGCCCGAGTGGGTGTGGTGGGGGTACACTTAGAAATTCTGTGTGTGTGTTGTGTGTATGGGCAGCGATTCTGCACAGCTGACTATTGCAGGCTTGAGGCGCGCGATTGTGAATCGAGTGAGAAAGACACAAGACAGCTAGCACCTGTCGTCTCGTTGCTATGGCACACCATTCCTGATGCCGGCCCACATCTCTGCGTCTATACATGCATCCATTTCACAGCGCCACGACAGATACTGGACTCTCAACGGTCGTATCGCCTGCGGCGGCGACGCGGTGAACGGCCTATGGTACAGTATAGTGCCATGGTAGTACCAGCATCTGCCCGCCCTGCCCACAGCTCCCCTCCAGATGGGTCGTTTGATGGCACCAGCCTGAGGGGACCTGGGATGCGGTGAAGGGGCTGCAGCTAAGTGGGAGTCTGCTCGTCGTAAGTTGCAACTGCTAATGCACGCAAGAAGGCGGTCGGCTCCTCTTGCCTGCCCAGATCTGACTTGGGGTGGCGGGCGGCCCCACACACTGCAAACTATAGATGTGGGTGGGCACAAGCCATTGCGTGTCCTCTCTGCCAGTGTGTAGTGTTCCATCTACTGGAACTCACCGTCGCAAGAGCACTCCATTCCTTCTCTGCATCCCTGGGAGGTGAGCCAGAACCGTTTGGAGGGGGGGGGGGGGGCAAAGGGTTCGGGAGGAACGCTTCCGAGGTCGGCTGCCAACCTGTTGTTGTTGTTGTTGTTGTCGTCGTCGTCGTCGTCGTTGTCGTTGCCATTGTCACTTGTTTCGTGACGAGGGTTTCACCCCTCCTCGCTATCGTGTCGTCGTCGTGTCGTGTCGTGTCGCCGTCGCCGTGGCCGAGTTACGACGGGAGGCCTCCTCCTTCGCGCCCCTCATTCCCCTTGCCAGCGAATAGATACAGCGAGAGTGGGAGAGAGAGAGGGAGGGGATGACAGAGCTAGTCATCAACTGGTCCAAGTGACTAGTCAACAAATTCATGGATGAAGAACAACAGAGACTGCAGACGGGACCCCACAACCGTATCTCATCGGCCGCTTCGAAGAGGAGGGGATCTGGTCAAGATGGCGATTTGCGGGGATGGATGTGCGAATTGGGGGCACACAGCGGTCCGTCCGTTGCGTCTCTCCCTTGTGCTTGCAGGTTGGGATGCAGATGTGGATAGTAGGTGTGGATTGTGGATGTGGAGGGGAGGAGGGTAGGGAGGCTGGGCCTGGGGTGTTTGCATGTGTGCACGGTGGCACAACAAGAAACCACAACCACTCACAACCAAGGTGGATCTCATCCACCCCAGGGTACAACTCACTTCTCCGCCTTCCCGCATGTGAGAGGTGATGCGGCTCCCTCGGTGAAGACCGAATGGCATTTGCTCGCGTGATGCGGCTGGACTGGCCGGCGCAATGAGATGGAGACCCTGCTCCTCCTTCTTCTCCTCCTCGCCCATCAGCCCACCCTCGATACGATGAGGGGGAGAAGGGGGATGAGTGAGGTCCAAGCTCCCTCTCAGTATCTCAGATCCAAATGCTCCGGTGCAGGGTGGTACCGTGCAAGCAAGAGGAAGGTCTTTGCATCTGCATGTGCCCAGTTTTGATCTGTGCAGGACTCGGTGCAAAGGGTTGGACGGACGGAGGGGGGATTTCGGAGGGATCCACCTTTTCTTCGGACGACGTCGATCGGCGGCGGTGGTCATGAGAAGCCGGTTCTGTCTGCGGCACGGGCACGGACACGGACACGGACTCTGCTCAGGTGGTTGCAACTTGCATTGTGTATATTTATATGCCATAGCAGCTCGTTGTGCAATGCTGTGACACCTGATTCCGAGGTGAAGACCTGCGCTCACTGGCACGTTCTCTCTTCGTTGGGTTCGACGTGTCAGTCGCGTATCGGCGACAAAGATGCTAACTATCTGGAGGTTCCTAAATCGAAGATGATCCGAATACTAATAAGGAGTTACAGTCAAGACAGAATAACGGTGCAGTGCCCCAAGGAATATGTAGGATTGTATACGTTACCGTTCGTGGACTTACCATTGCTGGTGATTTCTCCTCGGAGCTGTGAAAAAATGTGGAAGTCAAGTATATCCTGAAACTCGACAGCCTCGTCTGAGGCCACTCACGATGAGGCTATAGTTGAGAATCACAGAAGACAGTGGCGGTCTCCAGCCGTACAGGGATAGTAATTTGCCTGAGTGACTCTGTCGTTCTATGAGCCCGCTGCGGGCGGGTGGATGAATGGATGCTGGTGGTTCGGTGTTTACTATTAGGGGGGGAAGATCTATTCAGAAGGTGCGCCGTAGAAAGATAGAAGGAAGGAAAGGTCAGTCACGCAGGCTAGGATGGTTGAAGCTATCTAGGAAGGGCAGGTGCGTGTCAACCCCTCGCATACTTACTCTAAGCACTTAAGTCAAGTAGTCATCACGAGGCTGTTTCTTACCTGCACTCTCCATTTATATCTTCATATCCTGGTGCGTTTGGGGAAAAGCGGAACCCTGGCATGGGAGCCAGGCCTCTCTCTTTGCTGATAAAGTTTAATTAGAGATGTTATTGCCCTCCCCCTCCCAAGCAGCGCCCTCAACTCCTTTTTTTTTTTTTTTTTTTTTTTTTTTACCGGCAACAACTAAACTGTACAGAGTCATTACTTTCTTCTAGCCCTGGACACCGCGCCGACTGCAGCATGGCGTCTGGTTGGATGTGGTTGTCGCCTGATTCGGACTCGGATGAAGACGGGGTTGTGAAATACAGTCCCGTCCACCTGCCTGGTGGGCTCGTGGTCTGCTATCGCCATCTTCGGGTCATCTGCTCCCATTGCTGCGTTGACTACAGCCTGACACGCCACGAAGACGACAAAGAAGAGGAGGAGGAGGAGGAGGAGGAGGACGACGACGACGACAACGATGATGACAAAGACGAAGGTGAAAATGGCGACGACGATGGCATTGAGATCCTGAACAAGGGTCGAGGAGAATCGCCCAGGCTGCCGCAGGCTCCCGCCTCCTCCGCGCCTCAACCCACGATCCACCTCCGTGGACCCATGGTCCTAGGACCCGTGCTACCTAGCCACTGGCTTACCGAGACGTCTCCGCCTCCCCCGACCGCGCCGCCCCTCAATCTCGTCCGTGGCACAGGCCGGGTGATTCCCAAGAGGTTCAAGGGCGGCGATCTAGACCACTTCAGCTCGCGTCTCGAAATGAGCAACGCCAACATCCGCTACCGAGACAGCCGCGACCCGCAACGCATGCTCATTTACACCGACGGCGCGTGCCTGAACAACGGACAGGCGGACCCCCGCGGGGGCTGGGCGTTCGATTGCTCATCCGTCGTTGTGCAGGGCCGGCTCGAGCGCCGGGGGCCCTGGGCTGGGCGCAAGGAGGAGGCAGTGACGGCGCAGACGAGCAACAGAGCGGAGCTGCGCGCCGTCGTGGCCGCGCTTCGGTACTGCGACTGGGCTCAGGGGGGCAGGTTCACCAGCTTGGTGATTGCGACGGACAGCGAGTATGTCGTGCAGGGAGCCACGTCGTGGGTAAAGGGCTGGCTGCGGAACGGATGGCAGACGAGGGGCGGGGGGGATGTCAAGAACAGGGACCTGTGGGAGTGCCTGCTCGGGGAGGTCGAGAAGGCGAGCGACCGTGGCTTGAAGGTCGAGTTTTGGCGGATCCCCAGGGACGAGAACACGGTGGCAGATGAGGCAGCCAAGAAGGCTGCCGAAGGACCTGCCCCGGAATATTTCCGCAACGTTGTGGTTTCGTGATTGTGCTCGAGGGAGCCCGTCACGATCTGGCAAGGCTTCAGAACTAATCGACGAGGTCGAACCCCCTTTGGTACATCATGATGTTTTGTCCCGTGCAGTTTGGGAAAATCTGTACTATTGTTGTGGTCATCTGACTAGAATCCACTTGAAAGCCTGTCCTGGCATCTAGTGTTTGCTATCGCGCCCATGTCTCTGTGGCAAATCCTCATCAACGGCATACTCATACGGGTTCTCCTCCGAGCTCTCCCGATCGCCGTTGTGCACAACATGCCCGTCAATCGCCTTCTCGTCGCCGCTCCCGCTGGAAACCGCCGTCTGGTTGCCACTCTCGTCCTTGACCGCCTCGTCCGCACCACCACCACCATCACCGTCACCACGGCCCTTCTCCGCCTTGTCCGCAGGGTCATTTGTCTTCTTGGGGGCGGTAGGGGCGAAGCGGCTTCGGACGCGGATGCCCTCGCCGTACCGATGAAACAGAAAAGGAATGAGGGCGAGCAGCGCGCCCACGCCACCGATGAGCGAGCCGCCAGGCCCAACGCCGAGGGTGGAGAACATCTGGTTCGTGAAGAGGGGTGCTACGGCTCCGACGGCGGATCTCACCACCGTGTTTGCTGCAATGGCGCTGGCGGCATAAAGGAGATACGTATCGACGAGGTCTGGCATGAGGAGAGTCAGGTCAGTATCTATTTCTTCTTCTTCTTTTCCTTTCTTTTGACCCATCAAGCCCCCTAGCGACGGGATATGCAACGGTATTCAAGACCCAGCAGGTGAACTCACAATTTATGAACGACACAGAAATGGTCAGCATAGCCGCGGCCAAGAGGACGCCCGCAAGGGTCGGGACGATCCAGTGAACGTAGTTGAAGTTGGCAGACCAGGCGAACCAGAACATGGCCAGGGCGAGCGCCGGTCCGCCGAACATGGCGGTGCGCAGCCGGTCCTCGGGCCTGAGCTCTCTGCCCCAACCGGCTTTCTTGTTCTGGTAGCGCGAATCCAAAAATACAATCAGCGCACCCAGCGCCGCGCCGACAATGAGCCCCAGGAGAGGTAGCTCGCCCACGCCTGCGTTCCAGCCGCGGTGTTCCTCGAAGACGATGGCTGTGGTTTGAGGTCAGTACTGAGTTGGGAAGAAGAAAAAGAGGAAAACGGAGAAAAATAAAGAGAACTCACGGTAGATGGCAAAGAGCATGTACAGCAGCAGGTATATCATACACATGTAAATGGCACACAGCAGCGATATGGTGTCGAGCAGGATAATCCAAGGCCTCGTCAGGGCAACCTTGTAAATGCTCAGCAACGAACGGCTGGTCACCTCGATGGGCGCCCTGATGTCCTCGAAGCCCGGCACCCGCGCCGCCCTGATCCTCTTGGCCTTGTAGTACAAGATCACCGGCCCATAAGTCTCGGGGATGGTAATTAGGAAAATCGCCGTGAATCCGCCCAGGAAAAGCAGCACATAGAAACTCCACCGCCAACCCTCGACCCCTTTTGTCAACTGCAGGAAGCCAGAGATGACAGGTCCCAGCGCAGGCCCGGCCCATACCATCATCGCGAAGCCGGCCATGGCAACACCGCGGTGCATAGGGCGCCAGAGGTCGGCCAGCACACCCGGGGCATTGCTAAGCGGGGCGGAGGCGAAGGTGCCCGTCAGGAAGCGGCCCACGAGCAGGGCGGCAAAGTTGGGCGCAAAGGCGCACAGGAAGTTGAAGGCGAGGTAGAGCAGGAAGGTGATGTAGAAGATGGGGCGGCGGCCGTAGAACTCGCTGAGCGGGGCGAAGACGAGCGGCCCTGCGCAGTAGCCCAGCAGGAAGAGGGTGATGGTCAGGCCGGCGGCCTCGGCGGAGACATGAAAGTACTCCTCGATGCTCTCGAGACAGCCCGACGGGCTGGCGGAGGCGAAGGTGGCGTTGATGAGCAGGAGCACGGCGCAGATGGTTATGTAGGCACGCCTCGTGAAGGCCCAATTCAGGGGGTTCTCGACGTCGTTTTCGTCAAAGGTCAGATGGCCGTCGTCGTTGATGGTGGGGGGGTGGTCGAGGCTGTGCTCTACATCTTTGCTGCGGTAGGGTTTGGCTGTTGGCTGGGACAGAATTCTTGCTATCCCGACCATTGTTTGGGAGGGAGTGGGGAGTGTGGTGGTGGTTGTGTGGACGAAGCACTTGTTTTTTTTTCTTCTTTTCTTTCTTTTCATTCCACAAGGAAGCAACTCCAATATTAGAGAATGAGAGATGAGGACTTGTGCTTAGTCGAGGAGACTGATCAACCAAATGTCTACCTCGATCCAGGTGGCTATACTGTACTTGTGCACTGCAGGCAAATGCTATATATTTGTGGTGTCTCAGAGATGCATACACATTTATGTACCTGCAGTGGTGACTGCTCAAATGGGTCAGCCTTTGGGTTTCCAGGAAAACCCACACTCTTAAAGAAGAGAAGAACGTCCACAAATTTGTCGGAGATACTGGTTCTCTAGGAGATTGGTGTAAATTACGTCAAGTGTCCCTCGAGTCTTGGGGTTTCGTCGTTAGGAGTTAAGTGTAGACGATTAACACCGTGAAACCCATGCCAAATACTAGTACAAAGCACATCGTACTAGTCAAAATCCATCGTGCAGGTTGCAGAACAGGTAAATGAGCTACAAGGACCAGGTGTCTGGGACCCTAAACTCAGGCATCCTGGCATATATAAGCTATAACTCAGTACAGTGGCACCTCCCTTAAAGGTCGTTATAAAGAGGTTGTACTCTAATAAGTAATTAATGAAATGCTTGATAGTTTAGTCTGGTAGACTAAAGTATTCCTTCTTGCATGCTGTTGGTACCATATCTGCTTCACAGGCCTACAGAGCTTAAAAGGTATCATGATCAGCTCAATATCCCTTCATCCAGCACTGAGATCCAAGGAAAGCAGCAAAGTGAAACAATCCCTTCAACTAAGCTTGAGAGCTTTACACAAACTTGACCATAATCAATCGATACACACGGCAAAGTCACCTTCTAGCATTACTGCCCCATCCCAAAAGACCCAGACCCGCTGCTATTCATTTGGACCTGCTGCCCCTTGAGCCGGTGTAGTCTTTTCTGCAACCAACCAAGCCACCTCTTTATTCCCACTCTGCACAGCTAGCTGCAATAGATTCCGACCATGCGAGTCCTTGACATTCAGTTGAATGTCAGGACGGTTGAGAAGAGTCTCCACTAATACCTTGTCACCATTTGCGACCACAAGGAGAAGGGGGTTTCTCTCATGCGAGTCTTTGTGATCCTGGTCTGCTCCATTCTCCAGCAGCAGATCAACAATGTCCTTGTTGCCATTCTCAGCTGCAAAAAGGAGCGCTGTGCGGCCCAGGTCGTCTGCATGATTTGCGTCCGCTTTCTTAAGCAACAGCTCTTTCATCATATCCTTATCCCCTCGCTCAGCTGCTGCTAGCAAAGCCGTTCGACCCTGCCAATCCGCTAAATTTATCGAATTCGATGGACTATCGAGCAAAGTGCTGACCGCAGCGTTGTTCTTTGCCTGCTCCGCGGCCAGGAGCAGCGCTGTCCGTTTCAGCTTATCCTGAAGGTCCTGACGAGCGTTCTTATCCAACAAGAGTTGGACCAACTTCTGATTGCCTTTCTCTGCCGCCAGATGTAGTGCTGTCCTGTCCGCCATGTCTGGCAGGTTGACGTCAAGCTCTGGGGAGCCCTTGTCGAGTAGAAGTGTCACGACATTGTCGTGTCCCTCTTCAAGGGCTATCAGTAGCGCCGTTCGGCCCTCGCAGTCGACATGATTTACTATCTTGGTCTTGCGGTTGGTCTTGCGGTTCGTCTTCTCTGTCGACCTCGGTGTGCCCCCATTGGGCACGGTATCGTCCTCATTGGAAGAGACCTCCCCGGAAACTTCATCACAGGAGTTACTGGCAATATGGTCGAGAAGCGAGCTGATGATTATGGTATTTCAGGTTTTCGCCGCCCACAGTATCGGTGTCTGGCCCCTCGGATCCGGGATGTCTGGGTTCGCACCCTTTGAGAGTAGCAACCCCAAAACCTCATGTTTCTTGTACTCGGCCGCTATCCCGATTGCTGCCCTGCCAAATCGGTCTTTCGCGTCTTTGTCCACTCCCTTCTCGACGAGGAGTTGGACCATTGGCACCAAACCTCTCTTGACCATCTGCAGGAGAAGTTGTTCCATTTTTCGACTCTGGGGCCTCAGGTCGAGTTCTTTTTCCAGTAACAAGCCGACTATCTGGGTGGTCGCCATTTTCAGCCGCGAGCTGCCAGGCTTTCTTCATCTGGGCGTCGCGGGCATGTGGGTCGGCTTTGTGGTCGACCAGGATCCGCACGATTTCGCAGTTGCCATTCTGTGCCGCATGGTGTAGTACCGTTCGTTTCTCATTGTCAGGAATGTTGGTATCGACAGTCCTCTGAAGCAGCGCCTTCACCACGGTTGCTCGGCCTTCAAGGACGCCAAGGCAGAGAGGCGTCCTCCCGCGTTGATCCAGCGCATTGATCGTTGCCTTCTCCTTTAAAAGTAGGTCCACTAATGCTTGGTCGCCTCTTCTCATTGCCCAGTGTAGTGGTGTGAGACCATCCTCATCTTTCATGTCGACATCTGCCCCCCTCTTCAGCAGCGAGCTAGCAATGCCTACATATCCCATCTCGGCGGCAAAGATGAGTCCCTTTTTGGTCAAGATGCGCTCATCACGAAGGCGTTTGTCTTCTCCCAAAAGTGCCTCAACTATTGATTCATGCCCCTTCTCTGCCGCAACCTGCCACGGCCTGTTATTCGAATCGTCGTAGATGAAAGGCTCCGCACCGCCCTTGCATAGAGACATGACCACCTCGTAGGAACCTCCCCAAGCCGCACGGTGCAGGGCTGTTTGGCCATCCATGGACTTCGCGTTGGCATCTGCTGCTGTCTTCCTGCTGAGTGGCTAGAAGAAGTGCGCTGCCAGCAAGCAAGTTTCTTGAGAATTCGTCGTCTTGATTGACTTTGACTCTGTCGTTTTCGTCAAGACTTAATAGCACCAATTGCCCCATACTGGATGTCTGATCCTGGCTGAGCCACTTTTTGACATATTGAATGATGTCTTTATGCCCGTAGAAGAACGCTTGGCTGTCTGGGCCGGTTTTGAAATACAGCACCATGGTCTCGGGTGGCTTAGAGCCCTTGGAGGCCTGAAGCTTGCATTCTTCATCGAAAAGCGAATTGTACGCATCTTTGTCGGAGTACAAGATCGCCTTCCAGTCTTTGAACCCTGTAGGAATGTCTGATGCAGCAACTGGCGTGTTGCGGTCGGTCGCTCCTGCATCTTCTGTGGAGGGAGCTTGATCCGTCGCCTCGTTCAGCCCGTCCACCGAACAATTTCCCACGGGCTTGCAAGGGGCTCCTGCAACCTTGCCGGGCTACCTATCCTGACTCTTATCTCCCAATATTCTTCCCCCTTGCTGCCTCCGCCAAGAGCTGAGCGCAAGTAGACAGGCCCGACGAAATGGCAACAAGCCGTTCCTTCTTCATTCATTGTGAGTTTGACTAGCAGTGCTCTAGTCCGGGAGTCCCCATTTTCGACCAGCAAAGCGTGCTCGTGTTTGCTTTCACCTTTTAAGGCTGATTGCAAGGATACCTGCGTGAGGGGGTGTGTGCCTTTCCAGATGAAGTCGTTCGGCTCGATGCTCTCAGTTCGAAACACTTTCCAGACTCCTTCGAGGTCGCCGTTCTCGCGAATTTCTAGCAACTCAGCATCATTTTCAGCCAGCGGCATGTCCAAAATATTGGTAGGACACCAGCTAAATCCAGGTGATGACATGGTTGCCGAATTATGAAAGAGGTGTCCCTGGGCGACCTTTCCCAGCTTGCGTAGGATGCGCTGGTAAATCTCTTGTTGTGACAGCCCTCCGTACACATCTACCCCGGCCAGAAGACCTGAGATCATGGGTATGTCGCGCGGTTTCGAGGTGTCGCGGGGACCTAGAATGGCAAGAAGATCGCCGAGACTTTGTACACTGGCATTCCTCAACTTGCGGATGGATTCTGCAGTGGCGTAATGGCGGCTAGAGGGCGAGATATTGGCCCGCCCAACTGCATCCAGTATTTCGACATTCGTCTTCATCTCCATATCTCTATTATATATGTCTCGAGCCATAATGATCGGCAGACTTGCGTACGTCTTGGTAGCTTGACAAAGAAGACTCGAAGCCATCTAATTCATAGTCGGAAAGGGTGTAGCATTTGAAGTAAGATTCTTTGGCAAGTATCCTACAGGCGCCATGACTGATGAAATATTTATTGCCCACCCAGTATCGGCAGAACACGTGTGAATACAGGTCCGCCAAGAAGCCATAAGGCTCTGATGATCATTCAGGAACCACTCGTCCTTTGCGACTGTTGGCGATGCAGACCAATGAAAATTAGAGAGAAGTAGCACATTCCTGCCCTTACTGGCCAACCTACCTACTGAAATATGACATGCATATCAGCTGAAACCCAAAAAGTTCACGCACAGCTCCGCACCCCAAGCTACGATATTATTTTTGGATTGTCATGCATGGAGCTCAGTGACGAGACTACCAATTACCTCTCGTCGCAGTACGCATCTCTCTCCATTTTAATTCAAAAGAAAAAATACGTGAGTGAGTGATCTATGGCCCCCACGAGGGCTCCGCCATCCATAACAATGCTTAACCGGGCTGGCGTCTTCACCCACAGCCCAGCTATCCGCTGACAGGGCGACTTTCCGGCTGCGAGTCCAGCACGCTGGCGGCTTATTTGGCCGCACAGTGACGGAATCCTAACGACATGCTGTCTGTTCTGCTGCTCGTCGGGCTCGATGTCATCAATAGTACCATCGCACAGCTTGCTGGCCGCGCCATCACGCCGGTGGTCCTTTTTTTTTTTTCCCTTTCCTCGTGGCTGGGTAGCATATAGCCCCGCCATATTGCTCTTCAGCTTCCGAAGTCCGAAGCCCCTCCTTTTCCTCTTAGCTCGCTTCTGTAATTTCTTTTTTCCCTATTCTTACCCCCCAGGCATCTTCTAGCCTTGCATGCACGTATACAGATGGACGACTGATGCCAGAGTCTGAATCGACCCTTCTGCAGGTGGCCATCCTGCAGAAGCAAGGCGTGGGGCTCGACCTGGAGATTCTGGCGCGAGGCATGCGTACCGCACCAGCCCTGCCATTCACAAGGTTCTCGAATTCTGTACTGGCCGTGTTTTGGATCCTGCTTCTCATCACTGTAGAAGCCATAGACCACAATGCATGGTGTTGGTTCTATTTCTGTGTGCTAACCACATCAAGTTTCTGCCTGTCTCTACATTGGTATAGACGTTTACCCTTGCTAACACGATACGCGGAGATTACAGGCTTGTTGGGCATTGATCTCCTCGGCAGTATTCAGAATATCGTCGCCGCTAGCATCCCACGCTCGACAGCCACCCTCGGCAATTACATCAAAGAGCACGAAACATTTAAAGACCGGCACGTGTCTAAAGTGCTGAAGCAGGCCGAGAAAAAGTACCCTCTCCTTGGCACAGCTCTACTCAACGTCTTCTTTCCTGGATCTTTGCGTGTCGACAAAAACAATGTGGAGGCAATCGCATTCTAGAGGGCTGCTTTGAAGAGGATATATGAAAAATAAGAATAAACATGGCATCAGGCTGGATCGCCTACCAGATGAAGAAACCAGACAAGTCAAGCGAAGGGATGGTTGAGGTGTGTTGAGAATCTTTCGAGCCTCCGAGACACAGGACTGGGCTCACACGTACAACCAACCTTTTTAAGGGTTCACTCGCCTCCCGAGTCCTCAGGGAGTGTCCGGGGTTCCTACTCTGTGGGACAATGAAAACCAACCCGCCCAATAGCATTTGCACGTCCCCATAAGATGGATTAATTCAGTCAAGCCTGATACCGTATAGGCACTGGGGAGCAGCCAATGCATCAGTTACACAGGACCCTCGGTCATAAATCTGTCTCGACAAGTTTTTAGCCTGGCACATACGGTAGTAGAACACTCTAGCTCTCAAATTTATCATATGCCATAGCAATTATGTTGTCTGTAAAGACAATAGAAGCGAGCAGATAGTACGTATTGTTTCGAATAATTTGGCTCGACAGCATTGGTCCCTATTGACCAATGGGAGGCTAACCAGTAAGACTAGCCAATCAAAACTTTGGATCATGCCCCACACCACCAGCTCCCTGCCACGCAAGTACATTCTAATACATTGTACCATAGAAGACTACATGAGCTAACTCTTCAGCTCTTCAGTGCCCCATTTCTTTCCTTCAACCAGTTCCCACTCGAGGCTCTTCCAATAACCAACCAATCGGCAGACCAACCGAAGATGACGTCCCATGAGTCCACTGCTATTCCCACTTCCACTTCCACTGCCGCTTTCTTAGCCACTCCCATGCAACCCAACGACCCAACGCCCTTCAAATGGGCTCACATCCCTGGTTTCGAGCTGCTGCCTCCCGACCAGCACGACGCCCATCTCTACCGCCGAATCAGGGAGTTCAACCGCATCAAACTCTCCCACTACGACGGCGGGTACTGTCCCGACGACGAGTACCCTTCCAACCTCGACAACCTCTGCATCCTGTTCTTCGGAGCCAAGGAGGTGCCGGTGATGGACGAAGCCTACGTCCGCGCACAGGAAGACCGCGAGAAGACCCGTAGGCTGCGTTTCAAGGAGCGCAAGGAGCGCCGAGCCAACGCCGACAACAGTCCCCGCCCCTCCGAACGCGACACCCTGCACGTCCCCGAGACCAACCCCTACCAAACCGCCCCTCCTCATCACCACAACAAGAAACGCGCACGCGGCGATGGCGCCGATGGGGAGGCGAAAGACGAGGAGGAGCCAGTAGCAGAGGCTCCTCAGACACGTAAACGCCACCGTGCCGGCAAAACCCCTCGCAGCAACAGTGACAACGAACCTGTCTGGGCCAGCGGCGGCGCCGCCTCTTCCTCTTCCACGTCCCAGAACCTCTGGAACACGCCACCCCTCATACACCCCGACATCGCCTTCCGCGAGTCCCTATACGATGCCCTAGCCGACCCCCAGGGTGCCGCGTTCTGGGAGCGCATTTACGGCCAGCCGATCCACATCTACTCCCGCACCAAGGTCAACCCGGAGACGGGCCAGATCGAGAACATGGACGACGAGCAGTATGTCGCCTACATCAAGGCAGAGATGTTCAAGAAGACCCAGTCCGGCTTCATCGAGGAGCAGAAGCGGCGCCGCGAGAGGGCCCAGCAGGCTGCGCAGCGCGCGTTCGAGGCCGAGAAGGCGGCTAGGGAACGGCAGCGGCGGGCTGAGGACGAGAGGAAGCTGCAGAGAGACATCGAGCGCAGCCTGCGCCGCGCCGAGGACCGCAGGAAGAGACGGGCCAGGGAGCAGAGGTTCGACGAGTACACCAAGCAGTGGAAGGACTGGGACGGCGAGCCGGCCAGCATCCCCTGGCCCACCGAGACCGGCTCCCGCAAGGAGCTCAGCGAGAAGGGCATCCGGTCCTTCTTTGTGCGCGGCCTCGACCTCAGGGGTTTCGGCAGCAGGGCGTTCTCGGCCAAGTTGAAGGAGCAGCGGGTGCGGTGGCACCCCGACAAGATGCAACAGCGGCTTGGTGGCAAGGACATGGTGGAGAAGAGCGTCATGGCGGACATTACGATGATTTTTCAGGTGATTGATACCCTCTGGGATGATACCCGCAAGGCTACATAAACAGCCTATGCACACAACGACACCCACGCGATATGGTATGTGGGATCCTTGATAGACTTGAGGAATGAAATGATTATTTACGATTTGACCAACATGTGTTGATTGCCCACTCTCTCTCTAATCACCGTTGCTGAAGAGGAAAAGAGATGGCATGAAATCGAATTTCTAGGGAAGGTAAAGTGCCCCTTCTACATAGCTCTAGTCCTATGTCCAGCTGAGTCGTAGCGAACTATTGGGCATGATATGTATATAGCTTTACCTAGTGATGACTCTCCCAGCCCAGTGAATCGATGCTAGGAAATGCAGGGAGTACCAAAGACTACTCTGAGGAGCTGAAAGCATAAGGCAAACGAGGCCAAAGTATGTCCATCAGTGGCGCGCTCTCAACGAAATGTGTTTCGAAGACAAAGACAAGACGCTTTTCGAGGAGACGCCGATATGTCTCTGGTGCCGCAGAATCCTGATTTCGATTCTGGACAATGATTCACTCGCTATATCAGGATAGAGAGGCTGTTTTGTCTTATCTTTCTTTTTCAAGCGAATCCTTTTCTAACTGTAAAGATGCAGCAACGCCTTGCTCCAATGCTGATTACTCTTCCCCATGCAGAGTGGCAGGTTTTATCGACAACGATCTTCATAGGGGTGTATGTATAATCAAGGGTTGAATGAAAACAAGAATCAGACCAGACACCCAGCCGCCGTTATCAGGACGAAGTGGTGAAAACAGAGAATCCAATATTCTCCCGGTCGTCGTCGATGACACGCGCGTACCTGTGATATTGTTAGCATCTTCTTGAGGAAAACGGGTGAAGCGAAGAGGGAGCAAGACTTACTCTAACAATAGCCTGAAGAACCACACCTCCATATCCTCCTTTCGCAATATTTTGTTTGCCCAATCCCTCCCCTGCAACGCCACTCGCTCTGCCTCCTTCTTCCCCAGCTCTCCGTCACCAAAGAAACGCACAGCCTCGAGCCACTCGTCTCCATGCAGGCTGAGGGGGATGTAGTGCGCCCACGCCTTTATCCACTCGTAATGCCATTCCCTGAAGAGGGCAAACTTGTAGATCAGGCTCCTGCTCTTGAGGAACGCATAAAACCGGCCCGAGAAGGCATTGCCGTCCATGTCCAGGAGATACTTGTATTGCCACGCATCCTGCTGCTCCACCCGGCTCGTGACCTGGAAGAACTCGGTCTGCGCGTCGCAGTCGCCGGGGTCGCACTGCCCCACGTGAGAGAAGCGAACATTGATGAGATCTTTGTAGTCACCACGGGGCACCTCTTTCACCACCCATTCCGGATGTGTCTCGTCGCCTTGGTTGCCTAGAATCTTGGCCTGGTCCGCCGCGTTGAGCTTCTGCACCAGTCGCTGTCGGTGCTGCCGCCGCCACCCACCGTTCCGCGAGAACCCGCCCGTGGTCGAGCCTCGCCAGTACAGCTCGTCTTTCTTCGTGGCCCAGATCATGTCCTTCTTCTCCTCGTAAGGAACCTTGTCGTACCAATACCACGGGGAGGGGTATAGTATGTCGTTGTACGACGAGATCTTGCTCTGTGAAAAGATGGGAAACAGGTCGTGCACGATGTTGTAGGCGTTCGGCCTATCAAAAAACCCATACGTCGAGCTGAGGCTCGGGCTGTAGCAGATGTCTGCCATGGCCGTCTCGTTGTAGACGAAACCCAGCTCGCTCATCGCGTACCTCTCCACGTCATCCACACGGTCGACCTCCTCCAGCGCACGCGCTGGGCTCTCAGGCGGGCACGACATACGCGAGTGCGTCCAGACGGGCTGGTGTGCAAATACGTTGAAGCGCGTGAGCTTGGTCTCTGTGAAATACGTGCCGTCGTTCAGATCCCGCGGTTTCTTGGTGAAATAGTTCCGCGGGTTGGTCACTGCATTCGCCGCCTTCATGTTCTTGTTCTTGGCCGTTGCCACCAGCCGTTCCATGTCATCATGCGGCACAACCACGCGGGGCTCGTCGTGGATGTTGAATGCCAGGTCCATGTTGGGAAGGTGGGCCAGGAACGGCTTCATCATACCCTCTGTTGCGTCTCGCTGCCAGTCACCGCCGCCTTGTATGTGTGTGATCCTACCCTCGCGGATCTGTACGCCCAGCAGCGCGTTGTCCCATCCCAATGCCTCGGCCGCGCGGGCGCGGATCGTGGAGGGCTTGAGGCCCCAAAAGGGCGTGATGAGCTCATGGATAAGGTCGAACTCGTCAATCAGCTGCACACCCTTGCTTGTGGCATACTCGAACCACTTGTCGAAGTTGGGCGGTGGAGGGATCCCGTAGCGGCGACGATACTCGGCCACTGCGTCTGCAAGCGTCTTTGACTGGCGCGCCTTGGTCTCTTCTAGCTTGTTCTCGGCCTCCTTAATGAGATGCCACACGGGGTGAGAGCCGCCGGGCGCGGGTTTGAACTTGGTTCGCGGCGCATCATGATCGATATCGGCGGGTGGACGATTGAGATTGGGGTCTTCGTGCACATTCTTGACGTTGGAAGGCGGTGGTCTCGGTAGGTTCAGGTTGGGTAGGAGCGTGGTAGGTCGTTTGGGCGTTCCTAGCTGCAGCACGCTGTAGGCGAGGAAGCACAAGAGCACGATAGCTCCAAGTGTGAGGGTCTGTCGTGGTCGCATCTTCCATCACAGTATACGGCCTCGCTCGAGCCTGCAGGGCCTTTGACTTTGAGCCCTCGAGCAGGGCTCGAGTCCAGATAGACGAGTCCAAGACTGAACGAGATGCGAAGACGTGGACCGGGGGCGAGGTCGAGAGGCGGCGAGTGAAGAGGCTACCTCCCAGCTTGTCCGTCAATTAGGCGTGTAAAGTAAGCCTTTTGAATGACATGAGGACAAAGACTCGAGGGCATTGGGGCGTCCGACCAAACCTGACAACTTGCTTTTGCAATTTGGCGATGCCAGAAAGGTGGAAAGGCCCGAAATCTAACATGGAAGCAATTCGTGGGATGTGCCTCGAGACGGAAACGGAGCGCCAGGAGAGAGCCGATAATCATCTACTTATCATTACCCGCTATCTGAGGAGGGCCCACTCGTATCTCTCAAACATCCCACACTACGAATGCAGGTAAACTTTCCACGGGCAAATGAATACAAGAACATGATGGAGCATTAGGAAATAGCTTTTTGAAGAAAGGATATAAGATGGAAATCGTGAAAATCCTTAGCAGCGCAATATTTCTGACATCACTGAACTTTGTCTACTAGTCTGAAACACTTTTGGGTATCCTATCTCGCTGTATCTTGCCGACCCGTGAATCAAGTACAGCAACGGCACAGAAGCAATGGCGCAGAATTAAAATCAGAGACAATCCTCACAGTGTGGAATGTGTCTGGTCTCCTTTCTACAAATTTACCGTAGATGAGAACCCCGATTGTTACCATCATATCACAATGCGAGTAGCTCGCTTTGGTCACAGATGTGGATGTGGTTGTGCATCTGTATGCGTTGGAACAGTGCGTGAAAAGTGAGGCATGATCTCTTGAAGATCGAGGTCTTCTATTTTAGATCATCTCGAAGGTATCTCTGGACGTGAAGGGTGACCATCACCATACATCCTGTGGATTTTAAGACACATTTTGCCATTTTTGTGCCATCCACCAACGCCGTCTATGCAACAGCGAGATCCTCTTCGCTTGGCTCATTCCATCATGACCTTTGTAATTGTCTAGTAGAAGAAACCAATGATCTTGCCAGAGACGTGCTTGCGACGAGCCTCCTCGTGGTCCATGATACCAGCGGAGGTGGTCAGAATGACGTAGCCGAACTGACGCGAGGGCAGCAGGCGGACAGTCCACTTCTCGAGATCGGCCAGCTTGACGTTGTAGCGGGGAGAGATGACACCGGTCTTGTTGAGGCTGCGAGGAAACATGTTAGCTGGATCTGCGTAGCAGCATTCTGGGGGTGTCCTTGGCGTCTTTATACATACCGGCCAATCAGCTGGACAACGATCTTGCCGGAGCGGTGGTCGTCAACCTCCTCGAACTCGCCAATGTAGCCTGAATAGAGATGTCAGCAAATGTTGCGTAAGACTAAACGTTAGACTACATGAGAAAATTTCAGAGAAACGTGTAAGATCTCCGCAGGTTGATCTATCGGCAACTTAAAAGACTGGAGTCGTTGGAATTTTGAGACCGTCGTCTAGTTATCATGCCGAAGTGGAGGGGGTATCCTGCAGTTGTGGTATGGTGGTATATAGGGGACGTAGTGCAGCAGAGAAAGGCGACATACCGTGCTTCTGCATGACCTGCAGGAACTTGACGATGACCTTGGAGGAAGGTCGGATCAGGACCTGGCGCTTGCCGGCCTTCTCGGCATTGTTGATGTTCTTCAGAGCATCGTTGAGGACGGAAGTGCGGACCATCTTGACGGTTTTATGGTGGGTTGAGTCGTGAAGGAGATTCTCAAATCTTATGCGAGATGAGGTATCTGCCGCCAAAAGATGCCATGTTAGCCTTCGGAGGCTCTAAGAGCGTGGAGAGTGCCCTCTGAGGAGGGTTCTGCCCGCTCAGCGTCGATGGAGAGAAGCGTATCGAGGAGGATCTGTCCGTCATGACCGCATCGTGAAGTCGCGGGCGGCGTCTGCTGCGTGATTCCTCGTTGCGACTGGGTCGTCCATCCTCGATTGCTCTCCCCGGCCTTCGCGAAGGGGCGTCCCCTCCTCCCTAGACAATTCTTCTCAAGTCATGATTACACACTGCAGAGTTGACATACCTCGTGGTAGATGGTCGTTTAGAAGGTGGGTGGGGGAGGAGTGAGGAAGATAATTGTGATGGTTGGAAATTGAACTTTTTCTCTCAAGTCCCTAAGCGCGAGGTGGAGTCGTTCGCAGCAAAGTTCGTTTTGTGGGAACTAGCCCTAGCAAGCTGCACTGCTCACTAAAAGGCCCGTGCACACCCAGCCCGGGCTGATTTTTTGCCTTAACGGCGCACGCTTTTTTGCTACCTCCGTCACTTTTCAATTTACCAACAACTTCAAAATCCCAAGACAACCGGATTTTCATTCCTTTTTCTCAACTCTCAACCACCCAAGTCTCTTCGAGGATCGCTTCGACAGCAACTTGACAAAATCACCATCAAGATGGTAAGGACCACCCAATGGCTGTCTTTTGCAAATCTGGGTCAGCGGGGTGCAGTTCGACAATCGGACAACCCCAGCAAGAAGTTCGTGGGGCACTGTTACAATTGCCGGCTGCACGCACATGACCAGACCGCAACAGAATATGCATTGAATCCTAGCCGCTGACTTTCACTCTTTGCAAACATAGTCGGACGTAGAAGAGAACAACGCCCCCGAAGTCGCCGAGGAGGTCGAGGTTTCGGCTGATGCCGCCTCCAAGGGTCAGATGTCCGTTCTGGACGCCCTCAAGGGTGTTCTGAAGCTCGCCCTCATGCACGACGGCCTCGCTCGCGGTCTGCGTGAGGCCTCCAAGGCCCTCGACCGTCGCCAGGCCCACATGTGTGTCCTCAACGAGTCCTGCGAGGAGGAGGCCTACAAGAAGCTCGTCATTGCCCTTTGCAACGAGCACAAGATCCCTCTGATCAAGGTGCCCGATGGAAAGCAGCTTGGCGAGTGGGCTGGTCTTTGTGAGTATACCCCATAATAGAAGGGAATATAGCCAGGAAGATGTGTACCTTGGACAAAGGAAAAGGAAATGGGTGACTGACTGCTACTCTACAGGCGTTCTTGACCGTGAGGGTAACGCCCGTAAGGTGGTCAACTGCTCCTGCGTTGTCGTCAAGGACTGGGGTGAGGAGTCTCAGGAGCGCTCTATCCTCCTGAACTACTTCCAGACCGAGCAGTAAACAGAACGAGCGTCACCACGCGATCTGTCACATCGAGGGGCGGCGGGGCGTTTACGGGGGGAAATCATAGGTGGAATATATGATGGGCTATCTTAACGGTCGGTCACATCAATGATGACCATTTCGGATGACTCGAGCTTCTTCGGTTGGCAATGGTTCGGACAGGGAAAAGTAGAGGCATATAGCTACCTCACACTCGGGACTTCAATACAAAAGTTAAACCACCACCAAATTCGTGCGGAATATCACAGTCTTGTGTCATACCCCGCTGGTCCTCATAACGCCTCATTGCTCTATGCTAGTAAACAAGGACACCATGATGCCTGAAAGAGACCGACAAGTCGCTGCTTACTTCTCTACCATAATGATGTGGTACCCAAAGTCCGTCTTGACCCAATTATACTTGGGCTTGTCAACCGTGCTTGGCTCAAGGTCCCAGGCGCAATCCTTGAACTTTTGGTCAAACGGTGCGTCCTTGGTCACCTCACCCAACGACCCTCCTGAATATCACACAGTCAGTTGCTCATAACCCAGCTGCGATCCAAACCAAGACCTCCCCCCCCCTTCTCTCCTCGAATACACACACTGAATTAGACTCACCCTGTTTTGCCTTGTCTTCCGAATAGTTCCTAGCAACCTCAGCAAAGCTGACTCCCTCCTCAAGCTTCGCTAGGGCCTCGTCCATCCTCGATTTCTTCTCGCTGCACAAGCTCATCAGTCATGATCGCAACTTTCAGGTGATCTCCCCCTGGCGAGAGCGAACTTACCATAGAACATGCCTGATTTTGATCTTCAGGCCGTTTTTCTTGCCGGAGCCCGCCTCCTTGTCGGCCTTGCCCTTGGCCCCCTTGGCCCCTCCGCCGGCTGTGGCCTTATCCGCATTTTTGTTTTTGCCCATTCTCGGAGTCGTTGGGCTCTCATCAGTGGCGTTCTTGCGCAAAGTGGGATGAGCGGGGTGGGATATTGCAGTGAGACGGGCTTCTGAAGGCGCGTCTAACCAAATCAACCCCACCACACCCTGGATCCTTGTTCCATCCGGCAGCTGGCGCTTACCTGTCGAGATGCCGCGGCCAGCTGGCAAGATTGTTGGGTGACTGCCCCCTCTTCCCCACCCGCGCCTCTTCTCCAATGTCAATGTCACCTTTCTTCTGGCAGCTCTCAGTGATGAGCAACATAATTTCACCATGTTTAGAGATCGGTCGACGTGTTCCCTTCCGCACGATATTTGATCTTCGGGGCTGCGAGGTCAAGGGGCTAGTGGATTGAAGTCGCTGGAAGAATCCGAGTGACACCGCATGTCTTGACGTCTTGACAGTTAGAAGGGATCAACCATCGATGTAATCAGCTGTATGGATTGTATGTTGGAGGAGGATTCAAGGAAACGAAGCTGTACAGACAACTGTCGGCGATATTCACTATTAGCTGGTTTGCCCAATTCAATCTAGCCCTGCCTTCCCTCACCATTCTACGGTGCTGGCTACAATTGCTCTCTACCTCATGCAACAGCGCGGAAACATTGGACCTTCCTGCTACCATGAAGCTCGGTCACGTCAGACTTGCAGTCGTATACACCTGTTGGTCACACGACTCGAGAACACGCTGAGAACCCCCTAACTCGCAGAAAACTTGAGGCGAAGATGCTCGGTCAGCCTTCACGCTGGTTGCTTGAAATTAGGATCGGCTCGTATTCGCTGCCCATAGGCTGTAAATACATCTTGGCACAAAGTTGCATGTTTCAAATACATTTTCTGCTGCCAGCGCTGGATCTGCAGTACAGGAGAGAGCGAGATGGACTTCGCAATTGGACGCCCAGTCGGACGATATTCATTTGCGGACAGTCCACAATGTATCTCTGTTGTTCGCAATCTCGAGATCCTTGCCCTCCTCCCTCTGTTTGAGTAGGTACGACGGTCTGGCCACTGTTGGGGTGGAAGCTGATCATCTAATATGAGCCCCAATTATTATCAGAAGCAATTTGAAACATCACCCGCCTGCATGCCTCTTTAACGACCAGCTCAACTGAAGGTTCTGTGGTAAGTTGAACTGTGAATTTGTGATTGTCTAGTGAGCGTACTGGCCCATATAGAAAAGACTGGCTTTCCATTGCATCTATGTGGCCTCCTTGAGCGTGCAGGGCCAAGGGAAGAAAGGCTGACACTTTCCGAATTTAGCAGGTGGGGTCGCCTTGGACCAAACACTAACACAGCCTCGCGTCGGAGTATGGGCTTTCTGGGCAGTATTATTGGTTTGAGCCACATAGATGTCTTAAATGCCCAAATAGAATCAGAATTTGAGCTATTACATTTGACATCGACTAGAACTCACCCTTTATATACCTGTCGTCGCCAATGCTGAGGTCCCCGGGACAGCTCTGAGAGGTGCTCCGCGGTACGCGCCAGGACGAGGGTTTGACGACGTTTCCAACTCTTCTTTGAGTTCAACGTGCAGCGCCACGTCGAGACTGATCCGGCTGTTTGTATGCAAGCTCACGCCCGGGACTTGGGGCTGTGGACATGCAAGGCTGGAGCACATAGGCATTCCCTCTGTCTGGTTCAATGAGTCCCGCATACCCACAGTTGGGTCCGTCCACAAAGTTCATAAGCGAGAGGGTCGGCCTGTCGTGAAGTCTTTTAATATGCGGTGTATCTTGCCCCATTACGTGGCAAAAGTGATATGTGTTGGTTCATTGCTGTTTTTGCATACGGGCAGCCCGAGCTCTAAGTTTCACTCTCGAGCACTCTGACAAGCGACTTCACCGCTCCATGGGGGGATGGGGCCGGGGGTGGCTATGCAATTGACAGAGGAGATTGATAACTGAGTCAAGTGGAAGAGGGCAAGGTGGGTTCCAACGTAAAGTTTAGACAACACAACACAGCCGTTCCAGGGTGTCTCAGTACGATCTAAAAGCCCAGCGGCTTCTGTTGAAGTGGTCTCTATGCAGCTCATAGCTTGTTGCGATGCCTTTGTCCTCATGTGGTCCTCCACATTCGCTTCGTTGAAATTCGGCATTTGCAAGTCGGCTTGCAAGAAAACCCAACTTATTAATTCAGCATTTGAACACTTTGATATGTGGCAACTAGACGATAGCGTGGGTATCTGCCGAGATATTGTCGGAGATATTAGCACGTACATCGTGTAAGCTCCACTGGAGGAGTTTTTGTCCTTGAGTAAAAGCACAGTGTGATATGGGGTGGCAGTGGTACAATTCCAATGGTATAACTCACAAATGACAGCAAGGCGTGACGTGGGTGGATCCCCGGTTGTTAATAGAAGTTCCGAGGATAGAGTTTGTCTGAAAGGAAAGTTCCACAAACATTTTATAGGCGATGACCCTCTTCTCGGAACTTCTGAGGTTGTTAGTGTTGCTGAGGTTAAGCAATAGGCCCAACTTCCTTACAGCAGACTACTGCCATGTGATGTTCTCGGAAGGCTAAAAAGATTATGACGAGGCTCAAACTAGAGAGACTCGTGTGAGGCGGATAGCTTAAAGGGAACCTTCCAAGAATAGAAAAGTTACAAGGATGAATGGATGGCGCTTGAAGAAAACGGCCAACGACCGCCAAGTAGTAGATGACATCGCCACACGGCATGTATTGGGACTCCGACCCGCAGAGTCCATCTTTAAGCCTCTTGAATGGTTATGATCGGCAGTGTCCACAAGAGAAAGAAGAGCTGAACCAGCCCAACAATCTGAGAAGGAGGTACCGAGGTCGTTCGCCAGCTGTCCCGGTGGACCAAAATCACTTTCTCTCAACTAACTAGATTCAATTTATGGAGATATCTGCTGTTCAAGAGGAGCCAATTATCCGTTACTCGCTGAGCTCTGTAGCACATACGGATGGGCTCCGCCTAGCCAACATTGACAGAAGTTTTCTCTATGATGGGGTCTGATACTGTTTGCTATGGGGTTTCTGGACAACAAAGATGTGTGTAATGATTCCCAATCCCAGCATCCAGGATGTTGGTAAAGTCATCAGGTCATCAGATCGAACTACAAGGAAAGAACCCTACCTCAAGAATTGGATAGTAGCATACAATTAAAGCACCAGTACTACCATAGTAGTTAGTTTAGGGTTGTACAGGGAGGTGGCGGTGCATACAAGGCGCGCCGCGCTTTGTTAGGGGGAAAGTATGGAGCCTACCCGGGGTTTGACATCAGCCAAGGCCACTTTTGCAAAGCTTGGCGCAATTAAGGTTACTGTGAAGCATCAACAACCAATGTTCCTTGACACACAACGGCTCCAGCTCGTATTCTGTGTTTTTCAAGGGTAACCTTTCGGGGCTACCGGGTCCATCCGCCCACTTTTGGCCAGTGTCCATGATGTAGCTGACCCTCTGTTGAGTGATGATCATTGCCTTGGCCGTTGCATCGCATCGTGTGAAGACTCTGAAAAGGCAAAGAGATATAGCTTCCAACAGATTATAAATACTGACCTACGCTCCCTCGAATACAGCTCACTTGATATCATCACAACAGCAACAACATCTTCTAGACTACTCATCCAAACAACAACAACAACAACACTTCTCTCATCTTACCAAACCGTATCCATTCCGATACCACCACCACCACCATCAAAATGCAGTTCTCTACCGCTATCGTCGTCCTGGCTTCTGCCATGTCTGCCTCTGCCGAGACCCTCTTCAGCGTCTCCGACTTCACTGCTGCGTGCATTCCTCACAGCTCCCAGTGCTCGTAAGCCTTCGAAACCCCCCTCACACAGACCTCCCAAACCAACGACTTGACTCCCTTTCGCCCTTTTTTTCTTTCTTTCTTCATACTAACATGATATCTTTGCAGCTACAACTTCAAGGTTCTCCAGCCTGGCACTGGTGAGACCACCGGCGTGACCTGCTCCGCCCAGAAGACCAGCGACGGCACCCTGCCCGCTGTCACCGACGGCACCTGCACCGACTCGGCCCGTACCTGGACCATCTCCAAGCCCGCTGCTGGCGGTCTCACCCTGACCGTCTCCCAGCAGGTCTCGGCCGCCTCCAGCCAGTCCGGCAGCTACACCATCCCGGCTTCCGACCTCACCACGTCCCAGACTGGCGCTAGCGTCCAGCAGAGCTACACCGGCCCCACCGCCTTCGACCTCTCCGACTAAATTGGCTAAACTTCGAGTTTTACCTTTCTGATGGGATGGGAAGCTTTGCGGGAAGGTCGTGTTTGAGGGGATGATTTGGATGGCGTGTATATAGATGTTGTGAACCGACCGCAGTACATACTATAGATCTCTTAAGGCTCCTTTGCCATGTCAATAATAATCAAGGTTGTCTCGAATATTGCTTCCCATAGATCACTTTGTGAACGAGAGCCTGTAATGTATTATGCTCTGTCGACGGTACAAACCCCAATTCAGCGTTGGCTAATCCTTCCGCGAGAAACCACCTTGTTCTATGCCTCACATTATACGCTCCGTTGCAGGTTCATAGCAAGGTATAGTGATCGCAACACCAAGAGTGGGCTCTGAGGCTGTTGTGTTGGTTGGCAATCCGTACTGGCTAACCAACGCCATCAACACCACCGAGTAGCAATGTCTGTAATGATGCTATAATGTGTCTACTTGCATCAGGCATACAGCCTAGCCATTGCCCCGTGAAACGGAAGCCTTGTCGATCAATGGACTGTGATAGGCCGACCGCGGTTCTTTATGAACTCGTCGTAAGGTTTTCGAATCACAGGTCGTTGGATTTAAGAGATATGACACGTCTACGTGCTTCGAACGTTGGAGGACGTACATTGTGACTGCTGGCGGACACTTCCTGTGCTATCACCAAGACCTGGTCATTATAGCCATGCCAGAAGAGACAACAGAAGAACTTTTGCAGACTGCTCCAGCCCAGCGCTGACTTGATCGATCGGGGCGATCGTTGCCAATAACGAACGGCCACAGCACCGAGCCTCGGCTTCTCACTGCCAAAGCTTCTAACTGTGGACCTTGTTTTTTCTTATGCCAACGTTGAGTAATTGCGAGGATATCAATTCAATTCATTTGAAGCTTGTACCATTTACAGACCCTCTGGAGAAAGCTACCTGACCTAGCGATATACCTCACCAAGTTCGTTGCCAAGTGACGAACGCGGGGCCACCTGCTGACTGACAGGTCGCTATACAGTCTTGCCGGAGATGAACAAGGCAAACCGGGTGTCTTTGTCCTCTCGTATACCCTAGTAGGGTTTCCATACTATCTGATCCAATCATACCTCCTTTTCTGCTGCCCTGTGCTCGTAGTTCCTGAAAAAGAGGCTACGTAATGGCACCTTTATGTGTTGGGCAATGCTTGTGGATAGAAGAAGCCAAGCACTGACCACTCATGTGACCACGTCTGCCGCAAGCTGGCGATAATTCCTCGTGGTGTCAATTTTGTATTCCGGTCCCTTTGGTCAACCACAGACCTCTTCATCATTGATATGTCTCTAGCAATCGATGTAATTAAAGAAGTTAGGTAATGACTTGAGTCTGCTGTCTTAGCCATGTCGGCTGACATTGAAAATCTGATGACGACTATTGTGGGGTATATTCGCATTTGGGAAAAACAGACACTTTGCCTGATTCCAAGCAGACAAAATCCGAGATAGTGTCGAGTCTGGGCATTCGCAATAGCAGTCTTCAAGCCCAGGTGCGGTCCATGCTACTGGGACACCAGGTTCCGGCCGTTATCACCACAACCATACCCTGAGACAGCATGAAGAAGTCTCTCTATAAAATCTCTCAGGCCCCGCCGACACCATTGGTTTCCTCCTCCACTTCCTCCTCGTCTTGATCCTCCGGTGCGCTCTGCGGCAGGTTATACTCCGTCTTCAGCTCCGCAACGACACCCAGCACGCGCTTCTTGAAGTCCGCGTCCAGGCTCTTGTTGTCCCGCCCGGCGGCCTCGAGGTCGACCCGCGCCACCCTCAGCACGGCTCCCGCAAGCGCCTCCAGCTCGTCCGCGCTCACC
The DNA here is from genome assembly GCF_011745365.1 of Cryphonectria parasitica EP155. Lineage (NCBI taxonomy): Eukaryota > Fungi > Ascomycota > Sordariomycetes > Diaporthales > Cryphonectriaceae > Cryphonectria > Cryphonectria parasitica. The sequence goes on from NW_024468909.1 coordinate 2,591,557, forward strand.
AGCTCCTTCTCGACCTCCTCCTTGTGCGCCTCGACCCGTTGCCTCGTGTACCCCCGCAGGAACTCTGTCACCGTGTCGTCGTCGTCGCCGTTGTTGTTGTTGTCCGTGGCGCCGGCGGGTATCCTCAGCCACGGGTCCGCCTCTTCCCGCCACGCCCCGGCATCTCCATCCCACGCCTCGTCGATGTTGTACCCGTAGAAGGCGTCAAAGGTCTTCTTGGCCTTGAGGAAGCGTGCCGTGAGCATGCTGTTGACGGCCTTCTCGCGTGCGTACTTGGGCGCGTTGCGCTTCGCATCGGCCTCGCGCTGCTCGGCGGTGCGCGGCTCGAACTTGATGTTGGACAGGAGGGAGCGGGAGAAGTTGCGCTGGTGGCTGGTCGTTCTCGTCTCCAGCGGCTCGGCGAGGTCGAAATTGAAGTCCATTCTTGTTTTTGCTGGCTCGTGTGGAAAGGGAGGGGGGTTTCCTTCTTCTTTTCTTTTTGTTTTCTACCTTTCTTTTCCTTCTTTCGCTCGTATCGGATGGAGAAAGGAGAGAGCTGCTGGTTGTGAAGGAGACGGGTTTTGGGAAGATCAGACGAGCAGCAGAGGACCGGTTGTTACTTGTATTGCTGCTGTGTACTTTACGCTTGACGTCGCTGGGCGCGGAGCATTTTCCAAGGGTCCAGGTTCAAGTGCCAGCTCACTGCGACCCCACACAAGCACCACCTGTAATTCGCATGTCGGCAAGGGGGGTCGAAGATACCAATCTCCAATTAGCCCACGAGGCGTCTCTTCCTCACTTGAGTTCCACACCTTTTGAGCGTAGTCCTGTAGATCTGGTTGCGAAAACACGGAACACGATGTCTTCTTTCCTCTCGAACACGGACTATCACAATCGTACAGGCGACTGATTACTTTACTTACTAGGGCAAGATGGGATTCTGGAAGAAAGGAGGCCGGTGCATCCTATAGCAGACAGCTGCCTGGTCGTGGGCCAGAACTGAATGCTGAAGATTCAGTCAACGACGAGAAGCTCTAAGTGGGCTTGCCAGCCCCGCCGTATATATCTGCTAACAACGCCCCGTTTCCTAGCCCATGTCTTGGCTAGCCAGCTTGAACCCCCTTTTTCCTGTCAGCGTACCTCAGGCTGCCACTGTATATTGGGACGAGGCCAATGCGCCTCCAGAAACATTGGACGTTGGCCATGAACCAAGATTCCAAGTGGTTGAAATGCTTGTATAGCTGGAAAGCGTAGAGAGCCAGAAAGACAAGTAAGGCCTAGGGGCTGGCGTCCATGAAGTTGTAATGAGGCGGGTGGTGCAAGAAGAGGGGTGGCATGCATTGCGCAGATTGGCAACAAGAAAGATAATGATCTGACCAATGCATCGCATTGCTGTGGTGGCGAGAGGACTGTAGAAACTCGTTGCGTTCTTTCTCAATTCATCCTATTTACAAGGAGAACGTCATGAGGGGCGGAGAAGTCACTCAAACTACCTCATATTAATGTATCATTTTAGACTCGGGAATGACTGGAGGTAGACAGACAGAGTTCGGCTGCCAGCCTCGAAAGTAGGTAACAAACCCCTGGGTGCAAGGTGAGTGAGTGTATCAAGTGAGCTCGCGAAACAGGTGCAGCCATTCCAACCACAAATGTCCTACAAAGTACGCCATAATCCGACATGATAGAGCCTGTCTATGCCTTGCTAGGACTCCACTCCGATCCTATTCCTCCTACAGCATACACCACGGGGCACTGAGCACCTGCCGAGCCTTCTTTGATCCCTTCGCACATGGTGATTCTAAACTCCCTGCTGCGCCGCCACTCGTCGCGCTCGATGCGCTCCACATTGCGTGCGATGGTCCAGTCGTCTAACTTGATCTGGCCCTCCGTCTGCCGTATATGGTCGCGTTCTAGCTGTTCGTAGAGGAGCCATTCGTCGAGTTGCGAGGGTTTTGGGATAGTGGTGATCTTCTCCATTGGGGTCTGGCCTGGGAGACGCTCGAGGGTAAGCCGGAGGGTGTAGACCTCGCTGGCCATATTGAGTTTGATACTCCAGCTGTGGATTTTATATCTGGGATGGGTGTCAGACCTGCTCGCTGTTGAATCCGAAATGCGTAGAAATCCCGTCACTTACAAGCCATCATATCTCACGCCAGCCAAAGGCGCAAGGAAGCTCTTGAGGCGGAAGCCCCGAAGGATGCGAATCTTCCCTCCCACCTGGGATAGCAGGTTGTTGTGCATTTCGTCCGGCCGGCCTTCGCGGATGTAAATGGAACTACCATCCTGCGTGTCTTCCTCGCGGCCAGTGAGAAGAGAAAGTGCTGCGATTCCATAGCGACCTTTGGTGGCCTTCTCGAAAGCTGCTCCAACAATGCCGTCTCGGTGGGCACAGCCGATATTCAGCCACCATCTAGTCACCATCAGTATTTTTGAAATCATCTCTACGGTGTCTGCTCGGAAATACTTACTGGCCCGGAAAAAACGTAGCATTACCCTCCACTTCCGAGATTTCGATGACCTCTTTTGGTATCCATACGCCTAACCCATCACTCGCGGTCGCCGACCAGACCATATCCCGCAGGCTGCCCGACATAAGATCTTCGTACCGATACTTGTCAATCGCAAGGTAATCGGACTCGAATCGTGACTGCCTTGATCCTCTGTGTCTTAGCAGACATTTGCTGCAGAGCCGTCTCTGAGTGCAAGCCACAGGGGTGAAGGGCATACCAGCATCTCTGTAGGCTCGAGGCAGTCTCTGTTTCGCTTCTCAAGCCCGTCTCAATGGCGTTGTCGCCAAGCGGCACCGCAGTGGCCTCTTTGTCGTGGGCTCTCAGCATGTCGGCCAGCAGCTTGTCCAGTCTCGCCCGCTGAATCACAGAGAAAGTAATCTTATGCTGCACAAAGCTTGAGCCGGCGCTCGATGCTGAAGACGCTGCACGATGGTGTGGCACCTCCTCGTCGAGCTTATCGACGAGCAGCATATCCAGAACGAAGTTGAGTTCCTCAAGCTTCTGGGAACTGAGGTTGGCACCTTTTGACAACGCCGACCGCACGAGGTCTGACAGCTCCAGGAGCTTGGGCACATTCCACCTGCCATCAGTGGTCCACACGCTGGCATCGCTGCTGCGGGACCGGATCGAGGGGTTGTTGGACATTCTGAAGAAAGCACCTGATTTGGGAGCTGACGGTGAGGAACATTGCGGGCCAGATGACAGAAGCGAAGAAGGCAGACAACCAGGGCGAACTCACCAGCTGTTTCTCCTGCGCTTCCATCGTAGGAGTCCGAGCTGGGCAGTTTGACTTTACGAAACTCGACAACCTGACACCGGCCGAGGTGTCAGTGAGACAACAGCCTTCAGCAACTTGAGTCGGCGTACCTCTGAAGCATCCGATATGCGGACACTCCTTGGCGGCATTGCGGGCTCTGGCGTGGACCGAGGGCGATTGATACCAACGGCTCTAAAAAAAACCATGCTCCAGGTCATAGAGGCGGAATTAGCCATGGCTTTTCATGTCGTGCCCGATGTGGAACCCAGGACGCTGGCGGCGGCCTCTCGCGTTGGATGACTTTCCGTGCAACAGCGATACTGGCCTTGCTACATAACAGCCAGGTGGGGTTGGGGTTGCAGGGGAGGGTACTCGAATAGGTAGGTGGAACATTCAACGATAGCTTCTGCGAGTTCGCTATAGGGTGCAACGGTCTGAGAATGTCTCTGTCGCGGTATGACGACAAGTATAGTCCTTGCTGTAAACAAAAGACAACTATCGTCCCCCTTGGAAGGAGTACAAGGCCTCTAACGCATCGTACCTGCCTCGTCAGACGAATCAGGCAATGAAGCGACGATGGCAAAGTGCGCCGAGCAGTCACGCTTGGAAGACAGCCTGGCCAGGATGAAACTTGTCCGACCAGCGATCAACAAGACAGAGAAAGAAGGCGGGGGGGGGGGGGAGAGAACGAGCAGATCCTGTCTAGGCTTGATGTATAATGACACGAATTTGATTTTGATATCATTATCAAGATACAGTCAAAATTAGAGTCATCTCTTTTGATCCGATTTTGACTAAGATTCTCTTTCATCCTATGGTGCCCTCTCCCACCTCTCGCTGTCAAATGAGAAGAATGAAGAAAGAAAGAAAAGAGAAAATAAGACCAAAGACCAAACGAAGGAGCGAGACACAAACCCGAAAATATGGTCGAGACGAGACAGGCCAGACTGCTTTGATTAGTAGATAACTGTGTCCTCCTCCGCCTCGACCATCTCATCATGGTCCTTCTCCTCGTGACTAGTGCGCTGTGGTACTCGCGCAGTGGCTGGGGAATGTCTTCGATCATTAGTAGCAGAGACAGCGGACTCATCTTGTGCAGCGGTTCTGGAACGATCATCTTCGACTGCTGGCTCACCGACTGTAGCGTCGACTTCTAACGAGGGAGATAGTACTCCCAGATCTTTAAGCCTCTGCTCCTTCCGGACCCTGAATCGCTGTAGCTCGTCCTCGATCTGCGCCTTGGTGTCACGGATCTGATCCTTGATGATATCTTGCTGCTCCTGCGTGGTCTTCCACGGACGGTAGTACTGCATGGCATGTTTGGTCAGTATCGATTTCGCTCTCTCGTGTACACGCACGTGTGGGTGGAACAGGAACTTACTAGCTTTGGCTCGCTCTTGGTTAGTAGGCTATGCGCCATAGCAAGCATATTGGAATGACGGGTGTTCATCTTTTGAATCCTGTGTTAGCAAGATGGCGGCCCCTTTGCCTCGATCACAATGTTCTCGGTATTCCAAAAAGACAAGGTCGGGCGTACCACTTGCTCATCAAATCGGACCTGCTCGATCTTCCTGACCTTGTCGAGCTTCGAGCGGCCCTCGGAGCGGCGCTTGTCGTCCTCGATCTTCTGCTTGGCGGCTTTTTCCTGCTGTCTCTTCTCAATCTCCTGACGCCTCTTCTGCTGCGAGTTGCTCGTGGTTTGACTTAGTGTGCTTAGCAGACCACCGAACAGGCGTTTGCCACGCTTCTTCTCCTCCTCCCTGCTGAGGCCTTCCCGTCGGTTGCGGTCCTTGTCATTAAGTACCGCCTCGGGCCTCTTCCTCGACGACGACTCCGACGCCGAGTCGCGGCGGCTTGTACCTGACGGTGGCGAGCGACCATGCCTCATGGAATCATCTGGCCGTCTGTCCTCGTCCGGTGATCGTGTACTCGGTAGAGGGCTGCGCCTCCTGGAGTCGTGAGTCCATCGATCCCTGTCTGGCAATTGTGTGTGGGGGGGTGAGTCACGGAGCCTTCTTGAGTCAGAAAGTCGTTCTTCCCTCTGCGGTGATGTTGCCACCAAGACGTCACTGGGCCGCCGAGCGGCTGGGGATAGACTCCTTTGCTCTCGAGAGGTGTCCTGCGCCGGGGAGTCCTCGTGCCGGTCACTGTCATCCTTGTCCGTAACTGCTCCCTTCGTGTTCCTTGCCTCATCTGCCTCGCGGCTCGCTGCTAGGTGGTCCTCGACCTTGGCGCGTTTGTTCGGCGCATCGCCATCCCTATGCTCGTCCGGGCTCGGCACTGACCCACCAACTGACTTGCGCTTCAACTGGTTCATCTTGAATAATGCCGTCCCGAGATTTCGTGATCTTATCCTCTCCTCTCTTTTCTTATTCACCGTCGCATCAGTCCATCCGCCCCAAATTGGAACAGTCGTCGCGGAGGTTTGATTTGCTTCCTTTCGAATGGTACTGTCTTGGTTTGCGAAAGGTGACGAGGGTTGGTGGGGGAAGGCTTGAAAAAGACAAGGGAAGATTCCACAGGCTAATGACGGATCAGAAAGTCAATAGAAAATCTATGAATTTGATCCCATGATGACGAAGTATGGGTGATGAACAGTGGATTGAGCTTGTCGAGGGTGCACAGAGACCTAATGTCAGAAAGCTCTCTTCCACGAAGCAGCTGGCTTTCTTACGTATGTACTTATGTACTGTGGCAGTACTACTGGTATGGCAGGCCCTGGTCCCCCTTCCCCACGTCCCACATGTAGGGAACACTAGTGCGTGCCGGGTTCCTTTTAGCCATCATGACAGGCTTGCAAGGAAGGGAGCTCTATGGGTAGTGGCAGGCATGGGTGATGGAAATTTCTGGATCGGCAGGCAAAACGCTGATGAATCAATCCACTGTAGATTCAGTTGCACTAAACATCATTTGCAAAACATGTCTTAGCTATAATTTGTATCCTCTTGTTTAGTCTCCCCGCCACAACTCCCACGCCCACGCCTACGTCCTTCTTCTTCTTCTTCCTCATCCCGCCACAATATTCTTTCTCACATATCGCGACACGCCCTTGAGTCGGATCCGCCAAGATGTCCCGTCATCACCCCGATCTGGTGATGTGCCGCAAGCAGTCCGGCATCGCCATTGGCCGCCTCTGCGACAAGTGCGACGGCAAATGCCCCGTGTGCGACTCGTACGTGCGCCCCACGACCCTCGTCCGCATCTGTGACGAGTGCAGTTTCGGCAACTACCAGAACAAGTGTGTTGTGTGCGGCGGCGAGGGCATCTCGGACGCCTTCTACTGTTTTGAGTGCACGCGCCTCGAGAAGGACAGGGACGGGTGCCCCAAAATTATCAACTTGGGCAGCTCGCGGACAGACGTAAGCTTTCTATTACTTCGCTGCCCTTTTAGTTGTTTCCTCGCGATTGATTGCAGCTGCTAACGTGTCGTGTTTCTCCCTTGCGCAGTTGTTCTACCAAAAGAAAACGAATCGGACGTATTAGCCCTTGTGATGCCCGGGTCTGGGCACTTCGCCTTATCTTTGCATATCCGGTACTGGCGTTTTGGGTTCATCGGGTTATACGCAAGAGCTGGTTCTGGCTCTTGTGTTCTGGGTCTTTGTGGTCAACATGTTCGACATTTGAAGGTGTAACATGGTATGAGAAATGACGAGCGTTGGAGGAAGCTTGTCTGGAGCAAGGAAAATCAAGATGGTTTGAGAAGATTAGATCTGCATGTGCAGTAGCTCAGGCAAATAAATCACTTGCGTGTGAAATTGGTTTGAATTAGACTCATGATTAACATATCTCGTAGGAACTCCGAAAAAGCCCAGCTCTCCTTGGACAGTGTCGCCCTCCTATACCCCTCTGGATCACTATGCGTGACCTCTCGGCACATTAAATGTAGCTAACCTTGACCCCCATACCTGCCGTCGCCTTGACCTTGTTCCAGCTCGTCGCCATTATGCGAGCTATGCGCTCACGCATGTTTCTTCTCCCAAACATCAGGACCAGCCCTATGATAAACGCGAGAAAGCGCATCAGCAGCATCGGATTGGTCTGGAGGGTCACACTCATGCGCTCAAGCATGGCACGTACGTTGGCAAACATGACGGCCGCTCGAGTCCCGAAAGAGGCCGGTGCGACGGCCTTGCTCTTGTTGGGAGAGGCTCCTCCACCGCTGGCTGTTGATCGCGCAGGCCTTGCTCTCGGCGTCCTCGGCCGTTCTCCCGCCTGGGCACGGTTTCGCCGTGCTGCCCTTCCGCCTGCCGATCCGGTTGCGCTCGTCGCATCGATGCCATAATCAACCTCACTCCCGTCTCGCCTTGCGCGCTCCTCCTCAAGCCGTCGTTTCTCCCTGTCCTCGTTCTCTGCGCGTAACCTCCGGGCCTCCTCGGCGTCCCGTCGTAGCTGCTCCTCCTGTCGCTGCCTCTCTTCGCGTTCCTTCCGCTCGGCCTCCAAATGGTCCTCTTGCAGACTCTGCAGGGCCTGCAGGAACGCCTCCCGCCTTTCGTCGTCGAGCACCGAGCTCACGCTGATAAACTCCCGCGCATAGTCCCACTCATTGTTGCGGATGAGAACGTGCAGTGTGTACAGCTCAAGGATCTTGACCCGTGCATTCAGGTCACGAGGCGTGTCGGCTCCACTGCGAAGTTTGGACGGTGACTTATGCCTGGAATGAGCACAGGGGGACGTCGGCGAGAAGTGGTTCGACAGATCTAGGTTCGGGCTCGACGAGGCGGCGAGGAAGTTCTCTAACCGCTTCTGATTGAGGTTCTGTGTTCTTGCGTGGGTCAAAAGCAGAGTAGCCCTGTCTCATTGTATCAGCAAGGCTCGGATGCAAGAAACTGCTGTCGAGAGACAAGGTTACGCACAGATTAATAACAACATCAGAATCTACGTCCCCTTCCACGCCGTGATAGCCGTTCATTACCACCTCTTCCCAGACATCACCATCCCGCACCTTGGCACATATCGATTTCCACTCCTGCAATCCGAACGCCTCCTTACCCTCATCCGGCTCGAGGGCGACTATAGCGTTCAGAATGGCCACGTAGAGTGTCCAGACCTTTATCCTCGTGTTCCGAGAGGCCTTGGCCACGGGGGCAGGCTCGATGGCGCCATGGGCTGCTTCCGAGCTTAATTGTGGTGGCGTTATCAAGGGCAGGATTGTGGTCAGTGCCTCGGGTAGCCTGCGCGTCAGGAACAGTGTGGAAGATTGGCGGTAAGTCTTGGAGACGTAGGATGCTGAGTGTCGTGCCGGAGTAGAAGATGTAAGAGATGATATGGAGGACGAGAGGGCCTCATGAGCTGAAGCGAAGTCCTGCGTACTAGTTGGGCTCAGAGTCGTGGTGAGCGACCCGTTTGTAGGAGAGGCGGCCATTATATTTTTTTAATAGCTGCCGTGGGCATTCACGAAGCGGACCTCGGGTTTCGCGAAGTAAAGTGCTGGAGCACTCCTCTCAGGCAAGCATCGAGATGTGAGACTAGAGAGAGGAATTGACCGTCATCCGAGAAAGAGAGAAATAGGACGGATCATGCGGAGGGCGTTGGTAAGACGTGGGCGTACATGGCTGGGGTGAGTTTAAATTTCGGACGTGGTTGGGATGTTGTTGAGAGGAACATGTGCCTTTTTCCAGCGCCTCTTCCGGCTGGAAGCACTTAACCCATGTTTTCGGTCATGTCGATTGCTTTCAACCTCGGCTCCACGCCATTCGTAAGTGGATCGTCATCCGTTCAGGCCCGCCAAATGCGGCTAGGATCCCCTGTACCGTGTCCCATTTCCCCAGACTTCAATGAACCCTCACCTTGTACCTGCTCGTCAATCCACATCAATGATCTCGGACATTGCCCTTGGATTTGTGACCGAGTAGCCAAGGTCTCTCTTGTCATATGATCAGCTGGCAGGCGACCTTCATGGTTTCTCCCAGCTCCAGACCAATTTCTTCCCCCACCCTCTGTTATGATATTGTTCTTGTGCTGTTTTGTCGATGCATCTCAACCTCTTTGTTTTGACAGGTATGAGAAATAACTGATAAGCTGGTGTGAATGTTAGGCTCAGCTTGGAAATAAATATGCCAGCGTGCACTGATGGCTCTTTGCTGGGCGATTTGTCCAGTCTGGCTGTGACCCTGTGTGCCGGCAGTGAATGCTCCTACTTCTGCGTGGCCCAGGTTGCCCTAGCAGGCTAGCAGTGGCTCTCTCTAACATGTTGACCAGGTCTTGAGAGGATGAGAGGCTTGCACTCTATATATAGAGGTACTTGTGAGAGCAAGCAAGGCATAGTAGAGAGAGCTTTAAGCTGCCAATTGAAGGACAGTTGCCTGGGGAAGGAGATGCCATGCTGCAACACACGCCGTTCGAATTACATCGGCCTTCGAATTATCTTGTTATTTCCTTACTGTATAACTTGCAAAGATATATATAATACCTCAAGGGATACATCTGGCGATGATCATTCTGTTGTTCTGATGTATCACATCGTTTGTGGCCTCCATGATGCTCTATATTGTCCCTCAAATCGATCAGGCCCATGACACACTGCTAATAAATGAACAAACATTTCCAAATGCTAAATATTGCAGCATCCCAGAAACTCCATCCTCTTTGCCAACAACAGCATTAAAGATGGAGGTGGACCGGATCAACTTCTGGGCTTAGCTACCATCCATTCTAACAGCTGCCAGTTGAAGAAGTGACATGAGCTTCACCAAAAAAAAAAAAAACCCCAAAAAAAAAACCACCAACCTCCCCCCCCCCCCCCAAAAAAAGAAAAAAACCAGGCAAGGACAAGAACAACCTGGGGCCAGGGTGACAGAGTGGGAAGCTGGAGTACAAGCTGGAGTACAAGATACGCATCGGACAATCCGGGCTGATGCTCTGCACTGGACTTCAGATTGTGCAGGATGAAGATACGACCAGAAACAGGATCATGATACTCTGTACTGTACATTGTAATGTTTCTTAGGATAGAGTGAGATTGAGAAGGGGTCGTTGATGAAGCAGAGTGCTTGCATGGTAGCAGCAGTAGATAGCCAATGCAATCAATCCTGATTGCCTGGAGACGTGACACAACGTTCACTAACATGATTTATAGGCTCGAGGTCGTCCATGTAAGTCCTTTGGCCCTCCAGCATCCGAAAACACACAAAGCCAAGCCAGTTGGCGAAGCTGACGAGAAGATGCGATGCTTGCGCAATAATATTTGCAGAAGATAGTCAGTCGCAAAGCTGGCAAATCTGCGCGAGCCTAGACCTTGGCATAATCAATCGTGCTTCCAATCCGTTGCTTAATGTCCAGTCAGTCTCAAGCAATCCAGAACGTTTACTTGCCAGCTTACTTGAAAGGGGGAAAAGGGAGAGGGGACGAGAACAAATATTCACGAGAGCCTAAGATTTGTATAGTACACCGCGTTTCGCGATCGTTGTCGCCATCGCGCATTGTACTACTAATATACTACTCGAAGGGAGCAAAGGGCATCATCAGTGGATACTTCTGAATCGACATTTGCCATTTCACAATGGTGATTTGGCTTTTGTGTTTTTATACATAAGTGTATATATCTATTGCCATAGACGCCCTTACTGCGATGGCATAGACTTCTCCACACTCTCATACAAGCCTGGCTGGAGGTGTTCCTTGAGCTCCTCCTTCGTGAGCCACTTGAAATCAGTGATGCCGTACTCGTTGTCCGTCAGATCCACCTGCCCGGCCATGATCCTTCCCTTGAGGTAAAAGACATTCGTACCGCGGACTTTGAGCGTCCTGTTCTTGCCCTCCTCATCAGTTCCGTATATCGGCTCCCGGTGCTCGAGAGCAATTGGATGCCGTCCGACCATCCAGGTGTTCATGTTGACACCTGCGGTATCTTCTAAAGCTCGAGAGGCGGTCTGGTGAATCATTGTCAGCCTTTTGCCAAATCCCCTCAACGTACCTGATATGTGTTTTCTTCTTGCTTTCTTTTCTTCTTCTTCGCCGCCAAGGAGGAAAAATAGATGGACATACCTCGTGCACTCCCTCATCCGGCCTGACCTCATCGTGCGGGAAAACCCACCTCTCCTTCTGATTCTTCACAATGAGATACAGCGTTCTGTCCAGCTTGCGATCCAGCCTCCGCACGTCCCCGGTCCGATCGGCCTCCGTCTCTCGGGCCAGCGGCCGCTCGATCCGCAACCGGTCCTCGAAGCTCAGAGCCTCACCATCTTCGCTCACACGGCTCTCCGCCTCGGTATACAGCTTCTCCCTGATGTAGTCCGGGTCCGAGAGCTTCTGGCCCTCCTCGACAAGCGCCTCGTCGTCCCACGCGTCCCGGCCTTTGCGCGTCAGCCGCCCGATCTCGCGCGCCATAACGTGGCTACGCTCGCCAAACTTGATGGCGAAGTCTACGCCTGCAGGCTGGCCCTCGCGGTAGTAGAACTGGCGCGCGAACGGCGTGCTGAGCCGCTCGTTCAGCCGCTTCTGGTAGAGGTAAAAGGCCGCTTCGAACGGCGTCTGCGTCCGCGTCAGGATGGGCGGCCGGCTGAGGATGATGCCGGCACGGAGGCGGTAGAGGGATTTAGGGTGGAGGAGGTTGGTGGTGGGCTGATGGCTGATGCTGGCCAGGTCGGCTGCGGATGCAGTGCCGCTGGTGACTGGCATGATGTTTGGTGAGAGAGAGGAGGGATTCGTGGTCGCACTGGCCGGAGTATTTGAGGAGTAGGATCGCTTGGGGGACGGCGACGTATGCTGGGGGAGTGTTGCGCAACGGATGCACAATTGAGGTGCTCCTACATTGGTCTCGCGTGTTAGCTGTGGATGAGCATTGTATGATCGAGGAATTGGCCGACAACAAAGAAGTGTGAACGTACTCCTTAGGAGAGGCACAACGACCCGCGACCCTCTACTTGAGGCCGTCATGACGTGGTTCGGGTCTTTTGTGCTGTGATCCTCCGAGATCCAACCCTTGGGAGCTCTTCTATTCCATCGACTTTTGGCGCGCGACCGATCTCAACTTTTTCGCGGACGTCAAAAGAGTACCTAGGTACAAAGCTGCAGTGCCAAGCCTTACCTAATCGTTTTTGATTGGCCAAAACTCGCACCGGCCCAGTGGGAGGAGCAGCCCTTCAAATTTCTCAGCACAGCGCCAGAGGTGTTGTCCCTCTCCTCTCTTCTTTCTCATCCACAGGCATGAAATCCTTATCTCAAGACTTTGTCCCCATCTCCTCCAGGACGTCTTGTCATTTACGAGTGCCCAGAGTGAAGTTCAGATCAGCCTGATTCGCTAGCGGCGCCTGCTGCTCGCTCGAGTTCTTCGACGGGCCAACCTCCCACCGGGCTCACGTTAGATAGATGGCTGTCACAAGAAATTCCACCGCGCGCGATGGTCTGTGTTCCTCGAGAGAACCCGACGCTGCGCTTACGAGACCAACGATCTTGAAACTCTCCGCCGGACCATCCATCGATTCTAGGCCTGCGCGCATTGTTCTCTTCAGTGCCAATGCATTGATTTTCATCATCACGAGATTGACTTTCCTGCTAAATAATGAACTGACTTTGTTCAATCAAGCTAGGGCGCACAATTGTATTGTGCTCTGTCGTTAAGCTCTGAAGCACGGGTTTGCAGGCTCAAGTCGGGAGTTCCCTCATTCAAGCTTTTTCATCAAAAATTCGAAGCTCGTCGCGAGTTCTTGTCAGGCTGCATCGAGACGGCGTCTTGAGAGAGCATAAGAGACATTTCCATTCAGTCAAGCAAAGCTACCAGTGCTACGTGCTGCTGTCCTACGACAAACCCCACCCCCAATATACGTGCAAGCTCTCGAAATGTCAGGTCCGGACCGTCCCCGGCCCCGCCAAAAATGCTGAAGAAGAAAACAAGAACAAGAAGAAAACCCGTCCCATAATATGTCCCTCGACGCCACGGTACCGTGGCGCCGTCATAGAAGAAATCATCCCGATAAGACAAACACCGGTACCATTTGGACTGCCCAGGGGTATCTTTCCAGCTTGCGCGACTCCGTGAAAAACATAAAATAAACGCCGTTCATTCGCTACTCGCCGAAGCAGATTCATGCGTCTCAAGGATCGTGATCGTCAAGATTTCAACTCTGCGACAGCATGCGCAACCTCGGTCGTCGCGATCTTCTCCCACTGTCGTTTTGCTTCCTCGTTGACCGTGGATGGGTCGGAAACTTCTTCGTAAATCTTGTGGGAGACGGCACGGTTGATCTTCTCATACTGATCGCGGGAAAGCTGGCTGGACTTCCAATGCGGTTTTAGTGCAGCACGCACAACTTGACTGATGTCTTCTTTGATCTCAAGTGGCAGCGTCTTCCGAGTGGGCGACAGCTCTTGGGATTGAGACAGTCGGACTTCGAGCTGTCGTCGAGGACGTGGTTGTCTCAGCTCGGGCGATCCGTTCCGCTTCAGTGGACGATTCTCTGAGTCGCTAGACTCTCCGTTCGAACGTGTTGGTGAGTAATTTGCAGGCGGGTACTTGGGCTCGATATGTGAGCTCAGAGACAGGACGGGTGATCTCGATGCGGACCGGGCTGTCGCATTTGCAGGAGGTGGTGCAGGAGGTGGTGTCAAAGACAATGCCCGTGGACTATTTCGTGCAGATGCAGACGGTGATGCCACAGGCGAGGAGGGGTCAACAGTGGGCGGAAGCCCAAAAAGACCACGAACAGTCTCGTCATCCGCGGGGCCGCTCTGTTCGACCTCTTTAAGCAGCGACGAGAGAAAAGATGGTGCCTCCTCCGGTGCAGCCGGAGACTGCGCAAGAGGAGAGCGATCATTCGACGATCCTCTAGACCTGGCGTCGACATGATGATTCGACGCCGTAGAGGCAACTTTGGATGATACGGCTTCGCCTCCTTGGTTGGTTATACGACGGGTGCGAGGGCGCTTCAGTGGCCGTGAGGGTTCAGGTGCAGGCTCCACCGGGGACGCAGTGATGGATCGAGATTTTCTCTTCCGGCTACTAGGCGTCGATGCTCGAGCTCTCTCAAAGTCCCGCCACGCCTGTCGCTCCTCACGAGTTTCGGGTGCTCCTGGGGTTCCTGATCCAGATGGTGGCGCAACCTGTTGCTCAACCACACCTTGAATGTTCCGAGCAAAGACGTCTCGAGCACCTAGCCTGCTTGCTATGCTGAGGCGTTGCTGCCAGCGTTGCCAATCGCGACGTTCTCTCTCGCGGGCTGCTTGGGATCGCCGGTATGCACGCAAGTGATCGTCTTCGTCGTCATGGGAATCAAGGTCGATGCCCGTGGCGCCGTGCACGTGGCTCGAGAACTGGCCCCAAGCCCCAAGCCACTGATCGGTACGAGCTCTGGTTCTCTCATTGCGCATGCTGGCCTGGGTACGGGGGAAAAAGTTGCGGCGGCGGCGAACCCGACCAGCAGTGCGGGCAGCCACGGCCTGGAACTCCTGGACTGTGATCTCGTTCTGGTCTGCACACTCCATGCAGAACCATGCACCGTCAGGAACATCGTCCAAGCCGATGCAATGTGTGTGGTACGGTGTATTGCAACCGTCGCACAGAAGCAGAACATCTTCATGGTCTGCGGTGTTGCAGACCGGACACGGCCTGCTTTCCTCCTCCTCTTCCTCGGGATTCTCGTCCAGCCATGCTAGTGGGTCGAACTCGGCAACTTGTTTCTTATCTTCGACCGTATATGTGTTGAGGAGGGCGCCTAGTGGAAAGACGTGGAAAAGTCAGCTTCTTGCACATCTAGCTTCGAGTTTTGCCCGAGGACCACTCACCTCCGACCTTGTCGTAGACCTCAACAAGGTGAAATGCCTGGCGGCAGATAGGGCAGCTATTCGCCTTTCCAGTCCATGCTTTCAAGCAGCTATCATGCAGAATGTGACCACAAACTTGGATGACAGCGATATTGTCATCGGGATCTAGGCGAGACTCATCCGTCCCACTCAGGTGTTTTGTTGTAACTATCGTAGTTGTGATGTTTGTAGTGGTGGATGAAGCGGTGGGTGATGCTGCGGCGGCGGCCAAGGGGAGCGGCTTGAGATCGCCAATGGGTGTGGGTGCGGGCGCTGCAGCAGCAGCGGGCAGTCCACTACCGTCATCGCCCTCATCACCTTGCAATTGCTGCAAGGGTATCGTACTGTCTAGATTCTCTAGACAAACGATGCACTGGTCTGCCATCACAGAATGCCAAATCGAATGAGGAGAGGGATTACAAGATAATCAAAGGCCGGGGGAGGCATGAATATGATGGTGTTGATGGGATCTGGAGGGGGTTGGACTTCCTATTGTCAGCTTCGTTGTAGTTGTCGTGGCTGGCGATAGGCGGGCGCAGGTGCTGATGCGATAGGGCCTAGGCGCTGAGGGTGTTGGGGAGGGAGGGGGCCTGTAAGCTGTGTGTGCTGGTGAGGCCGGTTTCCTGTTTTAGCGGGTCAGTCCGTCCCAAAAGGCTCTGCGCTGCACTTGGGAAGAGGAAGAATGGGGAAGAGGCGAAAGTGCAAGCAGCTTGGAGAATTTGAGGGAGCATGGGCTACCCTACTTACCTAATAGAACAGTGCGTCCTGGTACTATGGTTCCGCAGATGTGAGTGCAGTAGGTACCTCCGGATCCAAATCGAGCGACCGCGGGACCTGGGCGAGTTTTAGCACAGTGCAGTGCTGTGTCCTACTGACCCGACCGACCCGTTTCGTTCCTCACACGCTGCAAAAAGAGGGACGTTTACCGCGGTGCTTTTTTGGACACAAGACCGGGATTCTTTTTTGGGGGCTCCCTGTTTTCCCTCACGATGCGATGCTACCTCTCTCCCTGCCTTCTTGCAGACCGGTGGCATGGGTGGGCTCTGCGTACTCATCTATCCGGGTCATATGCACAAGAAAAAGGAGTGTATGAATCACACAGCTCATACAGCAAAAGACGATTACTACTACTACAGGTCACACATGTATCCAGCTGAAGATGAAAAGACCTTAATGACCGGTTGATGAAGGAGCAGTGACGCCTTAACTTCGATGACCTGTGGGGCCCCAACCGATACCTAAGACACGCATTCCTCAAGGGCACTACCCACCACCCACCACCCCCCAGACCATACAGTTGAGCATTGTTCTCGTAGCTCCATATTCATGCTGATCCCACCAAAAGAAAAAGAATACACAACACAGGAAATATCCTCACTTTAAATTACTGTAATACTCTTATCTTTGCTTTCTGTTCCTCTCGTTATCGAGAAGAAGAAAACCACACCCTTCAAGCGTAGATCGAAACTTAACTTCAACCCCCCTTCCTCAGTGGTTTTCAAGCGTCAGTGTAGGCAGGGTTCGTCGCCTGTCAAGGCAAATAAATGCCCACTCTCCAGTGCCATCGGCTCGGGTACCATCGTCCGTTCACCAACCACCTGACCCGCATCCTTCCAATTA
The DNA here is from genome assembly GCF_011745365.1 of Cryphonectria parasitica EP155. Lineage (NCBI taxonomy): Eukaryota > Fungi > Ascomycota > Sordariomycetes > Diaporthales > Cryphonectriaceae > Cryphonectria > Cryphonectria parasitica. The sequence goes on from NW_024468909.1 coordinate 2,608,159, forward strand.
CTAAACTGGAGGAAGCCACTGGCGTGATTTAATGTGGCATTAGCTGGAAACACACAAATGAAGAACAAGAGTGAAAAGAAGACACGTACTATGTAAGACAAAGACGAGGAGGTGGCAGTGTATTTCGTACCTAGACGTGTGTGTGTGTGTGTGTGTGTGGCTCAAGGGGCGCACGGTGCAGACGTACGGATAGATGGAGGGTGACACATCAGCCGCTTAGGCTTTGGGGAGTGAATCACACTTGTCGTAGGGACGAGGGACACAAGTGAGCACATCCCCCCTCATGATCAGACTTGCCTACACCATCACCACAACGGATGACGTGCCCTGCCTACACTCTGCGTTCCCCTGTCAGGCACCGGCCATTGCACATCGGGGGCGGGTAGAATCAGGCAGCGCAAGCAAAACTACCTTTTCTAAGCATTGCAAATTCGGTGCTGGGGGAGGGGAAATTGGTTATTATCAGCATCTGAGCAATGGAAAGCCCCGGTCCTACAACTATGTTTCACGATCGACGTCGTAGGGACAGTATTGCGATCTTTAGATGTCCGTCATGGTCATCACTTTGCCAGTCAAAGGCCGCATCCCAAATGTTCTTCATGGAATCAATTTCTAGCTGATTCCTAGCCTCGTCAAGGATCCGTACCCATATCGGAGGCCATCATCCCTTCCCTGGTCGATTTGCGTAGCATGCCCTGCTGAGAAAACCATTTTATTCCCTGACACCACGAAATGTTGTGAAAAGCAAGCAAGATCATGATAACACCGCCCAGGCTACAGCCGTTCCGTCCACCTTTCTGCCTTTATCCACCTTACACCTCAGCGATCTCGCGCAATCTTCGGAGGGTCGAGCGCATGGCGGCGGCAGCGGGCGTGGCAACGGTGTAGGCACCACCGCTATTTAGTCTGTCGTCAGAAAACTGAACTACCTCGAATGGTGTGGATCCAGCAATCATATGTGGCCTAATGAGAGTGACTTACGCAACAGTGCGCTTGCAGGACTTGCAGTCCCAGATGCCGACGGAGTGACGCTTGACGCTGGTCTTGCCGCAGAAGGTGCAGATGTACTTGGCGTGCTGGGTGATTTCCATCTTCTTGACGGACTTTCGGAGGGAGGCACCGTATCTTTACATCTTCATGTCAGTTCCTGTCCAATGATCATTTCGTGTGGTTCCTTGTCGCCCTGCGTCGTAGCACTGTCGCACCAGGAGAGGCCACTGATTCGCCGTAGGCTCGTTGTAAACGGCTTCTCCAGGTCGAATAAGAGGGCACCAGCATGATTCCGGATGGACAGTGCAGGGCGACACGAATTGTTGTCAGGGTCATCGAGGGGGTTCGGTTGGTTCGTACCTAGTACCGTACTTGCCGGTCACTGTGAATTGAGTTGTCAGCTCGCCATTCTCGAAAACAACATCTCGAGCAAATTTGTCTTAGGTGTCCAGGACGAGCACTGAAGCGCTTCAGACACCACAGCAGTAAAGATGTAGCCGACAGATTGTTCATGGTTTCCTAAGCTCTTGCCCCGCCCACGCCCAGCGAATACTCTCGCTTAGCTCAGTTGACGTTTATATGTAGCTCTCCCCAATATTGTTGCCGTGTCTGTCTCGCCTGATGCGTGTTTCGTGGTGCGCTTCGTGCTCGTCCATCGCTCGGTCTGCTCAGAGGGGGGCTCAATGTGAGAATCTCGTTGACGTACCTCCGACCTTCTTGGTTCGCTACAGTGAAAGAAACGTCAGCAATTATCTCAACAATATCCACAGAATCAAAAGTTTCGTACCTTGGCCATGGTAATGGATTGTGGTGGTCGACTTTACTGGTTGCGGAAAGTTGACTTGTCGGAGGGCGAAATTTCGTGGTGGAGTGCAACTCGCTGCGTTAGAATTTCGCTGGGTTGGGTCAGATTGTGCGGGTTGCGGATTTTTTGGCTTAGGCTGGCCTGAGGCAGGAAAGTGACCCAGTCGGATCGATTGCGGAGCCCGCTGACTAAGTGCCTCTCACCAGCTGGCCCCAGCTGTCCCGCAACTGCGTTGGTTCCCCCCCCCCCCCCAGGAGATGTGTCAATGCTGAGAAGCCAGTCTACTTGATCATTGAATTGCAATTTCTTTATGGCCTTGCTGTTTTAACATTCCTCGCATTGGCACTCGGTCTCGGTGCACGCAGAATCTGTAGGGCAACAGCCGTTGCTCAGTCAATCTGCAGATACGTTGACAGGCAGTTGAGCCGAGGCAATGGCCTGACATCACCTAGGTATAAGTAGTACCAGATAGTGTGCTTGCACAAGATATGTTCGGCCCCTGTCCTTCTCTCGGCCATAACTTTACAAATTCGAATCTCGACATCAGTCTTCTGACTAGGTTCTCACTGTGAATCTGTGCAGCTCTGTGCTTTACCGCTTGGCGAGCGTATTCTCCCTTCCTTCCTTGTTACACAAGCCACCCCCTAGATTAGACTCGATCATAGGTTGAGCACGAAAGGTTCCGCCTCAACATGCCTTTCAAAAACCATGGTCGCCAGTATGACCTGGTAGTATTCGGGGCTACCGGTGAGGACTCCCTCGCTGCAGATGTCCGAATTTTACTGACAGGTACTCAGGTTATACGGGGAAGTACACGACAGAGCACATCACCACGAACTTGCCCACAGACCTAAAGTGGGCCATCGCTGGCCGTTCCCATGGAAAGCTCGAGAAGCTCGCTTCCGAACTCAAGCCATTGCACCCAGACCGGCGTCAGCCTGGTTAGTTACTTACGCTCTCTCAGAAATCTTACTCAAAGCCTTGCCTGCCTGACTGACAGCGTCTTCAGACATCGAGGTGTGTGACCTCAACGACGAGGACCTAAGTTCATTGGCCAAGAAAACCTTCATCTTGATCGCTACTGTTGGCCCATACGGAAAATATGGAGAGCATGTAAGCATGTCACGCTAAGACACATGGCCGTGACTGCGAGACTGAACTTTTTACAGGCCTTCAAGGCGTGTGCCGAGAATGGCACGCACTACTTCGACGTCACTGGCGAGGTGCCCTACGTAGCGAGAATGATCAAGAAATACGATCACGTCGCCAAGCAGTCGGGCAGCCTGATGTTTCCACAGATAGGTGTTGAATCTACCCCTGCGGATCTCATTGCGTGGTCCTTAGCCAAGCACATCCGGGTGAATCTTGGCGGGGCGAAGACCGGCGAGACTGTCATGTCGGTTCATAACCTCAAGTAGGTAACATCGAACTCACCTGAAGCGAGAGTTCTTTACTCACGTTGCAACAGGTCTGCTCCTTCCGGAGGTACTTTGGCCACCGTCCTTGACTTCTTCGACATGTTCAGCTTGAAGGAGATTGCCGCAGCCTTGGCACCCTTCGCTTTGTCGCCAGTCCCCAATACGCAGTCTCAATCTCAAGCACCCTCGCTGTGGTCAAGGCTCACAGGTTTGCGGACTGTTCCCGAATTGGGTCTGCAGACGACATTTATTGGCGCTGATACCGACCGAGCCATCGTGCACCGCACTTGGGGTCTCTTCTCGCAGGCTGCCTCCAGGAAAGACGAGTTTTACGGCCCAAATTTCAGTTTCTCCGAGCACATGAAGGTGCGGAACTGGTTGTGGGGCGTCCTGATACATTGGGGCATCACCATGTCTGCCCTTGTCTTCGTCACTGTGCCGCCCATCCGAAAACTGGTGAAGAGGTTCGTGTACAAACAGGGCCAGGGACCAGAGATAGAGCAAGCAAAGAAAGACGAGATCGAGTATCGAGGGGTAGGGATACCGGATGGTGACAACGGTGCTGGGAAGTTGGCGTACTCCCGGGTCTTGTTTCACGGTAGCATGTATGCTTGTAAGCAGCTCATCCCCAGTCTCGCATCCAATGACGACGGGCTTCCTAACATTGTAAATTAGTGACCGGTATCTTCTTGGCTGAGGCAGCTCTCACGGTCCTCGAAAATGATCTTGGTCTAGATGGCGGCGTCCTCACGCCTGCTTGTCTTGGTCAAGGCTTTGTCGACAGGCTTGGTGCCTCGGGATTCCGGATCGAGTCGACGACGCTGTCAAGGTGATTGGCAGAGCTTTTTTTGCTTATATCCAGTGGTAAACAGCACCCCGACGTGTTGTGTGAAAAGGTGGACGCCACTGTACATGCGCGGGATAAGCCATCTCGAACATATGGACCAACGCAAACGAGGGTTGGCGCTAGTCTAAAATTGCGAAATGCACGCGTGCGAGCTCGCCCAGTACCTTTCCACCAACTTGTTAGTATTCATTGACACGTATGTGTGTCTTTACCAGGGGAGGAGAAAGGGAAACAAGAAGAAACAGAAGAGCAAAAACGGATCAAAGTCACCGGCGGGGAACAAGGACGTGTGGCCGTGGGAGTGCACAGCATAGTGGTGATGCAGACTACATAACTCAACTGACTGGAGAGAGGGTTGGTAGTCATGTAAGCAAGGCTGTACGAGTCTATTATAACACTCTGCTTCTTACTTTTTTTTCTAGATCCTAGTCAGATACCTTGACGAAGTGTTTATTCCTCCTTGCAATGCAACCGGTTCGTACCAGAAAATAAGGTACAGGTTCAGTCGATGATTGTATGCAGTACTTTAAACAACCCTAAATTTAGGCGACGTCAGTGGTGCTGTGTACAAATGCAAGTGAGCATTAGGGGGACTAGTGCAAGACATGACCAGGGTCAAAGCTTGCTCCACGTTTCCGTAGCTGCATTTAGAACTCTGATTTTCTTTCTTGGTGCTGATGGTTCCCAGTGCGAACATGAAGTTTTGGGCAGCCCACTTCATTATACATTGAAAGCACGCAGGTTGTTCATACCTAATAAATCCGTAGAGAATACCTAACGAGCAGACATGTGGATACATTTTCAATACTTTAAAAAAGAAAAGAAAAGGAAGAGAGAATGCAGCGGTTGGAAGATACAAGAGATCATTATGTGGTCCCTGGAACAACGCTGGAAAAGAAAAGGGGTAGGTGGGAACTGTCCACAAGGAGAACTTCGAAAACGTATGGAAATGGTAGCTGATGCAGATTGCTGCTGCTGAACACTCTACATAGTAGTGTCGTTGTATTTGAATTTGCAGGACCTTTTTTGCTGCATTCAGAGTCTTGTGAGGCACACAGTCCAGACACGGAGCAGGGAACCACAAACCCCACCCCACTTCCATGTGTTGTACTTTGGGCTGGTCTGGCAGTGTTTCGATCTTCTAACGTCATTGAGCGCTGGCGAGCTTCCTTCAGTCCTTATTTGCGACCACTTCCTACATATTTCAGCCTTCGAACCAATAGGCTACACGCTTTGGGTGTTCTTTTAAAAGATCACAGAAATGGCCCCAGAACTCACAACATTATCTCGGTAGCCTCTTTTCCCCCCTCAGCGATCCACCTGCGGCAATTGGGCATAGAGTGCCCCCTTTCCAAACCTCTGCCAACCCACTCTTACGACCCTAGAATATTATTGCAGTCACAACAAGCCCTCTTACCTGGCAGCACAGACCCGGAATTACAGTCGTCCGTGACTGTCCCTCGCCTGCTGTGCCCAGTCCTTCTGGTAACCGGACCAGTTACAGCTCCCAGACCCGTTCCTCGGCATAAGGTGCCTCGACAGGCGACGTTCTCCTCTTTTTAATATCCTCTTCACCTCCTTGTTCGACATGTCTACAGCAGAAACATCCCCACTCCTCCCGACGGCAGAGAGTAGCCGTCTCAAGGCCTCGCGGACGGTCACCTTCAACGCCAACCCGGTCACCAAGACGATCGAGCCTGACGGCGACAACTCCCCTCCCACAGCCTCAGCCGGTGCCTCAAGCTCCGCATCCACCTCGGCAGCGCTGTCCAAGATGCGGCGGAGACACAGCGCTGGCAGCGGTGGCGCCATCGTGAATGCCCTCCCGGCGAACCCGGCAGCCAAGATCGGCCCGCAGCGGTCGACCAAGAATGCGCAGAAGTTGAAGCTGCTGCCCAACCCAGAGCTGGAGGACGAGGAAGACGGACCCGACGAGGAGAGCGGGAGGGATGTCTACTCGCAGTACACACGGATTAAAGACCCCACGGCGCGGAGGGACGCGGCGCGCCTGGGCAAGGCAGACAGGACGCGGCTGCCGAGGGTGACTGCGTACAGCACGGCGAACAAGTACGAGATGGAGGGCCTGATGAGGTTCCTCAAGGGATCGCGCGGCAAGACAAAGGGGGCAAATCCCAAGCTGATCGACGAGTGCATATACACGCCGTATAACTACAACAGCAAGCAGGTGGAGATGGGACATGCGCAGCGCCAGGCACAGATCCACTCCAGCCCGGTACACCCGTACGAGAGAAGGCATTCGACGGGGGAATTCTCGACGGCCACGGCTGCGGACGCTGGATATCCTCAGCAGGACCTCATAGATCTGAGGCACGAACACCAGATCCGTGAGGAGGGAGGCTACGATAGCCAGGCAGACACTTTCGGCCCGGAGAGGGGCGAAGAAGGCACGCTGGTAGAGACAGCCGACTTCGACATAGAGGTCCACACACCCGAAGTCTTTCTCTTTGAGTATGGCGTGGTGGTGATATGGGGCATGACGCTTCAGCAGGAGACTCGCTTCCTGAAGGAGATCTCCAAGTTCGAGGTGGAGAAGCTAGGACCTGATGATGTCGAGGTGGAATACTTCAACTTCTACTACACTCGCGAGTATCAAGCGCGCATCTACAACGACTTCATCGCACTGCGGGACAAGAACAACTACCGGGTGAAGCTGGCAATCTCGCACGCCCTGGCACAGAGCACCAAGACGTCCCTGTTTGAGGACTTGATGGATACGACCATCGACGCGTGCAAGGACATCCCGACGGAGATCTCGCTGACGGGCAAGATTGCGCTGAGCCGCAAGCAGATACACATGCAGATCGGCGAGCTGTTCATCCTCAAGTTAAATATCCATCTCGGCGGGTCGATCCTGGACACGCCTGAGCTGTTCTGGGTCGAGCCGCAGCTTGAGCCCGTGTATCAGGCTGTGCGCAAGTACCTCGAGATGGACTCGAGGGTCAAGGTTTTGACCGACAGGATGGATGTTATTGGTGATCTCTTGGCCATGCTGAAGAGCGAGCTAAGTCATGGCCATGGCGAGAAACTCGAGTGGATTGGTGAGTGTAGTCCCATAACACACCCCCCCCCCTCTCCGGGCCGGGGGAGAGACGAGGAGTAACTGACGTGTGCATTCAGTAATTGTGCTCATCGCTGCTGAGATCATCGTGGCTGCGATAAATATCTTCGTTGATATGTACTGGGTCGACTAATTTGGTGGAACGAGGGTCGAGTCTTTGGTATTTAATAGGCCCCTCCGAGGCCGACAAAATCAGCAAGAATAGAAAGCCACACACATGCACATATACATACTATCAGGCATATGGAGGGACAACCAAGCCCTCAGATTGTGTTTCAGGAGCTTCAGATAAGGTGGGATCATATCAGCATCGTTTGACTGGTTTGTTTGGGGCAGGAACTGCATCGCTGTAGAAACGTTGAGCATAGCTACTTCATTGTAGATAGCAGGAGGGGGGCGGGGAGGAGGAGAAAGAGGAGGAGGTGCTCTGCGGGAAAACAGGACAGCAGATTACAGAGCGAAAACACGCAATATAGGATCAAATGGGCCTTGATAAGAGGACATGGAGGCTTTGCACATATGCTTAGGATACCCGTGTCAATTTACTACTTATCTCCAGCGGCACTGACTGTACACTCTCACTCTCTTTCAATTTGCTTCATACATGCTGTATGGTTCTCTTTTTCATGGCACACAACTTTGCTCTGGGTGTTACAGCCATATAATAGACATATAGTCACATGCATTGAGATATAACAAGTATCATATTACTTTCAGCATGCCCAGGAATCATTATGTTTATTGAATACAGAGGTATACTTTTCTCAGAACCAGACCCATCCGACCCAAACGCCAAGACACCACCTTCTCATGTAGAATCAGGAGAGATGTTCAGGTCACCACTAGTCCTCATTCTCCATTTCCACATCGTCGTCTTGAGCAGGTGTATCCTCAGCTGGTGACTCGGCAGCTGCAGACCTCGCCTCTTTGGTCTTTTCTTCTTCCTTGTCCTTGTCCTTGTCCTTGTCCTTATCTTTCTCATTGTCCTTGTCCTTGTCCACAGCAGCCTCCTTCTCCTTGGCTGTGTACTCGTCCTTCTGGCTCTGAGGAAGCTCTTTCCAGCCACGAGCCAGCTCTTCCTCAACAGTCACATCCTCCTCTTTTGAATCCTCGGCAGCGGCGCGGTGCTCAGCGCAGTAGAGCTCGAACGCACTGGCGGACTGCTTTTTAGCGGTCTTGCTACTGCCGCCGCTGTCGCTCACGCCATTGGAGCGCTGGGCAAGCGGCTCCTTTGTCTGCTGACTACCAGAGCCGGCCTCGCCGGCGGTGGCGGAGTGGGAGAACGCGTCAGAAGAAGGCGACAGGTTGTGCACGTTCTGATTGATGAAAGTGGGCGGGGGTCCGTTAGTGCCGGACTCCAGGGCGGCGACGACAGAGGGCTTGCGGTGGCCACGCTTGCTGCGCAGCGGCTTGTCCTGAGGCTGTTGGCGGAGGGGGAGAGCATTAGTACCGGAAGCAGAACCAGCAACAGCGTTTCCAGATTTGCGAGGTCGTGACCGGCGTCCAGCAGAGGTGGTAGATGATGATGCGCGCAGGGGAGGGGCAGGAGCAGGTGAGGGTGAATGAGCATGAGCATGGGCAAGAGGGCCATTGTGTTCGATTGCTTCATCACGTACTGTCGGTGGCGGGCTCGGGCTGCCGTCGGAGTCCTCGACGTTGGTGCTGGTACGCTTGGCCAGCTGGTCTAGCAGAAAGGCGCGCTCAAGACGGAGCTTCTCCACGCCGCGGCGCAGGCGGAGCAGGCGGAGGCGCGCGGCCTCGTTGTCCTCCTCGACCTCGTTCGTACGCCGCTTGAGCTGCACGCACTTTCGGCGGTAGGCCTCCTCGACTGAGGGAGGAAGCGGGGGCGGTATTGCTATTGAGGAGGATTCGCCATTGTTAGCCCTGCGGCCTAGTTTGTGGACCATTGTAGAGAAAGAGACGTGAGGCAGGGTAAGCCTCGTGTAGTATGATGATAGTGATGATGATGATGATAATGTTGTTGTTGTTATTGTTGTTGTCGTCGTCGAATGTTCCCAAAGAAAGAAAAAGGAAATGGGAGAGATGGGAGTCAAGTCACAAAGGGCAAAGGGCAAAGGGCTGGCGGAAGGTGGAACCCGCATCAACAATGATGTGAAATAGTGGAGTTGCTGGAAACTGCTGTACTCACATGGAGAGGGAGCCATCTCTGAATTGGGGGACTGATACCTCGTCAAAATTGGTTTGGCTGGATGATGCGGCGCGTGGTTAAGATATCGAGAAGTGGGGATTCAATGGGCTGTCGTGTACGCAAGAGGAGGGAAGTAAATTCGCCAGAGTTACGTTGTCGGAGCTGAGGAAGATTGATCAACATGATAGACCATCCTGATGACAGACGGCCAGAACCCCTGGCGACCTCCTTAGGCAAGGTTGAGGCTGAAGGGCACCCCCCTACCCCAAGCTCAACGCCCGGACCACCTGGAGGACCCTCAGCCCCCCAATAGCAGGCTGGTTGGCAGGGCAGGCGAGGTGTGCAGGGGCCGAACATTTTTGAAAGCTACCCCACGTAAAACACGTCCACGTTCAAGTACCACCACGCCCGCCGCCCACCGCCACCACCACTACTTCACATCTCCATCACGAGGATCAGAACGAGGACCCAGCATTTGCACACGCGACTCGTGACCAACACTGCGAGATGTCGCTCAATATTCCCAACGCGCCAAATGCTGGCCTGTTCAAGCAGGGCTACAACAAGTATGTCTGCATCCCTCCTTGTGATCTTTCAGGCTGCATCCTTCTTTGTGCACATATGCTCACCCAGACTACCTCTTTCTTAGCTACGACTCTGAAGATGGCGCCGTCCTGCGCAACATCGACGCATGTCGCGCCATATCATCGACGGTTCAGACCTCTCTTGGCCCCTATGGACGCAACAAGATTGTCATCAACCACCTCCAGAAGATGATCCTGACCTCTGATGCCGCCACCATCCTCCGCGAGCTCGACGTTGTTCACCCCGCCGCCAAGCTCCTAGTCATGGCCAGCCAGCAGCAGGACGCAGAGATGGGTGATGCTACGAACCTGGTGATTGTTCTGGCTGGCGAGCTGCTGAAGAAGGCCGAGGACCTGCTCCGCATGGGCTTGAAGACCTCTGATATCGTGACGGGCTACGAGCGTGCGCAGAAGGTTGCACTAGAGGCGCTGGAGGAACTGGAGTGCGACAAGATCGAGGACCTGAGGTCACAGGGGGAGATGAGCAAGGCTCTGCGGACCGTCATAGCAGCCAAGCAGAACGGCAACGAGGACTTCCTGGCCGACCTGGTCGCTGAGGCTATCCTCGCTGTGCTTCCCAAGAACCCTCTTGCTTTCAACGTCGACAACATCAGGGTGGTTAAGATCATGGGCGGGAGCTTGGAGCAAAGCCGCGTCGTCAAGGGTATGGTCTTTCCCAAGGAGCCCAATGGGACCATCAAGAAGGCGAAAAAAGCCAAGGTCGGCGTCTTCTCGTGTCCCATCGACACCAGCCAGACCGAGACCAAGGGCACCGTTTTACTGCACAACGCCAAGGAGATGCTCGACTTCACCAAGGGCGAGGAGGCACAGCTCGAGGCTGCGATCAAGGAGCTGCACGATGTCGGCCTGCGTGTCGTGATTGCCGGCGCCACCGTCGGAGAGCTGGCCATGCACTACCTCAACCGCTACGGCATCCTGGTCATTAAGATCCTCAGCAAGTTTGACCTCCGAAGAGTATGCAGAGTGGTCGGTGCTACACCTCTGGCGAGGCTTGGCGCCCCAATGCCGGATGAGATGGGCAGCGTGGACGTCGTGGAGACGCTCGAAATCGGCGGAGACCGTGTCACGGTCTTTAGACAGGAGGATGAGGTCACACGGACGGCGACTCTGGTCCTTAGAGGAGCTACGCAGAACCACCTCGACGATATCGAACGGGCTGTTGATGACGGTGTCAACGTCGTCAAGGCCATCACCAAAGACTCCAGACTAGTGCCCGGGGCTGGTGCTACAGAGATGCAGCTGGTGGAGAAGATATCGGCGCAGGGCGAGAAGACACCTGGTCTTGCCCAGTACGCTATCAAGAAGTACGGCGAGGCTTTCGAGGTCGTCCCAAGGACGATCGCCGAGAGCGCTGGTCTTGATGCGACTGCGGTGCTGGCCGATCTGTACCGCGCGCATCACAAGGATGACTGGACTATTGGTGTGGACATTGAGGTGAGCTGCCCTTTAGTTTTTCCCTTTCCCTCTTCTTGCTACATTTCCCTTTTTTTGTATTGTGCACGCCACCTCTTCTGCACAAGCTAATAGCTATATGATAGAACGAGAGCGGCAATGGTATCTTGGATGCGCAGGATGCTGGTATCCTCGACCTTATGGCTACCAAGGCCTGGGCGATCAAATTGGCGACCGAGGCTGCCAGGACTGTTCTTGCTGTCGACCAGATCATTGTCGCAAGACAGGCCGGTGGTCCCAAGCCCCCAGGACCGAACCCGGTAAGTAATCTGTGATCTTCGCGCACGAGTCCTCGCTCACGCCCCACCCTATCATTGGTATCCCTGGGAACATATCAGAACTGACAAGATGTTGCAGAACTGGGATGAGGACTGAGGGCACTTTGTATGACAACAAACCCGACGTGACGGCCGACCAGACACTGCGCATCCATAAAAGAAGAACAAAACATAGACAGATTTGCGGCAAGAAGAGCCGCTCCATACGGGCCTGAATGATATCCGACTGCGGTTCTGAGGCAACTCGGCGGTGTTGATCAGCTTGGGATCATTGTGGGGAGGCTTTATTGTAGGAGAGTTGAGATGCAGATGACAGACAAGAGCCAAATCGCATACAAGACCCAACGATCAATTTTCGTTTCGACAATCACCTTCTCGATGAATGTGTGACATAACCACGACCCTGGTGGACTTGAGGTTCTGGTACTGGCCTTTCTCCTTGGTTGAAGAGTTCCATCAGACTCTGAAGACTGACAAATGGGTTCTTGGAGGGCAATGCGTATGTCAGATCTGTCTTGAAGGCAACATCACACTATCTGAGCCTCTTTTTTCGGTGTCATGTCACCAGGAATCTAACATCAAGTCCTCGCACATCTAGCTTGTGGTAATCTTCGAGCGAAGCTAATAGCCATGCACAGTGCTCACTTCACATAAATTTCCAGGAATCCCATTCATCCTTTGTTCGCTCGTTGAAGAGGACTTTTTTTGGCCCGATCCTAGACGGTCGCCGAGCTGTTATTCAGATATGCGAAGCAAGCCCTCGCAGCTACGACTATAGCACCTTCAGACTTGCAAGAGAGTCAGTCAGTAACGTGCTGACCAGAATGTCTAGAGAGCGAGCCGAACCCTCTTGACCCGACGCCACCCCGTCCAACTATAACACAATGCTAAGAGCGCAGGGCCAAGCCGCAGGCTTACTTGTCGGAAAGAAAAAAAGAGGGGGGGGGGGGCAGCTTTTGTACAGTCGGATAGGCAATGGCAGTGTTTCACTTTACGCATGTCTCAGATAAGAGCAAACGTGTTGAACTCGCCTGAGATCTGCTTCACCTACCATTTGCCCAACGAAAGAGAATAGAATCCGCCGGCTCAGTGGAGGCCGAGGGGCAATTCCGATGCACGATATGGCTCGTCACGTGTCTCGCCCCCTGGGGCTGTTGGACAGGACGAAATGCAGATCAAAAGACATCCTTGGAAGGCGAATAGTCCCATCGGAGATGATCGGTAGGCGAGAAGGAGAATAATTCTCGGCGGCGAGTCGGAAGGCATCAAGGCTGGCGAGGGACTTGTGGGCGATTGGCCAGGGCCTGATGAGGCTCTCGACCCGTCGGGCGGACCGTTAGCACAAGGCTGCCGCCAAAACATAAAAAAGAAGACTTGATCTGCGCAGGGCAGTTTTTCTTTGTTTCGGGTGGCTTGTTGGCTGACTACGCGCCCTGAAACTATCTTCCTTTTGGACGGTGGATGATGATATCTTGTGGTGGAAACAGCAGCAGGGAGCCCGCCAGAAGAAACGAAAATAGACAAGATGTGGCGTGCAGTCAACGCAGGCCGCCGATCAAGCCCGCCCTCCTCACTCATACTTACCTTTTTTTGCCTGGCTTTGCTGGTCCACCACCATCTTCTTTTTCACCTCAAGTCGCCGCATGAACAACATCCTGAGTGTGAGAGAGAGAATAGGCCCAGACCACCCCCCACCCCCGGGGCCCCCTTATCCACCCCCGGCCTGCCCTTCAGCGCGTGTGCCGTGGACCTCGTAAATAGATCGGGGCGACAAACAAAGGCGATCTAGGTGCTGATCCTTTCGATCCCACCACCACGCGGAGTAAACCCTCGCCCTCCAAGCACGTTTGGCAAGGTTGTTTTTCTCTTATTCTTTCTTTTCATTGTCTTTCGGTCTTTCTTTCTTCTTTGCAGAAAAGGATTTCGGAGGGATTTGCGACAATGTGGGGGTCTCGCTCTTTAATTTCGCCGCTGCAATGTGACACATCGCGACGGACGACTTTGGGAGGAGAGATGGTTGGGCAAGTGGACGTAGTCGTTTTGCTCTGGCGCCCAAAGATACTGTATATTTTATTATTCGAGAACAACCAGACTTCGTCGTCTTACTTTGAGAGGGACTTGGTGACTATGAATATAATGGTAGAGATTCACAGGACATACAAACCAAAGACAAACCAAATCATAATGTGGTAGTATGGGTGAAGAGGGCGCCGTGTAAGACGATTGGCCGGCTCACTTATCAGGCCTCCAATGGAAGGCATCAGTCAGCCTGATATAGATGTCAAGCCCAAAAGACAGAGTGACCAGCGGGCCTTGCACCAGCTCCTCAGCTGGTGGTCATCATGCACACAAGCAGCCGAGAAATTATGTTCGGTTCCGGGGAGTAGGAGGGGGGGGGGGGATCTATGGGACTGGTCAATGTCCTCGATTGCCAGAGCAAAGCCTCCCAAAGTGTTCTTTCGTGACGTCGATCAAAGCTGAGGTTTAAGCCCTACGGTCACCAAGAAGGATTTGACGCTTGACAGCAGCCTGATACGTGCGGGTATGAAAGTAATTGGAGGCGATACGCAGGTGGTTGTTGTCGGATCCCTCGCCACACACACTCTCTGGAAGAGAGAGTGTCTCTGTCTATGATCGACCTTGCCGCATTTTTGTGCCACAGGCACCATCAACGCAATCCTCCCGTCCACCAAAGTTGGTCCAGGGCATAATTTTTAATGAAAAGATCAATGGGTTACTTTTTGTGTGTGACGACAGTGCGATCTGTGAGCCAACCGTCTCGGTTGGTGACATTGGAGCAAGCGCCACCAGGATCACGCCAAATTACATACAAACATAGGAACAACGTTGCCCTTGATCAGAAATTCGGGGGCCTAAAGAATGCCCCGTGATGACGTTCAACAGGGTGACATCGCTACTGCTACTATCATCACTTGATGATGGGGCCTAATTTGATGAACGTCAAAACCGTGAAAATTGCTCGTGTTGTTGATATCGCGAAGAAAGGAGAAGAAGAGAAAGAAGAAAGAAAAGATAAAACCCAAAAAACCGGGCGCACCACCGTGGGGAACAACCAGGAGATGATGAGGCAACGTGAAGCTTTGGGATATGGTTCGATGTTTTACAAAAAAAATCTCGGGCCCGAAATTCCGGTGCTCGGAAAGGGGTGATCCTTTGGGATACTCCCTCTATGCTTTTTTGTGGCGTCGTTTGCGAGCATGATCATCACACGGCTCGACCGGCAGACATCCTTTGGGGCGGCGTTCGCGTGTGGTGTCTTGACGACAAGGCCCCAACACAACCTGGGGCCGAAAAAGGAGGAGAGACTCGGACGTCAGATGCAAACGAGATAATTGTGTAGAAAGTCTGGAAACGAATGGTGATCTGACACTTCGCTATAAGACCCTTGAAACCTTTCTCGGGAAATAGTTGATACGCACCTTGGCCTTTTCTGTTTGCCTTTGTCTGTGCTCTTGAAATTGGCCTCGTGCCTGTCCCTGACACAGTATATCACCAAGCGGCATATATGCTACCAAGACCCCCAGTACGAACGACGGTCGTGCTGCTTCATTAGGGCGCTAAGAGGCCAATCAAACCTTGCAGAGAACAAGCGCGAAGTGAGAAAAGCACGTTGGGTCTGGGAGGGAGGAAGGTTTGGAGGGTAGCACGCACGGGGTAGGTAGGTACTTGGGTAGCAGCCTGGAGGGATATCTGTCACATCATCCTCCCACTCCCACATTCCTTTCCTTTCCTGTTCGGGATCGGAATGAGATCGAAATGCTTTGTCCTTTCATTCATTCATTCATTCTTATTTGGATACTCATATGCCTGTGCTCAGCAGTGGCTGGATTGGAAGGGGCCAAGGAACAATTCATTTTCTGGCGTTGGGTTTGAAAGGGGGGGGGGGGGGTTTCCTGTTTCGAGAGCAACCTTGGAAGTGGAAGAGCTTTTCCATGGCGTTCATGTTTGGGGGCCAAGGAATGTGGGATAGAAAGTGTCACAGCAAGAACCCACTTTCATAAGTTTTATACTGTACTTGCATCTGGGAGGGGATCAACTGTTACAACGGTAGCTGAGACATGAGTCTCGATTGCCTCCACGCGATTGATGGACTTTCTACATTTTACAGTATGGTAGTGGTGATGGTCGTCGTCCTTAACGTTGATGTTGATGTTGACGAAGGAGAAGAGAACAGGGGGAAAATAAATAGGGTGGCCAGAATTGGGGGCGGGATCAGGGTCCGGACCGCCCCTCGGATCATTAGTGCATGCTCTTCATTGACGATCAAATCCTCATTGTCGGACGAGTTTTCAGAATGAGGAACAGAAGAGGGGCTTGTCCCTTATGATCTGGGGGAGCACCCACCTGGGTCCTGCAGAATGGGACCCAGAGGAAGTTCTGCCTCTTCCCGGATGAGGGAGGTAGATACAGATGGGAGGAGGGGCTGCACTTGTGGTTGGTCTGTCACCCGCAGAATCCTGCAGAGACAGGATTAATGGGGTCATTCGTCAGGAACGGCAATATTCGTCTACCTTGTCGGCAAAGAGGGGTGGATAAGAGAGGGAGAGAGAGAGATGAGCATTGCATCTCTCACCGTGAACAAAGCTCAATTAGCAAGGACATGCTGAGAGCACTAGCCAAACAGCCAAGATAATTGAATACTGGCGACGACACTCAAATGTGTATAGGACTGCTACTATCAAGTAAATAGCCGCGAGGAGGGTTGATGAGAAAGGGGTTGCTGCCCAACAGAAAAATCGAAAACCGAAAGGCGACGAAGGGGTGCTCTTTCGGTGGGACGGGACTGAGCGCTCGTATACCAACCAGGTTATGGTACCATTCTACTACGTAGTACTACGTACAGTAGTATTGAGAGCGGCCGGGGCTCCTGAGATTCAACCCGATCAGTGCTGGGATGTGGGGATTTTACCCTCGCGTACCATGGTTAAGAGTACATGGTCTGAGATATATGATAGGCTGTTTGTCCCCCCCCCCCCCCTCTCTCTGTAAAATTCCTAGGTCCCTGGATATTGGAGGGGTACAAAAAAAAGAAAGAAAAAAAAAGACTGGTTATAGTGGGGTGCCTCCTCTACTGTACTATGGTACTCTGTTAAGTATCATAGCACAGTACTATGTACACTAGAACAAAACAGAGACCCTAACCCAGCATGATGAACAGGGGGAAAAGAAGAAGAATAAAAAACTAGACATTCATCTTTGCTTCAAAAGTGAACACCAATAAGTTTTTTTTCCCCTCCTGGTATTAATTCTATTGGAAGAATCAATAGTCTGTCTTACAGGCCCAAAGGACGGAGTCAGCCCACACACGCGTTTATCAATGATGGAATTGCCACGTGCTGGGGTCAAGCCACTACTGGCCACATGGCCAATGTACTGTGTTAGTCTAGTAAGAGGGGCCGGGGGGGGGGGCCAGTTTCCCACGTTTCCAGGATCCGCGAGTGGGCATCAAAGGCTGCAAGTTGAGCCCACGCGAGGACAGGTTGTGCCCACTTGGGGTGAAGTTTTGTACTTGAACAATGCAGCACCAAGCCGTTCCAGCGACTTGCGTACTTACATAGCAGCACAAGATCACCAGGTCACCACCATGCAGGCTGACACCATTTCCTGGCAGCAGCGCTGCGGCAGGAGGTCAGATACTACTCACTACTTGGGTTGGTCTGGGTTGCGCGCTTGTTGTCGACCATCCTTCGTAAGCCCCAGAAGCCGCCCTAGTGAGATGAGATAGATGAGCTGATGAGAGGCCGCCGTGATGGTTAGGTCAAACGGCATGACCATGAGCAAAACCTGAAGCTCCCCAACCTGGGGGTGTGTATGGTATCTTCGAGGGTTCCAGGTTGATGGGTGGGAGAAGGGCAGGACTAGTAAACTCCTACCTGAAGCAGAGCCAGTCTAAACAAAACCCCTCCACCCTTGGAGTTGGCAGGCGTCCCTATCAAAGCCCACCCAGGCCATACCCCCGTCCTCAAGAAGGTTCTGCATAAATCTGGCCTGGCGGAGGCGAGGGTCGGTAACACGCGAGGTAGCAGAGACTGGATTACAACAGCCATTAGCGACTGGGGCGATTGGCGATTGGCTTCAAGAGAGAGAGAGAGACGGGCTATCGTCTCTTCCATGCTGCAGGAAAACCGAGACCGCGATTGGTGAGCCAACCACCCACCTTTGGAGCAGTACTAGTATGACATGTAAAGTATGTATGCACTAGGTATCTCAGTATATACTATGTAGGTGCATGAACCATTCGTGGATGAGGGAGCACCGAGTGGGCACGGTGACGAATTCAACTAAGGCGAAATAAGGAACAGCTTGCGGTGCAGTCTGTGATCGTAATGCACTGCTATGCTGCTATGCTGCTATGCCACGCAGATCCTGGCCTTTATCATTATCATCGCCAGGGAGGACCTGGACAAGGACTTCTGGACGAGTCCACCTTCTTCAGGGCCTTCCCAGGATGGTGTCAGTGGGCGCTGACATCCTATGTTCTTTCTCGGAGTACCGGCAGGCCGGTAGGGTGTGGGTGGATGTGTGCTGAGCGCAGGTGAGAATACCTAAACAGGCCACAACTGGTCCGAGTTGCTAGTCAAGATCCCTTCCCACCGGAAATTTGCCGGTTTTTAGAGTCTCGAATCGAGGAGAAGCGTGGTCCAAAGTCGATCCGTGCGGGCTGAAAGAAGGAAAAAAAGGTTCTTCTAGAAAATGATAGTTACTGGAGTAGTGCACGGCGACAGCGAGGTCTGCCAATAGAACATAAAACACAAGAAACTTGGCACGATATGTGATCCGTCTTTTCAGGCCACTTTTCCTCCCCTGCTGTGCTGCACTCTTCTGGCCTCACCAACAAAACCAAGAGATATACTGCTGTATTCCTATGTACATACTATAGTACTATACTAATCACTATGGTACAATAAGGGGTGGCCCCAAGAGAGAGGGACCCCCCCCCCCACTGCTGCCCTGTTGGGTATAGCTGCGATGACCGGATCTCACTAGATCCTACTGCCGCCCGCCATCCAGAGCGCGCTCTGTGCTGAGGGGACAAGCTGGTACGCTGGTAGGTAGGTAACTAACCACTAACTAACCAGGCTGACCAGGACAGCACTTCGATCTCATTTGCTTGTAATAGAACTATGTACTTGTGTATTGATTACTAAATGGTTAAGCCGCTATGTCTATATTGATAATCTCTTTTCCTTCTTCCTTATCGTTTCTCTCTTGCTTCTGCAGAGATACTACCATGATGCATAATCTGAAGCAGGTCAAGAATCTCGTAGGGAACTTAATCCACTTACATACCCAACAGCCAGGGGGATGGGCTGTCGTTTGAAGTTGGTAGGTAGAGACTGCAGGGGGGGGGGGGAGAGCAACTGAGACTCTTGTGGCCCCCAGACCAATAGGCTGTCGACCTTGTCTCCCCTCTTGCAGGAAAGTGCATGTCGTACTTTCTCCCGCAACAGAGGAATCCGGTCACATCCCACCCAAGCCCGTATTCTGCCGGTGGTGGGTAGAAATTCCAAGACCCTCTAGGTAAGAGCTGGCGGTGTCGTCACTTCTCACTGCTACTGCTGTTACGGGCACACCACTGTCCGCTGCCGCTGCCGCCCGTCTCACGCCTTATTCTTCCCCCTCTTTCCCAGCTTCATTTCAGCTCGCCCACGTACACGCGCACACACTTTACTGTTTTTTTTTTTTGTGATCCAACTGCACGGCCGAGAACCTTGTCCTCTTCTTCTGCTTCTTGAGGGATTTCAAGCTTTGTCACGAATCAATTATCGATCGCGTTCTGTGTTTCTGATTAATCTGCTGTCACGGCTCCCCTTACCGAGTACCGCGCATCCGGATCATCCCAGAGCACTTGCCTTGGGCTCTTCGTGTGCCCCCTCCCTGACGATCCACTCCACAGGCCGAGACGAGACGGAACGAACCCCGGGAAGACCTGACTATCGCGTGCTGTCTGTGGAGAAGACAATATTATAGGACAAGAAGACAGGCACGGCTTTTGGGGAGAAGACGCGACGATCCAGACTGCTCGACAGCCTCAACTCCTTGGCGACACCAAGGGCGGGGAAACTCTCCTCACAGACAAGCAATCTGCAATCTGCACAAGAGTTCATTGCGACGGTCATCCGTCATATAAGCAAACCCGCAGCCCTACAAATAGTATCTCAGCCGAATCAGGACAGACTGCGGAGCGAGACCCAATCCGATCCACCATCATTTCGAACCCGTCCTGACGTCTACGTGGGACTCCCTCTCGGCCATTTTGCAGCTCCATCACGTCGCGGCCGGGACTTCAGCCACAGAAATAGACTTATCCGCAGGGCAGGGCATGTACGTACATATCTACTACTACCACTACCATCATTAAAACCTCCGCACGAGGAGGGGGCAACACCATAGGAAGAAAGGGCAGGGAAAGAAAGGAAGGGGATAAAAAGGGCCACAAAAAAATTCAGGCCAAGGTGTGAACCCTACCAAGGTCCTCCTGTGTGCCCACCACCACCAACCTTCTTCGCCTGGATTCGGCACGAGGCAGCATAGTTGATACCACCCCTCCTGAAACAGCCTCCCCCCCCCTTGGACTCTAGGAGGAGTTCCTGTGCGAGAGTCCACACACCTTTTTATCTGTCTGCCTCTCTCTCTTTCCCTTTTTTATACTCACCAAGCTCCGTCGCGTTACCTACTTCAGTACATAAGTTACCCACGGGCGGGCTGCCGACTGAGCTTGAAGCCCTGAGAGAGGCCCTCGAGGATCCCCGGTAAGGACCAGAGTCACTTGGTACCAATTTTCCCCCTCCTGGTGCAGCGACGCAGGTACCACAGTCACTAGCCGCCGTCGTGGGCTCGCCAGTCTGCCAGGATCCGGTCGTGCCCCTGTCGTTCCCCCTGTCGGTGCCTCGTCCTCCTGGAAAGCTTCGAGCATCCGCGGGCCCTTGCGCCGGACGCCCAGGCCTCATCGTGGCCCATCCTCGGTCAGAGGCCCAGTAGCTATACACGGATCTACGCCACCCTGCTGCCTCTCCTTCGCGCGACTCATTTCCACTACCAGTACCTGAACAGAACATCCTGCCCACACAGGACCCCAGGGCTCGATCAGGCCCTCCGCAATCCTACCTCTTTTTTACCACCTCGCCCGCTCCGACCCATTTCACCCCGTCCGTTCATTCCCTTATCGACTCCGGGCCCATATGTTCCATCGATCACACGAGAAACAAGAAGGGTTTGCTAAGGAGCAGCGGGTTGCGGAAGCACAACTCGACAGCCTTAGACAGCTTGGTCTCGTCGGCCTGGAGACCAAGGGATTTGCTTCCGCCTGGGGAGGGACAGAACCGATTGCATCCAGTCGACCTCCCTCCAGACCAGGACCAAAATCGAAGCACCAAAACCACAAGGCCGTTCCCCTTCCCATTGGTGGTGGCGGCCCGACCGAGCCCACGTTCCCTGAAAAGGGTGAGTCGATCTGACATCTTCTTTTTCTCTCTCCCTTCTCCTCCACTTGTTCAGCCTCGCTGTCCCCTTGCCCTGATTGTCGCGCCTTACCACCACCTCCCCCTCCTCCTGCTGCTCCTCCTCCTCCTCCTCCTCCTCCTCTCCCCAATCCAGTGTGTGACCAGTCTTGCGTTGCACATCGACCCATTCCTTCTCGGGTCGCCATTGTTCGTGTCAGCGCAGAGGCGTGACAAAGATTCGTCGCGACTGGGCCAATTCCCCCGCCGTTACCAATCCGGAACTGACCAGCCCATTGTTTGCACAAAGGCCATTCTATTGCCGCCGGTACCTTACGACCCCCGTCGTCGCAACGGTCATCCGTTTCCGCGAGCTCGAGCCGATCCCGCGAGGGTGCCCGACGCGCAAATACAACTTCGAATTTTGGCATGATGAATGCCGACAGGAGCCGCACCCGGAGGGAGCGCACCTTTGTGGGGAGCGAGTGCGCTGTCTGCGAGGAGCCGCTGGAACACACGCTCCGTGGCGAGAGGATACTGCAGTTCTCATGCTCCCATGTGTCACATGAGGCGTGTTTCTACGAATTTATTCGGGAGTTCGAGTCGCAGTACTGTCCGACATGTAACGCACCGCTTCACCTCGACACAAGTCGGGGCGGAAATGTCCTCGACATCGGTACGTGCTCAACACAGCTTCACGCTGGTCTCGCGCGCGAATGACACACTAATCACATTCCGTCCATCACAGAGAAGATCAGTAGCATGGTACGATCGGTGTCCGTAAACGATAACAGGGCAGCAGCCACCCCGACACCAACACAAGGAACAGCAGCGGCAGCGGCGGCAGCAGCCTGGGACGAGCACGCCGGCCGCCCACCAAGCAGAGGCTCTGCTTCAAGAAACGCTCCGCCGCAGGCTGCGTCCCATGGTAGCGTTCGAGACCAGGCATCCGACAGATTCCTAGGACGGAACGGCCACACGCGAAATGACAGCGATGCGACAGGAGTGACTGGGGTTGCTTCCTCGGGCGGCTACCCTGAGACGACACAGAGCGGCCCGGCGCGGCGTCACGAATATGATTTGCAGGCCATGGAAGCCTCTCTGGCCAGCCCCAAAGCGGTTGCGAGGAATCCCATCCCGGCACCGACCGTCACCGTGCGATCCGAGTTCCCTACAATCAACAGATCGCGGCAGCAGCAGACGCTCACATGCCTCATCACGGTCGAGGTTCCCGACAACAAATGGCGGCCGGACCCTGATGATCTCCAGTCTGCGCCCCCCCTTCCACAACAGAGGATAGAAGACCAGTTTCCCCAGAGGCCCCCGTCTCCAGCACGGAGCGCACCCCGCTTCTATCCCTATGAGGCGCCAGAGGTCTTGGAGGAAATGACGGAGACCCTCCGCAGCCGGGTCGACAATTGGCATGGTCTAGACTTTAGTCGGTACGTGAAAACATGAGATGCCCTCCCCTTCTTCTGTTTCTTCTGTTTTCCTGAGGGCTGATAGCTGACTGACTCCGATTTCAGATTTGGTAAACTGCGGCTGTACGGAACTCTGCGAGTGGGAAAGGACAAGGTCTCGTGGCAAGAGCTTGAATGTTTCCTCTTCGCCGAGATGCTTATCTGCGTGAAAGAGAAGAAGAGCTCAAACCAATCTTCACAGTGGGACGACGGTACCCCTCGCAAGACCACAAGATGCACCCTCAAGGGGTCGATCCTGATCAAGAAGCACCTGAACGAGGTAACAGAGACTGGTCACATGGATGAGAACATCTTGACGCTCAGCCTCTCCGTCGCCGAGCTGCCGCAGTTCCACCTGCGCTTTGAGAACCGCAACCAACTGAAGCTTTGGCAACAAGCCCTGTTGGACCTGAACGCCGTCGAGACACCACCTGTCCGCAGCCCCGACTATGATCGCGGCGAATTCTCGGGAGAAGATGAGGAGGAATGGCGTAGAGACTCAACGAAGCCTCAGCGCGTCTCGTCAGTAGCATCTTCCTGGGGGGGAGCAAGGTCAGCCACAACGGCACCGACTGAGTATACGAACTTTGCCAGGAGCCCTCTCATGCCTTCGGTCCACGTCCCCATCGACGTCGTGGTGGTCGTGCCCATCTCGTCGTCGATGCAGGGTGTCAAGATCAACCTGGTTCGGGATGCATTGAGGTTCATGGTGTACACCCTTGGCGAGAGGGACCGCATGGGCTTGGTGACATTCGGCTCGGGAGGCGGTGGTGTGCCCATCGTAGGCATGACGACCAAGGCATGGCCTGGCTGGAGCAATGTCCTGTCCTCAATCAAGCCCGTCGGTCAGAAGAGCCACCGGGCAGATGTGGTCGAGGGAGCCAATGTCGCCATGGACCTCCTGATGCAGCGCAAGTACAACAACCCCGTCGCGACCATCATGCTCATCAGCGATGCGTCTACGTCAGACGCCGATAGTGTTGATTTTGTCGTCTCACGAGCTGAGGCTGCCAAGTAAGTTGTGATGCGCCAAGATCAAAACCACGAGAGAACCCCGAAGCTGACTTTTCTCCCTTCTAGGATCACAATTCACTCTTTTGGCCTGGGCATGACACACAAGCCAGACACGATGATCGAGCTTTCCACCCGGACCAAGGCATCTTATACCTACGTCAAGGACTGGATGATGCTTCGCGAATGTTTGGCCGGATGTCTGGGGTCGATGCAGACACTATCGCACCAGAACGTCAAGCTCAAGCTGAAGCTGCCAGAAGGCTCGCCGGCTAAGTTCCACAAGATCAGCGGTGCACTCCAGATCACAAAGCGCGCGACTGGACGTGATGCAGAGGCTTCTCTGGGCGATCTGCGCTTTGGCGACAAACGGGATATCCTCGTCCAGCTTGTCATCCTTCCCGACACCTCGACACAGGAGCAGCTGCCACAGGATGCGTGGGAGACCGTCGTAGCAGGACTCGAGGCCCTCGGCGGCCCAGTTGAACAAGAAGACCAACGTGCAGTGTCTGTGGAGGAAGTCCCGCTTATACAAGCAGACCTCACGTGGGGCGACATCCTGAGGGACGGTGCTGCCATGCACCTGCCAAGGCCATCGCTTTTGGCCATCACAATGCTGCCAGCGTCGTCGAACAAGAAGTCCTGGAACGGCTCACCACCAATCCCCCCGCATCCGCACATCGTGCAGCGGCGGATGGAGCTGCTCACCTCCGACATGCTCACCCGCGCACTGACCCTCGTCAGCAGAGGGCAGCACGACAGGGCACACACGCTCCTGAACGAAACGCGCTCGATCCTGAAGGGCCTCGGCAAGGGCGGCCTACCACCCGTCCCCGCGATGCCACCCAAGTCTAACCCTTCAACCCCCCTCAACGTCCAGAACGAATCCTCCCCAACCGCTGCTCTCACCCCCGACAGGAAACATACGCCCTCGCCCACAGCAGCCGGGCCTGCAAACTCTGGCAACTCGGCTGTGCCCAACGGCTTCCAGCCATCGGCCATCCCGCGTAGCCGGTCAAACGACGCGATTGGTCTCGGCGGTATGGGTCCCGCGGCAGGTATCGATGTGACGACCGTGTCGGCGCTTGATGCTGAGCTGGACTCTGCGCTTGAGTGGATCAACCACCCGGCCGTCTTTGGCCGGGACAGCAGGAAGGCGGTGCTGCAGGCCATCGGCGTCATCAGCAGCCAGAGGGCGTTCACGTTCAGGACACCCATCGAGGGTCTGTGGGCGGCGCGTGTGGGCGGCGTGAAGAAGCTGACAGAAAAGAGTCGGGAGTGGAGGGATGAGGGCGGTGGTGCTGAGGGGATCACAGAGGAGGCATGACCATGATCGTGGTTAGGCCTTCCTCACCCAAACCCTTGATAACCCTGAGCTGAGAGATTCAAGAGTTGGTGCTTGTGTTGGTGGTAATGTCTCTGTTCCCCCTTTATTCGGCCGATGTTGCCGTGATGATATTTTTGGCATGTTTTGTGTTATTATTCCCTGCCTCTTCATAGCGAACGGGATTTAGCGCGATGTTTGTGTGCTATGCGACGGACACATGGAGGTGCCCGTTTGCCATGTTCTTTTCCTTTCTCTCCTTTCTTTCTTTTGTCGCCCCGAACCAAAAAGATACCACTTGGATATTCTCGCTGATATCATGTCAGCTAACTGTGTTACGATATACATATTTGCCCTCCTTTTTTATTCCTAAATTTTGTTATCTAAAGATGATCTACTCAAGCGTTCCCCGTTCTCTTGTTCTTGTTCTGCTTTGACGAAGTGATGACACAGAAGATGAGAATATCATCATGTGCTGGATCCACATGAATTCAGCCTTGCTGTGATGGACAGGTCTTGGGAGAGTATATTCTTGTACTCAGGATGAGATCAGGGCAGCTGCTCATTTTACTATCTCGGGCAGGTTGAGTGTAGGTGGTAGGAAGGACAGGTCTTTGTCTGATGCAGCGATCACCTCCACACACTACTCTGCTCCTGATCTGACCGAAGGCCTGCCTCACTTGGGGTTAAGATATCTATGTACAGACTATAATCATGCAGAAATTTTGATGCGATTTTTCTGGATTGTGGCGCCCGTGAAGATGGCTCACACTCCACTCCCTATACTACAGCATACAAGACCATGATCATCAAGTCATCATGTATTAGGCATCTTCTTTGGAGGATATCATGCACGACTGGAGGGCTCCCGTGGCAATAGACAATTCTTGTTTTTTTTGTGGGGTTTATCTGGGGGGGGGGGGACGTCTTCTTTCTTTCTGTCTTGTTGCATGCACGCAATGAGGCCTCTAGATGAACCGTGATAAGAGGTCCATTTGCCGTCTGCGGTCTGAATATGGATGTTGCATGGTAATTTACATGTTTAACTTTGTTCGAGAATACTATTTTGCCCTAATGATGATCTCTTCTCCCACATCGGTGTAAGGGGGAGCAGACTTCAGGGCTGTCTGCTTGGCATATTAATTGGTCGGCCCCTCTCAGGAGGACGGAGGGGGGAACATGGGGCTTGAAGCGAGGAGGCACTTTGTTCCCATTTACTAGTGTAGAGAACGATTGATTGCTCAGGTAGTTGTATACTTCGTGGAGGGGTTATAAATTTCGGGGGTGTTGTATATCAACGTAATCCTGCCTGGTAGAGGACGAGATACAGAAAAGAACGATTGTTAATCACTGAACGTTTGAGGATTCGTCTCGGTCAGGTTTAGCCGTGCTCTAGCCCCAAAATTGTTCTGGCTGACCCTGCCTGCCCCTTGGGGCACGGAGAGCTAAAGCAGCCCCACAGAGCTGTTACTATAGTAGTATACGAGGACCCTGCTCAGCGGAGCGTGGATTCTCATTACCCAGTGATGCGGAGGAAGCTAGATAACAGCAACAGGAGGGCCAAAGGGTTTCCTAGAGGCTTGTGGGTGGAAGAAGTGAACAGCTTATCTAAGTATTTGAGTGTTTAGCAGTATTTGGGCCGTTCTGTCATCTTGGCCTCTCCTAGTGCTGGGGAACAAATGCTGATTGTGTTTTTTTTTTTCTTTCTCTTTTCTTTTGAAGCAGAAAATCGTGTGCTTTATTTAGCACAGTTGCAACTTTCCTGACCCGAAAGCGAGAGCGTGGCTGGCGAGGCTGGCTTCGTGGTCCCCCCCCCAATTGCCACCATCCTTCCACCACGAGATATTTGAAGACGCTAGTTCGTTGTGGTTGGTACTGCTGCGCCTCTGAGATTATGAAATGGACTCCATTCTGGATCATGACTAGGTCTGACATGAGAGAGAGAGAGAGAGAGAGAGAGAGAAGTGAGAGAGAGAAAGAATCTCTTGGGACAAAGAAATATGGAGCACAGGTCGTGTTCTACCCACAAGGTAGACACAGGTTCTTGAAAGGTTACAATTTTTTCTTCTTTTTTCTTCCAATAGCACATTGCCTGTCTTGAGATTCTGATATAATCACTGTAGAAAAATTACAGCATATTTGCAGATACAGCCTTAGGGCCAATGGGTGGTTGCTGCGAGGCCGTTGACGTGGTGTTCTGGTGGGGGCGCAAGGCACACTAGGTCACAGTGGAGCCCACACCACACCCACTGTATCTACAGGAGCTTGTCAGTACACAGTTGCAGTAACAGTACAGTACCAGCAACTTATCGACAGCACAGCTTCTTTCGCCCGCTGTTAGATTTGGGCACGGGATGATCGGCGGTGCCAAGCCTGAGGCAGTGCCGCGCCATCTGTAGTGGTTTGGATGAACAAACCTCTCTCCAACCCCAAGCTTGGTCTTTCAAGTTGGTTGCCCAATGTTCCATGTCCTGCACATGGCTTGCTACTGCTGCAACCCCCCAAAGCTGACACACCCTGAATCCTGCAACAGCATCTTGACGACAACCACCACCACACAAAGAAGGCCAGCAGATTCTCTGTCTTGAGCACTTGCGTTATTGACAGTTGACCGACGTCTCCACCCACCAACCCAACGCGATACCATCTCCGACGACCAGAAAAGATATCGAACCCTAATATTGACACGTCCAATGCCGCGTAACGTCATTTCCTAAACCCCCCTTCCCCCCAACAAGGCCAATCACACCGGCGCCTCGATGGCTGGCAGACCTCCGTATGGAGGATCCTCCCGCCAAGATGACCTCCTCCTCGATCTCGACGACCAGCCTGTCTATGGCGGAGGGCAGCGCTCAGCCCTGACCGATGACGACCTCCTCCGCTCCAGCGCCTATGATCACGATGGCGCTCAACAGCAACAAGAACAACAACAACAACAACCACCCCGGCCCTCTGTCTCCTACGATGACTTCCTCGGCGCAGGCCACCCCCAGACGACCGTTCACTCTTCCAATCTAACGTCCCCACACACGGCGACACCGGGCACGGGCAGCGCAGGCGTAGCCCATGCATCAGGGGGCCCCTACTACGCCGATAATGTGGGTGGAGCCAGGCAATACTCCCAGACCTCAGAACTCGACAACTACCAGCGGTATGCCGACGACTACTCGGACGACTACCCGGAAGACGGAAACTCGTACTACCAGCATGGAGGAGGTCCGCCCGGCATGACGCAGCACGGCGGTTACGGAGCAGACGCGCGACACAACGCCAGGAACAGGAACAGCATATTAGGTATGGGCGGCGGTCTCCTGGGCAGGGCCAAGAACATGCTGGGCATGGGCGAGGGCTACTCCGAGATGGACCTGCCGTTGACGGAGCCTGGATCATCGTCGTCGCACCAGCACCCAGATGCGCAGCAGGGCGCAGCGGCAGGCGGCGGCGGTGCTGGTGGGAAGAAGTTCGACGTGGGCAACTTCAAGTTTGGCTTCGGCCGCGGCAAGCCTGACCCTTCGACCCTGGGACCGCGCATCATCCACCTGAACAACCCGCCCGCCAACCAGGCCAACAAGTATGTCGACAACCAGGTCTCGACGGCCAAGTACAACGTCGCGACCTTCCTCCCCAAGTTCCTCCTCGAGCAGTTCTCCAAATACGCAAACATCTTCTTCCTCTTCACCTCGGCGCTGCAGCAGATACCCAACCTCTCCCCTACGAACCCTTACACGACCATTGGGCCCCTCGGCGTGGTGTTGTTGATCTCGGCGGGCAAGGAGCTGGTGGAGGACTACCGCCGGAAGCAGGCGGACAAGGCCCTGAACATGTCCAAGGCGCGGGTGCTCAGGGGCTCCAACTTTAACGACGCGAAATGGGTCAACGTGGCCGTGGGCGACATCGTGCGGGTCGAGTCGGAAGAGTCCTTCCCGGCAGATCTGGTCCTACTCGCAAGTTCCGAGCCCGAGGGT
The DNA here is from genome assembly GCF_011745365.1 of Cryphonectria parasitica EP155. NCBI lineage: Eukaryota > Fungi > Ascomycota > Sordariomycetes > Diaporthales > Cryphonectriaceae > Cryphonectria > Cryphonectria parasitica. Next base: position 2,637,003 of record NW_024468909.1, read on the forward strand.
CTCTGCTACATTGAGACTGCCAATCTGGACGGCGAGACCAACCTCAAGATCAAGCAGGCGCTTCCCGAGACCGCAGCCCTGGTCAGTTCAAGCGACCTGGGCCGGCTCGGCGGCAAGATCAAGTCTGAACAGCCCAACAGCAGTCTGTACACGTACGAGGCGGCTCTGACGATGCAGGCTGGGGCGGGCGAGAAGGAATTGGCTCTGAACCCCGAGCAGCTTTTGTTGCGAGGAGCAACCCTTCGGAACACCCCCTGGATCCACGGCGTCGTGGTCTTTACCGGCCACGAGACGAAGCTCATGCGCAATGCAACAGCGGCACCGATCAAGCGCACCAAGGTTGAGAAGCAGATGAATGTGCTTGTCTTGTTGCTCGTCGGTACTCTGCTGGTCCTCAGCGTTGTCTGTACTGTTGGTGACCTCGTTATGCGGAGCGTGCAGCGCAACTCCCTTGTCTACCTGGACCTGGACGACCTCAATACGGTGGGCTTGGTCGCAAAACAGTTCGCCTCTGACATGGTCACGTACTGGGTCTTGTTCTCTGCGCTGGTGCCCATCTCTCTGTTCGTCACTGTGGAGCTGGTGAAATACTGGCATGGGATTCTCATCAACGACGATTTGGACATCTATTACGACAAGACCGACACGCCTGCCAACTGCCGGACGTCAAGCTTGGTGGAGGAGCTCGGCATGGTAGAGTACGTCTTCTCGGACAAGACAGGCACCTTGACCTGCAATATCATGGAGTTCAAGCAGTGCTCAATTGGCGGCATCATGTATGCGGACGATGTACCCGAGGACCGAAGAGCCACCATCGAGGATGGTGTCGAGGTTGGCATCCACGACTTCAACAGACTCCGCGACAACACGACATCGCACGAGACGGCACCGATCATCCAACATTTCCTGGCACTGCTCGCGACCTGCCATACTGTCATCCCGGAGCGCAACAGTTCAGGCAAGATCAAGTACCAGGCTGCGTCACCTGACGAGGGCGCCCTTGTCGAGGGTGCTGCGATGCTTGGGTACAAATTCACCGCACGCAAGCCTCACGCCGTCATCATCGAGGTGGGAGGAAAGGAGTTTGAGTACCAGCTGCTCGCCGTATGCGAGTTCAACTCGACGAGGAAGAGGATGTCTACGATCTACCGCTGCCCAGACGGCAAAATACGGTGTTACTGCAAAGGCGCTGACACGGTCATCCTGGAGCGGCTCAGTGACCAGAATCCCCACGTCGAGGCGACGTTGAGACATCTCGAGGACTATGCGTCGGAGGGTCTGCGGACTCTCTGCCTGGCCATGAGGGAGATTCCCGAGCAAGAATTCCAGGAATGGTATTCCATTTTCGACAAGGCATCCACGACTGTCGGTGGCAACCGTGCCGAGGAGCTGGACAAGGCGTCCGAGTTAATCGAGAAGGACTTCTACCTCTTGGGCGCTACGGCCATCGAGGATCGTCTCCAAGATGGCGTCCCCGAGACAATTCACACGCTGCAGCAGGCCGGGATCAAGGTCTGGGTTCTGACGGGTGATCGGCAGGAGACGGCCATCAACATCGGCATGAGCTGCAAGCTTCTCAGCGAGGACATGATGCTGCTGATTGTCAACGAAGAGACGGCGGCCGCCACCAGAGACAATATACAAAAGAAGATTGACGCGATCCGGACGCAAGGCGATGGGACGATCGAGACGGAGACGCTGGCACTAATCATCGACGGCAAATCGTTGACGTACGCGCTCGAGAAGGACATGGAAAAGATGTTTTTGGAGCTGGCCGTCATGTGCAAGGCCGTCATCTGCTGTCGTGTCTCGCCGCTGCAGAAGGCGCTTGTCGTGAAGCTGGTCAAGAAGCATCGGAAACAGTCGATCCTCCTCGCTATCGGCGACGGTGCGAACGACGTCTCCATGATCCAGGCTGCGCACATAGGCGTGGGCATCAGCGGTCTGGAAGGCCTGCAGGCTGCTCGCAGTGCAGATGTATCGATCGGACAGTTCAAGTACCTGCGCAAGCTGTTGCTCGTGCATGGGGCGTGGAGTTATCACAGGGTCAGCAAGACGATCTTGTTCTCGTTCTACAAGAACATTACCCTGTACCTGACGCAGTTCTGGGTAAGTTTTTTTTTTTTTTTTTTTTCCCTCGTCATGGAAGCTAGGATACATTTATTATTGTCCCTGTTCAATGCTGACAACAACAACAATAGTACACCTTCCAAAATGTCTTCTCCGGCCAGATCATCTATGAATCCTGGACACTGTCCCTGTACAATGTCATCTTCACCGTCCTGCCACCTCTCGCGATGGGAATTCTCGACCAATTCGTATCCGCGCGTCTCCTCGACCGCTATCCTCAGCTGTACTCTCTAGGACAGACGAATCAGTTCTTCCGACTGCGCGTCTTCATCGCCTGGATCGCTAACGCGGTCTACCACTCGCTCATGATCTACGTCTGGGGCGAGCTGCTATGGCCATGGGATCTCGTGCAGGGCGACGGCAAAACGGCCGGCCACTGGGTCTGGGGCACGGCCATGTACGGCGCGGTCTTGCTCACGGTTCTCGGCAAGGCAGGGCTCATCACGAACAACTGGACCAAGTACCACGTCATTGCGATCCCGGGCTCCATGGGGCTGTTCCTCGCGTTCATCGCCGCGTACGGAACGGTGGGGCCCCTTATTGGGATTTCTGAGGAGTACCACGGCCTGGTGCCACGTCTGTTCTCGTCGCCTATCTTTTGGCTGCAGATGTTGGCGCTGCCGGTGCTCTGCCTGGCCAGGGATGTTGCGTGGAAGTATTCCAAGAGGATGTATCGCCCACAGACGTATCACCACATTCAGGAAATTCAGAAGTACAACATTCAAGATTATAGACCTCGGTATGTTTTTTTTTGTCTTCTTCTTTTTCCCTGTCACCACATCTCGATTTTTTCTTCTAGCTGACATGGTGCGTGTGTGTGTGTCACTACAGCATGGAACAATTCCAGAAAGCAATTCGCAAGGTCCGTCAGGTACAGCGTATGCGCAAGCAGAGAGGCTATGCCTTCTCGCAGGCAGATGAATCACAAACGCGCGTGCTTCAGGCCTACGACACGACGCAGAATAGAGGCAGGTATGGAGAGATGGCGTCTTCGAGGCCGCAGGGTCAAGCTGGAGGACAAGTGTGGTGATAGCAGAGAAAGAAACGATCAAACAACACAACGACACAACACACAACAAATAACGAAAGAAAAAAAAAAACCCCTTGATAGCATGTCGGGCTTATTTTGTTTTCTTATTAATGTACACCAAATATGATGGATGAACCAACAACGGCTGGTATGGTCTTGCGTCAGGTTGTTTTTTTTTTTTCACCGCGAGGGCCAAAAGGGGTGTTCGGTTGGAACAAGGAGTTTCCTCGCTGACTTGAGAGAAAGCAGGCAAAATGATTTGTCTTTTCTTTTTTTTTTCGGCTGATCTTTATTTCTTCTTCCTTTCCATCGACTGCCAGAGTGATGAGTTTTTTTTAAGTTTTTTTTTTTTTCTTTTTTTTCTTTTTCGTTGCACGAGCCAAAGAATATTTTGGAGACGACGACAGAGATATGGGCCCTCGCTCCAGCATATTAGCTCATCGTGTGGTGATTGTTTCCGTGTGAGGTGGACTCCACATGAAGAATTCATACCATTCATTACCAGGGCCACGCATTCTACATGCATTCTTCAAAAATCACCATGTGCAAGCTGCTCATCAATCTTCCCCCAGAGGCCCTTGCTCATAGAGCCACTCAACCAATAATTCCCCTCCCCCGTCCTTCCCCAGGATGGGAAATGCATCAGGCGCAGTCATGCCAAAGGTACAAAGCTGCACATAGGCCGGAGGGATACACTTCCTGGACCGATCCATGTCCTCCTCGCCCCTGCCTCTGCCTCTCTGCCTCTGCCCACCATCACCGCTGGTGTTGCCGCCACCGCCGCCGCCGCCAAGTCCACTTCAAAGAACCTCGCCTTTGGCCCAGTTCGAGTACATAACCATATGCATACGCCAGTGCCCGAAAAGGGGGGTGGCAGCTTGCCGACCACCGCCGACCCGGCGCGCCACATTGCTCATAAACGCCTCGACCTGCGCGCGCGTGCCCAGGGTCCGGACGGCGTTGCGGATGGCGGCGGCCACCTGGCCCAGCGGCTTCTCGAACAGGTCGCGGACGGTCAGGAGGACGGGGATGAAGCCTACGGCGTTGGAGACGTAGGGCCTGTCTTGAGGCCGCCGCTGCTGCTGCTGCTGCTGCTGCTGCGATGCTGAGGTCGGCGCGGGCCTGTTTGAGGAGTTTCTGCATGTGTGATGCCGGCACGCACAGCATACGGTTCTCTAGGGCTCCACAATGGGTGAGGATGTTGTTGAGTCCGTAGCCTGCGCGGCCTAGTAGTCCGAGACGGCGGCTGGCCAGGGCGTGGGGCTCGGTTGGGCGGGTGCCTAGTTGGGCGAGGGGATCGGTGATGGTGGCAGTGGCACCATCATCATCATCATCATCATCATCATCATCATCATCACCATCGCTATTCGTCCCGAGAGGGCATGGAATAATAATATCTGCTGCTGTCGGCATACCCCCTTTCTTGCCATCTTGGCTGTGGCGGAGAACAAGACACCATGCGTCGAGGATGGCACGCAAGCCCAGGGCGTCCACAAGGGTGTGCGGGCAGTGCAGAGTGACGACGGTCCTGTCGAGAAAGGACGTGACGTGCAGGCCCAGCTGCGGGATGTCCCGGGTCAGGTAGTCGTCCAGACGCAACGGGCCGTTCTCTGGGCGGAACAGAGACTCGAGCTCGCCCGGGTCTCCCACCACACTGGGCCGGGTGGTCGGGGCTCTTGGGATGCGGCTTGCGACGAGGGTGGTCGGCGGCGCGCTGGTGGTGGGTCTTGTGGGTGTTATGCCAGGGCTGGGCGGGCGGTTGAGAACTCGGCTGGGATGTGGTACTCCAGTCCTCGTCCATCTTTCTGGAGGTTTGGGTTGGCTTTTGTCAACATACACACAATACCACTGTAAAGAATACTCATCACGAGCGAGCGTGCCCCTGTCTTTCTTGAAGGAGGTACACTCACAGAAGACCGCAGGCGGGCGCCCAGTTTCCTCCACCCTGGGCGCTGGATCAGGAACTCGAGGCTGCGCTGGAGCTTCCCCGGTTCGAGCACGGCGTCGAAGGCAAACATGGAGTACAGGATGAAAGATCGCCAGAGCGGGGTGTCGTCGAAGAAGGGGAGGGGTAGGACGGTGTCGGTAGGTACTTTGGCAGGTGTGCTTGAGTTCCAGAACATGGTGCTGCTGCTGCTGCTGCTGCTGCTGCTTAAAGAGTCTCAAGCTCGATGTGCTTTGGGGGCCCGGAGGGAAGAAGATGACGACGATAATGCTATGGTGTTGTTGACAACTGGCGCATTTATTGTAATTACTGGTGATCTCTTGGTAGCAGGTTATTTACATTTCCCATATGGACACAGTCAATGGCTTCTTAGATAAAATTGCAGTGTATTGCCGAGTACTGCTTCAGGTGTTTGGCAGCCCATATGAGTGGCCAACAAGGTATAGGCTTACGCACGACCTCGGGGTTCGGGGGAAGGAGATACGAGGTAGAAGATAATCAAGCAATAGATGTTGTGAAGCAAAAGATGTGACCTTGATGACAGACATAACGGGTGGCAAGTATCCATGATCCATCCTGATAGCAAGTATGAAAAGGAAGAGAAAAAAACCAAAATCCGTACTAGCAGTCCATCGATATGACACCTCCCAGCTCACATCATCTTTTTGTATTGATGGATAAGTACTATAGGAAAGTAGACAGTAGATGTAAGTCATTGTTTGCTGCTGCATTTCATACAAACATCAATGACCAAGAATGACCCAATAATTAGTACAACATTATCATTTACGAGAAGTGTACTAATTATGGTAGACTCGTCTAAGTCTTGTGAGCCAAGTCACTGACAGACAGCTCTTGTATAAAAACTGTTGGCATTCCTGGACCCAACATTGATCAAGTATCCTCCAGTCCGCCGTGCGTCCTTCTGAGAAGACACATGTACATGGCGGCGACCCAACCTGATACCAAGCTTGTCAGAGTCCTGTACACTGAACGAGTCAGTCACATCCAACCACCACCACCACCACCACTACAATCCACTAGGCATACTCAGCAATCTGGGCTCGTTACGAAGGGCCTCACAAGGTTCACACCAGGCCACAGGGAGACCTTGACTCTCCACGCAACCTGCGAATCTACTGCGCGGTACACGGCGATAACCCAACAGGCGAAGTCCTCCGATGGCAGTAGTTCTGTTCTGTAGCCTCGATTCATGCTGCACCGGCTTGAGTCGCGACTGACTGTTCTGTTCTCCAGCCCCTTTTCCCCCCCTTGTGTTGCCCATACTGTACTATATATACTCTTTTTCAGCGGTTCAGCGCTTTCTCTGCTTTCTAAATAAACTCACGACCGACACACAATGTGCACAAGACAAAGCCGTCCAGCAACAATATCACCTGAGTCGTGTTTTCCCGCTTCATCATCATCATCATCATCATCCTCCTCCTTCCATCCCCAGCCTAGCCCCCTAGCCTTATGCTCTGGCCCCCCCCCCCCCTTCCCATAACACCAACAACGCAGTAAACTTTCGGGAGATCCCCACCGAACTCGGAGCGGGAAATCCCAGACAGGGGGGCAGGAAACTTAATCTTGAAGCTTATGTCGACGCATGTTTCTTTTTCGTGTTCCTTTTCTAAGAAAAAAATAAAAGGGGGAGGGGGGGAAATCAATAAAGAAGAACTCAGGAAGGCAAGCGGGAAAGAAAAAAAAAGAAAAAAAAAAAAAGAAAGGGAAGAAAAGAACCCTTGTCGTCAAGGCTGCCAAGCTTCTCCCCATCTTTTTCCCCTTGGGGTGAGAGAAAGGTGGGGAAAGGGGCCACGAGGACTTTGTGGCGGTAATGAGCCGTGAATATGTTTCGGAACTCTGCAGTAGTGGGATCGTCGATCGCAAGCCAGTAGGCTAGGTAAGTAAGTACTTGGTTAGAGAGCGGCTGGGCTGGCAGCGGCGGCGGCGGCGACAACGACAACGACGAAATCGAGTGGTGGTGGTGGTTGCAGGCGGTGATCGGTGGCTGGTGGCTGGCATTGGCGGCCTGGGGTACAGTAATTAATGCATCTAATATATACCTAACGATTAATGTAAACTAATTTGGCGGCCGCCTACTAAAAATGACATTTTTCTTGTTATTCCAGGGATGTCACAACTTTTCGGACGCATCTTGATGTGATGTGGTGTGATGTGATGGAATGGGGATAGACTCTTTTCATCAAGAGCCTATCATGAATGGAGGTTGGGGGGGGGGGGTGCGTCTGTGCTCGACTTTGCTCCAACAAACAACCCGCCAGAAGCAACGTCTAAGTTGCCTATCCGGGAAGACCCGCTAGCACCCAACCCAGCCCAGCCTTTCTCTCTCTCTCTGTCTCCACCTGACCGACTAGTTTTTTTTTTGCAAGCCATCATTGCTTTCATTTGTCCTTCCCTTCGTTTCCTTCTTTTTTTGGTCTTTCTTCTCATGCTGCTGGGCACTGACACGAGCACAAGACATGTGATGATCGCCTTGATGCCCAAAGCGGGTTGTGTATCTATCGTCGAGATAGATAGATTAATTCCCCCCTCGGCGCCCCCCCCCCCCCACGAATAGGAAGAAAACCCACCACTCACGAGTCTAGGTGGAACAAGGTACCCCCACGCAAGACGTTCTCTCTGATCTGAACATATAGTAGGGGAACAAGTCAGTAATTGCTTCAGCAGAGGAAGAAGAAGGGAACAAAAGAAGGGGTAATGACACTATAATAGTGAATACTACTACTATTCTTCCACACCACCCGCGGGAGCGGCGGCACCCAAAAGGTAGGGTCCAGACCACCCCCCGCCTGACGATAAGGCGTGCGCACACACATTACGTCCCGATCACCTCGTCGTCATCATTCCCGTTACCTGGATTCGGGTTGGGATGGACTGTGACCGTACGCTATCTTGCGCGCCGGCAGGCACTCGTGACGTGACATACATCTTGATTTCGGATTGCCTGAATGTATCTTCTCTAGACTGTCTGGCCCCTCCCCCCTTCTTTCTCCGCCAGCCCTATCATTGGGAGGGGGGGGATTGACAGAGTCGATAGTCCGCCGTACCATTCATTTCTTCAGCTCAGCCTTGCTCAGTACACCAACCCTCCGTTACATCACACTATTCTCCACCAGAAAGGCAGTGGGTCAAGGTTGAGCAGCTATGATGCCCCCCCGAGGGAAGAACAATGTGCACGTGTGTATCAGTGAGTAATTCTCAGCTAGTGCTTGTCTTGGTGTAAAGCACATCCGCGGATCACAGCAAAGCAGCCTCGATTATACCATCACGATAGAACGGGGCGGGCCCAACTGGTGCTTTTGACTCCATTCACTCACTTCACTCGCTGCCCTCTTCTTGAGGGCCACACATGATGAGGAAGTTACTATTTGATTCCAAAAATTTTACTCACCATTCCTTTCAGCACCTTGACCACTCCCTTCCCACCAGGGATAGGAAAGAAAAAGAAACAAGAAACAAGAAGAAAAAAAAAAATGTGTTCATAAAATGGTATACCCCTCCTTTCCTAAACTGCCGTGGAAATGCTCGGGAATAGAAAATGAGAAACCATAAAAACCAGAAAAATCAGGGTCGCCACCCCAACGACCCAGATAGTAAAATTCCGATAATGCTTGATGACACCTCCCCCCACCCCCCTCTCTCACATGCAGACCCTATGTGCGTCCACCCACCCACCCATCTCCAAGCCTGTTGATCTTGGGACCGACATGCCACGCCATTTGCTCGCCTGGCAAGCAAGATCTGGTACGTAGGCCATGCAACCAGCGAACGGTCGAGAGAAGAGGGAAAAAAGTGAAAAGAAAAAAGTGCTATCTCTGGACCGATGCGGTCCCCCAGTGCGGAATACCAAGGGAGGCCAACTTTTCGACAAAACAATCAATGTCTCTCGCGCTGTCATGACTCAATCCCAAGGCCGATCGCCGCTTTGTCGGGTGACACAATTGAGCGTGCCCATGCCCGCGGATCCACTCGTTCCCACCGCCCCGCTGTGTAAGAGCCCCGATGGAATCCTCTTGGGGCCGAATCCGATACATCAACAACCGTAGTGGCTGGAATACGGAGACATGAGATTTGTGATGGATCGCACAGACTTGTGTGTCTTTTAAACTCAACAATCTCCAAAAAAAACACACACGTGTCCTCAAGGTCTCGTCGTTGCTAGTGTAATGTGAGAAGAATGGTGGGGGGGGGGGGGGCAGGTGAGGAAATGACCACACGCCAAAAGCATGCTGCAACCGGTCGAGGCGACGTGTCGTAGAACTGTCTTTCTTGCTCAAAAGTCTTGGGAAAAATACCCATAAGCGTAGAGATGGCCCGTAAGGTTAGATCCAACCTGCATGGGGGGGGGGGGCGATTCCGCAGTATCTGTGGGGTCCCCACGCATGTCGATCCTATCCGTCTGCTGCTGTGTTGATCATCGGCTGTTCATCCCCGTCACAGGCTGTATAGGCGTGACAAGTTCGATCGACTTGGGCCGCGAGTAGGCTGCCGGGCGCCGTGATGGGAGTGGTCGGTCAGAGCCCTGTGCGGCCATGGTGTAGCCGTAGTTGTCATACGTTGACGAATACACCGTCGACGAAGGGCGGCTTCCGTACGATGTACTAGGGCTGGTCGTGTTGCGTGATGAGAAAGGCCACATCGTTGTGGGATAGGAACCGCCAGAGGGCGTGGGCGGGCTTGGTTCTCCAGCGCTCAGCGACCGCAGTGCCGAGACTGCTGAGGTGTGGTGGTGGCTAGTAGATTGAGGTGAGGTCGGAGGTGAGATGAGCATGGAGTGGGGCCGTGATGGCGAGGCCCGCGGGATGATGTCCCTGGGCTCTGGGTCGCCCGCTGCATAGAATGGGTAGTTGGGACTTGTTCGTGTGCGCAAAGTGAGGGTTCTCGGTGTTGAGCTCGATGGAGACGGGTCGGGGTGGTCTCCGGCGCGGCAGCTGATTTCTCGTCAGCGAGCTGTACGTGTAGTAGCACAGGGGGGAGAGAGAAAACTTACGCCTCGGAGCAGTATATCGCCTTCTCGTCTTGAGGCACGAATTGCTTTTCGCATGTCATACTAAAATGGAACCATGACTGGTTAGTCAAGAGCTCGCGACAGAGAGTGTGTACGTAGACAGGAACGATATACGCCGTGTACAATGGCCCGCGGCGGCCGGGATCTCGCAAAGCACATCGAACTGCGGCTGAACGCAAAGGCCGATCATGCACCGTCCCACTGTTGCTGTGTGCATCACACGAGGGCAGCGAGGGCAGGGAGGGCAGTGAGTGACACCTACCAGAACAGGGGAAAGCTCTCCCTCTCGTCCGACAGCCAGTACTCGTCCTCCATCTCACGTTCCCTCTCTCGTGGGTTCTTGCCTAGCTTGGATCCAAACTGTGAGGTTCCCCTGCGGGTCATTGCTGGTCGCGAGGCCTTGTGCCTGGAGGATGGGTCGGTGACGGTGACGGCCTTCCTCACATCTGTATAAGAGGTGTTGGCAGAGTTGTGGCCAGACTTTCTCCGGTGGTGGTACATTGGACCTGAATGGTGGAAAAGACGACGAGAGTTCTCTGGTGTGGGGGCTGGGCTCTCCTCCCTCTGTGTGTGTCTCTCTATATATCTCGAGGGCGACGAGCCACAATGCTCGCTGGTTGGCCGTCCCTCACAGCGGTCCTAATACCGGACGTGGGGAAAGGCAGCGGGGTCCGAGATGCGGGACCAATCCAGGACAGTCTGGCGGAGAGGAGAAGATTGGGCCCGAAATTGAATCTTCTCGGGGCGGGCAAGGTTGATGCCCAGCTCGCAAGGAATTGCAAAGAAGAGGGAGACAAAAGTAGGGCGGAAGAGTAGTGTGGGTGCCTGGTCCAGAAGAGGGCTGCGCGGATGCGGCCCTTTATGCAGCGAACTAACAAGAAGAGGAGGGTGTGTGTGGGGTTTGTGATGCAAAGAGACGAGACGGATAGATGGCATGCAGGTGTGTCGGTGTGTGTGTGTAAGTGTCTCCCTGGGGGCTTATCAACTCCTCCGAAGTGGCGAACGGATGTCCAAAATTCGGCAGATCGTCGTCAATGAGGACCGGAGCAGTAGTGGCATATGAATGGGAGATATATAATAAACAAAACTTTTGTGTCTGGCGTGTGGCACCGATGACTCTTGCGCGAGTGGTGAGGAGAATGTCGCGTCGCGATTGCGCAGGGTAGTGCCCTTTACTTTCTCTGCTTTTTTCCCTCTCGCTTCCGTTCTGGCGTGATGGTCCCTTGTCCTTGGTTAAAATAGTCCCCAGTAGACAGGATCCAGGGGTCCTCCCGTTCAGGATGATTGATGGATGTGTCAGAGAAGACAACAGCGTTGGCCTTGCAAGCGTTGAGCAGAGGAGCCCAGCACGGTGGGACGCTCTTAATTCTGTTTGAACCAGGATGGTTATAGTACAAGAAGCCAATCCGGCTCCGTGTGACGAGTTACCGCTAGCGCCAGGCCGGGCGGCCGTTAGGGTCCTCTTTGGCGGTCCTTGGGTGTTTCTTGGGGAGGTTGGACGGTTTTTGTGAAGGTGACTTCAAGACGGGGTTAAAGAGATGAGGCCGAGTGTTGTAGTAGCAGTAGGACTGGGCAGGTCTGCGTGCGGTGGGGATCCTGCCGCGGTCGAGGCGGTGATGCTGGTTGTGCTGCTTGGGACAGGATGGCAAAAGGCACAAAACGCAGATGGGCGTGCCTTGTCCTCCTGACAAGAATTCCGGGCCAGAAAGGTCACGCAACAGCGGGGTTGGTGGCGCCTTGTCAAGTTATTACTGTCTTGGTTATGATGGAACGACGACGATCGTTGTGCACTTGCTATCCGGGATGTGGCAGTGAAAGGCTCCAATTGGTGATGGGTGGCCAAGTCCGGTGGAGAGAGAGAGAGATGCCAGATTAGTTACCAGAGGAGATGGGGTTACCACTGGTGTAGCCTATGGGAGAGGGGAAGGAGGCGGCGGAGGCTGCTGTGCGTCGTTGCTCGTTGTGCTTTGCTGTGCTGTGGTCCAGTCCGGTCTGTGTGACGTTGGGCAGATGAGGATGATAGATTCCAGGTCGGTGTTGGGCCTCTGTTGTGCTGGAGGGTGGGAAAGAGAGAGAGAGAGAGAGAGAGAGAGAGAGAGAGAGAGTGTGTGTGTGTGTGTGTGTGTGTGTGTGTGTGTGTGTGTGTGTGTGTGTGTGTGTGTGTGTGTGTGTGTGTGTGTGTGTGACCTGAGAGAAATACAGAGGAGAGGAGAACAATCCTGGTGTGTTTTTGTGTCGTGTGAAGAGAAGAGAGGAGGAGCGATTGAGAAATAGTACCAAGTTTGTTCGTTCTGGAAAGAGCGAGTGTGAAGGAGTACAACAGCCAGAACAGGAATGGCGGGCCCTGGATTTTATTTGTATGCTGGCTGAAAGGTTGTTTTGAAAAAAGTTGGAATTGCAGGAATGCAGCGAGCGAGGGAGGAGAAGTAAGAACGACTGACAAGAGTTCCAAGGTTGTTATGCGATCCTTGAAGCGAGAGGGACAGGATTTGGGGAGTGCGCAAGAGACGAGCCACGAGAGAGACACACACTCACAATTATGGTATAGAGACGGTACAGGGTGGTGACAAGGTTAGAGGGCGCTTCGTGGCCCAGGCCCCCCTTGTGACTCTTTTTTCTCTGTCTGCCGCGAACGGTATGGTGCAGGATGGTACCATAGTCACCATGTACAGCTCAGCTTCTCTCTCCACAGTGTTGAGCTCTTCGACAAACGGTGGTCTGACGGTGAACCGGAGGTCCTGGCTCACAGCGACGGATACAGTGGAGAAAGGGCCCGTGCTGCGTGTTTGTAGGCGAGCTGCTGCTGTTGCACCTGCTGCCGCTCGTCCACTGAACGGCCCCAGAAGGGGGGGCCCACTGTAACTTGCACCTGCACACCTGTATGCACCTGTACCTGGTTCCCTGCCAGCGCTGACCTGAACCCCGCTGAAACGGACTCTGCCGTGTGTTGACGTAGCACCTCCGTCCCGTCACAGCCTGCTGACGATACCAGTTGAGCCACCTGCAAGCCTGCGCACCGTTTCTGAAGGATCAAAGTCTAGACGCTTCTCTCCCATGTTGAAATTTTTTTTCTTCTTCCGTTCACTCTCTTCTCATCTTCCCTTGCTGTCATGCTCAGCTACTGGGTCACAAGCCCTGACAAGAATCTCGCAATGTGGTAACGGGTCCAAGGGTGAGGGGTGGGGTTCGGTTCAAAAACAAAAAAAAGTTTTTACTAGCTCTGAGCGTTTGGAAAACGTGCCTGAGGATGGCGATGTCAATGATCAGTACGAACGACTAAACACAACCCTTCACAGAGAAAGAGAGTTACTGGGCTCCGTCAGGTCTGGGCCTGCATAACTGGACTGGGGCGCCCAACTGGGGAGATCCCCCTCCCCTCCCCCCTAGGTCCTGTGAACGGGGCAGGTTCGAAAGAGACGACCCAGTAGCAGCAGCACCTGCACCCTTCGTGCTGCAACTGTCTCAGCACACAAGTGCTGTTTATAGTGGTTCCTATTTGTCAAGCTTTTGCAGGCCTACATTGCACATCTCCTCCCTCTCGCATCATGCATGGAGTGCCCGCCAAGGTACAACCCGTCACAGCTTGACAGCACAACAGACTGACTTGCACACGACCCAGCAAATCACAGCAAATCACAGCAAATCACAGCACAGCACAGCCAAGCACGACACAGCGCACCACACTATATACGTATCGGAATTTTAGACCCCATCCCCTCTCGCAAGGGAAAAAAAAGCTCATTACGAAATTATTGTTCAATCGTGATGGTTCTGAAGGGTTCTGAAGCGTGTGCTGTTGCATAAATGAGGCGGCAAGTGGGAGATGCGACATGACTTGGGTGCTGTGACTACATAGTGTATTGTACAGCATATCAATGCGCCAAAACAGCGAATGACAAGCCCCAATGATTACACGGGATACCATGCACTTAGTGTACCTTGTACACCGCGATCTGGTTTCCAGCAGCACGTATACCACAGTATCACGGTACCGTAATACAGTACGACCTCTCATCCTGGCTAACACTAGCTAAGAGGTATTCTCCCCCAAGTGAGCACGTTGCGTTCGAAAGTCATGGTGACGATGATGCCACGACACGCCATCGTCCAGCTCTTCTCCATCTGCCACGGCAGAAGGACGGGGAGAATCCACTCTTTTGCTGCTCCGGAACAACGGAGCTAACTACGGTACCATAAAAGGCCGTATTGCGTTGCTATTGCGTTGGTCGAGTGGGAAGAAGGAGACGCGGGAAGTTGGGGGGACGCGGGCGGGCGGTGCGGTCGAGACCTCGCTGATCCCATGCACTGTGGATAACTCTCCACGGTGCCAGGGAAAGGGCGGGGTGGGCAGTTTTGGGGTTGACCGGGCACAACACAGCACTGCGATGCACTGCACTTCAGTGCACTGCACAGCACAACACAGCAGCACCCAGTGTGTCGGTGAAGGGAAGGCGCCAGCGCACCATCAGTCAGTAGTCTCTGTGCCGTGCACCTCGTGGCCTGTCAGTTTAAGTCAGCAAACCAGATACGATGGCCTTTCCCTCCTGCGTCATCCGCTGCTTCCATGCCTTTTTTTGACCAGCCTGCACTGCCCCATCTCGTGACGTACCCTGCATGGCGACCACGCTGTGTGTACTCAGTAACTGTACTACTTGCAGGAGAAGGCGTGGGGCCAGAAGAACTGTCTTCTCTGGGCTCATCCACTCCAGCCTTTGTCGACAACAGACTGGTCCCTCCTCACTGGGAACGAGCCCATACTACGATACTACGACTGTAAGTGTCTAGGATCAACAAAGTACGTGCTCTTGGGCCATATCGACGTGCCAAAGACACCTCAATGGTTCGAGTCCGTTCCGAGAAAGGCGTCGATGATGCCCTCCAGCTTGAAGATTGAGCCATCGATCCCATGAGCCACGCAAAGGGAGTTTCCATTACACAACAACTACGTCTTGGTTTCTGACCAGAGGTATTGCATCATCCTTCACCAGGATGGGCAACTGATGTTGAACCAGACACGCAAACCGCAGCAGACACACATCATCCGGCCGATCCGATCGCAATGGGCGGACCGAAACTTTAATGAAATTCGTCACCAAACCTGCCGGCTCTTGAGGAACTTTGTCCCTGATCTTCCTCTTACTTCCGACTTTGACAGCTCGAATAAAATCTGGGCCCCCCCCCCCCCCCAAAAAAATACAGCCATCATCAGTGCAAGGTGTCTCCTTGTAGGGAGCCCGTGGAGCCGCAAGCCTTTTTCTTTCTCTCTTAGTACTAAATGTCTATGTCTAGAGTACGATCGACGCCTTTCCGTTCTGATCTGGTCGAATTGTTCCCAAGATAGAAACAGAATTCAGTGCGCCAAAGGAGTGAGTCATCCAGACGAAATTTGATTGCTGTTTGCATCAGCATGAACGAAAAGACAAGAAAACAAGGACCACTCTTCAGTCCTCCGGCCCGAGGCCAGAATGACAAAGCCAGGTTGCCATGCGGCTTTTTTTTTTTTCTTTCTTCTAGAAGACTGACAAACTGACGCCATCAGCTTGCGAACCCGCAAGGAAGGCTGATGGCGTGTCGTGTCGTCTTTTGCAGGTGGAGGGCGAGCGCCACAGGGCACACGCCGCCGACTTGACCGAGCGGGCTTTCTAACATAATAGTATGGAAGTGTCTTTGGAGAGGGTTTCAGATGTGGCTTGCTGGGATGGATCTCACCACCAGAACTGCGGTCTGCGTCAGTGGTCATGGGTTTCTTCCTTGATTCGCAATCCCAGCACGCAGCCTGCATACATGCGGCCAAACCCTTTCGAGGCAATGTCCAGGTCCCTTGATGTCTTGATGTCAGGGCAAATGCACTAGCAGATTTATTTTCGGGGTTCCAGTGGCTTGGGACCTTGATGGACGGCTTCATCGGTGTATTTCTGAGCCGGCAACAGCCTCTACTGCCTGCCTCGATGTGTCTCTCCCTTGTAAGAGAGAGAGAGAAAGAGAGAAACCGCCCGCCGGCCGTTTGGTCAAAGGAAACGGAATGATACTGCCCGAATCCGGTAATCCAGTTACTACCCGGGAGGGGGGGCTCAAGTCTTCTTAGGGGACGAGACGTGGGGGTTCACAATCCTCCCCGCTGAGTCATGGTCTTCATTTCCACTCGCAAACTCCTGCATTTTTGGCTTTGCCCGGGCAGGACCCTGCGCCACAATCTCTCTCTCTCTCATCCTGTCGGCTCCAGCACTGACGGCCGCGCGGAAAAACGGGCTTTCTGAGACAAACAGACAAAACGGGAGGGAGGAGATGGGTGATGAGCCTGAAGCAAGGAAACTCGACAACTGGGGGAGACAAAGGCCATTTGGCATCCATCTGCCGTCACGGTATTGATCAACTCTACCTGCATGGCTGGTTTCACAAGTCCCTTAGTATGCTGCGGCCCGTCCAGCGTGCAAATGGTTTCTATTCGCAATCCGGCGCGCATTCTGTATTGCACGCTCCATCAAGCCACGCCTGCAAGCAAAAATTCGCTACCAGCCTTCCCCGTTTCGCCCCTTCCCGGGCATCCCTCTTTCGGCATCCCGTCCAGGGGATCTACATAGTAGGGGAGGGAGGGAGAAAAGCGCTGTACGGGCCGGGGGGGGTGAAGAGGATGGGGGGATAACACAACACAGACGTTGCGTGCCGCCGTATCATCCCACGCGCTGCCCTAAAAGATGAGGGGAACAGACACAAAGAATAGTTGAGACTCAGGAGAGGCCGAAAGGAAATATTTCCACCGTCGTTCGATGTTCGATGGTCATCCCTGCCCTGGCTACCTTTCCACCAGGCTGCGAATCCACAACAGCACAAATGCTGCCAGGGCGAAGGCGGCCCCTATGCGTTGCATTCCGAACGGAGCCCGTTGTTTGGTCCAGTCCTGACACTCGCGGCTCCCGGATGTAGGCGGGACCAGAGGCTTCACCGTCCGTCAGAGTATCCACCTACAAAGACCACAAAGTCCACAAGCTCTGAAAAGTTTCGAAGAGCCTTGCCCGAAGGAGAAGAAAACCATTCAGAGAGCTTTTCACAAAATTCTCTGGCACGGTGCGGCCCATCTGCGTCAAACAAATGGCACCTCTTCCTCCCCTCCCCCTTCTTCCTCAGAAAGCTATCAGCGAGTGGGTTTCGAAGGGGGGCTGGGGGGGGGGGGCAACATGTTGACCGCTCAGCAAGGGACTCAGATGGGTTTTGTGAATTGTCACATCCGCGCCACCCCCGCTCTGGGAGTTGGTCTTAACATGGGCCAAAATCCGCCCCTTAGCCCTTGAAGGGGGAGGGTGGGAGATTGCAGGCGACTAAGACGTATGAAAGGTCATCATCACACCACATTGGCGAATTCACGCATACACGGCATTATAACTGTTACAAGAGAACGAATCAATGGGAGTCCAGGCACGCAGGCAGGCATTTGACTACGTGGGGGAAGGAGTTTAGGAAACGTGCGCTAAGATGATTGATTCATACCAACACCACGATGGGGAATTGGGGACTGAATTGTGACCTTGTGTGATGATGGCACCGGCTCAGAAGAAGGGACCTGGTGGACACATTTCCCAAGATCGTGATCGCCCGGGTCATCTTGATTCTCGAAATTTCTTTGCGAACCCCCCCTGGCTTGCTTTCCGGCCAAATGTGTATCACACTCACCGATACCAACCGACACCGATAATGAGCCCACGTTTCTTTTACCCTTGTTCATTATAAACTGTGAAGAGGCAGGGACAATACTTTGGCCCGGCGCCAGTGCACACAATAGCCACGAGGGTGGGTACGAAAACAAGAGGGGGAAAAAGAGCTAATATCCAGTCAGAGCGAATCCTTTCCCCCCCGTGTAAGTCTCACGAAATTTTCACTTGCTCGAGCTTTTTACGACGAACCAACATGCGAGCCAGGAGGTCCGGCCACAGTCGGCTGGGACAGGCTGTTCTGTTTGTGGGGAATCCCTGAGCCTGCAGGGACCCTTGAGGAGGGCCAGGATGCAAAAGCAAGCCAGGGGGAGAATATGTAGGTCCTCGACGGGTTGTGACTTGGGGGCCAGAAGGCGTCCAGCAGCGAAAAACGAAATGGTGAAAACACGACATGGTTTCCTTATCTGCTCCTCCTTCTCCTGGCCCCTTCGCCCTCTCAGTGCGCTCGATATGGAAACACAAGCGAATCGCTCTGCTGGTAGGCTAGAGGCACCGAGAGAAGCCCGAAGGCACACACGCACACACCATGTTGGTTACCCGAGGCGAGACAGGGCTCTTGAACGAGAGACCCAATGAGTACCTCGATGGCATGTGTAGTGGTTAGTACCACAGAAGGGAAAAATAATGTTGTCTAGGCCTCGAGGATCATCCAAAGAGCGCCAGCCTGTCATTCCCCCCAAGTCAGTCTAGTCCAGTCCTAATCCACACCCATGGTCCGTGAACAGTCGAACCCGAGTCAGAGTTTCACGGCCATGCGTTTGTGAATATCCCAGTGGTCCAGCCCATCAGGGGCCCTTGCAGGACACACCCTCTTCTCATATTCCTTCACGATGGCAATTTTTTTCTCATCACGGCCCTCCTGCGTCAGACGAACCCTACCTGGCTGCAGGTACGCCAAGTGGGCTGCCAGGAGCACACCACCAACAATGACTCGACATCCAATAATATTGCACAGTGCTATGATATGTTCTAGCTATACGAGTTCGAGGCCGGCACACACACGCGCGCGCACTATCAGCGGATCGGAGTTGTTTCCCTTATCTTACGAAAAATCCAGGACTTCAAAGTGGGATGCATGAGTGTAGTACCAAATACAATGACTATCTATCTATGTATTGCCTCTGGGAAAATGACCCAATCAGACCCCGGCCGGGGTCCGAGGTTTCGACATCAGTGCATGCACGTCGGGAAATCGTGGTTAGCTGCCCGACATTCTTGCAGGGTGTGTGTCGTTCAAACGAAAGACTGAGAGAGAGAGAGAGTGTGAGAATTATAGTCCGCCGTACCTGGTGGTAGTGTGCGTGATGGACGTGAGGGGTGAGTTACATTCCCCCTCCCCTTCCCACCCTCCGAGGCCAGAGGACAAAACGGGAACTGCCCAGCCACTTTTGAGAGAGAGGGGATCGGGGGGGGGGGGGGGGTAAAATGCATATATAGACGCGCAGCCAGTGCTTGCGTGATGCCGTCATGGACCCTATGGAAGCCGCTTGGTGAATGATCTGCAGTTTCGTGTAGTGGTGCATGCATTGCCTTGCATGCATGCAGGCAGGCAGGCAGGCAGGCAGGCAGGGTTTGTACATAGTACTCTGTATGTGCGGCAATGCGCACGTCGCCGTTTCTGGGCACACCTTGATGTGTCGTTGCGCGACTCGCTCGTTTCGTTTCGTTGCCCACCCATCCCCCCTTCGGCGACGGGACTTGGAAGGATTTTGTGGTCAGCACGGGGGGGTTTCTGCCTGATTGTCTGGACGGTGGCGGGCTCGCTTGAACTCTCGCGAACTGGGCGTGATCTCCCTCCTTTGACTGCGGAGTGTTTTGTCCTAGCTGTTGTTTTTCTATGTTTTTCTTCTTCTCCGCATACGTGCGTGCATATGTGTAATTATGGGTAAATGTGTAGATGCGTTTCTGGATTTGAGTATCTCCTCACCTTGCAAGTCTCTTTT
Source organism: Cryphonectria parasitica EP155 (assembly GCF_011745365.1). NCBI lineage: Eukaryota > Fungi > Ascomycota > Sordariomycetes > Diaporthales > Cryphonectriaceae > Cryphonectria > Cryphonectria parasitica. The sequence goes on from NW_024468909.1 coordinate 2,656,792, forward strand.
TTGTCTAGACTTTGTAAGACAGCCTCTAATCATAGCAGCAGGCATTGTTTAAGTTGTTTGCATAATAATTATAATAAAAGAAGAGCAAATTCCATAGCCCGCTATTATAAGCCGTAAGTTGCAATAGTTGAATAAGACAGAAGATGAATACAGTCCATGTTCCAGTATGCTTGCGGATTAGAAGGAATCCGGAGGATGGCCTTTGCAAATATGCTTAGAATAGTCTGTGACCTCCTGAGATTTTCCCTGATATAATCTGTAACCTCTTGAATATTCTTCGGGATGATGTATGGCTTTTCCAAAAATTTCATAAGATCAAGTGGCTAAATAACTCATGCTTTTCAATTGATTTGTTTATTAGTGAATTATTCTATTCTTTCCCTATGCCCGATTTGAATGTCCTCTTCTCTTCCTCTATCTAGCATCCATGTTGAACCTTCAGATGTAGAATGTGACATCAGGACCAGTATCGTAGACGAATGTACAGACAACACCTACATTCTTTATGCGATCTCCAAATAAACACCGCCAGGCGTGGCCTGGTTGATAGCAGCCAGAAGCCCATGCATGGGTGTGACACAGGTGAGGTGGTCGAAACCCCTGGTCTTTGGCAGAAGATTGCCAGATTCCATACTGATACGGTTCCCAGAGACATCCAGGTCGACAGTCTTGTATTCTAGCCTGCCCAAAGGATACCCTTCATTTTGAACCGAGGTCCACGACGACAGCATCCTCGTCACCTTGACCCGCAAATGGGCGCGCAAACGAGCTCGGGTCGTCCGGTGGCTCGAACTTGGGCATGCTGATGACACAGGCTGGTGAGGCCTTTATGACCACGTGGGAGCCGTTGCTGGTCGCGTGGCTGTAGGTAAAACGTCCTACGACATCGTGCTAGGTACAGATGGTAAAAACCTGTCTTATGATCTATCTTGAAGACGACATTGCTTCCTCCAGCGTCGACCCATCCTTTGTTCCACGATACACTTTGGTGTCCACACTTTGACGCGCCTTCGGTTCATGTTGGAGGGACACTTGTCAATATTCAACAGGGACAAACACTGCGGTGACGTGCACAGGTGGGATGGAAGGATTCGACAGATGAGCAGATAGGTGTAAATATACATATTTTGTTGGCCAGCCCGCATAGAGCTCGAGAAGGATTTGTATGAATGAGGGCAAATTTTTAAAAAGACCGAATGTTTGCTGTAGCCCTCACAAGTGAAGCCGGAGCTATAAATTTTCTCTATTGTTCACGGAGGGCAGAGCAAAACGATGGCAAGCAACGCATACTTGACAGATTGCGATGGGGATTTACAACCAAGTATCCAGATCCACCTTCTTGCTGTATTAAGTCAGTGTTTCCAGAGCTGACAAGCTGGAGAGAGCATCCCAAGGTGCCAGAGATAGCTCCATCTTTGCTGCTGCCGACAGAAGCACCTAGACGTGTCTGGATAGAGTAGTTGGTTTCGACAGAGGAGGCGTTGTATGCAGCCGGAATTCTGAGACCAAGGCGTTCACGGCCTAGGTGAGGCATGAACAACTTCGGACGAGAAGAGGAAGCGGAGGAAGCGATGGCGAGCTCATGGTTGATGGGGGGAAAATGGGGCAACCTTGAACACCTGAATCCAAACAAGACGGAGCAGAGTCCCAAGTACGTACTTGAGTGGTCAAGTTAAGAAAGAACAATCCAAGAACATGATACAATAAGGGGAGGAACAGGTGTGGTAGGTCAGAAGGGGCTTTAATCACTGGCCAAGGATGGCCGAGGCATGTTGTAATTCTTAACATTGAGGGCTCTTGCAAATTCGTCAGTATGGTTATGAATTTTTTGACCACGGCTCTTCATCATGTAACTTCACATAAAGAAATGATCTAGGACTCTGGATTAATCGAGGGACTAACAAGCAGTTAATCAGAATAAAATTCTGTGCCGTCTTTTTTTGACTACTGATATAGTTGCTACAGTACAAGGATTCACAACAATATGCTCCAGTTTCCTTCTGTATAGTGGCATAACTTTATCTATTTGCTACATCAAACAGGAAATGACTGCTTTACAGATTGAGAATGAAACGCTATTGACACTGAATATTCTAAGTTATCTGTGTTACCTGTACTTTGCGGAAATATAAGAACATAGTCCAGTGCAGCCATGTCAGTGGTCCATTCTGTGACATGTTCGCATATGTTCTCTGTAGAGTTGATCAAGATGGCTGGAAAAGAATGACTACGAAGATTGATTATTTCTATCTGAACTTTCAGAGCATCCTATGTGTCCAATTTACACAGTGTATGCTGGACAGAGTTCAGAAGAGGGCCAGGCAAGGCTGACTCTAGCATAAAGAGGCTGACTCAAAATTTGGTCACTAATCTGCTACAGTGACTTGATGGTGCTAAGGTGTTTGAGCTTTAACGCCTTACAGTACAGCCGGGAGGCTGACAGCCCACTAGTCTAACTTTCAGGGTTCGGGTTTACCAACGCCAAACGATCGAGACGCGAATTTGCCCAGCATGGACGCACCAACGTCATCGTCCTCAAATTCAACCTCAACCTAATTCAGCTTTACCATCGTCCACAGTGCCACGAGATGCCGCCCGATCCCATACTGGACGAAGAAGACTACGCATCGTCCGAAGACTCGGACTTTGCCCCCGACGACGCGCCCGAGCGTGAGGGCGAGGCAGAGTCGTCCGAAGACGAAGAGGCTGCAGAAGATGGCGGCGCCGAGACCACCACGACCACCACTACCCAAGCAGCACCGTCTGCAGGACGCAAGAGGAGGAAACAGGGGGGTGGTGGTGGCGATGGTGAGGAAGCAGAGGATGCGGGGTTCGAGAATTCTGGAGATGAGGCGATCATAGAGAAGGGCAGGAAGAGGCGGAAGAAGGGACAGCAGGCGCAGAGAGACCATGATGACGAGGGCGGGGAAGGGGGCTTGATCAAGACGCGTAGTATGCGTGCTGTCGAGTGAGTCACTTGGCTGAAATTTTTCTTTCTTTTCTCCCTGGTGAATAGTCCTGCTTCCACTGGGATGTTTTGCTGACGAGACCTGTAGAAAAGCAGAGCGCAAGACACAAGTGGCGGCAGGGCCCGTGACAGTCGATGTCGATGCACTGTGGGCCTCCATGACGGCCGCACCGGCGATCCCTACAACACACGAGCCGCAGCCAGCTGCAGAGGATGTACAGGAGGGCAACACGGAACAGCGCGGGACCGGCGCACAAGAACCCGGCGCAGAGGCAGAGCCCAGCGACATGATCAAGATCAAGCGGACGTACAACTTCGCGGGCAAGGTCCACACAGAGGAGAGACTCGTGCCGCGCGACTCTGCAGAGGCCAGGCTGTATCTCGCGTCCAAGGGCGCGGGCGCGGGCGACCCAGGCGCTGAGGGCGCCACAGCCACTGCGGATGGGGGTGGCGAGGGTGAGCCGGATAGGCGCATGCCGCGCAAGGCGTTCCGGTCGGTGTTCGAGCCGGTGGTGGTGACTGCCGATGGCCAGCGGACGGACCTGAACCTGGGGATCGCGATGCGCCTGCAGGCGCGGGAGAAGGCCAAGAAGCTGAACACGGTGGAGAAGTCGCGCATGGACTGGGCCGGGTTCGTGGACAAGGAGGGCATCAAGGACGAGCTGGTGCTGGCGGGGCGGGCCAAGGGGTCGTATGCAGACCGGCAGGACTTTTTGGCCCGGACGGAGGCGAGGCGGGAGGACGATGCGAGGCGGCTCAGGCTGGCGGGCAAGGCTTGAGGTTGCTGTCTTGTCTGGTTTGCGGGAAGGGGTTCACGAATTGCATGATTGGCGTTCTTTTCCCGCTTTTTTTTTTGTTTGAGATTACTATGGAAGTGACGGTTGGCTAGAGATACCCTTTGCTATAGAGACAAAAAAACGTTGGTGGTGGTCATTTCCGTTTTCCCACAACAAAGAATCACAGCTTTGGCTTTGCTCCTGGAGGCAGCAACTGGACATCCTGATACGGCAACCCAAGAAACTTGTAGACGTAGTTGAACCTAGTTCCCCCAACAAGTCAGCAAATTTGTCTCCTCTGGGTCAACAATTCTCAAGAGGACAAGAATGTCTTACCTGTCACTCCCGAAAAAAGGCTCACTCTTCCCCTGCGCATTGGTCACCCACAGCCACGGCGCCCCAAAGGCACCTTTGTCCAGAGCCTCCTGGGTGGTCCTGGTGAGCATGTCCTTGACCTCCTGTTCCTTGGCCGCCACCAGGATCGTCTCGCACTCCTTGGGAGAGAATAGACCCGAGTCGGCAAGCACCTTGGCGAGCACGTCGACCTGCGTTAGATTCAGGTTGGGCGGCGTCCAGAAGGCGTGGAAGAGGTGCTCTAGCATGGCGTGGTACGTCTCGGTGGGGTATTGACGTTTAATGTAATGGAGGCACCGCAGGGGCTAATGTTTCACCGTTTGTTTAGAAGGGGGGGGGGGGCAAGTTCAAAAGAAGAAAAATAGAAAAATAGGTCGGCTTGAGTACAAAGTACTGACAAGTATAGTATGTCCCATGGACATGAGATCCTTAGGGAACCGGATCTGAGGCCGCCCGAAATGGTTCACTGCCCGGGCTGCTTCGTGATTGGTCCCGTAGAGTGCTTTGGCTGGGACGCTCCATGGCGGTTTGTTGCCTGTACCCGTTGTGTTTGTGAGGTTAGTAAATCACAAGTGTCCTTGCGAAGGCTCGGGCAGTAAGTAGATGAATAATCATCTTGCTCACCAGTCTTTGCGTTCACCGCGCCAATTAGCATCGGATGGAATCTGGATCGTCATCTTGTGAGCTTGGGCACCCTGGGTTTACCTCGACCCCAGATACTCACTCAACGTCGACGCCATGAGCTTTCAGTGTGCTCAGATTGTCGACGAGGTACACGAAGCCGAGGTAGCTGTACAGAGACGCTGGCGATTGGGCGAGCACCTTGTCAGCGATTGCCATACGCAGTACGCAAAAAGACTAGAAAAGGTAATTCTCACCAATATCAAAATAACAATCGATCTTACCACCCATCTTTACAAGCGCAAACTGAAACGCAATCGGATGGTTGTGAACAGAAAAGAAGAAACAGAGGGCATGCGAGTCTGGAAATTGTTGAAGAGGAGGATGGGTTCCCCGGTAGGTATCAATTACATAGTTTCGCATCCCCTGGTGAGGTAGGTGAACAGCATGCCTCGGCTCACTGCAACGTCCCCCTGCCACTCAGTACTAGCTAGCGACTTACAGCACTATGCCCGATCAGTAATCAGCCTAGAGACAACCGACGATAGGCACTAATTAGTACATGCCATACCTGAAGACAAACAGCGACGAGTAAGAACAATATATAGCACCTACTCGACTATACACACACATACACAACCAGACAGGATCGTTTGGAATGTAGGTCACTGCTATGTTGGACGACCACTATCACAATCACGACCACTCGCACTCGGAGTCATCATGTCCCAAGACAAGCCTGTAGCTCTGGTCATAGGCGCCTCGAGGGGAATAGGGAGACAGGTAGCAATCGATCTTGCTAGGAACGGCTACAGAGGTAAGTTCAGGAAGAAGAAGGAGAAGAAGAAAAAGGAGGCGGAAAAGAGAGAGGCTGAAAGTTATACACATGAAATCTTTTGTCTCTCTCTCTCTCCCTCTTCCCGCAGGGTATTAATATCGACTTCTTTATAGTGGTCGTTGCAGCCAAATCCACCAGTGATGCCTATTCCTCGACGACGCCTTTCCCACCCGATCCCAACTCACCCCAGTCCACCATCAGCACTGTTGAGCGAGAGATCCGAGAAGATGGTGGTGAGGCCATCGCCATTGCTGTCGATGTCAGGGACTTTGGAAGTATTGAGAAGCTGGTCGAGCAGGCTGTTCAAGTATGGAAAATGAAGACATTACTCCCGTTCTCCTCCTTCTTCCCAGCCTGCACGAGCCCTTCCTCCCTTCTTGTCCCATCGCCTAAAGACCTTCCCCCACTGCTAACAAAACCTCCACCCTCGTTCAAGACATACCATCGGCTAGACGCCCTGATATACAACCCCGGCGCCATCTGGTGGGCCTCCGTCAAGGACACGCCCATGAAGCGCTTCCAGCTGATGCAGCGCGTCAACATAGAGGGCCTCTACGGCGCCGTGCAGGCCTGCCTCCCCCATCTTACCCTGCCCCGGCAGAACGGGCGCATCGTCATCGTCAGCCCGCCCATCTACAGCCGCTTTTTCCGAGGCAAGACGGCGTATGCCATGGGCAAAGTGGGCATGAGCGTGCTGACCAAGGGGCTGGGGATGGACTTGGAGCGACAGGGTATGGTGGCGGAGGCGGGCTGTGCGGTGACGAGTCTCTGGCCTGCTGTGGTAAGTTCTTCATTCTGTTTCCTTCCTGCTTTTTCCATCTGTCTCATGGCTCTCTCTCTCTCTCTCTCCCCCTTTTCCTCGAGAGCAGAAGAAATGATTTGGATCTTGAGCTAACATTGCTTTCCCAAACCAAGTCTATACAATCCGCAGCAACCCAACAGGTCACCCGCACCAACCCCGCCGAAACCAGCGACCTCCGCAAGCCCACCATCTTCTCTGACGCCATCCTCGCCATCCTGCGCGCGCCGGCACCCGTCGTCAACGGCCAGCTGCTCCTCGACGAGGATTTTCTGAGGGCGCACTGCGGCGTGACCGACTTCTCGCGGTACTCGGTTGTGCCGGGGGCTAGTCCGCGGCGGATCATGCCGGCTGAGCTGCCGGATTTGTCGGTGAGGGAGCAGGATGACGAGGGGAGGCGGTATGATAGTGCGGCGGCGAGGAGGAGGGAGGCTGGGGGGAAGTTGTGAGGCGAGGGCATGCAACTGTGATTCATTGATCGACCACAGGGTCGAAGGCCGAAATGAAATGTAATAGGACAAGACGAGATTGATGTCTCGAGATGGTATTATATTACTGACAGAAAACACTTGCCAATGTTCAGCCACAACTACTATGGAATTTTCTTTTGGGATATCCAGACACTTGTACAAAAATCAGCCCCATGGCCGAAACACAGCTGGACCCGCACCCAACGATGTAGGCCCTGGGGAAAAGAAGAAGGGGGAAAAAAAGGCCCATATGAACACAACTAGAATCAGAATCGCTGACCCATGTAACGCCTTCCCTTTGCAAACCTCCGCACCCAGCCGTTTCTGGGATGTAATTCTATATCCAAAAGTGAGGTACTTTTCCCCATCTGATTCCCGAATGAGATAGATCACAGCGTCTCCGTGCTCTGGTTACCCTGTCTCCGAGCAGCGCCCTGCTCCTCGTCTTCACTCCTGTCGGTATCGGATTTCGCAGCGACACCAAAGAGGTCGCCCACAGCATGCGTCAAACTTTTGGCACGATTCCGAAACCCCCTCCTTTTTGGGCCGTCGATGGGCGACTCCCCATCGAACTCGCCATCTGCTGTGCGGCTCCGCTCGATGGCGCTCATGATGCCCACATCCTGCTGGTCCTGGTCGAGCTCATCTTGTGGCACAAACAGGCTGTTCCTCAGACTGGGCCGGCTGAGCCGCCTTCGCGACTGCGGTCGCTTGGCCGTGGGTGAGTCCGTCAGCAAGGTGGAAGGGACCAGACCCCGGACGGCCGAGTCCAAGGGCGAAGGTGAGAAAATGTGGCTGCTGTAATGATGAAGTCGTGACCGAGGCGCAGATGTGGAGGCGCGCGGCGTTGAGTTGACGTCGGAGGTGACGTTCAGTATCGGAGTGTCCTGGTTCGATGGGGATCCAGGATGAGTTGGAGGCTCGGAGTAAATAGGGGTGTTGCTTGATATTGTGACTGCAGAATCTGTTGAAAAGGCCTGCTGAATCCCTGGATGCACAAGCGGCTCGCGTGACGGCGTCCGCAGGAGTGGTGCAGACTCTGTGGCCTCATTTGGCGTGAGAAGCGATGCCCTTGAGTTTGCACCTCCCTGAGATCTGGGTGTCGGCACGCCCGTCTCCGCGAGGACTGCCAGAGGTTTGTTAACGGCATCCATGAAGCTCACCCGGGATGATCGCCGGCTTCTACCACCACTGCTACGACGCCTGTGCACCTCGGGCGATGGAACCGCGGGCATATCCTGCTCTGCGAGATGGATGGTATCCTCGACATCCTCCTCGTCGGATAGTACTTCCTCATCCTCGTCCCCGTCCGCCGGCGGCCGGCCGCTGGTGATGAGGAACACGCCAAAAAAGGTGAGAAAGCAGCCGCCAATGAATTTGATAGCTCGTTCTGGGGTAGTGCGCTCGAAGTCACGGTAGAGGACAGCACTTCCGATAATCACGCACAGCGTGAAAGACACAAACTGGATCGGTATAACCTGCGTCGAGTCGAACCTTTGCAGGGCCTTGTTCACATAGCGGATCTGCATGATGGCCGTTCCGAGTAGGATCGCTATCAAGACGTACGTGACCGGTGTGGTGAACGCTCTTAATAATGTGGATGATAGCATGGATGCCACACCCTTGGTAGAGAGGGCAGTATAGCCGCCTGGGGGCATCTCGTCAGCATTTCTTGAAACCTAGCATAGAAAAGAGACAGCACTGGCGTACCAAATAGGCCGACAAGGCCAAGATCGATCAAAATGGTGCGGTTCCCGTATTTTGGGCTCAGCCACATGAGGAGAACGATCAGGCTACATGTCACAGCCATGTACGTCTTGAACCCCATGGTTGTGATGTGCTCCCACACATCATGAGGCTCGAGCTTCGTTTCCTGGGTGTTGGCGCTCAGGACGACTGTCACGGCGCCGCCCACGGCAATGACGACGCCCCAGAAATCCCGTCTCCTGAACTTCTCCTTGAAGAAAATCGGCGCGATGACGCAGTTCGAGATGAGGGCCACCACACCCAGCGGCGAGACGATTGACGCGGGCGCAAAGCCGTAGGCCAAGAAATTTCCCATCTCCCCCACGGTGATCAGGATCTGGCCCAGCCACCAGTACGGCGACTTGAGGTACGTCGAGGGCGCCTTGGGCATGTCGTCGTCTTCAGAGTTCTCGGACCAATGTGTATCTTCGGAGCGAAACGAGCTCGTCAGAGGGTCCGACTCGCCCGCGCCGTCATCCCCGTCCCTGTCCCCATCGGCCCTGGTGCTCCCGTCGGCCGCCTCGTCGAGGGCGCCGTACCCCCGCGATGAACCGCCGCCGTTCTTTGCATTCTTGAGGGCCTGCTTGGCGCGCTCGCGAGCTCGTTTGCGCTCGCTGTGGAGGCGGGTATGGGCATAGCGCTGGACGTTGAGGGCGAGGGCGATCAAGATATTGCCCACAATCGCAGTGGTGATCCCAATGATTGAGGCCCAGTTCTTTGTAGAGTCGCCAGGAGAGCCATCACCGCCGTCGCCGCCGCCGTCGTCGAAGAGATAATTTGAAGATGTATAGGAGGGTATCAGGTACGGGATGGTTCGAGCGGGCAGAGAGGACAGCGTCGGTAGGTACATGGCCGCTCAGAGGCCGTCAGTCGCGGCTGGCCGAGGACTCGAGTAACGTCTGGGTCTGGTTGTATCATGGGTAGGCGTGGTGCTGAGATGCTCAATTCTCGCGGGCTGGGGGGTTGTGATGAGCGAGGGTGGTCGTATGGCAAAGTTCTTGTCGTTATGCGAAGGTGCTGAGGGGGTTAAGTTCGCTTTCTGGGGCCGAGAGGGCCGAGAAGGGGGAAAGTTTAATCAGGCACAAGCGGATTGAGCACAAATGTCGATAAGAATAGATGACGACAGCCGAAGGAAGAGAAATGAAACACGGTCCAGAGAATGCACGGGATACTTTGATTCCCAAATATCCAACAAGAAAAAACCCCGAAATCCGGGTTGGAAACTGATCAGCTGCAAGAACACAGTGGAGGGGAACAAAAAGATGGATTGTAGAAGAGAGGTGCCTGCAGCTAAACCTCAAATGTTGTCGTCAATGGGCAAAAACTATTCGATTGATCTAGGGAGGGAGGGAGGCTTATCGTCTGGGGGCCTGTCAGATCAGATCAAGGCCTCGAGTTGGGCTGCATGAGGCCATGCGATGCGATGCCGTCATGTCCACCTTAGCGGTGCTGGTAGAGAGTACTAGGCTCCAGTGGGCTGGTTCATAGAGGGGGGTGGGCAACTGGTAGGGCTCAGTGGTCGGGCCCCTGAAGAACCGCTGCCATGGGTACCCGGGCCTGTGCCAGGGCATCATGAAAGGACCCTGGAACGGCCCGAGCAGGGAAACTCGTATAATCAAGTACTTACTAAACATGTTCTTTCACAACTCGACGAGTCGAAGTATATTGAATCCCGGACATTCCGAGCGTATAGAACACGAGATCTCGGAAGGGATTCGACATTTATGGATGTAACATAAGTAGTACTCTTATGAAACGCTCGACACCAATATAACTTCAATCTGAAGGAAAAAGCACGAGCTGCCATCCGCTTCTTAGGATCTACGCAGCACGACGCACTCGGGATACGTAGGTACTGCAACGAACACAATATGCTCTTCAAACACTATCCCGAGTCCGAAAGAGGTCAGAGCGTCTTAGCATATCCACTCAGCTGTAACAAGAAGTAGGGTTCTATCCAGTATGGATACTCCATCAGGAATGTGCTGCTTGATAGTAGGTGCTAAGTGTACTCTTTGTAAGATCCGTTGAACAAACCCATCAAGCCTCGCCAACATATGGATAGTGTGGAGGGGTTCAGAGGATCACCACTAGAAACTACAAGCTGGCTGCGGGGTATGCTGAGGTGTCTAGAGGAAATGATACACAACTGGGTCTTGGAAAATATATAGGGTACATATGTGTTGTTATGTGTTGTTATGAGTCCCACCCATTGAAGGAAATAAGATGAACAAGGCGCAGCAAGTCTACTGTAAGTAAGTAACATAGTATGTTTAGCATCATGTTACATAGTATGTTGGAATAGAAGCCTGTGGAAACAGTGCCTTTTGCCCCCACTCGCGGGAGGGCCCGCAGTATTTGCTTGACATGTGAACCCTGGAAGCAACGCATCGAACTTCGCCTCACTCACCTCATTTCCATCATTGACAAAATCACTACCCACCTTGCTTATGACTCCACGATTCCGAGAGAGATTTCTCCCACTTTTCAAATCCCAACACTGACTCGCCTCGAGCGACCTGATTAAAAAGTTCTTCGAGGAAGCCGTGCTTTTGCTCTGGACGGATTCCACGAGCCGCCCGGTTGTTCCGAGTTTCTCCATTTGCCATCGAAAGCACAGTGCGATGCCCGAAGACGATCCCCAATCGTCAAAGAACCCCTTCATCAGATTTAGGCAGCACGTTGACGCGCGCATTGGAAGTGGTCTGTCGCTCCTGACAGGAGGGCCAGGGCCAGATCGTGTCTCAACAACACCTCAGCCAGATCCTCTTTCCACGCATCGATCCACCCCCTCCGAGCATACTGAAGCAGCCCGCTCAGCTTCGGGTCTGCCTTCTAGCACGCAAGCGATGTCGCCAGGCCCCTTTGACCGCAACGTCCGGACAACGACAGAGTACTGGAACGACTGGGCCCAGTCCTCGCCTTACTCCCCGTACAACCTCCGCCACCTGCCCCAACCAGTGCCCAATGACCTACCCACTGACGTTGCCGCCGGCGATGGCCACCTCTTTGGCTACGAGGACGCCTTTGAGGACCTCCTGGCAGCCGCTGCTGACCAACCCCTGATGGACCTCCGCAAGCATGTCGAATACAAACGCATCGTCGCCAGAGCCTTCAGGCACGGTGAGGAGCCTACCTTGTTCTGGGCCAACCGCCTCGTGAATCGCGGCCTGCTGCAGAACCCCCTGCCAGCGGCCGACCTGAACCCCGGCCAGAGACGCCATGAAGTAGATACAGCCGCACCCGAGGAGCAGGTTGCGGGCCAGCGCCCCGGGTCGGTGGAGCAGTGGTTTGCCGAGCGGCGGAGGCGGGCTGCGGAACTGGAACTCCAGGAGGCGAGGCGACAGCAGGAGTTGTTTGAAAGCAGGAGGAATGACCTGTTCAAGCAATTTGATAAGAATGTTACCTTCAACCCCGCGGACTTTGTTCGTCAGGTAGAGCAGATGGCACAGGAGTTTACAAAGGAGGTATGCCAAGCGGACCTTGAGGAGTGGAAGAAGGATGCTATGAAGAAGTTGGATAAGGACTTTACATTTAACATCGCCGACATTTTTCGCGAGGTGAAGCAGGTGGCAGAGGATTTCAAGAAGGATGTATCGGAGGTGTTCGACCTCGATGCTTTTCTGAGGACCGATGATGACAAGACACCGCAAAGAAGGCAGCAGCCTGCGAGCGAGGACGATCTCTTCTCCGCCATCGAAAGCGCTGTGGCAGACGCGGATACGTCGTTCAGGAACTTCGCCAAGGCCATGACGGGTGATACACAAAAGAATGAAGACGCTGAGACGTCCTGGCCTGCTGTACAATGGGCAGGATCGCAGAAGGGGCAGGCGCCACAAACGGAGGTGGTGACTCATGATGAGTCGCACGGCAAAACGATCAAATCAACGACCCAGCACGTTGACATGTTTGGTTATGTCCACCAAAAGACTGAGATTCGGACACTGGACAAGGATGGCAATGAAGTCAGCCGGGAATCTCGATACACCGTCCACCCTTCTTCTGACAAGGAGAACCAGGCCTTAACACAGGCCGGCCGGATCGAGTCTTCAGGTGTCGATCGCCAGGATGAGAAGGATGAGAAGGATGAGAAGGACAAGACTGTAGGCACTACAGGCAGATCCTCGGGCTGGTTCTGGCGATGAATCACGAAGAATGTTGAGCAGGGCAGTTAGTATGGTTTCCTCCGCTCCCTCATTCGAACCTAAAGCTCTCTACTCTTTACTGAAATATATTTCATGAACTTGCTGCCAATTCTCAGTTGTAAGAACATCGTCCTCTGCGTACTTCTCAAGATGTCTTGAGATGGGTATCTCCAAGCAGGCACGAGGCTTATCTTTCACGTATTCAATGCCATGCTATACTATAATACGGACAACCTTATAGACCAATCATCGTCACTTGTAAGAGGTTCAATATCAAATCCTGTCAGAGAAACTAGATATGATTCACCGCCGCACCTATTCCTTCCTAGGATATGTACTCGGGTGCCCCTTAGTCTTTGCAAACTTCTTGATATCGCCATTCAACACGGCCTGCACGATCAACCAGATGGGCGTCATGATCCACATCATGATGGTATCGACCAGGGCGTTGTTCCTGGCCGCGCTCCCCAGCGATCCCCACCTCATCAGATGGCCCAGCAGCGCGACGGTCACGTAGTACTGCCCCGCCTCCAGACCGGCGATGGACTTGCGCGCGACCTCGTCCGGGGTCTGCTGCGGGTCGTCCTTCTCCAGCTGGATCGTGATCTCGGGCTTAACGCGCTGCTCGTGCTCAAAGCCGGGCGACAGGATGGTACCCGGCATGACGACGTGGATCTTGACGGGCTGGTCCGGGTACAAGAGGGCCTCCTGTGTCAGGGTGTCGGCGAGGCCGCGGAGGGCCCACTTGGAAGGGTTGTAGGTGGTGTAGCCCACCACGCCGTAGAGGGCGAGCACCGACGACGTGAAGATGAGGTGCTTGGGCTGGTCGGCGGGGAACCGGTTGGCCGGGGACCACCACGCGCGCAACACGGCGTGGGCCATCTCGGAGGAGCCAAAGAAGTTGATGTCCATCTCGCGGCGCATCTCGGGCATGACGCGGTCGTCGTGGAAGAGCATCGGCGTGCTCGTCCCAGCCACGCACCAGACTATGTCGGGGGCCTGGCCGTTGTTCCACTCTGTGACCTGGGACACGACGGAGGGGGCGTAGTCTGGCTGGGAGACGTCGCATGGGATGGAGTGGAAGCGTTGTGAGGGTGACTTGGCGGCAGCCTGGTAAGGCGTGAAAAGCAGACATGTCAGCCACGGCTTTAGATATTACCAGGGAATCTTAGAGGAAGCCACCAGCTACCTACCGAGACCTGCTTCAGCGCCTTCTCGAGCTTCTCAGCGCTGCGTGAGATGATCACGATGTTTGCGCCCTTGGCGGCCAGTTGACACGCCACACTCAGTCCCATACCCTCAGAACCTCCTGTGACGAGGACAGTCTATATTCATGGTTTCGAAAACTCTCACATCAGTCATTTGCGCATCTCAAGCATGGAAGTTTCAAGGTGCCAGGCGTACCTTGCCCTCGACGGGCATCTGATTCTTGCTAAAGAAACCCATGGTGGACGCGATGGTGACAGCCAAGAGACCTGCAGCAGCCGCAGTCAAGTGAGACGTCTTGGCCGACTTTATGTAGTCCATCACCTCGCTCAACGGCAGCAGAGGCAGGGTGTTGGATCTGAACTGAGGCTCAGTAGGCTGCGATGAGATGAGCTCACTTCAGCTGGAGGGGCTCCTGTCAATCAGGCAAGGTTGTTGTTGGGTCCCTACTCTAGCCAATTTTGCGCAAACAAGCCCCCAACCGCCCACATCTGATTTATCAGGAGAGAGCTGAGCTGTTATGTGGTCCTGATTGGCCCTACAATTTTCCCAAGGTAACACGAGGATGAGGGGATGAAATCTGACGGGCAGTAAGGGAGAGTGTTCTATGTAAGATGCTGAGGCCCATGATTACGGCTACCGCTGTCTACTTAACTATGTGCTATATCTATAGTAGCAGAAAAGGTACCGCAGTAGTACTCTGCCGTTGTCGTAGTACCCCTGCATGTGTTAATGTGGGCGGGCAGTGATTCTTATCGATAAGAATTTTCTAGTGGGACCCCCCTGGTCTTGTCTTTCAAAAGGGCCTGGAAATTTTTTGGGTGTCAATTGTACAACCGAAACCAAGTTCTGTCGATCAAGCCCGTGTGCTTTTTCCGCAACGCCAAACCTCACATATCCTGTGGCCCGTTCGAATTTCCTCTTTGGAGAAATAGAGGGAGTCACAAACCATGGCCAAAAAGAGAAAGGCGACGCGCGCCTCGGGGCCGTCAGGCCCAAGAGACCTCAACCCCGCCGACGCGCGACTTGCCATCCGCACCTACGAGGACGTCGCCGACGACCAGGAGCAGTACTTCCTTGACAAGGATAAGATTATGCTCGAGGATGAGCCACGATCCAAGCGTGCTCGCACCGACGACCGGATAGATGACTTCCTGGAAGCATCCGACGAAGAAGTCCTCCGGGGAGACGACTCCTCCGATTCTGATGAGGAAGATGAGTACCAGGAGCTGCAGAAAGCCGCCAAGGCCCAGGCAAAAAAGATCAAGAAGAAGTCAGGCGGCGCTGCCGACGATGACGAGGAGGAGCAGGCTGGTGATGAGGGGGGCGATGAGGGCTGGTGGGGAGACTCGAAAAAGGAGTATTACAACGCCGACGCCATCGAGACGGAGGCAGATGCCCTAGAAGAGGAGGCCGAGGCGAAGAGGTTGCAGCAGAAGAAGCTTGCTGATATGGACGAGGCTGATTTTATCTTCGATGAGGATGAGTGGGTCGCACCAGCGGAGGAGGCGCAGGACGGGGCCGATGTTGTCACGGAGGAGCTGAAGGATATCGAGGTCACGGACGACATGGGCCCCGTTGAGAGGTATCGGCTGCTGCAGGCGAGGTACCCCGAGTTCGTGCCTCTCGTTGAGGAGTTCGAAAGACTGCAACCACAACTTGTCCAGTCACAAAAAGAGGCGCAGGGCAAGCCGGCGCAATCCCTGGAAGTGGCCAAGCATTGGATTCTGGGGTGCTACGTCGCGGCGCTTGCAAGCTACTTTGCCGTGTTGACATCACCATCACGAGAGTCGAGCGAGCCTCAAATCTCGCTCAGTCCAGCAGAACTCCGGGACCATGAGGTCATGGAGACCCTGGTGAGCTGCAGGGAGGCTTGGCAGCAGATCAGAACCCTGAAGTCTGTCACGGAGCTGGCTGGCGACATGGAACTGGACTCTGCCGAGGAGAGGGACATGTTGATGGTCAAACAGGAAGCCAACTCGATCAAGAAGGCGAAGAAGAAGGCTGAAGTCAACGGCGACAGCGAGAAGAAGAAGAAGAAGACCAAGGCAGAGAAGGAGAGGCTGGCCAAGATGAAGGCAGTCGAGGCATCGCTCGCCGACCTGGACGGTCTCGTTACGAAGACGAAGAGGGCTAAGAAGTCCAAGACTGTCAAACCAGCTGCAGACAACCACTCAGACTTTGGCGAAGAGGAGACTCTGGATGCAGGGACGGCTGCTGACAAGGCGGCAAAGAAGAAGAGCCTGCGTTTCTACACGTCGCAGATTGTCCAGAAGGCCAGCCGCCGCGCTGACGCAGGACGTGACGCTGGTGGCGACCTGGATATCCCATACCGTGAGCGCCTCAGGGACCGTGCTGCCCGACTCAATGCCGAGGCCGAGCGAAGAGGCAAGAAGGACTCCAAGCACGGCACCGAGCTGGGTGATGATGAGAGCAGCGGCGACGAGAAGGTGGCCAAGCAAGTGCGCGACAACGAGGACGACTATTACGACATGATTGCGCATCGCACCAAAGCCAAGAAGGACGACAAGACCGCGCGCAAGGAGGCGCTGGCGGCGGCGAGCATAGCGGACCGCGTGGTAGAGGTGGAGACGGTGGGCGAGGACGGCAAGCGAAAGATCAATTACCAGATAGAAAAGAACAAGGGCCTGGCGCCGAGGAGGAAGAAGGATGTGCGCAACCCGAGAGTGAAGAAGAGAAAGAAGTACGAGGAGAAGCAAAAGAAGCTGAGGAGTATGAAGGCTGTGTACAAGGGGGGAGAGGGCCCAGGAGGATACCAGGGAGAAACCACAGGTATCAAGACGGGACTTATCAAGAGTGTCAGGCTGTAGAGATACAAATACATCATATGACATTCTCACTGAATTTATACACAAAAGAATGAGCCCTCGATTTTGGTTTAATTTTGTGCCTTCTGTTCTATAATTCGTTGTGAAAGTGGTTGAATTGTTGTGTTCAGTATGTAAAGAGTAGTATGTGTTGGTTGCGAAAGTATGGCCAACCGGTGCCGACTCGGCTTAGCTGCTCTGCACTGAGATGACAGCATGCGAGCTTCGGAGTGCATTTGTCTCCCAAGACCACGACACAACAACGCAACAACTCCAATCAAGCGCAACAAATTCTCACAAATACTCAACTTATCGGGGTCGAATCCGATCGAGCCTCAAAAGACATGATAATACAATAATACATTTTCAATTTCCTCGCGACGATATTGCCGCTATCCTCAAATCGAACCGAATCCTTTTCATCGTCGACCAACCCAAACAACTTTCACAATGGCCGCAAACCTACCCGATGTCGACCTCACAACCCTCAATTCATCTGCCCAGATCTTCTCGGCTGCTCCTTCCTCCTCCGGGCAGACTCTCCCCTCGTACACGCTCCCGCAGATCCGTGCCCTGCACAAACAGATCCACCTCGCCATCGATGACAAGAAGGCCCGCCTGCGCACGCAGGTCGGCGGCAGCTACCGCGAGCTGCTGGGCACGGCTGATGCTATCGTGCGCATGAGGAGCGATATGGACGATGTGCAGGGGATCCTGGGGACGATGGGCGCGCGGTGCGGGAGGGGCGTCGTGGGAGGAAAGGTCGGCGGGCTGGCGAGGTTCACGGGGGAGCGGGAAGGGGTGGTGGAGAGCGGGAGCGGGAGGAGAGATCTGGGAGGTGCGGCGAGGGCAAAGATACTGGCAGGATGCGTCCTTGTGCTTGCGCGCCTGCTGAAGAGCTTCAGCAGGAAGGGGGACAACAGCCAGGTGGTGGACGGGGAGCAGCTGGTGGTTGCGGCCAAGGTGCTGGTGCTGGGACGACTTCTGGTCAGGAGCTTTGATGAGAGCAAGCCTGATGTGCAGGACAGGGCTGCGGTTGAAGCTTCGATCCAGAGCCTAGACAGGCTTCGGAGACGACTGCGGAAGAGTACCGACAAGGTATTGGAGGCCGTGGGCGAGACGACGAGCCGCCAACTTGTTCTCAGGGCTCTCTGTGCATACAGCCTGGCTACCAACTCTGGGACGCGCGACGTTGTTCGACATTTTCTCGACGTCCGTGGCAGCGCGATGGCATCGGTCTTCGACGTGGAGGAGCACAGGAGCACCGTGAATGTGGTGAGAGGCCTGGAGCTTTACACCAAGACCATACTTGATGTACAATTCCTTGTACCCAACAAGCTCACCGAGGCGATAGCATCCCTGAAGAGGGAAGCCCTCCTGTCCAGCTCATCGCTACGCGAAACCGAAGGGCTACGGCTGGACATCTACGAGCGCTGGTGCAGCGAAAAGATACGGGGCTTCAAGCCATCCATGTCGCACGATGATCTAGACGGCAAAAGGGCCGTCGAGATGCTGACAAGCTGGTCGTCCAAGGGCAGCCAGGTCCTGCTCGCCGGGCTGGAGAAGACGCTAGACCGCACGACCGAGTTCAAGATCCTGACCGAGATGCGCACCGAGGTGTTGCAGCTCTGGATACGCGACGGCGGCAAGGCGCGCGGCTTCGACCCGTCCGTGATGCTCGACAAGCTGCGCCAGACGATCAACGCGCACGTCATGGGCGTGCTCGACGCCAAGGTCCACAAGCTGCGCCTCGTCGGGTCCGAGGTGGCGTCCACCCTCGAGGTCTGGCGCGCGGGCGTGACGGACGCGCAGCAGCGGCTCTGGGACGTGGGCTCGCTCGACATGGACCTGCACTACGGCGCCGGCCCGTTCTCGCAGGACGTGATCGGCCGGCTGTACGGGCGCAATGACGCCGTTGCGCGGGCGGTCACGGGGTACAAGTCGTGGGCCTCGGTGATTGATGACGTCGAGGAGGTGGTGGAGCAGCTGAAGAGGCAGAGGTGGGATAACGACGTGGACGAGATCGAAGACGAGGAGACTATCGAGCAGAGGCAGCAGGCTCTGAGCCGGGACGATCCGGCGCAGCTGCAGCAGAGGCTGAATGTTGCGCTGGAGAGGGCCCTTAGGGACCTCGACAAGCAGCTGTCTGAGCTGTGGACGGCTCACGCGGACGGGGACAAGACTGGCAAGGTCGCAATGTATCTCGTGCGGATATTGCGAGACATACGGGCGAAACTGCCCAAGCTTGAAGCTGTGAAGGGCTTTGGGCTCGACATGGTTCCCTCGCTGCAAGAGAAGATCACGTCTGCTGTGGCGAGCGCACCCGTGGATGACTTTGCGAGCAACGCTCTCGCACGGAAGATGGTCGTGGGCCGAAGCTTGTGGGAGGGAAGCCCTGAGCTGCCGACGTCCCCGTCTCCTGGCGTCTTCAGGCTGCTGCGGAGCCTCATCATGGCCATGAGTGATGCTGGGACGGACCTTTGGAGCCCAACCGCTGTCTCTTTGTTGAAGGATCATGTGGGCAAGGAGCTCTCGAACCGCTGGATGCAAGTCTTGGATGCTCACCTCGCGCAATCCGACGTTACAGTGGAAAATGAGAAGTCTGAGGTGGAAGAAGGGGAGCCGAAAGACGAGGATGAGGAAGCCACTGCCGTCGCCGAGACGGCAAAAGAGGGCGATAGTGATGAGGCAACCCAGCAGAATGAGGCGAATCAGACAGAGCAGGCTGCAGAGGAGGCTGCCCAGAAGGTCGTGGCTGACAAGCTACGCAAGGACCTGTTGGTTCAATGGCTCTTCGACATTGGCCTGTTGAAGTGCTCCATTCCTGCGGATGAGCTCAAGACGCTGGAAGAGGCTGTGTGGAAGGAGGCAGAGATTGAGGACACCTCGGCACGCCAACGGCTGAACAAGGCCTCGCAGGAGTACTGGAAGAGGAGCAGCCTGTTATTTGGTCTGCTCAGCTAGTGATATGAAATCCCTACATAGGGCCTGCAATGCCTCATAGCTACAGTGCTGTGACTTTGTTTTTAGAGAAACAAAGAAAAGAAAGGATATACATCTAAAAGAAGCATGATATGCAGATTGCCATGAAGCAGGCGCTTATAGCTTGTGCCTCTTCTCACCACTGGCTAGCTTTCTGAATTCCCTCTGGGGGACCCCGCTGACGAACCTCTCCAGGCCGTCAAACACCTCTCTCACGTTCTGCGTCTCCATGATATCCCTCTCGGGCTGCTTGATCAACTTCTTGATCCCCAGCAAGCTATCGCCTTCCAGATGAGAGCCCAGCCTCTCGTCAATCTCCTTCAGCACCATGGCGTTGAACCTCTCATCCTCCCCCTTACCGGTGCCCGTCTCGAAGATGGCGTTCACGAACCCAGCCTCCTTCAGCTCGCTGGCCTGGATCCGCTTGCTCATGATGAGGGCCTCGTTCGCCTTGGCGTAGCCCAGCCGCAACACGAGGGCGCGCGACGCGCCGCCCTCGGCGACCAGGCCGATGGAGCTAAAGGGGGTCAGGAGGAACGTGTGCGGCGTGCAGTAGATGAAGTCGGCGTGGGCGATGAGGGCGGCAGAGAGCCCGATGACGGGACCGTTGAGACCCACGACGAGGATCTTGGGGTGCGTGTAGAAGGCGTGCGTGATGTTGAGGTTGTTGGCGACGAAGGAGCCCATCCAATGCTTGCGCACGTCGGTGTCGCCCTCGGGGTTGTCCCTGCTGATGGAGACGTCGGCGCCGCTGGAATGAGAGCTTGTGAGTCAAATGACCGATATGAGACGCTTTTTCGGGGGGAGAGCTGTGGAGTGGCCTGGCCTGGTCTGGCTTTTTCGGGGTTTATTTGGGATAAGGCACAGAGAGAGAGAGAGAGAGAAAGAAGGAGAAACAAGAGAATGAAAGAGAAAAAGAATACAAAACAAAGGAGAAGAGAATGACAAGGAAGAAGAACAAAAGAGTAAATGAGTAGGCTGGGGGCGCGGGGATGAGAGATGAAGGGATCGTGAAGGGGAATTTAGAAGAGCCTAGGCCAGACCGAGAAGGGGCGGGACGGGAATGATTGAAATGATAGAGGAGAGACAGGCTTGACAGGCAGGCAGGCAGGCAATACTACATACGCGGAGAAGAAGCGTCCCTTGCCCAAGAGGACGGTGATGTACACCTCATCGTGAGTCGCAATCTCGCGCAGTTTCTTTGCAATGTCGTAATATTGTTGTTGATTCAGAGCGTTCAACTTGGCCTCATTCTGAATAGTGAGGACGGCGACCCGGCCTTTGTATTCCAAGGTCGTTACCGAGTCTGCCATGGTGAGCAAAGACAAAAGCAAACCTGCGAGAATTGAAGAACAATTATGTTTTGCATACAAAAACAATGAAGAATTCAGTACACAGTATCCGGCCGTAGAGCAGTGAAGCTGTCATGTATGTTGTCTCGCGCCGATCTGAATAGTAAGTAGCAGTTATTATGCAAGTACTCTCATTGCAGTGGTAGTAGAGCGTTGGAGAGAGCGGCTCCCCCTCGCGGCTGAGAGAAAGAGATACCTCGGTACAATGGCTCGGCCACTGTGCATACGCCGCAAGTACCAAGTATCTCAGTAGACTAGCGATCCTTAGAGATCGTAGCTTCCCCCCTGCTTTCCCTTGATCTAAACCCCGAGATCGTTCTTGCCTGTTTCAAAGAAATGTGTGTGGGGGACATCCCTGGCACTTACCAGTTCGTAAACAAAACAAACGTCTAGCCCTTCAGGTTTCCACCTTTCCTATCTTCCTTCCCAACCCAAGCTCGGATTTCTAATCCGTGAACTTGTCTCACCCTTTTTTCCTCGTCGCGACCTATCACCTTCATTCCGCCATCCACGGGCACGAAGACAAAAACTATTCAGCGCAAAAACCTCTATCGCTCACCTCGGACAGGAATGCCGGCCACACAAAGATGACGTGCCGCTCGACACACGTCGCTTCATGGATAGTCTTAAACGAGAAGCCGGGAACCGCATCTCCGGCTACGAATGGCCAAGTCGCCGGCCACTGCAGTCCAGGTGAACCGTGAGGCCTCGAGGGGGCAGCACTGGTGGTCCCGTCGCAGCGATGTGGTGTGACTTCTCGGTGTGAAGGCCCAAGGAAAGCAGCATGTCACGATCCACCATCTGAGATCTTGTGTCTTGCTATAAGCAGAGTCGTTTGGCGAAAAGTACCTAGTGGCCCACACGACGTCTCATCTGCATTGGAGAGAGAGAGAGAGAGAAAGGGGGGAGGCGAGAAAGAAAAAAATTGAATCAAAGAGAGACCAAAGGACAGAACAGAGCAGCAGCACGAAGGATGAGGCAAAAATAGGCTCTGTTGAGGCTCACGATAAGTCAGGACCGTCCACTTCTTTGTCGAGGTCGCCGATCACTCTCAGCACCCTGTGGTCTACTGTCTCACCAAAAAAGTTGACATGACCTCAACCGGGACGGGGGCCCATGCGTTCAAATTTCTAGAGCTGGACACCGGAGGAATGGGTTGAGCATGCTGATCGCCCACCTTTTTGGAGCACTCGTCCCGCGGGCAGATCCCATTTGAGCTTCGTGTCTTAAGTTTGCCTCGCTGTGGTGGCCCCCCTCCCCCCTTCCAGGAGGAAAAAATACTTCATGTCACGATAAGGGCCTTCCGTCAAGTGGTGGAGCCGGGGAACGTACTATGGTATGTACCTCTCGAGGGCGGACGGGGTTCTCTTGTCCGCTTGTACCAGGGGAGAAGCCGGGGGGCACCAGATCATGGGAATCTCAAGTGGTTCCTCGCCAATCTAGGGACAGCTGTAGGGCTTTTCTTGTCCCAACCTTTCTGCGCGCGCAGCTCTCTCTCTCACGGGATCATCGTGACCCACATCCTCAATGTTCCCCCGCCCCTCAAGACGTAAGTGTCTCTGTCCGCCGTGCTCCCTTCCTCGCATTTGATGTAGACCCCGGTCTCCCATATTTATATCGTCTCCGCCCTTTTCTGCCTCCTTAGGGTTGCCTGTGTATCAGACATCGGCCCTATTCGTCTGTCGCAGGCGTCTCGCTCCATTCGACACTCAGAGGTGGGAGATATCTCACAGAGAAGGGACTCGGGAAAGGGGAAAAATTAGAAAAAAGAAAAAGAAGATGGCACCCAGACGTACCATCTCCATGGCCTCTCTGAGGACCAGGACATCTGACAACGAGAGCGCCTTTTCTGCCAGGGCAGGCCACGGAGGAGATTTTGGGTTGACCGAGGAACTTCACCATCGACTTTCTTGTCTACCGCCTGCAGACACCGGAAAACATGCCTACCTGTTCCTGTTGGCATGCTTTGTGCTCTCGGCGCTGGTCTGGAGTGAGTATCAATTCCTACTGCCCCCGCCCTCGCCGCCGCCGCCACCACCAAAGATAAAAGACATGGCTGCTGACCTCTTGTTTCTTCGTCTTTTTCTCCCCCTCCATCAGGCTATGGCTTCTGCTTCGGTATCCTGAGCGACTACTATGCACGGACTGAGCCCTTTAAGGGGTCATCGGCCATCGCCAACATCGGCACCTGCTGCTCAGGACTCATGTACCTGGGTGGCCTTCCGGCTCTGCTCCTGAACCGCATGTATCCGCGGTGGGCCAGGTACTCACCCTTGATCGGCCTGCTCATCCTCTGCGGCGGCCTCTGTGTGAGCGCCTGGGCGACCAACGTCACACAGCTCATCATCACCCAGGGCGTCGTCTATGGCGTTGGCGGCGCCATCGCGTACACACCGTGCACCATGTACATTGACGAATGGTTCGTCAAGCGCAAGGGCCTGGCGTACGGCATCATGTGGTCCGGGACGAGTCTGGCCGGCGTGGTGCTCCCGCTCATCCTCGAGCGCCTGCTCGAGTCGTACGGCTACCAGACGACCATCATCATCTGGGCAGTGGTGCTTTTCGGCATCACCGCGCCCCTGGCATGGTACATCAAACCACGCATTCCGCCGCTGCCCGTGCGCTCGCTGCGCTCCTTCAACCTGCGCTTCTCCGTCTCGCGTCGCTTCATCCTATACCAGGTTTCCAACACCATCGAGGCCATCGGGTTTTACATCCCGGGCATCTACGTGCCTATCTTTGCCGGCGACGTTCTTGGCGCCTCCGAGTTTGCCTCCTCCGTCTGCATCCTCATCTTCAACACGTCCGCCGTGGTCGGCTGCGTCGCCATAGGGTGGCTGATCGACCGCTTCCACGTCACGACGTGCGTCATGGTCTCGACCATTGGGGCCACCCTGGGCACCTTTCTCCTGTGGGGGTGCGCCCAGAACATGGTCATGGTCTACCTCTACTGCGTGAGCTACGGCCTGTCCGCGGGCAGCTACAGCACCACTTGGACGGGTGTCATGCGTGAGGTGAGCGGCAAGGACATGCTGTCCGCCCCGAGCACGAGCTCCAGCGACCCTGAGAGCCCCATCTCGCCCATCGGGGCCGACGTGGGGGCAGAGGGCTACGGCGAGGGCGTAGACCCCGTTATGGTCTTCGTCCTGCTCGCTGCTGGGAGGGGCATCGGCAACGTGGTCTCGGGCCCCATGAGCCAGGCCATGTACCACGCCATGCCGTGGAAGGGGGAGGCCAGCCTGGCGTACGGGAGCGGATTCGGCAGCCTGATCGTCTTTACGGGCATCACTGCGCTGGGATCTGGAATATGCTTCCTGGGCAGGCGGGTTGGGTGGTGTTAGAGAAAGCTGTGAAAAGGAAGAGGATGGTGTATGTGTGGAGATGAGGGTCGAAGAAATGTGGGAGTATGTGTGAATCGAGAGAGAAGATGCAGGGCTTCACACACGCAGTGAGGAGGTGAAGGATGTTGTTGCTGTCTGTACGTCCGGGCAAGAGAGGCCAACTTGGTGGTTCATCTCACTATTTTCTTATTGTTTGATACTCGTGTATTTGTCACTTTTGTTTGGTAGATTACAAGACATGTAGGTCGCACCTAGGAATTTTGATAGAGTTTTTTTTTAGAGACCAAAGGAGTTTGTCTGTTTGAGGCGCCCACCGACATTGTTATCCTGAACTACTTTTTACTCGCGAGATATCAATCCTAGAATTTTCCCGCTTACTTGCACACACACGCACAAGAACGTCGCAAGTCCTGTAGGAGACCAAAACTCTACTAGTAGAGGCCGGAGCCCTGAGGAGGCAAAGTGTGTGCATCCCTCGGGCATCACACGCAAGTACACCGCAGAGGTGTGGGGGGCAGATTCAAGAAGAGGCAGGGATGCAGAAACGCGTTCGCCCAGAGAGCAGGTAGATTCTGACAATCGATCATCTCGATCAGACTCAAAATATTCCCCGAGAGACATCTGAAACCAAGACAGTGATGAAGGAGGGATAGAATGCAGATTGGAATAGCGTGGTTTAACCCTCCCTTTTTCAAAAGATGCCAGTCAGGTTTTGCCAAAAAAAAAAAAAAAAAAAAAAAAAAGGAAAAAAAGAACGCCGACCCGTTCCAAGAAGTTTCCGCCCGCCCGCGCCTGCTGTTATGTATGTTTGCCCGCCCCTCCTTTTTTGAAGCCCGCCGCCGCCGAACATGCAAAACCACCGGCTATTTTTTTCAAACCTACTTGTTTTGTTTTTTGTTGTTCCTTGTTTCTTATTGTCTTTTATTCCCCAACGCCGTGTAAGAATGAGAGGAAGGATGATTGAACCACCACCGCCCGGATTCAATGTAACTCCGGTCAAGCCGTCATAGTGTTGGAAGATCCGGAAGGGGGGGGGGGAGTAGGTGTGGGAAGGGTTGAGGAAGAAAACGAGGAGGATGAGGGTGGAGAAAGAAAGAAAGAAAAACAAAAAGTCTTGCAATCGAGTTTCCTAGTTGGACCATTCGGACTGGTTCCTCTCCAAGACTGGCCTCTGATCCCAGCGATTTCCATCGATGCTCAACTCGTCATCCTCCCTGCTCCCCTCCTCCAACGCACTGTCGGCGTCATCATACTCGCCACCGTCCTCGCTACTGTATATGAAGAACTGCACAAAGATGCCCATGTCTAGGAACAGCGTGCCCAGGCTCCCCGCCAGCCACGACAGGTTGACCAGGATATACTGCCCGTACACGCGACCGGGGTCCTCGCCGGGCCGGCAGCCGTTGTTGGGGACGCTGTCGTCCCAGCACTTGGGGTCGAAGGCGAAGATGGACAGCACATAGGTCAGGTTTCCGAGGCAGGCGAAGAGGAAGAAGAGCATGCTCACGCCCTCGGTGCTCTTCCTGCGGTAGTTGAGCAGCAGCTGCGGCAGGCGCGAGCCCAGGTACAGGACCGCGCAGAGCCAGCCGAAGATCTGGCCCCAGAGATCAAAATGGATTTCACCATGAGGGTCTTCGTTGTTATTGTTGTTGTTGTTGTTGTCGTGCCCGTCCGATGACCCTCTTCCTCCGTGGCCACGGCTCAGGAACCAGCCCGCCACGCCGGCGGCAATAACCATGAGGACGGCGACGGTGTTCCAGGCCACGCGCTGCAGCGTGGTCGACGGCGGCGGGGGGCGCGCCGAGGGCTCGATGATGGGCACGACGGGGTTCACGTGGATCAGCCTGTCGGACCAGTCTGAGCCGCGTCGTGGGCGCAGGTCGGCGCGGTCCAGGAGGCTCGTCCGCTCGTCGGGCAGCGTGTGCCCGTTGCGCCCATTCCCGTTCTCCTCGTGCGCCGGCGCCGCCCCATGGGCTGCCTGGCCGTTCCCGTGCGAGCGAGTGCGTTTTCGCTGGGCGGGGGGCGCGACCACCTCGTCCTTCCACGTGAAGCCCCTGTAGTAGAAGCACTGTCCGAGCAGGACGATGTCGGCGATGGTGTAGTATATGGCAAGGATGATCATGGTGGGCAGCACGCCCTGCAGGACGGCGCCGAGGATGTTGAAGACATCGCCGAGCAGCCAGACGATGATGAACTGGAGGGAGAGGCCGTCGGCGGAGGAGCGGCGGAAGTTCTCGATGATCTGGGGGGAGAAGACGACGACCCAGCAGGCGATGGATATGGATCTGGAGAAAATCACACATGACACTTGTTAGCAGGAAGAAAAGGAAGAAGGGAAGAGAGAAAGAACCACATGGACATGATGAACAATGATTATCTCTGGGAAAGAACGTACCCGCAAATTCCAGATATTGCCTCGACGTCGAGATTCAATGGCCCTGGTGGTGGCACCATCACGGCAGATTTTCTTGGTCGCGTGGAGTGATCGCGGCTGAACCTTTTGTTGGGGCAAGGAAAAGAGAGGAGGATGCAGGAAGGGTCGTTTCAAGAGATGGTGACAGGAGCGAGAGAGTTGGAAATTATTTGTTTGGATGTCGCCAAACTGCTAGAGCCTACTAAAAGAGTGAAGTAGGCTGCGGCTGAAAAAAAGGAGGGGGCAAAGACAATGGCGCCTTGAAAGGAAAGGAGTCCCATGGTAAACTTGGAAAAAAAAGTACGAATTTTTCTTCTCATTCACACAGTGACGCCTTTTCTGCCCGTAGTGTTTCTTGGCCTGGCTTTCTCTCTCTCTCTCTCTAACACGGAGACTCCGAGCCCGGAGGCAGTGTCAGGCCACCCCCTGCAGCGATGATCAAGAAAAAATCGAAAAGGTTGCCTCTAGACAGCCGCTAAAGTTTGGACCAAAATCTGGGGTACAGAACGCGGGGAAGGCGGGTCTATGTCGCCTATTGGCCTGGCGTTGCGGTGCTCTGTAACACACCATTTACTATGGTAGAGGGGAGGGCCACCTGAACGCCCAGACGCCCCAGGGACTTGGGTCTGTCAGATCCGAGCAGATGGATGGGCTGGCTGGCTGTACAGATCGATCAGATCGTGGCTGAGATGAACCCCAAGCCAGGTTACGCACGCAGGGAAATTACACGGCTCCAAGTACTGTACTATGAACTGTTTTATTTATTTTTTTCAGGACGAGGGAGAGAGACAGGGAAAAGTAATAAAGCCTTGTAAGGGACTGATTCGTGAGATTGATCGTGAATAGTGTCCCTGAAAACGAAAAAAAGAGTTGAATTACTCTGCACTCCGAGCAAGTATAAGTAAATATGCTTGAGTGACGCAGGATCTGAAAACAATTGTAAGGTGGAGGGAGGTGAATTCGTCATCTAGCGGTACACAATTGTCTAAGGACTCGATGCCGAGTCGCTTCTTGTTCTCTTGACCTCGAGATCTTGTCGGCTTGTTCTCTGACACTTCATTTTGCTTTTCCCCATTTGTGCACCAAATTCAGATTTCCTCAATGTCTCACTGGGTGGGCCTTTCACTCTCCTTGATCTTATCTCAGCTCAACGCCCAGCCGATACCGGCATCTGTCATACAATGCGAAATCCATAACGCCCGTGGTTCTCAAAAGGCATACTATTCTGTAGTTCATCAAAACTTGCGTGTATACCAAAAATTTGGTATTTGCCTGTCTTGATAGCGACAAGCGAAAGGTTGATGGTAGACTTGAGTGAGAAGGCAAACGCCGACCCGGCACCGGAGGGTCGGCGCCGGAATTCTGAAGAGCCTCGGTCCCCGCTGGACGGCAGAGAACACAACAGATTGATTTATCAGCGTATCGGAGGTGCTGGGCTGCCCCTCTAAAAGTCCCCACCAACCCGCCGATGACGATGTTCAACACAAGAGCCGTCATTCGCAAAAGTAATTTCCTGACTCGCAGCTAGGTGCGGTTCTCCTTCTTCCCATTTGTGGACCTATTCCTGCTCTTGTGCCCCGGCGTATCGTCCGCATCCCAACCTATTGCATGTAAAAAGTCGCCCTTTCTTCTCTAGCCCCCAGTTGCTTTGGTACTTACCATCTTAGAAATAGCCCTCCTCTCGAGAACATGTCGATCATACCTGACCTGCCCACCGTGGACGACGACGCCTCCATGCTCTCCGCCAAGTTCGGCCGCGAGATCGCAAACTACTTTGCCGGCTCACCCCTCAACCGCGTCGGCTTCCTCCGCGCCGACCACGCCTTCCTGCGCTCCGCCTTCTCGCACCCGTCCACGCGCTTCCTGCTCCTCAATGAGCTCGCTCCCCTGGTGGACGAGAGTCAGAACAAGTTGGGCTATGTCAGCTACTCGGACGTGAAGGGGTTCACGGGGCCGGACCCATTCGAGAAGAGCGAGGAGGAGCTGATCAAGAGCTTCCGCTCCGACGAGGAAAAGCCGCTCATCCTGCTGCTGGGCATTGACGAGGGCAACAAACTGCATGCACCAAGCACAAGCGACACCTTTGGCTACAAGGAGTTCAAGGGCAGGCCATATTTTGCAGTCGACGTCTCGCCGCGTGGGCAGCTTGCCGAGGAGGCGAGCAAGGTGGTCGAGGCCGTGAAGGCGAAGGGGTACTCCTTCTTGAAAAACCAGAGGGCAATGAACCTGGCATATGGCGAAGGTCAGCCTTTCCTTTTCCCCCGCCCTTTCCTGACAGGGGATGTGCGCCAACAATGATGAGATCTTGATGATTTGAGGCTAACCCGATTTATGCAGCGGCTGTATATGCACAGGCGAGATCGATGTTTGACTGGAACACCCGAAACCCCTACTGTGCGCAGTGCGGATCCAAGACGCTCTCAGTCAACGCCGGAGGCAAGCGGACCTGTCCACCCACAGATCTGGCAGGCGGGACGCTGAAAGAACGAGGTCCATGCGCATCCCGACAGGGCGTCTCCAACATCTGCTTCCCGAGGACAGACCCAACCATCATCGTGGCCGTTGTCTCAGCTGACGGGTCCAAGATCCTGCTGGGCAGGAACAAGAGGTTCCCTCCACACTGGTACAGCACGCTGGCAGGCTTTCTCGAGCCGGGCGAGTCGATCGAGGAGGCCGTCCGGCGTGAGGTGTGGGAGGAGAGCGGCGTGAAGCTGAGCCGTGTGGTCATCCACAGCTCACAGCCCTGGCCCTTCCCTGCCAGCCTGATGATAGGCGCCATCGGCCAGGCCCATCCTGGCGACGGCGAGAAGATTGATCTAGGAAATGACCCAGAACTGCAGGATGCCAAGTGGTTCACCATCGAGGAGGTCAAAGAGGCGCTGGAAAAGGGCGTGTCTGGTCTCGGCGACCCAGCCCCTGAAGGGTGGAAGGAAGGATATCTGAGGCTGCCACCGCAGACGGCTATTGCCAACCGCCTCATGACCGCTGTTTGTGAGGGTTTCGTCGGGGCATCATCCAGGATTTGAGGTTTTGGCCGAAGGCGGAGTCAAAAGACTGAGCAGGAGAGTAACGTTCACAGCGTTTTAGATACATTTTCGATGGTTCTTCTTCTTCTTTTCTTCAATCTAGACACATAGATATAGGACAAGAGCCGTATTCAGAACAGATTTTGAAGTGTTTGAAAGAAAAAGAAAGTGTCCATACTTCAGTTCACATGCTTTCATCAGGATATCAGGAAAGTCAGGCGATTTCAAGGTTGGCCAGCCCAAACAGGAGACAGGGGAGGAGACTAAGGCGCCTGTGGCTGTGGTATGTGGGTCGTTATCGATAGAAATAGCGCTAGTTCAAGTCTGGTCTAGCGCAGCTTATCCGCCCATCATAAAAATCACGTCGGCAGCTCTCGAGTTTGTAACAATTTTCTTCCTTTCCTTCCTCACATCAGTACGGGTTACTCTCTACACCGTCATGTGAAGAGAATACCTCACAATACTGGAGGCTCCGCTACGGCGGCTTGCTGAGGGTCTTCCCATATTCCCTATGGATTTTCTTCCGTTCCCGGCCTCCTTAAGCAACGTTTTACCGACCACCTAACTGCCAGGCACGTCGTTCCTAGGTCCCTGGCGGTGGAATGGTCGCGACATACAGACGAACACCAAGAGACGCTTTGCAGCAGAGCAAAACTTTCATAGCATGATGGGCCACGTACTAGACCTTGGAGAGTAGAATTTGTCGAGGGCGAAGGATGGCGAGTGGACGTCATATCCCCCGCTGCCTGTCTGTATGCGCACTCGTAGACTCGACATGCTTCGTATGCTTTGACCCAGTATCGACATGAGGGGTATCTAGATGGGCGCCGAGAGCACGGCGGCGGTCTGAGGCAGGCTCTGCTGCGCTATGGCCTGAGATTCATATGCATGAGTCCAGCCTCGGTAAAACGCTGTGTATCATGTTCCCACGGTACATGATGTCTTGGGAGGGCGGATGCGAATGCACTTGGTCCAGATGGAGGTCATTCATGGCGGGATCTCGGGAGATGTAAATATCTGCCTGTGGCAACGCATTTTTTACGGCAGCTCTTCGAAATCATCATATATTGAAAATTCTGCTACACAAATCTCACTCGCGGATCCAGTCTTTCTTTTACTCTTCAATTTGGAATGCTTTCCACATGCTCGAAAAACTCAACGCGAGATCGAGCGCTGCTTAGTTGATCAGAGTCACGTGACCCCACCAGATGAAAATGTGGGGCCCTGAACTTTTCGTTTGACTGGAGCCAAATTCCTCTAGCGAACTTTCCTTTTCCCCCCTCCGACCAAACGACCACGACAACCACCTGAAAGGCGTAATAATCCTCACCATTAGAACCTCAAGATTTCTATTGGAAGACCGTCAAGATGTCGAAGATCACGGTCGCCGGAGTGCGCCAGAACGTCGCCGAGCTCCTTGAGTACTGTCAGTAAAAAAAAATCACCTCGTCGCCAATTCATCCTCACTCGTCCTCTGCCGGCCTGTAATACTGATTGTGTGTCCCCTCAACAGCCCTGGAGACCAAGAAGCGCAACTTCCTCGAGACTGTCGAGCTTCAGATCGGCCTGAAGAACTATGACCCCCAGCGTGACAAGCGTTTCTCCGGCACTGTCAAGCTGCCCTCCGTGCCCCGCCCCAACATGGCCATCTGCATTCTGGGTGACCAGCACGATATTGATCGTGCCAAGCACGGTGGCGTCGACGCCATGTCCTCCGACGACCTGAAGAAGCTGAACAAGAACAAGAAGCTCATCAAGAAGCTTGCCCGCAAGTACGATGCCTTCATCGCTTCCGACAGCTTGATCAAGCAGATCCCCCGTCTGTTGGGTCCTGGTCTGTCCAAGGGTATGTCATTGAACGAAATCCTCAAGCCATCGTCTCCATTCTGTCCACACAAGGAATGCTCTTCTAACATTTGTCAATTTCTCAACAGCCGGCAAGTTCCCCACCCCCGTCTCTCACGCCGACAACCTGTCCGACAAGATCACCGAGGTCAAGTCCACCATCAAGTTCCAGCTGAAGAAGGTTCTGTGCATGGGTGTCGCTGTCGGCAACGTCGGCATGACCCAGGAGCAGCTGGTCGGAAACATCATGCTGGCCATCAACTACCTGGTGTCCCTGCTGAAGAAGGGCTGGCAGAACGTCGGTAGCCTGACCATCAAGGCTACCATGTCTCCTCCCAAGCGTGTCTACTAAGTGGTCGCTACATTTGAGCACGGCTTGCTGTCCGTCTTTGCAACGATAGGAAGGTGGCACAGGAATGTTGGGCCTGCGGTACTAGCTAGCTAGCAAACAACCACAATGACCAACAAAGCTCGACAGTCTGGGCTTGCTCCAACCTGCAAACGCCTTGTCCTCTGCCAAATTCTTCATGATCACCTTTCTTCTGAGATGCTATCTGATCACCCTGACCTTTTCTAAGTCTCTGTTACATTATGAGGGTTCCTGAGTAACGTCATCACCGCCATGCACATATCCCATAGGTAAGGTCGCGACTTATACTCTGGGGTCTTGAATGAAGCCCAGACACGCTTTCATGCAAGTATACAGGCCCATAGGCCAGAAGATCATCTCGCATAAGCCCCAAGGTCGAAGTCAGGAAGAACCAAAGCTCGCCACGTGGCTAGGATCTCTTGAACGCAGCAGATGACATGAGCACACCACCTTCAAAGTTTGCAAGCCACGGCTCCCGCCCTGGTCACCACAAAGGATCGATACGCGTTCAGCAGCAGCGCTTCGCACTTCATAGGATCCAGTCGCCTAGGTCAGGAATTTTCTCCTGTGGCAGGGACATAGCCGCGAGGCTGACCCCAATCTCTGCGCAGGTGATGCGACGATCCTCCCCAAGGGCTCGGTTTCCTGTGGGACACAAGTGCGATCCGACCTGTTCCAATGGAGCGGTCGAGTTGCGCTAGATGCTGAAAGAACAAATATAACTTAAGCTTTGCTAGATCCCTGCGAAAACTGCAAGACTCAGAGAGCCTGTGTATAGATTGGCTGTAATCCTGCAGAGAAAGGATCCTGACCCTTGCCGCTGAAAGCTAACATATTCCTGCTCCAGGAGGGCGGTGCGTGAGGCTCATTTATTTAGCGGTTAACCTCTTCGCTTTCTCATTCGCACTGGACCCACTTTACGACATTAGTGGACCGCATCCGAGCCCAGGCGTCGACTTATACACCAAGTTCGCAAGACGTCTCCTACTATAGCTAGGAGGAGTGGATGAATAAGTGGCTCAATTGTTGAGCTAATTGGCTTGAGGATTTCGTGTACGTCCATCATCGTAAACAGTACAAGGCTATGGGGACTCGTGAGAGGATCGTATAAGTATAAAACTATGCATGAAGCCATGCGTTTGTTGGGGATGGAAATGCATATGGTTGCAACAAGCTGCAGATACCCTCACAGGTCACCATGCACTCGACATCTGGCATAAATCTTCTAGCAATGGGCGCAAGCTCAGCCTCTGCTGCGTCGGCCGTTTATACCCAGCCATGCCCCCTCTACGGACAAGATTTGCCAGCGCCGACGAGTCTCTCTACGAGCAATGTTTTCCAGGCCGCCACAAGCTCGCTCAATTCACAGCTTGCAGGGACTCTGAACGGGACGAGTAATGCGACCTCGCTCTTCGGCACGCTGGACACCGAGGCGACGGCCTTCTCGGTGGAGTTCTTCTCGCTCAGCGAGGACGACCCATTGTTCACATACCATTACACACCCTCTCTGTTCAGCCAGAACAACACTGGAGTGGCGTGGGTGAACTCAGACTCAGTGTACCGGATTGGGAGCGTGTCCAAGCTGTGGACAGTCTACCTGTATCTCATCACGGCCGGGGATGGGTCCTGGAATGATCCCATCACCAAATACGTCCCCGAGCTAGAGGCGATCGCAAAGACACAAAAGTCGGACCCAGTGAACAATGTGAACTGGAACTCCATCACCATCGGCGCGCTGGCCAGTCAGTTGGCCGGCATTGGTCGAGATGCTGTGTACTCGCCCCAGTTGGCGTCCACGCTGGAGCTGCTGGGGATTCCGAACCAGGGCGGCAACAATCACTCTACATGTGGCTCTTTGTCCCTGGATATTATGACCCCGTGTAACCGATCACGTATGTTCTCCTCTCCATACAAAACGATGAAAGGAGATACAATGAGGACGTGGGGCAGAAGAAGGAAAATAAAATGACTGACCATCCGCAGAGTTCTTCACCGACTATCCAACACAGCACCCCGTCGTGTCCGCCTTCCAGACCCCAATCTACTCCAATGCAGCGTACCAGATCTTATCTTACGCCATCGAGAACATCACAGGCCAGACCATGGAGGCCATCTTCGACCAGCACCTGGTCGCAGACCTCAACCTCACCTCCACCTCCTACGCCGCGCCCAACACGACCACCAACGCCGTGATTCCCCCTTTCGACACCACCATCAGCTGGTTTAGCGCCGACCTACACGACGAGACCCCGGCAGGCGGCTACTACAGCAGCATCAACGACATACGCGCCATAAGCAAAGCCATGCTCAGCTCAGCCCAGCTCGACCCGGCCGTCACGCGGCGGTGGATGAAGCCACACTCGCTCCTCTCCAACCCAGACGCCATGGTCGGCGCCCCCTGGGAGCTGCAGCGCGCCCCAGGCAGCCCTTACCTGATGATGATGACCAAATCCGGCGACGTGGGCATCTACGCGTCCTACGTCGTGCTCGTTCCGGAGCTCGAGGTGGGCTTCACCGTGCTGACGGCCGGCGCCGGGTATCAGGCGAACGTGGAGATCCTGGCGGACGTGCTGGCGGCGGTGCTGGTGCCGGCCGCACGGGCTGCCGCCAGGGACGAGGCCAAGGCCAAGTACGAGGGCGTCTATGCAGACGCGGCGACGGCTTCTAACATCACGCTCGAGGTGCTGGATGGCGAGCCCGGCCTGGCGCTGACGGGGTTCACCTTTGGCGGCGAGGACGTGATAACCACCCTGCTGGATGAACTCTATGGCAGTAACATCAGCGCACACCTGTACCCAACGGGCTTGTCCACGGCGACGTCGAACGGGACTACGGCCAGTGCCTGGAGGGCCGTGTACCAGTTGGACCCGGAGCTGACGGACCCAGGTGCGTTCTCGTCGGATTGTGTCAGCTGGGCACAGGCGGACAGCATCATTTACGGTACGTAATCCTCGATACATTCTTTGCTTTTCTTAAAAGAAAAAAAAAAAAAAAGAAAAAAGGAAAAGCAAGAAGACGCAGGTCTTAATTGTCTTTCCTTCCAAGACTTTGGCTGA
The DNA here is from genome assembly GCF_011745365.1 of Cryphonectria parasitica EP155. Lineage (NCBI taxonomy): Eukaryota > Fungi > Ascomycota > Sordariomycetes > Diaporthales > Cryphonectriaceae > Cryphonectria > Cryphonectria parasitica. Next base: position 2,691,928 of record NW_024468909.1, read on the forward strand.
CATTGAACTTTCATGTAGGAGGAGTGGGTCTGGATGAATACCTGATCACAACAGCTGGGGACAAAGTTGTGAGTGTGACGCCCAGAATGCTGGGTGTTGCAATGACACCTAGCGCATGAGGAGATGAGGTTTTGCGGTGACGTTGCAATATAATACATCAATGTAAGATCGAATGGCCTTGCTCTTCACCATCGCAACAGAGGATAGACATGGGATTGAAGGGCTCCTCATTGACACATCAGACAAGGCCTCCCGCATTGGGGGGGGGGGGGGGGAGGGTTGGATCTATATTCAAGTAATGGTCGCTATGTAATGTTGTTGGCACTTAACTCGACGGATGTCATGGCTGAGCAGAGCCGCTTGACTGTGTAACAAAATTGTAAAGTTGGAGGCCAAGGGGAAAATACTTAGCCAGACAGAACACAGTACAACTGCGGAATCAAGTCTTCCGGTCACAGCCAAATCCATCAGACTCGTCACTGCAGGTAAGAGAACAATGTCATTCCGAATCCTGAAGACGAAAAACTCTGGTTTGTCGACGGGCGAACTGCCGCAAAGGAGAAGTAATGCCTTTGCCGAACCGATGTTTCCCAAACGTCAACCGGAGATTTCTGTCGTTCAAGAGGCGAACTGGCAAGGAAAGACAGAGGGAGGGTGGACGGGTACGTTGAGGATATCCCAGCATGTCAAAGTAATGGGGCAAAGCCAGCGATTGGCTACTCAAGCTCTATCTAGTTGATGCGGGGCGCCTGAAACAGGCCTGGGGGTCCCGTTCAGGACTCGTCTGGATCCTGGAGGATTCTTTTTCTGGCACTCCTCGAGGAGACGATGGGGTGTTCGTGGAATCGATCAAGAGATTTTATCGAACAGGCTGGACAGGATGAAGATACCTTTCCTAAAGTCGAACCTTTTCTGCTGGTTAGTTACTGTTGGTATGGTTGCGATAGGTGTTTCACTGATCCACTCGGTGTCCCGATACAGTAGGCCAAGCTTTCTTGTCTTGACTCCAGGGCCCTGCAGAAGTTCTCGACACTGGAAACCTCTCGCTCTGAGGAAGGAGACCTGTCGATTTGCCGAATCTCGGTCCCTTCCGATCGGTGTTGCTCCACAGGCATCTTCTTTTTTCTGCACTATACAGTCATCTACAATGCTTTTAGGTCAGTCCTGTTGGTGACACAACTTTTGACCTGGCTGCCGTGTGGCAGACGATCATGGGTGGGTTTGCCATTGGGGACTCTAAGTACTTTGTATCTACGGGGGGCTGAGACAGATCTGTCTGATCCATCTTCACTTTTTACAACAAGAAAGCACTCTGCGTTTGTCTCACCCATCAGGTTCTCCCTTCTCTCTTCTTCTCCTTTTTCTTTTCTCCTCAACGCTCTTCAAATATTTGGTGTCGAGTTGTAGACAGCCATTCATGTAATTTTTGGGGGGGTTAGGTACAACAGTGCATCTAATAGATAGTATAGGGGTCCAATTATAGTCAGCGCCCAAGGTGGGAAGAATAGGCTAGTGTAATGATAAATGAACCCCCACATTATTAAAAGCCGTCTGTGCAACGGATCAGTGCCTTTTCTTCTTCCTCTTGTAATGAATTACTTGGTACTTGGTACCATAGAATATTACGCGCTGACCAATGCATCCATACCACCACTTTCAGTCTCGCAAGACAAAAACACATGTATGGTAATAATATCCTTCTGGCTCCTTAAAGGCCAGGGACAGGCAGTGGCAGAATCTATGTTCATCATTTATACTATGCACTAGATACATAAGCTTGTTAGTCAAGCCAAGATACCTTCACAGTAACCTCCGTGCACTGTCACAAGTCCAAGCGCGCATGCCAGCGCCTACCCCTGTGTACTACAAGACAATAGGTCGATGCGAGCAGATGGAGCAGCTACCGGCAGCAAGTCCGCAGACGATGTGACAGACTAGGGGGTCGTCCCGCGAACTGCATCTGTGCGTTGAAACGCTCGAGAGCCCCCCATCTCATGGGCCAGCACGCCACTACCTCCTCGGAAGCTTGAGTTGCCACCTCGCCGGCGAGTCAGGAGGGACTGACGTGCCACGCAGATATTCGTCCTCGTTCTTTGCCCAGAAACTCACCGTCTGCTCACATTCCCAAAGGTCGCGACGATGCCTGTCTCAACGTCGCTTAGCGGCTTGTCTTCTACTCGACTGGACGCTGCGTGACTGTCATCGACTTGCCCCTCCTCAAACGCCTTGTCTCGACGTACAGCATCTTGTCCATAGACAGTCACCGTACGCCTTTCGTCTGATATTTTGGGTCGTCTACGGTTCTTCCTATCACGCAAAGAGATTGTGACTATGCATTGGTACACTTACACGTCACATTCACCATGCCCCCCCAGCTTGAATTCTGATCTGCAAGCCCTCTAGACCCGAGGGAGAGGCACTACCCGGCGAGGGTGTCATCAGAACTGTTCCCATGTGTATAAGCCACATTGGCCCAAGTCCGTGCCACTCATCGAAAACGGTACATCGCCGTCGGATGCAGTAGCGGCTTCAGCAGCCTCATCTGATCTTTTGAAGTCCTTGTCAAGAAGCTCTGACTCTAGCTCCTGTTGTCGAGACGCTGCGGAGCGTCTGATGCTCCACAGCCATGAGCTCCAGATACTAGGGCCGGATGTCATTGTCTGCTCTGCCATCTCATACATGGACATCACGGGCGGTTGACACAGGACTACGCAAATTTCATGGTCTCTTCTTTTTTTCGAAACTTGTTCCGTACATAGAGATATCATGAAATCAGATGTGGTGGGTTTCCAGGCGATACGTAACCCATCTACTCTGTTATTTCTCTTTTAGAACACTCCTTGTCCTCTCTTCATCTCTTCTCTCCTCCTTCGAACCATCGCCACTCCATGTTCAACTGAGAACAAAAGCTTAAATATCATCACCAGTGGTGATAAGGTGATACGCTTCAAATTCGATATGCAAATCCCTTCAGCGTCTGTCATCAGTCACTGGCCTGCGGCAAATTACACCAACCCGGTGACCAGAGGACCGGCGGCTATCATCGTCGTCTCTGTCCTGCTTTTCTTGGTCACTACGCTTCTCGCCATTCGAATCTACACTCGCTTGCGAATATCAAAGGGTTTTGGGCTGGATGATGTGCTCATATTGGTGGCCTATGTAAGTCTCCATCTACCGCCATTTTCTATTCAAGTTGTGCATACAATGAATTTAACAACAAAGTAGGTCCCAACGGCCGCTTTCGCCAGCATCTCCTTCGTGGCACAGGTGGACTTTGGCTGGGGCAGACATGTCTGGGATATTCCGCTCAACTTCGTGACTCCAGGCTTACAATTGAGGTGAGCATCATATGTGCTCAAGCCATTACTATCTGAGCAAGTCCTGGGTCCCAGCATTATACTAAACTCCTAAGCAGCCTGGCTTCACAGTTGCTGTTCGACCTCTCCACGACGTTGACAAAGCTCTCGATGCTGTCACTGATCTACAGAGTTGTGTCTATCGATAATAGCCGGTACAGATACATTGTAATCGCAGTTGCTGCTTTCGTCAGCCTCGACGGCCTGATCTTCTTCATACTCGTCACTTTTCAGTGCAGGCAAGTTGGAGCTCGCCCCATGTTGACGAGACTTTTTCCAAAAAAAAAAAAAAAAAAAAAAAAAAAACCCCATAGCTAACAGTGAACACAGTCCCGTTTCGGCATACTGGACGTTATCTATCGAGCCACAGATGTGTATCAACCAGCCCAAGCACCTACTCGCTGCCGGGTGCATCAACACGATTACGGATTTCATCATCGTCCTCATTCCGATCCCGTACGTCCGTCGTCTTAAGCTGCCTCGGAAGCAGCAGATCATAGTCGGCAGCCTATTCGCCGGCGGTGTATTCGTGACGGCTGCTGGAGCCGTGAGGACTGCGGTCACCTTTATGTCCTACGATGACCCGAACAAAGACCTGACGTGGAACTCTATTTCCGTCCTCATCGTCAGCGCTCTTGAGCTTCACATCGGCATTGTAAGTCTAGATTCTCATTCCATGAGTGCCTGGCTCCGTTGATCAACTTCCATTTGCTAAACGCTATATCGTTCTCTTTATCTAGATCTGCGCCTCGATCCCTTCTATCAAACCCTTCTTCGCTCTCTATCTTCCTCAAGTACTCGGACTCTCAGGCTCCTGGCGCTCCCGCCACTCGCAATCCCGTCTTGCAGCGGAAAAGGCCATGTCGCAGGAAGCTCTCGACCCAGATTTCTGGCACGTCACGCATCGAGGGTCCCTCGATTCCCCGGCTGCAAGCACGATCGGGTCTCCATCATTGGTGATGCAAATGAGAGGAAAAGCCCCGATGCCAGGCATGCCGACGCCAACGCGCCCGCCGCGAACACAGTCCACCCTGCGAACCTTCTCCACAATACAAGAATCGAAACAATACCGCGGTTCACTGCGGTCTGGGACGCCGACAAGCATGTCTACGACGTCGACATCAATACTCGGGCCCAGAGCCTCGCTAGCACAACCGCCAGACTTGAACAAGCCGCTGCCTACGATACGAACGAACTCGATTATGGGCTCGTGGTCCGTGGCGGAGGGCGACGAGGAGGGTGGCTCGTCAAATAACATCATGAGCGTTTATCAGTTTGTTCCTCATGAGGATGGTCATATCAGTGTGTACAAAACCAGAGGAGATGGCCATGGAGGATGATGAGGCGTGGAGGATGTTCTATTGTTCTTCGCTGGATGCACCATACCAACCTACTTGGGGGTTTTCACCTAATTATATACCGGGCCTGCGAGCGCCATTGGCCTGCAAGAGATGCTTGCCAGCGTAGTAGGACGAGGTCCACCACTCAGCCGGATTCGAATCTCGGCGAGGATGTGACCCTCTCTACCACTCACGGGTGATACCTGCGTGGAGCACGCTCATAGGTACGGCCGCTTGACACGAGCCATGGCAAGTCAAGATCTAGTGCGCTCGAGTACTGTAGTACAGCTGTTACTCTTTCGTGGCTAGATGAAAGAGCCCTCCTGGACCGAAACCAGATACAAAAGGTCAATATACAAGCATGAACTTCAAGTCACGTGCCAAGCTCTCAATGTGGGTGTCAACCCTGTATATTGTGATCATTTCCCAGACAATACAAGACGGACAGCGTAACATCACCATTAATCGTGGCGCAAGGCTCATTATTGTCCTACTTTTCATTCAACCACATAGGTAGTGAAGTCATCATCACCAAATCCGTCTTGCTAAGACTCTTTGTCAAAAGCGTATTAGAATGTATAAATCAGATGTACAACACTGTTTGTATATAGGAAATTTAGCCGCCTCAACATAAAGTTCCAGACCTGACCTTGGAGCATCATATTAAAATAGCTAGCGAAGATATAGCAAAAGAAGCCAAGCTGAGCGGTTGAAAACTGCGCGTTAGCCAAAGTATCTCGTAACTGACCCGTATAATCCACTCTCTATCAGCACCGAAGCCGTAAGTGTAAATGCTGTCGGTTTGACTGAAGGCGACGCGGCAACTTTTGGTCTTCGAGCATTGATACGTAAGCGCTGCTCAGTACATTCTAGATCTCAATAGAGTCATCGTGTGATCCTGAAGTGACGTAGTAGCCGTCAGGCGAGAAGACTACATATATAAATCAACCGCTATGGTACTCGAACCTCGATATTCAGACATCGCTTTGTACATCCCAGGTCCGAACAGTGCAATCCCATGATCCTGAGGCTCCACTACAACCGTCGGACGAGGAGACTGCAGACAGGGCACATTCGCTGTAGCCTTCGAGTGTCGATGTGGAGGTATCCCAGTCTTCCGGTCACGTTCTTCAAACACAGACATGCTCCTCTAGGTAATATGTTGTCACCATGACACAAAAAGAGCGCCGTACAATTGATTTGTGATATCCAATTTCGTCACAACGAAAAATTTTATTTACTCTTGGACTGTGCTCGGGGAGGACCTGGCGGAAGAGAGGGTGGAATAACTGAACGAGTCCAGTATTATTATTGTTTTTCAGGAAGAGAGAGAATGAAACGGAGATGCTGTGGACGGTTATGAACGAGCCACTTTGAAGGTTCAGGAGTTTCCCTACAGTCACGGCGGACAAGGGACTAGGTAGAAGAAGATGGTGCCAACTATTCGCTTGAAGTTGTTGAGAAACTTGTTTTCCATAGTGTCAGGGTCGTAATCGATTCCTTTGTACTTTACTCGATCTCGGCAACGATCTAACCAAGTATTAGTATATGTGACCTCTCCGTATGTACGTTTTCTTAAGAACGCAGAGTGACTTCCTTGGCTGAGCGGAAATGTCAAGCATTTTACCAAACATTATGAAGATATCCTTATTGTTGACGAGGCTGAAGCAATCAGGGAAAGAGAAATTTTATCATATGTATTTCGCTAATGCTGATACATATCTTCCTTGTAGCCACAAGCACGTATCGCCATTCATGCAAAACTCGCAGGTCATCCTTGATGCCGAAACAATTGAGCATCCTCCTTGCAGTTCGACTGCATCTCATTCAATGGCCAGTGTTTATCATGAACCACCAGTCCTGCATACTGCTAGACAAAATGAATGTAATCAAACACTTTTCTACTTACATGATAACATTGAGAATGTTTCTAATCCTTCGCTGGTATGTCTTTTGCTTGTTTGCTCGAAGGTAAATGGCCGGGCTTAGTGGTCTATGTGACGGAGGTAGCTAGCACAGTGGTAGAAGTGTTGAGGCCTTGATGGCCTCTTGATGTGTATGTAAGCCTTTGGCCCTTTACCTTTTCTCACATCTATCTGTTGTATTAACTATCTACAAACCCGAGATAGCAAATTTCAGGAGAGCTTGACTTTTTTTACTAGGCCTGATATCAACACTGGTCATAGCACTTAGAAATGAGCTACCAGGCTCTCAAGTGCTCCGTTGCAAAGTGGTCACCAGTACGTGCACTGGCTAGTGCCCTTATATCTCGTCACACTCTGTTTCGGCTCGGTTCGTGTTGTTCTGTGTACTTTATATAAACACTTTAACAATAGTCAGATGTTATCAATGATCTTGTACTGATTTGCTGATAGATAAATGAATCTGTATATGGGCTACATGCGGCACTGTAGACATTGACTCTGCCTCGCGGACAACGCAGGCGAGTCACAAGTTATGTGTGAGTACTTGTACCATCAAATGACACTATTTGGATGATAGTACACGGTGTACGTTCAATATTAGCAATTTTAGAATTGCTCTTATGAATCCAGTTTCACGAGGCAAATAAAATCTACCTGAAGTCCTGAAACCAAGTTGAATAACATCTGGAGGTTGAGGAAACGCAAATTGGCCGCCCCGCCCCCATCCCCAAAACGAATAAAAAAGAAATCGCTTGGTAACGGCAGATCGTAAACACCTGGGCAGAATTGGATTCAATGAGTCAAATGACATTGAGAGGGATCGAGCTTTGTTCTTTTCATGTTTGGTTACCTGGAAATTCTTGCGAAGCGTAAGTGCCGCAAACAACTGTACCTGTAGAAGATCTACGCAACTTGCATCGGCTCCTCTGCTCTCCGAACACAACAACCTCTGCGTCCAGTTTTTATACTTCATTACGAATGGAGCTTGGTTCGTTTGTTGACGAGAGAATCGTATCTCCTCCAGCTTTTGGTGAAGCGAAAACCTCAAGAGTTGGGGAAGATCGCAATCTGAAGAATTGTGGGTGGTTCGGAACGGAAACTGTTATTGAGCATGACACCGGCCAAGCCGATCAATTTATCTGGTTTCATTCGCAAACCATAAAATTCGTACTGGCATTGGCGTGTCGTGCTTAACTCGGAAAGCATAAAAAACCCCTCCCGGATGCTTTGCTCGCGTACCACAGGCCCTTTTTTCCGCCTAGAAAAGCATAAACGTTGCTTTATGTGTTCATAATCCGAGTCATGTGGTTGCAGACATGGTGTTTCGGTGAGTGCTGCTCTGGCAGTTGATACGACAATACTATGTAGTGCGCTGTGGATAAGGTTTTGCCTTGCCCGTTCCGAGGTTACGGCGAGCGTTGTCCATGACACAGCTGGCTTCTGTCGGTGTGCGTTGAATGGTTCAAATACAGCGTGAATGCGATCAGCACACATGTGCGTGAGGGCCAGCTTCCGGCTGGACGGCATGGAATAAATAGACCACGCGGGTGTGTGCTTTATACGATATCTGGGACGAGACGCTTGTGGTCCGGGAGCGGTGGACATCTCGAGCTATTAATACTGGATGGTGTTTTACTGCAAGCTCGCATCATTATTTTAATTACTTGCCGGGATTTGGTCGGCACATTGTGCCTTCAATAGCATGGAACAAACTCTGTTAATACCATGCTCCTGTACCGGGATTTGCCACTTCCTGGGATTTAACATGCTGTGCTCACTCCTGATGCATTTCTAATTCTCCACATCTCGGTCATCGTCCTCGTTCCTGGTCTCTCATTCTGCATCCTCTCAACGGTGTGCCACCCTAAAGTTTTGGCTTCATGACGACGGAGGTGAAAAACGGCGAGCCCGTCGCTGGCACAGTCGTGAGCGTCGTGGTGTCATTATTGTCTTTATCAATAATCTCCTCATTTCTCAGTTCGTCTTCCCCTACTTTATCATTTTTCCAACTGGACTAACTAATGCTGAGTCCGGTTTGTAGCGCAAAAGTATGGTACAGTCAAGAACTGGCGGATGTTACCATGCGCTATGTGGCGTAAGAAAAATCACCAACCTCCCTAATCACGATTACTGACTGCGGCTGCGAAATGGACCAGGCACTGTCTGCGCCTTCTCTTTGATCAAGTATATGCTAATCATTTCTCCTCCATTTGCCAGTCGTTTTCTGCATATATCTTGACTCGTTTCTGTTCGTCTTTGCCACTGCTGTTCTGAAGTTCGGGCTCGGTCTGGATTCAAGTTATGCGGTCTGTGACGGAGCTATTCTGCTTTGTCTTGTTGCCTATATCAGCACAAAAGTAGGTTCATCATCTTACACACTGTTGCAGACTAAACACATTTATAGGATTGTAAATTCTGGATCTGTCGCTAACGTTATTACGGTCCAGGTGGTATGTTTACTATGAATGTATGACGTTTTGGATAGGACACTAACGAGGAGAATGGTTGTTGCAGCTGATTTATTCATTCCTCGCTGAAAAAGCAGTAGGTTTTGTAACTGATCCGATCAATATCACGAAATTCGTCCTTGCTAACTGTGATGGTCACCTAGTATATCATACGTGGAGGGCTAAAATCTCGAATGGAATCAAAGTTATGGCTCTTCAACACTTTTGGCATGCTCGGTGTGTCTCCCCTTTGAAATGTAGTCTATTTTGGTCCATGCTCACAAAATCATAGGAGCGTACACTGTTGTTATCATCCTTAACTTTGTATTGTGAGTTTCACTTACCTCTCCTTGGAAAATTGTGTGCCTTGCTTACGAGCTATTACAGTCGAATTGCACGATTCGATGAAGGTGAATGCGTTATTGGAATGGAGAGGCGGGCTTTGTTGCCATTGATTACGTTTGACCTGGTTCTCAATGTGTGTTTGACTAGACTGCTCTTGGCCTAATGTGTTTCTTTTGAAATTAACAGGACTTTTAGGTCTACCTTACCTTGTTATTTCTCATACCTGTCACAGGTATACTCGTCCCTTTTGAACAGATCATGTTGGTGTTGGTCGTGCTGAAGCTGATTATTCTCCTAGCATTGCATTCATTCAGGATCAAACAGAGAACGCAGAGGAGGACAGAGATCCACAGAATGGCAGTGCGGACATTTTTTGGGTCAATGTGTACGCTTACAAGCAGCATTGTGTGAGTCCTCAGCGTTCCTGAATGGCAAATGTTCCAGCTCTAAGACTAACACATCTCGCCAAAATCAAGAAATCTGTCTGTTTTAACAGTTCTCAATGGTGAGCCAGGGTGGCTTTGTCTCCTGTGCTGTAACAGTGATGGTCAGTCTCACTCTCTTCTTCATTGGTCTTGGGTTTGCCAGACCATCTTCCCACATTCATCAGCATGCATGCGAGGAGCTAGTCTGTATATGAGGATTTAACACTCCAGTGCTCAGTTCTCTTCTCTGCTCTGATGGTTCACTGGGTTACATCTCATGATCACATAGGCAGCCGCCGCTCTGAAATGGCTTTACATGAAGGTTACTCGCCGTATGCTATTAACAGGCGCCTGAGCATCACCACCAACCAAGCCAGCCCTCTGCCACCAAAGACTGGACGCTTTCAGCGGCGTGGCAGACTTTCATATCTGCCTACATTTCACATGCCACATACACATCCCCGACATGGTTCAGAGGAGTTGGAAGAATATATCGACCTCCCGGGCCTAAATTTACCCAACAGGTGAATTTTACCGAGAGAAAGCATGGTCTCAAAAATGGAGGAGCCTAACATAGACCCAAGTGGCCAATTCGGCATGAGGTCTGGAACGGCGCCACGAGAGAGATATTCATACGAGCACTGCAGTGGCAAGATGATGTCGAACATATACGAAAAGCAAGGTAAAGGCGCAGCAAGCAATCAAGGAGCTGTCGCCGTCAAGGACAATGTCGTTTCAGAACGTTGAAAACTGATTAACTACAATAACGCTATCCCGCAAGACGAAGCAACATACTTGCGCGAGCCACGACTAAATTTGGTTCGCTTCATTGAAGTGGCATATATGAGGCCCTTGACTTCGGCACGGCGGGCTCGTTGAGGAGAGTTAGACCGCGAGAAGTTTGATTTCAAGCTTCATGGGCTCAAATCAGGCATGGAAGCTAGGTCACCCATTATAGGGTCAGACTTATCACCAGGTGCGTTGAGTATCATACCACGAGGCGGCTTCACAAACTCATCAGATCCAGTCTGATTTGAGTGCGGGCGAATACGACACCGCGAATGGACGAAGTTGTTGAAAATAACATTCAAGATTTTCGAGAAGAGGTATTAATAACATTGCAATAGAAACAATGCTAAACAAGTCTCGCCAGTGCGGCCAACTCAAGAAACACACCCTCAAGTTTATGAATTCGTACAGTTGCTGATCAAATCCATGATTCCCCCAACTGCGACTGGTATCGCTCCAGGATGGATAATACTCAACGCAGAGCTGGCGGCGATGGTCAGAACCTTGCCCCCGATCTCTAAGGCAATCTTTCGTTTACGGTGCGGCTTGTTTTGACTTTGCGGATTCGGGTCAGCTTCTACCGGGCCGTGCATAGAAGCCGCATGCAAACTGACTTTGAGCTCTGCCATATCTTCCTGCAGGTGGACCATCTGTTCGAGCGTCTCCTTCTGGCCCAGCCCAGCCTCTTTGAGGTGCTGCTCGACCATCACCTGGTAGTCGTGCTGCATCTTGTCGAAGCGCAGCAGGTGCTCCATCTCGAGCCGGCGTATCTCCTCGCGGCGGTCCTCGCGGAGCAGCTCCTGGTCTGTGTGGATGCGTTCGATCTTGCGCTCCATCTTGGCCCTCTCCTTCTCTAGGACTTCCTGCATCTCCTGGTCCCTCTCGGCAAGGGCCTCGGCCGCCTCCTGCTGTATTTTCTTTAATTCTTGTTTGTACTTCTCCTCTAGAACGAGCAGCTCCTCGTTGACGGCACAACCCGCCTCGGTTTCGCCGATGGATTTGCGCTCGTCCACCAGCTCTCGCTGCAGCTGCAGCGTCTCTGGGTCATGGTCGGCAAAAGAAAGCAGAATGTCGAGGGCAGAGCGCTGGTTGCCGGTGAAACGCTGCGTGCGCGCGCCGTGGGAGATCATGTCGCCCCAGAACTCCGACTTGGAGATGAGCTCGCTCTCGTGGGCCTCGGAGATGGTGTCGCTCATGGTGCCCCAGAAGGTGGACGCGATGACCACGTTGCGCATGGGTTTCTCGCCGCAGAGCTTCCTGAACATTTTCAGGTTCCGCATGGCGCCCCCGTCCATGCGGACGTCTGTGATGCGGTGGAGGTAGACGATGCCTGCCAGCTTGGTTTTTTGCTTGTAGGTTAGTTCGAGGTAGTTGGCCAGCTCCTTGAGCACCTCTGCATCGGATTTGTATGTGTCATTGAACCCCGGTGTATCGACTAGGACGAAGTTGTAACCCTCCGCGGCAAAGTAATGCGGTGTGACTTGTTGGGTGCCTTGATTGTTGGAGTGGTTAGTATGACTTGTAATTCGGCAATAAGAAATACAGAACAGTGGTCAAGTTCCTGAGTTTATTGTAGTCACTTATGAGACTTACATGACACGAGTGAATGCCCGACAATGCCTTCGTTGGTGCCCGTTGCTCGCTGAATAAAAGTAGATTTTCCTGCGCCCGTAACACCCATAACCCCTATGATCTGGCAACTCATCAATCACTTGTGTCTTGTCGTTTAGCGCTTGGGACTTACAAGAGTTGGGAGGGTGGGAATGTTCTCCAGTTCCTGAATCTGCATCTTGATTATCTTGAGTCTCGGCTTGTCCACGAGGGGGAGAACAATGTAACCAAACACTTGGTGGACTCAAATATATCCACACGCAATAAGTGAGGTGAAGACGTCCGAGAAGATGCTCGACAAGACGCCGAGAAGGCAAGGAAGGGCTAGGCAGGAGGCCTGACGAGGAGCATCCACACCAGTCAGTGATCGCGAGAGCCGCACGTAAGCAAGCACCTCGGTCTCTTCCCCTGTAATGTGAGGGTGGGTCCTTTTTTTGCCAGAATGTTTTTATACATCCGTGAAGGGTCTGACAAGGCTACTAACAACGACCTGGTATCAAATTTCAGATGGAAAATTCGGTCAAGGCAGAAGTTGAAGGATGTTCAGCAGAGGACAGTGGTAAGGTCATTTACCAATGCAAAGCCCCCATTAGCCGCTCAGCTTGCTGCGCAGGTCCTTGCAACTATTGCCTATTGCATCCCATGTGGCACTTTATCAGCGCATATATCAGTCAAACGACGCTTTCGTGTATCCATAGTAAGCACAGCCGCTTTGAGGGGACAGTGGGCTAGGCCCAAATTGTAGGACAGCCCGTCGGCAGGTTGCACATTAGGATCGTCGAGCCACACTAAATGATAGATCGCACACCCTTTTCTGTGCAAGTGGTCTACCCGGGGTCGAGACTCCAGCGCCAGTGGCTGTCACAAGTGAAACTATTAGCGCTGCGGTCCCTGAACCTTGTTGTCGTAGTAGAACTGATTAGGAAACTAGAGCACCGCTTTATGCAAGTTATCAATCTACTTCCTGAGTACACTCCAGGGCCTTATCCATCCGGGCATGGTTTCTCAGTATTCCCTTTCTTCTATTCTCAGGCGGAGCCGCCCCTGCCGACCCAAACACGGGCCTTCAGCCAGATCCTGGAGACCTGGTCATACTTTCGGCCTTCCTCAGTGCCGCAAGCCACAATGGCTGGCTGGAGCACCATCAGCAGAGGTTTGCCAAGAAGAGCTGGCTCTGGCCGCTGGGACTGGTGGAGATCCATCAAGCTGTCGCTAATGCGCGGAAAGGAACCGCTCCCTCTCTCCCTCAGAGCCTGGAGATCTAGGCATTGCACGACGGAGCGCTGTGACCAGAGCTTGGCCGAGAACTGCAGCGCCCGGTCAAACTCGTCGACCAGGAACTGCTGGTGTCCAGGGTCCGACGAGTCCCTGATCATGAAGCGTGCAGCGCTGCTGAGGAACTTCTGGCTCAGCTGCACCGCACGCTTCCGCCGCACGGCGCTGATCCCCGCCAAGTTTAACCCTACCCTGTCCTCTGCCTCACTCATGCCGTTTGTTGCCAAAAGCCTCATCAGTTGTGAGCGCCATTGATGAGCTTCCTTTTCTTGCACTGGAAAAAAAAACAAAAAACAATGTCATGATGTCTTGTCAGCCAAGTCTCCAGAAAATCGGTGTTTTACTATTGTTCATGGATATAATCCATGAAGCAGACTCACAATCAACAAGATAACCGTAAAGGCTGTCCACGACCTTGCTTGTAACTGCAAGGTCTGACTGAGCGGCCTGTTTGGCTTTACGGTCGACATCCTTCGACTCCTTAAAAGCTGACCCGGTGTTGGAGCTGGCGGAGAGCCCAGGAACACTATCAAGAATCGAGAACGGGTTGGCAAAGATCTCAGCACAGATGAAATTCGCCAGCATGCCGTGGAGCAGGATGTATGGCAGCTTCTTCTCCCTATCGAGTTCTGCGGGCGTTTTGCCATCCGCAGCCAGGACCATGAATGTTTTCAGCTGTGCCATAAGCTCTTGAATCTCCTCTTCAGGCCGGTTGAAGCATTGCTGTTTGTTGCCAGGAGCAGTGTCTTTGGCCCAGCCGTACCAGGCCGATGATCGGTTAGCGAACCATTGAACGATATCGCTGTCCGAGGTCGCGAAAGATCTGTTTTGCTCCATCATTGTCTTTGCAGCGGATTGAGCCGAGACGACATGCTTCTCTTGGTCCTCGATCAGATGTGCCAATGTCGCAACCTGGTTCTCAAGGTCTTGAACAAGCTTCTGCTGGCTCTGGTTCTGAAATGCGAGCCTGTGGTTCTGTCTCTCAAGATTGCTAATGTAATCTTGCTGTTTTTGGTAAGAAGATTCAAATTGAGAGCTCCGTCGGGACAGCTCGTCCTCGGTTTTTTGCAGTTGTTGGATGGCCACATTATACTCAGCCTTGCTGACACCAGCCGGCTCTCTGGTGGCCTGCTGGCCATACTTAGACTCGTACTTGGCGTTGTATGATTCGTGGCTGCGGACGGCAGGACGAGCAGGACTTCCTCTACCATCTGCTGTTCGCTTCCTATCCGTGTTCTCTCCGTGCCGCTGGAGGTCATGGTAGGCGCCGGCGGTGCTGGGAGCTTCTCTCACACCCGAGGGAGCACCTGTATCGAATGTACCTCGTCGCTGGAGTTGACCTGTGACAATTCCAACCTGTCCGTGCTCATTTATAGTACGAGCCACGAAAGATTGGTTCCCTATGTGCTAGACATGTCAGTATTGGTGGCTCCGTCCTTCCAGAGGGGAATGGGATATAGTTGACCTGCCTTCCGGGTCTTCTACATGGATCTCGCGCATGGCCTCTTCGATGGAAAGCCTTTCTTGTTTAGAAGCGGCAGAGGCTTGTGGATCAGCGAATTCGTCAAGGCCGATTCTGCCAGGGGAACATGGCCTGCCATCTTTGTCTTTGTGCCCTTTCTTTCCCATCTTGCAAGACTGTTCCAGTGGACCTTTGAAGAGTATATAGAGAACAACTCGGTGGTGAGAAATGTGGACTGGTTTTTGGTGAGAGAAGAAGTAGAAAAATGCTACTCCGTCTAGATACGTTTGCACGAAACCTGACCGGGCAGAGTTTCCGAGACGGTACGTTTTGACCCAGGGCATGATCAAACCTGGGCAAATCTGCCGATTCCATCGATCATATGCTTTTGGTTTATACGCCTAGCCAGGTCTGTTCAAGGCTCGGTCATGGTTGCAACCTATACACCGAACATTTTCCTTGCTGTTTGTGTAGCCATGGCTTGCCAAGGGGTTTATCGATGCTGACATGCATGCTAGCTAAGCGCCGGGACAGCCACAACTCCATCCAGGATCTAGATCCTAAAGCCTCGTCTTGTTGTATCTTCAAAGTACCCTCGTATCCGTACCCACTTCAGCCGCTGGTCACAAGCCGAAACCTTTAAGCAGAAGGAATGCCACTGAAATTCCTCAGCATTTTATTCAGTCATTTCCTATGGCATTTTCCTTTTGACTAAAACCAACAGTCGGATATTCTTCTCTGGCTCTCCAGAAAATCGTCCGGTGATGGTTTGAAACTCGACAACAATGTCCGGCAGCGTGAAAAAGCTCATAGTCGGCGTAGACTACGGCACGACTTTCTCAGGTGAGAGTCGTTCGCGTCCTCATCTTGCCAACAATAATGAACAAAATCTGACTTTGCATCATAGGTGTCAGCTATGTCTTCTCTGATGCCTCAAATGTCAGTGATGTGGAGATCCTAGATTCATGGGGCGCGGGCGATCAATATCAAAGACAAGTTCCTTCACGAATCTCCTACGATCCCCGCTATACCTGGGGCTATGACATTGGGAATCGCGAGTTGGCCTACTGGTGAGTCGCCAAGAACAACATCCTTTCCGTCTGTCTGGACTGCGTCAGGGACAATCAGTGACAATATTGAAAGCTGGACGAAACTTCTGCTGGACGACCATGCTATCGAAACGCAACACGATGATGGTAACCTCAGGAAGTATGTTTCATCCCCTCTCTTCTCTTTTCTTCTATTCCCTTGCTCTCTTGTCCGTCTTCCTCTGCCTGTTCCCATCAACCCGGAAAATTTCGAAGGAGGCATCGTTCCTGACGATATAACCACCCACCAACAGATACTATGGTGCCGGTTTCAAGACAACGCCCAAGGGCAAGACTGCTACAAATGTGGTTGCAGACTACCTGAAGTTTCTCTACTCTCACATGATGAGAGAGCTCGGGCGAAAGCTCTCTGAGGAGATCCTGGCCGTCACACCCATCCAATTCTGGTTTACGCTGCCTGCGCTATGGTCGCACAGGGCGCAGAACGCTACGCTGCAGGCGGCCACCCGGGCTGGCTTTGGGAGTAGGCACAATGATGAGATCCACCTCGTCAAGGAGCCTGAGGCGGCGGCTATTGCTTGCCTCAGTGGTCTGACTGCCAAAGGCCCATCTCCTCATGTGCAGGTATGTGATTCTTGTTGTCCGGGCGACAGATTCATTTCCCATTCAAGCATTTACTAATGAAGATAATGGCAACTAGGCTGGCAAGATTGTCCTTGTTTGTGATTGTGGCGGTGGTACTGTGGTAAGTCTTCATTTTAAAGATGCGGTTCAATCATCCTCTCGAGTATCAGACAGCTGACCACAAGCCCAGGATTTGGCTTCGTACGAAATCACTTCGGAAAGACCCAAGCTCTCGTTGAAGGAAGTATGCGTCAGTGAAGGTAATGCAAACATGTGATGAAATAACTACACCCTCATATTTCCCAAGTACTGACATGAATTAACGTCTAGCCGGAAAGTGTGGCTCAACCACGATCGACCGAGCCTTCTACCAGTTGATGAGGAAGCGCTTCGGCGGAGTGTTTGAGAAAGTACCGGAGGAGAAGCGCGGCGTGACCTCCAAATTCATGAAGGACTTCGAAGCCGCCAAGAAAGATTTCGGAGTGTCCGACCATCCTCGTAATACGCGGTTGAACCTGAAGATGCAGGCCAAGGCTTCTGAACACTACGATGATGATGATAACGAGGTTATCCTGACAGGGTGAGTGTGGTGCGGAGCCGTGTTCCATCAAGAATCCTTCTTTATCTGACTCTCCGTCTGTAGTTTCGACATGAAGCAGCTGTTCGATCCGGTGGTACAGCAAGTTCTGGGACTATTGCAAAAGCAAATCAAGGCCACGGAGAAGGCAGGACGTACTGTGAATGTGAGTCTCTCATGAGGAGTTGAGACAAAGTAAACATTTGGACTAGACTGTTGACCAAGTTACTGTACTCTAGTCAATCGTTCTGGTCGGCGGATTCGGCACCTCGCCCTATCTGTATAAAAAGATAAAGGATTGGTGTCCATCAGGAATTTCCGTATTCAACCCTCCAAGATCGTAAGTCCACGGCAAAAAGGAGTTTCCCTTACCAGGCATCGCAGAGGACTGACTCAGTATTGGTAGATGGGAGGCGATCTGCGTGGGCGCTGCCGTCCGAGGGCTACAAGGACCAATGGTCAAAGAGAAGAAGAGCCGATCCCACGTCGGATACACGACAGGCCGACCGTTCGAGGAAGGTGTCGATAATGAGCATGATTGCTATCATGACTTTTATGGTAGAAAGAGAGTCTGTGACAAGATGATTTGGATGATAGACAAGGTCAGAAGCAACCCTTTTCGCCTCAAGAAAGAAACTTGTTGGCTGACTTTCTGAGCAGGGAGAGACAATTACCGCAGAGACCAACAAACGACGATCGATCTACTGGACGTCTGAGGAAGGCGACGACAGAAC
Organism: Cryphonectria parasitica EP155; assembly: GCF_011745365.1. Classification (NCBI taxonomy): domain Eukaryota; kingdom Fungi; phylum Ascomycota; class Sordariomycetes; order Diaporthales; family Cryphonectriaceae; genus Cryphonectria; species Cryphonectria parasitica. The sequence goes on from NW_024468909.1 coordinate 2,709,887, forward strand.
TTATACGCTGGAACTTTATGAGAGCACCGCGGATTCTGAGCCTGAATTTCAGACTCACAAGTGTAAGTGGAATGACCGCCCACCTTGATTGTGTACAGCGTGACAAGTACAGCGCCGCTGACGATCCCTTTTACTCCGCCTAAAGCGGTCATCCAAGTCGGCACCGTGATCTCTGACCTGTCCAATGTCGACTACAACGTCTTTGAGAACAAGATAGGAAAGAACGGCAAGCGAACATACAAGGTCGACTTCGAGCTCATGACGATCGTCGAGGACCAGCTTGGGTATATGCACTTCAGGGTGGTAGTCCAGGGTAAGGTGGTCGGCCAGGCGCGGCTGAGCATAGAGAAAGAGTCCGAGAAACAGGACCAGCTGTCTGATTTCCTCACAAATTTGTCGCTTCAGCAGAACGGGTCTAGAAAGTAAATGGCAGTGGTTAATAGAGTGAGGCGGCGGACGGACTCTTTGATATTCGCTCAGACTGTACTGTACAATATGCAATACTCATACAAGATTCGCCTGGTGCTCTCTCGTTGTGGGCTATTAGTGGTTTTGTCTGGGGTAGACGAAGAGGTTTGTGACATTGGGAAGTTCGAGAGCCAAGTTCAGCCCCTGGGAAGTAAGGAGGTTCTCTCGCCACTGTGCCAGCTGCATATGCCCAACTCGTTCTCCCCCATGGGTCCCCCGCAGTGCTCTCGAAGTCTGGGCCATTCTAGCAGCAAACGACCCAACCAGAAAGCTGCAATCTATTTACGTCTCATAGGCAGCAGATGATCAGCTTGGGCTCTCCTCGCACCCTTACTCCCGGATCAGCCCCTTTCCAGATCCTTCCCCACGGCTGATAGATGGAGTGTGCCAGCACCGCGGGGCCCGAGCTGATCAGCATGGCTTCAAGACAATGGTACAAGGCCACAAACCAAAAAAAAAAAAAATATTGACGCCAGAAGGCCAGAACCAAGTATAACACCTTTTCCCCAAGCTATAGCAAGCTCACTTGGATCTAGTGGCTGCCGAGCTGTAAACTCCTTGTGTACAGCTGGTGCAGGAGCTATTCCATTTTTCCACCACCACTGGATTCAGCCGGGTGAGCCGACACAGAGCTAGCGGCCCAACTGGTTTCCCCTGGTGCCCAACGCCTGCTGGTCCAGGCAGACGGGGTTGACAGGCTCCCGGGACCAGGTTTCAGTTGGGGAGGGAGTTCAGACTGACTGGGTGAGAGCCCAAAGCAGAGACGTAGGATCGTTCCAAGGTCTGGCTCCTTGTTGTACCACGAGGGCTTCGTGGGCCGGTTCCAGACCATATCCACCGGATGGAGACGGGGCGACCGAGTCCATGGGCAATTGATGATGATGAAAACGTGGAGCACCAGTCTACGTATTCAATGGGTAAGGTATGGGTTACCCTCTAAGCCCAATGGACGTGGTTAGTATATAGAGTGCTCATGTCCTCCGGACGATCTACCGTTGACTCGATTCTATCCTCTCTCGGTCGCGAGAACCTCGTCTCAAAAGGGATGAAGTACTCAGACTCGCCGACGAGATCGACCATGTATGCAAGAAAGAGCCAACGCGTGAACATCACGATAAAACCGTTTGTACACAGAGCAATAATCATGAGGCTGGCAGAATTTTGAAAAACAGTTGCATTCATACTTTTTTTCTTCTTTTCAATTTTCCAACAAAACAAGTCCAGCAAAACATCCTCTTGAATGACGTCAAGCAGACAAACTCCAAAACACCTCGTACCCGAGCAAGCAACCCTTGAGAAAAAAAGAAAAAAACAATGTCCAACGCAGTGTCCATATTCCGAACCCAAAGCTGTGATCTGAGACTGTTGTCATGTGACTGTCCTGTCGTCCAGCAAGGTTGCCCCTTTCAATGATTCTATGCTACCGAGTTCCTTTCCTCCTTCCTCCTAAAAGTTCACCAAAAATCAAAAAAAAATCAAACACACTCTTGCCTGCGCGAGGCTGCATCCCTAGAGGTGTGCTCTATGCAACTCACGTAGGGGAAGGCAGCGGCTCCCCATGGTGATCCACTGAGGGCGCCTCGCGCTCCATGGATCCAGGTCCAGATGACCCAATGGCTGGCTTGTTCTCCAGGTGGTCCAGGATGGGTAGCCTTGATGTACGCTGCTGTGACTTTCGTAGTCATCGGCGCAGCGGAGGGGGCGCGGCGGGCCTTCTCACAGCTTGGCGCTGCACATGTCTCGGACCCTTCAGGTCCGGGCGAGATAGTGGACATTCCAAGACAGTCTCTCGTCTATCTTGCACTTACAATGCTAAAGACACTGACAGTGTCGGGTCTTTCGCATCTATATGAGCTGTCAGAAAATCTATACCGACCTGGATTTGGTCTCTTCAAAGACTGATCCTAGATCAAGTCTCAAATGACAGACATGGTGGGACTGACCGATAATTGTTCAGCCTGATTGCTGCACGAAGTGAAGGTCCTGGAGCCGAGCTGGATCGGTGCTCCTGATGTGGGCCGTGTAGTCCATGTGGATCCTCTCCAGTGTGTTCAGGCTGTCCTTGAGGCGGCTGAGCTGCATCATGACCGTGGGACCGTCAAGCTGACCGAGTTCGTGGACAATGCTGGGCAGGCCAGTTTGGATGGTGGACCATTCCTCTCGGAGTTTTGCTGACATGTCAACCTTGACTGGCACCTGGGGTTGCATCTTCGGGCTGGTCTTGCGGGATTTGGGAGACTTGCGACCGGTGTTGTTGGCGTTCGCGTCGCTCTTCCTCTTCCTGGATCTGGCGGCATCCTTGCGTCCGTCCTCGTCAGGCGAGGGAGGCGCGGCGTTGTGGACACGCTGCATGTGGTCATGGAGGTTCCACTTGCGAGGGAAGCCATTCCCGGGTTGGGCACGGTCACATCCACTGAAGGTGCAAGGGTAAGGCTTGGTTCCGTGGCCATGCATACCGTGCGCCTCCCTCTCGTGTCGGAGCAGGCAGGCCGTGGAGGAGAAGGGGAGTTCCTTGCAGCTCTCCATCTTGCAACGGTAGGGCTTCAGGTGGGAATCAACGAATTTGCTGTTGTGAAGAAGATCATGAGTATGAGGACAAATGTTGAGCCAAGGAATCTCGGAGACGACTTACTCGTAGTTGCACTTGAGCTTCTCTGGTCTGTGGCAGCAACCCGTTTGTCCCTCCCAAGGGCAGTGGTAGAGGCCATCGGCTTGGGGCAGTGCGGTCCTGTAGAGCGGATGGTCCCTGGCATTCTCACCTTCGCCACCAGGAAGTGAAGCGGCCCAGTCCTGCAGCTGGACCTGCTCGTCACCTCCAACGGCCGACATGCTGATCTCGAGGTTCGAACCAGTCATCATGGGCTGGATAGCAGGGCCGGTCAGGCTGAAGTTATCCATGACAGGGATGCTAGGGGAGCCGGACGAGACACTGGTGTTGGGGGAGCTTTGTAGGTAGGGGCCCCAATTGTCATCCTTTGGTGTTGTCACCTCGCTCAGGTTGTCCCAAGTCGTGGCAGGTGAGCCACCGGACACGCTGGTCTCGAAGTTCAGGTTCACGGGGTCGACGTGCTGGGGGGCAGCAAAGTCATCCAGGCCTGAGGAAGCACCGTGTCCATCCATGTGGGAGTACATAATCTCCGGCGTTGTCGTCAGACTGTGGGACTGCTGGAAAAGGAACTGGGAGTCCATGGAACGACCATTTCCCTGGAGTCCGTCCGTGTAGGTAGTGGATTCATTACCTGTCATGTCAAAGTTTGACGCTTGAGAAGCGCATTGTGACATTGTTGACTGGAGCCCGGATGGGCTCCTGCTCGGAAGCGAGTCGGTAGTCTTGTGGCTAGACGCAGAACCCTTGGAGCAGATTCGACGCATCGGCTCGGCCTTTTGAGTCTGGTTCTGGCAGACTGCTGGTGCAGCTGGCATCCAGATATTCTGAAAATCATCCACGGTCTCCATGCGGTTCCTTGTGGGAAAGGGGCCCAGTGGGAAGAAGTCCTCGGATTCTCCCTGGTCCGCAAAGAAGTTCTGTGAGCCTGCTACTGTCGCATTGTCCCATGCTGATCCTGACGGACCAGTTGATGGTCCTGTTTGAGAAAAAGAGAAAATTCCTGAAGCTGAAGACATGGGCTGAGAATAACTGTAGTCGCTGAGTCGAAAGGTCAGTGTCCTGTGTCTCCACAAACCCCTTGCCGAATTGAATGCTACAGTCCCGAGAAGAAAAAACAAGACCCAAAGTAGGAAAACAAAATCAAGCCAGAGGCTGTTCATCAAGATGATACAACTTTGTTCTGTATCGATAGGTTAGTTTTTACACCAACAAAAATCTCTGACAGGATTTTTACAGACCAAATTGAGAATAAGCCATGTGACCCGACAAGAGGCATCTTGCATTCAAGGGCCGGGGTTGTTTGGAAGTCCATTTGAATTGAAGTGCATCCAGGCAAATAGAAGGTCCAGATACAAGCGGAAGAGCGAGTCAACGGTTCATCCCATTGGTCGAGGACACGGCAAAAGCAGTGGCAATAAGACATTGGACAACAGTAATCAAAGAGAGCGGGGCAGCGTCCCGTTGTCGTGTGCAGTGTCGTGTGCAGTGTCGTCCTCAAGTTGGATCCAGGGCAGTGAGCAAGTATAAACCAGAACGTCCTTTGGGGGTTGATTCCTAACGGTTTTTCTTGTGCGGCAGCACGGGGCAATCAAAATAAAATTGCCGAGTCCTCAGGCGCCAGTAACGCTGATTTGGTAGGTTCCCAGAAAGAACAAGGCTCCAGGATCACATCTCAAGTGATAATGTCGAGACCGCAGAGGCAGACCAGTCCAATCCAGTTTCTCCGAATTGGCCAAAAGCAGTGCGCAAGGTGTCGATTCCACGGCAGAGAACAAAAAAGACGCCAGTGATATGCAGGGTACTAACAGTCCAACGGCCGGAAGCTGTTGCTAGTATGCCAAGGCGAGGTTATACTTACCTGGGCATCACAAGGTGACGCACGACGCTTTCATACGTCTATGTTGTAATGATCAGATCCTTGGTCCTTCAGGGACGGCTCGTCCACATGTCCATGAGTGAGGGCATGCACGACAAAAAGGTACCTGGTAATATCCATAGTCCTGTGGAATGTCGATATCCTGGTTGGTGAAGAATGGGCCTGTCCTGTCGTCCAAAACGGCTTATGGTGGTATGGCAAGATTTCCGCTCCAGGTTGACAGGTTTGGATGATATACATGATTTCTCATCACACCAAAACGGTGAAATTTCCAAAACACAAAAACGCCTCCCAGGGAAATTAGACAAGGGAAAAGGTTAAAATAGTATACCTCGTAGTAGTAGTAGCAGTAACAGTCTGCATTCTCCTGTTATTTGGGTCCATTGTGTATCCGGTAGGGTCCGAGTGGTTTGTAGAGACCATGATGGAAATGTTCCTCCAGAGATTCCTGGGTGAGCGGAGTTGCTCAGGGTCCTTTGTGGTTTGAGAGTATCACACGCTTGACAAAATTGATCAAGGTATGACACCACCTGGATGGTATAGACCTCAGAGGGCACAACGATATAGTTGTGGTCTTCTCAGCAGCAGCAGCAGAAAGCAGCAACAGCAGAGAACGCGAGCCTTGGGAAAGGAAATCAACGGCAAGTTTTCAGAACGGCCTGTTCTGTTTTCTTTCTTTGCTTGGAATTGTTCGTAGAGATGTCCAAAAGGGAAAAAAAGGATTGCAGCAGATGGACGGAAGAGACAAGAAGGATCCTCTGTGGTTGAACAAGAACAACGAGATAGTGAGAGCAAGTAGCACTCGAAGGGCAAAGTCCAGGGCCGGGTCAGGTTGTGGATAGATAAGAGGTGGCGAAAGGTCAACGAGACAGCGGGAGATCAGCAGGGGACATCCAGAGTGGGTTGTGAGGTTGGGCAGAAATGGTCCGATGGGTTGCTGTATGGTGACGGTGATGACGATGTTGATGAGGAAAAGAAGAGAAAGCACGGGGAAGGTTGGGCACTGAGAGGGACACGGTTGGGTTTTAAGCTTGCAGATGGGCCTACAGGGTCATGACAGGGCCTGAACCTGCAATTATTGCCTTGAAATTGGTGTGACCCACTGTGCTGCGCTGGCAGACGGCCACTGGACACAGGTGCCCTGTTCGCGACCCCACCGCACTGTTTGAGGACGCAGTTATCCCTGTAGGTGGTCCTTCCCTAGTCACTGCCAAGCAAATCAACGTCAGTCCCCGCCCCCCCCTTTGATTGCTCTTTCCTCCCAACGTCCCACTCGAGCACCTCCCCTCGTGCTTCGCTGTCCATCACGAGCACCAACAGACACAGCAAGTCGGCCTCATCACGGCGCCTCCTCATACCAATATCGTCCCATCACCTTCTGTAAAGGAACACTAGATATGCACTCCCGTACGGGCTGTCACATTGGCCGCAGCAGAACGAGTCGCGAGGTGTGAGCTGGCTCTCGACGCCTGCAGCTATCATTCGTCTGTGCCCTCTCACCGACTCCTTCTCGTGTGCGTGGCTGGCTGGTCGTCAGCTTCACCTGCATTATCAAAAGGACCACATGCTCTGCTTCCAGCACTTCCGGGGTACAGAGCCGGGCGTGTAGGATACCTCCTCCAGCCATCCCCAGCCAGCCCCCAGCCAGTAGTCCGCGACAACACAGCAGTCAGGAAGGTATGCCACGACACTCAACTGGCCAGCATGCTTCATGCGAGGACAGCGCATCCATGCAGGCAGGCAGTCCAATTTCTTATCACGCCAAGGTTCGTGCATAAGTGCTCCACGCGCGGGACGCTCGGGGCGTCTCTCCCACCAGTCATTCGCGACCCTCATCCGGAATTGAGAGCAATCCGGTTCCATCGGCTCGAAATTTGGCCTGGGCGACGTACTCCATCTCTGATAAGCTCATGATTCGGTCGATTCCCTGCATGCCCAGAGAAAACTTGATAATATTTGAATGCTAACGCGGCTAGCGATGAGGTGGGGAGTCTCGGCGTCCTGGTGCTCAGACTTCTCGTGTTGATCCCAATAGCGAGGACCAAGTTTCACCTGGCTTGTTATTGTCCCTCTGCTCCAACAACGACGCTGGCAAACTGGGAAGCTGCGCAGAGCCCCCCACTGTTGGTGGGATCTGCCAAAAACCTCGAGATGAAAGCCTCACCGCTTCGGCTCGGGTATGAGCTGGCTGGTCCTTTGGTAACAGATCTCCAGTACTGTACAGCCTCGCTCTCACGATGACACAATCAGTGAGCCCGGCAACAGAAGGCGTCGAAATGGTTACCGTTTGGATTGGAATGCGTGCCATCTTTGTCGTGCAGCTCTTTCTTCTCTCAGTGCCTGTGCTAATAGACCTGCGTTCTTCCGGGACCTGCAGCGGTACCGCCTACAGAGCTGTTTCCTGGTGCTTTCTAATGTGAGCGATAGAATCGAGTCATCCCAGTCTTCGTGCCCAGGTCATGCATGGCCTTTGGATGCCCCCTCCCCTTTCTTTTCCTTTCTTTTCTTTTTTTATAGGGTTGAATGTTGTTTCCTCTTGTTATCCTCTTCTAATACCTCTGAATACCTGATGGATTGGCGTCGTGAAGTCATCTGAATTCCGGGCCCGACCTGACGCGGACTGCTGTGAAAAGCAAGTGTCAAAAGGACTGCTCGCCCTCATGGCTCGGCTGAGATGAACAGGACGACCCCGGGATGGCTCACGCAATTCTCGATACGCACAGCCTCCTCGGCTCCAGCTTATTAGTAGGGCAGTTCTGACACTGGCTAAGAAAATTCTCAAGTGCGCACAAGGGCACTTTGTAAACCTGGGCCGTCGTCATTGGGGGACGACATGTTCCGGGAACAGACCTTTCGTTGATGGCAATTGTCTTTCTGCCCTTTTTGTCTATGGAATTTTCATTCGAGTCTGCGCTTTCTACTGCTGGATCGGCCACCCACGGAGACATGGTAAATGCGGCCACACTTTTCAATCCATCAAACAACACAATGAGCGTCCGAAGGTGCAGTCTCCTTGAGTCTCGACCACAGATGGGCCTGATTCCATGCTGACCACATCAATTTCATCTTTGCTCTCGCAACCAGGTCTGACTTGGTGTGGAGGAAGAAACTCCGAGGAGAGGCGGATGGAAGGCGGCCGAATGGATAGTCTAACCAACGTGGTGAACATGAGGGGAAGCGAGGATTCAGCTCGTCTTGGGAAATGGGATCTGGGAAGAACGACTATCCTTTGGTTAAGTTATTGGAGCGGATATCACACGATTGGACTGACAGGAATCTAGGGCAAAGGCTTGGTTACAACGCACATGATCTCATGCAAATGCAATGGCTCCTTCCAAGACTGGCATTGATGTCAGCAAAGAAGACCACCAGAATCTACCAATTACTGTGTCCGCTGGCAGCGAAAGCAGCACAGTATTTACTAGCTCCTAAAGGAGTGCATGGTTTCCGAGACTGATTGGACCATCTAGACCTTCGATACGCGAGGTACCAAGAGCAGAAGCAACTTTCTGAGCAATATCATGAGCAATATTCTCGACACTGCAACGCAGACACCACTCAAAGACCCAACCTCAGCGATGCATGGCAGGCCTGAGGCCCAATCCAGAGCGTACATGGACCCGCTTGTCGTGACACCAACCGCGCCGCCACTTAATTTCTCACATCTCATGTGCGACATATTTCGAAATCCCGGATGCAGACGAGCTGAACGCAGGCACCCTGGAGGGGGAATGGGCTCGAACGGTGGCTGATTACTCGGGCGTCTGTCTCTAGAACCAGGACAGCTGGATGGTAAGAGGAGGTATTGATGCCCAACCTGCAAAGGGCTTTCAAATTGATCATTTGGTTGGTCCGCGAACATCCAAGTCAGACCGCCGCCTCTGGAGGTAAGCGCCTCTGCATCGCGAAGAGAAGACCTGCACGGCGATTGTATAATGGGCCTGGCAGGGTGAATGGCGTCGTGGAGCCACTGACGATCCCACAGGAATCGTCCAGCCTACAGTCTGAAGATTCGTGCCCGCGTGGTCTCCGTTGCGATGGTCAGCAGGAGGCCGAGATGCAACCCATCCGTCACTACTCTGCTGAACCGCGTAAAGCCCGTCAGGATACTACCTTAGCCTCCCACTCCCTGAGACCAAGCCGCTGGTGCAGCTGGCATCGTGCAGTCATGACCCCGTTCTTGCGCGCAGAGCGCAGAGAGGCAAGTGGCGGCAACAAGTCGCATTCTGTCAGATCAGAACACACCATTAGTCTGTCCGTAAGCGCGCCATGCCGGAGACTCAATGCCTCAGTCCGTCAGTGCCCGACGATTTAGCATTTGGGGAGGTTGCAGACGCATGCAGCAATTCGTCTAATCAGCGTCATTCCCCCCAAGCAGTCTGGCAATGGTTTCAGTGTTTCAAGAACCGACATAGAATAGATATATTTGTGTGGTGTTCTGACCCGGTGGTGCAGCTTGCGACAGCAACGACTCGGCCGAATCACCAAGGTGGCAGACATGGCACCAGAACAGGTACGAACAGCAACCGCGTGAAAAGTCATCAGACCCGACGTGTTGATAGCAGCATGGGCTTTCTGGACTGTCAATCCACTAGGCCGGTCAGATCTCACGACCATAAGCGAATTCCAAAGAAAAAGCAACGTTGAGAACAGTCGCATCACCCCTTCGCTTGCAATAAGTGGAATAAATGGACACCACCCTTCGTGGTTTTGCGGATGGAAGAAGTTGAGTCAGTCCATCTGCAGAGTGACCATCATTGATGACCGAGGCTGAGACCGAGCCGCCATGGCTTACTCAGGGTGTGCATTTGTGCATGCTGGTTTCTGCTTCATTTGCATACCTGGATACATCCCATCAGAATATACAAGACAGTGATCTTTTGCTGCTGTGTGCCATCCCGGCATATCGAGCCTATCACCGGCTTGCGCTTTGCACCTTAGGAGCCATGCCTTTTTTTTTTGTTCCTTTTTTAATTTATTTTTAACCACCCCCCCCCCCCTCTTCTTCCTCTTTTTCTTAGGGGGGTGAGATGACCACCTGCGGGTCTGGCATCAATGCTTTTCGTTGGGCTGCAGTTCTGCATATTTCACTGCCCAACGTAACCAGTGCGCTGTCACCATGCCCAAGCGACCTGGGGAGGCCCCTGCAAAACCTGGCATTCCTCCAGATCCCAACCTGGATACCACTTCCACCTTTGGGCCACATCGCAACGTCGCGTCGAGGCCCAACGGGTACCATCTTGTTCGCCCGCTGAAGCTGACAGCCCGGTGTCTGCTCGAGGGGGTAGGCTTGCTGCTCGTGAGCAGGAGAAAGTGCGGGGACTTACAGCCAGATGTGCTGGTCTGGGATCTCCCTGGAACCGAACCAGCTCTTCTGTCACATCTCACACGTTCAGACACGCAATCATCCTTGACACAGTTCAGGGTCGAGAAGAAGCAGCTGGCCGTCGTGTGTGGTACGGTACGGCAAAGCATGCTGGGGTTGCTTTCTCTGACACGCCCGACTTCTGGTTCTGTCGCCCGCCTCCACGGGAATTGCTTGCAGCTTGTGGCTCGATGGTGTAAGTCCGCTGTTCCTGGTCGTGTGTGGATCCTAGTGGCGACTTGAGGACATCGTGTCGATATTGTCTCCAGCCTTGATTCATCCTGCCGCCCAGCTCGTGAGGTAGTCTTCGGCCCTCATCTCGAGGTTCCTTTCTTGCCACTCGCCGAGAATAGATAAAATCAACCCCCCGGGACTCCGAATCTTTGTCGGCACATTTTGGTAAACTGGTTCACCGATCTGGACCCGTTCTGACCAGCCAAGGTCTGAGGAGAGAAAAAGAAAGAAGAACAAAGGCAGTCTGTCGCTTCTTAAGCATTCCGCTGCGAGAAACAGCTGCTTCACCGCATCATACCATTCCAGAGGACAACCCAAGGACGAAGGGCTTTTGTACGAGTCGCCGTCCGCTTCGAACCCGAGCGCATCACCGAAAGACACACATTTCCGAGACTAGGACCAACTGCAATAGCCGTGGATCTCCTGGTAACGGGACCAATACTGCCAGAGGACATCCAGGAGTAAAGCATTACTTGACCTGACAAAAAAACAAAACAAAAAAAAAGAAAAAAAAAGGACCTTCCTTGGACCATTTTTGCTTTGAGCACTCCAGTGGAATATCTTGGACTCGTGTGTGTGTGCCGCGGCCACATGCTTCCCCTTCTCTAGACTGACTGTTTATCTGCTTGTTTTTTTTTCTTCTTGTCCTGCTCGTGTTTTTCTCCCAGTGGCCGGTCCAGGTTTTCGTCCCTGTCTCGAACCAAATTTTTTTCTTTTCTTTTTTTCGTTGGATATCCGGATACCCGACCCGTGGACACGGAGTGGATTCTCAAGATGGCACAGCCGGAATATTCCTACAGGAGCTCCAAAGGACCTTGGGCGACACGAAGGTGCGGACTACGAGATGTGATCCCCTGCTACGGACTGCGCGCCCGCTAACTCTGAAGGTAAAGCCCGGTGGTATATCAGGAGCCATTCTCCAGCAGAGGAAGTTATGATAATGTTAATACATCATACAACAACCCGCAGAGGTAAGGGCAGAACAAGATTCATATGCAACCCCCCACCACCCCTGGAAAGTTGGGCGCCGATGATGACGATCCCCTGCGAAGTACAACGTACGGAGCGAGCATCTCAGCCTATAGTCTCCCGGGGAGCACCTCAGCAGCAGCAGCAATAACGACCAGTCATGGACGATCGGAGACGACCTATCCAACCGCCCAATCCTACAACTGCTCCTCCTCCGCCAGCAGCAGACCTCTGGCGGTGACATACGGGACCACAGGAACATTGTCACAAAAACAACAACAGGCACAACAACAACAACAAGCCTATGGGTCATTCAAGAGCTCCAGCCCTCCAAACTGGGATTCGCAAGGACGATATTCGCCAGTAGACCCGATGGATGACCTCATGGCTTCCCCAAGCCTCTCAGACTACTCGATGGGCGAGAGCACCGGGACCACCCCGCCGGGCAAGCACAAGACATCCTCCAACGGCAAGCGCTCGCAGCGGAGACCTTCCAATCGCGACGAGTTCGACGGCCCGCATCAGTTTCTCCAGCGGCCCCCGCCAGAATACATCGCGATGCAGGAGCGGGAACTGCCCCATCTGCCCACCAACCTGCTCGTGCAGGAACAGGACAGCGTGCTTTCGCAGGTTAATGACCGCCTGTCGCAGTGTGCGTACGACTTCGTCGCCAAGTATCAGTTCCCAATCCCCCTCACCCAGGACATGCGGCCCGTTGAGCGCCCCCACGACCGTGAGTGGACAGAGTGGGTGTACCTGCTCAAGCGGCTAGCGACCAAGAGACGGATCCCAGCGCGGGTCCTGTACAACGGCCAGATCAAGCAGTTTGTCACGATCCTCGAGAACAGCCTGGAAATGAGGCACGCCGCCAAACACCAGAGCCGGCCCCTCAAGGACGACAGGAACATCCTGCAGCTGATCAGCGCCGGGATCCAGGTTGCAAAGATACTAAAGGATGCCCAGGCCATGGACTACCTGGACAGGCTGTACATCTCCACCGAACAGCAGATACAGGAGAGGGCCAAGGCTGCCGCCATGAGATTCAACCGGGTCTGACGAGTAAGACAAAAAGAGAAGAAGAAAAGGGTTTTTTACCACCCTTACCTACCTGGCCACCTCTGGACAAAACCAGGGCCTGGTGATGGGAAGAGTCGGCGTGACTTTGACTCACGACGCTTGAATATCTTTTCCACCAACGGTGCTTCCATTCAATTCGATTTGAATATATACTCACCGAATACGTTGCAGTTGCCAAACAAGAGAAAAAGACGTCTCCAGCACAGGTCTTGCGGAGACAAAAGGACGGCGCCATTGGGTATTGCCACCGGCCGAGGCCAAATAAGGCTGAGGGTTACCTTTGTTGTATGAAATACGGGACAACGAACCACAGATCTTGAAACGTTTCAGCGTAAATAAAAGGGTTCAGCAAAGGAGCAGGAGGGGTATGGGAATGGGAAAAAGGGGAAAGACAAAAACAAAGAGAGAGAGAATGTGAGAGAGGAGGGAGGGGGTACGACGACGAAGCTTCGTGCTTCTATTGTTGTCGGGCACCCTCTCTTTATAATCCTTTTTTGGGCATGACTGGACGACACAAACAACTCTTCTTGCTTACCTGGATTATTGTTTTCTCACGAATCGGCACGATCCGAGGGTAACAGAGGGAGGGAGGGAGGGAGGGAGGGGGAGGTTGGGCTGGAAGGCTGTTTCTGCTGGGCGCGTCACCGTCATCCCACCACATCTTTTTGCCCTATATTGTTCTTTTCCTTTCTCATTCTCTTTCTTTCATAATTTTCCTTTCTCTGTTTCCTCTATTTATCTTTGTCGTTAACGTAGTCTTTAGTCAGTCATCATGTGGCCTTCTCGATTTGTTTTCCTTCTCTCTTAAGAAAACTCAAGCGCCACTCGTGTAAAATTATTCCCTCCTTGTACCGAAGGAGCTAGGTACTCAGCTGCTCTGAATCGATATGACATGATGGCTGTCTGCATGCTGCCAACCAGTCAAGTCATCTGCCGCCTCGTTTTTTTCTTTCTGATGATGATGATACGTGTGAGAAGGGATTAGATATGTGACGGCGGGGTCATTTACATGCATGGGACTAAGAACGTAAGGCTGGCGCTGCCCAGCTCACCTTCGGTAATGGCACGGAAGCGTGGGGTCATCACGATCAAGTGTTGTCGTGGCAGCCCAAAGTATCTGCCGTGACGCAGTTTCTTCCTTTTTTCATCTTCCTCCTTCTCCTTCTCTTTCTTTCTCTCCTTCACCTAATCATGCAAGAATCCGTTTTTGGTTTAGAGAAAGGAGGAGAAAGAAAGAAAGAAAAAGTCTCGTTGGGGCGAGCGAGGGAGCAAGCCTTCTTTCCCTGACATTCTGCCTCTCGACCACAACTACCATGACGCCAATGACCCTTGTCGTACGAGATGACGGCTGGTCGGTGTCGCACACAGCCTGCACGAAATGCCCAAAACTGCCCAGTCGTGTTCTACAGCCACAAAGTTTTTGCTGTGGGAGGTTTGTCTGTTTGCATAGACTTTGATCATTCCATTTCATGTTGTCGTGGTACAGAAGACAGTGAGCCAGTTTGGAGGGGGGTCCATTTGGTGGTGAGAGGATTGTGGGGGCGGGGTTGTCAGGGTTTCCACGTCAGGGTTATTTACTTGTTGAGGAGTATCTCCTCTTTGCAAATCTCTCTGCAAATCTCTCTGCCTCCTTGTCTGCCTCTTGTCATCTCGTGGTAACCTTGTGATGAAGCCTTACTAGCGCTCGTATTCTACCCTTTGGTGGTGTCTGCCTAGAGAGGTGGCTAGCCCTGAGGCCGCCTTTTCAGGGTATGTGGTGTCAGTGTCAGTATTAGTTGTCACGCTGCTAAGAGCCGAATCGGACCCCAAAACACTGTACAGAAGCTTGTGTCGTGCGTGGCATGTACAGCTCTGTAGACTGATTGAATGGACATGTTCACTGAAATGCGGTACAAATCAGAGCAATAGCCAGGTCCACGTTGTTGTGGTGTCATGTCTGTTCTGCAACACAATCAATCCATTCATCCCGGAGTAACTCAAGCCAACCACCACACCATGCCCCAATGAAACGCGGTTCATTCTTCTTTCTCACCCCCCTAAGAAGGCTACTTTTGCTTGGAGCGGCCTTGTTGCAGGCCCAGGATCCCTGTTTCGCCGTCGGTCGACCCAGCATCCCAATCGGGTCCCGCCTCGGTGGCCTATGAAGACGTGATTGGCTGGAGAGGACCCCAACACCCTTGCTGTCGGTCCCCAAAACAGTCAAGTGCCGTTTGTCTTTCCTTATTCTCAAGTCGAGGAAGGGGGGAGGGGGCTCAGCGGCGACATTTCCTCTGGAAAGAGAGCAAGAACGTGGGAGGAAGGATGGAAGTAGTGATGCGCTGCACTGCGCTGTACTGTCGGGCGCGACTTCGTCTTAATACGTGACCGACGTTCCCAAAAACTTTCTTCTACCCCTGAGTACATTTGTTCTGCTCCTTCTCTTTCCCCTCTGCCTGGTGATTGATTGCTTCTTGTTCTTCTCGTAGATCTGTAGTGGACGACACAGCCTTCAGTCTTCTCCCCTCCCTCTCTCCTCCTTCATCCCAAAGAGCAATGTGCCAACAGCAACAGGCACTCTCCCGAGAATTGAGCGAATTAATGCAAGCAAGCAGTCAACTCCAGGCGACGACGACGAGGACCTTCTGTCTACCCACGATTACACAAAAGACGGCGTGATCCCAGGCGGGCCATTTCTCCACGTTTCGCCTCCATCATCTGCCGAGGCGGCTTCCCGCAGCGACTCGAGGCTAGGGACTTGGTTCTGTGCAGCGCTGGGACAGGCCAGGGCTCACAAACAAGACGCTGGGAAAGAAGGGGCTTTCGGCGGCTCCAATATACATCAATTGGTCAGGTGTTTGGCTGCCTGCCTGATTTGCTGGCGCTCGCTACTGCGTGCCGGCTGCAGTGGGTGCGTGCATACGTGCAGGAGGGGCAACCTACATAAGGAGCTTGGACTAAGGCGTCGACGGGTCCGAGGTTGTACGGGGACAAATCTAGGAAAGACGAGAAGAAAGTGTAAACCTCGACGTGGACAGGATTACAAGAGAAAAGGAAAAAGAAGAAAAGAGCGAAAAACAGAGGGGAAGAGAGAGAGAGAGAGGGAGAGAGAGAGAGAGAGAGAAAGAAGATCCACGAGTCTGATAACTTGAAAGAGGCGCCACATTGTCCTGATTCAGTCAGTCTCGGTTGGATCGGCATTCATCCTCTGATCGCGAAACTGGCATCCAACGAGAACCAACAGCCCCCTCCGCTGGATCAGCGGAGAGGCCAAGAACTCACTGGGCACTCTGGACATAGCACAACAACACCTCCTCCCCATCAACAATACCACCAACAACAACGACAACAGGACGCACTCATGGCGACTGTCATTTCTTCCGGGACCTCTCCGGCCTCGCGCTTCTCAATACCGCTGGACGAGGATGAGGAGTCGCAGTCATGGAGGTTCATCGAGTCCCTCAGCGCTGACACCGGTTCCTTCGATAGCGGCTCCGGTGAGCTCGTGTTCCCCGCCGCCAGCCCTTCCATCGTGAGCCAGGGCTCGTGGAATATTGTCCACAACAATGGTGGCCAGCAGCAGCAGCAAATGAGAGCTCTTACCACACCGTCACCCGTCATGTCTCAGAATGCCCATGCATTGTCAACTTCGCCCTTCTCTGGAGCCGCCGCCGCGTTTGGGCCCATGTCGACGGCTAACCTCGACAACAACAATAATAGCAATAGCAGCAGCCTTGTCTTTGACTTCTCCCACCTGCCCATGGACGCCACCCAGCAGCAGGCTTCTCAGCAGCAGCAGTTCGTCGTTACTGAGGCGCTCCTCAACGAACAGGCGGCGGCCCTTGCACCCCAGAACTTCGTCTTCACCCCACAGGATATGATGGTCTCTGGTTTTCACGCCGGCTTTGATGCCGTGTCGATGATCACCAATGACGCCTTCTCCACTCTGGAGCACCAGCACCAGCACCACACCCAATTCACACAGCAGCTGGATATCCCAGTGTCGATGCAGGGCACTGCAAATGTGCAACCGTGGGACCCAACAGCCGTGCCCCAGACCAAGACCTTTGTCTCGGAGCAGTTCACCACCCCACCACCGAGGTCAGACGGCTCGTCTATCTCGCTCAGCCCGAGGAGCCCGGCCTCGCCTCCTGTGAAAAAGGAACCACGCAGCGGCGGCAGTACTATCAAAAGCAAGAGGAACAACACGCAGGCCATCCAGAGCATCCCCAAGAAGTCTGCCGGTATTCAGAAAACGCAGAAGAAGAAGGCGTCGACATCGCCCCGCTCGTCGTCGTCGTCGTCGTCGTCGTCGTCGTCGTCGGCTTCTGACGGCTCAGACAGCCGGTTCAAGGAAGGCGTGCTCATGTTTTGCAACCAGACGGTCGAGACGTGGGGCAAGCCCAACTTTGCCGACCTGGAGAACATCGAGCGATCGTCGCAGAAGGGCCGCAAGGGCGCATTGTCGGAGGAGGTACGGGCCAACGCGCTCAAGGTCCGCCAAACGGGTGCGTGCTTCTGTTGTCATATTCGCAAGGTCAAGTGCGACCAGCAGCGGCCCTGCAAGAACTGTGTCAAGCTGTGCGCCCAGGTGCCTGAGGCCGTATGCTGGAAATTCCCCGACTTCAACGAGATCCTCTTCCCAGAAATGATGCGGAGCCACCTACGGCGCGACGAGACAGCCCGATTCATCGAAGAGAATGTCGCCTCTTTCACCATGGACGGCGTCGAGACCCCCTGCAGGGTTACGCTATCGTCGGGGCCGAGCATCGGGGCCAAGCTCGTCCTCGTGGCTAAGTTCTTCACCGCCCGGCACCCCGACTCCGATATCAATCGCCACTGGTTTCACTTTGTGGACAAGGACAGTCATTGCGTCGAGCTCGAGGCGCTGCGGTCCGCGCCCATTGGCCTCGATATCGCCGATGGCGCCGCCGGTGGATCGCAGAGGAGCGAGCTTCGGCGCAAGGTCGAGGCGTACGTCGACGCACTGGCCGCGGACCCGGGCTACGGGCAGCAGGTGACAGACTCGATGTATAGATCATTTGTCCCGCGCAGGGTCCTGGCTCTCGTCCAACAGTATGCCGCACAGTCGGGCGCGCCCATTGTGCGTAGGGCGCTGGCCATCTACGGCATGCATTACATCATGACGCGCCACCTGACCATGACGCCCCAATGCATCGCGAGCCTGCGCCAGGTCAACCCGGTGTCGGCCACAGGTGGTTTCCTCACCCCCCGTCTGTTGAACCGCCAGATCAAGTCCGTCATCGACGACCTCATGCAGCAGGAGGTCAACGCCTTGTTCGACGACCTCACCAAGCGTCTAAAGGGCAAGAGCCGCATCCAGTGGGCCCCATGCCTCGCCGCTTTCCTTGTGTTTTGTCTGCTGATGGAGGCCATCGAGGCCGCCGCTGACGCCTTTGTCGTCACTGACGACGAGATCGAAATCCGGAACAAGCGACCCATCCGCTTCGGACCGCGGTACGCCTTCCAGATCAACGACAGCATCGAGAACATGCCTTTCAAGCAATTCGCTTTTCAATTTCATAACATCTACCAGACACACTCGCGGGACGCCTCGGCCAAGTCTTTCAATCCGCTATTCGGCGAGGGGCTTAATGACCTGGGGGATCTGGACCCTGGGGCGTTGGAGATGGTGCTCGGGTTGAGAAATCTCATGGAGTGTCATTGTGAGTACCCCCTTAGGACATGTTTCATATATATATATATATACATATATTCCAGAGAGAGACCTCGACGGCCTTGAAGAAGCTAACCTTGTTTGCAGGGAATGAGATGGACTGGCTCACCTGCGACCCGATCCTGCCCAGCACTGGGGGTCACACATACCCCATGGACTCACAGGATCAGTACATCGGCCGTCTCGTGTCCAAGTTCCTGCTCTCCTTTGAGCGCCCGAGCTACATCTTTGCTTCTGTCTAGTCGCGTCGCTTCCTATGCAAGCCTGCTTCTTGAATGTGTCATGGTGTGACGAAGTGATTCCAATTATCTTAGTGTTGTGGGAACATGGGATGGGCGATATGTCACAGTGATGATGATGAAAGTCACACAAAACTTTGGGACATAGTATAATGACCAATAGGCGCTGGGAGATGATTTTTTTATTTTTTTTTTGGATGATGGTTGTATTAAACAAGGCTATTCTCACTTGGAAAGAGTATCATCACTCTCTACGTTGGTTAGACAGAGAGAGAAGGAGTAGGGCGGCCTGCAAAGTGTGTAAATCTAGGTTCTACGAATTTAGTAGTATGTAGGCAAATGCCATGGTTTTCCCCAGCCTCATAGATCGACGATCTCGGCGAACGGTGTGGAATATGGCGTCTTCTAGAGAAGAGGGGAGGGCAAGGCTCAAGCCGAAGCGAACCCTGCACTCCCCCAACAACCCCGAATGATCTAGGACCTGTCGATTGGAAGATTGACATCATGGGGATTTGATGGCTCCTTGAACAAAATCGAACTGCCGCAGCAATCAACCCTGAATTCGCCAGAGCGAACAGAGGATCGCTGGGCACAGATCCATATGTGTATGTGTGTGGACACGCATGTGTCAGCGTTTGACATTGTATACTCCCTTCCTCCTCTACCCACCTGGCTCCCCGTCGACCGTGGTCGAACGCGGCACCTCGAGATGGAAATGACAGCGCCTTGGTAAGACAGAAAACAGAAAAGAACAGAAAGCCGTCTTCTCCTCACGAGACGCAGCGCTGACCCAAAGTGCAGTCGTTTTGGCCTGTCTGGTTCGACTGATGTTTGAGGGAACAGAAGGGGGCGGCTGTATAATGCCTGCTGACCGCGTCAATAAAGATGTATGTCCGTTTTAGTCCCACTGATGCACTTGGATCTACACCAGCAGGGTGGATAGGACGGGCTGTCTAGGCCCTGGTTTTGTTCTCCCACGAGACCAATGAAAGAAGTAGCCGTCTTGTGCATAGGGAGAGACACCGCGGCAGGCATTTTGTGGTTGGTAATGACGACGTAGTAGAGAAGAAGGAGAAGAAGAGAAGAGAATAGGTGCGCATCATCTTCGTTGAAGAAGATGGAGGAGGGAACAGGGAATGAAGAGAAGATGTGAGCGAGGGGACAGGACCATGATTCTGGTTTCCTGCCCCAAATCTGTTCACCGTCGTGACAAAAGGTTCCCAAACCTATGGCAGTACGACCTGAGAAAATGTGATTTTGCACATCCAGCCGTGCTCTGAGCCCATAAAACTCGGTGCGCGCGACGCAACAGCTTCTTGCGAAAGCTGTTGGTGGTTGCTGCCGAGAGTTTGGTAGAGAAAAGAAACTTCAGGTCGCAGGTTTCTCAGGTTGCAGGTTTTTGAAGGCAGAAAATTTACGCGACAGGACATGGAAGTTACGTTAGACGTGGATGCAGGGGGACCGCCTGCCCAATCATGCAGCGCTGTCCGGATTAAGTGTGTGCCGTGGCTCCGGCCCCGCCCTGCGCGCTCCGAGTTCCGACCTCATACAACCTTAGCGCCTCTCGGGGCCCGCGATGGCTTCTCTTGTTTTCTCTTCTTCTTTTCATACACTTTTTAAAAACGCAGGACTAATCAACCGATTTTGACTCACCACCTCGATATACGGTCATATTTACCTGCCAGAATATAATTGGGGATCTTCGCTCGTCAACACTGCAACTTTGCAGGACCCGCAACGGCCTTCGACTTTTGCTGTGCGGGGAGGCGGGTTTTCCCCCGACATACGAGCAGTTGAGTCGGCATTGGAGCAGCAGCTGGAGGAGTAAGTGCTGTCGAGACGCAGCAAGTTCTTTTTGTCTCCCTGATGATTTCACCAAAGACTCACGTCGGCGCTATCGGGACTATCTCTGCTGTTCCCGATCGTCCGTAAATTTCGCCGCAACCTTATGCAACCTTTCTTCGATCCTCTCTCTCTTGACCGGTACTCGCGATGGAGCGCTTCGCCCCTTGCCCTACTTTGGACGGCATCTCGAAACTTTCGAGCCTCCTATTGGTGCCCCCGACCTATCATGTTGTCCAACTCTTGGTTTAGGTGTCAGATCCTAATGTCGTGCAACTTGATGTGCACAATTTTAGCTATTGTGTATACTTTCTTCTCAAGGCTTACCCCTGGGGAAAACCCGTTCCATGCCGCTATTGACTTCATCTCCCAGGCCGCTGCTCGCACACGACAGCAGCCACCCCCTGGCATCAACGACAGGGTCATGGCTCTCGAGGCTGGCGGATCAACATACACCTTGGGCAGTAAGCGGTGCCACAGCCGGGATCCTTGAGCTCTCGAGATGCTCTTCCAGTGGTCTCAACGTGGCGACGCTCCGTTGACCGGCTCAAAAAGTGTGGCAGTCCCACGAGGGCTTGTTTTTTGTTTCCCCCTTCATATCTTGCTGGCTTCCGTGTCATCGCCGTTTCTCCCGAAAGTCGTCAGATAGGTTTGCAACCATCACGGCCTTTACCAATGAGCTCCCGCTCGCCCATCCTCGTGATGATCTTTGTGAACCCGCTAAAGCTTGACCATCAGCTCGGTTGTTTCGCAACGCGGGATGTCTTCACGGACATGACACTTTCTTGGCTGTCAACGAGTTCCCATAGGACGGCGACGTGCAACACTCGATCGCCCTCCCAAGAAAGAAGATGGGATCATCGCAGAGACACGGCGTGCTGGCAGACTACGTATCATTTGTTCTCGTATTGACGGCTCACGTCTATAAATTGGATCTTGACCCCTTGATGAGAGATGGATCTGGATGATGCCTTTATGCCCAAAGCAAAGACACAACGACCGAAAGTCATATCACAGTCACTTCACTTCCTGTTGCACTGCTCACTTTATCAGCCGCACACACTATCGTCCGCAACGCCATAACTCTCAGGCACGCTTCTCACGCTCAGGGGGGGACTTATACACCTGGCGCATCAGTTACCCACACGATTTTGCCCCGCAAGAGCTGCAGAACTTGTTATTGCCCTGCTCTGTCGTGTGCGTGCTGCCAAAAATGATGGGATCTTCCCCTTCTCCTGTTCTCCTCGCCGCAGGCACAGGCAACGAGAAGCCAGACACGAAGCCGCAACCTCGTGACCCAAGTAAGTACTTTGATCACATGAGTATATATGGCAGGGCAGACTGCAAGTAGAGAGAAGACGCACGCATCGTGACGTACTCTGGCAACCACACTGCTCTACAATGTCTGGCGGAGACTGCCGATCTCTTTGGCCCTGGAGCACCCCGTGAACCGGCGATTCAGCCAAGCTGACCACATGTCTTATCAATCAGCTCTCGGGCGCTGAGGTGCTGTCTCTGGAAGGGTGGCCGCCAAGGTGGTGACCGGTGAAAAGGACCACGTGGGGTCTTTCCTTTTCTCCTTTTTTTCTCTTTCTTTTTCCAAGGTACACTTCAGGTACAGCTCGGCTGTGGCTTGCCATGTTGCCCTGGCAGACGCCAGATTCAGTAGACGTGTCGTATTTTCGAACTTCCGGGCCTGCATGAGAAGGAGGGGGGGCGCGGGCTTCACATGGTTTCATGTTGCGCTTGGTTCCGCACACGTGTACCCTGTTGGTTATCAGTGTTTCGCTTACTCTATTTTTTGTCGTCATCCTTTTATGCCCTGTTTTCCCTTGTTTGTTTCGAGAAAATACGTATGCTGCATGACCTGGTCTTCCTCTCTCCCTTTTTCCTTTTTCCCAACCAGCGAAAAAAACAGAGCTATTATTATTCAATAGAGGATTTATCCAATCCAATACCCCGAAAGGACTTGGTGTTACTACCTTCTGGCGTCCTTGGCCTTTTGTTGCCCCCCCCCCCCCCCCAGCTCTGCCTTGCTTCGGCTTGTTCGGTCAAATCAGGCAGACCAATAATCTGGCTGAATAGTCGACAATGCATCGTCTGCTTACTTACCCAAGGGATCTGCCAATTGGCGAGTCACTCCTCTTCCAATCCCACCCCCAGACGTGCTGCTCGTCCCTGGCGATACGTTGCTCCGGTACCACATGACCACGGACTGAACGGCCACCCAGACTAACCTCGCCGACCACAATACCCAGTGGTCCTCGCCCGTTGTCTGCTTCACCGCCACTCGGTAGGTTCGTCGTGGTACCATCATCATCCTGCCTATTGAGAGTCAAGCTGCAATTTCGAAGACGAGCCTGACAACCACGGATAAGAGGGGAAGATTCCTCGCGGGTGAGGAGGAGGTTGTCAGCGGGAGGACCCTGCTGCGTAAGCGGCCCCTCCTGGTCGTACTTTGTTAGCAACCTGGTACGAAGTACTATGGTACATGTAGGCCCCGGTTACGGTACCCATTTCATCTCATCCTGTCGGGTTCACAAACGCCAGGGGGAAGGGGGCGGGGTGCGGGTTGGACAATGGGGTACGGAACCCGGCGAACCCCATTGTACTGCAATGGTGAGCTCTCTTCTCGGGCCGCAGCGGCGGTTTTCCTTGCCATGTATGAGGGAGGAGAAGGAAAGAGGAGGGAAAAGAGATCTATTAATGGTTACAGACCTGAAAGTCTTCTGGCGTTGCGCCACGTAGCTGCCACCTCAGAGACTGGGGGTGTATGGGCTGCTCGCGCGACAAATACTCTTGTTCCTCCTCGCCGCCGCCGCCGCCGCCGCCGCCTCTTGGCGTGGAACTGCAGCTATCTCGGCCCTGCGGCCAGGACATCTCCGGTAGGGGGTTGGCGACCGTGCCGAAATATCCGCCTCGCGACATGGCCTCGTCGTCGTCGTCGTTCATCTCATTTTCTTCTTCATCGTCCTCTTCTCCTTCTCGTACTTTTCCTTCTTTTTCTTCGTCATCTTCGTCACTCCGTTGCGTCACCTTTTCCAAGATGCCATTGACGCCAACATTTTTCTTATGCTCCAGTGCAAGACGCGCGCTCTCGGAGTCGATCTCGCCGCCGTCTGGCAACCGCAGCCCTGAGTGGAGAATGTGCTGGACATCAGCAGCAGCGACCGCCTCGGGGACACAAATCCCATGCGGCCATTC
Organism: Cryphonectria parasitica EP155; assembly: GCF_011745365.1. NCBI lineage: Eukaryota > Fungi > Ascomycota > Sordariomycetes > Diaporthales > Cryphonectriaceae > Cryphonectria > Cryphonectria parasitica. Next base: position 2,733,443 of record NW_024468909.1, read on the forward strand.
GACAATGTGCTTCCTGAAGACGAGGCAGTACAAGCGGCGACAGAATTCCTGCCTGAAGGGCAAGGGTATGTCTGAGAGAACACGCGTGTAGCCGCTGGCCTGTTCGAGCATGGGCGGGCTGGCGACGAGCCGCGCGAGAATCCTGTCGCCGAAGACACGCAGGACCAGATGGTCGGTGAGGTCGTCGTCGTCGTCGTCGGCGGCGGCGGCGGCGCCACCTTGATGGTGCTTTTCGAGGAAGAGGTGAAGTTTCGCGCGCAGACGGTCCTCCGTGTTGACTCTTACGAGAACGTGGACGTACCACATGTAGCTTGTGACCTTGTCGGTTGCCAAGCTGGCGCTAAAGGGTGTCGGGTTGGCTGGGGAGCCTGTTCCTGTGAGGTCCTGAAGTGGTGCGCGCATCTTCGGAGGGGCGGTCGTGTTTGTTTCCCAATTTTCTTTTTCTTTTTCCTTGTTTCCTGGTTGGAATTGTGGTTGGTGAGAACTCAAGAGCAGGCTTTACAATCCTCTTGAGAGAGAAAGATTGGAGCGCCAATTTCTAGGGTTGGCAACTTTCACTCCTGAAAATATCATGACTGTGACTCAGGTCCTTGTCAAGGAGCAAGTGCAGCTCCTGTGTTTGGTGAGGAAGTGATGGCACCTATCAGGTAATCGTTGTGGCGGACTCAAAGGGAAGGGGAAAGGGCAAACCAACGGGCTGAAACAAGGTGATTGTCATGTCAGGTGTAAGCTTCTGCTTGGTGATGGCTGTGTGAGGTGGGCAGGGTGATGAGCAGTTCTCTCCTTCTCCCTTCCTCTCGCCTCGGTGTACTATTTGCCATGGCGCTCTTGATGTGGTGACGAGTCACTACTGGCACAGGGTCATGAAGTCATGCTTTCGCAATACGGTAATGGCACTCAAGACTAAATTGGCTTTCCAGCACCTTCATCCAAGTCAGACGGCAAGGCCTTTCGGAATCCCATGGGCCGCTCCTCCCGTCACAGCATGGCCGCCCAAGCCACGATCTTGTTGTGGGGTTAAGAGCCTTGCCATTTGAGGGTCACACGAGGAAGGCTTCACGGTCAATACCTACATCCGGGCCCCTCCCCATTCTCCTTCCTCTCCTCCATTCCAGCTGACCTTTGAACGTTTTCGATGATATTTCAGCTCGCCTGCTTTCAATGTTTTGGGAGCCATCATGAGAGCTTGTTTATTTTACAAAGTGCCATCAATGATTCATGTTCTTACCCCTTGTAAGAAGAAACATGGGATTTTCATTCTGATTATGATTCTTTCTCTCTTCTCTTCCTCTCCGTTGACCTGCTGCCATGTCTTATCATTTCAGATTGAGAAGGAGAATGCTGTCGGTGTGCCCTTTCCTATTAGATCATCTATCCGCTATATTCATGACAACGTCATCAGTTCTCGACCAAAAAGAAAGCATGCACGATGGCAAAAGCAATGCTATCGCTCTTTCTCAAAACGTTTATTCCGAGACGGAAGTGGCTCTGAAGAGTGCAATGTTTACATATAAATAATACGTCTACGGCTCAGCTGATTCTCTTTTTCCCTTGACCAAACTCGACAGATAACAACAACAAGAACAAGAACAACAACAACAACAACAACAACAACAACAACAACAACAACATGGTCCGAGGGGCCATGGAGATGCTGGGCCCCTTCGGTAGGCCCATTTGTTTGATCTCGTCTTTTGTCCCCACTATTCTACCGTCACTCCTGCTAACAATTTGAGTAATCAGGGGGCGGAGTCGTCCAGAGCCTGGTCGGCTCGTTTATTTTCGTGGCCATTAGGCCGCTCATTGTCGTGCTGCTCTGGTGCGGCATTTGGGTGTGCTGGGCGTTGGTGGCGTGGCGGGCGGCAAGGCTGACGGCCTTGTCGCTGATGTGCAAAGAAGAAGCAATTATCGCTACCAAGGGCAGTCAAAACGGACAAGGCGAAAAGCATGGGCAGCGCTGTGTCTCCAACTCTGCCTTGACAGACAAGGAACCGAGCTCTCCAAAATCCGACCTCCCGCTCCTCGTCTTGATCCCAGCCTCCCCCAATCGCTGAACATACTCTTCTTATTGTCACTCCTTTCCCCCCTTCCCTCATCTGACATCATCAATAGTCTTCGATTCTCGTCTCTGGTCATCCATTTTTGCTGGACAATTGTTGTCCGTCACTCATCGTCCGTCACTCGTCTGTTACTTACTTTTCCCTGCTATTGTCTATAGAAATATAACGTCCAGCCCCCACCGCTGATGTTCGAGTTTCGAGGATTAGGTGAACCAAATTCTTGGTAAGCCTTCGCCAGTGAGATTCATGGCGTCTCGGTCCTACTGACGGGCAGGAAATCCAACAAGATACTGCGAGAACTTTTCTGCTAGGCAGACGGGATTTCAGAGTCGGATCTGCTTCCACCAGTCTCAGCCACAACATACAGCTCAGACAAGCCCTGCTCAAGCCCTGCCTTCGACCATTTGCTAGGCCACTCTCAACCTTGGCAGCAGACATCTTGCCAGCACTCGAGATACGAAAGCCCTCGCACCTCGGAAAAAGATGGACATCCAACACCGCTAAGATTTTGTCGATTTCTCGTAGCTTGGCGGAAAGGCCTCCGTGGCCTCATAGCGTGGTGGTGACGGAGCAGAAGTAGTTGTAATATAATTATCGACAAGTTTCGAAGCCTCCCCGGTCTTGCAGTGCACATGATCGGATCCTGACTCTTCGTCAAGGTCTTTGGACGGTACTGTGATCTCAATGTGGTGCTCCATGGCCAGACTCCTCGCAGTAGCGAGGAGCACTTCTCGCTGCTCCTCTGATCCGACGTACTTGGGAATCAGCAGGTTTGCATCGACAGACAGCTTGCGCCTCAATCGATCCGATCCCTTTGTCGGTACCTCCAAAATCATCTCTTGGAGCACTCCTGTGTATCCGGTCAGGCCTCGATTGTACTCCTCATCCGTGAGCTTGCGACGCCGAGTGTAGAACCAGTAGAGCATGGTTGAAATGTCGGCGGATAACTGGGCCGAAGCAAAAGGAGTGAGAGTATTGATGGCATCAATCAGCCACAGACACTGTAGCTGTGAAGGCAACACGCCCCAGTCGCACTGAGCGGCAAGTTTGACAATGTCCCTGCAGAAGGCATGCAATTGGGGTCGTATGCTTCTCTGAAATAGACTCCCAGGCGTACAAGAGCCCTCGGAGCGGAGAGGCTGCTCGCCGAGACCATAATCGACAAGCAGCATATGTTCGAGGACGGGCTGGAGCGCAGCGCGTCCAATTTTGCCACTTCCCAGGAGATAATCACAACACGGGTCGAGCAGGAAGGGGTTGCGCAGAATCGGATCCGGGGCGCCGCAACACTGCGTATCGAGAAGTATGGCGGCCGCCGCGGCGAGGAGCAATCTGCGTCCGCGACCAACCTCTTTGAACCAGTCCAGTGGTGTTTCGCGGTACCAGGGATCCCAGGCCCGAGGGCGTGACAGTGCTGTGCGCATCTTCCGCAGTGTGCGCTCCCACTCTGGCGTGGGTACCATGGGCCGTCTCATCAGGGCGGCATATTCAGGCCTCTCTGGGTGGAGAGTCTGGGCGTGGGATTCTGCGTGCCAGGAGGCCATGCAGAGGCCGTGGACTTTCTGGAGCTCGGTGTCAAGGCCTGGGATTGGGGTTGGAAAGGCAGGGGGTTGGGGTCTGGATTCTAAGTTGCCCATTTTGTTTTAGACGGGGACTGTTTTCTTCCTTCAAGAAAAGTAAAAAGTAGTACTTTGATGAGCGAGCACGGAACTCTTCTGTAGTGGTGAGGAGGAGGAGGAGGAGGAGCAAGGGGTGGAAAGGAATAGCCTGGAGCTCAGTCTTCCGTGGAAGGATTGTTTGCTTTTTGGTAGCTTGTGCTTTGGAAATTGACCTGATAACCGGTAATCTCAAGATATTTGTTGGTTAACAATTGCGTTACTGTAAAGGAAGCCTAGGAGGAAGGGCTTCTTAAGAAGTGGCAAGTTGGGACAGCTTATGAGTGGGGGAGGGCGGGAGTCCCTCTCAAATACTGCGACTGTTTTCAGGACTCATGGATCGTAAAACTACTGACAGCCAGCTAGTAAGAGACAAGGCACGTAAAGATCTAAGGAGGGTATTGTGGTATAAGTACTGCGCATGACTCAAGGCCCGGTGCAATGCTATAGAGGCGATCGCCGCTTGACCTGTTTGTAGCGCGGACTAGCAGCCTACTAAGAAGACCAGGCAGCTCTCTGCAGGTCGAGCATGATGGAAAATCAGGCAAAGATCGTCGACGAAGGGTTTCAAGGTCAAAATACGGGAGTCATATGTCATTATCCAGGTCAACACCACCTCGGCAGTTATAGGCCTCATAGAAATTCGAGGTTGAAAAACAATCGGCTGCCTCCTAGTGGAGCGATATTGCCGTTAACCGTGTCTGCAAAATGTCCAGTTCCAACAACACGCCCTGCACACCCCCATCACTTTCCGCCTCCTCCTTCTTCAGGCCATCCTCAAGCCGTCTCGCAGCGGCCAGCAAAGGCTCGACATACCTCTGCTCGACGGCCGCGCCCATCGCCTCGGGCACAACCTCCTTGCACACGTCCGATGAGAACAGGAAATACGCAAAATTGGCGGCCTGCAGCAGAAACGCCGAGTTCTCGGTCCAGTATTCGAGCAGGGCCTCGGGGCCTGCCTTTTCGAGCGTCTCCACCAAGTTTGGAAAGATGTGGTACTGCAGCTGCTCGATGCACTGTGTGGTCGAAAAGACGCTGGTGGTCGAGCTGGCCTTGTTTGCAGCGATGAGCTCCTCGCGCAGCCAAGTCAGGGCGCAGGCCTTGAGGGAGGCAAAAACGCAGTTCTCGAGGAGGTCCTCGAGGATCTTGAGACGATGTGCGTCGTCTGGGTCGTCGTGCAAGACGAGCCCGGCGAGTGTGACGGCGGCGTTGCGGACGTAGATGGAAGGGTGGAAGACGGCACAGAGGGTGAGGGCGTGGTGGTAGGACATGAACTTGGTCTCTGTGCTGGGGGCGGCGATGAGCTTGTCCTCTTGGAGCCATAGGCCGAGGACGAGGATGGCCTCGACGCTGGCGGGGTTCTGTAGGATCTGCGACTGCGCGTCTTGCCCGAGATAGTTCTCCAGCAGCGTGTGGTGGTCGGGGAAGAGGTGCATCTCGGGCCGAGGATGATCGGCCTCGAAGACGGTGGACGAAAAGACCCAATATGCCAAGAGGCAGATGGTGCCACCCGTAGAGAGCCCAATGTCTTCTGCGCTGCTGACATCCTCAGCGTTTCGCAAGGGCTGTCTGTTCACCGGTCCGGTGCAGATATCCTGAATGAGAGAGGTGGACGATGACAGTCCCAGATCTTGGGTGAGCGCCTATTTTGTTTCTCTCTTCTGTGTCAGCTTTGCATCTCCGCAGCAAGTCTTTTCGTGAGCTCACTGACCACTAATTTGCCCACCATGGTGTCCCTGTTGGCAAGGTCCGGATCCTCTCGGAAAGCCTGCGTGGCCGTCTTCCGTCCCGGGACGATTTTGTCTGGATTGTAGAACTCCAGCAACCGCCTTGTCCACTGCATATCGTTCGCATTGACGTACGACTCCAGAACACAGCTTGTAAAGGACAATAATAGCCGCCTCTGGACCTCTGCCTCCTCAGAAGTGCTGACCTCGTGATCAGCCTCTGGGTCCGGCGCATTCTTAGACGCGTCCCCGTACTGGTCCGGGTTGGCCACCTCGATGCTGGACTTGCGCATGGGGAGGGGCGGGCGGGTCGCCTGCCCAGAGAGGCCTGAGAGAGAGTGAACTAGGTTGATGATGGAGGCGGTCATCTCCTGGTTCGGCTGGTAGGTCTTGTAGACGGTGAGGAGGCTGGTGGCGAGGAAGCGTGAGGGGTACTTGGTCCTGATGCGCTTGTGGAGAATGGCGAGCATCCCGAGCAGAATGATGAAGCGCCGCGTCACCTCCTCTGGTGTCTTGACGGATGGCTGATCCTTGGCGTCGTTGTCGTCGTCGGTATCCTGAGAGCCGTCCTCCTGGCCGTCCTCGGCGGTTGTGGCCTGCAACCCCTCGATGATTTCGAGCACCTTGATGATGGTCTCCCTGGGGTTGCCCAACCTGGCCACCGTCTCCAGGCATGGCTCACACCCTTGCACGGGGACCAGCATCTCGACCAGGTCCCAGCCGATCTCCTGGGTGAGACGCGCATCCTGGAGAATATCGTTCAGTCTGGGCAGGATTTCGGGCGACAGGAACTTCTCGATGATGGTGAGATAGGTGAACCGGTCCGTGGCTGGAGGCCGAGACTCGGTGAGAGCCTCGATGGCCTTGGAAGCGTCCGCCATGTGAGCTGGAACGAGTGTTTGTGACTAGTTGTGGATGTAGTTGACCAAGAAGAAAAAAGAAAGGACAAAGGTGAGGACGAGTCAAGTTCACTGGTGATTGAGAGAATTACTATGGGCAGCTGTGGTTTTGCCCTTCCCCCGCCAAGGCAACGACTGATCTGCAGGCAGTTGGCTGCTGGCAGGGATCTGCAAGGTGTGTGCTGGAGGTGAGGTGGGGTCAAGGAAGGAGGGGCTGTCTATCGGGCACCTACTGTATGGTGCAGTACACTATGAGTTGGGGGTCCCTGCAATGGATCTAGTCGCAACTGCAGCCCTGAAAGTGGGTGGCTTAGTGCTGCAACAGTGCCTAGGTCCAGTTGATAGGCACTGATGACGCCATGTTCAGTACAAGAGAAAGTCTCTCACATTTACGCGCTGTTTAGATTCCACCCAAATGCTGAGACAGGACCACCAACAGCAGATTTGTGCAGCGTAGCCGTGGTCATTCTTGTTGCCAAGCCCACCTCTCATATGATGACTTGGTCCAATACTGACGCCAGATTCCCTGAAGGACATACAAAAAGAATTAAAAGAAAAAATTGAAAAAAAAAAAGGGGGGGGTGGTTGGTCAAATCTGAAAACTCATCAAAATACATACCAGGATTCTGCAGTACATTTATCGAAAGCTTTGTTGATCATCACGAAGCATATCTGCAAGCATCGTTTGTAAGGGCCAACGTTGGTCCAACATGTCCTGAGCGTTCGTTCCATACTTTAAGTAATTACTTCAGCTCAGTAGAGTGAGATCAGCAGCGTTGAGGTGGGCTCGTGTGCGCCTCATTCCCGCCTCAAAATGACCGAGTTCCGCTGCTAGACTTTGGAGACAAGAGTACACCGCAATTGCATACTCGGAAGTAGGCGGCCAGATTCCTCGGCCTGAGGAAGCGTATGCGGGTACTCAGCCACCGAAGGTCCTGCAGAACGCCACAAGAGGCAACACAAGAATTTATAATATCTGACTAGGTGCTGACAATCCGGAGCGCGCGTCTTGGCTTGAGGTCTTGGCATGAAATCCACCACCATCACGATAACCACTGCACAGATTCCTTTTTTCTGCCCATCAATGGCGCCGGGGAAAACTGTACTTAAGCATTGTATGTCGTATGGATTAACAAAACATCCTTGATATTGCAATCTCTGCTTATACGATAATGACAACTACTTTACGAAGCCACATCTTCACGATTGCTTACTGATGGCCGCGCATATTTTCGCGTCGACTTGCTGTCGTGATGGTTACTGTCTGAAAATAGAAAATAGATTACTCACCGTGTGCTCGCTTAACTGTCGCTTGGGGAGAGGGAGGAAGCTTGGGGATGGTCTATTCCTCTCTGTCTCCACCTTCTTCCATCTCCCAAGAATTTCTATGTGATGACCACAAATATGTCATGGGTTGGTCATGGCCTGGTATTCCGAAAACAGAAATCGAAATTCCAACAGGTTGCAGGTGTGGATGCAGCACTTTGGCCCGAGATATGTGAAGATGAAGTGTTGGGAGGATTTGAATGAGGCAAACGTGTATAAATACAAGCAAACCCAGCCCTCAATCGTCTACCAGGACTTGGAAAATCATAGCACTCGATACCAGACAGAAGACCAAGCTGCCTTGCCCTGCATTCGACTTGCCTTGAACATTGCCTCCCTCCAAATTTTGATCCCCCCAAAATGAAGTCCATCCACACAGTCTTGCTCGCGGCTGTCAGCCTCGCATGCTCAGCTCTGGGCGATGGTGAGCTCTCCTTAATCCAGGTTACCAGACCACACGCCCTGACGAAGCACAGCTGTCCCGTTCGAAAGGCTCAACAAGAATGACTCGGTAAGTAAACCATACCCACGACGCCAACAACCCATAGAATTGTCCTCCGCTAATCACCCTCTCTCCCAGATGCTCCTGATCCTCGACATGCAGGAGGGTCTCTATGGTCTCGCTCGTGACTTTGACCCCACGCTCTACCGCGACTCCATCATTGCGCACGCGGCTATTGGCCAGGTATTCGACATCCCCGTGGTCATGACGACGTCGGCCCAGACAGGTGCGTGTTTGTATCTGTCGAGCTCCCCTGACAAGCCCCCAGGCGTGCAGACCTTTCAGTCTCTGACGTGTTGATGTGATTTTTGCTAGGTCCCAACGGCCCTCTTCCTCAAGAGATTTTGGACATGTATCCAGATGCCCCGCTGATCCAGCGCCAAGGCGAGGTTGACGCCTGGGATAATGCCGATTTTCGTGCTGCTGTGCAGGCGGCCAACAAGTCGCAGATCATCATGGCTGGTATCGTTACTGACGTCTGTGAGTATCTATCGGTCCTCCTTTCTTTTCCCTCTTTAGGCTTAAGAGAAAGGGGTGAAAGGAAGAGAAAATGCACCCAGAAAGAAACCTAAAGAGGCCCATCGCTCTCTAGTGACGGCGTAAAAAAAATTATAAAAAAGAGAGAGAGAGAGAGAGAGAGAGAGAGAGCAAAACAGGAAAGAAGAGAGAAGAGAAGAAAGAAAACAAAGACGAATACAGACCATTGGGCAAGTCTCCATTTCCATACAAAAAGCACCTCGCTCACAAAACCATTTCTGTCCAGGCACAACTTTCCTCGCGCTCTCTCTCCGTGCAGAGGGCTACTCCGTCTGGGCCAACGTGGAGGCCTCGGGCACCACCACTCCGCTGATCCGCGACATCTCCAACGACCGCATGGAAAAGGCCGGCGTGAGCCTCGTCTCGCTGTTTTCCATCATCTGCGACCTCATGCGCGACTGGCGGGACACGCCCGGCTCCGCGACGCTGATTCCCTGGCTCGACAAGTATTACCCTGCGTACGGGATGGTGGCGAGGGCACATCATGCCGCGATCGAGAATGGAACTTTGGTTCCGGGAGAGGCTTCGCTGCCGAGCTAGGTGGGCTGGCTAGTGATCCAACACTCACTCTTTGGCTTGAGCAGGGCGGCGAAGAATGATATTTATGAACGGTGGCGCGAGATGGCTGGCGGTGACAGGTAGCTGGGGAGGATTCATACTTTTATTTTTCTTTGCAGGTTGTCGAGTCTGTGTTCGAAAGCGGCAGTGGAACCAGCCATTAACATAAGATTGGAACCCATTTCTTGCTTCTCAATTCCATTTGTAGAAGTCCGTCTCGCGCACAACGCTCGTACGCCACCTATCCCCGCCGCTTCCATGAAGAGTCTTGTCTTCATGTTCTTGACCCCAGCAATCTGCATGACTGCACCCACACCATCAGACGAGCCAAGCAGTCCACAAATGTCTTCCCATCTGCCCAAGTGAGGTATCCGAGTATCAATCCTCCTCTGGCCACGCACCGGGGACTAGCTGGGGCTGTGGTTCGATCCACTTCCAAAAGTCCGCTGCGAGCTCTTCGCTACCATGACAAAAGTTCCAGTCCAGGCGCCAATCTTCTGGTGTAGGGCCGGACTGTATACCTGCGATATACAGACCTTGACGTTGGTCCCAAATCCCTTTCAACTTCATCGTTTGTATTGCCCGGAGGTCTCCTGTCGAGATTGATTTCCCAAGGACAGTAAGATCGGCGCCAAACTCGGTAAGCAATCTCAAGAATTGATGTAGGCGTGTTTGTACCCGCCTTCCCCTGTCCGTTGCAAGCCCAGGCTCCGAATCGGCTAGAGTCCGCTTGGCACGGACCACCTAGAGGTAAAGTTTCATGCAGAAAACTCCGCTGGCACCTGAAAGCCCTCGTTTTTCAAGGCATTTTCAGAGCCTTTTCAACCATCGTAACCCTCGCCAGCCCTCCAACTTGGTATTTTTTTGTGCCAGGAGCATGCCTCCCTCCGGCTCACACCTCTCCCACTGGGAACGGGCCCGGATGGAGCTCCTCTTCGAGCACGGCGTCGACAACAAGGCGGTTGCTAGCTTTTCTCACTGCTCAGAACGAATGGCTTGATACAATCGCAAGAAATGGCGTATTACAGGCAATCTCGAGATTAAACGATTGTATATGGGATTCCAGCTAATAAAGCTATATTATGAAGAGGTGCGATGCTAGCTAGCAGCTCTGTCTGAAGTATCAGCTGATAGCTTTGGTATAGAGGGTTAAGGAATTCCTCATATATAAGCCTGATTCTGATCTCCAAGATATCTGCGATTTCCTTCTCTGGGAGTACGATCTCGAGGTCTCTTGATCGACTGTTTCATGCTATATCAAGGCTATGGGCTGGTTTAACAAGAAGATCCGCTTGATTGCAGCGCAAAGAAACTGTAGAAGGCACTCTATGGTGTATTACAAATGGTAAAAGGGAAGATGATTCGTTCTTTACTATCTTAAAAGGCGCTTTGCCAACTGCCTGTCTATATAGAAAGGAACAGTAGGCGCTAGTCCTAATTAGGACAGAAACACCAGTAACTCACAACTTGCTCTAGCCTAGTGAATGGCTAAGGGGTTAGTCACTATTTCCTGTGACTGCCAGCCCAGGGCCCCACTTTTCATTCAAGCCCTATGGCTGCTGCCACAGAAACGATGAGCTTCGCAAGGCCTGGATCAAAGACTACTAGCGCTTTCGATCTGACCAGCTTATATATGTTGACAAGAGTAGCTGTAAAAAAAGAGATAGCACTCGAAGATATGAATAGGCACTGCTAGGATTAATATCAGAGATGCGCTCTCGTCTGGAGCAAGGGCAGCAGTATCATCTCCTCCCTGCTCTAGCAGTTAATAGCCTGCTTGATGCCTTTGTATATTCAGGCTAGTCCTCTTTCGATAGCTTCGTATTATGAATCCGCAATTGCATTCTGCTGAAATATACTCGCTTTCCTAGCTTGCGATCTGTTTTGATACTTGATAATGTATTCTAGCATCATTGTTAGCAGCTGAAAGATCTCTGTAATGCAGCTGGAGTTCTGCTGGTTTATCTGCTATTATACTCGTCTAATCTGAACCCTATAGAAGCATTCTTCAAGGATTTCAAGGCGTTGTTAAAGAAGATATATTGCAAGAGGTATGGAGATTCGAACTCTTGAGATGCTTTTATAGCGTTTCTAAAGCAAATAGCTTGGGCAGTTAGTAATAGAAAGGAAGCTATTAAAGGGCATTTCCGTATAGCGAGAGTTAATTTCGATAGATAGGAGATAGAGGAAGCATAGTGAAAAGGTGAAAAGGGAGGGCAATAGTAGATAGATGGAAAGGAAAGACTTAGCAGCTAGATATAAAAAGATGAGAAGTACTATTAATACAGCTAGATAACAGAAAGCAAGTAGCTAAATTCATATATTAATTTCTATAGCAATATATTCAATCTTCTCTTCTTATTTCTTGCAATGCTCTAAGCTATTCTTTTCTCTTTTTCTATCCTCTGAATCGCTTTATTTACAGCTATCTACTCCTCCTTCTCTAGGCTTGCTAAGCTTAGCTTAATTCTGCTCAATGCTGCTAATGCTGTAAATAATTCTTCTAGCAGATCAATATTCCCTTCTTTCTCCTCCTTCTCCTCCTTCTCTTCCTCCTCATTACTGAACTGTTCCATTGAATCTGATGATATTGAGAATAGTACAGGTGCCTGCTTCGAAGAGCTTGCAAGCAGCTGGATAAACAAGAGTATAGATGCAAGCATCTCGAGCTCTGAGAATGTTGGAAGCAGCATCAGTAGCCTAGCGATCAATCTCATATTGCCTAACTCTGCTGGCAGTATGAATGAGAGCAGCTGGTTTTCAGCTCTAGTGTTTTTATCGATCTGTGCAGCTGGCTTTAGCAATAGTCTTCGAGTACTCTCGTTAGCCTCGTTGCTCTTGTTAGCTTCATTGCTCTCAAGCTGTTCAGCTAATCTCTTCAGGCTGTGCATGTATTGATTGTATTGCTAGCAGAAGAGCTTAATAAATGCTTTCAATAGTTTGTATATTCATTCAGGTATGCTCTTCTTCTCATACCAAGCTAGCTTTATCTTATATAGCAATCTAACTGATATTCTCAAGTTTAGAACTGCTTTGCAAGCAGAGATAAGTTCATCATTCTCATTGCTATCATATTCACGCCTCTCGAATGTTTCTATTAGCTATATAAGCAGTTCAGTTCTCGGTACGCCCTCTAGCTAAGCTAGCAATGAGCTGTATAGCAGAGCTCTCAGTAGCTGCTCTAATATTTTTGCTCGCTTCTTCCTAGTAGTATAAGCTTGAGATAGCAATTCCTTATCATCATCTGCAGCAATATAGCTAGGCTTGCTGCTTAGGCGCTGGAGCAGCATGATAATCTCCTCTGTAGCACCAGTAGTACCAGCACCAATACCAGAAGCTATATTAATAGTAAATGTTGAGCTTCCTCCTTCTCCATGCATCGAATAATAAGGCTAATTAGTTGATATTGCAGGCATTATTATCGAAGGGGTTGCTGGTATCAGCATTAAGGGAGTTGCTAGCATATCGAATGCCTTCTTTGCAGCTTGCTAGCAATCAAGATATTGCAGGCGCCTTTCCTCAAGAGCATCAACGATCTCACTGGAAAGCTGTTTCTCAGTACTAAAGCTACATTATACTGATTCCGCTTATCTCGAGAGATTGCCTGATTCAAGCTTAAGATGTATACTATCTTTCTTGCATGGCCAGCATTACAGATATCTCTTGCTACTGTAGTTTCAGCAGCTGTAGCTCTCTTTGCATATTTACATCTCGATCAAGATATTATATATCTCATTGTTTTTTCTCGTTCGCTCGTTTTCTGCATTGATTATCTGCTGCATTTTCATTCTTGCTTTGGCCTTCTTCTGTAGCTGGGATCGAGGCTTCTTCAAGAGCTGAGAATTGTGGATTAAGCAAAACATGATAATCAGGAGTAAATCGTATGAAGGTTTAACTTTCTGCTACGCTTTTATCAGCTTGTTAGCAGATAAATATCTGAATCTATTGCTTTCTGCTAGCGAGAGCTCTTTGAAAAGCAATATCTAACGAGTAGTAACAGATTCTCGAGTGCTAGCAGCGCAAGTACTAGCGAAAATAGGTATAGCAGCAAATCCCATCAACAGACAGCTCATACAATTCTCTATCTCTTTGCAATAGCATTTCCAGTATACATAGATTGTATAATTATTGCTAAAGTCTCCTCTGAGTTCAAGAACATTAATATCTAGCTAGGAACGAAGCTTAGAGCTGTTTTGAGATCAGCTCTTATATATGAACTCAATAGCAGAGATTACTATAATCTCCCAAGCCTAAGCCTGAGGAATAGACAATAAGGAAGGAAGTGCTAGATCGGATAGAGAAGAGAGCTCTAATAATGCTTGCGAATCTGAAACTTCAATGCTCTCAGCAATAGCTGATAGCAAATCCAGCAGCAGCAATAAGCGTACTTCAGCCTCATTCGTAAGATCTTGCTATCAAGCAGCTTCAGCTGCTGTACTTAGCAATACAATCTTTACCCTCCTCTTTCCATTAGCATCGATCTTCGTACTGATACTAGCTTTTTTGGCAGTAATCTTCGAGATATGCTTCTTGGGCGATGAGGCTGGCTTAGCCTTAGCTTTGCCAGCAGGCTTTCTTTTGGGTAACATCGCAGATTCGAGAGAACTGCTAGCATGCTGAGAGGGTTGAGAATTCAAGCGCAAGCTCCTGCAAGACAGTAATAGCATCAGTTGCACTGTTTATCAGCGTGCTAGTCAGAATTACTCCTTAAGCAGCTGTATAGCCTGGCTTACCTGCCAGCGTGCTCGCAATTTCAGCTCACAGCAGCAGCAGCACTTCTCAGCGGCCTAGGCATCCTCTGGCACAAAGAACACCAAGTTGGAGGGCTAGCGAGGGTCACGATGGTTGAAAAGGCCCTGAAAATGCCTTGAAAAACGAGGGCTTTCAGGTGCCAGCGGAGTTTTCTGCATAAAACTTTACCCCTAGGTGGTCCGTGCCAAGCGGACTCTAGCCGATTCGGAGCCTGGGCTTGCAACGGACAGCCCACCTGCGAAGCACCAATGAATAGCAGTCATCACAATATTGCGTTGCACCTTTCAAAAAGAAGACAAGAATCCTGTGCCCGGTACTTTCCCACCAGCCGGGACATGTCGACAAATCAATGTCTGTTGTGATCACTATCCTCATCAAATCTTCCCAGGCCTTGTCATCAGCCGTCTCATTTCGAATGATCCTGGGCACAACACCCACATGAGGGTGCTTATAGCAATTCCCAGCGCAATAGAAGACGAGATCTATCATGTATGTGCCATCTGCAGCCCATTCTCGCACGGTGTCTTCCATGGCCACACCAGGTGAGCACACCATCGAGCGAAAAGTATTGGCGCCGTATCTGGGTCTCCACACTTCCCAAATTTCCTTCTTTCTTGATCTTGGCTGCACTGCGTGCCAGGATAAATTTTCAAGAAGTTCCTGAGAGAAGGTGGCATCTTCCGAATGTTCAAGAATATTAGCGCATGTCAAAGTCCCGAGATATAAGTTTGATAGCCCGTCACCGAGAGCTAATTGCAAGTATCCTCGGGTAAGCAGCGGCTGCCAGCTTTCCCTGCAGACACGGGAGATAAATACGAGCCCGTACATGGAATTCATCCAAGACGAAGTATGAAGCATACTATGCAATTGTTCATTGTCCATGAACTCTTGAATGACATTGTATCTTTCAAAGCAACTTGCATACTGTTATGTCTTGTTAGCAAGGCAATTACACAAACAGATATGGTGGTGTTACCCATAACGCAGTGCATCCATATTGATCACAGTCGAGAGGAGACGCAAGGCCCTGTCTGAACAGCTCACGAATCTGATGTACATTGCCCTGTCTCGCATATCGAAAGACAAGCGAGTCTTTATGTACAACATTGAAAGTGGCGAGCGAGGTCTGCCATCCAAAGGTAGACATGGTGACAGACAGATCCCAGCCTTTCTGTGCCAGCCAAAAAGGAAGCTGGAGACGGGCTCTGTAGCCTTGTCATTGTCAATCATACCGTTTCTCAAGAAAGTGGATGCTCGTGCTTCTAGTACATACTGGATGAGGTTTTCGATCTGGAGGACCTGAGTATTGCATAGCCAGAGGATGACGGCTCGACCCAGGGAAGCTCTGGGATGCGGCCTCGCTTTCGAAGACTGTATCTTGCCTTATTCGGCATATCATCTTCACCTTCTTTTTGCAAGTATTCGGCCGCCTGTTGCTTGTCGCGAAGTGCCTTCATGCGCATCTCGTCCATAGCCACAGCCTGTTGTTGTACCAGCGTGCTTCGGTTCATTAGCATCACTTGTACAGCAGTTGAGTTGAGGTCATGGGCTCACGTAAGCTGGACCATTTGGATGCACACCATATCCAACTGAGTCGACTGCAAACTGGCCTGAGTGGCCTGGAA
Organism: Cryphonectria parasitica EP155; assembly: GCF_011745365.1. Lineage (NCBI taxonomy): Eukaryota > Fungi > Ascomycota > Sordariomycetes > Diaporthales > Cryphonectriaceae > Cryphonectria > Cryphonectria parasitica. Next base: position 2,749,084 of record NW_024468909.1, read on the forward strand.
GCTGGCCAGGGCAATCTGCATTGAATTGAGCGCTCTATCCAGACTGCACTGAAACTTCTCGACATCGCCCTTCTTCAGAAGTACCTTAAGCTTTGCAAGCCCCCGCCTCCTGCGTTTTCCGGAGTCAATCTCGCTGCTCAGATCCTTCACCAGGTTTTGCAAATCGCCCAGAGCTTCTCGACAATGGCTTGCGACTGCAATCGTAGGAGGATGGTCATGATAAGATTGGGGGGCTATAATTCCACCATGCTCAGCATCAGAATTGGGGTTCACCCCAGGGAGGACCTTCTCGAGCATGCTGATCTCGCGCTGGAGGGATTTGATAGTGTCAGGAGCCTCCTGGACCTCGACCCATAGTTTCCTGATCTTCCAGATCGTCTCCCCGACTGTCAGGGCAAAATCAGCAATTCCGACAAGGCTGGCTGCCGCACCAACAGCCTCCATTGTTCTGATATGTGGCTGTTTGAGTCAAGAGCAAAAGGGCATCGAGATTGGAGAGGTCAAAACTTCACTGGGGGGGTATGGTCTGGAAGCAACAGCAGGACTAGAAATTGATCCAGAGCAGAACAAGAGGGGAAATTTTACAGTCTCTCTGAGGCGGCCTCCTTGAGGCTTTGGTGCGGGGCTGTGCATTTGTTGGCTGTGGAGGGCTGTAACATTCTCATGTATGGGATTGGGAAGCCGACCATGCATAGTAAGCATATAGTTCTGACAGACAGACAGCTCATCGTCCCAGACTGTCCAATCAGCCCGGCTGGGACTTTTTACACAAATGAGAGCCAGGACTGTTGCATATGACCATAGCAACGACGCTATCCACCTGCCTTCCTGTGCAGCAAAGGAGAATTCAAAAAGAACCTCGATTTGTTGGATCTTCTCAGAACGGACTGAAGGGAACATATGCCATATATTTAAGTGGCAGCATGGCGGCATGGAGATTGGGCAACCTCGCAGCATATCTGCTGACAAGGATGTTAGGGAGACTCATTATCTCTGTGTAAGGTTTCCCGGAGAGATGCTTATCAAAGAAGAGAAAGAGAACAAAAGACATGCAACTAATTGATATTGCTCAAAGTTGCTGATGTTATGTATGCTGCTGAATCATTGTATCAGCGGCCCTTTGCTATAGCTCGCTCAGGAAAACGCATTTTCAGTGGTGGGATCTGCCAAGTTTGAGAGGTACTGAGAGATAATTTGCCCGATGATGGAGTAGATTCTCGGATTACGGCAGGTGGGCCAATGACATGTACGTACTTAGCATGAAGGGATTGGCTTCCAGCTGACCAGGCTGTGCATAAAGTATGTTCACCACATTAGCAGGAATTCATCAGCAAATTCTTTGAGGAAACGCAGTTACTTGGTCTTGCTTTTAAACATATTTGCCGATCTCTGGAGTACTGTTGATAGATAAAGCTTCACAGATCCGTGGATTGTGCTGGGATAAGCTACCAGCCAGATACTGTAGGCATTTGGTAGATCTCGTTTATAACTGGGGAATTTGGACTTTTGGCCTGGCTGAATACTTCCCACCTCAATTGTGGAACTGTAGTTAAAATTTTGGCATTTCATTACTTGATGGAAATTCGAAATGTAGATTGACTGAAGCGATAGATAGAGGTAGAAAGTGTACAGGCGGTGGACAAGCTGATCTGCTGCATTTGTTTGGCGATGGCTTGAAGTCATTGCCATCACAGGGTCGAGGTTAGTTTCTAATAGACTCCCGCTAAGGTTGGTCCCGACAGATAGTAACGAATCCACAGCGGTTAAATGGTTCCTGGCGATACGGGAATATCTCCCACGGGCGGTCGACCAGCCCGTAATTTAGTGGGTTTCGGCAAGGATCAGGTCCCAATTTCGGGGCGTTGGCTCCGATCATGATGTCACTGACGCCGTCCAGGTTCAACGGCGCGTTGCCCAGCATTTCCTGTACGGTTCGAGGTTGCCAGTCAGTCAATGCCTCCAGCCAATGTATTTTGCCTTTTCCCTCTTTCTTCTGGAAGCACACGAGGGACCTGATACCAGCTAGCATTAGCACCTAGATACTTGGACCATGGCCACAAGATTCCAAATCCAGGTCCCAATTCTACTGGACTCTCCCAAGTTTGAAGAAGCTACACCCTTTACATTCCTCGTTGGTGACGACGCCGTACCACCTTGAGCCTTCTCTTCCTGTTCAACCTTGTCTGTGCCTCCTTTAACAGACTCCAAGTCGCCCACACTACAAACTGGGTCGTCTTTCAGCACGTAGAGAAGCGTGCCACGAGCCCCCCAGCCGCGCAATGACGTCCCCGCCGCAAACCTCGGCGACTGAATCCGCAGATGGCGAGGTCAACCTCGAGACGGTCGTGCAGGAGACGGGGCAGCCAGCAACCATCGTTCGAGATGGCCAGGGAGAGCTCGTCTATCCGGGCTACGTGCCTCCAGCTCCACAGTCTCCCAAGTCCCCCGAGCCTTCCGATGCCAACAGCCCACCATCCCTCGGCCGAACCCCTCGAAAGACAGTGACGGCGCCCGTGTCGGCAACAAAAGACAAAAATATGATGCCCATGACGCGTCCGAAGATGGCAGAGAGGCCCGCTACTGATGCACCTGGACGGGTCAGGCGGCAATCATCTGCCGTGCCAATGCCGGCAATCAAGAGATCTGGGACGAATGTCTCTCATCTCCAACAGGCCTTGTGGACGAGCCCATATGATGAGGACGACTCGTCGAGCAGCGATATGTCTACGGACGAAGATGAGGACTTGAGTGCAGACGTCGAGCGGATGGACCACGCCATTGGCAGCAAGGCACAATCCCAGCAGTTCCGTCGATTTCGCGTCGCGAATGAGAATTACAAAACGAAAGGCAGGGTCTCGAGGCGAGATGGCCGTCTTGCGATCTCGATCAAAGACATTAGCACCAATGGTTACCTACCGAATGCCCTCGGCGCTGCCATCACGAAGGTGGTACCTTTGAAGGAGGGTGAGATCGGTAGAAAGCCTGAGGGGGAGGAGGAGGGGGAGCAGCCAGCAGCCGAGAGAACATCATCCGAGGCCATGGTCGATCCCGAGAGCCTCCGATGTCCGCCGCTCAACATTGTGATCATGGTGATCGGGAGCCGTGGAGATGCACAGCCATTTCTCAAGATCGGAAAGGTACTCAAGGAGAAATATGGGCACAGAGTCAGGATAGCAACGCATCCAGCCTTCCGCGAATTCGTAGAGAAGGACTCGGACCTCGAGTTCTTCTCCGTGGGCGGGGATCCTTCTGAATTAATGGCGTTTATGGTCAAGAATCCCGGGCTGATACCAACACTCGAGACCTTGCGAGCTGGAGATATCGGCCGCAGGCGAGCAGCCATGAACGAGATGTTTGGCGGGTTCTGGCGGGCATGCGTCAACGCCACGGACGATGAAAAGGACGTCCGAAACCTGCAGATGATGGGGGAGAGACAACCCTTCGTCGCCGATGCCATCATTGCCAACCCTGCCTCCTTTGCGCATGTCCATTGCGCAGAGGCACTTGGAATCCCGCTCATCTTGTCATTTACGTTCCCTTACACGCCGACGCGCTCGTTCCCCCATCCCATGGCTAATGTCAAGAAGAGCAATGTCGACCCTGGATACACGAACTTCATGAGCTACCCCCTCGTGGAAATGATGGTTTGGCAAGGTCTGGGCGATCTCGTCAACGACCTGCGAGTCAAGACACTGGGCCTCGTACCCGTCTCCACGCTCTGGGCACCAGGCTCCCTCTATCGACTAAACGTCCCCTTTGCATACCTGTGGAGCCCATCTCTGGTCCCCAAACCACCAGACTGGGGCGACGAGATTGACATCTGCGGCTTTGTTTTCCTCGACCTCGCATCCTCATTCAAACCTCCCAATCCTCTCGAGGAGTTTTTGAGTGCAGGAGAGACGCCCATCTACATTGGCTTTGGCTCTATCGTTGTCGACGACGCCGAGAAATTCACTAATATGATATTTGAAGGTAGAGACCCAGTCCTCCTTCTACTCTTTTCCATCACGGCGGTTGATATATGCTGACCCACAATGATAAATAGCTGTTGAGCTCGCTGGTGTGCGTGCGCTCGTCAGCAAAGGCTGGGGAGGACTGGGCGGCGACAGTTTGAGTGTGCCTGAAAATATCTTCCTACTTGAAAACACACCACATGACTGGCTCTTCCCCAGGGTCAAGGCGTGTGTGATTCACGGGGGAGCAGGAACAACAGCGATTGCTCTCAAGTGCGGAAAACCTACTATGGTTGTGCCCTTCTTCGGCGACCAGTTCTTCTGGGGTAACATGATCGTACAAGCAAAGGCGGGCCCCGAGTCGGTGCCGTACAAACAGCTGTCTGCAGAGAAACTAGCCGAAGGGATCAAGTTCTGCCTGACAGAGGAGGCACAGAAGAATGCCCAGGCTCTGGCGCGCGACATCGCGAGGGAAGGGGATGGGGCGGAGAATATGTGTGCGTTCTTCCACAACCACCTGCAGCTGTCCGGCAAACACTCGATGAGGTGCTCCATCCTGCAGGACCGGGTGGCGGTATGGCACATGAAGGGCACAAGCCTGAGGCTGAGCGCACTGGCCGCCGATATTCTCGTGGAAAGGGGCTTTATCCAGTGGCGAAAGCTGAGCCTCGTCAGGCACTGCGAGTGGAACGATTTTGAAGGGCCAGGCGAGCCTGTCACTGGTGTTCTTGGGTCTGTGGCTGGCTCGCTCGGTGAGGCCTTTGGTGGCATCGGCAGCGTCCCCTCTCGAATAGCCAAGAATTCTCATATGAGGCGAGAAAAGAAGGATAAACAAAGACAGAAGCGTGAGACGGCGAGACGCATGAAGAAAGGCCAGGCTCTAAAGGATGGGCATGTTGGCATACCTGAACGCAAATCCGAGACGGAACTCAACGGGAACGTGACGAAAGATACGAACGGAACCTCTCAGGCGCAATCTAGAGAGGCAGGACACACGAATGACCGCCGCCCTATCCCCAGACACACCGCCGCCTCGCTCGAATCCGCCACGACGCAAGACGCCGAGCCAGACTCCTGGTACGTCAACGAAGTATCCCGCGGAGCACTCCAATCCGCCGGTGCCCTCGCCAGCGCGCCCATCGATCTGTCGGTCGCGCTCGCACAGGGCTTCCACAATGCGCCCCGTCTCTACGGCGACGACACCGTGCGGCGGCCACCGCGTGTGACGGGCCTCCGCTCGGGGCTGCGCGCGGCCAGGACCCAGTTCGCATATGGTATATACGACGCTTGGACGGGCGTGGTTCGTCTACCCGTGCGAGGTGCAAAGAGCGGCGGGACCAGAGGGTTCGCCAAGGGTGTCGGGATGGGCCTCAGTGGGCTAGTGCTCAAGGACCTCGCCGCCTTGACGGCGCCGGTGGGGTACACGCTCATGGGCCTCAAGAAGCAACTTGAGAGGCGGCGGCAGCCACAAAAGCAAATCCGCAGGGCAAGAATACTTCAGGGCCAGCGAGAGCTCAAGGATCTGGGCGCCGAGGAGCGCAGGAGGCGCGTGGAGGAGGTCGAGAAGGGGTGGGAGGTGCTGCGGCGGCTGTGGGAGACGGTGGAGAAGAGGGAGAAGGATAAGGGCGGCCTGGGGGCGCAGATCCGGGTGAGGAGGAGGAGGCGTGGCGTGGGGCAGGCGTTTGAGAGTGTTGAGATGGCGAATAATGCTCTTGGGGCAGTCAAAAGGGGCGAAGAGGTTAGGGATGCCGTGAAAGATTATAGGAGGTCGGAGGATCTCAAGAAGTCATAGGTGGGTGGCTGCTTTGGATGCACGTTTTGAGTGATGTCTAAGGTCTTGGTTGAGGCAATTCAAGTCTAGAGGCCACTCTGATCGCAGGTCGACAGGATAGAGGCCCAAAAACATGAGACATAATATAGACGGACTCGAATAATGAAGTCGCGGCCTTGGGATTCAGCTGTACATGACTGAGTCCTACTAATAGAAAGAGTAATGAAGTTGAGTTAGTGTGGTTGAAGGTTCTCTTCAGATATAATTTTAATGGCATAGGTGAACTCTACAAAACACTCTTTGCAAACCGTTGTTGAAAAACTTTGTTTCCCCTAATTCTATTATCCTTCTTCTCCCTCTCTTTTTGTTTTCGTATTTCTCCAAGGCAAAGCGGCATGAAGCTGTATTCACAAGGTGAATGACAAATCTTAATGGCTTTCCCCCCGATTTTCTTCTTTCCCTACAGTTTTCCTCTTGTTCTTAGGCCCCCTCCCCCCGAAGGTGTATTGTCCGGTGCCTAGGTACTGCAGTGAAACCCTGAGTCTTGCTTGTATGCCCAGGAATTGGTAGAATGTAAGTTTGAGGTATCTGCTGCTTCATCTTCCACACACACCAAGCTGCAACTCAGGCACAGCTCAGATGTCTAACGCACCTATGTCTTTGATGAAGATGCTGAGACAGGGTTGTATCATATTATACATTAGTAAGATCATAGAATAAAGATACAACGTAGTGGCTGACGCTATTATATCTACCACCAAGTATATATCAGACACTTAGGCCACCTTCCTACCATTCGACTTCACTAGCACACTTACCTTTCCAAAGGAATACACGCCCGCGATTTGATCTAACGCCATGCTCTTCTTCCCTTGTCCTGTCCCGTCTTTTCCCCCTCGAATCTTTTCAACACATGCCCCAGAGCGCTACAACACACGCAGCTACAGAGGCTGCCACAAGATAAAAGGGTATAATCCAGGCTGTACGCGTAAGCCTTGAGCACGCCTTCCAGCTGGCGGGGCTCCAGGACTGTGCGCAATGCCGAGGCACCTGCTGATACAGCATTGACACTGGGTGCTTGCGTAAAAATCCCTGATCTCAAGGCTGGCATCTAATGCGACGTTGCATAGTGCTGCTATGATGGCCGACCCCATGGATTGAGCAAAGAGAAGAAATGCCAGGGCTGAGGGAAGCTCGTCTCCTGTCACGGCTGCTTGAATCGCACTCATAGACTGGTCGGAAGGCCAGGTCGGAATGTTGACTTCGACACCATACTTTCGGTGAATGATCGAGTGTTGATCCGGAAGATGAGAGGGTTCCATAAGCCGTTTGCAAGCAGCTTCCTGAACCCACGCCGGAGATGATCTGAAAGCCCACCCACATGTCAGTCGAGCTACCAGGCTGGAGTGTCGAGTAGAGGCCGCTGCCGGTGAACAGGAGGACCGTGGCAAAAAATACGAAGGATATGACATACCTGGCCTTCATGACTGCGCCTCTCTCGTCAGCATGAACAGGGTCTTTCATTAGCGAATATCCATCCACCACCCATGCTAGCAGAAGTGCTGCAGGACTTGCAAAGTATGCCGACCGGTGCAGCTATGCCCGGCTGTGGGAGAATCATGGGGAAAAGATGTACGCGGCTCAGCAGTGCGTCCACGTTCTTGATAGCCTGGCAGTAGATAGGCAGATAATATACGGCTTCCGGGACAGCCGCCATTAAGCAAAGTCTGAAACAATGCAGACACCCACACAGTCCTCTTAGCAACCATGGACAGAGCGATCAGGGCATCCTCGCTGTTATGGCGATCCCAGAGCACCCGGATTAGAGATATAGCACTTGCGCCACAGAAAAGGCCAATGACGCGCAACGAGTTCCACGCGTGCTGGTTGCCGCCCCATTGGAGAGCGAGCAGGAGCATAAGGACTGCTAGCACAAGCAAGGACAAACCCAAAAGATTGAGAAAAATGAGACACGTTTGGAAGTACCTTGGTGATCTTCTGCTTGGGTGCCAGCTCAGAGATGCGAAGAAACAGGATCCTGATGGCAGCCAGAGAGCAGACCGGAAGGGCGATGTAGAAAGTTGGGTATACTCTCAGTCCATGCGCTGAGTATACAAACAGTTTGAAAAGACGTATCTCATTCTCCACATGCTGTAAGAAGTGAACCGTTCCCAACAAGAGGGCCCACAACGAGTCCAGAATGAATCTAGGTGCGACGGACATAGCGAATGACGGGCATTTGGTTAAGGGAGTATCATTTACTGGATGTAACAGCACTCACTCCCTGCAACTAGACCGATCAATGCTAATGATTGCTATGGAAAGTCAGTATGTCAGGACTTGTTGCAAGACGCGTTGCTATCTTTTACCTGGACACTTCTCTCAGGGCGTGCAGCCCGAGATAGTGCGATGAAGCCCAGGGCCAGCGGTGCCGGATACCTACGCTCCCAAATTGGTATACACTGGCGTATCATCCTCTATCTTGGAGCGAGTTGAACTCATCTGTGGTGCGCGGTATGACCTGATGCAGCGATCATCTCGCTCTTTCTCTGCTCCCCTTCCTTACCACCCCGAAACCACTACAGCCCCTGGCGTCCATAGTTCAAAATTACCAGAGGCCGAAGCATAATCGCCGTTGCTGACGACCATGGTGTCCATGAGCATCAGGAAGCACGCCAGGGTCACGCAGGTCACAATCCCAGCTAGCTTGATGCCTTCGACACACTCGACCGAGTCGATCTCATTGAGCCCTGCGCGCTCTTTAACAGCCTGGCCTGCCTGCTCTCCACCTTCTCCTCCCCCCCCCCCCCCAACTAGGCAAAGTTTTCTGGCAATGCCTGTGGGCAAAACATCACCGGGCCGTCGGCGAAGTTGTGGGCTCGGCAGTGGAGCTTGGAAGACCGAGCCAAGCTTGCGCCACCAGCGAATCAAGGAGTGCGCGTCCTGGTACATCTGTAGAAATCTAGGTAAGCGGTGGGGGTAAAAACAGCTGGTAGACTTTTGCTCGACGGTCTTACTACATGGCAGGGCTCTAAGCTGTCATTGATCCACAAGCTAACCGGGCTGACCGGGTGTCAGCCTGTACTGGCGCTCACCGTGGAAATGATGGGCATCCGGCGGGGCAGGTCCGAGTTGAACATGACAGACCATCAGAGGAGAAAGGAACGAGGCCTTGAAAAGCCAGAAGAGGGAGGGGAGAGGGGGGGGGGGATCAGATACGATCCGACGAGCCTTCCGCCGGGGTTTGGTGAAGGAGGAGGAAGAGGAAGAAGAAACACGGCAGCAGCCATGTCAGATTGTAAAATTACAGACACATTGTACGGCGTAGGAAGAGTGTTGAACCGGGGCTAGCGCATCGATGTCTGAATTGGGGGCCGAGATTTGGATTCCAAAGCACGAAAATATCGTGACTACTTAGTAGTCCACATATTGATTCTGCGCTTCGAATTATCACCTTTTGCTCCCTACTTCACTTCCCTCTTCAGCGCTAGCCAGCTCTGTGTGTAGGTGTGTGTGTGTGTGTCCCTGCCCTGTTCTCCAGATGAAAGCATCTCGTGGGGACAAGCGAAATCAGCAGCACGTCGTAGCTCACCCTCCTCAACTTGGCAGCTTGTCTTTGGCGCTCTCTTCACCTCTACTGGCAGCATCCAGCATAGCCCTACGGTCACTGGCAAACGCTCTGCTCCGTCTTGCTACGCCGTCACCGAGCGCAAGGATTCTCTTCGCCGGCCGTTGCTGAGGTTGTCTGAGAAGAGGAAACAGTAAAGTGGTATTGGGTGGCTTTGGACGAGCACAGAGAGGTAAAGGGGAAAGGCTCTGCCATCAAGGATACTACGATGATCTGCTAAACCGCTGTCTCAGTGTCCAAGGCCACACACAGTCAGAATGTTCTTCACTGGGGACTGGAGGTCCTTGGCTTGTCTCTTGCAGATTCATAGTGCAGCAAAAGCGGCCACTCCCCATGCTTCCAGAATAATCTGCTTGGGGCTTCTCCAGCAAATGCATCACAAGATGGATGCGGAGGTCGGAGCTCTCACATCCTTATTTCCTATCTCTCTAGAACGGATGGATTGCAGGTGGATAGTCAGTTTGTCCCAGGCCAGAGCTACGAATCATGGGTCTCCTTTGATCGCTGGAGAAAACGGATCTTTCTCGGCCTGCATTGCCAAAGCAGGCAAATCATTACGGCATTGGATATGCAGCAGGGATGGGCAAATCATCCCCCCCCCCCCTTTGACAGCAACACGGCGGCTTTTCTTACTACGCAACCTTTCAAACATCTGTTGAAGCACAACCAAGTGTCTAGCAGGTAAGACACCCTACAGATAACCGCGCGTGTATTGTGGCGAGATGACAAGTTAGGAGTGTAAGATTCTCGGGCGTCCTGGTCAGGTGCTGGTAAGGTACTATGGTATTTACTAGCTCCCCTTCGACATGGCGGCAGTTTACTACTTAGAACATAGATAGGGGGTGGGGGGCAGGCTTGACAGGACGGGGCACACCTGTTTAGGAGGTTTTGTAAGGGGGAGATTATTTAAGCTTTCCGGTGGACACGGGCGTCAAGAGGTCTAGAACGGGCGGCCGCCACCCAAGCAAATGCTAGTAAAAGGCGCCCAAGTGGATGCTGACAGTTGTTGACAAGGGCGCCGGGCCTTGTTTTGGCGTTACACAAAAACCACTGAGGGCTGGCTCTGGCGCTGTGGGTGGTCCCTAGTAACAATAGCAGTAATAAGATTGTGCTTTACCAAAATTAGCCATGGGACGCGGGCGCGCTTTACTTTGGAGAGACAAAGGCACAAGACGTTGATGGAGGCCCGGGCCGGATGTGCGGGATGCCGATTGATTGATAATTTGCTTGCCCGCTACGGTACATGATTGAGTAACTTGGTACCGATCTCTGTATTTTTGGGGCGGATAGGTCGCTAGAGATTGATGTGGAGGATCATCTGAGAGAAAGAGAAAGAAAGAAAAGAAGAAGAAAAAAGACGTGATGAGATGATCATGCAGAAGTGATGGTTCAACATCTTGGGCCTTACTTCATGGGCTACTTTCATAGTGCTCAAGGCTTTGTTTTCCCTTCTTTTCCTCATACCTCGGCCACCGTAGCATATAGTTAATCAAAAAATGATCCTTTTTCTCTCTTCTCTTTCTTCTTCCTGCTGACTGCTGACTTGCTGGATCTTCTCTTTCTCTTAGGTCTGACTACATCCCAATGCCCGAGTTTGGTGTGAGCTTGATATGATCTCACCGAACGCCACTCGGATGTGGTGGATCCTGGACCCGCAGCCCACTTTGTATCCACGGGGATCTTCAAGAATCGATCATCATTGATTAGTAGTGTCATATGGTGAGTGCTGTACTGTGGTACAATATAGTAGTAGTTGTTGTAGTGTGATAGGTGGTTCTTTTTTGGGGGGGGGGGGGCGTGTTGGATTTCCTCAATGAATCAACTGAGAACGGAGGCCTCGGTATTCTTTTTGTGGGCCGAGGAGGGTTACTTGCTGCTGACTGAGGGGGTTTTGTCTCGTGTGACTGGCGGGATGGGTGGGCGGGCTCATGGAATCCATCATGAAGTGGAAGCTGGGAACCCGGCATACAGGATCAATGTACTATGTATTACTGTGTCAGGAGCGGCGGCTGTTCCCTGGTTCCGAAGCCACTGGCTACTACTGCCGGCTGGTCGGGCTTCTTTCTTCTTTCTTTGCATTTCTCTTTTGCAAATGGGCCATTCAATCCCGGTCTGCAGTTGAGAATGTGATGGCGATGTCTTACACTATGCACCACAGATATCACAGATCACAACATGCATTTCATGCACACACACACACATATATATATCTTGCGCCTTGGGAACAATGATTGGAAAAACGAAGGGAAAAGAAATGAAAGGGGTTGCTCGGAGGATGAATGGGGATTCAATCCTCCCAGAGATCGCCGACCTGGTGGTTGACGGCTCTCGGCAATCTCCATCCAAGAATCAATGTGTTCATGATGAGATCGGGGTTTACTCTCCTGCCCAACAAGTACTTAGCATTGTATGTACTAAGTCATGGTGTAAATGCATGCATACTCTGCTCCGTATACCACAGTAGCATTTCTCTCCCTCCTCCCCCCTCCCCCTCTCCTAGCCTCCGTCTTTCTCTCTGCCAAGTTGTGGGGACTCTTACGCTTACTGATGCATGCATGTGCTATGCACATCTCAATATCTACAAGGGTGAACAAAGTTCAACTCGAAAAAAGCTACTAGATCGAGAGAGGATAATGCTATGCAAAAAGTTTTAGAGTTCATAGCGGCCGTGCTCAAAGGGGGGGTGGGAAACTACTTGACGGCAGAAGACAGACAAGCACATGGATCTTGCACAAATACCTCCCATTTGGGCTTCTTCTGCAAACTGATTTGCATGGATTTGCAGCAAACCCCCCCCATGGACGAATGGTCAGTCCTGAACATGCCCTGCCGAGACTATTATGTGACTCCTGTGGTGTCTAGCGCCACCTCCTTCAGGATTCCCGTCCTTGCAGAAGGGGATGGGAGACTTTCTCTCTCACACATGAGCCCACCCACACCCCACATGCTGCCCACCCCCTCCCTCTCTGGGTTGATAATACATAATGAGCGACTGCTTTTGTACCATAGTACTATGTATGGTATTACTGGGTGGTCATACTATTCCTAGGTCTATCTAGCAGAAAGGGTTCTGGGCTACAAACACCCTCTCTCTCTGGCCCTGATTTTCTTGTTGCTGTGGGCAGGATGGGGTTGTAGTGGGAAAGTACCACCCCCCCCCCCCCGGATGACGGAGGTTTTAACTCTCTTGAATCCAAACTACGACGCTGGGATTCGGCCATCAGGGTAGCCATGTGCTCCTGCCCTCTCCCCCTGCACATGTACCACCATATATGTGCACTGCCCTTTTTTCTTGCCTCCTTTTTTCTTTCTTTTTTGTTGATTTTTCATTGGCTTTGCAACGATATCGATCTAAAGCAAGCACTGATCGTATCAGACTGTAGCTATAGGTGTAGCTGTATCCTTGTCTTGTTCTTTTTTTTTTGAGGGGGGGCGTGGTCGCGTGTGTGGGATGGACGGCTCCTTATGGTCTCTAAATCCCATTTCATTTCTTGGGACGAAAGTCAACTGCCTCTTCTCCCTTCTCTTTTCCTTCCTTCTCTCGCTCTCCTCTCTCCTCTCTATAGTTTTTCGAAAACAATTCACTCCGTTTTCCAACCAACATCAAACTTCCTACTGTTGTATTATTTTATTGCTCTTGTCATTGCTCTTGTTTTTGTATGCGCATACTTGGTTTTACATTCTTTTTTATAACTCCCCTGCCTCGGAATCTCGTGTTTGCTAATCTTATATCCGGAGCAATCGGGAAAAGGGCAAAAAGAACCCCAAAAAAGAGAGAGCTGAAAAGAAGACAACCAAAAAAGACAAGAAGCCAAGACTGGATCCCCCTGCTTGTAACCTGACTCGTTTCGCGATCTTCCTTCTCTCTTTTCTCAATCTCTCCATCTCTCAGTCACCTCCCCCCCCCCTCCTTCCCTGAAAACCCAGCAATCAACCTACAAGTACATCGACTCGAGCGCCAGAAACGGCGCCATATCGCACGGCGCTGCACGCACGCACAGAATTAATTCCAACAAGCAGCAGTCCATCGACTCTGGGCACCTGTCCTGCCTCTTTGTGCTGTGCAACAAATTCTCTGTTCCTCTCATGTGACACGAGGAGAACACCCCCCCCCCCAAATGGCATGAAGCACCCGCAGGCCGTCGACGAGCAGAAGGTCTGGATCCACCATCCCGCCGCCGCCGCACCAAACGGTCCCGCCATCATGGCGGCCGCTAATGATGACACCAACGGTTCCAAGAGCGAGAAGGAGGTTTTCGACCACGAGGCCTACTCGGGCCTCCAGGTCGTCGGCGATGGCCGCCCCCAGATTGTGAGCAGAGAGGCCCCCGAGGTCGTCGGCCCGGGGAACCTGCCCGAGTACGCAGAGCACAAGGCCTTTGGCCAGTATCCTCCGCCCCAGGTCTCGCCTCAACAACAGTACAACGGCGCTGCTGTCGCCTACCCTCAGTATCCTCCACATCAACAACACCAACAACCATCACCACCACCGCCGGGGCCTGCTGTGCCAGCAGGAGGTTCAGTAGGAGGACAGGGCATGGCGGCAGATTATCACTACCACAACGGCGGGAACCCATTCGAGCCTCCAGGCGCCAAAGTCAGAGCTGCGAGAATATGTGGGCTGAGGAGAAAAGTGTTTTGGGTGGTGCTGGCCCTCGTGGTCTTTGGTCTCATGGTCGCCATCGCGGTGGGACTTGGATTGGGTCTGGGCGAGCAGAATAATAAGTCTTCGAGGTATGTTGTCAACAGGTTTCACTTCCCTCCTCCTCTTTCTCTCCTCTCCAGGCTTGATCCCTCGAAACTCCTCTCCTTCAGATCCCGGACCAGGTGATTCGGCGATGAAGAAAGAGAGAGATAAGGAGAAAAAGAGGTCGGCGAGCGGGACGGCTCGTCAAGCTCTCTCTCTTTTTCTCGCAACAAAGAAAACCTGCGCGCTCAACCGCTTCCGGAATTAACCTTCCTCTCTAAACGCTGCTAACGTATCTCTCTCTTCTCTATACACAGTGCCAGCAGCAACTCGACAGCAACCGCAACCTCCTCATCGACAGCCACGACCCTCCCCGCCGCGACGGCCACGGCCACCGCCACAGGCAACACGGACATCATCTGCCCGACGGCCAACGAGACGCTGTACACGCTGGCGACACAGACGAGCAAGAAGTTCCTGGTGCTGTGCGGCCGCGACTACAACAGCGACAACGGGGCGACGGACCTCACGTCCATGAATATCACCACCTTTGAGGGCTGTCTGAACGAGTGTGGCAACCTGGACGGGTGTATTGCTGTGGGATGGGGCAACTACTATGGCACGAATACCTGCTGGCTCAAGAGCGGCATTGGGACGCCGAATCAAAGCTCGGACTGGTATGCAGCCGTGGAGGATGACTCGGGGTGAGAAAAGGACAGAGAGACAGAGAGAAAGAGGACGAGACCCCCCCGGGGGGGTGGCAATTTCACTCGATTATTTTTCAAAGGCGAAGGATGTAAAGGAACAAGCGATATTTTCGAGCATGCTGCTGGCGTCACAGGGTATTTGTGGCCATCCGTGCATTATTGTTTAAAAAGCAGAAATGATTCAACCATATATATATATATATGTATATCTCTCTATCTCTCTCTTCCTCTCCCTCTTGTTCTCTTTTCTCCGGGAGACCGAGCGAGCATTTCTTGGTTCTGTTTCTACTTCTAGAGAGATATACGGAACGAGTGAAAGGTGCATAGAGAGGAAAGCCCAAGATGCATGTGAATTGCAGAAGCCGTCCAGCCCCCAACATATACTCCATCCCATTTTCCAGGGGAGAAACCGTATGACTGTTCTTGACACAAAGACAGAAAGAAAAGAGCGAATGTCCCCCACAATTGTCTACCAGAATAAAACGCCTTCCAACGACCGTCAATGTGCAGATAAAAAGTATAGAATTCCACCCCAGCTGTCTTGTCGGAAACGAACCTCTCTCTCTTTCCCCTCCTTCTCACCTCCTCCACACCAGAGCCAGCCAAGCAGCAATACGATACCCAGCAATAATCCCAATCATGATGCCCACATTCTTGCCCAGATAACCAGCCTCATACCCATACTGCGCCAGCACGCCGTCGCCGGCAATCAAGCACCGGTCCGCCAGCGCGGTCTGGTACATGCAGTTGCACCCGGCACCACACGAGTACGCCCGCCCGTGGAACTCGTTGACCATCATGCCCTCAAAGACATACTTTTGGTAGTCCCAGTAGCTAAAGACGTACTTGTAAAAGACGTTGAGCACGGTGGGCGAGACCATGAACCCGTTGACGCACATCCAGAGCCCGTTGGCAAAGGCCACCAGGGCGAGGGCGACGACGAAGTTGGGAAACAGGCTGGACACGAGCACGACGAGGCCCTCGGCGGCGAGGAGGTCGAGGAAGACCCACATGACCCAGGTGAAGAAGGCGGCCGCCGTGGGCTGGAAGTTGGACAGCCAGTAGGAGATGGCGGAGAAGCCGAGCGCGATGAGGAAGAGGTAGGGGATGCCGATGAGGAAGTTGGACACGACGAGCTCGGCCGCGCCGTACAGGCCGTTGTGGAACTCCTTGACGTATTGGTTGCGGTCCTCGATGAAGGCGGGGACGTAGGCTACTGCCATGAAGGACATGAAGGCTCCGCCAAAGAACTGGAAATTATATCATGTGTTTGTGTGAGCCAGAATCCAAGAGCAGGGGGAGGAGGAGCTATTGGAACAAAACTTACAATGGCGTTGATATAGGGCTGGATATACTCCTGCTCCGTCTTGAGCCGAACCCACACTGTCCCCATCATGATGGCCAGCCCAAGGTACATGGCCACCCGCACACCATAAGCAATCACATCACGATAACTCTTGATAAACGACCGGTGAAGCAGGGTCAGCACCAGGCTCGCGAACCCAGGCTTCGTCTCCTCCACGACCACCATGTCGAGGGAGGAGGTGCTGCTGCCCTGCCGCACGTGGTGCCGTTGATGATGATGGTCCTGGTGCTGGTGCTGGTGATGCTGCTGTGCCTCGCACCCCCTGATGACATTGGACAGGTGCTCAGCCAGGGGTGAGGACGCCCAAGTCTGCTGCATGGCACCCAGGCGGCGCTGGGATGGCTGTCTTCCTCCACTCCTGTCTGAGGTGAAGTCGATGTTGACCTGCTCCAGGAGGAACTCGGCTGGGTTGACGTGGAGGGGAAGAGGATGGCCTGCGAACTCGTAATACGGACCAAGGGCATGAACGGGGCCGAAATAGTGTGTCTTGCCGCCTGAGAGGAGCATGAGCTTGTCGAAGAGGTTGAATGTCGAGGTGGACGGCTGGTGTATGCTGGCCACGACGATGAGCTTTTTGTGTTGGAAGGTTTTTCATGTCAGTCTTGAACTGAGCCCAAAATGTTCTCTCTCTCTCTCTCTCTCTCTCTCTCTCGGAGGATGACAGAAAGGGAGAGAAAGGATTCGGCAATAGAATAAGGAAAGCAGCAAGGAGCCTTTACTACTCACATTGTTCCGCTTAGCAACCCCCTTTAGGTAACTAATAACCTCGAAACTAGCCACAGAGTCCAACCCACTCGTAGGCTCATCCAGGAACAGAATCCGAGGGCTAGTAATAAGCTGGCTAGCAATCCCAACCCTCCGCTTCTGCCCACCGCTGATTCCCTTCCGGATCGGCGTGCCAATAATGGTGTCCGCCTGCTCGCGCAGTCCAAACGCATCCACCAAGCCGTCCACCCGCGCCGCCCTCTCCCGCCTCGTCAGCGACGAGGAGGCTTCTGTGCCCCCCGACAGCCTGGAGGCAAAGGCCAGGGTCTCGCGCACCGTCAGCGACCCGATGAGGGCGTCGTCCTGCTCGACGAAGCGGCTCAGCTGCCGGAATGCTGCTGGGGAGGGCACGGCGCCGTTGACGAGGAGCCCGCCGCTGACCTTAGCGGCTCCTGTGCCACGGGAGGCTAGCACGTTGAGGAGGGTTGTCTTGCCGCATCCGGACGGGCCCATCAGGGCAAGTATCTCGCCTGTGAGAGAGAAAGAGAAAAAGGATGGCCATGTTTAGCTTTTGATTTTCATGAAAGAGAGATGTGTATGTTGCTCCTAAAGCAAGGATAAGGATATTTCTTCATAAAAGAACTTACCAGCTTGCACATGACCCTCGACATTATCCACAATCACCTTGGGCTGTTTTGTCACCCTGTCCTTGACAGTGACGGTGACGCCGCGCCACGAGATGTTGTTCACCGTTGTGTTCCGCAGGTGGGCCTCGGTGGCGGCGTGCAGCTCGACGTCGATGTACTTGGACTCCTTGACGACGGCTGACTCGCCTTCGGAGCTGTAGGCTCCTCGTCCGCTGCTCGCCATATCTTCTTGAGTTGGTAGATAATCCAGGGTTGCCGGACAAAGGGTGAATTAATAGAAAAGAAGGAGGTGATGGAGAATAATAAGAAGAAGAAGAAGAAGAAGAAGATGATGATGATGAAGAGTAGGGATGAAGGAACTAAAAGGAAACGAACAAGAAGGGAAAGAAAAGATAATGGCTGCTTTCAGAAAAGACAACAATTGATTGTTGGCAAGGGTTCAAGAAAGGGATCCCGTTTCAAAAAAAAAAAAAAAAAAACAAAGATCAACAAGGCTATTATAAAGGTTGGAATGCCGTTGTAGATGAATGTTTTACGTGAAAACCAGGCCTGGCCCTCCACTCCCCTCGGCTGACTGACTCCCTTTGCAACCAACCCGCAGCACCCAGAGAGTAAGAAAGAAAGAAAGAAAAAAGAAAAAAAAAAAATCAAAGAATGGTGGTTCTGGCTGACACTGTGGAGGGCACTGAAGGAGGAGCAGCAGGAGGAGGCGGAGGAGCAGCAAAGCAGTACGGAAACGGCCGCTTATGGAAAGGTGACCAATATCCCGAACGTCATCGTCGGCGATGAATTTAGGTTCTGACCAAGGTCCCCGAGAGTGAGTGAGCAAGAGAGGATGACTTTATTTTCTTTGTGTTCCCTTTGATGTTCGTACGAACCAAAGAAAGGAAGGTGAAAAAATAAAGATGAAGAAGTGAGAGGGGAATATCATCATCGTCAGGCGATGGACTGTGGTGTAGCCAAATAAGCCTGCTTCCACGCCGCGTTCCTCGCTTGCAGTAGTACTGTACTGCAGTAAAGGACTGTAGTAAATTAGCGTAGCCTTGTCTTTCTTCTTCTATTCAACTGCTGTCAGACATATGCAAAAAAAAGAAGAGACATACAGTATAGACACTCAGTCAGCCGCCCACCATCTCACTCACCTACGCCCTCTTTTCAAACACCCCCTGCGAGCCACGAGCACCGTGCAGGAACACAATTCCTCGTGGGGCGGGCCGTCTTTCACGTGCCAGTGTGTGTGTTTGGTGTGTGTCAGTGTGCTCTTGACACATCCCTCGTGAAAAAATGCCCCGTCCATGTTTCTGTCCCGAGCCGTGTCCTGTCGCGTACATAGTGGAAGGGTCATAAAGGGTCATACTAAGAAAAATGTATCCCTTTGGTCGGCTTGTTCGCTTTCAGGGCCAAGCCAGGCAGGGGGCCTGTAGAGGGGCGGGCTGCATACTGAATGGCAGAAGTAAATCTCGCTCCTGACAGCAGCAGAGGAGACGATGTTTCGCGCGTGCCCTTGCCCTTGCCCTTGCATCGGAACCAAATTTATTTTGGCGCAGTGCGGCTGACGCAACGCAACGCTGTGCCAGGCTGTGTTCTATGCTGGGTGGTTTGAACCAAAAGCAGAGACAAGATTCTGATCTCTCACACACAAAGCCCATTCCTTTAACAGGTGAGCTTAATTTTCTTTTTCCTTTTTCCTCTTTTTTTCTCTTCCTCTCCTTTATCTGTTCTTCCTTTCCTTACCCATCTCACCCACCACCACAATCACACCGGTTTTCGTAGTGACCACAGCAGACTTGAGTGGGGGTTTTGGTGGTGTCCAGGACAAAAGCCGCCACTCGGAAGAATGCTCCACATTCGATTCTGGCCCTTCCGGGTATAGTCCTTGGTACAGAGTAATAGGCAGAAGAAAGAGAAATAACACCAACTCATCTACGCCAATACAGAAATAGCAGGCTCTAGTGGTCGCTGCTGCAGTGTAATTCGGGCCTCGGGGACTTGGAAGGAAAGAAAGAAAAAAAAGGGCCAATGAATAAACGCTCAGTCACGTCGACGATTCACTTGGGTCGTACCAAGTCGAACACAGCATGAGTTTCCTCCGATGTGGCCCCTTGTTGGTGAAACGAGGCGCTCGGGTGCCTCCTCTGTTTGTCTTTTGCTTCTGCAGCATGACCTTTCGAGTCTCACCTTTTTTTTTTCTCTGTTCTCTTCTTCTTCTCCTTATCACCCACCAAAAAGAAAGGAAAAAGAAAAGAAAAGGAAAAAAAACGGCCAATAGAACCTGGTCACTTCTTCCTGTTGTATGTTTCGGAGGTCAGCTTTGAACATATCCAGGGTGTTAATTAGCCCTGCCCCCTGTCAAGACAGGGAATATAATGTGCACATGTTTTAGGAATACTTGTTTCTTCTCTGTGTAGCGCGTGCGCCGGAATGAAGTGCGTTGTTGTTGTTGTTGCTGTAGTAGTACACACATGCACGTCAGCCTTTCCCGACGTTGTCCTCCCAATCTTTTCCCCAAGACAAAAATACGTGGTCTCTCTTCCCGTTACAGGGCCAGCCTCTTCCCGTGTTGCTACTTTCTCCAAATCATGCTCATTGATCTCTTGATCCAAGATTTATAAATATATATATGTGTGTGTGTGTGTGTGTGTTTGTGCGTTTGTTTCTCTCTACCCCGAGGATCCCTTCACTGCGGTGCCGACGTGACGGAGGACAACATGGAGTCGATCTCGCTCATGACGTTGTCGTCTACGTTCAGGCTGTTGATCATTTCGGCCTGGGTGAAGCCGATCCAGAAGGCTGGGGTGAGCTGGGCGGCCTTCTTGGCCCTGTATATCTCCTGTGCGACGCCCTTGACCTGGCCGCAGGCGGTGGCGGCAGCCTTCCAGATGACGCTCAGCTTGGACAGGGCGCCGATGCTGAGGCGGATCTGCTCGCGCAGGTCATCCTCGTCCGGGATGAAGTACAGTGCCCACTTCGACAGGTGCACGATGGACGCCATGGTGATGACGCACGTGAAGAAGTGCGTGTGGTGCTGCAGCGGCACCGCGTACGTGATCATCCTGGCGATGTCGCACGCAGCCGTGATGGTGTGCCGTGTGTGCGAGTTGAAGGCGTCACCTGTGGGCACCGCACGGTAGGGCGCACACGAGTTGACGCTGCGGGCAGGGGAGGCATCAAGCTGGGAGTGCGGCTGATGAAGCATGATTGTGCATCTAGAAATGAAGGAGAGAAGGCAGGGGGAATATCAGCCGTCGCACGTTGTTATTGATGGCTCGAGGTTGGCCGAGACAGGGGAGGGGAAGGACCACTCACGCAGTGGTGATAAAGTGTGCCTGGAAGAGCATCTCATCAGGCGCGCAGCTCTTGTCGATGGGGTCTCTCTTCCCCGGTGGCAGGTGTAGCCTCCAGTTGGTCAGGTGCGTATCCATCTTGACCAGGTTCTCGTCCTCGGGGAACATGATGGGAGGACACCTCATGAAGCGCCCGAGGTTGCGGATCGCGGCGATGCGGTAGGCGAAAGACGAGAACGTGCGGTCCTCGCCACTGAAAACCTGGTCCTCAAAGTCCTCCAGATACATCGGGTGTGGTATGTTCTACGCGGAGAACATTGCTCAGAGTCAGATCATGCGGCCACAAAAAAAGAAAGAATAGGGCTAAAGAGAGAGAACATAAAGTACCACAGACGCAGGGGAAGGGGGGAAAGGGCTACTGCTGCTCTCAGCTCCCCTTAACTTACCCCTGAGAGGTACTCTGACTCCTCGCAAGGGAGGCCTGGGAGCGTCCCGATGGCAGTTGCATCGTAGAGATAGAAGTTGGTAACCCGGTGGACGCCGGCAACCATGCCGTCACAGACGTAGAGGTCCCACCACGTGCGCCGCCAGCTCTCCTCAAGAATAGGCAGGCCCCGCCCGTGGAGCGTAGCGTACTCTCTAGTGTTGAGGCCAATCTCGATAGCTATCCTCTCGGCCTCGCCAAGCAGGTCCCTCGCCTTGTCCTGCTGACAGCTCCCATCCAAAGCCACGATGAGCAGCAGCAGAGCCTGGACGAGGAAGCCGTCCCTGGCGGTGGCAGGGGACTGACATAGGCGCAGGGCTTCGTCCAGATATGAGGCCCGGGCCGGCCCGGCCTGCAGGAACAAGGAGCCGACGTATCGCATGGCTGTCATGAGGTGCTCCAGCTTCTGGCCCGTCTCACGCACATGGCGGCTTAGGTGCTCCTTGGGCAGCACGAAGGGGTGGGCAGCATGGTAGTGATAGTAGAACGAGTCAAAGCACTTGTCCTCGATGCTGATGATGGGGGCCATGGGTGGCGCGCCGTGCTGGATGGCGTCGAGGGGCGTAGAGAAGGGTGGGTTCCTGTACAGCTGTAGGTGATTCATGGACGACGCGGCCGACAGGAAGGGTGCGGCGGCTCCGGCTGGACTGGAGCCGTTTGTCGTGGTGCCCCCAGTGAAAGCGGTGCTGGTCAGGCCCGGGGCGATTCCGGCTCCCAGCAGCATGGGGCAATTGTCTGGGCCGGGGCCCTGCGCGCCTGAAGGGACGATATCACCACCACCCCTGGCATCTGGAGAAGAGGAGGCGTGGCGCTTGTTGGGGTTCGGAGCCATCGCTCTGCGCGGGCCCTTGTAGCCTCTGCGCGAAGCGACATAGACGCACTCGATAGCCGAGCTCACGCAGCGGGCGCAGGGTGTGTTGCCATCACACTTTAGGTGTTTGGCACGCTATTCACGGGCAAAGAAAAACCCCGCTCGCATCAGTCGATCCATTGCAACAAACACAGTCTGACTTGTGTGTGTATGTGTGTGTGCGCGCGCGTGTGTGTTGAGGGAGAGGGTGAAGGGGGGGGGGGGGGCGTGCAGGGCAGAGGAAGGTATGCTCTTACACAGCCAAGGCATGCCGCAGGAACCGAGGGAGCAGCATTGGCGGGCGCAGACTGAGAAGCTGCATCTGGAGAGAGGCGACTGTCGGACGCTCCTGAGCCGTAGACTGCGCCTTGGTTAAAGTCGCTGACGTGCGATTCCAGGGGCGAGTCTGAGCTCGATATCGATCCCGCCGGGCGCGGTGGAGTCGCCGTCCCATATAAATCCATAGTCATAGTATACGTATGAAGCATGAATGTAAGCTGTGTTTGTAAAGATACCCTAAATAAGTGATGTGTGGAGGAGGATTGAAAAGAAGAAGAATTGAGAGAGAAAAAAGTTCCAGCAGCTGCCTTCGGTTCGAGAGGAGGAGAAAAGACGGACGACCGACCAAAGCTGCACGATGACGAGGCCCTGTGGGAGGAGGCGACGATAATCTGGACCCAGCGTATGTATGTATATTGTAGCGAGGGTCGAGCCGATATTGAGGTAGATGGAAGGAATTAAATAGTCCGTGGAGAAGAGTGTGTGGATATTTGTCTGTATCTTGCTGTGGCCTTATTTTGGTATGAAAAAGTGCAGTGACAAGTTTCAGTAGGAATGGAAGTGGATTTGAGTGAAGTTGGAAGGAGTATGTGGTTGCGGTGGTTGCAGAAAGAGAGAAGGAGAGGCCAACCAAAAGTGGTGAGGTGAGTACTTTCCCTCTCAAGGATGATCCGGATCTCAAATTCTCGACGTGACTTCCTACCTACCCCGACCTCGCCACTTGGCACCTTCTGGCGTACTGTAGCTCCAACAACCGTCGAGCCTCTTTTCTTTTCCTCTCTGTTATTCCTCTTCTTTTTGTTTCTGTTTTTAGAAAGAAAATTGGTTTTGGTCTTTTAACTTTTCTTTTTCCTCTCCCTCTTCAAAGTCTATCTAGAGCTGAAGTAGTAAGGGTGACTGCTGCTGCTGATTGATGGAGAACGGCCAGCTGACTTCGTCTGTCCCTCCCTGAACCTTACTTGCCACGGCAGAGAGTGCAGTGGACTAGGGCGCAATCACTGCAGCAGGCATACGTCGGAAGTGGGGGGACGGGATGAGGATACGAGGAGGGGAACGGGATCAGGGAAGAGACAGAGACGGACGAGAGAGAGGAGAGGGAGAGGAAAGGGGGCAATTGGATTGGATGGGACGGGACATGGAAGGCAACAGAGCGAGAGAGCAAGTGGCAGAGGTGGCTTGCCGTTGGTGTTGCGTTCGTGCTCTTTCCTTGCGCAAGTCCATCGCAGGAGGAAGGAAAGATTGCCTCTCCTGCCCCGTCCGGTCTCGCAAACTCCGCCGCGGTACATGGTACTAGCATCAACCTGCAGTGCCTTGACGCCTGCTGTGGGACAAATAGGCTGCCTAGCCTGGCTTGTCTGGCTTCTCCTCCTGTGCAACGACTAGGTAAGTACTACTGCACATCGTAATAGACCCAAAGTCTCACTTCTCTCCTCTCCTGGTCTTCTGCTCTCTCTGTCCTCTCTCTCTGTCCTCTCTCTCTGTCCTCTCTCTCTGTCCTCTCTCTCTGTCCTCTCTCTCTGTCCTCTCTCTCTGTCCTCTCTCTCTGTCCTCTCTCTCTGTCCTCTCTCTCTGTCCTCTCTCTCTGTCCTCTCTCTCTGTCCTCTCTCTGTGTGTGCTCATCATCCTCGTGTCACCAAGCTGCAGATGAGCACTACGAGCCGTTAATCATCCACCTCCCTCTTTCCCTTCTTTCCCCTGGGCTAGTTCATGTAACTAATATATGTGCGTGGTGATTCATCCACGAAAAAGTACTTTTTGTTTTGACATCTCTCTCTCTCTCTCCCCCCCCCCCTCTCTCTCTCTCGCGCACACACACACACTTCTCTGATCTCGCTTCATCCAGGTCCGTCGAGAGGGGAGAAACAGAGATTGGCTTGAGGAAGGTGTGCGGAGCCTTGTCTCAAACTGCAGCTTTGTCAGGTCCCGATGCGACCTTGTGTCCCTGGCCGGGAAGAAAAAGCAGAGCCACTCACGATCCTCCCTCATCCATGCACAGCATACCACCATACACTGCATATCATACATGCCTACACGAAATTTCTCCGAGCACCACACGGAACATCCTCCCTCCTGCCCGCCCGCCCAATGCACTTCCTCTCGGCAGGGAGCTGCCTGCCTTGGCTGGCTGTGACCATCCAGAGGCGTCAGATGGTCCATTTTGGTATTCTTCCTGACACCAGAAGCAACCATCGTCTCTCAAGGCGGTAGCATCAAGCAATGCTGCTGTGTGGTTTGGGTGTGTGCGTATACAAGCCAAGCCAAGCCCGTGCCAGAGGGACATCCTCTTCTTGGGGCGCCCAGACCACGGGAAGGACAGACACGGCACGATCATCATGTGCTGTGCTGTCATGATCTCCAGGTCATACCCAATGTGCCTCTCCATTTCACACACGTCTCTCACCATGTGGAGTGAGTTCCGCACCAGAGAAAACCAAAATCTCACGATGCCGTTCCCCAAGGCGAGGGGACGTGATACATATCCACAGTTATTGGGTTATGGTAATCACCCGCCGCACATCCCGTCATCTTCTTCGCGCCGAGATTGCTTCCCATGACATGAGAAAAGAGAAGAAAGTCTTAGACCAGCCTCGCAATCTCAAAGAAAAGGTACATTGGAAGAGAGACAAGACGAGGGATGGAGGGGGGAACTTCTGGGCCCCGGGGGGGGGGGGGGCGGGGCCAGGGCCTTTTTTCTTCTTCTACCTTCCTTGGCTGTCTTTTTTCCCCTTCGACCCTCCGCAGGCGAAAGGCCAAGGCCAGACAAGTGTTTCGGATCGGTGCAGTCACGGGTTGGTTGGTCGGAATCCCAGCTTTCTCAAATGGCGTTGGCGTCACTTGTGG
Organism: Cryphonectria parasitica EP155; assembly: GCF_011745365.1. Taxonomy (NCBI): domain Eukaryota; kingdom Fungi; phylum Ascomycota; class Sordariomycetes; order Diaporthales; family Cryphonectriaceae; genus Cryphonectria; species Cryphonectria parasitica. The sequence continues at coordinate 2,774,286 of NW_024468909.1, forward strand.
TCTCAGATCCTACACTGCTTGGAAAGCAAGAGAGGCACCCCCGGCGGTTCCGATGACTGGAGCTCGCTGCAGTGATCGTCCGTTCAGGTTAAGAGACTGCGCTGCTATACACGTCACCGTCAAATCCATTCACGATTTCAGAAACGAATCAATTGCTTTTCCTTTTTCGGGTAGGCACTGCAGTCCTTTCGGATGTGGGGTCTTCTTCATACCAAGTTTTTGGCTGGGCTATCCCTCTCGACCTGCTTGCCGGTGTCCCGTCCATCACCTATTTAGAGTGCCATGCATGCCACTTGATTCTTGGGTGGGGGGGGAAGGGTTATCAAAATTAAAAACGAGATGCATACATTATGATGCCCGTCCCTCCTGAGGTCATCATATCTTTTATGGTCATGCCTTTCCATCACCGCAGAGGCTCTCGTCGTCATGTGGATTCGTTGTGTCTGTTTCCTGATTCGTCTTAATCGTACAATAAATCGTACAATAAAATCCAGTAGCCTTTTTCTCTCGCCTCGCTATCTCTCTCGTTTTGCTGTATAATTGTTGGTATGTTCAATGCCGCGGTGGCAAGGCGCAACGTGGAGAAGGCTTCAATTCGACACGACGGCCCTTGCAGTCCTGCTCGCGAGCATTAATAAGTGAGACGCACAACACAAAATGCAAGGACATGAATTTTAGACTTACTCGCCTTCATGAAGAATTAGCCCATTACGACATCGCCCTTACCACCTCCCTCTCCAGGGCTTCCATCCTCCGCCTCACCTTCCTCCACCCTGCCAGCCTTGACCGAGTCTACCGTCCTCGTAGTCCGCGCCGCAGTCAGGCTGATGTAATCATCCCCCATGAGCATCTGGATATCATCCCGCGGCAGCAGAGAGATAGCTCGGCCCTCATCACCTGCGCCACCAGCCGTAACAGGCTCCTCCTTCGAATCGAACCGGTCAAGGAACTCAGCAACGGTGCAGTCATTGAACCTGCCCGCCGCCCGTCCGGCACTCACCAAGATCTCCTTCTTCATCCGCCACTCGAGCGCATCGACCTCAACTGTCTCGTTCATGACCAGGTGATACACATGCACCGTCTTCTCCTGTCGGAACCGGATGCATCTGCCAAGAGCCTGCTTCATCTGCGCGTCCCATTCCGTCTGGCTCCGCGTGATCAAGGGGGACACAAAAATGATGTGGTTAGCGTTGTGCAGGTTGCTCCCTGCCGCCTGCTCCGAGTTGATGATCTGCACGAGCACGCGCGCGCCGCCCATCTTGAATGTTTCCAGGGCTTCGGATTCACCTTTGAGGAGATCCTGGCGCGAGACGTGTGTGATCTTGGGGTTACTTTCCGCGAGAGCCTGGTATACGCCGTCCATGATGGTTTTGTTCTGGACGAAAACGACTACCTGGTCACCTGCAGGCATGGCGTTGATGAGGTTCACAACCAGGGTAGCCTTGGGGCCCTGGTGCTCTGTCTGCGGGTCGAGGTAATGGGCAGGCTCCGATTCCAGAGCGCCCTGGCCTAGGTCGTCAGTGCGTACGACACGAGCTGGCTCCAGAAGTTTGCTGAGGGGGATGCACACATCCACGAGTGGGTGTGTGCAGCCGCGGACGCCACAGACGGCGGTGTCGAGGTCGATGCCTTGGGGAAGCGAGCAGTGGACATGACCACAGAGGAGCGAGACATAGTGTGTGCGCAGAGCCTCCTTCTCCTCCAGGCGGTGGCCAGTTTCAGTGTGCTCTTTTGTGCACCGCCACTTCTGCTCTATGACCTGCCAGATGACGCGCTGCAGGTTCTTCTTGCAGTGGGCGACCACGAGCCGCTCGAGGACGACGGAGAGCTTGTCGACCGTGTGCATAAGCTGATCGAAGCAGACCTCCATACTGCCGCCCCGGATGCGCTGCTTGCCCTCCAGGGGAACATCCTGGATGGTGGGCAGGCAGCCCTCGGGTGAGATGTAGTAGTCCTCTGTGGCCTTACCGGCCTCAGCCATGATCACACGGTTTCTAAGCAGTTCCATAGAATCGGTCGACTTGGCGATAAGGCCTAGCCGCATGCATTCTTCCTGCCAGTCAGCCTTGGTGATTCTTGCCTTCTTGGTCCTGCGCCTAATCTTCGCCTCGACCTCGTTACTCGTACTGGGAGGTATGTTAATCTGATCCTGGAGGCGGGCATTGTCATGCTCTCGCATCTGCTCAAAGCTGAAATCAGTCTGAGGTGCCTGTTCGTCCGACGAGGGTCGCTGCAGCTCTCGAATGGGCACAAAAGTGTGTTTCACTTCGTCGAGCCGAGCGCTCCGGAATTTGGCCTCCCATGGGACTTTGTGGTGCCATTCCATCTTGAGAACTTCCTGCACATACTCAGGCAGTTGACGCTCCTGGATCTTGGCAACGGAGAACCAGCGTCTCGAGTGGAGTGGTGTCTTGGTCAGGAGTTTGCTGAATTTGTGCAAGTACTCTTTCTTTTTCGTCACAGACGACTGTCTGCCTTTCTGGGCGGGCTCCAGGGTCGCGTTCGGGGCGGTGCCAAAATTCATCCGAGCCCACAACTCACGAATTATGTGGCCCCAAGCATGTTTGTTAGTTCTCGGCGGAAGGACAGATGATGAGCTGTTAATTCCGTCTTCGGTACTCTCTAGTTGTTTGTGGAAGTCGTCGTCCCAGATCAATATGCGCAGGGCGGACTCGAAGGCGTCCCAGCCACAGTACTGCTCAACATCCAGCTCTACGATGCTATTGATAGCGAGCTCGAGGGTCTTGTAATAGTCAAAGTGCCGAGCCTCTTGGCTGTCTATCTTGGAGGTGTGTTCGCGGAGGTTGATGAATGCGTTGCGGTAAGCTAGGTACAGGGCCTTCCCGATCAGCTCGCGGCCAAGGTCTTCCAGATCTTGGATGCTCTGTTTGCTCATGGCGTAGATTGCGCTGGCAACTTCAGTAGCAGACTGGACACTCTGCACAGCAGCATTGGCGGATTGGTCTTGGACGTCCTTGAACGAGGATGAGGCGCGGAGGGTCAAGGCTTCCATGGCCCGCTCCGTGCCCAGCATCTTGACCTTCCAGTCGACAAGATTCATCAGGCGGCGGCGGGGGTCGGCTGCAACCATGTTGCCATTGAAAGTGCGGCTGCTGAGTTCTTGCTGTAGCTCAAGGTATGCGAGCAGCGAGTTGGTTGACATGGACAGCACGACTGGCTTCTGCACAGAGTTGATATCCTTCATGACCCTGACGTTCTTCCTCATGAACATGGCCACAAATTCGAGGGCCTGCTCATGCCGCTCCTGTAGCAGCCTCGACGAGTTGCGGCTCTGGTATAAATGCGCCTCCTCAAGCGTGGAAAGGGGGCGTGTGGGAGGGTGGTCGCAGATAGGAGGTTGCCGACCATTGACAAGAGACAGAGGACCAGCCAGGTGAACGTTGAAGAGGTAGGCGATCTTGCAGATGTCTCCCAGTGTTGTAAGCGGGGGCGTGCCAGATAACATCCACTTTGACAGTGTCGCAACATTGGCCACGAATTCCGTCACTCGAATGTTCTCGTAGGGGAACTCATCCCAGATGACACGCGAGAAGCTGAAGAACTCTAGAAGCGTCAACGGCCTCCAGCTAGACAGAGAACCAGGGGTTGAAAAGGACGACGTATCATCCTGAAAGCTGGCCAGATTAGAGCGCAGAGCCTCGAGGATGGAATTGTATCCAGTCGTACTAGACGTCTGGTTGAGCGCAACAACCTGACCCCGGACATGGTGAAGGGTCTTCAGGGCTTGCTTATACCAGGCACGATAGACTTTGGGCACGGCTATGACATCGATTCCATTGGGATCGCAGTACTTGAAGAGTTCTGCCAGGTAACGAGGTTCCTGAAAGATCTTGTTGCTGCAAATGATGATGTCCGCGTTTTGAAACGCCGCTATACTCATGCTCTGTAATTGGGCACAGGTTTGAATGACGTGCACTTTATAGCCGCCGTGCAGGAAGCGCTTTGCCTCCTGCTCCCACTGGCGGGTGAGTTGGTTGGGGACAATGACCAAGGTGGCGTGCAAGTGTATCATGTCGGTGAGCTGATCGTTGTTCTTTCGGAGGTCCATGAATTCTGTACGGTCCGTGTCGTACTGCTTGTCGATGAGTCCAAGGCTCACGGCAGTCTTCCCAAAGCCAACACTATCCGCCACGACTCTACCGAGACGAGTGATATGTCTTGAGACCTGCGCGACAGCCCGAAGACGTAGATCGCTGATGTATACTTCTGCCAGCTCTCGTTCTGGAAATCCGAACTCGTCACTTACGCTCTCCCGCTCCAGCATCCACTCGAGGGAAGCCAGCTGTTCATCAAAGAGCGCCTCACCCTGTCGGAAACCTTGAGGTTGTGTGACTGCCCGACCCAGATCCTTTGGAGACTTCGGGGCCTGTATGACGATCGCTGGAAGCTCGGGTCGCGGGTCTTCTAGTACACCAAAATCCAAGGCAAAAGTGGCCCTCGTCAGGTCGGTATCCTCATAGTAGGCAGGGTGTTCGGGCAGATGAGATCGCGCCTCCTGCATCAGGGTCTGTGCACGTCCAACAATTCGAATGTCAATATAAGGGATTGCTGCCTTCTTCTTGCTGTGGGGGACAAGAGCAGCATTGACATTATGATCAATGCGAAGAGCCGAGGGCTTGCTGCTGATGTTCACATCGTAGACTTCCTGGTCATCTTTCTGGTGTTTTGCCACAACAGACCCAAAGGTTTTGGATCCTGATGCATCTGCCTTCTGCCAGACTACCTTGGGCATCTTCGGGGCGCAACGTCCGCAGTCGCTGGTCAGGTCCTCCTCGGCAATCTGCATCCTGCCGTTATGGACTCCATCCTGCTCGAGAGCGAGGACTGCGCGCTCGATCGCGGCGTAGCAGGGCCCGATTAGTCGGTTGAACTCGGCCAGGTCAAGCTGCTGTGTCAAGTCGAGGTCCTTCACCTTCTTCAGGGTAGCGGCGATGGCCCTGTCGCTCTTTCCAAATATGGGCAGGGACATGGTCACCAGAACCTGGTCTCTCTGGCAAGAACCCTCACCAGTAGCGTCGTGTGCCGCTGCAGATACTTTGAGGCCACCAGATGGAAGGTCTCGTGTGAGAAGACGAAAGTCTGCTGGGGGGCACGACGGGAAGTTCTGGAGGGCCAAGTCATTTACATCGTTGTTGATGAAGGCAGGAACCTTGATCGGGTGCTCTTGAGGGCTGATCCACCGGCCTGTGAGGAAGGCAGACACAACAAACTCCTGGTCTCGAACAGGTTTATCGCCAGCCTCCATCTTCTTGATGATCTGGTGGATCTGGTCGTCAGCGCTGATTCGGAGCAGAACTGGTCGGCATTCTGCTGTGGGCGTTCTGCCCATCTCACGGTTGACGGCCGAGATGACGAACTCGTCCTTGTTGGCAGGACCGACGGGGTTCACATCCTTGAACATGAAGAGCTTCTCAGCAGTAGGGCCATCACTGCAGACCCAGAAGGCGTCCTCGGGAAAACCGCACTCGGGGTGATATGTCCACGTGGTGCCCTGCAGGGGCTGGATCTGGCTCTGAACGTCGTCATGCAGGCCCTCGACGCCAGAGAAGATGAAGGACAGCTGGAGGTTGCGACGGTCGTCGAGGAGGCGAAAGCAGAGCTCGAATCTGGCCTCGAGGGGCAACCAGAAACTCCACTCTTCGGGGAACTGGCTGGGGGCGTTCGAACGGAGGACAGCACGTGCGATGGGCTGACTTGTCTTGTGGCGGCTGCCTGAGAGTTTTGTCCCTGCCTCGGACCACTGGTCGACATGGAGGTACCAGGTGAGCTTCTTGTCGTCGTCGTCGCTGTTGTCGAGTATGACCCGCAGGATGAAGCTGTCCTTGGCGACGTACTCGATGCGGACGGCGTCGGTGACCTCGATGAACTTGAGCTCATAGGTGGTGCTGCTGAGGCCATCGACGATCGCGCGAGCGAGCACGGCCGACTCGGGCAGCTCACACGCCGATGAGACCAAGATGCCCGCCAGGTGAGCGGCGTCATCTTGACCCATTGTGGAAATCATGGGCAGAACTGCAGGAAAGAACTTCCGCAGCCTGTCCTCTGCATTGGCATAGGTCAGCGATCCAATCTGGTCGAAAGACTGACCTGACTTTACCAGCGCATGCCCTGGATTGCCCTTGCAGGACTTGCAGAGCCAAGCGCCGCACACCTCGCAGACGAAGAGCTCCATGCTGCTGTACGAGAGGATGTGATAGCACTCGCAGCGGCGGCGTGCTATCCTTCCGAGCCCGATGATGCGCGCAACGGCATCGTTGGGCCTAGCAGACGAAGATAGGACGACGTCGAGGGCTTGGCGCCGGCCTAGGTCCAGCGCAGACGTTGGCAACTCAAAAGAGCTGCCATCCAGGACAACCGCATCTTGGTGGCCTCGCCTCCCAAAAAGTGTGCTGAGAGAGTGCAGACGATGGTTGTCGTCGTTGTCGTTGGCATTGTCTGCACTGCGCTCAGCAACGCAGCATAGGGCAGCCAGGATGACTGCCCCAACCACCGTAGTGGTCATCGCGTTCCCGGCGAGGTCCTGAAGTTGGGTCTGCGTCTCGGAGCTCATGTCGAAACTCTCGATAGGCAGACCCTGGAGTTTCAGGGCCTCGGACCCTGTGATGGGTCGGGCCTCCAAGGTAAGGACCGGGATAGCCGACGGCGTGAGGCACCCGGTGGCACCAAACGCCGTCGCCATGTTGACCCGATCGACATTTTGGCTGCAGTCAATTATCTGCGCCTTGTGTCGCGGGTCATACGCGCTGTGCTTGGTATTCCTGCCAAAGACAGCGATAAGAAACACACATTCAAGCAAATCGCTGACGCGATTTGTTTGCTTGGCCTCCCACGGCTTCCACATTTTGGCTGGAGCACGCGAGCTGCCCCTTTCACTCCAGCGGATCCAGGGGCGCTCGTCAGGTATCTGGTACAAACGTCGGAATGCGGTGTGGCGGGACCGCGAAAAGCTCCAGTCTGTATCCTTTTCTCGGCTGGACTGAGCCATTAGCTCCATCTCGTTGCGGGCGCGGTGAAGCTCGTGGCTGTTGATGGGCAGGAGGAAGTCGGTCACCGAGCTCGAATAGCGCTGCTCCATCTTCTTGATGGCCTCCTGGAAGGCCTTGCAGAGCGCCTTGGCACCGTCTGGTGTGAAGGCATCTTGACTGAAAGCAATGAGGTACTTGCGGCAGCGAGTCTGCGGCAAATAGTAGTTTTTGGTATCAAGGCTAACAAAGGTAGCGATATAGCCGCACAGGGGGAACACGTAGTCTATGGTGCTCTGCCAGGGTGCGGTCTCGACGTTCTCGAAGATGACGATCAAAGGCTGACGCTCATAGATGTAGTTCATGGCACCAGCAAAGGTGATGGAGGATGTGCGGACCACGCCCTTCTTCTGCGTCAGGCCCTCGATGCACTTGCGCCAGTCGTCAGGGTTGAGATCTTGTCTCGTGAGTGGGGCGTCTGGGTTCTTCTTCAGACGATCTTGGTATATCCTCTTCCACCGGTCGTTGGCCTCTGCCAGGCCTTCGAACCCCTTGGTTCTGTTCGAGTTAAGACCGGAGAAGTCGACACACGCGGTACCTGCGATGAAAAGGTCGACTTTGGGAATCTCGGCTTCCACGCCTGACACCAGATGACTACGCAACAAGCACAAAATTTGAAAAGGTTAGTCATATTGTTAGGTTCTGAAAGTAACAAGTTGGGGGACCCGCGATGATGGAGACACATTTATGAATGACTTACGCTAACTTGGCGCCAGGCTTGGTAAAGTCTTGGGCGTCTCGGAAGAGAAGCTGCGGCTTGCTGTTGCGCATCAGGAACGCCTGCTTGAAGGGCTCAATCTCGCAACCAAAGGCGTTGACGGTGGTAAAGACCTGTTCGCCCTTGTCGTTCTTTAGCATGCCGAAGAGGTTCATGACGTGGAGAGGTGCATCAGTGCCAGAACAGATGGTGCCGACCCGGATGTAGTACTGTTGGCCTGAATCGACATAGTGGTGCAGGCCCTGCGGCTGGGCAGACTCGAGCATGCTCCCGATGATGTCTCGAAGGTTGGACAGAGGCGGCTTTGACGTGTCAGGGCCTACCTCGTCGACCTTGCCCGTAGTGCCGCTTTCAGCTGCATTGTCAGTATCGTCATCATCATCGTCACTGTCGGTGCCGTCGTCCTCAGGCTCGTCATCATCTGAGGCCTCATCATCCCGCGCAACACGCTTTCCCTTGGACTTCGCACTCGCACCAGACCTCTTTCTCTTAGTCTTGGCATTGCTGAGGTTCGAAGGAGCCTTGCGCTTCGGTTGACGTGGCCTGCTGCTGCCAACTACCACCGTGGTCGAAGATGAGGGTTCACCATCCTGTTGGAAGCAGGTCAGCAAGATTGTTCTAGCGGCAGCAACCGCTGGTGTACATTACCTGAGGCTGTAGGGCGTTAGGAGAGGGAGTGTCCACAAGGTCCATCTGGGAGGGGTCATCTTCGTGGATTTGCTGAGCAGCTTGTCGGCTGGAAGACATGTTGAGCTCACCACCCACTTGCCCGTCTGCGAGGCTGGTCGCTTGTATTGGCCGTGTCTGAAGTAGCTAAATTCAAGTTGCTAGCTGAAGCGGCCACGAGACGCGAATACAACAGAAAGGGAAGCGATCGATGGAAGAAATGGGTAAATCAGATCCGTTATGCGAAGCTCGATCAAAATGGGCAAAAGAATTGTTCGTCTCTGCCAATGATATCGAAGTCAAACTGCAATGGCAATGGACAATGGGCAATGTTGATCAGGAGGAGTGGTAACTGTGGTGGTGGTGGTGGGAAGGAAAGAAGGAAGACAACAGCTTGCGCAAAACTTCCAACCGCTGGCAGATTTTGCTTCAGGCTCAATGGCAGAAGCAGCTGGAGCTTGGGCCACGCGGGGCATGATGTCGACAGGAAGAAAACATATAAGTGAAGGGTGAAGAAAAGCACGACATCATAGACGAGGGCGTGGGTGGGTGGTTGAGCCCTCCGGATGTGGGCACCTTGTGATGTTGTGATGTTTCGACACTGCGGGCCTGATGACCAGCGCGGATCCAGCATTGAGTTCCAAGAGGACAGTGAGACTGTGTAAGCCTGCACCTGGAACGAGCCTAGACAGAATTAATACAAAGATAATACGCCAGAAAGGTGCCAATCCAACACCAACACCTCTGATATTCGCAAGACATTTTTCTTTGAATAGGTGGTGAAGATTAGTCATACCTATCCAGTAGAGGTGTAAGTCCAGTGCAATGGAAAGAAGCTATGAACACATTGAAAAGAGAGGTGTAAGGCCAGGCTGAAAAATTATACATTGTCTGGGCTCTAGATTTGCTCAGTCACAAAAAGACTGCCATAGCTAGGCACGCTATGGAGCCCATAACAGAGTTTGAGACAAATGTACCAATACATTGCTCCCAAAACCCTCAGCCACTGAGCCAAGGCATTCGGAGAGAACAGTGAAAGGCAAAGTAAGAAATCTGGAAAGATGGCAAGACAATGAAACCGAAGTAAATACCACGAAGAGAAAGAGTTGGAGGAGACTTACAGTGCACTCACGATTTTATGGGCGTTAGGGAGCTCAAGGGAAACCACACTCGTCGGAAAGTTGTGCTGCATCGTGGCCGGTTTTGTTATCAAAACTGACCTTCGCACGCAAGGGGATATTGGCTCAAACGTTTAGCTCTAAGTTTTTTGCGTGGTCATTTTGATTCTGAGAACGACCGTCGACGATTTGTCTGCAAAGTTATATCTTGCCTTGCGGTATGATAGGGCTGGGATATCTCAAGGCCTTGTCGTTTGAGACAAAAAGATTGCTCCCTGTCCAGGGACCGGTAAGTCGGGCTCGGAGTGCCATATCAGCCATGAACACTTCCTCTGACCGGCTTCGGGTGACAGATAAGTTTGAGATCCTTCCCTAGTCTTGCGTAATACTATTATTGAGTAAGAACATGATGCCATAGTCAGGTAACAAGGCTCAGGTCAAACAGACAGTAGACAAGTTCACCGTAGATATCCACGTGAACATCCTTTGGTGGCATCGGAAGAGTCATGATTTCTCTTCATGAAGTGAGCCTCTTGAAACAACGACTTAGTGCGTGTTCATATTACATGAAAAGGGGCAGCTCCGAGGCATCAGGCTCTGCATCAGTACATCCTGTCAGCGAAGTGTTGAGAGCGCGAGCAAGAAAATCCATAACAAATAGCCGTATGAAGCCATCAAGGACAGGATAGAGCTGAAATAGAGTGGAGTATCAGATGGCGAGGGATCAATCCGTTGTGAAAAATTAGGGTTTACTCGGGCCAGGCCAGATCTCTTGCGATTCAGAGACGGCATGTAAACAGGTTGGAAGTGAGTACCTGTAGTTCCCTAAGAGGATAACAGTGCTGAGACAATGAAACTGGTTGTATGTGCACACCTCTACGAGGTAAAATTTCCGAAGAGATGATTCAAAGGGCGAGGGAGAGAAACATAAATAGAGCACAATACAAAAGATTCATCCAATTTAGTTCATTGTTGATCTGGAATGACAACGATGAATTAGAGGGCTCAAAACCGATCAGGTGCATGAGGGTGGTTTGCGCCAGGGGACATGAAGTCGTCGAGGGGCTGACATGGTGCAGACCTTGCTGAGATAAAAAGAATAGGTCTGCAGGACGGATGAATGGGTTTTGTGCAGCCCCTGCAATGATCACTAACGACAGCCCCAGGCGGGGCACTGACGGGATGCTAACCGCCTGTCGAGACTGGGATCAGGAGCTGCAAACGCGGGTGACCAGGGGCGCGTCACATAGTGTAAATCAATGAAACCGCGTCTGTCTCCCCCCATAATTACTTCTAAACAATGTGAACCAGGTCGAGAATGGCTGCTTCCTCTGGCCTCTCTCATTTATCTCGTACGCCGCCATCGGCATGCCCGATGGCGGACGAAGGTATCTCCAGTCCTCCTGTGCAAGATACAGAGATGAGCAGCCCTTGTGACCCTGGGCCGGCCAAAATCACCAACAACACCCCATCGTACCGCAAAGCCAAGGATCTCCCCTACGAGCTAAGGTACCGCTGCCAGATTCATCTGGAGGAGCAGACCTGTAAGTAGAGCAAGCACCCCCTCCTGCGTGTGTATACCCAGAGTACCGAGCGGCCAAGCTGAGTGCGCCTCTCTCTCTCGCACGCAACAGATGTCACGGGCCTGGACCTCCTCACCAGCGTTCTGTGCGATGGCATTTCAAGTCCGACAGCATTGACCAAACCTGCCCTCGTTCCACCACCCCCCCAGCTTGCGATGCTGGCCACCCTTGCGATCCTGCCTAAGCACACCTCCAAGCTTTCGAACAATGCCGAGCATGATGTTGCATCCATGTCCCTCTCCCTCCTGCGCAGCGTCCTGAGCATCGTCGGGCCGGTCAACGGCAGACTGCGAGATGCGTTTTTGTTCCGAAGCCACAGTACACGACGCCGTCGTGCTACTGACGACCCCCCTCGAGATGAGTCGGAGAGCGAGGACGATCCCATACATGGCAAGGCGGCCAACAGCGGAAGCATCTGGGTGCGTGGCCAGAACTTCTGGAGGGTCCTCGGCTGGGCGTTCAACTGCAGCGCGCTGTACCCGCACCGGTGGCGATGGTGGAAGCCATGGCTCGATTATATGCTGGATGTTCTCGAGCTAGATTACGAAGAGAGAAAACGTCTGGACACGGAACACGAGGGTAAGGGGGAGAAGATGGACCACCCGCTGCTGTGGGACTCCCTCCTGATGTGCTACATCACACCCCACAGCCGGTCATCACCACTCAAGCCAATTATAAACGCCGTGTTTGCCGATGGGGGCACCTCGTCAACCACGATATACGATGAGGTGTTCGAGAAGGAGACGAATGTCAGGTCCAAGGTCTGCAAGAAGAGGAAGCGGCGGAAGCTCGACCTCGACAACGACGATTTTGGTGACTACATGAGGGACTCATCTTCGGACGGCTCCGAACCACCAACTCCTAGCCACCAGAGGACATCGGCGGACGACGACGACGAGTCTGTGTCATGGACAAGCTCATCGCTGGGTGAGACCGTTCGGATGCGCCTTCGTGTGTTCGCCTTGGTAAGCCATCCTGGCAACGTCGCAGCTTGGCCCTTCCACTCTAACGATTGTTGTTAGTTGTCGCGAGCTGCAGAAGATATGCCTGACAGATGCAGGTTCAACTTAACGGATCTATACAGCGAATTCACCCACAGGATCAAACAACTACCAGTACCAGCCTTTGCGCGCTTTGTCGCACCACGCGATTCCGCTCTCGATGTGATCTCGCTAGTTGCAACCATCCGCGTCCTGATGCCGGCACTCCTTCCAAACTCGGCTCCTAGATCTTACCACGTGGACCCAGAGGCGGATGAAAAAGAATCGATCAGTGTCCGCATCCTGGAAAAGTGTTACATGCCCTTCGCGTACAGAACTGCGGCCAACAATGCCAAGCTGTCCCTGGCAATCGAGACACTCTTCCGGATCCTGTGGAAGGGTGGAGTCTTGAGGTGGACGGAATCGCTGCAACAAGCTGTGGAGACGGGCGTCCAGGCTCGGCGGGACAAGTCTGAGCCGAAGAAGAACAGCCGCAAGCCAGATGGCGAGAGGGTTGCAAGAGAGATCCTCCACGCTTCCGAGGCACGCATTTTGGCATTGGCTCACCTCCTGAGGGTGCAAGCAATGCATAGCACGTGAGACGATTTGACACACTCTTATTGCGAGCGTGTGTGTAATCACCAACAATCATGTCATTGCTAGAGATTGAGCCACGTAGATGGCTAGAGGATATGCATTATGTACGGGCGACGCTCGCAGCGTCTCTTATGCAAGAGCCTCGGTAGCAGGTTGGCTCTGGTCAGATTCAAAAGTGGCGTTATGGGTGGTCCTTTGGAAAATTGATGATACCATTGCTAGGATTCATATTATTATTGATGATGATCATGACTTGATACGTCTTTCATACGTGTCACCGTTTCGATGCCGGTGGTGTCCAGCCTTGCGGTTGCCAGTCTTCACTTGGTCCAGCCCGACGATGCTTCTTCCACGGATCCTCCTTGCGCCCATCCGGTGCAGTCTGCGCGGTCCTGCTCTCTAGAGCCGCTACGGGTTGTTGCTGCTGCTGCTGCTGCTGCTCTCCCGCCGGCGCGTCCATCACCCTCGGCTTAGCCTCCCACCGCGCGTCGGCCTCGGCGGCCAGGTACTTCATCTGGGCCTGCCGTCTTGCCTCATGATGTTGCTCCTGGAGCGTAGGCGGCCTCTCGCGCATGTTGCGCAGCCACTGGTGCCACTGGGGCGACACCTTGACCTCGCCGTAGTGGGTGTCGCGTGGGTACTGCACAATGCGGCGCCAGCGGACGGGTTCGCCGGGGCGGGGGTCACCTCGGACATCGCGGAATTCCCAGTAGGTGTTTCCTTGGAGGTCGAGGCCTATTTTTTTATTAGGAGAAGTGGGGGAAGAGATCAACAGCGATAGTGGTGATGATGATGATGATGATGATGATGATGTTGATGCTAATTTGAACAATGAGGATTGGTTTTGCACTGGGACGTACCAACTAGAAACCTCTTCCGCCATGGTAGGCGGAGGGCTTTCCACTTATACCATGTTCGTAAGAGGGGTGAGATCTGTTTCGAGGACATCTGCGGTCGGGGTGCTGCACGATCGATCACACTGCTGAATGTCTGTTCGTCGTCATGGAAATCATATATGCGCCACCATTTTAAATAATCGCTTTCTGCAGAACTCCAATTCGACGCGACCGCGTTCTGGGTGGATCCCAGCGACAAGGGGAGGAGGCGGGGCCCAGGGCTTACCCCTCCGTGCTCTCTCCAGCGAAGCCAGGGGAGGAGGTCCTCAGTAAGTGACGTCTGTGTTTGTTGGATTTTGGTGGCCGGGTTGGCACGGATGGCTGGGGAGGGCCCAAGGGACAGGGGTCGACTGCTGTCACAGTAGGGCTCTCGGCAGCAGGCGGCAGGCGGGGGACAGCCTTGGAAGAGACAAGGGGGCGACTCTGGTACAGTGGCCGACGGTGTGAAGACAAGGGCAAAAACAGGGACCACAACCCAGGGGTGTGTGGTGACCCAGTAGGGGGGAATGCCCCTCTTTCTTCAACAGCAAAACCACCCCCTCCCCTCCCTAATGCTACTGAGAGCTGGAGTGCTGAAGGGGTATTTCGGGTACTAACACGATGTGTTCATGCTGGCTGGCGGTCCTTGCACGTCTTCTGCGCAGTCCTCAGTAAAATCAAGTCATCTCTCCTACATCTCTATGCAATTTGGCAAAAATCCACCAGGCAATCTCGCCCTCTCCGTCGTATTCTAGTAAAACAGCCCTCGTTTCCTTAAATAACAACAACAAACACCGTTGCCGTCGTGTCGGTTGGCATTTTCTTCTCTTTTTGGCTTTTCCTCCTCGAGTACGAACTTAGTGAGGACGGCCCAGATCAACTCCCGACTCGTTCCAGCTCGAATCGCATACCTACACTGCCCAGCCAGTTGCCAGCGTCAACAGACACACACCCACACACACGGAACGAAACATACGTCACCGTTCTATCCCGGTATTTTCGATCCATCGTGTTGTCGGCTCTCGTTTTTATTATCCTACCAACAATATCACGCACAGCGCAACACACACGATCCATAATCGAGCACACGACGGATCTGAAAGACAGCAGCAGCAGCAGCAGCCACTCCCACCATGGCTTCGGTGACGTCCCTGGACAGAGATCTGCGCAAGATGCGCCTCGACAAGTACACGCCCGCCGCGGCAAACGAGGTGCGATCATGGATTGAGGGCATCTTAGGCGAGCGCCTGCCTCCAGGCGACCTTCTTGAGTCTCTCAAAGACGGCGTGGCGCTCTGCAAGTAGGTTCTTGGTGAAATATATCCGCCCCATTGTTTTCCCTTCAAGCACCGCTGGCTAAGCGCTGGTGTTTCAAACAGGCTCGTCAACCTCGCCCTGCCACCGCCAGGGGTCAAGTTCAAGACCTCGGCGATGCCCTTTGTACAGATGGAGAATATCTCCCACTTCCTCCGCGCCTGCAAGCTCCCGCCGCTCAACCTTCAGGAGCACGACATGTTCCTCACAGTCGACCTATACGAGGCCAAGGACCCGGCGCAGGTACTGCAGTGTCTGGGCGCATTCAGCCGCGCGGCAAACCAGGCCAAGCCAGCTGCCTTCCCCTCTGCCATAGGACCTCGCGCTGCGGGCCTCAGCCCACAGAGGACAGGTGCGCCTGGGCATCTGTCGCCGACGCCCACAGCCAGTGGCCGACCGCGCGGCATGTCCAACAGCAGCAATGCCTCCTCGGCTCACAATATCCGCTCAGCACTCACGGCAAGCAAGACGGGCGACTCGGGCTCGGGCCGCTTCTCTCCCAACAGGAGCCCGACCGCGCAGAATGGACCCAAGTCGCCCTCGGTCAGCAGCTGGAGCAGCCGGGCCCACGAGGGCGTGACCTCGCCGGCGTGGAATATCGCACAGTATGGATACATGGGCGGTGCGAGCCAGGGCAACCTCGGCATCTCGTTTGGCGGGAGGCGACAGATTACCAGCGCCGGTCCGGCCGTGCCCAGCCTTGCCGAGAAACAGAAGCTCCGCAGGGAGAAGGAGGCGGAGGAGAAGAGACAGCGCGAGGAGGAGGAGGCCAGGCGCGCCCAGCAGGAGGCTGAAGAGGAGGAGCGCAGATGGCAGGAGGAGACGAGGCGCAAGCGCGAGGAGGAGGCGCGGCTGCTCGAGGAGAAGCGCCGCTGGGAAGACGAGGAGCGCCAGTGGAAGATCACCGAGGAGAAGCGGCGCAGGGACGAGGAAGAGGCGGAGAGGCGCCTAGCCGAGGAGCGAGGCAAGGTCAGAAGCAGGGCCAATTCCCGTCTGCACGGCCAGTTCCTGAGCCAATACCAGGCAGAACAAGGCATCGGTGCTTCTGTTGGCGGCAGCATCAGCAGCAGCAATGGCAGCAGCGACCCCAGCCAGCGTATCAGGGAGCTTGAGGAGGAGCTGGAGCGCGCCCGGCGGCGAGAAGCTGAGTACGAGAGTGAGCGACAGACCCGGGTCCGGATGAAGAGCGTCGATGCTAAGGCCAGGATTCGCTCACGTAGCCGACGACGCCCCTCGAGCGGTACACCAAGCAGACAGGACTCGTGGGCACGCGGCGACGATTCGGACGGCGAAGGCCTAAGGCACTCCTGGAACGAGCGCAAGCAGCAGCAGCAGCAGCAGCAGCATCGGCCGCAGCCCCCGCCACGACAGAACTCCCGCCCCCTGCCCGACCCAGCGGCCTCGATGACCACCTCCCCCCCACCACCACCAACAACACCAGCAAGTGCGAAGGCTGTGAAGACGCCCCGCACAGGCGAGTCCTCCACACCCAAGGTAAAGGCGCACAATACTGGCGGCAGTTCCCGGCCCCTACCGGACCCCCGAAAGTACTCCTCACCTACCTCACCACCCTCTACTCCACAGATGAACCGTACCGACCGTTTCCTGGCCACCAGCCCGGCACCCGTGCAACAGCAGCAGCAGCAGCAGCAGCAACAGCAGGCATCACCCACGTACTCGCGCGAGCTCGGAGCGACGGCGGAGCGGGACGCTGAGGACCGACGGCGGCAGCAGTCGCAGCAGCGAACCAAGGCAGGTGGATGGGCGTCCAAGTCGCTGCTGGAGCGCGAGATGGAGATGGAGCGGCAGCGGCAGCGCGAGTGGGAAGAGTCGCAGAAGGAGACGGCCAAGGCGGCACGGTCTGGAGACGGAGTGGAGGGAATCGGAGGTGGCATCGGTGGGAGGTGGGATGTTGGCCAATGGGCTGGGTTTACGGGTGGTGACAACCAGAACCGCGGGATACAGGGCATCGGCGCAGGGAGGAGGCAGATCGCCGGGCCAAGGCCACTGCCTGGCACGCCTGGGTCTGGTCGCTGAAGAGCTTTTGTCTTTTCTCGACATCTGCCTGCCCATACCTACTTTGCTTGATTGCTTTGCGTGTTTGCTCGATCTGACACTTAAAAGATCTCCTTTTGTTTTTGTATTTCTTCTTTCCTTTCCCCCTCTTTTCCCCTTCTTCTTTGTTTCTTTTTGCGTGGCGTTGGCAAGTGATTCATTTGATGGTATACCCCCTAATTGACTCTCTTCCACCCTTTTTCTCTCTTTCCTCTCGAGATCGTCATCATTGTGATTCTTTTGTTGTGTCTTTTGTACAAGACAAATAAGTCCCTATCGTAGACTTCTCATATTCTGTGATGACCTGGCTCACCTCTTCAGGTGGACAAATACTACGCCCTACCCCTTCGTCCTCCCCTCAATTTTGCACATGATTGACCAGAAGGGAGATCTAGTGCCATGGTTGGTTTTTTTTTTTCTTCTTGTTTAACTACTCCAAGTAATAATATGTCTGGTTGCGGACCGTCAACCCGAGATCTCCACAGGATTCTTTAGCGCATGCATCGACTGGTGGACTTGTTGATGCCCTTTTCTTTCCCCAATCTGCCACCAGTGTTGGTCTTGCCATCCCGCGCCCTCCGAATCCGTTTATTTCCACTTGCTGTTATACTACTTAGAGTTAACCGAATAAATAGAAAACCATGGATTTTTTTTATTTTTTTTAGCCTGCATGATCCATGAGCCCACCGCCCCAGGATCTGAAGAAAAGGAGGAAAACGTATGACGACGTGGTATTGGGCTATGTTACTATGATGGTTGATAAGTAATTGATTAAGTACTTATTCGTGGTATATAAAGAGCAGGCGGGGGAAATCGCGAATGGATGGACGAGAGGACCTGCTTTACTTAGAAGACCCTGCCTTCTCACTCAAGCGCCTTGATTTGCGTGACTGCCTTGACTGCCTTCTTGACTAATCCAGTCGAGACTCGAGCAGTATGGCTCCTTCTCACAGTCGTTACCTCCTCTTCCTCCTCCCCCTCCTCCTCCTGGGCTCCCTTACTATCGCCACGCCCTCTCCTCGGAGTCTGGATTCGGACCTCACCATCCTCATGAACAATGATCTTCAAGGCATGTAATTTTGTTGTTTTAGGGTAGAGGAACACGATTTTTATAGCGTGTGTGTGTGAGGCATTCTGACTGACCTTGGCCATGTAACCAATCTTTTGCGTTCATTTTGTGCAGGCACAAGCAGTCCGTACATAGACTCAGCAGTGATCCTGCTCAGCAGGCCTTCTTCGTATCAGGACGCCGTCGAAGGCTGTAAAGCACTGGGGGAGACATTGTGGTCTCCAGAAACTGTTGGGGCGAGTATTCAGTCGAGCCTGGATTATCTCGTCTGGGAGGGCAAGGCGGATGAGAATACGCAGTTTTGGGTGGCCTCTTCGACTTCTTCTTCGAGCAGTAGCAGCAGCACCAGCACCAGCACGCGCGCCATCAGTGCCTCGGGCAAGGTTTCTGTGGTTCAGTCTGGTCACAGCCTTGCTGCCCTCTGCACGCAGTCTGCACCTCTGGCCACTGCGGAGGAGACTTCGGCTTCTTCCGAGTGGCACGTCTCGGTGCACTCGAACAATGACCATCTCATCGGGTTGGTCCAGACACCCCCCCCCACCCCCAATTACGAGATATTCTGACATGCGATGTTCTTGATTCTCAGCTTTCGGGATCGAACATCCTTCCGCTTCTACGGCATCCGCTATGCAGACCAGCCAGAGCGATTCAATTACTCGCAGCCTTACTTTGGCTCCAACAGCACCGTCTCGGCCACAGCATTTGGCAATGTATGTGCCCAGATTACAGAAACCGGGTCAGAAGACTGCCTGTTCCTGAACATCTGGACGCCTTACCTTCCAGGCCCGAGCAGCCAGTACGTCAAAGCCAACCTCAAGCCCGTCATGTTCTGGATTCACGGCGGTGCCTTTGTGAGCGGGGCTGGCAGCGACAGCACCTTCGACGGGGGCAGCCTGGCCTCTCGAGGAGACGTTGTGGTCGTGACCATCAACTACAGGCTGTCGACCCTGGGCTTCCTGGCTCTAGATGACGGAAGCACCAACGGTAACTACGGCATAGCCGACCAGATCACCGCCCTGGACTGGGTCATGGCCCACATCGCTGATTTCGGAGGCGACGCCGACCGCATCACCATCTTTGGCCAGTCGGCGGGTGCTGGCTCCGTCCGCGCCCTGATGGCCTCCCCAGAAGCCCAAGGCAAGTTCGCAGGCGCGATTCCGCAGAGCAACCTGGGCGGGCTTTACTACGGCACGACGTACTCCGAGTACTACACCATCCAGCAGGAGATGGACGCCGCCGGCAGCGAGATCCTGGCCGAGACAGGCTGCGCCGACGTTGACTGCCTGCGCCAGCTGGATGCCTTCACCCTGCTCAACCTGGCCACGACGGCCGAATATGTCGTTCAGGACGGAGTGTACATCACATCGGATCACCTTCCGCTCACCGGGCCCGCAGCGCCTTACAAACTACTCATGGGTACAATGTACGACGACGGCGCGGCTTTTATCACCTTTCCCGACACCACCAACGAGGCCGTGTATCTAGAAGACATAGACTTCGCCCCGCCGCGGGCCGACCTCTTCCCCATCCCGACCGACAGCACAAGCGCGAACCAGACCCTCGACCTGTTCAACATGACAGCCCGCTACGCCACAGACGCCGAGTTCCGCTGCGTCGACGAGGCCACCGTCTATGCGGGCCTGGCCAACGGGCTGTGGGACCAGGTCTACTATTACGAGATGCAGCGCTCGTACCAGCTCTACGACTGGCCCAACTACGACGTGTGTCAACCCCCGATCACTGCGGCCTTTCCCTACGGCGACCCCAGTGGGCCTTATTTTAAATGCCACTCGGGCGATCTGTACGAGGTCTTTGGGAATATCGCGTTTCAGGGCCTGCCCTTTCGGGACGAGTGGGATCTGCCGTTTGAGCAGATGGTGGTGGATACCTGGGCTTCGTTTGCGAGGACGCTGGACCCGAACCCGGACACAGGGTTCTTGCGGGCGAGGGGGTATAGTAACACGAGTGAGGTGTTACAGGCCAGAGGATTATGGATGCCGGCAGAGAAGGGGAACTTGACAATGAGGGCGTTGGAGTGGCCGCCTTATCAGGATAAATTTAGGGAGGAGTCGCAGTGTAGTGGCATTGGGCTCCCTTTTACATATTATCAGTGAGATGGTGGGTTTTTCATTAATCAAGGACAGCTAGATGCAGATCCATGGTCGTCTGATTGAAGAGAGTTGGCCATGCTCTTGTGATGTCCTGTTGAGGTGGCTGGCATAGATCAGAGCAATGTTGGGATGTGTGTATGTGTGTCTGGGTGAGAACCATCTTTTGATTTTGATTCTGTGTTCCAATTGTCTTCTACTCTGAACATTCCTATCACCTCCTCGTCCTGGTTGTTCTTGTTCAATCACCCTATTCCACCTGAAGATAGGTGCACCCTTTCCTTTCTTGTATGCCATCTTTCCTAGCCGAGTGTCCGCTGGTTATTGTTGATGACTGAGTGTTGATGACTGAGTATTGACAACGGGGTGTTGATAAAATCGGCAAAGCTCTTGGTGACGACAGACTCTAGAATCTTGCAACCATTGAGAACAGTCTGAGGGATATGTGTCGAACTTGTTCTAAGACACAGGACACCGTCCTCAAAGTCAGCAAATACTGTGAAAGACAAAGCGGCAGCTAGGGTGGTGTGAGAAGTCGCCTACCAGGTTTCCACATTTTAGCTGGAGCATGCGATCGACAATATTTGGCTGCAGTCAATTATCTGCGCCTTGTGTCTTGGGTCATATGCGCTGTGCTTGGGATTCTTGCCACAGCCAGCCAGCGCCATGAGGAAGACACATTCAAGCGAACCAGCGCCTGGTTTATTTTGTGCATCTCCCTCATGGCGGTTCCCCCATCCTGCATCTTCTCAAGAGCTCTGCTCTCGATCAGCAGAGACCCCTGAAGCCTGCAGAGGTCATCAATGGGGTGGCTGGTGGCAAGGCACAGGTCCCAGCACTGGAATGTGATGAGTGAGTTAGCATAGGATTTGTGTGTTGTAGATGAAGGGTGATGTGGTGGTGGGGGGGGGGGGTGTAGATTTGGGGGCAAGGGCGATGAGGATGAGGTTGATGAGGACAACAACAACAATTATGTTGATGATTTTGGAGGTGGGAAGACCAACCTTCACACGCCAACCCTCTGGCTACAGCACATGTCTTGATGCCGAGATTGATCTCTGCGTAATATTTGTCTCGCGTAGAACCGAGAGTGTGGTGCCAGCACCAAGAACCCTCGGCTCCATGATATCGAAAGAGATGCAAAAAAAAGATCAATCTGCGCCAAAACCCAGAGGTATTATATAGTAATAGCCATAGGTGCACGGGCCAGGTGCCCACGCTGTTGACCGCCTTTGGTTCTCACCTTCACCTCACCTTGAATGATTAGTTTTTCTTTGGAAATTGGTCGATGCATAATCGTCTGAAGTCTGTGGGTGAGGTTCCTGGGGGACAGCTTAGGTGACACGGTTTACCCTCTGGGTGGAAGAGACGAGCACTGATGTTTGGGGCTCTGTCAGTCATACACAATGTACTTCACAAGTACTGTCTGACCCCCCCTTGCCGGACACCCGTACCCGCTGGACACTAAAATGCGAAATGGCCCACACAATTGCCACCTTTTCAAGTATATAGAAATAATTCACTTCAAATCGTATAATAATAATAAATATATCATCGAAATGATCTAAATTTCCTCATTCCAAATATCTAGTTGGCATACGGCTAGTCCGCCCAGAAGATCGACGAATTGGTGGTGAATCCTTACGTGGAATGTCTGCATTATCGTCCTCAGAGTCCTCCTCGTCAACCTCGTCTTGAACCTCCACAATATCCTCAGCAGGCAAACCATCCTCTTCCTGGGCTGTGTTGGCCTCTTCTCCAGCCGAAAGTGCCTCTGAAATAGTCATAAAGCGTTTGTTAGGATTGGGGATCTTCTTGCGCTTTCGGGTCTTCGAAATGGCCTCGTTCTGAGCCTTAAGGGAGGCATTTCGCTGTCGGAGCAAGATAACCTCAGCTTGGAGGTCTTCAAGGTGATTTGCGATCCTCCTCAACTTGCTGCGTTCGTTGTAGCTTCGGTCTCGGCCTATAGCAGTAATAAACTCATGGGAAATGGGCTCATTCTCCTCGTCCTCCTCCAACTCATCTGCTCCTCGTTTTTGCTTATCCTCCTGGATTTCCTCATGAGATAGGGCTTTATGGCGATTAATTGGATAGTTGCCACTATGTCTCCATCCTCCTTTTACTACTTTAGGAGTGATTGCTGCCCTGGCTGTGATGAGACACCGTAGAAAGTTGATCTTGTTAACAGGGGCTGAGTCTGTGAGATCTTGCAACTTTTGAAGTTCTTTCCGATAGGCTGCTTTCAGTACAGCAAATATGCCGTTATCTAGTGGCTGGAGGCTGTGGGAGGTGTGTGCGGGGAGAAAGCAAAGGAAAACGTTATTCAAGTAGCAAGAAGCTATGAACTCCGGCTGTTTTATATCAGCACATTATCCTCGAGAAATACCACCTTGAGCTTCAAAAGATCTTAACTTACTGATGTATGGCTATTATGGCCATCTAGGATGAGGAGGATAGCCCGAGATATATCATTCTCACGGAGATTATTCATCTGAAGGAGGAAAAGATCCTCAAGCCACGCTACCGCGATTTCATTGCTTGTCCAGCCGTTTTGACCGGTAATCACGCGCCAGGTTGGCACAGACTGCTCCATGTCTTCAGAAAACCACTGTTTTTGAAGATCTTTGCCCTTGAAGATGATGCCTGGGTCGAGAAGCTGGCCTGTGGCTGTACAGCTTTCAATGAGAGTAACCCAGCTTCTGTCCTGGCTGCTTTTGAGGAATGCCTTCTTTTTTTCAGAGGATCCAAGGACCAGCGAGTTCAGGCCTATCAAAAGTATCAGTTCAGGAGCTCTGAGATGAGGATTCCATAGAAATTTACCATATCCAGTCATAATGCCACCCTCATCCACATTCACTGTAAGCTGTGGCTCGATCCACCCATATTCCTTCTCGCGAATGTCGAAATACTAGTTAACAGCTTTCGGGGTGAAGGCATCGTATCTGGTGGCTTCCTGGCGAGTGCCTATTTTATGGCGAATTTGAGGATTTCTCTTCTTGAAGCCCTCTATCCATTTGCGGCCAAGGGCATTGAGATCTCCCTTCTGCTTGAGGAGGGCTCCTACAACACCACGCACAGCAGAAGCTGATGGAGCATATCCTAGGCTCTCCTGCTTGATGATTCATCTCGATATCTTCTTTTCCTCAGTAGTAGAAAGGCGTTGTTGAGGTTGCTTTGCTTCTTGAACTGAGGACCCTGCATGCAGCCGATCTGACAGCGTTTGGGGGGCGATTCCGTGTTTCTTGGCTGATTTTCGTAAAGATAAATGGTTATCTATAATATCGAAGAGGGCATCAGCCATATTCTCCTCATTCCAGGCGTGGGAAGGCATTGTGGCTTGCTTGAGGTAGAAGATTGTTGAAGGAAAAGGATCATGGATATGAAGACAGGAAGGAACAGATATTAGCTTCCGGCATTGCCAGAATTGCGTCATAAGGCGTCCAGGCATAGATATAAGTATATCAATAGATTCGTCAATTAAAGGGCTATCTATCTATCAAAACAGTTTCTGAATAGCTTCAATATTGAGGAAATAATATGTAAGTGAGGATGTTGGTATTTGTATGGCGCTGTCGGAAATTAGCTGTCCGGCGGGTACGGGTGTCTGGCAAGGGGGGGTCAGACAGTATTTGATCCTTCCTTGACCAGCTGTGGAAGGATCTTCTGTGGTTTTCTTGATTTCTGGTTAGTCCACCTTCGAGAAGGCTCTTTGGAGGTCGAATTGACCAATATTGATTATTGCAATTATCCTAGTATGCCCTTGTTGATGGCACTCTTTCCTATCCCACTTACCCTTCTCACAGCTTTTGGCATCCATACATTTAGTAGTATTTAAGTAAATATTGTCAGTTTCTCTCCATAATAAGATCACAGCTGGCAGATCTGTCACACGACCCCCTTGATTTACCTTGCGTTATTGATCGAGCTCTCTCGCCACCCATGATCATCTCCAAAACACTGCCATGACAACCAGCCCTGCAGAATGACATCACATCACCCAAGAGAATGCTCCAACCTGCGAATATCTACAAAGAATACAAGAAGAGGTTAAGAAGATCAATCTGGGAGGCAGTGGTGGCATCAGAGATGCAGAACATCAAAGACAAATCCAACAGGCTCGCTTGTCCACTGGCTAGAAAAAGAAAAAAAACCATTACTTCCACGTGCAAACTCACCATTGGGTTGCATAAAGCTAGATAGCATCTTGTGCAAAGCTCATAAACAGATCTCACTAATTCAATCCATCGTCTTCCAACCAGCAATCCAAGGCTCGTCTTGGATCCATGAGTGGTAGGTAGTCTCACTGCATTTTATTCATTACATGTGGGGTTAGCACAGGGGCAAAGTGTAACACGCGATTGGCCAGCGTGTATGCTCCGCAGACGACTTCCCTTGGGGCCGAGACTAGAGCGCCCCGTCTGGCCAGTTTCTGCCATCAATCATCTTTGTCTTGCTCAATTTGATTTATTTATTTCTTTTTACTTTATTCATCTCCCTGTGGAAAAGGAGAGCGTTGATCATAGCAAGAAAGCCAAATGTGCTTTTTACATTATAGCTCGTCAAGTGACCAACCGTCATGTAACCATCATCCGTTATGACCACTTACCCTCTTCCTCCACTGCTCCCCAAACTCCTCCAGGTCCACACAAACCCGTATACCCTTCGCCACCATTGTGTTCCACACCGCCCGCAGCTCACTGCTCTCCATCTCCCGCACTAGTGTGGTAAAGGCCTCCATAGCCAGCCACTTGGACCACGGACACGCCCCTAGCGCCCTGTAAAACACGTCTTTAACCTTGGCGCTGTTGCTATCATTACTGCTGCTGCTGCTGCCGCCGCCCCCGAGCTCCTTCTTGTGCCTCGCGCAAAACCGTACGTAGCTCAGCCACAGGCCCACGTTGCTCCTGCACGCGTCGCTGTCGAGAGAGCGCTCAAAGGCTGTGCGGACGGAGTGGACGCTTCCGACGTGCATCTCGTGCCCGATGGCGAAGAGGCGGCCGGAGATGTGGTCGTTGGTTTTGGTCAAAACGTGCGTGTGCAGGAGCGTGCGGACCGGGTCGTTTATGAGGATGCTGGTGTCGGCCCAAGCGAAGAGTGAGAGGAAGATGGTGTTGGTGGGGAAGAGGGTGATGAACTTCTCTGTCTGGTTGCGGAGGTACCTTGGCTGGAAGGCGCCTCGGATGGCGTGGAGGTAGAGGAGATGCGCTGCGAATTGCAGGTACCGCTCAACATGGATGGAGCTACCGTGACCTCGAGCAGCGGCCTCGGATGTGAAAACATGAATGCTGGTCATGGCCGTTTGTATGTCTCCCTGCCGAGATGCAGTGGCTGCCGTCGAGCCGGCGAAGGGCGCAGTATACTCCAACAGTGAGGCAATCTCCGCGAACAGCGCCGCCTGTTGGATGTTCCCTGACGAAAGGAGGAATCCGTGGCGAGTTGATAGAGTTTGTTTTGCCTTCATTAGCTGGCTGTATGTTGCGACAGTGTCCACACCGCTCGGCTGATCACTTTGGCTCGCGGCGATACAACGAGCTAGGGCAGTCTGCATGTCTCCCCCTTCGAATTCTAACCAGGCCCACGTGGCCCACAAGCGCTCCTTGTTGGGGAGATTCTGAGCTGTGGCAGAGCTCAGAACGCTTCTTGCGACATCTGAATTCCCATTCCGCCATTCTGCAACAGCATAAGCGTTGTAGAGCAACGTATTATTGGGCCATTTTTTCAACAGTGCTTTGGCGGTTTTCCTGACAGCAGCCGGTTTCTTGGAGCGAGCTAAGCTCATGCTGTACTCTGCAATGGGCTCATAGCCAAATTCGGTGGATAGCTGCATTGCAACTGCAAGAGCCAGGTCAGATTCGGCCGATGTATCATTCCTAAAGAACTGAAACCAGTCCGATCCTGAAAAGATGGTATCGGCAGATGCTGCAAATTTCTGTCCCGGATCCGTAAACCTTGGCGGCTGCTTTTTCCCACCCTCAGTGTCACCGTGCGGGCTAGAGTTTGTTTTGTTCAGATTTTTGCTGTCGTGGTAGAAGAACGGATCATGGGACATATCGTAGATCCGCCCTCCTCGTGTGCTGTCAGATGGAAGAGGCAGCCGGCAGAATAGAAGAAAGGCATTCAGAAGAGAGGCCTTATATTGGGCTATATCGGCGACAGCTGATGGAAGCCAAGGTAATAAGGGCTCAAGGTCAGCAAACATCACCACCCGAAATGGATCGTCTTCTGTACCCTCATCCAACGTCCTAGCGGGCAGTGCTGCATTGCGACTCCGCTGTGTCTCCACGGCAGCCCAGGCCTTGTAGACGTCTCTTGTTTCTGGGGGCTGTGCCACCGTGTCTGTCTTTCCCTCTGGCAGATCTGCCATCTCTTCTGCCTCGACGAATTTGCGCCAGCCCTGTGCTCCTTGCTCACCGATCCGCGGAACTTCGCTTTCCCAGAAGTCCTGGAAAGAGGACATCACGTCGGCAGGGTTCGTATCACCCTCTTCCGCGGGATGGGCAAACGTAAGCTCCAGCAAGGCCTGCCACGCGGCGACTGCGAGCTCCGAGTAACCCGCGTCGCGAATGAAGAACGTTGTTCTGAGAAAAGTGTAGACCAGCTCGTCGCAAAGACGTAAAAGCTCATGCGAGATGTCGGCGTCCGAATGGCAAATTTCTTCCAAAGACTTGCCATGGTCGGAGCCCAAGGCCACTAGAACAGTGCTGGAAACCCGTTGCGTGAGAAGCCGTAGCCGCTCGACATGGATCTGCTTGAGTCTACCGTATGCGAAGGTGGCCATATTGGACAGCTCGTGGTTCAGATGGGCTTTCCACAACGCGAAGCTGCAGTCGTTGAAGTTCACCTCGGCCCATCGTTTGGCAAGCGCCTTGCTGCTCCAGACTCGCGAACCCTCTCGCATCAGCGTCAGGAACAACCTCTCCCTGTCCGGCTTGTCCTTAAAGTGAGGCAGGGCCTCCTCGAGCAATGCAACCTTCATACTTGCCAGGCCTTTGACCTCGTCGTCTGCCATGTCTTGGCGCGCGTCCGCATTGAGGCTGAGCAGGTCCCCCTGTATGTCAACGAGCTCAAGCCATGCCTCGATGTCCTCTGGATGCTCCTTGACCCGACGTGACAGCTCGATGGATCTGTGCCTGACCGGATGTGACGAGTCGAGGTCCCCAGCGGCCTCAGAGTCCGAAGTGTCTGCAGACTCCAGGTCACTGTCCACAAAGTCGCGAGGCTTTGCCTTTCCCTTGATAGACCGGTAGTTGGGATCCTCATCTCCTGAAATGGCATAGATATCCTCTTTAGGTTCTGGAGAGTGGTGGTGATGCTGCCCAGAAAGCGGGATGAAATCGACTTCGTCTTGGGAAATTTGTGGCTGCTCCTGGTCCGAGCCTGGACGCAGCCTGAAGACTTGTGTCTTCTTTCGAGAAGCTCTGGACAACAGCGCTCTGTCACGAAAGGCAGACATTCCCTCCCCCAGCCTGTCGCCAAGGCTGAATATCTCCTTGGAGCCATCGTGGGTGAGCCGGAGACGACCTTGGCCACCTAGCACCCTGCCCGAGCCAGACCGGCGGTACGCAGGAACCTTGGACCGATCATTGGATCCATAACGCACAATCAATGGGTCTCCCCTCTTGTCGACAACGTAGAGAGGATCCTCTGCAGGTGCTGCTATCTGGCGAGGCGGTCGCCGGTCGGGACTGCCAGAGCGCCAGCGATCATGACGAGTATGGTGAGAGTGGGGTTTGGAGTGGTTCTTGCAGTGAGTGCCAAGTCCAGGGCGCTCTGCATGGCCATCATCTCCCTTTCTGTCGTAGTTCCTCTGATCATCGGATCGCGAGGTTGACTCGGTGGAAACCTCGGCTTTTGGTTTGAAGGAGGCAAACCTTGGCACGGCTGGCTTCTTACTGTCCATGTCGTGTCTTTCCAAGGGTAAGGTCTGGTTGGCTGCCCTGGATGCTGGATGAGACTGGTAGAAAAAAAGCCGCCTTCAAGATCACTGGCTCTTGATCTGTCGATCATAGAGATTCGTAGCTTGGTCCTACCTGTCTTCTCCTGAGGCGAACGTTCCGGCGCAAGCACCCAATTTCAGACACAATCTCGGCAGGTCGCCGGACCAGGGAGCTCAAAGTCGGCAGCATAAAGAGTGAGAAGGCTGTGGCAGCATGTTCTTTTGGATTCGCTGAAGTAAATTGAAGCAATTGAAGAGATTAACAGCTAGTCATGATCTTCAGGCGGTAATGACAATCAAGGCAGGAACATTGGTGACCCTGGGTGGGTAAGCTTGGAGCAGCACTGATAGATGCTCAATGAAATCCAAAAACCCGAACCCTGTGAGGCTGAGATGACTAAGACCAGCTGACCCCTGTTTCGATTCGTCTTTTTGTTTTATTTCCTCTGTTTAATGATTTTTCATAAGCTACAATGTATTGAATATTTTCTATACTATACAGTATCATATTCACGAGCCACAACATAGTGCCCCGTCGATCAATGATAAAGGGGGTGTGGCCAAGACAGTAGGCTTAAACACACACCAGAGAAGCTCGATCACGCGGAAAACACACTTTTGTTGCCATTACACACTAAGTCTGTCAAATATATATGTGCCGCATAGCGCGTCTCTCTGGCTGGACCAACAAGGTCGATCGCGTGGATCGCATGTTTTAAGGGTCCTGAGGGACTAAACTGAGCTCAGCATGGTGGCGAGTGACTACCCAATGGCGGACTTTGGCAGGTGATACTGGGTGGCCCGTTATGACTTCATTGGGCATAGCCACGATAGCATGATGGGGCCATGTGTTCTTGGATATGTCACAATGCCCCTCTGTCATTTCCATCTCATCCGTCCCATGTAGAAATTGGACAGACAGGCAGGCCGTGTGTGCTCTTTGGTCTCGAGTAAAAAAAGGTATTGTATATAGGCGAGATTGCTGGCTTCTTCCCTTTATTCTGTAATACTATTACAAAGCATGTGTGACAGCATGGATGTACTATGGTACAACCGTATCCAGTAATTGTACATGGTACTATGGTAGCCCTATGGCGGTAGCGACCCACGGGCGGTGGTAGCAGCGTTGAGAATCGACCCCATGCTTGGGTGGAATCAAGTACTCTGTACTTAGGTATGTATGCTAGCATCCTTGGAATACCCTGCAGCACAAGGCCTGAACAGGGCCTGAACACAACCTGAACAGACCTGAATGACATACCTTGCAACAGGTGAGAAGCTTCATGATCCCCAGCCGTCCTTCGCCCTCAAGTCACAACCCATCCAAGGCATCCTTCCATCTGTCCTTCGAGTCATCCTTTGGCTGTTGGGCCCCCTCCCTCAAGCTTTCCCAGGTTGATTAAAATAGGCCACAACATGCGACCGAGAGCCCCGGCCCGGCCTAAACGTTGGACCCACCCGTCCTACTCCTGCTCCTCCAACCTGCATACTCCGGCTCGTCTCTACGACCCGTAACCACCCTCTATAAACCTATCAACCACCCAGCTCGACATCCGATGTCCTTACTAACGGCATAAGAGAAATGTCTTGAGTCCTCAGACAATCCCTTTGTCGGTAACGCCAGGAAGGGAGGCCATACTTTCTTATCCCTACAGTTCTCTCGGCCCCCGGTAGACGCTGCACGATAACCACTCGACCCTCCTCCATCCTCGATGACCTCGCGACCCCGCCATGGACAACAGCCGCCTGAGCAGCCAGCAAAGCGGTGATGGTGGCTATGATGAACGGACGCGTCTTGTGCCACCGGC
This sequence comes from Cryphonectria parasitica EP155, assembly GCF_011745365.1. NCBI lineage: Eukaryota > Fungi > Ascomycota > Sordariomycetes > Diaporthales > Cryphonectriaceae > Cryphonectria > Cryphonectria parasitica. Next base: position 2,804,155 of record NW_024468909.1, read on the forward strand.
CTCGCCCGTGTCGCACAGGAGGCGCTCTCGCCCTGCATCGCGCATGCACAGCAGGAGAGGTTCCATGACAGAGGAACCAAATGAGAGGACCTCGTTGCTCGGCGCCTCTCGGCCTCGTGTCAGGATCTCGAGCGAGGTCCAGTCGCCTCGCACGCCACGCCTGCCACTGTCTGCGTCCCACAGCTTCCTAGGTTCGCCTTCCTGCACCCCGCTCCCGATCCCGAGCCCGGTCCCCATGCCTCCAGCCCAAGTTCATGTTCTGTATGTTGAGAGGTCCTGTGGCTAACCTCGTCGTGCTTTCAACTCTATAGGCAGCAACCCCTCGACCAAACACCACTTCCGAGGAGAGTCCTGGAGCTCGCGGTTAATACAGGCACTCTCTCAACACCAAGATTCCCTGACCGAGTCCAAGGGATCCATTGTTCCCGACGACCGTGTGTGGTACGATCAATTTACATCCACCGACTGGGTCCACGACAGCATCGCCGATGCCTACAGGGCCAAAGCCTTGAGGAGCCGGAAGGACTTCTGGGGCCGCTTATATCTTGCTTTCGACGGTGCGCAAGGCTGGATCCTCTCGGCCCTGGTCGGCTTCATCGTCGCCGTCCTAGCCTATTGCATCAACGTCACCGAACAGGTCGTTTTCGACTGGAAGGATGGCTATTGTGCCAAGGGCTGGTATTTGAGCGAGAGGCGGTGTTGCCCTCTAGGCGACTGCACCGACTGGGTGTCTTGGTCCGACGTTACCAAGCAGCTACCCCTTGATGACAAGTGGAGGGAGTTTGTGGTCTATGTGTTTGGGGTGAATGCCCTCGCCATCGTCGCCTGCCTCCTGACGCTCCTGACCAAGACCGTCGTCCCTTCAGCATACCGACTGGGCACACTAGACGAGAACCTAGCAGCTCCACCTGTGATCTTTGCCGATACCGATCCCCAGGAGGAGAATGGGGAGGCCAGCCCCCCACAACATCATCAACAACAATTACAGCAGCAGCAGCAACAACAACAACAGCAGACCGCTGAGGCTGATGCTTCCTCACCACCGATGATCTACTACTCCGCTGCTGGTAGTGGAGTTGCTGAAGTACGCGTTATTCTTAGTGGTTTCGTTCTCCACGGGTTCTTGGGCTTGAAAACCCTCGTCATCAAGTCCGTGGGCCTGGTGCTCAGTGTGGCCTCGGGTCTCAGCCTCGGCAAGGAGGGTCCCTACGTGCACATTGCGACTTGTGTTGGCAACATTGCATGCCGACTGTTTGAGAAGTACGACCGGAACGATGGCAAGAGGCGAGAAGTACTTTCGGCCGCTGCAGCCGCCGGTGTCGCAGTTGCCTTTGGTGCCCCTCTCGGAGGTGTGCTCTTTGGCCTGGAGGAGGTGGCTTATTTCTTCCCGGCAAAGACGCTCTTCCGGACCTTCTTTTGCTGCATCATTGCCGCGCTCAGCCTCAAGTTCCTCAACCCTTATGGCACGCACAAGATTGTCATGTTCCAGGTGCACTACGCTACTGATTGGGAGTACTTTGAGCTCTTCAGCTTCATCGTCGTCGGGTTCGTCGGCGGGTCGCTGGGTGCATTGTTCATCAAGGCCTCGCGCTACTGGGCCAAGAGCTTCAGGAAGATCCCGGCCATCAAGCAGTACCCGATGGTTGAGGTCATCTTGGTCGCGCTGGCCACCGGCTTGTTGTCGTACTGGAACGGCCTGGTCAAGCTGCCGGTCGCAAAGCTCATGTACAACCTCGCTGCTCCTTGCGATTCCAGCGAGACGAGCATGGACGAGGCTGTCTTGTGTCCAGAGGCGCGGGACGACATCCCCCCAATCCTCCTGAATCTACTGGTCGCTTTCTTGATCAAGGGAGCCTTGACAGTCATCACCTTTGGCATTGTAAGTTCCCAGCCCATAAATCTTTCTAGTGCTATATTGTATATGTACATTGTTTGGGGATCAGGGGGAGAGAGAAAGAAATTGATCTGACACTCCGTCTCACAGAAAGTTCCTGCCGGTATCTACGTTCCGTCCATGGTGGTAGGCGGTCTCGTGGGCCGGCTGATCGGGCACACTGTGCAGTGGCTTGTTTTCACCTTCAACGAGTGGCCTGTGTGGGATCGCTGCTCCAGGATAGGAGAGGCCACATGTATCCAGCCTGGCGTGTATGCGCTGATTGCAGCCGGCTCTACCATGTGTGGTGTGACCCGATTATCCCTCACCTTGGCAGTCATCCTGTTTGAGCTCACGGGCAGTCTCGACTATGTGCTCCCATTCTCTCTGGCTATCCTCGTGGCCAAGTGGACGTCGGACTTTATCGAGCCAGTCAGCATTTATGTGAGTACTAGAACTGAGAGAAAGAAAGACCAAAAGCACAAAGGGAATGATGGATGATGCAGCATTGACTGACCTGATGCACCAGGATCTCTTGACGGAGCTGAATTCGTATCCCTTCCTCAACAACAAGCACAAGCCCATCTTCACATCTGATCTGGCAGACATTGTGCCTCGTGTGCGGCGCGAGAGGGTGATCGACATCACGCACTCCCCACTGGTTTCAGCGGCGAGCCTCCGGCGGAAGCTCGAGCGGCTCCATGCGGCGGGCGAGATCGATGGTGGCCTTCCTATTCTGCGGGACGGGATCCTGGTGGGCCTGATTCCGGCACCTGATCTGGAGTTTGCGCTCGACCAGCTCACCGATGAGAGCTCGGACCTCTGCCTGATGGCCAATGTGCCATCCATCGATGACTCGGATGACGGGAACGTCGACCCCACCGACTTTACAAGATATATCGACCCTGTAAGAGAGTCTACTCTCACTCACTCCCTTGTCTTGGCTGCATTGTAAAAAAGGAATGTTTTGATCGTGCGGTCTCTAACCCGTCTGAACACAGGCACCCGTGGCCCTCGATATACACTCGTCCATGGACCTCGTCTACGAATGCTTTGTGAAACTTGGTCTGCGGTACATTTGCGTCCTCCGTGAAGGCAAGTACGCCGGCATGACGCACAAGAAGACGTTTGTCAAGTACATGAGGGAGTTGGAGCATGAAGAGGCCTCGTAGAAGATGTCGGCAGAGAGCAATCTCACAAGCCAGAGTGGTGGGTTGTGTGCTTCATTTCCATGTCTGTTTACTTTATGTCTGTTTGTATTGCATGGCTCATTTTCCTTTTGTTCTTTTTCTTTGGATTCCTCATTGCATGCCTCCTGGGATAAGGTTGGGCGGTCGGCAGCATTTTTGTCTTGATTAGATTGGATCTTTCTATTTACCATCTATGCTTTCACATTCAGCGAAGCAGGTAGTTGGCTGGTCAACACAGGTCTTAGCTGGTCAGCAAAAGATAAATGAATTTTAGTAAAGAAAAAAACATTGAACATGGGCGGCGGATCTGGTCTACACATCAAGAGAGGATCAACGCCAGGCAATTAGTACTACGTCTTTAGCTTCTTAAAGTGCCTGTCCATAGGCCCTTTTACCCGCTTGTTCCCGTTCTGGCTCTTTTTCTTCTTATCATCCTCCTCCTCCTCAGGATTATCCACAGCATGATCAGCCTCGGCCCCGTCGTCACTCTCGCCGAGGGCGTCCCCCTCCATCTCCTCGTCCTCCCCACCGCCCTCGAACAGGCTCTTGTAAGTGCCGTCCAGGACCGCCTTGTCGTTGCCATGCAGGCCAACCTCATACGCCTTCTTGATACTCGCGATACAGATCCTCCTCCTCTCGGCAAAGTCAAACATGGGCTTGGGGTACGTCCCCTTCTCCAGCTCCTTGTCGACGCCCGGAAACTCCACCACACGCACGCCCGCCTTCTTCTGGTCGGGCAGCGGGGCCTTCCAGGGCTCATAGATGTACTTGGCCGGCAAGTCTCTCAGCTCGGGGACCCAGCGGCGCACGAGGTTCCCCTCCCTGTCCCACTTTTGGCCAAAGGTGACGGGGCTGTAGCAGCGGTAGTACTGGGCGAAGAAGGCGGTGCAGCTGAGCCACTGCCAGTTGCCGGCGTTGCAGGCGGGCTCGTGGTCCAGCAGCAGCTCGGCAAAGACGTCGGCGCCGCGCTCCCAGTGGACGTAGCAGCCGCCGCGGGTCAGGAAGCAGGCGACCGAGTGGCGGCCGAGGTGGTGGATCCAGCCGTCGTGCCGGAGCTGGCGCATCAGGGCGTCGATCCAGGGAAAACCCGTGGTGCCGGCGGCCCAGCGGCGGAACCACTCGTCGGCCTGTCTGGAGTCGACCTCGTATTCCCCTTGCACTGTGATCTTGTCTGGACCAGCAGCAGCACCATCAGCACCACTCATGTTGTTGTTGTCATCACTGTCGTCGTCATTGCCGTCAATCTTGTTCCTCTTGTTCTTGTTCTCCTCCATCTTGGACGGCAGATGCCACGGCACAAACCGCACCTGCGGGTTATACATGGTCTGCACCATGGCATGCCCCAGCGCCGCCTGGCAGGCAAAGTACATGTCGCGGAACAGGAGCTGGCCCGTCAGGCTCTCGGGCGGGGCCGACGCCTTCTTCTCCCCAAACTCCTTGCACGCCTCGACGGCGCGGTGGTAAAACAGCCGCGGCGAGAGCGCCCCAAAGTGCAGCGCCGGGCTGAGCAGCGTCGTGCTCTGCTGCGGCTCGAACTGGGCCGGGCTGGTCTGCGGCTTGCGGAAGGTCGCTGCGTACTGCACGTCCCGCATGACCTCGTCCAGCCTCTTGAGCGCCGCCGTCTCGCCGCCGCGGTGTGGGGTCGTTGCCGCCTCGAACCCGAGCTCCTCGAGGGTCTCGACGGCAAAGTCGCCTCGGGGCCCGGCCAGGCGCGTGTAGCCTCTGTCCTCGAGCACGCGCCACCTGGCGTTGCGGTCTGGATCGGGATGGATGGTGAGCGGGTCGGGGCTGCGGTGGTGGTGGTGGTGGTGGTCGTCGTCGTCGGCCGCCTTCTCCTTCTCGAGCTCGTCCAACAGGGCCATGTCGCCTGGGTCGGGCAGGGTCTGGGGTGCGTCGAGCGGCTGCGGCACGGGGCCGATCTTGTGGCCTGCGGCCTGCAGCTGGGTGATGCTCATGGTGGGTTTACCGCCGTGGGCGCGCACGAGCTCGTCCGAGTCCCACAGGGTGCGGCCGCTGCGGGTGATGACCTCGACGCCGGCGACTCGCGCGCACTCGGCCACGGTGCGGTCACGGTCGCGGGCGTAGGCATCTGTGTCGCGCTCAAAGACGAGGTGGGTGACGCCCCAGGCCCGGAAGAGGCGCGGGAAGAGGGTCTGCGGGGCTTCGCGGAGGACAAACAGCTTGGACTTGGGGTTGAGTTTGGTCAGGGAGGCCGAGAGGTCGTTTTGGCAGTCGAGGAGGTACTGCCACCTGTTGGTCCCGCCCTTGGCTCGGTAGACATAGTGAGGGTCCCAGGTGAAGATGGGCCAGAGGCACTCTGGGTTCAGGTCCAGTGCTGCCTTGAGGGCTGGAGAGTCGTGGAGCCTGAGATCGGTCCTGAACCCTGTGAAGCGGTGAGTCGAGTACACAAGGTAAGAATGAGGGCTTGTAGAGAGGGGAGGGAAGAATGAAACTTACAGTAGATGACTCTTGCGGGTTTGCTGCCCATCATGAAGGAGGGAGATCCAGATCTGTAATATGAGTATCCATATATATATATTGTATATTTATTTTCGGGTTGCACCGTGTCAACAACGTCAATTGAGTAGAATGACAATACTAATCACAACAAACAGTATCATGTCAGGTCTGCACAAGATAGAAGAGTTTCATGACAATTCGACGTGAGGCATTCCTCTGCTGGGACCCCTGTTCCGTGTCATGATGTCAAGACTCGAGAATAGACAAGATCCCTGTTCGTCAATCGTCAAATTTAGCCTCGAGATCTGCTGGAGACCTTTTGGTACCAATTACATGTTTTCCAAGTCTGCCACTTATTCAGGCACCAACTTGAATTCTCTTTCAAGTCTTTTCTCATGACTTCAAGGTCTTGACTCGATGGAAGAAGGAACAAACTCGGAGCATGAAGAGGAGAGCTTGATGCATCTCTGACGCTTATATTCATAGTGCCAACGTTTGACAGAACAAAACTCCCTTTAGCTTTCGAGTTCCAGGAAGTCTCCACGCGGGCCGTGCCCAATCTCTAAACATGAAAACGGATCCTACTCTGTAAACTTATATGGTCTATCTGCTCCACGCAGGACCACACCAAGGTACCATCACGTGCATCACAGACACAGGTACCACATTCATCTTCAGAGGTCTTCCCGAATAGATTTCTATCCATCTATCCAGATTGCCACTACCCGAGCCAGCTCCTCTGTCCTGCCAGACCAGACTTGAAAAAACATCATCACGCCTCCTCCCTGTGCTGTCCATGCTTGGCCCACTCCCGCAAAACATTCTTGCGAATCTTGCCAGTACTGGTCTTGGGCAGCTCTCCGATGACCTCGACCTCCCTCGGGACCATAAACCTCGAGATTTGGCTCTGCTGCTTGGCCCAGTCCACAATGTCCTTCCCCGTCACGGACTTGCCCTGCTTGACGGTCACGTACGCCTTGGGCCGCTCGCCCCAGTGGGAATCGGCGACGGCCACCACGCCCGCCTCGAGGATGTCTGGGTGTTTGACGAGGGCGCTCTCCAGGGCCACTGAGGAGATATTCTCGCCGCCTGTATACCTGTACGTTAGCAGGACCATCATTTTGAGCCCACAGAAAAATCCAGAGGTAACATATAGTAGCATAATAAAGAATTGTGCATACCAGAGATAATAATATCCTTGGCCCTGTCCAAAATCTGGATGCTGCCGTCCGGATGGCAGACGGCCAGATCGCCCGAGTGCAGACCCCCACCGGCAAACAGCTTTCTCGTCGCCTCAGGATCCTTAAAGTACCCCTTGGCACAAATGTTCCCAAAGAAGACAATCTCACCAATCTCCTTGCCATCCTTGGCCACGTCCACAAGCACCCCCTCAGGCTGATCTGACTTGACCACGCGCACAGGCAGGCTGGTTACAAACCCGTGGCCTTGCCGCGCCATGCGGCTGTACTTTTCCTTGGGGTCGAGGTCGTCCCATTCGGGCATAATATAGCCTTTGGTTATGGGGCCATATGTCTCCGTCATACCATAAACGTGCACGGGTTGCAGGTTGAGGTTGGTCATTTGCTCAAAGAGGTGGCCCGTCGGCGGGGACGCGGCCACGGTGACCTGGCAAGGGTGTTTCAGCCGCTCGGCGTGGGCGTCGGCGCAGAGGAGGGTGTTCACTGTGGGTGCCGCGTTGAAATGTGTTACTTTCTCCTCTTTGAGCAGGCGCCAGAGCAGTGGGTAGTCGATCTTGCGCAGACAGATGTTGGTGCCCCTGACGGCGACGGTGGACCAGGGAAACGTCCAGCCCATGGCGTGGAACCTGTGAGGGCAAATCAACCGAGCATGAGAGTGAGAACTGATACGTTGAAGAGGGAACAAGGGCTTTCTTCACACTTACATGGGCAGAGTCCACAGGTACTTGCAGCGTCCTTCGCGCGTGTTCAGCCCGCTCTCGATCACGTTACCCATAGCAGCCAGATATGCGCCTCGGTGGGTATATACCACGCCTTTGGGCCGGGAGGTTGTGCCGGACGTGAAGGGAATCGCCAGCATGTCGTCCTCGTCCTCGGCCTGTGCTTCGAGGTCGGCCCAGCCTTTGCTCCCGGCATTTCGGTCGTAGGTCAGGCCTTCCAGAATGATTTCGTCAAACGCTCCACACAGTTCGCCTTCTGTTGCATCGGTATCCTACACAGAAGGAAGCGAGGAAAAGAGAGTCAGCCAGCTAATCCATCCTATCAGGCGGGCAGTAGTGACACCGTGCATCGGTTCACAAAGGAACTGACCGTATCCACGACAATTTTGACCCCTGGATTCGATTTCCTGAAGGAATCCAGTAGTCCCTCAAATTCCCAGTCGGCCAGGATGATGTCCACCTCTGCAAACTCAAAGATGTAGCTGATGTCGTCCTCTTTGAGGCGGTAGTTCACCGGCACGAGGACAGCCCCTCCGGCAGCGACGCCATAGATGCTCTCGAGGAAGGCCGGGGTGTTTGTCATGAGCACGCCGACTCTCTTGTGGCCGTGGGTCTTGAGATAGTACGCCAGGCCACGGGCGCGGTCGGCAAATTCCTCGTAGCTGCGGCGGAGGGTGGCACCGTTGGTGGTGATGTGGACGATGGCCTCGGCGTGGGGTTCGATGGCTGCAGCCCGGGGGAGGAAGAAGGTAGGAGAGAGGGTGTGAATGTGGTGTGTGTGAGGATATGTCTGCCCTGCCTTGGTAGAGGTGGTGGGTGGTGGTGATGAGGAGGAAGAGGAAGACTGAGACGTGGAGGAGGAGGACCAGAGGTGCCCGAGGACATTCCTCAGGCGAGATGTAGGGCCAGACATTGTGAAATAGCCTGGATCGTGCAATGAGTCTTATTGTGTTGTAGGAAACGAATTAGCTGTTTGGGGACATATGGACGTCTTCCAGGATGGATAATATTTCCTGTGAGGTCGAAGAGGAGGAGAAGAAGGAGGAGGAGGAGGAGGAGTGATGTCGATGTCGGTGTTGACTTCAAGGCAACCGACGAACCTCACTTTACTCAGAATAGTGACAAGTCAAAAATAGAATAATGAAAAGTTACAGAGACAAAGCACAAAATATTCAAAATTCAATCGTTAATACTCATATTATACACCCATCTTCGGCCAACATGTGTGCAGTTGTAACAGATCGGCGAAAGAAATAGAAACGAGGTTATTTTGACGGTCTGACGGAGGAAGGCTCCAAACTAGCCGTGGTAGTGAGGTCAGCTGCAGCGACGGGCCCAGGGCAAGGAAACAACGACCCGACCCCTCTCTCCAAATCTCGGACACCTTCTCCAATTGCCGTCCCCAAAAACCGTTTCAGGGGGAGTTGTTTTGGATAACTGCAGGACGTTGCTTCCCCGCATTCTTTTCCCCCACTGCCCCTCCTTCCTTCCTCTCTTGTTCAGGCTTTACCCCAATCAAAGGATCCCCTCACTGAACCCCTCCCCTCTTGAGTGTTCCTGAATGGGGTGGAAAGACGAGGGTTTCTCAAAGTACTTACACTGTAGATTCTTCACGATTGACATTGCCTTGGCTTCACCCTTTTCTGGGAGACAGGCAAGTAAGTAAATGCTTGAGGGTAACGACAGTTCTATCGACACAATATGAACAGTATCATACCTTGATCCCGAAATACATGCCCACCTTGGCCCAATTTACACAAACACATATACACGAAAGAAGGAGAGGAGAAGAAGAAGATGGAAAAAATGATGTATAAAAAGAAAAGAGAAAGAAAAAAGAAAAGGTCCTATTGTCCGTCCATCCAAAGTCTCACCAGAGGTTCATGTTCGCTTCGTCGTCCTCCTCCCGACCCCCCCAAGCACTTGTCAACCCTCCCCCTCTTCATCTTCTTCGTCTTGATCCTCACTTTCACCTTCCAAGCCTAAAAACCCAGGCAACCCAAGACCATAGATAAGAGGACCAACCATATAGTCAGCTCTTTTGGATGAGGCTGTCAAACAGCGGCTTGAGGCTCTTGGCGCTCTTCTTGGGGTATCGCTTCTGATCGTTTTCGTAATCCACAAACGTGACACCAACTGGGAATTGCAAGGTCAGTCAAGAGAGAGAGACGAAGAAGAAAAAAAAAAAAAAAAGGGAAGAAGAATCAAAGCTCACATCTTGTCTCATAACCCTCAGCCCACTCGAAATTGTCCATCAGCGACCAGGCCAAGTACCCACGCACATTGACCCCATCCTCCTGCGAGGCCTGCGCCATGGCACGGACATAGCCATCAAAGTACTCGACACGGAAGTCATCCTCGACGATCTGGGCCAGCTGCATGTCGTTCTCGCCCTTGAGGCTGGTGCCGTTCTCCGTGACATACATCTTGGGGTAGCCATAGCGTTTCGACAGCCAGACCAGCAGCTCGCGGAACCCCCGCGGGTTAGGCCGCAGCCAGAAGCTCTGGGTCTCGGGGCCGATACACTCGCCGGCTTTACTGTAGAAGAGCGTCTCGAGGTTGCCGAGAAAGTCATCGGCGGCGGGCGGGGTCTTCTTGTGGCGGATGTAGTTGGCCGTGTAGTGGTTCATGCCGTAAAAGTCGTTGCTCCCTTTGACCAGGGCCACCTCCTCGTCGGTCCAGGTGGGCAGCCTGTCGCCGAGCTGCTTCTGCATCGACGCCGGGTAGTGGCCAAAGTAGATGGGGTCGGCGAACCAGCTGATGGCGAACTCGATCTTGCGGTCGCTGGCCTCGACGTCGGCCGGGTCCTCTGGGTCCCAGGGGTAGGTCGCGTCGCCGTTGAGCGTGATGCCGATCTCGCCGCCGTCGCGCGCCTTGAACTCGTCGCGGTACACCTTGACGGCCCGCCCGTGCGCCACGAGGAGGTTGTGCCCCACCAGCCACGGCTCGCGCGACGAGTCGCCCTCGGCCGACTTGTTTCGGTCGCTGCACCGGCCCGGCGCGAAGTAGCCCGTCGAGTAGCCCAGGATGGAGCTGCACCAGGGCTCGTTGAAGGTGATCCAGTGCTTGCACTGCGGGATGCCCTCGAAGACGACGCGCGCGTACCGGGCAAAGTCGAGCGGGAACTCGGTGCGGTTCAGCAGGCCGCCGTACCGCCGGTCCAGCTCGTCGGGCAGGTCCCAGTGGTACAGCGTGATGAAGGGCTCGATGCCCGCCGCCAGCAGGTCGTTGGTGAAGCGCCTGTAGTGGTCCAGCCCCTTTTGGTTGACCGGGTCGTCGCGCCCGCCCAGCGGGATGATGCGCGACCACGACAGCGAGAACCGGTACGCCGTCGCCCCGAGCGACTTGAGCAGCGCAATGTCCTCGCCCGTGCGGTTGTAGCTGTCGCAGGCCACCGCCCCGCTGGACCCGTCGGCGATCTTGCCCGGGATCGCACAGAAGGTGTCCCAGATGGAGGGGCCGCGGCCGTCCTTGTCGGTAGAGCCTTCGACCTGGTAGCTGTGCAAGGTGGGTAAATTCTGTTAGGTTTCTGATTTTGACTATTGAAGATATGGTTGGTGGATGGGAGAAGAGATAGTGTAAGGCAGGGAAGGAGAAGAAGAACAGAAGAGAAGAGAGGGAAGGGGAGGAGGAGGAGAGGAGGAGAAAGGAGACTCACGACGCCGTGGCAAAGCCCCACTTGAAGTCTGATGGTAGAGACATGGTGGGTATAACAAGTTGAGTCTTCAGAACCGTTCAGATGATGTCGTCGTCCCAAATATATAAATATAAATATATGGCTGATGGATGTATGTTGGTCTGTCTAGGGTTAGGGTTGAATGCCCAAGTAATGTGTGTGTTGAAGGAGGAGGACGACTAGAAAGCGGTTCGGAGGGTATTTTATATTCTTTGTAGATGAATATACATATATATATATATACATAGGTATATATATATATATATGTCTCTACTTCCCAAGAATAGAGCAAATCCCATATCAATCAAGAAGCAGGGCAGGAGGAAATCATATGGCAGAGAAATAATAGGCTTTGGTCAAAAGGTTCCCCCAAGGTGCAACTAAAAGACAAGGCTGACAAGGGACAACATGACTCAAAAACACGTGCAGGAAACATACATACCTATACAAATACACACACACACACAAACACACACAGAATAGAGACGGGATTCCCAAGTATGGAAAAAGAAAAAGAGTTGTTCAGGAAGTCACAAAACAGTTCCCAGGTACTGAAAAAAGAAATAAACAATAGAAAAGGAAGATCAGCGGGGAGGGCCCGTTGTACTTAAATTGTCCAGGAGTAGAGCTATTCCCGCCGACCATCTCCTGTTCCACCCCCTCCCAAATCCTGCCGTATCCGTTCCATGTTCGGACCGTGGCGGCCGAGAAGAGCTACCTGGGCATAGCGTGTAATACTATGGCCCTTTTTTTTTTCTCTTGTCTTTGTTTCTTGACCTTGACCGAAATAGGAGGGGAGGGGGGGTAGGGAAACGGGACATGAGACTCTTTGGATATTTTCTTTCTTTCCTCTTATTGTCAATCTGACTGAGAGTAATACGACTAGCATCAGTATTCATCACCTGATCTCTTCGTGATTGTCATCTTTCTCAAACTCTTCCTCCTCCCCAATGGAGGATCAGTGTAAGTAAGATTGACCCCTCCTCCCCCCTCCCTCTCCACCTCCGACGCCAGACACAAACGCGGGGTAAGGTATCCCCAGCCCAGCAGTACATGTAAAGTATGTGACTTGTTACCAAAACCCCCCATCTGCCTTCTCTCTCTCCCTCTCTCTGTCTTTTTATTCCGATTATCATTACTATTGTTTTGAACACAGGTTTATCCCCATTGGAGGACCTTTTATGATGCATAATTCCCGCCCTCCGCCCGCCCCCCCCTTTGTACAGCCCAACCAGTAAACCTTGAACCTTTTATCCTCTTTGTTGTCTCCTCTTGGCAAACGGGGTGAACTTCTCTTCTTTCCAGAAACAAATTCGATAAGAAAATAATGATAATAATAAAAGATGAGAATATACAAGTTCTGACCTTTTGCATTATGATCAGCTCACCTTGTTTCACATATAACCCCCCTTCCCCTCCCCCGTCCTCTTTTTTGCTACGCCCTCTCTGTTCGTGGGCCTTTGCGTCCCGGCCCGTCCACCCGCTGACGGCGAAGGCGCGCCTAAACCTCGGCAACAAAGCTCAAAGAGAAGACAGGAGGGACGACGCAAGAAGCGGCCTGCCCCTTTTTCATTTATGGCACACGATCCCTGCGAGAATCCTCAATTTCTTTCCTATCAAGTGATTGTGTACATGTTATGAAAACATAGAGAGAGAGGAAACGTCTGCGGATTCTATGTCTGTACCACAGGCTGTACTATAGCACAATGCAAAGCTGGTTACCCGCAAGCAACCCGGCAAAAGCAAGGGGTCCTTGCTGCGCCGGCCCCCGTCGCCGGCGTCTTCTCCACCCCGGGCCCTCGGTTCGGCCTCGTCATCCGAAAGGAGCTGAAGGTTCGTGCTAGAGATATATAATAATCATAATAAGAAACCCCAATTGGCACACCCAGCCACCCAGTCACCTGTCCCCCACGCACCTTGTCCCCCCCCCCCCCCCCAGGCCGTCGAGCCGCCGTCTCTTGCTACCGGCGGCTCAACCTCGGTTCATCCTGTCCTACTGTAGTATATGGTCCTTGGCCTTTGGGGAGGACTAATCCCGTCCTTCGGTACCTCTTCGATTGTCCAGGATTGACCTCGCGAGGCTGAATCTAGCGGAAGTCGGCGCGGTGAGGCCTGATGAAAAGATACGCAGAAATCATCTATTTTCTGAATGGAACAGTAAAGGAAAGAAGAAGGAGTTGAGAAGAAGAAAACTTATCGCAGAGAAGGGCTGAACTGCATACGATCTGCTGCCAGCATCATACTTTGTAGAACCTTTTTTTTTTTTGTCTTCTTTCTTCAACTTCCCTTTTGCCTCGTTCTTCTGTCCTACCGAGATGTAACCCCCCCCCCCCACCCTTTAAACCTTAAACTTTTGTCCAGCCCTCCTTTCCTTAAGAACGCCTCGTCGTCAAGTCATGTGAAAAGTCATTTAATCTTAATGAGGCAGGGGTGCAACAAAACAAGAAAAGAAAGAAGAAAAAATCATACGTCCTGGGGGAGAAAAGAAGAAAAAAGCAGTTTCGAAACGCCGCACCACGCACCTTACCACTATCAATTGATCGTCTCTGTGCTGGGGCCGGACCGCGCCGTCGGCCCCTTCTCAAAGCAAAACCGCCCAGACGAGCCGAAGGTGCGTGTTGCCGTGTCCGAGACCTGTGAGAAGGTGCCATCCATACGTCGCCCCCCCCCCCCCCGGGCGGTTCCTCCCATGCTGCCGCCCACCTGCAGACCAGTCTGCCGCTCTGAACATAGATGGTCGCAATAGACCAGACGGACCTCCTAGCCGCCAATGCCAGTGTATGCATGTCCTGAGAAGGCAGGCTCCCAGCTGTCTTTCTCCCTCTCTCTACCCATGGCTCGTATATTTGTGGTGTTATTTGTCATGGATGTAAGTTGAATCAAAAAAGATTCCTCCAGTAAGAGAAATCCAGCATGCCAGGGGCAAAAAAAAAACGTCGCAGTGGGGAGGAAAGATCACTCCCGTCCCTGGAACGACTCGGCATGCGACCAGACCTCTCGTGGGGTGTTATCCCATCACTGGCTGACGCCCTCCATAGTGGCATCGTCAACATCATCCCGGTCGCCAAGCTTCCTCTTCCCATTCCCCGCGGCTGAAGGTGTACTGCTGTCTTCAGCTTCTCCTCCTCCTCCTCCTCCTCCTCCTCCTCCTTCGTTGTACTCGATAATCTCGAACTCGATCCTGGTCGTGCCATCGCCGCTGCGACGCGTGCCCTTGGTGGTCCGCAGGCGCCCACCCAAGCTGCTGCCTTCCACAATGCTGTCGAACCATGGAATGCTGGTCGTCTCACGGCCCCCAGTAGTAATAGTAGTAGCAGTAGTAACAGGCTGCAGGGCAGACTGATCCGTCGAGAGTGCACCGGCAGCAGCAGCAGCCTCCGCCGTTCCGTCGCCACGGGAAGGAGATGGAGAATCGTCTCCGCGGTCGACGGGAGAGGCTGGGATTAGCCCCAGATCCTCTAGGTCGCCTAGGTCCTCGCGGCACAGGCTGCCCATGGTGACCTGGATATAATCTGCCTCTGCCCGCGGCTCCTCGGACCAGTAGGTTAGTGGAGTGCCACAGAAGCCACAGAACTGCCGTCTAGAGTGACCCTCCAGGGGGTTCTCATAGACCCGTCTTATCTGGGCAGCTGTCTCATCAGGGTACAGTGCATAGGTGGCAGAGTGGTACCAGGTCAGGGGGATGCGGATGTGGGCAGAGAGGGGGGTGGCCAATGAAGCTCCTATAGATTCATTGTGTGGGTTGTCAGTCAGTCTGTCAATCCCAAGGGGAGGGGGAGGAGGAGGAGGAGGAGGAGGAGGAGATAGGCCCTGTTCTGCTAGGATGCACATGGTGGTGAATATTACATACGGTGGAAGCTGTCTGTTCCAAAGAGAACCTGGGCAATCTCATCAGCATCCTGAGGAGCCCTGATGAAGTACTGGTTCCTGTGGCAAGCACAAGAGCCTCGAAGGGGGCGTTCAAAGCTCATAGTGATCAGGTACAGAAAGAAAGAGAGAGAAATGAGGAAGACAAAAAGTCAGTCTCAAGTGAGCTGATGAACCTTGTGGCTTTGAGAGCACTGGAGCACCTTCTCGCTCGAAGCTGATTGTGATGATGACGATGGATGCCGCCTTGACTGGATGGGGAGGGAGAGAGGAAGAATATGAGTCTAGAATCCAGATTGGGTTGAGGAGGAGATAGAAGTGAGGTGAGCAGTTGCTAGAGACTGGGGGGTGGCGATTTGAGAAAGTGAGGAGATGACGATAAGTTTTTGTTTGATAGTTGTTTGTTGGACGTTTCTCAACATGTGAGAGGCATTCATTGGTTGGTGGGGGCGGGCGGCAGGGGGAACTCCAGGACAACCCCCCGCCAACCCCACTAAGTCAAGCACCAGTGGCACCTACTCAGCTACTATAGTGCATCTATAGTGCATAAACCCCCCCCCCCCCCACCAAGTAAATGACATGGTGCAGCCCGCCCCCACTTGGATTCTTCCATGACATGCTTCGAAACTTCTACCAATTTCCTCTCTCTCTCTCCCCCCTCCTCCTCCTTCTCAAGACAGGTCCACAACCAGCTTCTTTGCACTGACGCCCTTGGCCACCAGATCAACAGCCTTCTGCACACTCTCCAGGCCCTTGCCAACCACCTCAGCATCCGGCTTGCACTTCATACTCCCATCAGCCAGCGCCCCCGGCAGCCAGTCCTCCCACACAGCCTTCCCACACGGGTCCCTGCTGACGTCCATACACGTGTTGAAGCTCATCTCGACGCCCTCGGGAAGCTGCAGCGGCGGCAGGACGCCAGGCGGGAACACAGTCGCGAGGTGCTTCCTCCGACCCCCCAGCCTGTCCGCCAGCCCCGCCAGCCGCGTCAGCGACGCCGGCAGCGTGGCAAAGTCGAAGCCCAACATGGCCGCAAAGACGCCCACGGACTCGCCTTGCCCCTCCAGCGCCGCCACGATCTTGTCCAGCACGCCGCCTCCGCTCTCTTCCTTGTCGTCGTCGTGGTAGTCAAACACGTGGTCCGCCCCAATCGCCCGCAGCACCTCAAAGTTGTGCGCGCTCGCCGTGGCCGCCACTCTGTACCCGGCCGCCTTGGCCATCTGGATGGCACACATGCCCACGACCGAGCTGCCGCCCCAGACCACCAGCGTCTTGCCCTGGCTGTTGGGCGCCGTCCCCGCCCGCGGATAGTCGAGCCCCAGCGCCTCCTTCATAAACAGCGAGTACAGCGCCGTCATGAACGGCAGCGGCAGCACCGCCGCCTCCGCAAAGCCCACGTGGTCCGGGATCTTGGCCACAAACGGCTCCACGGCCGTCGTGTACAGCTGGAACGCCCCGTACTTGAGGCCCTTGAGCGTCGAGGCCGACACGGCCGCCAGGACACGGTCGCCAGGGGCGAAGCGCGTGTTCTGGGGGCCGACCGCCGTGACCACGCCTGCGACGTCCACCCCGGAGATGGTCGGGTAGTCGTCGGGCTGCAGGAGGATCCCGCGCGCCTGCACGGCGTGGTCTACAATGTTGATGCCTGTGGCGTGCACGCGTAAGACCACCTCGTCCCCCTCTGGGACGGGCATGGGCGATTCCTTGATCACGTACGGGTGGGCATGGGGCTCCGTGAGCCATGCTGCTTGGTTCTGGCCTGCTGAAGACATGATGATGGTCGTTGTCTCTTTGTCTGTCGTTTTCTTTTCCTAAAGAAGCGATGGTGATAATAATAATGATAATAATAGTAACAGTAAGTAGTGGAGAGCGAAGTCGAACAAAGGTAGGTTGTAGACTTGTATCTATCCAGCCTTAACTAAAAGTCATGAAGAAAGAGAGAGAGAAAGATGGGTGGTATACCAGGAATAGTTATACTCGACCACATCTCCACGTATTTCTTTCATACTCGCACATGGTCATGGTTTGCATGATCTCGGACGAATGTAAGCCGGAACTCCGCTAGGCCATAACCTAATCCGGCCGGTTTCTGGCCAGACATAATCCGATTAATTCCAGAATCCGAAATCCAGTATCACAGGAACTAATGATACGACCTTTTTTTTTTTGGACTTATTCCTTCTCCTCTCCCTTTTAGTTTGGTAGACATTTGAATACGACGACGGCTTTTCACAAGCTGAGCGGACTTTATCTTCCGCGTGTTTTGACAAGATTTATGCAAACCTCCCCTCCGACACACACACACACACACACACACACACACACACACGTTGAGCGATGATGAGGCACAAATAGCTACTATGTAGGCATAAGCTCCGGCCCCAGTAAAAGAGCCAACGTAGTCCTCAAATGTAGTTTAGTATTATTAATGTCATTCATTACACACTTGGAACCATGTTTAAAATGGTCAGGCCCCGTCTCCATCGGATTCACGGACGGGGGCTGTGATGGTTAGGATTCTGGCCATGCGGCACGGCCAGTCTCTTGTTTCCTTGCCGACGGGATTTCTGATTATACGAGCTGCCGCACACGGGGCTTTAGGAACTTCTTTTCTCATTAGGCTTTTGTTGTTCTCGAAAAGTCGTGGCTGGTCGATGCGGTCGGGGGGTTTCCCAACTCTCCCCTTCCTGCTCCACCTCCTCCTCCTCCACCACCACCACCTCCTCCTCCTCCTCCTCCTCCTCCTCCTCACAAGACCAGCCACGTCTCCGTCAGCGCCCTCGCCCCATCATAGTCCCCATTCGTCAGTGCAAACGTCCTCAGGTTCACCGCGCTCTCGTAGACAAATTCTCGCAGCAACAGGCCACCACTATCGCCCTTCTCCTCGTTTTCCTCCATGCGCCTCGCGTGCGCCTTGGCCTCACCGAGCGCGCGGGCGTAGAACTGCGCTGCGAGGTGGTAGATGCCCAGCAGGTGGTAGCACCGTGCGATGTTGTAGTGTGCCTCGAGCCTCTCGACCACGTCGACGGAGCGGGAGCGGATACGGTAGTACTCAAACATGTAGTGCATGCCCTGGGCGATAATAAACTGCCTGTTCTCGGCCTGGCGCTTCATGGCGTAGTGCACGTAGGCGGTGCCCACCGAGAGGTTGACCATGGGGTTGGTCGGGTCGAGGGCCGCAGCGCGCAGGAAGTAGTTGAGCGCGTAGGTGTAGCTCGTCGACGTGAGGAGGATGTGGCCGTAGAGCATCAGCAGCGTGACGTCGAGCGCCTCGTGCCGGGGGCCCAGGGCCTCTTCGCGCGGCACTGCCGTGTCCCATGCGCCCATTGCCTTCTGCGCGAGGTCCGCCGGCAGTAGTGTTCGGTCCATAGCCTTGATCTGCCGGAGGATGTACTTTTGCGCCGGGCCTGAGGCGTACCAGCTCACCGGAGACTGACACACCCGGCAGAGCGCGCTGAAGACCCGGTAGCTGTCCGTCGCGGCGTGGCATGATCGCATGAAGAAGCGCGCCACCGCCACGCACGTCTCCTCGTCTGCCGCGTGCACAGCGCATGCTGCCCACGCCACGTGGATGAGGAAGGTGTTGTCGCTGGACTTGTACACGATCGAGTCGCGCGCTGACTGGCACACGATGTAGGCCTCTTGTGCCTGTTGCCTGCGGGCCAGGCTGATGGCGTACCCGAGAAAGAGGTCGAGCCACTGGTCGAAGGGGATGCCGCGGTGTTCGTGGCGCCGGAGGACGGGCTCGGGGCCGCTGTCGTCTTCTCCAGGAGCAAGATCTATATTCAGGGCAAAGACCATTAGCCATATTGCGCACACACAATCATTTAAAATGTCTTTCAAGGCTTTGAGAGAGGAATAAGAGAGTAGAAGAAGGAGCCCAGGGACGTACTTTGCTGTAGCCGCTCAGCCATAGCAGCAAGTTCTCTATTGCCACCACCCGGCGCAGCAGCTGTTCCAGCCCGCTCGCTGCGACCGTCCTCAGCAGCATGCCTCTCAGCGGCCCTCTTCTCGTTCTCTTTGAAGAAGGAGCCGTAGCCCATAAAGTTGAGATACTTGTCCCACGGATAAAACTCCTTGAAGGATCGGAAGTCGTCCACCAGGTCCTGTGCGGCCGCCATCCACTCGTCCTCGGCCTCGATGTCGCCGCTCGCCATGCGCTCCCGCAGCTCCTGCACCTTGTGGTACTTGCTCTGGAAGCTCTCCGTGACGTTGTGCTCGTATATCTCGCGCTTGGCCTTGCTGGCCATGCGGCGCATATGCTGTCGCCGCACACGCTTCGGCCGCTGGCCCTTCTTCTTCTCCCGCATCACCTTGTCGCGGATACGCCGACGGCGCCTGACCTTGGCTGCCACCAGACCGTCTCCTTCCTCGTCCTCATCCTCATCTTCCCCGCCGTTGTCGTCGTCTTCCTCATTTTCCTCGTCCTCTCGGCGCTGTTCATCCTCAAGCGCTATGGCCTCGTTCACCAGGAGGAAGGCCTCCTCCTTCTCCTGGTGCGTCTCGTACATCTGTGCGAGCTCCAGCCGGGCCTCGATGTTGTCTTCATCCACCTCAATCGCCCGGAGGAACAGGTCTTCTGCCGTGGCCTGGTCCTCCATGTCCAGGTAACACCTGCCCTTCTGTACGAGCATCTCAGAGTCGACCTCCCCGGTGAGCCGTTCGTAAAATTCGTAAAACTCCAGGGCGGTGGTGATGCGCCGGTTCTCAAAGAGCTGGTTCGCGAGTTCCTTGATGACGAAGGGGCTGTCCTCGAAATACTCGTGCACCGGCGCATTCTCGAATCCCGGCGTAGCAGTCAGCCACTGCAGGTGCCTGGTGGCCTCCTCTTCCTGGCCGAGCTTGAGGCGGAAGATGGCCAGCTTCGCGCGGAGGTCCAGGGGCAGAGCGGGTCCGTACATCTCATAGGGAAACGTGTCTGGCTTGTATTCAGGCACCTCCCTCATCCGGTCGTCCTCCTGGTCCCACTCCCGATCGTCGTCCACGTACCTGTCCCAAAAGGTCTCGTGCTGCCGCCCGATTAGCAACCGCGAGAGCGAGCGCAGTGCGAGGGCGGCATCCGAGTATCTCTCGAGGAATGCACACATCTCGACGTAGATGATAACGTCGGACCACTCGAAGGTGCCCCTCAGCCGCTGGCCGCCCTCGCGCACGTGCCTGATGGCCAGCTCGTAAAAGCCCCGCGCCTTCTCGACGTACTTCCTTGCGCTCCTGGTGTCGAAGGCGGCCTCGGCCATGTTCCGCAGCACCGCCATATCGTAGGGCCGCCTCTGCAGCACTTTGACGTACTCGGCGGCGGCGGTGCTCGACCTCCCAGCCTCGAGGGCGCAGTTCGCCTTGCCGATGCGGGCCTTCATGCTCTTTGGGTTGGCCCTGATGGCGGCAGAGAAGCACATCTGGGCTGTGTCGAGGTTCCGCTGGCGGCCATCGGGCGTGGTGTCGTCCAGCGCGAACTGCGCGACCGTCATCCACCCGTAAAAGTCGCGCGGCCGCAGGTGAGCGGCGAAGCACATGGCCATGATGGCCTCGCGCATCTGCCCGCGCTCCTGGTAGATGCTGCTGAGCATCATCCACGCATCATGTGTCTCGGCATTCTGCCGGATCACTTCCTCCACCACGGCGAGCGCGTTGTCCAGCTCCCGCCGCAGCAGCGAGTCCGAGGCCTGCGAGAGCAGCAGTTTGATCTCAGCGCTTGGCTCCACGATGTTGCGCGGGCCGCCAGCAGCACCGCCCAGGCGACGGCGTTTGCGGGTGTGTTTGCCCTCTCTGCGGCTCCCTCTTCCTCGCTTGCGCTGGCCAGTGCCTCGTGAGGAGGCTGGGTGGATAGCAGGGTCGATGAGATCCAACTCATCATCTTCATCATCCGAGTCGAAAGCCCCACCACCCATAGAAGCCTTGAAAGCGGCAACATCAGCATCAAGCTTGGCAATATCAGCTTGAAGCCTGAAGTCGTCTGAATCGGCATCAGAGAGCTCAGCATTATCCCCAGCACGGTCTGGGGCCTCAAAGTCGTCATCGTCATCATAAACAAAGCTGCATCAAATTTCAGTACAGCTTGCACTTTGCGATTGGAGAGCAGCACATAGACGAGTGGAGGAAGAAGACATACTCATCTTTCATCTGAGGAACATGCTGCATAGGCAGGACAGACAGCACATTACTAATTGTAGACGGTGGCCCTGGTGGAGGTGCCAGAAGCTCTCTAAACTCGGCCTCCATCTTCAGGGACTGGACTTGTTGGGTCGATGTCTGTGGTCAACGTCGAAGATATTGTTTGCGACTTGGGCCTGTTTATGCAGGCTCGTGGCAGGAGCAAGCAGGTGACTGGAACCTGCAGATTTCTCCAAGTTTGGCCACAAGAGCTCCTTCGTCTTGTCGCATCATCAGTACATGCACTCTGAGAGTAGCATGTGTTGAAAGGGACCAGAATATGGTGTATGGGATATTCAAACAAGTTCGAGTCGAAGGTGCTTTCCTCACAGCCAAAGCAAGTGGAAAGTTTAGCCCCACTAAGAGTGGCGGGTCCATTTTACCCTAACCCTCACAAACTCTCTGCCATATGAAGTTCATCTACTGTAGGAAGCAAGTCGCTCAGATAGCTAAGTGAGTACCTACTTTACTCTGTCCTCTCCTTTGTTCCTTAACCAGAGCTTCAATGAAACAAGGCCCGGGTTACTGACTACCAAGTACTTATTTATACTCACAAGAAGTATGTACATTGTAGCAAAAGTAGCCCCTCCTCTACAGCGCAACAGCAATGTAAGAGGATTTTCCATTTTCTAGAAGAGCAAACCCGTGTATAAACTTGAGGACAAAATTACATGGGGGTTTGGTAGCGTTCAACGTGTCAGCACGTTTTCATACCGCAGAAATATACTTCACTCAAAACCATGTATTTGCTGTTGAGGAGACACGCTGTCTGATGTGTCATGTTATACAGCCACGATATACCTGAGCATGCCTGACAAACTTGCCGCTCTATCATCTCTCAGCATAAGAGCGTTCATACCAGCCTCAAGACATATTTCCATTTTGGTCAAATACCCCAGTGGAGACATCCAATGTGGGAAAGGTGTCCTTGATATATATATAAAATATATACCAGGCTGTGTGTTCAGAACTGTCCAACTGTGCCCAAAACCCATGTCAACCAAGAAATGCGACTGCTATTCCCACGCTAACTGTAGGATCTCGTTTATGATATCAGAGCACCCTTAATCTTTACAACAATGTGGGAGGTTGACCCACTTTCGTGGTCGTGATTCTGGAGCCCATTTTTCTCATCGATCGTGATGCTTGTGGGCAACCGATTACAAGTGCAAATCTATGCAAGCTTGCCTGTGGCCTTGGCATCTGAAACTGACTGTTAGCCTGCGGTCCAAGCACCTGAGATGGGTTCTTTGGGGAAGCAACTTACCCTTAACCTGTTCAAAAACCTTCAGCATCTTGCGCCTGGCTCCTAGGGCGTTGACGCCCCTCTTCTCCAGGGCCTCGTCATCAAGCTCGACCAGCTCATTCCACTTCAGATCCTTCAGATGGTCTGTGTACTTGTGCAGACGAAGGCTGCGCAGCCAAGACGGAATGTCCTGCAGCAGGGTAGGGTCAGTCGGATCCTCTGGGGGCTTGCTAGTACCCCGGCGACCACGTGGAGAGCGACCACGATTGATATCAGAGTGGTCTGACAGGTAGCCCTCGTGATGACCTCCCATGCCCAGTCCTCCCAGGCCGACCATGCCGTTATTCAGCAGAGGTGACGTTCCACTATATGGGTTCAGGAAGCCGTTGGCCTGCGGGGAGGTGAAGGCACCCATGGGCTGGAACCCGGCCGACATACCACCCTGCAGCGCGAAGCCAGGTGAGTTGGGTCGAGAGCCGCCACCACTAAGTTGCTGGTGCTGCAGTGCGATCATCTGCTCGGGTGTGAGGACCTGTCCACGCTCGTTGCTCATAACAATGTTGAGTGGCTGACCACCCATGCCCATGCCGCCCATGCCACCCATGCCGCCCATTCCCATGCCGCCCATGCCCATACCCTGCGTGTTGGGAGGCAGAGGCGAACCTGGTGCGTCGTTGGATCGAGTGCGTCGGTACCTGCGGGGATCATCGAGCGCGAAACGGTTGTTGACCGTGGACAGCGCTGCCAGCTTCATCGCAGTGGCATTGGCCACCATATCGGCCTGGTTTCCACCTTGCTGGCCCTGATTGAAGTTGGCTGCCATGGGGGTGTTGACCATCGAGGCCCAATTGCCGCCGCTGGGGCCGTAGGGCGACAGGAGGGGGAGGTCGGACTTGTCTCCGGTCGTGATGGTCGTGCTCTTGATCTGCTGGTTTCCAGAGATCTGCGGGTGCGGGGAGCGAAGGCCAGCCGAAGGAGGCGGCTGGACGAACTGACCCATGGGGGTCTGGCCAGTGGACGACTTGGGCCGCTGGTCGGCAGCACCCCAGGGCGAGGAGGCACCCTGTCCATTACCCTCGACGCCATCCGGACCTGAAATAGTTGGGGCCACAAGGGAGTTCCGGTCGACGGTGCTGTTTCGGTTCGAAGGAGGAGCAGCGCCCGTCTGCTGTGTGAACTTGACCTTCTCGGTCGCAATAGCAGCGGCAGCATCGGGAAACATGGCATTGATGACGGACGAGTCCAGACCAGACTGCCGTTTGGCGGCCGAGGGGGCGCGGGCGAGGGAATTTCGGGCTGACTCAACGCTGAGCTTGCCCATGGCGTCACTCAGACGGCTCGACATGGGGTCTGGAGAGGGTGTTCCATCAGGTCAGCACTGGTCCCCCCCGCTGTAGAGAAGGGACTGGGGGTGGGGTTTCCATTATGTTCCTCTTACCTTTGTCGAAACCAGCCGGGGAGAGCACACTCGACATGGGGTGGTTCTTGGCCATCTGCTGGAGCACCTGAATGAAGAAGCGGATCTGCACCTGTGTTGCCTGTTGCAACAGCGCATAGAGGGCAGCAGTGCGCTCGGCTTCGCTCAGGACTCGGAACCATTGTTCTATCGCGCTGAGCTCGTCCTTGAAATCCTGATCGAGGGTCGCAGCGGCCATCTCCTCCAGAGTATCCTCATATTGATCAATGTCTGCGATCCACTGCTGGGCAATCTTGTCCTGCGGGTCGAGCTCGCCAGCGCTATGACCCTGTTGGCCGTAGAAGTCTGAGCTGGGACGGTTGAGTTTGGACTGAGGCGTACCCGTGAGGGTGGCCATGTCGGCGGAGGCGCGGAGCTGGTGTCCGGACCCGATGGCTCTTGATGAGGGAGGGCGCAGCGAGGAGATGTTCCCCGCCTCGGGGGTGCTGTTGCGGTTGCTCATCATATTGGGAGTCGAGGACATGGAGAGCAAAAAAAGGCAATCGAACAAGGCGGGCTTCGACGTCGAGGCGATCGATGGTGTGTGTCTGTAGCCGAGACAGTGCCCCGTGCTAGACTGGAACGGGGTAGGTGAAAAGACGGAAAGGCGTTAGAGTATTAGAAGAAGAAGAAAAAAAAGAAGTAAAAAGTAAAAAGAAAGCCGAGTACAAGAGGCCAGGGCCTTGTCGCATAGACCTGAAACAGCGACTGAAGGAAGTGCCCCCGAGGAACAGTTCGGATGTCAAGTACTGGCTGCTAACGAGCTCGAGGGGCGATCTATGGCCTGTGAAAGCGAAGATTTTTTTTTTTTTTTGTATTTTCCCCAGCTATCAGAGCCGGATAGGAGGACGGTTCGTTCGGGATGGGTCTTCGACTAGATATTACGATTGAGTTGACGTGTGGGTTGACTGTCGTCTGCAGCGAGGGGTTTGGTGGGGGACGAAAAAATTGTCTGGCTAGAAAAAGCTCTTGATCTCGAGGAACGGTATCAATGAGATGGCGAACTTCTCCTGCAGTGACCTGCTGACCTCAAAGGAGATGTGTCGAAAAAGGTGTGAAGTCGAAAGGCGAACGGGGCGCTGAGTCCAAAAGAGAGGACAGAAAGGCTCGAATAGGGGAGACCGGAGGGGTCTAATATTCAGAACTGCGGAAAAGAACCCTGTGTCAGCAAGTCGACTAGCCAGATTCGTTATGTGCGTGTGGGGGCGGGCGAGGCGAGCTTGAGGCTTCTAGCCTCGAGGAGGAGCGAAGGTCCAGTGGAGCCCAAAAGTGGCCCGAAGACGACGACAAAAGGCCAGGCCGAGAGAGCGAGGTGGTTCGGGGGACTGACTACCATTGAGTTCAGGCCAAAAGAGGTGTTGGGACTGTGGGAGAGACAGATAGAGGGAGAGGGAGAAATCAATCGATAGGGTCCGGAAAAAGAAGTTTCGACAAAAGGTAAGGGAAGTTGAAAGACGGGACGACTCTTTGAGCTGGTGCGCCTGTAGGGGTAGGGGACTGACGTGACAAGGTCGATCTCCGAGCTGGTGCCACAAAGACAATGCCGTTGTGAACGAGGAAGAAAGCAGGGAGATGACACCGTTTCAAACGATGATGGTGTGGGGAGTATGCATGCAAGGCTGTTGTTGGTGGAGTAGATACGACAATGTAGGTCTGGGCGTTTGTGTCCTCTCTAACTTACAAAAGAAGGTTGAATTAATTGGTGATGAAGTTGAGCCGAGTACTGCCCAACAGCTTGCCAAGCTGGTCAAGGACAAATATGGGAGGTGAGCTGAGATGAGAGGTGACGTACAGCGATGATTAGAATGGAAAGACAAAGATTGTATCCAAGACAGCCAAGAGCAGGACTATACCAGGCTAAGAGTACAGGTCTGTTAATGTGGGAAGATTGTGGTCCATGTGGACAAGAATGGAAAGGCTGAGTGAAAAGGAACAGGTTAAAAATACAAAATAAAGTTGGTGATTGTGTGTATGGGGTGTCAGAGCAGACAATGCAGTGGCGGCTACAAGCTGAACTAGGTCCCTACCAGTCCCTGCTAGCACTGTCTACAGGTGACAGTCCTACTAGCCTCCCCTAGTCATCAACTTGGAAGGGGCCAATAATTTGCTACAGTGCATTAGTATCAGCCAGAACTCTCTCTACAGTGGGGGCTCTTTTCCTCTAGATAGCCCTTAGGCTTGGGACAATCTCCTAATGGTTCCATCTGAAAGACCCCTTTACTTATTTTTTGAAGATAAGTTCAAGAGAGGAAGAAAATTGTTATAAAACCGTGTAAAAACTCCATGCCATTTCAAGGTCATTCACCCCTCAACATCTTTATAGAAACGGACCCATGGCCTTCCATCAATCGTTCTGGAAGCCAGGACCACCTTTCCAAGGACCCTTAGAAGGTGGCCCTCTAGTCCCCATCCACAAGCCTTGACTGCACAGTCCTGACATCTCGCACACTCCCCAGTTTGCGTTTCCAAACCTGGGATAGAGGGCGGGGCGGCAAACTCGCCTGTCGCCTCTGAGTGGTTGGTCGGTCGGTCGGTCGGCGAGTGTGGGTGCGGGTGGGCTCATTCACGTCTCTGCCAGATGATGCGGCCGCCAGGTCATTGTCGGGGCCCCCCTCCTCCAAGGGGAAGGGGAAACTTTTGCACAACTGAACCGATCTGACGTTGCAACAGTGTGTGGGCGGGTTGTCCAGCCGTGCTAAACATAGAAGAGCAGGCCCCCCTCTTCCCCTAAGCGCGATCCAGTCAGTGTGCGCTCCTCTTTTGGATTTGAGTCTTGGCTCTGGCATCCTGGCAGATCATCCATCATCAACCAACTTCCACCCTGAAGTTTGTGATGTGCAGTGCAACTTGAAGCTTAAATACAGACCATCAGTGTCAACCACAATTGATACTTTAGCATCCACAAATGGAGGACACGGGGGAAAGAATACTGCCTCCTCTTTTTCTTCGTTTTCTTTTCTTTTTTTTTCTTTTTTTTTCCCGGGGGGAAGGGGGTAAAAGAAGGAGGAAATTCACACACGGCTTTTGTATAGTGAAAGCAAAAATGTACTCTTTCAGCATAAATAATGATATTTTAATACTGCTTAGGTGTGCTATCTGACCTACGATGTGGGGGATCAAGGGCTAGGCGGCTTTTACCGCCCCCAATCAAGATGACTTTACACGACCATTTCAACAGCCTTTTACAGTTCAGCCTTTCCGCATTTCGAAGTCCGCACTGGATCTCGTCGAAACGATATACTACAGAATCAACATGCAGCACGAGCAGACGGATGTACATTGCTCATTGCAGGATCCGCATAATCGAGGCTGGTGACCAGTACCCTTCAGGTGTGATACAGAAGGAATGGATTTGGAAGGCAACCACTCCGAAAAAGGAAACAGCAAGAAGACAAATGTAGCCTATTCTTTCATGCGCCTAGGCCGTCAGGAGTTGAAGGCAGAGGCGTTTGGTAATAGACAGGCTAGATGATCTTGGCACGAAGAATAATCCTTCAGACATTTGAACATGGGATTAAGTTCAACGCTGTACACACTAATGCCATTGGTTGTCACACGATTGACTGTCTCATGTTCCCGCAGGGAAGAATAGGGGACAGACACAGGCCAAACAACGGGCCACATATAGGGAGGGGTAAGCATGCGTGCTGTTCACCACTGCTCGCAGGTCCTCCCACGCAGCATCGGGTGGGAACACTTGATAGTTGAGGCATGTCAATCGGCCAGGCATCACCAAAAAAAAAAAAAAGGGGGGGGGGGAGGTTGGGCACAGAATGCGCAGAATCTTGGTTGGTCGTTTTGATGCCGTCAAATTGGTTCACGGCTGTGGCACCTTAGCCGTAACGATATCCGAGGGGAAAAAACTAGCACAAGAGACGCCCCAGTATGATGTCCCCCAACCGTCCTTGATGTGGAAAAGTATGTGTGCATCGCCAAAGGTTCTCGCCATCGAAGTCTCATTCGTTTCGGTTATCGACCCCCTCGTCCCTTACACCGTCTCACGCTTGCCCTCCTTCAGCTCCTTCTGTAATGGTTGTCAGTCTCTCTCTGTGTCGTTACGCGCCGATTGCCAGTGGCCAGCCGCAAGTATGGGGCTTTGAATGCTCACCAGAGCCTTCATCGTGCCGTGAAGAGCATAACGATGGTTCCGTCGGAACTTGGGGTCAGTGCCCTTGAGGGAAGGGTATCTGGAGGTCTTGGGCTTCTTGATGCTGTATTGCGCAAATGAATCATCAGCCAAAATTGTCCCATGTGTATTATCTCATGTCCTTGAGTTGGATATCGCATCCGATCGAGGGGGTTGGAGCATGCTGCGCATCGATTGTCGTCGAAGAAAATTCTCGTTGACCGATCGATTGTCCGACGTACCCGTTCCTGTGAGCCTTCTTGCTCTGGTTGTGCTGGGAGCTGTTCTTCGACTCTGTTGTTTAGGACAATTGTTAGTCGTTCCGAATTCATGCAAAGTGTCGCTTTATCGAGGAGAATATGTACGTACTGGCCATTTTGACGGTATTGGTCGAGTTATCGAAGTTGGTTGATGTGGTCGAAAAAGAGGTTGTTAGAGCAATTTCGCCAGGTTAGGCGAGTTTTCGAGATTTTGGTGGGTTCGCCTGGGCAGGCTGCTTTTAGTGGGGCGCAAGAGAATGCTTATGTAATTCCCTGAGGCTCAAAGCCGCCTTCCCACCCGTTGCCCCACCCTTGTACAATCGCAGTTCCGAATCAAGAGGGGGACTTACTCGAGACTTGCTCGCACCGATAACGACGGTACATCAGTCGACACCAATTTATGAAGATGCAATCGATATATTTTCAACATTATGAATATGTCTTTCCAAGGTCCGTCTACGTTGACACGATACCATGATAGAATGGGAAATCCGCCCGTCTTTGATACTGCTGCTTCTCATCGGCTTGTGACAATGTTTTCTACCTCTCACAGACTAGCCGGTGCTCAATCCCATCCCGACCTTCCAAGGCCTGTGCACACCCATAAAGCTAGCTCTGAGTGCTCTTCTACTTCACGGCTACCCGAGACGTGAGACTGCTCTGTGCAGCCAACTTGGACGCCGCTGCCAAGTGCTGTGACCGAAGCTTCTGTATGTATCGGAGGAAGAGAATAAAGAGAAGTTCCACACTACAATTGGAAGGTCAGCAAACATTCGTTGGTGCAGACAGACAGCCCCGAGAGAGATAGACAGAGAGAGAGAGAGAGAGAGAGAGAGAGATGCGTACCGTTCCTTGGCCATCATCAGGATGCCCTGTACCAAGATACCCTTCAAGATCTGCGGACCGATGCCCTTGAACAGGCCGAGAGGCCCCTCGTTCTCATAAATAAACCTCATCACCTCACCAAAGCTCTTAAAAGGCTTGCCCTGCCTGGACGGAGGAGGCTTCGACTGCAATCCGACCTTGGCAACAATCAGGGGCTGCGTCGCTATCGTGGCGAGAGCCTTGGACAGCGCACCGAGAACTGTCACACACACACAGAGGGAAGAATAAGAGTCAGTGTCTTGCTTCCTCGTCTCGGATCGTTGGAGACTACCCACCAAAGGCCTGCCACGGCTTCAGCACTTGGCCAGGGAACAACAACGGCTTTAACCTCTCGTACGCCCCATAGGTGATGCTCGGGTTCACCACCAGCACCAGGCTGGCCCGCAGACCCCTCCACAACCCCGTGATGCCGTCCTCACCATCAATGACCTCCCGTGCGGTATCCAGCATCCCTTTCCTCTCGGTCTTGCTCTGCGTCTGCTGGCGTGTGGTAACGACGGCGACGGGGATGGTGAACAGCTGGGCCAGGGCACCTGCGACGGCACCCAGGCTCAGCTCCACGGCGGTCGACGGCGGCGCCGCGGACTTGGCGCCCTTAAAGTATAGGTCCCGCACGGTCTGGTACCAGAAGAAGTAGGCAAAGTTGGTGCTCGCAACGCCGAGGAGGGATCCTGATATGCCCGCATATAGGCCCGCGAGGCCATCTTCATCGACGATCTTGGTGATTGCGTCCCAGGTCGAGTCGTAGTGTGGAGAGGAGTCAGGGGCGGAGGGTTCACCAGGCTTGCGTTTTTCTTGGACCTGAAGGCGGGTCTTGACTCTAGAACATTGGAGAGAGCTTTGTCAGATCCTGAGAAGGTGGTGGTGCCATGTTACGAGCTTGGAGAGGAGAGGAGGAGGAGGAGGGGTAGGAGAAGAGGTCGGCGCACATGTCCAGCGGGTATACGAGGGCATTAGCCAGGACAGCGCCCGAGGCGCCAGCTGTCGCCTTTCCCCACGGCCCGATTGGGGTGGCCTTGGACTGGATAGCCATCTTTGTGATCTTCCTTGGTGATCTGAAACTCCTCCTTTAGCAACGCTATTCTCCAGGTGTTTAAGGGAAGACGGCGGTCCGTTCCAAGAGAGGACCAGTGCGGGTTGGGAGCAGGTGGTGAGAAGGAAACGCTGCGGCGGTCCTTCAGACGCCGAATACCGGCGAACGTGGAGCACTTGAGAGGGAACAAGGCTCTTTTTATCTTTTTGCTACCGGCTCATGGGGATAATTCTGTGACCTTTTGTGTGGATGTATGACAATGAAGAACGAAGCAGTCTCAGATAGCAGAACAGGAGTCAGTTGGTGGAGAGCATAAGGAATGTCAAGTCGGCCCCAGTAAACGCCGTGATCACAGCCGGGTTCATTGGGACGTTCGTTATCAACCAATTTTACCTCGGCTCTCCCACGTGCAGCCGAGAAGGGACCGGACGTCATATACTAGTATATTCTGGGATCACCGGCTTGGCAAGAGACAGGGTGAGGACGAGGGCCCTGTCCAGTTACCAAGCGGTAGAAGCATCGAAGACGGAACTGCCCAAGTACGCAAAAGAGAGGAGCTGTTCTCGATTGTAAAAAAGATGTGACACTGTATTTTGATGGTGACAGCACATGAAGAGTCCATATCTCCCTATACTTTGAGAATTTTTCGACATTACAGGGCAGACGTGCCATAACAAACCCTGACAGCTCAAACACCCTAACCCTGGGTCAGATGAGGGTCGCTCGGGCTGGTACCTGGGTACATGAAGACAGGAAGGACTCATCATCGGAGAATTAGAAACCATTACTGAAATTCTCAGACTATATATCATATCAATTACTTCAAAGTAGGCGTCTTAAATCACTGTAGCAAGGTAAGTATTCAAGGCAGATAAATGTTGTACCTACTATGGAACATATACTGGGTAACACGTACCTACTAGTGAGGCAGGTACCACTCAGATTACTTTCTTTGCCTTCCTTGTGACAATCTCACTCCATCCACTATGCACTTTGCTACTATTGCATCCTGCACCCAACCACAGCCTTCCCGCAGAAAATCGAACTACGTATCATGTGGTTTCATGAGAACGAACTTCCTTCATTTCTCCTTGCCTCTTATCATTTTTCTTCCAACTAGGCCCACGGGTGTAGCGTGTGCGCAGTGCTACGAAGGCCGAAGCCCCGATAATCATAAGCTTTGTCCAGCTGCCGAGATGTGACTGGCGCATCTCCTTCTTCTACGTCTTCTCCCTCTTTAGAAACTCTCTTTCGAGCCAGACACATATTCAAGGTCGGCCTGTCTCCTTACAGCTCTCAATTGTGTGGCAATGAGCGCAATCTCAAGCGAGGAGGAGTAATTGCACAAATCGAAGCTGAGACCGGTGCCGTCAAAGCAGCAGTGTTCAGCATCATGGAGGCCCGAGCCAGGGTACGTTCACGCTTTCCCCTGAGCACCAGCCAGCTGCGACAACAGCACAAGCACAATCAACACAATGACTTATAGACCAAACAGGATGTTGAGGCCAAGATCAGCCAGGCCTCTGGGGAGGACGCCCTTAAGCATGCCATCGACGCAGCTGAGCTCTACATGAAGGCTGTCAGAGAGGCCCCAACCACGGCCGAAAAGTCGCGCCTGAGACGCAAATGCCAGGACCTCATCGCACTCGCCGAGACCCTCAAGGCTCCTCAGCGCAGGCCAACTCCCACAGCAGCAGCAGCGCCGTCGACATCGTTGGTGACCACAAGGCTGCCCGGGCCCAGACAGCCCCGCCTGTCTCGAGAGCTTCCCACGAGTGAGAAGACCATCCTGCTAAGGTCATCCAAGCTCCATGGCAGCGTGTTTCCGCCGTGGGAGAGCGATCCAGACCCTGCCGTCTTCAGGAGCAAAAGGCTGGATGAGCCCCCCTTTAGAGACACTTCCGTCTTCTCGTTCTCATCCAAACAGGAGGAGATCTTTGACGGCTGGAAACGGCCTGCCGAGATGTTCAACGACTCTGGACCGGAGCTCTATGAAAACATCATGGTTGCCAAGGCGGATTGTGACCTCGTGCAGGACATCACGACAGACTGCTCAGTGGTTGCAAGCTTGTGTGCCGTCATGAGACATCTGAAGCCCGGCAAGAAGGATTCCCTGCTCCCGACATTGCTGTACCCCTTTGACCACGACAGGGACAGGCCCGTTGCCTCTCAGAATGGCAAGTATATGTTTCGGCTCAACTTCAACGGCTGCTTCAGGCAGGTTGTTGTCGATGACCGTCTGCCGGCCGCCAAGACCTCACGCACCTTCTTCGTCGTCGATCGGAGAAACCCGGAGCTCATATGGCCGGCGCTGATGGAGAAGGCCTATCTGAAGATCCGTGGTGGTTATGACTTTCCGGGCAGCAACTCAGGAACGGATCTCTGGGTGCTCACGGGATGGATACCAGAGCAGATCTTTCTGCAGAGGCATGTACAGCCTCTTTCCCCCTTTCCCTATCTCTATCTCCCATTCTCAATCTCTCATGTCTATACAAACGCCCCCAACAGTTAACTAACCTGACATCATAATCATCATCGTCATGCTATAGTGACGACACCGAGCTCGACCAGACATGGAAACGCACCAAGTCGGCCTTTGGGTTCGGTGATGTCGTCGTGACTCTCGGCACAGGTCGGCTCTCCCGCCAGGAGGAAGAGACGCTGGGCCTGGCCGGTGAGCACGACTATGCGGTGATGGACCTCAAGGTCTCGGACACGGGCGAGAGGCGCATGCTTCTCAAGAACCCATGGTGTGACGGGCTCGTCTGGAAGGGCGTCGGGTCCACGGCCACCGTCGACGCAGAGGCCTACCCGCCCCCTTCGCCCACGCTGTCCCGGCCCAACCTCACCCGCCCTGGGCAGCAGTCTGGCTCCACACACGAGGAGATGACGGGCACCTTCTGGATCTCCTTCGAGGACGTAGTGCAGAACTTCGAGTCTCTCTACCTCAACTGGAACCCAGCACTCTTCACGGACCGCCAGGACCACCACTTCGTCTGGGAGCTCCCCTCGCGTGCCATGCAGCGCTCCTTTGCGCACAACCCCCAGTACAGCTTCACGTCGCCTGCCTCTGGCGCCGTCTGGATCCTGCTCTCGCGCCACTTCCAGGACGACGAGCTCCCTATCTCGCGGTCCCGCGCCGCACGTCAGCCACCCACGACCTCGCTGGCCGACGTTGCCAACAGTCTTGGCTTCATGTCCATCTACCTCTTCGACGCCGCTCAGGGCCGCCGCGTGCAGCTCCCCGGCAACCCTCCGCCGGCCCACCAGTCCCCCTTTGTCGACTCGCCTCAGACGCTCCTCCGGGTCACCGCCCAGCCCAACACGCCCTACACCGTCGTCGTCGCGCAGGAGGGGTTCCCCCTGCCCCGCTACGCCTTCACTCTGTCCTTCTTCTCTCGCGCCCCTCTCTCCATCTCGCGCGCTCTCCCGCCCCTGGAACACTACACCGAGGTCGCCGGCGCCTGGACCCGCCGCACTGCTGGTGGCAATGCCCGTACTGCCACTTTCCTGCACAATCCCCAGTATACCCTCTGCGTGCCATGCCCTACGCCCCTATCTCTCCTCCTCACCACCGACGCCGATGACGTCCCCGTCCACGTGGACCTCGTATGGGCATCGTCAACAGCCCCAGACGGCTCCCGCCCTCGTCGTATTACCACCCTTGCGGCTCGCGATGTCGCTGCCGGCTCAGGCGAGTACCGCCGCGGCTGCGCCCTCGCCGAGCTCCCTGCCCAGCAGCAGCCGCCCGGCCCCGCCTCCTACACCGTTGTCGTCTCCACATTCGAGCCAGGCCAGCTCGGCGGCTTTGTCCTGCGCGTCGGCAGCGGCGCTCCCGTGTCCCTGCGGCCCGTGGCTCCCGACGCCGCTGGACGGCTTCGCGCTGAACTCGCCCCCGTCACCTTTCGCGAAGGCGAGCCAGAGCGCAAGCGTGCCGCCCTCCACGTCGCCCGACTTACCCGCGCGTCCATCGTTGCGAGAAGTGGTTTTCTCGGGGGTGGCGGACCAACAGCAGCCGCAACAGCAGCAGCAATAGCGGTAGGGTTGGCCAGCCCCGGCGATCGTGGCACGGCGCGGTCCTCTGGTGCCGCGAGCCCCATCAGCGTGCCCGTCTCCGTGCGCGTGAGTATCGAGTACGGCAGTGGGCCGCACGCGCGCATGGCGGCGACCACAGGGGAAGGCGAGTTTGCAGACGCAAGCATGGGCCTGCGCACCGAAGAAGTCGACCTGGACCCAGAGGCAGCGCGGCGGATGGGCGGGCTGTGGCTTGTTGTTGAGCAGATGGGAGCGCACCGGCTGGGACAGGGAATCCAGGTGGATGTGCTTAGCGACGGGAGGGTTGGGGTGGGAGATTGGGAGGTTGTGGATGTATGATAATGATTACTTGAAGGGGGAGGGGGGGGGTCCTTTATTTATTTGTTGTATAGCCATAGGAAGAAAGAGGACTCTTGAGAGTTTGTGAGCTCATCATCCTGATTACGCCGTGTCAGTGCCAGACTTGCACTCTTAAGATGTACGTAATCAACTTGCATCAATCAGAAAAGTAGCACTCGAAGTGATAAGATTCGACTAGCTCAATTGAAAAAAAAGGCCTCGTCGGCCAGTCAGACAGACCTGTTCCATACATACAACAGCATCAAGCAGTTCTGACCACGACGAAATCCTCATTCCATGAATGGATGGATAGATGGATGATGATGATCAACAACATCGACCTTTTGTTCCAGAGCAGCCGTCTTTGGTTGGCCAGCAAAATAGATTCCCTTTCCCTTTCCATTCCCATCCTTTGAGAGAAACACTCCCTTCTCTTCTCTCCCATCTCATCCACCATCACGCACACCACTCAAAAGAAGATAGCTCTTGTCTTTCGTCTCTCATCTCTCTTTCTCTTTTCCCCCCTCCACAACCCCTCCATGGTTCTCAAAATGAACGCGCCAAAACCAAAAACCAATAAAAAAAAATAATAAAAATTCCTCCCAGATCGATTGACCAAACGCCATGCGCTGATCCTGCTCCCTTGGCTGTCGCAAGAGGGGGGGAAATGACGATAACCACCCGAGCGGACGGTATCGGCCGCCCCTCTTATTTTGCTTTGCAAATTGATTTCCCCACAACCTCACCCTCCCAATCTTGCCTTCTCACACTGTCCCTCTTTTCCCTCAAGAAAAGAAAGTAAGACAAAGAGGATATCCTTCTGAAATAAGTGCGTCATGCTGGAACATAGGGAAATAAGAGTAATGCGACGAGTAAGGTTTGTTTTTCTTTATGTACAAACAACGAGTGAAATAAAAAATGTACCGGGCTGTTGATCAGAGAACAGCGGGGGGTAGACTGGGTATCTTCGGAAATGGAAATATGTGCTGAGAAAGTGTCCTCCAGAAAAGGCTCTGCGTGTGTCTGTCCTGTCTTCTCCAAGAGAGAGAGAGAGAGACAATGAACAGGGCATTGAAGTGACTCCAAGTCGTCATTTCATTCGTGCATTTGTGGTCAGCTTGCACCCCGCCGCCTACGGCCACGGCTCGGTCCGTCTGGTCTTTGCGAGAGAACACTTCGTAGAATCATATCGTCCTTGTCCTTGTCTGGATGGTGCACCCGAACATGTCTGTATATGGTTTTTGATAGGTCAGCTTCAACGTAGAGAGAGGATTCAATCCTGTCATCGTCGTGGTCGAGATGGAATGCGCACCTTTGTAGGTTATCTGGCCTGGGATATTTGTGTTCTCGATCTGGACAGAATGGACACACATAACCAGGTGATTCGTGAACCAGTCCGTGGCGGATCATTTCGTTCTTCCGTTTAAAGCCCTTGCCACCTTCTGAGCGAGGACAGCCCTTGACTGGACAATAATGGGGCCGTGCTTGTGAGTGCACATTTGCGTGGGAATTCAACAGATATTGCGTTTGGAAAGGAGGGGCCTTGCATCCTTCAAAGCTGCAATGGTACTGGCCATGATCCATGGGGTTGGCAAAGGCAATGCCATCGAGATTCATCCTTTCCGCAACAGACGTGCTCGTAGCAGGGGTAGAGACCGACTGATCGCTTGGGGTGCTACCGCTGTAGTCCATACTGGGCCGGTGCGGCATCCCGTTGCCTAGAAAGGGGTGATATGGGCCTGGTGGTATAAAGGGCTGGTGGGGTGACCGTGGTAGCATATCCTGCGGCGAAATTGGGGGGGACACGTGGCTGGAGTGTATTAGGCTCATGCCAACAGGCAAACCTCCCGTAGGAGATTGGGAAAAGGATGCTGGCGAGAGCGCCTCGGCTCCTAGCGACTCCTTGAGCGACGGGAGCGTCAGTCCGGCATTCGACTCGGACCTGGGCGACGTGTTCTGGATTGGCGCCAGCTCACCATGGCCGACGCTCCCGGTGGGCGAGGCGAAACTTCCCGTCCTTGGTGAGTAGATGCTGCTTGGGCTGTAGGGTGATGAGATCACACGGTGCTGTATGTCGTCTCTCCGAACGGCGGTTTGCGGTCTTCCTGTGGCCAGGTCTGGGAACGTGGCTGGCGCCCGCCCGTCATCACTCACCGAGTGTCGGTCCCCCAGGGCGAGGGCAGCCAAGGCCGTGTCTGCCAGCGAGGACTCTGGGGAGAGCGCGCCCGTCTCAATCACGTCGACCTCGCCGTCGTCACTGTCGGCCTTCCTCCGGCCCCTGATATCCATGGGAGCGCTCGCAAGATCGCGCTCGTCGGCGTCGGCGTCATCAGAATCTGGAGACGTCGAACCCTCCGAGTCGCTGACCAACGCGACCTGTCCAGCTTGTGCAGCAATCTCGGGATCCCTCCCGTTGCCCATGATCCCAATGAGGACGGCATCGCCCTGGCTTGGTCGTACCTTTGGCCGTTTAGCTTTCCCGTTCTGAGATCTGGGAGGAGGACTGATTTGAACCCGCGGGAGTTCAGGTTCAGGGCTAGGGCTTGGTTGGGTGTTCACCTTTCTGGCGACAAGAAGGGGGCTATTCTGGGGCACCACCGCGTCGGGATCGTATACGTCGTGAGCCGTCGTCATCGCTGCTGATGTTGCTCGTAGCTCTTGCTTACGGACGTATATAGTCAACTCGCCATTGGGGATCGGAAGGGTTTCGGCCGTGCAGACAAGGCTGTGTGTGTGTATGTGAAGGCGACGATCGGCGCGCAAAGTGACCCCCCTGCCTCGTCTTCCAAATGTACCAACACAATTCCTCCTCTTGCGTCCTGGGTCAGCCAGCGTTGCGAGACGTTAGCCCCACCCCTCGGATTCCTTTTCTTCTTGTCCTCCTTCTTCGTCTTCTTCTTCTTTCTTCTCCACCCTTGCTTGTTCTTGCCTTTTTTTTTTTTTTACCCCCCTTTCTTCTCCACTTCCCTTCTTTGGAGAAGAAGAAAATTCCTTCCCCTTGCCTTTGCGCCGACGGGGCAGCCGCTTTGCGCTGCCTGCCTTCGTTGTAGTTCGAAAATGTGGTAATAGGCAATAATTGATCGCGACGAAGATGAATAAGATGGTGAGCCTCTCCCGAGCGAAAGGAGAAAGGGTGGAGGAGGTCTCGAGCCAATCCACTACTCAAGATTCTGTTCGACGAAGCGGACGCCCACGTGGGTGAAGAGAAAGCTGGAGGGCAAGGGTGATGGGAAGGTTGAGTCGCGGGGATGGGCGGGTGGAGGGTCCCCAAGGTGGCCGCGCGAGCTGCCCGCAGAGCCCCAAGCTTCGAGAGAGGGCCTGGAGCCACGGAAGAATGCGGCGCACCCGAGCAGAGCCTCTTGCAACAGTATGGGGAAGGGCTTGGCGTGTGACCGGATTAGAATTGCGAAGGGCGGGGGAGGAGGAAAGCGTTTAATTGCTGGCCTCCAGAAGCCGGGGGTTGCGACAAGGATGGACGTGGATAGAAAAGCCTCGGAGGAGGGCCCGGTATGAGGTCGTAGTCCGGGAGGGAGAAGTCCAAGGAGAGAGGGGCGTTGGACTCTCTTTGTCTGGTGCGTCTCTGAAAGCTTGTGGATCGCCTGATTTGGCCAAGACTGGCTCCGAGTCCCCAACCAAGCGCAGAGCCTCAAAAAAGGTACGAAGACAGGGCCCCCAACAGGGCCGCGTTTGCAAGGCTGTATGTAGGGCGTGCGTCCGTCTATCCACCTTCTTTGGTGGTGCGAGGTATGCACCAGGTGCGCCCAGATCGCCCAGATCG
Organism: Cryphonectria parasitica EP155; assembly: GCF_011745365.1. Classification (NCBI taxonomy): domain Eukaryota; kingdom Fungi; phylum Ascomycota; class Sordariomycetes; order Diaporthales; family Cryphonectriaceae; genus Cryphonectria; species Cryphonectria parasitica. The sequence goes on from NW_024468909.1 coordinate 2,842,447, forward strand.
ACTCGAGCCCGCCGGGAAGGGCTAGGGTGGGCGGTCGGACCAGACGGCTTGAGAGGTGGTCTCAGGGTCGCAGTGCCGTGTACCGTACGTAGAAGACGCAGTTGCAGTAGTAGTGGTAGTAGCAGTTAGTTCGTAGTAGTAGGTATCGTAGGGGGGAGCGGCCAGGGAAGGACAGGCAGAGCCTGATGAGGCTCTGTGACGAGTCCTTGTAGGTGTGCGTGGGTGTGGAGCCCGTTGACGGGGACAGACAGAGAGAGCCTGCTTCTGTCACTAATCCTTCCGGTTCGGTTGGCACCCTACTTTTGTTCTTTGGTATTCCTGCTTCTTCGTCTTTTGACTTTTAATCCTTACTTTTCTTCTTTTCTTGTCTCCTTGTATTCTCGAGCCTGAGTGGAAGAAGAAGAAGAAAAGTAAAGACAGGGACGGGCCAGCGTATCCCAGAACCTCGTGCGGGCGTCTCGGCACCCTAGCCTCCTAGAACAAATGACGAAAAGGTGGAGACGAGAGTCAGGAGGAGGCGCGGAACGGGATGTCGACAAGGCGAGAGTGAGAGTGAGTGAGAGAATGCGCGCGAGACAGGCGCAGACTCAGGCGGTACGAACAGGGCGAGGATGGTGGGACGGAGTCAACAGGCTATTCTGTTGAAAGTCTTTCGGGCGTTCGAGATAGATGAACGGCGCCAGAAGACAGGACCGAAAAGGGAGGTTGTCGACGATCGATATTGGGTACCAAAGACAAGGAGTCGAGACTTGTCTGAGCTTGAGGAGGGTCAAGGTTCGGAGTGCAGACTCAGATCGAAGGCCCCATCCGACTCACTTCAATTCGGAGTCATCCATCTCACCGTACAACGTTGCAGTAAATCGCACACAAGGGGGTTGAGGGGGTGGGGGGCAATAAAATACAATTATTAAAACAAGAAAGAAACAAAACAAGGGACCACCATGGCATACAGTACAAGCGAATGCTGCAGGGACGAGAGGAACCAGAGGCAGAAGGGGAGACAAAGTAAAGACGCAGCAGGATTGATTGAGTTTGGCGAGCAGAGCTGGCTTAGGTGCTGTTCTGGGTCCTGGGTTCTGGGTCCCTTGGGCCTGGGCCTGGGCCTGGTGTGTAGGACGATTGTCCTTGGTCTCTGGGGTAAAGAATTGGAGCCAATGTCTACCTAACCTACTAGAGGTACTACTATGACAGTACCATAATGGTCAGCTGTGGTAGTACTGCAGCATGCAGTACTGTGGTACCTGGTCCAAAAGGCGGCTTCTCATTTGCTCCTCTCGACAGACTGACCTGCGGGTCCCCTTTGTGGATTGGGGGGGGGGGGGGCTTTGGAAGGCACGAGACAGGGGGTTTCCTTCTGGAGGGCGAAGGGGAAACGGGGGGAAGGAGGGAAGGAGCATGCGTTTTTTGGCCCGCGCTCCTTCCCTCTCGTGTGCCAAGAGAGGCGCCCGCCCACCTTCTCCCGCCCTTCTTTTTCTTTCTCTTTCTCTTCCCCTCGCCTTCCAAGTCTCTTTCTAGTGCTACTATATTATGTAACACGCAGTAATTAGGGTGCAGAACTTGATCTGTGCGATACAGCGTTTGCTGCTGCTGCTGCTGCTGCTGATGGTAATTGCAGCTAGTGCAGCCCCCAAATATAAAGCAATACCACTTACATGGTTTAGTATTATGCACCGTACCTATGGTATATGCAGGCTGTCACCGTAATCAGACCACCCCCGCCCTTTTCCTCTCTCTTGATTGTATGTTCTCCCTTCCTTACGTGAGCCTTATCACTATTCATTTTTTGTCCTTGCTGAGTGAGTGTCTCTCGTCATGTATGTATATACACCCATCCTTTATAAGCTAGCCCCCATGCATGCATACTAATTCACCTTGTTATTGGCAATAAACATCATGCAAGCAGGCCCTCGTGATCCCAAGCAACCCAGTCTGAAACTGATCTGGGCCCAGGGATTTTGGACGAAACTTCGAGGATCGGCCAGAAACATTTCCTTTGGATATTATTCCATGCCATAGCACATTACTTACTACTGTATAGTACCATCCATCCCACCCTAACCCAAACCAAACCAAACCAAACCAAACCACCCAACCCAACCCCACCACCCAACCCCCCCCTGCTTTCCAAAAATCCCACTAGTGTTCCCTTAGTATATTCCCTTACGCTGCTCCCGCACTTTGCTTCAGGCCTTGTTTACCCCATGGGATGAATTTTGCTTCTGGCATGGGCCGCGGGCACCTGCAGACCATTTGAGGCGACCATCCCGCTTCGTCTCAATTAAGCCGCATGAACGACATTCCAACGACACACAAAAAGTTGAATCACACACGAGATTGGTTTTCTTCCTCTTTTATCCTGTCGAAACTTAGCACCATTTGTGGAAGTGCTGTAATGACACTTGCTGCTGCTGCTACTGCTGCTGTCGCCCTTCAACTCGCCGCTTCTTTTCTTTTTACTCTTGCTCTTGCGTCCTCCCCTATCCCACATCTTCTTTCTTCTTTTTCTTCTCCTCTCAGCTGCTGCTCCACCTCGGCAACCCACACAGTAAAGAACATATATAGCACTATAGTAATTACTATGGTACATACATACCATAATCCATATCGTAGTAGTAGTAGTAGTAGTAGTAGTAGTGACAATACAAAGAAGAGGCTACGCGCACCATTGTGTCATCTGTGCGTTGTGTTGTCTCCTCTTCCTAGTAGGATTTCTTTCAGCTGCTGCCCCTAGAGCACACCTGTCCTATCCTGTTGTGAGATCTACGGGACAGACCGCTTCCGAACCGTATCTGGTCACGTCACGAGCTGAGAAGCTAAGAGCTAAGAGAGGCGAAAAGGCATGCCTGCCTGACACGAGCTGTTACGGAAGGTGAACTAGGATACATTCCTTAACCGGCACCCGAGGAAGCGGCGCAATGTACAGAGCAGCAGCAACAGGGTCTCATCGCTTATCACGATCCCGTTTCAACCGTCCCCCCCCGCCCACCCTCCTTTCAGGGCCGCATGGGACGGGAAGAAAGAGCGGTGCCCAATAGCACCATACTCAGCCTCAAAGCATCAGCACCAAAAGCATCAGCACCAGTATCTATCAAAGATTAGCAGCAGCAGCAGCAGCAGCATCAGCACCAAGCTCCAACTCGAGATTAGAGCAACCATTTCTAAGCCAAAAATCCCCCCCCCCCCACCTCTTCTTATGCCTTCCTGCATGACCAGATTGGCCCGGACCACCCGCCCAATCTCGGGGCCTGCAGCTGGACTGTCGAATCGTTTTACCTCTTGTGGGCGTCCAGAGCGAGACCAACGTGCGCAGTGTCACAACAGAAAACCGCTATCCTCGGTTCGTGATGTTGCCAGCAGCGCCCCCCCCCCCCACCTCCCTCCTTGTCCTTTCTCTTCTACTACTCCTGCGCAAAGATCTTGGAAGAAGGCTCGCCACTGCGAGTAACCGTTGATTTTCTCGTCTCCCCCTGCTCCCGAGGCGGTGGTGCAGCTGGTCATTGTAGGACCTGTAGTCAAAATGAGCTCCACACACTGTATTGTCTGTTAAAAATAGCTAATTGAATAGATAATCAGGAGGCCTCCATGGCGGCAACAGGGACTTTATTAATACCTCTTCTCAAACCAAGAAGAAAGAAGAAAAAAAGAAACCAGAGAGACACTGCCACCACTTCTTGTTTTAACCCTGGGTACCCGACCGGGAGGGGGGCATGAAATAATCTCCCCTTGATTCCTCAACCCATCCCTTCGCCGACCGATCCCAGCGCGCGCTATGTGTGTTTTGCCCCTACCCCAAATCAATAACTACTTCCTACTACTATAGTAGGCACTCGTGCCGCTACTTCCAGAACGTTGAGCCCACCCGCGGTAGCCTCCGTACCTGACAGGGGCCAAACACGCATGTTCATTGGCTGATAGAAAGGCAAGCGAAGGGGGATGGGTTGCGACTTCCACGGCCACTACGCACCTCCAACCTTGGACCCTTGTAGGAAGTAAGCTCCCTGGTCCTGAGTACCCACCATAGTATGTACCCCTGCTCGTTTGTCGTTTCTTCATTCTTCCTGCTGTTCTCCCCCTCCCCACGTTTCCCACCCCTCATGCTCCACAATACTATGGCATTATGCACGTCCTATTAGTATGGCTTTCTTCTTACCAATAGGCACATACTATGTGTACCACCGGTGTGATTCTCTCTGTGCAGCCCTTCTTTCCAATCGATCGACCAAGACTTTCTGCTTTGATCATGTCTATTCTTGCTATTCTCCATCTCCCCAGGTTTCGTATCAGGCAGATTCGCCACTGCGCCTGATGCCTCGAGCTCCCACCCCACCCAAGAAGAGGAGGAGGGAGGGAGGGGAAGGGAGAAAAGAAGATCTTCTGAGGCGCTTACGAGGACACAGCCTGCATCCCTCGCCAAGCTTTCCTCGCCTCGAATCTACATTAGCACCCGGCTTTCTCTGCACGCCCCTGTTTCGGCGCCTGGGGAGCTTTCTGCTGGCCTATCATGTATGGATGTGCCTCTTTTCTCTCTCTTTTGTGGTCTGATTCACAGCCTACGTGTGTGTGTGTGTGTGTGTCTGTGTGTGTGTTTTCTGGCTTATCTGAATTCAACACGCTCACTCAACTCCTCATGCTGCCAGCGCTACCAATAGCACGCGGCGGATGGGCCCACCCCTCGCCTGGCACGTGCCTTTGGGCATGCTCCTCGCATGACTGCAGAGTGGGGAGCCGAGGGGGGTTGGGTAGGGTTGCCGTTGTGGCCTATCCTATGCCGAGGAAGATCCTGTGTTTTTGTAGGTCGTGCACCCATTGGTGTTGAGACTTTTGGCCGTCATGCAGTATTCCAAACTACCTATCTGACCAGAGCTTGCCCCGTCTCGGCGGGCCTCCAGGTAGCCGCCTGAAGCCGAAGGACTGAGCAGACACTGGCATTGCAAAGGGGAATACTGAACATATAGACCAGATGAGCAGAGTACAAGCAGCAGAGCCACGCAGTGCTGTGCGGGAAAGGCAAGAAAACAAGCGAAACTCGAGAGCTGACGCCAACCGCCCCCCCCCCCCTCATCTCTCCTCTCCCTCTCTCCGTCGTGTTCTAGCCGAGAACCGCGTGCCATCTGATGATCCTCGTGTGGGGTGTCCGGGAAAGAAAGAGAAAAGGAAGGGGGAAAAGGTGTCGAGGCGGGGCTAATTCCGACCACTCATGGCGGACAACCGCACAGATGCGTCGCGACCACAGCGTTGCCGCAAGTGGCCTAGCATGCATCGCTCAGCCTCAATCCTACCCGACCCAATCGACTCCAATGCGTTTAAGCCCGCAAATTTTGTCAAAGCTGCCCGCCGCGGCATCCCACAAGGAAAGGAAAGAGGGGGGGGGGTGCTTCCTTGAGGGGAGAGAGGAGAGAGCACACACAGGTATCGTGATACTATCTATGTATAGGAATAGTCGCTGCCCCCGTGACAAAAACCCCTTCCCACACACCCCCTTCCCCAAATCGAAAAAAAAAATAAAATCATCCCAAGACCTCGTATACCCGCTCAAATTTTGTGTCGCCAGATCACAAGCTCTCCCCTCATCTTTTTCTCCCGACATTTATCAATAGCTGCTCAACCGCCGACAGAGCAAGAAGGATGGTGCATTAGTCCCCTCGCGCTTCCTCGCGAGTAGATCCCTCCCACAGTACCCACACAAGTCCACCTTCGACAGGACAGACTAGTATTCCACCTATATGAGCCGTGCTTATGATCATGAGGCTCTAAAAGCAGAGCCTACCGATGGGTTTGCTTATCAGGTCTTTGTGCCGCTGCACCAGTAGCAATAGCAATAGCAACAGCCACAGCAACAGCAACAGTAAATCAGCCCTAGAATACCCCCCACGATGGGAAAATGCGTTACTGGTACGTAAGGAGGGGGAGGGGAGAGCGAGAGAGAATGAGGATGGCTTCTCGATGGTACTCGGCCGGTTCGATTGGTCATTCGGACCACTCGGGCATGCGAAAGCTTTCTCCTTACCCGAGGCAACCATCCTTTCCCCCACCGCCGTGGGTGAGGAGAACGTGCTCAACGGTTAGCAAAGCTCCACAGGCATGCAGAAACACAAGAACCGAGGCGCAGACGAGGGCGAATAGGCGGACTTGGCTTGTATCGGCAGCAGAACAAAAGCACCGCACCGCACAGCACAGCACAGCACAGCACAGCACAGCACAGCACAGCACGGCGGTGTGCGGTGAAGAATTAGAGTACATAAGTGTATACAGTACAGGGAGGCACACACACGCACACACACACGAGACAGGGTTAGACAAGGGCTGCCAAAGGACGAATGCATCCGCCCGGCCGCTGATGAGACCCAATCCTGTACTGTCATGTCTTTGTCCCGTCCTCTACTATCCTTGTATTTGTTTTTCTCGTCAAATGGTCAAGTGACGACCAAGAGGCCGGCAACACCCACCGCCAAGTTGAGGGGCGGGAGAGAGAGATAGAGAGAAGGCCAGCTCGCCGCCCTACACCCCGGTTTCCGCCAGGGATCTGTTTTTCAGCCGCTTACGGCGGAGCTGGAGCTGCTTGAGCCGCAACGCGACGTCTTGTTTCTCGGGGGGGAGGTGGTATCCAATCTTTTTCTTTTCTTTCTCTTTTGGCTTTGACTTATCTGGATGACTGCTTGCTCTGACCTACCTTCTGGTTGTGTGTATGTCGTGAAGCTGGTCTAGATTAAAATGATGAAACCCCCCCCCCCCCCAAGGTCTTCTTGATGCGGTGCCTGAAAAAGAACGAGAAGAGGTGAAGGAAGTGGGCGGGGGAGAAACGTAATAGTAACAAATGGTGCTATGGACTAGTTGTGCAACGATCAAGGAAGCAATGGGACGGATCCAACGGCTTCAAGATATTCGCTCATATGGATGTACCGGCTCGCAAGTCGCCTCCGTGCTTCCCCCCCCCCCCCCCTCTTTTTTTTCTTTCTTTCTCTCTTCTCACTCTCTTCCTTTCGTGAATTGACCGCGGGGTTAATCTTTATTACCTCTGTAGTGCTCGTTTCCGTCATGGCAGTGGATGGTGATCGGAGACTGTCTTTTTTTCTTCTTCTCCTGGGATTTAGTAGGGAAAACCCAAGTGTGGTGTTTGCATAAAGCATAAAGTTACATGGATGTACATTTTTAGTACAAATGGCAAAGCAAGGCAACCGAGAACAACGAAACAACAAAGAGTCCACGCATTAAATACGTTTCTACGACGCAAGGATAGCAAGTAGAGGCCAGAAGAAAAAAAGAAGAAAAAAGATGATGTGAGAAAACATATATGCAATTAGTTCAATGCTTTTTCATTCTCAATAGAATCAAGACTGTACTACATGTAATGCAAGGAGACAGAACCTCCCTCGACTCCCATGAGAACGACATACGGGCGGATAAGCCAACATCCCTTTCCCTTTTTTCCCCAGTATGCCATGGATGCCAAATAGACAACCTCCCATGCCCTCACCCTGCAAAGACACAACTAGAATTGCAATAATCAGGTTACAAAGAAAAAGAAAAAGAGGGAAGAAATAAATTCAGTGCTCATTATTGACTTTTTCTTCTTCTTTGTTTTCTTCTGCCCTTCTGAGATGTGATCTTGGTGTCTGAATGCAGCCTGCCCAGGTTGGTGGAGTAGCAAGACTTGTTTCCTTCTTTTTCTTCTTCTTTTGCATCCATGTTTCTGTACGCACGCAAGCCTAGCTGCGGCATGAGGCGATTCGAGGATGCAATGTTACTGGGCTCCCAAAACCACCTCTCTCTATCTCGCAGGGACCTCCTCAGCATCAACAGGGTTTTTTTCTTTTCCTTTTCCTTGTCGAAAGAGTAAAGAATTCAAGACTCGGGAACGACAATTACGCCAACAATTTTGGCCGCCATTCCGTAGTGGCCTATTCTGTTCCCTTGATCCAGATGAGAGATAGAGAGATGACGGGTTTCGTATCCGACAAAGAGAAGAGAGAGGTGGGGGACAAGAGAAGAAGAGGGACCACGGCTCAGGATGCTGAAGGCAGGCCCCGCCGTGCAGATTGTGTACATGGACAGGATACTACCGCCCAGTGAAGAGTCAAACATCCACCTTCTTGAGCTTTTTTTCTTCCCCCAGCGGTCCTCGGCACATACACACAAGCCGTCATCCTATCTTGCCAGCCAGCATGCCTCCTGATCTTCCTCAGCTATCGCCATCGAACATAAACACCCCCCCCCCCCCCTCTCCTTCAAAGCTGCTTCAAAGCTGCTCGCTAGATGTTGACGGGTCCTGTCGTCTGGCAATCAGAGAGGGAGAAAAGAAGAGGAGAAAAAGAAGAAGAAGGAAGAGAATGAGGGTTTGTTCTCCTTGCTTTCTCTCATTTCTTTCCCTTCTCTCTTCCATTAACCCCACCGCGACCGTTCCCTCTCGGCTTCAAGCCTCTTCATCCGTGCCTCCTCATTTCCATCATCTTGTACCAGTGCATCCCCGCCGCGTCTTTTTCTCTTGCCTGCTCTCCCACCATCGAGCCCGTCGTCGGTGCGCCGCTTCATGACCCCACCGCCCATTCCCGCGAGCCGCTGTGTCTCTTTGAGTAGCCTCTCGCGGTTCCTCGCCTCACGCTCCGCCGCGTGTGGGTCTTTTGAGGTGGGCCCGCTGCTCGCTGGGGCCTGTGACATCCGCCGGTCCGCGGCGGGACCCTTGGGTGGTGGCAGGCTTCTGGACGAAGATGGAGGGGCAGGCTTGCTGGTGGTCATGGCGGTAGCGGTGCTGTTATTGTTGTTGTTGTTGTTGAAGATGGAAAAGTTCTTGGAGATGCCACCTCGCGGCCCTGTGGGTGGGTTGAAGTCCTTGACCTCTGTTGGTGTAGCTGTCATGGACGAGGGCTCCGTCGGCGTGGGCGGCTCCGCGGTGCTGTGCTTGCTGCGGTGCCTCTCACGGTCTCGTTCTCGGTCTCGGTCGCGGCCACGCTCACGGTCGTGTTCTCGGTCTCGGTCACGCCTTCGATCCCGGTCTTTGCCCTCCCGATCCCTATCGCGGTCAGACCGGTCCGAGCGCTCGTGCTCGCGATCACGATCTCGGTGTCTCGATCTTCGCTTGGAATCACGGTCATCCTCGGCGTCTCGATCACGGTCGCGGTCTCGCTCGCGGTCTCTATCACGGTCTCTGTCCCGGTCTCTGTCTCGCTCGCGCCGCTTCTCCGAGTCGCGATCCTTACGTCGGCTTGACTTGCGCGACCCAGCAGGCGACGCAGATCTCGATCGGCCACCGCCATACTTGTCATCTCTCGACTGCTGCTGCTCGTCGTCGTCGTCGTTGTTGTTATTATCGTCGTCGTGATACTTCTTGCTGCTGCGATGATGGCGGTGCCGCCGGTCCTTGTCGTAGTCGCCGCGCTCCTCGGCATCCTCGACCGAGCGGCGGTGGTGGCTCCTACGCTTCCGGTCCCTGCGCTCTCGGCTGTGGCTCTGCGACCTCGACTGAACAGTGGACTCCTCGCGGTCCCTAGTACGACGGTCACGGTCCCTGTCACGGTGGTATCGATCCCGCTCGGCTGGACTGCGACTGCTGGTCTGGTCACGCTCACGACCACGGTGGTCGGGTTCGACTGCGGCCCCTCTGCGCTTAGCCGTGCTGCTTGCGACGGAATCACTCCTGGACCTACGACGATTGCGGTCATCATCCACCGGTGGCGTGGCCATGCTGCCATTTGCACTCAAGACACCTGGGCTCTGGACCCTATTCGCCTCGCTACCAGGAATCTGGTAGCCTCGCGCCCGGAGGGTCTTAAGACTAGTGTTCGGCAGGCCGTTGCGCATGGCCTTGGGGCCCTTTGGTGCATTGAGGGGCACGTCGGGCACAGGGGAGGAAGCTGCTGCTGCTGCTGCTGCTGCTGCTGCTGCTGCTGGCGGTGGCATGCCTCCGAAGCTGCCTCCTCGTTGATGATAGTTGCCCAACATGGGGGGTCCATTGAACCTCATACGCGCATCTCCTGGATTTGGGCCCATGCCAGACGCATCATCTGACTGCACTGTCTCGATTGCGGAAAGTTGTTGTTGCTGACCAGGACCATCTGCTGCATCTTGTCCATCTGGGGTGCTGGTGGTGATGGTTCCCTCAGCCTTGACGCTGTCGGCCACGTTCTGGCCATCTCCAGTCTTCTCTGCATCTTGCTGGTGTTCGCCGCCTTCCTCGCTCGTCTGAGGACGAAGTGTGCGACCAAATTCGTCCACATTCTTGCCCACCTCGGCTTCAGCAGATGGAGATGTGGATGATACGTTCTGGACGGGTTGGGAGGCATGGGAGGGGCCCTGGGCCATCATGTTGGAACCGTATTGCTGCTGCTGGTGGTTCATGTGGTTGTTCTGGCCCTGGTAGTTGCCTTGCTGTCCGTATCCATAACTGCCGCCGCGGCCAAAGTTGTTGCCGTAACCACCAGCACTACCACGGCCTCGGCCGCGGCCGCGAAAGTAGCCTCCTCTGCCGCGGAAGTCATTGTACTGGTTGTGAGGGCCAAAATTACCTTGATTGTATCCTGTGTGGTAGCCAGAGTTAAAAGTTCCATAATCACCGTTACCCATGCCAGAAGCATTTGGATGATTGTAATTATTCTGGCCGTTATTCCATGATTGTGGTCCGCTCCAGTTCTCTTCGGTGCCAACACCACCACTGAACCCTCCCATGCCGCCGTTCATCATGCTCATGTCCATGCCTGGCGCACCGAAGCCACTGTTCATCTGGTACATGTTCATCATCGAGGGGTCCATGTTCATGCCGGGCATGCCTGCCACACAAAGAAACGAGAGAGAAAAACAGTCAGCGTTTGAACTTGTATCATGATAATGATGGTGGTGATGATGAATTGTTGTGGTGATGATGAATTGTTGTGCTGATGATCAGGGACGAGTTAGATGTTGAAGTAGATGGATGGTTGAACTCACCCATCATAGGGAAACCGAAACCATTGGGCGCCATCCCGTTCTGCATGGCCATCATCATCTGCATCTGGTTCATCTGGCCAAAATCACCTCCACCCAGGTTCATGTTGGGAAACTGTCCGTTCATGCCGTTGAAACCGAATGCATTTGGAAAGGCAGCAGCAGGCTTCTGCTGGTCGTCCACATTTTCGATCTCGCCGCCCTCGTTCGACTCCCCTGGAGCTGCTGCCTCGGCACTGTCCCTCTCTTCGTTCTGCTCACCGCGGACTTCGAGCTGCTGCTGCTCTTCGCCCTCGGCTTCTCCCGCGCCCTGTTCGCCAGCCAGTGCAGTCTGCTTCCCAGGTTAGAATCCTAGAATGGCACATGAGACAGTCTACATAGAACACATACCTCGTCCTCAGCAGGTGGTGGCGGTAAGGTCTCCTGGTCCTCCGTCGCCGCAGCAGTGGCCGCGTCCTGTCCAGCAGAGGGACCATATTGTTGCAACTCAGTTGCCTGTCCGTCGCCCTGTGCAGACACATCGTCCGCAGGAGCTGCCTGCCGTACAGCAGACACATTTTCGGGAGGTGCAGGGATAGCACTAGGTCGGGCATCAATAGGTGTGATGGGGGTTATAGGCGTGACGTCCTTGGCTTGTGAGCTGTCTCGCTTCTTCTCGGCGGTCTTAAGGAAGGCTCTTGTCGTCATGCGAAGCTTGTTGTTGGGCTTGCAGTCATCGGCGGAGACGGGGTTGTGTTCGCAGACGGGGCAGGTGGATGGCAGCGTCAATTTGCCTGTCATTGTCAGTCGAGACGAGAGAGGGGAGGGAGAGAGGGAGGGAGGGTGAGAGGGTGAGAGGAAAGGGGTTAAAAGGCATACAGTTCTCGCAGATCATCTGCTCGCAGCAGGGGGTCTTGAAGGCGTTGACGGCCAGCTTGCTGCAGATGGCGCAGCGGAGCTTGAAGGGCACCTCGTCCTGTGGCAGCGAGCTAGTGAGAGGGCAGAGGTCAGTAGGCAGTGGTCGAGAAGCGCCTCAGAGGCTGCGAGGCTGCGAGGTTGGGAGTTTGGGGCGGAGTTTGGGGCGGAGGGGCATTGACATACCTGATGAGCTCGGCCAGGGCAGAAGTGACCGTCACGTAATTGGCTGCCATGGTGACGGGCTCTGCGACAGGAGGAGAGAGGAGAGAGAGGACGAGGAAGGAAGAGGAAGGACTGTTCGCATGTGCAGTGGGAGAACTGCGGCGCGGGGTGCAACAGAAGGGCAGCACCAAACAGTCGCCTTCCGTTTGTTCAGAAGAATGAGTCCTGCAAAAAGTGTCTCTCCATCTGTAAGACACTCTGCTTCAGCTGCTGTTGATAAAAGAATAAGAACGCGACGCAGTCTGTGGCTGAGAGAACGAGAAGAAGGGTTGGCTTTTGGAGAGGTGCGTCCTTGTCGTTTTCGCCTTGGGTGACGCGAGCCGTGGGCCCTGGTCTGGTTCTCTTGCGCGGGCTGATGCAACTGTGCAAATTCTCAACCTACTTTGGGGCAAGGGTCTTCCGCCTGCAGGAGCACGGACCATGCCCTCCCGCCTTATCAGCTAGCCGTTAGAGCCGTTATGCATGATGGAGAAATCGTCGCTTCTTCACATGGAGTTTGGAAGAGGAAAGCAAAGGGATTTTACAGATTGTGACCCTTCTAGAAGATACAACAATCTGCTAGCCAGGTCCATGCTGTACTGGGCGACATCTGTTTGCAATGATAACAACATGAACAAAAGAGATATTTGTTGCCTTTGAAAAACACCCACTTACAGTATAACCAAACTCTCCACCAATACTGGGGAGCAAGAAGCCATGCCTTGAAAAAGAAAGTAGGATTCGCTGTCTGATCAACATAAAACTTCAATACGATATTATCCCCCAAGTGACCTGCCCCTTGAGACCTATCACTCCCCCCTTTCCTAAAACATAACAGTGAATGCAGATGCTTGCCTGATCGAGCCCACAACCGCCCTCGTGGCCATTTCCCCTACCCCATCGTCCTCTTGATCATCATCATCATCGTACACAGTACTGCCTCTTCACCGTACCCTCCTTCACTAGCAGCCCATCCAGCCATCCACACACACAAACACCACCGTCTTCTTCTCCCAGCTCTCATTTAACCTATCCACCCTAACAAGCACAACCTTCCTTGCCAGCCTGGTCTCGAGGACCGCTCAGGTTCACCCTCTGTTCCTCGCCTCCCCTGCTGACGGCATTTGAGGCGCCCGCCCCCCTAGCACTCTTCAGCGATGTCTCCGGGATGGCGTTGGCGATTGCCGTGAACACCTCCGTAACGTTGTGCCCTGTCTTGGCGCTCGTCTCGAAGAACAGCAGCCCTTCCTCCTCCGCATATGCCTTGGCCTCCTCGGTGCTGACCTTCCTCGCATCGCCACCGTCGTCCGCCCCAGCAACCGCACCATCATCATCATCGTCCCCACCAGCAGGTGCGCCGCCGCCCGAGGAGGCGCTCGTCAGGTCCAGCTTGTTCCCGACCAGGGCAATCACGATGCCCGGACTCGCCTGGCGCTGCAGCTCGGCGACCCAGTGCTTGGCCTTGATGAGGCTGGTGGGCTTGGTGAGATCGTACACCACGAGGGCGGCCTGCGCGTTGCGGTAGTACATGGGCGCCAGCGAGGCGAAGCGCTCCTGGCCCGCCGTGTCCCAGATTTCAAATTTGATGGTGCGAGTCGGCAGGCTGCACTTTTGCGTCAGGAATGCCGCCCCGATCGTCGGCTCCTTGTTCTCCTGGAAGTCGTTGTTCACAAAGCGCAGCACTAGAGACGACTTGCCCACCGCCGCCTCGCCAAGCAGCACGAGCTTGACGCTGCTCGAGGGTTTGGGCGCGTTGGAGTCTGCCATTTTTTTCTCTTTATTTTTTGCTTTTTTCTTCCGAGGTCGTATGTGTTAAAGTGTGTGTGTGTGGTTTAAGAGACCGTTTCGTTGGGAGGAGGTGGCGGTCTTGTCTGTCTGTCTGTCTGATGGAGCTGCTGTTGGTGGAGCTTTTTGTATGTCGTCGGAAGATGGCGGGGAGGTGTTTTCGAGATATTCGTTATCGCTGGAATTGGATGGGGAACGGAGAATTGAGATTGATGGTACAGCGTCGGCAGCTGTTGAGATTGATTGTGTGGTAATGATGATGGTTGGTGAGAAGGAAGGAAAGTTGGGCGATGGCTGTGTTGGGTGGGGGGTCTGGTTGCTGGGTGTGTCGGTTGGAAGTTGCCTTATGCCTTACGCCTTGTGCCTGTGAACAGCGTCTGGCCTGCTTCAGCGTGACGTCTGGTCCCACTGCGGCGCCTGTAACGCAATGCCTCACTGGGCTGGTCATTCTTATCTTATCCGCTAATGACGCGCGATTGTGGCTGCCTCAAGCTGAGTTCGCGCCACCTGGCTGAGCTTCGAGATCACGGCTCTCTTTATATGCCTTCCAAAATTGTTACAGTTATAAATCTGATACCAAAATAATGAGATCTATGTTACTATTTAGGGGTGGAATTGAACTTGGACGCAGTTGCAAGAAAGGACTGACGCCGAATCAATAGGCAAGGGCCCAGTCGACCCGAGCGTGCCGGTGTAAAGAAAACTACCGCGAAAGAGGATCGAGATGACATAACAGAATGAAAGAAGAAGAAAAAAATCTCATACTTCTTTCCAGAGGTCTCGAAATTAAAGAAGACGAGTTGTCTAATTGTTGTTCTCTGTCTGAAAAAATAGTGGAAGGGAGTAATACCCTTGTAACTGTACCACAACCTCATGATCCACCTGTATTCCCTGTCCTAAGTTCGACATGACTGGCCACCCCAACATTGCCACAACAATACTAGCAGGATGAAGTTCTACCCAGCGGCAACAGTGGGATCTTGCGAGTTTATTGTAAGGTCGGATGCAGTACAGAGATTTACTCGAATAGCGCTGGCATGGTTATAGTCCACAAGATCCTTTCCCTAGCAGGCTAGTTTTCAAGCATATCCGACATATTCAACATAAACGATATGAAGCACGAGATTTCTGTATTAGCAAGACTGATCAGTGCCCCTCTCATAAGATATAGTCTCCCAGAATGCGGACTACCTTCTTTATTACGTAGCCTAAGGAAGTTCACCGTGCCACCTGTCGAGATCGGGCTCGATACAAACAATGATGTTGATATATTTCGAGTACCATGTCCGACCTTCCCCAGAGAAGACGGCGGCTGAGTTAGGCCGAGACTGGTCAGTAACACTCACTCAAGCAGACGTTCCTCCCTCCTCTTCCCAAGATGCCAAATTATAGTCGACAATATCTAGGCAAGAACATTCCGGTGATTATTTGTCTGCGTATGATCGTGCATTATCCAAGTAGACTACGGCAGCGTAACGTTGGTCTTTCCCAGTACTTTGAGCCCTGCGTCTTGTCCGGGGCCGACGTGAGCTCTGGCCTTCTCACACGTGCTTATGATCCGGCGTGACTATCAAGGCCTTGCCCGCGTGACATGCGGAAAAGCCAGCCTACAAACATAATGCTGGGCTGTCCTCTCCAGTTAGTATATAGCAGGAATCTAAAGTTAGGGGTTTGAAGCGCGCATTTCGCAGTTAGCCTCTGCGCACAAAGAAGGCCTTGATTAGCAGATGGCTGAGTACATACTTGAAGAGTTAATATTTGGCAGAACGAAAAACCAAATTAATATAAGAAAGTACCTACCTCGTTTTGATGATCTTCAATGCTCCCACTAAGGATCACTCATACCCTACGCTTCGCTTAATCGATCAAGCACAATCACAATACCCAAGATTTCTCTTAACAAGACAAGCCCTTCCACACATGACCGGTAGTATGAATTTTGTGCGCAGAACATAACCTTGTCACTTCAAATACTGCAAATTATGCATCATTGATCACTTCCACTTCAATTTCTTAAGGAACAGACGGAAGTAGCAGCCAAGTCGCAAGGTACTTAGCCATCAGCTCTTACGACGGCAGTCCCGACTCCTTGTGTGCTTGCCTTGTTTGTGAAGTCACTCTTACCTTCAGACAAGAACTGCACAGACAAATCCGTACACCGCAGCTCCAACCCTGTTTCATAAGAGACACGTGTCGCTCACGTGTTTCCGGCCTTCAGGATTCGGATCCAAGTGTTCTTTTTCAAGATAGTCAAGCTCGCGAATGCACGTCTTCGAATGATGTCTTCGTTGTTTGGGACAGAAGTGGAACACGCTAGCTTACCACTGGCATAGCAGACTATCCACCCAACCATCCAGCTGATTGGCAGGCGCGACAACGGGGGAGCCACGAGCCCCTCCACGAGTCTTCCCTAGGCTTGAGATCCTTATCTTATCTGCTAATCCCTGCTCAGCCAAAAAAAAATAAAAAATAAAAAATAAACAATAAAAAAAGTCCTAAACCAGAAAGTACCCTCGTCTTAAGGCGGCTTGAAGATTTTGATTTCATCCAACCTTGGAATCTTTCCTTCTAGTAAATCACCGGATTTCAGTTACTGTACACCAATCTGTTCTTGCCATTCCCTATGTGTGGTGGTTCTTGGCGCTTGCCAGTGGAATAGGCAAGCACTCGCCCCCATATTAAATTCAGCAGCGCCAACGCGCTCGAACCTCATCAAGACGCGACCAAGATGGCCAACACGAAGAAGAACCTGTTCGACGAGGATGGCTCGGACGATGGCATTAGCAGCGCCGGCAAAGACTTCCATGGTGCAGGCGCTGCCGACCTGAAGATCAATGAGGAGTATGCACGCCGCTTCGAGCACAACAAGAAGCGCGCAGAGATGCATAGACGTACGCCCCCCCCCCCCTTCTTTTCCGTCCTTCCTCGCCCTTTGCAATATAGCCCCTACTAACTGAGTATCTGGTAACGATGATAATAGTCGAGGAAAAGTACAAAACACGAGCCTCCAACGGCCGAGACGATGATGAGGACGATGACGAGGACTCCTCCTCAGACGAGACGGAGGATGAGGAGGGCTTCCTAGCCACCGAGGAGCTCGACGCCGAGATCTCCGCCACTCTCCAGGCCATCAAGAACAAAGACCCCAGGATCTACGACAAGGAGGCCAAGTTCTTCCGCTCCATAGACGAGGAGGACGGCGGGGCCGCTACGCCCAAGGAGAAGAAGACCAAGCCCATGTTCCTGCACGACTATCACCGCGAGCGCTACATGGCGGGCGACACTGGCGCGGACGAAGAGGAGGCAGCGGCGCCCAGGACGTTCGTGCAGGAGCAGGCGGATTTGAAGAAGAACATCCTGGCCGAGATCAATGCTGCGGCCGACGAGGACGACGATGAGGACGACGAGGATGCGTTCATCAAGGCGAAGCCCGGCGCCAAGATGACCCAGACGACCGAGGGCGGCGTAGTGCACCCGTCGCGGCAGGAGAGAATCAAGCCCAAGGACGTGGACCCGTCGCTCGCCGACAAAGACCCGGAGCTGTACCTATCCAACTTCATGGCGTCGAGGGCGTGGGCCTCAGGGGACGGCGGGAACAAGTGGCAGGCGTTCGAGTCAGACGAGGGGGAGGGCAACGACGACGCCGACGAGTGGGAGACGGCCTATAACCTCCGCTTTGAGGATCCGGCCAAGAGCAACGAGATGCTCATGTCGTACTCGCGTAAGGTCGTCGAGGCACGTACGGTCCGGCGGGAGGAGCTCAAGGGCAGGAAGCGCCAGCGCGAGCTAGAAAAGGAGAGAAAAGCCGAGGAGAAGAGGCTGCGGCACGAGGAGCGCGCCAGGTTAAAACGCCTCAAAATCGAGGAGGCCGAGGAGAAACTCAAGAAGATCAAGAAGGCAGCCGGCCTCAAGGGCAAGGAGCTCAGGGACGACGAGTGGATGCAGCTGCTCGACGGCACCTGGGAGAACGACCAGTGGGAGGAGGAGATGAACAGGCGCTTCGGCGAGGCTTATTACGCAGAGGCGGATGAGGGCTCGGGTTCGGATGCGGAGGACGAAGAGGGCGACGACAACGACGACGGCGGCAAGTCGAACAAGAAGAAAAAGCCCAAGAAGCCAAAGTGGGATGACGACATCGACATCAAGGATATCATGCCCGACTTTGAGGACGAAGAGAGCAAGCCCAAGATCAGCCTATCCGACTTGGAAGCCGAGGGCGAGGAGCAAAATGAAGGGAACGACGACGACGACGACGACGACGACGACGACGACGACGACGACGACGGAGACAAAGACGAAGACGGATCGCGCCCCTCCAAGAAGAAGCGCAAGACAACCAAGGACCACAAGGCCGAGCGCCAGGCCGCCAAGCGCACCGCCCGCCAGGAGCGCGCCAAGCTCGAGGCCCTCGTCGACGCGCGCATGGAGCTCGACGACCCCACCGTCCTCTCCACCTCCCGCAAGAACGCCACCAAACCTTCCTCGTCCTCCTCCGCGCCCGCAGCAGCAGCCTTCCGCTACCGCGAGACCAGCCCCCAGTCCTTCGGCCTCACGGCCCGCGACATTCTGCTCGCGCCCTCGGACGCCGCGCTCAACGAGTTTGCGGGCCTCAAGAAGCTGGCCACGTGGCGCGACGCCGACAAGAAGAAGAAGGACAAGAAGCGGCTCGGCAAGAAGGCCCGGCTGCGGGAGTGGCGGCGCGAGGTCTTTGGTAGGGAGTTTGAGCACTCGGGCCCTACTTTTGGGTTCGGCGGGGTGGGAGGAGAGGGTGGTGAGGAGGCGGCGGAGGAGGAGGCGGCAGACGGGAGGGCTGGGGAGGGCAAGAAGAAGAGGAAGAGGTCCAAGGGGAAAAAGAAGGCTACCTCTGCTGCGTAATTCCAGAAACCAGATACCAAACTTATATCCTCACTCCATAGCCTTCACAAGGCATGATGTACATTTCATTCCTTTTCCAAACCCCGTCCGTCTCTTCTCGTAAAGCACCTCAAGTGTGTAAGAATTTCTAGGACAGCTTGATTTTGACAATAAGCTACTGAGACCCAACCGCCGATGAAAAAGGCAAAAGAGGTACAAGATCGGCCATCCAATCTCTGTATCGCCATGCGCCCGTGTTCCCCAGTATTTCCAGATGCATGACTTGACTCCGGGCCCTTTTAATATTATCAATTCGCCGGTTTCCCCCTTCCCCCCTTTCCCACCCCGGGATCCAAACACTGCCTGAAGACTCCAAGCCCCATCCCAAAAGCATACCGACCACTTCACTTCAATACATTCAAGTACGTACATGTCTGATAAGAAACTGTTGTTTAAACCATGGAAACAGATTGGGTATGCTCTCTCTCGGTTCCTGTCTTTCTCTCTCTTCCCTGCGCCTCAAGTCGAGGCTCTTCAGATATCATCATCCCCTAGTGACCGCCATTCAAACCACCTCGTCCAGCACCGTTCCCAGTGCCAAACAGGGTACCGTATGCATCAACGCCCCCTAGTCCACTAAAGTCTGGAACGCTCGGCGCCTCAAAGTCCATGAACCAGGACGCTGAGCCGGCATCATGGTTATGACCCCAGATTGAGGCTTGCGAGGGGGCGTTGTGATGACCACCGTCGGCGCTCGTTCCCGCAGCACCTCCAGCAGAACCATGACTTTCTTCTCTTGCACCGCTGGCGCTGTTCTCAGCCCCATTCCACTCTGAAAGACCTTCCATCATGGCCGCCGTGGCGGACGCATCTATATTGGCGCCGACGTTGTAGGTTCCTATGCCTAACAAGGACTGCCGAGCCATCCCGCCCGGCATGGCAAGCTGCATGCTGTTGAGCAGATCCTGCGCGCTTAAGCCGTGCGCGTAGTGTTGCTGACCGCCAAACTGTCCGTGTCCAACATTCAGAGGGGATATGGGAGAGAGGGCTGCGGCGTAGGCCCCAGATTGCGGGAGGTTGGCGAGCAGGTCCCTGAAGCCCGGCGAGGCGCTGCTTGCGCCGGCCATGGTGACCCCGGGCATAAATGGGCTCTGCTGCTGCTGGAGCCCGGCCAACTGTGCTGCTGCTGCCGCCGCTGCCGCCGCTGCCGTGCTATCTGTCAGGACTGGGTCCAGCTGGTGCCTGCTGCCGCGGTGTTCGCGCCCGTCGCGCCCGCGGGAGTGAATGCTGCCACGCTTGCCAGCAGGCCCTTTCGTCTTGCCCGATATAGATTTCGACCGGACTGAGCCATCTCGGCTCTGAGAAGGGGGAAACTCTGTAATGTATTCCTCCACAGTGCGCAGCTCCGACTTCTGCTCGAGAGCCGCGTCCTCACCCTCCTCCTTCTTTTTGTGGATGGCCGGGTCGGCAAAATCGGACTGTGACACGCCGTGCGGGTAGCGGTCAAACCAGTCACCGTACTGGAAGATAGAGGCGATGGACGGCGAGCTCCCGTTGGGCAGATTCCCACGGACAGACGTCTCGGCGCAGTTGCGAAATTGGTCCCGCAGGTTGTCTATCATGTAGCTAAACATGCCCCAGTAGCGTTTCATCCTGGAGAGAAAGTTGATGTTGATGCCGAGGTTGTGCCTCGAGTTAGCCTGGATGGTGGGATTGCTGGTATACGAGCCAATCACATGGACAGTGCTCGAGAGGAAGGCACAGTAGCCGACAAAGGGAGCGGTGACGAAATAAGATTCGGATTCCTTGAGGATCTCCGAGATTCGGTCGGCTGCGTCGTAAGCCTTCTTGCCAGCATTAATGACGAATGGTGTAGGTGGTACTTCGGCGGTGTTGGCGCTACTCGGAGACGTTGCGAACCGGTTGAGGAACAGGATGTTCTGTTGTATGGCAATGTGTAGGAGGATGAACTGGTTCGCCAACGACTCTGTGTCGTGCACATGTAGGTTGGCCGAGTTATAGACAAGGGATTCTGGCAGGGAGGTTGCCATCTCCTCGGCCTCGTTGGCCAGCCTCGTATACTCCGAGTCAGGGTCCCACAACGACTTGACGTCCAGGTCCTTGCCGCCCTGGTTCATGTGACTGACTATGCGGCCCCAGATCGATATAGCCTTGATGAGGTATGCGGCCACGCCCATGTTCTCTTTGGCATTGGATGCCTCGGCCCCATCTTCGGCACCGGCGGCACCTGGGACCTCGCCTTGTAGGTTCTCGGTCAGTGCCGGCATGTCCAGCTGGAAGTTCTTCTCCTTGACGGGTAAGGGGATCCGGAGCATCTCTTCCTTTATGAAGCTCGGTCGATCTCTTCCCGACGAGTGGAATCGGTCCATCAGGAAGCATGCCCACATAGTCCTGCGCCGGATCTCTCGGTCCACAAAGCTGAGGGGCACATTCGGTCTGGCAGGGTCGTGGTCGAGATCCTTGTGCAGCTGGAGTGCGAATGCCATTCGTATGGCCTGCCCACCCAGTGCCCAGCTTCGGGAGCCCTGGCAGGTAGCAAATTCGTGCAGCCCGAGTATAAGGAGGCATATCAAGATGGTGATGTTGGACCAATCGTATCGCTTGTTGACAATGTCACGCGCAGTCGACGCCCATTCTTCGCCTCGTAGGTACTCTGGCCTCTTCTTGGTCGTCAGCTCCGGGTGGTTGGAGAACCTGGCGGCTATCGCGCAGACAGAGAGAACGAGCACGGGGGGTAGCGCGCCAGCTCTAAGATGTGTGTCAGCTTGGCCTACGATCCGATGATCTAGTGACCATGAATGAATAGGGGAAGTGGCGGAAACGGCTCACCTAAGCTTTCTCATAAAACTTGGCTTATGGAGTATATGGTAGGCTTGGCCGTAGACGTGGTCAAAGAACACGTCGGCGAGGTGTTCCTGAATATCTCTCGAGGGTAGAGCGCCCAGGCCCTCCTGCAACAACCTCGTCTCTTCGCTCTCGTGGACGCTTAACAGCAGGTTGGGGTCGGCTGGGTTTCCGAGGCTCTGTTTCTTTGGGGTCTTTGCCCACGAATCAAGATCGGGGCCAGCAAAAGCCTCATCCGCGCCGCGCTTCTTTGGACCCTTGCCAGAACTCGCGGTTCCAGGAATGGCAGGCCGGACGTTTGCACGGGGGACGGATGATGCGATGCCTTCCTGCTCGTTTCTGGGGACGGCCTTGATGATGCGCTCCTCCATTCGCTTCAGGCGCTTGTCCAGCATGGCCATGTAGTCGGTCCGAGGGGCAGCCTTGCGTGTCGAGTGCTTATAGACGCAGGGCACTCTGCCGCGCGTGCAGTGCTTGCAGGCGGGCTTCTCGCCTGAGCAGCGGACCTTCTTCCTCCTACAGGCGGTGCAGGCCAGGGGCAGTCTCTTGCGCTCCTTGCCAGCCTTGGTCTTCAGCTCACTCCATGCCGGGGCCGAGTCGGCCTTGTCCTCCCTGGGCTTGCCGCCCAGATCGGTCCCGTCACCGGGCTCGAAGCTCAGGCCGAACTCGTCCGACAAGGGGTCGCCGAAGCGGTTCCCCTGGGGGTGGCCTCCTGGGCTGTCTTCATCCGAGCCCTCCATGCTCGACCGTGCTGGCGACGAGCCGGTCCCTGCTGCAACAGGCATGCGTACTGTGATGGACTGGGCTGGTGGTGGCTCGAGGCCCGGCCCTGAGGACGGCATGGGCTGCTGCTGCTGCTGCTGCTCTGGGTCGGCGAACAACCCTGGGGCATGTTCCCCGCCGCTCAGGGGCCCAAGCGACGACGACTGGTCTGGCGAAAGGCCGTGTTGATAAGGAAAGTCGTCCAACTCAGCAGCAAAATGCAATGTGGTAGCCAGGTGGCTATGCGGCGGAAAGGAGTCTGCGCCAAAGAGCTGGTCGCTGGTGTGCTCGACACGAAAGGCGTCTTGTGCAGTCAGGTCGTGGCCGGGAGCGACAAGACTTTCATATGGATCCAGGTGCAAGTGAGCAGGGAGGGGCTTGGTATCGAGCCGAGATGGAGCCGCTGACATGTCGTTTGCTAACGGAACAGCAACCTGCAAGGACTTTGCTGATCAACGGCCTGGCAGGTTTAGGTTGCGGGTGGTCGGACTAAAAGAGGAGAGCATCTGCAGGGTTTCTGGGAAGGGCCTCTCTCGATTCGGCGACGCCTCGGAGAGCTGGTCAAGCCTCTGTTCCGGATCCTGCACCGAGTTGGGGGAGAGGAACAAAGAGAGGAAACGCAGGCCGTCCCTTTAGGCCGACGTCGAATGGGTCTCTCTTGCGGGGTTAGGTGTGTCAGTATGTGCGGTCGTATGCGTGCGTATGTGAGTGTGTGCGCGTGCGTGTGCGTGTGGGTGGGTGAGTGTGAGTGGGTGGGTGAGAGTGTGTGTGGGTGTGGTAATGGCAGTGTGATGCAGAGGATGTCGAGCCCCTCCTACCGAGAACGAGCCAGGTATGGAAGCTGGTCCCACCCCCTGGTGACGGTGTTGCTCGCGACAAAGGTCGAGAGGAGTTGAGGACGACTTCTTTTTTTCTTCTCTTTTTCTACGCTCATCCCTCTAGAAATGTCCACACGCACAGGGGGGGCTTTGATACACTACAGAACAAGCCCCAGAAGTCGAAGTATGTCCAGATGAAAAGGACATTGAACAAGAAAGAAGAAAGAGAGAAAGAAAGCAAGAAAAGAAGAGAAATAACGAAGGAGTCTGGGTGAAGAACAGAGGGAAAATGTTCGGATGCTTCACCCAGGCCAGAGAGTCCGCACGCAGACTACGACCAGCAGAAGCAAAGGCTCAGCACGACCGAGGTGAAAATAAACACGACAAGTCCTTAATTCTTCTTCCTGGAGGTCGATGCCGATCGCCCCGAGGGTTCTTTTTCCCCAAGGTCGCAGACGCGCGAGACTTGGGAGAGGGAAACTGGCGGTAATTCTGGGGGAGGAGACAAACGATTTTGGGTTGAGTGGATAATGAAGAGGATCTGGTTGGTTGGACATTGGCAGAGCTTGGTAGGCACGCAGCGGAGAATCGACGGCACCACACTAGTTTTACTAAGTACAGGCTGTACTGTACTGTACTGTTCCTTCCTCCCCTCTCTCCCCCCTGCAGTGTAGTAGCGCCCCAGTGCCGAGGAAGGAGGGGAGGCTTCTTACCTTCTCCACAGCTGCAGCCCACCCCTGTCCTCACAGCATCCCCTGTCCCTACCCATCATCATACTATGGTACAACGTAGTAGTACAAAAAGGAAGCCACGGTCCTGCAGCGCAACGCACAAGCCGCTGCAGTTAGGAAGCAGCATGGCAGGGAGGTGAACAAGGGAGCCCCCTATTTCCCAGAGCAATGCTTGTGTTTGTGCTTGTGCTGTGCTGTGCTGTGCTGTGCTAAGTGTGCTTCTGAAATGTGCATCTGCACCTGTATCTGCATCTGCACCTGCGCGTTCCGCCCGTTCTTGAGGTCTCGCTAGGAGAGGGGCGAACAGGGGGCGAGGGTTTCGCCGGATGACCCGTCTCGGCGGTCAAGAGTGGGGGGAGAGGGGGGGAGGAGAAGTACCATTTAGAGTGTATCGTTCTATAGCAGGTACCTACTTATTGCACAGTTTCCACTCCAAATATGCGGGGAGCCTCTAGTGTGGGAGGGTCCCTCTGCTTTTTGCGCCGCTGGGGGGGTTTTCTCTTTCTTCTACCACTACTGTAGTGTGTACGTATGTACCTTTATGTACGAGCAGTCTCCTCCCTACTCATAATAGAAAAAATCATGCATATGCGGATGCTACTTCCGAGGTTCTGATTTTTTGTTGTCGGTTTTTTCTTCACCCTTCCTGGTTTTGTCAAGAGAGAAAAAATGTGTGTATGTGAAAAGAAGAAAAAGGGAAAAAAGAAGAAAGAAAACCTTGCAGGCTTCGATCACAGCCCCCTGAATATTCCCTCTGATGACGGATAAAAAGAAGAAGAAGAAAAAGAAGAAAGAAGGAAACAGACAGCAACCTGATTTTCATCGATCGGAGGAGAGATGGGATGGATGAATGTCTCAGCCAATGGCTTGCCAGCATTCCCAGTTCCAACAATTGAGGGTGCTTGTCATTTGGTCGTAGGCGGGAGGGAGGGAGGGTGTGTGTCACAGACACCCTACAGGCAATAAAAGCCCGCGCCGTACTGTGTAAATTCCCCACTGGCTAGCGTTGGACAAGGGCTAGCGAGACGTCCATACTGGGGTCTACGGCCGTGCACACCACTGTCCACAAGCACTTGACAAGTATAAGGCCTAGAGCAACAGGGTGTGAACACTAAGCCGACGCGGGATGATTTACTGAACAGACACGCCTGGTATGGTTTGATTGGCTTCTTGGTAGGAAAAAGCAACAGCAACTACAACAGCGAAAAGAAAAGCAGAAGACGAAAAAAGGACGAGGACAGAAGTAAGTGAGAAAAGAGAGGATCTGAAATTATACACGCGAGGTAACATCGACAGGCATTCTCAGCCAACCAACGCACTATAACACTTCCTCGGTCAGATAGGCCAAGAGAGGGGTCACCATCTACCCTTATATAGAGAGCGGTTCATCCTCGGCCGGATCTACGTCAGTGATCTGTTGCGATTTGGTACCGATAAACAAGCAATTTTCAGTTTCAAGTAGTCTACAACTTTATGGAAGAAACTTGATAAGAGACAAATTAAGCTGGCCCCTCTTGTTCATGCCCAGCACAGCGTGTCTCCCCCCCCCCTTCTCTGTGCTATCAATCAACTCACGACTAATAACGAGAGTTTTAAAGTAGCAGTCCTAGATGATCTAGCCTCACTTATCTCTCTCTCCATTCCTGAGCAATTAATCCTTTGTCGAAGCTACTCAAGTTGAGGTACAAGCCATCCATCGTTCGTCAATACGACAGGTCCGACAGCATGCTTGGTTGTCAGCTGATTGGCCATCAATAGGTGGGCAAAAAAAAAAAACCAAAAAAAAAAACCCAAAAAAAAACCAAAAAAAAAAAAACAGCACGAATGGTTCATGCAGCTGCACTTCTCCCGGCCGGTTATGCATAATACCGAAGATCCCGGAGGCGCGACAAAACAAAGGAAACCCTCACCAAAGACCGCGCTTCTCAGTCATTTGGCGATGATGTGTTCACTCCGCTTTGTTGCAAGTATGAGCTCGTTGACGTCTTGTTGACGTCCAGACCGGTGCTATTCCCACGTTATAGCTCGACTGTCGTTTCATGCACCCCCAAGTTGGATAAGTGAGCACATAAGGACCATCCTTCCAAAGGGCTAACTCTGCGCTGCATCAGGCGGAGAGGGGTTTACTGCACGGGCTTTGCCCCAGCGTGACAAGCTCGAAGCTGTCAAAACAAGCTGTCATCTTCTCCAGGCTTGCCAAGGTGTCAGTTGCTGCGGAATACACATTAGATCACTTCGAGAATGCAGGGAGAGAGTTGGGCGTGCTGAATAATCTGTCGCCTCAAGGCAACAACATCGTGATTCCGTATGTAAACAAATGATCACTACATCGTAAATAGTCTTTGCTCCAAGAAGCTGAATATTTGTCTGGGCGCCAAATACTGTTGTGTATAACATGGCATGCACAGGGCCTGCCACCAAGATGTATTCATCTGCAGTAAGAGATACAATGTCAAGACTGTTTCTCCATGGGATGTGTCCAGCAATCGCGACAGGTGAAGGCCTGCTGAGTTCTGACAAGGGGTGCTCAGGACCTGACCTCGGAACCGACGGTGCTTCTCTTCAGGGGATTGACGGAGAGGGCTTGGGACCCACGCGGCTATAAAGCATGTTCCCTTGAGCACGCGGTCTGGCGGCCCATGACTACGAAATTTAAGGATCCGTCCAGAATTTGGAAACGAGGCTCGTGACTCGGGCTTAGGACAATCTCGTCTACGCCATATTTCAATGTGATGTTGTTGTAGTCGCTCATTTCATTTTTATTTTATTTAACCTTTTTTATAGGCAAGGTAAATCCTGACCATCGTGGTACTGTTTAATCTGTTGACCCTTTCTCAGCAATTTATAATCGGTACTTTGGCCAGTATGGTGACTCGACCTGCTGGGATTCGACGCATCAAAATATGAGATGACGATCAGTGGGTTATGGTCACTTGAGAAGGATGGGCTTCCAGGGAGAATTCGTGGCCCAGTACATAGTACACACAGTGGGAAGGGTGGTTGGGGTCGAAAGAACGGTCCGTGGCGGTCCTGCGGTAGATACCCTGCAAGGCTTACATAACGCCAATCAGCCTCCACCTCTTTCTCCTAGTCGGCCCCACCTTACCCCAGGTTCTACCTTTCAGGGTAAGGATGGTATTTACTAGTATGATATGTTTCAGTCATGTTTGTGCGGGGTATCCTAGTTCTCTTGTACAAAATGCAATATCATGCATACAGCCCATCCCATGTACAGTAGCGAGAAGACACTATAGTATTAGTCTGGTTGTAAGGGATGCATCAACGTGAGGTGCTTTATTTTTTTTTAAAAGAGGTCTGAACCGACCCGTCGGTTCCCAATTCTGCACTATAACCGCTTGGGGCCCTCTTCCGAAAGATCAAGAGGCTATTAGTTTGGTAGGTTGTCCCATCCAAACCGGGATGTGGAGGCATAACAACACGGCCACCAAGCAAAAACGACTGAAGGGGGGAAAAGTTCGAGTTTGGGCGAGACCTTGGCAATCGCCCAATCATTTACTGTCATTGATAACCACCTAGTGGCCACATGAGGCTTGGTTGAATCTGCGAGATCAAGGTCGGCCCCCCGTCGGATCCACACTCTTCTTTCGTGGTGGCGGACGCAGTCTTGCTTTTTCCTATCTATCTGCAAGCAGCTGTCTCAACTTAGGGGGTCCTGCAGCGCCTCAGTCAACCCTGAGTGGCTCTGTTTGGCACTGTATCTATATATTGTACTGTCTGCATAGCATATCGTGGCGTTCATCTGTTGCTTACTTTTGCCTATGAGTGTCAATATCGAAGAAACTGTCTTATCTTAAACCCACACCTTCAAAATTGTGTGTGAGTCTTTCAGCCTCACGCCTCAAAGTTTCAGACCATCAATTTAATTTCACTTCAACAACAGGAGAAAAGATGCGTCTAGACCGAGTGTTTTCTTTAGGAATTATTCCTATTCCTCGAAATGCCCCTACCCAGGCAGATCGCAACCCTGATAAGCAACATCAAGAACGTTCCAGCCGTAACCAGGTTCTAGTGGTGAAGATCTCAAAGCAGCCCTTTTGCCCGGCTGAGAGACAAATACTTGGCTTGACCATCTCCGCTTTTTAAGCTCTTGGCGTGTGGTGTCTGTGAGCTCTCCACCCCCTCCAATGAGCAGGAAAACGTCACCACCAGCCCACGAGACCTTCCATGGGCCTCATGGCGAGACCTTTACCCTCCACCGTCTGCATCCGAGGTCTTAGCTCTCTTATTGTATTGAACACAAGACACATTACCGTGTACTTTCAGGACAAGAAACGGAGAAAACAAGACACGAAAATGAAAAGGAAACAGGGGAGGAAAAGAAAAGAGGAAGAAGGTAAAAGTCGACTGTTCGAACCCTGGTTACGCGTCTGCATCTGCGTCAGCATATTTGCATCCCTGTACACACTCACAGCAACAGATAAGAGACTTTCCAGTCATCTTTCTCTTCATCTCTTGGCCCCCTCCCGCCATGAGCCCGTAATTTGGTTCTACTACATATCAAGCACAGTGGTATGTACCGTAAAACCACGAAGCTGCATCCACATATTGACAAGGAGCCAGTGCTGTTTTCTCTGCTTTTTTCTTGTACGTAGCCGTCCAGCTGCTTCATCTATATTACGATGTGTACTACGCCTGAAGCCGCCGCCCTTTCTATCATTTTTCTTTTTCGTCAGACGGCTGCTAGCCTGTCGGTTGCGAGACCGTGCGCACGTCTTACCTTTGGTTTTCCCCCCCTCGTACGCCCGCCGAATTGTTCGTCACCATTCGATTTTTTTTCTTTTCCTTTGCTTTCTTTTCTTCTTCGAGGGTGTTACTTTGACTCTGTCCTTGGGAATGCCTCTGCATCCTACTGTTAAAAATCCAGCCTGTGTCGTCGACGTACAGGTGGCTTGCATCGGATGTTGTGTGCCGTTGCGAAAGGTATCACATACAACCTTGGACGCCCTCCTCATAGGACCAACCCAACCACTGCTGCTAGGACTGATTGACTCTGCTATATGGTATCGAACCAAAAGGAACTCTCTTGCTAGTCTAGGCGAGAATGTCTATGACGGACTAGCTAGCCAACCCTACTCCCTGTTCGTCATGAGAACTGGGAGAGGGCCTTCTCGACACAGGAGCTCATAAGACCGTGTCTTGCAACCTTGCTGGTAGTGGTGAGGCTATGTCTCTACTCATTTCTTATCCTCAGCTCCCGATCGTAGAATTCGCTGACGTCGGTCTATCGTTGTTTTTGCCGTGAGAAAAAGGAGAAGGAAGGAAGGGGGGGAAAAGAAACAAAAAGCATGTCCTGTTACTCAGAAAAATACACACATCTTCCCTGCCCACTCAACGCAGACGAGGAACGGAGTCCGCCTCCAAGAACACCTGAAGGAGATTGTTTTTCTGTCCCCCCCCCCCCCAAAACCCATCAACGCCACTCGGCTTCCGTCATACCGCTTCGACGACAACAGGACATACAGACTGCATAAAGCCAAGTCTAGTCCATCCCGTCCCCCCCAAGAAGCGTAAAAAGAAAAGGCGAACTGCATTTTGAGAGTTCCCTCCCTTCTCTCTCTTCTCTGCCTTCCCATGGCGTGGACACCACACAGCAGCATGCTCCTCCCCCAACACATGGGATGCACTCATCGGCACAGGTGCAGGGGCCATATTCTGCTCAAAACACGCAGTAGCTGAGACCATGTTACGTTGGGGGAAGAAGAGGAACGACTGTGTGGAAAGGGAAGGGGGCAAGGCTTGCGAGCATGCTGAGCCCCATAAAATGGATGGATGGATGCTTCTGTGTCTTCTGTCGCACCGCGTCAGCCTGACAACAGCCTGACCTCTCACATTGTACAGCCAGAGTCATCAACCGAGCTTTGGTGGTGACCAAGCCAGCTGTATGTATGTGCCCGGATGGGTTGCCAGGGTCTTGCGGCGCTGCTGTGGGCCAGAGCGAGGCCTGACGAGGTTGCACTACCTGGGAGGGACCCAAATGATTATTTGCTGCGCACTCCTTGGGGCGCCGAGTACCTTGTTTCCCTTCTATCTTGCAGCCCTGTGAGTGGTCGACGACTTTGTGCTACAGTGCTTGCAGGGCACACGCGTCTTCGTACAAGACGGGACAAGGGAAGAAAAATGAGACGTGGGACGGGTCGTATACTCTGTATGGGAAATCATCTTCAAGGTGTTGGCCATGAGAGCCAGAACAGCCACCGGAAGGGCCTTTTTTTCTTTCTTTTTCTTCTTCCTTTGGTCCAACTTCTTGCCGTTTCTGACCGTGGATAAGACTCTATCCAGTCCATGATAGGGAATGTTTGACTGGAAGAAGCTTACATGAAATCTCCCACAGAATTCAAAAAGAAGACGATGCCTAAATGTCCCGCGCCTTCCCAGTACAGCGTTGGGTTCCAAAACCCAAACGCACTCGTTTGCCATCCAAACAAGACTCTCGACAGCTCTCAGAAAAGGCTGCGAATTCCCGCCTGTTCTGTTACACGCCTATACCTTGGAAAGAAGGTGTGTTTTGTGTGTCCTTGGAGAGCCCTCCTGTCGCGCAACCTTGCCAGCCTCACTTTGCTTGCTCCTGCATTTCAGAGAGGGCTCTCAAGGGCCAGGCTTGGCTACCGGCAGGTTTCCCCAAAAGGCAGGATATCAGAGGCACCCATGTGATTTCTCGGCAGTGCGACGGCAAGGCCTGCAGTTTCCCACTGGGCCGAGCCGGGTTACGCAAAGACACAACGAGGTGCTGCTGGGCACGAATGATGCCAGCTCATCAGAGCCTGACTCAAGTTCTGTCACTTTGTGAAGGCCACCAACAAATTGAAGAAAGAGAAAAGGAACTGTTTTTGCCATGTACCTTCGAGTCATTTGGAAGGAGCGAATTTTATCCTGCGTTCTGGACTGATCAAGACATACATCGTCAAATAGGTAGTCATGAATCAGGTGCGTGCTGTCCGCGCAGAAATTCCCCAACCAACAGCCATCACCGTTCTACAAGAATTTACTATTCTTTCCCACCTTGGCACAAAGCATGACTCTTGTCCACTGGCCCTTCTTCCTGCACGACATCTCCCTCCCCTTCCCCTTCCAACGGCTTGCTGCATAATATTTTGCCTTCCTGACGCCTTGTATGTAGACATGTGACTCTTGTGCGCCATAGCCTGAGCTGGGAGGGCTGTCGAGGGTCTATTCATGCCGGGAGCCAGAGCTGGTGACTGGCCGAGGGCCGTGCCTGTGCGAATCATTTTTTTTTTTTTTTTTGAAGGGGCACAAATACAGTGCAGTAAATAACCAGAAAAGGGGCGTAGATCACTTGCTACAGTGCCCACAACCAGTATCACCAAGAGACGGTCCGAGGAAAGCAGCACTGGATCAGGCCAAAGTCTGGTGGTCAGTGAGCACGACATCCTCTTCCTCCACAACAAACAACCCTTTCAAAACAGTTCAGAACTAACCTCCCCCCCTCCCCCCCCCCCACACCAATATGATCGAAGGGGAAGGGAAGCCAGAAATGGTCCAAGGGCTCGCTTGAGTAGAGGCGAGAACGAAGGATTGCAGGACTTGAGTACACGGTGATTATCATCGCGATGATGGATCGAGCCATCGATCGCCTGAGCAACGGCACGAGCGGGTGGGTGTATCTTGTGCAAAGAATAAGGTAACTAGCTTGAACACAGCCTGGTCTCAGCCTGGACGATGACGATGACGAGCAGGCTGCCCCCCCCCCAACCTTTCTCCCCCCCCTCTTTCCTTTTCCCTCCCTCGATTTCTTCTTTCTCTCTATTCCTCCTCCACCTTCCCACACTATAAACGGCCAGTGTGATCAATCCACCCATCACCTCTTCCCCCTCCCCTCTCTCAAGGCTCGGCTCGATTCCGAATCTGGGATGACCATGACGGGTCTCGCATGACCCTCTGTCTGGCCCTCACGGGCCCACCGAGACCTTCTCCCGTTTTAGTGATCACTCATTTTCGTCGAAGTAGCAAGGACCAAGTCAAGTAGGGCGTGCAGGACAGACAGAATCGATTTGAGATTTTTTC
Source organism: Cryphonectria parasitica EP155 (assembly GCF_011745365.1). Lineage (NCBI taxonomy): Eukaryota > Fungi > Ascomycota > Sordariomycetes > Diaporthales > Cryphonectriaceae > Cryphonectria > Cryphonectria parasitica. The sequence continues at coordinate 2,874,317 of NW_024468909.1, forward strand.
TTCTTCTTCTTCTTCTTCCCCCATTGTACCAAGTGATGCAAGACAAAGACCGCTAACCAACGCCCGAGAGTCCAACATGCTATGCAATAACACAGAAAAAACAGAAAAAAAAAAAAAAAAAGGGCCAGAAAAGAAGAAGAAAAGGAGAAACAAGGATGAGGAGGAATCTTGTAGAGTGGATATCCTCTCCCAGTAAACAGAACCCCAAACTCGCAGGCTATGCTGGCTTCATGGTTGTCATCCAAGTCTCACCAAGGCACCGTCTTCCCTTCCTCCAAGGTGTCACCTTGGCACAGATTTAGGCAGCCTCCTATGGATGCCTCGTGTTCTCCCAATCCACTCCATGTATGACCGCAACCGCACGCGTACATGGAACATCTAGAAACCCCTCGCTTGGATGCAGGAGTATCCAAGTCGCATCCGCCCGCCTCCCCCTCGCCCAACATCTCATTCATCACCACGCTCGCTGCCCCGATCGACATACACAGGAATCCCGTAGACACAAACAGCGCCCGCATTTAGATATTTGAACTTGCAGACCCCCGAGTTTCTCGCCAGAGCCACAGCCTCTGGCAAGGACGCAGCGCCGTATTCGCAAACAAGCTCACCACTCGACCCACCCTCCTCGTCCAACTGGCTAGGCGGCGGCGGACCTCTCTTGCGCGATGCTGACCGCGCCCTCTTGCTGTTGCCACCCGCAGCAGCAGTATTAGCCGCCTCCTCCGCAGCGGCAGCCTTGCCAGCCTGCCTCTCGAGGTGGGCCTGGAAGGTTCCCTTCTTCACCAGCCCCCACTCCTCATACAGCCTGCCCGTGTACACGTCGATGTCCTTGTCCGTGACGTCCCACAGTGTGCCCACGACGGCAGGGCACCCTGCGAGCATATAGCTCCAGACCAACCCGTAGACCTCAAAGTCACCCACATTCGTCAGCGACGCAGAGCTGCACCCCATGAGCAGCGTCGTCGCGCGGCATTTGTCAAGGCGACGGATTTGGCGGTTGCGAATATACTGTGCGCCTCCGCCGTGACCCATGTAGAGGACAATGTCAGAAGAAGAGAGAGCTGTCTCAAACTCCGCTTCCGTTGGTGCCTTTCTCTGAATGCTCTTCCAAGAGGAGTTTAGGGATGAGGCCAAGGGGGCCTCGAAAGCTGCCTGCGTAGTCTTGAGGTCGCCACTGGGGTTCAGTATGTAGGTGCCGTCATTGACAGAGACATGATGGCCATTCTTGTCGTCACAGGAGGATGATTTTTGCTCGAGGATGAGCCTTCTGAGGCAGGCCAGAGAGGGAACTCGAGATACAGCGAGACCCTGGAGGCAGGGCATAGACTCCCACGGGAATGTGTGCAGGGTTTTGTCCAGAATAAGAATTGTGTGGCTTCTCGCACCCGCTGTGCCCAGGCTCTTCGCATCTGCATGGTATGAGTGAAGAGCGTCCAGGGTCTCCACCACCATCGTGTCGAAGTCAATCTCGTCGTAAGCGTTGCGTTCTCCGTTGAATTGCAGTATGTCGACGACAAAGTAAAGCAAGTCGTTCAGCATTTCGTCGAAATCACACTCTTCACTAGAAGCATCTCCGAGCCCGATGAAAAGCTCGAGAATCCTCGTGTCGAGAGCAACCTTGGATACTGCCGGCTTGGTGGTCTTCTTTCCCCGGACATGGCGGCGTGATGGCAAGTGTTTGTCGAGAATGTTCTGAAAGCTCGTATGGAACTTGGACACAAGCTCGGGATGCCTCTGATGCTGAGAGAAGATCCCCTTGAATCCACCCAGCCAGTCCGATTCGATCTTCTCCAGCAGCTCTTTCAGCTCCACATCCAAGGCCTGCCGCTCAGCCCACCATGCTGTTTTGGCGCCTTTGACCGAGAAGTCGCGTTTGTCATGGCAAGTTGCATTTGCGCGCTTGATGATGTCGAGGAGCTTCGTGCGGCCTTCGTGGAAGTTGAAGACCTGGTTGTCGGCATCATGCGCGGCCGCACGCTCCAGTGGCAATCGGATGACGAACGGGCTCTGACCAGCCTGTAATTTCGAAATGCATAGGTCGTGCTTATTGTCGCTGAGGGAGATGGAGATGGCACTCCACTCCTGAGGGATGATGTCGATGAATTCTCGCTGGAATTTGGTCATGTCAACCACAGGACTCAAGCTCATCCGTCTCATCTCCGACGACCTAATCTCTTCAGGCCACTCCAAGCCAGCTCTCCCAGAACTCTTCTCAGACAGGAGCGCTTTGACCTCTCTTCTCCAGGTCAGATTTCGACCCATCTCCACGGAGCAGGTCGCATAGCCTGGATGGCCGAGAACACCAGCTTTTCGAGACACAGACGACGCGGCCGAAAGGAGAATCACTACAGTCTGTAGTGTACACAATATCCCATGAACCTGTCTGCCGTCGCCCATGGTGGAGGCCAAAGCGTGTGCCTCCAAAAGGTATCCTCGAGCCTCCCGCAAATTCTCGAGGTAGCTCTGCGAAACTGATTTGGCTGGGTCTCGGGCGTTCGGAGACGCAGCCAGAGCTCGGACAGGAGAGGCTTTGATAAGCGAGAAGCGATCGACTTTGTCGGAATTGAGGACGCCAACGGATGGGAATGATAATGGCGATTCTTGGATCACAGAACAGACAGCGTCCTTTGACATCTGGTCCATACTCTGTCCCAACAAAGATTTTGCTGTTGTGACCAGTTCTGACAACAGGTGGGATGTAAGGCTGGAAGAATGGCGAGCCTCCTGCAGGAGCTGCCACGCCCCGGCCCAATCGTTCTTATGAACCTTGGAAGTTGCCTTCTCAACCAATACAGAGGCTCTGATGGACATCAGGTGTGCATCTGCATCCTCAGCCTTCGTGTCAGCTGTGGTTGATGGTAGGCTCGTCGCAACACTCTTCTTTGGCGCGGCCCTGGAGACTGGTCCTCTGGTGGGGACTGGAGCTCGGGCTCTGCGAGAGGCCGGTGCGGGCTTCTCCCTGACGGGCAAATTGCTCGCTTTCTTCTGGATGGCGACGACATTTGGTAAGTCGGCAGTAACCTCCTTGGTGCATTTATCAACACCCTCCATTCTCTTGACCATAATCCCAGCAGTCTCAAGCATGCTCTCCTCAGACTCGAAGTCTCTAGCTTCGCGATAGATTGTGCTGAGTTGACAACAGAGACTGACGAGTTTGCCGGAGAATTCGGAGCGATCAAGTGTGGCCTCGACTTTGCTCGCTGATTGCAGTGCGTCTTCGAACTTATTTGCTCTGGCAAAGATCAAGGACAACCAGACATTGCATTCAGCGAGATATGCTTTTGCGTCAGCAACTTCCGCCACCTTCTGCGCTTGCTCGGCGTAATAGACCGTCTCCTGGTACATCCCAAGATGTGCATAGGTATTCGACAAGAACAAAAGGCCTCTCAGCACTGGATATGCTAGCTTCCAGGCCTCTGGGCCAGAAATTCTTGGTGGCTCGGCCTTGCTCTTGCTCTCCACCGCCGCCTCGGACAAGCTGACGTCCAACTTCGAAGCAGACTCTTCCATAGAATTGTCTAGCTTATCCTGCGTGAGTTGTTCCAGTCGGGCCCACTCCTGGAAGAGGACGCGACTGGCATTTCTTGCATGGGTCAGAGCACATGGTGCGTCTCCTCGACCAAGAGCCACAGCAGACCATAGTAGGGATGCATGAGCCATCATCATTTTGTGCACTCTTGAGCGGCTGGAGAGATCTATCGCCGAGCCAGCCTCCTTTGCTTGGTGGAGGAGCTCGTCTGCCTTTTCGATATTGCCGATCTCGATGAAGTACTCAGCATGGAATAGCAAGAAGCGCACCATCTCTTCGTTCGGCCGTGGTCGCGTCGGATGGGAGGGCTGCAGAGCTTGCTGGAAAATGGCAGCGGCCTTTGCAGACTGTCCCAGATTTGTGAGCTGCAAAGCCAGTGCAGCGGAAATTTGCAGGTTGAGAGCAGTGTCTGTCTCCATCGACTGGGCTCCAAAATCAGCTGCTAGTTGCAAGGTCTCCAACAGTAGGGTATTGTGATTCGAAAGCCGCGCAGCGTCTGCAATAGATTGTAAATGTTCTTGTAGTCCTGCAACATCATCAATCCGTTGGGCAAGGTCTATTGAATCCTTAGAGCTGTCGATGATAGTCCGCCAGGCCGAGATGGACTTCTCCAACTGTTCGTAGTCCGGCGTCGGACGGGCGAGCGCGATCGTTGATGCTGACAGCGCCTTCATATGTGCCACAGAGGCTTTCAGGCCAGCATCTTTCCCCAGATCCACCTCATCACTGATAGAAGCGGCAGCCTCGACTTGTTCTTGGATCAATCTGAGTTGTGGCTCGTTTCCGATATTTGCGATCAACAATCGTAATAGGATCCTCAGCCTGCGCACTGGAAATTGCTCTGCAGGACAAAGTTCTAGGAGATTCTCGACGGTGGGATCCGAAAGGCCGAGGTATGTTCCCTTCTTCGAGACAGCGCATTCGAATCCAAATTCAAGGGCAGCGAGACGTTCCGGATCTTCCAAGTACAGAGTCCAGTCGATATGGACCCTCTCCAGTCGGGTGATGCATCGAATTGACCAAGCCAGTGATTCGACGTCGTGATCCACCGCCCACGCTTTCCGAGGCGGTAAGGTCTCCAGGGCGTGGGTGACGGATGTCAGAGCGCCGTCCTCGATATGGAGTCCTCTCAGAGTCTGCAAAGATGCCAGGGCGTGTTCAGGTTTTCCCAAGTCTTTGTACAGCTCACTCATCCGCTCGAGTTTGTAGTTTACTTGGGCCTTTTCTCTCTCCTTTTTAGGGCGGTCTTTGACGCAATCAATCGAACGGCGCAGAGCCTTCAGTGCATAAGCGAAAGTCGTTCCGTTCTTTGTCGGTCTGGGTTCTACAGCAATAAAGCTGGAATGCTGCATGTAGTAAAGATGCGAAACTTTGGCGTAGTATTGATCTGCAGGGTCGGCGGATACGTGGCCGTCAAGGCTGTCGAGAAGGTTCAGACAGTCTTGCAAGGGCGCATCCAGCTTATCCCAGGTAGACCGCTTCTCATCGATGATGGTCTTGGCCACCATCAATGCGGAGTCCAGCACTGGGGAAGCTGAACCGCCCAGTACAGCACGGCGTTGCTCATATCGTAAGACCTCCTTGGTTTTATCGGCTGAAGACGGTCGTTTTCCCAACCACCGGAGGCAGAATCTCGGCAACTGAAGGATCAAGGCCTCCAGCGCTTCACAAACAACTTTTTCTGGGTGGTATTTCCTGCCTTCGTCGTCTCTTAGGTTCCCAACCAAGACATGCGTGGCTGACTTGCGCACCAGGACCAGGCTCTCAAGTAGCTCATCCAGCTCGGCACTGTCACCTCGAAGGGGCCCCTGGAGACCGTCAAGCACCTCCTTCAGCAAGGCGTCCTGAGACGACGGTTGCCTCCAAATCACATGTAGTCGTTGGGCCAGTAGCAGTGCTGATATCGAGAAGCATTTGGCTGCCGAATCTCGAGCCCGGTTCATCATCTGGCTGTTTTTCTCTGCCCATGCCATCGCTTCACTATGTTGTCCCGAGTCCTGCGCCAATTTTCCCAATATTTGATATATGCTAGACAGTGGTGACTTCAAAGACTTGGAAGGTTGAAGATTATGCCGACAGATTTCGTCGAAAGTGTTGTTGAAGGCGGCGAGGCAAGTTTTATAGAGCGCAGCCCCCCCTGTTCCAGTGCGGCGAGCGCAGGCCGCAATGCATTTTGAGAGCGGCGAAAGGATGTCCTTGTCCACCTCTGCCTTGTGACCCGCCAGTTTCCACCAGTGGAGTCGGGTCTGAAGGGCGATCGTCTGGAGCTCAAGTGCAGAGACAGGTGGGATACTGAGCCTGGGCTCCAAAGCTGCGTCGTCTTCTGTCGTTGATATACTTGGCACAAGGGCTAGGAACAGCTGCGAGGTCGTTTCCAGCTGACGTGCTGCTTTCAGTTTCTCTGCCTCACTCGTCTCCGCTGACAGGAGCAGTAGATTGACCGGTGATGCTTTATTAGTCCCTCGGAGGAACGGCAGGGCAGCCTCGATGTCCATCGGCCGGTTCAGATTGGACAGAATCCTGAGCACCTGCATTTGTGTTGCAATGACTAGAGGTAATATTTGTCCAGAAGCGTTGACATTTCCAAAATCCAAAATCTCTGCCAGGCTCAGCACACTCGGGGAAGCCTTGGCAGCCTTCTTTTCGGTCCCGGACAGCTCAGTCAGCCTTCTCTTCAGGACCCGGAGCTCCTTCACGGCATGTTCCGTCAGCCCCAAGCTGATGAGCTTTCCGACAAGGGACGACAAGCCGGCTTCGAGCTGCAGATTCGAGAGGTTGATCTTGCCCCCGCCCTCTAGATATCGCAGTGCAGAGAAAGCAACACGGGCACACTCGACGGTGGACAAGCAGCCGGTCGAGGCGTTCGGGACAGGCTTCGCGGGTCTCGCAGACTTCTTGGTGACCTCGGGCGATGTAGATACTGTGTTAAGATCACGCGGTCGCATCGGGGTCATGGGCGCCGAGTTCGATCGTCGGATGCGCCTCCGGGCCGGCGTCTTCGTCACATCGTCCTCTGCAGTTGCCGCCCTCCGTGGCGTCGGTGGTACCTGGGCTCTGGCAGCATCGCCGAGGGACTTCAACGTCGCGTTAATGACATGTGTTGCCAGTAAAGCCTTCTCTTTTGCTGAAAGTTCTGGTTTTTCCCCTCCTGTCGCCCGCTTGCCGCCCGTTCTTGGTGTTGTTCCATTCTGCTTTATTTTTGTGGATGCTCGGGCCGTTTTCGATGTTGTGGCGTCTTTCGTAGGCTTAGAGCTGGCATCTGAAGCGTCTGGAAGCAGAAGGGTCTTCAACAGGACTGTTGTTGCAGGCGTGCAGGTCGCGGTCGAAGCAACTGCTGCCTTTGCGGTAGCTGCTTGGTCTTGGAGGGAAGCCATGTAAGAAGGGGGGAAAGCATTAAGAGGCGGAATGCGAAGGATCTTTAAATCATATCATGACCAAGAAGATTGTGCAAGAGAACTCAAAGGGATCCAAAACGTGTTCTAAGAGGGATATAATCTGAAGGCGATGCGCTCAATGTTGAAGATGCTGCTGCTTTGGTATGCGCGCTGTTCAAGCTTTTGGTGACGGGAAGTCAACGGCTGGGGGACGCTGCACGCTGGTTGACCGGGTAACGCCGAGGACCCCCCCTGCAAGGCCTCGAAATTCTGGGCAACCTACTATAGACCTGCTAAACCTTAAAACTTTCAACCACTTCATTGCCTGACCCCTCTAAAGAACCAACAACACCACCACTACCAAAGCCGCAATGGATCGCATGGCAATACGGCAAATAGTCCGCCCACGAGGCTCTCTGAGGCCACCATCCACGACCCGATTCATCCTGCCCAACAAGCGCACCCTCTCCACGGTCCCGCGCATCGCCGAAGTCTCCTTCTGGAAGTCCCTCGTGCCGAAACCTCTCCGACGCGAGAACCGCCATCCATCGAGCCCCAATGCGCCCAAGAAATCCTGGCTCTCCAAGGAATGGAATCCAGCGACATTCTTCATCGTCATATTTCTGCTGATTGGCTCCATGTCGATCCAGATGATCTCCCTGCGGAAGAACTTTGATGCGTTCGTGCGTCGTTCCGATGTGCGCATTGGCCTGTTGAGGGAGGTTGTGGAACGGATCCAGAATGGTGAGGATGTGGATGTCGAGAAGATACTGGGCACGGGCGACCCAGAGACAGAGGCTGCGTGGGAGGAAGTGCTGGAGGAAATTGAGAAAGATGGCGCCCTGAAGAAGGAGAAGAAACAAGACAAGGGCAAGGCGAACGAGGCATCATCACCCGCCATCACGAAGGCCGTGGCCGTTCCCAAGTCCGTAATGGACGCAGCGCCTACGAGAGAAACGCCTGTTGCACAAGAGCCATCGAAGGGGCGCACGGCATATTTTTTCTGAAAATATTGGTCGCTACGCCTTTTGTTCTATCTGTGCAAGATTGGAGGGCGAGGAGTCATCATGACAGAAAGTCTTTGAACACACCACTTCCCTGATCTTCAAGACGTGCCGCCTCGTCTGCGATGTGAGGCTCAGGAGATGATCGCCGCAACGAATTGACCAGCTCTGGGAGCAGGTGCTCTGTGGACATATCTATCCTCACTCCCTCGGCCCCGCCCTGCCCGGCATGTAGGTCGGCCACGAAGGCCTCCTCCCCTCTCACACCGCCCATGTTCACGATGGCTATGGACACCCCTCGATCCTTGGCTCGTTTGACCAGCCTCCATGCCGAGTATGTCGCGAGGGAGGTTGCCAGAATGAGCATCCTGCCGGCTTCATCGACCGCTTGTTCCGCCGCCACCTTGACCTGGGCAGGGATGCTCTCACCAAACATGATGACAGCAGGTTTCAGGATGCCGCCGGTACTCGTCGACTTCCACGCTCCATCCAGGTCAACCTCGACCTTCTGCTGCGACCCATCTGGCGCTGGCGGGGGGGCTGTCAGACAGCTCTGACAGGCCGGATATCTGAACGTTGTGTATGGGGCATCTGGCAGATCGACATCACCATCGGGATTCGTCCTGATCCCCTTTGCCGTCCTCTCCTCAGGGTTCTCGGTGTCCAGCGCACCCGATGCGATCACCTCTTGCAGGAATGAAGCCCAGGCAGGATTGAGCCGTGCGAGCTCCTCCTGGAAGAGATCGCGTGGAAACTCGCGACGGCAGGAGGTACACACCAGGTTCCGCAGATAGCCATGTAGCTCAAGCGTAGGAATTTCAGGGTGTGCTATTGGGTGAAACGAGTCGACGTTTTGCGTGATGACCCTCTTCACCTTGCCGTATCGTGCCAGGTCCCGCACCGCATAGTGACCCGCATTGGGCCGCGCCTTGTGGAGCGTGGTCCATCCCAGGAATGACCGTGCCCAGTAACGCTTCCTGGCCTCGTGAGAGGAGAGAAATTCGTGATAGTAGATGGGTCTGTAGGTCTTATTGAGACGGTACGTGCCGTTATCGCCTCTGTAGTCAGCCAGGCCCGACGCGACTGATAGCCCGGCGCCAGAGAGGACGAGCGTAGAGTCGGACAGGCCTTTCCTGACGGGGATCGGCGAGGTGAGGAACTCGTGAAGTGCGCTGACGGCACCGGACAGTGTGCCCGCTGAGGCAGGAAGAACTGTCGGCGGTGAAAACTTTTCTGTATACGGGATACGGAGGAGAGCTTTCTTCATCATGAGTGGTGGCCTTTTCTGGTCCAGAACCAGAGCTGCAACCCTGTCAAGCTTATATGACGGGGTACGCAAGCCTCCACGTACGCGAGGCTGGCCAAGTGTGCTTGCTGGTTGGTCCAGGAGGAGCCACGGGAGGGGGGTCTTGGCGGTTGCTGCTGTTGCTGTGCTGTGCTATGCTATGCTATGCAATGCAAGGCAATGCAATGCAAGAGGAAATGAGAGACGGCGATTCAGGGTTGTGTTGGGCGCCGGGAGTGTGGTGGGAGTACACCGGGTTCGGAAGTCTGGAAGTCTCACGATGGTGGTGGTGCTGGAATTGGCAAGTGGTTGTCGTCATCATTAGCCATGCTGCGACTCATTGCCTAAGTGACAATTAGCTACAGCAAGCCCCTGTCCGGACCATCAAGCCTTCCCCCATTTCCCGACGCCCCACTGCTAATTGTGGCTTTTTATCTGATAGCACATACTACGTACCACTATACACTTCGTAGCACTATGTATCTACTATGGTACAGCAAGTAAAGTAGTACTACTAATACAGTGAATACTACATACTATATGTATACTAATCTATTGAAGCTCAGTGGTAGCTGCCCCCCCCTGTTGATGGGCTGAAAGAGGTGACATAGAGTTCAGGAGGGTTCTCTTGGCATGTGACATGTTTGCAAAAGTACAGTCTGCACTGTGTCGATTTGTGTATCTGTCTTCTATAAGTTTTTTCTTTTCTTTCCTTTTCAGCAGCATAACATAAAAGAAATGCTTCTAAATAACCTTAAGTAGATATGTTTGGAAGGTTCGAAAGAGATATCGAGGAATTACTCGGTACCATGTTGGCATACATAGATAGTACATTCATTCATTCAGTGTACAGGCAGCATAGTAAACCCTGCTGACAAACAAGAGAAAGAAAAAGAGAGAATTAAAGGAACCCTTCCAGGGGCAGCAGGGTAGGCTATGCATTAGCTCTTCCCCAGCTCAACGGCGGCCTGTAATGCTTGGCATGATGCAACAAGCAGTAAACTTTTTTTTAGCAGGCCATAGTTTTCACACCTCAATTTCACTATGCATTTGTGTTTAGGCTGGGATTTACCAGTCCTTCCACTCTAATTTCTTGACTCACCAAAGTACCTCCAAGCCTGCTCCAAGCTTGTTCCTGCACTTGCATTACCCACAGCACAACACCTCGCCCTGCATTGTGCCTACACACCCACCTTCCCGTCGTTTCGGTTCATCCTTTCCTCTTTCTCCCGCTCACTCCCTTGTACCCTGGTCTGGTCTGGTCTTTTTAAATTTCCATTGTCTTGTTCTGTTCTCGTTCTAGTCTGTACAGTACCATTCCCTTGTCGAGGTCTCAATTGATGCCTCCTATCAGCCCCTCCTTCTCCTCCACCTCCTCGTCCCTGAGGAGGTCGTGCATCCCCTCTGCCCCGACCGCCCACAACCTGTCACAGTGCAACAACAACAGCAGCAGCAGCAGCAGGTATGTAGGCGCACAACTCAGATTCAGGCTCAGGCTCAGGCACAGCCCGGCCCCTCCTTTGGCACCACCAACCTGTGCCTCCATCACCTCGACCTGGCCCTGGGCATCCTTCCGAAACACCGTAAGGACACCTAATCCTCATCGGCTGTTGCAACCTCACCTACCTCAGACACGCGTCTACCAGACCTCCGCCCCCCTGTCTGGCCCTCCCTCCTCCTCCTCCTCCACCTCCACTCCTTTGTCGACTGGCACCTCTTCAAGTACAAGACCGTCGCCAATCTCCCAGCCATTATTCCTCCTACCCTCCTCATCTACACACCAACATAGCCCCCACAGACGACTGCGACCCAATTGGCTGTCTGCAGTCATGGCTACTGCCACCCAGACCCGTACCCATGGTGGCCATCACCATCACCATCATCCCAACGACAATGTCTACCTCACCTCTCAGAACAAGAATGATGCCGGTGTGCGCATCACCCGCATTGGCCTGTACTCCAACCTGGGCATGGCTGTGGCCAAGTTCATTGGCGGCTACATCTTCAATTCCCAGTCCATGATTGCCGACGCCTGGCACTCCCTGACCGATCTCGCCTCCGATGTCCTGACCCTTGCGACCGTTTCCTTCAGCCTGCGACCACCCACCGATAGATATCCGTCGGGGTTCGGCAAGGTCGAGAGTCTGGGCTCGCTGGGCGTCTCGGGCATGTTGCTTGCTGGCGGCATCTTTATGGGCATGAGCAGTCTGGAGTCGCTCTATGCGCACTTCATGATGGATCCTGCCGCCGCCCACGAGCTGCTTCACCACGGCCACGGGCATGCGCACGGTGCGCTATCGATGGGGCCTAGCATTCATGCTGCTTGGCTGGCCGCCGGCACGGTGCTGATCAAGGAATGGCTCTACCATGCGAGTAAGTCTGGACACTTTGGGGAAACTAGAAACCTGAAAAAGAAAAAGAAAAAAAAGAAAGAAAAAAAACAATTCCCGAGGTACCCGTGACAGAAAAGAGAGAAGAGAGCTGCTGTAGGCTAACGAATGACCCCCTAATCTACAGCTATGAAGGTTGCCAAGGAGCGCAAGTCACAGGTCCTCGCCTCGAATGCTATCCACCACCGCGTCGACAGCTGGACCGGCATCGTCACCATGCTGATCATCGTGGGCGCCAACGTCCTCAAGGATGCCACCTGGCTCGATCCCGTCGGTGGTCTCCTCATCTCCTTCCTGGTCATCAAAGGTGGCTGGGGCAATACCCTCTCCTCGCTCTACGAGCTGGCGGATCGCACCATCGACGACGAGGTTAAAAAGTCCGTTCGGCGACAGGCGCAGAAGAGCATCGAGAACATCAGCCAGGGTCACGAGGTGGAGCTGCGCGACGTGTCGGGTATTAAGTCGGGCCAGAACTATCTGATCGATGTCGAGCTTGCTGTTCCCGGCGGCTGGACTGTCGAGGACGTGCGCGAGGTCGAGAGCGCCATCCGCACCCAGATCGGAGCCAAGGTCCGTGGTGTACGCAAGGTCCGCGTCCGGTTTGTGCCCAAGGAGGCAGCGGCTCAGGGTGCCAAGTTTGACGAGTTCATTCCCGGCAGCGTGAGCCCTCAGTCTAGCCCCGAGCCGGAGGAAGAGGAACACAGCAATGGGAATGGCATCCATCACAACAAGCACGACTGAGTTCACACAAGCCTGCCTGCCTCACAGAAACAAGATACCCCCCCTGTTCTGGATTTAATGAATCATGGCAAGAGAGAGAGAAAGAAAGAAAGAGAGAGAGAGAGAGAGAGAGAGAGAGAGAGAGAGAGAGAGAGAAGAGAGAGCGCGCAATGTTGGCTGAAAGGTTTTTTCGAACTGTATTGTACAAATTGGTGGAAACGGAAGGCGTAAATACGCACTGCAGGACTGAAACTACATTGGGCGGCGTTTGGGAGACGGAAAGGGGTGGCAGTCTTGACTATCTGCTCATAGACCTTATGCAGACCTTTTGACGATCGTGAAGAGAGGCCCACTTCGATTTGTTATGGTGTTTTCCTTTTCCTTCCCCCCCCCCTGTAACTTCCAGTCTTTATCTCGTCAGAAGGTATACCGCGATTGCGGCCAAGGACAGCAAACTATCTGTCCATTTTGATCATGATGATCACGCGAGAACTCACCTTGGCTGTCACGGGTTGTGTCGGCACATTGGCGACGATAAGACAGAAGTCGCAGTCTCGTACGAGAATACAGTACGAGAAATAGAAGAAGGATTGCGTTGTCCAACATTGCATGTTCAGGTACCAACCTGTTGTGATTGGTGCGGTAGTTTTGATCAAAACCATCCAGGGGGTTACGTGCATTTTAGCCGGGAGCCGCGCGACCACGACGAGGCTGATTGTCGACCTCTGTTTCTTTTTTTCCCGCAGCCAGCGCAGGGACGATAAATAAAGTGGTGCCCCGCGATTGTCGTGGACAGAAGGGAGAGAGTCAAGCTGCCCCACGTCTGACGTCCCCTGGAAATTGGACCCCGGGACCCTTCTGACATCACTCACTGGCAGCATTCCAGAATCGAGACATTTTCATCTTTTTTGTTCTTTTTATTATTTCCCAGCCTTCACAGAGGTAAAACTTGATAAGATTCAAAAACACTACACATTATACATACAAATTATTGCAAGAAGGAAAAATCAGAAAAATGAGTGACGGCCCGCTATATCTGGGTTTCGACCTGTCGACCCAGCAGCTCAAAGGTTAGTCACTCAGTTGTCCGCGTTCCTTCTTCTTCTCGTCATCCCTCCCACCATCATTCCATAATGAATTTTCTTTTTCTTTTTCTTTTCTTGCTCCTAGGCTGTCAGCCAGACTTTGACCATACTGACTGCCTCCCTCCCACCACTCCTTCAACTTAGCCATCGTGATTCAGTCCGACCTGCACGTCCTGTCCGAGGCCAAGGTCGACTTCGACGCAGACTTTGGCGCCCAGTATGGCCTGACCAAGGGCGTCCTCGTCAACGACGCTGAGGGGGAGGTGTTCGCGCCGGTGGCCATGTGGCTCGAGGCCGTTGACCTCGTGCTGTCGCGCCTGCAAGAGAAGAAGGCGCCGCTGCACCGCGTGAGGGGCATCAGTGGTGCATGCCAGCAGCACGGGAGCGTGTTCTGGGGGCATGAGGCGGAGGCCTTGCTGGCAGGTTTGAAGGGTGATGATGAGAAGAAGGGGCTCAAAGAGCAGCTGGAGAAGGCGTTTAGTCATCCCTATGGTCCTAACTGGCAGGATCATTCAACGCAGAGCCAGTGTGATGAGTTTGATGCTGCGCTGGGGAGCAATAAGAGGCTGGCTGAGGTCACAGGGAGTGCGGCGCACCATGTGAGTGCCCCTCTCCCTCATCTTCTTAACAACTAACTGCATCATGGCCACTTGACGACAGCAATTGCTAACAAATGTGCGTGCGTGCGTGTGTCCACAGAGATTCACCGGCCCTCAGATCCTCCGGCTGCGCAAGAAGCTCCCCAAGATGTACGCCGCCACCTCCCGCATCTCCCTCGTCTCCTCCTGGCTCGCTTCTGTCCTGCTGGGCTCCATTGCGCCCCTCGACATCAGCGACGTCACGGGCATGAACCTCTGGGACATCCCGTTCAACACCTGGAACGAGGACCTCCTCGAGCTCACGGCGGGCTCGCGCGACGACGTCCCCGCCCTGCGCGCCAAGCTCGGCGAGGTCCGGCAAGACGGCGGCGGCAGCATGGGCGCCATCTCCCCATACTATGTCCAGCGCTACGGCTTCTCGCCCGCGTGCCAGGTGGCCCCCTTTACGGGCGACAACCCAGGCACCATCCTGGCGTTACCATTGCGCCCGCTCGACGCCATCGTCAGCCTGGGCACGAGCAGCACGTTCCTCATGATCACGCCCACCTACAAGCCCGACCCGGCGTACCACTTCATGAACCACCCGTGCACCCAGGGCCAGTACATGTTTATGCTGTGCTATAAGAACGGCGGCCTGGCGCGCGAGAAAGTCAGGGACGCGCTGCCGCCGCCCGTTGCCAAGGAGGACAAGGATAGGTGGGCCAACTTCAACAGGGCGGTGCTCAACACGCCGCCGCTGGACGTGCGGGACGCGGCCAAAGATAAAGCAAAGCTGGGGTTGTATTTTTACCTGCCCGAGATCGTGCCCAACATCAAGGCCGGGACATGGCGGTACGAATGCAACCCCGCGGATGGCACGGGTCTGCAGGAGTCCAGCACGAAGTGGACAGCAGAAGAGGACGCCCGCATCATCGTCGAGTCTCAGGCCCTCTCGATGCGCCTGCGCTCGCAGAGCCTGGTGCACCCGCACGAGCAAAAGGGCGAGGGCGAGGGCGCGACGACGACGGGGACAACAACAACACAGCTGCTCCCCGCCCAGCCGCGGCGCATCTACCTCGTCGGCGGCGGCAGCCTCAACCCTGCCATCGCGCGCGTCATGGGCGACGTGCTGGGGTCTGCCGAGGGCGTGTACAAGCTCGACGTGGGCGGGAACGCCTGCGCGCTGGGCGGGGCCTACAAGGCGCTCTGGGCGATGGAGCGCGACGTGGACAAGGGCGAGACGTTTGATGAGCTGATTGGGAAGCGGTGGAAGGAGGAGGGGGCTATCGAGAGGGTTGATGATGGGTACAAGAAGGGGACATTTGAGAGGTATGGGGATGTGCTGGGTGCCTTTGGAGAGATGGAGGAGAGGATCTTGAAGGTGGCGCATAACTGAACAGAGCGAGAAATTGAGACGTTCATTTAAACAGAAAGCAGTTCTGGATTTTGAGGCAGTCGGGAGAGAAGGAAAGTATATAGTCATGCTAGAATACTTGAAAGGAGTTTGTTATAGACTTTCCCCCCCTCCTTCTTCTGTCTCTTTTGATTCACTGTATTCCACACCCTCTTCTTGTCTCACAATCAACTGTCGCTTTCCTACAGGACCGAGTATCTTGGTGTAGCATCCGTGGTATATTTTCTCTCGACTTGAGCATGCAACCTGCTTCAGTACTTGCTGCAGCCTTTACAAGCCCAAAATACTCACTGCTATATACACCATGAAGAGAAAGAAGAAGGTAGAAAGAGGGAGAAGAAGAAGAAAGATCAAACAAGATTGTGCAGCTGTGGGAGTAATGCTAGTTGATAGCCCAGGCAGAGAGTTAATGAAGAATGTATCTAACCTGACAGGTACGCGCTTGTAGATCTCCCCTATACTACGTCACCACACCCATGGAGATCCCTCTCTTCTGTCTCTCTCCTTCCTCCTCCCTCGGACCCCTGCTTTTCTTTCCTTCTTTTCACATGCCATTAATTTCCCAATTCATCACTCTGTTTTTCTCCTCCATTGACTCACTCGTGATCCTTAACTCTCTAAGGCTCACATCAAACAAATCTGATGTAAGGGTTTCAATTCCAATAGCAAGGCAGACAGACACCTCAGAGCAGCTATTTTTTCTTCTTTGCCTTATCTTTCTTGTTCTCTTCACCCAACTGGGGCTGTGAGGAAGGGGAGGGGCAAACATGATTCTCGGCCCAGTTTCCTACCTCGACTGCCTGGTCTTCGTCATCTTCCTAGCACCACAGCTCCTCCTTGACGTCGGCATTCTGCAGACCCTGAGGGTCATACTAGAAGTACTGCCATTCCTAGGTACTACCAAACCCCCAACCCCCCTCTTCAACCCAAAATACACGAGAAAGGAGAGAAACAGGAATAAAAGCTAACGCGCCTATCATCTCACAACAGTCATCCAACTACCCATCACCTTTATTATAGGACACTACCTACTCCCCACCCCACAGCAGCCTGCTTTTGTGCGCCAGGCTTCTGCCTTTGAGGATTTTGTCGTGAGGTGTGTGAGGTATGCATTTGCCAACATCAACCCCAAGGTCGGACGGGTGTTTTTCGGGAAGAAGGTTGCGCTGCCTTGGTTGCGCTGGCGGTTATTGCGCCATGGGTACCTGAGGTCGCCGGTGCACTGGCGAGAGTATCAAGATGTGAGTGATGTTAGCAGCATGAAGTTTATTTCCCTGCTTCATGCTTCTCTACCTGCTAATTTTCACAAATATAAATATATGTATATACATATGCATATATTGAGTCGGAACTGTCTACCTGTATAGCAAGCTGACCAGCCTCTCTGCTCTTCAGAGAAAGATCAAGGGCATCTGGGCTGTTGCCGACCCGGCCAAAAAGGCCGATATTGTCCTCTACTACGCCCACGGTAAAGAAAAGATACAAAATGGAGCCCTCTTCTCCAGTCCTCACCCGTGCCTTCTTTCAATTTACTAAAGTTCTTCTTTTTTTCTTCTCTAGGTGGCGGCTTCAGCATGGGCTCTGCTTACTTCTACCTCGAGTTTCTTCTGAGCTGGCTCAGCCTCATGAGGGACTCTGGGTACAGAAACCCTGCCGTTTTTGGGATCGACTATACCCTCGTGCCGGATTCGTGTTTCCCGACGCAGCTGGACGAGATCGTCACAGGATACGAACATGTCCTCAGCTTTGCCGGCGATCCATCTCGGGTCTGTGTTGCGGGCGACTCGGCCGGAGGGACGTTGATACTCAGCCTGTTATTGCATCTCGCGAACCCAAAGCTGGTCGAAAAGGGGAGGCCGCTGCCTGGAGCCTCCAGGCATCTCGAGAAGCCCGGTATGGCCGCGCTCATCTCGCCGTGGCCGACGCTTCACTCTCCTCTCTATCAAAACAACAGCAGTGACTTCCTTGATGCAGACGCGTTGCAGCTGTACGCATCCCAGTACGCAGGTGGTCCCGAGTTAATCGCTGACCCGTTGGCGTCGCCCGGCAACTGCAAGGATGTGAGATGGTGGAAGGACGCGAGCCCCTCGAGAGGCACCTTGATCGTGTACGGAAAGGAAGAGGTGTTCGCCCCAGAGATAGAGAAGCTGGTCCAGGTACTGCAGAAGGCTGGTACAGATGTGTCGGTCCAGGCGCAAGAAGCCGGTATTCACGCCTGGCCTGTGGCCTCGCTGTTCCTGGGCGACTCGACAGAGCAGAGGCTGAAAGGTCTGAGGAGCATTGTCGGTGAGATGAAGAGGCTCATCAGGCCCGGGAGTCCATAGACAGACTTCTGTGGATTGCAGCAGCAGGCAGCTGTCATGTCAGATTAGATCAAGTAATTTTTTTATTCCGTCATTCGGCGAAGCAGAACCACAAGGGAACCAGAGTGGTGTGCTCGGCTTCTTCGTGGCTGCTGTGAACCGCCTCTGGAAAGTTGATTGCTCTTCTTGTATCATCATTCATGACGGTCATACTCTCTGAAGTCTTTGTGTATGCGTGCGTGCGTGTGTGTGGGTATGTATGTATGTGACACTGGATGGGAAATGGTAGGTACTGGCTTGGTAGGCTCTGCTCGAGTCAGAGCGTGCCCTCAGTTTTGTCTGCCTGCCTTGTTTCTGCCAACAAAGTTGGAATGCGCCCGATGTGGCATCGCGTACTGAATGAAAGTAGGGTCAAAGTTCAACACAGAAACTTGTTCTGGAAGACTGTTGATGTGCTGTAATTCCGTGTACTGCCTACGTGAGCTACGCGTTCTGCCTTGGCATCGCCCTTGCAAACAAACCTCAAGGCATGGCGTAAATCGCTCACCTTCACCATGAGCCATCATGAGGAAGTAGCGTACGATGGTGCGAGGGAATGCTAGAAAGACCAGAGGAGCCAACTGACGGCAGCAGATGGTAGGGGCTGCGCAAAGGATACTGTATTGGCTACCACAAGCCGTAGTGAGACCGGAAGCGGATGGACGGTCGCGACACTTGTCCACGAAATCCACGTGTGCTTCTGCTCATGATTTAGTATTTTCATCGCGGCCTCTCGCGACGAGTCCTGGTCCTTTGAGGTGTGTGCATCGTGGGGAGGGACAGTGCAGCCATAGAGAGAGAGACAAAGCCTTGTCGTCAGAAAAATAATCGAGCAGCGAGAATTTGATGCAGATCTCTAGAAAAACGGCCGGTCCAAAGCAGGGACGATGAGGGAAGGGGACCTTTGCCCGATGAGGGTAAGCGCGCCACCAAAGGCACCCTTACCTGTAGACAGGCACGGCCTGGTTTTGGAGGCCCTGCGATGGTCAGCCTGGTCCGTAACGTGCATATAAGGACGGGGTGTCCCACGGGACAGGAGCTTGCGTACCGTGCACATGCAAACCCCCCCCCCCCTTCACAGGAGGGCTCCAGTGTTCAGCCGCCGCAAGCCCAGCGCACCAACCAGCCTACCAGCCTACCAGCCAAACCATCAACCAGCTTGAAGACCTTAAGCCTACTTTCTCAGAGGAGTCCATCCCTACCCACACCATTCCCGCACCGCCGCACGTTCTTCTCAAAGATCTCATTTGGTCATTTCGACCCTAATCCTTTTCGATTACCGAGATCTTGGAGTCCTTGTCAGACCCCTGAGGAAGAGCACCACATCATCAAATATCGAGACATAAACAAGCTTCAATCGACCATAGCAAAAGCACAGGGTGAAGGGTGAGAGGAAAAGAGGGAGAAAAGAGAGAAACAAATTGTTTCGTTCGACATACTTCCATTAGTCGATGCACTCTCTCCTTTTCTCTGCCTCCTGACTCTTTCCTTCTATCCCTTTTCTCTCTCAGGCCACAGACACTTGAAGCTGCAGCTCTAAGTAAGACTGTCTTGACCCGAGGATCACAGCAAGTGAGCCAACTACACCACCTTTTGCTGTCCAGACTTTCAGCCGTGTCTCGCGTGCGAAAAGTCTGCCCTAGTTTTGGCAACACTTGATCTGAGGCGACTTTGGTCAAGCAAAGAGAGAGAGAGGGTTCAGAAACCGTTGCCAGCGGCTGCCACTGGCATTGACCAAAGAAAGACGGTCCATCAATACTCTCCTGCTCTTCTGTGTGCGTCTTGGTGTGAACGGTGGTTTTTCCTTTGATTGCCATTCAAGGACACACTGTTGCTGGAAAAGTCTTGTCTCTTTTCTTCATCTCTTTTTTTGTGGTGGAAGAAGAGAAGAAGGAGGAACACACAGTTTCTGAAAGGATTCAAGATTTATTAGGACCCCCAGCGCTGCATTAGCCCCGCGTCGGCGGGGTGTGTATTGCTGCAGGCTGCCCCTCCTCTTCACAGGCGATCTCCCTACCAGTGGTTGCACTGCCGCCTGCAGTCAATTTTTTTTATTGGGGGCGGCATCTTTTCCCCAGCAAGTGTGTGCGCTTCCCGGCTGGATTCCTTGGGACTTTCGTCGCAGCCCAGACACCGCCAGGAATTCCTGTACGTGCCCCCACAAAAAAAAGTATAAGGCCCATTGTGCCCTGTTTATTTTAAGGTATTCAAAAAGCTGGGACCGGAACAAAAGCAAGCATGTCTGAAGACGATTACCGGCCTAAATCCCCCAACCTCAACTTCTTTGGTGACCAGGATCAGCCTCAGCAGCAGCAGCAGCAACAACAACCTCTTCACTTTCACCCTGACCCTTCACCGCAATCCCTACGCGTCCAGCCCCCTCCACCGGCCCCGAATTGGTACCAGTCTCCCCAGGACGATCCGTACAGTCACTCTCGCTCTTATTCGTATTCTGCACACGTTCAAAGCCCGACCGACGCTGGCTTCTACTCATACCACCAACACCAGCCCATGAGTGCGACAACTCCCTCTTACAACTCACCGCACTTCCCGCCCCACCAATACCAGCAAAACCAACACCACAACCAGGCACCACAGCAGGCTTATACGGGACCGGAGCAGCAACCCTACTTCCCACCTGTCGTCACGCCACACGGTCTTCAGCACGTAGCCCCCTCCCAGGCCTCTTTTCCCCAGCAGCCAGGCTACGTCAAGCAGGAGAACCCCGACCCCACCAAAGAGGTCAAGACCGAGGCACCAGAGCAACAGCCCAAGATGCCTCCTCGACGTGCGGCGGCGGCAGCGGCAGCAGCAGCAGCCGACCCCCCAATCATCGAGCCTTCCCCGGTCAAGACCAAATTCCCTACTGCACGCATCAAGCGTATCATGCAGGCCGACGAGGAGGTCGGCAAGGTGGCTCAGCAGACGCCCATCGCCGTCGGCAAGGCGCTGGAGCTGTTCATGATCCAGCTGGTCTCCAAGAGCGCAGAGGTCGCGCGGGAGAAGAACTCTAAACGTGTCACCCCCGCTATGCTAAAGCACGTCGTCGAGAACGACGACCAGTGGGACTTTCTCCGAGAGATTGTGAGCAAGGTGGACCCCGAGAAGGAGGGCGCCGGCAGCAAGGGAAAGGGCAAGGCCGAGAGTGACTCGGAGGAGGACTCTGACCAACCCAAGAGGAGAAGGGGCGGCGGGAGGAAGAAGAAGGCTGTATAGGAGGAGGACGACGACGACAACGACGAGGGCAGGTGTAGCGACTCGAAATAGTCGCCAGTGTTTTGGTATGCTGAAGGTCACATCAGAAGAGGGTGGCATACGATACCCAGTACGGAAAATGCGATGGTACTTTTTTTTCTCCCTCACACGAAGGGCGAGTTAGGACTGGACCCTTCACAAGACGCAAGCGAGGAGGGCTTCACCGCTATGGGACACATCCAATCCGTATTGTTATATTATCAGAGTCATCGTAGTGGTCACTTGGTGTGGACTTTGGACGGCCAGAGAAATCTTCAGTCACTCAATATCCACATTGCCAGGGCTCATCAGGGACAGCTTGGCATAATGTCCCATTCCCCTGTATACACATAAAATGGCTCTGACTTTGCCATCCACACGCCATCGTGGAATAATCTTAAAAGGTCTAAGACAAGACAAATCTGGTAACAAATGCCAAATTCGGGACTGCCTGGTCTAGCGGCTTGGTTGGCAGCGGGCTTGAGGCGATCATTACAGGGGATAACAGAAATGGTGTGCATCCATGAATAGGGGCGAAAAATTGGAGATAATTTCAGAGTTCAAGTTCTATACGCGATGATCGACCATGATGTATCTACAATAAGAATAGAAGAGAAGGAGAGAAGAATATGAGCGAGAAAGGAAAAAAAAAAATTTAAAAAAAAATTGCATGCGATCCCCTTGGTCTTGAAGATCCGTGAGCACTGACTGGCTGGCTCTCGAACGTAATATATTTGCCCATAGAGGATTCAGAAAGGATCGAATCCAGTATTGTCTCAAGCATTTCGGCGCTGAAAGGCCTGATTATGGTCCGGGGGTACTAGAACACAGAAGTACAGCAGTGTACCTGCGGCTTAACCACTGGGTAAAAAGTGTCTCACAGCGCGGTAGATTCTGATGCTCGTAAAGACAAAATATGTCGGCAGGATCAAGAAATCAGTTTTCCTGATGAGACTCATCAATAGTACATCAAATAATCATTGGTGAGGATGGGTTCACTGGAAAAGAACTGAGAGAAATGTATTCTTGTAGCATGCTAATGTAGTATGAAATACCATATAGCTGTTAGGTTGAGGCCTGGCATTCTGAGGCTGCCCGGCTGAAAGGACGCCTGTTGGCTGATCCCCAGTGGGCCTGCCTGGGCCCAGTGCGAGTCTGACAAATAGGGCTAACCATAGTACCTCTCTATAGAGGGGGAGGCCCCTACTGTCGAACGTATGTAATAGAGCGTTTATTACTATCCGCACCGTACCGTACCGAACCGTGCCGCGACGCCCGCAGTGCGCGAGACTGACCAGGTGAGCTCTCCTAACTAACCTAAACCAAATACAACATCCTCCCGGGGTCGCTTCCAAGGACAGATCAGGGACTGGACAGTTAATCAATCAGCTTTATTTGCCGACAACACGACCAACCCACCCATCCACCACCCGACGTCCTCGTCCTCGTCGTCGTCCTCCTCCTCCCCCGTTGGAGAACCACAACCACGATCAAGACTTCTACTGTGGCCCTCTGCGAGACATCCCAGACGATGTTGAGCTACCAGCCATGATCAATCATCCGCTCTTGCTACCATACTTTAATGTCGAAAATATATGAAGCAATCCGCGCTCGCGGCCCACATCCCTGTCGCTCCTTTCTCGCGCGCGTTCCTCTTCGAGCACCTTTAGCAGCTTCTACATCACCGGTCCGGACCCTGCGAGCTCCTGGGCGGTGACCTGACTTCGGCCCCTCACACTTCCACCCCCCACAAGCCGGAAGCCGCTGCTGCCTCGAGACAGCTCCCCAGTACCAATGTCGTGGGATCTTTTGCAGCGGTTCATTGACTCGGACGTCTTCAATCAGAACCCTTTTCTTCCCGTATTCTACCTGACGTATGGCCCCTTGGCTCACATGAGTCCCCCCGTCGAGAGAGCGAGAGGGGCCCTGGGAGCTCCCCCGTGTTGCTGTGGACGGATGCTGACAGTCTTGGGGCGCGCAGTCGCTACGCCGAGCATGTTGGAATACACCATATACTATGCTCGAAACTTCGCCAATTCCCTTACGAGGACATCGAGTTCTTCTGTGCGGCCCACCTGAAACCTATCCACATGACCGAGACGGCGCTGACCAGATCTAAACAGTACCGCAATTATGCCACCTAATTGTCAGCATCAACAATGAGTCTATGGCATTGGAAGAGTTCATATTAGACCTGTGCGAGGAGTCCGTCACTGGTGCGCTCCTGGTATGTCTATAATTCTGCGACCATGGCCAGGTCTCACTCGCTAATGCCTTCCCCCCCTCCAAGACCTACTGGCTCTTTCAGAGTTACGTCCACGATCTCTCTTCGAATCCCCAGTCCGAGGCCTTCAGGACATGCAGGAGGGTGTACAACAAGGTCCAGAATGTCGTTTTTGGCTTAGGAGAGGCCGTTAGGCATGACAAGATCAAGGAGAATGCGATACCAGTCACCATACTGGCCAGCTTCGTGCTGGCCAGCGTGGCCGTCCCAGGTCTGGCCAGTGCCGCGGGCCCAATGGCCGTTGCGCAAGCTCGAAGACCGCAGCCCATCGATGATACGATCGTGACAGAGACCACGAACCAGCCCAAGATTGTGAGGGCGCATACAGTTTCGGCCAGCTCTGCGAACAGGCCTCGGCGCACCGTCAGGGAGACGGGACGAGTGACCAGTGCCCCAGACCCCAGGGGATCACCAGATTCCACGCGGGGGCATCCAGAATCACAAAGGAGATCGAACCTTCCTCCTTCGCGACCGACGTCTTCTTCAGGTTCTACCGTGACCTCACCTGTGAAAGAGACAGGAAGGCGGCTGCCAAAACATCTCGATCTGGGCGCGGTCGATGCGAGACTCAGCACTTCCTCGCTTCCCTTGCCCGACGTGAAGTCGCCGCTCCCTCCTCGTCCTCCTACTCCGCAATCCGCAGGCCTCCCTGCGGCCATACGGCCCTCTGATGCGTCGACTTTGGCTAGAAGGCATTCGCACCATGCCAAATCGGCTGTGAACCAGACGGATATGACGACAGTTCAGAGGGCGAGGGTCCTAAGGTCGAACTATTTCCGTTGCCAGACACAGTTTCTCACTGCTCTAGAGGACATCTCCAACAGGCTGGTGATCGTCCCGAAAGCTGCCCGTCTGAGTGCTTTGCGTGGCGAACTGGGCATGCTTGCGCAGGACCTAACTGACGCCATGGTTCTGGTCGACATACCGTTCATCTGTCCGCCTACCTTGACAGACGGCTCGCCAGCCAGGAGCAAACACCACCGGATCGTTCGTCTGAATCCAGCCGAGGCGACTGTCCTTAACAGCGCAGAAAAGGTACCCTACCTGCTGATGGTTGAGATTCTACGAGATGACTTCACCTTCGATCCAGACTCTCCAGACAACAGGAAGCTGCTACCACAGTTGTTGGAGCAGGGCTCAAGGAAGCGCATGTTTGACCTCTCTGAATCTGCAAGGGCGCCGGCTGCCTCAAGGACCCCAGAGACGGTTGTAGACCCTCCCATGGATAGCGTCTTCGAGCCGAGCTCAGGAGACCTCGCCAACTCACCGCAGCTCAGGCCGGTCGACAGCAACTTATCCGACAAGACGGTTATAGAGAAGAAGCCCGTCCCACAGCGCCAACCGAGCTTAACGACAACGGTCTCTACGACGTCCGAGCTAGTGACGCCCAGGAGTTCAGCAACCTCGACATCGCGCTCTAGTAGTCCCAGCGGTCGATCGCTAAGGAAAATGACCATCTCCTCCGCCCCAAGTAAGGCCTCAGTGGATCAGCCGGATTTCTCTGCCCTCGCGATCCACATGCGGACCGCCTCACAAATGCTAGCACAGCTAGAAGCTACGTCTGGCAAGAGACCAAAAGGAGAAGTGGCGGCGATTCAAGCCAAAATCATTGCCAGTATGCAAAAGCTGGAAGAGCAAAACTTCGATGTGGATGACGGACAGGGACCGACTTTCGACCAGATCATGGCGAAGACGCAAGCCCAGAGTATAGCCACGGCCACCGATCTGGACGAGGAGACGAACCTTGACCCGGCAATTAACGCCAGCGCGGGCGTGGAGCGTATGGAAAACGATTTCAAGACGGGAGGTTTGCAGAGGAAGAGCGATCGAGATGACCCCAGCGCAGCAGTCTTTGGTGAGGCGTGGGAAGCCAAAAAGGAGCGGATCCGGCGCTCCTCACCATACGGGTGGATGAAGAACTGGGACCTTGTGAGCGTCATCGTCAAGACCGGATCGGACCTCCGGCAAGAAGCCTTCGCGTGCCAGCTTATCGATGTCTGCAACCGAATCTGGGTTGATGCAGAGATTGGCGTGTGGGTCAAGGTGATGAGGATTCTCGTCACGGGAGAATCCTCGGGTCTTATCGAGACCATTACCAACGGTGTCTCCCTGCACTCCATCAAGCGCAGCCTGACCTTGGCGTCTGTCGAGGCTGGCCAGAACCCCAGGAGACGTATCGCGACGCTGAAGGACCACTTTGTGAAGGCTTTTGGCGACACTGATAGCGATGCATACAAGGCAGGGGTCGATGCTTTCAAGCGATCTCTTGCTGCGTATAGTATTATATCCTACGTTTTGCAGCTGAAGGATAGGCACAACGGCAACATCCTCATCGACAACGAAGGCCACATTATCCATATCGACTTTGGTTTCATGTTGTCCAATTCTCCAGGCAGTGTCGCTTTTGAGGCGGCGCCTTTCAAGTTGACACACGAGTATGTGGAGGTATTGGGTGGTATTGGGTCCCCCGAATGGGAGGATTTCAAGAAGCTTTGCAAGCAGGCTTTCTTAGGTGAGCACCGCAATACGAATGGAGGAAGATTGATGGCAAGGGGAAAGGAGTCGCTAACTAGGCCATTAGCGTTACGAAAATCGGCCGACAATATTGTCGATCTGGTTACTATGACAGGCAAAGACTCCACCATGCCTTGTTACGCAGCTGGGGTGGCATCCATCCAGATGAGTCTGCGCCAGAGATTCCAGCCCCAGCTGAGCCCTGAGAATGCCGAGTTGTTTGTTGAGACAGACCTGATTGGCAAGTCCATCGGTAGTTATTATACTCGATTGTAAGGCTCCTTTGTGGAAACCCATGCTCCTCCCTATCGTCCTCGGTGCTGTACTAATGAGGTTTTGGTCTCTAGATACGATACCTTTCAATTTAGAACACAGGGCATCTACTAGTGATGGGCTATCGGTCATACTTTGGAATCTAGGAAACAAAATCACGGCGGCGACGGACTGCATGTCGTTCACTATTACCAGCGAGCATCATCTGAACGGCGTTGGGCTCATTAGACGTGTGATGCGTGTCAGGTTACCCTGTCAGCTTTCTTTGATGGAGGGGCGAATGTGTTGTGAACTGAGCTTCACCAGCGGATAGAATACTGCGAATAGGCAGACGAGCGAATTACATATACCACCTTATAAACGAAAAGCCACCTCATGGTGTTATATATCCATCGGTTTTGAGAGCAAATGTACCATCGCCCAATATAGAGTTGAACGCAGATGAATTAAGCACTCATCATCCAGGTCCTTCATCGCCCCAAGTCAGATTACCTTTTCCTTCTTCGACCTGCTCTCTATGAAGGCTGTCATCAAGGGAAAGGGGGGACACACTCGCCTGCTAGAAGTTTGTGCTCTACCCTCATCGCTTGCTACGGAGAGGGCAGCATGCTGACTTGAATCATTGACCAATCCATAGAGAAATGGGCACTGGCACCACACTTGTCATGTGTAAGGTCTTCTGGGAAACTTGAAGACTGGGACTTGAGGCCCATGCTCTAAGAGCAGGAGGTATTGTTAAGTGTCGCCTGCCCTGAGTAGGAGTTGAGTTCCTTTCGGCCTCTCTCACCAGTGTTTTGTTCACTATGCTGGACAAGGGTCTTGATGATGGCAACAATAGTGTCGATCAAATCCAGCTGTTCAAGAAATCAAGTCGCAGCTGCCAATCTGTTTATTTTGTTTTCCCCTCCTCCTTGCCTTTCTTTTGGCCAGCTTTCCTTCCTGTTTTCCTGATCCAGCCCACCTTCTTTTCCACTTCTCGCTTCCTCATAACCGTTCTTTGAATTCAACCGGGCTTCCTCTTGTGCCAGAAGAGTGTGAAAACGAGGAGGACGTGATATGCAGGAAGGTTTGATACTCCGTCTCTCTGATCAAATCAGCTTCACCTGTGACCCAACAGATCGCCTTCCACGGCCCTTCTATGCAGACACGTTCTTCACGAACAAAATACGCAGCTCTCTGGAGAGCTCGCACTTGCCCGATAACATCATACAGGCGACAGCTAGAGCCAACAGGACGACCAACCTCATCCAGCCAACCCTTCTTTGGCGGTCCTAGTTGCCCCCTCTAAGAGACAGTCCAGCTTTTCAGCCAGCATCTATCTCATCATTCAGTCAGATTGACTACCATCTCAATCATCATCATACTGCGAAGATGTCTCCTCGAAGCCAGTCCCGTTCCGTCTCCTGCGACTCCATCATACCACATGAATGGACCGCCTTTGAGATTCGCACGCTCATCTGCCTCATCATCAAAGGCGAGCACGAGATTTCGCCAGAGCCCATTGACTTCGCTACTAAGCTGAGTACGTGTCCCTCTAATAATACTTTCTCCTCTTAGGGAGTCTTATAATTCCAAGATATCCAATATCACATGAGAAGACGCTGGCATGAGGCTACATCTCAAGAGCCGTCCACCGTTGCATCATGGGAAGCTGCTGACGCCCGGTACGTGTATAGACAAGGCACTGAACCCTCGTCAAGCTGACAAGGAGACTGTGCAAGAGCACTTCAACCGTGACATCCCTGTTTATGATGTCCAAGAGATGCTTCAGCGCATACTCTCCAAGAAGAAGCACGCCGTGGACGTTAGCGAGCGTCACCCAACGACGGTCGTAACCAAGGCCAAAATCCAGGCGTTTGTGCGATCTCTCGATTTCGACGGAAGTGAGGAGGAGTGGGATGTTATGGGTCGGAAGGAACGGGCCGTCGTGGAGAGGAGCAAGATGCGAGCGAGGCTGGAGACGGAGAAGAAGGGAGGTGAGCTGAGCCCGTGTCATCAAGATGAGAAGAGCAGGCGCCGGGCGGTTATCGAGGACGATCCCAACGCGCAAAGACTGCTGGCTGCTTGGGGCATGGGTTCTAGCTTCTGGGAGGGTGAGTTCCTTTATGTTGTTGACCACGCACTCTCGGCTCATACTGACAACCGTTTATCACCACCTATAGACCCTCCCCAGGGGATTGCCTCCCAGACCCAGGGCCAAGTCTATCCCGACCATTGGACCCCTGGCTTTGAGTACGACTCCAGCGCCATTCACTTGGGCAACGGCTCCTCTGCCGCCACTTCCTTCATGCCTGCGGCTGAAGACGATAGCTACTTATTCGGCCCCGAGACGCCTCGTGGCTATAAACCAGCCGGCACTCCTCTTGACATGCGTACGCCTACCTGGAATGGCCCTCTCGCGCGCGAGGTCCCCAGCATCGATGGTGGTTGGATGGGTGGCTTCACGCCAGGTGTACTGGCGTCTCTGCCTGGTCTGGCTAGCAGTGTCGGTGGAACAGGTTATGGTGTTCTCGAGGGAGGCTACGGTGCCGCTCATCGCGAGCTCCCATCTCGCGAGACCAGTGGACAGGGTGCGGATGCCCGCCAGTCTCGCTACAACAACGACCACAACAACAGTAAATGGTGCGGA
This sequence comes from Cryphonectria parasitica EP155, assembly GCF_011745365.1. NCBI lineage: Eukaryota > Fungi > Ascomycota > Sordariomycetes > Diaporthales > Cryphonectriaceae > Cryphonectria > Cryphonectria parasitica. The sequence continues at coordinate 2,902,972 of NW_024468909.1, forward strand.
TACTGAGCTGTAGCACAAGCTCAACTTCTCTGAACGGAACAAGCAGTCATTTTGACTTCCATATATGAGATCTGACAAGTCTTGTTGGATCGACTAGATTGTGGACTATTCGATAATCACAAGATGATTCCGTTGATGACAAAATAGTTACCTTGAGAGGCCGAGAATCAATGCTACGCACAATACTTTTCATATTCTATGTTTGTGTTATGGTAAGATTTGTTCTTCCAGGTGATACACAGAATTCCATTTATTGTATGGAAGGTCAACCTTCTTGTCTCTCTTGGATGACAGGCTTGTCATCATTGGACATGCCCAAGCTGCAGATAAAGACGGTGATCAAGTTGATTGGATGGTTTATGGAGACTTGACGAACCCTCTCATGGTCGGAACAGAGCGGTAGTGCCTAGACAGCTATTTACTAATTATAATGTGATTTATAGGCATGAACATCGTTTTCGTCTTCGGGAAGCATGACATCAGGTTCGACATGAGTACCAGTAGTCATCATGTAATTAGATGAATTGGAGCCAGATGTTCAATTAGAAGCAGAAACTGCAGGTGCGATCAGCTTTATGAAAAGAAGAAAGAGAAAGAGAAAGAGCTACGCAATAAATGCGAGTATACGCAGAACCCCACCATTATCTTGTCACGAACCATCACAGGACTTGACTCATAGTCAGACTGAAAACCCTCAAACCAAATGCATACCTATCGACCACCAAGGAGAAACAAGACATTTTGAGAAGAAGGAGAAAAAGAGATATGCTCTCATCATAAGGTCATGACCACCGACTTCGTCATCGCTACGCCCAACCCCAACCCTTCCTTTCCTCCTCTTCCTTCCTAAGCACCGTCACCGCCGTCCTTCAACCTCGCAGATACTCTCGAAATAACCACTTCAAACATAGGCAAAAAGGAACCCCCACCCTCCCCTGCCTTCCCACTAGAGAAGATGCCCATGCTCTCGCAAAGCCGAGTAAAGTCATTCGCCTGATACATGGTAAGATCATGACTGTCCCCCGTCAGGTTCGACGCGCTGCTGCCAGCACCGGCACCAGCACCAGCAGCACCACTCGTTGCCGCACCGAACCATGCCCGCACAACTACCACCCGGATATGCTTGTTCCGCCCAGGGCCAGACGTTTGGATGTTCAGCCCTGTCCCAGTAAACAAGCTCCGGTTGCGAATCAGGTACAAGAGCACGTCGGAGCGCATCCGCTGGCGCGTGAGCGCTCCAAAGTTGATGGTGCGCTGCGTGGCGATGAGGTTCTTGTCCTGCTCTGGGGGTTCCGCCAGGGGCTTGTTGCCATCGTGGACGATCCTGACGAGCAGCCGGTAGTCAAACAGCTTCTTGGGGCTCTTCATCATCACGGGCGAGGACGGAGAGGGGGGACGGGAAGAGGAGGCTTCGGTTGCGGTGTCGGACCCAAGGGTCACTGTCGCGATGGACGAGGAAGAGAAGTAAGATGAAGCCTGCGAGACGACCGAGGGAGATCGGGCGGCCGGATGCTGCTGCTGGTTGTGGTGGGGAGGAGTCACCACGGGATGTGAGTCTGGCATAATACGGGCGTCAACGGCCGCTTTGACAACAGGAGATTCTTGCTGCTGCTGCTTCACAGAGTCCCTGTAGACGGCTGGTGATCCTGTCAACACAGACGCCCTGGAGCCGCCGCAGGCCGTGGAGGAGGTGGACTGTGGGAATGGTGGCTTCGAGGAGGGGAGCCTCGTAGCACTCGGCATGGACATGGGCATAGGCATTGGCATAGGCACGGAGAAGGGGAAGCCAGGCGGCGCGGTGGTGCGGCCGAGGCCATGAGTATTGCTGCTTTCCTGTTGCATGACATGCATAGGAGGAGGTCTCTGTTGTTGCTGCTGCTGCTGCTGCTGCTGCTGCCGCTGATATTGGTGGTAATAGCCTGCTGGTGGACCGTGAGTCCTGACAGTAGCAGCGCCCATATTGTTATCGATGTTGCCGTTCGCTAGCCAAAGGGAGGGGCCTCTCTGAGGGGCAGCAGCAGGAGGAGGTGGTGGTGGTGGTGGAGGAGGAGGAGGAGGCATCACGTGTGGTGGAGCAAAACGACCACCAGCCAACGGCGGCCCATAATGGTGTACAGCTCCTTCCATAACTCGGCCGCCTTGGTGAGCAGGATGATCATAGGATAGGCCAGGTACATAGCCCATAGCATTATGCGCCATCCCAGGCGGGCGTGAGCCACGCTGGTGGGCAGAAGCGTGCTGGACAGCAGGATGGTGAGGGTTCTGCTGCTGCTGCTGCTGCTGCTGCTGCTCCTGACGACCATAGGAGAAGGCCGGCTCGTCCTCTAGTACCGCGTCTTTTCTACGCGGCGAGAGTGGCCTTGCTCGCCTGCCCGAATGCTCCGTGTGACGTCGAGAACGAGTGGTACGCTGATCTTTACCATGGCGCATATTGTCATTGTCACCATCACTGCCATCATCATCAAGCTCGCTGGTAGACTCGTAGGTCGACTCGAGCTCCGTTTCGAGAGTGAGCCTCGAGTCCGCAAGGGGAGATTTGTCAATCTCACCAAGATAAGAAGATGTTGCAGTCGACGAGGCATCTTCATCTTCTTCTTCAACCTCGTGGGCGGCACGGCTGCGCCCGCCAAGGCCTCCGGATTTGATGTACTGGTGCACGCGCTTGGCAGACACAAGCAGAAGCTCCTCAAGGGCACCGATGACCGTCTCGGCGCTGTCCGAGGACATGAACTCCTCGCGACGGCCAGCCTGTGACCGCACAACAATAGCCTGGTACGTACCACCGGGCTCACAACTTATAATGCAATCGTTGAAGGCTGCTGCCGAGGACAAGAAATGACAGTTTCCTGGAGCAAGTGGCGGAAAGGAAGAAAAGTTCCGTCTTGTTAGAGACACGAGGATACGGCTTTTAAACAATTGAATGAGCACTTTCTTGCATGTCCCCCTCTCTCCCACCAATGCAAGTCTTTGGATGGGATCATGGGATATGGAAGAATGAATCTAGACTCACCAATGATCTGTTTCTGCAGTCCAGCTATGGCGGCATATCCAAGGCCTTCAGCCATGGCTGAGACTGGGTGCCCCGAATAATATGGCATTTCTCGTGACGGCGAGGAGGAGGAGGGTGTAGCTTGGACAGAGAACACAAGGTTTTGAGAGCGCAGCAGGGTCATGAGGGAGAGCCGGTAAGGGAGGAATCAATTTTTATTTTGAGGCTGTCTCTTGAGGAGAAAACATGGACAAAGAGGCACTGGATGTCGAGACGCAGTGAAGACACAAAAGAGGGCGAAAGATGCCACATGATATAGTTTTTTTTCCAACACTTTGTTCTACAGATGGCACAGTCGGAGGCCTGGCTGAGTACAGAGCGCACCGTGTGACCGCCAGACGGCAGCAGGATGAGGCTGGGGAGATGACAGGATGAGCAAGGCATGGCGGGAAAGTTCCCAGTCAATAAAAAGCAAACTCAGAAAGGTGGTGTTGCAATTGGAGGTTCAGAGGGTGTGATTTGGAGGGGGGGGGGGGGGCGCAACATCCAAGACAGCCTCGTCCGCCTCACAACAAGCACATGCCGTCGTCCCGTGTCTGTGTGTTTTAAGAAATAGGCCGCTCTTCCCGGTGGCGCACCGTGAAGATCTTAACACAAGACCTGTGGACCCATCGCTGAAAATTAATGCAGTGCACTGTCAGTAAAGCAATTATAAGCGGGTACAAAAGCAACAATTGGCGAGGAAAAGATCGTCACATATTGGCTGCTCTTGTTATTGACCGGTCGTTGGCCACCCTTACTGTCCTTCTTGGTAGCATTTCTTCTTGTCCTTCTCCTTCTTCTTCTTCTTCTTGTCCCCCACCTTACATGAAGGTAGACAGACCATCATTACACGAAGAGACACTGTCGCCCGATTGCTCCACAAGCTCTCCCCTACAACTCATGTGAGATACTGTCAGACAATGGTTGGTACGCTGATCCAAAGCCACTCACTCCACTCTCTCAGCAAAGCGTAACGTCGTGTACCACCGCACGCTCCTGAGGGGGTCGGAACGGTCGGCTTGTCAATCAAAACATGGGTATCCTGTATTGTTATAGAGTTACAATTCATGGCAAGCAGGCTATCGAGGAAAACCCTACCGCCTCCGGTGGTCCGAGAACAGACGGGAATCTTGAAGTTTGGCGGTGCGAGCCAAAACAAGGGCCTCGCAGGCCAATGCATGCACCGTGCATACATTTCTCGCAACAAAAAGAAGTCCTGGAAAGCGGGAAAAATTTCTTGCCTAGTCATGTCGTGTGCGGGATCATCTTGGCGACGACACCACCACAGGCAACGGCGGCGTTGCAACGGCTCGTATGCGTTGCTCCGTCACACACACACACACACACACACACACACACACACACACCTACACCTTGTGCTGCGCGGCGAACGAACTCTTGGGGAAGTTTGACAATCCCACTCCAACAACTCGTGATGCATCCCCGGAGAGACAGTGCGGCCTTCTTCTTTTGTGTGGCCCCCGATCGTGATCATGGGGCCAAAAGAGAAAGAAGGGGCGAAAGAGATACCCGAGACCGGTGAGAAGGTCTCTTTGCATTCTCTCAATAATGGAAAGGCTGTGAAAGTCCAACCATAATGTAGGGCTGCCAATCACAGTGGCGCACACCCCTCAGAAACAAGGCTCCTCCCACCCCGCGGGACGCTTCGGTTGATAGACCCTGGCCCTTGAGATCAGCCACTGGGCCGAGACCCTCGGGTCATTAGCCTTTTTGAAACTCATAAGGCTGCGCAACTTTTCTCGAAGAAAAAAAAAAACACAACAAAAATGTGACCATGAATCGCCATGGCGCAACAGTATCATTAGCAGATCTTCATATCATCCTCCCTCCCCTTTCCTAGCCTATGTCGATTGTCTCTCCTCGACTGCGCGGCTGCGAGGAATGAGCATCAACCGACAGCCAGACGCTCCAGTCTCCCTTGGAGGGCGTCGACAAGCTCATTCTCCCGGTCCAGTAAGTGCATGACTTGCGTCACCTTTGCCTTCCTTATCTCTGCAGGAATCTTGAGACTCGAGACAGACGCGCTGAGGCTCTTCTCGGAGCCCCCATCCCCCGAGACATCTTTGCCCTGTACCTCTGCCACCTGCTTGGTCAACTCCTCCTTGAGTCTCCTGATCTCATCGAGGCGTCTCGAGCTCGACTGAGACTGGCCCTTCCCTGCTTTCGCGTCCGTAGTGCCCTCCTCGCTTTCTGATACGCTCTGGTGGTACTTCTTCACCTCCTCCGCAAACGCCTTCTCCTTGTCGCTGAGAGGTCTGGTGCTGTTCTGCTGCACCTTCTTCTTCAGGTTCTCGAATCGTTGCACCAGCTCGTCCTGTTTCTTTCTTCGCTCTGCCAAGGCTCGGTCAAGACGGGCGTCATCTGACGGATTCTCCCCGTTCCCACCAGTGATGTGATCGACCCGAGTTTTCAGCTCGTTGGCCCTGGAGATTTGATCCTTCAATTCTGACCGTAGGACATCACATCTGCGGAACACCTCTGCAACGGCCTCGTTTAGTCGCCCGGTCTCTGTGCTCAAGATCTGATGCGCATTGGAAAAGATCTTCAGAGTCATGGGCGAAAGGCGAACTTCTTGTCCCATGAGAGCCCTCTGCGGGCCCGTCAGGATCGCCTGGCGCAGCTTTGGTAGGTCAGAGGGCTGATCGAAGATCGTCGGAGGCTGGAAGGCCGGGCGAGGCGTATAATAGAGCTCCAGGGCAGCTCTCTCATCTGGGGTCGGTTCAGGGAAAGGCGTCGGAGAAGTAGACGTCTTGATAGGCGGGAAATCATCCTCAGGTGTATCGAAGACCAAGGCAATTGGGTCCGTTGGTGTAGCGGAGAGGAGAAAGTAACCGAGGTCCGGGTCGCGAATCGCCACCGAAGCAGCCAAAGCATACTCGGAAGCAGGCTCGGCATAGATCCTGTCGACTTCTGAATTCGCTTGTGCAATGAGATTGACCCTCAATTCCGATCCCGCTGGCGCCTCGGCCTCGAGCTCGCTCTCCAGCCGGTAAACCCAAGGAGCCAGAGACACCTGCGTAATGCCGGAATTGTGCGTAATAAAGAAAGAGTACCGTGACAAGGCGTCATCACTGAAGGTAGGCCAACAGTCCTCTGTCACCTCCGAAGGCGGCACAGTATCGAGGGTCTCAAACGTGAGCAGAGAGGGCAAGTCGATGGCATTGGACAGCGTGGCCGCCTTGCCCTTGAGCCTAGGTGGCAGCCACCTCGCTTCCACGCCTTCCATGTCCAGACATATCCTCACCTGGCCGCTCGTAGATAACAGACAGATGACGGTCAGTGACAGCCCCTGCTGTTCCTCGTCGTCAAGTTCCAGAACCTCGTCCTCCTCGCCCATCAGCTCATCGGTCTCCATCTTCCTGCCTATCACATAGATGTCCGAGACTTCGATGTCCAGTTCGTCTTGCTCGTCCTCCTCGGGGGCTGACTCGAGATCGAACGGCCCTTGTAGTCTCGGGATCAGGCCTGGATGAGTAGGTCGCTGGTACACCTCAATTGGCTGGTCGGCAAGGGTCTCCTGGATAATTCTCGGCTCCTGGCTGTCGAGATCTGACATCCACTCGAGTTGCTGCTGCGCAAGGAGCCTGTCCTGTGGAGAGAAATTCGGGTCGTCCTCGATCGCTGCGACCTTGGCCACAATGGAGACAGACAGGGAAGGGATGAGAGTCGGCGGGGGTGCCCACAGCTGGGGAAGCAGCGGACAAAGCGCGTAGACATCGCCTCCCCTCATGGCAATGTATAAAGTCATAGATGACCACAGCCCAGAGCCTCGGACGGCAAACGAGGCCGCAGCAACCTCCATGTCGAATGTGTCGGCCGAAAACCCTCGGTTCGTGGTTGTAGATACGGAGAAATCTTGGTCCACCGCTGTACCATCTGCCAACTTTTTCAAGTCGATGGCCAGTGTGGGCGCATCGAATGACCACCTGTCTGACGTTGATATTTCCCACAGTCTCACCACAGCGTCCTCCGTGACCGTGACCAGTGACGTGCCTTGGACGCCTAAGGGATGCCAGACCGCTGACATAACTGCGGATTTCATAGTGATGTGTGTGGTCGGTCCGAGAGTAAAGAAGCGTGGCTTCAAGGGCTCCGAGTCTGTGAGCAGAGAGGATTTGGGAAGGGCGCAGATGTGAACAGTGTGTGTCGTGAGGATGGCGAGGTATTCGGAGTTGGGCGACATCACGAGCTGCCGTATCTCGTCGGCGACAGGCGTCTTGATGATCTGTGATGGTGATTAGTACTACGAGAACCTAAGTACGCAGCGCAGCGCACCATGGCGTTGCTAGGACGCCATCGACTCACCCGATAGCCATCAGCACTCTGCCCATCGCTGCCCTCCACGCTGGCCTGGACCTGATCGTAAACTGAGAAGTTGCCGTTCGAATCCTCCCTCTTGATCCGCGTGCTGGCCGGCTTTTCTGCCCAAGACTCTTTCAGATAGACCAAATCCCCCCATCGTATCTCTCGGTTGACGGCAACGAAGACCTCTGTTCCTCGTCGAGCGATTGTGCGGCGGGGACCTGGCCTCATCTTCCTCCTCGAGGAGGCTGACGCATTGATGTCTTCCTGGGATGCCTGGAAGAGGTTATGGCCAGGCGCTGGCCTGCTAAGCCAGGAGGGTGTGTAGGACCTGATCTTGGACATTTTACGCGACGACGACGACAACGGAGTGCACTGCTCTTGGGTGATAGCAATGTCAGCGATGCAGGGAGGACCTGAGTTCTTGCGCCTGTAATGCCACCAGGCGGACCGTGGTCGTGGTCGAAAGCAGACAGGTCCTTCTGTTGGCGATCCAAGCAGAGGTTATGAGGTTGGGGGAATACAAAGCAAGTGAACAACAAGCTGGGACATAAAATGCAAGAAAAGTAAGGCGGCAATGGAAAGTTGAGCTGAGTTGCAAGGAGGCAGCTCTGTCACTTTAGCGCGTTTTGCAGGTCCCATCGCGCCGCTCAGCAGTTGAACAGACCCACTTTTGAACCGCTGCTGCAGCAGCTCTCAGGCTCTCAAGTAGCTGTTTGACACAACGGCTCTCACTCTCCTCTCTCACTGCCATCATCACCCACAACAGCAAGATGGCGACTTCACTACGAAGCACAGTAGATCGCCTCGACCGGCCAAGCGCCTACTACAACAGCAGAGTATGACCCCTCCCCCGTCTTCACCCCAAGCAATGCGCCTCTCAACTAACCTTTCTCCCCCTCCAGTTCAACAAGCGCCGCCGCAACGATCGCGACCACCAGAACGACGAGCCCGCCGCCGAGCCAGAGCAGCCGCCCGAGGACCCCCTGGCGAACGCGACTACGCTGTACGTCGGAAACCTCTCGTTCTTCACGACAGAGGAGCAGGTCTACGAGCTGTTCAGCAAGTGCGGCGAGATCAAGCGGTTGATCATGGGGCTGGACCGGTTCAACAAGACGCCCTGCGGGTTCTGCTTCGTCGAGTACTTTACGCACCAAGACGCGCTCGACTGCTTGAAGTACATTGGTGGCACGAAGCTGGACGAGCGCATCATCCGCACGGACCTGGACCCAGGCTTCGAGGAGGGACGTCAGTATGGCCGGGGCAAGTCGGGAGGACAAGTCAGGGACGAGTACCGAGAAGATTTTGATGAAGGCCGAGGTGGATTGGGGAGGGCAATTCAAGAAGACCGCAGGTAGGTAACCTCAGGCGCGTGCCTCGAGCACTGCTTGTCGAGACACTGGAACCCTCGCCATATATTACCTATGGAGAGAGCACGGTCCTGGGCGCTTCTAGAAACTCAAGAAGGCCCTCCCTTTTTAGACAAGTACTGACTCCTTCGTGTCATAGGGGAAGATACAGGGACGACTACGACGAGACTCGAGGGAGATGAGACGATGCGACCTTCGTTTTCTTGGCCTTTCTGGCGTTTGGTGGTCTAGGGAGAAGTGGTCTTGATGTCTTTACATTTTCGTGGAAGAATAATCCACGGGTAAAAAACGTGCTCAGCTCTGGAAACAGGAGTGGCAAGGCGGTCCTTTGGTATTTCTATGGAATACCTCAAAGCCACAGCTCCGAGCATAGGGGTCCCTATAGGTGTTGGCGTTTCGGTCCGAAAAATTGATTTCGTTCTCATTGCTATTTGGACACTCTGCCCATGGTATATCCGAGCGTCCCTTCATCCCTGTATAATCTTACATCCGTTGTGAGCCCGTCATTTGCCAAGAAGGAAGACGGCCTCGACATCCAGTGTCTCCCCTGCCGGAGACTGCACCTTCGCATCCACGCCATTCGAAGCTGAAGGAATGCCACATGGCAGCACTGGTTCCCGTATAGATGTTGCTTCCCTCTCGACTGTTGGATGCATGAAGCTCACTAGCTGTGCCGTTGCTTTTGCATACGGCCTTCGACGAGTCAAGTATATGTTGCGTGCGTATGATGAGACCACGGCGCAGATTCTCGAGTCGTGTCGTTTGAAAAGTCGTCCAGCTCGTCTAGTAACCAGGCGGGTTCAGTCTCTGCGAGACCCTCGTCCATTTGGGCAGTTCTGCAGATGAACAGGATCAGCCAAAACCAAGCACCCTCCTCAAGCACCAAACAGACGCCAGGAATAACGTACTATGTATTCCCTTCCGGTACCTCTTCTCCTTCCGGTCAAAGATGGTATACTTGTCCTTGGGCCGCATCTCCTCCTCCGTAGGCATCTCGGCCTTCCACCTCTCGACAGAAGGCAGCGTCTTCCCCTGCTTCGCCAGCGCCCTGTCGAGCGTCGCGACCACCCCGTCGACGTGCCGGAGCCGCAGCCTGTGCCGGCGCTTCTGGAACTTGGAGAGGCGCCAGGGGATTTTCCAGAGAAGCCCGCCGCTTAGCGGGTTCGTGAATCTGAACGGCCCAAACATGATGCGTGTGTGTGTGGGCGCTGCTTGGGGGGGGGGGGAACGTTGGGATGGTGGTAGTGATCGATTTGGGCTTGGCTTTCAGAAGACCTCAATTCGAAAAGTCGACTTGACTTGCATGCGGGACCGGGGGTGAGCTAACCGCACCCGCAGCCGCTGCGGCCAATCAATACTTTTCTTTGTACTTAGCGTTTCTCCCTTGGGGAGGGTCCTGAGGAGCACGGTCCACCCAGACCCCCAAACCGCAGCATCACCCAAAACACATCCATCCCTCTCGCTCAAATTCCCAATTCCTAATCCTCTCTCCCATCTTGTCGCCAAGTAAAACTCGAAGAGACAGGACAAGACAAGGGAGGGAACAGAGAGAGGAGAACACACACATACACAAATGATCGATCGATAACCCGAACAATGTCATACTATTTCGCCATCATCGGCACCCAAGACAACCCGCTGTTCGAGCACGAGTTCGGCACGTCCAAGCAGGGCGGCGACGGCCTGTCGCGCTTCAGCGACCAGGCGCGGCACCTGAACCAGTTCATCCTGCACAGCACGCTGGACGTCGTGGAGGAGGTTCAGTGGAACAATGGGCAGATGTATGTTTGCTTTCCCCGTCTGTCCCTGCTGGCAACAACTTTTCCCCACTGCGTCGGTCATCTGCATAATGTAATCTGCATATGAACTTACAATGTCCTGTGTCTTTTCTCCCTCTTTCCCCTCCCGACCTAGGTACCTCAAGGTAGTAGACAAGTTCTTCAACAACTACACCTCCTGCTTCATAACCGGCGCCAACGTCAAGTTCCTCCTCCTCCACCAGCCCACCGGCTCAGGCACGGGCTCCGGCGTCCGCTCGTCCACCTCCATCGCCGCCAACCCCACCAGCGCCGCCACCGAGGAGGCCATCAAGAACTTCTTCACCGAGGTCTACGAGAACTGGGTCAAGGCCGTCATGAGCCCCTTCTACAAGGTCAATATGGAGGTCAAGAGTCCTATCTTTAGGCAGAGGGTCGTGGCCGCGGGCAAGAAGTATCTATAGACAAGACACATGTCGTTGGGCTAGAAATAGAGGGGGCAAGACAAGACAAAGTCGCAAGGGGCCCTCTCCGGCCTTGCGTGGTCAGGCCACTGGTGGGCGCCTGAGGATCATTATCATCAGTTGCAGCATCAGCAGATGAGAGGTGGGTTGGGCGGCATTATCTGTACGGCAAGCGTTACGCGATGTAGCGCACTTTCATTGTGATATCCCAAAAGGCCGGTGATCGCACGGGCACCAAGCAAATTACAAGTCATCAGGCAAAAAGGGTCAGAAGCGAGAATTTTTATGTTCATCAAGTATATTTCGCAGCGCAATTGTCTGTCAATCAATGGCCATCATGCCTACCCGAGCCTTGTCATTCCGAGTAATCCGTGAATCCCCAACGCCGAAAACAAATGTAATCTGCCACGCGGGTGCTGCATGAGCTGCACCATTGTACACCAAAACCATCCCCAATAGTCCCCGGTCTCTCTAGATGGATCGCTTGCCTCATGTAAAGAGACAATCAACTTCCGAGCAGCCTTTCCCGAACGTAATCAGGCAAGTGTGGTAGACGGACAAGACGCTTAACCACCGAAACCGTAGAGGGTACGGCCCTGGCGCTTGAGGGCGTAGACGACGTCAAGGGAGGTGACGGTCTTGCGCTTGGCGTGCTCAGTGTAGGTGACAGCATCACGAATGACACCCTCAAGGAAGGACTTGAGAACGGAGCGGGTCTCCTCGTAGATCACTGAAGGGGTAGGTTAGTATGCGTTACCATGCAGATGAGACGCGTCTTTATGACGACGATCATGTTCGCGAGTTTCAACTTACTGGCAGAGATACGCTTGACACCACCACGACGAGCGAGACGTCGAATGGCAGGCTTGGTGATACCCTGGATGTTGTCACGAAGAATCTTGCGGTGACGCTTGGCACCACCCTTGCCGAGACCCTTGCCACCCTTGCCGCCTAAAAAGAATACATGTTAGTATGGACGAAGATGATGATGACGACGATGACGATGTGGCGGAGGAGATCGTAATCAGATAATGGATGGAGTATTGCAGATGACGAGACTTGTGAAGAGGACTCTACGCGACTGCATGTCATGGTGCAGGACGCGTCGTGACCCTTGTGTGTTGGTGAGCAGTGTGCCCCACCACCAACACCACCACCACACCAAGCGGTCGGTGATGGTGACGATGCAGCGACACCGACATGCATTTCGACGCGTTTGACAACGGCGCCGATAGAAAAAACATAATGTACTTACGTCCAGTCATTTTGAAGGAGTTTAGAAGTGTTAGGAATGTGGTTTGATGGATGAAAGTAGTTGTCGCGGTGGACAAATTGATGATTTTTTGATGGGTTAGTTGTAATGGTTGATGGGGTGGGAATTCACAAAAGGCACGGAACAGAGAGAAAGGTAAGAGAGTTATTGGGGTGCGAGTATTTAAGAGACAAGAACGGGGGCAGCGGGCGGAGGCTGCTGATCTGGGAGAGGGCAGCCTGTGAAGTTGCGCTAGTCTATTTTGGTTGCTCCTTTTCCAACTCTCAAAATTCAAAAGGCGATTTCCTCACCTAAAGCTTTTGAGCAAACCGCTTTTCCAAGCAGTGCATTACAGGGGTCAGAAAGGCGTCTTAGTTGTCTTGTCTGTTTTCCTGCTATTTCGGGTGGCCCGTGCACCCCTGCCGTTGACCCTGCAGAAGCTCCAAGCTAACCATAATCGAAATCGGGAGCGGGTAGGGATGGGCAGGCGCCAATCGGTCAGCTGCCCCTGCTTGTTATGCCGGGGCTCAGTCCAGTCCCGTCCAATCCACCTTGCTCTGGTTTGTCTGCGTAGGTACGTACTGGTGTGCTTCGAGAATCAATCTTGTGGGCCATGGGCTCGAACCCAGACGCGTCGAACCTCGGGGGCTGCCATCCTTCAAATAATTCGCGTCTTCTTCGAGATCAGTCAGGCGGAAGCGTTCCCTCGCAATCCCCAGTGATTTTGGGTGCCCGACGTATTTGGCTGAGCCTGGTTACTGGCACTGCCAAAGCCCTTTCAAAACACTTGCACCACAGTAATTATCGTGACTTTCCTTTTGGCAATTGCGCGTTCCTTCAGTTGCAATTCGTCAACAACACCATCCTCAGCATTACGAAGAATGTCTCTATCCATTTCATTGGTAGAATCATCCAAGCCTTTTCTTTCTCTCTCTGGCTTAGAACGATATCTGTGCGTCCAGACACGCCAATACTACACCTTCAGGATATTGAACCTCATAATAAGTGGCTTCCTTCCTCACAGCGTTGTGGTGGCCAGTGTGGTGGTCCGCGGGCCACGGAGTGAAGTAGGTCCTGGGTCCTCATACAACTACATCACATACATCGGCAGCATCTCTCCACCCTACGCAAGCACGAGGTTATAAGAAGATATGCCTGGTGAGTTCAGCGAGGCACGTATACCTCTAAAAGGTGAATTCTATTCAGGCTGTTGACCAGTCTAATGATTAAATCTAGATACACAGCTGGCATAATGAACAGTGCATGCACAAGAGGTTGTGCACGCCTGTAACGGTTCTGTCCACCCCTAGTGTATGCTGTTGTTGTCTTCTTGCTCCCTCCCGTGACGCCCAAGCCCAGCGGACCAATGACCATGGTACCTTGGCCGTTACGGGCGCCTTTATGATGCTCAGGTTTTTAAGCCTCCGAATGCTGGAGTTTTCTGTCTCTATGCCGTAGCTTCCGAACCCTTTTAGATCTATACAAAGATGATGATCATGGCACGATATTGTCGGCCGGCAATGCAATCCCATTAGGGAATAGTGGAGCAGGCTTTCTGTGGTATCAGTACGATGTCTTTCCCTGCGCTAGTATAATCAGCGCAGTCAAGAACGGTGTGTCCCTGGGGCAACGAGGATGAAGAGTCAAGCCTTTCAGCCAGCGTTGACTGTGGTTGTCTGCTGTCGTTTCGCAGAGTCTTTGACGTCCTACTGAGAGGTTAGTCAGGGAGACGGGCTGTGTCTGCCACCGTACCATTCATCTTTCCCCTCCAAGGCCCCTTTCATGGGGCATCTTTCGGTGACGACGACTTCTTTGTATCGCGACATACTTCGGTGGGCGCTTTCCGCTTCTTCGCTCCGTTGGTGCCATCTGCTGCCTTTCTCTTCAAAGGTCTTGTGGGTTTCACCTCGCCGGTCTCGAAAACGTCATCGGGAAGACTCCAGCTGTATAAGGCAGTCAGCACGCGCAAGATTATAAACATGACAAGCTACTAGACATACTTTCGCACGTGCTGGACGCTGACGGCACATGAATCCTGCAGCTCCTTCTCATACTTCTCCCAGGCAAAACAGATACTCTTAAACTCGTTGACTTCGTAGGATAGGTCGAGGGATTTCGCGCCTGCATTGTCAATCGTCCTGGCGTTAAGACTGATACACGTCTCGAGAAATCACGAGGGGTTGCTAAGGGAAGGGGGGGAAGGGGTTTTGGAGCGTTGCTCCTGGGTCCTACTGACCTTCCCGCAGCTCGAGGCCAATATAGTGAGTGGATGTAAAAACCCCCTTGGGGGCATCCTCGTCTTCGTCCATCTTGACGTCGGTATCTTTGGCATCGAGCTCTTTGGTGTCATCACCGTCAGCGCCTTCTGTCTTCACCTGTGCTGGTGAGGTCGGCTCTGCCTTCATTGTGCCGTTGGCTGGCTCTGTCTTGACTGCGTCAGCTTCCTCTTCGCCCTTTACAACATGGTCTAGACTCCCATCGAGGATCTTGTTCCACTCATCAAGCGCGCGTGTGCACTTGTGCTTCCGTTCGTAGCCCTTGTTGAACGGCCGGGCCAGCTGGATGGACGGGTGTCGTTCGAGGCTCTGTACCAGGAGACGGATCTTGGACTCCACGAAGCCGCCCCATATCTTGCTGTTTTCTTTAGTCGTGCTCGCAGCATTGACTATGATGTAGTATTTGTAATCCTGCGTGAAGAAGGAGTGCTTGACGAAGAGAGTTTTCCACGGCTGCTTGCCTAACATTATCTGATCCACTACACCCGCGAAATGGTCCAACTCCTTCTGGATGACTGACTTGCTGGAGTGAGTAATGTTGAAGGTCGCGCACATGGAGGGATAGGCGGGAGTGATGATGGGCATCAGATGATAACCGTCGCCCTTGTAGATCTTGGGATTCCACACCCGAACCTGTAGGGGACCCTCCTCCACCTGCTTCAGCAGGACTGGCTGCGGCCAGGGCCAGCGCCGTATGATGTGGAAGAACTTGTTGACAATCACCGCGCCGTTGGCCTTGGGGTACAGCTGACAGACGCGCGCCACCAGCATCGCCCAAGCCACACCTCCTGGGAAGCCCATGATGTTGGCGTAGATGGCCCGCTTCTGGGCCCACAGCTTGATCGCCCGCAGCGCCAGACGGAACGATGTCGGCTCGGGAACCAGCTTCAGTATGTCGTCTGTGACTCTCGTACCGTTCAAGGACCGAAGCTCGGCATCGTCGAGGCCGCGCAGCAGGTTGTTGTCGAGCAGGTCCCAGCCGCTGGACTGGGGAGGGATCTCGGTCAGGGTGGCGATGCGTGAAAAGATCAGATCTATACTGATGCCAGAGTACTCGAACTTGATGATGGGGACGAAGGCATCGGTGACGGCGGTCAGGTCGGTGATGGCGCCCGGGGGCGTCATCTCGTTGAGCAGGCCGGGGAACAGTTCGAAGAAGTGCTCTCGTGTAACGTATTTCGGGCCGACGACGAGGGTATCGATGTCGGAGCCTGGGCCGAAGACACCCAGTCGGTAGCTGCCGTAAGTGAAGATGCGGCCGCGCGCTGACTTCTGGATGGCCGGGTTCTCTGAGAACTTCGTCTCGGCGACCTTCCTGATGAAGACGTCGGCGATACTCTGGAGGGATTTGAGGACATTCTCCCTACGTGACACCAAAGCGGTCAGCCTCCAGTGTATCGTTCAAATGATAGCGATGCTCTAATCATCGTAATGCCCAACAAGATGTTGCTGTTGTGAGGCCTGTCATACCTCTTCTGGGTCTCTGTCGCGTGCTCATAGGTGTTCTGGGCCTTGAGTTCCGTGAACAAAGAGTCGTTGGAGCGTTTCTCGGACTCGTTAGGCATGGCCAGCGATATGGGAGGTGTCACACCCCATTGCATATCGGCAGCCATGGTAGCGCTCGAGAAACCAGAGGTTGGTTTGGTACAAGACGGTATGACGAGCCGTCTTGAAGAAGATGACGATGTGAAGGGGAAATAAGAGAAACAGAAAGAGAGAGAAAGCGTCCTTGAAACCAACAAGGTGCTCAGCTTCCGATTTGGGGCAGCAGCGTGGGTGGGTGCACTTCTACTATGGAGGAAGTGGGGAGAAATTTGATACTAAAAAAGCAACGTCAGGGAGCAGGGGTAACAGGGGCAGACCCACTATTTTTCATAGGCACGATAAAGGAACATAGTTTCTTTTCTGAGTAGGTTTAATAGTTTCTTCGGGTTTGAATTTGTCCAGTGCAAATCTCCAATCATTTGAAGCTGGGATGTCTCATCTACAGGAAAAGGGGATTTGAAATGGCGCCTCCAAAAGAAAGTGAGACAACTTCGATCAGCTATCGTCACATTAACAAAAAAAAACAACAAAAAAAAAGCTTTCTCTCTCCCCCTTGTTTCCAACAAGAGCGCCACACAAGCCTAGGCAGGTGGTCAGTGAGTAACACATGGGCCCTTCAGCTGCCTTTGATCATCTCTCACTACTCTTGTCAGACCAGGACTCAACGATCCATTCGAGAGCTTGGATGTGCCAGCCATGAGTCTTGGAGACCCAGAAAACAACACCTCCCAAGATGCTCACACCTCCAAGCACCTCAAGTGCGATCCAACCATTGTTCTTCAGCCTTGAGGCAACTTCAAGCAATCCAAGCGGATCCTGGTGATGCATGGTTACTGAATCTGGTCTCCGTTCCCGAGACAGCCTCTTTGCACGCAGTCTTGACGAGCTCCGATCCTGGTGCTTGACCGCCACGAGTGTCCCGTCCTGGACGCATTCGTTCAGCCTTTCTGTCAGCCAGATGGCCCTCTCCCCCTGCGCAAGAGCTTCATAACGAGCCTTCTCGTTCGCTAGGCTCCTTTGCAGATCCGATGCCCAGTTGGCAAGGCGAATCTGCGCCATCCGCTCTTCACGTTGCGTGTGATCGGCTATGCGCGCAAGCGAGTAGGTCCGCGGTGCTCCAGCCGCGACCAGGGAGGCTGATGGTAGGCCAGTAGGCACGCTCAATGGCCTGTACAGAGCTCGAGGTCGAGATGGATTTTCTGAATTCTTCCACTGCAAGAATTTCTTCGCAGCAGCGTGCCTTAGCCAGGAGGCTCCGCTCTCGCTGAATATCTGCTCCACCAGGTTGGTGAGGTCTGAGGGTTTCAGAGGTTGTACGTAGTCTGGACTCATCAGGAGGCTGGCATCCATGATGTCGTGATCTGATCCAGGCAAGCTGGAGATGGCATAAGGCGACGCTGACTCCACGTTTCCGCCAGAGGCAGAAGTGGCGAACGAAAATGGCCGCACATTCGCCTCTTGTAACTCCCTCCTGATGCGCTCTTTGCTCTGACTGACAGCCTCGGGGGTCATGGTGTCTGATTGGGCCAAGAGCGGTATCACGTTGGTGAGCGGTGCTAATAATTGCAGATATTTGAGATCCGCAGGTTTCAGGTCTAGATAGCTGTCAGCTTGGCCACTCAAAAAGATCTTGCGGCATCTTACTGTTCTGTATGAGGTACAGGGCGACATCGACTTGGTTCCCTCCATCACCGCCCAGCATATTCAGCATCTCAGAGTCAGCCGACGCGTTGGACTGCACCTTTTCAAAGTGCGACTCGATATAACGAATTACAGGAGTAATGGACTCCATACTCTGCTTGCAATCAGCACGTCGATGCCCTGCCTGGCTCCAGAAGCAGCTCTTTCGACTCACAGATGAACCGTCACTATAACCCGGGGTATCAATAAAGCAAACATTCCTGTCTAAGATGGTATCGCCGCCCAAGCTCTTTTTACGTTTCAGAAGCCGAGAATCATCCAAATCAGACCACCACTCAGGGTATGGTTTAGTACTCGCAGATATCTCAGAGATTTGCGTCGTCTCATTGCTAGTCTTGGTTGACCTGGATCTCCCTTTAGGTCGAGGGCTGGAACTCGATCTGTGGCCAAGGATGGCTGGCTGCGGAGTGATTGGATCGACGTGGACGATCGCGTCCGAGGTCTGGACTATAGCCTTGATGAGAGCCGTCTTGCCGGTTCCTTGTGTACAAATAATCATTAGGCTTCGAGTGTGTGTGTATATTGATAGGTCAACTCGTAATCTTGCTTACCAGAGTCACCAGCAATGAGGATCTTGAGCCTCCCAATGCGCTTGCCCTCGTCTGTGAACGGCCGTCGAGAAGGCATTTTGATGGAGGGCATGACAAGCTGAGAAGCACTACTGCTGTCCATCATGGACGACGACGACAATTCAGGCTGTAGCTCGGCACTCATGCTCAGAGCCTGACTGGCTACTTCTTCGGAGAGGGACGCCGCAATGGAGTTCCTTCGCGAGGAAGCCCCGCTTATGGCCGAGGCAGCCCCGGACAATGACAGCATCAGGGGCGTAATGGGTCTCGAGGTCTCGGTGCTCGCTGAGGCAAGGGCAGGTTGCTGCAGAGGGACTGGCCGATCGGGGGAGAGAGAAGCGTCCTCGGGATGGTCATCGCTGTCGGGAAGGGAGGACGTAGCGGAAACATTGGCATCACGATCCTGTGTAGCGGTGTGCTGCTTGGATGGACTGCTCGGACCTGATTCTGTAGGACTATTCACGCCCTGCTGCTGCTTCTTCCGTGGATCACGAGGAGTGACGAAGCTCGACAGAGACTGTTCTAGAGCGGCATCGACGGCGTCCTCGTCGCCGATGAAGAAGGCGGTTGGGCACCCATTATCGCTGGGACGGGGACGCTGCGACGGCGTGTCGCCGAATATAGGTCGCATGATGGAGAGAACGCATGTAAGTCTAGGGGACGCACACTCTCAAAGCGGTAGCGAGTGAGGAGAGGGGTCACGATAGGGATCGGCGAGGGATTATCATCGGAGACAATGTCGGGTGGTAAGGAAGATACTTGTTGTAGTTGTGAGGACGACGAGACAAGAAGCTGCCTCTCTCTTAAGGAGGATTTACGGAGATGACTAGACGTTGGAGTGAAGCGTGAGTTAGTTAGACTCGGCCAGACGAGACTAGGCACACAGAGAAGAGAGCACAGTCCATCAAAAGGTGCACAGTGGCAAGATAGGGAGTCACTCTGTGATGACAACGTGCGGGATCTCGTAGCACTACGTATCATGCCGCGCCCCTCAAGTGATACTCCAAAGGGGGGGAAGGGGCCAGTGACAGGCACTTAAAGCAGCGAACCCCGCGCTGGCCCCGCCGGCGCAACTCCACAGCCCCTCTCCTCTGCCGGCAGGGTTCAAATTCCAGCGCTAACTGCTGTGGGATCATCTTCATCTTGAGTGTCATACTATGCTATGCTAGGCTCAAGCCAATGCTCTCGACCTTGTTACGACATGTGTTCTGGACGGAACCCGAATGTGGAACCTGATGCTCACAATATCTTGCCTTCCTCTGAATAGACCTTGATGTTTCGTAATTTAACTCTTTCCTCTCTTTTTTTTTTTTGTTCTTCTTTTTCTTTGAAAGGCAATTATGCGAAGAACGAATCTGTTCGATCCACAAAATAATGAAAGAGAATGAGACACCTAGCCCGTCTTCCAAGCCTGAACGACATAAGCACAAAGTAGCACTCGGCAAGGTTCGTCTGAACAAACACGCGGCGCTGTCCAGACAGTGATTGCGCCGTTCTCAAAAGCTCCCGGTTACTTACACGCCATCTATTTTCCTTTCTTTCTTGGAGTCATCGCGAGTCTCAACGCAGCTAGTCAACCAGGCACACAATCCCACCTCTGTAGAACACAGTTTCGAACAATAATGCTGTCGCTGCAATGGTGAACAAGAAGGATAAGCAAGTGTCCGTTGATTGTAGAATAGAGTGGCATTGGGTACTGACTCGTCAGATGAGCTTCTCTGTAATGCCCCGACGTCTGTTAGCCTTTACTATGGAAGAAGGCACTTTCCCTGCAAGATTCACTCCCAACGCCCGGATTTCTGGCCCGGCGCCTGCACCTCGTCCGCCTGTCCTGTATCCCACGAGCTATTTCCAACTTCATTGAGCCCCATCCAGCTGTCGTCATTCAGCATGGCTTCCGTCACCTGTGCATACAGCGCTGACGGATCTTGCGGCCCGCCGTCCACAGCCGCGTCCCACGCGTTCAGTCCCTGAAACATGTTCATATCGATGCCATGGTTCACCTGGCCTTCTCCTGCCCCGGTCCCCTCAAAGATCTCTGTGTTCACAACCGCGTGATCCGTTAGCATGATCCCGCCATCCATCGAGCTGCTCGTCCTCCCCACCGTCGGCCCGGACGTCGTCGTCTCCGGGCTGATGCCTGAGCTCGCTGGTGTGGAGTGGCTTTTGTTTGTCGGACCAGCGGGCGACGAGCCGGTCGTCGATGAGCCTGTGCGGTGGGGCAGTCTGAACGAGGTCACATGCAAACCAGCCTGTGCGGCAGCAACCTCGTTGTCGCACCACGAGGCTGACGAGAGAGACGAGTTCCTCGGTGTGTTGCTGTTAGACGTGGAGGAGACCTCGTCTACTGATGAGGATGATGCTAATTGGGAGATGCGGAACATGTCGTCGTTTGGCCCGGGCGGGTCTGGAGACGCGTTCACCCGCCTGCGCTTGTTGGAGTTCCCAGACACTGGGGCATTGTGGATCTTGTTAAAAGACTGCGTGTCCATATTCCGAACCGCGGTTGCGTCAGTCGGCTTCCTCACTAGACCGTCAGCGCGCTGTCTCCTGCCGATCGGCTTGCTCAGAGGTAGCCTTCCGGGCAAAGGTGGCAAGATGTCGGTCTTCCTCGAGGCTTGGGACCGTGCAAACAGGGGAATATTATTGCCACACGGCGCAACCGAGACGGTTTCACCTGTATATTTGTTGCGGTCTGGGATGCGGAGGAGATGGATTAGGTTCGCGCGTTCGAGATCCACCATGAGTTGCCGAAGGAAGTTGAGGGTGATGAGGTGTTGTTTGCCGATGGCGTCCATGGCCATGACGAGGAATTCGAGGTCTGCCTTGATCTTTGGTGAGAAGCCTTCCTCCCCCTGGGTCTGTATGATACAGACAGAGCTAGCAACATAGAGTGCGAGCGCGACAAGAGGACTCCTCTACAGATCCGAAAAGAAAAGGCATAAGCTTAACGTACAGTCGAAAAAAGAGGGATAACTAGGAGAGGCAACTTACGTAGCCGGCGTTTGAATGAGAGGTCATCTTGACAATGTGTACCACCTCTTGGGCGGCGGTCACAAGACGGGTCTTGATCGTCATCTTGATGACATCAGGCAAGTTGTGTTCTTTTGCCTTCTCATAGGCACTGTTGTGAAGACAAATCACCGAAGCATGCAGATTGAGATTCGTGTGAACCGCGATTGGATCCCTCAAGTGTGCCGGCAGACGGAATCCTTCTGGTAAAAACATAAAGGTGCTGGACAGCAGGTTGTCCAGCTCTCGATGCTTATTCCAGTAATTGCCATATTCGTAATCGTCTGCGGCATCGTCCTGCCTCGAATGGTGGACATGTTTCATGATTAAGTTGAATAAATGGCATATTACGGCGGCACCGGCGAAGGCTGAGTAGGGCGAGCCCGAAAAGACATCCAGTAGCCCGCAAGTGGTCTCCTCATGACCGTTGTTGAATGCTTCTTCGGAACTAGGAAGATGCGTGGTGACCTGTGGGCATGGTTAGCCTGCCTTGTTTTTCTCCAAGCAAGTCCGTTTGGCCCACACAGGCTACGGGGTGGTGGTCTCACTCACCTCCTCTGGGTCGATCAACGTCGGCCAGCCTGTGCTGATGGATGCATGAGAATCGATTGCAAATGCACCCCAGAAGGTTCGTCTCCTCTCTAACACCACGGAAAACCCGTGTCAGCCAAGCAAGCCACCCAGCAGCTGTCGTGAGATATGCGCCGCGGTCACCATCACCGCCACCGCCCACTCACCTTCCAGCTCGGTCCAGTCTTTCGGAGGTGCAAGTGTGGGCGACATTCTGTGCACAGCGTCGGGGTCGTCAAGTTTGTGTAGGCCCAACATGTGCAAGAGCTTAATACAGCGAGCTGCGGACATGGCAGCCCGAGTGAACCACATGCACCTGGCCTCGTTGGTGGATATGAGAGCCCAAGCCTGGGCATGAGCAACGGTGAGGAAGTGCTCGCCGTCTCCCTGTGGGCGATAATCAATCAGTTAATGAAAGGTTTCCACAGCAGCTGGCGAAACCTTTGTGCGAGGTCCCACATACTCTAAGTTCGTCTTCTTCGAGATAATGGCGAGCACGACGGTGAAAAGCGTCATGATAGCCCGAGTACTTCTCATGGCTGTTTGTGGCCATGGTCCAGATGGCATATTGCAAGGCCATGGGTGGTCTCAGGTGAGGGGCCGAGTAGAAGGCTGTCATGTACCGCCCAGGGTGGACGATAGGGATGAGGGGGTGTTGCTTTACAAAGTATGTCTGATGTCTGTTTTTTTGGTGTGTCCCAAATCAGCACGATGAAGACCCAAACCCGAGTTCACGCTCGGTCCGCATGAGACACACACTCACAGCTCCTCAATCATCTTGGTAGGTGGCAGGGCCTCGAAGAGCCCGAGACCCAGCAGCTCATAGCTAGTCGCCCCGGCATTCTCCTGCCTGGGCTTGTACCGCATGTCTGGCGTGGTGAAGGGTGCACCCCACCCCATGGGCGGTACGTTGCTATGACTATTCACATTCTCACCCAGGCCGGGAACGTTATTGTCGGCGAAGCTCCAGTTGAGGGATTCGTCCGTGAACTTCTGTCTCGAGGAGTCGATCGAGCCTTGAAACCCGGGACGCGGTAAGAAGGCATCCTGACCGTTGTTACTCTGAGAAGAGGGATCGATCCTCCCCTCGACCTGGCGAGGACCCTCCTGCCTATCACTGCTGCCCTCGGGAGCAGGCCCCGTCTTGCCAGCAGCATCTTTCAATAGCACCTCCACCTGAGCTGTGTGTGAGAGAGATAAGAAAGTGTTTGTGTCAGCCAGATGCACCGGAATCGAGTTTCCCTCAAAAGGGGGAGAGTATATACACTCGTACCTAGGCGCTCCTCCAGCTCCTTGACATTCCTCCTTTTGAATGCAGGCTTCCTTCTGGACTCTGGATACTGACACTCGGCCTTGAGCTTGGAGCACCTCGTGCATGCAGGCTTGATCCGGTCGCACTTCAACTTCCGACTCCGGCACGCCACGCATGCGAGAGGCTCGAGGCCGTCGTTGCCACCACCACCGGCTCCCGGGCCGTCTTCGTATGCCGCCGCATCAGCTGATGGCACCTCTTCTTCCGACATGGTGTGATGCTGGCTGTTGTCGTGGTTGTGCTCTTCTCCTTCTTCTTCTTCTCCTTCTCTTCTTCTCTTCTTCTTCTTCTTCTCTTCTCCTTCTTCTTCTCTTCTTCTTCTTCCTATTAGTGTTTCCGGCACGACAAGCTTCAAATATCCACCATTTTTGGAAAGAAGCAATCAATAGAAAAATGGAAAGGAATGTGTTTCTTCCCCCGAATTTCTCCCAAACTTTTTCTCTCCATGCGCCCGGCGTTGCATCTTCAGGCTGACACGCTTTGCTTGTAAGGCTGATAATACTCACAGGGGGCTGTTGTTGGTAGCCAGTCATCGTCCAGCCAAACCCTCGGACAACTGAGACGGTGGGATTTTGCTCCGTTGTCCGAGCTGAGCAGCAGGTGCGAGGCGATGACGTCAGCGCTCTACTCCTTCCTTTGTAAAAGCCGTTGAGTGAAGACCGAGTACATAACATTGAATCAATACTGCCCACAGCTTCTTGAGGTAACCTTTCATGTTTGTAGCAGGCTGCAGCGATGTAACTCTGTGGGATGTCTTCCAGTCAATCCAGCATTCAAGCAAAACTCTTGAGACCAACAAACATCTCAATGCTTATTTTCGGCAACAGAGGAGTTTGGTCAGCATTCAAAGACGACTCGCCCAGCAACTCGCATCGTGGCTTGAGCCACCAATTGAAGCGATCTTGAAAAAGTGACGAGATGCCTTTTGGCCTTATTGGCTACTGTCTACGAGAAGATGTCCCCTGCAGGATCACAAGTTTTTTTTTCCTCCTCTTGAGAAGGCATTTCCATGTTGTCATTCGCTGGAAGCAACGAGCCGGCACCGGAGCCAAGATTACAGCCGCAGCACAATCAGTCTGCCGGTGGTATCCGGTATTTTCTGCATATTGATATGATGCGCTGCGAGTGGTGGCATGTTTGAGTGGCTGTGCTGGATCGGGTGCAAGATAGACTTGACACGTAGTGAAGAAGATCTCCTCGTCCATCCAACAACAGCCGTCTTCGACATCATCTCAAGATAATCGATGACAACGGCCTGAAACTCCATATTTGCAGTACATACTTACCTACTTACCTACAGCAAGATATTACAGTCCCATCCGTCACCGTCAATACCACGCCGGAAAAAAAGAAGAGAAAGGTTAAAGATGAGCACGAAACCCCGACCCCACATCATTGTGGTGGGTGCCGGCGTCATCGGCGCCTCCATCGCATGGCACCTCACGAGACATGAGGTCGGTGCAGACGTGACAGTTGTCGCCCAGGACATTGGAGGCACTGCCACACCCTGCTCGTTTGCTTGGCTCAACGCGAGCTGGCACAACCCGAGACCTTACTATGACTTTCGCCGTCGGTCCATGGAAGGCTGGCGACGTCTTGCGGAGGAGCTGCCGGAGGTGTCCAATGTGCTGCGATGGTGCGGCTCCCTGAGTGTGAGTAGTAGTAGTACATTTTGTGTCTTCCATTCCTTTTCCCAATACCAAATACTGTTCATGGATTTCCCAATGGCTAATAAATTCTCTTGTGTGGGGTGTGGACAGTGGGATATGCCACCGGACGAGCTGGCCAAGTACCTCAAGGAGCACTCAGCCTGGGGCTACGATATTCACCGGGCCGAGCGCGCAGAGATTCACGCCCTCGAGCCGACGCTGTCCGCCGAGGTCCTCCCACCAGAATGGGGCCTGCGCGTTGGTGAGGAGGGCGCCGTCGAGGCAGACCAAGCGGCGCGGGCCATGGTCAACGCTGCTCAGGAGCGCGGCGCCAAAGTCGTCCACGCCACCGTCACCAACCTGATCTGGGAACAGGAGCCAAACAGCAAGGGCACCGGCAGCAAGGGCACCGGCAGCAAGGTCACCGGCAGCAAGGTCACCGGCATCGTCCTTTCATCGTCCGAGACGCTGTTGGCCGATCACGTCGTGCTGGCCGCTGGCGTGGCATGCGTAGACCTCTGCACCACCGCAGGCATCACCGTGCCCCTCAAAACCCCAGCCCCCGCAGGCCTCCTCGTGCACTCAAAGCCCCTGAGAAAACGGATCCTACACCATGTCGTCTACAACCCCCAGGGCCATATGCGCCAGACCGCCGATGGGCGTATTCTGGCCGGGTCGGACTTTGTCGGCGGGGACCCGGGCCCCGACCCGCTGGCTACGGCGCGCGCACAGCTGGAAAAGGCGAAGATGTGCTTTCAACCGGAGGAGCGGGAGACGTTGGAACTGGACTACTTCACCGTTGGGTACCGCCCGCAGCCGGAGGATGGGCTGCCTATTCTTGGGGAGACGGGGTTGGAGGGACTATCGCTTGCTGTCATGCATTCAGGAGTGACGAATGCGGCGCTGGTTGGCGAAATTTTGGCTGAGACGGTCTTAACTGGCAAGGCGGACCCCGCGCTGGAGATCTTCTCGCTAAAGCGGTTCAAACAAGGTCGACGGTGACAATGCGACTCGAACCTCTAATTCCGGGGGGGGGGGGGAGGGGCGTGTTCCAAGGGTGGCCTTCTTCTACATCACTACGACCAGGAAGCAAATTATCTACTCTTGCTGGAGGGGCCAAAGGGTCCGAGGTATGCGGATTCACATACTCGTTAAGGCAAGTGGAAGATCAATCAAATGTCAAGTTTGACATCAAATAATGAAGCATTTAGTAAACAGTCCTGGCACACACAAGTCCTGGACTGTTGGCCAGAATGTATCTTACTATTGCCCCACACAAATTAGTCCATCATGACCGCCACCAGGAGCAATTTTCATCACCTTCATCGACCGCACCTTCTACCCAGGTGACGACCTACACACACATCACACACAGTACCCAAGTAACAGGATCCTCGTGCCATTATTTTTCTTGTTGGACACCCCGAAAAGACGGACGTAACACATACTCGGATTTTCCTGATCGGCAGGCCAGAATACGGACTGGCCTCACAACCCTCCCCCCCAAAAGGTGATACCTGTTTATCGTCACTGTATCACGACACCAGCATAGTCATCGGACTTTTGCTGCTGCTACTGCCCCCTCGCCCCCCCCCCCTCCCCTACCTCTTCTTTCCTGCTACCGAGGTCTCAGATCACAAGAAAAGTCTCAGATCATACACTTGAGACATTGGGCCGGGTCTTTCGAAAAAAAAGCTTTGTGCAATGTAAGGCGAAGAGGACACAGAGGGCAACTCGTTGACCGCTTCTCTCATCAATACATAATGGCTACAGGAGAGGAGGATATGCTGCTACTCGGGACCTTCGGGGGGCAAACACACAGGTCGGCGGAGCTCAATGCGGCAGCCCGGGTGCCGTAGGTACATTACTACCGTGTACTAGATGGCTTTCTCTTCCTCTTCCTTTTCCCTTGGCACGTTTTTTTGGCCCGGACCCGAGGGCCCCGCACCCTTCCAATACGACTCGATTTCATCACACATGGTAAGACATAAGCCCCACCTCTTAGTTCTGGGGACCGAACCTTAAATGGCACCGAGAGCTTGGTATATGTTAGTTGCTCGGGTGCAGCATGGCGGGTGGTTTGGCTTGGCTGGAGGATGCGTTGGCGTTTGTCTCAGAATGGATTTCTTTGCAGATGGGTGACAGCTGGTATGCTTCAGAATGTGGACAGCTCCCTTCTTCTCACTACCAAGGTTGATAGACGTGACAACTCACGCAGGTCGTACCAGAGATGTCTCGGGTCTAGATTTGGTTCGAAAACCCACCCTTGGGCTTGCTGCTCCGCTGCAAGTCCTGGATCTGATGATGATGATGATGATGATGATGATGATGATGATGATGATGACTTTTATTAAGATGATGATGATGGCTTGTCAATGCTCCCCCCCCCCCCGGTCCCTCCTGCATGCCAATCTGAGTGGGGCCGTGGCGAAGGAGTGGTATCATCCAAATGGTCGCAGAGAATAGGCCTCGTGACGCGACGGTATATCATGCTATATGCATGAGAAGTGCATACAAAGTGTGCCCAGGGCCTGCATGACGAGGTTGCTATACTGAGGTAGTACTTTGTTGGCAGGGGGCCCAGCCAACTCCCTTCCCCCGTCCCGGGCCCACAACTCAGCAGTGCCGGACACACAAAGTATTTGTGTGTGGTGTTGGCAGCGAACTTGCATGCAGGACCGTGGCCTAGACTGCGGGACTGCTATGCCGCCAGGGTTGTACTATAGTTGTGAAAGAGGAGCCGAGAGTACTATAATACCCTGGCCATCATGACATGTCATTTTTCTTGAATCTTTCTTTTCTTTCTTCTGCAGCTTCAACGAACCATACGGCTCGTGACCCCTGTCGACCTCGTCAGGAATTGGCGTGCAGGACGCCCGTGATGATGTCTCCACCGCGGTGTGCTTAGTCGTGGGAACTAGAGGAGCGGGCACCTGCTGCAGACGGCGAGGTTCCAGGTCGACGAAAACTACCATGATCAGCCCCTCTGCAGGATCAGCTCTCGCGTATCTTGAGTGCAGGCGGAAGCGGCGGCCAGCCGGGGTCTGTATGGTGTAAAGCGCCCATGCAGCGGTAGCTATGTCCCAGCGGCCAGGGTTGACAGTTGATCACGCTTCCGCTTGTGCGCAACCATATACACACACACACACACACACACACATACTCACTCACTCACTCACTCACTCACTCACTCACACTCACACACATACCCCATCCATCCATCCATCCATCCCATCTGATGTGACCGGCCTGCAGTGAGTGCCCTGGTCATCGCAGGCGGCGTTTGGGAGTGTCTATTCAGCAGGCACTCGACATGAAAAGCCGCCCTTTCCGGTATTGCTTGCGGAAGTGCAGGGCTGCGTGGCTGGCTGCCAGTATGGGTAACAAGTAGGGCGATAACTCGCGGCGTGTGGTCCGCCCTAAAAGGATCCAGAGGCGTCCAATGCTTGGTCACGTCACCCCGGAGGAGTATGTCCGTCTGCTGCCTCTTCCAACTGCCAATATCATACCCTCTCTGAGAGAGGTGGGGGGGGGGGGGGAGAGGGAATGGGGGAGAGAAAAAGGCGCTGACCAAAGACGTGAGAAGGTAGCAAGTGCCAGATCGTCGTGTGGATCCTACACTTTGCTCCCTCCCGGAAGAGGTCACAGCTCCTGGAGAGATGCCATGGCTGAGCTGACTAGGCTGGCGAGCATGACCTTATTCGTGACCAGAGCAGTGCTTGTGGGCCTCGAGTGCAGATTCTGGCGGGTTGCTCCTTGTACACCAGCTCGTGTTTCTTGATGTCGCGGCTGTCATGGTCAAATGTCAGCTAGGCAGTTACGACAGTTGTTATTGTCGTATTCAAGCGCTCAAAACGCTGAAAGGCTTACACACTTCTATCCATCGTACTATGTACCTGGGTACGTGGTAAACTGGGGGGGGGGGGTTGCAAATTTACAGGCCTTCCCCTCACGAGCCCACCCGAAGTTGGGGGAAGGACAGCAGGGTAGCCAAAGTACCGTGGACCGAGAGCAGGCAACAATAGCGCACGGATCACCATGATCAACAGACGATCTCATCTGGTCCTTCCGCGACAAAGATCTTTCCCACAACTCAATTCGATTCAACTCAAAACCCACCTCGACTCAATGACAGAGACAGGGTCCTTACTATGGCCCGATTGGCCCCGACTCGCTGCCCATCAATACTTCGAGAGGCTTTCCCAACAGCCTCAACACAAATGTAATTTTCGGTCCCCCCCCCCCTCCATTTTCTCTCCTGACCCACACTGTCTCTCTTCAGCCCTGACGGGAATGGCTAAGAATTAGAACACTTCGGAAGATGACCGTTTGAACCACCTACAGCCTAGAGCCTGGAGCCTGGAGCCTGGAGCCTACCTGGACCATGACCAACTTATGGAGGGGGGAGGCGTGGCAGAAAGAGGGGGTTGGCGGGCTGTCAAGACTCTTTTGCCGCCCTCTGCCCTCGAGGCTAGTTTCTCTGTTGCAAAGCTTGTCAGGGGCTGAGACCCTAGGCCCGGCTTCAACATCAGCTGGCACTTATACATTCCGGCATACGACGCGCTTCGTCCTCACAGGGTTGTCGTGGACTGACGTGGACCGAGCATTTCGGAGAGTCATGTCCACGTACTGGCAACACGCACTGACTGACTGACTGACAGCACGCTGACGCTGAAGTATGCTCCCTGGCTAGAGTCGAAGTCAAATCTGAAGCCTGCTCGGCAGGGTACCCGAGATAACCATCTCGACTGCCACGCACGTCAAACGTTGGCGCTGCTGCTTATGGACAACGCTTTGGCTTGCGCCCCCCCCCCCCAAAAAAAGAACAAAACAAAAGAAGAGCATGGTACCACTACCAATACCAACAACATTCGATTATGGGTTATCTACCCCACGCCACTGTTTCAATGGGCTACCGTGGCTGGGCTGACGAAGGTGCCAGTTGCAATGCCGGATATATCCGTGACTTTTCGACCGGCTGAGATTATTCTGTGACCAGTGCTCTGTCTGGTATACCTCGTCATTGAGGGAGGGGTGGATGAAGCTCCTGGAAAGAATGAATCAGACTGGCAGATCCCAACACCAATATGAAGCAACCCTAATCTCCTCGACGGGGGGAGGGATCAATGTCACCGTGTCAGACAAAATGCCTGTCAGCCATGACACGGCAGCAATTCCTGGCTTGTCATCATCTTGCAAAGTGTTGCAACACTGATCGCCAATTTGGCCACCCGGCTGGTCCTGCTCATGATTCACGACACCGGACCTGTCAAGGGCCCATCTCTATCAGGGACAGGGGCTCGCAGCGGATGCTACTATGTACGATGATGGCAGCTGTGCAGATCCTAGCCAGGGGCCCTTAGGTTGGCATCGGACTGCGCGTGATTAGTGTTGTGTGCAGCTATCTGGGTAGTCATTCGACAGACAGGGTCCTGAAAGGCGAGTTGGTGCATGTCGAGGCGGGAAGAGGCCTTTCAGCCAGAGGACGACGGACGCATGAGCGGACATCCTTACATGCTCACCCGCGCCGAGCAGAGCACAGCAGATGCGGTGGGAACTGGCAGCAAGCAAAAAGCTGTACCATGATGCATCTCTCCAAGATGATCGCTGCCAAACCAGACAGCCACCTGGTTCGTCGTTTCTGTCGTCACGTTGTGTACCGGGTCTTGCCACCAATCACCGCCTAGAGAGACGCCTAGCACAACAGCAGCAGCAACAGCAGCGGCAGTATGGTGCGCTGGCGCTGGACACATGCTTCTTTTCCAAGCAGGCATAGGCTTGGTCTGATCATCTCTTCCGTGCCACTGCCATGCACGCAAAGCAGCAACAACACGAGGGCAGCCAGCGCGGGATGGCATGCCGAGGGCGAGTGCCACGCTTACCTACGCCCCCTACGCCATCTGTGGTCCTGTGCGCGGTGAGAGATACACACCCGGGGTTGCATGCCGTGCTTATTTGGCTAGTCAGGCAGGTGTGTATTGTTTGTGGCTACAGATGGAGTTTTCGTCCTGGTCACCGCCATTGCGTAGTGTAATGTCAAGGTTCTTACGCCCCCAGACTGGTCATGAGTTTCTGGTAAGGCAGCAAGCAGATCCTCTAATTTGCCTCATGTGAATGGGGGACCTACAGCTTGGTGGTCCGGGGGGAGAAGGGGGGGGGGGGAGACCATGCAGTATGCTACCATTCGGGGAGGTCTGGACCTGTGTGGGCTGTGGGTTGCCCTGGTATGGGTGTCATGAGAATCCTCTGTGGCTTGATAAACTCATAAGTGTGCGTGGTGACCAGCGTGGGCATTGATTCCGATGAGACGGTCAAATAACGTGCACAGCATCATAGCCCGTGACGGTGGAAGAGAGTGCGTCTGGTTTTGAAGGAGGGGGGGGGGGGGGACTGGCACGGACATACGCCTGAACCTGTGACCACCGCCGAGAAGACCAGGAGCCTTGTCGGTTTCTTTTGCCGTTCTGAAGTACACGCACACACACAGACAGAAGCAAGCAGATGAGGGGGGGGGTGGGGGTTGGTGGTTAACAAGCACAGGTCAGCCCTTCCGGTCGTCTCTTCTTGTTCGGCCATCTCATGGGTGAGCAGTGGTCGCCGACCAACAAAAGTTTTGCCCGACGCACATGAAGCCATACTGCATGCATCAACCACTACTCGAAAGATTTTCAAGTTTGTGAGTGGATGTTTGCGGACTCGTCCATCCATTTTCGTAGGACAGCACGGAACATGGATATGGTTGGGCGGCGCAATCTCTGGCGGCTTAGAAGAACTTGAGACGGGAAAGAGAGAAACGCAGAAAGACAGACACCACCCACATAGGCTCTTTCCGCGGTCCAAGACAAGGCGTCCTTCGCGCTCCCGCCCCAACCCCATTCCGTCCGCTCTGGCTCTTGGCCCTTCTTTTCTTGTCACACCCGGGAAAGCCACATGGCTATCGGGATATAGCGTCTGCCCTCTTCTTCCTATCCTGCCTCTCCTTCTCTTGCGCAACTACTAGGTACTCCTGCCTGCCAACCTGCTACCCCGGCTAGTCAACGACGGAAATGAGTGAGGCGAGTAAGTAACCTGCTCCCCCCCTCACCCCCACCAGCGCCCCCAAAAAGGTGGACGGGCTGCGTAGTAGTGAGCCAGCACACACACCCCACCCCCCGGTCCAAGCCCCAAAGTAAAGTCAGCCCAATCTATCTGGGACGTATTAACTTTCCTTCCAAGTCTCGAGAAGAGGGGGAAAAGGAAGGGGTGAGAGAACACAAAGGGGGCTTGGGTAAAAATTGAAGTAAAGGATGCCCCTCCTGGGTGGTGGTGAACAAGAGAGAGAGAGAGAGAGAGGGGGGGGGGGGGAGGGAGAGGGAGAGAAAGCACTCGTGCAACTCACTCTTCTCCCATTTCTTGGTGTCACTGTTACACATCTGAAAGAGGTTTGGCAGTGGTTGACCGACGGACGGTTCCAAAAAAAGAAAAGAAAAGAAATAAAAGAAAAGGGAAAAAGAAAAATAGCAAAGAATACAACCCTCCCCCCTTCGACCTTCTTCCCCCCACCAGATTAGAACCTGGGAAAAAGAAAAGATGAGATTGATTGCCGGATGTTTATAGTCTGAAACAACTTGCCGCATGCGATGGGCTGGCCCCCCCCCCCCTCTCTCTCTCCCCCCTTTACTACTACTTAGTCACTTGGATAGATTGCGTGTTCCTTCGTTTTTTTTCTTTTCCTTTCCCTTTGTCTTTCCTTGACGACGATCCTAGCGCCTTGTTCCACGTGTGACACGGCACAGGCCAGGCAGGGTGAGAGAGACAAGAGAGAGAGAGAGAGAAGGTGAGAAAAAGTCAAGAGAGAAAAAAAATTAAAAAATTGAAAAGGAGGTACAGAGGGAAGGAAGAAGGAAAAAGAAGAAACAAGAGACATGCGCGGTACGTAAAAGAGGAAAAGAGATTGATTGGTTGTACTGCGAACCCGGCAGCATGGTTTGGGAGCCGGATCTCTTTAGGTTGTTTTATGCGGGCTCTATCCTGTAAGTCATACATATACGTACATACATACATACCTTGTGACTATGGATGTATGTAGGTAGGCGTATGCCGATGGCGGGACACGGCGCATCGCTGCGTGCTTTCTTTTCCTCCTCTCTCTCTCTCTCTCTCTCTCTCTCTCTCTCTCTCTCTCTCTCTAGAACCCAGCGCAGTCGTTGTTGGCTCCCCGGGCTAGGGCTTTGGGGTGTACTCGGTAAGTGTGACGCTGATGGGAGGAAGGGTGGGGGGGGACATGGCTGGCTGGATAAGAGGCGGTGATGGCCAGCAAGCAGCACCCTCCCTCTCCGCCTGGGGAATGTTGTTTGTTCACCTTGTAATTCAAGTGTGTGAGACAGAACAAGAGCGGGAGAGAAAGCTGGAAACGAACGCTAAGCGTCTTTTGGAGAGTGTGTGTATGTTTCTTCTGAATTCCGCTGGGTTGCCCCAGAATGCCATAGTACTATGTAGTAAAAATGCTTGCTCATGTATTGTTGCTTCTCAAGATGAGCCCTAACAGGTCTCATTCGCCGGCCACTCGATGCAGAGGTATCTCTATCTATTGAACTTTTTATTTTTTTTATATTTTTTTATTGCGCTTGCTTGCTTGCTTTGCAGTTTGCCGCCCGAAACCGTTTAAATCAGTAAAGGAAAAAAACAAGAATGTCGAACCCACCAATTCTTGCTGCTGTGAATAGCCGCCCGATAAATGACCCAAACCCGCTTGACCACCTGTGTCCCTCGCAATGATGATGATGAAGGTGCCAGCCTGCCTACTTGTGTGTGCATGCAGTGCTCATGTGTTGCGCCTGTTGTTGTTGTTCGGTTGTCGTGCCCCATTATGTAAACCGATTAACTTGTCCACAAGAACGTTTGCATCGAATTTTTCTCCTTTTTTGTTTCTTGTTCTTGTGTTTCTCCTCGTTTCCTCGTGACATGGTAGGTATGTACAGTTCAAGAAAAAACATAAGTATTTTTCAGTTGAAAAAAAGAAAAGGGCTCGAAGTTTTTTTCTTTTCCTTTTTCTTATTTTCGTTCAGCGCAGATCCATGGTTGCTATTTTAGTAGTGTGCGCAAGGAAGGGTCTTCTTCGGAAGTTTCCCCCTTTCTTTAGTAGCTGCCACCTCGCTTCAGGTGCTGTGAGCGACGGCGGGCCTCCATGTCGTCATCAAATGGGCTATCCCCCCCGTCGCTTGTCGTTGGGCTCTGCCGAGGTTTGCTGTCATCGTAGTCGCCGCGCTCGGTGGAGGTAAGCAGCTTGCCGTCGGTAGTACGCGAAGTCATGGCATCTGACTCGGCACGGGCGTTGTTGAGCATCGTGGGCAGCTGCCTGCGGCGGGCATTGATAAACCAGTTTGAGATTTGGTCTGGAAGACTAATTAGCGTGGCTGAATTTTTTTTTTTTGGGGGGGGGGGAACAACACTCACTCATCTGGAGTCCAGTTTGTCGCATCAACTCCTGCTTCTCATCCTCGGTGGGATATGGGTGGTGGAGATGACCGACAAACCATGTCCTCAGCTTGTCCGTAGTCTCCTTGGGAAGGTTTCCCCTGCGCTTCCGCTGCTTGTTGTCTGAAGCCATGGCGAGTGACATCTCGGCGTAGCGCATATACTCTGAATAGGGCGTTGGGTAGATGCCAGGGGAAAACGGCGTCCGGTCCACAGCGTGAATAGAGCCCATGGAAAGTGACTGCACTCTCGATGGGTGGTGGTAACCGTAGTTGTATGGTGGGGCGGCCGGCCCAGGTCGGTAGGAGGTCGGACTTGCTTCGTACCGCTGATCAGGGTGGTGCACGTAGAGTGGTGCTCGAGGTGCCTCCTGGAGGTACTCATCGCTGGAGTGACCCCGAATGCGCGGCATGGGGGCGGGTGGTCCACGCTCCAGGCCCGCTGGAGGTGCGAAACTGGGCAGGGATGGGCGAACATCTGGGCGGTCCACAGGCTCCAACGTAGCAGGCGATCGGATCGCTGGCAGGCCTCCCGGGGGTAGATGAGGAGGGCTCGCCCTCGCATTCGGTCCGCCCCACTGCTCTGGTGGTGGTGGTGGTGCTCCTCTCGGTGCGTATGCTGGTGAGGCTGGTCGGGGCATGGGCATCTCTGCGTGCCTGGGCGGGCTGTTGTAGTGCCTGGGTACGCGGCTCTGGCGCTCGTCCCTCTCTTCTTCGAGAGACAGACGCCTTCGCTTGTTTGAGTTTGGCGAGTGGACGTACTCTGGGGTCAGCAGGCCAGGCCCGGTGGCCGATGGTGAGTTTGCGGATCCAGGAGTCCTTCCTGACCCATCCTGGGGTCCGACCCGTAGTTGCAATTCAGGAATGGCCTTTTTGATTGAAATGTCAGTGGTATTGTCTTGACTATATATGCACGCGGGCAAGAATACACCTTGGAAAGAAAGAAGAAGAAAAAAAGGGGGGGGGGCTTTACCTGGCGAATAGATGGGAGGGCGACCTGAGCGGCCTGGGCAGGCTGAGGAGCGTCATACCTCGGCCTTGAGGAGGACGAGGACGAGGAGGAGTAGTAGTAGTCTGCAGTCATCTTGGGTTCGTCCCAGATGTGACGAAAAGGAGGGTGGGGAGTTGGCGTGGCCATGGCGAGCATCGACATCTTGGCTTCCTGTTCAGTTCGGCTGTGGTAGGAGTCACTGCGCTCAGTCGAGTAAGGCGCGCCTTCCATAACCAGAAGAGAGACACTCTTCGAATAGGCCCGCTGGAGCTACCTAAAAACCTCCTTCCCGCTCATCAGCAAAGAAGGTCTCGGAAAATTCTCGTTTGGCAGTCGGACAGACGAGATCTCTTGTCTCTCCCCGGCACCTTCCCAACTGAATGAGGATGTCTTACCTTCCGCCCAGCTCCAAAAAAAAAAAAAAAAAAAAAGAAACCACCAAAAACAAGGTAATCCGGGATCTTGGAGGGCGACTCTTCGTCGTAACTACTATAGTGGAGTGTGGGTTTCGGATTCTTTTCGTTCCTTTTTGGTCTCCCTTGATCGACGTTGGTGAGAGGTTACGATGGCCTCACTGGCTTGTAGTCCATGCGCGACTGTTATAAGGCAGACAAGGCTGTGGTCGACGTGGAGGTCATGCTCTGCTGCGGTTGGATAAATCGTACGAGACCGACAAGGCAAAGTACACAATAAGGCTGGATCGGTGGTATTTTCAAAAAGAATGGAATGAGGCCGCCAGGAATAGAAGAATTGAAAATGGGGGTTTTTTGGTGGTTTTTTTTGGTAAACCACTGAGAGGGTGGTTGGTGGTGATGTCGAAAAAGAGGAAGAAAAGAGAAGAGTATATAAAATAAGGCGGAAAAGGAAAAAAGAAGGGTTGACGAAAGGGTATCGGGTAGTAAGCAGGTAGTAGTTGTAGTAAAGTAGTCGAGGAGGGCCACACCAATGGTGACGGATGAATCGACGGGAGGCTGTGCCAAAAGAGGTAACAGCTGAGAGGGTGTGAGGGAGAGAGACAGAGAGAAAGTTTCGGGAGGCGGTGGGCTTTTTGATCAAAGCAGATTTTCAACAGGGGAGACGAAGGTGGGATAGGCTCAGGTGAAACTGACAGGTGCTTAGCTGGGAGTCATTACACACACACTCACACGCACCATGAAATGGGGCCCGCGCTTCACAGGAGAGGAGGAGGAAAGAGACTAAACAGTAACCGGTGGAGGGAAGATTTTGAGAAAGGGAGGCGTCAAAATGGTTTAATGTATGATCCTGGCAGACTGCGGAAGAGACGCCGGGCTGGGCAGAGATGCTCTACGATGTTGAAGGGGCTAAGCCTGAAGAGGACCAGACATGCGAGACATGGGGGGGGGGCGTGTGGGTGACAACAGCACGATACCCACCCACCACAGTTCCGGACGATCACAGAGAGGGCGAGGGCGAGGGAGAGGGAGAGGGAAAAGCGGAGGACAGGCAAGGGCAGGGAAGAGACAGCGAGAGAGATGGGTGCGTGTGTTGTAGTGTGTGTCGACAAGAGGGAAAAGAGCAAAAGAAACGAGACGAGAGAGAGAGAGAGAGATAGAGAGAGAGAGAGTAAAAAGACCTTGTCACCCCGTATACAGTACCCATAATACAATCCATGGGGGCTCCATAGTGAGCCCCGTCTCCATCCCGTGCCGTATGTAAAGACGGTGGGTGATGTGACGACGGGGCTGGCGGAAACAAGTGGAGGAGAGGGCAAAGGACAGTAGAGAAATTTAGTGCTGCTACCCGAACTCCGTGCGTCGTCTAGGGAGTGAGAGGAAAATGGAGCTTTGGGCATGGGCAAAGGGCGAAAGAGGGGACCTGGAGCCAAGACCTGGGCCCTCTCTGGGAGCTCCATTCTGTGCGCAGTGACAGGGAGGAGAAGAGCAAAGACATGGTCGACGACAAGGGGCACCTTGGGGAGGAGGGACCCGCTGCGGGTTACGGATGGCGTCTGCTGGGTGCTGGGGGGTGTGTTGGTAGTGCGTGGTGGTGGTGCTGGTTGTGGGCGGTGGTGCAAGGCTCGTGGTGGGGCCGGAATTGTCAACTCCCACGGTCTGGTCCCTGCCCCCTTGTCTTGTTGTCGTATGTCTCCTTGTATCCATGTATGCCCACCCAAGGTCGATGCATAGCAGCTGCGGGTTCTGGGTCTTGAGATATGGGTCCGCGCCAAGGGGCCCTGACAAAACAATTGTCGGCTCCCCAGGACGGATGGGGACGGAGAAGAAGGAGGATCTCCGTCTGCAGAAGAAAAGAATGGTACCATGTACAATTCACTATTAGATACTACATGGTGTACTGTGTATCACTATGATATTTGCGTAAATAGACCCGTCGGCGATGGAGGGGAGACATGGTGAGCCAATATAACACGACGGGACATACCGGGAGGGGGGGAGTGTAAAAGCAACTCTCTACTGTCTACACACACACTCTCTCTTTCTCTCTCTCTCTCTCTCGTCCTCCTCTTCTCTCTCACCAACGGAATTGTACATGTACAGTAGTACTACCAAGGCGTACTATAATGGCCACATGCGAACCACATCACGCACGCTATGCACGTAGTTGGCATGGCATGCATGCGTACTAGTCTGCTGTCCATCATCTCATCTCATCTCCTCGGAAGAAACGAGCTCCAGAGGCGGTTAAGACAAGAAAGGGGAGAGGGGGCTGGAAAGAAGAAGAAAGAAAGGGAAGGCAAGAAAAAAAAAGGAGATATTGGTACCTGCTCAACACGGGCTGGCTGTCTGTCGGCTGGCCCGCTCACTGGGCCATGATGGGTGGTGAGTGACGAGATAGAACAGACATTTGTCTAATCCAGGGACGGCCTCGGAGTCATCATACTATGCACCATAGTAGCAGTACTATGGTGGTAGCATGTCGAACTAACGCGCTATTGTAGTGGGTACACACTACGATAGCGCTACGACTCGATTCATGACCTGGCTTTTGGCGGACTGACTTGTCACGGTGCACAATTGCACACACACACACACACACACACACGCACATATGTGTGTGTGGGGAGGGGGGAGAGACAGGTTGAGAGGATGGGGGAGATGGTTGTGTGGATGTGATGGATTGATTGGTGGTGCATGATGGATGACTCTGCTTGACTCTGTCGTCGAAAAAGGCCCCAGATATAGCACAGGAGTCAGTTATGGGAATACATACACCCAGTGGTGGTGGCCGTCTGTTCCCAGAGACGATACTGGCAAGTACTACCTGGACGAAGGCTTACCTAAGAATACTCTTTCCGTCCCAATCAGAAGGTGCCGCTGCGGTAAGGGTACCTAGAAGGGTGTCCAGGTACCACAGTACCTCCTTCCCTCCCCAAAATTTGCAATTCACCATAGGTACTTCGCAGTCCATGCAGATCATGCAGGGTATCAAAGTACCTAGGTAATTTTTGGTGTGTGTTATCATCGAAGTGTCGCCACGTATTTTCCCTGTTGCAGGCCCTTGCCTCGAGAGCCGACTCTCTCCCTGGACAACGTTCCATCAAGCATATGCAGCCCCGTATTCGCCTACCAACTCTCGAAGCTACTTGTCGACAAGAGCTGTCAAGTCATCGATGTTACCGCATTAAACTGATTCAAAAGTTTATCGGCTTTGGTCGGCGTACGAACTACAACTGGGCCTTTCCTCTCCCCTCTTTTCTTTGCCCTCTCCTTGCTCCGCCCTCTTTGCTCTTATTTTTTTTATTCCTTTTCCAGTCATCTGCTAGGTGCATCAACCGTGCAGCTGTCGAGCTGTCGAGGATTTTAGTGCTCACGCCGTTTCTAGACCGCGTGCTCTCAACAGCCGTGGCAGTTCTTTTGTAACTGACATGGGAGGGTACCTACCCGTCACTAGCTTGTCGAGAAACCCCGAATATTTTCGGTCGCATTGGCCGCACCCGCATTCGAGCCGGCTTCATGTAGCTGGACGAAAAGTATTACCGACTGCTTGGGAGCTGGCCCGCTATGGTTGGGCAAAAGGGACGATGCCTGTACTATTACAAATGTCTGATATCTAGTGCCAACGCCGAAGCTCCTGCCCGTTGATCCGTTGGCCAGCTATGACAGTATCGACCGTCTACGCGCGGCCTGGCGGGCTCGGCTTGGGAGCCGATTTCTTGGGGTGTTGTAACGGCCAAGGCTACAGCCTCCTCACAAGTCTACTACACTTGCGAACTCATGATGCCATCGGCTGCTGCTTCTTGCTAGGCGCGACGGCTGGCTTGTCTTCACACCGCACACAACACTAACCTCCCACGGCGTGCGTGGACCAGCTCAAAGGTCTGGATCTCTCACGGTGTCTCGAACGGTCAACGTCATGGCAGCGGAACCATCCCCTCGGTAGTGGACGAACGGGCCTTCATCCTGCTCGCTAGTACCC
Source organism: Cryphonectria parasitica EP155 (assembly GCF_011745365.1). Lineage (NCBI taxonomy): Eukaryota > Fungi > Ascomycota > Sordariomycetes > Diaporthales > Cryphonectriaceae > Cryphonectria > Cryphonectria parasitica. The sequence continues at coordinate 2,942,644 of NW_024468909.1, forward strand.
TCCAAGATTTCAAACACGCCCGAGATGGGCTAGAGGGGAAAACCTTATGCTGTCCCGGTTTCCGAAGCTTGCCCTCTTGCTGCGTTTTGTTTCCCCTCTACACCAATCCGTCTCACCACCTAGCCAATCGCTCTGCAGCCTAACAAACATCGGATCAACTTGGAAACTTGAGAAGAACTCAGTCGAAGGCATGACCTGCGAAGCTCACATGCACCACCAGCCGGGGGGGGGGGGCTCAATAAGCTTCTAGATGACACGCCCACGTCAGATTCCTCATCTTGTCTTCAGTCCCCTGCAAGACCAGGGTTTCAGCGCTGCCACCTGTCGCTGTTGGGGCCCGTCACTCCGGTGTCATAACTAAGCTTGATCACAGCTGTCTTACAACAACAATACCGGCTCACATCTTCAGTCAACAGCATAGCCATGCAAAAAAGCCTGCCACGTAGCTAGCTCATCCCAGAGTCTGGTTTTGCATGACACAGGACCGCCAGTCACCAAGTCGTCACAAGTCAATCATCCGACTCGTTTTGTCACAGTCAAAGCCGGGGCCAAAGTACCTGGACCGCCACTGGCGCCAGCCGGCTGACTTGGCATCTAGGCGTGTGAGCAAAACGACGGCCGGTCTGTCAAAAAAATTTAAAAAATCTTAAATTGTATGGAGCATCCGAGTAGCTTCCGAAGCAGCCCAGACGTTGCAACGATTTGTGTGAGACAATTCCACAGAAAAGAGAGAAAGGAAAAGTACCACCGTCCTTGACAAGTGACGAGACTCAAGGGCATGACAAGACTTTACAATTTGAGGATGCACGGGTACACAAGCTGCGTCTGCCATCTGCTGCATGCGGGCCTGCTCAAGACGCGGAGAGATGAGCGAATCGAGGGCAGAACAGGATTCTCTTCTCTACTGGGCATGAACTGGCAATTTGGCGACGGCGTATCTGCATGCCCTCCGGCATAAACAGTAGCTAGAACGATATGCAGACAGCCTTGTCGAGGTTGAGGTCAGCAGTAAGGCTGCTACGTTCTGCGCCACCGGGGCGCAACACACCACATTCCACACACACACACTTTTACTGTACCGCAGCCCTGTGCGCAGGCTCTGGCAACTCGACCTGTCAACTGTCTCCAGAGACGGGGGCCCCGCAGATGCGATTGGTCGATCCTGCAGATCTGCCGGGAGCATCGATTTGGGCCGATCTGGCATGACGGGGTTAGGTTGCTGTCAGTGACAAGCGCTGATTCGCGATTGGGCACCCCTGACCCATATGCACTGTCATCCGGTTTCTGACCATGGTGCTGGGGCGCTGGAATTTGGGGCCCCTGAGGTCCCAGCCGATGAAGATCCGTTTCCGAAAGCCCTGCTGTCACCGTGCGGCTTTGACCTGTTCATGGTCAGGCCAGGTTCAACCCAGCACTGACAAGATCTTCACAGTACCGTTCACTTGTGATGAGGGCTTTTGTCTCATCTGTCGTTCGTGGATTGGCTATGTCGAAATCTCCGGCAGCCGATGTCAAAGGGCGGGATCGAGACCTCCTTTTGTCGGATTTGCCCATGTTTACAAACGCACCAAGTGGGATCAGCCTCATGTTCAGAATTAGAGCCCACCTCAAGCTGCCGAAAAGGAGAATCCGTACCACACAGTAAAAGGGGCGGCTTTCGGACTTGTTATCGTCCAGTCTGATGAGCCTTGACGGCGTACCATGTCGCAGAAGACAACAATCACCCACATCCCCCCTTGTTTGAATTCGAAGTGCCAGCAGGAAAAGAAGAGGCAATAAAGGAGGAAGAGAGAGACAGAAAAGTGTATATGTGCCTTCATATTCGTGGCTTTTCCCCCTTTCTTGTGGTTGCCTGATTTGTTCATGTCAAGCCTTGCTCCGTTAGTTGATACAGCTAATGGGCAGCATGGCGACTCGTTACGACTCAAGTCTGGTACCAAACTAACATTGGAGTGTGTTTTTCTTCTTCTTTCTTCCTACTTGGTGGCTGATACTGCAGTCCTGCAGACCCCCTTGAGGATGTCACGTCGGGAAATTACCGCCTGCAGGCCTTGCCCTCAGGAGCTGCTTGTTTCGACGAAGCAATGAACAAAATGCGGCTGAGCAGAACACGACTGTGCCCATCCATCCTCTGGTTCGCTAAGGTGTCGAGTTGCAGGGCCATCTCGTGGCCTTCCCAATCTTGTCCACACGGCCCATCTCCTCCTTGATCGGGCCCCCGGGCCTTCCAGAGTCAGTAGCTTCGTTTGCCCTGGATCGAAAGGCTTCGGACCTTCAGAGGAATACGGTCTCCACTGGTCATCCAGCAGTTGGACATCGAGTCTGGTACCGAGATGATTATCTTCCTTTCTCATAGGTATAGTGTCATCTCTATACCCTTCACCCGTATGGAGGAAGAGGAACCGAGGTCTGTCTAACCATCCCCGCTGTCCTCGCTACACCAACGCATTTATGGCAAAGACCGCCGCAGCGCACCCGGCATGTCTCAAATCAATTGTCATACCTCGAGTTTTTTTTTTTTTTTTTGGCAGCGCATCCAAAAGGAATCAATCCCACTACCAGAACAGCTCGCACCCGGCTCTGATCTGGCAGGTCGCTGTCGTTCGCGTCTTGTTCTACGCGGCTTCAAAGATACGTGTCGGGAAAGTGACCTAAGCCGCGACCTCATATGGAGAGTTTCATCCTCTCAGTGGTCCGGTGCTTTCAAATCTCGGACATTGTGCTGATATTGTATACTTTAACTTGATCCCTGGCTCGCTCGCGAGATGGATCGTCCAAGCTCTGATCTGACATGCAGACAGACCACCAACCCACCCCTCCCCTTTCCCCTCCCTCTCCCCCGACCCCAGCCATCTCATGGTTGGGTACAGCGAGAGTCTCATATGAGCTTGAGCAGTGCAGGACCATCGGCTGAGTTTCAACTACACGAATACGCGCGGATGTTACATATCGATGGTAGACTGCGTGCACGCACCATGCCTGGAATACACTGCGATTACCCAAGCAGCACAACACAACGACGACACGGCAGCATGCAAGAGGTTTTTTTCTTTCTTTCTTTCTCTTTTTTCCCCTTGGTCTTCCTCCCTCCGCGCCCCCCTTTTCCCTCCTCCTACTTCTCGTGAATCACTACTTCCAGCGGGTGAAATTTATTCTCATGACCTTAACCTCTAGTCCGGCGCCGGGCGTCATCAGAAGCAACACAGTACGAGAAGGGAGTCTCCGTCTCTGGTCTGCGATTAACTAACTGGCTTTGTCCCGACCGGTGAGACTGTGGCATTCCCATCCTCACTGGTGCAGCCTATCAACTGAGTTGCAGGAGCTTACCCTTGTTCCAAATCGGGCGCCTCACAGATTGATGACACCGGGTATCAGGGTGCAGGGGTCGACAAAACAAGGTTTTACCAGCGGCGCCTCTTCTTCCTGCATGCATTGGCCTAGGGCGTTGGTGCGTTTGGTGCGTCAATTCTTGTTTGCTCAGAAGTCTCTTGCCCTTGAGGGGGAAGGGGGGGGGGACCTATAGTACTGGACTGGAACGTATCCTTAAGGAACCCCGGCCCGATCTGAAGGACCCGCAGGCAGTCCAGCCATCATCATTCGAGGCCAGCATCAGCATCTTTCATTCGCCTCTCGATCGTGCTGCAGCCGCTTCGACCGGACCATCTTGCAGATCCGTGACCTTGCAGGTCCAGGGTCTGTGCTAACGCATGCCGCCGCTGGCTTGGACTTGGGGCCGTGGCCACAATTGCCCCCCCCCCCCCTTCTCCGAAATTGGAGCTGGCACAAGTTTTAAAAGCCTCTTGTAGAACCACAACACGGGATCATTCACCTGGGTAATACGCCAAGTCTCCGAATCTCGTCAGAGAAAGCACATGACTAAGAATGTCAAGCAACTTGGAGGTCCATTGCTCCTCTCCGTTCTTGCATGCAGGTGATGTCTCATCAACTTGCCGGCTATTGATTCCTTGGCAATTCCGACCCGGAAGGCACACCCGGTCCTCATTTTTCATGGCAAGCAACAGTTGTACAGCTCCGACACCTAGCTACTGACGACTGGAGCCTGGGGAGGATTATATCGGTGTGGATCTTCGTTTGTGTGTGTGTCTATGTGTCTGCTAGCCATCGACGTGACGCCCGGGTGGCCCTTGGACCCTTCACGAGGTCTCTCTTTGCACATTCAGGGGTTTGCATATTCGTCGAGGCGTCGAGGCAGGCCTGCTACCGTGACACGTACTGCTGACCTTGTGGGCTCCCGTTGCGTTCCAGCTTCATTTCACAGGATAAATTACGACCTGCCGATCTCACCCTAAAACCGAGGCTCAGAATAACGGGGAATGTTTCTGCGTGTGCACACAAGGCAGACCCCTGTCTGACCCAGCAAAAAGCATGTCGGTCCCGAAAAGCTGCTCTGGCACGTGCACGCGTGCACACCAAAAAAAGACTCCATTGGAAGCGTGTGGTGGTGGTTGAAGGGGGCATGGAAGGCATGGGGATACACTTGCTGACGACAAAATGCAGTGCTGCTCATATCGAGGTGGTTTGGTCTCTCTTTTCCCTGCTACAAATTTCCCTCACCATGTAATGGGTGGTTTTGGATCAACCCTGACGAGCCTATATTCGCGACCTCACCCCTGAACTGGCAACACCGCTGTCAGCCCAAGCGGCTTGGTGCGCCCTCCTCCCCCCCTGTCGACGCTTGCTCGGCAGCGATTGGCAGAAACGGTCTCTCTCGGTTTGGTTTTTTTTTTTTTCTTTTTTTTTCTGCGTGTGTTTTGTGGAGTCTGGATCGCTACCATGCGACTGGGATCTCCCATGTGGTTTCCTAAGTGTCAAGCACGCCAAAGTCGACGGCAGCGGCATTTCCCGCCAGATCTCGGTGAAGATTCAGCCCCAGAAACGGAAACGAGCGGACTAACAAAGTTTACTACTACGCACAAGCAGAGCTCGGCGCAAAGCCAGGAGAACCCAGGCCCTGAGAGCTGGCAGCGCACGACGAAAATACGCAATAGTCACTGTACTACTTGAACTACTACTGCTGCTACTACTATTATGTATCCAAACTTGCTTCTAACAGAAGCTCACCACCACCTATTGTAATGCCTGGCGAAGATGGACACAAGCAGCACAGCCTACAACCCTTGGATGGAGGGAGGGAAGAAAGAAAGAAAAGAAAAGAGAGAAAGAAAAAACATCGAAAGAGATGAGATCTGCTGTCATGGCCTGGCAGTGGGGTTGGGCAAGCGCTTAGCGATCGACCGTCCAAGGCCCAAGACGGAAGGGATTTTCTTTTTTTATAAAAAAAAAAAAAAAGGGTGAGAAGAAAGCGAGGGACGAAAAAGGGAAAAGAAAAAGAAAGAAAAAAGAAAAAAAAGAGGTTTCTACCATGCAATTGGACATTGGAAAGGGCTTGGATTCTACTGGCTCATGTCGCTAGTTTGCGCCCACCATCACGCGACTCGTGGTCACCACGAGTCCGGGCCGCTACCGCGTGAAGCCGCAGGTGTGGAAACACAAGAGAGCAAGAAAAAAAGACTGCACCCAAGTGCGTCCGGATTCAGTTCAGTATGACCTCGCCAATCTCGCAGCGGCTACAGGCATCAAAAACGGCTGTACAATGGTCGGCGAACGATGACCTGCAGTCTTTTGCTTGTTGGCCCCTGCCTCGATCTTGCGTACAGTGGTCGCCGTATCTAGAGTTCTTTCCTGCCCCGGCCGTAATCCCCGGTACCGAACCCGGGAAGAAGAAGAAGAAGATAATGAAGGGAAAAAGCAACCGGCAGCAACAGGAGAGAAAGGTCACTTGACGAGGTTCGGCACCATCACCGCCCACTGCAGGTAGGCTACGTGCATTTTGAGACAACGGGCCCCCGCTACGTCGACGTATGGTGACGATGCGACGATGCTGAGGGTCGCACAAGGCAACCACAACTACGGTAAAAGTAAGAGAACCCCCCCCCCCCCCAAACTAGAAAAGAAAAAAACGGCATGACCTCTCTGCCCGAGGCAATAACGGGAAACCCAGAATCTGGTTCTTCCGACCGAGCCCATGTCGGCGCCCGCCCGGCATCCGTGAACTCGATAAATGTTCAAGTTTTCAAAGTCCAATTCCCGGGGTGATTCCATCATCAAGTCGCTCTCGAACCAGTAAAGTCTGACTTGTCGCACTTGTGGTTACCCAAGTGGCATCATCAACCTAGGGAACGATGGCGACAACAAAGCAAAAAAAAAAAAAAAAGAAGAAAAAAGCTTGGCTGCTGAACGAGCTCTCGAGGCACCGTAACCTTACCTTCCCACCCCCCCCCCCCGCTTTTGGTGCTGCTTGTTTCTTTTGACACTTTTGCGGCTAGGTTAGTACTACGTACGGTACGAGGCCGATACGGCCGGCCCCCCTCTCTTCCTGCTACCACGCACGATGTTGCCCGTGTTGTGTGTGTTTTGTGGACCCATTGCATAGAGGACAGTACATACAAAAAGCTTCTCTAGCATGTTGCGTCAGTACCCGCCAGAATAGCCAGAAATATTACCCAGCCCCTCGGACCCGTACTTGATTTTTTTGTTCCGACGTCTCGGCAAAGCGCCCCCCCCCCCCATCACGATGCCATCGAGGGTGCAGAGGCGTTTTCCAGTAGGTCGCTTGTCTTTTCTTTTTCTCTTTCTTTCTTCTTCTTCTTCTTCTTCTTCTTCTTCCACAGTGTCTCAAATCACTCTGCGTCCTCTCCCCCAACCCCCCCTCTTCAACATCAAACATATCCATCCATCAAAATCAGTTACTGCGTTAGCGGGATGGCGCCTGGCAAGGAACGCCGCCTTTTCTTCCTTCTGAATACACGCTACATAGCACCTTTCTGCCAAAAAAAAGGGGGGGGGGGTAAATCGAAATTCCAGCCGCTCGGACCGGCACCTGCAAGGAGATGTCTTGGGGGAGTAGATTGAAGAAAAAGAAAAAGAAGAAAAAAAGAGAAGGAGAAGGAGAGGGAGAGGGAGGGGAGAGGGGGGGGGGGTCGCGTGTATCCTGATGAAAGGAGGGTTCACCGTATGTTCCCGCAGTCGGCGTCATCTGCATCTCGTTGTGTCACTTGTACTATAGTACGTGATGGTCACTTGCCATGGCCCTCCCCCCCCCCTTCCTCCTCCTCCTCCTCCTCCTCACGAAAAAGCCCAGCACCCAGATTTTCAACCGTGCGGGATAAACGACGCCAACCATCTTGTCGACACGACAAACGTCTCACCTTGGTGCAACTCTGAGGGGGCGGGAGGGACACACGAGCTAAAGATGGCCCCCCCCCCATCCTTTTCCCTTCGTATCCTCTCTCCCTCCTACAATTTTTCCTACTACCTCTCAAGTACTCGAGGCGCGCACGGCCTTGTTGAGAGCACGGTCGTCCATGTGACGTGGTCTATGACGATAGTTCATCCAGGCCCTCGGGATCAATTCTCGCCTTGTCCTCGCTACAAATCGGCCGTGTGTGTACAAATGTTTCTTTTTTTTCTTTTTTTTTCTTCTTTCTCCCGCTCTTTTCTTCTTGGGTCCTTTAGTGTACGACGCCCGTTTTGCTGCTACTCCCCGACCCAAGTGATACAAATCAGGACTAGATTGACCTCGGGGGACCGTGGACTCGGGATTTAGACTACGGTACCTGTGGGACATACTTTGCAACCCCCCCCCCCTCCGCCCCTCTTTCTTTCTTTTTGTTTTCTTGGGGAGGGCCGGGCGCGGACTGGATTCGCGGGTTGGCGGCAGAGAACGGACAGGAACCGTGCCAGTGGCGTATGCAATTCGTCAGTACTCTACTGGTTTGCCTGCCTGCTTGGTTTACACCTGACTACTCATATCTCACTAGCAGCAAGAAGCACTTGGCCTCAAAAAGAAAGAAGGAGGGGAGGGGACACCCTAGCATGCCCAAGAACCATTCATATCCTTACTCGCGAGTCAACAAACCAGCCCCAACACCACCCCAATACTTGTTGCCTGACGCTTATTTTTGTCACGAGAGCGCCGGCAGGCAGTCAACAATGGTTGCAAAGATGAAGTGGCGGTCGACACGAGTGCACAGGGCGCTTATCTTTCTATTCCGATGTGTTGTTGGGGTGGGGAGAAGAGGGCGGGCTTGTTGATCGCAGAAACACCGCGAAACAAAAAAGGACCGATGGCAGTGAGTTGCAACCTAGCCGAGCATCGAGCATTTCACATTGGACAATATTTGTGTGCACAACTGCACAAACACACCCACACCCACAACCACACACACACCCCCCCTCTTCAACACACCCCATCCCACACACACACACATACATGCGGCGAGGGAGTGGGGGGAGGGGGGAAGGGGGGAAAGGGGAAGACGATTACGTGTAGCGAACCAACCGGAGATTTTCTTCCAGAACCCACCTTTGACATCGGCTAGACACCTGCATTCCCCTATCTGACAGCTCACATCTTCCTGACTGAAATCATTTGATCGCAAATTATCAACCCAGTGACAGGTTTGACAGCTGTCCAACGAAGGGCCGGGGGGTGGTCGTTTTTCCTAGCGAGATTTGGCCAAGGGTCCCCTTCGAGTTGACGAAAAGGATCTTCATCCTCTTTTTTACTTCTTTCTTTCATTTTCCTCTCCTGGTGGTCAAGCACAGTTTGCCCAAGGCGGATGAGGACGACAGCGGCGACGAGTTGTGATCGTCGTTGGGGCCCAACCGTGGAGTGCTTGGTCCTTGCCAAGCCAGCAACGGGTTAAGAATATCTCCGAAAGCAAAAGTTGTGACGATCGGCGGGAGGAAGTCCGCTTGTCAACAATGGGACTCCATCGCGAGTGTGTGTGGTATGGAAGCGAGCAACCCACCCGCCGTTCCGTGGCCCCGCAGCGAGGAGGAGGAGGATCCATTCACCGCGGCGGAAGCGAGGGATGAGGGGCGAGAAGGGGGGGGGGGGAGCCAGGACAAGGAGAAGAAGGAGGATGAGGAGGGGGGCAAACGCCATGTTTCTGAGTGGAATCAGGCGTAATCGTATTTCCGCGGCTCATGGCGTTTTCATTAACAACGCTCTTGCAAGCTAGACCGAACCAAAGTTAAGGAGAAGTCTCGATGCCGATGCTCTCTGGCTGCAACCCAAACTCAACCCTCCCCAAGAGTGTGTCAAATTGGGAGAGTCCGTTGTCACCAAGTACTGCCAAGGTAATGAATGGGCTCTCGCTCGTGCGGCCGACGGGGATAACAAAAGACAATACCTCGATCCTCTCATTAGCAACCAAAACCTTGAGGACCCACCAATTGCGCACCCCCGTCTGCCACCCATCTACGGTCCCATTCGGAAGCAGGTTCCCAAGATTCAGCATCCTTCCGGCGCCGTGGGCCTGGATTTTTTTTATTTATACGGGACGCGGGTCAGTCAAAGTACCAGAGTGTGCAGAGGATGCCAATTTCTGTGATGGGGCGTGGCGCTTTAGAGGTGGGGTTCAGGGTGTGTCCACCGGCTCTGAGACGAACAACACACCAGAACGGTGCTTTCTTTGTCTCTTGAGGCGGAATGGCATTGTGTTCTCATCTTTTCCCCCAGGACAGAGATCGTTTGACTGACCAATTACGACCAGGTCACTCATCCCCCTCCCTATCTCACCTCCCAGTCCCAGTAATTACGATTATATCTTTTTCCAACCAAGTTAAGCGAGAGCGGGAAGAAACATCTGGCCCGTGCAGATCTGTCAAGGACACGTCCGGCGCGATCCTACCATCAGGGTAGGGTGTGCTGGGAAGAAGAGGGGTGGGGGCGCGAGCCCATCATCAAGCTCATGCAAATCAAAGGATGATAAGCAGCTGTCATCAGAGACGGAACCCGCCCGTCCCCCCAGAAAGTGTGTGGCCGGGGGCAAATCGCATCATCCGTCGTCACCAGACGTTGCCCATTGAGAGAGCGGGCTCATCCGTCGTCCGTATGGGCCTGTCTGTATGAATGGGTGCAGCAAGCCACCTCCTTGTCACTCAAATGAACTCCATCAGGCAACCTGATCGCAGGTTATGGGGAGGAGAGGGGACGATCAGATCATGGGCCCTCTCGCTTGCGGCTCTCGCAGTGGAAAGGGCCCCAGAAAAAGATGGCACACATTACTAATGCATTACTGCGCAGTAGTATGGCAGTATGGTAAAGGACAAAAAGACAAGAAAGAGGGCAGAAAAATACCGGGGCGGGGGGGGGGGGAGGACTTTGCTGGTTCAATGGTTGTTTACTCCACAAACCCTCTTTTTTTTGGGCGAGAGAGGTAGGGAAGGTGGCTATACGGCCCTCACCTGCTGCTACTCTGTATTACTGTATGGTACGAGGAAGTTTCCATAGTCCGTAGTAGCTTCCATCACTGTGCCAGGCCCCACCCCGCTGCTCCTCCGTCGCGGCTAGAGTGACAGGAGGCAGGAGCAGCACCCGTTCCGGGTCACACACCAAAGGGGATGACGACGAGCATTTACAAATACCCTCTCCCTAAAACCCACATCAGACCACCAGGACGGCACCGGATCCAGAAACTGTTCCCAGCGAGAAGGTTCAACCTTATTCGTTCTCGTTTTTCTCGGTTTCTCTTTCCTTCTCTCCCGTGCTTGCCCCAGCGGCGAGGGACCGGGGGGCCGGTGTGGATGGGGTCCCCACTAAGATTTGAAGGGGCTGCCACCGGTGGGGCGCCAAGTCGGAAATTCCGGCATGCTCTAACTCGATTTCTTGACTATGACAGCACACTCGTGCCATTCCAAGGGCCGGAGGAAGGGCCGAACTGGACCGGAATTGTTGCTCCAGGCCACCGTTTTACGAAGGCAAAGGCTTGGCTTGACCTGGTTGACATCGGATGGGTGAGGGAGAAAGAAGAGAAGATCACTGCTGACTGCATCGGATGCAGGATCGTTGAAACGAGGGGAGAGGATGAGAGGGGTTGGGGGGGTGTGGAAGGAAGTTGAGGAAGCCGACTTACTCTCCCCACCCCCCCCCTTCTTCTTCCTTTATTTCTTACTCCCTCTCCCCCAAAACAATATGCGAATGACAACAGCACAAGTAGCAGATAAGAGGTTCTGGAAATGAGCTGGGAGTGGTGTGTGAAGAACAGCAGGAAGAGGGAAGACCCCCAATTGTTGAGCATGCTGTGTAAGCATATCATTATCTACAACAACAATTTGTGCACACTAGATTCGTGAAGAGGAAAAAGATAAGAGAAACTTCATCCTGTCGGCAAAGTTCTTGCGTTGGAACTTAAAAAGTATCAACATCCAACCATCTGATCGAATCACAGAGCGGGATTGGGTTTGCCCCCCCCCCCCCAATTGCGCCCTGCATATCGGCAACTATCATCCATTAATTTTGAAAGGAAAAGTTCGTTCAAGGGGCGACATGTTGACGTGCAGCTGACAGGTCGCAATTGCTCCGGAAGAGTGACACGACACTACTAATACCTTCCTTGAACAGGCTGCAGTGAGATGTGCTTGCCGCGGCCGTGACCAACTGCTGCAGCAGCAACTTCCGCTCGCGATGCGCGGGAAATCCGACAAGCCCCCTATCGCGACTCGTGTGGGCTACTCAACACCAAGACAAAAACAAAACAAAAGGGTTGAGGGTGTCGGATCTGGACTCTCGTCTCGGGTGTTGTTTTTTTTTCGTCACACTCTTTGTCTCTCTGTTTTCTCTCTCTCTAGCCACAAGGTATTGATGTAATTGAAGGCGCTAGAGCGCACAACACAACGGCTGTCTTTTTGCTTGGGTCTCGAAACATATGTGTGGTTTCTGATTGGACAGCGACAAAGACAAACACGCGGATACCCTCTCCCCTATTTTCTGACTTCATCCCAGATGCAAACGACAGCTCACAATTCGCACTCGCTTATTCAACTGTCAAGAAAGACAACGGGTCAGAAAAGTAATGTCTCAGCTCACCCTCCACCCTCCCCCACAGCCCTACAAGTTCGCCGAAGAAGGGATGGGTGTGTGCGTGTGTGTGTGTGTGGTATGGTGACGTTATGAACATCATCTCTTTTTCAAAGCTTCTCGACAAATATTACGTGTACAGCCCCGTGACCCTCGTCGTTTCCCTATCTGTTTTCCTTATTGTCTTTCTCTCTATCGTCAACGCACGCGTGGCTTTGGGCGTTGACGAGCTTGGTAATGAGAGAGGGGGGGGGGGGGGGAAGCTGAGTCGATTTACTATGACACTATGGGAGGATGGAGGAGAAGGAGGGACGGAACAAAGGTCCTCGCGTACCAGCCCAGCTAAACATACGCCCGCAAAGAGAGAAGGGCGGTCTCTTTCCTTTTTGATGGAAAGTAACCCATTCCAAGCCCATACATTGATGGTTTGAGCCTGTGCATGACGCGGCTCAGGATATCGGTCGTGTGGCTGGCTGTGCTGCTCTGTGCTGGGTTTGGTGTGGTGTGGCGTGTTGGGTGACATAACCGGTCCGTCCTCTTTTCGTTGTCTTCTTCTTCCACAACTTGCACTTTTGATCAACAAAAGGGATTGCTATTTACCGCAGCGGGCAGGCAGGCAAGCCAGCCACCCAGCCAGCCAGCCACTTGTAAACGGAGGGGTATGCACACCGATGAAGGGGGCTTGGCCCGGCTCGTTGTCCTTTTCAGCCGCAGAAGCGACAAGCCATAGTTGGCTGGCTGGCCTGGCTGGTCTCACTCACCACCCGCGGGCTAACCTACACCGACGGGAAGAAGTAGAAGGAAAATAGAAGGAAAATACCGTGGGGTGACAAGATAAGAAGCGGCAGTAGGCGATGTGGGCATCGAAGCAAGCTGCTGCTACTACTTGCTACTTGCACGCTTCGCTCGACCGGTCAAGACTTTGCGTGGTTAGGTCGTCTCCACACCTTCCATCCCCCCTTCTCAGGTCAGTAGATGGTAACTATTCCGTCCTGCAAGAGAGGGAGAGATCTTGCATGCATGAGCGTCGGTTCCGACGGGCAATACCTTCTCGTTTTTACTTGGACATTGTGGCTTTTTGCTTTTCTGGTGCCGGCAGGTCGGGCCTTGGTGGGTGACGTGGCTCTGCTCGAGTCGCCTCTTTACGTCGGACATATTATCTGTCCTTTTAGAGGAGGGATTCTAGGAAGCCAGGAGGGGTGGCTTGATCGATTGTCCGCGCGTTTGGTCGTGATGGTCATCTCCGTGGGAGGGCAGCTAAGCTCGTGAGAAAAACCTTTTTAGCTGGCCTTCCTTTTGTCCCTTCTGTGCCTGCCTGCAGCAGAGCAGGCCTGCGTGACTGGGTGGGAAACTTTCCCAGGGGGGGGGGCCTTGGGGACGGATACAGCGTGAGCAGTCGGTCTATCCGTGACTGGCTTGCTTGATATACACGCAGGGTGTGTGTATGTGTGTGTGCGTGTCCCCTCCCCTCCCCCCCCCCCGGCCTACCAAACACATACACACCTCCTACCCTCGAAAGAAAGGTTTTTCTTTTTCTTTTTCTTTTTTTGGGCCCGCATGCTCTGTGTAGGGAAGTAAATGGACGCAAGTGGAGGCGAGGGCTTGTGGTCTCTTGAGCGAACCACAACACCTCACTGCTGCTGAGGAGGTTGGGGACCTCACCGGATCCCGTGCCATTTTGCGGCTCGCTCCTTTGCTTGCCTTTTGCTTGCCTTGCTCGTCCTGGGCCCTTGTAGAACCGGCCTGGCCGTGGAATTTGCCTTTTTCTCTTCGATGGTACATATCAACGGGATCCGCGGACTTTTACAAACATACATGTATACATTCGGAGGCCATCTTGCCAAGGCAAACCTCTCGGCCGAGTCTTAGGGAAGATAATTAAAATGATCTGCAAAAAACATGGGGTTTTAAGTTTGGTTATTGTTTGTTGGGTGAGGGTCGCCGGGGTGCCCCATGCGTGACTGTCATGCGATCGACATGATGACTGTTTTCGTAGAGTAATACCCCTCGTCATGGCTCTGGCCGGAGAAAAAGGATGCAAGATGACAAGGCAGACTAATATCTTTGCGGTTTTCTTTCCGCCTTTCTTTTGTCCTGTACTGTAAATATATGTAGGGGAGAGAGTATGTGTCCGATGGGGCCTCTGGCGATCTTGTTCTTTCACGTCAATCATGACGAGTATGTTGATCCTTTCTCAGTACATACTATGCCCAAGTAGATCTCTACTGCATTCTTCGACATACAATATATCTTTAGTTTAACTTGACCAACGCAATTCGCCTCAGTACCCAGACCCTGTTCCCGAAATTGGCCTCGAGTTTTCCATTCACCAATAACACACCTTGGTATCATAATAAAAACATTGTACAAGTATATCTTTGTTTGACCATCAAGTCATCATTTCCCATTGGTACCCTTCAGGCGTTTCCAGAGCCCCCCTTGCTTCTGCGCCGCATTCTCCCGCGCCAGTCTTCTGGCAGCATACTCGAGAGGACTGATCGGCGGTGCATTGCCGCTCCCCCCGCTCCCGGCCTCGCTGGCGGGGGGCGCAGCTGAGCGGCCGGCGCCAGGGCTGTGTGGCGACTGTTGCGCCTCGCGTGGGTCGATCTCGTCAAACTCCTCCACTTCGAGCGCCGGGAGTTCGCCGAGCTTGTCTGGAAGCCTCTCGCCTGGAAACGAATACCCGGCTGTCGGAGCTGAGACGGAGCCACCGGCGGCCTCGCGCATCTTGTCGAGACCTGTGGAAAGGTTGCCCACGAGGTGCGCTTTCCTGTTCTCAAAGTATGAATCGTTGTCGTAGTAGGCCCCTTTGCCGTGCTTCGGCGGCGGTGCTGGTGGCGCCGGAGGCATCGAGACGCTCATATCCTTGATCATCTGGTACAGGTCCGGGAAACGCCCCTTGAACTCGGCCTCGAGCTCCCTTTGGTGTTCATCCACAACGGCCTTCTTCTGGCCCACCTCCCGGGGGCTGAAGTAACTGTGCTGCGTGTTGCTTTCGTGTTGGACCCGCTGCAGCCATTCCTCGTAGCGTACCTGGTTTCGCCTGACCTGGTCCTCGGTGGGCGGCGTAGCCGATCTCAGGCTGTCTGCATACTTCTTGGCCTCCTTGGTCATCCGGTCGCCTGTGATGTACTTGTCGAATGACATCGAGAACTCCCGGAACGGCCCCTTCAGGACAAAACAATTCCCTGGCCAGCCCTCCCTCCTGAGGAGCTCCAATAGCTCGACCGCAGCAGGGCATTCCCAGAGGGCCTCGATATTCCTATCGTAGATAACTACACACTTGGTCTTGCTCCATCTTGTGAAGGACCTCCGGCTCTGCTCGTCCGGGAACGTGCGGTCCAGCATCTCGAGAGCGGCTATCCTCAGGAATTTCGCTGGCATCCTCAGGTTTACCGCGCTGTGCACGTGTGATCTCTGGAACTCTGATGGCGACCTCAGGTCGGCAAATAGGATCTGTGCTGGCGTGAAGATCTCTAGAAGACCATTGAGATGGCCAGCTAGGATCATCTGCGGGCCCTCCTGGGCTTCTTGTATCGTCTCCGTCATCTTGGGGTTTTCCTGGCTGGCCACAGCCCGCTCCCTCAGCCGTCGATGATGGAACCAAACCTTGGTGAGGCCAGTCAGCATCTCCAGACGATAAGAAGCAATAACAACAACATCTGGACCGGGGGGGGGGGGGAAGAAGAAGGTGGGATGGGAGTGATTTACCTTGACCTCATTCGCTTCTATTCCGAGGTGCGAAGCGTAGTATTCTGCCGTTCCATCGCTCGGATGAGGGTCTACCCTGAAGTATTCCTCGAGACGGCTGACAACGTGAGTAGCAAGGCGTGGGCTCGGAGGGATGCCTTTTTCGCTGGCGAACACCGTCCTCTTGGAGTTCCGCGAGTGATTCATCAGCGGCTGCCGGAGGATGCCACCTTCTAGTGTTGCTCCTGCTAGAGCCATAGTAGCAGCCAGTCCGCCGGTCCGGTATGGCGGTGTCGTCCGGGACTGCTGAAGCGGCGGCCGTTGCGAGCTGGATGTGGATACCCGAGCCGATGACGGAGCTGATGTCCTGTCTTGGCTCGCCGACGTAGCTACCGTCGTTTCGGGTTCGATCTGCTCCTCCTGCAGGGCCACACTGGCAGTCTGCGCCCGCCAAAGGCCGGCCCTGTCGCCAGCTGGGGCCTGCGACCGCCTAGGGCTTGAGATCGATGGGGCAAGGATGCTGTCTCTGAAGGTCGTACCAGAGAAGACGGAGGATCTGTCGCTTTGGTAGACGTCGGCCGGGTTCTGGAAGGGCGTCTCGGCTCTCTCGGGGTTCTTGACGAGATTGTTGGACCTGATGAATGCCACAAACGAGCAGGCCTGATCCTCAGGGAGCAGGTCCCACACGCCTACCGGCATCGACAGGAGAAGTAAAGTTGAGTGGCTCTTGAAGACACCCTGGACCTTGACGTATTTTGCCAGAGCCGGGAAGCCCGCTAGCCACTGCTCCCACGCGTTCAGGTCCAGCCTCTGGTCGTCTTCAAGGGCGAGAGAGATCATTACGTGGGGTTTGTCCTCATTTGGTTCGGTGCAGCACTCTTCGTCTTCCGCGGGTCCTCGACCCAGAGGCAAGCCTGAGGGGCTCGGGTCCTGTGGCGGTGACGGTGGGACCCTCTCATGGGAAATCATGCGGCTCATCTCGATGCTGGGCGCACGGTGGTCCGAGGTCATCATAAAATGGACTGGCGTCGACCTGGCCTCGAAGCGCTTGCCATTGATCAGGATGGGCCGTGGATGCTTGAGCCGAGCAAGGATCTCGGCGTGGAGCATAGCGGCCGAGAATGTCTTGAGGCGCCACTCGCCCAGGACCTCAATGAGGGCGTTCGTGAAGGAGTAGCGGCCTGGATCGGGGGCGATGGCATCCCAGCTCGAGGCTGATATCGTCTCGGTGATACTTTTGCCGTTCGGAAAGGTGGCCGATGCCGCGCCGGCGCAGCAGTCTAACAATACCAGGACATCTGACACGGACCGCTCCAGCAGCGTCTGGATAGCTGACCATTGTAGCGAGGGAGACCCGGAATGCCGCGTCGCGCACCAGGTGCTCTGCCTCGACTCATCTATCTTGGCGTGGCCTCCATAGTAGATGATGAACAGGGTGTCCTCGTGTTCATGATCCTTGATGAGAGAGCCTATCCTCATCATGAGGTCGAGATGAGGGTTGTCGGCCGGGATAGCGAAGACGTCCGTGTTGAAGCCATAGTCCTCACGGAGGCAGGCGTCGAGGTCCTCGAGTTCTGGCAGCACGAACAGGTCGTCTGTCTTCCAGTGCAACAGGAGAACCTGGACATTTCTGTACCTCTGTGACGCCCGGCCCCGGTTGGGAAACGCCCTGCTGGCAGACTGTGGGTGGGAGGATCACCTCGTAGTGAGTATTGTAGTCATCAAGGAGACAAAGGGCTGTTTGTTCTTCTCACCTCTTGGAGGGTCTGGGCGAAGCTGTCGAGCTGCTTCACGTGGTAGTTCACACGGCTCGTGTCGTGTGTAGCCGGAGGAGCATAGTCAATCCCCGAACCGTACTGCAGGGGAGGACATGGTGAGTAAGACGTCGATACCTCCTCAGGCCGCATTATTATTATGATCACTCAGCCCAACAACACAGAGAGGGACGACGAGGAGGAGGATGAACAAGAAGATGCAGAAGAGAACAGAAGAGACGAGGATCGGATGATGGGTAGATAGGAAGGGGAACAGGGAAGGGGGAGTATAAGGGACATGAACGGTCATGGGATCGTGGGGCACATTGAGGAGAAGCATAAGGAATATAATGAGATATCGGGA
Source organism: Cryphonectria parasitica EP155 (assembly GCF_011745365.1). Taxonomy (NCBI): domain Eukaryota; kingdom Fungi; phylum Ascomycota; class Sordariomycetes; order Diaporthales; family Cryphonectriaceae; genus Cryphonectria; species Cryphonectria parasitica. Next base: position 2,960,339 of record NW_024468909.1, read on the forward strand.
TATAAGGATGATGGATATAGTGACATGAGGAGGTACATACGGTAGAGTCAACGCTGCTTGTGGAGCTTCCCTCGGCCGGCCTCCTCGTCCTTATAGCATAGTATGGCTGTGGTTGCAGGCTTGCCATGGCCCCCGTATAATGTGTGCTGCGTGGGCGTGGACGTGGGCGTGAGCGAGTGCGAGTGCGTGGTGCGTGTGCCTATGCGCGCGTGTGTGGTGTGTGTGCCCCCTCGAGTGAGTGCGGACCAGACTACCCGGATAGGATGACCGAAGCACAACCGCCGGGTCGTAAGGTATCAACCGATGCGGGGGCCCTCCTAGGCCGAGCCGACGACACTGGCAGAAGGAGAGCAGAATACGAAGACACCATATGCAGAGAAAAAGAGAGAAGGAGAGGCCAATGACACGACTCATCAGACAGGGAATGGACTGTCAAGTGGTCTACGGGGACGGTCACCGACGGGCCCGGCAGTGGTTCAAGGGTGGAGCTCTTGTGTTTGCCGGGGAAAAGAGAAAGAGAGGAATGGCGATAGACCAGCGAGCGTGCGCGCGCGAGAGAGAGGCAGAGAGAGTAGACAGAAAAGGAAAATGACGATCAACTAGGTACAGTATTACTGTAGGCGTGTACTGTGCATAGTTTGTGGCAAGAGACCGGTGATAGGTTGTGAGAGATGAAGAGAGAAAGAGAGGAGGAGAAGAGATGAGATGAGACGAGGTGATGTGATGCGTGCTTGTGTTGGGATTGGGAAGGAGGTTGTCTGCTGGCTCCTATGAAGAAAGTCGAGGACTAGCTATTGGGAGAGACGCTTGAGCGGGAGAGAAAGAAGGAGCAATGGCCGCAAATAACAACAGGCTGCCTGGCTGCTGGAAAATTGTGCCAATTCGGTCATGAAGAGAGTGCGCACTGCCTACTGCTCACTGCCGACTGGACAGCGCAGCCATCATGCATCTGCAGGGGATGGAAATATAGAGAGGGAAGGGGCGAAGACCCTGAGATGCGCTAGACCCGTTCCAACACCGAGGGGGGGTTCGGGGGTTTTTGCACTGTACCATGGTGGTTAGCAGGCGCGGCAGGTACATTTGGCTAACACCTCAAACGTGCTGTCTGCCCAGGTACCCCTTCCGTGCCTCCCCCATCTTGGAGTGATCCTCGTTCCTCGGTGAGCCTTCTAGCCATCGGTGCAGCACAAGAGGCACGAGGCTCAAAACAAACCCCTGCCGACACCATCTTTAATTTCCATTTCAGCATTCCCTCCTTCTCGCTCATCAGCACCTTCACCCGGCCCCCCCCTCGGATTCCCTTTCCCAGCAGCCTGACAGCCTGACAATCCTGTCTGCCTGAATTAGTGTTGTCGGTATGCCTGACAGCCTAACAACCACATCTGTCTCAAAAAGGGTATTTTTGACATATCGATAGGGCATTTGGATAGAGAATCATAAGGCTGCGTCAGGTTTCCTACTGTGCACCTCATCCCACCCATTCCTTCTTCTCTCGATCTGGTGACCGACACACCCAAACCAGCACTGACCAACCTCTTGTCTCTGTTGAGGTCAACGGTGGTGATAATTCAAGAGTCGTCGGTCCAGAAGCCTACCCGTGCATGGCCCGGCCTTTTAACCGGCATCCGGACTTGCTTGGGCTTATCCATCCCAGGTGGAGTCTTTGTGGTCGCTTCGGTGACGGGACAGATTCCCGCAACAAGGAGGCTGGTAGCAACAGAAAGAAAAAAAAGAGAGGTTATTCTCCCCAGGGCTTACACCAACGGGAGAACTTCCCCGTCTTCCGGTACACCTACTATAGCTACAGGCCAAGTACCCACAGTACTACTAGGAGGGACGACGTGCTCACCACCCTGGCCACAAGCGCAACGAACAACCCCCACGTGCTGAGGGTGCCATCCGGAGAGTACATCAAGACAGGACAAGCATAACCTTCATCACCGAAAGAGAGAGAGAGAGACCATGAGGCAGCGTATCACCTTCCTGCACAGGCCGCAGGACGCCGTCGACCCATCGACCTTCAAGGTCCTCGACAGCAGCCTGACGGGCCCAGTCTTGCCCGCAGTGAGGGAGGATCGTGTCACCCTGGCCCTGGACGAGCTGCCGGACGCGCTGCGTCAGGTCCTGCAGAGCTCTCATGAGCTTCACGTGCGATGGGTTAGCCCACACCCCTACGATACCGTGAGCCCGCTCTTCTCGCGCCTCTCGCCCGGGTTCCACCTGTTCTACACGCCTCAGCCAGAATCCCTGGCCCAGGAGTAAGTATAAGGATTTTCGAGCCAGCAGCGGCAGCAGCAGGAGGAAGAATGGATAAATAAATCAATGTATGTATGTGTGCTGATCACTACGCGAATAGCGATGGTCGACTCTGCAAGACGCTGCAGGAGGTCTTTGGTCAGGGCCTGGACTGCAACTCAGCCCAGACCTCCTTCACAACACTCCCAAACGACCGCTTCTCCCACGCCACGGCCTACCAGTACTACTCGCCCCTGGAGTCTCTTAGGCCGCTCATAGCCTACGCCCACAGTACACTCTGCCCACCGCCATCAGCCACCACCCCGGAAGGTTCCTCCTGCGCCTCCCGCGTGGACCGTCTCAGCACTGCCAGCAGCCTTGATGTCTCGTGGGACACCATCAGCCACGCTCTCAAGGTCACTGCCCAGTGGACCTACCAGGACGAGCCCCTCATTGTGACCTCGCCCCTCGATGCGAATAATCATCGCGTCGAGGTTGGCGTGCTGGCCTCGGACCCTACCCAGCACGGTGTCGAGCCCCACGAGATCGGCCTGGCCGGCGTGCTGACGGTCCTGGGCCAGGATAAGAAACCCTCGCCCACGGTCTTCAAGTTCCCTGCCCGTCACCGTCGCGCTGAGGGCGGTGCCTTCACCGCCAGCTTCTTGGAGCCTACAGGCCTGCACCCGTCGCTGCAGCTCCGGCTCAACAGCGCTGCCATCCGGCCCCCGCCTGGCGCTGCCGACGGCGCCTGTGCACTCCACACCCACCTGACCCTTCCGCGCGCCGTCTTCGCGGACAAGTACCAGCTCTCAGACCCCCTCTTTCTCGCAAGCAAGAACCTCAGCGCCCTGCGCTACACCTCCCAGCCCGTCGACCTCGAGGCACCCGACTACGTCATGAAGCTGTGGGGGTCCGCCGCGCTGCTCGAGCTCTCCCTTCCTCCTCCTCCGGAGCTAGAGGCAGAGCTAGGCCTCGACGCGTGGACGGCTGAGGTACCCCTTCACCTCCGCTATCTGGCCCCTGCGCCTGGTGGGTACAGAGACGTCGAGGTGCCCTACCCGGCCGTCTTCTGGGCTTGCACCACCGAGGAAGGGACCAAGTTTCCGTCGAGCCCATTCGAGCGCGTCAATCTGGGGTATGACGGGCTATTTGGCCCGCGTACCGTATTCTGGCACGTCGACCCGCAGCCTGTTGCAGGAGCGGAAGGAGGAGATGCTCGGCTAACGAGTGGCCTCCGGGTGCCCGTCCTAGACGTGGACAGGGCCGGATGGGTCGGCATAGGGACGACGGTTGTCGTGGCCCTTGGATTCGGGTGGATCGTGTGGAAGCTTGTCCAGCTGTACCTCAAGACGGGTTACGGACCTGCCCAGCAAATGGAGGGGTTGGTGAGGAAGAAGAAGGAGCAATAGTTGTGGTAGTAAGGCACGTGCGAGATAGTATGTGAGAGTCTTGATGATGATGATGACGATGGTGATGAGAGATTGCGCCATCTCTCTTCTATATATATAGGCTCATCCATCATGTCTTGCCTAGATCCTCCTCTAGAGCTAAAGCAGAACAACGCTCACCGTGCCGACTCCTTACCAACCCTACTCCACGAATTCTATAGATCTTTAGTCGAGGCCGCATACTCCTTGAGAAAGTCCCTCAGTCTTTTGGGCAGAAGGACTGGCAGGCCACATAACTCCACATGATGGAAATTGGCCTCTCTTTTTGCATGCCTGAGAGCTTCCACGCCCGCGCCCTGCGTCAATGAATGGTGTCTCTTGATAAACAGACACCGTCTAGAAGGCAAAGACCTGGTCCTCAAGCTTGCTGACGGGGCGGGCCTTCTTGAAGCCCAGAGATTCGGTGGTCTTCTTCAGGCCGCTGATCATGGGAGGCGGGCCGCAGAGGAGAATCTTGACATCGTCGGCAGGCTTGGGCAGCCATTTCTGTAGATTACTCATGTTAGCCACACAGTCCTTTCTTTTTCTTTCGGACTTTCGTCCGTGCGAGATAGACCAGAGCACATACCGAGATCATGTCACCAGTGACGTAGCCGACACCGCCGGTCCACCCCTCAGGCGGCTTGTCCAGGACGTAGTGCACCCTGAAGCCCTTGTCCTCCTCGGCGAGGGCGTCGAGGTCCTCCTTGAGCAGGATGTCCTGCTTGGTGACGTTGGCAAAGATGAGGTCGACCTCGGTGCGGTCGCCAGCCTTGCGGCCGCGGATGATGGCCTTGACGACCTGCAGCATGGGTGTGATGCCGGTGCCGCCGGCGATCATGCCGAAGTGGCGCACCATGTTGGGCGTGTACGAGAAGGCGCCCTTGGGCCCGCGGACGCGGATGGGCTGGCCCACGGCCAGCGAGGCGAAGTGCTTGCTGATGTTGCCTGTCGGGTACGACTTGATCAGGAGGTCGAAGTGGCCTGCCTGCTCGTCGCCGCTGATGGGCGTGTACGACCGCACAATCTCCTTGTGGGAGCCATCGGGCTGGGGCAGGACGGCGCCGATCGAGATGTGCTGGCCGATGGGCAGGCCGAGGAGGTGGGACGGGCTGGGGAGGGCGAAGCGGTAGCTATTTACAAGAAGAAGCAAAAAAGATACATGGTTAGTAGGGGCGGGAAGAAGAGGTGACGACAAGCCTCAAAAGGAGTAGTGGTTGGCTCTGAGTTGCAGTAGGTGAGAACTTACATGGCGGTGTTGTGGGAGAGGATGGTCTTCTCCTTGAGCTCAAACTCCTGGAAGACGTCTGGCTTCAAGGATTTCTTGGGTTCTGCAGGGCGTCAGTCAGTCAGTCGCTTGTGAGGTGGCTGCTGGTGGCGATGGTGGTGGTGGTGGTGGTGGTGGTGGTGCCGCCGCCACCGCCGCCGCCTATACTGGTCGGACCTGGCTCGGCATGTTGGGAATCTGCCGTCCCAAGAAGAGAGGCAGAAGATGATGATAAGAAGAGGGATCAACTCACGAGTTCTAATGAACTTCAGGGCGCCCAGCGCGAGGGCCAGAACAATAGCGTACGGTAGCCATTCCCGCTTGACAATGAACGTGCCAAAAACAAGCAGGCCGGCAGGGATGTAAATCCCGTCGACATACTTCTTGGAGGTGAGAGGCTCCTTGGTCGCCATGATGCCGTTGTCTTGGTCGGTTGTGCGTAAAATAGCAATTGATCGTAGACGAGTCTCCAGAACCCTTGAGAGACGATGAGTTCTTGACCCTGAGACCTCGAGGCAAGCTCTGTACTCTTATTTGGGGGAGGAGGAGGCGAGGCGGAGAGGTAAAAGGGAAACAGAGCCTTGGTCCTCGAGTTGAATGTTGAGGAGCTTAAGCCCCAGAAAAAAGAAGTCCAGGGTGTTGCAACGACGGGATCGGAGCTCTTAGCGGGATGCTTGAACCACCCGATCAGGGACCCACGGCCATCTCCGCCGCTACCTTTCTTATTTGGGCAAGGCGGTGTAGGACTGGGTCCCTCGGTATCGCACCCTGCTTTTCCACCTCGAGTCTACATCACCGGCAGATTACGTTTCTGTTTCGAGAGCTTGCATTCACTTTCACTTAAATTAACTTTATTTCAGGTCAGAGCAGGGTGAGATCCTTCTGTATCTCAAAGATGGGCGAGGGTGTCGCAGACGATTCCCCCTTTCCTCTGACGGACGTGGACAGATGGGTGCTCTCACAGACGGACGAGGAGTTCAAGTATCATAATTGGGAGGAGCTGAGGACCATCATTAGTAGGTTGCTGCATCAAAGTTCATTGTATCTGTGACCCAGCGGTTCTCCCCTGCCTGACAGCCTTGATGATAGATACCAACAACCTCTCGGTCTTGAAGCGCAAGCCAAGTGACCTGCGCGCATACATGGCCTGGTCTGCGGCAACCAAGGCCGAATATGGATCCATGACCAACTACCTCCTGAAAAACCGTCTACCCACGGCATGGGGTGGCCTTCCATTCACCCCGATCTCTGAGGTCCCTTTTGCCAATCCATCCGACTATCGAGTGCTGAGGAACGACTGGCCCTACGGCCTCACACCCGACATTACACACATTGTCGTGTGGAGCCGAACTGTAATCCCCACGGACCCCAGCACCGGCGACGTGACCCCTGACAGCAGACGACTCATCTGTGACTTTGTCAAGACATACTTTGTCGACAGCCTTGGTACAGGCGGTGAGGACCGGGTGATGTGGTTCAAGAACTGGGTTTCCCTCCAGTCAGTGCGTTCCCTGGAGCACGTCCACATACTCGTGAAGGATGTGGACCCATCGATAGTAGAGGAGTGGACGGAGGAGCATGACTTCCATAGATAGCACCTCACCAAGAAATCTGTAGACATTCTGTCGAGCCAATGCTCCCCCTCCTCCGCCTGCCCGTGGGACCGTTCGTGACTGACGATCAGGCTGCAGCCCGCCGCTGCTTCCTGTTTCCAGCAGCCGGCGCAGCCTCCTGGCCGCCACCCTGAGCGCCTTGCAACCCCGCCATCTGCTTCGCCTGTCCGAGCAGCCCGTAGCCTTGATATGCTCCATATGCCGGGACGACGGCCCACAGCAGCCAGAACCAGTTCCCAAACAGCATGACCAAGACCTGACAAGCCCAAGTCACCCACACAACATCCCACATATACTCGGTCAGGCCCCTCGCGGCGAGGTCTTCGCCGGATGACTTGAGTGCGCCGGTGCTAGGGTCGAATTTCGGGCGCCCCGCCTTCTCGAGGGCAAACTGGCAGATGAAGCTCGGCAGGGACAGGAAGAAGTAGGCCAGGAGCGAGCGGGATCTGAAGAGGAGGCTCCATGCCAGGAAGAGTCCATTTACCACGGCCGCACCGATGTGTAGGTTGTTGAGGGCCGCAGCGTTGGACTTGGCGCGGTCCTTCTTCGCCTTCTGTGCCATGATGATGCAACGCGTGGACCAGAGGGTGAGACTCGAGGATGGATGGGTGTCTGTATGCGATACGCTACACGAGATCTAGTCGCGTAGCTGGCTCTGCCAGATTTTGATGGAATTGCCCTTATTGAGGCTCGTCTGCTGATCGAGAGGGAGAAGAGCGGTGTCGCTGCTCGTGGTCTTCAAAATCTGTTGGTGTTGTTGTTTGTTGTTGTCGTCTCGAGGTAAGACGTCATGTCATATAAAATAGTATTGTGGTAAGAATGCGAAAGCTGTAGGCGGGGGGCATGCACAAATTTGGAGCTGATAGGTGCTGCTGCGTGTACCTTGTCCTTATTGTTGTGTGGGGTTGGTGCGCTGACGTGCCAGTTGCTTCATACTATAATAATACAGTATGTACTATAGTAATAACCCTCAATTGGGAAGCACACACCCTGCACACACGCCGCGGGCACACAGTAAATCGGATGGCGGGGGGGAATGGGGGCTAACAAATAGCGGGCCAAACGCTGCATGGTTGCAGGCAGGGACAGGGCTGGTGGGGAGCGCAAGCGGTTGCTCCAGCGGCAGAAACGCCCAATCACTTCCTGATGCAGACGGGGTCAAAACATCCAACAAGACTTCACACACGCCCACCACGCACACGCACTTGCCTACGCCACAGACCTCAATCCCATCTCACACCTACTTACTTATGCCGTCGCACCTGCTACACTTCTTCTCTTCTTCACCTTCCGCGGGGCATTTGATTGCTTTCTGTGGCTGTTAATCTTTGCTTGTGTCGGTTGCGTTCATCACTTCTGAGCTGGCATCACAGGCCTCGTATCCTGTGTCTTTCTTGTGACCCCAGGGAGCTGAAACTCGACAGCCCACAACATTAGCATTCCTCTTCCTCTTCGCTGTACTTCCTCGACCATACCGAGGCTCATCAGTGCACCGTGCTTCGGGTGCCTCCGGAAATCCGTACGATCAGTTTCTCAGAAACCACAAAGTACAAAGTAAATATCTCTTGACAACCACGAGGAGGCTCTAAACAACACAAGAGCACTTGCTCCAGTTACTCGACGACACCGACGCTGGGTCTCCTCGCCACCCAGCCCTGCTCTCTCTCTCTCTCTCTCTCTCTCTCTTCCCTTTCCTCAGACCACGACGACATCAAGACCCTAGGTTCTCTTCTGTTCTTGTCGTCTGATCATCCAGACTCTTGGCCACGCGCCTCTATTGTGCTGCGGACTCTTTAATACTCTAGTATTCTGCTCAGACTCCGCGCGATCATCATCTGCATGCATTACAACACCCGAACACCACCGACCTGATCCCACGACCGACTTCGAAGCTCCTCCTTGTTGTTGGCTACCTCCATTTTCGCTCGCCTTGCTGGATCCTTCGCACAAGGGCTAAGATCTCTGAGTCTGGTCAACAGCCAGGTCCGAGACACCTCATGGATCGACGGCACCGGTAACAACACCTACTTTTGTTTGGCCCAAGCCAATGTTGAACATTGACAATATGGCGCCCCTCGTTGCTGCGTCCAACGAGATGCTACAACAAGCTGTATACTACCACCTCGACAACAACTCGCTCGATAATGCTCTCTTCTTCGCTGAGAGGTTAGGCGCCCAGGATAAGACCGCTGAGGCTACCTTCCTCTTGGCCCTTTGCCACTTTCGCTTGGGTGACGATCGGACGGCATACCATTTCAGCAAGGCTGCCGGCTACAGAGGGATTCATCTCGGCTGTTCGTATGTCTTCGCGCAAGCATGCCTGCGGTTGGAGTTGTGGAAGGATGGGATCGCCGCCCTGGAAAAGTCAAGAGGGCTCTGGTCGCCTAGAAACAATATGGGCAAACATACGGCGGGGCTGAGAATGCCACACCCGGACTCGGCGGCGTGCAGCTGTCTGCTGGGAAAGTTGTATCGTGGCTATGACGACAAGACGAGGGCTGTTGCCTGCTTCGAGGAGTCGTTGAAGGTGAACCCACTGATGTGGGACGCCTTCACTACGTTATGCGATATGGGTGTCACAGTCCGAGTCCCAAACATCTTCAAGAGCAACGACATGCTCATAAAAAACTTTGATCAGGTGGCGAACAGCCCTGCTCATGACCACAAGGAGCCATCCTCGAACGCCCTCGAACCCCTCCACGTGCCCAAGAAATCCTCTCGATCGGCTGCCCAGGACCCTGCAGATCCTTTTGACTCATCACGCACGACGGGATCAAATGATATCGTCTCCTTCAGCAACCTGCAGGATGATGGGAACGATTTCATGTCCAAGATCGTTGCTGCCAGGTCGCGGAATGGCAATGCCACAGGCCCATCACCGAATTTAGAGGGGGTCATGGAGACACCCACAGGTTATGCCGTCGGTGCTGAGGCCCAGGCACCACGCGTGGTGACGGGTCCTGAGCCGCCTCATGCGCCAATGCGGAGGACAAGACCATTACAGACTGCTGATCAAGAGGCACCGCCTCGGGTGGCCTATAAGCTGCAATCCAAGAGGAGAGCTCAGGTGCAGGACGCCGCAGAGGCGCCGTCTGATCCGGCACCATCACTCCTCAAGTCCTCATCCATCACGGAGCGAAAGCGGACTGTATCTGGGCAACCAGTACATTCGAGGCCAATGCACACGGATGAGCCGGGAGCCCCCCAGCGCAGGAGTGCGCGGTTGAACGTGTTCAACAAGTCCACCACGAAGACGAACTCTGGCGCGTCTACTGTCGGTGTGACTGCTGGGCGAGAACTGAAGAGGGCTAGAGCGCCAATATCAAATCGCTTCGTCAGATCGAACGCAAGTGTCGGTCGTGTGGTTAGTGGCAACAGACGTGGTACCGAGGATGTGGCGAACATGGATGTCGACCGTCAAGAGGGCCCGACGGCCAAGGCGCCCGTGGCGGCGCAGCGCATGCCGCAGAAACCGCCAGACCCAGAGCCTGTCGGGACCGAGGAGGCGCTAAAGCTGATTCTGGATCTGTTGAGGCGGTATGGCTACGGGTACCAACAGCTCTCGCAGTTCGACTGCCAGGATGCGCTCCAGTCCTTCAGCACGCTTCCTCGGCAGCATCAAGACACCCCGTGGGTGCTGGCGCACATGGGCCGGGCTCAGTACGAACAGGCGGCATATCCAGAGGCCGAGAGATACTTTCGACGTCTGAGGATCATGTCCCCTACCCGCATGCAGGACATGGAGGTGTACTCAACCATCCTCTGGCACCTCAAGCGAGAGACGGACCTGTCGTTCTTGGCGCATGAGCTCATCGACTCTGCATGGTTGTCACCCGAGGCGTGGTGTGCACTCGGAAATGCATGGTCCCTGGCGAAGGACCACGAGCAGGCCCTGCGGTGTTTCAAACGGGCGACGCAGCTTGCTCCCAAATTTGCGTACGCTTATACGCTTCAGGGCCATGAGCACATGGCTAATGAAGAATACGACAAGGCCCTCACTACTTTCAGGCTGTCGATCTTGGCAGACCGGCGCCACTACAATGCCTGGTACGGCATCGGTATGGTGTATGAAAAGCTCGGAAACTATGACAAGGCCTATATCCACTTCCAGGCTGCCTCCCAGATTCACCCTACCAATGCTGTCCTCATATGCTGTATCGGCACTGTTCTGGAAAAGCAGAAGCAAATCAAGCAAGCCTTGGCCTTCTTTAGCAAAGCAACCGAGTTGGCTCCCCGTGCTGCTCAGGCCAGATTTCGGAAGGCGCGTGCTCTCCTGGCTATTGGGCATCTCCCCAAGGCTCAGAATGAGCTCCTCATCCTGAAAAGTTTAGCCCCAGACGATGCCCGTGTGCACTTCCTGCTTGGTAAACTATACAAGGCGCAGAACGACAAAAGTCAGGCCGTACGGCATTTCACTCAGGCTCTGAGTCTTGATCCCAAGGTACATTTTGATCTTTTGTCGTTTTCTTCGTTTTTCTTGGGGGGGGGTTTTTTTTTTTCAAAAAAAAAAAAAAAAAAAGGAAAAGAAAGGGAAAAAAGCGTTTGTCTCTGGAGCTTAGACTAATCTTTCTTGCAGGCGAGCCAGCAGATCAAGGAGGCGATTGAGAGTCTGGAGGACGATGATGGGCTCGACGACTCGATGGTACAGTAATGAGTGAAAGCCACGTAAATGATACTCTACGGTCTTGCTTGTCATGTCGGACGAAAATCGCATGAGCACAACGGGAACAATGACTTATGAGAGTCTGATACTGCGTATCAAGGTCTATCTCTTTTAAGTGCCGGCGTGTGGTGTGTGAATCCAGGTGGGACAAGCAAGCAAGTATGGCATGGAGCATAAGTAGGAACCCCAATATGGAGCATGGCACAGGCGTCTAACATAATGGGATGGGAGACAACGAATAAAACGCAGATGATGCAGGTAGGAATTGTCCTACAGCGATTTCTTTGCTGGGTCTGGTAATTTTTGTGGTTTCTTTTCTTTTTCCCCTCGGGAGAATGGACAGGCAGGTAACTTGGATGCATGGATGCATGGTTGGTACTTGAGACATTGACGACCCCTTCCTGCTGCTCTCTTCTACTGTGTATAGGTACTTCAGCATTGCGTCGGGATGGGTACATTTACATCAATGATGAAGAAGAATCGATGATATCCCGTATGTACAAGGTGCAAAATTCCACCGCGCTATGCCTTCTCCATCTTATTGTCGCTCGTCACACTGTTCGTCGCAAAAGGATTTATACACAAGAATGCTGGAACCACACAGAGTATGTGTGCCCCCCCCCCCCCCCCGCCTCCAAACCCCTTCCTACCAACCCCAATTCATCATGGAGTCTCGGTGGGCACCTCCATGAAAGCCCTCAGTGCGGCATCCAGGTCCGGAATATCACTAGCCGTCTTAGCGATACTGGCCCACCTTACCTTCCCTCCCCTATCGACAGCAAAAGCGCCGCCCGTCTGCCACCGTGTCCCGCTGTCGACAGTTTTGTTCCAGATGCCCTCATTCTTGCCCAGCTGCACGGCGTTGTATATACTCATAGGCCCCACGGCGTGCCAATACGAGCTCAAGCCCAGGCCCCAAGCGGCGTAGAGGTCGCGGTCCTCGTCGACGATCACCTCGGTCTCCCACTCGCCGCCGACCTCGGGGATCCATTTCTCGGTGGCTTCTTGGCTGGAGTGGGAGATGGCTATGCAGGATATCTTGCCGGCGTGCGTGTTGGAGAAGGCGACCAAGTTACGAAAGGACTTCTCTGCGACTGTAGTGTTTTTGGAGGACGGACGGACATCCCTTTTGATTAGCTAGCGGTCCAAGGGGGAAAAGATCAAGTTGATAGCAGACAAGGAATTGAAAAGGGACAGAGGGGGAGAAGAGGAAGAAGAGGGTTTGGTGGGCTTACATGGACAGCCACAATGTCTCAGGAAGACGATGACGGCGGGCTTATCGTGGGGCAGCTTGAGCTTCTCGTGTTCCGGGGCGGGCTCGCCTACCTTTGGAATGGGCGCCACTTCTCTTGGGGGAGGGGACTTGAAGGATTGGATCTCTTTGATGAAGTGATCTTTTAATTCTGCAGCCATAATGTAGTTTGCTTTTGTTCAGGATGGAGAAAGAGAAGTCGATTTGTGTGGTGGTAGTGATGATAAGGATTTTGGAGGGATGATTTGGTGGTTTGAAAAAGGAAGGGGGGGGGGTGGGTTTCAAGTTTTGATATGGATATAAATAAAGTAAAGAAGAGAAGGAAAGGCAAGCAAGTAAGGTTTGTCGATTTGAGATGTACACGACCAAATAATCGTCTTACACGTCGATCACAAGGCGAACGCGGTGAGGACGTGCATGAACCTTTTCGAACCGAACAGCTGTTGAGGTTCCCCACAGTTCCCTTGACCAAGCTCATCCCTGTTGCAGCGTCATCCCGTCGGCATCTCCCGCGGCACTGCATAAAATAATTAATTCTTTTTTAATACGACGACCAGCATCCTGGCATTAGCGGAATCACAGTCATTCTCACTCACTCACTCATTCACTCACGTCAAGGAGAGGCCATCATCTTCATTACCATTCTGACACACAAGATGCATGAGATCATAACCCTCCAGCTGGGCCAGCAGAGTAATTACCTCGCAACGCATTTCTGGAACGCCCAGGTTCGAGCCCTCTTCCGCTGCGGAGCACGAGAAGAAGAAGAGCACACTTTCCCTGACACTGCCTCAGGAATCTTACTTCACCTACTCGGAAAATGAAGAGTCACCCATCGATCACGATGTGCACTGGCGACCCGGCATCGGCGCCGATGGCACTGAGACGTACATGCCGCGGACAGTCATTTACGACCTAAAGGGCGGCTTCGGCTCGCTCAAGAAGATCAACGCCCTCTACGACATCACCGACGGCAGCGAGCCAGGTGCCTCCTCCTCCTCCGCCCCCTCCTCATCGCTGTGGTCAGGGCGCACCGTCGTGCAGAGGGCAGACCCCATCGCCCCCAGCGAGTACCAGCAGTCTCTCGACGCCGGCCTGGAGCCGCCGCGCCTGACGACCGACTCGGTGCGGTACTGGAGCGACTTCAACCGCGTCTTCTATCACCCGCGGAGCATCGTCCAGATGAACGAGTATGAGCTGAACTCGAGCCTCGTGCCCTTTGAGAGGTGGGACACCGGCGGGGAACTATTTGCAGGCCTGGACAGGGAGCATGACATTGTGGACCGCGACCTGCGGCCGTTTGTCGAGGAGGCCGATCAGATGCAGGGGATCCAGATCATGACGACTCTGGACGACGCATGGGGTGGGTTTGCCTCGAGGTATGCTGAGCGGCTGCGGGATGAGTACGGAAAGATCACAATATGGGTCTGGGGCGCACAAGAACGGTTTCAGGGTGTGAGCAGGGTAAGCTTTCCTCTCTCTTTCTTAATCTTATTGTTGCCTTTTGTGATTAGCGTAAGAGTAGCGTCTGGGAAGAAGGAAAGAAAAGAAGGCTGACGCTGCTGTAGGAGAAACGACTCCTCCGCCTGGTCAACAAGGCCAAGTCCCTTGCGGAGCTGTACAAGCAGGCCTCACTCCTCGTTCCCGTCTCCCTCCCGTCCACACAGCCCCCAAGGCTGCGAAACATGCTCTCGCTGGACGCCTCGTCACCATGGCACGCGTCTGCTCTCCTCTCGGCAGCCATCGAGACCGCTACGTTACCATCCCGCCTCAAGGACACCGCGAGCAGGGACGCTCTCGGCACGATCTCGGACATGCTGAACGTCCACGGCAAACAGAACGTCGCCAATTTGCAGATGAGCTTCTCCGATGTGGGTGAGGTACCGCACGCCGCAGATGCGGGTGATGAGCCCAAAGATGGGGTGAAGCTGGACGTGGACTTCCGCCCCGCCGACGAAGTGAGTGATGGGGTGGGGAGGGCGGCGCGCAATGGCTTCCATAGCCGCGCGAAGATGTTCAGCCAGGTGCTGGCGAGCCGCGGCGAACAGGGTGACGACGACGAGGAGGAGGAGGAGGAGGATGGACGCGGGGCGAGGAGGGAGGGCGATGACACACGTGAAAGAGGACGTGGTGGTGCTATCAGCCGAAGGTAAGCTGTTGCCAGTCTATCTACCGCGTCTGACTTCTGAATCACGCTCGATCATAGAAGCTGACTCGTTGTTGATCCTAGGTATCGGTCTACGCTGAACTATCCGCTCCTGGACAGCTTTCCTGAGATATTCAGAGATGTGAAGGGCAAGGTGCTGAAGGACAAGGCTGCCATCACAACATCCCTTTCCACAGATACGGAGCTTTCCGGCAAGCTGAGGTCATTGCGGACAACAGTGACCAGGCTGATCGGCATCGAAGACCGAGAAGACCTCAGCAACGGGCTGGCCGAGATGGCCGACGAGTATCACGAGGGCTGGTCGAGCGGCAGCGATGAGGGTGAAGATGATTGAGGTGTCCTGTTGTCGGAAGGGGATGCATGCTGGTTTCTCCTCTGATGAGCTGGGACGCCATCGAGGTTATGGCCTGCAGGCTGCAAGGCCAAAGAAGGGGGAAGATGCCTGAGACTTTATCACCTGATCCCGTCGAGTGAGAACATTGCACGTTAGTCTCAACTGCGTATCAACTACGGGAGAGGCCTTCACGCGGCTCGTAAAAGCCCCTGCGAGCTCGTCAGGAGTAAACGGTGCCACCAGGGTCCTTAAGTCCTACCCAAGGCTTGAATCAGTATCTCTTGAAGGGGACGCCGGGACTCCTGGGGTGGTATATGGCAGAGCTGGGTGGGTATTTCCTCACCCAGAGTCGATTCCGACGGGCTGTCTCGCCTGCGCCCTGGAAAAATGACAGCTGGGGGATAATCTCCTCAGCTACGTTGTGCAGTATATCAACTGGAGCTCATACTTGGACAGGGACACGTAAAGCTAGGGGTAATGACGCGTTCTCTATGAAACGAGGTGTTCTCATCTGCGAGCCTTGAGAGGCTGGTAATATGTACTAAGAAGTATATAAAAGCCACAGTCAGCTTCAGAGCCAGCTCCATTGGCCGTCTACGCGGTGTATCATCGTTATATGGCCACACTTCCTTCTGTTGCCTGCACAGATCAAAACACAATGCACTACTGTTGGTCTTGTCGTTTGCGGCAAGAATTTGCATTCAACAGCACACCTTGACGGTGTACACACAAACAGGTAGACTGCAAACTGAGGGACATGGAAAACGGTCAATTTTATCGAGAATGGCCTTGCTGGATGAGGATCAAACACCTCCAATTACGATCAATAACTACGGCCCTCCACAATCCGCGTATCATATACCACTCTTTCACATTCCTAGTGGTCAAAGGATCCGTAAGGCATCATCATGTGATATTGCATTCCAGCGACACGTCCGGATGTTACTTCGTGGACTCATGTTCTCGTAAACATTCCATGTTGACACTGAATCCACATACTCATACGATATGAAATGGCTTTGAATAAACTACCGCGCCAGACAATGATGATGTCTGACTTCTTCTTTTTTGTCTCTTTTTCTCCCTTCTTCTAAAGGGAGCGAGGTGAGCACCTGGGCATAGTCAACGACTGAAAGCGCGCGTAGGATAAGGCTGAGGACTGGGCAGCCTCCCTTGCTGAGAAGGTACTGAGACCCCGGCCCTCGTCATTGTGGGTCCTGGCAGGTTTCGTGGGAAAAGTGACATCGTTTACTTGGATCGCGTAAAGTGTAGAAAATTGTGTGTATGCTCTATTCTTTTGCTTTCTTCTGATTCTTTTTAATGTAGACAGATACCTGTTTATTTGGTTTGGATGCTGGATTGGAAATGCTTGCCTGTGTTTGTGTTTTCTTTTGGAGTAAAGGAAAAAAAAGAGAAGGGAAAGGAAAAAGAAAGGAAAAAAGTTTCAGAGGTGAGGAGGAATAATCCTGGCTGCCGCGGGGCCGTTCCTGCGTCTTTTCAGTGGGTCTCGAGTCATGTACTCCAAGAGTATCATCGCACACTCTGCTAGAGCTGGTCTACCTCCAAAATACTTCTAGCCCCTAAGGCCAAGTCCCCACCGCAGCCGTGTGGAATTTGGCAGGTGGTGACTTCTGGCACCCCACCCCAGCCCACGGCAAGCTCAGCAGGGCGTGTTCCAATTAACGCGAACGCGGATTTGCATCATGACCTTTTTCTTTAGTTTGCTGCTGGCCTTGTCATTTTGCCTTGCCTCGTCCCGCCTCGCCTGGCCTCGCACTGCACCACACCTGTCTGCACTGCACTGCCCTGCCTCAGAATCTGGCTGAAAGAAAACAAACCAGATCAGCCACCAACCTCTCTTTTTTAGCCCTTCATTATCCTCCGAGCGTCCCGGCCCCTTGGATCTTAATCCAGCCTTTGTTCCAACACTCCTACTACACCGAGTCCAAACACCTTGACTGTCTCTGTGTGTTCTCTCACCTGCGCAGCCATCATCTTGTCCGAGGTATGACCATCCCGCCCCCCCCCCCTCTCCAAACTCGAATTCATGACTCTTGTCAGCATCAATCCTTCTTGTTCATGCGCAGTACAGTACCTTGTGTGCAATCCACCACATCGAATGGGCCTATCCTTTGTGGAGGGAACACCATGTCACCCAAAAGCCCCATCACGCATTGCCAAACACTCTCTTTCCTGAAAGCGTTTGCCATTAGAAACTAAACCACTAGCAGAGTACCGTAACCGTCGAAGCCATTCCACGCCAACGTCAATATTTCTACTACGGGTCCAAACCAAACCAGACCAGACCAGACCAGACCAGATCAGACCAAAACCAAACCAACCAACTCGCCGTCTCCGCATCCCTTCGCGCGCAAACTTTCATTATTTACCATCGCGCACACCCCTCACCATCCCACCCACCGTCATCATCATCCTCTCCTGCGCACCTCCCGACGCCCCGCCATCAACCATCGAATTAAGAATACCCTGCATGTCCTGGCTGCTACACCTCATCTTACAGCACGTTGTTGGATTACAAGTCCTTCAACATGCCTAGCCCTGGAAAGCGCACTCAACGCGCCCAGCGCGATTCGACGCGCAAGGAATTGGTTTCAGACCGTCCTGACGATTCCTCTCCCTCGCGCCCCGCCAAGCGCAGAAAGAAGGTTGGTCGCACTCTGCAGGACAACACCAAAGTCATGCTTTCATTGTGTGCCTTGGTTGGCGCATTCTCAAACAAACACATACACACACCCACACACAAGATGTACTAATTCACATTGTCTGTCTTCCTGTCTCTAGGCCAACGAACCTTCGCCTTCTCCAAGAGATATTGCAGATGACGAGCCCGAGTCTAGCATTGCCCAAGATTCTAGCCTACTTGCCGACGACTCTCTAAATCATGCGAAAGCCTCTGACCTGGTTGTCGACAAAGTCAGCGAACACCTGCTTGCCCCTCAGAACCAGCTCGTCCAGGCAACCCAGGACCACTCCAATGCACGACTCAGCGGCGAGGATGGTATCAATGCCTTCGCCAAGATTGTCGGACTTGGTTGGACCTTCTATGTAAAAAAAACCACCATCAACATTGGTCGCTCCTCAGATCCACCGCAGCCCATCGATCCGGACGATGACGAAGAATTTATCCATATCGATCTCGGACCCAGCAAGATGATCTCCCGCCGTCACGCGAGCATCTTCTTCAGTTCCGAGTATGATAGTGGGAGATGGATTCTCAGGGTCAAGGGAAGGAATGGCGTGAGGCTCAACATGAGTGGATTGCCCTTGGATGCTGTAAAGCCTTTGGGTAGCGGCGATGTGCTCGAGATTGCAGGCATTGAGATGATGATCGTTCTGCCGGAACAAGAACCTCTAAGGATACACGAGACCTATCTGCGCCGCGCTGGACTGGCCGAGAAGGACCTCCCCGACTCGGCCCGTGCCAATCTTCCAGTCTCGGCGGCTGGGAGGCCGTCGTCTTCGCAAAGCCCTCACCAGACCAGACAGGCTCGCGGACAGCAGACCCTCGCGCCCGCTCCGCCAAACTACAAGCGCCCGGGCACGCCACCGTCGAGGACCAAGTACAACCCACATGCCAAACCATCGCCCAGCAGACCGACCACTGCGGGCAGCATGATCTTGAGCACGAACGACATGGACTTGAGCCTGGACGAGAACAAGGGTATCAAGCCTCAATACAGCTATGCTCAGATGATCACCCAGGCCATCATGAGCACCGCAGAAGAGAAGCTCAACCTGAATGGCATCTACACTTACATTATGAACAACTATGCCTATTATCGTAATCAGCAACCGTCGGGATGGCAGGTGAGTGATCTCAGTCTGAGCACTGGATGAAGGAGAAGGGTCCGGCGCGCATTACTGACATTCATGGCAGAACTCAATTCGTCACAACCTTTCTCTCAATAAAGCCTTCGAGAAAGTCGCAAGGTCCACCGACGAGCCTGGAAAGGGAATGAAATGGCAGCTCACCACCGAGTGCCGGGACGAGATGGTCAAGAATGCCTGGAAGGGAGGCCGTGGTGGTCACCGTGGATCGTCGAACCCGTCTTCGCCGAACCATCTCAACTATATTACCCAGGGCCCGCGGGATATGGCTGCCAGAGAGCCCAACTCGGTTCGGAAGCGCAGAGTCTCGCCGTCGGGATCCCCTCAACCTCGCTCGACATTACGCCTGTCGCACATGACGCCTGACCGCACCCGACGTCTCGAGCCAGACAGCCATGCAGAGATTGGGGATGGCAGTCCCCTGCCGCGCCATCGACAATCCGCGACGGCTTCCAATGCCATGGACGAGGCCCCTCCGCGATCGCCTCTCCTCACCTCTTCGTATCTTCAGGAAGACGGTGCTTCGCTCGTCACTCCTGCCCCCCTCAAGGTGCATCCTCAGCTCGTGCCTCCCAGCACCCTCCAGCGCCCCAGCCAGCACATGCCGACGTCTTCACCGGCTCCTTTTTGGAAGTTCGCAGAGTACGGCAGCACGCCCATCAAGCCCTTGCTCGATATCAGCCCGTCGAAAAACCTCGGGCCCATCCCCCCGAGTAGTAGTCCACCTCGGGCACTTAAATCACCAGCCGGCAGCCCGACACAGAACAGTCGCCCAGGAACTGCGGCAACGCAGGATACCCTCAAGTTTGAGGATGCGGAGGACGACGAGGAGGGCATTGACCTCACAAAGTAAGTCCAAATTACGTCCCCAAATGGAGTATCGGAGTAGAAAAAGAAGAAGAAAATCGATTGCTAACAGATTTTTATAGGGGTTTCCAGAGCATCAGCTCTTATCATGAGACGCTGAATGCATCCATGTCCAAGAGCCAGTCGTTCTCGTCCGCCAACGGGAGCAAGGCTTAGACGCCACGATTGTTTTCTGTCCACCAACCCGGGCGAGACTTAGGCGCCGGGCACCCCCTGGCCTCGCGGTCGTCGTGAGGGCGATCTTTTCCCGTGTCGCGCCTACACAGCCTGTGACAAGGCTGCAACAAGTATGTAGTACTTTCTTGTATTCGTTTCTCTTTTGTCAAATGCCTGCCATTATCATGCTCGATTCGTCACTTTTGATTGTCTGCATTGAATTCCTTCAATGGCGTTAGGTGGAGAATAGCCATGCTGGTGGGTACTCAAAAACCGATTCCCAGGCGTTCAGGGCAAAATAATTGAGTTTGCTCTTTGGTGTGGTGATATAGCCACTACGATTATGAAGCATGCTTTACGTGTAATTAGGCCTCCGGTTTAGAGGCACAAGATACCTCCTGAACAACGAAGGACAGACGGGACAATCTTTGGGTTAGGAGGCTTACAGTCTTTTTGCCTTGAATGGATGAAATTTGTTTTTGATTGAGAGTAGGCTGCGGGAAGTTGTCAGGTCTGGGCGCATTCTGGCTGCTGCGATGAGATCTCAGGGGGCGCAAGATATAGAAACGCATAGTTTTGGGTGCTCGTGTCCTGAAAAGGCGCACACATCTACGCGCTTCATCTAGAAAGAATACTGAGAATTCATCACTGCTCACGGCCCATGTCCTGAATTATGTTCATCTGCCAGGTACGGCTCGTCTCATTAGGGCAAGCGTATGATAGAAATGTGGGAGTGAAGATGTTTTATTGTAACCAGGATGCTGATCAAACCAACCAACCACCCAACCCTCCCCCCCTTCGAAAAGCGCCATATTTTACTTTTTACTTTGTTTTTTTGTGCCGCCCCGCTTGTTTGTCTACGATTGTAGTACAGTCAACGTCTTTTCTTCCTTCTCTCCCTCTTCTCCTAGACCGTTTTGTTTTTGTACAGGCTTCCAGACACACATACAAACATAGAACAAAAGTCGGGGCAAAGAGGAAGGGAAGAAAAAGGAAGAAAGACCCGACTCGAAAATGTGCCCAAGTACGCCGACCCATGATGCTTGATGGTGGTAGTGGTGGTGGTGGTCATGTACAATGGCTTGCTCCGCCCATTGGAGCTAAATAGCAATAGCCACACTATCCAGCTCAAACCCCCAATTACATGCATGCCCTCTTTTTTCCCTTCTCTCCATCTCCTAGTCCATCCTCCCTCCCACCTTCGTTTTTTTTTTTCTTTCCTTTCTTTCGGAATGGCGGGACACCTCATCCAAATATCATTCTTTGATCTTCAAGCGCCGAGAGCGCGGTCGACAGACAGGAGCCTCCTAAGCCTGGGACGAGACCTGCTGTCCATTTCCGCGCCTCTTGGGATTCTTGCTGCCGGTCTTCTTGCTGCTGCTGCTGCTGCTCTTGCTCTTCTTGTCGGTACCCTCGATGAATTTGATAAGCTCGTCGATGCTGCGCGAGTCCAGAGCCGGCTTCTTCTCGACCTCGTGCGAGGCAGCCGTGGCGGAGGATGAGGCACCAGCACCGGTAGCGGTGGCAGCGACACCGCCGCGCGAGGGCAGACCTCGGGGCGTGAAGCGGATGCCGGCGCGCAGCCTGCGTGCCTCCTGATCCTTGTTGTGCTTGGCGATGGACACGGCGTTCTGAGTGAGCTGCTCGAGCCAGGACTCAGCCTCCTTGGTGTTCTTGTCGTTGGGGCCGAGCTCCTGCAGGAAGATGTTGAAGGACTCGCGCATGCGGACGACGGCGCCCTTGGAATCATTGTCAAGGGCGAGGGCCTGTGCGAGCTGGAACTGCAGTGTAGCCGAGTTGATGCTCTGCTTGCCGAAGATCTTGTCGCAGATGCGCAGGGACTCCTCAAACCAGCGGCGCGACTCGTGGTAGGCCTTGAGGTGCTGCAGCATCACGGCGGCGTTGTTGATCGTAGTGATGGTGTCTGGGTGGTCGGGCCCGTAGATTGTCCTCCACAGCTTGAGCGCGTACTTTGAATACTCCAACGCTGTGCGGCTGTCGCCGAGCTGGTGCAGGAACAGACTGAGGTTGAGGTAGTCCAGTAGGGTCTCCTGCGAATCAACACCAATGGTGCGCTCCGCAACGAGGATGGCCTTGCGCGCGAGCTCAACGGCAGCCTCCTTCTCGTCGATCTGGAAGTAGATCATGGAGAGCTGGTGGTAGATGCGTGCCACCTCTGGGTGCAGGATGCCGTGGATCTGCTCGTGGAGAGACAGGGACTCGAGCAGGAGCTCCTGGCCCAGCTTGCGCTGGTTCTGTGCAATGGAAATCCTGCCAGCCTCCAGGGCCTCATCTGCCACAGAGCTGCGGGGTGCAGAGTCCTTGACAATGGGCACAATGTTGACAATGTCATCAACAGTGAAAGTATGAGGTGCCGTGGTGGAGTTGGCAGAAGCAGGAGAGCCATCACGGGACTTCTTCTTCTTCTTCTTGCTCTCGCCGTTGCCATTCACAACAGGGGCCTCAGCTGCGGGCGGCGCTGGAGCTGGAGCTGCTGCTGCCGCTACCGCTGTGAAGGCGTACTCCTTGTATTGCACCTGAAGACCGAGCTTCAGGCACACCTCGCGCAGCACTTGCACGTTGCTGAGCTGAGTCTGCCACTCGGGCTCAAGCTTGTACCTGAACCGCTGGTGGGTCTCGCTCTCGATGGCTGTCCTCAGGCTCTCAGGCGTGACACTCTCAAAGGCCAAGTCGGCATCGCTGTAGAGGGAGCGGAGCGACTGGTCGATCTCGGCAGTTGGCTTGGGGTTCAGGCCGCTACCGAGGAAGCAGTTGAGGAGGTGAGAGATGCAGGGCGAGGTCAGAGGCAAGGGCAGGTACTTCAGGTACTTGGAGGCGATGTGCTTGAAGGACCGCACGACCATGTCCCGAACGCAGATGTCCCGCATGCTCTGCAGCCGCGATCCCTCGCTCAGGGTTGCGATCTTACCCAGGTATCGCATATTTATACCACGCTTGTGGAGCAGGTTGCGCAGCGAGGCACCGTCCATGGGGAAGCTGGCGTCAGAGTCCCTCAGGTCGTTGAGGAGCTCTGGTATGGCTGACTCTCGGAGGAAGGCGCACGCAGCACGAACTTCTTGCTCATCAGCTGCCATCTCCTCCTTCTCAGCATCGGTTTGTGGGACCTGGCCACTAAACACATCTGGGTTTAGGGCAAACTTGAAGTCGCTGGCATCAATCCGATCGTCCTTGTCAGCCTCCTCCTTCTTGACAACCTCGCCATCAGCCTTCTCCTCTTCAGCCTTCTCTTCAGTCTTCTCCGTCTCCTCCTGCGAGGCCTCGACTGCAGGCTTCTCCTTCGACTCTTCTGATGATGCCTTGTCGTCCTTCTTGGCCTCTGCACGCTTGGCAATCTCCGCGTTCAGCCACTCTCGCATCTTTTGCCGGTGGAAGAGCTCAACAAGTTCACCCCGCAGCATAGTCATCCGGTGCGGGTAGTCATTGGTCTCCTCAGCGGCCATCTCGTCGAGCCAGATGGCATCCAGTGGGGTGATCCGGTAGAGGTCCAGCACGTATTTCCGACCATCGGTTCCCAGAAGACCCTTGGTCTCAACGCTGGCCTCCAGGTCAAAGCGCTTGCCGTCCTTATCCCATACGGCATGACTCTTGACCTTCATCGCCTGAGAGAGCTTCTTGAAAGGCGCGGCGAACTTCTCGTTGGCGGCGACGACCTCCTTACCATCCACAGCACCGTAGTCGATCTGGTTCTCACCAGGCTCCCTCTGCTTGAAGATGCCCGGGACAATGCTCTGTCCAACAATGCGCTTTCCAAGGTAGTCCACGACCACAGTGCCGGGTGTGTGCAGACCCTCGATATCCAACTGGTTCACTGTTCTCACACCGAGGACGTCCTTACCCGTGGCCACTCGCGCTGCCTCGTCACCGCCTTCCGAGGTGAACGTGCCGACACCATCAGCGCCAAAGGAGAAAAATACGTTGTTGTACACGAAGATTTGGGCATCGGGTCCTTCGGTAGGGTTAAGAGGCGCAACCTCGCCACGAGCCACCATCACAGCCGCCCTGGCCGCGGCCTCGGTGTAGTCGGCATAGAGCTTCGCCAACAGACGCTCCCTGAAAACGCGATCCTGCATGTTCTCCTTGGGCAGCTCCTTAGCAGACTGGAATTCCTCGTTCCAGTCGCGCAGGGTGTCAGTGCCCTCGATACCAGCAATGAGGAAGGTCTCCTGTGTGCGGGTAGCATCGGGGCTGTGGGCGCAGGCCGGAGAGGACATGGATGGGACAACCCATGGTGCGGCAGGAATGGTGTTAGCGATCTGGAAAGTTGCCAGAGGTTCTCGGCGGTTGCTGTACTCCTGAAGCTGTGCAAAGGACTCGTTGAACGAGGGCGAGATCTCCCCGAGCAGGGTCAAGAGGGAGTGAGCAGAGGCGCCTTTGGGAGCCTGGCGGGGGAAGGGATCGAACTTGGCGTTCGAAGACTTGTTGACGTAAAATCCTCCAACGTGCGCGGTGATCTGGAACTGCTCGCCCTCGTTGGTTGTCACGACCAGGTAGAGCAGGTGGCCCTTCTGGCGGAGGTGTGCGGGCGGAGGGTTCCATGGCGAGACAGAGATGGCCTTCACGGTCTTGGGCGCCGGATCTTGTTCTGCGGGAAGCAGGGCAGAGAGCGAGGGTACGGTGTTGAAATCATATTCCCCAATCGCCGTCTGCTCCTGGTTTGTCTTGTCCAACACATCCCCACACTCGGCAGCAACCTTCTCGAATAAGGACAGTCCAGGAAGGATGCCCTGTATCGCATCGGTGCGGTCTCCTGATGCGCCGATAAGCTCCCGCACCCTGACCATGTGTAGCCTTGCTTCTTTCTCGGTGTAAGGGTCCTCGACCAGGCGCAGCTCGGAGCCGGCGCCAATGTCCTTGATTTCCGACACGGGGATGAAGTCGTTGATTCGCTCGCCATTGTGCTCGAGGTGGAAGCAGGAGTACTGCAGGGCTATCGGGAACTCGATGATGGCCTGGCGGACCTCGTGGACCTGCTCTTGGGGTGAAACCTGCAGTGTTGCGAGGATAGTCAGCCTTTGTAGACTACGGAGAACTGCTTCACACGGGTTCTCATGCTGACCGTAATTTCCAATTTGCCGGGCTCATGAGGCAGGACAATCGTCAGGGTGTAGGTAGCATCTGTCAAGAAATCCAAGGGTCAGCTAGGGAGTTCGCAGCAGTCGAAGAACGTCACACGACCCGGTGACGAGATCGCGGGGCCGTTCGCCCAGTCCCATGTTCACAGCTGCATACCTTCTTGAGCTTCCTCCACTCCGTCCTCGGCGGTTGGGGTTGCACCTGTGCCGTTAACCTCTACAGACTTGGTCTCCGGCACAGCCGATTCTGTAACTCGAGCTATTGTCAGTCCTCTTGTGACCTTGTCGTGTGCCCTCTGAGGAGAGACACTTTTCTTTCTCTCTCTTTCGGTGGGCCGTACCAGCTGGGGCACTCGTCTCCTTGGATGCATCGGCCATGTTTGAGATTTTCTTCCTTAGAGGATGCTCAGGTCTAGAGTATATTTGTGATCGTGTGGCCGTCTAATTGACTGATTGGTACGCCGTGGGTAACAATAGGTGCGAGGGTTATCCAGTCGAATCTCGAGACGACACCAGAGGAGGAAGTTAATTTTTTTCTAAAGCCCAGGAACGTGCTGGCCTGAAGGCCAAAAAAAGAGTGAACTGAGGTCAAGAAAGGAATTGAGATAATACAAGAGGCCCCCGTCCACATTGAGAGAGAAATTTAGAAGGCCAATTGGGTAACGTCGAGAGGAACGTCAGAGCATTTGGCGACGAGGAAATGGTGAAAGATGGGGAATTTCCCACTACAACCTCGATACCTACGTCGACGATTTCAAAAAATTCTGCGCTACCCAAGGTTCATGCTCGAGAAAATCCCGGCGCGCGCATTCAGCGCGCCCCGGCCATCCCGGCAAACCTGTCCCGCGATTGACAATGCCTGCCGGGGCAAAATGTACAGCGCATTTGAGACTGACAAGGTACCAGGTACCCCAGGGAGTATGATGAACAAAGCCCTCAAGAATGTTCATGACGGAAGCAGAAAAAATGAGATTTCACGGCTGTAAAATATATTTTCGATTCTCATGGAATATACCATTCTAGCCATACGAATGGAACCTCTTATTGGTATAAACATTCTCCAGAGTCTCACTGTAATGTGACCTTGTAGGCGTCTGCGGCCTGTCACACTCAAAGTACTGGGTACTGCCGTAGTAGGTAATGCCTTGAAGCACAGCTGGGCAAATATCCATGTTTCCGGTTCTCGGTTGCTGTGGCAGGGGTCAGTCGTGTTTACTTTGGCACTTGCTTCATCTTTCCACACACACACAGTCACCATCACCAATTATCTCATTACCGGTTTCGCTTCTTGCTCAGAAATGCATCGATAACACCCTGTCTCCCTTCCATTGGACGAGAACCTTTCGACAATATCGCTAAAGCCTGCCTGCCAGCCAGTCTGCCAATGGAGTAGTCAGCTTCCAGAGTTTGCTTATTATCACCAGCACTTTAGCATCATCAAAGGAAGACATTGGATATGTACTCATTGCATACTCTCCATTCTTCTTCTTCTTCTTCTTCATTGCTTGAAAACACAGCTTCCAATGGACCACGGCTACCAGCTACAGCACGGGAAGTGCAACCCTGGACAACAACTCGGTGTCATCGCCTGCTCCGACCGCTCAAGACTCACATCTCTGCATTGAGGCGGGAGGTTGAATTGGAAAATGCCGAAGGTCTCAATGACGAGGCTACGGGGATGACTGGGGCGTTGGGTACGGTCATAGGGAGGGTCCAGCACACCTACTCGAGAAGGGGACGGAAGGCAACACAGCCAAACCCAGCAGCAGAAACGCCCAAGGCACCCAAAGCCAGGAAGTTATCCAGAAAGCAGACCCTTCAACCTGGAGAGATTGTCCTGCCCACACCACTCATTCGCCGTGCCAGAGGGCAGCAGCAAATGTCTTCGCCATCTCAACGACCCCCACTGCCGGCGCAGTCTGGAGAACACAGACGCTGCAGGAGAACACGTGATCTCTGGTCCTCTGGCAGTCCAACATCGACCTCTGTCATCTCAGCTCTGGAAATTGAAATGCTGCCCCTGCGGAGTCGCATCTCATCCACAAGATACTCACTCTACGAATCAATTCTTCGAGCGTTGCATGCACTGCTTCTGGCAACTGCGGAACCCGCCGCGACAACCACCATGATTCGTGCCCCCGGCACTCGGTCTCTCATGGCGATGTGCCTGCGAAAGGTGCCTGACTACATCGGCGAGCTGGAGGACTGGGAGGAACGACAGGCTGAGGAAGAAGGCACCAAATCTTCTCTACGAGTGTCAGATGTCTCTAATGAAGTCTATGGCGCCGTCGAGCAGTTGCTGCGTCCAGGTCATGGATGCCCGCAGCTACGAATCGTCGCGAGAGCTCACGGCATGAAGGTGGTCAAGGATGCCCTACTTGACGGCCTGCTGGAGGATGGCTTCTCTCACTTACTCGTCCAGCTATGTGCCAACATGAAGGCTAGCCTAGAGGTTGAAGAACTGCTTGCGATCATCGTCGACCGGCAATACCCTAAGCCCAAAGGTATCGGCAGCACGTTCGACGAGAGTCGGAGGCTTGCGCCATTGAAGGCGTTGCGCAACTTCGTACAAGGGAGTGGCCGGTCTCAATACATGCTCAGGCAGCTCTCTGATTTACTGTCTCGGCAACAGCTTCCTCTGAGTTGGTTGTCCACCGCAGAGTTTTCGTCCATATGGTCCGGCATTATCAACACCCTTTCCTCTGGCAACCAGGTTTGCGACGACACAGTATCTTTCGCTACTCACATGATCACAACGCTGGCCTCTCAGGCCAAGATGATAGCCTTCATCCTCCGGCCGGAAGCAAACGACCTGAAGAGCTTATCACAGCAGACTTTGCTCAGCGCCACCACGGCGATGGCCTCATTACCATTGTTGCACCAAGAAGCTGGAAATATTTCACAGCATATTACTGGACAGAACAGTCTATCTACTATATCCAGGAGAGTTGGACATGTCATTCATGCATGCATATACGAGCTGCGGAGAGCCAGAAAGTCAGGCTGGATAACGACAGTCCTCCGCCTAGCAGCATACTTTACGAGTAATGCCCATGACGGCTCCAAATACACAGATATACCAGAGCTGTGGAATCGCATCATACAGGGCCACGCCAAGAGAGATGGGAAGCAGCACTACGAAGCAGCAATTGCACTGATCTGTTCCATAGCGCAATGCTGCGGCCGTGGGGTCTCGGACCCGTCGCATCACTACCTTATCAGACTGTGCGACCGACTCGACAAGGCCGCAGAGCTCGAAGCAGGCATGTCAAGAAGCCTGAGGATTAATTGCGCTTTCTTACTGGCCGAACGAACAAACGATCTGCGAGATCTCGCCTTCGCCGAATCGTTCGACCTCAGACGGGCGTCTCAACATAAGCCCAGTTCATTGTCATCACCATCTTTATTAGTTACAGGCTTCCGCTGGGATGAGGGTATCTCAGAATGGGTGACGGAGACACCAGCCGTGCGAAAGCGGTTCTCGAGACAATTCTCAATGGAGATGACCAGCTCAGATTCAAACGTCGAGACCCGCCGCCGAAACGTAGACGACGCAACTGATGGCGATCCACACTCCTCCCCCTTGGGTAGAGATTTCAAGGACAACCCCTCGACCAACCAGAGTGGCCTTTACAGGATGGAGCCGAGGCAAACCCGAGCTACTGCTCGTGCAGGCAACAGTGTCCGGCAGAGCACAATCGAGCAGCAGTACCTCATGCGAGGATGGAAGCGGGGTGCGGCGATGGCTGGACTCCTCAGCCTGCAGAGCGATGATGACGACCTGGAGGATCAGTGTGAGGATCAGGTGGCGGGCAGGCAGAAGGAGTCATCTACAAGCCGTCAGCAGCAGCAGCAGCAGCAGCGGCGCTGCAGCAGTGGCAAAGAGAACACGAACACGGTACCCGGCGAGGGCCGTCCTCCTCCTCCCAAGCGGCGGCGGCGGGTGTCGGCCTTGAGACCACGTCAGTCGGTACTCACGAACATTACTAACGTCGGTCCCGATGAGGAGAGCAGCGACGAGCTTGGCCTCTAAAGGTGGTGCGGTTGTTGTGCGTTTGAGCCTGGGACCAGAGTGGACACAAGGCGGGACCGTTGCTTGCTTCAGACGGTAATTAATATGGTGCGATGTGGCCATACTGATGAGCAAATAAAGGTAGAAGGTTTCGACTGTGACAAGGATAGAAATAGAAACGCATAGAGAAGTATTCCCGAGGAGGAAGAAAAAGCTGTGCGCGGACAGACAGAAACGCATTGCGTTCTGTTCTGTTTCGTCTCGTCCTACGTTTTTTATTTTAGGCTGAGCTTACGGCATAAGAGAGCCAGTTTAGATGACAAGACAAAAAGGCAAGGCTTGGAAACAAGAAGAAGCCCATTCAGGGGCGGGATGGATCCCAATGGCATGGTTTGGGCGTGAGAACAAAACCATCCCTCGTCCATCCTTCCCTGGTTCTTAAACAGTCTTCTTCTAAACAATCAATCAGCATCCTGCGCATATGGTTCGATGGGCTGTTCAGCAAGGCAGGCAGGCAAAACGCCTTGGCATGGAATGTGTGTGTGTGTGAATAGTTTCCAGCTGTGTCAACCCCCCTCCCTATTGATCAATATTGTTTGAGGGTAATCCAAGCAAGTTCCCAAATGCCGACAGATGTTGTTTGCTTCCTGTGTCGAGTCGGTGGGGAAGACATTGTTGACGTGGACAGCGATGAACGCACCAGCTGGGCTCTTTGGTTGCACCTTGCATTGGAGGAGAAAACCCTTGTCTACTGCCACGTTTATCGTTTCTTTCTCTCTTCTGTTTTCGCCTGATGCAACACAACACACACACTCTCTTACCATAGTACATACGTACGTACATGTCCTGCAGCGGCGCCTCGCCGAGGTTTGAAAGAAACTTGGAGGTGCGGCTTGGGCTGTCGTTCGTCGAGTTGTGTGGCCCTCCCCAACCCTCCATCTCCTGTGAGGCTCGGGTGAACTGCATTGGCTCCAATGCAGAATCCGAAACGTGACGTGAACCGGGGGGGGGGGGGCAAGAGTAGTTTTGGGGGGCGGCCTGGGTTACTACCATAGCAATATTACAGCACTAGGTTATGTACAGTACGTACGTAGCATCTGTAGCCCGCGTAACCGAGACCCGTGCGATGGATGATTCTAGGTTGAGTGGGCATTTAATGATTAGCTATGGCCAGCGGTAAGACGGGCCATTTGGCATCAGTATGCTGTTGGTGCTATGTGAAGAGGAGAAGGAGAAATGAAGGGCCCTGGTAAGAAAGTATATGAAGGTTGATGGTGATACACTTCCGAGCCCTGCAATTCCGATACTGTTCTGCCTCGAGAGCGTCTAGGATATTCGAAAGAGAAAAAGAACAAATAGTTGGTCCCGGGCGCCCAATCCCGCTGACGTATTCTTGTTATATGAATGCACTTAACCGCCCGCCCAGCGACCTAAGTTTACGCCGAGGGCATCGCCGAGGAGTCAGGATGACGAACACAGGAGGGAAGAAACTTAAAAATAAGCCCATCTGAAGTATCATCTGAATGAATTGTTCTTGTCCCCAAGGGAACCTTCGGCAGAAGGATGTTTCAGCGCCATAAACGTCTCTTTGGCGCCCGCTGACGCTGTTTCGAAGGCGCAATGCGGGATGTGGTTCAGACAAAACACTTATGTTTTCGGTCGACGTCCGAAGTCAGGCAGGGAGAGATGGATAGAGAGAGATAAGAAAAGAAATGACAGCTTTGTTCAGATGGATGTTGTGGTTGTTTTGAGACGCCCAGAGTTCTTTCGTTTCGCTGGTGGGCCTGGGCAGGGCACCGTTTCGCCCGCCCCCCCCCCCCCCCCGCGCCCCAAAGGATTTCTTACCTGTTATTGCCGTTCTTCTTTACACTTCCCGCTTCGGACCAGACGACGGACCTCTCTGCACAATGTTGGTCAATCACGCCACTATAGGAGAGAGAAGGAAGAGGGCGCTTGGATGTCTCGACGGTTGACGTCTCTGATGCATATCGGGTCTTACGATTTAGGTTTCTCCCACCTGCACCGTGGTTGTTTCAATTAGAAAGGCAGACAAGCCTCTAAAATTGACGGGCTTCCCATTCTGGCATAGTCCTGGACGGCATACCATAGTGACAATCATAGCATTACCAGCAGCGTGTATCGAGCCAAGCAGCAGGTCTCGTATATTGTAACGAGCGCAGGCCCTTGGTGGCATTGGACCCATTTGTTTATACTGTGGTACCCTTCCATCCCCTCCCTCGCAATATGAGGCCCGAACGTGGCTTTCATGGATCATCAGCTCGGTATGGCACCGGGCCCAGGTCTCTCGTCGTTAACAAACGGCTCGTATGCACGCCAAATCCTGCATATATTAGTTACGGATGATGGAATCGTCTAGATACACTCTCTCTGCCCAACCACCCCAGCCCGCCAAGACGAAAACAAAAGTTATTCCGTCATTATAATCTTTTGTGGGCCGTTTGTGGCAGGTTGCACTGGTGGCGTAGATACCGTCTCGGTTCCCCCATCCTGCAATTGGAGCCCTTCAAGGGGGACGTGTTTCTTGCGGCTCAAGAAGAAGGGCAAAAACACCATCATGCTTGAAAGGTACCCCTGTGGTTCTGGTCGTGAAATGTTCTGACACCAGGGCGACACGATGGAATTAGTGCTTTGAGCCGATCTCTGAGAAGCATGACTAACCAGCGACATCGCATCATACATGCACTCGATTCCGATCCTCTTTGTATCTTTGCATCAAGTGGTACTGAATCTGACGGGCTGATGAGATCCGAGATTTCAATAGATCTATATTACTACATAGTAGCTGGTATAATTAAGATCTGGACTCCAGTATGACGGCAAGGTCTCATGATTTTGTTGACAGTCCCGAGAACCTGGGGAATCCATCTCCACGGGAGCCTCCTTCTTTGAACGAGCATTGGGGTCGCAGTGGGTGATGATGCATGGCAGACGGCATCACGGCCAACGACAGCCGAGAACGAGAGTCAAAACAGCTTTCTCCGCAATAAGAATGGTCTCATGGTTGTATATAGTAAATGGCTGGCCATCAACCCTGGTCCAAGGCCTGCAGGTACAATAGCGCAGAAGGCCGCTGTTCACCCCTCCCGCGATCTGAACCCTGCACTACCTACTACCCAGCCATGGTGCCTTTTGGAATCCGCCAATGAGGGAGCCCATACCAGGCTTGTGGTCCGAAAGGGGCAATCGACAAGGTTCCAGGCGCCAGGGTGAAAGAGGGTGGGAAGAGCCGCTGAGTGGACAAGTGGACTTTTGCCCAGCGGCGCTGCCCCTGAGAGAGTGAGAGGGGGTGTGGGTTGGTTTGTTTCACATGTCCCGCCCCAGCGCTCACTGCCATCCAATGACTTCGATCCGTCCCACCCCTTGAGAAGCAGAAACCACTGGACACCAGCTTCTCTCAAGACGGTCTGGACACAAGAAGAAAAGATCGGTCCATGCAAGATGTCTGGTCACCACCACTCGACGTGCGAGACTTGAGACACTTTTCAGTAGGGTTTTTTTTTTGGTGGCCCGCTTCAGAGTAAGTCTGTCTCCCAAACGTCACCTGCCGCGGATGCCAATGATTGCTCGTCGGAATAATGCCCAATGGGCCAACCAAGAGTGCATGAACGGTGATGGCAGTGGCAGCTAGCTGCGCCGCCGTCTGATCTCGTAAGACAGGGGGGGAGGCATTCACTTGGCGGCATTGCTCGCTTAACATGCGAGAGGGGGATTGATGAGAGTGGACCTCCCGGCCGAGAGAGAGTATTGATCTATGATATCCGTTACGCGTCGAGCTCGTCGTTTCTTCTGATCGTATTCATTAAAAACGCATGGGGCGTCTGGTAGGTCAGTATGTAGAACAAACAAGCATGGAGGCGGTGATCGTGGAAGATCACGACAGGCCTGACTCTGTTGATTCACGAAACGCCAGGGAGGCGCCCTGAGAGGGTGCTCGAGAGCCAAGGGACCCCCGGACAGACCGAGCTGGCCTTGGGTTCGGCGGCAAAGAAAGTAACAGGACCTCCTCAAAAGCTCCGTCTCTCTTTCTTTGGTGGGTTCAGGCACACTGCCTACTCCCCTCGGCCGCACAAGAGAGGCCCTTGTACAGTGGCAACATGGATGTTAGATAACGTCAAGCCGCAATCTGGCCAGGTTCAGCCTGTGCGATGAGGGTGTCTCTGGAGATTTTGTCATATCTCTGTCAGTCACGCGGAACAAACTTCTAGGTGGGAAATTGGCAGAGGTCGGGAGGCACGCCGCATCAAGCTCTGCAGCTCCGCAGCCAGTCCTGCGCAGGGCTTGGCACTCGCCAAGTAACAAGTAACAAGTAACAATTGAGAGTCTGCAGCAAGTGACACACAAGAGAGCAGGTTGTGCAGGGCGGTCTAGAGCGAGTACAGAGCCAGGCATCGTGTAGCAGCAGCAGCAGCATGCCGGCGATAGTTGTTTGCGCCGAGCAGCATCAAAGCCATTTGCGGCGTTTTCATCCGAACGAGATAGATATTCATAGTATTAGTATATGTCCACAAAACAAGGCCCACACTCCAGGATGAACCAGGGCGAGAACAGACACAACGTTTGGAACGAGTCGAACGTTATTCTGGGCTCTGGCGACCTGTGCACGCTGGGCTCAGTCTGAGACCCATCGTCCTCCAAGGATGGTGTACCATATCTGTATGCCCAGGTGGCTTTTTTGGGAAGTTTTTCCTTCTTTTTTTTGCGTGCCTCTTCACCTCTGTGGAGGGGGACTACGTACCTCGTTCCACGGATCCCTGAGCCTGTAGGCTTCTGGGGCTTGGTCGTCAGCGCCGTGGGGCTCTGTTTTCAAGTTGCCCCGCCTAGTCGCCTCCCCTCCTTGTTCCTGCCAACCCCTCCCTGCCCGCTCCCTTCCCCCCCTAAATTGACCTCGCAGGTCGTTCCAGGGGCCCTTGCTCGCTCGACGTCCCATGTAAATGGGTCTCGTTCTAGGGGATAGCAATTGATTGGCCTCAACCAGGGGAGGCCCCCGTTTGCCCGCTTTGTGGTAATACCGTTGACCAATTTTCTCTTGGCCTATATCCCACCCGCCCGCGCCCCTCTGACCCAGAGGTCAGTCCCCAAGGTCTCACCACATGCTTTTCACGAGACTTCTTTCTACACTCTTCCTGTAGATAATCTCGTCTACATTTTCTTTTCTTTACGGGAAACTCCAGCGGAGGGACCTACTTTTTGGAATTTTTGCCTCCCCACCTCGATCTGTGCGACCCTGACCGTGCGTCACTTCCCACTGGGGACAAAGCCAACAACACTCTCTCTCTCTCTTGGTTCAATCGATATTCGCTTCATCTCTGGGCTATCCCTTTTAAACTTATTGTTTCTTCTTCCTTGACGAGCGGGCTTCACATAGATACCATTGTTACTGATCATCTTTCTTCTCATCACACCTTATCCTCGACCAGTCAACAGCTCTCAGGCAATCAAGACAAAGGAAAGGGAACCCGATTCAAAGGATCTGTTGCTTGACGGGTTATCAGGGGACAAAAGGGAAAGAAAGAGCTTGGGTCTGATCCCAATCGCCTTGTGCTGGGTCGAATCAACAAGAACCCAACGTCTTCGAAGAAGGGGAGAGAAAAAGGAGAAGATCCCAAAGGCTGCCACTACCCCGGCTTTTCCACAACATTCCAGTGTATTTCGTGCTGGCTCTCGAAATAACCGCCCTTCATTCACACCTAACCGCCCTTGGAGGCGCAAACGTCACCTTTCCTCATCACACCTGAGGTTATCAGCTCCAGATCCCAGAGCTTCCATCCGACCTCTTGCTCTTATTACACACTCTCCTCTTCCCTACGACCTCAAGATGTCTAGCGCGGCGGGCTCAAACTCCGCCATCGACCCGGAGGTGGAGAACCAGCTGTTGTCCAACTACCTCTACTATGTCCTCACGGTGGGTGCCGCTCTCGTGATCGGCTACAAGGTCTACGTTGTCACCCTTAGATATCTGCGAACGGTATCGTCTCTGGGCAACAGCACACAGCACTACTTTGCCAGGGAGTCATGGAAGGCAGCGTTTTTCAAGAGGAGCATCCAGTACTCGCCCGTGCTGCACAAGCGTCACAACCGCGAGTTCGCCCTCAGCTCCGCGGTGAACATGGGCACGCTGCCCACCAGGCTCCAGCTCTTCATCCTGGCCGGCTACTTTGCTACCAACATTGCCTTCTGCCTGATCGACATCAACCTCCACAGCAACTTCTCGTCCTGGATCGATCTGCTCCGCAACCGCACCGGTGTCCTGTCCATCGTCAACATGGTGCCTCTGTTCCTCATGGCTGGGCGCAACAACCCCTTGATCAACTGGCTCGGCATCTCCTTTGACAGCTTCAACCTGATGCACCGATGGCTAGGACGTATCGCCGCCCTCGAGGCCATTGCCCACACCTTGTGCTACTGGATCGGAAGCTCTGCCGACAGCAGCTTCGCCTCGGTCTTTGCCAAGACGCTGTCCAGCGAGTTCCTGATGTGGGGGTTCATCGGTACGGTCGGCTTCCTCTTCCTGACCATCCAGGCCGCCAGTGCCATCAGACACGCCTGGTATGAGATCTTCAAGATCCTCCACATCGTCGGCGCTGCCGTCACCGTCGTCGGCGTATGGTACCACTGCCAGCTCAAGGCCATGAGCCAGCTCAACTACCTGTATGCTGTCGTCGCCCTGTGGAGCTTCGACCGTGCGGCCCGCATGATCCGTGTCGCCTACGGCAACTTTGGGGCTGGAGGTACCAAGACCGTCGTCGAGGCCCTCCCTGGCAACGCCGTCCGCGTCACCGTCACCATGGCACGGCCGTGGGCGTTCGCACCAGGCCAGCACGCCTACCTCTATTTCCCCAGCATCAGCTGGACGCAGTCCCACCCCTTCTCGGTCGGCTGGAGCGAGGAGTCTGAGATGCACGACGGTGAGAAGCTGTCCATGGACCGCAACGACATCCTGGGCTACCGCAAGACCTCCATGTCGTATGTCATCCGCGCCCGCGCTGGAGCCACGGATACGCTGTACAAGAAGGCTGCTGCATGCCCCGACGGCCGGCTGGTGACGACGTGCTTCGTGGAGGGCCCGTACGGCGGCCTGCACAACATGAACTCGTACGGCACGGTGATGCTCTTCGCAGGCGGTGTGGGCATCACTCAGGCGGTGCCACACGTTCGTGACCTCGTGGCGGGCTACGCAAACGGCACCGTCGCCGCCCGCAAGATTGTGCTGTGCTGGATCATCCAGTCGCCAGAGCACCTGGAGTGGATCCGGCCATGGATGACGGAGATCCTGGCCATGGAGCGCCGGCGCGAGTGCCTGCGGATCATGCTCTTTGTGTCCCGGCCCCGGTCGACCAAGGAGATCCACTCGCCCTCCTCGACCGTCCAGATGTTCCCTGGCCGCCCCAACATTGAGCACCTCATCGGTGCCGAGATGGAGAACCAGGTGGGCGCCATGGGTGTCACCGTGTGCGGCCCTGGTGCGCTCTCCGACGAGGTCCGCCTTGCGGTGCGCAACCGCCAATACAACGGCACGATTGAGTTCTGCGAGGAGGCCTTCTCATGGTAAATGCGCAGTTCTCTCTCATCTGCGTCTGTTGTTCTTTTCAATTTTCCATTGTCCTCCGGCCCAAACCCCATGATGATCACATCTTTCAGCCTCCTCTCCATGAATCATCGGCGATACCCAAAGCGTCCTCTTCTAGCAGCCATCTCTGTCTCTCTCGGTGCGCGTGTGTAAATACATTCTTTCTTTTTTTTTTCTCTTCTTTTCTCTGATTTACGACATCTTCCTGTCTTTGACAATTTTTGACCTTTTTCCTCCCTCTCGTGCGTTTGTCTCTGGTTCGAGCGACCATGTTTGGACGGATGAACTGGGCAAAGTTTTTTGTACATCATTTGGTGCGCTGCAGGAAGGGGGTGGTGTCTAGGAGCAGCTTGTATCAGTGGATATTTGTGGGGGGGGGGGGGGGGTCCGGTGCAGATATAGAGAGAGATGGATGGTGGCTAGATATGGCATGACAAATGAAGTCTACTGAAGACGAACATTTCATAATTGATTTCGATGTGAGCCACTACAAAACATGAGTACACTTGTGAGCTGACTTGAGTGGCAAATGGTAAATGTGACGTGTGAGTGTGTGCCTACCACAGAAATCTCCCAGCCCCGAGTTTCGGGATTCAAGAACTGAGCGCGTGCGGTGCATTGTCCCAAAATGTACGTATGTTGGTTGCTAAAAGGGAGGCAACAGGCTCTTCTTCTTCCTCCTCCTCCATTCATATCCTTGTCATGATCCACCCCGGTGCGACGATACACAATACTACTACTGCTATATACTATGTCCTATACAAGATATATCCCGATCGTCACACAGACACCAAAGAGAGATAGAGGGAGAGAGGGTAGAGAAGAATGCGCCGGGACTTTGCCTTCTTTGCCAGCAAGGGCAAAACCCCGCCCTTGCTTACTTCTCTTTTGTTTATTGTGTTGAATGACTTCCTCTTCTCAACAAGAAGGGGTTTTGTTTATCGGTCGTCATCACTACTACATGTTTTGTTTCGCTACGAAAGCGCGACACGCACTAGATCAATCGTGCATGTACTGTCATATGTACTGTAGTAATGGTATACACACCATGTATGGTACCATAGTATACACACACACACACACACACACACACACACACAAGACCACGAGCCGCGCGACCTCATTTGGAGGGGAGGCCTTCTGCGGCAAGACTCCACCTGGTGGGGCACGCTCAGTGCAACCAGCTACTTTTGAAACTAACATGTCTTGATGCACGATGACTGCAGGTGACGAGGGAGGGGTGGGTGGCAGGAGGACCGGGGATTGGTTGGTTTCCCGGTAGGTTTGGGGGGAAATCAAGGGCGTATTGCATCGAACTACCACTAGCAGTAGTGATACTAGTATGATCGAAGCTGAAGCTGAAGCCTGTTTTCCATAGCAACGAGAGAGCAAAAGCAAGGAATTACTGCATGACTTTGGGGGTTGGCTTTTTGAGGAGGGCGGGGAAGGATGTTTGTGGCGGCGGCCGCCTTGGAGGAAGAGGGAAGAGACGGGCTTTTTGCGGCCGGATGACGGATACTGCCACAGATTTTACTTCCTAGTTCCTTTCAAAACCCGAATCCACCTCTCATTTTCCCCCGGTAGCCTGACTTTCCCTCTCTCTACTCTCTCAAGATGTGTCGTTTTTTTTTCCCTTTTGTCTCTTTTCAGATTTGCGAGTCTCTTCTGTGATATGTACTGTGTGATCTGTAGTATGACAAAATTGTCGAGTATGCTCACTGCCATACTACGCCACTACTGTAGTATGAGGTGCATGATTCTAGGATCTTTTCCAGTCCTGGGTAAAAAGCCTCCATCGATATGCACGTCAATCCAAGGCGGCGAAAGCGGAGGCGATCATCTGCCAGATTTCTCTCTTGTGTGTCTTGAGAGCGCATCAAACCAAAAATCCTTGCTCCACAGTAGCACTGCAGTAGTTTGAAAAAGGACCGCCCCTCATCCCGGTAGATGGGCGATCTCGCGAAACTTGGTCGCAACAGCAAGAAAAAAGCAAACAAATGCCATGGTACTATGGTAACTTTACTAGCGTAGTGTACTACTGTATGGCTACTGTATGATACAGTAGTAGTAGAACGCGTCGAACAAGGTGGCTGCCGCTGTTGTTGTATTGTTTAGTACAGTGGGGCTGGTCTTGGGAGAGAGGGGCAGTGGGAAAGGGGACGGGCACAACTTGGACAGCCTTCTGAAGCATGCCTGCAGCAGTTTTTGGGTGGCTGGTGGCTGGGACCTAAATTTGGGTCGCACTCCCGCGCCGCCGTGACTTCCCACCCACACCCCCCCCCCTGGTTGTCGAGGTGACCACTGAGAGGCGCCAAAACAACATCGAAGGTCGGCGAGAAGAACATCCACAAGCTGCGCACCCCACAATTGCTGCACCAACCCCCCGCCGACCGACAAGGGGGGAAACAAAAAGCCTCCACAAAAATTTGTACATACAGTAAACCTGTCCCAGAAACTGGGCTCGTCTTTGAAAGGAGCCTTGTCTTTCGATCTCGCCTGAATTACTTTCTCCATTCTGCCTCAACACCATCTTCTTTTTTCCTCGTGCGATGCATTGTCGCTATCGCAATCGTCTTCTCGCTTCGACTCGTCACGGTCCTGCAGAGGTATAGAGAGAGAGAGAGAGAGAGAGATACACACACAAGAGAGAAGTAGCGGGCGGCCCTTGTCAGGTGTCAGCTGGTCAGTGCTGTAAGACGCAGCACACAGCGTCTCGTTACAGGGGCTTTAAGGACAAACAATACAAGGCTATAACGCGCGCTGGGGAAGGGGAGGAAGGTCAGGGTCACTTTCTTCAACCAATCTTTGGCCTGCCTTCTTTTTGGTTTCGCATCCTACACGCGCAATCCCTCACCGCGCTGTCATTGCACGACTCTTTTTCCTTCCTTGCGCGCTCAGGCTGTCAACATCTCTTTTTTCCCCGGGCCTTTTCTTCTTTCTTTCTTCCTTTTCTTCCCTCCCTCTCGTTTCCTCCCTTTTACACCTACTATCGTAGGACAGGATCCAGACACTCTGTTTGGGGTTCGACGCAGCGGAGAAGAAAGGCCCAGCCCGATTTCGAGCTTAGAGAGCGGGCCAATTGACCTGAAGCAAAGATCGTGATCCCAGGTCCAGATCCAGCCCACCTGAATTAAACCAAGGCAACGACAAGCTTGCAGACCAACCCCCAACCCTCCTTCTCCCCCCCTCTCTTTTTCCTACTACTGCCAACCCAGCCCAGCAGAGAAAGAGAAGAGAGATTGGCCCACTTAGGAGGCCTTCACTCAGTCACTCACTCACTCACTCACCCGCCCATTCACTCGCTTGAGGGGAAACGACTTTGATCCCGCCCAACCCACCCTTTTCACTCTTTATTTCCCAAAAGGAACCACACACGCACAAACACACACGCACACACATACACACGTGTCCAACGTCTAGAGACCATGGCGCGCCCGTCTGCTAGCAACAAGCCGGCCGCCATGGACACGGGCTACCTGTCACAGCAGGTCAACACCATCATTGGCCAGCTGCACGGCCTGTTCGACGACATTGGCGTGCCCAGCCACGAGCGGGAATCGAGAGAAGCAGAGGTATGTATACTAAGTACACACACGCACGAAGACGCACACTCAAGAAGCACTTGTCTTTCACGTTCCCGCCAATAAAGAAATCCAATCCGCCCCTTCCTTCCTCTCTCTCTCTCCTCTATTCAGTCACACAGATCTACGGAGATCAAGATCGATTACCTTACGTCCTGAATATGAAAATTCTCCGAACCAAGGGGATTGCACGCCGCACAATGACGTGGGTCGACAAAGAGGCTAACCACCGTATCCACATGTGTAGCTCTTTGAGGCCCTCTCTGAGGCCCTGAACAGCCAAGTGCGCCGGGTCACGACCGAGAAGAAGGACCTAGTCGCCGAGGCCCAGGAGATCATCACCACCATCCGCCAGATGCAGGCCTCGCTAGAGGATCCCAACTCGCGCCGCAGCTATCGGGACGAGGATGACGGCCTGCAGGTCTCCTACCCGCTGAATAGATGCATTCAGGGCCTGAAGGAGAAGCATGCGCAGGTCGCCAGGGCCCACAGGGAGCGCTTCGAGCAGGTCCAGAGTAGGTTTCTCCTCTTCACCGCTTCCCCAAACCCCCCCCCCCCCCCTCTTTTCAACCCTCCTTGGGTGCCTCATCTCGTCAGACTCGCAGATTGGGCCAGGTGAAGCTGACCTTGGACCACAGAACTTGTCCAGGCGCTCGAGTCGTACTCGTCTCATCTCGAGCCCGGCTTCGTCAGGATAGAGCTCCCTCCTGTCGGGCCAGACCAGACCATCCCGCCCAACTTCGATATCTCTCCTCGGTACGTCGACAGTGTGGACCAGGAGTTCACCCGCGTCTACGAAGAGTATGAGCGCCGCATCGAGACGGTCAGGTCGCTCTGTGAGACCATCATCCAGCTGTGGGCAGAACTCGGCACCCCGCAGGTGCAGACCGACGCCGCCATCGTCAAGAACTACCGTGACACCCCAGAACAGCTCGGCCTCCACGAAGAGGACATTGCCCGCCTCCGCGCCAGGCGGGACAAGCTAGAGAACGAGAAGAAGAGCAGGGAGAAGCGCCTGCGCGACCTCAAGGATGCTGTCGAGGCCCTCTGGGAGAAGCTCGGTGTGGAGGAGCAGGATCGTAAGGCGTTCCTGAACGCCAACCGTGGCTGCGGTATCCGACAGATTAACGAGTTTGACGACGAGCTAGCGCGGCTCAACGAGCTCAAGCGCCAGAACCTGCACCTGTTTGTCGAGGACGCGCGCTGCAAGCTCCAGGAGCTGTGGGATGCACTGTACTTTTCCGAGGACGAGATGCTCGAGTTCACGCCTGCCTTCTCTGATGTACACAGCGACGCCCTCCTCGAGGCCCATGAGCAGGAGATCGAGAGGCTCGAGACGCTGAGGGAGCAGCGCGCCCCGACCCTGGCCCTGGTCGACAGACACCGCACATTGATCGCCGAGCGGGACGAGCTGGCGGCTTCCAGCCAGGACGCCTCGCGGCTGCTGGGCAAGGGGCAGAAGGGTGAGAAGCGTGATCCCGGCAAACTGCTGCGAGAGGAGAAGATGAGGAAGAGGATCGCGAAGGAGCTGCCCAAGGTGACGGCGGAGCTGCGGAAAGGCCTGGAGCAGTGGGAAGAGGAGTGGGGCCGGCCGTTCTTTGTGCACGGCGAGAGGTACCTGGACACCATCGAGGAACAGGACAGACCTTCTGCTGCCCCTGCACCTCGATCACGGACGCCCGCTAACACGTCGATGCCCTCGAGGCCGAGCACGGCGCCAAGGTCGGCACCGCCGGTCAGCCGCTCCAACAGCGTTGTCAGCACCACCAGATCCCAGGCGCCCAGCCGCGCTGGCGCAAAAACCCCCACCTCTGCCACTTTTAACTCTCTCCCAACCAAGCGGGGCCAGCCTCCACAGATGGTCATCACGCCGAGGGGCAGCCCGACCAAGGGCAGCCCGCTCAAGACAACCAGCCCGTCCAAAATACCGGCCCGCGCCCCGCTCTCCAACCTGAAACACGTCAACGAAGCAAGCAGCAGGCTCGGTCAAGAGCTGGAGAAGCCTAACCCTCTGCAACGTGGTACCGTGCCACTGATGCGCGCCCCACCGCCCAAGATGCGAGACCTGCACTCAGTGCCAGAGCTGGACGCGCCGGCCAGCCATTACCGCTACACGGATCTAGGATCGAGCCCCATCCGCCAGACCAGCCCTGAGGATGTCTACGACGACCGGCCTCAGCAGCACAGCGGCGAGTACGAGCGTCCTACGCACCACCACAGCGCCGAGTACGAGCGGCCCAGCTCACACCATGACTTCCGCGACTACCCGGGCAGGGGCTCGCTCCGCTACGACGATGATGACAGCCCACGGCAGCACCAGCGATTCGCACAGTCCTTTGCACAAGCACATCGTGGCGCCCCGCAGATCCGCCAGATCTCGAACGGATCTACCAACTCAAACGAGACGGTCATCACGGGATCGGAGAACTGGGAGACGTACGACGACGCCTCGGAACCAGAGGAAGACGCCGGAGAGGTGTATTTTGCCAAGATCCGCCAGTCGAGATCCGGGCCCAGCTATGTCCCGAGCGAGGCGTACTCGCACTTCAGCTCAGGCAGCCAGCAGGGCAAGAGGCTGCGCGGCATCCCACCCGCCCAGCAGCCGCAGGTGATGGTCGACGAGGATGGAAACCGCATCTTCTCGGGCAGCGAGTGGACGGACGAGGATGCTGGCTATTAGGGGGCAAAAAGGGTCCGCCGATCACGTTCATGATGATGATGACGCCCTCCCTTGCCGCGGTCTAATTACCTTGTCTTGCATGGATATGATATGGTGGTTTTTTTTTCTTTTCTTCTTTCTTCGTCCTTCGATTCTCATATCTGTCTGGCTGGCTGGGCTGGTGGTGGGTTTTTGGTTCCGCCTATAAATCGTCCACGGGTGGATAAGGTCTGGCTCGGCCGACCATTGCATTTGAAGTCTCTGACTCGTCACATTTCGGGCCCGCCGCTATTCCTTGCTACGGGCAGTTGTGAAGACGGAAGGCCCGCGATGGTCCAGAGTGGAGAGAGTATGTGAGATATCATTCCCATGGTTATCACGAACAGGTCGTGATATAGACAGAGAGACACACACAAGAGAGAGATACACAATGGAGCGGGGATGGGACGCAGGAGCCAAGGAAAT
Organism: Cryphonectria parasitica EP155; assembly: GCF_011745365.1. Taxonomy (NCBI): domain Eukaryota; kingdom Fungi; phylum Ascomycota; class Sordariomycetes; order Diaporthales; family Cryphonectriaceae; genus Cryphonectria; species Cryphonectria parasitica. The sequence continues at coordinate 3,003,567 of NW_024468909.1, forward strand.
CTGGGGGCTGCATCTTTCTTCCTTTGGAGTCGGGGAACAAGCGCACTGGCGTTTTTCAAGGATTTGATTGTTTTTCTCTTTCATTTCTTCATCGCACATTCTCAAGCCTTTGTGTGTTCTTTCGGACTCTGCAGATGGACGGACTGTTCGAAGGTCTGACTTGTTGTTTGATGATGATGGCCGGCTGCACCACAAACACAGCAGTAAAGCTGTGCGCCAAGGGAAAAGCAAGGTCATGATCAGATGATGATGATGATGACGACTGATTGAGTGTATGTTTATGGCTGTCGCTTGTACTTTGAAAATACACAGCATCGGTAATCCTGGATGACTATGTGCGCATGCCTTTAGTTTCACACGTCGAGAAGTGAGTGAGTGACGTTGATTGTTGTATGTTCCGAGTCAAATGCAACTGTCAGTTGGTCTAGCGGGCCGTTTGCGGCTCTTCTGGCTCAGGCTACACCTGGTTCTGGGAGGTGGGGGGGGGCGGGGCTTGTGCAACATGCTACAACAGTAGCGCTAGAAAGCTGCAAAGTGGCCAAAGGCGGCAGACAGGGTTGCATTCAGCAAACGCGGAGACTTTTCGTTAGGGCTGTTCCCAGCCCTGTCAGGCGCTGTTGCAGGTGGATCAGGTCTGTCCAGGTGGTCTCATGCGGTGCGCCCCCAAGCTCGTCCCCTTAGTGCTGGGGGTGGCTGCGTACAGGGGGGTTGGGGGACGCGAGGGGCAGATGGACACTATTACATCACCTACTTACGGCACACCAAGAGGAGGTATGTGTACTGTACCTGACTTGCTACCCTTGACCCCTTTTATTCTCTCCAATGATGATTCACAAAGCGTCCGGTGCTTCCATCCACGACTGAGACCTGTGTTGACCTGATTTGTTTTGATTCTTGTACTTCTGCTTTTGTCTTGGTCATTTTTGATTTGTTCTCTCTTCGTTGTTTGCACCACACACGAACATTGCGAGCGGAGCATTTGACAACAGAGGTCATCCATTTTTTAAACGACGGACGGCCAGGAAGAGGCTCGTGACCCTTCTACAACCCACCCCCCTCCCCCATTTTAAATTCACCTCTGGCTCTTTCTCTCTCTTCTACTCGACGACCGACCGACCCGAGACCCAGCCCTACATCCAGATCCAGTCTCATGCACAGGCCCTCGTCGAATCCTCCGTCTCGCCATGACGACGTGTCGACAGCTGCAGTAAACTCGGCTTTTCTCTCCAATGCAATGCATCTACCTCCTTCCGAACCACCTTTCGATGTCCTTCCTAGCATCCACTCGTTTCCCTTGACCTTATCGAAACTGCTTCCTCCGCCTTCTCCTCCTTCCTCTTCTTCGCTCTCCCCAGCGGAAGACAGCGACAACGGGCCATGAATGCCCTCACCTCCTCCTCGTCTTCCTCTTCCTCCTCTCCACATACGAACCGCCCATACTTGCACCCTACCGATGCCAGCAGCGATGAGCAAGGGGGTGGCGGTGGTGGTGGCGGCCCTCACCACAGGTTGACACCCCAGGAGGCAGCGGTGAGAGGTGCGTCACTGGCTTTCCAGAAACAGAGGGATCAGGCGGACGGCGGCGGCATACAGAGACACGCCACAGGCAACAGCAGCGTTGGCGGTGGTGGGCGGATCAGCCGGCAGACCACGGGCGGGAGCTCATATGCAGGCGATGCGGCGTTGGAGAGGGAAAGAGAGAGGGAGCGACAGGCGCTATTCCTCAGTCCCTCCTCGGCGGCGTCAGCAGGAGATTCGGATAGGGGCAGTGGCGGCGGCGGTCATCTGGGCCTGTCCCCTGCTTCAGCGGCCAACAAGACGGCAACGGTCCGAAAGAGTGCGAGCTTCATTGCGGCAACGCTGGCAGCTAGCCGGAGCGCTAGTCCCGCCTACGGTACGACAGTGGCGGCGGAGGGCGGCGGTGGCGCTGGAGGTATGGCCGCGGCGAGGAGATCGCCCCTGCGAGAGCCACTGGAGGTGCAAAGGGGCTCCAGAAGTCGGAGGGGCGGCTCGGGGTCAGCATCGCCAACCAAGAGCGCGGACGATCGCACAGACACGACGTCCCTGGCACCGGCGACCTCGTTGATCTCACTGTTCGAGAACAGGGGGGAGGGGAATACAGACCCTGTGAAGAGCAGCCCGAGGAAGTCTGTCCGGGAGAGGCCGAGATCACGATCTCAGGAGCCTCCTGTGGGACTTGAAAGAAGGCTTCCGAAGGGGGACCGCGAAATCATGTCGGAGGAGGCCAAGTCTGCGTCAGGGTCCAGGCCCAAGCCAAGTCCGAAGCCAAAGCCAAAACAGAAACCAAAGGTTCGACCGAGAGAACAGACACCCTCGCCGCCGCCGCCGCCGCCGCCGCCACAATCAGCAGCCTTGAGGAGAAGCCACACCGAGATAGTGTCACCAATACCTAGGAGACCAAAGACGAAGCCGCAATTGGAGGCGAAACTAGAGGCTGTTACACCTATCAATGATGATGGTGACGATGCGGACAAAAATACTAGGCCAAGGTCGAGGTCAAAGGCGAAGCCCAAGATCTCAAGACCTCAACCCGCAGAGCCCAGCAGCAGAGACGAGAACCGACCAACAACACCACATGTGAACAGCGAGGAGACCCAGAAGATACTGCGAGATCCACCAGGCCGTCCAAGCCCAACCTCCCCCTCCACGCCAGTCAGGAATCGCCCACAGCCAGGTCCTCGAAAGAGCGTGGAGGTCTCGGAGCGGATGCCCCTCGGGCTAAAGAAGCAGGACGCGCCGCGACAACAACCTAGGATCCCGCACAACGATGGACAGGAGGAATCCAGGTTGCTGACTATAGAGGGCACAGCGGACGCGAGACCGTCTACTGCCAGCTCAAGATCGTCAAACGACTCCTTTGTCTCTGCGACTTCAGAGCCTACGCGCGACGACACAGATCCACTGCGTACTACTGCTACCACTGGTGGTGGACAGCTTCTGCCTCATGCCGTCATGACGACGCTCAGTCCAAAACCGAGTCGGCCTCGATCGGCCCAGCCTTCCGCCCCTCCTGCGCCTCCCATGCGTCGAAGCGTCACAGGCTCTTCCCAGCTCACCGTGGATTCTCTGTCCAACGCCATAATGGCAGGCTCTCTCGCCTCAGCCAGGCACACACCAGTGTCGCTGGCTGACAGCAGCCGCACACCTCCACCGGTGCCGCCCTCCCGGCGCAAGGGCGGTGCAGGCCCACCACAGCCACCACGGCGCATGAAGCATACCCTACGGCAGCCCATATCGCTCTCGGATGACGAGGACACCCGGCGTCCGCAGCACCACAAGAGGGCGCTGAACAACAAGAAGCACGCACACCATGAGGGATCCCGGCGGCGGTGGCGCGAAGAGATTACGGAGCGCGAAAAGAAGCGGTACGAGGCCGTGTGGGCATCCAACCGCGGCTTGTTCCTCGTGCAGGCGGCCACCACCAACAACACCACCCAGCAGCAGCCCGTCCGCAATGAGAGCTACGAGGAGCTGTCGGGGTACGTGGCCAACGTGGTGGTGAGGGACATCTGGGCGCGGAGCAGGCTGCCGGCTGCCGAGCTCGCCGAGGTCTGGGACCTGGTGTACGGTCAACAGGGGCAGGCCAAGGTGCACGCGGCGCTGGACAAGAGGGAGTTTGTGGTGGGCATGTGGCTGATCGACCAGCGGCTGCGGGGCAGGAAGATCCCGCCGAGGGTGAGCGACAGCGTGTGGGACAGCGCCAAGGGGTTGAGGGTGCTGGACCCTGGCGGTGTTGGGACCCACGGCCACGGGCAGAAGGGAAAGGGGAGATGAAGATGATGAAGAGTGTTGGGAGGAGCAAGAAGGAGCAAGGAGAAGGAAAGGAAACGAAGAGAGAGAGAGAGAGAGAGAGGAGACAAGATGGGTCTGCTGATCCTGTATGCATTCATGCGGTTCATTGTGTGGTTCAGCATTTTGCATAGACTGCATTTCTCTTTTGGCAGAAGTGATACCCCCCGCTTCCTATAGGCAGCCCTTTTTTGTTCTTTTTTTTTTATAGGAATTGGTGACAGTTGGCCATTCATTCCAACATTATTATCTCGATGGTCAGTCGAATATGAAGTGACACGACTTGGCTTGACTGACAAAAGCCTACATATATTATTTATATATATATATATATGTGTGTGTGTGTGTGTGTGTGTGTGTGTGTGTGTGTGTGGTCAACCAATGCGATCCCACCCTTAGCCAGATTTACCCCAGCTCCCTCAACAACAGGTAACAGTTCTTGGGCTTGTGCGTGAGGCTGTCAAAGGCCTCGTAGCCCCCAAGCTTCTCTGGCACGGGCAGCAGCTCATACATGCAGACCATGACCACGACCAGAACCCTCATTTCAAGGTACGCCAGCCTCTTCCCGAAACATCCGCGCAGGCCACCCCCGAACTGCAGCACAGGCCCAGAGTGCACATCAAACACATCCTCCTCCTCCTCCTCTTCTTCTTCTTCCTCCTTCTCTTTCTCCTCCTTCCTTTCCCCCCTCCTTCTCCTTCTGAGCCACCTTTCGGGCTTGAAGACGCCAATGTCCTCTGCATCCCACTGCCGCACTCTTGTTGCTCCTGGCGCCGCCGCCGCCGCCGCCACCATGTTCTCCTTGGCCTCCCGCGACGACGGCGACCGCTGCTCTTCCGCGATGGTCTCGTTCAGCGTGTTGGGGAGGACGTAGCCGGGCCCGTTGGACATGAAATACACGTCTGTGCCCTTGGGGATGGCGTAGCCCAGCAGCTGGGTGTCGCGCGTGGCCTGCCGCACCGCCGACGCCGCCGTGCCCGCGCACCGAAAGATCTCCTCGACGACGGCGTCGAGGTAGGGGATCTGGGCCGAGGTGATGGCGTCGGCGGTGGGGACGACGGCGGCGGCGGCGGCGGCCTGGTTGGGACTGTCGCAGGAGGACGAGGAGGAGGAGGAAAAGTGCTGCTGCTGCTGCTGCTGCTGCTGCTGCTGCTGCTGTTGTTGTTGTTGTTGTTGTCGTCTGCGCAGCTTGTCTCGCAGCTTGGTCTGCACGCGCGGGTGGTCGGCCAGGAACTTGACGGCCCACATCATGGTCGTCGCCGTGGTGTCGTGCCCGCCGATCAGGAACCCGAACAGCTCGTCCTTGGCCTCGGGGCTGTCGTAGGCGGGCGGGCGGTTCTCCTTGGCGGCGGCGAGGGTCTCGCGGCGCACGAGGTGGTCTGTGGCGCAGGTGATGCCTGTGAACTCTCCCTTGGTGCCCAGCAACGTTGCTGCTGTTGCTGCTGCTGCTGTTTCTTCGGTTCCTGTTCCGCTGTTGCTGTTGTTGTTGTTGTTGTTGTCGTCGTCGTCGTCTGCCACCACCACCGCCACCAGCCTGCGCTTGGCGTCTGCGATGCGTTCTTGGATGAGGCGAGTCTTGTAGGCGCGGGCACGGCGGTAACGTGGGGTTTGGCGGAGCAGCCAGTGGCTCTGGCGCGGGAAGGGCGAGGTGGCGGCCATGTCGAGGCCGTCGGTGATGATGAGCATGGAGCGGACGTTCACGTTGTAGGGAGGCTTGGGGAGGGTGATGGGGTCGTCGTCTTGGAGGGGGATGGTGTGGGAGTTTGCGTGGTGGGTGGTTTTGAGGAAGCTGGTTTCTTCGGGGACGGTGTTGAGCTCGCTGCCGAATGCTACGTCCCAGACTGAGGAGGAGGAGAGATCTCAGGTTAGTCGTCTGTGTGGTGATGGTACTTTGCGAAGAAGACGAGGTCCTCAGGTGCAAGAGGAAGAAAGAGGGGGTTGGTTAACTTACTAGAGTCGAGGGCCATATGACTGATGTCCTCTGCGGCCAAAAAGGCATGGCCTGCGCCAGCCTGGTTTTTAACCCTCCATAATTCCATGAGATAGAGTGTGTGCTTGTGGAGACAAGGAGCAGCAACCTAAGAAAAGAGTTGTTAACCATGAAGTAGTTCGAACAAGAAGTTATTAGTGGACGGAGGATAGAACGAGAGTTGAGGTCAAGTCTTGTAGGTACGCACATTATTCAGAAACCCGCTCGCCATCGTATCCTGAAGAATACGACGGCCGGCTCGAAACTTTTGATTCGTAGACTGAATAATATGATGATTCGGCATCGTCCCGACAAAGGCATCTAGAGAGAAAGGCAAGGGAGGAGGGGGTTTTCCATGGTCAGTCTCGTTTTCTCTTTATGATTATCTTCAAGGACTATTTCATTACTACCTAACATACTCTTGAAAAAGTTGGACCGGTCAAAGTCCTTTCCGGTCCGCCGGAGCAGCACATCCTGCGCCTCTCGCGGATCCGTGACAAACACGGCCGGCCTGCAGAACGGTTTGAGGAAGAGCTGGTACACGGGTGAGTTGAGCTCGGCGCTCTGCTTCGTCATCCACTCGGTGAAGGTACCATTGTTCTTCTTGGTGAACTCTATCATGGGTGGTATGTCGCCCAGGAGTCGGGTCGTGGACGTTTTATGATGGGGGATGCCGGGGAGGGGTTTGGGAAGAGCTGCTCGGTACAGGGCATAGCACAGGGCGAGGGCGAAGGAAATTGTCCCATATGTGATGGGACTGTATAAGATGGATAGCATTTTTATGATGGAAGTGAACCAACCACCTGAGAAATCTCGAGGCAATCAATCAGTGAGCTCAGTTACACTCCCACAAGTGCATGGGTGTTGAGAGACGGATTGAAAATGACAACAGATGTTTCTCTGAAAAACATTGATCAAATGTCGCGGATATGATGATTCTGTATTATATATTCCTTGGACCAGGTGCGCATACATTACAATACTGTCGAAGGCTTTTTAGTAAACCAAACTACGGCCTGACCCGGTTCAGTATCGAGTTTAGACTCTGGTGCATGCCATTGTTCACATTCTTTCAACCAGAGCTAATCCATGATTTGAAGTGCTATAACGCGGGCGGAGAACAATTGGTACTTTTGGCGCACAATAGGGAGTTCCGTTCCAATCGTCTACTAGTATAATAGCTGTCTTTAAGAAAGTGCCTTAGTTTGAAGCAGCATATCATCCGAGGTTGCGCTCGTCCAAATGCTGAATCTCAAGTGGGCATATGAGAAAGGAGAGGGTGAGATGCCAGCTTTTTAACATCACAAGGGGTTTGCGACTCGATGTGTATGTGTGTGCTCGTACTCAAATTGTATGAATGTTGAGCTTATTTGGCCGAAGTCATTGCCTCAGTCTGTCATTGAGAATTATTAAGCGTGGGCGATTGTGCTATAGATGGATTGCAATGAGAACATACCTGATACTCTTGAGAGGGCCACATTGATGACTTATGCCGTCTATAACCCATCAGACCACTTCTATATGAACTGGCTGAGTCTTTTATCGACTTCTACTTACAAGTGTACCAGAGAGCTTCTTGATTGCCTGGTAAACTTGATCGAGTTTAGACCTCAAGTACCTCTGGCGATATTGATATGCAAGAAAGAGCAACACAGTTAACCACCTTCAAACTGATCATTCAAAAAAAAAATAGTAGCAGTTCCGGAGCCTCCGGAACTTGAACATCATGGGCCGTTTTCTTTGCAGTATTGTGTGCACACAGATCGAAGCCACAGACGAAAATGATAGTTTAGCTTTTGAGAGACACAAGTAAAAGTTTAGCATTAATTATGCTGTACCACCTGCAGGCTCCCACAGCACCCCCCAAGCCGCTGACTGTCAAGCGAAACTCGCGGCTGACGGCAACCTTCACCGAATCAACCAATGAAGGATCACCGCCAACCGCGCAGACCCCCTGTACGCGGGATATTCAATGGATGTCGTTCGCTGTTGTGGTGAGGCTGAGCGGGCCGGCGCCAGGGTCGCCATCAACCCGGCCGCCCATGAGAGGCCACAGACCTCGACAGTCGTTTGAAACATGGAACGGCAAAAAGGTCTTGTACAAGATGTTTCTTCGGATTTGTCGGATCATTCGTTCACTTTAATAGCCGCCTTGCGTGCACCGCCGTACGGATTCATACGTCTTTCGAGATGCGGCTGCGCAAATGGACAATTGATTACTTTAATTAGTACATTGGAAAGGGGGGGGGGGGGTTCGGATGTCTCTGCAGGTGACATAAGATGGGGAGAAAAAACATTAAAACACACTGAAACTCCCTGCCTAGAAATTCCGAATCTGTTGGGTCAGTTTCTATGCCGCCAAAGTTTCGACCTTTTTCCTGGCCACCACAAAACCATTGAAATACTGCAGACTTCCCTCATCGGTGGACTGGGCAACTTGATTGAATCGTCCATTCTCGGGGTTACCCATTTTCTTCGTTTCTCTTTCTCCCTTTTCTTTCGTGTAAACAAGAGGCAGGTCCTCGATCCGGTATCCCAAAAACAGATAATTTGATCAGAGGACGACATTTCTTCCCCGTTTGTTGATACAATGGGTAACGCTCCTTCAAAGTCACCCAATGCGGACGGATATCTCGTAAGTATTTAGCACCTAGACACAAAGAGAGAGGGGAAAATACAACAGTACTATCTTTTTTCTTTTCAAACATCAACTCATACCATATATCTAGGACTATGGCGCTATCTGTCCCGACTCCCCATCGTCTTTCGAGGAGAGGGACATGTTCGAGGATATCATCGCAGAGCCACTGGTGGCGTCTGACCGCAAGCCCTCGATGAAGTCGCGGCGCAAGTCGTGGGACTCGGTCCACTCAAGAGACAGCAAGCGAATTGTAAGTTGGAATATTCCCCAAGCACCTTGTTTCCCAACCCCTCCCTCTTTTCTTTACCTCTCTATCAGCGTCCTCTGGTTGGCCTGGTCTAATTATATCAAATAGTCGTTGGACTCTGCATTTGACGCCGCCAAAGATGCGCTGGACAAGATGATGCCCAGGTCCAAGTCGTACAATAAGATTGGCGGCAGGCCGAAGGAGTTGATTGGGGTTGAGTGGTAGATATTGGAGGTGCCCAGGCGGCCTTCAATACCAACGCCAAGGAGCCAAGAAGACTTGCTTCGGGGCAGGCTCGGCATCGTGGGTGATCATGTCGAGCGAGCAAGCTGGTTTCTTGCTTTTGACGTGCATATGACATCGGTAAAGGAGTCTTTTCCAAGGGGAAGCTCAAACTTACAACTGCGTGGCTGCGGATGTTATGTCTCACCCCTGTTGAATAGACATGGTTCGTGGTCTATATAGAAAGGTATAGATGCCAGCCTCGCGGAAATGATTTACGAGAATATATACGGTGTGTATTCAAGAATGTGCCCCGTGAACAAATCATGCCGGTGGGCTGGGTAAGTCGGAGTTCGTTGTCGACAATGGGCCCACCCGAGACACTGCAGACTCGGGAAGATAGAGTAAACAAGAAGAATAATGCTAATCGGCGTCCCAGATGGATTCAGCTACGAGAGCAAAAGGCGCCAAAGCCATGGGCACTGTTGCCTGTCACATTCCCGGCTCGCTCCCTTCACTCGACTCTCCCTCTCCTCGTAAGCTTAGACCACTCACGTCCAGGGCTGGACGAGCCTGCGGGCACCCAAGTCGACTTAGATAGTGCAGGATACCAAGACCTCACCCCAAGGACAATAGAAATGCCACCAAATCTTCTTCGCCAAGCCTCTGGGCAAGCAGGATCTGCACTAACAGCAGGACCTTGCAAGATGTCTTAGATCCGCATCCCCCCCCCCCCAAAAAAAAAAAAACGCTCGACACGCCCACGCATCTGCTCTCGTTGACGTTGTTGTGTAACGCACGCCTGCCGTCCTCGGTGCGTGACCTATTCCATTGAAGCTCAGTGCGTGGGTTGGAGCTCGGCTTCGTGAGTCGAAGAGGACTATGACGAGCGCTGAAGGGATAACTTGCCGGGTGTCTTCAGATGCCTCATCCAGTTCCGAGCTCTATAGGGTACAGACAGACGATTCTGCTTCGCTGACCTCCCTCTAGTACCCCCCCCCCCATCTGGACGTCGTCGAACCCCATCTTTTCCCAATACTCATCAATATTGGTACCACCTGGTTTTCCCCATATACAATCAGACAGAAGGCGACGAATGGGCCACGTGCCTCGTAATTCAAAGCGCACAGCCGACCCACAGGAAGTAGAGGGGGTCGTACATGCATGCATGCGTGTGTGGCCGGTTGTGCGAGTCCGCGTAAGTAAATGGGAACACACGATAGACTCAGATGATGTCTCACCGCGCACATGTCCCCGAGAAACACGAGATGGAGAAAAGCAACCACAGACAAGTTTGACGTAGAGTGATCCGGGCCATGCCGATGCCGGACGTGGTGGCTTTATCAGTTTGGCTTTATACCTAGATGCTATCTAGATGTCAGGGTATTGAATCGCTGTCTATAATATCTATTATGTGGACAAAAAGGCCGTCGTCGGCCAGGACAGTAAAGTAGGAAAATCGTAATGCCTCTTTCGGGTATTCGATGCTGTTCGCCAACTTATGCTCATGATCCATCCATCTTCAGAATAGAACCCTAGGGCTCACTTCTTGCGGGGTTTGAGCCTGGCAAAGGTCATGCAGAGCGACGCAACTAAAGCCGCTTCTTTTTGTTTGCCTTGCGCCTAGTTTTCCTGGCCCGCAGGATATGGCGCCGCTGCATGAAGTTCTTCAGCCCGTCCCAGATGATATGCCGCATCAACACAAGCACTGTCGCGAACGACATGGGTACGGCAATCTTCCAGCTGTGAGGGAATCAGTCTTGTCCACCTCTAGAGATTGCGGACCAGTGGTCACTCACAAGAACAAAATGCCTCTGTCGAGGTCATCGAATGGCTGGAAATTCTGGCCAAAGTATCCAGTCAAGAAAGTCAAGGGCAGGAAGAAGATGGTCGCTAGTGTAAGCTGCTTCATCGACTCGTTCTGGTAAGCCGAGATGGTGTTGAAGATGAGGTCAATCAACCCGTCGGCTTGAGCCTTGATGCTGTTCAGGGACTCGGTGATGAGAACACAGTGATCCAGAACATCTCCAAGATATGTATGTGTCATTGGGGTGATGATGACGCCTCGTGAAGGATCTTGCAGGTGCAGGGCGGCCGACTCTTGTGACAATTCTGATTTATGGTCTCGTAACGCATTGATCAGGTTGACAACGGGGTTGATGATGGCCAGAACCTTGTTAATCTCGTTGATGACAATGTATAACTTCTTTGTGTGAGTGACATCTGGCCGTGTAAGAACGTCAAGCTCGAGATCGCCAATCACATCCGCGTAGACTGAAGCCACGGGGATGGCCAAATCAATGGCTGCGTCTATGATGGCTTGGCCGACCCTGCTTGGACGTTAGAACTTGAAACCTTTTTCTTGTTTTCTCTTTCTTCTTTTGTTGGATGAAGACAGAGTAAGGAAGAACAGCTTACATGCTTGCGTCGCAAGACTGCCGGAGAACAGTGTCATTGGTATACAAGCGCTTGAGAATTGGCTTCTCCACAACGTCTGCAGAGAGCTCAAAGAATGAGATGATGGTGTTGTCGTTGGTGATGAACATGGAGACCTGTTCTGCTATGACGCCGAGCTGGTGTGGTGCAAGGGCTGAATGCTTTTCGAAATACTCAATCTTGGCCTCATTGGGTCCAGCCTGGTAACGCTGCAGCGTCCTTTCGAGGGTCTCTCCAGATGCCTCGGAGAGACCAGTTTCGTAGGCTTTGAGGTGCTGCAGGGTTTCGAGCCCATTCTCCATGGACTTCTCCGACCGCTGGGGCCGCTTAGGCTGCCGGGCCATTCCAAACATCGACCTGAGAGATTTCGAGATACCCTTGGTGATGCGCGAGCCTCTGTTGCTGCGCGCACTCCTACCGCTTTGGCTTCTGGCGTCCGAATCTGCATCTGAGTCGTCGTCGCTTGAAGTCTGGTCGCACACGTGGGCCAGTTTCAGCATGGTGAAGATGACGAAGGCATGGTTCGCGTACCAGTCCGTCTTGGTTCTATTCCTGGTGTTCATGATATCTTCGATAGAGAGCTTGTGCAGCCTCTTGTATTTTCCCAGGGTCGCGATGACATCCCAGCTCAGACCGTTGACGTTGATCCACCGGCACCTGGCCCACTCTGGCTGGGGCTCTTTCAAGAAGAGCGAGAGAGTCTCGTTTGTCATGGACTTGACGTCGATATCGTCGTGCGAGAAGTCGACGACCGTGATTTCGCACGTTGCTGTCAGGTTGAGCATCGAGCCGTGACCACCATCCGTCTTGTAGGGGTCGAGACCAGGCTCTGCTCCGGGCTGCCAGCCCCGTCGAGGCATATCAAATTCGCTGAAGTCTTCAATGCTCTTAAAGGTATTTGCTCGCGTGAATCGACGTCGAATCGGACTGACGGGCGATGGAGCGGCACGGTTCTCGGGAAGGGCAGTGTCTGATCTGGTGGGACGCTGCGAGGCTGCTGACATGGGCGGACTCAAGGTCGGACCAGTGCCAGCGGCGGCGGGGTCATCTGCAAAGTGAGCGTGATGAGACTGGCGCTCTGGAGTAGTGACTGTAGCTGTGGCTGTCGGGACAGCGGTGTCGGTGACGGCCTGCGTCAAGGGGGCAGCGGCGAAGTCTCGCGTCGTGATCTGGAGAGCGGGCGCCAGGCGCGCCTGATCGTCGCCATCCTGGGATGTCATTGTGACTGGATTTGTGGGAGGGGGCAGGAAGAAGGACACTCGGATCGCAACCAAAGCTAGAAACCAGGAGAGTATATACACATTCCGAGGTCGCTCTCGACTTGGATGGGGAGGAAAGCAAGGCAGCAACGGCGACGGATTCAGCCCGCTGCAACAAATTATTTGGTAAGAAAGAGAAAGGAGGGAGGAGGGTGGAGGGAGGAGGAGGAGGAGGAGGAGGAGGAGGGGGTGACGGCCCTAAGGCACTCGAACTCTCCTTGTGTGGTAGTAGTTCCAGGGTCTGCGACTCGAGCAGGGGTCCTGACAGCTGCAGCAGTTGGTCCTTTAAATTAGCGGGACCAACCAACGTTCGGCAGCTGAAAAAGCGCTGGTCCTAAGGGAGACACGTTCGTCTGACGCGCGGAAGACTGGAGAAAGAAAAAAAAAAAAAAAGAAAACATGATGCATCTTATCTCACTCAGCCCTTCTTTAACTGCAGATCAGATGAAAATAGGAGATATCCAAAGACTTCAAAGAAAATCCTTGGACATGGCACACTTCGGACGGCATGAAGTCGATTCTGCTTACTAAGTAATCAATCACATGGTTGAGGCGAGCATCCCACCTTTTCCAACATTCCTCCACATGGAAGGAAGTCTCCACGGGCACATAAATAATTCAAGGAAGATCATGTTGAAGATCTACTCACATGTTAGCATCTCATCGGCTGGTTAATCTGTAGGCTTCTTCCTCGACTCCTCACGCGTGCTAGGCAAGTGTTGCAATAGTTGGCGATCGATACAGGCCAGTTCAACGCCGGACGTGCTTTCTTCCTTCTCAGCCCCACCCCCCCCCCGGCAATTAGTAGCCGCGATGTCACCCCCAGTCGACGGGAAGACGAATGAACAAACATCTTGCTGCGCGCGTCCTAGATATACCATAACGATGGAGACAGCGAGGCAGCGTGGCCCAAGGGCGCTCTCTCGACGATAGTAACCACCATATTTGAGCACTTTTACGCGAGATATCGCACCAATCGACTTGGTCATCCATCATAGCTCCTCGGCTTTGGTACTCTGATCGCCTTGTTTGGACGTCAATGTCTTACCCAAGTCTTTTCTCGCGTCTCTAGGGAGGTTCGCAGTAGTGAGCCGTACGCGAGCTTCCCGAAATGCTTGTTTCACCCGAGACACGTAATATGCGCAGGGTTCAACGCCACAATCTGCGACCGGAAATTGGCCACTGCAGCCTCCAGCGCTTTGGCGTGACCATCGAGACAGACGTCAGAAAGATGCCTGGTCTGGAGCCGCAGGTCTGAGCGCACGCAAGCAGTTGTCGTTACCTGTCAGCACGGGGGTGGGGCAAGTCGAGGCGGTGGCGGCGGCGGCGACGACGACGACGATGATGACGATGATGATGACGAAGAGGCCACTTTTAGACGGCTGTGGACTATCCCCAGGTAGCTGAGACCGCCAGAGTCTCCCTACAGCCTCGTCAATTCGATCCATCACCGGATTGGTGCTGGGCTTTGCTGATAATACTGCATGATGTACGCGCCCGCCGAGGCAGGGCCTTCAAGGCTCACCTTCCACGAACCATTGCCTTGTAGGCGGCTGTCTGCCTCGCCCTTGCTGCTCCGCCACGCCTACATTGGGTGTCAATATCTCGCTCTACGGCCGAGACATATCTCTTTGCGGCAGCCGCAGCGGAGGTATCCCAATAAATCACGCCACAACAACCACAGCAAAAAAGAAGATCACCACTGTGACCTCTCTGACCGAGAAGATGTCGCTGAACTATCAGACACAGAGTAGATCTTATAGAAGATGACTCTCGCCTTCGGACAAGGCCGGTGTCCTGGCTCTTTGTATAAACCAGCGATCAACTCCCAACTGGCGCTCCATCAGACCGAGACATTCGCTTCCTAAGCGACTTACACCTCTCCCTTGATGGTTATCTTTGGATCTGGCATCGCCGACTCTTGTTCAGCTTTATTAAATCCCATCTGACCCCAAGGCCATCCTATGCGGTACTGACACGAAACGGCCATCTGACATTCATTGGACGTCCTGTTTATACGGAACAGCCATGCCTCCCGTACTCACAGCCTTCACATCCCCTCAAGGCCCCTTGCTCTCTCTTCGGCGAGAAGTATACCGACTGACCGGTTTTCAGAAGGGCTACAACTTCCTTCTATGGTGTATCTTCGCCGTTGGCAGCTTGATTTTTTCTCTCAGCCGCGTGGGGTTTCTTGACTATTTTGGGGTCTTCTGCAGGAGGAACCACCTCTCCAGGGGCCATCATGCTGCACCCGGCGAGTGCTATTACTTCTTGAACGGCGGCCAGGAGCAGATTGGCATGATGCTACACTTGTACAGCATCATACCGTGCTGTATCCTGTTATTCTTTCAGTTCATACCCGTCTTCCGTCAGAGATGGGTCCTCTTCCACCGCATCAATGGGCACGCGGTCATCTTGCTCATGGGAGTTGCTATTGTCGGCGCCCTGATGGCTCTCCCGGGCTCGTTTGGAGGTGACGCGGGTTGGCAGGCCATGGTGTTAATCCACAGCACTATGATCATCACAGGCCTGACCCTGGCCATGGCGAATATCAGGAGTCTGCAGATCGAGCAGCACCGGGCGTGGATGCTGAGGACCTGGATCTGGGTAGGCCGCACCAACCACCAAACGCCCCCGCCCCCAGTCCTGTCTATGGCTCTGCTGACACACTTGGTAGGCATTTTGCACCATCACTATGCGTGCCATCCAGCAGATCGCCGCCCGTGTGCTTAGCAAGCAGGGCCATGTCGCCCTGCGGCCCTGCGCCCAGATCATGAGCGACGGCGTCCTGCCTGCTGCCGTCATTGAGCAGAAGTGGCCCGGCTGCGCGGCGTTCTTCTCTGGGGAGAGCCTGGACCAGACGGTCCTTGTCTCCGCGGACTATTATGGTCTCCCGATCGAGATCAACGTCGCTTTGTCGATTGCCTCGGGCCTCTCGGGCTTCCTGGCGCTGCTAGTTCATGTCATCGGTGCCGAGATATATGTGAGTGCCAACGTGCCCAACAGTACTTAGATTTGGGGTAAAAACCTCTCGACTGACCTGGCATGACAGCTCCATCTGACCCCAGCCGAGTCCGAGCGCCTCCGCCATATCTCGTACCACAAGCAGGTGGCTGCCGGGCTGAGGTATCCAGGACGTGCTGGTCTGACTGCTGACCGGTTCGGAGACGCTGCACTGTGGTGTCCCCATGTTGAGGAGAAAGGGCATGTCGACGACGACAGTCTATCCATTAGGTCTACGGATCCTCCTCGAAAATAATGAACGAGCATACGGCAGTCTCATTATTCGTAATATATGAAATTTAGTGAAGAAAGATAATATTTCCCCCGCCTAGAGAAACTAGAGTTCAGCTGAAGTCGAGAGACTAATGAATACTGTTCACACACGATAAATCGCTTACTTTTTTTGTTCTCATTGCAATACACGTGGTAGTTAGAACCAAGGACATGGAACAAGTCTGTTATCGAAATGCTCCGAAAAGGGTGGATCTGCAGCAACCTTGTTGAGTGATATCATTATCGATAGATGATGATGCCAAAAGTTTGAACAGGATGCCGGCGTGTTGGAGAAGAACCGGCCTGGGCGATACCGAATCCTCGGGACTGGGTGGACCCTGACGCAGATCCCCCAGAGTGCCGTGTGGGGGCCGATTGGCCGGAAGTAGTGCTGATTCTCCCAATTAGGAAGGAGTGGGGCTGACTGAACTACTGTACTTCCAATGAAAACCACCAGAAATTGTATCCTTCAGCTTGAATTTGCACTTTTCTCTATATCTGGGTAGGCTCAAAGCTTTGTTGCAGATCTCTTTCTGTTGTCAAGCCCCAAGGAAATGATACAGTGAGTCTATTGAAAGGGATCAACAACAAACAACTTACAGGCTCACCGACAGTAGAGAGAGGAGGAAAAGGAGACTAGACTATTGTTGTGCCTCAACATCCCTTGTTGAATCAAGTTGAGGTGTTCACAGAACTCTCACGCAGACTGATTGTTCAGAACGATTGCATTGTTTTCATGCCAACCGATTGAACAGCAGAGGACCGCCAGAAGTACATAAACTCGGCATCCAGAGAGAGAGTCGACATGGCAGACAAATGCTCTCGTACAAATCTGCAACAAGCTTGGCACATTCGACTAATCCGTTAAGTTGGTAATCTACTGGTAAGCTGATTGACCGAGCAGAGCAGCAAGTGATCCCCAACAAAAAACCCACATACACACACACGCATCCCAGACCGAACGCACTACTGAGCCCACAATGGCCCCTGAAGCCAAGATCAACGAACTGCGGGCTCAGTGCGACGAGATCGACCAGACCCTCATGATCGCCCGGGAGAAGCAGAGGGCCATCTATAATATCGCCATGGAGCTCGCTGTCCTTGGCTTTCCTGACGAATCTGACAAGGCTCTGGATGACTTGGCCCAGGTCGACAGTATGATGAGGGACATGGAGATGATGAGCGTCTCGCTGAATATGGAGCTTCTGCTCCTGAGCGAGTGAGGGAGTGGGTCGCGCACGAAGAAGCGCAGGGGGACCAGATTCGGAGATCTCTGAAGTCTGATCCGCTGGTTTGTCAGAACAGATTACGATGGGCGGCAGCTGGTCCTGCGTGCCAAAAGAACAGGTACAGTAGCTGCATATAAGTATGTGGTACGAGGTAGTATGAGGTAGGTCAGCAAGTCCCTCGGACTCTTGAACGTGAGATCTGAGAGGTTGGATTTTAGGAATGAGGAGTCATACCCTGGAAGCTCTGGATCAATAAGCTCCCCCTTAAGAATGTGATAAATCACAGTACCCATGCAGAAAGATGATACGTAATATGGAGTCCTTGAGGCTTGCCCTGGATTGCAAAGGATCCACGGACTAGATGATCATGTGATTGAACTATTGTATTTATGCTTAGCCACTAAGGTTAGAGTTCCACTGCTACTCCTTTTGCTCGCTTCTTAGGGGAGATATTCTATTCTTAACTCCTATATATCCGCAGACATGCCCGATACACTTTTCTTGGAATAATAGTAGTAGTAGTAGTAGTAGTAGTAGCAATACCTTTCACATTGAGTGCTTCTCTATAACTGAATATTTATAGTCAACTGCTAGCCAGCCTTTCGGAGTCTATCGTGCCTTGTAAGTCGTTGCTAGGTAACTATTGCTCACCTGACAAAAAAGTTCCGTACGATTCTAGTCAGCTCCCGCTTACCAAGGAAGACTCTGAGGAGTGGTCCAGCCGCCACAGGAGACAGCGTGGCATGCAATAATCGACCCATTGTGTGATTAAAGCCGAGTACGGACGAGGTGTTACGAAGATCTGGGTGGGAAAAAGGCTAAGGTGTTGCTAAGGTGGTGAGGCGCCCTCAGCTCAAGCCTCTCGCGGCTCGTCGTTAGCTTGGCAAATTGTAAAAATTTTGTTTTTTTCTTCTTTCTTCTTTTTTGGGGGAAGCGCCCGCCTGAGAGCCCCAAAACTGAGCCTATTCAGGACCTGAGGAGGGACCCCGAAAAAGGCGCGACGCACAGGCAGAGTTCGGAGCCTCGGCGCTCTCGGCTGGACCCAGCAGACTAGTATAGTAGCTGTCGTTCTGGACTAGACAAGCGCGGGAATGCTGCTGGTGCCAAAGCCTAGAACCCGCGGCAATAGCGTGGGAAACACGAGGTATACTAGCCCAACGTGCAAACGCCCAAGTAGGCCTCTTCTACGCCTACGAGTCAGCTCCGCGTCTGGTGCCTGGGGCTAATTAGAGAGTACCAGACAAGGATCATCTTCTGGACGCCACGTTTTTGGTTCCTGGTTTGGCGGATTTTTTTTCCCCTCCCTTTTCCCCTTTCTGCGCTGGGCCCTTTACTTACGCTCGAGGCGGCTGGCTGGGCTTGTTCTCTTTCTGGTGTCGGCGGAGCCGCATGAATGGCTTCGGTTCTCGCCCAGGCTGGAGGGCAGCTGAAGAGGGGCCTGGAAGGGCTGGAAGGAGGCCTAGGCGTCTGCCACGCCTCAATGGACGGACAGACATCTAATTTCCTCACGCGTAGCGGCGATGGGAATGGGCTTGGGAGCTGAATCTTGGGGGAATCCATTATTCGGGGGGGGAGAAGGGATAGAGCGCGAAAAGCGGGCTGTAGGGCATATCATGATTATGTATTAAATCTACCCCCGCCCCGCGAGGGCTATCAACTATGAAGGGATCCAGGCAGGTATCATCCAGTACGTCGTTGCAGTAGGAAGTGAAGAGGTATTCAGACAAGATGCAATTCGGTACCCTCCTCACCGCTCTGGCGAGCGCCGTTGTTGCTGTGCGGGCGGCCACGACGACATCGTCCAAGTCGACAGCCTCAACCAAGCCCACAACTGCCCCGACACTCACTACTCTGTACACGACTTCCACCGTCTGTAAGTCATCATTCCCTCTCGAGCGAAAGCAATGGAATAATCGAGAGCCTCCCAGTGCTGACCACACACTCTCTGCTCCCCAGACTTGACCTCAACAAAGGTCAGCACGTCGTGCTTGTCGACCTTCCATGGTGCCTGTATCAAGTCGACGGTTATAAGCGCCACAACGACTGTGCCCGTTTCCACCGTGACTGTTGCGTACACGACACAGACCGTCTCGGCCAAGACGAGCAGCACCACCAGCAGCAGCAAGACATCTTCGAGCTCCAAGACGTCCTCTACCTCCAAGACGTCCTCTACTTCCAAGACTTCTTCTACTTCCAAGACTTCTTCTACTTCCAAGACTTCTTCTACTTCCAAGACTTCAACTACTTCTTCCAAGACGACTACTACTTCTTCCAAGACGACTACTACTTCTAAAACTACCACAACGTCTCCCAAGACTACTACTACTTCTTCCAAGACTTCAACCACTTCTCCTAAGACTTCTACTACTTCTTCCAAGACTACTACTACTTCTAAGACTACCACAACTTCTCCCAAGACTTCGACAACTTCTTCTTCAAAGACCTCAACTACGTCTTCTGCCAAGACTTCCACCACGTCTTCCTCCAAGACCTCCACTACTTCTTCTACCATCAAGACTACGACGACTTCTTCTACCTCCAAGACCTCGACTTCGTCTTCCGTCTCTTCCTCAGTCGCGCCTTCCAGCAGCCCATCGTCCAGCAGCGCGTCGGCTTCTACCGCAGTCCAGTCCTCATCATCTGTGCTGCCGTCCAGCAGCGCGGCTTCCTCCTCCACTGCTTCCGTACCATCTTCTGCGGCAAGCAGCAGTCAGCAGCAGTCGTCTACTTCATCTCCTTCTTCTTCTTCTTCTTCTTCTTCTAGCGAGGCCCCCTCGTCTTCTTCGTCGGCTGCCCAGTCTTCCTCGCTCTCTACCGCGTCGCCTTCCAGCTCCACAGTGTCTGCGAGCTCCGAGGCAGCAACCACCTCCAGCAGCAGCCAGGGTGTTTCGTCGACGGTGTCTAGCTCCTCAGACCTACCATCCAGCACTCCCAGCTCGTCCGCGTCTAGCTCCTCAGATGTCCCCTCTAGCACTTCATCTGTGGCCGAGTCCTCGTCCAGCTCTTCCGACCTGCCATCCAGCACGCCCAGCTCATCGACTTCCAGCTCTTCGGACGTGGCGTCCAGCACTTCTCTGAGCTCGTCTGCCTCCAGCTCCTCGGACTTCTCCTCGAGCACTTCAGATGTGGCATCCAGCACCTCGTCGTCTCTCAGCTCGTCTGCCTCCAGCACTTCAGACTTTTCGTCTAGCACGTCAGATGCCTCATCTAGCAGCAGCACTGATGCCTCGAGCTCCTTCACCACCCCATCCTCCATCACCTCGCTCGCCACTTCCACCTCTGCCAGCTCCACTGCCACGTCCACCTCTGTGGTACAGCCGAACTGCGGCTGGGTGGGCTGGGACACGGGCTCCAACATCGGCTATTACGCTGACGCCGCCTCGGCCACCTACGCCGGATGCTTGGCCCTGTGTAACGCTAACTCGGCCTGTCTGAGCTTCTCCCTGACCTCGACGCCCGCTTGTATCCTGTACGGCACTACCGTGGAGAACAGCGGCGACGTGGCGGATGCCAGCAGCGGCAACACCTTCTACGACGCCGGCGGCCTGTGCCCCTACACCTCGAGCAGCTCGAGCAGCTCGACCACGGCCTCGTCCACCAGCACCGACCTCAGCACTATCACATCGACGTCGACCGCCCTGCCTACGCCCACCTGCGCGGGCTTCACAGGCTGGGCTTCTGTTACCGACATTGGCTACTATACCGGCGTCACTAGCTTTGGCGCCTGCGATAACACATGCTCAGCCAACTCGGCCTGCCAGAGCTTCGCCTATGCCAGCTCCCTGTCCGTGTGCATCCTGTACAGCACCACTGTCGAGGCTAGTGGTGATGTTGCCGACTCCACGTCTCCTTACACGTTCTATGACGCTGGCGGCTCGTGTCCCTTCGCCTCGAGCAGCTCGAGCAGCTCGACCACGGCCTCGTCCACCAGCACCGACCTCAGCACTATTACATCAACCTCAACCGCCCTGCCTACACCCACCTGCACAGGCTTCACTGGCTGGGCTGCCGTTACTGATATTGGCTACTATACTGGCGTTACCAGCTTTGGTGCCTGCGACAACATGTGCTCGGCCAACTCGGCCTGCCAGAGCTTCGCCTTTGCCAGCTCCCTGTCCGTGTGCATCCTGTACAACACCACTGTCGAGGCTAGTGGTGATGTTGCCGACTCCACGTCTCCCTACACATTCTATGACGCTGGCGGCGCTTGCCCGGTCAGCAGCACAACCTCCACCACGGCCACCTCGACCTCGACCTCAACCAGCGCCACGCCCACCGCCACGGGTCTGTTTGAGTTCGTAAGTTAAAAATCCTCCTTGTCTGTTCGTGTGCGGCGTGTAGACTAACCAACCCTTTCTTCTCCAGTGTGGTACCGGGTTCAACGCCTACAACGTGAGCGCCCCTGTGGCCCCCTACACGGGCTGCAACACTACCTACCCCTACTCCACCTGTGCCCAGGACGTCGACAGCAACGCCTACTGCAACCTGTGCGGCTCCTGCAACAATGCCACATCGTGCACCTCCAACTCGGACTGCACGACCGCCCACGGTGCCGGCTGGGGTTGCATCACGGGGTCGGCATGTTCCACTGGAGGCGCCCCTGTTTGTCTGTACATGCTGGCGGGTGGAAAGGCCTATGGTTGCTACGGCCAACCCTTCTAAAAGGTGGTTGGAAACGAGCCTCGGAGCTTTCCTCCTTTTTGGGGGCTCCGAGTTTTTTCATATCTGTAAATTTTGTTGTAACCAAAAATTAATCTAATTCTTGCTCGGGGAAGACATGCCCTTGGAGTTCACAACTTTTGGAAACCAGATAGACTGGGGAATGCCATGGCCCAGAATTAATAAACATGCAAATATGACTATTGTTCGCATCATATGAAAACGTCCTGAAATCTCGTGACGAGTTGGAGGTATGATGCATTCAACGAAAAGGCAAAGAGTATTACGGAACCAATAAGGACAAGAAAAGTTATGTACAAAGATGTTCATTCAGCTACCTAAACAACAGAGTACGTAATAGCCGATCTATTTGCCGGTGTGAACACATACTCTCTCTTAATATCAAGTGTGACCTGGGCATCAATCCTACATCATCCGACACTGGTTGCCTGTCCTCTGTCTTCTACCATCCCGTTGTCTTTCAAAATTCTACTGCTTCTTCGAGATGTAGACCTCCAGACCTGACTGCACAACAAAGAAGGTGGCATGTGCTTCGAGCTCTCGACCCGGGTGAAGCAGCTCAAAATCAAAATCGCGCAGCAGCCGCGGGCAGACCTTGTTGATCTCGAGCAGGGCCAGGTTGCGGCCGATGCAGAGATGACTGCCACCGCCAAACTGTGTAGGAGTCAGTCAGAATTGTATTCCTTCTCTCTTCTTCTTCTTCTTCTTCTTCTTCTTCTTCTTCTTCTTCTTCTTCTTCTTCTTCTTCTTCTTCTTCTTCTTCTTGTTCTTTTCTTCTTGCATGGGGGGGGGGGGGGATCTGGGATATGTGTTTGTCTTCCTGTCTTACCTGGAACATATACCTCTCCATCCTCTTAGCAGCCTCGACATCAGCCAGCCACCTCTCTGGCCTAAAGACATCGGCGTCCTCCCCAAAGGTAGCGCGGTCCCGGTGCAGCACCCAGCCATTCACGGCGACCGTGACGCCGCCCGGGAAGAACTGGCCATCGAGCTCGGCGCCCTCGGGCGGGACGATGCGCGTAATGTTGAGCCCGACGGCAGGCCTGACGCGCATCGCCTCCTTAAGGCAGGCCTGGAAGTAAGGGAGGTTCTGGGCCTCGTTCCACGAGATGTTGCCGCTGGCCGGGATCGTGCCGTCCGCTACGGCCTGCTTCATCTCGTGCTGGATCTGGGCGTAGACGCGGGGGTCGGAGAGGACGTGCCAGAAGAAGGACTGCATTGTCGAGGCGGTAGAGTCGGAGCCGGCGAAGCTTGGCAGGAGATCCGTCAGTTGGTGGGCGCAAAGAGAGGGGGGGGGGGGGGAGGGCTGGACTTTGAAAGGGAAAAAAGAAAAAAGAGGATGTTTCTGAGAATTTGGAGGGAGGACTAAAGAACTTACATGGCGCCATGAGCAACGGCAAAGACATCACCCTCACCAAAGCGCTGAGGGTCCTTCAGGTGGCCCTTGATCAGACTGGCCAGCAGGTCCTGCCTGCCATCACCACCCCTCCACCTGCCCTCGCTCTCCTTGTCGAAGGGTCTCCTCCGCTCCAGCTCCTCCAGCGCCATGCGCGTGATCAGCGCGTTCTTGGTGTTCATGGTCGGGATCAGCCTCCGCAGCGGATTCCTGCGCCCCAGGTGGTCCATGAACGGCACCTGGCCCACGATGCCATTGTACCGCTGCATCTCGTCAATGGTATGGATGGCCCCGTCGACATCGCGGCCCTGCTCCAGGAAGCCGAAGCTGCGGCTAAAGGCCACCTCGCCGAGCACATCAAAGGCGAACCAGTGCAGCCAGTTGCCCAGGTCGACGATGGGCCGCCCCGGGTCGGACGTCGACCCTTTGCCCGAGGCCATGGCGTCCATGGTGCGCATCAGCACCTCGATGGTGTCGTCGATGAAGGGCGACAGCTGCTGCATGGCGGCCATGCTGTAGGGCACGTTGGCCACCTTTTTCTTCTGCGCGTGCACGTCCTCGCGGTACTCGGTGAAGATGTCGGGGTTCTCGGGCGGCGGGAACACGCCGTAGAACTTGGTCTTGTAGAAGCGCTTGCCTGCAGACAAGAGGGTGCGGGCCGCCTCGGGAGAGGAGAGGGACACCTCGTCGGGTGCGATGCGGACCACGGGCCCGTACTTGCGGTGGATGGCAATGTGGTCATGATGTGTATGTGTCGAGGCCGTCGAGATGACTTTCCAGAGTCTGGTGTAGGAGGCCAGCCATGGCCCTGGGTACTTGCGCAGGGGCGAGGCGTACTTCCTGTACACAGCCCTGAGAAGGATAGCAGCTGGAAGAAGTGCCCACCACCAGCGGAGGAGAGGGAGGAGGATGCCGGTGAGGAATGTTCTGGTGGGAGAGATGGTGCCCTCCTGGGTTTCAAGTCTGTCTACTGGCACTGCCATGTTGATATGGTGTGTGTGCGTGTGGGTGTGTCCTTCAGCCTTCAAGAGAGAACAGCAACACAGGAGTTGAGCCTAGTGTGCTGGGGTAAACCTCAGGCGCCTTTTGGGGAAGAAATGACTGAAACCACTGTAGTGTCTACATGTTAAAGTAAATCATCAGCGAGCGTGACGACTCGAGGTAGCAGGCTTAATATCTAGGTGATGTATTCCTCTTGGTGCATTTCATGAGGAAGCACCTTTTCCCCAGGACCGGCAGAATCGGATTAACCTCCGCCACCAAGAACAGAATATAGTACCACCATCGTCTTTGTCAAGGCGTAGTAATCTCAGGGAGCAATACACAAGGAGGGGCCACCCCCTCGACGAGAGAGAGCCTTTCCTGCTTGGGCGAGCATCTGGGGTTGCTGGGATGATACCCGGTCCTCGTCGTCTTGGAACACACAGACAGATGGTGATCTCTCACTCGTGACGAATCTGCGAGACGTATATCGTGGGTCCTTCTCCAGGCTTTCCAGAATAGACTGTCGGCCAACCAAGTATCTGCCGAAGGTCTCCCGGTTGATCCTGGGGAAGGCTAAGGAGAGACTTGGAGCCGCAGCTGCGGAGAAATCATGGAAAGAGAGAGAGGAGAACCACAAATTCCAAGTACCACGTTCTCCTTCGGTACCGCTCCAACGCCTTTTGGAGACGGTAAGCAAAATTGACTGCCGAATGGGACAAAGGCTAAGAACTAGGCGTCTCGAATTCAGCTTTTGTTGAAGGCTGCGCAACCTTAAGGTGGCTGGTTAAATTTCGTAAATGCATTGTGAGTCTTCTTGGCAGAAACTCTGGATGAACTTTTTTGTGTCAGCACTCAGATAGACAAGACTAACTGGAATTTCAAGCCACGAAACCAAAAAAAAAAGAAGCAAACACAGAAGCAGAGACCAACAAGGACCAGATGTGGTACTTTTATGCAGGACGAATGTACCGATGGCTCAGCTTGTGAACCCGCCCGTGCCTTGGATCAGCTGTCGGATCTCGGTTTACCAGGAGCAGTAAGTATTCATGCAGCCCGTAAAGATAGTGAGTGCTTCAGCGTAGCAGAGTGGTTATAAGATGGGAATAAAACCCCTTCAAGCTGCAGATGTGCACTGATCTCCTCCAGGGCTGAGGGGGAAACTTTCTCCCGTGGAGGTCGGCTAACGGTCGTTTTGTACAGACATGGGCACGTGCTTCTTCTCCAAGAAACGCTGCATGCTAGAACCTACAGTTGTTGCTTTTGAGATGCAGCTATGGCCTAAATTTAAATAAAAAAGAGAGGGAGAGAAAAACCGAAGTTTACCCTTGGCAGCCTCGTCTTTATCTCTTTCTCTCTCTTGGAAGGAAGGAAATGTATCGCGACCAGTGAGAGCACTGTAGTTAGTCATGACCTGCCTAATCCCCACCCCTAGCCTTCCGCTTCAGGACTTGGCCCCCCCACCGCAGCACAGCATACAGCTCGTCCAGCGGTATTGTAGCACCCCCGGGCCGAACTGCGGCGCCCGCTGACAATTGACATCACTCGAAAGAATCCCGAAATTTTTGTCAGCAGCCAGCAACAACTCCTTGCATCTTGGCCACAGACAACACACGACGATATCTGCATTCGTCAGCACCAAGACAAGTGATTGTGCTTCCCATCCCTTTCTCCTCCTCCACACTCATTTATTTCCTCGCTCTGCTTATCGCCAATGAACTGCGCAAGCCCAGTCTCAGCAGCGAAGCTGTTTGTGCAGCTTGCACCATCCAGATGCGCCACGCCGCCGGTGCTTGACTTCCTACTGCCTCGGGGTGGTCAGGCTGCTGTGGCCACTGCCTCCAAGAGAGTTCTCCGCAGCAACAGCAACAGCACATCAAAGACCGGAGCAGGCCAGGTACAACGCGCTGTCACAAGGGTGTCGTGGAGGGCGTCACGAGGTGACCTGTATACGTCCAGGTCGCTGCCAGCATCACCGCGTGTCCCATCACTCAGCTCTACCAGAAGGTTCACCCAGGTTGCCTATAACCCCCAGACCGATGAGGATGGCAATGAGATGAAGCTGGAAATAACGCCCAGGGCAGCAAAGGTTTGCCTAGTTCCCTCCTCTCTCTCTCTCTTTATATGGCAATTCAGACGGAACCCCTTTTCGCTAATCTCATCTGCCTACAGCGTCTATCCGACATCATGAAGAAGGAAGACAACCCCCACCTGGCCCTCCGCATCCAGGTCGAGTCCGGCGGCTGCCACGGCTTCCAGTACCTCATGTCCCTCGTCACCCTGCCCTCCGCCCTACCGTCCCAGCCCGCCGATGGCGCCGAGCCAGCCGAGCATCCCGGCGAGGGCGACGACTCGGGCGAGATCAGGGAGGACGACACGATCTTCACCCACACCAAGGAGGAAACTGCCTCAGACGAGGTGGACCTGTCTGCGCCCAAGATCATACTCGACCAGCCGTCGCTGGAGCTTCTCAAGGGGAGCAAGGTCGACTATACCATGGAGCTGATCGGGTCGCAGTTCAAGATCGTGGATAATCCGGCTGCGACGTCGAATTGTGGCTGTGGGAGCTCGTTCGACATTAAAGGGTTGTAATCGTTGTCTTTTCAAGTCATGGTTGAGGCTGAGGGATTGGCTCATCTGGCTTAGGGTGGAGGGAGGTATTTACGGGACAAGAGGGCATATAGACTTCAGTGGTGCATGGGCGGGTGGAGTTCATTGGCCGGGGGTGCCTCCCAGCGAATTTCTAGAAAATGATCTTTGGCGACCGCTTCTGGGGGAGATAGTACCCACATAGTTATGAAATACCCCAGCCTATCTCTTGAAACTACTTTACGAGGGTCATTCACGTGTAGCGAACCATCGTGTGGACTGCACAAAGAGAATGCCATTTGTGTATGGTGACAGAAGAAGAGTATTGGACGAGATTACAAGCGAGTGTGGGCAGTGAAGACGCCTTTGGTATTCAGATTTTGAATACCGCGAGGGTGCTGTAGTAACGAAAAACGGTGACCAGTCACACGAGGGTACATGGACAGAGAGGATGAAAATTAAAAGCCTCGAGGAAAGCAAGCAGACTTTTTTGTCTCAATTTAACGCCGTGCATCCATGCCAAGTACCATCCGTTTCCCTTCCCAAGTTCACATAAAGACCATTCGAAAAGTAAACACTAATCGCATCCGCCTCCTTAGTTCATCTGGCGGATGAGGGCGTTGATGTTCTCCTCGCGGTTGCCCAGGTCACCACCCTCGATGAAGTGCTTGAACTTGCGGGGGCGGAAACCGCCGTTGGGGTTGGACAGCTTGAAGGGCCACAGGAAGTTGGAGGCCTGCTTGAAGTTGGGGCCGACGGTGTAGATCTCGTGGATGAGATCCTCCAGGCAGACAATACCGTACTTGCCGAGGTTCTCCTCAATGATGGAGTTGTCGGTCAGGGCGATGCGCTGCTTGTTGACCTTTCCGTAGCCGCGCTTGTAGACGAGCTCCTTGACGCTCTTCAGGTTGGGGTAACCGTAGGCGACCCAAGGCTCAATGACCTTGATCATCTCGGTCACGGCTTTGGTGACGCGGACGAAGACTCCGTTGTTGATCTGCAGAAGACGCAGCAGCTGGAGGATCTTGCGGGGCTTAGGGGCAATCTTGTTGATACTGGAGAAGTGGTGTGGTGTTAGTGATCAGGGCAACTATGGCATAATTTGGGTTTCGGCAAGTACATACCCCTTGATACGGATGATGAAGATCAGCTTGGCCTCCTCAGGGATGTAGAACTCGCCGGTCTGCTTGGCGACACGGCCCAGGCGGACCTTCTCGCGCTCAGCATCGCGGTACTCCTGAACGTACTTCTCAGCACGCTTGAAGATGACGCCACGCTTCTCCTTGTTGGCCTGTACGAGAGGACGAGTTAGCATCAAGAGTTTCCCAACATCATGCTTGACAATCCGTGATTCTCCTCCATAGATCAGACCCGAAAGACAGTATATTTCGCGGACATCATTGACCGTAGTCTAGTCGATGCGTGGATACAGTTGTACATCACTTCGCTCATGTGGATGGGTAAGGGCTCTTCCACTGACCTTCTTCTTCTTGTCGGCCTCGGCGGTCTTCTCAGCACGAGCCTTCTCCTGAGACTTGCGCTTCTTCAGGAGAGTCTCGGGGACCAGGATCTGGTCGTTGGTGGGAACGGATCTATACGGTCATGGTCAGATTAGTACGTAGTCCGGCATACCGAAGTATGTAGGAGAGCGCCGGTGGAGAAGTGTTGCGAGTGCGACATTCTCTGCATGGCTAACTCGTTTGCTTGAATTTGATCGGTGAGGCCGCGCAAGGTCGAGCGTGTGCGAGCACACCACTCAAAACCAGGGGGTTGAACCTCATCCGACAACACCTCGACAAGTTAAAGTCGAGAGAAGGTGCTCGCAATATTACATTCGACTAGTCAACAAGAAATTGAAAGACAATATCTTGATGACTGGTACGGTTCTGCGGCAATGATTTTAGGGGAGAAAGTCTGTCAAGACCTTCAGCCCCAACACCCCGCGCATCATCTCTCAGTCTGCAGGCTGTGTTTCAAACCCGGAGAAGGAGGGAGGTGCAACAGGAAAAATCGAGCTGGCTGCGCTTGCTCACTCCATTACAGAGTTATAGAGCAAAAGCTTTGCCCAGCCGGAGAGGACCACGACAATCTGCAAAAAGAAGCTCCGTAAACCAGGCGGTGGGGTGATGAGGGCAAGACAGCTGACATCGAGAGCGATGCCAGTGCAAGCAAGAGGATTAGACATACGTCGCAGGCATCTTGAGTTCGGTATCGTCGACTGTCCTTTGAGAGATTGGCCGGTGAAGAGAGGTTTGTCGAAAGGAATGGATGGGTTGAGCCTTCGAAGAGGGGAAGGGGAAAAGAAAAAAATTCAAAAGCTAGAGGGGGAATCGTGAAGGCGGTCAGGGACTGGGGCGGTTCAAATTTCGAAATGGAAAAATTGGAGTAGGGTTGGTGGGAATTTTCGCTTATCTAATCACCACACTCTCGTTCTGATTGGTCGCACGCTCTGCAAGGGCTCGAAGGAAAGAACTTCGCGATTTCAGCCATCTTCTTGTCTTTTGATTCTCTGTCCACCAAAGCGAATTAACTGTCAACGACCCAGTCGATCAACAACACAATCCAACATGCCTCCCAAGAAGACCACCCGCCCCGCCCAGGAGAACATCTCCTTGGGCCCCCAAGCTCGCGAGGGTATGTCTATCTGCAAACACCCACAGATGCCCTTTGCATGAGGGAAGTTTTGACTGACGAACCCCTCCTTGGCCTTAGGTGAACTCGTCTTCGGCGTTGCCCGTATCTTCGCCTCCTTCAACGACACCTTCGTCCACGTCACCGATCTCAGGTTCGTCAAATCTTGCAGTTACAAAACGGGAAGAGGAATCTGAAGCAAGAACATCGCCGTCTCTCCCCGCGAGGACGTCTCCTCGACCCAAATAAGAAACAAGGGTTTACGATCGAGGCTAACATTCTGGGTGATTCCAGTGGCCGCGAGACCATCTGCCGTGTCACTGGTGGCATGAAGGTCAAGGCTGACCGTGATGAGTCCTCCCCCTACGCTGCCATGTTGGCTGCTCAGGACGTCGCCACCCGCTGCAAGGAGCTCGGCATCACTGCCCTGCACATCAAGATCCGTGCTACTGGAGGTAAGCTTTGGGACCCAGATTCTCCCCCTTCTCAACCTGCGCCGCAGGCAGACAGCAGAAGCTAACGGTGACGCTCTCAGGTAACGGCACCAAGACCCCCGGCCCCGGTGCCCAGTCTGCCCTCCGTGCCCTGGCCCGTTCCGGCATGAAGATCGGCCGCATTGAGGACGTTACCCCTACGCCTTCCGACTCTACCCGCAGAAAGGGTGGTCGCCGTGGTCGTCGTCTCTGATTGCCCAACCCCCCCTCTCCTCTCACCACTTATCTGCGTGGATGGATCGGCTGGTTGGCAAACGAGACGGACGGTTCCAGACAATCATGGGATTGGCGTGGTTACTGTTGCATATGGGTTACTCTGTGGCGTTGACAGTTACGAGGAGAACGGCTTGCGCCTGGTCTCCATTCTTCGCGGCTTCCTTACCCTTGCGGTAGGAGGCTGTTGTCACATGATGCTTATAGCACAGCTACAGCAATCAAAATGAAGTCAAAACACCCTGCTGCCCTCGAGTCTTCTTAGCCTACGTGAATGTTATTGAGGCAGGAAATGTAGGAATTGAGTTGTAGCAGCCTCCCTGGTAGCGTGCAACGAGCGAAATTGTCAGCAAAGAATAACCTCCTTGGATAAAAACAACAGAAGAAGCTCTGGAAGTGAACCCAAGAAAGCGCAATTCGCAATTAATTGAGGATCTAACCCCCAAGTCCAGCCGCAAATGCAGAACACCTAAAGGACTGTTTTTTGCTCATTGCCTAGGTATATCAATTTCGCGTCAAAAGTGAGCCTTCTCAACAAAGCAATCTCGGAAGATCCACCAACGCCATGCTTCTAGGTATCAATCAAAATAAATCAAAGCAACCTGGTGATCCATATCACCACACCATCTTCCTTCTTCTTTCCCTTATTTGTAATCTGGCTTCAACGCCCAGATCGACCGCATACTACTACTTCCCCGCTGCTCGAGCTTTGCCACCACGTCCAACGCCGCCCTGAATGCGTCAATGGACTTCTTGGTCTGGCAATGGGGGTTGAAATGGTCCACCAGGACCTTGCTTGGCGCCTTGCCACCATGAAGCCGGAGAAAGGGTGGGATCATTTCCTTGAAGTCCTTGACTCCCAGCGGCCGCCTCGACGACGTCGGCGTCACTGACCGCGAGCTGCTCGCGCTCCCTCCGGCGATGCCCTGGCGGCCCCTAATCCCCGAGAGCACACCGGATGAGAGACCTCCGACGCGAGCTCGACCAGCTTGTATCTGGCGTGGGCGTCCCGCCTCGCCAACTTCGCCTGTCCAGGTGACCGTGCCAATGGGAACATTTTCTGCTTGCTGACCGGAGCGACGTAGGTGTTGGGCGGCTTCCCCAGCTACACGGTCCGCCTCTCGCTGCAGGATGGCGCGGTCAGGTCGGACAGCCTTTTTGCCGTTGACGCCACTCATGACCTCGTCATGCTCAAGAGCTTCGTGGACCCCCTTGGAGAAGATGCCGGCCATGATGCGGTCCTCCTCTTGATTTGCGACGCCCCCTTCTTCGTCCACTTTGTACTCCTCGAGGCCGGCAACGCCATCAATCCCTTGAAGCTCTTTGTCCTCTTCAGCTTTCTCGTTCCGGACTAATGCTTCCATTTCGGCCCGCCGGTCACCCAGATCATAGTTGCCGCTCCCAGGTGTCAGCTTGGGCTTCGGCGTGGCATCCGACTTGACCTCACTGCCCTTGAAGATCCGACCTGTCTCGGTACCATTGGAGTGGTCGGTGCCGAGACTGAACAAGTCTTGTAGGTCGCTCTCGTTAAGCGACGCGCGCTGTGTAGGATCTTTCAAGACTTTGTTGGCCATGACTTGCTTCCAGATTTGTCGCTGGTAAATCTTCTCCTCGATAGTGCCGGCCGTCATGAGGCGGTAGATACTAACTTCCCTCTTCTGACCAAGGCGCCAGGCCCTCTCACGAGCCTGTATATCGGTCGATGGGTTCCAGTCGGGATCATATATAATGACCCTGTTAGCACCTGTGAGGTTGACCCCCAGGCCACCAACTTTAGTGGTCAGGAGGAAGAGGTCAACTTTTGGGTCATTATTGAATTGATCGACAAGCCTCTGTCTCTCCTTGACAGCAGTTTTTCCATCCATGCGGACGTAACCAATGCCATCCTGGCCGCGAACGAATGCTTCCAGAATATCCAGCATTTGAACACTCTGGCTGAAGAGCAGCGTCTTGTGGCCAAGACGCTTGAACATTGTCACAAGGGACTTGGTCACTTGCATCTTGCCCGACTTATTGGCTGCGCCCCACTTATAGTCCGTCCGCTTCTTGAGATTTGGATATACCAGGTCAGGGTGATTGCAGATCTTCCTCAGGTGATCGATGCCATACAACGAATTCCGCGTCTTCTTTAGGATGGCACTCACTTCCTCAGACCTGAGAAAGACCTCGTAGGCATTCTGTTGCCATTTTGTCAAGCCGCAGAAGAGGACCTGCTCACGCTTCTTTGGCAAATCTGCTGCGACATCGTTCTTGTTGCGCATCAGAAGATACGGACTGATGGCATCCTTCAACGTCTCGGCGCACTTCTGCGCCGTCATGACCTGCACATTGGTCGCATTGGCGTATCCACCCAATCTGATGGGCACTTCGAACTGGTTGCGGAAGGCTACGAGAGATCCCAGACGCATCGGATTGATAAAGTCAAAAATAGACCAGAGCTCGATCAGGTTGTTTTGCATGGGAGTGCCCGACAGGATGATCCGGTTAGGGGTGAGAAGCTCCTTGCACAGAATGGTGACTGCCGTGTTCGGATTCCGGATCTTGTGTCCTTCATCCAACACGGCATAGTCCCACTCGACAGGTATCAGCACGTCTCCATACGTCTGAAGACCTGCGTACGTGGTGACCAGGACGTGACCATGCTGGAGCACACGATCGACGATCTTCTTGGCAGACTTGCTCGACTTTGTAGGTTTGACTCCCTCTTCCAGCATGTCGTCATCTTCAAAATGACCCTCGTTGCGAACATTCAACATGCCACTGCCAGAAGAATGTAGAATGGATACTCGCATGGGCGGCCACCACTTGTGGAATTCCTCCACCCACTGCTGAAGCACGGTGGCAGGAGCCACGATGAGGGTAGGCCGGGTCAACTTCTTGCTGTAGTGTAGAGCCGCAAGAAAGGAGATGATTTGGATAGTCTTGCCAAGGCCCATCTCATCGCCGACAATGCCCCCGACCTTCTGATCAAAGAGTTCCCCTAGCCACTGGACACCAGTCTTCTGATAATCGTATAGGGATGGGTAGATGTCCCCAGGCAACTTGAGGCCGCCCTCAAATTGATGGTCGGGCTGATCCGGCGAGGGCTTGAACCACTCCTTTTCGTCATCATCATTCCCCGCAGCAAGACCGTCACGCTCTTGTCTGCGCCGCCTGGCGCGGCTCCTGCGCTCAATCCAATCTGCCAAACGTCGCCGGTATGCCGACTCGTTGCCGTCGTCGATCTTACTGAAATCAATAGTGCCCTCGGCATCCTCTGTAGCTTTAGAACTTTTTGGTCGCTTCCGTGCTTTGGTCCGGGTGATATCAGTCATGTCATAGTCCTCAGACGGACTTGTGAGTATCGACTCAGGAGAACCCGCCGATGCTGGCTCGAACTCGTCAGACGAATCAGCCT
Source organism: Cryphonectria parasitica EP155 (assembly GCF_011745365.1). Taxonomy (NCBI): domain Eukaryota; kingdom Fungi; phylum Ascomycota; class Sordariomycetes; order Diaporthales; family Cryphonectriaceae; genus Cryphonectria; species Cryphonectria parasitica. The sequence continues at coordinate 3,037,037 of NW_024468909.1, forward strand.
GTCTCTGAGTTTTGCGCTTCTTGCGAGGTCGGAGTGAAAACTCGCTCGCTACAGCACCCGAACCGAGATCGTCGTCCTCCTCTTCAGCGAAACCAGGTACCCGAAGATTTCGGTGAGAACGGATCTGATCCGCCGCCAGCTCATGCTCGATGTCTTCAGCCACGGCCTCGTCCTCAGCATCGACGATAGCATTTGCAAGGTCGCCAACAATACCCTCTCGCGAACCTCCAATCTTTGTGAAGGGAGTAATCTTGCCGGTGCGGATGAGGAAATCTCGGTGAGACTCGCCGGGGAGTCTGCCCTTGGCCGAGTCCGTGGCGACTGGCTTGTCCGGTCCAGCCTGGCGTCGTTCCTCTATACGAGCGGTGATATCTGCGATATCCTTTTCTATCAACTCGATCTCGGCATCGATTCGGGCAATCTCCTTCTGAATGGTGGCTTGCAAAGTCGGCTTGCCCCGCGCATTGACCAATTTTTGTTGCTGGGCCTGTTTCTGGTCCATGAACTTCAACTTTCTAGCTGTTGCCCGTGAGATGCGGTTGTTGTCTTTGTTTTCCTCGAGTTCCAGGAGAGCCACGCTGGCCTGGTGGGAGATGTCGCGCTCGAGGTCATCTTGATCGCGGACGGTGGCGCTGAGAGCCTTCAAGGCAGACTCCTCGTCAAGGTCGTCGGGAATGTCGGCAGCGGGGGTGCCTTCTTGGTCGGAATCGGTTTTGGAAGGGGAGACAGCAGTGACATTGTCCTCAAATGCTACTGCCTTCTCATTATCTTTGGTACTCTCTGCCGGCTCGACAGGAGCAAAGGCCGCGACCTCTTCACCTTGGGGGGAGGACATTGTGAGAATCAGTTCTAGAGAGCGGCCATGGAAAATCAGGCAAGAAACAGAATGTTACATGTGACAGGGAAAAAGAGGACTAATAAGAATGATTATAATGAGTCAAAGAAAACAGACTGATTGGAAGGAAATCACGACCACCCAAGGAAGTGATGTCCAAAATTTGTTGGGGGTGGAAGGCGAGAAAGTAAGAATGGGTTGTTCTTGGGTGCCTAGTAAAGGGCGTTGCAGGCGTCGAAACGTTTGGCGGCGGTTCGGCGATGACGCATTCGAGTCGCGCTCCCACGTGCGCAGCAATGAAGTATTTAATTAACACGTACTTACCCTTGCAGTGCCTTGTAAACACTAAACTCCTGTACCATATGTAGGGGTCCGGTGAAAAGTCACTCTACTGTACAATTTGTTTCCGACAACTCATTATTCTTGATGACATAGACCCTTTTTTGGAGAAAAATCCTACTACGTATAAGAAATGTCCTTCGCAGCTGCCTTATATTTTCATGCTGTCTCCTGATATGGACACGACCGTCGATTTCAGGTCGCAGCAGGGCGAAAATATACGGAGCCACTGCATAGCCCGACCATGGCTCTCCTAGCAGCCTAGTTAGCACCTATCTTACAGCCTAGAATTGCTCGCCTTCCCATATACATTATCCAATTATCACTCGTTGACCCGTCTATGAATGGTGAGTGTGTTCTTCGCTTCTCTCACACACAAAATTTCTCTTGATTGCCACTTGTGCAGAATAGCATATAAGGCCGAGAGAACAAAGCAAAGAGTTCAGTGTCATACTTGGTGCGGGTAGTCGAAGGGGCAATTTTTTTTTTGGCGCGAGGACTCGTGCCAGAGCAGACGCTGAACGGAATCACCGTCATGACTAGAACCATACTTTATGATTTTTCATGTCAAAGCTCACTGAACAACATGGTACAGGCAATGATTGATGGATACCCCCCCCCCCCTTCTCTTTGCTTTCTGGCTCTTCATTTGCCAAATGCCCCCAGCTGCGACGCTGCACAATCCTATTCATGTTGCCCTACCATGATTTCACATTGGCCCTAGCAGATCTTCCCCGTCTTGTGAAATCTTCGGCATAAATCGCATTTCAGAGGATACTGATGCGGACGGTGGAGGATATTCTCGTCCGAGGTGCACCTCGCAACCATCGCCTTGAGCCACACTACCATTATGACTACTCCTCCTTGGTAGTTGTCTCCAGCACTGCTTTGATCATCGCATTGCCAATCTTGTTCGCCTCTGTAAACCGAGGTTCAAAAAACGTCTGCGTCTCGCGGAACCTCTCCCTCCAGGTGTCGAAGTGACCCAGGCTCACACACTCGGCCCACCCACGTGCGGCAAAGGTAAACTCGAGGTCGTCGCTCCGGAACGTATTGTCCTCCACCGCGGTATTCAGGGCCTCATCCAGCCGCTCCGGGTGCCGGAACAGGTTCTCGGTCACACCCAGCCACAGACGGAAGAGCGGCGTCGAGCAGATCATGTGGTCATAGGGCACGATTCCCAGCGCGCTCCAGCAGTCCACCATGGCGAGCAGCGACAGGTGGTTATTCGGCAGCGCCTTGCCCTCCTCGGGCTTCTTGCCCAAGCTGAAGCGGTCCAGGATCTCGTCGCGCAGGAGCGTGGTGGACGCCCACTTGGGCGCGTCCTCACCGCCAAACACCCTCTCGCGAGCGGCGTACACGCGCCGCCGTAGACCCTCGCGGTTGCCTTCCAGCATCAACTTGTACAGCTCCGTCGTGCTCCGGGCGTACTGTGTGATCTGCTTGCGGGCCTCCGGGTTGAGGATCGCCAGGCCGGCGTATACGTGCCACCGCGCGCTGTAGATCCGCATGGTCAGATTGATTTTGACATTTTCGATCCCGCCGACGTAGCGGGCGCCCTCCCAGGGGAACTGCTGCATCGCGTGCCAGGCTTTGCCCATGGAGAGGAAGGCCGCATGGGTGACAGCTTGCGTGTCGGCCGTGATGCGGTCGTGCTCACGAGCGCTCAGATAGACGTGCTTGGAGTTGAGGCACGAGAGAACGGTTTCGACTTTAGAGAAGGAAGCGTCGGAGGCACGGTGCTTGATCAGGACCTATATGCTATCCAGTAAGCAGCTGCCGAGCTTTCAAGGCGTTCAGTCTTGTTGCTGCTCACCAGAGGTTGCCCTTTCGGGTCGACGTTGGGGCCATGCAGAGAGTGGCAGGGGATGATGTCGACATCAGGTGGCAAGTGTTCCTCCAGAGCTGCAATTTCTGGGGCTTTACATGATGTCTGGCCGCCGACGATGGCGTTCATCTTGGTAGCTGTGACATGCCATGGTAAGTGAGGATGGTCGCAGATAGCATTCATGGCTCCTAGGACAAGCATACATGGACCAAATTCCTTGACGACGTGTCTGATTACTGCTGCTTCTACGCTGTAAATAATGTAGTCGCTCTCTCGTGACACAAGATGGCCATTTCGGACAATATGTATATTATTCTAGATGATATCTCAGCTTGCCAGATCGCTGACGGACAGATGACGCGCGGGACCTGGTGGCATGACCATACATTGTCGCCAAATTCCTCCAGCAGACTATCGTACTTCTCGTCCCGATCGCATGCCTTGATTCTGTCCCGTGTGACTGGATGTTAGTATTTGTGGAAATTTTCAGTGTAGCAAGCCAAAGCCTGGCGCGAGCCTGTTTGACACCTGTTAGCCACCATTAACCTTCAAAAAATGCTTCAACAAGAGACAGATTGTGAGTTGTGCTTCAGACAGAAATTGTAAGGTAGCTGAGAATTTTCATCATGGAAAGCACACCGACCGAAAAGGCCGATGAGCGATACTCTAGCCAAATGCACTCAAGTCATCATCGAGAGGGTAAGGGAGGGGTAAAAGAAAGTTGTGAAAGTGGGGAGAGGGAAGGTCTCTTACCGTTTGAGAGTGGTCACCTGCGGTGATGGCCAATGTCACGATGTAGCATGATGGCGAGGAAGAGTAACAGCGCGATTTACCTCCAGCCAGCGGCAGACAGACGACGAGCATACATCTTGCCCATGTCGCCCATGCCAATGATACCGACAGTGAAGCCCTCCATGTCCTTGGGGACACGGAATGCGGGCGGCGCGGTGGTCATAGTTGCTGCTTGACGCGTCCGCGCGGACGCAGATGTGGAAAGGATGGTGAGCCAATCTGCGCGCAAGCCAGCTCACATCCTAGAGCTCACACTTCCCTGGCTGCCGTCACTGGCGAGCCTGATCTCTCAACTCGTAGGTGCTGAGAGGTGGGAATGCGATCTCTGTAGGTTGTGGTGTGCGTGTTCAAGAATGCTTGCAGGCTGGGAGATGTGAACTTGTAAACGAAGCTCCTTCTTTTCAAGCAAAATTTCTTAGCGAAGTTAGCGGGGCGATGGAACAAAGCGCCGATTTTCCGGTTGGTCGCTGCTGATTGGGCTCGGAAACCACGCTGGCGGGTGACCCACCTACGCTGTTGCCGACATTGATACGATTTACCTATGGACTACCCCGTTTACCTATGAACTTCCTTCCTCTTCAATTACCTTTTGTCCTAATTTTGATTTGTTCCAAACTTGTCCTGAAACCAAAGCAGAGTTAAGAAGGCAGTTTTGGAGGTTCAGAAAGGCAAGGGCTCAAGACTGCCACAGGACTTTGGTAAATAGTGGAGGTCTTGTCCAACCCAGTTCCTCAAAACCGACGGGGCTAGGATAGAGAGAGAGAGAGCCTGCGACAGGCTTGTTTTCCCCCCAACATCGTGTCTACCAATTTCAAGACTCATAGACAGCCAAACAAGAAATCATCATGGCCAGTCATGCGCGAAGAACACCCCTTCTCTACGCTCTTGGCTCCAACGGCTCAGGGCAACTCGGCATCGACCACGACCAAGACGTCTCCATCCCACGCCAAGTCATCTTCCGGCCTGGCTCCGAGCCTACCGCCCCTGTAGTCCAGGTCGCAGCCGGTGGTAATCATACACTGCTTCTCAGCGAGTCTGGGAATTTGTACTGTGCCGGAGACTTCTCGACGGGTGCCTGCGGACCTCTCACTCAAGAGCAGAAGGACGCAGCTCCAAAGTTCATTGCGCGGGAGGTCGTCCTGCATGCGGGTGCAGAAAGTGGGTCAGCAGCGCCTGTAAAGTTCATAGCGGCCACTTGGGAGTCTTCGGTCATCGTTCAGTCTGATGCGCAAGGTCGTACCACCGTGGTCTCGACCTTTGGCGCCGGTCAGAAGGGCGAGTTGGGCCAGGGACAGTTTGTCATCCGCACGCCTACGGTCTCACGGATTAAGAGCTTCCCGCCACCAGGGACCCAAGTCGTCGGCCTGTCAGCTTGCATGGGACATGTGGTCGCTCTTCTCAGCAACGGCGAAGTATGGGGTTGGGGCAACGGACGCAAGGGTCAGCTGGGGACCGGCGTCGATGGGGTAGTGCATGAGCCAAAACGGGTGGAGGGCATAGGCTTTCAGGCCGTGAGGGCTGTGTGTGGAAGGGAGTTCACTGCGCTGTTTGGAGGTCCAGATAGCGGTGAAGTGTTGGTTTTGGGCTCAGACAAGGCTGGTGTCAAGTCGTCAGCCCCTGAGCAGGCTGTGGGATGGAGAGACGTAGGCGCGAGTTGGGGTGGAGTCTACATTTTGAGGGGCGACGGCACGTTGCTAAGCTGGGGAAAAGATGACCATGGCCAGTTGGCGCCGGCTGGACTACCAGAGCTGGATAAAATTGCCATCGGGAGCGAGCACGTTGTTGCCGTGACGGCGGACGGCGACGTGCTTTCTTGGGGCTGGGGCGAGCATGGCAACTGTGGTCCTCGAGTCGAGAACAACGACGTCAAAGGACGTTGGAACACCATTGCTTCAAAGAAGTACATTCCGCCTGGTTCCGAGATTGCAGCTGTAGGTGCTGGCTGCGCGACCAGCTGGGTGAGTATCGAGATGGCAAGCCAGTCATGACCTTTTGCAACAACCCATGCAGGGGAATGCCTCCTTCTAACAGATCCGTCCTCTCATGATGTATGCTGGGTTGAGCTGGACATCTGATCACGAGGGCCTAGCTAGAGAAGAGGCCAAACTTGCGAACATCCGCCAGTCTCTGTGTGGGCTCCAGTGCTGATGGAAGGGCATCTCCCCCTCCATAATCTTGCGGCGCATCCTGAACGTTGTTGAGGTGATTGCTGATCCGCATGGTGGATGCCTGCAGCACTTATCAGCATACTGCATCGACCTGTTCTCAGTGGAATACCTTACGGGCTCATTACTGGGCTCCCATTCCAGCCGGGCATGCTCATCGTCTTCGTCATCATTAGGGTTGACAGGCTCCCATTGGTCATCTTCATCCGGTTGAGGCATGAACAGGGAGTCGGATTTGAGGGTGGACGGTGGCTGTCTGAGCGGGGCTCGAATGTCGAACTGCGATGAACGTGGAGGGTTCGGTCTCCGGGGGGGCGGCATGCGGGTAGATTGACCTTGTTGCTCCTGGGCCTTTTGCTGAGGAGGGCTCGGTTGCCGGGATGGGATGTTCGCTGCGGACGCAGGGCGGCTAGAGGCAGACGCAGATGCAGATGCAGCATCGAGAGCTGGCCTCGCGGCCTTAGCAGCTGCCTTAGATTGGCCCTTCCTCTGGGCCGCGGTGCTCTTTTCGTCGACAGTCATCAAGATGAACTCGCAGATGATGCCATCACCGTTGTATGAGACCTTCATGGGACGGCCCGGTCTTGAGTAGGCGGCATTGAGCTCGTTGCTGGTCCAGTTGGCGTGCTGAAGGACGGCACGAAAGTCCCTGACACTGATAATGATATGTAGCTTCTCTGGCACCGCAATGTCGTCGAACTCGTCCATCTCCACCGCGATGGAGGTGTGCAGTGGTTTTTTCAACACGGCTATGACTGTGTCAGATAAGAGCCACCAAAATGTCGTCAAATAACAGTTCCACCCACCCTCGTTATTCACGCTGACCACCTTTTCCGTGAAACATGTGAAGTTGACCACATTCTCTCCATCAGTGTTAATGTCCAGGAGGTCGATGCCTGGACCAAAGTGCTCCATTAGAGAGCGAAGGGTGCGTGAGTTGATGGTCCAGTGATGTACTGCCTCATTCTTGTCGAACTTGGCATGGACTGGAGATTTGGCTTCGAAGGAGATTCGGTGAGTGGCCGTGATACCTGAGCAGAGAGGTCAGTGCCATGCGTGGGGGAGGCTGCTCGGGCGGGGTGCTTGCCGTTCCTGCAGAAGACCTTTGCAACGAAGCGACTCTTCTTTCCCGGGCCATCATCAATGGCAACATCGCATCTCTCTATGGTGGTCACACTGTCTCGATCTCTGGTTGGATCACCTCCTGTACGGGTACGGAAGACAGCGGCGAGTGCCTTTTTCTCAGTCAGAGCCGTGGTGGCCCAAAGCATGCAAGGGCGATCATACCTTGATGTATATTACACAAAAGAACCTCTCGCGGTACTGTGCACTGCCGTTGAAGGAGAATTGGGAGAAGAACCTGTTCGCGGCAAAGGTGAAGGAGACATATGCCGACTTGGTAAGATTGAGGGCAGTCAGGACCAACTACATATTGCTCAACACGTCAGTCGGTCTGAAGTTAAGCAGCACTTCTCTGAAATTGACACAAGATAAGGATACCTTGTCTTTCTTTACTTCGAGAGAAACGTCGTCACTGAACTTGTGGATGCACATGAGGGCATCGTTGAAGGCGCCCACTCCCTCCGCGCTGAGGGTGAAATTCACCAGGGCCATGGCGATGCAAAGCTCCTCGATCAGAGGCTGAAGGTCAAGTTCCTAACTTGATCCCAGAGGTATAACTAGCTTTGAAGGCCTCCAATGATCCTCATCGCGCTCTCCGTCCGTCAAAGCTCGGATCGGAGTTTGCTGGTATATCACCGCTTCTTTTCCTCTTTTTTTCTCCCTTCTTCTTGGTCTGACGGGGGCTCCGAACGCGTTGCTGTGAGATTGTAGACACAAATGATGACGCACAGTTGGCTGCTATCTGCTGTCGATCGATGTTGGTGATTATACTGTGCTTTTCATTAAGAGTTGGGCACAACGCGACTGGGTGGTAATACACAGCAGGTCCAACCCGACGTAAACCCTAGAGATGACCAACCCCAGGCAGGTCCAGGGTTCTAACGGGTTCGACACGCGTGAACGCGGTGAGTCGACCACCCTTGGCACCCAGTAAATAAGCTGTAGCTCAAAGCTTCTTAGCCCTGTCAGTACTTACTATGGCAGAATGACATCAACTGCCCAATCTGACATAGTACTAATACTCTCTACTCTGCCACTTAGTGCAGCGAGTATTCCATCAGCATTTGGTTTCTTCTCAGTTACACGAAGCATCGACCGCAGTTTCTATTCATCGTATTTGACATCCGTCATATCAGGTATTGTCGAAAATCACTATTGGGACACCTTTTTGATGCTCGCCAATAAAACGGCGCGTTACAGCACCACTAGACGCGTTGCTCGAAGCAGTACCAACGCGACTATTACCACACGGAACTGTCTAGCGTTCGCGAAAGAAAAGAAGAAAAAAAGAAACGTTGTGCTCACCAGACGGCACACGTGCTACGCTGAAGCATGGGTCATGAAATACCACAGGAGATCTGGTGGCTCGTCTGCCAAGAGCTCCAGAAGCGGCAGGACGCCCGGAGTCTCTTCAGGGCCGCCCTCGTCTGCTCGAGCTGGGCAAATCACGCGCTGCCGCTGCTTTACAGGTATGCGAACTCGCCAGATCCGTCAGGTTCACAAGCTGACAGATTACCCTAGCATCCACGATTCTGCGGGCACGGATGATGTTGGAACAACATTTCAAGGAAAACACATGTGGGCCGGCATGTGGCGGTCCATCATCCTGTCCAGCATTGGCGTGACGCAGTACCCGTACTGTCTATGGCTCAAGTCACTCGGACTGAGTGATCTCGAACAACTGCTCGGTGATGTCGCATCGAATGCCAGCCTGAGGCCCAGATTCTTCGAAGGCCCCATGCAAGAGTTTGAGATCCTCAGTGGCTCCAAAAGGACTAGGTTCGGCAAATCCATTCTCGAGTGGCAGAAGATCATTGAGAAAGTTGGCGACACGGTCACGAAATTTGCCAAAGAGGCGGCGGATGAGGAAAACAAGATCGTGCAGCTTACCAATCTCGAGGGTGCAAACCTGCCAACTTCCTTGCTATCCGTCTGGACATCGCGTCTGGCAACCCTCACCACGCTCTCGATCCGAGACGGCTCTGTTCTCACAGAAGAGGTTGCAATCTCCATACGCGACCATTGTCCTGCCTTCCGGGAGCTGACGTGTTTCCACATCCAAGGGCAGACGGTGGATGAAAACATGTCTGCTTTCTTCCGCACGTTAAAGCCCAACTCCCTCCAGAGTTTCTCAGTCCTCAGCTCAAATCAGATTGGCCACGACACCCTCGATGGCCTCATGCAGCACTCGGAATCTCTGCGGGTCTTGGCCCTCAAAAGCCTGCAGAACACCGCCCTGCCTTTTCTTGATCTCCTGAGCAATTGTCAGTACCTCGAGTCGCTCTCGATAGAATCTAGCACGCCCTCGCCACCAAGCACCTGGGCGGCAGACGGCAAAGATCCTCTCGTCGTGGTTTCGGCGTGGCTCCAGGAGTCGAAACACCTACGGAAGCTCGAGATTCACAACCTCGGCGGCGCAAGCAAACTCCTTTCAGAAGTTCTAAAGTCGCCGACCCTGCGGCTCCGGGACCTTGAAACTAAGCTTGTTGACGACGACGAGACTTTTTATGTCGCCCTGGGCAATCAGACCGACCTCGAGAGTTTCATGTTCCGTTCAAATATTGAAGTGAATGATCAAGCTGGGCTCAGGCATGACACGTTCATAGACTCGATCTGCTCTTGCAAAAAGCTGAACGACCTAAACATCATGCAAAACGATCATATGCAACTGACACCGGAAGACTTGGGGCTGTTCCAGGAGTCACTTCCTGAACTGGAGTCACTCAGCTTCGATGGCGAATGTACGTATAGAGCAACGCTTTTCCTTATCTTCCAGCTGTCTTGGATGACCGGAGTATCCTTGCTTCAACAAGAGGGACCAGAACGACCTGTCTCTTTCACTACGCACCCTGTCACATGTACGGATTGTATGACGAGTTAACTGTTGATAGTGCTGAGCGATGCGATCTGGACTCCGTTGATGGGCATGACTTCCTTGACAACCATCAACATCAACGGTCTCTCTGTATTTACCTACGAGGGCATAGTGATGTTCCTCAGATCTGTCGCGGCAACCGGGGGCCGAAGTAGTTTCCGCCTCTACATCATGAATCAGTACACCGACGCCAAGATCACCCCTACTGAACTGGAAACACTATTCGCCCTGGCCAACAGTATTCCAGGTGGAAGCTTGGAGTTTTCGTACTGGCGGGATCCCTCAGAAGACGAGATGTCAGACCTTTCTGATTAAGGAGCATGCCATGGCTGATATGCTGGGTATGTATACAAACCCATGTGAAGACTGCTTGTGAAACTCGAGTCCGCTTTGAGCAGCACATGCCAATATATCTCAATCAGCGATAGGATCAGATGCCGATTAGATTCAAAAGGTTGGGATTAGGGGCTCTAAAAGGAACGTTCCAAGTCCCTGAACTGGTATCAGAGGGGTCGGGTGGGAAAGTATTGCTCGGTTCAAAATGTCGGATGAGTCTATCTGCAGAGATGGAGTCATGTGCCCCTGAGCGTAGCCGTACGCTTGTTGCAAAAATAAATCAAAAGGTGGATAGATGACTTGAAGGTTGTTAAGTCATGAACTAGCCCATTAGATGTACATACGCTTATACTGTATACCAATTACCAAATCGAGCTTTCATTCTTGTGGCCGGACCAATCTCTGATCGACAACCAACAACTCAGACGCCTCGCCAGCTGATTCCCGGCCTCTCGCTCCCAGGACCATACCGCGCATCCGGCATGCCGAGTACCATGGGCGCCTTGGGCCCACCAGGACGCTGCAATCCGCGCTGTCGAGGCCCAAACCGGCCCTCCTCCTCCTGATCCTCATCGCCAGGGACATAAGCCGGCAGGAATCCCACCCCAAACCCGACATCATGCTGCCCAACACCCCCGAGGCCTTCCACTGCCGCTGCCGCAACCACCACTGGCCCCATGTCCCGCGGGAGATACGCATTATTTCGGCACTCCCACCCGCAGTAGTCATCTGAGTACAAGGTCCAGATATTCCCGGGCCGCGGGTCGCAGTCGCCGGGCAGGTCGAAGGGGACACCGGCGAGGTTGGCGGGCTCCCAGGCTTCGGGCTCGGTGATGCGCATCAGCTGGGAGTGGACGGCGGAGCAGCTGGTGTAGAAGAGGAGAGATCGGGTTGGGTGCCCGCAGAGGGGTATCTCTTGGATGTATATGCACATAGTGTCTTTCTTCTTCTTGCTTTTAGTAGTAGCGATGGTGGTGGTGGTGGTGGTGGTGGTGGGTTAGGAAGAGCAGCTGCTGTCCTCCTGTTTTGCGAGAGCGAGTGGATTGTTTTAAATCACCACATGTCGAGCAGCATCATCACTTGCACCCTCAAACAGGCTCAGGATGTTCCCCATAGACAAGACGAGTCATCGCATCTCGGTGTTTATCATCTTCCCCACCTTTCTCCCTCTGTCTACACAGTCTTCACTCACAAGGTCTGGAGCCGTGTGATGGAACGTATTTCCGTTGGGAAATCGTGTGATCACGTGAATACATTGAGGAGGGGAAACGGGCAGGATGCCCGCGTTCTGTGTTGTCTTGGATGTTAGAAGTCGCTGTTTTGGGGATATGAAGTATACATTATCAGAAGATTTCACGGGGGGGAAGAAGAGAAGAAGAAGAAGGAAAATCTGAGACTCCTAGCGGAAAGACGGGAAGGGGTGAGCCCGTGTAGAGTATGCAAGCAGCCGCTGATTGAGGACACAAACGCCACGGCCTTGGAAGGATGTAATGAAGGAGGGTGGACGGGGCAAGCGACAGGGCAACGTGATGGATGGCAAGGAAAAATGCAGATAGCAAACTTGAATCAGACAAACTTGAAAAGAGACCAGGCATGAAGAGACAAGTGCTGGCTCAAGGACCAATCCTCACATCTGAAGCTTGATGAGATGGTCTGGACGATAGAATAAACCTGGCAAGGTCACCAACAGGGCTGCAACCTTCCAAGCACGCAGAAATGAAACAAAACACAAAGGTCACGCAAGCAACCCCCAGAGCTTTCTTTGTCTCTGTCCCACATTATGGATCCCGTCTTGAGCCTCACTATGCAGGTACAGATGGGACGGGACCGTCACACGAAATTTGACAGTCCAAACCCGTGAGTGACTTCGGCGAACCAAGTAGGGGGGTATCTGATCAATTTACCCTTTCCTGAAAACTGTCAGGATGGGGCAGGAAAATGAGCTGAAAACGTCCACGTGTAGGAGGTAGGAAACAGATAGACTCCTCCCAGCTGGATGTACCGGTGATTCAATGCTTAGAGGTTGCGCCCCGCACCCGTCCCATGCTTGTTCATCTTCCATTTGTTTCCAACAAAAAAAAAATTACCAAGTCGTCATGCCTTTCCAGACAAACTGTCTGACATGCCAAGGTGTCCTGCCACCTATTATTCAGTCCAACCAATACACAGGACCCTCTTCCATCTCAATGCCCATCTGCGCCATCGCGTCGTCAGGCGAGACGCCAGCAAGCGACGGGCCCCAATCCATCTTCTCTTTCAGCTCCTGCGTAATCGTATCGGTGGACACACTCAGATACTTCCTCAGGAACTTGCCAATCTCCGTATTCTCAACATTTCCATGGAGGTCTTCAGCATAAGGCCCTCCTGAGGAGTAGATGTTCACATCAATAGCCGAGTGGCCGCGCGTGCTCCAGCCGATTCTGGCGCGCTGGCTGATCATCTTGGAGAAGGTGTTAATGGCGTGCGCCGGGTCAGATGCCAGCTTCTTGAGCTCAAAGTCTCGCGCGTTGGTGATCCCCAGGCCAGGGATCACGAGGTTGGTGTTAATCCAGTCTTCGAGCTCGCCTTGCGCGGCGGGGTCGGACTTGATTGACCGGAGGTACTCATGTAACTTGTGCGTGAGGTATGCGTTAGATGCGTTGGTCTTGGCCAGCACTGATGGATACCAGTTGTAAACTGGCAGTTCGGCACTTTGCGATTCTGCGACTTGTTAGATGCTTAGGGTCTCACTCAAAACGGGGATGACGTCCCCGACCAGTGGTGCTTACGCCATGCTGTAGAAAGACCGCCAGTCTCGTGATCACTGGTGGCCACAAGAAGACTCTCCGTCTTGCTCTCTTCGATAAAGTCAACGACGGCCTTGAACGTCTTGTCATACTCCAAGACCTCGCGGACCTGCGCAGCGGGGTCGTTAAAATGTCCTGCATGATCAATACGGCTTCCCTCGATCATGAGAAAGAAGCCATAATCGCTGTCCTTGGTCGCCAGCTCCAGAGCGCGTAGTGCCGTTGTTGCCATCTCGCTCAGGCTCGGATACACGTCAGCCATGTTGCGGCGGTCGATCTCAAAGGGCACGTCATTGCCAGCAAATAGACCCATCAAGGGCAAGGATACATTCTCGCCGGCATGCAGGTCATCAAACCCAGCACGGCTATCCAGATATGTCCACCCATGCTTCTCTTGTGCAATATGGGCCACGTTGACGTCATCCGCGCGACAGCTTCCCTCAGTCGTGTTGGGAAGAAAATGGCAGCGTCCACCACCGAGCATAATGTCCACTACACGGCCAAGGGGGCCCTCGCCAATCTCCTGGAGCGCGATTTCGTTTTCTTGTTCCCTCAGGTTGACGTGGCTCGCGAAGCACGCCGGGGTCGCGTCCGTGATATCGGTCGTAACGACCAGTCCAGTCTTGTACCCGGCCTCCTTGGCAGCCTCCATCACCGAACCGCAGGGCGAGAAGTCTGGCAGCACGGAGATGGCACCGTTGTAGGTCTTTTCTCCACACGAAAAGGCTGTGGCGCCGGCCGCAGAATCTGTGACCAGTCTATTGCTCGACCGCGTGCGGCTCGTGCCCCAGAAGTGCTTGTCCAGCGTCAATGTGTCATCGTGTTCCAGGCCGTCCACCAGCTGCCGATAGGATCTCGTCAGGGACAGCGTGGCGGGCCCCATGCCGTCCGACACCATGAAGATGAGGTTTCGCTTGCCCACTGGCTTGTCCAAGGGGCCCGTCGTCTGGTTATGCTGCAGCATGGCGGCGAGGACGATGATGACGGCGGTTGCCAGCAGCGCCCAGATGAAGAGGATGATCTCGCGCAAGCGGGAGGACCATCCTTCGCGGTTGGGAGAGGCGCCGCGGATCGCATTATCTTCTGCTTCGGCTCGTTCGTCGGACCTGGCAGAGTCGACCGACCGCCGTGAGGCGGCCAGTAAGGGGGTCCGATCGGATGGCTATGAAGATAAAGAAGGATGGGCACAAGGTCAGTTATTTCGTCCATCTGCTAGTGCTCCTCGGGTTTCTTGGTCATCTTCGTTTGCGTGAGACTCACCATTGCCCCCCAGATGGATTATTCTGGTCCGCTCTCTCTCTCTCTCTCTCTCTCTTTGTCTCTCTGTCAGTTCGTCGAGAACACAGTCGAAACCACAAGATGTTGTGGAGGTCTGAGAGAGGAGGATGAAACGGCGAGAAGGTTGGAGGTCAAGTGTGGCTATCGCCTGCGTCCAACCATGGGCGGTGGATACTACGCTGTCAGTGCTATTATGGTTAGTATAATCTGTAGTGCGTCAGAGTAGCTGTACACCCGCTATGCACCCCGCCACTGGTCCCACTCTAGCATCACAAGGTCAGCCAGGAGGTCCTGGAACCAGCCAATCAACTTATATGTGTAACATTGCTGCTGACACCCCCCCCCCCCTGGACATTTCTAAGTTAGCCTACTTGACCCCACTGATCCGCTATACCTCTCCTTATTTAGGTGATTTCGCCAAATGACCTTGGAACACATTGCGACCTTGATATTATTTCACTACAATACATGGTACACAACACAAGAGAACATCACAGTCTGTATGAAATGCTGTGTTCCTATTATACATGCAGATGATACCTCCACAGATAGGGAGAGGGCAAACAGTTCCCAACCTGAAGCTAAAGTAGTTCCAGGCGTTCGAGCTCGTTCTCCGTCCACTGCCACAGCCTCTCGGCCAACTCATCACTCTCTGATATCTTCGAGGCCCCCTTCATCCTCCCCACAGGCTCAAGATATGCCCCGTTGACCAGACCGTCTCTGTCGCTCGTCGCCGCCCACAATGTGTTGTAAGCCCCCTCCTTGGCGCTCTTTTGCATGAACGGCGTGGCCTGGAACAGCAGCTTCAGCGCCGACTGCTTCGTGCTGCCCAGCAGACCCGTCTTCACCAAGCCAGGGTGGACAGACAACGACACAATCTCTGGATGGTGCCTCGCCATAGCCCTACACAGCAAGATCTGGGCAAGCTTGCTCTGGCCATACCTCGCGAACTCACCCTTGACAGCGTCAGGGCTCTTGAGGTTGTCAAACTGCACACCGCCCGCCGGCGCGGATTTGTGCCCAAGGCTGGAGACACACACGAATCTCACATCCGCACCGTCTGCAGACGCCGTGCGCAGTAGGAGGGGCCGCAGGAGGTGCAGCATGATAGTATGGCCCATGTAGTTCGTGCCCCACTGCAGCTCCCAGCCCTCCTCTGTAAGGCCCGGCGGCGTCCCCATGATGCCGGCGTTGGCGATGAGGATGTCGAGACGGGAGGAGTGGAAGTAGCTCACGAGAGCAGCGCGGATATGCTCCCGCGAGGAGGCGAGGTCGAGAGGGATGAAGGTGAGCTGGGGCGGCGAGGTGGTGTTGAGGTCTCGCGCTTGAGAGATGATGGCTGTGGCTGCCGTGGCGTTGCGGCCGGTGAAGTAGATGTGGGAGGGGTCATGGCGGGCTAGGGCAAGCACTGTCTCGCGGCCTATGCCTGAGGTACCTGAGAACTAGTCAGCTCTTGGCCCAGCAGTCAGTACTTTGTGTACTGGATTAGTGTTCTCAGGATAGCTTTATACCTCCCGTGATGAGGATAATCTTGCCTGATAGCCTTGGAATATCTCTCTCGGGGATAAAAACAGGCATGGCGATGGTGTAATTGGCGTACCTGGGAGTCAAATACCCTAGGAGGAACAATAGATTAGTTAGAAGACGTGTTCAGGCTGGGTTGGATACTTGTGCACAGCAGGGGATTGAGGATTGAGGATGATATATCAGAGTCACTCCTCGATGATGAGTCTTCGCCCTCTTAAATACAGGAAATGGAGACGGCGTCTTTCAGTCCACATAGTGGTGCGGTCATTAGAGATGCACCGGCGGTATTTATAGACCGCAGTAATTGGAACTCAACGGGTAATCAAGCATCAGCAATATTGCTCCCGCGGTTGGTGATGGCGTCAGCCAGGTTCCGCACAGCCACACAGCCAGATCCAAACGCCGATGACAACATAAGTGGGGGACATTACACGCAGGAATTGTTATACATAACTCAGAGTCTATACAGGAGTTCAAATGAGATCTGCGAAATCGACATGTCTACTTCCACAGAGCTACTTAAGCTGTACTTACTTGAGTAAGTAAGGAAGACTCGGGGGCAGATACTTAGTACTCTGTAGAAGGCACTCTAAGGTGTACTACAAATGGTATAAGGGAAGATGGTTCTTCAATTAATCTATCTCAAGGCACGCTTGCCAATTGCCTTCTATATAGAAAGGCAATTGGCACTAGTCCCAACTGGGCTAGCGTACCCAGCGACTCACTGCCTTTCTATTGAATGGCCCAGGCCAGTGAGTCAGGGTGGCCAGCCAGGCCTCATTCACTCGAGGCCCCTATGGCCTCTGCCACATACTCAATACGCTCAGCCTTGAACTCCTGACCCAAGTATGTTCTTAAAGAATGAAAACAAAATTTGACAAGTCAATAACCACCAAAAAAGATTCTGCAATTCTTTGCCAAGGACTTCTCGAGGTGCAACTTCTATACGAGCAGCTAATTCATGCAATTGAGTCCAGCATGGGGAACCTCTCAAGTACGATCATTTCCTCAGAAGTACCTAAAACGTTCAAACCCTCTCGAAGCAAATCTACTGTTTAAAAGAAGAGACATTACAATATGCTACAGCAATTGTCTCGCCCCTCGGGGTCGCGTGGCTACTACTTTATTCTCGCGGGCCGCAAAGTGTGTCTTCAAAAAGCGCTCTGCGGCTCTATGTGCTGTTCACATTCGCAAAGCTTTGTGAAGCAAGTTTTTTTCATTTGTAGTTTCCTTTGAACTTTTCCTAATTAACTTGCTATTCTTTTTCGCTTTGTATTTTTTAGATTCAGCTTGCTGCTGGGCCAGGATTTGGGTGCCGTTGCACGAGGAAGATTGAGACCGGAGCAATAAGCAAGGCCATTGCAACCCAGGCATGCCTACATCACGGAACTACAGCAAGAGAAGGCCAAGAAGGTCCAAAAATCGGATGAAATACCGGTCTGAGACCAACCTAGAGAGCTCAGAAGTAAAAGAGTGAGGATGGGTGTGTTGTGGTGGTATTGCTGTCTACGCGAAAAATCGAAGGTTACGATGCCCTCCAAGTAACGGGCTTCCATGCCCTGAATGACACTGGCTACTACAACCATGTATTTACCCAGAGCTGAATTGTGACTCTTGGATTAGTATTGCTTGTGGCTTGTCCTATGACTTATATATGGGATGGGTTATCATACGCACGCTTCATAGACAACTTTCATTGTTAGGGAATACACCTGACTCAGAGGGTTGCTGCTTGCTTTTACTGATACATACATGGGTGGGAGGAAAGTTGATTTCGACGGATATAAGTCTGAGAGATAACAGAAAGTTCTGAGCGTTTCGTGATCTCTGCTTCTTCTTCTTTTCTCCTTTCTTCTCTATGGCTTTATCTTGCTTGCTTGATATACGAGAGCTGACTCGAATTGGAAATCCTTCAAAGTAGTACAGTTTGATGTTATCAAAGTGCCGAATATACATGGATGCACAGAACCCGAGTGCAGTGATAAAGTTTCGTTTACCAATTATAGGGTAGTATGCAGCCATAAGGAGATGATGGTCGTTCACCGCTTCTCACACAAGTTCGAGTCAAGTTTTCAGTTCTCACATCAAATATACATATCCTCAAATACTATTGTCCACTGCTTTACATGCTCCTGGGAAATTCCGTAGAATCCTCGCCGAAACGGCAAATTTCCACGAATCTGATGCTGTGAGAAAGCCCCAGCTGCAGAACCGGAGATCCACTGCGTACGATACCTAATTCAGCTCTACATGATTCAGCTCGACATGCCATGGACAGCCGAATTGCGGTAAAAGATAATCTATTCAAGACAGACTTAAACGGGTCTTCTTCAAATACCTGCCAAAAGTGGACGAGAGATTATTCATATATAAAGCATCCTCTCTCCCACAACTATCAAATATTCTTAGTCTTCAACCATCAAAACATTGAGCAACATTCGCATCCCTTGCCATTATCAACCCTCCTCAAGCTGTTCAAACAAGCCCGGCTAACTCATTTGCCAAAATGAATGTCTTCAACTTCGTCTGTGCTGTCCTGGCCGCCGCCGTGTCCGTCGAAGCCGTTGCTGTAAGCCAGTCGGACTCTTCTACATTTATTTCCTGTTCCCAATATGTATGGCGGGACTGCAATAGCTAACAATCACCATAACAGTGCACCGACTGCGAGTACTGCAGCCAGACGGGCGCCGCCTGTGCTATTGCGGCTTGCGTAAGTTATCTTCTTCTCACGGCCAACTTCTAAATATGCTGACTTGAAGCAATTCTATAGCCCACCGCTGCTGGCTATTGCTAAAGCGACTTTTCTCACAAGTCTGCTGTTTTAGCCATGGGAGTGGGAGGGGGGGGGATGAATTTTGACGGGTCTTGGGGGGGGGGGGGGGATTCAAGGCGGCTACTGTAAAATGGAGTTGTGGAAATCTTAGAGTGTGTCTTACAACCAACTTCACACTTACGACGTTGTGTTACGAAGAAGAGCCAAAGGCGATGTTGCATAGGATCGGTATTGCACATTAATCAACATTCAAGATTCTACCTCGACACCATCTTGGTCCACTATATTGATTGGAAGCCTAATGTGTCAAACTAGAGACTTCCAAGATGGATCAAACTCCAAACATCTGACGGTCATGTATCTTCTGCTTTACAGTCCAATATTGATCCCACCACGGCTTTTCTCCCTTGCTTTTCCCCGGAGGCAGTTTCAAGTGGATAGTATGCGCCTCGCCCTTGGCCTCCGCCTTCTTTTTCTTCGAGATATGATCCCGGACCTCATAGTGGTCAAACATGGACACGGCCTCGATCATGTACGCCGTGGCCACGCGCTGGTCCCTAATTAGGAACAGGTTTTCGGCATTCTTTGTGTCAGCCGCCACGCTGAAGTTGTGGGAGCCTGTGTACACGCGCGCGGTCGGCTTGTTGAAATCTATGACTACAAACTTGTGGTGCATCCTCGCGCCCGACCCGCCCGCAGACTCGTTGTCAAAGTCGTCGGGGTAGGCTATGGGCGGGTTGCCGTCGTGGGTGCGGACGTCGAGCCCGCCGACGGATTTGTCGGATAGACCATAGACCAGGACGCCCTTCTGCGACGTCTTCTTCTCGATGGCGTCGCGGATCACGCCGGGTGTCTCGTAGAGGAATGCCAGGGAGTAAAAGAGGCTGGACTCGGTGGCCTTGATGTCGGAGGCGATTTCATCGAGTGTCGCCGCACTGGAGCTGTGAGGGGAAAATGTCACCTGAGCGTCGACATCTCTGAAGCCAAGGTCGGCCCACTGTGCAGACTCGGTCTTGTAGAAACCGTCGGTGTCGTTGGGGTGCGCCCAGTAGTTATCAAAGGCCTTGTTGAACACCTCCACCGGGCGAGCACCTTGGAGGGCAACGAGGTTGTTGTTCTGGACGTAAAAGCCACGCCACGAGAAATTGGTGGATCCACCAATAGCGATCTTGGTCTTGTCCCCATCCACAGCGATGAGTTTGTTGTGCTGTAGGTTCCCCATGTGCTGGCGTTGAACGTTATCCTTGCCCGCAGTCTTCCGCAGCATCTCCGCCGCCTTGGACTCCGCGTCTTCAGCTTTATCATGCGAGTTCGAGTCGTCGATAATGACCTTGAGACGTTTGCCCAGCCTTTGGAGTCGTCGGACTACCTCGGGATTGTTGAAGTCGTATGCCAGCACGCGCACCTGGGCTGTAGTATCCTCGATGGCCGCGTCGAGCGTGGAGAGTACCACCTCACGAGCTTCAAAGCCCATCCAGGCCAAGGCCTTTTCTTCGACCTCTGGGTCTTTGGGCTTGAACTCGAGGCCTTCATCGGCTTTCTCGGGAAGGATACTCCCAACACCGCCATCGACACCGAATTTCTTGACGAAAGCCTTGGAGGAAACGAAACCTCGCGTGAAGGCAACATTCATCTGGCCCGGGTACGTGTCGGCCATGAGCTCAATACTGACCTCCTGCAACTCTCCATAAGTGAGTTCGTGGTCGTCGCCTTGGCCCTTCATGAAGACAGGAGTAACGCGATAGCGGAAGTGTCCTGGGGCGTCGACGCTGTACGGGAAGTGCACCCAGCGGAATCTCTGGATCGGTGACAGGCGACTCGAATAAGCATCAGGCCCTGACCGTGCAGCCTCGCCTGGAAAGGTGACATAGTTGGGAATTGGCCACCACTTTTGTGATTGAGGTTCTTTGAACTCGATCACGAACCCAACGAAGTCGTCAGGAGGAGTGTCATTTTTCCAATTCATAGCCAACATGCACATGCCTTCTCCCCGATATGCTGCGAAGGTGAAGGGGGCATTAGGGTTGTCACCTTGCACGAGGAAGGTGGGCGGCTTCTTGTTGGTGGCCGGTGTAAGGCGATGCTTGGGCCGGGGTCCAGGCTTCTTCTTGTGCTCCACCGGACTCCCGGCGGAACTTGCAGCAGGTCGCTTTCTGGCTTTCTTGGGAGTGTGTTGTCCAGTCGTGGGCTCGTCATCTGCGCTGTCCTCGGTCTCAAGTTCCTCGTCCTCTAGACCCTCATCCTCTGGTTCTTCACCATCTGGCCTCCAGATGTCATCATCTTCGTGGTGCCGGGCTCGGGGCGTAGTCTTCTTGCGACCTGTAGATTTTGATGTCTTCTTTGAGGGGGTTTTTGGCTTCTCATCCTCGCTAAGTGGCAGCTGGTCGTTCACCATCTCCTGGACCTCCAGCTCTTCGGCCTCAAGGTCCTCGTCCGTCGGCTTCCAGGTCTCATCGTCCTGGTGCTTCGGCCTCCGGCTCATTTTCTTGTGATGGGCGACGGGAGATGCCTTTGACGATGAAGCTGCCTTTGAAGCGGCTTTCCTCTCGACAGGCGCTTCATCCAATAACTCGTCTTCCAGCATCTCGTCAGCGGCCTGAATAGCGGCATCTTCGGCCGACGGCCTCCAGGTTTCGTCCTCCTCTGCTGTCCGCCCGCCTCTTGCCATGTTGTATGATTGCCTCGGCAGGTGACGAGAACACTCAATTAGGGTGGAGATCTGGGGCTAGATACGAATCTGCAGGTGTTGGTGTTCGGAAAGACGACGCTGTAAACAATTTTTCAGAGCACCTGCAGCGCATGTGAGAGATCTGCTGAACGGCAGTGTGGGAGCTCTTCTATGCTACACCAAAGAATGCATTCTCTACCAGGGCAAATAACCTACTGACACGTCACCGCCTCCGCTATGGGGCGACTCGAAACCGGACCCATGTATTGTTGTGATACTATACCCACAGCCCCCACAAACGCTTAGCTGGCAAGGGCTTCTGTTGGATATTATTACTCGGTATGTATAGGCGCGCCTCATATTCCATGTAACTCCCCCTGCTCGCCGGAGCCCCGCTCATAGTAAGTGCTGTCATTACAACAACGCAGCCGTTTTAATACGCATTACAGTAGCAGCATGTAATACCATGCTATATATTCAGGCTGCGTTACCGAGAGGTAAGAATGAAGAAAAAGCCGGCCTACCAGATAGACTCGGCGGCTGAAGCTATCTAGAAAGCTGCGGCAGGTCAATTGGAGTCTGCTAGGCGCGCACAGGTTATTGATTTACCGACTTCCGCATACTTCAGCTCTTGTACTTCGCGAACCCGTTTCGGATGAGTAAAGATGCATGATCGGCAGGGATTAGAATACAGGCGTAGCCTGGGTGAACAAGAGAAGAGACAGCTCAAGTTAATAAGCCAGCGGTGATGTGAATAAACATATGAGCCTTACAGCTAAAGAAGGTCAGCAAGTCCTGGTGAAGACCAAGCAATGAAAGAAGAAACGTTGTGCAGTCGTGTCAATGGATATCATGTCATTGCTCGGCCATAGAGAAGCGCCCTTTCCTGTGCTGCACACGAAGCAGGCAGACTGGCCAAGAGAGAGCCAGATGCCAGACACCTGTACTTTATATCACCAGTATTTCTCTGTTAGATCATGATGCGCTAGGATCATAATAATACTGTATAATGTGATAGATTCTCTAGCCATCATTCTGAGGCCATTGGCTCAAATCCCCAAGAGTATATATGCGCAAACATAATCGGGGCTGACTGATGGGGCAGCTTCCTTTTCACAAATTGAAAATGCTAAAACAACTTCATGGAAACAGAGAATGACATGTTTCACAGCTTATTCAATTCTATGGAATATGATTTATTATAGAAAATATATAGTTGGAAATAGATGATAATATAATTGGCCAGAATACTAAGTACCTAAGTATGTTGTGGGCTGGCTGCGTCCAATCCAGGGTTAGGGTTGCCGACGAAACAGGCTTGGAGCAGTCGCACATGTCTTGAGAGAGCTTCACGCCCTGTCTGTCCTCTTTATTATCCCGTACAGCACAGCGCGAGATCCTGGACGCTTTGCAATGAATCTATCAATGTGTCCAGGACCAAAATCGATCGGTTGATGCGACTCATGCACAGAAATATGAACCCCCCCCCTCCTTTTTATCGCAATCCGCGAACATGTAGGAAGGAACGCGTCGCGGAAGCCTGCGCGCGCCTCAAGCCACGAGCCGCTTCCGTCGCACCGCTTCCGTCACAGAGCCACCACTTACGCTGAACGAGCCCGGTGATGGGGCTAGACGTGGCGAACAACGCTGGACGCTGGTAGCAGGATGTCCCCCTCTCTCAGACAGTATTAGCCTCAAAGTCCTAATGGATGGGTCGGCAATGTGCTTGCGCACCGCGCAATGGCACCTCCAGCGAGGGGAAGCTTCTCAGCAAGTCAGATTCTGATGGCCAAAAGTACAGGTCTTCTGTTTACCAAAGTTCTCCCTTCCCCCAGTCAAATATTTGAGTGTTCTCACAACCTCTGGTTTTGATCAAAGTTTTTTCAAGTTCTTTTCCTTTCTTTTCGTGGGCGAGTGTGTGATTGTGCAGCATGTCTTCGATGGCGAAACCTCGCAATACGCGAGCTCTTCTCCTGGGCGTTTGCTTGCTTCTCAGTCTTCATGCTCTGTTCTGCAAACTCAATCATTTTACACAGCCGGAGGAAGCATTGCTAAACGCATGCGCCAGAAGGAATGAGACGATGGCGCAGCAGGAAGCTGTGCATGAGAGTCCACCCACAATTGTTCGTCCCAAAGAGACGACAAGATCATACAGCACCGAGTCCTGGAGCAGCCTGGACGGCAAGATCAGTCACTACACCCTGGTCCGCCCGACGAACGCCTCGGCCTCAGAACAAGCAGTGCTGTTCCTCAGTATTACTCGTGACAGCAACTCCTTTGGAAGAAATCCAACCGAGGAGCCGCGTTCGTTCCGCAACCATCTCGAGTTCATCACGGCGACTACGCTCAGCGAGACCCAAGTATCAATTGCGATATTGACATCGTCAGAAGACGAATTCGAGAGCTACATTAAACTTCTCACCCCACCAGACACTTCTGACGGCGGGCATCCAAAGTCTGCAGAGACTCGTGATGATCCAAATTCGAAATACTTCGGTTACGACTTTGCAAGGGTGACCGTCGTGCTCCACACGGCAGACACTCGCCAGACTGACCCCGAAACGTCCAAGACAGACACATCACGGGACAATCGTCACGGAATTCCCCAGCACGAGCGTAGGGCTCACCTAGCCAAGCTGCGCAACTACCTGCAGAACGTCGCTTTACACCACGAAACTCATCTGCTCTGGCTCGACGCAGACGTATACAAGTTCTCCTCAAAGAACATGGTCGAGGCCATGATGCAGAAGACCACGCTCGCACCGGACCGGGATGTCGGTGTCCTCACGGCGCGTTGCGCCGTGGGTGAGCAGAGGCTGGCCAACGCATGGCTGGAAGAGCATCCCGAGTTCAGCATTCCCGATGGGCCGGGCCCTGACGATAATGCAGAGCAGAAGAGCCTAAAAGAGGAGATGAGAGGGAAGCAGGGCGGTCGGTACGAGATCATTGCCCACAAGCTGTCGGCGGTGGGCACCTATGACCTCAACGCCTGGAGGGGAGGGCGCAATGCTCCCAACGATGTACAGCAGCAGAAGCTTTGGGTGGACAAGGCGAGCTGGGAGCCGAGTCCCGCGGCAGGAGTCAAGATGGTGGACGCAGCCATCGATGGGACGTCGGACGACGACTTGGTGAGGCTGGACGCGGTCGGCGGTACGGTCCTGATGATCCGCGCCGACCTCGTGAGGATGGGGCTCATGTTTACTCCGGGCTACTTTGTAGGGATGACGTGGGAACATGGAGAGGGATATGATGGAATCGAGACCGAGGGCCTCTGTGTCGTCACGAGAAGCTTCTCTCGCGACGGACAGTCGACCTGCTATACCATGGGAGGTGACTGGGCGGTCTATCATACGATCTGGTGAGACGCGAGCCTGGCGCCTCTCCTCCTTAGCCAGACCATCCAATTTCGCCCTGGGACAACTTTAAACCAGCATGGAAATCATTTTTACCTTTTCGCAGTTTGAGAAAGAAATCAACCTTGAATACTTTGCTGAACTCCTTACCTTTGCGGTCTAACCTAAGAAAGCGCCCCTATGGTAAGACGTAGTTTTCCGTTATGCACTGGGCAGGGATAATGAAGAAAAATTATGAGCCGGGCGTTTCCCGCATGTTATTCCTGCAAACCGCCATGGGCCCAGATACTTTCGTCCAACACACCCCATCTCACATTGCAAGAGACACAACCGAAATGCCAGTGGGCCTCGGTGCTCTAGATCTCGTCACGCTGAGCGTTGTTGCCCATGGTACTGTCCTCGTCCTCCTCTTCCTCGGCGTCAGCGTAGAAGCGGATGAAGTTCTCGTTGCTATCGTGGGTCCGGGCAGACGCGTCAGAGGGGGTCTTGGGCCCGACGGATTCGACGGAGGCGGCCTTGGAGTCATTGGTCAGCAGAGACACTGCGGTACCAGCGACACTAGAGGTCTCCGTGGCACCCTCGACGCTGCCGGCGACAGCCTTACCCTTCTTGTCCTTGTTCTGATCGGGCAGCAGACCCGCCTTGGGATCACGGAGGCCGAGGTTCTTGACAATACCGGCGTTGGCCACAGGACGACCACCCATGGCGCGGAAGCCGAAGCCCACGGCGGCGGTCGGAGGGATATCACCCTTCAGCACGCCGTCGATGCTCAGGTAACTTAGGTGCTCTCCCAGACCACCACAGCCGCAGGTAGGGCACAGGATGGTCTTGCACTCGTCCAGCTCGTCCACAACGTGGGGGTACAGCTCGGCAGGAGGGATTCGTCTGCCGTAGCGGTCGCTGAGGGCGGTGTCGACGGCCTTCTCGTGCTGGCGCAGGATCGTGTCCAACTGGTCGGACGTGTAGGAGGCTTTCAGAGAGGGGGTCATCTCGTTGAGAGGGCTGAGCTTATCCTGATGGGCGGTAGCACCGCGGACGGGAGGGTTCAGCTGCTGCGAAAAGATCTCGCCAATCTCGTCGAAGTGCTCCTGGATCGTCTGTCAGCGCGAGTGCGCGTGGAGAGAGAGGAAGAGGAGCATGGGTAATTAAATAAGTAAAGAGGGGGAGGTGGGGGGGCGAGTCCATTGGTTTGTGAACAAATCACACACCTGATTGCCATCTTTGATGGACTCGAAGAGGCGTGCCTCGATCTCATGACTGCAACGGTACATCCAGCCGAGTTTAGAGCGGCATCCACACTTGTCGCAACGCAACGTGTCGTCGTACTGTCCACGCCTTGTCAGCAAAGTGATTCGTATTTACATGTGGACGGAAAAGATCGCGGCTGAGTCTCGTATACTTACCACGCGCGTGGACGAGAGGGAGAAGCACTTTTCATGCATTGACGAGAGGATTCTAGGGACGAATTGCGGTCGATCAATACTTTGGTCAGGCCAGATTCCTTCTGCTGGAATAGGGCGGTTGCCGATCATGCCAGTTGGCGGAGGGTAAGAGTCCTCTTTATCATCAATCTCATTGCCAGATGTTGTAGCAGGCAGGCTGTTGAGATCAAAGCCTGGTGGGGGATGGAAGTCCTGGCGGGCAGGGCCAGGGGGAGGAGCTGAAGGCACCTGAGGCTGTCCCTGAGAGACTTCCTGGTCTGTCTTGTTGTAGTCTTGAGCCATATCATCAACTAGGGTCTGCTGAGATGGAGGTTCAGGTGAAGGGCTGCGGCGGAGGCGAGCAAAACGATGAAATAGACGCATTGGGAAGGGGGTCATTGCTGTAGTCAACAGATGAAAGAAAGGGTGAGTATTTGATGTCTTGGTCAGGTTGGGAGTGGAGGCCTGTTGTGGTGGGCTTCCTGGCTGTTGTTGACGAACTGCAAGGGATCTTGAGTTCCATGTGAGATGTTATAGGATGAGTGAGGTCGACTGCTGAATTGACCAGTGGTCATGGTGCTTGGTAGGGTGAAAGCTGCTGTATTTTGTTGTTGTGGGCTGGATTTTGGTAATGTGCCACTTTTTGTTTGGCAGGATAAAAGCTAGCAATGAATGAATAAATAATCGATGAAAATTCAGTGAGTTGGCTAATAGAAAGACAGTAGCTACTAAGTGAAGGAGAGAGCTTCACTGATCAACCAGCAAACTCGTTGCTACAGCTGCCCAGATCTGTGACCAGATTCGTGTGCAGAGCGAAGCATCACATGAATGACTTGTGTTTTCCTTCCCTGCAACTAAATCAAAGTTAAGGAACCAAAAGGTTATTGTTGTCTATTACTCCCATAATCTTGAAAGCAAAATAGCATCCCGCTAGATTATCACTGTTTCAAGATCCCTAGCTGTAATATGTAATATCTTTACACAATGATTGAAGCTGAACGGACTTTCCCAGGCCAAGTTCTGGCCCAATTTGTGTCCACATGTTTAGTGTTCACCATACTTTGCAGTAACAGACATTTCGTTTTGGGGGATATGGGAACCTTCTGACTGTGTTACTAGAAAGGGCGCCCTCATACAAGCAAGTGGCTTTGGCAACAAGCACGGCATGATGTCGGATTTGCCAGGTTCGGAGAGCAACAACAGCCTCTGGTGCTGGCTGAGCCCACAGAAAAAGGCACTCTCCCCTTCAGAAGTTCTATCTGTCAACCGAAATTTCAAGTCATTACCAGCCAGCTCGCTTCTTTTCAATGAACAAATAAATCTGCTGACTTCAAGCAGACAACAGGCCTGGCCCATCTAAATTCAACACAGAGTGAGAGAATTTGTCAACACAGAGAGGGGCGTAGAGCGTATGATGGCAGGATGGCTCAAATTGAATGAGGCAGCTGGCAGGAATCCAGTTCATCATTACAAGAAATGTAGGACAACCAGAGTGCCATTCCAAGCTCATGGTCCAGGATATGGACAATCTGAAAAGGGGGGTTGTTTTCAGAGGGAGAAGAGAGGAATAGGAATTTGCTCTTCATCATGATTAACAAGCACATGGGCGAATATCCCTAGGCAGGCAGTCGTGATAGAAAGAGTTGGTTATTCAAGCAGTACTGTTGAGTCTGCATCCTACCCAGACTCCTCACATTGTAGTATGGACAGGCCAGCAGCTTTTGACCCGAGACTTACGAATTTCACGAACATCGAGGCATGCTGCGTTGTGCGGCTGGAACTGATGACGACCAGCAGACGATGAGGATAATTGGCCCATCTAGCGGGCGAGACTGCAAGCGAGCACATTCTAGCAACGTCCCTCGGCACGCCATGGTTTGGTAAGCTTGTAGAAGGGATGAGGTACCTTTTGGATGCTTGCCAAATTGCCGTCATGCGAAGTTGGTCCGAGGTTAAATTTCGGCCAGAATGTATGGATGGTTGTGGTGTAAGCCACAGGGTACGGCTATATGATGTTAACCCATGACCTTTCTTCTGGGCGAAAAGGCCACTAAATAGCTACATTTTCATGTACTGCACTATCACTCATGCAAAGACGAAGAGATGATATTAGGCGCCAGTAAGCAGCCAGCGCGTTGCTCCAGCGCCTAGCTGCGTCTCCACCCGACCCCAACTCTACTGGGGTAAAGTCCAACCTCCCCGATTCCGTTCTGGACCTTGCCGTGTCTCTTCCCCCTCTCATGTATCGCAAATCGAGAACCCCTTTTACTTACACAGGGGCCACCGCAATCGTTCTACAATCGACTGCTGCAGCTGGTGAGTTCAGGTGTTCCTCTTGTCCTCGGTGTCTAGATCCTATACAGCGCCAGGAACCCTCCCAAAATACATCCATAGGTCGAGGCCAATGGCTCCACACTTTGTAAACAAACTTAGCTGCAGGCGCCCACTTACCCTGCAGCAACCCCAGCCTCCTCCTCCTGTCAACGCGGCTGGGGGAGAAAAGACGTATCCGGGCAACTCTCTTTCTGCGCAAAATTGCACCAAGATTTCCACTGACATAACCTGTCATTCCTAGCTCTCCGTCTGCTCCTACTCGTCCTCGTCGGCATCGACCTCCGGAATCGAACTTGTGCCCACGATGTCTGTCAAGTTCGAACGAGACACCTTCAAGCAGTCAGAAGGCGCCGCCGGCGTTGCTGGGCCCGCCCTCTCTGCTGTCGCTGATGCTCGTCAGCATCTGCTTGGGAGGGATGGTCCTCCCCTGCCTGGGACGACTGGCAAGCACCCCATATCCGAAAAGATTGGCACTGCCATTACTGGCGGCAAGCAGAATGCGGGCACCAAGGGTTACCTTGCTGTACGCCGTTCCCCTACACCGTCAAGCCGCAGCGTCACGTTGTGTCTCGACCGATGATGCCCTATGGCTGCAAGGTCGCGTCGTGCGACCGTACTTCACCAAGTGAACACGATGCTAACAGGGTGCTTTCTGGCGCAGGCCTATATCAAGCAGCTCGAAGAGAACCCGATGCGGACCAAGATGTTGACCGCCGGCACTCTGGCCGGCGCACAAGAGTTCATTGCATCGTGGCTGGCAAAGGATCGTAATAAGAACGGCAACTACTTCACCTCGCGTGTGCCTAAGATGGCCGCATATGGTGCTTTTGTCAGCGCCCCTCTCGGCTCTCTCTTGATCTGGCTCCTGCAGAAGGTCTTTGCGGGCCGTACAAGCCTGCGCGCCAAAATTCTACAGATTCTCGCTAGCAACCTCGTGGTAAGTATCTTATTCGGGTCTCTCTTGTCGTTGCTGAGGTGGGCTTGATAGCTGACACCGTATCCAGATCGCACCCATCCAGAACTCTGTGTATCTGGTTGCCATGGCCATCATTGCTGGCGCGAGAACGTATCATCAGGTGCGGGCAACCGTTCGCGTTGGCTTTTGGAAAGTCATGCGCGTGAGCTGGATCACGTCGCCCATCTGCCTGGCCTTTGCGCAGAAGTTCCTGCCCGAGAACACCTGGGTGCCATTCTTCAACCTCGTGTCGTTTGTCATTGGTACCTACATCAACACCGTCACCAAGAGGAAGCGCCTCGCGGCTCTGCGCAAGAAGCACTTTGGTGACCAGGGCGGTAGGCCAGGATCTATTTCAGGCGGTCCCCCGCACTCAGACGACTACCCTCCCATTGGGCCCAACCCACCTTACTAGGTGGACGTTGTGGTGTGGTGTGAGATAGATCGACACAACGCGAAGTGGTTTGGTCATTTGGTGTAGTGCTCTTTACCGTAAAAGCAGTTTTGCGTTGTGCTGGGGTTTCTCGTCTTGGTGGTTTGTGGCATTGGATACCACAAGAGTGTGCACGGGTTTTGGTGGTATAATGAGGGGATATATTCACGACGGGATGAAAATATCTGATCACGCTATGGTTGATGATTTTTTCTTTCTTTCTTCTTCATCTGTCCTAGCAGTACATGTCCCTCGCCCTTTGTAGCAGATAGTAGGCACATAAGAAAATAGCGTTTTCGTATCTGTCCAGGCTAAAAGCAATGTTGGTTTCCTGAGTGAGCTGAACGGTTTACGCGTCTACCTAGGGAAGAAAATTGAGCGACACCTGAAAGTGAAAGGCACGTTTGCTTACCTAATGTCCCGCCGTGCCCGCTTACCATTTTTGCTCAGTCTCTGTCTTTCTAGCGCCACACCGCCCTGACTCGCCTCCGTGGCCCCTAACCGATAAGCCTAAAATTTTCTGCTTGTCGCAACTTCTCGCCTTCTCTCTTCTGACAAAACCCAACCCACCCACCCCATCTCTCTCTTCCTTCTTTTCTCCTTCATCACATCGCCATCAACCACTCTCCCCTTTCCACAAGGCACACGTCTATTCGATTTGACCATAATCTTCTCGCGGTCACTTCTGCCGTGATCTCTTGCTTGGACTGATTGATTGCGACGCCCTCCAGCTCCTTCGTCCTCCCAGCCCCCCGAGACGGAACTTTCGACAGCAACGTTATCATCGCAACAAGCACCCTACAGCATCAAGATGTCTTACGGCGGTGGTGGATACGGCTCCCGCGGCGGCGGCGGATACTCAAATGGCTATGATCGTGGTAGCAGCAACGGCTATGGCGGAGGCGGTGGTGGTTACGGAGGGTATGTTGTTTCTAACTCCTTGCCCACTTGTTTCGCAATCTCTTGCATCGTGCAACATCGCACTTGTGGTCTCTTCCTATCTTCAAACCACTCCATCTCGAAACCTGCTTTGACTGTGTGCATACTGACAAACATTTCTAACAGCGGCTCCAACGGCTACGGTGGAGGTGGAGGTGGCTATGGCGGCGGTGGCTACGGCGGCGGCGGCGGCGATCGCATGTCCAACCTGGGCGCGGGCCTGCAGAAGCAAAACTGGGGTATGCATTCATAAATCTACCGTACAGGCGCAGTCTGGAAGGGCGATAATGCTAACTTTATTCTGGCAGATATGAACTCTCTTCCCAAGTTCGAGAAGTCTTTCTACAAAGAGCACCCCGAGGTCGCTGCCCGGTCTTCCGCCGAGGTCGAAAAGTTCCGAAGAGACCACTCCATCGCCATCCATGGCAACGACGTTCCCAAGCCTGTTGAGACGTTTGACGAGGCCGGGTTCCCGAGATACGTTATGGACGAGGTCAAGGCCCAGGGATTCCCCGCGCCCACTGCTATTCAGTCGCAAGGTTGGCCCATGGCCCTCTCTGGTCGTGATGTCGTCGGTATTGCTGAGACGGGTTCGGGCAAGACACTTACCTATTGTCTTCCTGCCATCGTTCACATCAACGCCCAGCCTCTCTTGGCTCCCGGCGATGGTCCTATCGTCCTGGTCCTCGCCCCCACCCGAGAGTTGGCCGTTCAGATCCAGCAGGAGATGAGCAAATTCGGCAAGTCCTCCCGCATTCGCAACACCTGCGTCTACGGTGGTGTGCCAAAGGGCCCTCAGATTCGTGACCTCTCCCGCGGCGTGGAAGTCTGCATTGCGACCCCTGGTCGTCTGATCGATATGCTCGAGGCTGGAAAGACCAACCTGCGCCGTGTCACGTACCTGGTGCTTGACGAGGCAGACCGCATGCTGGATATGGGTTTTGAGCCCCAGATCCGCAAGATTATCAGCCAGATCCGGCCTGATCGTCAAACTCTCATGTGGTCTGCCACCTGGCCCAAGGAGGTCCGCGCCCTCGCCAAGGACTTCCTTAACGACTTCATTCAGGTGAACATTGGTTCCATGGACCTCTCTGCCAACCACCGTATCACCCAGATTGTCGAGGTTTGCAACGAGTCTGAGAAGCGTGACAAGATGATTCGTCATCTGGAGAAGATCATGGACGACAAGGATAACAAGATCCTCATCTTCACTGGCACGAAGCGTGTCGCCGATGAGATCACTCGTTTCCTCCGCCAGGACGGCTGGCCTGCACTGTCCATTCACGGTGACAAGCAGCAGAACGAGCGTGACTGGGTTCTCGACCAGTTTAAGACTGGCAAGAGCCCTATCATGGTGGCTACTGACGTGGCTTCCCGTGGTATTGGTATGTATCACCACCTATCCGCCCCCCTCTCCCCCCCTTCCCCCAACCCCAATTTAGCAGCTTCCAGCATCGCTACGTGCCTTGCTTTACTCTGGTGTACAGGGGCTCTCTTGATCGCGCGAATTGCCAGACGTCTTCAGTGTCTATTTGGTCTCTCTGAGAGGAGTCTTGGGTTTCACGATTGTGGCAAACTCCAGGCTCACTATGCTGCACTCGTGCATCTTCTCTTGTACCTGTCCGGGTGCTATGGCACAGGCGTAGAGCCGGCACCTCTTGGTCCTGGTCAGGTTGTCTCCAAGATTCCCGATGCCCGAGGACCCGGAGCCAGGGACATTCCAAACGGCATTCATATTCGCAAGGGTAGCCCTCCTGCTAAGGAGAAAGAGTACCGAGGAAAGCATGAAACATACTTAGATGTCACATGCCACCTGTCCATGCTGGGACGTTGCTATACCCTCTCGGCTTCCGCCTGCTAACCTATGCTCGTTCAAGATGTGCGCAACATTACTCATGTGCTCAACCTTGACTACCCGAACAACTCGGAGGATTATATCCACCGTATTGGTCGTACTGGTCGTGCTGGCCAGAAGGGTACCGCCATTACCTTCTTTACCACTGACAGTAAGTACCTCGCCCCCCGGACGGATTATCAACCCTCGATCGTCTTACTAAAGCATTTGTATCTAGATTCCAAGCAGGCTCGTGACCTTGTTAGCGTGCTCCAGGAGGCCAAGCAGCAGATCGACCCTCGCCTAGCTGAGATGGCTCGCTACGGCGGCGGCGGCGGCGGCGGCGGCGGCCGTTACGGTGGCTACAGAGGCCGCGGTGGCCATGGGCGTGGCGGCGGTGGCTATAGGGGTAAGTCTACGACCTTGCAAAACACATAATCTCAGTAGCGTACGGATCTCTAACGTTCTGCAGGAGGCGCCAATGCCATTCCCATGGGCAACAGCCGTTGGTAAACCGTCTCGCCACCTGATGACTGTCTCGACAGTCGACAAAATGGTCATCCCCAGCCTGCTTCTAAGGCCTTTCTAGAATTTCAACGGAGGCATCCGTCCAGCACAGTCACGGCGTTCTTGTAGAATGGTTCAAGGGGGGTTGGTTGTCTAGACGCTGGCACTTTTTTTTTCACTTTTTCTTTTTGCTTTACTAACCCGGTAATTCCAAGTGTATTGTTGTCATTTTCTTTGTCATTACGCGTTGCTGTAAGTAAGTACCTGAAGGAAAGAGGTAAGGAAGGGGTTTTCGGGCTCAAAGAGTTTCGCCCTTCACTTACCCAGGTACCTACGCAGGAAAGATGCGCATGCGCTGTTCTATCTCGAAGGCAAGGGACGAAAAGTTATTGGTCTTTGGTTCGATCTGCTGCGATCAACCGAAATAGAGCTTCGGCTGCAGCAGCCACACTTCTTCTCATGAGCTAGATCACAGCCACCTCCATACCTTTTTGAGGATGGGCATCATTGATAGGACACTGTCAGTTTTGAGACTCGACCTCTATGGTTGAGCCTCCTGGAGTCTGAACTGAGATATCGATCTGAATGATTGAGAGAGAAAGAAGTAAAGGAGGGAGGCAGCAAGAAAATGTAGACTTCAAACAAACATGTGTTTATGAGCCCAGTGTGTGTCTGTGAACGTAACACTCATCCCCATCATATGAAGTCGATACATGCCTCAGCCGCATGAACTCCACTACTGGCGCCAATGCCCCATCAGTACCGAAATAGCAGTCAAATTTCATCCCTGATGACCCACATGTTTTTTTTTTCGTCATCAAAATTCTCCTCGGGACCACGGGCGCCGTCCGAGGCGATTTGTAGGTCCAGGAGGCCAAACGGGACCACCGGATGCACGGTGGCGTATGGACGACCTTCCTCGATAAGTGCATGTCTTTTACATTCTCTCGTCTTAAGGGGGACTCACATCCATCAGCTTTGGTTACTGTCATCTGAAGGCGGAAAGGCACCAAAAAATGGAGAATCTGATTCGGAACTCGACTCCCATGCGCGATTGGGCCACGGCGTAGTCGGGCCTTCTGCCGGGGCTCGAAACATGCAAAATTTATCCCTCGACGAAGAAATGAGGCGGTCTGGCGTGTCGCCTTCTTGTTTCTCGTCGTCGTCATGTCGGTCCCGCTTGGGGGAAGAGGGACGGACCTCGTGTTGAGTGACTATTGATCTACATAACTACTCAGGAAATAAACCCCCTCGAAATATACTTCAGCTGAGCCCTGTACAGCGACTAGTTTGGGGTAGGTATCCAGAAAACACAGGGCAAGATCAGCAGCTGCCATTTTCTCTGTGTTTCAATTGGACAGAGTAAGAGAGAGACAGTCAGACAGAGAGAGCGGGAAAAAAGAAGAAAAGAAAAGTAATACCGCCGACGTGAGCCGACTTCGTATCAGCATGGGCCAGCCTGGCCTTCGCTTCGATAAGGCCCAGCTAATAAATAATTGGCGCTGCGGAAGCTCCCTTTCGTAGATGTGACTTGACTTCCTGCCGAGCGAGCGACCGAGTGGTTCTTCCACTGTCTATCTCGTGTTCTGCGCCTCCTTACATAGGACCTGTGGATCTGTGCTACAGCAAACATATCATCCATCAGGCCTGGAGCAACTTTGTGGTCCTTTCGAGGGCCCTGAGAGGACGACATACAATATAATAATACTCGATTCCCAAACAGCCACCATACAAACACACACTCTCTCTCCTCTCTCTTTCCACCCCTGACGACAAACAAGGCGAGCACACGATTTTCGAGTCATTTCCAATACGCACATAGCCTATTTCGCAGGCGAGGACAACAAACTTCTTTACACACACACAAAGATGAGTGACACAGAGGAGAGCCTATCCCTGTCATCGCCGAGTAGTTCCCGATCATCGTCACCATCCCCGTCCATTGCGACTTCCACGACCAGCACCACCAGCTCAACCAACCCACCAAGAAACGAGACGGTCCTCCAAGGCTTCGAGTGGCACGTTCCAGCCGACAACCAGCACTGGAGGCGGCTAGAGCGCGTCATTCCCACCCTCGCCCAGCTCGGCGTCAGCTCGCTGTGGATCCCACCAGCCTGCAAGGGCTTCGGCCCAGACAGCGTCGGCTACGATATATACGATCTCTACGACCTGGGCGAGTTTGAACAAAAGGGCTGTGTGGCGACCAAGTACGGCACCAAGCAGGAGCTGGCCAGTCTCGCCCATGCGGCCGAGGCACACGGCGTCGGCGTTGTTTTTGACGTCGTCATCTCTCACAAGGCCGGGGCTGATGAGTTTGAGGATGTGAGGGCTGTGAGGGTGGAAAATTTTGGTGAGTGAGAGTCGTTGCACAGGAGCTGCTAGAGTTTCTGTTTCCCTTCCTTCCCTCTCTTCCGTGCCCCCCCCCCCCCCCTCCCGGCCCCCCTTCCAAAAAAGAAACAATGTGATCCTTTTCTCTCTCTTCTCTTGCTCTCGGTTCATGTCTGTTCTTTTTCGTTGGTCAGAAGTGCTCAAGATTTTGCACTCTTAGATCGCAACGCTGAGATTGGTGAATACGAGGCTATTCAGGCGTGGACCAAGTTCGAGTACAAGGCCCGCAACAAGCAGTATAGCTCCTTCACCTGGCACAAAGATCACTTCTCAGGAGTCGACTACGATGAAAGGACAAAGACTGCGGGGGTGGTCCATAGATTCGAAGGCAAGCAGTGGGCGGTAGACGTCGATTCGGAGCGTGGCAATTATGACTACTTGTGAGTTCGGTCGCCCTCTCTGTTCTTGCTCCCTTTTGCGTTCTGACACAACAAATATGTGCTCCTAGAATGTTCGCCAACATTGACCTTGCACACCCTGAAGTTCGACGTGAACTCTTCCACTGGGCCGAGTGGCTGCAAGGGCAGCTTCCCATCCGCGGTCTCCGCCTCGATGCCATCAAGCACATGTCCACGGCGTTCGTCAAAGACTTTGTGAAGCACGCCAAGAAGGTTTGGGGGCAGGAGTGCCTCTTGATGGGTGAGTACTGGGTGCAGGAATCCGACTTTCTCGCCAAGTATGCAGAGGACATGGATTGTGATGTTCAACTATATGATATCCGCTTGGTTCACAATTTCAGAGACCTCTCCTGGGACCCAAGTCCTGATCTTCGGACTGTCTTTGATGGAACTCTGGCAAAGATCAGACCGGACCTGAGCGTTGTAAGTCTCCTTGTTGTAAGCTCACCAGTGCGGCTTTCTGTGCTGACATGTTCCGATCGACGACCCAGACTTTCGTGGTAAACCACGATACCCAGGAGGGCCAGACTTCCGAGACGCTTGTTGCGCCATGGTTCATCCCGTTGGCCTACTCCCTCATTCTCCTCCACATAAAGGGCGGCTTACCCGTTGTCTTCTACGGAGACCTCTATGGCTCCTTTGGACCTTTGGACGAGCGACCTGCCGGTACATACGAGCCAGCAGATCACGGCCGCCGGCTCATACCGAAAATGATGCTCGCCCGTCAGTCGTACGCTTATGGCCCACAATCCGAATACTTGGACGAGCCTGACTGCATCGGCTTTACCCGGCACGGCGACGCTTCTCACTCTGGGCAGGCTGGGCTTGCTGTATTGATGACGTGTCGTGACGAGATGGCGGTGAAGCGGATGTTTGTCGGCATGCATCATGCCGGCGAGCAGTGGACAGATCTGCTGGGCGAGGTGCAAGGTTCGGTCGAGATCGACTCGGACGGTTGGGCTGTATTTGCCGCCGCGCCTAGGCGTGTTTCCGTCTGGGTTGATGTTCGTGCGGTTGGTCGAGCTGAGATTGATTCCTTCACCTTGTGAGTCCGGGGGCCCCAGCTGCGACGCGTTCGTCTTTGAGTGGTCCGCATAGCTTTGCTGACGATTGTTGACAGTGATCATGACATATACGGCTTCGAGAAGCGCAGACCATCGATGCATAATATTGAAGATCTTCCCGGGTTGTCGTTAGTACGGTCAAGGCTCTAGTCCGACGGAGTATCGCCTGCCTTTGACAGTAGGACACGGAACTGGAGGCCCTAGGTTGGGTCTATACATCCTTTTAGATATGTTAGATTGCGCTACACATCGTGGGGCTCGGTGGCAAGGAGTTTCGGAGAGAACTCGGTTTTTGGGGGATTTGTTTTTTCTTGGTTGGCAACAGCATACATAATGTTAATTTCTAATTTCTGCCTCTTCCACGTGAAACCTCTGAAGGTTTTTTTTTCAAGTCATTTCTGAGAATCAAGACATGCTGAATCGACATGTGTCTGTCCGTCAGCTCACGCCGATTGGCATTGGATCTTTGCCCTTCTAGGGTCATGATCTCTGGTACCTGAAACGACCTGCGGTGCTGCATCGTTTTGTCAGGCTCATGCCCAAGTGAATGTCTCGAGAGCGTCGACGAGAGCGTTTCCAACCAACATCGCCTCATATCGGCTTGTGCTTCAGAGAACTTTGGGTTGAAGTGACAGATTATGAAGGTCCCCACGAGAGCAGTGGTTCCTCAACTGTAACCGGGCCCCCACGGTTGACGCTCCAGCATTAGTAGCCAGGACCCAGGCCAACGTTGTTCTCGATGGACCATGCGGAATTTTGTGCACGTGTTTTTTGGGGGCTGGCAAGCATCCGCAGGAAGCTGACCACGAAGAGAGGTTGGCCTCGGCTCTTCTTTTATGAGCGAGAGGGCCGATAGTCTGTTGTAAAAATTGACCAAGAGGTTGGCCTCCTTGATTCTCTCATTCTCCGGAGAAGATCTCTTGAGCCTCAAGCATGAAGCCAGGCGACCAATACTCCCACTCGATGGCCTGCTTGTCGATCCACAGCATGCCCTCGCCGAGGAGGTCCTCTAGTGCTGTCTGGGCTCGCGCACGAGGCCAGTGTAGATTGACCATCAACATGGACACGCTGACGTAGCCCAGGACCTGTACAGCCTCGAGGACTGCGCTCTGGTCCGTGTTTAGCTCCTTGGGGACGGAGCGGATGTACGGCTTGCTGCCGACCTTGATGACGGAGAATGACGAGCCTAAAGGCTTGAGGGTGCCGACAGCTCGGAGTATGTCGTCCCTTTCAACACACGCACATACAAGTCAGCCCACCGTTGTCGACCCTTGGAAAGGCGAAAAAAAAAGGAGAGAGCAGACTCACTCTGTGACCTCCGACGAGCCCTCCATCCGCCCCCTCATGATCCTCTCCCTCACCTTCCTCACCTCGATCAGCCCCCCATTCTCACTCCTCGTCTCGCCGCACACCTCGACCACCCGCACGGCCAGCTCAAAATAAAAATCGTTGACAGACCTGCCCAGCAGCTGGGCCCAGATGGAGCCGCCGCCCGAGCCGCTGTTGCTGCTGGCCAGAGGGTCCACGCCGATGGCGGCGCACATGCGGGCAAACTGGGCGCGGAAACTTGGGTTGGAGCGGATGTCCTTGGCGTGCGTCTGGGCGAACTGCTGGAGCAGGGAGCGGAACACGGAGAGCTGTGTCTCGAGGGCCTGCGCGTTGGTCGAGCGGAGCGTGTTGCCGTGGCTTGCGTACTGGGCCGAGGTGATGCGGCTGCGGTCGAAGGCGGCGAGACCTACGCCTTTGCGCGACATCTTGAGATAGCAGAATTTACTTTGGTAAGATAGACTTTCTAGGGAGCGAAGGCGAATGGAAGAGGGAGAAATAAAAAGAAGAAGAAAAAAGGATGAGCAGCGGAAGTTGGTCAATTACTTGGATACAAGATCAGGAAGAAGATTGGGTGGTGAGTTGCACGTCAGATCGCACATTTAGAGACAAGGCAATATCGACCGAGGCTGGCTCGACCCCCGAGTAGTCTAAGCACATGAGGCACGAGAAACACTCATTTCAAGATCCGCTCAGCAGACCTTAATTAAGTGCTGCTTAGTTGTGAGTGAACAGTGTTGTCCTTTTTTTCTGGTTTTTCTGGTGGCTTTTTTTTTTTTACTTCTTTCCTCTATTCACTCTCTCCAAGCTTGCATTCAACTACCCCAAGATAGTTGCCGTCGTCACCTCAAGTGAGGTTCACCGTTATCGAGATAAGAGTCACGTGTATTGAACTAGTCCTGATTCGGTTAACATCTGACCCGCGCCCACAGTCGAAAATTGTTCTGCCTCACCCACTCGCAACCACCTTCGCAGACCCAAACGAATCTAGTTGACGACCGCACCCCCCCATCACCCATCGACCATCCGACAAATCCCACAGCCATCAATCGCAAACATGGCCGCCCCTCAGATGGTTCAGTGCTTCGGCAAGAAGAGAAACGCGACTGTGCGTATTACCCCTCCACGATGAGAGAAGACACACCCGTACCCTGGACACGAGCGAACGACGTTACTGCCGCGACGACCGATCGCCCGACAGGCAATGGGAAAGAACGTGTATGCTGACTGGACTTGGGATTTTAAAAACAGGCTGTCGCTCAGTGCAAGGCTGGCAAGGGCCTCATCCGTGTCAACGGCCGCCCTCTGCAGCTCGTTGAGCCCGCCATCCTCCGCACCAAGGTACGATTTTCTACGCGAAACAACACATCTCGAAAGGCCCCACAGCCCTTGGAAAGGCTGAAAGCAAAATCATGCAAGGAGAATCGATGGGCGAGGAAGAGGAGGATCTTGATGGGGAGATGAAGTCGTTCCGAAATGGTCTGGGAACAGGACGGCTGACGGTTTTCTTCTCGCAATCCAGGTCTACGAGCCTCTGCTGGTTGTCGGTCTTGACAAGTTCGCCCAACTCGACATCCGTGTCCGCGTGTCCGGTGGTGGTCACACCTCTCAGATCTAGTATGTCGATCCCCATGGAGGTCAGCGTGGAAGTAATTCTCTCTGTCGAGCAATCGAGAGAGAGGCTGATTTCTGCAGCGGCTCTGTTATTCGCCCAAGGCTCAACGGGATGCTAACATGTGTACAGCGCTGTGCGACAAGCCATCTCCAAGGCTCTGATCGCCTAC
Organism: Cryphonectria parasitica EP155; assembly: GCF_011745365.1. Lineage (NCBI taxonomy): Eukaryota > Fungi > Ascomycota > Sordariomycetes > Diaporthales > Cryphonectriaceae > Cryphonectria > Cryphonectria parasitica. Next base: position 3,077,097 of record NW_024468909.1, read on the forward strand.
AACCAGAAGTACAACTCCCAAATTCATGACGAGAGCGAGCGAACAAAGCAGCAAGGCATAACTAACCACCTTTCTCTGCACAGGTTCGTCGATGAGCACACCAAGAACACCCTGAAGACCGCGCTCACTGGTTTCGACCGTACCCTCCTCGTCGCCGACAACCGCCGCTGCGAGCCCAAGAAGTTCGGTGGTCCAGGTGCCCGTGCCAGATTCCAGAAGTCCTACCGTTAAAGCGCCAGCTTCGTTATTCTTTGGGGATGGCGTACCGGCCCGCTGCTGCCACTGCTTCTTTGGCGGTGATGGCGGTGGTGCTACCGGCGTGGGGAAGATGAGGAAGGGAAGGAAGGAAGGCGACGGCGAAACAGCAAAACCTCAAAGGGGGGCGTTGGTGGGACTGCCGTTGTGCTTTTTGTTATACTGGCTCTTCTTTGCGTGTGTACGGATTGGGAGTCAAAATGCGAGGAACACCTAACACGGAAGAGGATAAAAGAAAATGATGGGGAACCTAGTCTTTTTCTAGACCTGCATTTGCATGGCAAGGCCTCGCCGGGCCGAACAATCAAGGAATTTACGGCAAATGAACACGATCAAAAAACAATCTCTCGAGCCCACAAAACATCAATTTGAGCATGATGTGACTATGAGGACCAGGAAGAAAAATGGTCCGCCTTGGGGCTGATGATGTGTGATGTGTTCTCCAAGATATAACAGATCTCTACGACGGCGTCCTCTACAGCAAAGGAATGAGCAGCGTGTAAGGCAATAATATACAAACGCACTGGGCTCTAATGCTTTATAGTATGCAGTACTGGTATGGATTGATTGGTATACCTCGCAAATTCAACGCCTTGGCGCCTTTGCTCCGTCTCCTCTCTGCTTCATGTTTTACATCGTCTCTTCTTCATTCTAATCTCGTTATGTTGGACAAAACCCCTTTCCCAATTCATAGTGCAAGTTCTTCATCTCAGGTTGTCGCTCATGCGTGAAAAGAAAATATGGAAAAACAGACCCGACATAACTACGATGCATGTAACACCAACATGAATAGAAACCCAACATTATAGCCACTGGCCTTTTCTCACCCCTCTCTCCGTCTTTTCCGGCTGCTCCCCTGATCTGGGCCTCAATGAAAAGACACCAGCCCAACCTCCCGCCCCGTATCATCCAGGTCAACAATCACAGGGCGATACTCATCGTCGTCATCGTCGTCGTCCTCCTCCTCGTTATACCCCATACCCTCCATCACCCCGTCGCCGTCGTCCTTCTTCCTGACATAGTCTGTCCTCAGGTCCCAGCCGAGCCGCCAGAGCCAGGCCTCAAGCTCCACAAAGGCCCGGCCCAGGTCACCAAGCCCACTGGCGGCGACACCGTGCTGCTGACCCCCGCGGGGCAGGTCGAGGAGCATCTCGTTCATGCGCCGCTTGTACAGCGTCAATGCGTCCCTCAGCTGCCTCTTCTTTCCAGGGATGATGTCCAGGATGCTCGTCGAGCCGCCGTTGCCGCCACTGCCGCCATACTCGCCGTCGGCAAGGTTTCTGGCGGGGTCGCTGCTGGCGCCGCCGGCGATATACCTCTCGTCGTAGACCAGCTGCGCGTGCAGGGTGGTGAGGAAGGAGAGGGCGAGCGGCGGGCGGAGGAGGACGAGCTGGTGGGCGCGGAGCACAATCTTGAGCACGAGGTGCCACCACTGCTCGACGCAGGCGAGGTTGGAGAGGTGCAGGCCCGCGAGGAAGGTGAGCTGCATCTCGCCTACCAGGTCGGCCGAGTCGACACCCGTCCCAGGCGTGTCGAGGAGGCGGAGGATGTCGTGGGATGTGTCTGGAGGACCGGCGGCGGCGGCGGTATCATCGTCATGGCCGCCGCCTTGCAGCACAGCGTGTAGGTCAACATCGCCCTCTGGGAAGAGAAAGTTCAGTTCGCCGCTGCCGGTGATGGTCTGGTAGGTCTGCGTGGTCTTGGTCTGCGGGAAGCCCGAGTCGCCGGCGGCGGTGTCGGACGTGTCGACGAGCCACTCGTCTACGCCGTGCCTTCCTGTGACCCTGGCGAGGAGCCTCTCGCTGATGCACGCGGTCAGCCGCCGCCAGAGCTGTGCGTCGTCATCCCTTCCTGCTCCTCCTGCTCCTCCTCCTCCTCCTTCTCCAAAGCCGTAGGGCGTGAGCTGCGGGTACAGGCTGGCTACATTGTCCCTGTGGTCGCGCGCCTCGAAGCTGCTCGCCGGGTCAACCAGCACCTCGTTGAACTTGTCCCACTGCTTAACTCTCACGCGTGCTCTGTCCCCAGCAGCGACAAACCAGTACCCGCACCGCGACATGGCCTCCGGTGCCGATACCCAGAGGAAGTGGGTCCCTGTCGGGATGTCACGTATGCCCTGGAACCCTCCTGACGCGCCGATCCCAATGGCCTTGCTGTCGCAGCCCACCGTCGAGTTGGGCGGGAGATCGAGAATGAGGAAGACATCGCCGTTGGGAAGGAATGGTGGCAGCGGCACTTTGGCCTCTTTGTTGTTGTCACTGCTGGTATCCTGGTCGCTTTCCAGAGGTGGCATCTCTGGGTCGTCGTCATCGGCATCAGGCGCCTGCGTACCTGGTCGCTGTGATGGTGATGATCTTGGAGGAGGGTCCATCGCCCTGTGGACCCTGAGGGACCCCAGAGGAAAAGTTCCCACGACGGGGATGGAGACGTGGGATCTCAGCGAGATCTCGTCGGTGGAAGGTGTGTTGGAGCTGGCCCTGCTGAGCTCGGGGACGCTGGAGCTGCCGCTCAAGGCTGGAGATTCGATTCTGTCCAGATAAATGGTGGGGGAGGAAGAATCTTCGGGTTGTCGGGTCGTGGCGGATGGTAGATCAGAGCTCGTGTCTTCTTGACTCGCTGGGCCGCCAGCCGAAGCCATAGTTGTTGATGCGGATTCTCAAGAGAGAAAAAGCAAGCAAGACAGTGAAAAAAGGAAGAATGAAAGATGAAGAGAGCTCAAGTTGTGCGTGTGCGTGCGTGTGCTTGCGTGCGCTCACAAAATCATCTACTGAGTAAGGGGAAATTCAATACAGCAAGACGTAAAACATGTGCTTACTATGATACAATCAAGAGTAACGAATGTGTAATTTTCTATCAACTTTGGAGTACTGTTATGAGTCAAGATGTTTTGTCGAGTCAATAAGAGCAATCTCATGTAGACAGAGGGCGTAATCAGTCGCCTTGGTTCTTCCTCTTGTTGGAAGCTCGTTTCACGCCAGGTCTTTTGGGAGCGAAACTTGATGCTGTCGCCATTCTTTGGGAGAGGGGGGGGGGGCTACGTCATCTCCTCCGGAGCCTTGTGCCGTATTACCGCCGCATCTCAACCAGAGCGTGTCTTTCTGTTGCACTGCCTTCCTCGCTGAACTGAACCATGGTCCAGGAAAATCATAAATGAGGATACTCAAGAGGTGATTTAAATAAAATATTTATAAAAAGGAAACTTTTGAATCATCTATCAGTATTTCACTAGGACTGCTTCATCCTCAGTCTATTGAAGTTCTCAACATATATTTTGAGCGAATACTGCCACACGATATTTGCTCAAGTACTGCATACCTCTTCCTATAATTACCACCTCGTTCTCGGTCACGGAAGCCAATACGAACACAATACATACCTCGTGCTCGATTAATGATTTATCCATTTTTGACCTGGTGTGAACAGTCGCCAGCTCGTTATCTCAGGCGATGCCCGCCCTATTCGATGATGATAATGATAAATATAGATAAAGGAGAGAGAGAAAAGGGAGAGGAAAGGGGGCGGGGGGGGCAATTGCTTTTGCGCACACCAAAAGCAAAAAGAGTAAAAACAAGGTACACATGCATAAGGCATGGTCTAGAGCAGGACACTGCGCCTACGCTGCAACCTCAGGCCAGGGCATCTGGTGCCATGCCCGTTCCAAATAAGCATTTGCTGCTCGTCACTTGACCTTTTCACCCCTCTTTTTTCCTATTCTTGAAAGTTTAAGAATGGGGGGCACGACGTGGCCTTAGAACCAACGGGCAAACCCCACAATCGTGTCATACTATGTACATAGTAGTTGAACGGATTGGTGGATGGATGATGTTGCAATGGGATTATTCTTTTTTGCTGGTGTGTGCTGTGTACACCACACCACACCATGTACCATTTGCTACCCTGCTCGACAACTGTATTTCTGCCCGAATGTTACCTACTTACTCAGAGTACATAGTAAGTATACTTGAGGTACTCATCGTGAATAGGGTCACCTGACAGTTTCTTCCAGTTCCCGAATATAGACGATGCTCTCTGTATGAAAGCTGATGCCACGCGGCCGTTCTGTATTGGCGGGCGGTGAGTGAGCAAAGGAGTGTGTAAGTGCTGTATTTACTTGCTGTATGTACGTGGCCGAAAGAAGTTACCATGGGCATCGTAGGGAAAGAAGAAGAAAAGAACATCGAATAAGAAAATATTCAGCTCATCTGAAGCCGCGCATGTCTTAAAGAAAGGAGTGGAAGGGAAAAGTAAGTTGTTTGACTTACACTTTTAGTACCCAACGCACTGTTTCACCAACTCAACCCCCCAACCCCCGGCCCCTGTCCACTTACACGTCTCAACCCTGCTGGGGCTGGCGTCGATCAGCGACGCGAGAGGGTAACGAGACCCCTGGCCTGACTTACAGTAGATCGTGGAAATGACTTGCAGCCCCTGTGCTTTCCCACCCTTCTGTTCTGTCATTTCTCACAAATCTTTTTCTTGAACATCACTTACTATAGTACTTCTTCAGCCTCAGCCCCCGGCTCTTTTTAATGATCCCAGCTGCCAAAGAGAAAGGTTCGGAAAATTCAACCAGCAAGAACGCCCAAAAAAAATATAAGCAAGGGTCAGAGGAATGGGCCGATTGGTGATAAGGAGGGAAAGAAGCAACAACAAAAATAAAGAAAAAGGAAGAAAAAAAAAGGAAAGAACGATGAAGGGTGCCCAACAACATCCTAGGTTGCCCAACATGCCTCTTACGCACCACCCCTCCCCCCCCCCGGGTGGCTCCTTCTTCGTCTCTTCTTCTTTCCGTCTTATAAATAAGGAAGCACTTATTTATGGATCATCACTTTGCTTGCATTGCCTGCCTGCCTGCCCGACTGCCACGCCTACCTGCAGGCATATATGCATGCCTGCCCTCAAACCGCGAAAACAAACGAGAGAGACGAGCAGAAGCAACTTGGAATGACAGAAGACCCCCCCTGGCCCTGACCATCCCTGGCCGCCTATGGGTACAGTGCGGACGCGCACCCGGGAGCTCGATGTCGTGGTACATACCATAGTACATACTTCAGACCCTTATTTCCCCCCCCCCCTCCCTCGCAGTACATGGTACATACATATTCAGCTGACAGGTCACGGTGGACAAGAAGTAGGCAGATGCTGGCCAAGTACGTATCTTGTACGCATTCGTCACCATGATGGGAGCAAAAAGAGTACGTGGCGGACACGGGAAGAAAAAGGAAAGGGGTTTCTTGCTTCTCATTCCCCTCTCTTATCCAGATGATAAAATGCTGGCCGAGCAAGAGTGCGAACCTACGCCGCCTCTCCGCCCCAGCCCCTTATCCGTTACCACGCCGGAACTCAAGCCTTCTCCCCCCTTCCCCGGGGTTAGGCGTGCTAGGCCTGCATAGCTCACAACAGGGCAGCAATTCTCTCATCCTTGTTGCACCTGGCGCAGACAGAGAGAAGGACAGAAAGAGACAGAGACAGAGACATGCGATCCTCCAAGGTATGGGTTCGGGATGAGCGGGTCCACTGGCGGGTGGGCGGGCGGCTCGCGGCATCACACAGTGACCCCTTCTTCGGATCTGAACAGGAAGAAGGGGTTAAATGGTGGGAGAGAAAGAAAGAAGAAGAGAGGCATACTGACCACAAGAAGCTTCCTCTTATGAATGCGCCACTCCTGCGTGCTCGATTCGATTTCTCCGGCTCCATGGTACGAGGCAAGCTGCGAGGACGAGCAGGATATGATTTTGGGAGTGGCGAGAAGTTTGTTCTGCTCGCGGAATCTGAGTATCATTCGTCCCCGTCCCCGCTCTCCTCCAATTGTTTCGCAAGTCTCGGTGTGCGACAGGATCTCTGGGGTCTCTGAGGCTTGATGATGATGGGCGAGATGAGTTCAGGTCGCTCAACTCCAGGACTGAAGACATAGACGCAGTATCACCGTTTCCCATCCTCTCGCCTCAGTTCTTGAAGCTGTAAGGCTGAATAGCTATCATCTGCCAAGAGCGGCGGGGTCGTGTCCAGGAGAGGAAAAGGGAGCCGTGAGGACGCCACGCACAAGGTCCCTGGATTTTCTTGTCCCACCTCCCGCGGCCAGCGATTCAACAAGCCTTCCCACTCTGACCTAGCATCAACAAATTGGATCTCGTGAGGCTAACGACCAAATAGAGACCGGGGTGGGGGGAGTGCGGTCTGGTCTGGCCCATCCTACGGTCTTAGCAGGACCACCACACACATCTAACCAATTACCCATCCATATCGGACGGAGAAAATCAACGCTGAGAGGTTGGGCTCTAACGCAGCCACAACAGCCATACGAGCCACTCAGTGTCAGTTTTCCAAACGAACCAGGCAGAGCGCCCGAAGCCGACAGCGCGCACCTGCAGGCTCCGCTTTAGCCTGAGGACAACGACGTGGCACCCCAGGTTAGAAAGATCTGCGAAGGCGGGAAGAGAGAAAGAGAGAGAGAGAAAGAGAGAGAGAGAGAGAGAGAGAGAGAGAGAGAGAACAAGAAGAAACTAAGAGAATGACGTGCCTTAGCCCTTCTTTCTCGTGCCATCATACCCAAGAAGAGGTCCCGACACGGGGCGCCATCATGCATGCCACGCGCCTCACCTCGAAACTTACTAGTAGGCTCGTTGTAACCCTTTCCCCGTGGGCCTCTCAAGATGAAGATCAACGAAAGAAACAGAAAAAAACACTGTTGACGGGCAGCAGGGACTATCAGCCGCACAGTAAGTGACGTCCCCAGACTACATTATAAAACAATCCAGGTGGCACAGCAGCAGCGGCATGCGAAAGGCCTACGCGATACTGAATCATACCTGTGCAAGGGGCAGGGAGTCCTTCCGAACTGTTTATTTCCTTTCCTTTATCTTTTGCCTTCGAGTACTGTACTGTACTGTCCCATATGAGTCCCTCCCTTTACTTCCTCCCTTCTTTTCTTCCCCTCCAAACAGATCCCTCCAAGACCCGGGAAGCTGTGGGGAGTTTTTGGCCCCCCGGAATGGCCGCCGGCCGGGAACCCGAGGTATGGACAAAGTATTTATCATGTCGAGAGGAGGGGGGGTGTAGGTAGTAGCAGTCTTGAAGTTGTTCTTTTCTCTCCCCGCACACACGAGGTGGAACAGGCACAGGTGTTCTAATAAGGGAAAAAGAAAGAAAAAGACACAGAAATGGAAAAAGCACAATCAACGTTACCGCTCGCCCCTCTACTTCCCTCTCCTCCTTACTCAAACTGAGGGCCGTCGATTGTCGCGAGATGCGAGATGTCGGTACTGAAGAGTGGGGAACGGACAACGAAGCACACACATACACAAAACATACACATACACACACGCACACGCACACCCTGCATCCTCCCGGCCCCCGAGGGACCGAAACCACACCCACCACCGAATTTTTTGACTCTGGTTCTTTTCCTTCTTTCTTTTCTTCCTTTCTCAACTCTCACTCGACCTCTTGGCGACAGCGACCCGCCGGATTTTCCCCTTCCAACCACCATTACTACGCAGTAAGCAGGGGAGGAGGAAGAAGAAGCATAAGAACAATTTATGGACAGGGGTGGTGAATTAACGGCAGCGGCAAGTGAGGGAAGTGGTTATTAGCAGAAGCCAGCTGAACTTCAACCAGCTCCGGCTCCATAGTTTCACACTCTACCAGAAACGCCCAAGACAAAAAGCAAAGGCAGCAAGAGCACACCAAACACAACAGGGACAAGTGCGCCCCTCCACCCCTTTCAGCCAGCATGGAAGAGGGAAAATTCCCGATGGTGTGTGACACAAAAGAGCTTCTAGCGTTCGAAAGAGAAAAGAGGAAGAAAAAGAAGCAGAGAATAGAAGAAAAAGAGGGGCAGGAGGGGGGATCGAGGGGGCCGTCATCAACGTACCGACCACAAGCCACACGCAGGTAAACCAGGAAGTAGATTATGTAGTGAGAGCAATGAATTCATACACATATACACTACTATAATCAAGACCACACAATCTACTATAGTACTTATCCTACCGAGCCAGCCTGCCAGCCTACCTTCTTCTTCCTCTTTGTGAACCCGAATGTCCATCTCAATCCCCCCCTTGTCTCTCTCTAGCTCTAACTCCCTGTGGGAAAAGAAAAGAAAAAAGACAGGCCCCCAAAATGGGGCCCCTCCCCCTCTCCCCTCATCCCCATCCATGCCTGTGCGCCATCCCCCCTTCCTCTCAACCCCAGAAACAGGCCCCCCCCCCCATGCAGGTCAATGTTCCGTAGTAGTACGATGCATACCATCACGTCTAGTACACGCACACGCACGCACCACACACACCACTCCACCTCCACACCTCCACCTCCGACGACTGACAGGTCAACATGCAGCACGAGGACTCGAGACTCCACAACCACGGATGATTAATCATCATAGGCTCCCGCCTCTTTTTTTTTGGGGGGGGGGGGGGAGGACCCAACGTCAACTCAAAAGGCCATGCAAGTGTACATACTACTATTGTACCATGTATGCAGGTCGGGTGGTGTGGCAGCAACGGCGCTGCCAGCCACCATTTTCGCCCCCTCTATTCATTGCCTCACCAATCATTACGAGAGAGACAAGATGAAGGAGCAGGAAAATACAAGTGGGGAAGGGAAAAAAAAGTGAGCATTGAAAAACATCATCAGTGTGTGTTGTCATGTTTGCCTGCCTGACTCCGGTATGATACATTGCTGTACTGCGCGCGTCTTTTCCGTTGCCTTGCCCCACGCCCCGCCCACCATATAGCAGTAAACCAGGACCTCCAAACTTCGCAGCAAGCATCATCATTCACCGCAGACCGAAACCGACCCCTTTGCCACCCCCCAACAAAAACTGTACTTTGGGCACTATCAAAAACTTTGCTTGGACCGAAACGCCCCGACCAACGTTCGTATGCTCCAATGGCCCTGACCGTCCCCGACGAACAAGAAAAATAAACAAGTAAAAACAGAAGAGAAGGGGAAAAGTGATGACACACAAGACAAAAAGCCCCACCCTTTCTTTTGCTGTCCGTCATCACCTGCATAAACAAGCGCTGCCACTCAGTAGTTATGTTCCGTGTGCCCTGAGCAAGCCCGTTGACCTCTGAAATCTTGGTATATTGCTGGTGAATGAGAAAAGGGAAGAGCATCAACGACGACGTGTGCCGGCCTGCTTCTTGCTCTTGCTCCGTCACATCGACGAGTGGATCTCTGCCAAGCACGCGCCGCCCATTTTACAGCCAGTCACTAGGCCGCATCGTCATGAGACTACGCACGGCTCCCCAGCAGACTCTTCGTTTGATAATCTGCATGGTAACAAATGCGAAGTATCTCATTCCAGATACAGTCAACCAAGTCTCCAATCGTCAAAATCTTCTACGATTGAAAAATTGGAGGTTTTGGCTCTTTAATGGGCTTGACCACCGGTAGCTGATACGACGCGTTAGTCACCGACGCGTTAATCATGGCGCGCGACGCGTTGGACGAAACCAGAGCATGATTACTCACGTTGGCCGTAGACCTGCTGATGCGATTGGGCGTAGGGTGATGTTGGAAAGCCGCTGGCGGGTATATAGTTGCTCGAGTAGTCACCGCCCATGGAAACGCTGCTTGGCTGGGTGTAGTTGCCAGGCTGGTATCCCAGAGGAGGCAGGCGGTGGGTAGGCGCGGGCGTATACGAATTCACGGAGCCCTGTTGAGCGTCATGGCTGCCCTGCACATCGCTCTGGCCGGCCTCCCGAGCAGCCTCATCTCTCTGCTTGCGCTCGGCCTCCTCGGCCTTCTTGCGGGCCTTCCACTCCTTCCTGATTTCCTTGAACTCTGTAGGCTTGTTTGTTAGTTTATGAACCAGAGGTATATTGCGCGAAGGTACCAAGAAGTGGGATGGGGGGGGGGGGGGGGGAGGCGATTCTCGTCGCCAGTCGCGTGGCCAACAAGGAGGTTTTGCGAGCTGAGATGACTGACCTTCAGGAACGCGCTTCTGTCCGTGGGACTGCATCGTCACGTGCGCGTTCAGGTGATTCAGGGTACCGTAGGCCTTCTCGCAGCCATTCCAGCCACACTTGTACATTCGCTCAATCTCTTCATATCGACGACGGGGGCGCTTGTGCTGCTGGGCGCCGGGAATAGGCACGAAACTAAAGACCTAATCGTTGTGTTAGCGAATACGCCAGCCGAAGGGCAATCGGCCGAGGGGGCGCGGGGGGAGAGACCGCAACGAGAGAAGCAGCAAAGTGCGGAGATGGTCGACTAAGAAGAGGAGAAGAACTGCGCGGGCGCCGTCGCGTGCTTACCTGGTTGCCGCGGCCCGGGGTGGCCGTGGTAGGGGTAGTCTGCTGGTGAGGGAAAACACCGCCGTGGTGACCAGGCGTGATGGGCGTGTGTGTGTAGCCAGTCCAGTCAGGACGCGGCTGCGCGTAGACGTGAGTCTGGGGATACGCGTGGCTCATGTCCTGGGCAGACGAGCCATAGGGGCTGGCCTGGGGGTACTGGTACTGTGTAGGGCTCTGCGCCGTGATGGAAGGGTCTATTGGAACATCACTGTCAGACTTGACTGGCTGGGCACCTGGCTGGGGATCTTGATGGGCAGCGCCATCTTGAAGATTCAGTGACGAACTGTGCGAGGCCATGCTTGCACCACCGATGCTGGCAGACGGCTGGTATGCCCGCTGAAGCTGATGTTCAGGGAAAGAGCTTGACCGTGCCGAAGCAGGGTAAGCAGAGTACTCTGAGGTAGGGGTGGCCGTTGTGGTGTAGTGACTCTGCCGAGCCTCGGGCTGGGTGGCGTATGCCTGGGTGGTGACAGGATCCGCCGGAGCTGCCTCAGACCGACTATCACCAAACGACGCGCTAGAATAAGGCGAAGGTAAGGTGTTTGAAAAGTCGGTGGTCTGGCCTCGTTCCATAAGCAAAGAACGTAGGGGGATACGACGCAGTATCGAAGACGGTGAGGTTGAGGTGAGAGACGTGTGGCAGCTTGGGACGGGGGATGAGAGACGTCGAGAGGCAGGCTGGCAGGGCAGGCGGTCGCAGCACTGTCAAGTATGGGTGTGGTGGACTATTCCTCTTCGGATTCTTGACGGTGGTGGGTGTTGTGTGTGGGAGCGAGAAGGGGGGGGAAGGAAAGATATGTGATGTGTGCAAGATGGGAGATGAATGTGTTTTTAAAAAGGTGGCAGAGACACGGTTGATAGGTGGAAGGTGATGTCGTTCCAGATCAGATGGGCCGCGGGCAGGTAAGTTGAAGTCAGCACCGAGGACTTCCGGCCTGCACCTTGTACTCGAGTACTTGGTACTCGGATCGAGCTCCGGTGGGGCTTCAAAGAGATAGCGCGAGCACCAGGCTAAACTAGTGCGGTGAAAGTAAGGAAGGCTGGCACGGGCGCTGCAGTGCTGTACAGCTGCTGCTGGTGCTGGTACTGGTACTAGCACTGGTTGCTGCTGGTGCTGCTGGCCTTGTTCCGACTGAATGCGGTTCGTGCTGGGGCGCGTGCGTGGGTTCGTGCGCGCGCAGTTCTGGGCCGCTACTCCTTGTGACTTCTCCTCCCAAGTAGGATAAGATAGCTGATGGGAGAAAGAAAGAGAGAGGAGATCGGGTGGTGATGACGGCGACTAGACTAGCGCACCTGCTGGAGATGGTCGAGATGCAGGGGACAGGACAGCAAGAGAGATCCAGGTCCTTGATTCAATGAACGAACCCAGCGTGATCGATGTCTGAATGCGCAAATGCAGATGCGTGCGTGGTCGCGTCTGCTTGTGAAAGTGTGGGGGGGGGGTGTTTGTGTGAATGTGGGTTGTGGGTTGTGAGGTGATGTTTTTGTGCAAGATGAGAAAGAGCCACTGCTGATTCTGTTCCCTGGGGTTCTCTTTCTTCCACTCTTTCCCTTTCTTCTCTCCAGTCTTGTTTACTAGGTGCGAAGCTGGTCAGGGCTGATGAGGGGCTCCTATTGCCTCTGTAGTGGCTGCTCGATTGCAGAGCAGTACAGTGCACACACGAAGATGGGGTATGCAGCTAGACGACAAAGAAAGTGGATGAATGTCTGTTGTAACTCCCAGCTTGTCTGTTCTGGCGCAAGCATGAGATCTCGAGGTTGACTGGATGGGGTTGCTTGCTGGCGCGCGCAAGTCAGAGGTCGTTTTGTGTGCTTGGCAGCAATTCCTGGGGCTAGATCTGGACCCGGGGGCCTGAAGCTTGACTCTGATGGGGATAGACCTCGAAGGGCGAGGCTAATGTGACTTGCAGCAGCTTCAAGTATTCCTGGGTTGCTGATGGGCTGGGCTGAAGAAGCGTCCAGGTCAAGCGAAGTTTAGACTGGTAGGCTTTTTTTCCCTCTTAAATTTTAGAAGGAGGGATGATCGGATGGGTTAGCGTGCCGGGTGGGCAACAGAGTCGATTTTATACTGGGGTTACAAGGTCACAAGTCTTGGTTGGAAGACAGAAGGCGAGGATATGGCCGAGACCAGATTGACAAAATAAGGTGAAAGTGAGAAGGAAAAGAAGAGAACAAGGACCCCAGAGAAAATGCTCGCGCAGTTCAGGGATCTTCAGGTTTACTGGGCGTGACTGACCGAGTGAGATGGGTGACGGGGTGAGGGGCGAAAAAGAAAGCCGCATGATACTGTTGGAAAACAAAAAATTAGAAATTAAAAAAAAATAAAAATAAAAAAAAAATAGGAAGGCAGAAAAAAAAAGAGGAAAAAAAGAAGGGCAGTGGGCAAGGGAAGTGTGGAGAAGGGCGAAAGCGGGAAGAGAGGTGTGTACAGAGTCAAGGGCAGCAGGGAAGGCCAGGGTAAAGCCAAGGTAGGTCACTGCAAGCCAGTGAAAGGCCAGGGACAGGCAGGCCACACGGTGAATATGTTAGCAGGGATCAGGGGTTAGTAAAATGACCAGGGCAGGCTGGTCTGATTGATCGATTGACTGATAAACCTGCCTTGGAGGTGCCGCCCATGTACCTCTTGTGCCGATGCTGAACACCGCCCACGTCTGGGACTGGAAGAACCTTGGAAAGAAAATGGACTGATGAATCCAGTCCCCCCCCCCCCCACCTTCTCTGTCCCAGGGATGAGCAATGTTCCCAGCTGTGTTCTGTCGGTCTGGGGTACGGAGGACTGCCGTATGCGGTGCCTTGCTCAGCTGGCTTGGCTTTCGCGTGATCCCTTCCCAGTGGAGTTTGCCAGTGGGCCGTGCCTCAAAAAGTCCTTCAAGGTTCTATACGCGCCTATGCGTATTCTGTCATTTTTTTTATAAAAAAAAATTCCCCTTTGCTTTCGTTTTTTGCTCCTGCTCTTCTATTATTTTGCTCTCAAATCAAATGATCGGTTCCTATATACAAAGGCAATTCGTGTTTCGGAAATGCACACCATCTTGATGATCAGAGTGCGGCGTAGCACTGGTTGAGAGGCGGGATGTGCAATAAGAGTTTCAGAGTAAATGTAGGTAGCACTTGTAGGCGTGGGTGTTATGGGTGGGTTGGGTTGGATTCTCTGGGCGGATGGGTGGATGGATAGGTCGAGGTCGGCGGCCGGGGTGAGGGGAGAGAAGGACGACAGAGAGGGGAGGGAAAGCGGAATAGGTCGCGAGCGGGTGGCCAGTGCGAGAAGAAGGTACCTTGTGGCCGGAATTTCTGTGCACAAGGGGTGAGGGGTGAGGGGAGGGTCATGGACAAGGGCAGGGGTGGAAGGGGAAGGCGCAAGCGGGGCTGATCTGATGGGAGCTGCAACCCGCGCACAATCCGGAACCTCAGATCAAATATTAAAAATCACATGCACGCTAGGCTGGCCCAGGCAATCAGTCAGGCAAGTCCAGTTCTCCCCATGCCATCCGCCCTTTCGTACTATGGCATGTCTGTCTGTCCTTGAACACGAGGTTCCCTCCCAAGATTCGACATGGTACAGCTGCGGTACGTCTGTGCACCGGCAAACCGCAGTCCCGTTATATGTACTTTTAAGTAGCTTTCCAAAGTCGTTCAAGTCGCACGTCATCATTGTCACAAAAAAAATTGAACCAAAATGCGCGCACACATGAAAACATCGCATCACTGATAATAACCATTTTTTAAGTTTCGTACAGCTCGTGACTGGAAACAAATGCAGGCAAGGCCAAGACCACATTCAACAGAATCCACATCCTGGTGTGCTACGGACAAGGCATAGGGTGCTGATGTATGTATGACACTACCCTTGGTATGGCCTTTCCTTCAAATACGGTTTTGGGTGGCTTTGAGAGGGAAGGGGGGGAAGGGGGGGGGGACAGGATGGATGAGGGTGTATGGGTGTGTGTGGGTATGGTGGGTCAAATTTGGCCCAGGCACTGGGAACTCCCTGGTATGAGAATGTTGAGCTGAATTGGCCTATCAAGAGACAAAATCACTGGCATCTTTTTTGTGGTAAAAGAGATCACGCTGAATTGGATATGGCCCTGGTCTTGAATTTTTTTTTGTCTTTTCCGTTTATCCTTCCTCTTACATAATGACGTTCGTAGAAGGGGAAAATTAAAAATAAAATAAAAATAAAGAAATGGTGATGTGTTTCTGCTCGGTGCCGTCATTGATCGGAGCTATTATGGAGACAGCAGGACGCACCCACGACCATCAGGCTGCAAAATTATGGAGGAAGAGAAAAGCGTTCTTCCCGGCACCTCCCAGGGTGTCGGCGCGCTTGAGACAGTGTGTGGCAAGTGCATCGGATATTTCTACTGGCTGGAACATGACAATGTTACCCCATCATGAATCCCAATGTTCGATTTCGATCAGTGGCCCGAAGGCCTTCGGGCTGCTCACCCTGTGGAGGTTTAGCGGTCAGGGCAGGGTTGGCTGGCATAATCCCTCAGCGGTTGCTCTCTACCAGGGACTTTTCTTTATCTGTCTGAAAAGGAATATCTGAAATCCAGGTGCCCCAGGTGTGCGCATTGGAGGGGAGAGGAGAGGGGCGGGGGGGAATCAATTGCTCCCGCATCCTGCTGCTGCCCAATGCAGGCACCAACCAGCCTCCATGCTCTCGTCACGGCTGCAAGCCCCGCCATCTGCAGAAATGATCAGCTGGACGGACAAAGATCGAGATGGGAATCTACAGAAGCAGGACGAAGAGAAGGCTTGCATGTGCCTCTGGCCAATCTCAATTGCTGCCTGAGGGAGACCAGAAAACCATAGTGTCAGTGGATCTGTCTTTACTCGCAGTATATGTGTTCCATCTCATGTATACCATAGTACATGGTGTACCGTGTCCTCAAGGCGGCCACTCGACAGCATTACTCGCACGCAGTACACGACGCAATCGCCCTCAAAATCTGAGTCTCAACCTAACCTTATCGGGGCTCCAGGACATTCAATGCCTGTGGGGCCCTTGTTTTGCTGGGAGAGGGCTGGCCCGGTCCTTTTTGGACTCGGTCATGGCATTCCAGATGCGGTGATGCGCTGCTGTCTGGCGACAAGAGGGTCGCAAATTTTCTTAATGTTGCTTGCGATGGAGTTGGGCGGGAGAAGATGAGGGAGGCCTTGTCGGTCTCGGTACCGAGGGGTGGGTCACCAATCTCAAGGTGTGTCCAGTACGGTACACTAGCTCTTGCTGATGCCGTGATTTGAAATCTTGTCGCAATGTATGCCGGATACTGAACATCATGGACTCTAAAGAGGTACACTGAACTTTGTGCTACAGCGATGACTGATACACATCGCATCAGAGCCAAGACGAAGCCAGCGAAGGAAATGCTGACCCCGGGGTGATAACCGCACATCGGAAGCGGGAAAACCCAAGGCATGCTGAGATGTTTTCGTATACCGTCCGTGCCGCTCCCATCCGCTCGAATGAGGCGAGGCTTGATCATCGATGTTCACCAAAGACTTTGCAGGCCAGTCTGGCCCATCCATCAGTACACATCGAGCCATGAGCCAAGAGACGTGAATAATGACTGGCATGGCCAATCTCTGGCCCGTTGTCAACGATCTTTTCTCCCCTTTTCTTTTCTTGCCTTCTCTTGATGCCCGCAGCAGACTGCAGATTCCTGACTCGCCGAGATTTTTGTGCGTATGGTTCGTGATGCCGGAGAGGGGTCCCCCATCAGACGTTGCTGCCGAGCCAGTGGCAAAGATATGGAGTCACAGCGTGGCCGCCGGCTAAAGACCGACGTATCCCGAGGTAGAGAGAGGGAGGGGGGGGGAGCGCGGCACTACATGTTGCATATGGCATTGAATTGGTTATGGTCACAGTCCAAGCGATTGGTGGCAATTTCTGGTCGATTCCTTTTGTCTTTTGTCTTTTATGGTTCATGGAGACCTTGAAGCCGTCCCGTCACAAGGGGGCGAATGAATGAGTGAATGCAAACGTTTGCTCTCAAACCCGGAAAGAAATCCCGCAGTAGGTCAATCCACGACGGCCTGGCAAATGGAAGAAGGCTGTCAGTCCCAATGAGCTTTTGTCAAGCCAGATACTGTCTATGTCGCCATCCCTCAAATGGCTGGCTCTTTGTAGACAGTGCCACAAATATTGCCGATGATGGTGAGATTGGTCAGTCATCCAATCTGCCGTGATCATATCCTGAGGGGAAGATCAGCACGCCAATGGCCGAGGCCTACCAAGGTTTCTTCTTCGGACCGTGGTAAGGCATGTGGCAGGATGTAGTCTTCTTGGGTGAGGGCTCACGGAGCAATATTTCGACGACACCAGACAAATGTCAAGAGATAGAGAGAAATAGGAACATTGAAGTTGGATTAGAGTTTCTCGGTAAGAGTAGCGTAGATCTGGCGTTGTTTGTGGGTTCCGAGGGCGCGGAGAGGCTCGATGGAGTTGGGACCAGACAGGTGGCCTGGCAGCCCTGCGTCTTGCACAAGGTCCCTGCAAGTGCAGCCCAGGTTGTCTTTCTAGTGTCGTATGGGGAGCCTGACCGTAGCACCGTGGGGAGAAGGTGGATGGGGTGGATGGCTCTTCCCTTCAGCCTTGTGTCCCAGGGGCGCTAGGTCTCTGTTTTAGGGGGGAGGGGGGGAGAAGGGAAGGGGGAAATGGTAAAGCTAGCGGCCCCAAAGGCCGTGGTCGCATTAGCCAGACAAGGGCCCTGCCGGGTGTAGACAGGGCATTTCTTTGGGGTGGTGTCTTTAGTGTCTTACAGGTACTTTAGTAGGTAACTATGTCGGTAGCACAGGCTTGGGACATGGTATTTTCCCAAAACCGCATGTGTGCAATTTGCTTCGTAATAGCTACGTCAGAACCCGATCTCTCAGCCTCGTGTATGGACCGGCTATTGGACCTTGCAACCCACCTCGCCTTGCCTCCACCGGGTCCCAAGAAGTTGAGAGACCATGAGTTCGACGGAAGACAACAACGACGCACAACGATGCCTGGAGGTCAACGTTCGGCCGGGCAGGCTGTTCAACTCGAAACAAAAGTCGCAGCCTGTCATGTCATGGTCTCGAGGCAGTCGCACTGCAGCGTCCACGTTATCGTGCCCGCAACCTTATTGTGTTGTCTCTACGGTAATTTCATGTTGTGATGCGTCGCATGTGGATTCCTAATAATATTACTGTCATACAGAGTCGGTGTCTCGTCATGGAAAAAAAGAAGGGGGAAAATTTGGGGAAGAGCCGAGGACCGCAACTGTCTCTCACAGCCGAATCCCCCGTACACCACCCAACACGGTGGTTCAACAAAAATATGTTGTCCTGTATCCCCGACGGGCCACCAAAAAGAAAGGCGATGAAGACTATCTGCACCCCCCCCCCCCAAATTCTTAAGAGACATGATGGCTGCCCCGTAGCGGCGCCATTGGCTGCGTGGAGCTCAACACCTCGCAACATGCCCATGTCATTTGGCCGTCATGTTGGCTGGCTTCCTCCTACCTCTTTTGAGACCAAAAAAAGAAGGCGGCGGCGGTGGCGGCGGTAATGCCCTGGGCCTGTCCAGTAGCAACACAGTTTCCATACGGCACAGGGTGACTATCTGCTGATGTGCCCCCTCACCTCCTCCCATCTTCCGACATTGGCTCGGAGGAAAAGGTCCAAAGGGCACGACGGCCAACGCACCCAACTGCATGCAGCTTGCTGCATAGCATCTCTTTTTTGGTCCCTTCGCGCGATGCGGGTCCGAGAGTAAGACTGGAATCAGGTCAGGTCGGGTGGGCTGTCATTTTTCGCCCGTGCCATCATTTCCGATGCTCATCCAACTAGACATGGCCGGCAGCCCTGCGCAATGAACATGTCTACCAGCACATGAAAATAATTCCACCCCAAATGCAACACATCTATCAACTATGAAAAGTCAACAAACCAAACCCCCTTTGGCCTGGGGGATTGCGGGAGGGTTCCTAGATGGCGTCAAACCTGGAACTCCCACTAAATTAGCACCGCACCCTAACAACCTGGTGATCGCTTTAGGGCCATGTCAGATCTTCTGCCATGTCTGCCGACCCAGAGTGTCGGGTTCGACCTAAACAAGCGTTGATGCTAGAACCAAAACGCCAGCTGGGGAGGGAGTCGAGTAGTCGAGAATATGAAAGAGAAGTCGATACTTAAGGGCGGTGATCCTCCTCCCTCGGGTCCTCCTCGTCCTCGTCTTCGTCCTCTCCCATCTGCCATTTTGCAATCACCACGGCTGGACACACACACGTCGTCATTGCTTACTCCAACACCACCAGCTCTATCGGTTGGACGAATTTAATTTTTTTTTTAGACCCATTTGTGGAAGGATAAGCCGAGGTCGGTCCGCTTGGGCAATTATCCACCTCCCCTTCAGGATGGCAGAAGCAAGGAGGGGAGGAGCACAAGGTGCCAAGGCCAACACAGAGACGCTCACTCCTTTCTTCTCCGAACGGAAACAGTTTCCATTGATTCCGAGGCTCTGATGGAATCAGATGACGAGGGTCAGTCAGTCATCTTACGCGCGCACACACACACAAACGCGCACACACATACGCAGGCACACACAACTTTACCGCCCGCCCGATGCTCCACAGGCGAATCACTGGTGGGTGACCCTGTTGGGTGACCCTGTTGGCGGTCCAGATCAGCCCAGCCCAGCCCTCCTTTCCCGGGTCTTCCGTTCCTCTTCGACCCTGTTTGTCCGCAAGCGGATCCAGAAGCCACCACCCCGCCTGAGCTGCTTGGCTCTGGGCTTCAGCTGCATCCACTCTTTGTCACTTTCGTGGCCCGAGATGGAGTCCCCCCTCCTGTGCAGCCTGTCGTATCCGGAGCACCGACAATGTGTGAGTGTGTTGAGAGTGTGCTCGTATCATACGATTGCCTTGGTGTTATGCATCTTACACAACATGTGTGCAGCAACCGCACACGGGTCTAGCAACTGTGCAGGTACCCCCTAGTTCAATTGTTTCCCTTGTTCGCGCACTGTGCCACAGGCCGACGGGACATGTTCGCGCAGAACGGTGGGCGAGTACATGGGTCAGGTCCGGGTCAACCTCTACCCGGCCAAGCTCAGCCGTCTTTCATCGGACTAGAATCAGACAGAAGGTCCAGGCCGCTCTCTGTGGTGAGGGTCTTACGTGTGTTGTTCTCCATTTCCGTGATTCCAACTTTCCGCGATCGATCAGTGCAAGGAAGGCCTAGCGCGGAGCAGAAGGACCGCCCGCACGAGCAGGAAAAAATAAAATAAAAAGAGACAGAGAGAGTGGGAAGGAAGATAGCAAGGTGTGGACCACAATAAACTTCAGGTCGTGTATCCCGAGTTTGCGACTGGTGGGCAACGACGGGCTCACGTGGCATTACCCACCCATTTGCAGAACTAAAGCCCCTGCTAGCCCATCCGTCCAGGCGGTGCGGTGCATTAAGCATCAGCCTGGGGGCGTTCGGGTCTTAAACAACAAGTGAAGTGGCCCACGACGGCCCCAGCAGCATCTACCATAGTACTATGTGAGTACTACTACGGTTAGTATGTACTATGCTGCGGTACACCACTACATCCTATAGCAACGTCCTTGATGTCGATCGAGTTGCAAACTTCAACAAAAAAAGAAGGGAAAAAACTGGCAGACAAATCCGGACTCTCTTCCCCCCCCCCCCTTTTTTTTTTCTTTTTCTTTTCCCCCGCTGTCTTCCATTCAACGTACGACCCTTCCACCAGAATGACTTTGAGCCGCTCCAGCCGAACAGTTGTCAATCTCTCATTCATGCACTCGCCACCCTGCCCACCCCTCCTTCCGAGGGTGTACACAACGGAGATTCGTCATGAATATACGGACTCGACGCAGTCAGACGGCAGCCACGGCAAGCAGGCTCGGTCGCCCCGCTCGATGATTGGACGACAAGGGAAGGAGGGGTGGTCAGTCGCAGAGGTGGCACTGCACACACCAACACACATGAGAGACGAGAGAAAGAAGGTGTGTGTGCCGCTGACCGCTTCGCCGGTTGTCGTCCGGCGTTACCCAAGACTCTTTTGATTGGGAGAAGGATTGCGTATTCTCTAAGCACGGCCCCCCCCCCACTCCTTCCTCTCTTCTCACCTCCCACCATAGTACAACTGTGATCCTCACTGGGCCTTTCCCCACCCTCACCTGCAGCATGGTGGCTCGTCAGTTCTCACCTGCACACTACCTGCATACAATGCCATGGATGATGGTCCAATCCTCGTGGCCTATTCATTTTTACAGCCACCACCGTCCCGCTCTCCCACTTCTCTCCGTCTGATGTTCACGCACACCCCTCCCTGGCCTCGGTTGGCGAGTGAGAGGGCCTTGTACTTTTGTACTCCCTCACCTTCTGGGTGATACTATACTGCTGCATGGATTCGGGATGCAGAGAGACCGTAGGAGCAGCATGGGCTTTTAGCCAATACAGAGCCTGGTCAGATGGTCATACGGACAGCCTGTAATTTTATCGCCCATGCTTGTCTGTCTCTCTGTTCTTTCTTGTCGCGCTGTCCTGCAGGCATGGTGTGCTATGTGGCATTTTCATTTTCCTCCACTTCCCCCCAAAAAACCTACCTGATCCTACCTCACAAACCACTACCCAGACCACGTTGAGGCTGCAGGCTAACCCAATTGTGGTCACTAGACCCGAGTTTAAATTATCCCACTGCTCGGCGCTAGGATCTGTAAAAGCAGATTGCGACAAGATTGCCCCAGGCCAGCACCTGGGCCAGCCTTTTCTTTTTTCTTCTTTTCAGACACCAGGGTCTGAACTTTGTGGTTCTGACAAGGATTTGCATAGGAGGAATGGTAAGCAGGGATATTGGGAACGGCGACATCGTGCGACAGACACGCCGCAATCCAACATCCATCAACACATACTATGGTACACACCTAAACTCATCAGTAAGATCACTTGTTTCCTGTTATACGCCTCTCTGTTTCTCTCTTTCTCTCTCTCCAATACGAATTGGGAAACTTCTAATTTGAGTCCATGGGTCTCAGGCCGCTGGCGAAAGCATCTCACCCGCGACGCTCGCAGACGAACGAGACAAGAGAGAGAGAAGGAGGAGAGGTCTCCACCAAGGATGCACAGCAAAAGAACCGAGGTCCTGGGTCTGCTGAACCCGGCCCAGTAGAACGACCCACAAGTAGTCATCGACCGACCGACCGACCATCCAATGCTGCACCTGCTAGCTGGGGTTCGCATCTTTGTATGGTACCATGGCAGCATGGTCTTTCTGTACACATCACGCTGCAACGCTGCGAGGTCTCTCTGTCCTGATCTGACAGCTTCTACTAGCACCGAAAAAAGTCCCCCGCCTGTTTATGGGGGGTTTTGATACATCACGCACCTCTTTCTCTCGAGTCCTCCCCCCCCCTTCTGCCTTCCCAGGCCGGCACGCACACACGCAGGCTAAGGCCGTGCTGCTTCTGCATGGTAGCGA
This sequence comes from Cryphonectria parasitica EP155, assembly GCF_011745365.1. Classification (NCBI taxonomy): domain Eukaryota; kingdom Fungi; phylum Ascomycota; class Sordariomycetes; order Diaporthales; family Cryphonectriaceae; genus Cryphonectria; species Cryphonectria parasitica. The sequence continues at coordinate 3,099,108 of NW_024468909.1, forward strand.
GACAACTATCGCGGATTGGTCGTCAGGGTTCTACTGCAAGCGACAGCCTGCAGGACGGACCCAATGGTTGATGGGCACATTACCTTCCCACTTGCTGGGCTTTGGACAGACAGACAGACCGGCACCCTCGCTTCGAGCTTGTCATGACCCCTCATTTTTTTATTACAGCATGATGGGGCCACCACAACACAGTAATACGTCTGCCTGTTCGCAGGGGAGAAAAGAATAAATGACCAGGGCACAAGAGATTGGGACATCTGGCGGCACAGTGCATCAAGTCCCGCTTCTCGTCTCTCTCTCATGTGAGATTACAGCTAAACTTCATCCGGCAGTCCGCGGCCCAACTTTTCTTTCTTGTTCTTGCACGGGGGAGTGAGTTTATCTTGATTCGACTCCTCTCTCGCATCAGCTCCGTTCACGACCAACCTGGGATGGCCTTGCTCGCCTAGGTCTTTTATCCTCAGTTTTTTGGGATCTCACCCAATGAGGATCTGCCAGCCTTTGTACCTAACCCCTCCTTTCCCCCCCCCCCCCGCCTCTTCTCTGCACAGCCTGCATGATGCAACTGCACAGTTCACAGGTCGAAAAGATGGTTCCACTACTCCCCCCCTGTAAAACTATCCCTCTCTTTTTCTTTACTTTTCCTTCTTTTTCTTGTTCGGCCGCCGTGCCGAAACGAAAACGAGCACAAGGTACCAAAGACTAACAAAACAAGGAGGGGAGGAGTGTTCAATCTTGAGCCCCCCCCTCCCTTGTGTGCGTGGTTGTATCAGCAGCCTGATGCGACAAGGAAAGAGAGCCTCAGCAAAGGCCCAGATTACTACAAAAGGAGGCAAATCGGCCTCAAGGGACTAAGAAGGCGCGACTTAGGTGTCCCTGGGCTGGACCCAGAACCTGAACACCGCAGCGGACAACGCAGCGGCCACCACGCACGTGACGATATCATCTTGACCTTGTACGACCTTCCAGTGCTTTTTTTGGCCCCCAATCAGCTTGCCCCGACGCATTTGGCTGGGGAGGGGCTAAGTAACAAGTATAAGTACCCCATAAATCTGGAGGGGCTTAAGCTTGTTGCTTTTCATCAAGCCACATGTGAATGAATGTGAACTTGACAAACCAGCCAGCCCAGCCGGGGAAGGGGGAGGACAAACCACATGCAAATGCCACTACTATATTCAATGATATTATGATACGTATTGTGTGAGCAAGAAAAAATCCAGAACGTAAGTAGGAATATACTTTCCGGATTAGGAAACCTCAAAGTACATTCTGCTCATCAATTCACACACACACACACACACACAATAGGGGTCTTGTTCCAAAACGATATAATCTCCAATATGGACCATTAATGCAGCAAGAGATGATTTCGAAGGATGATATCATTATCATTATTATTATTATTACTGCAAGGGAGACAAGACGAGACAGATAGATAGACAGATAGAAAGACAAACCACACCCCCCCCCCCTCTTTTTTTCTCTTCTTCCAGACTGCTTGCCCCCTTCTTCTCCTCCTTCCTTCCACTCTCTCACCAATACCCAGCCGCCACGAAGTTGTTGAGAGCGCCTCCCATAATCTGGAAAAGCCGGGCCAGGCACTGAAGCAAGGGCTTCCCTTGGTCGATAGCTCCTCCCCCCTTCAGCCGTGTCACTAAGCTTCTTTCCGCCCACTTCGCTCCTTCTGCGGGCGTCCGCGTATCCGTGTGGCTAGCTCCCGGCTGCTCTAGGGCCGCCCCCTTCCTCGTTATCAACAAATTTGACGGGCCCCAAAGAAATAGGGATATCCAAAAAGGAGGTTGCCTCAGGATGAAGGGAGAGAGAGAGAGAGAGAGAGGCAGAGGTCGTCATATCTGAGACGAGGCTGTTTCGCGTGTGAGCTGCATCAGAGTCGGAACAAAGGATTTGCGTATACTCAGCAGACAGGAGTAATAGAAAGCATCGATCTCCAGCACAACTCATCAAACTTATAGATCGTGAACTTTTCACTCGCTCACAATATGCCACACCCCACACCAAGCCAATGTATATTTACCATGGCGCTCTAGTTTTCTTTCTTGTTCTTCTCTTCTGTCTAGCTCTCTTTTCTTCAGGGGTTGGATAAACCGTGCAGCCATGTAGGACAATAACCATGGGTTTTTGGTCTAGGGAGGGGGGGGGCCGGGGCCTGTGCCGAAACTCAAAAGTCAAGGCTGTGAACCATAGAACCATCCATGCCCTCCCTCGTGGTTCTGCAAGCCCTGATCCTGCTGTGCTTCCTCCATACTTGGGCATCCTACCCCAACCCACTCGTTCATGCCCCGTCGAGGGCTGCGGCTTATCATCGAGTCCTCGACAGAAAGAGAAATAAGGACAGAGAGAGGAAGGAGAAGAAGAAGAAACCCTCTTCGTATCGCATCGAGTGGCAGGCATGGGCTGCGTATCACAAAAGAGCGTACAGCATGGGTTCAGGGAGTGTTTTGGTAGATTTATCTGCTGTCTTCTCCCTTGGCGTGCACCCCTTCCTCCTATTCGGTAGGGGGCCATCATCTGTTCTAGCGGCTATGCTTTAGAGTCCCTCTCTCTGTCTCTCTCTTGCATCCCCCCCCCCTTAACATGTCAGGTAATGATCCACTCAGGGACAGTTCTCTTCAGGGTATCACAACAGTAGCAACCAAGAAAGAAAGTGAAGGAAGGGGAGGAGGGGGTTTGAAGGCGTCACAGGTTGAGCGCAGAAACCAGCCACCTGGGAAGTGAGCGCATGGACGTGTTCGTGAACAAGGATCAGCTCAGGCTTCTCTTCTTTTTCTTCTTCTCTCTCTCGGTGTGTGTGTGTGTGTGTGTGTGTGTGTGTGTGTGTGTGTGTATGTATGTGTTGCTCTCTCACACATACGCATCCCACCCCCCCTTCTTCTTTACCCGATGATTCCAAACCACCCAAATAGCCCATGCCAGGGCTCGCTCCAGGCAAATTGTCAGACGGAACATTCAGGGCTGTGTCGATTCATGCCCCAACCCTGCCGGCACACACACACACACACACCCACCCACACCCATCACGAGGACAATGCGCGCGGGCGTATATGTGTGTGTGTGTGTGTGTGTGTGTTCTTTCCAACACAATCTGGAAGGATGATTTAGTCCAGAAAGAACTAGCCAGCCGCAGTCACCGCCTTGGTTGCTGACGCCGCTATGGTACATATCAACATCGAATAGTACCAAAGATGCAGTGATCCATCCATAGTAGATCCATCCATAGTAGATTAATACCCTGACCCATCTTGTCCCCCAAGGCCCCCTGGTGGAGTGCTCTATTCGAGGATCATGCGAACCAATAAGAGGCTGACGGAGAATTCATTTCGTTCTCTGTAAATGAATCGCAAAGGAGGGGGTGGATAGATCAATGAGCTTGCTGTTTTTGCTTGCTTGGGCCCTCCCATTATCTCCTTCACTGGGCAGACCTTGTACAGGGTGATTCGGGTCCGAACGGCGATAATCTCGCTCCCAGAGAGAGGATGAGACTTGAAGAAATAGGCCCCATTACCTCACGGGCTTCAGTGGCTCCGTGCGGGTACGCTTGGGACGGGAATGGGGGGGAGCTGAGAAAGAAGGAGGGCCTGCGACGATGTCACCCTTTTCCCCCTCCCCCCCATGGCCTTGCTAGATTTGGTGTCTGCCTAAAGATGTTTGTTTGATCCACCAATATACTCCACCTGCTATAGTACAACCAGATTGTCGGAACCGCGCCAGTAAGGTAATAGAAGAGAGCGCGCGCGCGAGAGAGAGAGAGAGAGAGAGACACGAGATTGAGATGGAGGAGACTGAACACATTCTACAACTGACTCGACGGTCTTGTTTATCCAAGACAAAAGAAAACGCGGGGGGAGCGGTCAGAAAAGCATCCAAGACAAAAAACGTGTTTGTTTTGATCTACTACCACAAGACAGAAAACGTCACGGCAAGATGAACCTATGAGAAGGGAGTTTGTTTTTGGTTTGATCTCTTCGCAACAGAGATAAATGAATGAAAGAAAAAGAAGAACAAAAGGAACTGCATGGCCTCAACCACCCCCCCCCTTCCCCTTTCAAAAAGATAATGCTGACATGACCCGTTTCACTGCTTCAAGGGATATGCATGCCCTTGACTTTCTGCTCTTTTTCAGCTCTGGATCTTTTATTCCGCGATTGGTTCAAGTGGGGAAAAGCACGGGACAAAAAGCGAAGGGAGAGAAGAGAGCTGATGACCCCAAAAGAGATCATTTCACTATGTACATACTTCTTTTCCCCATTCACACACGGACGGAAAAGGGTTTGTGTGGATTGGAGGAAAGCTAGAGAATGGTCTTCTCCAAGCCGCCCCCCCCCCCCCCAAATAAAAATAAACCCACTCACGGCATCCAAAAACGGCATCTCAAGGTTCCCCCGTCTCTCTCATTCGAGGCTAAAACTCGATCTAGGGTCTGAATCGTCGACGAGAGAGGAACTGTGGTATGATAAAAAGGGGAAGGGGGGAACCTGGTTTTCCTAGCGCAACAGCGTCTGTGCTGTTCACATCTCTTGACTTTTTGACTGGGTTGTGTGGGAAATGGAAAAAAGAGACAGAAGGGACAAGACACTAAGCCAGGAGGGAAGATGGGATACTAACTGCAATGTACAATCAATGTACCGTAGTATGTACTAATGTATATGCCAGATGCGGCGTTCGTCCAATCTGAATTTCGGCGAGTATTGCTTTTTAGTTGAACGCGGCTCATGATTCGGGCCTTGTTCTGACCAAAAAAGCTGCAGCCTGGGGGTGGTGTTAAAAATGGGGAGGGATGCAGAGAAAGAAAAGGTTCCCAATATTTCCCTCCCCTCTGACGTTTGCTTGTGGTCGAGAGAAAGAGAGAGAGAGAAGCAGAGGGGAGGGACTCCCTCCACTCCCCTCATGGGTAGCCACACAGTGCCCCCAACTCTTCCAGCCCGCATTGTCCCTTGCCCTATACCTCTTCCGATGTGTTTCCACCCTCCCTCCTTCAAGCCCTCTACGTCACGACTCTTGTTCCGAGTCCTTCAGTTCTCATTGGCTGTCCCCAACCCTCAAGGAGGAAGAAGGAGGGGGGGGGGGGTTTGTCGATCGAAATCGTAAAAAAACTCTGAATCGGAAAGAGAAAATGGTGGGCCGTGACATCGTCATGTTGGTAAGGTATGTGATCTTAGCGGCGAGGGGGAGGCAAGACTTGCCTGCCAGATAATATCTTCCGGAGAGTGAGAGTGTGTGAGTGTGTGTGTGTGTGTGGAGAGAGAGCGAGAGGAGTCGGACCACCAAATGGCCCACTCGCAAGGACATCCCGTAACACCAGCATCTGGATCTAGAGCACTACTACATTACTAGGCCTCTCTCTATTCTTCCTTTTCTCTCTCTCAGTGCTCTCTCCCCTACCGGGTAATCTCAACCGATCTTCCTGGGGCCCTCATTCCGCTCTCCAGCCTGGAGGGTCGCGTTACGAGAAATAAAGTCTCCTCGGCTGGCTGGCGGGCTCCCTTTCTTCGCGGAGGGAGGGCCTGAAGGGGAAAGCAATAGAGTTTTTAAGTTTAGTAGGTACAGGACACCGGCTGGGCCAGGCCAGGCCTGTGGCTTTTTGCTGTGCAGGAAGGGGTGGGTGTGTAGGTGTAACGCTGCTCTGCTGCAACCTGCAACCTGTAATATTGTCGTCGACGGGGGCCCCGATGTGCTATCTTACAGGGGGTGTGTTCATTCTCTTGCCGCGCATAGTATGATGCCATGTGACGCGCATCTTACACATCCTGCCCAGCGAGGACAGAATGGCCTTGGTCTCTTTCCCAGCAGCCCATGATCGCTCGGCCGAGTAAACCCACCCTTCCACCCAAATGAGGACGCTGTCGAGAGCTGAGGTGGAGTGTCTGGGGGCAGCTGAAGATGATCAATCCACGTAATGCTTTGCCATGCCATGCCATGCCATGCCATGGACGAATGCATCCCTCCCCCCCTTGTCCTGATCATCGACATTGGCGGTTTTCCTCCTCCTCTCCCCCCCTTCCCTCCATGCAGATGCAGAAGAAGCGCCTCGGAACCAGGTTTTGCACAGTAGGCCCTGGCTTTCGTGGTCTAGAACCTCAGGCTGAACGATGCCCTGATTGTTATGATACAGCACATTCATCAGTGACTGATCACGAAACAGAATCCTCCCAGGACATTTACACCGCCCCCGGCTCCCGCCGACTTAGTGAAGCAGTTTTAGGCCCCGTGACGGCAGGGCTGAGCCGCCTGGTGCGCCTGGTGCGCCTGGTTGGCCTGCCTGGCCTCTATCCATCATCCAGAAAAGGGCATCGTCTCTTTGGTGGAGTAGAATGACAGACGATCGTGCCTGTCACCGAGAATAGTGTTTGGCTGGCTTCGTGATCTCCCTTCCCATTCGCTCCCTTCATCGTAGGCACCAGTGGCACCTTCACTATAAGCGGCCTCACTGGCTGCGCTTGGTGTGTCGCAGTGAGGTGGCTTTCGAGGTGGAGGCTTAAGGGGGAGACGGCGCACCACGCGAAAGCGGTGCGGTGCGGTTTGAACCCACTTTCGAAGCCGGCACTGTTCATCTGCCGAAGGACTATCGGACAAGTGTCCGCGGGAGGACCAGCGCGGTTGCAGTATAGTGACGAGCCTGGAGGGGATCCAAGGAATCCACCAGAGGGACACGGGGCAGGACATGAGACAAATCTCGGAAAAGTCCCATCATCCCGCTCGACGGTGTAGAGACGGTGGCCTGTCAAAGGGGTAAGGGGGAAGGGTGAAATCGTGGGGACGAGGGGGGCGATAGACAGGTACGCTTACAGGCACGTTTGGGCCCGGTGATGACTTCTTTCCGTCAAGTGTGGAAGAAAAGGCCTCACGAGCTTACCTTGTTTCTCTCTCCCTCCCATTTCTTTAGGTAATCTCCTCGTCCTCGTCCTCTTCCTCTTCAAGATCCAAGCAAGAATCCTTGTCGAGTCGTGACTTTCATGTGTCACTTCAGTCAGAAGCTTTCTCTTTGTTTTCACAAGCAAAACCGAAATGCCCAGAAGCAGACGGAGAGGAAAAGCTGCGCCCGGTCATGACAACGCTAGGCCGACTGGCCTGGTTTCCCCCCCCCCCCCCGTCATATATCGAAAGAGGCATTGATTATCGTCGGCTGCACAGATCTCTGCGGTCATTGACCAGGAACGCATGTCGTGTTGTTGATCTCCTCTGTTTCCCTTCTCTCCTTTGCTGCGAGCGGTTTCCGGCATAGCCCCACCCTCCTCCTCCTCTCGCCCATGTTGTCTGTGCACACGCCTTAATGAAGGAGAGCTGAGAGGGAGTGACTTCCCCAGCTGGACTGTACTGTGGTAGAGGGTACTTCCTCAGCATCCAGCCTAAGAGGTGGAGATTGCGCCAGTCGACGAGCTAGTGCAAGAGCTGGGTCTTTATTTGCACGGGGGGACAAGAAGAGAGAGTGTGCTAAAGTGTGTCTGTGCGTGTGTGTGTGTGAGGTACTGTACATTGCTTTGAGCCAGAGGGGGTTTTCCACCCGAGGACGCCTGATGAGGACGCCTGGAGTGGTTGGCGTCTTCAACAGTGACTATCTGGAGAGGCATTTCCGGGCGAGCTGGTACATTTGTGTCTAATCAGTCTGGCCACTGCGGCTGCGCCAGAGTGATGCCACTGAACAGACGAGCAAAACGGAAGAGGCTGTGACTTGACTCTCGACGCAAGGAAGGATAGGTGCCCCCTTCTCTCTTTCCCCTTGGCCCCTCCCAGCCTCGGTGTGTGCTCGTGATCGATCTCACGAGGGTCAGCTTGACTTTGTGGCTGGGCCTCCATGTGGATAGGTAATATTGGTATCATATCCCGCAGATTTTCGATGGGGTCAGTGACGCGAAGGAGTACCAAGGACTAGGATCAGCTATCCCGTCGCTCTTCCTACTCGTCGTCGTCTCTGTTCTTCTCCACCACTTACTCCCCGAGGAGAAGTGAAGGACATACCACTGGCAGACTGTAGTACCACTTTACGGTTGGCTGTGCGTTCGTTTCTTCGTCCAGAGCAGCTCATCCCTGAAGAGAGTGGTTTCTTGTCATGTGTATCGATCGTCCGTCGATGTGACTCGACTGCCAATAGGAAAACACCCATCTCGACCCTCGCTAGCATCAAAGTAGACCCTCGACAAGCTCCGGCAGACACGAGGTTCTTCTCTCCGTAGCCTTGCGCTAAGGCCTCTCCTCTTTTCCACTGTAGCAGCTTGCACGAGCAAGTCGGCAAACAGGAGGCTAGGCCAGAGGCTATCCTCGTGCCAAAGTCGATCGATTCCTTTCTTAGGCCAGGCTTGCGCAGCCTACTGTAGGTCAACTCGTGGGGACTGTGCTTCCGCTAAGGCCAGGCAGGCAAGCCTTGCTATCTTCTCTCTTGTCTCTCTCTCTCTTTCACGACACGCTCCCTCTCCTTTTCGGGCCAAAGGTCACGAACAAAAACCCTCAATAATAACAAGTTCGTCGTAAATGATGATGCCGATGTGTTCTAGGCCTTGTCCCCGCTCGAGGGTGGCTGTGCATATGCAGACTCTTGACGGGGACGGCTGTGGAGGAAGGAATCGCCGGGTGCGGCATAAGAAAGACGAATTGGTGCTGGCTGCATTCGACGGGGATTCTGGATCGGCAGAAAACCTTCCCAAAGCCTATGTGGCAGAAACAATGCGTCAAACCCTCAATGAAAGGTTACGTAGCAGAGGAGTGAAAGAAGAAAGCTGTGCAGACGGGTCAGGAAACAGCACTTTTGCCTCGCAGAGTAGAGCCCTCTTTTCTTTGGGGGGGGGGGGGGCCAAGGGGTTCTCGATGTTCAGACATAGTCATTGCCGCACCGTAGTGCCCGGTGGCCGTGACTGTCGTATGTCTCGGTCTTGTCTTGCCGCGTTCAAGCGAGTATGGGCGTGTCTCTCTCATTCCGCCCTGCCCTTACAAACGCTCGACTACACGTAAACTTGTGTGGTGCTATATTCGTCACGACGGCTGCTATAGGCAAATGGAGACAACGAGTGTGGGTTTCAAGACGAACCACATCCCGCGAACTACCTTCTTGGCGAAGGGCAGGAGTGTCCACATTGAAAGCGGTAATGGTTTCTTAATCGAGAGACAGCGTCTGTTGTGAATGTCGAAGCCGTCGGCTGTTTGTTCGGCTCTTGACTTCCTGGTGAGCTTCTGCGCCCTTGCTGTTCCTGAGAGGACTCACGTCGATACTTGTACTAGAAGGTTGGTTCGATCGAGGTGCCTGGCGATGCAGTAGTAATTATGCTGACACAATCTCGTCTATGGAAACAGCATTCATGACAGCAACCCGTGACAGGGCCAAGAATCAAGCCTTCCTCTTCCAGGACTGCCCGGGCTCTGCGCAACCCCTGTTTATCCTCCCAACCGACGCTGGAATCCTCGAGCCTGACGTCCGTCGGAGAATGACTTGACCCGACACGACGGGACTGGACACGACGGCGGAGGAGGAGCGAGCGAGACGTATACAACCGAAAAAAGAAAAGAAGGAAGTGTTCAATCGACACACGAAGGCCAAGACCAGGAACGCTAGCGTCCTTGGTTGGGCCCTCGATCTTGGGCGTCGACAAATGACGAATGAAGAGAAGAGCGTGAACATAAGATCATTGGTTCAATACGCAAAGGAAGAAGAAGAAAACACAAAAAAATCGAAATAATGTTGATTGTTGATAATGATGATGAAAAGTTCTCTGGTGTAACTTAGCCTTTAAAAACCCCTTGCAAGCACTGTTGGCTCTGGTGATTGTTTCCTTCCCACTTTGGTGCCTGCAGTAGAACATTTCGGGCAGGTAGGTGGTTGCTAGCAGCTCTGGCTCCTGCCCTCTCTGCAAGACAATCAAACAGGCTGTTGTGCGTGTATCGGGTCTATTCTCTAAGCTATTGGTGGTTCCTGGAGAGCCTCCTGAGCCATTCATTGATGCTATAGTGTTCTTGGAATATGATGAACTCCCTTCAAGGGGTTGAGTTTCCCCTCTCGAATGCTACGGGAGGCCTCTTGCATCACCCCGATGACGGGAACATCTCCCAAAAGCCAATCTCCATCTTTTTTGGTCGAGGTCAGCAGCAGCGTCACTTGAAGAGCAGTCAGTCGTAGCAGAAACTCACCTTGGTGGCGTGAATGAATATCTTGACCAGCTCCTCTACTCGTAAGGTCGATTGCAACACTGCGTGTCTCTCGAGTAGGTCTGCAAACCACACACACACACAGACACAAAGCCACGTAAGAAATCAGCCCCCATGCATTCTTCTTTTTTCCTGACTTGAGGGAGTGGAGGAGAAAAGAGACTCACCCGAACCAATTTTGACTGCCTGCACGTAGTCATCTGCGATATAGTTCTCTATCCAGTCCCAGTACCGGTTTCCTTCTCTCTTGGTTCTCGTGTCGCCGTGGAGCATCTTTGCCACGGCCCCGTAGCCCAGCAGACAGGGGGCAAGGGCGACCTGTAGCGCGAGCCAGTCTTCCGACTGCCCGATGTCCAGGACGTATCTTTGGAACGACGAAGAGTCAGCAGGCATGGCCAATGATACCAAGAAATACTTGAAAGGGGAAAGAATACCTGGTGTAGGCCGTACAGGCCATCTTCTCCTCAGTCTTCCCCATCTCCTCCAGAGAGATGCCAAAGCCTTCACAGTACGTCACATGCAGACTCGTTTCCCTCTCGATGTGTAATACTATCTCAGAAGCCTGCCACACCCAAGGTCAGCAAAAGAAGGAGCTATATCCGACAATATTGAGACAAGAAGACCGACAGCTTTGATGTCTGCCATATTCTTCGCCTTGTAGGCTGCCAGGGCATTGGCACGAGCAAAGTGTATCTAATTTTTGGAATTTGCAATCAGCCACAAGTCTACGATGCAAGCCCAGATTGAAGACCAGCTGGGAGGCAATTCGTGCTGGGGAGAGGCGCACCAAGTACAGGTAGTCCTGCATAAGATAGCCCTTGAACGACTCCAGCGGCAGAGAACCATTCCCCATCGCCATCACGAAAGGATGGTTGACGAATCGGTCCCATACGGGCGCCACATCCGGCCGTTCCAACATCCACTCCACAAAGCGGCCACTGGGTGTTGTTGAGCATGTCAGCGAGAGAAAGAGAGACAGACACAAAAGAAGGGAGCGAGAAAGACGGAGGAGGAGGAGGAGGAGGAGGAGGAGGAGGAGGAGGGAGGCTGCTTACGGCGCAAAAGGCAAGGCATAGGTCGAATGGAAATGATTGAGTGGTCCACTCCCCTTCCCAAGGCCAGGCGCCGTCCTGATGCCCGCCTCGACATATCGACACGCCGCCCTCACCGCGTCCGGGACGCTCATGCCTTTTGCAAGGCCCGAAGCGATCGCAGCTGTATAGAGAGAGGTACGACTTCATCAGCTTCCTTTCACTTTTCCCCACCAGTGTGCACCGCCATAACAGAAATCTTTTCCGGCAGCGTCTTCGGGTTCTGAAGGAGAGGAGGGCAGCCTACTCACATGCCAACGAGCACCCCGTCCCGTGCGTGTGCCTGCTATCCCGCCACGGCGTCTCGACCCTCACGACCTCGTCCCCTCCCCTCCCCACCAACACATCAACCACAACCTCCCTCTCTGCGTCCTCCACAGCCACCCTCAGGTCCCTCCTCCGAAGCGGCACATGCCCGCCCTTGACAAGCACCCAAGCGGGCCCAAGCCCCACCAGCCTCCTGCCCACCTCCTCCAGGTCTGCAACCCCCTCGACCCGCCCAGCCTCCAAGCCCGCATCGGCAAGCAGCATCCTCGCCTCAGGGACGTTGGGCGTAAGCACCGTCGCCAGCGGGAGCAGCCTCGCCCGCATCTCCCGCAGCGCCTGGCGAGGGAGCAGCTCGGTACCCGTGGTGGCCACCATGACGGGGTCGACGACGAGCTGCCTGCCGTCGCCGCTGCGGCACTCGAGCGCTTCAGCCACGACGGACACCGATGCTGCGGACGCCAGCATGCCCGTCTTGACTACGTCGGCCCCGATGTCGTCGAACACGGCGTCGATCTGCCTGCGCAGGAACGTGGGCGGGACGTGGTGGATGTCCATGACGCCTGTCGTGTTCTGTGCCGTGAGGGCGGTCGTGGCTGTCATTGCGTAGACGCCGTGGGCGGCGAGGACCTTTTGGTCGGCCTCGAGACCTCTGAGGGAGGGAAGGAGGAGAAGGACCTTCATGTGTGAGCAAGTTGTTACTTGTACAGAATGGACACTCGATTTTCTGTTTTCTTTGTTGGGGGTCGTGTGAATACTCACGCTCCGCCGGAGCTGTCCGAGCCGGCGATTAGCAATACTTTGCCCTTGACTTCCATATTGAACAAGAGACTTATTGATTGAAGGGACCTGAAAGGAAGGTGGGGATCATAAGACCATGGGCCAATCCAAAGCAAATATCATATAGAAATATATACGACAGTGTGTGTGTGTGTGTGTGTGTGTGTGTGTGTGTGAGATAACTATTCTTTTCAATCGGCTTTTGTTGTTGTTGTTGGCCGTTGAATGAGGGGCGGGAGTGTGTGTGATGACCCAAAAGCCAAGAATGAGAACGAGCGACTTTCCACATCCTTGAAGTCGAGCAACAGTCATCACGTAATCGACCCATCTTCAGCATGATGCAGTCTCCTGATTCGGAGGGGTTTTGAGAAGGGCATTACTGATTCAGGGAACACGATCTGCGAACGTAGGGGAGGGGGGGGGGCACTCGTTATTCTTGGAAATTCTTGGAAATCTAGCGGAGAGTCTTCTCGGCCTCTCTCCGGATTGTCAATGCATGATGTCCTGTCCTGTTCCTGTCCTGTCTGCTGTGACGCCCTTATGCTCTACAGAACACCATTTCATTTGATATATCAAAACGTTAAGCATGAGCATGAGCATAAGCATGAGCGCAATCACCAACTTTGCACGCCAGTCTACGCGAGCGAGTCTGTACCTCGCTTAGAATCGCGCTCCCGCAAGTTCGTTTCAACAATGGAGGTTTCAAATAATTGTGTAAACGCCAGTGATGGGGGGTATTCAGAATCAACGCCTCGCTGCCAAATCCATCGCCGCCGCCTTGTTTTCCCCTCCCAGGCCCCCTTTCCATATGCACCAGACGCAGAAAGAATCGTGCCGTCGTCGCCATACCATTTATTGTACAAATTCATAACAGAATCACCCACACCAGACGCGCCTGTTGCTGCCGGTCCGTGCAGCAAATTCAAGTCTCTCGCTCGCAATGCCCGCACAAGTTCCCTATCAACAAGAGACAAATCGATCTTGGCCTCGAGATGGCGAGAAGCAGAGGAGAGCCCCGGTTGGCAGCGTCACACGGTGCCGCGTCGCTCCCGAGTTTCAATTTCGGCCGGGTCGCTGATGCTGCGCTGCCTCTCTGTGCCCTGTTCGTCGCCAGAGCTCGGCTCCTCGTTCTCCTCCATCATCTCATCATCGTCTTCACCTTGACTGCTCTGTGGCCACACGCCTAGCTGCTGCGATTTTGCATACCTCGCAGTAGCAAGTCTGGCATAATTCTCGTCCGTGGACTCGTCAGTCTCATCGCCGAATACGACCTCGCGAAGCACGCTCCGCTCAAAGAGCTCGAGCATGCGGCGGGCCGGAAGCCGGTAGTGGTGCGCCTCCATGAGTGCCACCACCCGCCGAAACACCTGCGCGTTGGCGAAGCCCTGAGGCTTCTTCTCCTTTAGTGTGACGAGGTCATTCCGTGCCTTGCCGAAGCGGACCGTGTTGCTCAGATCGATGAATAGGCTGAGGATCTTGTGGTTCGTAGGGTTGGGGTCCAGCTCCACGTCCTCGTCCCCGTCAAAAGCACCCGTGTGAAAGTGGTCGTACAGAGAGCTCGGGGCGCCCATGGCTTCCATCATCGAGTCCGACCGCGGCCGTGAGGGCATGGTGGGAGCTTTGACCGTCTCCGCCCTCTGCGAGTCCGGCAGCACAATGGAGGCTGCAATCTGGTGACGCCAGGGCCGCAGGGATAGAAACTTGGACAGGTTCGTCGGGACACAGAACCCTGTTGACACCCCGATGGGGGTCGTGTTCGCATCCCAGCCCAGCTCGGACAGGATCTCAAGCCCATGGACAGACCTCGAGAGCAGGCCTATCACGAAAAAGGCGGTACCGCGCATGCTCATCACCTCATGCTGCTCTGCGATCCGCACAATGTGCTCAATCACATCACAGCTCTCGAGGAAGGGAGCGCCCCGATCCATGGAGCCCACATTGCCGACGGCCCACATGCAGCCCTTGACCTTGACCATCACCTCAGGGTCGTCAGCCTGCATGCCGTGCTCCCGGATGGTGTTGGCGAACTCGAGGAAGTGTCCCTTCTGCTCCAGGAGCTTGCAGCCCTCCTCGGTCCGCGTGAGCTCACGATAAAAATGAGGAGGGACGTGGGGATCTGCCTCGGCATCAGGCTCGTCGTTCAGCAGGGTCATGCGGTTGGTTGGCTCGTCTTGCCCGTCAGCAAAGGCACGGGCGAGGCTGGCCTCCACGGTGCTAACGTAGGAGTCATTGCGCCCGAGGAACCAGTCGTCCATTTCATTTCTAATGTAGTCCAGGCCGTCCAGGTAATCGTAGCCAATCGAGGTTGACAAGAAACGCAGCAGCAAAGGTGCACCGATTTCACCAAGATGGTCTAGAGCCGGTCGGCAGCCCACGATAAACTCTAGATAACTCTTCGTGTTACAGGCCCTCTCGAGGATCTTGATCGCAGTGGCACACACCTCGACCTCCGGGTCGTAGAGCTGCTCGACGAGCAGCTGGATAGCCCACTTCGAATGGTTCGCCGTGCTCTCCTTGGGGTTGCTTACAAACTTGCGAAGGATATTCGTGGCGTAGATCCGAATTTCTTTGGTGCTGGCGGTCATGGCAGTCCGCAGCAGGACTCGAGGGTGTCCCTGGAAGCTGTAGTCGAAGCTGGAGAGCAGGAGCTTCGTCAGGTCTGGCCGCTGGTTGTACTCGAGGATGTGGTACATCATGTTGAACATCCTCCAGCGCTGGATCATCTCCAGGCCTCGCTTCTCCGCGCTCAGAACACCCAGCATGGCAAAGTAGCCCCCGCTGAGAGTGTCCGTCATCCTGTCCTTAGAAAATAACGGGACACCGGCAGTGATGCCGCTTGTCTGTGGTTGTAGTATGTCAGTCAGCTTTCCAGACGACGACAGTCTTTCTACGTGTGTTTCTTGACTCACCGGGTCGCACTGAGCCAGGCACTCAGCGATTTGTCTCAGAACTTTATTATTGGCCAGATACTCGATGCCCTGCTGTGATTGCAGGAGGGTGTGCATGAGCGCACAGCCAACCTTGATATACTTCTGCGTGTTCCGTGTACTCTTGACGTCGGAAAACCGGTATTTAAACGGGCGGTAGAAGCCCATCAGTCGCTTCATGAACTTGGAGGCCTTGTTCGCGTCATCGACCCTCTTGCCGATGGTCAGAGGACCCTCAATCAGCTTCAGGATAATCTCCCAGTTCCACTTCATGTAATTACTACTGCTCAGGACCCCAGAGTCAACCAAGAGCTGTCGAAATGCGCCCTCATCAACATGAGGCACAGAGCTGGCCGCTCTTGGCTGCTCATCTTCCAACGCAAGACCTGCGGTCATCTGGCTCAATGATAAGCCAATGCCGCTCGGCGCTGACGGGGTGGATCGGTAGAGCGTGCGGCTGACGCTGCTTATTTGGTAGATCAGGCTCGTGGCGACAAAATGCGACTGGTCGTGGAACCGGACAGCCTGGGAAAATAGATCTGGCAGGAACTGCAAGTTGCTGCTCCACGAGGTGGGCAGAAGGCGACTACACAGCCTGAGGACCTCGCCCAACAGCAAGGTCGACTTGCGCTTCATGGTCTCCTCTTCGGCATTGCGTGCCAGGTTGAGCAGCGTGGAGACCAGGTCCGCCTCTATCAGGATGGCCAGGAGCAGGGCCGTGTAGTGGTCCACAAAATTCTGCTCAGCGTTGTCGTCCTCCACCTGAGCCTGTGCGTTCTTGGCCTCTGAGGTTGTCGGTTTGAGGGTGTTGACCCTTCCATATGTCGTCAGCCTCCTCCCGGCCAAGAACGGCGTAGCCCACGCAGGAGACTTAATCCGCAGTAGGGAGTAGAGAAGGACAATGACGATGTCTCGTGCTTGTTGGTTGGGAAGCATAAGACTTGCGATGAGCGACCGAATGGCGCGAAAATTGTACATTGACAGGTACATAATACCAGGCCACGTCCTGAGCGCCGAAGAGATGGCCTTGGAGTTGTTCTTCAGTATGGTCTCGTTGGAGAGGAACGCGTCAGTGAAGACGTTGAAGATGACCTCGAGGTCGTAGCCGGGGCGGAGATACTTTCGCTTCTGGGGGGAGTCGAGCAGAAACAGGTAGGCAGTGATCAGACTCTCTGGAGCCTTGTACGAGCCCTCCGTCAGGGCATCACAGATGACCGCCAGGCCACCAGAGGCAAGCAGCAGCTGTGGGTCTCGGACGAGGATCTCGGCAAGCGTCTCTAGGCAGATGGGCCGAAGCCTGTCGTCGCCATGTTCCGCGATGGAGGCGACCGTCCTCACGACGGCCCTGGACAGCTCGCGAATACCATCCTTGATGTCGAGGAATGCACGGACGAACTTCAGCGCCTGTTCCCTCTCCAGGTCCGCTTTCTTGTCTTTGATGAGGGATGAGATGACGACGTAGTCGGTGTTCAGAGTACGGATTTTCTTGAGAGACGACCTGTCGGACATGGCGTAGCGCGTCATGCGATAGCCCGCAGCTACGACCTCCCTGCTCTCGCTCAGCAGCATGACCTGCATCCTCAGGCCGAACACAGACCACATCAGGTCGTACTTCAGGTTGGGATAGTTTTTGAAGAGATCGACGAGGGCGTTAGCTTTGGCGACATAGTACTCGGGTGTCAACCCCTCGACCTCGAGGGCCTGCAGCAGCTCGCCGAGGCGGAACGTGGGGTCCACCATCATCTCGTCGAGGTCGGAGCCAGCGCCGCTCCTCGACGCGCTCTGTGGGGATCTGGTATTTCGTAAGACGGAGGGAAGGTCGCCAGCGGGTCTGGTCGGTGTGATGGGGGCGGTCTTGGGTTGTTGCTGCAGCAGCTCGATGCGCTGCTTGAGCTTCCTGATGCGGGCATAGGAGGCGTTCAGCTCGGCCTCGACCTTTGCCTTTTGCTCCCTGACGTGTTTTGGCTTTTTGGTGTTGAGGGCCTCGAGCATGTTCTCGCTGCCCTCCTTAATCTTGTTCTCGCGGGCCAGTTCGTCGCGTAGGTCGGCGAGGAGCTTGTCGGAATCGGAGGCGTCCCTGCTGGTCGTCTCGTTGAGTGGCGCCAGGCTGTTGTAGACGTCCAGTCTTGACCCCGCCCTGGAAGGACCCAGTTGACTCCGCAGGTCTGAACTGAAGCTGCCTGGGCCGGCAACAGACGAGGGGTTGAGGCTCGCACCTCGCGGGACGAAACTCAAGTTCGATGACGACATATTCCGACCGCCATTGGCAGCCCCCGGGGGCTGCAGATTACTGCCATCGCCCTGATCGAGACTCGGCCGCGGCCTGGCTAAGGGGGTAATCGTGCCTGACGAGGACTGCGGGCTGGTGAAGGCCTTCTCCTTGTCCCTCTGCACAGCACTCAGCGCTGGGCCTGCCGAGGAGCTCAAGGGCCCGTCCATGAGTCCTCACAAGGGACGATCACAGCCGCCCCTGCATTCGATATATCCCTATGCCATCCAAGAACGGGATACTGCTTCTCTTCTTTCTTCTCTTATTCTTCTTATTCTACTATCTGCAGCGGTCTATCGCAATCTTGAAGCGACGGCGGCCCGCAACACGCGCGAAGGAAGGGGAGGAGGACCAGCGAGAGGCCTCAGCTCGTATCTGGATAGGTCTGGAGGGAAGGCGAGAGGCTAGACGGTCCTGTAGGTAAGAAGAGAGGGCAATAAAATGGAAGCAGCAAGCCAGCTCCTCAAGAGTTCTGGTGCCAGAGTCTGAAAGAGAGTCGTCGATTGTTGACAGGATGGTGATGTTGACCAGCAAAGTGGGTACTTGGGATGGAGGGAGTTGTCGTGGTGGAGGGGAAGAGGAGATGGATGTTGGTCCAGCTGGACGAGTGAGGTGAACTACAGCACAGAAAAAAGTGGGACTGCTGGACAGGGGCCTGTACCCTGACCCTCACCACATATCAAGCTGGACTACCCCTTCTCTTTCTCTCTAGATTCTTGATCTCACTCAAAACTCACCTTGATTCTTGCGTGAACATTTATATAATTGGCGAACTGCTTTCTTTCTTTAGCTTTCCCCCTTCCACAATACAAGATAATAGACAATTTGAAGGGAAGGGTTCAGGATATTTCATCTCCTGAAACATGTACAGTAGTAGTACGTATTTGAGTAAATAAAGTACTTCGTAAATAAGTAATCAATATGGGAATACCAGCACTAGATAGATACAAGGCGCTCCCTCCTAATCATGACAACATTTGACCATGTCCTGTATTTTACATAATCTTGTGGTACTACATACTTTTCAAACACTGCCACTGCTTTTTCTAATTTGCTTAAGTAAGTACTTATGCAGCTATGCTCTATCTATGTCAAGTACTTGGTCGGTCAATCCCCTGTCTGTAGGGCAGATGCATCATAAAAGAATAATGGGACTCTCCATATGTGCTTGATGGACTGGTGGCATATGCATGATATTGACAAGTAATGCTCAGAGTACTTTGACAGGACAAGTACCCTACTTTCACATACGTTTTGTGCACAATCCCCTTATCTAGCCTTTACAGCTGTGGGTGAGATTCTATCTGTTGGTCATTCTTTTTGAAAGTGAGAATAGATAGTATCTGGTTCGGTCGTACGATGAAAGCCCTTCCACCTGGCCACAACATACTATCTACGCACGGTAGTAATCATGACCCGCCCTCCCGTTACATTGGATTTCCACCCCCGCAAACCCTCGATCAGAAATCGGCACCATACTACATAAGTTTCCTAGGGCTGCCTCTATGTATGTGTTTCCCCCCTCTGTGTAACCTCATCTCGCCCGCGCAGAAGGGAACCAGCATAAGTCCGCATCGCTTGTTCGATGCAACCGTTCCCGCATTGCAGATTTTGAGGGGAAGAGTGAGACACGCGGCACATCTCGCTCCGCCAGTGGAGGATGTGACACGAAGAAACAAAAGAGAAGAGGCCCATGTGTCTCTCCCATCCTTCCTCGTTGATTCCCCACATTTGTCTGCCCTGTCGTTTTTGGGGATTTCTGTCACTTTTTTCTTCTTCTCTCTTCCTCCGGTTCTAACAGAAGGCGTCGGTTGGCTTTTGCCTTGTGACAAATGGTCGAGGCTCTCGGCGACTTCCGGTGCAGTAAAGTTTCTTGCAGCGCTGGCTGCCGCTGTGGGTCCGGGCCGGCCACTGCCACCGCAGGTCTGAGCCGCCCTCCGATGAGCCCAGCGAAAGGCGCATCTGCCCATCGTTCCTCCCCCCCCCCCATGGTTCCCCCATACTGGGAGACTGACTAGGCCCCATTGCTACTACCAGAAGAGGGTTTGCAGACAGGAATACATAAGTATCAACCTCCTCCTCCTCCTTTATAGTCACCCCTTTGACCAGATTCCTGTTGAGAAAACATCTTTCATCATACTCTTGCTCTTTCATCCTCAGGATATCTACTATCTGCTCTCTTCTGCTGCTTTCCATCGTGACATTTGTTCTTGAGCACCTCTACCTCGCCGGCCCGTGATTTAAGATTTCAAAAAACTCTTGCCTGCTTTGCTTATCTACCACTCACCCACCCCTCTTTCCTCTCTACACTTCTCAACAAAACCACCATAATGCCTAGACTCGCATCTGCCAGGTACGGAAAGGACAATGTCCGGGTCTACAAGGTCCACCGGGACGAGGCAACCGGCGTGCAGACCGTCACCGAGATGACTGTGACCTGCCTGCTTGAGGGCGAGATTGAGACATCGTGAGACTTTCACCCACCCGTCCATCCAATTTCTCCTTTTGAGACTGACAGCCAATTACCAAAGATACACCAAGGCCGACAACAGCGTGGTGGTGGCCACAGACTCAATGAAGAACACCATCTACATCAAGGCCAAGGAGCACCCCGTCAACCCGCCCGAGCTCTTCGCCAGCATCCTGGGCCAGCACTTCATCGACACCTACGCCCACATCCACACCGCCTATATCAAGGTCGTGGTCCACCGCTGGACGCGCATGGTCGTCGACGGCAAGCCTCATCCCCACAGCTTCTACCGTGACGGCCAGGAGACCCGCAATGTCGAGGCCACCGTGAGCCGGTCTAGCGGCATCGCCCTGCGCAGCGGCATCGTCGGCCTGACCGTGCTCAAGAGCACGGGGTCGGCTTTCCACGGGTTCGTGCGGGATGAGTTCACCACCCTGGGCGAGACCTGGGACCGCATCCTCAGCACCGATGTCGACTGCGGTTGGTCGTGGAACACCTTCAAGTCGCTCGCTGCTGTTGAGGAGGCCACGCCCAAGTTCGACGACGCCTGGGAGAAGGCCAGGGAGATCACCATGAAGACGTTTGCCGAGGACGAGAGCCCCAGTGTGCAGAACACCATGTACAAGATGTGCGAGCTCATCCTGGCCGCCGTGCCGGACGTCGAGCGTGCCGACTACTCGCTGCCGAACAAGCACTACTTTGAGATTGGTAAGTCATTGTCATCGTTTTCGTGGTTCTATTCACAGCCTCGAGCAGGCGGACGAGTCTGGCACATGCTAATAGAGATGCATCAATATAGATCTCAGCTGGCACAAGGGTCTGAAGAACACCGGCAAGGACGCCGAGGTCTATGCTCCACAGTCTGGCCCCAACGGTCTCATCAAGTGCGAAGTTTCTCGATCGTAAACTCGAGAAGAAGAGGAGGGCCAAGGTGCGGGGCATTGATGAGGTGTGGAATTGCTTAGAGGAATCATTCATAGAGAGAGAGAGACAGAGAGATAAAGAGAAATGGAGGGAGGAGGGAGGCAATTTGGCGCTCTAGTAGTGATGCAGGCTTGGGCGGGTCAATTAGATTAATGGACCGCGAGGGTCTGGAGGCCTATGTGTGCGCGCACAGTGGAACGCGCGCAACTTTGCAACATCGCATGATACCTATTTAGCTTAACATCAAGATTTTCTTTGAAATGAATACACTTGTACACATACATATACATCATTGGCAATACTCGGTCCCTCAATTTGGTGTGAGAGACAAAATTGTGAGTCTATGCCAGCTCCTGAGGTTCATAAAGAGGACTAGCATACTTGATCAGTAACAAGAGAAAGATATGCACACTTTTAGCAGTGGGCCATGTTACAGCAGATCTTCCCAATAAGAATATGTGGTCTCAACTAAAAGTCCTCCCTGGGAAGTTGCAAATTTCTTGTAGCAGAAGCTTGCCTTCATGTGTGTATTACCTTCAAGTCTCCAGCAAGGTCAAGCATCTCTTCTTGTCAACGAAAAGATACAGGACACATAGATTGCCATCATCACAGCCAAGAACTCCGCTCATGCCAGATTTTGTTCTGCGTAATTTGCCGACATGCCTAGTCTCACATATACAGAATTTCTACACCGGACCCTTTCTTTCTCTCTCTCTCTCTCTGTGTGTGTGTGTAAGCCCACCCTCGCAATCATTCCATTTCATATCCTCCTCTCCACATCCGCCTCCCGTATCCTCCTCGCAACCGCCTCCCACCCTTCCTCGCCAACCTTGCGCCCGCCGAACCGCACCAGGTTCTCCTCATACGGGTGGACCTCGCCCTCAAACGCCTTCAGGCGGGCCAGCCTCTTCTTGCGCAGCCTGTTCTTGGGCAGCATGCCGCTGACGGCCTTGCGCAGGATCTCGCCGCCGCCAAACTTGTCCATCAGCACGTCCATGGTGACCTGGCGCAGGGAGCCGGGGCGGGTGTTGTGCCGGTAGTAGCTCTTGCGCCACTTCTTCAGCCCCGTCGTGTACAGGGCGGCGCAGTTGGTGACGACCACGTAGTCGCCGCAGTCGGTCGAGGGGTCCCAGATCGGCTTGTGCTTGCCCATCAGGAGGGTGGCGATGCGTGAGGCCAGGCGGCCTAGGGGTGGAGGGGTCACGTCTTCGGGGGGGGACTTGATGGTGGAGAGCGTTGGGTGGGGGGTGGAGGCGGAGACGTGGTGCCAGACACGCGAGTAGGCAAGTCGGGTCTAAGAAAGGGGGAGGGGGCGGGCGTCAGCTTCGTCCTGGTGGTGATTGTTTGCTCTTGGGCATAGGGAAGGGCGAGAGAGACAGAGATAGACAGACAGACAGAGAGAACTTACAATACCGACGTTCTGGGACATGTTGGGCGGGTGTCACGAGGGGTTGGCGCCCCTCATCAACGCGGAAAAAGGCTTTACCAAACGGTCCTCGGGGGGGAAGAAGCTTCAGAGAGGGACATGGGTCGAGCTTTTGTGCTGTCCCGTCTGCCTTGTGGTTTTCGCTGGTAATATGCTGGTCGTCATCGGCGTCGTCAGTTGAATCGCGTTCTCGATGTTGGCCCGGCCCAAAAAATTACAAGATACAGTGTTACATAATCAAAGCTGGTTCCACTTCAAGCCCACCGACCCACCCCTGTCAGTCTCCGGTTCGGCTTCGGTTCAGGGCTCCGGAGGACGATTTCAAATCAGCAGTTGCCAGTCCAAAAAAGACCACCAAATCTAGGTGAGGAGTAGAGAGACAGAAAAAAGGGTATCGGCTTGTTTATAGCATATAAGAATCTGCTTCATACAACCTCCCAAATGAGCCGGAGTACTCGCATACTGGGCGGACTATCTGGCATTGCACTCATCGGTTCCGGCGCATATTTCTCTTACACCACCACCAGCAGACGTGCTTCTTCTCTCCCCGTCGTTTCTATTCCGCAAAACAAAAATTCCACAACAGCAACGACAATGACTGTAAATAACAAATTTGAGGTTCGTGAGTCTGGTTATTTTTTATTATTAAACAATAAGCAAGAATCAAAGAATGAAAGAATGCATGGCTAACGACTCGCAGACGCTGTTTGCCGTGCCCATGCACTGCGAAGGCTGTGTCAAGAGTGTCTCAGAGTCTCTGTATAAACTCGACGGTATCTCGAATGTCGAGGCCAACCTGAAGGACCAGCTGATCAGGATAGAGGGAACCGGTATGTCCCCCCTCTACTCTCTATTCCTCTGCCCCACGACGGGGTTTTACTGCTTGCCATCCTTCCCGTGGTAATTATATCCTGTTTAGAGGAACTTGCCATGAGCAGGAGGGTGAAAACTGCGGCAAAAGATGTTTGGGATGGGCCAAGTCCCTTCAGTCTTTTGGAGGAGAAACAACAATGGCAGCCTGAAGAACAGATTCCGTTTCAAAAATGGGCGGCAAACTTACTGATACGCGCCCGTCATCAAAATTACAGCACCACCATCAGCGATCGTTGCGACTATCGAGGCCACAGGGAGGGATGCCATCCTGCGTGGATCGGGAGGATCAAACAGTAGGTCAACCTTGTGCTCTTATGCAGACGTTACAGCCTATGACCTTGTGGCTGGAAGTGTTTTTCTTTCTCTCCTCCAGCTGTCAAGTCTTATGATTGGACAGGTTGAAACGAGGCGCTGTGCGGTCAAGACTTGCCTCTCATTCTTTCTCTTGCACAGCTTCCTTACGAAATCCAAATGGATCTTTTCCCCGCAGATGAGGGATGTCACAGTTCACAGGTTCCTTCAGACTAACACAAAGTTCACAGGCGCGGCCGTAAGCATCCTGGAGACCTTTGACCAGAACAGCCTACATGAGGCGGTCCCAGACGACGGCAAGAAACGTGAGGTCCGCGGCCTTGCCCGCATGGTAGAGGTCTCGCCCACCGTGACCCTCGTCGACCTCACCGTCCGCGGCGTCGAGCCGGGCACCTACCGTGCCACGATCCGCGAGTACGGCGACCTGAAGAACGGCGCATCATCGGCAGGGCCCGTGTGGAAGGGCGGTGACCTGACGACCGAGCAACAGCAGCAGCAGCAGCAGCAGCAGGCCAGAGGGGACCTGGGAACCGTGGAGATCGGCGCCGACGGGCGGGGTGCGGTGTTCCTGGACAAGCCGTTCCAGGTGTGGGAGGTCATTGGGCATGCGTTTGTGGTCACGCGGCAGGATGAGGGCAAGGACCACCCGCCTCTGCGGAACGACGAGAACACGGTGGTGGGGGTGATAGCGCGAAGCGCGGGCATGTGGGATAATGATAAGACGGTGTGCTCGTGCACGGGGAAGACACTCTGGGAGGAGAGGAAGGACGAGGTCAAGAAGGGTATGCTGTGATCTTGCAGGAGCCAAGATTTACCATTCTTTCAGGGTGGGGGAAAAAACAGGGGGGGGGGGTAGAGGGAATCGTAAGTTTGATAGGTCCATGTCACCTGATTTGGTTGCTGTGATGGCCAGACACTGCGTCGGAAGCGCGCTGTGATGTGCTATTATGTGACTGGGCGCGCATATTCTGGTCGGACGGGCAAACATGCAGTCAGCAGAGGAAACGTTCACCAGAGTATGTGGCTCGGTATGGAATACCAAAAGTGGACAAAGCCCGCTATGGCTCATAGGAACTCTGCTGAGTTCGTTCATCTCTCCGATTTATTCCTGTGGTTGATCATCGTTAATTGGCCAACTATACAACGACCTGATAAACTATATCACCAAAGGTTTTTCTTTATTCCCCTCTACACTTTTTGGCACAGAGGAGAGAGTAATCCCCACGCACTCTTCCCTCTCCATGAGATTGCAACGTGTTGGATGGCACCCCATACAGAAGGGGTGAAGGAGAGGGGGGGGGGGGACAGCTCGGCGCAGCTCGGGCGTTTCGGATGTCGCGGGCTTTCCCATGCTCAGATCCTCCTGAACAACATGTGAACTGGAACAAGGCGTAGTCGGCATGGATCCGAAGATTTATTTGCCGGACCTACCTCTGGAGCCCTTTTTTTGAAAGATGGATGGCAGGCCCCACAAGGAGTTGCGTCAGTATACCCGAGTTCTTTGGCAGATACTTACTTTTCAAAGATTTTTGCTGACGGAATCAGTTCAGAACATTGAATATGGCCAGATACTGTGCACACCCAACCGGGTAGGCGGCTTGTCATGGAACCATAAATCAGATGGGATATTCTCTGAGCCCAGACTTTTACGAGCGTAAGCCCGAGTATTCAATGTTGTGGCACCATATTTGACTGCATGTGTTATTGCATGTCTTCTCTTTTTCTCTCTCTCTCCACAAAGGCGGCGCCTAGAAAGTATCGATGCTTCTTTCAAGCATCGCCCATCTTCTGAACTCTCGGACGGAACCAAGGTTGCCGGTCACCAGGCTTTATGCGTCGTCGTCATCTCCAGGCCGATGATGGGGCCGGGAACGCCCCCCTTCTTTTCTCTCTGTGTGATGGTCAGAACTCACATACCCCAGGGTGTACTAAGCGACCAGGGCCATCACGGCAGCCGTCACTGGGTCAGTTGAAGAGGGCCAGGACCTATGATAACCCCCCCCCCCCCCAATTTGGCCATACGCAGTGTTTCGACGGCTGGCTTGCTGGTCGGGTGGGGTTCCTCATAGTTACATCCTCTAACGACTGTATACTGTGGTAGCCAGTCAGGGGTCCTCTTTTATCGGGTTCATCGACGATGAAGCTCTCCAAAGAAGGAGAGAAAGGGGGGGGGGGGAAGGAAAAAGAAAAGAGAATTTTTTTTTTCGTATAACTCGTGGCAGATCTGTCGCAGGAGGTAATGCACCAGACCCGGTTCAGGTCCACATATCGCAGACCGGAAGACGTCGCTCCCAGTGGCACGACCCTGGGCATGATGAGACGAAGGGCCCGCACAAGGTTCGATCGAGGGGGGGAAAGGGTGCGGGAATGTTGCCTGTCGTCCCACCTCTTGTCGTGCACCTTATTTCAAAGCCAAGACTTTGTGGCAGATGGCTTTTAAGCTGGGTCCAGCGGGTTTTGTAGAGGGCCATGTACCGTTTCGAGCCGACGAAGGGAAGTTTCAAAAGACTGGTCCTCTGACGTAAGAAGAGACGAGAAAGGGAACCTCGTATTGAACATGTTCTCGTACCCAGGCAACACCTTTTTAATATCAAGAAGTACAGACAGGAGAAGAAAAAAAAGAAGACAAAAAAAATTGAAAGAGAAAGAAAAGAAGGAAGAAGAAATAAAACCACAGGTGTACCAACACATCTCAAGGAACCCCCTAGTCATTGGGTTGACATCGATAGGCGGCATAATTGTGGTGAGTGAGGGCTTTCTCGAATTATTAAAGAGATGCCTTGATGAATATCAGATCTGAATAATCTTGCATAAATATAAGAGGGGGAACTATAGTAGTGGTGAACGAGCTGCAGTCAAAAATAGAGTGAGAGAGATGGAGAAAAACGTGCTTTGCATGCAAGCTAAAGTACCGAAAAGCACTACCTATGGTATGGTAGTATTGCGGGATGTTAGTATTCCCCCTAAGCAGGCCCCCCGTCAGTCAGACAAGGCTGGGTTGCAAGCGGACAGGACGGCCCCACAGGGGATTAGACATGGGCAGCCAAAGTAGTAGTGATATGTACTAAGTACCACAGTAGTAGTGTTATTAGTAGTAGTAGAACTACTTAATATGTAATGATGAAGTATAACATCATGCAGCAAGGCCTGCAAGACACATGGTCTCTTGAACCAGCAAAAGGTTTTCCTCCGAGGGTTCGGGATGTAGGTAGCGATTAGTGCATGCGCGTATTCGGGAGAATATCTAATTTTGTACTGTACCGCGACCCTGTTTCGAGGTGTGTATGCATAAAAGAGTTGTTTTCTTCGGTCCTTCGGATTGTAAGATACTGATGTGTTTTTGCCCTTCAAAGGGTTCGGGCAAGCGGGCTTCTATTTCAGCCCGCAGCCGCGGAGATGATCAGTGTGTCAATGTTTCCAAGACGCGGCTCGTCCTATGTTGTTGGCTGAGTTTCGTGCCTCTTCTCGGACGAGGCTACTCGCGCCAGCCTGGCCTAGGATCTCTGTCTCTCTACCACTGATCTTCAAGAGAGAAGGCGGAGAGGAGAGAGAGAGGAGGAGAGAGAACAGTCACATGCAGGGCGGACAGATACTTCATGACACGGCATGGCATGACATGACCGTGATAGCACATCACATTGAACGTACCGAAAATGGGCTGTGATATCGGCTTGTCACACTGCATCTGTTGGTCAAGATGCGCGAATCACAAAGAATAACGATACCATGCTTCACCGAGCGGTGAGTTCGAAAGCAAGAAAGTGGTGGCCAAAGAACGCCGCCCCAAACTTGAATCACGGTCTGTTTATCTGGTCATCTCATCGTCACGAGGACTGAAGAGACATCATCATCGCCTCTTGGAGCCACCAAAGAAAAAGAAGGTGAGACCCAGAAGGGGTGGTTTTCCGCCTTGGCACTGAGACGAAGTGAGCATCCCTCAGGAGCAAAAAGAAGGGGAGTGGGGAGGGGGCAAGGCGCTTAAACGACATGCAAGGCTGGGCTGGGCTAGCCAAACATTGGTGAGTCGACACGACAAAACTCGATCGTGTGGGTTGAGGCAGACGAAAAGAGAGAGGGAGAGAGGTTGGGGAGACAAAAAGAGCTAACTAGACCCCGATTCGAGCAAAACTCGGTCCGCCCGGGGGGCGGCCTAGGGTGTGCTGGAGCGGGGTTCTGGGGCCCGCCTGAGAGAACGTTGACCCAGTGAAGATCTGACCCTAGCCGCCGTCAGCAGCGCCTCGTGTGCGAGCCAAGGGTCCACCAGGCGAATCACAGCGCCAGGACCACCCCCAGACGCTGGGACTACTTTGATGCACCGAGACTGGGGGGAGGCGTTCGATTTGCGAATAATCCCCGCCATGCCTGTGACAAGGCCTGGTATATCGGCCTGGGCTCTTCATGCTGATGCCAACAAGGTACTGTGGTACCTGATGAGGGCAAAAAAAAAAAAAAAAAGAGAGAGAGAAGAATAAGTGCGCCTCGCATTCATCCATATCAGATTGGCGCAGTCCGTGTTACCCACCTTGCCCCCCAATGCAAGAGATCAACGTCACAGATCATCAACGCCATGTGCAAAATGATCTGACAGGTTACTCCTCCTGTCGTGTAGCAGAAGATCCTCCTCTGCCTGTCAAAAGAGAAAAGACATGGCATGGGCCCTCGGATTGGCGCAAGCCACGGACAAGGCTTACATTAATCGTAGAGTTTCTGAATCATGCCAATCTGATTTGCCCTGCATCGTTTCCGCTCGTCAGATCAAGGGAACGAGATAGGATGAATTGGGAAGGATTGAGGGGATAGACTGGCGCAGTGTGGCCTCGCCAACATTCGATCTGGACATTAGAAACATACGAGGTTGTTTGGCGTTTACGGGATCATGCCAACTCGAGTATGTCTATGTAAATCTGAGGTTCAGGGCGTGTGTGCGCATTTCTTGGGACGGTCACAACCTTAAAAACATATAGCAAGTAGGCAAGACTGTGACTGATCGCTTGTGTGACTTCCACAGTCAGGGCAAGCCACGTCCAGCTTCAATTTACTGCTGTAGGTACGTAGTTTTGTTTGAAAAGGCCCATTCAACTTGTTCTCGGAGCGATCGTGCCGCTGGTGAAGAGGCGTAGATGTTTGAAACCGAAAAGGTTGCCTGCCTTGTAAATACGGCGAGTTAATTCTGGTAACATGCCTCGTGATGTATTGCATGACCATGTTAACCTATATGCAGGTGCTATTCAGATCTGTATAGGCACAGGAGGCATCGTATATACTCCTCCCCCAGCTAGGCACTGCGTGCGTGCTAGGGGTACCCGCGTCGCTGGGTCCTTGGGGTACCATAAGGGCTTCAGGGCCTTTTAGTGGGCTTATAGGCTTCTAACAATTTTGCACCCCTGACCCCTGGTGGCGGGCAACTCCTGTACGAGGCCCCTGTCCGGGTCAACCGCAGAAGCCAGCAGCTGTTTGAGTGCACAGGCATCACCCGGCGTTTTACTTCCGAGAATGGTTATGATGGTGTTTGAGGGAGGGCAAACTGCGGCTTCAGGGGCGGAGCCATACTAAGGTGCTCAAACAGTACTTGAAAATTTAGTATGACCCAGGTTGCCCCCCCCCCCCCGCGCCAGCAACTTGTCTTTTTCTCTCTTTTTCCCCCCAAGTCTGATGTAGGTTCCACGTTCGAGAAAGATCTACACAAGCAACAAAGATCATCACTAGTTGAAGGCGTGCAGAGAAGGAGAGAAAAGGAAGGAAAAGAGGAGAAACAAGTCTAGGTTTCTCTAGAGCCCTGTCTGTTTTCGACAGTCAATCCCAGCGCTGCTGCTACAGACGTGCCACATTCTGTGCACCACGACACCACGAATCATCCCCGGGCATAAACTTACGAACAAGGACAAGGAATCAGACCTGTTACGTTGACCTTTATTCCCCTTCCTTCCCTCGCCCTTCTCTTCTTTTCTCTCTTGTCTCTCTTGATTCTCCAATCCCACCTCATTAGCTGGCCGTGCCATCCTTCTTTTCCCTTTTCTTTTCCCCTTTCGACCTCACCCGCCAGAACCCCAAACCCCCCACCACACCACGGTCCTTATCGATCCATCTAAACCCCTGGTTAGGCGCTGGCTTCTCGCCCACCATCCACTCATTTGCCCCCGCAGGCTTATTCTCATTCGATGAGAGGCTCTTCCACCTGCGACTCACAACGAACCATCTTCTATACCAGCTCGACTAATAACCCAACCAAGCACCAACTTGTCAGTCCTTTCCGCATCAGCTCGAACAGACAGCCCACACTACGTCCAGATCAGACGAGCAGCTTTTGGTACCTTGCCTCGCCCTGGGATTCGCAGCTCGGCTGAACTACACTGAAACAGTCGAGGCCCAACACACACACAAAAGAGAATCATAAGAGACGAGACAGGATAAGAAGAATTTCAGGACAGGCTTCCTAGCTTCTTTCTTCCCTCTCTCTAATCTTCTCTCTTTATCGTTCCACCGGCTTCCTCCACACCACCTCCACGTATACTCACACTCACACTCACACTCACATTTATACTACTGCTGCTGCTGCTGCTGCTGCTGCTCCCACTACTACATCAACTTACATACTCACATCTGGTCTTGTCTGCACCCCAATTCTGCACCTCCATCTGCAATCGATACCCCGACCTCGTCACCCTGCAGATTTAGGGGGGAAATTAATCCAACACATCACATCGACCACATCGACCTTTGGACTCGAACCAGAAATATCTTAATTCTAGTCACACTCCTTCCCTCTTGGGAACGCTATCGACTGGTCCCGGAACTAGAGGCGCGCTGCCCGTACTACATACAACGACCCGGCCACCCGATCTCGCAGTCTCGCTAGTGCTCCCTCAGTAGAGAGTGAAGAAGAAGAAAAAGAAAGAAAGGAAGAAAGAGCAGACGACCTAGGCGTGCATTTATTTCTTCATCTTCTTCTCCCAATAACGAACGACCCCAGGTATATATTACTCGAGTCGTGACCCAATTCTTCGGTCGCTTAAGACGGAGTCACGCGCCAATTCGTCACTAGTGGGCTCAGCGATTGGCAACGAACAGGGCCTATATTTTTTTTATTTATTGATTTGCAGAAGACGATCTTGGGTCTGGGCGAAAGCGGGGACAACCTTGGGGCCTCCACCTGCTGCAGCTGCTTTTCCGTCACACCAACGAGCGCTGCCAGGAGATTTCGACTCAACCGACCTAATCGTTCCTTTCTTGGGTCTGGGAACCTTGCCCCGTTCTCCAAGGAAATTTCGCACACCGTCAAAAGGTCTCCTCAATTGATCTCCACGGACAGACGAGTTAGAATCCTCGTCACCTTGCCGAGAGGCTCCACCGGTCTGCTATATCTGCCCATCGCCACCCCCCACCCCTCACAGGCGACTGCTGCTGCTGCTTCTGCTGCTCAAACCTCGGCTCTGTTGACGCAGACGTTCGTTGTCTGGCACGAACGCCTGCTTCTCCAGACATATTTGTTATACTTGTCTTTTCCAACATCTTCAGACCTCAGCCTCTGAGCAGTCATGTCGTTGAAACAGGTACGTGACAGAGAACCATGGGGTAGCTGGGACGGGAGCCCAGCCGAGAGAGAAAGACGAGAGAGAAAGAAGAGGAGAGAGAGGTTCCACTGGGCCGGCGCTTGCTGACAACATTCTGCTGCAGGAAATAGAAACTTGGGTCACCGCCCTTGCGCGGTACGACAACAATGAGTTTGACGAGGCCCTTGGGGATTTCGAGAAGATCGCCGACACGTCCAAGATATTGTTCAACATGGGCGTCATCCATGCCACACTCGGCGAGCACGAGAAAGCAGTAAGTAGCGACTTCATCAAAATCTTTTGGACCTATGTGAAAACAGACGACAGGTTCTGACCCCCCATCGAATTGTACAGGTCGACTGCTACCAACGAGCGATCAAGTTAGACCAGTACCTGGCCGTGGCATATTTCCAACAAGGTGTCTCCAACTTCTTGCTCGGCGATTTCGAGGAGGCCCTAGCCAACTTCAACGATACCTTATTGTACCTGCGAGGCAACACCATGATCGACTATGCTCAGCTAGGCCTCCTGTTCAAGCTCTACTCGTGCGAAGTGCTTTTCAACCGCGGCCTCTGCTACCTGTACCTGCAGCAGAAGGATGCCGGTCTGCAGGATCTGTCCTACGCCGTCAAGGAGAAGGTTGTCGAGGACCACAATGTCATCGACGAGGCCATCAAGGAAGAGGCAGAGGTAAGCTCAGAAGGAGGGACCCCCAGGAGGGCACAACAGGCAGATGAGGAAAGGACAACAACTGACACAGGAGATTT
Organism: Cryphonectria parasitica EP155; assembly: GCF_011745365.1. NCBI lineage: Eukaryota > Fungi > Ascomycota > Sordariomycetes > Diaporthales > Cryphonectriaceae > Cryphonectria > Cryphonectria parasitica. The sequence goes on from NW_024468909.1 coordinate 3,130,910, forward strand.
AGGGCTACACTGTCTTCTCGATCCCCGTCGGCGTCGTGTACAGGCCGAACGAGGCCAAAGTTAGGAACCTGAAGACCAAAGACTACCTCGGCAAGGCTCGTCTCGTGGCTGCCTCGGACCGGGCCAACGCCTTTACTGGCTTCGCCGGCTCCGAAATTAAGAACGCTGGCAAGGTGGAGGTCAAGGATGATCGTCCAGCGGACAACATTTCCTTCGCTGCCACCAACCTTGTCAAGCCTGGTCTCGCGAGCAGGAGCAACGCCACGGCCCCACCGCCTCCAGGCCCCCAGGGCTCTAATGTCTTCCCGCCCACGCCGCCGCCGGAGAATGATAAACCCCGCGAGCTGCCCAGCCGGGGCGCTTCTGTCCGCAACGGACCTAAGCCGATGCCGCCCAAGCTCAATATCGACCGGGCGAGGGAACAGGGCCGGTATGAGAAGGCCATCTCGCCCGAGGACGCACGGCCGAGAGGACCACCGCGGAGCAACACCGGCGCGTCCAGCCGTAGCTACTCTCAATCCCAGAGGGGCGGTGGATCGCGGCGCTCCCCAGTGCAGGATGACGACGCCTACCCGGACGACGTGTACGACATGTACAGCGCCGGGTCCTCCCGCAGCACCCAGCGGCCGGGTGGCGGCCCGCGCCGCATGCAGTCGCAACAGCGCTACTATGAGGACGAAGAGGACGATGCCAGCGACTACGACGGCGCCTCGATCGACGAGGGCGACTTTGAGATGATGAACCCGCGACGCGGCACCGCCTCGGTGGCGGGCTCGTCTAGGGCACAGTCCAGGAAGCCTGACATCAGGAAGGTCAGGGTCAAGGTGCACGCTGACGACGTGCGGTACGTCATGGTCGGGACGGCTGTGGAGTTCCCCGATCTGGTCGACCGGATCCGAGACAAGTTCGGCATCCGCCGCCGCTTCAAGATCAAGGTCCGCGATGAGGACTCGCCCCAGGATATGATCACCATGGGCGACCAGGATGATCTGGACATGGCCATGATGACTGTCAAGTCTCAGGCACGAAAGCAGAAGTTGGACGTCGGAAAGTTGGAGGTAAGTCTGAGACACAAAGAGTCTTCTCCCACCCCCGGCCGAGGGGAGGTTTACTGGTTCTTACTGACAATCTTCTTCTTCACATAGGTCTGGCTAGAGGAGCTCAACTAATCCTTTTTCCGACGAACGGAGGCGGTGAATACAGAGAAAGAGCGAGAGAAAAACGACGATATACCCCCAGCAGAAAGCAGAGCAATGTATTCTCACGACATAATGACGGATGTATTATTCACTTCAGTTCTTGGAAACTTATAAAGAAGAAACATTTTGCTTTTAGTTTTTATTTGGTTGTGGCCTTTTCGTTTTTCCTTGTCATTTTTATTTCTATTTTTTTATATCTTTCCTTGATGGAAATTGGAAACTGGGTGTTTTCTTTTGAAAGTCAATACCGGCAACAACAAATAGCAGCAGCAGCATCGACAGCGGATGGAGCATCCTAGACTTTTGTTTAATTTGGTGAAATGGCGGATCGGTCGTTCTGTGACCTAACCTACTATACACGGTCCCCGTCGCTTCATTTGGTTGTGATCTCATTGTGCTTGTGAAGTAGTGAAGAGAGGGGGAAGAGGGTACTTTAGCCTGACGGCCGAACATGTTCCTAGATGTAAGAAATGAGAACAAAATAAGGGAGAGAATGACTTTCTACCTGTCACTTACTCCCTCACAAACAAATCAAAGTTTCACTCAAATCACAACCTCCTCCTCTTCCAGCCAACGCATTCATCCATAGTTTTTGTCGACCACCAAACCCAGTCTGGCGCACACCACGGAACAAAAATAGGACGATCAAGGGCTGTGTCAATGACATGCATACATAAATCCATACATATGTACATACCCATGGCCTAACTTTTGCTGTCGCGTTTCAGGAGAGGGGGATGGGCGCCCTGAATCGAGAAGGCCTCAGACTCGTCGGGGTTTCAGGCCGTTGTGTGGCCCTGCACTGCCTCCAGGCTCCATACACTACACCAGTCCAGGCAGACAAGGAGGAGGATAGTCTTGTCTTTCTCTCCCTCCCCCCCCCCCCTCTCTCTACTGGGAGCTTTTCGTTTTAAAACGAATTTGCACGTTCAGAACTTCGTGTGTAACATGTGCATTTAGAGAAGAAATAAGAGAAAAAGAATTTAACCTCACAACCACACTGGTGCTGGATTTTTTTGATTTCTTTTTGGACCCCCCCCCCACCCTCCACACTCTTTGCTGAAGAGATGAGAACCGCCGGGAGGGGGGACCAGGACCGATTAGGGAGGATGGGGAATGAAAAGAGTTTGGGGGATGGGAAGTGAGTGGGCTGTAGGATTGATTAGGCTGCAGCAGCGTAACGGGCCGTTCCTTACTTAGATCCCGATATCTGCAACGCTGTTTTCTCCCTACTTTGATTTAGTGCACACACATACATACCCGGATTTGGAGTTCGGCGGATGTACTTGTAACTCGTCCAATGTGGGCTGTTATGGTCATGGCGGGAGAAAGGATGAGAAGGAGCAGGAGATAGATCCTCTGTTGAAATGAAAAACCAATGCAGGCGTGTGTCATGAAGACAATATAATACAAAGAGTTTGCGGGTCGAAGGACCCAAGGGTATATAGTCTGCACTTATACATAGTAGACAAAGAGAAGAAGAAAAGTCTTGGACGAACGCTATCATGACACAAACAGATAAAGAACCATTGTGCTTGACGCCGTCGACTTAGCCTGTGCTCGTACGCCGTTTCCCTCGGTTCTCTCACAAGTCCTCCATTGACCAGTATCTTAGTAGCCATGGCACTTTCGTTACAGGACATTAGGGCCTCCCTGTGTCCTTAGTTCAGAGTATCGAACAAATAGCTGATCCTTGAAATGGGAGTGCCGTATTCCCTTCGGTCTGGCCTTGGCAAAGGCATCAATTGCCTGCTGAACCCCAAAGCCGCACCTCTCGATCAGGTAGCACACGATGAAATACCCAGTGCGGTTGTAGCCATAGTGACAGTGCACACCCACAGCGTGCTCTGCATCCTCATCCCAATGCTCCTCTTTGGCCCGGATCTCCTGCTCCTTGCGCAGCCGGTCCACAAGCACAACGAAGCGATCAACCTCGGCGTCTGTAGGTGGTATCTTGGAGACCGTTGGGAACTTGTGATACCGCACACCCGCCCTCTCGAGGCCAGCTGGGTCGTAGACAGGAGTGTCCTTGGAGATGTCGATAATATCCTTGACGATTCGGCCCCACTTGCTCACAAATTTCGCAGGCGAGTGCTCATCGTCCACCTCACGCATGGTCTTCATGGCGCGGAAGACGCCCGCTATGGACTTGGAGACGGGCGCAACGCCCTGCCACTTGGCCAAGTTCTTGAGCTCCCACTTCCCCTCCTTGTTGAGGTACTGCAGCTGCCAGCTGAGAGAGAGCCGGCCGGTGACATGCTGCGACAGGAAGTCCGCAGTGACCGATGCGAGGATATGTGAGCAGTCCTGCGTGTAGATCAAAGCATGTGTCCCTTGCGGAAGAATTACCGATTTAACGACCTTGTCCGGATGCAGCGGTTGCGAAGGCATACCGATGATTGCTGTGGCCTCGTGTGGTGTAGTTGGATCCTCGTGAAGATCCTCGTCAACGTTCTCAGTGCCTCGTCTCTTGTCTCGGCGAAAGTCTTCATCCCTGATATCTGTGATGCTCTTGATTGGCTCTGGGATCGAGGCTACGGACGTGTCAATGGGCGCGGCGGTGTCCACGATGGATTGGTGATAACCCGATGTACCATTCTGCAGAATGGAAGCCTCGGCCTTCTTGAGAAAGCTGGCAATCTTGTCGATCTCTTTGGCCGGTGTGATGTGGTCTTTGCCGCCCGCGATCAAGAAAACCGGGATATTGAGAGTGGCCCAGATGTCTTGACCGGCGATACCCCCTTTTGGTACGCCATTCTCGTACGTTGGCAGGCTACCCCACGCCATTCTTCGCCAGGTCGGTGTCCTGCTCTGACGATTAAATCGATACTGTGATCGTTTGGACTCCTGGTCTGCCCCAGCCCCAACGAATCTCCTCACGCTGGCACTCTCGATACCTCCACGAGCATCCCAGGTGCGCCAGAGGTTGAAGACTGGAGTTGGTATCCAGAGCAGCTTCCTGAAAGTTTTCACCTGCTCTGCTGTCGGGGGACCAGATGGTGGACAGATAGCAACGAGCGCCATAACATGGTCTGCCACCCTGCTCGAGCCTGGAGATGCTAGGCGTGCTGAAAGTGCACAGCCCATGCTATGACCAACCAGTACAATGCCTTGCCCTGCATTCTTGTCGCGATAACCATCGATAATTACGTCCAGCAGCTCGGTCAGCGCCTCGTTGGTATAGGCGCCCCATGTAGTCGGCGCGAGCTCCGAGACACCACATCCTGGGAGGTCCACAGCCAGACATGACGAATTGTGCGTTAGGCTAGTGAGCAATGGATAAAATTGCGCGACCGAGCCACCGAGCCCGTGGATAAACACCAGGAGAGGTAAGGGCGCCGGATCTCGTGGGAGCTCGTCCAGGCGTGCGTGAGGCTTGAAGAAGACGCGCACAGCCGGATAAGTGAAACGGCTCGTGGTAAAAGTCTTTATCTCCGAGTTGCTCCTGAGCAGGTCAGGATCTGTGGCTTTGGCATCTAGGAAGGTTGTTAATTTGTGGCATTCGTCTCCAGGAGGGGGCAGGTGATGGTGAAAGCACCGACCATAGCTCTCAGGTGCTGGTGTAGAATCCTGAGCCTGTATTGATCCATTTGCGTTTTTGGTTGGCGAGGCGGCCATCCGTCTCAGGTACCAGACTGACAAGACCACAGCTGTCGTGGTGAAAGCTGACAATAGCGCAGCACGAGAGCCAGATGTATTCAGCAGTGGCTGAATCTTTTGTGCCAAGTTATGGTTGAGGAGAGAGCCGTTCAGACCCCCGGCCATGTCGCGATATCGGACCAATCACCAAAGGAAATAGACAACGCCTAATCAGGAGAATATGAGATTGTGTGAGGTCGCCCTGGTGTCGTATTGTCCTTTATCTTATCAGACTGTTTCTGCAGTGACTGTTTTTGTCTGGTGCGTTCGTTCGTTTGTCTTTCTTGGGGAGGAGAGTGAAAGAGGAAGGCAAACATCCAGACGGTGACCCACACAACATGACAGGACCTTGATGGAGGCAATGGATGAACGAGCAATACACCGGTGTTGCGATGAGAATTTTTCCAATCCGGGTGCTCTCAGGATAATGAAGGCTGGTAAAATGGCGGCGTCTTGAAGAAGCAGCGGTGTCGAAAGGATCGGTCGGGAAGGGGGAAAAAAGCCTCTTTTCCAGACACAAAAACTGCTACCTCAACTGAGTTACTCACTCTGATGCGTGCCGTGCCATGCCAGAGTAGTCAACTGTCATCCTAGATCGAGCAAGGCTGGGATGTGTTGGGTGGTGTGTTGTTGGCATGGACAATGTTCAACGGTCGAATTAAGCAGATTCAGGGTTTCAGAGTTGCCCGGTTGGGAAGGCTGCGACGCCTTGTTTCTAGGCCCTATTGGAGGGTGGTTAAAATGCGAAGAGGGCCAAAGGTTGACTGCTGCTCACTTGATGGTGGCTCTCTCTTAGGCTTAATTATAGTGGTGAAAATGTCGGTTCTGATGCGAGGGGGTGATGCGAAGGTTTTTTTGTTCCCGGCAACGGAAGAATCGGGGAGGAGCGATGACATAGCTACTTTAGCCTTTCTGCGCCAACTGCAAGTCTGCTGCAGAAGGGCCATTCATTGAGCGTCTGTTACAAGCGTGCGCCATTGGTTTTTGCGGCCACGTAATTGTTATTCCTACTCATTCCTCCTACCAAAAGTATGTTTCACGTATAGGCGCGAGAGAGGGAAAGCAATGCTTATTAGGCGATGCATCCATGTGTTTGCATAAGACTTTCAAGGACGTTTGGGAGGCCAATGTGTTGTTCCCACTTAGTCCCTAGTACTAGTATGTGCAGCTGCCATCTGCAGAGAGGACACCCAATGTAGACACTCCTGCTTCTGGTCCTAGCATTGTGCCTGGAGTTGACACAAAGGGCAAAAAAATATGATTCGAGTCGCTGTGCTGACTCGGTCCAAGGGAACCATTACGGACCCAATGAACCTCTACTGAGGGCGCGGGTCTGAGAGGTCTCGGTAGCATTTGCGCTTTCAGAGGTTAATGCCTTCAGAGGATGAAACAAGGTCGTACGAGGTTGGGTTGTCTCCTCGAATAGTGGTGGCATGCAATTTGTTATAGCGCATATGTGAAAACAGGCGGTGGTGAGCAAGCGAGCGTTGCTATTGCGCAAAGGGTCTTCCTAGTCGTATCTTGCACCTATACCCTCCCTCCAACCGATTGGTATCAAGGCCGCAGCAACATCGTCTACCCCTCGCTCCGTAGCCAACATGTTAAACTGTGAAGCTGCGTTCCTCGTATCCAGGATCTCAATGCGCAGGCCCAGGCTTGTGAGATACCGTCGCGTCGCCGGGCTCAAAGGCCTCATCTCAGGGCCCAAGCCAAGGATGAGCAAATCTGCACTCTCCAGTCAGTCGGGCACCATGATTGAAAACCTCCCGGGGGGAGGAGGGAGGACGGTCTTATCCTACCGGGTTTGGGCCAAAGCAGATCCAACAGCCCGAAAGCCCCCTCTTCCACCTCCCATTGACCCTTGGTATTTATGAGCTTCATGTTTTTTCCCCACGGCTGCCACTCAAACGCCTCGCCGCCGACCAGCAGTACGCCCTTGCCGTCGTAGATCGACACGCCGCTGTTGAGCTTGAACCCATCCGAGGAGCAGATGTCCACGGACGTCGAGGGCGCGGGCGACTGGCCCAGCATGTCCATGCGGTTGAAGTCGGTCGTTGGGGGCCCCTCGGGGATCTCCTCCTGATTGTGGGCACGTCTGGGCCGAAAGAGCGAGGTATGCAAGGGCGCACATAGCCGCGGAGGTAACGAAGGCGACGACGGCCGTCGAGTGGACAGAGGGGACGCGAGACGTGTGTGAGCTTGGGATGCGGGGACGTTCGTCGTGATCGTACGCCGTGTGGAATGGCTTGCTTCGAATAGGTAGCGACGAGACTGTGCAGCATAATCCAATGCCCTCAGCGGGCGCAGAGTCGACGCCATCATGCCGAGGTGACGATTCGCGAATTCAGTGTACTCATTTTGGGCGAGCAGCACCTGCCGAGATGCAGTGAGCTGTTCTGGAAAAAGGTTCAGATTGGGCCCTGTATCCCACACTGCGTCATGGACGGGCTAGCCTGCCGCCGTGAGTGACTCCTCTATCCCAGCGAGAGAAAAAACTATGAAGAAAGACCGCCGCCCCCCCCCCCCCCCAACAAAAAGAAAGAAAAAAAGAAAAAAACCTACCACCACCAACCACGGAGCAAAAGCACAGGCCAGAACAACATGTAGAGAGTCGGAATCCAAGCACTGGCATATGCTCCATTATAACCGACCACATAATCTACGCATGTTAAAAAAATCTTATGCCGCGAATGCGAGCGAACGAAACACTGGTGCACCTGGCTTCATCGTGTATAATTGCAGCCTGGCAATTGGCTATTGTCGTGTCGGACGAATGGGTGATATTGTCGGTTGTGCATTCTTGACAACATCCGGTTGAGGTTAACTCACGAGCGTGAACGCATTTCGCAGCGGTAAAGGGCACAATATGTATCTTTCCACGACTCGATGGCCTTGTTCATTTTCGATCATCAAGACGCTCCACTGGTAAAGCAAGCCCTAAGAACAGAGAAACAGCGGTTTTGGTGACGCCCCTTTGATGTGTGTGCTGTCTTGATTGTGATTTCAAGATGCAGCCATTTTCCCACTACCCTGGTCAAGATGAACTCCCGAGCAGAAAACTGTTTTGACACCGCCCAAAATCCGCCTTGCCGTGTCCGGTTTCCGTAAACCGAAATCACATCCCACCGAAGAACCCTCCTGTCGTCATGCCAGCTGCTTATTTCTTCTTCTCGTTCTGGCTCTGCTCCTTCAGCACCTTCTTGACAATCTTCTGCTCTTCGATCAGGAACGCACGGACAATACGGTCACGCACGCAGTTGCCGCATCTCGAACCGCCGTATGCGCGCTGGACGGTCTTCTTGGGCTTGGAGATCTGAGAGTACTCGCGGGGTCGCAGGGCGGGGATCTGTATAGTCAACGCCGTTAGCCAATGTCCGCGCCAGAATATCCGCCTCCCAAAACAAGTAAGTTCTTTTCGGCAGATGATAGTCGGAAGGCAGACGATCGATCAGAGGGCGGGCGGCGTCGCATGTGTCGGTCCTTGATTCCATCCCATCGATTCCTATGGCTTCTCCATGGCCACCCCTGAACAGAGCGAGGAGAAATTGTCGAAAGAACTCTGTTGCCGTAGGTTTTATGGTGCGCGCTATCTGTACTTGTCGTGATGCCGTGATCTCGCCGTCCGCCATCGTCGTCTCGTCTCGTCGCTCTCAATTGCCAGTCGGGTTCGAGGTGTTCAACTTACGCCAGGCAGCTTGGTACCGCAGTCGCCACACTTGGGAGCAGTGCCACGCTTCTTGATGTGCAGGACACGCAGCTCACCACCGGGGGTCTTGACAATACGAGTCCGGTTGGAGGTGGTGTTGTAGCTGGCAGGCGAGAACTTCGGTCAGTACGGCAGATCCACTTCCCACACATCCCTTCGACCATCATCAACTTCATTTAGATTCGGGGAAATTCTCACCCGTTACGGCGACGGTAGGTGACACGGTTGCCAGGCATTTTGACTGTTTTGGCGTGATTTGTCGTGGAAAATGGGCTGGCCGAACGTGGATCTCGTCTTTTCGCGAGCGAGGTTGAAGGTGGATTGGTTTTGCGTTTGGTGTTGGAGTAATTTTTTGAGAAGTGCGCTGTGGCTTGGACACAATGCACGGACCACATGCTGCGCCAGGCTCAACCCAGCTGTGGCTTGACCCTGTGGAGCGGGGCCATATGCGCACCTGCGCCCTAGTGTCCATAATTACTTGCACAGGCCTCAAATTCAAGTGACGGGTCAGTGACGGAAGAATACCACAAATTCAGCTATGGCTCCTTGATTAAGGTGAAGATGATGTGTTCGTGAGGAACTAAGTAAATTTGCCAGTATAGCAATATAGACACTTCACAACGCTCGGGCTTCAGCGTCCAAAGTCAGGATTATTTTTGATGCTTTCTTCGTGCGTTGATTATCGAGGCTATACAGTATCGGCCTGTAGTTATCCACTCTTGCGAAATCCTGCCATACATGCGTTCAAAACCGTCTCATGCTTGAATCGGATGTGTTCCTCAAGGTGACGACTCTCTGTCGTGGTGTGAGGCCGGATTCCGTGGTTACAGAGCCAATCGATACGACATGCAAGGCCACGCCAGCAAGTAGGAGAGGGCGCATCTCATGAAATTCCAGTGCAGCCCTATGCTTCTTAGAATATGTGACATACCCATCGCTGTTTCATGCGATATTTCAAGCAGCTGCTGATTCATATATGGCAGCAGTTCGCTTAGGTTGGGATGAACCCAAAAATCCAATCAGACAAAGTCGCAATCGAGAAATCCTCCCGTTGTGAGGATGGCATGGCATCCAGGAACGTAGTATCCCTTGGAAAAGCTGCCATTGTTGCGGGAGTTTGCCGTGACGTTGATTTTGCTGTAAATTGTAGGTGCCTGTACGCCCGAAATGGCAGCCTCTGTTGATGCTGACTCTGGCAGCCACCTGCCACTGGACACAGTCTCCGCAGCCACACTGAAAGATGGAGAGGCTTTCTTGTGCAACACGCCATCACCAACTCATTTGTCTCCCCACAGGGTTATGTTGATTGAGAAATGCTCGTGAGGGTCTCTGATGAGGATCGGACCCCTCATGTACTCGGGGTCAGCCAGTCAGGGTGGTCTTTTGGGAGCCAAGGCTTGATGCCCTTTGGGTTGTCTTTGCGGCTCTGCTTGGCTCGCTCGAGGATCTTGGTATTCTCTGGGCTGGTCACTGCTTGCTTCAGCTCCTCGATCTCTCTCCGGGCATCTTTCGTAGCCTCCCCCACCTCCTCTGTCGCATCCAGTCAGCCATCCATCATGTGCATCAGAGGCTGCAACTCTGCAGTAATTCATTTGCTGCATACCAGGTGTTTGTGAAGCGCTAATGCGTTCACTCATCCGGGGAATTGTTGAGCGCATGTTGCGCACCTGCAGCAAGGGATGCATGAGTATGGGTGTGCAGTACTGCTGATTCTAAGGGATGGGCTTCTCACCAGAATGTGCAGTTTTTTCAGATCCTGTAGGGCTTTGCCTGTGGCAGCCTCATCCCAAGAGTCTGCATTCACTGTTGGCTTCTCATTTGGGCCAGCCATCATGTCACTGAATCTAATCTGGTCAAAGGTTGGGAGGCGGGGCGACTGGTGGAAAGTTCAGGGGTGGAATGGCGCCGAGGGATGGCACAGTATTATTACGGAAAGAAAATAGTGATGTGCAGTTGTATTGACCTCAGCTGGGTGAGACATGCAGGCAGTTTTCGGTTCACATGCCAAACAGAAGGTTGCAGGGTTGGGAAATATGTACTGTGTTGTCATGGCAGGCTTGGGGGCCTAAGGTGAAGGGACGTGCCCCATTGAGGCAGGGTGGGGCGATAGTGAGGGTGGCTTATCACACGTGATAACAGCGCTAAGTTTTCCTGGCCTGTTCAATGCTGTCCAATCTTTCAAAGCTTCCAAGTCAGCCCAAGTCAACTCTCACAGGCTCAACTCGCTGAAACCCCAACGGCAGGGTCACACCAAGCTCCCTGGTACACATCTTGTTGATCTCAACAGCCCGGTCATCACTCCACAGGCCAGCAGCGTAGGCTGTGATAGACTCTGGGTGAGCAGGTCCCTTGTGATCCGGCCTCTCTCCCACCCACCGTGGCATCTGCCTCTGCACATACGGAGCAACACGAGACCAGTCTGCCCCCTGGTCCTCAATTTGCCTGGCGGCCCAGAGCTCCCGACCAATCACCATCCACACCTGACCAGCTGACAAGGCCCACCCTACTCTAGGCGAGGGTGCGAGATGGACCGTATGATTGGCTGGGCCGACGAAAGCGTACCAAACATCCCTCAGGACGACCACACAGTTTCAGTTGGCACTGTCCCGCCTCCCTCATACCACCATCCGCACCAGCATCAACATCACACTCATACGCAGCATCCTCACGCGCAGCATCCCTTTACTCAAAGCCCCGTGCAACCTCAGCATCCTGCCACTGCTGCAGGAGGCTATGGGCATCACAGCTGGCAGACGGTCGCCCCGCCGCCTCCTGTGAATGCCACCACTGCTGTGCCACCGCAGCAACAACAGGTGGTGCCGCCATCCAGGCCTCAATCGACCATCTCAATTCCTGCAACCACGCCTGTCCCCGTCCCCATCCCTGTATCTCTGCCAGCTCCGCCCCAAGCGACATCATCCACGTCTATTCCGCAGCAGCAGTCGCAGCAGACTCAGCAGCAGCAGCCGGCGCCCCCGCCGCAGCAAACGCCGACCCACCCGCAGCCAAGACAGACCAAGAAGCGGAAGCTGAACGACCAGCAGAGGCAGCAGCAACAGTCACAACAAGCGTCTGCCGGCTCATCTGCCTCGAGTTCCGATAGACTCGGCCTGCTGCAGACCAATCTTCCCTCACCCGCCCCATCCGCATCAGTCCCCACGCCGCCTCCTCCAAATCAGCAGTCCTCCCAGCCAACGGCCAACGTGCCTTCCTCGAAGCAGACCGCTCCTCCACAGACACCCCAGAACTGGAGTCTGGCAGGCCCCTCGAGCGCACCTAGAAGCTCCTCTGCCATGCCTCAATCTCCGGCGCCGACCCTGGCACCTCCCCCAGAGGGCATATACCGCACATTCGAAGACCTCCTTACTGCCGTGCAACGTGTGGCCAAAGATCAGGGCTACGGTGTTGTCAAGCTTCGGTCCAGCAACTACCGCGAGGGCAAGCCGACGCGTTTTGACCTGGTATGTGACCGCGGAGGGGTGAAATACAGTAGTACTGCGAAGAAGCGCAACCCTAGCACGCGAAAGGTGGACTGTCCATGGCGTGGAAAGGCCGTGTGCGAAGTCCAGCTGGGCAACCAGTGGCGCTTCGTGGTCCAGGAAGCACGACACAACCATGAACCCCGCGTGCCCACTGCAGTTCCGGGACAAGAGAGCAATCCCGTGGCGCAGAGTCTTAGGAGTCTCGTCCACAAGATTGATCGTTTGTCCCATGACACGACCCAGGGCCTCAGCCGGATCGAAAGCCGCCTCGAGAATATAGAGAAACGTCTAGAGGTCTTTGAGCAGCACCAGCAGAACCAGCACCAACACCAGCAGCAGCAGCAGCAGCAGCAGCAGCAGCAGCAGACACACCAGAATCACATGGTCAACAACCGCGTCCCCATGATGGGCGGCCCGGGGATGCTGGACAGCAGGATGCAGCAGGTGGAGGCACGAATCGATGCAATGGAGTCTAGAGGCATTGAGATGTCCATTGGCGACATGGACCCGACGACACGATCATTGCTCACGGGCTCTGCAATGTAGCCTGTATGAGCTGAATGCTCCACATCAGTCTAACCCATCACAGTCACCAGCTTACCATCACATCCCGACCGAACCGGCCACGCTAAGCAGGAAGGCATTATGATGAGGCTACAAGTCCGCTCGATATGGTGACCACCTTGAAACTTGGTAGATAGTTTGGCGCGACGAGCTCTCGCCCTCGACATTTCCAAAGTTATCTCACTTCTCACTGCACCTGTACCAATGACCTTCTGACACAAGAACACAACGCAAGACAAAGATGGTTGTGTTTCCAAGAAATTGAGGAGTGTGCGGCAGTCCGTATCCAAATTGTCCTTGCGATTTCTTCAAAGGGGGAAGGGGTGTTTGGCATTGAGGGCGTTTTTTCTTCTTTTCTGGATGGCGCTTCAGCTCTTGGTTCTCCATGCTGGCGATGCCGACTTGACTTTTTTTCACCCTGTCGCGGCCGAAGCAGAAAGCACGACGTTTGGGCGTTACAAAAGCGGCATACATTTCACTTACCTCTAGCCATGACTATATGGCGTGTAGATGTCAGAGGGAAACCTCATCTGTACATAGCAGTCAATACACAGTATTCCTCTGCTGTCGTCTTAGATCAATTGCTGAAGATTACGAAACTTTTGTGGGATGTGTCTCGAGCATGGGCCGATGAAGACGCCCATTTACGTGTGGCAATTATGGTCCGGTCCAATGCAGCCCAGCTTTGATACAAAAGGTGAACACACGTCTGTTGCTGCCCTCGTCCTACTACCTGTGTATCTCCCCGACCGGGATTGAGACCAGTCTCAGCAGCGACGTGCTGGACTGCTGTCCATCCTTGCGAGACATGAGTATTGGAGAACGGCCAAGGTCCAAGCAGATTGTGAAAAGGAGCAGAGGCATGCCAGTCTTCTGAGAAAGAAGAAGCGCAGATCATGATGATGGCTCATTCTGAGCTGCCGATAATATATTGAGGCTGAAAATGCGTATGCATTCCAGAACACCGGTAAATAGATAAAGAAACCCGAGTGCTTGATCTGTTGAGCCCTGGAACCCAGCATCCTGTTGGTGATGGCATGGCGGAGCAAAATAGAATCAAAGCATCCAACCGCCCCCCCCCCCTTTACCCTATCAACCTTGTCCCCTTCTACACCTAGTCTGCGGAGAGGGCGTACAAGCAAAACCATCCCTCTCTGCAAATGCCCTCCGGCAGCTGTCCACTGTATATTTCAAGACATGCCGCATACTACGTAGTGCTAAGTACATATGTACATATGTACATAGATAAATAACCGTACCCATGAGGAAATTAAGCCATTTGGCCCACTCACACTGATAGAAAGGTGAAAAAAGTCTGGGTGGGCGTGGGTAACTTCTAGGACCCGCCCCCCCCCCCCCGGTGCGCTTTGGCGGACACACTAGAACCGGCGAAGTGTGCCTTCCAATTGGGCTATAGTTGATTTGCAATGGCTTTGGTAATCGGCTGCTAGTGGGTGCGGAGGGGCCTGTCTTGCAGTAGCGAGGCGAACACTCAGCACTTTGTCATGGCCCCCCTCGGCGATAAATTTTATATAGTAGACATGGTGATGATGGGTGTCTCCTGTGGCTGATTTTTTTTGGGCCCCTTTCCGCTTTGTCTTCTCTCTTCCGATTATATAGACCATTCACTGCCTGTACAAAATCTTTATGAGATACCCAGACTTGGTTTTCGATTTTTTCCTTCTCTTTCAACAGATTAACGTCTAATTTACGATTTCTCCTCCTGTGGGAGATCTCATGAGCCATCGTATCGTCAGCCTCGGCTTTGAGAGGGCAGTTTTCAAACCACTCGCCACGAACTCACTGAGAAGCCCAAGTCTTTTATCGCCGCCGAGAGCCGGGGTCAAGTCTACTAGCAGACAAGGAAGGCCATCTTACCACCCTCATCTCAGCCACCAATTTTTCTCCTCCCAGTGTCAACGACGCCGCGACGTAGCCAGCATGGCGTCTGCTGCCGAGGATAGTCCCGCGACATCACCCACGTCTGGGGTGGTGAATGAGCCTGTCACTGAAGAAGAGAAGGCGCCGCCCGCACTGCCACCGCTGTCGGCGCATGAGTTCAAGCAGTACAACAGGCTAGCAGAGCACATGGATTATTTTGTAGGACATGAACCCCTTGTCCTCCTCCACCTCCTCTCCTTGTCGTATGTAGATTCCTGTCTATTAACATGATGTCAGCATGAGCACTTCCGCCGCTCCTGGACAACCCTCTACACCGCAGCCTCATCGGGCCGCAGGCCGGCGGGCATGGGCCTCAAGCAGTTCCTGGACGAGGGCCTGTCGCTCATCAGCCACCTCACGACGCACCACAACATAGAAGAGACGTACGTCTTCCCCGTGCTGGCGCGCAAGATGCCCGAGTTCCAGGCGGGCGGGCGGGGCGGGCGCAAGGCGGCAGAGTTGCTGCAGCAGCATAAGGAGATTCACAAGGGGATGGACGGCATGGAGGACTACTTGCGCAGGTGCAGGAATGGGGAGACGGACCTGGAGATGAGCGTGCTGCGGACGCAGATGGATACTTGGGGAGAGGTGCTGTGGAAGCATCTGGACCAGGAAGTGAAGACGCTGGGGGCGGACAATGTGAGGCGGTATTTTACGCTGGACGAGGTCAAGAGGATACCTATGTGAAGGGGGTTTTTTTTCTTCTCCCTCTCTCGTTCATTCTGCTGTCTTCCTTTCCCTCCCTTTTTTCCTTCTTTTTCCCTCTCTCTCATATCTCTCTTGTCACCGCATGATCTCTAGCCGACTTGAAATTGTAGACTTAATTAGTGTAGACCAGGAAATCCGTTCTTGAATCCCATGGCCTGTCAGCTTTACTCAAGGTCTTACGTGAGGTTGTCCGAAATCATTGGTACGAGTTCTGACAGTCAGACTTCCAGCCCATATCAGACCCGAACCCACGGACTAACAGCTCTTTTATGATTCTGAGGATGAGCTGCGTTGTGGCTTGCCAGTTGGCTATTTAGACTGAGAGAAGGAATGAGGATGATGAAATGCAATTGTCGAGACAATTCTCTGGGTTTGGCAGAACCCTGAAGACACACGAGGCCAGTACGGGCGATCTGGGGGTGGAGCTGAGGGCCACCCTAGGGCTTTTAGCACTGCGTACTGTAGTGGGGGGCCCGGGGGGGGGGGGGTGTTATCTTATCACCACCCACTGCACCTCTCCTCAGTGCTGACCCCGCGGTCAACAACAGCAGCCTGAGCTCCGAGCTACTACCCTATCAGCTATCACCAGCAGTGAAATCACCAAAACCGTGCCGCACAACGCCTCCTCTTATCCAGCAGGACTTCCGCAGGTACTACCAAACAGAACAAGAAAAGCTTTGCAGTCCCATTTCCTAAACTTTCCTGGCCCACAAGATTCGACCCTCGATCCTCTCTTGCCAGTTCTACATCCCAAGCAAGGGAAGTCAGTCGTCATGGAGGCCTCGGCTCTGAAGGGCTGGGAGCTGGAGAACAACGTCAAGCTCGTTGACCCGAACCGCGACTCCCTCTACAACTTCAACAGTAATAGCCAAAAGATCCTGCGTGCGGCCAAGCCGTGGAGGAGCGACCCCAACCATTTCAAGACTGTGCGCATCTCGGCCGTTGCACTCATCAAGATGGTTATGCACGCCCGGTCCGGCGGCAACATCGAGGTCATGGGCCTGATGCAGGGCTTCGTCGAGGACGGCGCCCTAGTGGTGACCGACGCCTTCCGCCTGCCCGTCGAGGGCACCGAGACCCGCGTGAACGCGCAGGAGGAGGCCAACGAGTACATGGTCAACTTCCCCGACCTGGCCCGCGACCAGGGCGCCCGCATGGAGAACATCTTGGGCTGGTACCATAGCCACCCGGGCTACGGCTGCTGGCTGTCGGGCATCGACGTCGCCACCCAGCACAACTGGCAGACCTTTGAGGACCCCTTCGTCGCCGTCGTCATCGACCCCCACCGCACCATCAGCGCCGGCAAAGTCGAGATCGGCGCCTTCAGGACCTACCCCGAGAACTACAAGCCCACCGGCGTCGCCGGCTCTGACGGCTACCAGACCGTGCCCATGGCCAAGGCAGAGGACTTTGGCGCCCACGCCGACCGCTACTACAGTCTCGAGGTCGAGACCTTCAAGAGCACCCTCGAGTCGCAGCTGCTGGACCTGCTGTGGAACAAATACTGGGTCCAGACCCTCTCTGCGAACCCCCTGGTTACCAACCGCGACTACGGCACCAGGCAGCTCTTAGACCTGGGGTCCAAGGTCAGGGAGCTCACCAAAGACCTGCAGCGCAAGACACGCGCCCACCCGCAGATAGACAGCCTCTTCTCGGGCGGTAGCACGAGCTTGTCGGCCGTCAACCAGAACCTCGATAAGCTGGCAAGGGACAGCAAGCAGATCGCCGCCAAGGAAGAGACTGGCCTGATGGCTGTGCAGGTCAAGGCCAAAATTTTCAATGGCTTGGGAGGTGACTTCTGAGATCAGCCCGAAAAAGAAAAGCCTCCCGGGCGAGGGGCAGAGTGAAGTGCATTTCTGTGTTTAGGATGTTGTTAGGAGTTGGGAGACAAAAACGATGCTACGATACCATCCTTCTTGCCTTGAGAGCACATTTCGATGGACAGGTTTCATCAGGGAGCACCGCATCAGGCGCAGGATCAGCTGCTAGAGGCTGGAGGCACTGCATAGACGGCGTTAAGATGGAACGATTGAACAAGGTTTTTCTTTTTTAGTAATGTGACATCTTCTCCTGTGGGAGAAGTTTGAGAAAATGACCATGGCTACCTATAATCGTTACATGCCAGGCGATGCAGTTGCGTAACAGTACCAGGACCAGGACACACCCGTCAACTGGCTCTTGGCCGAGGCGAGGGATCAAGAGAACTCTCGGTTTTGCTTCGCCCACGCACTCAGTCTTTGTTCTACCTCTTTGGCACTCACTCCATCCTCCTCCTCAAGCTCCTTGCGGGCCATGCGCTCACGTTGCCCCCCCTCTATATGATCTATAGCAGAGAGGATCTCGTCAAACTGTTCTGCCGAGCGTTTGGTCACCGGCCTAGGTATGCCGCCGACCGCCGGCCCTCCGAACATCGGGCCCTTGTCCGCCTCGGCCATGACCTGTCGAAGCCGCCCATATATTTGGTGGCGTGCTTGCGGTGGTCCATTGCCCTCCGACGGCTGATCTTGAGACTTCTCTTCGATTTCCCTCTTTATCGGCCTGCGGTTGGCGAGCTGGATCTGCTGGATGTGGGCTTGGAGGTCTTGGATCGGCTGGCCTGGTAGAAATGAACCACGCCTTCCGACTCCTCTGGGATACAGAGGCACCTTAGGCTTGGACAGCGGGAGTGCCGCGGCAGGCTCGTCCGGTTGTGGGCGCAGATCAAGGTGGCGGTGGGCTTGCTTCCACTCTTGGAACCGTAGAGGAATCGGCACTCGCTCAACTTCCTTGGGGGATCGCTTGGGTGATTTCTTGATGGGCGGAGGCTGAGCGGTCACATAGGGCCCCTTGGCTTCATCCTCCGGCAGCGGACTCTGCTGCACCTTTTTGTCCGCGTTGACTGGTATCTTCGCCTCCTGCACCTCGACGTTCCGGGCCTCGATATCCTGGGAGTAGCTTTCGATGTCATCGTCCTCTGGAACCTCCTTGTCGATAGCTTCTTTCATGTATCGATGGTATATCCTTTCGCTAAGCCGCTTCTGCTCTGCCCCCCTGGCCTCCGCCTTGAGCTTGTCCTCTTGGTACGCAGCCGAGAGCCGCGCAGACTTCAAGCGCCGGAGCGTTTCGTCCCGTCCCCACAACAACATCATCGGCACGATGGGCAGCCCTGATCTGTTGTTGAGGAGCGCCCACCGCGCGAATTTCCAGCCGGCGCTCTGATCTACTAGCTGCTCCTTCTTGGTGTCGTAGAACTGAACGGACATGGCAAGCTGCTTCATGGCGGGGCCCAGGGTCTCCTCGTTCCAATCATCCGGCTCAATCTTCTTCAGCGCGATCCTGAAAAAGGTCAACACCTTGGAAATGTCCGCATTGATGAGGGATTTCTTGCCCTTGTCGACCCTCACGCGAGCCACGCTGTCCTGAAGCTCCAGGAAACTCTTCTTCAGAGCCGTCTTCGAGAGGGGGTAGAAGGCGAAGATATTGTCATGGAAGAACTGGGCAAGGTTGTCCAGTGATCCCTTGTAGTTGTTAAGAACCGTGAGTACGACGTCTTCCGTTATGCCGTCTTCAAATATAACGCGGTCACTGATGCTCTGATGGAGGTCGCGCAGTTCGTCGTCCTCAGGCGTCGAGCCCTGGTGATGCTCCGCCAGGGAAGCCTCAAATTTCTGCACTTCGCTCAAAATAGGCTTGAGAATGTTTCTGCGCAGTGCATCGGGGTCCGCAATGTCCCCAGAGACCAGACCGCGGGTGAACTTGGTCTGGAAGAATTTCAGCTTGGCCAGGTCCACAACGATATCGCCTCTGGTGAATTTCAAGGTGAACTGCTCCAGGTCAGCACGTCTGCTCCGATTCTTCCAAATTGCAGGTGTGGTGGTTGAAACCCACGTTATTCTTCATGTCGTTCAGAGTCAAGACTCCTTGCTTGTTCAGGTGCGGATTATTCCGCAGGTTGGGATCCCAGCCGAGCAAGGCGGAGTAGTTCAGCAGGGCCTCTGGGATGATCTTGTTGGCCCGGTAGACGTTTATGCCGATATTATCCATGTCCCGTTTGCTGAGTTTCTGCCTCTGTGAGTCCACAAGCAGACCCACGTGGGCAAAGTTGGGAGGTTGCCACCCAAAGGCATTGTATAACTCGACATGTTTTGGCGTTGAAATCAACCATTCCTGCAAGCAAGTCAATATTGTGTCCTCGAGAAAATTCCTTGGAAGATCCTCCCCCCCCCCCCCCCCCCGCCCCAAAAGAGAATACATACCGCACCACGGATGACATGCGTGATCTTCATGAAATGATCGTCGACCACATTGGCAAAGTGATATGTCGGATATCCATCACTCTTCATGATGATGAAGTTGTCCTCGCGCTCGTTCTTCTTGTAG
This sequence comes from Cryphonectria parasitica EP155, assembly GCF_011745365.1. NCBI lineage: Eukaryota > Fungi > Ascomycota > Sordariomycetes > Diaporthales > Cryphonectriaceae > Cryphonectria > Cryphonectria parasitica. Next base: position 3,150,508 of record NW_024468909.1, read on the forward strand.
GCACCATACACTAAATCCGTAGCTGAGACGGGTATCTCTGCCGCCTTGAACCGGATGGTGTGCGGTTCACCGTTTGCTGCTCGCCTGTCGGACTCGGACCTGGTGATACCCATACATGTCCCTGGATAGTGAGCTGCAGCCCCGCTGGCGGTGGCCTGTTTGATGTTGAACTCCAGGTCTTCCTGCGAGCAGAAACATCTGAAAGCATGATCACTCTCCAGGAGAGACTCTGCATGTTGTTTATACAAGTCAAGACGGTCAGACTGCGAAGGGTATCAGCGACATGCACAGGGCTCTTTTCAAGGAAAGAAACAAGTGCATTGCAAACACACACCTGCTTGTACGGACCGAATGGGCCACCCTTGTCCGGGCCTATAAAGACGATAAGCTTCACTTATTTCGTAGCTTTTACATATCGTGAGAGACGTACCCTCATCCCACTGAAGACCCGCCCAGGTTAAATCATCGTACAGCCGTGATTCCGAGTCTGCCACGAAGCGGTTCTGCGTTAGTTGTTAGCGACGTGACTAAAAAAAGAAAAGAGAAGAAGGGAAAAAAGTAAAATCATGCCGGCTCACCTGATCGGTATCCTCAAGCCTGAGGATGAACTGGCCACCCGTCGCTTGCGCCAAAAGGTAATTGTACAAAGCTGTCCGCAGCGAGCCGAGATGTAGGTATCCCGTTGGCGACGGCGCAAACCTCGTTCGTGCAGGTGTCTTTGGCAGGGCCCATGCCGGCTCCCCTTGTTGCTTAGGCTTCCCTATCAGGGCATAACGGCGCACCTGATGGAGCCGTGATGAGAGGCATCTCACTTGTAAAGGCCTCCGAAAGACCAGTAGGCCGCTCATATCTCATGGATGTGGGTCATGGGGGACCGTGGAGGATCGTTATTCTGCTTGAGAGATGCTGGTGTGGGACGAGGGAAAAAAGCTTGGTGAGACGACCTGCTAATGTGAAATATGCACTAACTGTAGGGCTGCTGGAATGGGCCGGGTAATGTTAGCCACAAGGACACTGGCGACAGGGTCACCTCAGCGCAAGAGATAGCGACCAAACGCTGATGGTGGATAGATTTGAATCTTAATAATAGAGTAGACTATGGGGGTATCTGCGTTTCCTCAGTCTAAGTATTTAAGTCTGCAATCATGGACAGGAGGCCAAGTCGTGTCAGAAAGTCTTTTCCAAGTCGCTCTACGCAGCTCTGGGAGCGGTACTTTGTGGCTAATATCGAGACTTTCATAACAGACACCCAAGATCAAGCCTTTCTATGTTTCCCCTGCCATATGTAATTATTTCCCATTGCTCTCAGGCATCAGACAGTCGATGAAGACATCCCTGGACTTGGATTCAATATCTCGATTAGCGATTGATGATCAAGGCGTGTGGCATCCAAACGCCAAGGCAGTGGACTAGCGTTGGTAGAAAATGGCAGAAACTAACGTTAAACTAAATATAGAAGGCGGCAAGTAGTGAGCGCAGGTGGACCGTGCACATGTGCTCTCAAGTATATAATCTTGCTTCCCTCCCAGCCTTTTCAGATTTTCTTTCTTTCCTCTTTAGCTCTCTTTGCCTGTTCGTACCACCCCCCCAAAACTACACTTTATGGTTACTGGTGTTGACAATCTCGTAAACAGTTTGGCTTAGATCAAGTGTAGTATCTGTTCTTTTCAGTTTAATCTCTGAAAGCATTCTACGGAATGCAATCGTGATTATTCTAATTTTTGTCCTTCGGAGGATGATCCTCTGGGCTTGCCCATGGTCAACCTCCACAGTGTCCTCTCTACCACACTGCCTGAGAGTGACGCGAACCCATTTTTTTTCATTGTATTCGTTCGGCTTGCCGGCGACGCGAAGAAGAAAACCTGCTGTTGCTTGACAGGTTATAATTTCAGTCCGAGTTGATGTTCTCTGCCTCCTGACGCGTCAGGAACCACACGCGTTCAGAAATTTTCTGCCCCCCCCCAAAAAAGCCCTTGCCTACAGCTGCGCCTTAACCCGGTGTAGTAAACTTGGCTGCCCTCCTGCATAATGTCAATGATTTTTTTCGAAGCTATTTGACGATGGCGCCTCCATGAGTAGATGGAGCTCCGCCCGAGGTGCTCTCTGTTCTCTGTAGTATGTAGATTTGACTTTTGCTTCAACGTCGCGTTCGAGTATCGGTAATCGGCTAGGCGTGCAACGCTCCAAGTTTCATGAAGCAGCGGGATGCAGTGGGCTGTGTGCCCTCTTTGAGGTCCGCTGATGGCTGCCGTCACTACAACAAGCAATGAAGGCAGCTATGTAGCATGCATCAACTAATCTCACTGACCAGCATCATGAAGAGCTGAGTTGTGAAATTGATACAGGCTTGCTGGGTACCCCGGTAGCTAGGTGTACACACCATTCTGGGTGGTACATGCTGTAGCATACACCTGGGCACTTTCCATAGGCACCAGTACAGCTGGCGCGTGAAAATCTGCTGCAGCGGCTTGTTGGGGTAATGCGCTGTGTCTGCTGCGCTCCCGTCATCTAGTTTATTGCTGATAAACCAACATCCTATCCTCAACAACGTTTTTGCTCTCTCTTGTTCGATTCCTGCTACGCAGTCGAACTTCCTTGCCACCTGTTTCTGATCCCAATCATTATCGTTTCGTGACACATCGGAAAACGCGTTATAGGCAGCCTGTCGTGACTGTCGCAACTTGCCCCGCATAACCCACCAGAAACTCAACGCAACAGATTCGATTTGCTCCTCAATTTTTTTACCCCCCTCGATCGAAATTTTCTGGGCCAGCTCATCACCACAATACTGCTGAGAATCTTTTGAGTCATGGATAGCGACGGGCCAACGGGCGCGGGAGATACTAATCTCTACGGTGAGGCTATCCAGGACGGGGCTGATCCTCAAGTGCATTCACTGACGCCGAGGTAGAGCTGCTCGGTGTGGACAAGACTGCAACTCCAGATGAGATCAAGAAGGCCTACAGAAAGGTGCGCAGATATTTCTCTCCCCCAACTAATCCTGTCCGCCGAGAGGGAAAAGTACGCTCACAACCTGTCTTCCCAGGCCGCCTTGCAACATCACCCAGACAAGGTCCCAGAAGACCGCCGTGAAGAATCCGAAGCCAAGTTCAAGGCTGTCACCCAAGCCTACGAGATCCTCCGCGATGAAGAGAAGCGTGAAGCGTACGACCAATACGGCATGGCAGCCTTCGACCCCTCCCGCGGCGGAGGGCCTGGAGGTGCCGGCGTCGACCTGAACGACATCCTTGCGCAGATGTTCGGCATGGATGTGGGCGGTGGCGGGCCCGGCGAGCCCAGACGACCGCGCCGCGGCCCCAATGAGGAGCAGCAGTACAAAGTGACGCTGGAAGAGCTGTACAAGGGCAAGACGGTCAAGTTCTCGGCCAACAAGAAGGTCATATGCTCCACATGCAAGGGCACCGGCGCCAAGGAGAAGGTGAAGCCACAGACCTGCGACCGCTGCAAGGGTAATGGGTACCAGGATGCTTATCAGCAGATCGGTCCCGGTATGGTCCGCCGCGGACACGTGCAGTGCGATCACTGTCAGGGGACCGGCATGTACTACAAGGAGAAGGACCGGTGCAAGAAGTGCAAGGGCAAGCACGTCAATGACGAGATCAAGCCCATCGAGATCTATATCCCGCGTGGTGCCATGCAGGGCGAGAAGATCGTCTTGGAAGGCGAGGCGGACCAGTTTCCTGACCAGACACCAGGCGACATCATCTTCACGCTGGTGGAAGAGCCTCACGATGTGTTCTCACGCGTTGGAGCCGATCTGTCGGCAGAGCTGGACGTTACCCTGGCCGAGTCGCTGTCTGGCTTCTCAAGAGTCGTTCTGAAGCACCTCGACGGACGTGGTATCCATATCGAGTACCCTCGTGGCAAGATCCTGCGGCCGGGCGATGTGATTAAGGTAGAGGGTGAGGGCATGCCGCTGAAGAGGGGCGACGCCAAGGGTGATCTCTACCTCGTTGCAAAGATTGAGTTCCCTGAGAACGGCTGGCTCAGCGACGATGCGTCGTATGAGGCTCTGCAGAAGCTGCTGCCACAACCTGCGCCTGCCATCGAGGCGGAGGAGATCGATGAGGTGGAATACGAGGAAGACGCCGATCTCGAGGAGGCAAGTACAACCTCCGTCGCATGATTTAACATGTCTGTTATCTCTCAAGGATACGATGCTAACTGAAGTGTTCACAGATGGGCGCTCACTCAGGAGATCCAAGGTTCGGAGGAGGCGACTGGGTAGATATGAACGACGCCGAAGCGGGCGCCACTCAGTGTGCCACGCAGTAAATGCGTTCCACGACGCAAAAGCACTTCTCACGATTATGAAGACTACAGCATGAGCAGGCATCCTTGCGTCGAGTCCATAGGATAGTTTGTTTTGATTGCATCTTATTAGGATCACCAGCATTCGATCTGATAGACATGAAGAAATGGGCAGCATCAAAGCTCTTAACGACACTCGGGTTTCTCCACAGTTAAACTATGTTAATCGTGCGGTGAAACTGTCGATGTCGTATCTGTATGTCTGAACTTAATTGTTTACACGCCGCCTTGTGCGGTTGCGTATGGGTACTTTGAGGAAGATTGCTCCTTCGTCTTATCTAAGACGATGCGCCCGCCCCCTCCCCAAGGGCGGCTGCGACGATGACGAGTACTCCGTAGCAAGCAGGACGCGATACCAATAACAACGTACACTCAAAAAGGTACTTGGAAGTTGCTATTTCTCTCGAGGACACACACTCGTCTTTTTCAGGTGGAAATTGATGTTGAAATTTCATGTCCTGAATAATTCTAAGAAGACAATTAAATCGTCATCGCCGCTGTCCGCCGACAAGCTAGGAGGCTGTCTCTTCCTGTTCACGTGACTTTGTGGCGGTGCTGTGGCTAGTGCAATTTTTCGATCTCGCACTGGCATTTCGCTGCGTCTCCGCGAAAACTTCCCAACCTGCCCCAGCCGGATCTCAATCGAAGACGTCCCTTCTTTTTTTCACTAACCGCCATCCCCAGCAACCGCATCAAAACCAGTCAAGGTACGTCGAAATATTGCTCCTGCGCTTGCTATCTCCTTATTGAGAACTTTCTTTTGTGATACTGACAATTACCCAAGATGGTTGCCGCAAAGAAGCACGTTCCCATCGTCAAGAAGCGTACGTACCAATCGATCGAAAAAGTTCCTCCCACTTCACGAACCTCCACACGCCGACATTGATGACGACAATGAACACGATCAATCTCGAGTCAATCCAGAATCTCCGTCGCTGTTGTTGTCATGGTCGTCATGCCGCTGATCATACTCGACGATTAATTCACGTATGCATGGATAGTGGGGCAAAGATGTTAACGAACATGTGTGTTTGTAGGCACCAAGCTCTTCAACCGCCACCAGAGTGACCGGTTCAAGTGCCTTGACCGATCATGGCGCAAGCCCAAGGGTATTGACAACCGTGTCCGCCGTCGGTTCAGAGGCAACATTGCCATGCCCTCGGTACGTCTCCCCCGAAGAAAGATGCTGGAGAACACGATGCGAGGGTTTCACGAGCCAAGCTTCACGAAAAACCCCCATGAGGTGCCAGCATAGGAGACTGACAAGTCGTGATTTTCAACGTATACAGATCGGCTATGGCTCCAACAAGAAGACCCGTCACATGATGCCCTCCGGCCACAAGGCCTTCCTCGTCAGCAACACCAAGGACGTTGAGCTGCTGCTGATGCACAACCGCACCTACGCCGCTGAGTACGTTCTGTTTGATTCATTACCGATTCGAGTCCGGGAAGGACAGACCTCGTGGAGGAGGAAGCAAAGAAGGGGATGCTGACCAGTTGATAGGATCGCCCACAACGTCTCATCCAGAAAGCGCGTCGACATCATCGCCCGCGCGAAGGAGCTGGGCGTCAAGGTCACCAACTCCAAGGCCAAGGTCACCACCGAGGTGTAAGCGGTTTACGGCGGTTGTTCTCGTTTTTCTCCTCGGCGAATGCATGGGATACGGTCTTGCTTTTGGTGTCTTGCGGGAAAAAGGACAGGCACGCACAGCTACTCCAATCACCTTTGGGAAGGGTAGATGAATGGAATGAATTGATAGGAGAGTATTCCGTTCCGCGAAAAGGCGGTTGTGCGGCCTCGAGTCGATTCGGTCTTGCGGTGGTGGCTATGTTGGCATTGTGCGGGTTAGCATCAGCCGAAAAAAATCAAAATTCTTCGCACGATATCAATCCGACGCTATCGATGTTCCAAAGCTTCCCTTCTGAACGACGGTTGGCTTCTTGTGTCGAAAATGTGCCAGGTTCCTGGCCATAGGGTACTGAACCCTTTCCAAAACCAATGGCCAAGAAGTGAGCAAGGAATGAGCCTTTCTCGGCGTTTCCGACAATTCATGGGCACCTATCCTAAAAGCCAACGACTACAGAACTATTCCCTGAGCCTAGTAGGAACCCCTTCAACGGGCATTCGATGTTCAAGTCAGATTCGGCTCACATGAGAATTAGGCAGTCTTCTCGAGCACCACTTTAAGATGTCTGCATAGGTGATGGAACAAGCAATATTCCGAAGCAAGTTTTTTTTTTTTTTTCTTTCCTTTTTTTTTCTTCTTTTTCGTAATATGCATGGTTCTGTATCGTGGGCAGAGTCCAATATTCCATACTGGCTCCCGAATGCATGCACTATGACTGTAGACTGTCCAGGCATCCGCGGTGCCATATCGTGGTTCTCTTTACATGCGCCGCAATGCAGGTCTCCCAAAGTTTTAACGTCTTCAAGGGCCAAATATCTAAATGGCCATGAAATTCCAGAAGGAATTCCTTTTAGATCTCCTGACAACTGTGAGAGGTAGGTCGTGAATGATGAGCCCCTTCAGATGCATCACGCAACTACTTGTTAGCCGAGCAGAAAAAATGTCGTCAAATTTTGCGACAAAGAGCAGAACCGGCCTGCCCAATCGAGATAGTCCAAGAAATCCGTCCTCCTACAGTAAGTTTTTGGGGGGGGCGCAAATGTCATGTCACTCCCGTTGCTAGCCGCCTCACTGCGGTTGACGGTGGCGTGTGCTGTCAAGCCATATTTCTTCCTCTTTTTACCGCCTCAGAATCTTTCCTTTCTCGTTATGTAAAAGGCGTATTTTACTGACTGACAGCCCGTTCATCGTGTTCTTGGCCTCTCACCACCCCTCTTTTCGTCCTTTTTCCTTCCTTGTTACCTCCCCAGGGAACTGACAGGCTGCCACGAGTGAAAGAGTGAAGAAGGCATCACATTTATTTGCTCCCTCGACTCCGACACCAACGCAGTAATCGACCTTGAACATCCCTCGACCTCGATCGTGCTTTGTCCGCCAAGATGGCAACAACGAATGGAACCTCTACCAATGGAGTGCACGCCGCCGGGGAGATCGGCGCTGTCGATGCGACCAAGCTGATCGGCCACACGCCGCTCGTCCGGCTGAACAAGATTCCTCAGTCGCTGGGGATCAAGGCCAAGGTCTACGCAAAGGTGGAGTTGTTCAACGCCGGCGGTAGTGTCAAGGATCGGATAGCCCTCAGGATGATTGAGGAGGCAGAGAAGAGCGGCAGGATAAAGCCAGGCGATACGCTGATCGAGCCGACCAGTGGCAATACGTAAGTCGACTCTGCTCCCTTCTTCTTTATATATATCGCTTTTTGTTTTTTTCTTTTGTTACCCTCTCCCAGAGAAGGCAGGAGATTTGAAATACTATACCAAGACGAGGTGCTGATCACTTTCACACACATGGCAGCGGAATTGGTCTGGCGCTCGTAGGCGCGATCAAAGGCTACAAGACCATCATCACGCTTCCCGAGAAGATGTCGGCCGAGAAGGTCTCGGTGCTGCGTGCCCTCGGCGCCACCATCATCCGCACGCCGACCCAGGCCGCCTGGGACAGTCCCGAGTCGCACATTGGCGTGGCCCGCCGGCTGCAAAAGGAGATTCCCCGGGCCCACATCCTCGACCAGTACACCAACGTCGACAACCCGCGGGCGCACGAGTTTGGCACCGCCGAGGAGATCTGGGAGCAGACCAACGGCACCGTGACGGCCATCGTGGCCGGTGCAGGGACTGGCGGCACGGTCAGCGGCATCGCCAAGGGCATCAGGAAGCACAACCCAGACGTCAAGATCATCGCTGCAGACCCGTTTGGCAGTATTCTTGCCCTGCCCGAGAGCCTGAACCAGGGCGAGCTGGCCAACATCCCCTACAAGGTGGAGGGCATCGGGTACGACTTCATCCCGGACGTGCTGGACCGTCAGACTGTGGATAAGTGGTACAAGACGGACGACCGCGAGTCGTTCATGTTTGCGCGCAGGCTGATCGCCGAGGAGGGTCTGCTGGTCGGCGGATCCTCGGGCTCCGCCATGTCCGCCATGGTGCGCGCGGTCAAGGACCTGGACCTGGGCGAGGACGACACCGTCGTGGTCGTCCTCCCGGACAGCATCAGGAGCTACCTCTCCAAGTTTGCCGATGACGACTGGCTCGCCGCCAACGACCTGCTGCCGTCCGTCAACGGTGCCGAGGTCGAGGCCGCAGCGCAGAAGAAGCGGCGCGCCAGCGACCCGTACGGCGGCGAGACAGTCCGCTCCCTCCGCCTCAAGCCCGTCACCAGCGTGCTCAGCACCCAGCTGTGCGCCGAGGCCATCGAGACCATGCGCGACAAGGGCTTCGACCAGCTCCCCGTGCTGTCGCCCACCGGCGGCCGGCTCGTCGGGCTCGTGACCCTGGGCAACCTCCTGTCGTACATCTCGCGCGGCCGGGCCAGCGCTGCCAGCCCTGTCACCGACGTCATGTTTGACTTTAGCAAGATCGACGAGGTCGTGACGGACCCGCGGGATATCCTTACTGCCGAGGAGACCTCGAGCAAGAGCAAGAAGAAGAGGCACTTTGTCGAGATCACCCTGGACACGCCGCTGACTGTGCTGAGCAAGTTTCTCGAGTACAACAGCGCCGCGGTCGTGACTGACAAGAGGGATGATGGCGAGGGCAAGAAGCCCGTGGCCATCGTGACCAAGGTGGACCTGTTGACCCATATGATGGCGGGGAGCAAGCGGTCTTCTTCGGGAACGGGGACTCCCAACTGAGGAGAAAGAGGCGCCTTATGGCTTGAGTATCTTATGCATTGAGTGGCGTTTGGGAAGGGAGGAGAGGGTTTTCCAATGATTTGCTTTTTCTTGAGGGTTTCCAGATTGATATAGTAGAAGCATAGACTCAACGTCTATGGGCTTTGGGGCTCAGGACCAAATAGATTCAACCATGTAGGGAATTATCAATGGGGCGGACATGTCTTTTTCTCCTTGTTTTCTCTGTTCCCCTCCCCCCTGACAATGTCCACACGATATTGCCAACTCATGCCAGTTACCAACACTTGTGCAAAGAGAAAGTCGAAGTGAGACGTTTGACTGAATTTATCATTACTAGGTATGGACGCTTGGTAGGCCAGCAGCCCCCATGGCTGTCATTGGTCTGAGAGACCCAAATTTTATAGTTTGTTCCCAATCCAAGCCCACCACCTATCCACATTCGGCTTGTCTCCCAGGACAGCACCGCCCTCCACATCCACATCGATATCAAACTCTCTCATCTGTTCAAACTTGAACTCGTCACTGCCATACTCGCCCAGCCAGTCGTCAGCCTCATCTGCCCCACCACCGAGGTCGTCAGCGCCCACGCCCGAGTCCAGCAAGCCCTTGCTCCTCGTCTTCCTTATCCGGCCCAGCTCCTTCTCGAGGTTGGTCTTGACGAGCTTGGCCGGCAGCGCCGTGAACAGGTCCGTCTTGTTGGCCGCGACCAGCACCGGGATGGTATAGGGCGCCTTGCTCGTCTTGGTGGACCCCATGCGCTTCTGTAGCCGGAGGAGGACGTCGTACAGGTAGGCCGCGGTGTCGGCCAGGATATTGGGCTCCGAGAGGGCGGCCGCGTCGACTACGAACACCACGGCCTTGAGCTTGGTGGACAGCGTCCCCTCGGGGGTGAGCCGCCCAAAGGCGTAGTGCCGCAGCTTGCCGTGCCCGGGGGTGTCAACCATCAGGAACCTGACGGCGGTGGCACCCGTGGCGTCGAGGTCGTCGCGGTACGAAGAGGTGCGGCTCTCGTCAATTGCGAGTTCCGTCGAGGACCACGTCTGCGAGGTGTGCGTCTCAGAGGGGGAGGCGCGGCGCTCGAGGAGGGTGTGGAGAGTCGTCTTGCCGGCGCCGCTGGGGCCCACGAGCAGGATCGACGGGAGGACGGTGTAGGTGGCAGCTTGGGTGAACCAGTAGTGCATCAGGAGCGGCATCAGGAGCACGATCAGCCCGCCGATGATGAAGACGGGCGCTGAGGGGGTCATAATGACCTCGACAAAGTTCTTGAAGTGGTCCATGGTTTCGAAGACGAGCGACTCTGCTCTTGGTTTGCGCCGACTTGACGTGCTGAGATGTGTCCTCGTGGATCGAACTGCCCTTTTTGTCTTGCCCTCTCTTATTCTCTCTTCCCCTCGATTCTTCTTGTCTCTCTCGTCCCCGGCTACTTGACGAACAACGCGGCAGCGGAAGAGGGAATGGACAAGATTAATGAGGAGGAGAACTCAAGGTAGAGAAGAGGGAGTTTCCTATGTCGTACGGCCGTGGCCTCGTGGGGTGACCTGAGGCTCGTACGTTTGTGTCTCCTCGGGAGGTTTCTTGACAGTGGACCGCGTCCGACGTCGATGGAGATGGCCAAGAAAAGCGGGCCTGCAGCTGCAACTGGTTGACAGAAGAAGAAGAAGAAGAAAATACAGCAGGGCACACAACAGTGCGGCAGGCAGGGGTGTGCTGCCAATTACCACGGTAGCTCATTCAAGGTTTGTATCAAGCTTCCAGAAGGCGGGCGCCAGAACCGGAGACAATCCAGCGGGTGCAGCTCCTACGTTGAGCCAACTAGACCCCAACAGGACAGGGTTCCCCCAGGCACCCCTGGTCAGCACGTCAGGCAAGCGCTGCAGATGAGACCTAAAATCATCATGGCTGTGCTGCTTGCCTCCTACCAACGGTTCCTACGGGCGAAGTGTCTGGTTCACCGGTTTTGTCGCTACACCTGTTGGATTCAGCTCTCTTATGCCACCTGTTTCTCAATTCTCAGTGTCCTTCGACAACCTCAGACTTCGATTCTCCATTTCTGCTGGCATGCCACAGGTCATTGTCTTCTTTCTTGTGTGTATAAATGACTAGCTTGTGAAGGCGCCTACGTCAGTTCAAACCTCGACATCGCGACTCCCAGGCTTCGAACCGCTCTCGAGCAATTCCAACGTACTACTTCTCCGCCCCATAACGACCCCCCCAAGAAAACGATTTGAGGTCGATCAACACATCTGTCAGGCATGGCGAGCAAGGAGGGACCGGGCTCGGGCGCCCCCATACAGCCCTCCGCAAAGGGCACCAAGACAGAACCCCAAGTCAACTCGGACGTGGAAATGGGGTCTCTTGGAAATGGCAACGCCAACGGCGCCGAGCCGCAGTTGGACATAATGCACATGGCCAGGATAGGAGATATCGCGGCAATGGAGAAGCTGTTCGAGACCAAAGAGTATGATGCGACATACTGCGACGACGAGGGCATCACTGCATTACACGTACGTCTAGCCCGTACCCACGTTTCGTCACCGGTGAAGCTGGACTGTGCTGACATTTTTTTTTTTTTTTAAATCCTGCAGTGGGCCGCGATCAACAACCAGTACGCCATGTGCAAGTTCCTGATCGAGAAGGGTGCCGAGATCAACAAGAAGGGAGGAGAGTCGGTGGCCACAGCGCTGCAGTGGGCAGCCCAGCGATGCCACTACTACACTGTCCACCTGCTCCTCCAGCATGGCGCCGACCCTCTGATTACAGACGCGCAAGGATACAACACGCTGCACACAAGTACATTCAACGGCAATGTGCTCCTGCTGACGCTATTGCTTCATACCGGCATCCCCGTGGACGTCCTCGACAGCTTCGGCCACACCGGACTCATGTGGGCCGCGTATAAGGGTTTTCCGGCCTGCGTCGACCTGTACCTAAGATGGGGTGCCAATGTCCACGCGACGGACGAGCAGGGCTTCACGGCATTGCATTGGGCGTTGGTCAAGGGCAGCCCGGGCTGTGTCCAGAAGCTCATCGAGTACGGCGCGGATCGCTTTGCCAAGACAAATACCGGCAAGACGCCCGCCATCACAGCCCAGGAGCTCAACACACTTCCGGCATGGCGCAAGGCGCTCACCGAGAGCGGCTACGATGAGGATGGGCATGCCATCACGCCGACCTTCCCGGGAGCCAGTTATCTCCTCAAGAACAAGAAGGAGTTCGTTACCAAATTCACCTTCTTGTGGCCCCTGTCGATTCTCTGGACCGTGATATGGATCCTATCCAAATTCCCGCCCATCTTTGGTTTGCCCCTTGCACTGGCTGTGGCGTATGGACTGCAATCCGTTGCGAAGCACGTTCTCACGTATGCGCCAGCTGATATGAGGCAATTAACGCGGACGGTACGTACGCCCGTCCTTTGCAATACCCGATGATCTTTCTTGCTGACCTGCATATAAAGCCTTGGATGGCGGGGATTTTCTCAGCATCTTTGTTTCTGGTTGGTGTGACGTGGTTCTTTGCGGTCCTGCCGAGCACAACATTCCGAGCTGGTAAGTCGGCCTCCATATCTCCGCGGGCTACAAGAACACATGTCTGACTTGTGCAGACGCCGAACACCGGCAATTATTCGCGAATCTGTGCTTCGCGATATTCTTTGGCATGTGTACTTGGTTTTACTACCTGTGCATGGTCTATGATCCCGGCTTTGTACCCAAGATGAACGGCATTGCAGAGCAAAAGATTGTCATCGATGAGCTGATCAGCCTTTGGAAGTATGATGAGGCCAACTTCTGCGTCCAGTGCATGATTCGGACGCCTCTGAGAAGCAAGCACTGCCGGAGATGCCAGCGCTGCGTTGCACGGCATGACCAGTAAGTAGCCTCCAACGAGTGTGCTCATATTCGAGGGCACCTGACTGACTGGCGGCTTGTAGTCACTGCCCATGGGTGTACAACTGCGTCGGTGTCAACAATCACAGACATTTCTTCCTCTACCTCATCAACCTTACACTGGGGATCTTGAGCCTGGATCTTGTCGTATACAACTACTATACCGCCATCATTCCCACTGCATCCAAGGAATGCAGCATATTTGGGCCTGGTATCTGTCAGATCGTCAACGCTGACACCTTCACCCTGCTCGTCACTATATGGGCGAACCTGCAGCTGACCTGGGTCGGCATGCTGCTTTTTGTACAGTTCGTCCAGGTCGCAAAAGCCATGACGACGTACGAGAACATGTTTGGTGTGAACGCGGCCGCTACAAGCTCTCTCACCTCCGCTTTCACCTCGACCGGCGCGCCTCTGGACTCTGGAAGCCTGCCCCCGTCCGGATCGTCAGCCGAACCAGATGCCAGCGCTGCACATGGAGGGCATGGCCACAAGCATGGCGGCGGCGGCGGCGGCTTGCTCAAGTTGATGACCAAGCTGCTTGGTGTCGACGCATTTGTGGAGACGGCGACGGGTCGTGGCGCTGCCGCAGGCGGCAACACCAGGAGAAAGAAGGCGAAGAACCCCTACAGCAAAGGGTGTATTACGAACTGCAAGGATTTCTGGTGCGACTCTGCGCCCATGTTCAAGCAGCGGGAGAACGGCACCGCGATGCTCGACGGCCATGTGGTCAACTATACCGAGATGTACGAGACCCCGAGTCTCATGCAGATGACCGGTCGGGGCAGTGACCGGAGGGGTGCATACGAGGCTGTTGCTGGCGAGGAGGTGTAATCTCTCCCTGCCGTCTCAGTGCATATGATGTATGTATATATATGTGTATGTATGTATGCAGACGTTGGCCCAATCGGCATCGGCCTTTTGGGTTCTCCAATAAGGACGACAGTGGACGGCGGGGCCTTCATTGCTGGAGGAGTCGGGAATACCATAGCGTCTCGTGCATTGCTTCAAGATTAACGGTTGGTTGGGAAGCAGGTTTTGGTTCAGGGCTTGATGAGACAATGTATGTGTATAATGAGAAGAAATGCGTGTAGAAATTCACGAAACGGATTGGATGTTGCAATCAGACGAACTCGTCCTTTCGCTAGGATGTTGTCGTGGTTGAAGGAAGGGAGGTGTAAAAGTGGCCAGACCCAAAAGTTCCAGTTGATGGGTCCACGGCAGGGGGGCTGTAGCTGCTAAGCACCACCACCTTTATACCATAGTACCGCTACTACAGTCCTTAGTATGTATTGTTTAAGCCCCTGCACAATGGCTTCTCGGCCCCCCTGTCACCTCTTAACCATTCTGGCACGCAAGGGGGTGCGTGGACACGCGGTTAGACAACTTCACAACCACTTGTCTTTCTGTTGGGCGAATTGTTTAACTCATTTTCCTCAAATTCATAGACCACACACACAGTCTTGACGATCTACAGATAACTGACCCTCTAGTCAGAGGACCTACAGAGAGGTGTTGGAAAAAGTGCCCCTTGGTCACCATCAACAACTTTGCGACAAACTTGAGAGGGCGGACGGAATTGAAAAGATTAGGCGACAGACAGGGCCAAGAAAACGAAATCCTCCTCCTCCCTCCCTCACTCCCTCTCTCTCTCAACTGCCCAAAAATGCCTGCCATCACCAAGTACTTGACGGAGCTTCTGCACAAGAAGAAACGTGAGTCCCCCCAACACCTTTCAAACCTCGTATTTTGAAAAGCCATGAACTGAAGTTTTGAACCGTACAGCCGAGACACCACCACCCATCACCACCTCAACAGCAATAGGCCTGCTTGTAAATTCCCACATCCCTTCCCTCTCCCTTGGCTCTATGTCTTCTTTTTTTTTTTTTTTTTTTTTCCCTCTCTCTTTACTCATCTCACTCACTGACATATAAAACCTCCAGGTCCTCTACACGCTTCTTTACGTCATCCCCTTCTACCTCTCGCCCAGGACGCGCCCCTCGGCCCGGCTGAGCAGGGACGCGCCCTCGGTGATCCGCGCGCGCATCACCGCCGTCAGCCTCACCTGCGCGCTGACCTCGCTGTGCACGCTGGGCGTGCTCGTCGTCACGGGAAAGTATGAGAACGCCCAGGCGCTCCACGCGATGGGCTACTGGCCCGTCGGGGTCGTCGAGAGCTTCAGGGCTCTCCTCTTGACAGCGCTGCTGTTCGCGGGCCCGCTGTTCGAGGCGCTGGTTGTGGAGGGGGGCTGGCGGTCGTGGGTTACTCTGGAGCCCATGAAGATGGTCCTGGAGGAGTGGACTGCTTGGAGGAATTATGTGATGGTTAGTATTTTTGTTCCTTTTTCTTTTTCCTTCTTCTTTCTTATTCTCTCGTGTGATGTTTCAACTCACACACTCACTCACACTCACTCACACTCACTCATTCATTCACACACACACACACACAACGACGGAGAAAGAGAGACTAACAAAATTCCTGTTCCAAATAAATAAAGGGCCCCCTGACTGAAGAACTCCTCTTCCGCTCCGCCGCCGTCCCTCTCCTCCTCCTAGCCCGCACATCCCTCGCCAAAACCATCTTCCTTTCCCCCTTAGTCTTTGGCCTCGCCCACGTCCACCACCTGTACGAGTTCAGGGTCACCCACCCCGCCGTGCCCTTCTCCGCCGCCGTGCTCCGCTCCGCCTTCCAGCTGGGCTACACCACCCTCTTCGGCGCCTACGCGACCTTTGTGTACCTGCGCACCGGCAGTCTTCTAGCCGTGTTCGCCGTGCACGTCTTGTGTAACTGCATGGGCCTGCCGCGGGTCTGGGGCCGCGTGACTGCTCGGGCGGAGGACGGGCCGTCGTCGTCGGGGGAGGTGGTCGAGACGGGGCGGAGCTGGACCGTGATTTATTACGTCTTGCTTGTGGCCGGTGCCGTGGCGTGGTATAATTCGCTGTGGACGCTGACGGAGAGTGCGAATGCGCTGGTCACGGTGGAGTGGTGAAAAAGGGAACGCAGGGAGGATTGGCTGACTTTTTGGACTCTTGGCCATGACTTTTTTTTTTTTCTTTTTTTTTTTTCCTGTGGAGAACTGCGGCGACCGAGGGATGGAGAAGGAGGATAAAAAGGTCTTGGTGATCTTCCGTCTCTCTGCCTGCGAACATGGCTTCTTGATTCTTATTTATTTTTAGTTTTATTATTATTATTATTATTATTATTGGTGGTGAGAGCGAGAAAGAGAGAGAGAAAGAGGCAGATGCCTTTTCTCCTGATGTTTATTAGTTCCCTGCCTATAATAAAGCAAGTCTTACCTGAACAACGGCTTGATGTAAAACAAAAGAAGACACATGGGCTATTCATTTTACGTGGAAATACAATGACACAAGTTTTGTACGCAATTTGCAATTGGGGAACATGCAATTGGCTCATGGATGTAGACCTCCTCAGCAACATCCTCATATTCCATGAGATAGTGTTGGAAATTTCGTCTAAAATATGTTCTTCTCCAGAGGGTAAAGCGTGATGAGACCGCACTCGACATCGTGATGTTCCTTAATCTGCTATCTTCCACCGTGGTGTAGTTTCTGTATGTGTACAGCCAGCCATCTTGGCTTGGAATCACCAGTGCCAGAGCCCCTCGCCTACTTCGCACCTCGCTCTAAATTTCCCAGTCTTTCCTCGCCCTTGGTTTTGGTCCCGTCCTATGGTCTTTCTCTTGGTGTATTCTCGAACAGTACTCAGAGATAAGTATAGGGTTCAAGCACAGGGCTGTGGAGCTTTCTATCTAGCGTCTTCGCCATACTGCTCTAGGACCTGACCGCCTCAGTCAACAGCAACTCCTTCTTTCGCTGCCGGTCAAAATGCAACTTTAGATGCACCTCCTTCTTTAGGCAACGTGTAAGGGCGGCAATTTGATCTAGTAGCAATGTTGAGCGCCAGGGCGCTCTCGGGGACCATGCATCTGGCTCGTCTGCCTCTTTCGGCGGTGGTCCTCCAAGTTACTATTCCGAGGAGTAGAGCTTGAGTGTACGCCAGACTCCGCAGGATATTTTATCAACCCATGTCAACGTTCACGCCCGGCATGGAACCAGGCATGGCCCCAGACACAGCAAAGACGTCCTGCACCCTTGGCCGCCGTCGATACCTCAGGGATTCCGAGGTCCTGTCTGCCCGGTCTGCCCGATCGACACGGTCAGCGCGGGCATCCTCCTCGGCCTCGACCTGATACCTTGCCTCCTCCCTCAGGTCCCGGCTGATCTCGGCACCTTTTGCCTTGCCGAGTGACTTCTCCGCCTCAGCGATGAAGTCGTCCCCGCCGCGGGTGTTCCGCTTCCGCGGCCACAGGCTTGGCAGGGCAATCTCCTGGAAGCGCGGCTCGACCGCCCTTTCGTCGAACCACTTGTGCAGGCGGCTCTCGACCAGCTGGGCGATCTTCGGGACGTCCTGCAGGCGCGAGCGGCTGCCGAGGAGGCTCCGCAGGGAGAAGTCGAGGCGGTAGTCGTCCAGGAAGCTGAATGTCATCATGGTGGGAGTATCCTGCGAGGGGTTGCTGGGGATGAAGGAGATGGACAAGGTGCCGCTGAAGCGGACTACGGACACGGACAGGGCGACAGGAAGGACAGCGGAGAGCTTCTTGGGGTAGTTGAGCAGCATCTTGGTTTCGAGGGCCAGGGTGATCATGTCGCTTAGGTCGACGTCCATGCGGGCCTGCAGGCGGCAGCCCTCACGCATGGCCATGTTGGCGTCGAAGGGCCTGCCCGGCGGGAGGGCCAGGCCATCCTCATCGACGGGGATGATGCGGCAATTGCTGAAGATGGGGAACTCCTCGCCCAGATTCAGCTCGGTGACACGGATCTCGTCGAGGAAGTCGGGTCGGGAGGGACTATTGAGTGCCTTGGTCAAAGACCCGAGAATGGCGTCGTCGTGCTGTGCATCGCTGCGGAACTGCGCAATGGTCTGCGCTACGAGCACATTGAACCAGTCGAGGCTCTCTGGCTGGTGGCTGTCGACCTTGTAGTATGTTTTGTGTAGTATGGAGCCGATGGTCAGGGTTGGAGGCCCGGAGCGGAGGATGCTGGACTTCTTCCTGTTGAGGGCGGGCGTCTGCTGGTGCTGGTGCTGCTGCTGTTGTTGATGCTGGTGTTGGCTGCTAGGAGGGCGTCCACTCGTCCTGAGGCTGAGGAGGGACTTCTTGTGCGCAAGTGTCCTCGATCTTCTTTCGGTCGCTCGTATGGAGGCTGTCACCTCAGAGGAAGGGGGGTCGCCGAATATGAAGAACTTTATGAAGGCAGCGATGAGGAGGACGACGGAGATCTGACCGAGGATGAAGCCTTGTGTGAAGGAGAACCTGCTTCTGTTGGGTTAGCAGGCGCAATCTACTTTTTTCTTTCTTTTCCCCCTGTGGCCTATTGTCACTATAAAGGGCAGAAACACTTACGTAGGCTCAGGCCTAGCTGGACACACATCTTGTGCCATGCTGAGGAGAGTTGAGAGAAAGGGTTGTTCGGGAACAGCCCTTGTTTGGCTGCTGTTCCATGTCGACGATGAGGAGTGGTTTTTCCTTTAGCGATGAGGTCAGAAGGGACAAAGCAGTGATCAGGCCCTAGTGAGCTCTTCCCACCGCCAGTGTGGGGTCCGGCAGGGGTGCTGATATCTACTTATAGCAGGGGAACTAGGGAGTGGTCGTGTAGCTTATAGCGCTGGCCAGTAGTAGTAATCACTATGTACAGTATGTACTGTGCCGGCCGGGAGTGGATGCATGTGCAGGCATCATTGGGGAGCCTCATGTGTCTTAAACCAACTGCACCATCTCACAACCACAACAAACAGGACAACCAGGTGCACCGATAATAGTGTGTCTTGAGCCTACCAAGCCAATAGCTATCTCACTCCAGGGATAACACACAGAAAGAAGAAGAAGAAGAAGAAGATAGAAGGAGTCCTAGACGACAGAACCATTGTCAGCTCACCTTCCAAGCACAACCTGCCAACTGTCCAATTCACCACACGCCATCGACATCAACATCGACTCCTTAACAGACAATTCTGGGACCTCTGAAGCTTAGGAAAAGGAAGGCTTCAGGTTGCAGCTGCCCTTTTTTTTTTAATAAAAAAAATCGGCGACGTCATCTGCCTTTTGAAAGTCAACCCCTGACTCTCCTTTTTCGCAATGGATGTGGTACAGGCGGTGGCCGGGTCCGTCGCCAAGATGGTCTCGGCCGGTGACGGCGCTGGTGGTGCGCCATCCTCCAAGATGAAGATCCTGCTGCTGGATAAAGACACAGTATCGGTCGTCTCGACGGCCATCACGCAGTCTTCGCTCCTGAACCACGAGGTGTATCTCATCGACCGGCTGGAGAACGCAAGCAGGGAAAAGATGCGACATCTCAGGTGCATATGCTTCGTCCGACCGTCCTCGGACTCGATACAGTTTCTCCTGGACGAGCTGCGGGAGCCCAAATACGGGGAATATCACCTCTACTTCAGCAATGTCATCAAGAAGTCAGCGCTGGAGCGCCTGGCCGAGGCGGATGACCACGAGGTGGTCAAGCTGGTCCAGGAGCACTTTGCCGACTTCGTCGTCATCAACCCAGACCTATTCTCCATCGATGTCCGCCCGCCGATGCACCGGATATGGAGCACGAGTCCTGATATGTGGAACACAGACAGCCTGGCGCGGACGACCGAGGGCCTGATCGCCGTCCTCCTGGAGCTGAAGAAGAGGCCGCTCATCCGGTACGAGAAGAACAGCCTCCTGGCCAAGAAGCTGGCGACCGAGGTGCGCTATCACATTAACCAGGAGGACCAGCTCTTCGACTTCAGAAAGGTCGACACTCCACCGATATTGCTAATTTTGGACCGGAGAGATGACCCTATCACGCCGCTCCTGACGCAATGGACGTACCAGGCCATGGTACACCACCTCCTTGGGATAGACAACGGCAGGGTCGACCTGAGCGACGTGCCAGACATTCGACCGGAGCTGAAGGAGATTGTCCTGTCGCAGGACCAGGACCCCTTCTTCAAAAAGAACATGTACCTCAACTTTGGCGACCTAGGCGGGAACATCAAGGACTACGTCGAGCAGTACCAATCAAAGACCAAGAACAACGCCAATATCGAGTCTATCACGGACATGAAGCGCTTCATAGAGGAGTATCCAGAGTTCCGGAAGCTGTCGGGCAACGTGAGCAAGCACGTCGCCCTGGTGTCTGAGCTCAGCAGGAGGGTGGGTGCCGAGAATCTGCTCGAGGTGAGCGAGCTGGAACAGAGTCTCGCCTGCAACGACAACCATGCAGCAGATCTGAAGGTGAGCAATCAGGACTCATGACAAGACAGCTCCTCCTTCCCTCTCGCGCATCTTGCAAGATAAATGGCAAGTGTGTATACTGACGGGTTGACCCTCTGAACAGAACGTGCAGCAATTGATCCAGTCACCATCCGTATCAGCGGACAACAAGGTGGTCCTGGTTGCTCTCTATGCGCTCCGGCATCAGAAGCACCCTTCGAACTCAGTGCCCATGCTCGTTGACCTCCTGTCAACGGTGGGCGGAGTGCCGGCTAGGAAGGCAGACCTCGTGGTAAAGCTGCTCGCATACCACTCATCACTGCAGCAGTCACAGGCGGCCGGCGGGATCACGGATCTCTTTGAGTCCGCCGGCATCTTTTCGGGGGCGGGGAGCAGGTTTAAAGGGCTCAAAGGTGTGGAGAACGTCTACACGCAGCACTCGCCCCTCCTCGAGACGACGCTCCAGAATCTCATCAAGGGCAAGCTCAGAGAGCAGCAGTACCCCTTCGTCGAGGGAGGAGGGACTACGAGGGACAAGCCGCAGGATATTGCCGTCTTCATCATTGGAGGCGCGACCTACGAGGAGGCACGGACGATCGCAACTATCAACGCCTCCACGCCAGGAGTCCGATTGGTCCTGGGCGGCACGACGGTGCACAACGCCGCCACCTTCTTGGAAGAGGTAGACGACGCCGTATCCTCATGGCCAGAGCCTCCACTAACGACGGCGGCAGGACGGCTGCGCAAAGAGCTGGGGCGGAGGTGAAGGGGGTACTATGGCGGTGGGTGTCTGCTGGTAGCATCGTCCCGCAATGGCAGTTGAGAAGTTTCATCTGTCCAAGGGCAAGGGGTGCTGATGGTTGGAAACCATCTAAAACGGGAGGAACCGGAAGAATCCACCGAGACAGAAAGCTTAAGCATCGCAATCGGAAGGGCGAGAGGTCCTCAGCTCTAACGATCAGCGAATTTAGACTCTCGGAACGGCGATCGGACACCATAAACTTCGGCAAAATTCAAATACCATAATATACCCTGCATGATCTTGAGCAAGAGAATGATCTCGGGACACATGGTCACAAGGAGGGCCGCCCGGGGGGGGGTGTCTACAGAGAAGAGCAGCAGGAGCGACAGGTTACAACAGCCAGGCCATCGCCTCTCACCACCCCAAGACTCGAGGATCGTACGATTTCTCGGACCACTCCTCGGATCGCCCAGCTAGAGTTCATGCATCGGCCGGCGCTGTAACGTCTCGGCAGATTGTGTGATCAGGCGTTCCGTCCAGATGAGGAGGAGCAGGGAACTCAGCAGCCATGGGCAACCTCTTCATCCGTCCACCCCTCTCCTTGTTCCCTGCGCCTGCTATGTCATCTCGTGTACTTTGCATAAAAGCTCACAATGTGATCTCGAGAGCGTCATTCACTTGTCAATGCAGGGGAGGGGAGCAGGGTGTGATCTCACTCAAGGTGTATCCACATTCACATGCTCAAGATACTAGGACTCCAGAGCGTGGGCGTGTCGGTGTCGTAATTCCAACATGCCGTGCGGACTTCGTGTAATTGAGAGATGAAGTTGAGACTCACATTTTCAAAGTCATCCAGAAACTGCGATTCTTGAAAAACTCCTGTATCAAATAAGGAGAAGAAGAAGAATGCACGCGCGGAATATTCTGGTGACAATGACTGATGTTTCAGAATGCATTGAAATCAAATAAAAAAGCCCCAGATTTTGGTAGCTCATTAATTGATACAGTACTATGTACATCCGTAGATGGTACCTGCCTGTACTGTTGTGCTTATCGATAAGCGTCCCTGTCTTTTCTTTTTTTACCCTTCCTAGTCAATGACATTTTGAAGATGCCCTCACGACGACGACAAGACTGACGCATCAATGCCGCCCTACTGCCCAAGATGAAGAAGGCATGGCAGCCGCGAGGCCTGAGTAGGCCAGCCAACTTGCTCAGGCGGCCGACAATTCTGCTGGTAGCACGATCAACACCCAGCCAGAGGGCAAGGACCTTTGCCACTGTTGCGGAGGACTCGAGGTAAGTCTCTATGCACCCTCTCATCCCCAAAGAATAAACACCCGTTTTCTGATGATTGCTGTGACTGACACATCATCTTCTTCACACACCCAGTCTCCTTCACAGTCACTTCGACGTCGTCGTGATAGGCGGTGGCCACGCCGGTTCCGAAGCCTCCGCAGCAGCAGCCCGCGCAGGCGCTCGCACAGCCCTCGTGACGCCCAGTCTCGACAATCTGGGCGTGTGCTCGTGCAATCCGAGCTTCGGCGGCATCGGAAAGGGCATTATCCTGCGCGAGATCGACGCCCTGGATGGGCTGGCGGGCCGTGTTATCGACCGGGCGGCCGTGCAGTTCAAGGTGCTCAACCGAAAGAAGGGCCCTGCCGTGTGGGGGCCTCGCGCGCAGATCGACCGTGGTCTGTATAAACAGTATATGCGGGAGGAGCTCACCAACAATTGCCCAGGCCTCGAGGTTGTTGAGGGGCGTGCCCTGGATATTGTGGTGGAAGACGTTCCCGCAGAGGAGTACAACGACGAGGAAGGGGGGGCAGCTAGACGGCAGATCACAGGCCTGAGGCTCGAGTCTGGAGAGGTGATACGGACAAAACATGTCATTATCACAACGGGGACGTTCCTGGGCGGGGAGATCCATGTTGGCTTGCAGGTCTACTCTTCGGGTCGCCTGGGCGAGCCTGCCACATTTGGCCTGAGCAAGTCATTATGGGACGCAGGGTTCCAGATGGGAAGGTTAAAGACGGGCACACCACCAAGGCTCGACAGGAAGACGATCAACTTTGACGAGCTCGAAGCACAGGAGGGCGACGACCCGCCCATGCCCTTTAGCTACATGAACGATGTGGTCTCCGTGCGGGAGCAACTCCTCTGCCACGCGACCTATACCAACGAGGCCACCCACGACGTCGTCCGCGCCAACCTCGACAAGACGATCCACATCCGCGAGACAGTCAAGGGCCCCAGATACTGCCCCTCGCTCGAGTCCAAGGTCATCCGCTTCGGTCACAAGAACAGACACATTGTCTGGCTCGAGCCCGAGGGTTTCGACAGCGACGTCATCTACCCCAACGGCCTGTCCATGACCATCCCCGCCGACGCCCAGGAGCAGCTCCTCCGGACGATCCCAGGCCTCGAGGACGTCAAGATGCTCCAGGCCGGCTACGGCGTCGAGTACGACTATGTGGACCCGCGCAGCCTGCGGTCGACACTCGAGACCAAGGCCATCAGGGGCCTCTGGCTGGCGGGCCAGATCAACGGAACCACAGGTTACGAGGAGGCCGCAGGACAGGGCATTATCGCGGGCATCAACGCCGGGCGTGCCGCGCAGAATCGCACGCCCATCACCCTCAGCCGCAGCGACGGGTACATAGGCGTCATGATCGACGACCTCGTCACCAAGGGCGTCTCAGAACCCTACCGCATGTTCACGAGCCGGAGCGAGTACCGCCTGTCCACGCGCGCCGACAACGCCGACTCGCGACTCACCCGCAAGGGCCACGCCTGGGGTGTGGTCGGCGACAAGCGCTGGGCCTCCTTCCAGCAGGAACAGGCCGCCATGGCCGAGCTGGAGGCCCTCCTGCGGGCCCAAAATCTCCCCTCGCCGCACTGGGCGCGGGCCGGCTTCCGTGTCAAGGAGGACACCGTCCGCCGCGACGGTATGGACATCCTGCGCCTCGCCGGCGTGAACATCGACACCCTCACCCGCTCAGGCATCGTCTCCGACGCCGCCGCCGCCTCCTTCTCACAGCGCATCCGCACCAGGGTCGAGATCGAGGCCGCCTACGCCCCCTACGTTACGAACCAGCAGCGTGACCAGGATCGCCTCAGGCGGGACGAGCAGCTGCGCCTGCCCACGGACCTCGACTACCAGGGCGTCTTTGGCCTGAGCATCGTGGAGAAGAATATCCTGCAAGCGACACAGCCTGAGACCCTGGCCCAGGCCAGGCGGTTAGAGGGCATCACCCCCGCCGGGTGCCTTCGGCTGCTGGCTTACGTCCGGAGGCCTGGCGGTGGTGGTAGCACCATCGCCAC
The DNA here is from genome assembly GCF_011745365.1 of Cryphonectria parasitica EP155. Classification (NCBI taxonomy): domain Eukaryota; kingdom Fungi; phylum Ascomycota; class Sordariomycetes; order Diaporthales; family Cryphonectriaceae; genus Cryphonectria; species Cryphonectria parasitica. The sequence goes on from NW_024468909.1 coordinate 3,174,821, forward strand.
CAATAGCAGCAGGAGTGACGTGGTCACCGGGCACGCAGAACCCCTGGGCACTGCCGACGAGGACCAGGAGACCTTGGACGCCAAGGCGAGGGTTGCAGAATTGCAACCTTGAGAGCATGACAAATAGCTAATGATACCCACCCTCCCAAATAAACGAAAGGAAAACACGGAATTATACATGCGTGTTACATGTTGTATTATCTTTTCTTCTGCAAGGCCGTTTCAAAAAGTGGTACCCAAAAAAAAAAAACACCACTAGGCTCGTGCGTAAAGGGAGGAGAGGAGGGGGAGCAGAGAGGAGTCCAAGTATTTCCGATTCCGGAATGTCATGATGTTGTACAGCCAACGCCCACTGCAACGACAAAATAACACCAAAGGAAAAGTTGAAAGAGAGAAACGGCCATCCTGCAAAGTTTGTGATGCACAGCAACCCGACTTCTTCTACTCCTTCCTCCTTCTTCTTTCGGATCTTTTCCTCGGCCGGCTAGAACAAGCGGGATGGCTGCACAAAAGGTTAAGAACTTGGGCGAGTCTGAGAGCCCAAGGGTGTTCTTTGGTTTTGGTTTTTTTTGGTTGTTTTTTTTTTTTTTTTTGGGATGAAGTGACGTTTCTTTCCTGTTGTTAGCTTATTGGAGGTCACGGCAAAAGCCAAAACCTTACAGGATAGAATAGGATATCATCGGGATAGGCGAGATTTCCTAGACCACGGGGGAGGGGAGAGAACAAGGGGGGAGGGGGAGAGTTGCTTCGCTACCCCTTGTCTCTCAAAGACGTCTCTCTAGCTGCTGATCATGCACATAAGTCTGTAACAACCGTTTTCCGATGGGAAAGCGCTCTGTGAGGTCTCAAGGACATGGTTTGCACAAGATATTTTGGGGATTGTCTATGGCATATGATCAAGATATGTGACACGGCCATACTTGAGATACTTTTTCTTAACGAGATATCCTCACAAGTCGAGATCCGATCCTTTCCTACGGCGTATATTTTTCCCTCGATGAACCCTGCGGGGGACAATGACTCCCGACTGTGACATGTTTCTACCGTCTACAGTCCTCTTTATTATACTGTACGCAGCAGGATATCAGGCGACTTCTGCATAGCGCACACGTCTTGGCCACTCCTACAACCCCTACGTTGTAGATGTCTATCACACCAAGACACCGGATTCTCATTCAGCTCTTGATGGGCAGGAGTAGCGGCAGCTCATCGATTTGGGCTGTAGGTCATCTATCTGACTTCTCTTGGGTTTCCCGCTCCTTGGTATCCTTTTGCGAGAGGATCTTGACAGCGTCCTTGCTGTAAATGTAGCTTGCACCGCTCCAGATCGTCGTCACTGCCACGGTGTACCTAAACAATGAAGACAACGGTCAGTACTCCAGATGATTCTCGTCGGAAAGCAGACCTCCAACCCCATTTCGTGACAATCACAATGCATCTCCTGCAGCGGTAATGTCTTGGGAAGTGCCGATACATGTCAAGTGGTACAGGCAATCCCTCGATCGGTTAGGATCATACTTCTCCGGAGAGGAACTTGCCCATCGACATGCGGCAGCCGACTAGATGAGCTCCTCGAGATGCGCCATATCATGCAGGGGCAAGACGCACGCCCTCTGGCCAAGGGCTCAGACCCCCCGCCCCAAAGTTTAACGCACGGGAATCAGTCCGCCCGGGCTGGAGGTCACTTACTGCATCAATGTCAAGGGCGTGCCCCCCATGATGGGTAGTAATGGTGACAGCGTCGTACAACCCATCAGAGCAAGCTGCAAGAACGTGTTGTACTTGCTGATGGTCGTAGGGTGGACCTCTGCAGACGGCAGCGAGAAGTCCCAGTACCTCATGAAGGTCTTGGGCGGTGGCAGCGAGATCCACCTGTAATAGATGGCCGCAATTCCCAGGGCGACGTCCCGACCAATGATAATGACGGCTAGCCAAACTGTTGAGGCGACATCTCGTTAGCCTGTGCGACCTGATAGCTCCTGGAACGACTCGGACCCCCCCCCCCTCCTCTCTTCAAGGACTGCAGTCGTAACTCACGAGGTAGTGTGCCCTTCATGGCCAAGGCCACGGTCAAGACCATCATGAGAGCCTTGTCAGCCATCGGGTCGATCACCGTTCCAACGACCGTGCCCAGGTTCCATTTCCGTGCTATCCAGCCGTCGAGGAGATCAGTAATGCCCGCATAGGCAAACAAGCCCAAGGCCCAAGCGTGATGATCATTCAGAATACAATAGCCAATGAAAGGAGCGGCTATGATCCGGGATGCGGTCAGTAGGTTGGGTACAGTGTAGATGTTCTCATGGGTAGAAACAGGGAGGGCCCTTCGCAATGCATTCGACAGCCGCTTGGTCGGGGTTTGTATTGCTGACGACAGACTAGTAGTAGAAGGGGTTAGTGAACCGGCCGAAAGAAGAGATGTGAGACATGAGAGCACAACTGCACAAGAAGATGGCAATTGTCACACGTCTGGAAGACCCACTGGGGACTCGTAATTTCTTCCAGGCAACAATAAGCTCGGGATGTGGGCGACTTACTCCTGTTCCTCCTTCCGCTCACCTTCTTTCCGCCGCGGTGAGGTCACGGAAAAGAAGGCGCGGACCTGCCTAGGCTCTGTGGGGGAGAGCCGGACACCGACGGCTCTGCATGACGCAAAGCACATCCACTTGCGTGCGTTCATCGTTGTCAGCTTGAGCGCAGCCCGAGGGCCGTCCGACCTCAGGCCTAGCGGAGACGTGATAAACAGAGGCGATCGGAGGGCACTTCCCACAGGACAAGCCCTGCGACATGTGAAAGCAAGTGACATTGGTGAGACGACGTATCTGTTCCAGAAGATGGTCACAACACGGAGGAAGGGGGGGGGGGGGAGAAGGTGGCCACCTGCCCAAGAAAGGGGGCAGGACGAATAGAGGTGAGGTGGATACAGATGGTGCGGAAAGTTTGTTGCGCTATTGCATCCTCGAGCTGGGGACGTTGTCTCCGTAATGCTTGAGCTGCTGGGGGAAAGGGGGAGGGGGCTGATATGCTCAGGGTCCACAAAGTCTAAATAACCTCAAGATATCCCGCGCCAGGGGTTCGACTTGCAGCTGCAGGACGGTCGAAACAGGGAGAGGAAACTCTGCCAGTGGGTAAAAGTCCTGAGCTGAGCTGAGCCGAGCTTGAGCCGCAGGGCCTGCCACCAAGATGTCGGGCGTAACTTCCCGTGTCCTGATGCTTCCGCCAGCAGGGACAAGCCCAGTACCACCGTTGCGTTGCGTTCAGGAGATTTTGCTGTAACCCTGTCCTCGCGATCCGTATGTCATGAAGTTCACGTTTATGTAACACAGCAGCGAGTAGCCAACACGTGATGGTGCTGTAGGAGCGGTGGTGATGAGTGGTGGTGGTGGTAGTTGGTGCCGCCTGTCAGGTGTCTTGGATGGGGGGGGGGGGGTTAACCAGCAAAGGATGCTCTGTTCGTTTCGAGTTGAGCCGGCAGCAATACGTCAGCACACACACATGCACACACACAGCGTGCGTATGGGTTGTGTTGTGCTGTTTCGAGGTGCGGTCCACAAACTTCTCTGATTCGCCCAGTGTGTAGGAAGCTCTTCCCTGCCGAAGTTAAAATGCCGACAGCTCAGGCCCCAGGGTGTAGAACACCAGAAAGAAACAAGGTTCTGCAAGGTGAGGGGGCCAGGGGTTGCAATGTATGGTTGAGGTTGTGGTGGTGTTGATGGTGGTGTGGTAGCAGCGATGAGGTGTCTTGTCATATCGATTCGTTTTTGTTGGACGTCGCTGGTCTCCCCTCACCACCTCCAAAACTTACCTCATCCTGTGCAATGCTGCGAACCTTGGCCTGGGTGGGAAAAAAAACAAAACCGGGTCGGCAGGCTAAGAGATCGAGGTGGGCCCTGAAAACCCCACTTTTGAACAGCTTGTTGCATGTACCCCATATCGTGCATGTAGTGACAAGATACAGAGCTGCATCGGTACGGATCGCGGGGTACTGGAGTACTGTGGTTCTGCGTACCGTGAGCCAGGGAGATGTGGTTCTCCGCCAGAGCCGCATCGTGGTCCGAGACATCCCTGCTTTTGCATATTCTACTAAGGTGTACGTACTAACCACATTTGGTACTATGTACTATGTAGTATGATAGTACTAGTATGGAAGTAGGGTAGTGCGTGGTAGTTGTATGTTCGTAGCAACCATGTTCGTACTACCGTGACTACTTCCTACTAGGCAGTACAGAGTAGTCACACCCCAGTCAGCTCAATACGGTCCTGTCCCTTCCTCGCATCCTTTTGCAGCAGTATCACCAAAACGCTCCTTACCTCAACTTACACATTCCATGTTCCATATCCACCATATTCTTTCAACTTTTCTTCGCCTAATTATCAAACTCATCGTCGTCAAACCCCTGAGGAAGAGAGAACCCCCCTCCCCCCAGGGCATGCCTTCTTTCTCCCCTGCTCACCCGAATCGACCCACCAGCAACGAAATCAAGCTCCTGCGCTACCAGCCTCTGCCGGCCCCTCGCCTCCTGCTCCTTGGAAGGGTTCACCCTCGTTCCTGTTGTCTAGACGCTTCCCTCTTCCCCCGACCTTGGCACTCTAATCGGGTCATATTATACCGAATTAATTATGCCATGGTATCAATCTGTGTATCCACAGAGTGTCCATTCACCATCTGTTCAGTCAAGGACGCCTCGTCAATATATCGTCATCACCCCATCGTCATGAAACCTCACTCATCACCACAATTACGACAGCGGCAATCGTGCCTCGCCCAGGGCAACATCATCTCAAAGGCTAGCGACCATGCATGAGAAATGAGGTCGTGATAATAGCCAGGCAACGACATGTCCGTGCCACAATTGAGCCGCCGATCAGCCAGGTGCGCCGCCGGGCCGAAAGGTGGATCAGCCCTGCCCTGCATGTTTGGGTTCACCGCGGTCGTGTCGAAAACCTGATCGATCCCCGCCCCCAGCTACCATTCTCAACAGAGGGCTAGTGGGAGCTTGATGGCTGTGGTGGATGCTACCGCGTAACCACCAGATCTACCAGGACCCAAAAGCTGCAGCAGCGCCAGAGCGACCTAAGCCAGCCGAGCATTGGGGCTAGCAGCCCGGCCCAGCATCTTTCCATACCCTACTGTGGTACGGTAGTAGGAGCGCCCATGCCTTAGCGTCATCGCCAGACGCTACTGCGCGCGTTCGCATGGCGATTCCTCTTGAGGAAATGCCGGCTGCTTTTGTACGATGGCAGGTAGCTGAGAGCACGGATCTTGTGCCGCTCCATCCCAATCCCTCCTCGAGCATCTTGGCAGACACATTGTGGTTGATGATTGTTGTGCACAGGTGGGCCTCCCCCCAAATCATCTCCAAAACATCACACAGGCACTAGCAGATTTACTTGCTTCACCTTTGCTCGCATGGGTTGCCTTTGGAATACCGAACCCCTCTTCCCCCCAGTTATCGTACAGTGGTGCGGGAGCTAAAAAGAACGGTAGTCTATAGGAAATGGAGACGGGAACCACATCCCCCTCGACATATCGAGATTTCCCTGACCCATGGGCTCTGTGAAATTGTGAACACGCATTTTCTCGCTTAGGTTATTCAAGGATATCTCCTTGTGAGGCAACATTCGGCCGTTGAGTAGGCCCAGCGCGGCCCCGTCCCAAGATTTGGCCTACAACAAGCGGCCGCCAAGAATTACTTGGTACCCTTCTACCTAGCGCAGGAGTCCAGGGCCATCCCAGGTAAAGATCCGAATGCAACCACTCCTAAACCTCGAACCCCCGTTGGCTCTTGGACCTGCCGAGTAGCGCGCAGGGCGTATGACCCTGGAAAGTGGCCTGATTTTGGGGGTTGAGAGAGATGACCGGCGGCCAGGCCCTCGGAACGAGCGAGCTACTATAGTATGGTTCTTAGAACCGGCCGTGGCACGATGAAACGGTCCCTCTCTACCTCTTTGGCGACGGGCTTGCGGTGTTGACCAACAAAAGAGTCCACTCTTCTGCTTCCTCTGATGAACACTCCCTCATCCGGTTTCGTTGTGCAAAGGGAAAAGATTTCCAGATTGGCATCTCCTCCTCCTACTTCTGGAGGTCTGAGAACAAAGGGGAGGTGGGGCGTCTGGGTATCTGAGCGCAACCGTTGGGCAGCAGACGCCTTTCCCACGTCAAGCAGCAAAAGATGTCACCATTCGAAGGCGGATCTTTTCCCCGTCGAAGCCGAAGACGATAGAAAGAAGACAAGAGGGAGGGAAAGAATGGTAGTAGCCTTTTCCCGCCACCCCCATCCCATGGCACATGCTCGGCACTGAGCTCCTGCACCAGTCGGAATACGTCCCTGGCGACTCCTCACTGCAGTATCCGTAGCGGCGCCGGGTATGCAAGGCGTAAACCCCCCCCCCTTCTGAGTTACTTAGAGAAGGCCCCTAACTTACTTAGAGAAGGAGGGGCCTGTAATCATTTCTCTTCCTTTTCCTCTCTCCCGATTGCATTTCCGTTCATGACATCCGTGCTCAGATAGCCTTTTTATCGCTCTAACAAAGGGGTCTGGCCACCAGCGAAGATGATCACAAATTTTCAAATATTATACCAACTCATGTAAGTACTTTTGTTTGCTCTTGTGTGTATGAATCCAACCCGTCTCGTCAGGGGACCCCCACGTTCCTCAAAGATAGGGCCTGTGAAGACGGCTGGACGTGTGTGCCGCATGCATGCCCACAACCACCACCACAAACATCAACAACAGAGAATACGACAAGATAAGTGAGAGTTGGCGTCTACCTCGCCTCTCCATATTTCGAAAGGAGAGAAAAGGGCAGGCAGGCAATCATGTAACTTTATTGAAACAATGCACACACGAATTATGTATACATATAAATATACATGTAGGTATTATATGTTGTATCTTTGATAGATAATATACATACATAAGATGTCCCTCTGGTGCAACACCAAACGGGATCGCCTGGAAATTGATCTGATGAAGTCCCCATGTCCACATGAACGAAAAAAAGAAAAGAAAAGAAAGCAGCGGATATGCCCAGCCCAGCCCGCTCAAAGCAACAACACTAGGCAAGGGGGGGAAGGGAGGGGACCCAGGACCTGTTCGTCTGGGTGTCTCAACCAACCCGGTCGAGCAAAAAGCTGGTGCGAGAAAAAGAAGGAATTAAAATAAAAATCGATTAGAGAGAGAGAGAGAGAGAGAGAGAGAGAGGAGGAGGAGGAGAAGAAGAAAAAATGTTCCCTAATTAGCCCACACCCACACAAGAAGCCCCCCGCCCCCATCTCCTCCATCCCGAAACACACGATAAAGTTTGGTAGCGAGACCACCAACGCATTTTGATGTCTCCTGCTGGCCTGACTTTTCCATTAATTGACTATGTGCTTGGCGTATTATGGATGGGGGGGTGTAGGTGTGTACATGTATGTACAATGGTATACTAGCCGTACAGTAGAGTAACAGTATAGCTGAAAACATTAATGATTTTGCGCATGTTTGTTTGCTTGTTTGGTTGTTTCTTTCATTTCGTATCTAAGGGAGGATATATAACCGTCGGATATACATTTTTATTTGTTTTTTCTTTCTCTCTTTCTTTGGCGGCATTGTGTACATAAAAAAAAATCAATCAATCATACTAAACTGATAAACACCTTTCACCGCACGAATACGAGCTGTGGACCTTGTGTGTGTAGTATGATTGATCATAGCGAATGCCCCCGGCGCTTCAGATGGATGGATGGATGGATGGATGGATGATAATGAACACGCACGCTGGTTACTGTACATTTGGGCAAAAATGACAAATTTTTGTTCCGACTCTCCCTCCAGCTTCCCACCACACCGCCAGCCCCCTCCTCCCCTCTCCCCTCCCTCATCTGACCCCCAACACCAACCTCCCCCGCTCTCTTCTCCTAAGACAAAACACCGCTTTCCTGGTCCGTGAGGATGATCTCTTCTAAAGAAAACAAAGTGTACTAGTAATATCCTAAAAATGCTGAAACAAATCGCTCTGTCTATAGACAAGTAAAGCAGCAGGAAGAAACAGGATCCGTAGTTCAGTGCTAAAACCCCACAACGGCAGTAATAAAACAAAGAATATAAACTACTTACACATGAAGCGTGCCAGTGGAATGAACAAACTTGAAGATGGTGATGATAGTAAGCAATTCTCCTTCCCCTCCCTCCCCCCCAATCCCTCCTTGCGCACACAAGATCCGACTAGAAGTAGGGAAAAGCTCACCACCGCACCCTGTTAATTTTCAACTTTGCTTATCCTTTCAAATCCAACCCCCCCCCCCCCTTCAACCACGACCAAAGAAAAGAAAAAGAAAAAAAGCCCAGATCCTCCACACCCTTTCCAATACAAAATGGAAATTTTTTTTTTTCCAGGTGGGGTTTTCCTTTTCTTTTTTGGGTTTATTCTTGGGGGGGTTTGCGGCAAAACACTAGTATCAGAATGAATGACGATGGCCTTTTCTCACCACGCCGTCTTCCCAAAATAGACTCCCAAATATCCATCCCAAGAAAGAAAGTAGGTTGCCCGTCGATGACTCGTTGCGGCCTTTCGTAGAAAACACCGGCGTTACGGGAGTGGTATCATCGATCTCAAAACATCTCGTGCGCCTGCGAGAAGAAGAAAATTTTTCTCTCAAGGATTCCATAAGCCAAACAATAAAACAAAAAAGTTCCCTCTCATGGGTTGATGTCGTCGTGCCGTGACCCAATGATTTGCGTGTAACCCTTTCGAGGGGCAGAAAACAAAAAGAAGGGCTGTCACGCCCATTTTAAGAAAGAAGAAGAAAAATAAAAGGCTTCCCTCGTTCCCTCCTCTCTTCCGTATGGTAATACATTTACTGGTGACCGCCGTGACCCGTCGCGCTGTGCCAACCGTTCGTGGATCGTCCCGGTCCCGACAAGTAGGAGGTGGTGTCGTCGCCGCCGCCGCTGCCCCCCCAGGGTGATGCGCTAAAGGACGCGAAGAACTGATCGCCCCGGGCCGGCCCACCGATCGTGCTGGCATTCATAGACGGTGCGGAAGTCAGCGAAGGATGGTTCCGTTGGGGTCTGTACGCCGGGCATACTCACTGGAGGGTGCGCGGGCGTGGTCATCGGCGGGAAGTCCATGGAGGAGGTCATCTGGGCGGGAGCATATGCCAGGTGTGTCGAGTTGGCAGGCAGCTCGCACGTAGCTGCGGAGGTGGACATGGAGGAGGAGGAGGACGGGCCCCCCATTGGGGTGGCCCCTGCAGGTTTGTACTCGGCGGTTTCCGCTGTGGCGTGGAGGGGAGCCATCGCATAGGAGGAGGGTGTCGTCGCGCCTACAAAGTAGTGGTGTCCTGCCCGCGCTGGGTCGGTCATGGGAGAGTAATAATCGTGTCCGTCGGGTGTCGCTGTCTCGTAGGCATCTGAGCGTCTTCTCTTGCTGCTGCTGCTGGTGCTGCTGGGGCCGGCGCTGTCTATCATATGAGACATGTTGTGTCCAAAGGTATGTAGCTGTAAGGAGGGCACTCGTCGCTGCTGCTGCTGCTGCTGCTGCTGCTGTTGGTGGTGTTGGTGGTGTTGGGGTTGGTGATGCTGCTGCTGTTGCTGCTGCTGCTGCTCCCAAGGAACAAAGGTGTTGCTGGTGGGTGGGGCCCCATAGTGGCTTCCGCCCATCTGCAGCCCGGGGTCCATGGAACTATGGACTGGGACGCCCATGTGGAACTGATTTGTGCCATATGGATTTGCCGACATGATGCTGTTGGCCATCTGTGGTATCTGTGGTAGGGAGGATGTCCGCTCCAGCGTCGGCGTCTGGGCGTAGGGGGCAGGGGGGATCATTCCAAGGAGTAGGGCTCGGTCGTCCAGGAAGCGGGGGTCTTCTTGCTCGATGGGGACGCGGAAGTCCTGGAGCTGTATGAGCTCGGGTCGAGGTCTTATGTGCACGAGCTTCGGGTCATCACTGGGGAAGGGGAGCCTATGGTTCCTCGCGTCCTCGAGGGAGTAGTAGCTGACAAGGTGGTGCATAACGTTGTTCCACTTGATGCTGATGGTCTTCTTGATTAGCCCACCCTCCTTAAAAGGGTACGAGTCGACGAGGGAGCCCAGGAGCGCCCTCTCCCGCTCGTCGTTAAGAGAAGTCGGCGCATCAGGCGTGGTGCTGTTGGTAGTGGTGGTGGTGGGGTGGCCGCTCTGCTGGAGATCGGGCTTGCCCTCTCTCTTCCGCTTGATAGCCCTCTTCTTATCACCAGAGGGGAAGCTCTTGTCGAGCTCTCGGTAGATCAGATAGTTGCCCAGGATCCTGCTGGGGCTCCAATTCTGTCCGTCAGTCCAGCGCTTGATGCCGGAGGAGGACTCCTCATAGACGAACACGTTGCCGCTGCGGATGAGATGTTCTCGTTCTCTGTCGTGTGGCCGACGGGCGGTGTGCATGAGAGTGCCTGTGAGACAGGCCTCGACAACCTTGAGCGCGTCGATGGTGGACATGACCATGCCCCGCCAGGTCGGGGTGAGCACATTGCCTGATGGTGTTGAGGGGGACGGCAGAGGCTGTGGGTGTGGGTGGTGATGCTGGGGCTGAGGCTGCCCATGGTGCGACACAAGCTCGTCCATGGTGGTGATTCTGGTGGTGAAGGTGGTGTTGATTGGAGAAGGGTGGTGGCTGCTGCTCGAGGGGCCAAAGTCGGATGGTGTCGACTCTGGTGTGGGTGGTCCAAGAGGCTGGTACAGCGGGCGCGGACCGGATAAGGCCGCGCAGTGCATAGAGTTTGCGTGTGGGTGGGTGTGTGTGAGTATGTGAGAAGATAGGTCCAAAAAAATATCTCAAAGAAGATATAAGAGAGCGTAGAAGAGTCAGAAAAAGAAAGATTGAGACAGAGAGAAAGAAGAGAAGATTCAGGCGACTTGTCGGTTGCTGCAATAGTTGTTTATCGGGTGTCGAATTAAATAAGATTAGATCCCGGGGAGAAATTCAGAAGTAATAGGTCAAAGTTTTTTGGTGTCAAGTCTGAGTGAGGAGAAGCAAAGCAGTAGTGAAGTGACTGCAACAGTAGCAGGCTCTCTCTCTCTCTCTCTCTCTCTTTCTCTCTGTATGTGTGTGTTTCAGTTTGATACGCAGGGCAAGGGCGAAAGAGAGTAAGAAAAGAATTGGATAGAAGCTGAAGAGCTATGTGGTTGGGAATCAAGGAGGGAGAGAGGAGGGGAGGAAGTTGTTATGTATGTCTTTGTTGGTGGTGGTGGTGGTGGTGGTGGAGTTGGTGGAGGAGGTGGCTCGAGAAGCTGCTGAGTTTGATGGATGACCTGCAGCTCAGGTTCAAGCGCGATATGGCGGCCGTTTTGTGTCTTGTCCAAGAAAGAAGAAGAAGGCCTGTGAACGACCACGCTCGAACGTTGCAGCGTCGTGCCCCAGTTTAGACTGCCCAGGTCGTCTTAACGAATCGTATTCGGAACAGGGATATGGCAAGTACCAAGAGCGAGCCGGCACAGCCTCTGTCTGGAGGTCAGCCTCGGGGTGAAGTTATCTTGGATCGTCTTCGTCTTCTTCGTCCTGTTTTCCTTCTCCTCCCTCTAGGCCGTCCGCTAGGCAGGATGAGAGTAACTGATTTGCGAGCGAGTAATGTCGGGCTGACACTATCGAGGGTAGACCTTGGACAGCTGAAAAAAAGAAGCGAGGGAGGAGGGTGGGAAAATTGTCACCACATATATACACGTTCAACTGTCGCTCGTTACAACCAGCAAGGTAGGCTGATCGCAAAGCAGACAGGACCTGACGAAGAGGAGCCTGATCAAACTTCTAGACTTCAATGTCGGGGAAGGGGGGGGGTTCACTCTCACTCTGACCTGGTTTGAACCGGATTGCCCTTGCCAACTCGCAGACCAGGAGCACCATAGTACCATAGTACCATAGTAACTTAGCAGTTTCTGCCCATATCGGTGCTAGGTGGGTGCTGTGCTGTGCTGTGCTGTGCTGTGCTGTGCTGTGCTGGTGCTGGGGGGGGGGGGCGTGGCGGTTGAGAGTGTGGCACGTACTGTACTGCGTAGTACATAGTAGTAGTGGTAAGGGTAGTAAAGTACTGCAGTACTACCATGTACAGTAGTATGGGTAAAAAAAGCTAGGGTGCGACCAGAGAGGAGAAAAGAGGGAAAGAGCTGGGACACCTGGTAGATAGGGCCCGCGCAACTAGTCGACAGGGACCCAGGGCCCGGGTTGCTCAGTGAATTGTTAACTGTAGTAGCACTGTAGCAGTACTGTGGAGGATGGGCATCAAGGAGAGAGAGAGAAGGTCCATCCCAAGTATCCTCCTCAGGGGGCGGGGCGGATGGAATGCTACTGCCCTCTCAAGCTATACCCTGCCATTCCAGCACGCCAAGAGTGGCATAGTACCCAGTTACAGCACCTGTACTATGTACCGGCACCAGTACCAGTACCAGCGCCAGCACCAACATAGTAGCACAGCACACGTGAACCTTTCCTCCCTACCTACCTACCTCTCCGCAAATCGAGCCCCCCCACTCTCCTTCATTTTCTCTTTCTCTCTATCCCCCCTCTCTGTCTTCCCCATTGACCACCCCCCCCCCCGCCCTCAAAGCCCCAGGGCATGGTTCCAAAGGCGCGATTTTTGTTTAGGGTCCGCACGGAGTTTTTCCCCGACAGCCCGGAAGCAGCGGAGGGATGGGGAGAGGTTGCGCGCGCGCGCGCGCCATGAGACGATCCAGGGGGAACGTAAACGTAAACTTGGATACTTCTGCCGCTGCCGGTGCCGCCGCTCTAGATTTTAGGTTCTATTGACAAGGCTGCTGGTTCCTACGCGCCTGGCTTAGTCTTTTGTTATGGTGGTATCGCCACCCAGATGCAGGAACGTGAAGAAAAGACGCCGCAGCCCTGGTAGAAAGGAAGAAGATGAACAAGGAAGATTAAAAAAAAAAAATTGTAGCAGGATTATTGTTTGCCCAATCGTTGATCCGACGGTTGCTTCGGGATGTTGTTTTTGAGCCTTGGCTGCCCAATGGAAGTTGAATTGTCTTGTACCGCGAGTCGAAAGTTGACACAACACAATGGAAAACCTGGCGTCCACTGAAAGTACCTTGGCGGTTTTGACGCTGCCCTAAACCCCCCCCCCCCCCAACAGCCCAATTTTAGTCAGACAATTTCGCTGACTGCTCTGGACTGTGTTTCAAGAGAGGTAAACCAGGGACAAGATAGATGAATGAAATCTCTGTGCTGGATTCTCAAACATTCCCCCTCCCCCTCATTGGCTCTCCTCTTTGGTTGTCCTTGTTTGCACTTGCTAGCGAACTCGCAAAGATAATCCTCCTCATCTTAGACAGCAGCGCTGTAGCGGCAGAGGGGCCCAAGCCAAGGGGGGGGGGGGGGGCGCAAGGCTGGACCTGAAATCGATCATGAGACTGTGATAGATGTTGGCCAAGGCACGTTTGCCCCAAATGACTTGTAGATCCATCCACATAGAAGGTAACAGCAACAGGGATATCTGCCAGATGTCAAAATTACAGCCGCCTCAAAGGCTGAAATTGACGAGGGTTTCTCCATGAAGGAAAAGTACAGCGGCAAATCGTTAGTACATTTAGTTATGGTAGTAGCAGGAGAGGAGCAAAGAAAGAAGGAGAGAAGAGAGGGGTGGAAAGAAAAATGGAGGACCCATGTCGAGGAGGATACGACCATCAAGCTCGCACCGTTTGCGGGGCAAAAGAGGCCTGACTCCAGGCGTGAAAGATGAACACAGGGCGGCGCGGGAAGCACGGACACGATTCTGCAAGGAACAAGCAAGACACAAAGGATAGAAGGAGGAGGAGAAGAGGGGAGGGGGCGTTCCTGGGCGGATACCACATAGTACTATTGTTGTGATGGTGTGGGAGTAGTCTGTTCGTTGTTTTCACCTTATCATGGGATCGTCTCGTTTGATGCGAATGCGACTCGCTTGAGAGGGGCGGAGGGGAAAGCTGCCCATGATAACTTCTCTCTCTCGCTTTCTGTTGTACCGAGCATCCTCCCCGCTCTCCTCCCTTTTCAGCAAGGCGCCTCTTCCTCGCTTGTTTCTTGTTCTCTCATGTGTGCAAGTGTATGTGTGTGTGTGCGTTACCACTTCTTATCCTGCCAAGACATGAGTAAGTATGCTGCAAGGCTGGCTCAAACACACGTGTGATATGCATTGATCCAATAGGATAATTTTGTACTCTTTCAGAAGAGAACCTGCCGGCTGCCGAGTCAGAAATTCTTGGGGGGCGGGCTGTAGTACATGGTTCAAGAGCCAAGAAATGTGATGTCGCGGCCCATCCTCCTTCTGTTTTTTTTGCTGTAGCCAAGAAGAGGAGACCCTTATTGTCTCACAAAAAGGTCTGAATGGCCTCGCAAGACGAGCTCAGTCCCATGGGGGGCGTGAACTCAGCTAAACTTTTTTTCTTCTTTTTTTGCTCAGTCAGGCAGGTGGAGGGATGTGAGGGGGGAGGGTTGTTGGTTTGGCTTTTGGTTTTCGTTTCATGCCTTTTGGGTGGTTGGAGCAGCTGCAGCTATCCGTTGTCAAAAATAAATACAGTAACCCAAAAACAAGAGTCGTCGTACCACACTACGACCGCCAAGAGAGGAAACGCCACGAGGTGAGATGCAGACGTTCCCTTGGCGTCATGTGACTCGGCTGTGCGATCTCTCTTTCCAGATGCCAAATCTGATAATAAGGGGAAAAAATAATGTCATTCCGTCCACAGTAACGATAGGCCTTGAATTTGCCAAGACCTGATGTCACTGGTTCGGTTCTTTGATCAGATTTCATATTATTTAGCAGGGCCCCCAGGCGTGCCAGGGAAGGAGCAGCAACAGATCGGCATCCCCAGTGGGGACCCTGCCGCCTGTGGGGCCCCTCTTTCCCATGCTCTTCTTCCTTTTCTCTCTGTCTCTCTTTCCTTTGGGGGGGTGGTTGACTCGACACCACCCTTCCTCCCCACGTGTGTTTGGTGTTGTATTGGGGGAGTACGTACGTGTGTGTGTATGTATGTGTGTGTGCCACGGCAACTGTGTGTGGGTGGGTGTGGGTGGGCACTCTCTGACTGGGTGTCTACTCTGTGTGGCATGTGGCATCATGGCCCCCTGGTTGTGTAAGTGAGCCTTGTGATGATAACCACCCCATAAAACAACCCCGGCCATGATCCAAGAAGACGAGGCTGTTCGAGTGTTCGAGTCGGTACCCCCCCTCCCCCCAGCTGCCAAGCACTCGGCCCTACGAGCCTGGATAGTACATGTTTCCGAGCACCCGACTCGAACAAGTCCCTTTTTTCTTTTGTTTGTGTGTGTGTCTCTTCTGTCTCTTTTCTGCTCATCCATCAAAAAAAGAAAAATGGAAAATTCCAACCCGCTCTGTCTGTGCTCATCGTCTAGGTCGCGGGTCTCTCCACCCCCCCCCATGTCCTCTTCTTCTCGCCCCCTGGACCCTTCGGGCGCGCGGTGTCCCAAGACGAGTATGGACATGACGTTTCTCCCCCGGCCGCACGCGATGTTGTATGTCGCATGATTGACATACACCATCACGATAGTCAGCCCGCTCAGATGAGTGCGTACTATGTCCATAGTAGTAGTGGTCGTATTTTATGGTAGTAGTAACAGTAGTAATTTTTGCATACAAGCCCCTGCGCCTCAAATTAAGCCTTGATATCTTTTTTTCAAGCTATTCTTGTCCTTTTTTTTTTTTTTTTTTTTTTTTTTTTGATCTCTCCTGAGTCGCCAAATTTTGCTTCTCCCGTCTAGCAATTCGTTTGATGTGCGCACAGAGCCTACATTTCCTTATCATTTGATGAAGTTTGTTTTTGCAAGGCTTGAACGTCTCATATATGCCGAAAACGCTAAGTCGAGAGCATTTCTGTGTAACCCAGAAGAGTATCAATTGCGAATGTACAAACACTGCAAGCCTCCTTTTCCGTCGGTGTGTACTGTGAAGTGAGTAAGAGCTCAGTATATGCCAGTCCAGCTCGCGCTACATGGGCCAATGGCGTAGACGTTGTCGCAGCTCTTGTCCACGCTTCTTTTGCAGATCTCTTCGATGGGACCTGGAAACCGTGCCAAGAAGAAAAGAAGCGAACCCCAATTGAGGCGCAGAGCGAGGTGGTCTCTGCTTAAAGTACCCTTGTTGATAAGTATCACATTTTCAGGGTGAAAATGAAAGAAGTACCCCAGCATCTGTCACAGCCTCCCTTGCCCCTTCCTCTTCCTTGTCCTCGTACAACCACTTATGGCAGGGACCATCTAAAAATCTCCTTGTTGGGTATCTGTGGGGAGTTTGATGTACATACGCACTTCACCGGCCGCCAATTGCCTGTGGGGCCTTTTTCTTCTTTTTGTATTTTTTTTTTCTTTTCAAAAGAAAGAAACAACATGACCAGGACTCCTTTTTTCTCTCATTCTGTCGTGGTTTTACCCCCCCCCCCCATTCCAATGTAACCCCGCTCCCCGGTCGCTCGTGGTTCCAGTACCCTTCGACGCCGATCATTATTGCGCAAGGTTAGAGATATTATTACCAGGTCGCAAGCTGACCATTCAACCACCCAGCTATCCACCCACCACCCGATCCCTAGTGGGGTTGACCCTGGCCCTATCAAGGAGGAATGCACTTGCGTCTGTGACACCTTATTTTCTTTTTTCAACCATTCCCCCAGGAGTCCTCCCACATCCCCCCCGCCCGACCCATCTCGGCTTCGACGAAAGTTCTCCGCCGAGGATAGGCCTTTTAAACACCCGGAGCCGAATCCATCCTCCCGCAGCAAGCACTGTATAGCATGGCACGGCCCCTCCACTTCCGCTCGCATGCCATGCATCATGCTATGTAGAAGGGAAACGTATTCGGCCCCCATCCCATCTCCAGCTCGCTCACGGACATAGCAAGAAAGAGTGAAAAGAAAAGCAAAAATGGGTCGGATTTTACACACACGGATGCAGTGCCGGGTTCACCTAGGCGCTCTTCTCAATAGGACAATCGCCACTGCTCGGCACGAACACATCCTTGACTGGGCTGAACGCCCTTCAGCTACAAGCAAGTAAGAAAAAAGGAATCCCGTGCCCCTGTAGTAGTGTGTGTGTATAGGAGGGGGCAGCATCCGACGGGCGAGGCATTTGGTGTGTTCTTTCTCTCAGGTGCTGAAAACCTCCTATGAACCAGTGAGCCAAATTGCCGTTGAGTGCTCGGAGATCTCATTACTGCCCGAAGCACACAAATGGGCATTCATCTGATTTTTGTCGGTGGCCGCGCGTGTGTGTCTACTGTACTGTATGTGTGTATGTGTGTGTGTATGTGTGTGGTCGTCGTTGATGATAACAAACCAGGGCAAGGGCTTGAACGGGCCCTTGGGATGGAACGGAATGAATCGCTGCCCGCTGTCTCCGCTATGCAGTGACGTGACATTGCATATTGTAGAGGAGGGAGGGGGGGAGGAGTCATGGGCAAGCGCTGCAGGCCTGAATAGTCAGGGGGGAAAAGGGAGGCAGAGTGAGCCATAAACCCACTACACTACCTTTTCACCGCTAGAATGCGGAATGAGACCTTGTAGCTCACCACTGATTGACGTTTGATTGTTACGGTGAGCAGGCCAGCAAGGCCAGTGAGACACGCTGTCCTGGAGAACTGGCTAACTCTTCCCCCCTGGACTCCTCTCTCCATACTTGTGTTTATTTTTAATTCTTATCATGATTTTTGATAGGTGCTTCACTCGACAGTCCACCATCCCTAGGAGTGTGTCCCTCAGGCAGCACAGCATTTCCAAAGGAAAACGCCCTCCTTCTCTCCCAAGTTGCGACGGCAGCAAGATCAGCATTTTTTGGGCATCAAGACAGCCCTCGTGGTTGCTTGAAACCCCTATACCCCGGACAAAGATCGTCTTGAGGAAACACCAGGGACAGAAGTGGCAAAATCTGGGCTTCAATCTCTGTATGCATGTCTTGGGAGAGAGTACACGCGGTTTCCGCTTGGACTTATGACGCCGCCGAGAACAAAAACACCTCGTCGAAGCCCGTCGAGAGCGATCCTGAGGCAGAGAAGGAGATCCAGGAGGAATCTTGACTCATTATTCGAGAGTTCAGGTGGTGTCAAAAGCCCCTGCCCATGAACAAGTTCTGTAAGCTCTCCTGGAAGATCTCAATGCCCAAGTCTCAAAAACCATGCTCTCTCTCAGCCCTCACTGTTGGAGCAGCATTCTACAGTACCAAGTGTGTGGCTCTTCGTTGCTCTGCCAAGACAGAGGCTGTAACTGAAGATGACGAAGACATCAGCTCGTATTCGTTGTCGAAAGAACCAAACACAATCAAGTACCTGAACGCTAGGCGCCCTGTATTTCCCCTTGTTTGTCCAAGCACTCAGCTCAGCATTTCTCTCTTCAGAACACCAGCTGGAACTCGAGCCCAACTCGACGATGAGTTAAAGAAGGTGACCGGGGGGGGTGGTTGGTGGAGGTTGAGAGAATTCCAAATCATTCTGTCGGCCGAGAACATTACCACTCACGGAGGCCTGAGTTGACCGGCCGAAGAAAAGAAAAAAAAAAAAAAAAAGAAGGGGGAAAATAAAAGACCCCAGACCAGGGGAGACCCTCGTGGGCAACAAAAGTAGACTGAAGGGGCTAGAACCTTCAAACAAGCTACAGCCG
Organism: Cryphonectria parasitica EP155; assembly: GCF_011745365.1. Taxonomy (NCBI): domain Eukaryota; kingdom Fungi; phylum Ascomycota; class Sordariomycetes; order Diaporthales; family Cryphonectriaceae; genus Cryphonectria; species Cryphonectria parasitica. Next base: position 3,193,423 of record NW_024468909.1, read on the forward strand.
CGTGCATGCGACAGTAAATCTAAATTACACTGTCTGTGTGACTGGCAGGTTAGACATCTTCGTCATTTCCGGGAAATTTCGCCCTGTGAGGTTTTGTTGTTCAGTTTCAACGAGGGTTGTTACGGACAGAGGGCGAACAAGCAGCCTCCCCCCCTTCCCAACGGTCTTCTAAAGAGAGGGCGCCGCAGGACGAAAAGTCCCGACTGAATTTCGTCCTCGAGATCGGATTGCATCTTTTGGTCTGGGCGTTCCCTCCAAAAAATCTTGGCAGGCTGAATTTGATGGACGTTGCATCTTCACGGGAGGGGGGGGGGGGGAAGAAAAAGAGAGAGGTTTTGAAGGAAAATGTTACGTGCCAAGAAGTCGTACCCTCCTGAAAGATGATTCGTTTGCCGAGATCAGGGTTGCAGTCAGGATGAGAAAGATTATCAGCGCCTCCGCCCTGCCAGCCCTACCAGAACACGGCAACACAAAGAGAGAGACAGAGAAGAGAGAGACATCAAGTCAGCTCAAACGGGTGTGTTGTCCTGAGGGCACGGACAGAGAGGGGGGGAGAGAGCGCAACCTTGTTCTTGGACAATGAGATTCCATGCGCAGGGCGAAAAAAAAGGTTTCCAATAGATGACGTGCGCTGGCCGATATGCCCCAGCGCCAAACCGTCCAGAACGTTCATCATCTTGTACCATACCATCAAGAGGCTCACCGGGGATCCAGATCACTGCAATGCCGTTGAGCCGTTGGGGCGTGGTGGAACCTTTCCCACGGACCGTGAAGATGGAGCACCAAAACACTGACGATGAAGCTAAAATCTACTGTAGTACGTTCAGATTCATGCAGTCGCAAAATGCCAAGACTAAGCCATATTGCAGCAGCGAGGCGAACGGGGGTGAGAAGATTGAGGTGAGGCGAGTTCACTACGAGTACGAGATGGAACCAGGGGCCAGACGTTGTTGTGTGATGAGGTGGTAGCATGTCACAGAACTCCCTCCTTTACCCTAGGGCCATGACGGGTAGGGGTACAAACAGAGTGAGGGAAAAAAGGGTGGCGATGAGATTGGTATCCCAGGACTTTGACCGGTGTACGTACTCTGTACTCTACAGGGCTGGTGAGGGCTGGTGTCGTAACGCCTCCACATGTTCTCATAGGATAGAATCAGTGGAGCTGGTGCCACGATGCTACGCTCTAGTATGCTGCTGAGAGCGCGAGAGCGCGCGCCTACTACTTTTAGCAAAGACCCCACAATGTTCGTGCCTGATCTGCAGCCATGCGGATGATCTGCCGCCAGGAAAAGAGGCCCTGTGAGGCTGCACGTGTGCCTTGCGAAATATCCCGGGGCTCCCGTCATAGCATCATGCCAACGCTTTGTTCTGACAACCGACTGGAACACGTACCGCAAAGGTATCACAACATCCTCCATGGTCGAGGACGAGAATCGTAGTGTACATACCGGTCCATACCGAAAAGCCCGCCCTCGTAAGCATATCCTGTGTTAAGCTCAAACGTTCTTGAGGGCACCTGGTGCTAATCTCCCACCGTCCTTGACCGCAAGAGAGGCAGTGCTACGCGATTTCAGAGAATGTCTCAAACAGTGCTAGATGTTGACGCTCGGGGCACTATTTGGGCTCTCACAACAGGCTTTGAGTTCATACTCGTCCCCTCACAAACAACCTCGAGTATATGCCCGCGATGATTCATCGGAAGTTGACCACGATTACCCACTAAAGAGGCTTGTTGGGGAAAAAAATAGAGACTTGTGGATGCCATTGATCCAGACCGTGCCAGGCCGCCAATTGGGCCAATTGGCCAGTACAACCTGAGAGTCTGAGGGTCTCCCTCCCGTACTCGGGGAGCCGTCCAGGAAATGAAGGGCGCCGGGAGCCAGCGAAAGTGTACCCCACGTATCTTTGAATATCACAGCGGTGACTGGAACCAGAGAGGCGAGATTGGGCCAATCTCTGTAGGCGACCATTCACCTGTCGACTTTACTACGACATCTTGATCTGTTCGGCCGGGCCGGACTGTCAAGCTTCTTCAGCAAACCAGGGCTGTCGATCGTTGCCGTGATATGGCTGGGCGGGAAGCTCGACGGGAACGGGAACGGCACCGCGGAACATTTCTAGCTTTTCTGCCTCCTGAGCAGTTCCACTGGAAGACGAAGAAGTTGTTTCCTGCGTGGGGACCAAGACACCGCATTCCCAATTGCGAGCATTCAATTTAGGCTCTCCCGTGCCTCGATCTTTGACCAGGCGGCCCCTGTCCTGGGATTAATTCCCTTTCTTTCTCCGATGTGGATGTGGGGGTACTCACCAGGCGCTCTCGGATAGGTTGTGGCTCCCAACATATGCCCAGCCTTGGGCTGCGCCACGAACGAGACTTGCTGCAGGCCTCTGGACGTAGATGACTTTGGAGTGCATCAAGATACCTGAGCGGACATTCTTGCAATCCCGAAGAACTGCACGCGGGAATGAAGCTGCGTTCCACCACCTGGACTGAAAACGAATCGTGCCAGCAGACTACGCCGTACGTTAGTTTAGCAGGCACGGTGAGGAGGTGAGGAGACCACAGTGTGCGGACTGACCTGACGTCCGCCTCGACATCGATCTACGGTCTCGCGACTGGGGAAGTAGACTCGTATCTTTGTTAAGTCCAACAAGTCAGCACGGGAGGCGGCAGCGGCCGTGCCCTTGGCCTTGCCCTTAGCCGCTCTTCCAGCTCTGCTGGTGTACTCTTTCAAGCCCGTATCGCCTTGGCAGGCGTTGTACAGAGCCGCCAACAGATCGCGGTTGACAGCACCAATAGATGAACATATGTAATCCAGTTCAATAGCACCTGCACTCTCAAGGCGAAGAGCCTTCACAGTGCGACCTAGGCCGCAGTAGCCCGTCCTTTGCCAAAGATCAGGTTGAGGATGAGAGCCGGCTATCGTGTGGACGAATCCGTATCGTGCCGTCTCGGAGAAATCGTAGTTTCGCAGGCTCTCTAGCATTTTGTCATCCACACCCTTGGCGCCAAGGAAGAAGCACATCTCCTGACCAAAGTGAGTCAAAGTGTGCTTCTTCCGCTCAACAGGGTCCTCGATCCGAGGCAAATCGATCAGGAAAACCATCTGCAGGACAAGACGTCAGAAACATGTTGACGGCTCAAGAGACTTCAATATGGCACGTTACGTTTTCCATCGACCCCGTTTCTCCCCAGTCATAAGGAACAAGATTCCCGGTAGGGACCACGATGCGTAGCGACTTCGGGTATTTCAGAAGCTGGAGCTTGGAATGCATACAGCCAGCAGAAGCAATACCATCCATCGGAGGAAAGACGAACCGAATCGTCTCTGGGGGCGTGTTTTGGCGCATCTCGTTTTTCTTGGAACAGGTCAGCGACAATCTGGTCAGGTGCGACCTGCTGGGTGCTCAGGGAATGTGGTCGATAGCCCGGGAAAGCATCGTGTTATGGGGCGTGTGTGAGGAACCAACCTGTTCTTCATCCTTCGCGTAGGCTATCAAGAGCACCTTGGTCTGCCTCAGGTTCAGCTTGCTCATGAGCCAGTCCTCATCCCACTGGAAAGAGCTGAGGACAGCAAGTTGCAAGTCGTCCTTCTGGAAGACCTCCTCGATCTTGATGTCGCCCTCTCGCGGAACACCACGCGCCCAGGTCTTGAGTACTGCTCCCTTGGGGTATTTGAGACCCGCAGATGCGTCCTGGCTGCTTGATTCTGGTTTTGGATTCAAGTCTAGACCAGTCCGCTGCACGCCACGCTGAGCATGGTTCTTCTCCAATTCTGACACGCGCCGAGTCGCCCTTTCACGTTCAATCTCTCCATCCGTGTTGGATCTGTCGGGCAGGGCATCATCAGCCTTCCTTTTCCTCAGTCTTGCCAGGCGTTCTTCTTCCATCTTCTTGCGGTCTAGGCCGAGCGCAGCCATCGAGCTTGTGGCAGGCTGCTGCAACGCTGATGTATTGTCATCCGTCGGAGCAGATGTCGTCACTTGAGTCTGGCTATTGCCCAGGCCATTCGTGCGGGAAGGGCTAGCGGGCTCATCATCAGACACGTCCTGACCGAGGCTCATCGCAATGGCTCGTCGAAGAGCAGCATCCTCGTCTTCGACGCCATTGACCTCGGAGGCCAGATTGCTCGTCATTGTTTACCGTGACCTTGTATAGTCAGTGCAGACCATGCGCTGCGGGAGGAGCAATGAGTCGCCAGCTTCTCAAGAATATGTGGGTTGTAATGCAAGATGAGTCGACGTCCAAATTTTAGCTCGAGTGAACGTTGAACAGTACTTGCTTTTTCTGGAGTTTCAGGCACCACTTACACGCTGGCAACGCGGGGACAACGCGATCTTGCAGCTACCCCAGCACGCCTTATTTAGCACACCTAGCTGCAGTTAGTCCACTTTTTCCCGGTCTGTCGCACAGCAAGGGTCCAGCGGCACAAGTTTTGAAGTACCTTGTACACAGACACTCGCAACTCGCAGACATGGCAGCACAAAGCTGTTGACCACGGCGTTGAGAGGTGAAGCTTGCTACGTGTTGGGTGTGTTTTTCGTCTCTTTCATGACCCGTTTGTATTTTCTTATTCGACCGCGTGGCCGGTATCTTTGTTGACCTGACGGATACTGTCACAGGTACTATAGAACACCAGGGTAGCCGGTGCCTCCAGTGGATGAACGCCCTGTACCAAGCATACGTCACTACTGGAAACCACAAATAACTTCGCTCCTGGAAAGCGAAGAGGTGGACGCATCAGGTCCAGCCAGCAACACAACGTGGTTATTTATAGGAAATTCTGATTCGGCCCCTCTGTGAAAGATTGCTTAATCCTTTTCTCTGAAGGGAGGAAAATAAGTACGAAGAGGTTTATTGTAGGGAAACTTCTCAGACATCGCCAATGATCTTTGGCCTGTGTTTCAGTGTCAGATTCATCGCCCTCCTTGCCTTCAACTCCACGTGCCTTTTGATTTGCTTTTCCATTCTCTTCGGGCCTTCTCTTTCGATATTGCTCCTTACTGACGTCTCTATTCAGCTCAATCCTGACCGGGTATACATACATCCAGTGGTTCACTCTGGTTTTGATCAACACAAACCCCTTGAATTGGCACAAGGATGATTTGGCTTCACTCGCGCCACCATGGTCAGCGAGGACAACAGATACACCTCAGGTGCACACGCCAGACCAGGTCCACTAGTAGGAGACACAAGACCCATCTCGGTATCTTCATGAGCTCTACATTTGTCCTGCATGACAGAATACTCCCTAATTGTTAATCATGGATTCCCAGTGCGGCTGGCTGGGTAGCGCTAAAGTCAATGACGTCCTTGAGCCCGAGCAGTGGACGAAGAACAGTTTGGCTTCCTATATAGGAACAAAAAATCAATGTCACTATGAGAACTCACTTGTTAAGGTTCCCTCTTGCGTTGATCTCTATCAAGAGGCTCTCTCATTTCCTCCCCCAAAATAGCTTTCTCTCTTTTCACCTTACAACCCCTTCCACTTGGACAGGCTCCGAATCACCAGAGCGCAGCATACGGGCACGAACAATATGGCTTCCGCAAAGGACGGCCAGAAGAAACATGTGGTGATAGTCGGTGCCGGAGGGGCAGGCATGTCTTGCGCCGCCACCTTGTCTCAGCATCCAGACAAATTCAAAGTGACGGTCATCGAGAAGGGTTCTTGCTGTGGCGGGCAGGCCATGTCCATCCCTCTAGACGAGAAGAAGTTTGGAGCGAGCTGGATGAATAATGGCGTGCAAGGTGGCTCTCCAGTACGTATGCTTGTGAACCTCTCCTTGGTGAAAAGAAAAGTAGAGAAGATGTACAAGAACTTACACAGCTTGCACACTCTCAACAGATCTTCAAGCACACCTTCAACTTCTTCCATAAGTATGACCACGATCCGGAGGAGGTGCAGCTGCAGGTCTCGTTCGGCAAAGGCAAGTCAGGCTTCTGGACCAACGTGTTCCCGTCGCAGCTCGTCGAGAAGTACGCCTCGGACATCAAAAAGTTTGGCATCTTCCTCAAACTCATCAAGTACACGATGCCCATCCTGGGCCTCGTCCCCATCCGTATCATGTTGCGGCTCATGTTCTTCTCCAAGGACTTTGGAGACAAAATGGTGTACCCCCTCATCGCCCTGTTCCTGGGCACGGGCAATCAGACGGCCAACGTGCCCTCCGCCATCGTCGAGAGGCTTTTTGACGATCCAAACATGAAGCTGTGGGACTACGACTCCGAGACCCTCCTACCGAATCTGCCTAAAATGGTCACCTTCGATAAGCTCGCTGCCTTCTACGAGGACTGGCGCAAGGATCTCGTCTCCAACGGTGTCGACATCCGCCTCAACACAGAAGTCACACACATCGTGGGCCGGACGTCCAAGGGCGTTACGCTCCGCACTGCTCCCGTGAAAGGGCAGGAGACTTCCTCCAGCAAGAACAACAACAACGACAACAACGACAACAACGACAACAACGACAACAACGACAACAACAACAACAACAACAACAACAGCACCGACTCGCAGCGCACGTACACCAACAGCTCAGGCGCTGGAGGCGACAGCGGCGAGCAGCAGGAACACTTCGACGACATGGTCATGTGCACACTGGCCGACGACGCGCTCCGCATACTTGGCAAAAAGGCCACCTTTCGCGAGCGCTTCGTGCTGGGAGGAGCCAAGTTCTACGACGACATCACGGTCACGCATTGGGACAGCGGCTACTTCAACAAGCACTACGAGACGTCCTTCTCGGCGGACCTCTGCGCGCAGCCCAAGACGCCCGCGCAGGAGGACCAGGTCGCCTTCGCCAAGGGAGAAGACGCCTCCCGGCCCGGCGGGTTCAGGCCCATGTACTATACCAAGTCATACCAGCAGGACCCCAAGAAGATCGAGATGAGCTTCGACTGCAGCAACTACCAGCACCAGCTGCTCAAGGCCAACGGCCCCAGGGACGATGCCGGGTATCCGCACGTGTACCAGACCATCTTCCTGGATAAGCGGAACAGGGACCTGTGGACGTGGCCCGAGATTGACAAGGACAAGATCATCGCCGAGAACTGGTGGCACCAGCTGGGCCATCGGTGGTCGCACTACCTGCGCGTTGTGCCGATGATGATGTTCATCAATGGGAAGAACAAGACGTGGTTTGCCGGAAGCTGGACACTGGTGGTAAGTTACTCGAGAAAACAACAACTCTTCTTTTTTTCCTTCTTCGTCTTCTTCTTCCTCCTTCTCCTCCTCCTCTTCTCCTTCCCTTTCCCACCAAAAGGGAAGAAAGAAGAAAGAATAAAAGGGATGAAATGGGGGGGGGGGGAGAGAAAGAAGAAGTTGGTGCTTTAAATCCAGAATGCTGATCGTGACGAATTGTAGAACATGCATGAGTTGGCTTGTGTGAGCGGCATCGCCGCTGCGTATCGGTTGGGCGCCGACTACCACAAGTTCGATGACTTTGCCGAGGACTTTTTCTCAAAATATTTAGCATTGTCCCATGGTGTCTTTTACTCAAGAGAAGAGAAAAGAAGGAAATCGAAGAAGCAGTGAAATAAATAAGAAGGCGAATTCTGCCACGTGCAGCTACAAAAGTTGGCTTGGTCTGGGGGCGTAATCGTTCTCAGCAAGAGTTTTCTGATCTCTACTCTCTAGAGACCAGAGTCCGAGCAGAACCTGTTGGTCATCAACGTTGGGACATACATATTCTCTCAAGACTGGTCATAGATGAAGGTCAATCAAGTGGATTAGACAAATCAGAGGCTAAGGATCGTGTCTAAAGTAACTGGTCGCAGGCCACCTATATCCCTCCAAAATTGTGTTTTTTCTTTTTTCTTCCGTTGTTTTTGTCTTGTTGAAAATGTGAGTCCTCTCCACAAAGCAAAGTGTCTTCTTGACGTCCAAAAGGTGCACCTCCTGGTGTTGTCAGGTCCACCACTTCCTTGTTATCTCCTAGCCGCCACCAATCCACAGCTCCCTTAAAAAAATTAGAAAAAAAAATGTAACGCCAGTTATCGTATGGGTATTCCCAGAACCAATCGAAAGGCCCCTCAAATCCAGCAACTCATGCCAGATGAATCGCCACAAGATGCCTTTTCGCTGTACATTCGCCAAAGAAGGACGAAAATCACTGAAGACTCCTGCTTCCGACCCGACACAGAGGGGTAACATCGATGGGAGCCGAGTACGCCGTTACCGTATAAGACCCGCCCAATCCATAAGGTCTTGTATGAGAATATCACAGGTTGTAAAATGTCCCCAAAGCAGTATCCAGCCCAAATGCACCAGTCGGACCACCGACTCCATCGTCGCAGCGCAATGAAAAAGCTTTCAGTAGCTCCTTGAGAACCAAAACAAAACCTCGTCTATCTATGCAACTCTGAGTGACAAGTGCGGAGGGAGAGACGCATAATAAGCGCGTGAATGATTGATGATAATGGAGAACGTCGAGGTGCGTATATTGTGGCCGGCAAAAAGGGATTACGCATGTCCCGAAAACGAATTGGTGTGGTGCTGAGGACTGTGGTTGCCATCCTGGCTCATTGGCACTGGGAAGTTGAGGCCCAGAGCTCTGCGAAGCGCATCTTCAGCCATGGTCTTCCGGTGATCCACACTGCCAGAGCTCAAATCACCACCACGCATCTGCGGGTAGCCTGGAGAGCCACCATCCGGTGAGGTCATCGCTAAGGTTGTTGCGGGACCTTGCATAGGCCCGGGCCGATATCCTTGAGGCAGGCCTTGTTGATATGGCCCCTGATGATGGTGGTGGAGCTGAGGCGCCCTCGGAGATGGTGTGCCAATTCCCAAGAGTCTCTTCACTTCGTCACTCTTGTCCAGCCGGGGCGGCGTGGCGGGAGGCTGGTTGTATTGAGCCAAGTGGCTCTGCACTGGCTGCGAAGGTGACTGGCGTGCACGATACTCAGCAGGCCCAGCAGCTCGAAGACGCTCGTGGGCGGGCAAGACGAAGTGTTCGGGTCGCGGAGCAGTTCCCAGAGCAGCACCAGTGCTGTCGGAGGCACCACGGTGCGGCATGGAGCGAATGGGAAGCTTGAGGGGGATGGGATCGTCCTGAATCTCGGGGTTTGCGGGGTACCGTGAGCCTGGCGGAGCGGTGAACGGGCCATCGACGCCCATGGTGGCAGCGGCCGACGTCGCTCTGCGGAGCTTCTCCTGGTCTGCGCGGTGGGCATCGAAGAGGAAATCCAGAGGCGAGGCGTGCTGCTGATCCTTGGCGAGGTTCGGAGGCAGCGGAGGGCTGGGCGATTCAGCGTCGGACGAGGGAGGCGAAGGTTCTTTGCGCAGCTGGGCAGCGGCTGACTCGGAGCGCACTTTCATGAACGCGTCGTCGCTAGAGGTGACACAGGATTGAGATCGGGCGAACTTGGAAAATGAGGGCCTGGGGAGACTGCCTGGCGCGGGAGAGTGGAAGGAGCTTGAGCTGGCGAAGGCTGTAGAGGACATAATGACAGAGGCAGACGGGGGAGGTGTGCGCTGGCTGGACGGAGGGGCGGGTGACGTCGACACATTGTTCGGGCGAGATTTCCTATTATTGCCCTTCTTGGACGTGGACTTCGAGTTGGCTGGCTGCTGTGTGCCAGGGCCAGGGGCAGGGCTGCCGTTGTTCGACTTCATAGGAGTAGTAGGGAAGCTGGCCGGGGTGGGCATCTCGAAGAGAGCGTCACCCTCGGATGCGTAGTTCTTGCGACCTCGGTTCGGCCTTGCCCCGCCACGACCGCGTCGAGCGGGTGTTTGTCTGCTAGAGCTGGTTTGTTCCATAGTGAAGAGGGATTTCTGGTTTGATAGTCGATAGACATGGGATCGGGTGTCGGGCACCGTCTGCGAGAGAAATAGAGTAAATAATTTAGTACCAGGACCTAGAAAGAAAGACACGGCACGGGAGCAGGCGCGGGTATGGTACCTTGATATAGGAGGAGGCGTCTGCCTATGCTGTGGCCGCAGGCAGACCAGGTGGCCGATGTACAACTGACGTTGGATGATGGGTGGGGCGTGATGGCGAGCGCGACTGCGACCTTGCGGTGAGGACGATATTGATGTTGGAGTTGAAAATGCTGAATGTGCTGCAGGGCGCAATTGACCTCGATCTCCACATAGTTCTAGCTCGAGAAACAGTACTGCGAACGAGTGGTCTGACCTTCCCAGCGTCCGGATGAGCCAGACAAAAATGGCAGGTCGAGGCAGGGGCAGAGTCGAGAGATGACGAGATAGATCTTGTTGAGGTGGCGGGTGTGTTGGGACGAGTTTCAGAGAGCGGAGGCAAATCCAAGTGTGATTGAGGACTGTGGGCTTTATTTGATTTTCCAATAATGCCGTTATGCTCTTTCCAGATCTTGGGCTGCCTTTGAGGAGTCGCAGAAAGCATAAGGCTGTGTGGAAGGGCGAGGAGGGGGTAGGTGACCTGTTTGAAGGAGGCTGAGCTTGCCAATGGGAGCGGAGAGCGTCACAGCAGCACGCTGGGTTCCGAGTTGGAATGTCGGTCACCCAGGCAGTGTTGGCAGGGCCGTTGCAGGGGCTGCTAGGGACAACCCGCCTGACTAAGGCTTGCTGGAAAAAGGTTAGTGGATGTTGTGTTCCTCAAGGTCCTCAACCACAAGAGCAATACTTGGCTGCACTTGAAGTGTAGAAACTGGTAAAATGTTGTTTTTAAAAGAGAGCTGAAAGTTGGTTCTCCCTCCTTGCTCTTCGGTACTCCAAATAGACCTCCTCTTGTGGTGTATGGGTCGGTCAGGCTGAAAAGCTGAAAACAGTGATCGCCCAGAAATGTACTATGTAGCTACCTGACCAGGTCATTATTTGTGGTACACCAACGGCAAGCCACAGATCCCTGCTTCTGCCGGCCGGGAAGGCGGGGTGTTGGTACCCAGTAGCTGTCTTACCAGTGCAGCACTCCAAGCCCACCCCCCTCCCATGCAACACAACTGTCGACCGGACCGTACCCCCAAAATTAATACTCCATCATTCCTGTTTCTTTGAAAGACAAAGCAAGCAAGAGACCTGGGCTCCGTTTCCTGTGCTTCTGCTCTGCTTCTTTCACCAAGGGAGGAGAGACTGGACGTCCAACAAGTGAGTTCCCTTCCAAGGCCTACAGCCATCAGTGCCAGTGCTACCCTTCCCTCACTTGATCTCGCCAAGCTCTCGATCATCTTTCTGATCTGTTACCAGGCCTAGACAAATCTCCGACCGAGTGCGAGTCGATCACCGTAGCCCCTCATCGTTTGAGTCCACTTCGAAATACCGTCGGCACCACAGCCTAACGACCTCCATCTCACGCGACCGTCATGGCTGACGTCGACATGACTGATGCCCCCCCAGTGGCCAAGAAGAAGGGCAGTGATGGCGAGGGCAAGAAGCGTTTCGAGGTCAAAAAGGTGAGCAGGCTGTACACACGTACACACGCTACGGCTATTACATGGCGAGGAGCGGGGTTACTGACGCCCGCATCATAGTGGAATGCGGTCGCGCTCTGGGCATGGGACATCGTCGTCGACAACTGTGCCATCTGCCGCAACCACATCATGGATCTCTGTATGCTCCACTCTTCCAACTGTCATGCCATATGTGTTGGTCATCGCTGATAAACTCGTGCCTGCAGGCATCGAGTGCCAGGCAAACCAGGCTTCCGCTACTAGCGAAGAGTGTACTGTCGCTTGGGGCATCTGCAACGTAAGTAATGGCTCTCTTGGCGTCACTTTCGCAACTCAGCGCTAACAGTATTTACCACCATACAGCACGCCTTCCATTTCCATTGCATCTCTCGCTGGTTGAAAACCCGTCAAGTGTGCCCTCTTGACAACAGGGACTGGGAATTCCAAAAGTATGGCCGGTAAACGCTGGGATCTCGGGTGGTCAGACAATAGTTCCAACAGATTCTCGCTGGCTGCGCAGGGAAAGCGTGTATGCGGGACAGTTTCACAGGGCTCTCGGATGCACAGGAGTTGATGCATCAGAATTGATTTCGCCATGGACTTTCGGTCCGGTGAGGCTGGCGTTGCAAGCACGGCCTGCATGCAATAGGAACCCATCTTAGAGCCCAATTTTATTATGAGGAACAGTTTCGCCATGTGTCCGTACTCCAGCTTCGAAATCTCCCCCGCGGCCCATCGTGTCCATCTTGCCCGTTCATTGTATTGTCACTTTCTCGTCTATAACCAGATTCTGCGGCACAGAGAAGGCAGTCCCACCGCTGACCGGAAGCCATTTGACGGGATGCTTCTTGTAGAAGGGCCAGGGCGGGACGACGACGAGGAATGTGAGGCCGGTGCCTCCGAGGGCGATAAAGACGGCGAGTTTGATATCTTGCAGAAAGTAGCCGACGAGGAAGGAGATAGCCTGTGGGAGAGGAGGTGATGAGCCAGCTTATCTCTATCCAGACAACCACGAGGTTTGCTCTCCCGACTTACACCAATAACACTGAGAAGAACGGTAGACAGAGTCTCCACCAGCTTCTGTCCCTCAAAGTCCTGCGCCACGTCTTGTCAGTCTTTTACGCCGGATATACTAAATGTGTATTTCATGCATCATACAATCTGCCCCTCGGCAACATCGCGAACCTGGTCCAGGAGCTCCTCGGCCATGGTGGTGAAAATGTAACACTCGACTCGTTTACTAGCAGGAAGAACGTTGCCTTAATAGAAGAGCATGAAGAAGTTGCTGTGTTGTTGTGATCGTAATGACGCTGTAGAGACAGTTGGCGATGTCTAAAAGTGGAAGCACGGAAGTTCGACGTGTCTTCGAGGCCGCTGTGGAGAGCTCCATATCCCGAAATTCTATCCCTGTCCCTGCGGCTGAGTGGAACCGAAACAGGTCCTCCACACATCAGCAGGGGCTTTTAGTGCATCATCTCACATGAACCGCTGGTCTGAAGACTACCATAGTATGACCATATTCAGAAAAGGAGAACAAAGATTACTGTACTGCACCCCTAGATGTTGAAACAAGATAAAAATTCGACTAAATGCCTGAACTCTTGTCTATCGACCTCTGTGGGTAATAATTCGAAAGAAGATCAGTAAATATCACATGTTAAACATTTAGCCTGTCTGCAATTGTGCTAGAAAAGGTTGCTGATTCTGCTCACTGGAGTGGCCTGACAATAGGAAGTCCCCCTAAGCTGGCTAGTGGCGGACTGCACTTTGGGCTGGAATGCCGAGACGAGTTTTTAGACTTTTTGGTGGGGCGCCAGACTATGAAGGTGGCCAAGCCCATCAATCCAACTCCACACCAATATACCTCGACACGGACACTGGCCAAGCTTTTTTTTTTTTTTTCCTTTCCCCCTTCAACCTCCGCCTTCACCTCAATCCTACACCAGCCTCCGAACAACAAAGTACAGATAGACACCTCAACTTCTACTGTCTTGGTGCTGCCTCAGTTCTCATCAGCTCTACATACTCGATATATCGACCTCGTCCCGCATCCACTCTCTGGTGCATCCTTGTTGTGTCTAGGACTACGACGTCATCCTTATCAGCACACTAGGAGGATCCAGTCCAGCAGCGTCCTGCCCACGAGGATTCAGTCTGCACCACTCAAATTACTCATATCGACTTTGTCATCCTGATCAGACATAATCATCCAAAGTACTTCTGCAGCCAATAATCCTCAACATCCACTGCGCGCACAAGGCATTTTGACCTGCGCGCCAGCCTTCCCTCACCACAAGCCAATCCAACCACGATTCCTACCTGCGGCCTCGCAGAGTCTTTCAAGTTGGCTGAACTCGCCTCCTCCCGTTCTTCTTTCATCCGTTCACTCCACAGCCCTGCTTTCTGGGCTTTCATTGGAGTGAACAAGAAGCCCCCATAATTTGGGCTCAAAATACGACACAACCTATCCTGAACCCTCCAACTTAGCGCATACTGGCTGCTACATCCTCCAGCCACGACCAGCCCCTGGCCTCAGAAGCTGCTATCACAGCTTCAGATCTGGAGCCAACCAGCTGAACGTTTCTTGTTGCGGGCGGCAGACTGTCCGCTTCTGCCGTCCGCTTAGGTCCACCATACATTCGACCTTCGAACGAGGATGGGAATTCTCCCCTGAATACCGGTTTCTGGTCTGCCAAGGGCCAGACCTTGTAACAATAGGAAGAGGCTACCAAAGAGGTTAAAGAGGCTCACGTCCAACCAATTAGAAGAAGGGAAAAAACAATCCGAGCAACGTTGAGCATCGACGGCTGGCAAAATGTCGGATCACGAAGAGACTACAATTTCGTCGGGCTACTCGACACCCGTCCCGGAACTGGACGACCACAGGCCTCCCCCGCCTCAGTTGGGTGATCGAGCCCGCCGTGGCACTTTTGACTCTCAGATGGGCGAACGAATCCGTCATAATTCGGATGCCTCGCGAGGTGGCCAGCGTCACTCCAGCATTCGCATTCGTGACTTCGAGGAGGCCATCATCGACGATGATGCTGGAGATGTCTCGCCGGTCGCTCGCCGTCAGCGACGCGGAACGGTTGACACGACGGCTGGATCTCGCGACAGCTCACCGTCTCCGCCTAATTCGGTCAAGGCGTTTGCCATGGCACGTCGGATGCCTGCGCTATCCTTCTCAGCAGACGCTCGCCCCGACAATGTCGATCTCCAGCGCACCTTGTCGGTGACCAGTCACCACAGCCACCGCAGCAAGTCTCACACGATGCGAGAGAGCGACGCTGGAAGTATCAAATCCAGCCGGTCTGTTGCAGAGGACGATGTTTGCTTCCCACAGGAGACGCGCGGCGGTGCGGCCGGATACATCGACTATGAGGACTTGGAAGACCTCATCCGGTTGCAGAGGGAGCGTGAGGAACAAGAGCGCAGACGGTCTCTGGATGCAAAGGACTCCCCAAAGTTGCAGAAGCAGGCCACCAATGCCAGCCGCGTTCAAATGGCAACCGCCGATGGTGATATCATGATCATGCCCTCTGGGTCCTCCATCCAGGATGAGAAGGCCGAGCACAAGCCTGCTCCCGTCAAATCCGAGATGGTCAATGCCCAGCGATTCCAGTTCTTCTCGACCAATCTGGAACAGACTTGCTATGCCAAGGAACTCGGCGGCCTCATCTTTCCGGGAGAGGACATTCGCACCTTGTTCACGCCTCCAGACGACGACGCCGACCACGTCTGGTGGCTGAATGTCAACTGCCCGCTCGAAGAAGAAGTGCGAGGGATCTGCAAGGCTTTTGGGGTCCACCCCCTCACCATCGAGGACATCATCACCCAAGAAGCGCGCGAGAAGATTGAGCTCTTCAGATCATATTACTTTGCCATCTTCCGATCGTACACCGCTATCCTGGATGAGGATGGCCAGCGCGAGTTCGAGCCTTTCAACATGTTTGTCATCGTGTTCCGGCATGGCATGGTCACCTTCAGTCACAATCTCAACCCAATCGCGTCCATGGTTCGGGATAGAATCTCTTCGCTCAAGGATTATGTTGACCTCAGTTCAGACTGGATCTGTTATGCCATTATGTGAGTTGTTCAAATCTGATCTGTGTCAGGCTTTCAAACCTTGCTAATACTGCGACTCAGTGACAATATCATCGATAACTTTGGTCCGGCCATCAACGAGTGCCAGAACGCTGCAGAGGCCCTAGATGATGATGTCTACCGCGCGCGACCCGATGACGAGGAGCACTATCCGTTTCTGCCCAAGCTCGGCCACATCCGCAAGAACATTATGGGATTGATGCGACTCCTGGGCGGAAAGGCTGACGTCCTGAAGGGCTTTACCAAGCGCTGCAACGAGAATTATCAGGTTACACCACGCATGGAGGTTGGCCTCTACCTCGGCGACATCCAGGATCACGTTGTCACCATGATGAACACTTTGGGTCATCTGGAGCGGATGCTTTCACGTGCCCACAGCAACTACCTGGCTCAACTATCTATCGACAGCATCACACAAGGCACACGAGCCAACAAAGTCCTCAGCAAGATCACCTTCCTCGCTTCCATCATTGTGCCATTGAACGTTATCACTGGTCTCTTTGGCATGAATGTCACTGTCCCATTTGATGATTCTGGCTCACTGGTGCCCTTCTTCAGCATCGTGGGCGTCCTGGTTGGCTTCTCGGCCATTTGCATCATCCTAGCACGGAGGTTCAGATATATCTAGCTTGGAGGGAATGATGTGTGACAGATGGGTTTTGTTCTTTACTTTTGTTTGGCTTTCTTGATGGCAATACAAGGTGGATGGGCTATTCTGGCCTGATGAGTACTGGTGTCTGTGACCTGGTCGTTTTGACTTGGACAATATGTGCACGGAGAGAGATGTAACTTCTTTTCTTCCAATTTTGGATGGTGTTTAAACTCCTTCAGCGAGCAATCGTCTAGAGTAGACTAGATATTAGAGAGGTGCAGTGGTTAGATTAGAGCCTACTAATGGATGACAAGCTCTTACCGAAGATTGTTGGTTTCAAGAGTCTGAATGTCTTCTGATATCATTCATGCATGCTGTAATATTTCACCTCCCCAATATTAATAGTGAGAGTTAATTACATAGTCGTGGCAGCTATGCACAATTGAGTACATGTATGGACCTTTACTCTTATCCGGACCATCACAGCGCCAAAAGTGACAGTGATGTGGGCAACACACATGCATTAAGGCTTTGATAGAAGAACACAGGTTAGATACCTAATTGTTTAACATATTCAAGAGCGGAAAGACCCAAGTTATCACCTAGACTCACTTTTGATATCATCTTATTGTCCTTGTCTGAACAGGGCATGTTGTTACTCTGGCCAGGTTGCATGAGTAGAAGTAGCTCTTGAGCAGCATACTGCCTGTCAGTCAGCCTCTTGCTGATGGGCTATGGCAGTCCTGTGTAATAGCTACTCCCAGAGTTGATTATCTGGCTGTTTACTATTGCCAGACCATCTGAGGTGTGTCACTTTTGATAGTGTGGATGAATATCAGCTTAGTCGAGACTTGATACATAATAACAAGACAGAGAGAAAGACAAGTCAGCACAGATAGTAGCCTTTTCTGGCACGGTACATTTTATGGTGTTCTGAATGCTTAGACATATCGATCATGATGATGAATCATGTCACCGGAGTAGGCTCTCTGGTGAAGCGTCGCGCCTGGATGTAACTATTTGAGCGCTGAAGTATTCATGGTCGATGATTTCGCTAGATGTACTTCAGCCAGATTGTTCGGTTCTTTATCCTCCTCTAATTTTTCTTGTGTCTTCTGGGAAATCAAAAAGGCAGACATTTCTACATCAATTTGTTGGGTTAATAACTCTGCGTGGGAGCTCACAGATATCATTCAAAGCATCCCAAGTCCATGACAAAAACCCTCCAGCAGGCTTATGCCTCATGTTGAAATTTTGATATATCTCGTGAAGAGCAGACAAAAAGTGAACAATCTTTATTGCCAGATCCGTGTAAACACCTACATGATTACTTCAGAGAGCAGTAATCAGTGCCAACTTTGCTCGCATTGCACACGAAACATGGTCCCATGCGAACACTTGCAATAATTACATACTTGGTATAGTCAGACGATACAGTTTCAAGGAGGTCGGCCCAGAGATGGCCGGTGCGAGATCGGGTTCATCAATGCAGCCCGTTGGTGATTGCAGATCTTAAGGGCACTTTCTTGATTCAACCCGAGCAACATCTCATCCCGCGCACTAATCCAGTATCCTACAAGGCCGAGATTATTGAAAGGCAATCGGCAGGACTTCTTATCATTGCTTGAAACCAGAGAGAAAGACACTGTGTAGCGTCTCTACACCATGATACGGTGTTGACGTGAAACCCGAGCCTTCCACGGCGTATCACTGACGGATCCTCTTCTCCCTAGTTGGCATGCCGTCACTTACCTTAAACTGATTGATAGCTCTATTCCAACATCGACATACCCCGCGATAACCCTCTCCAGATGACACCGAGTGGCGTTTCGGCTAGGAGAAAAAGACATATTCTAAACCAGGCAGGCCGTCGGGGCCTTCTCATCCAAACCTCACCGATGTTCAGGATAACTACATCACTCAGCCACACAAACATATACACACAAACACACACACACACACACACAACCTTCCCCAAGTCTCAAGTGCCGACCACCGAGCCTCTATCGCAGACCAAAACCCCACCGCTCGGCGACGACGTGAGAGAAAAAGGGCATCGTCTACAACAAGGGATCGACACTAGGTCTCCTCCGGGGGGGGGGGGGGTTTGGTTCAAAGGGTATGATAGGCGACGGACTCAGGGCAGTTTCCAGATCCGGTAAATGAGGCTCAACATCCACAGTGGCCCAACACGGCAGGTGGACATATGAAACCTGGCCTCTCGCGTGTGAATGTCACAATGGACAGCCACCACTACCGACATACATACTTACACATAACAAAATGGAGGAACCCCTTTATCCTTCCCAGCGTTACACCAAAAGAAACCCCCACAATTCTGCTCGATTGACGTGCAAGGTTTGACCATTGACGAGCCCCTTGCTTTTTCTCTTAACCCAGTCCGGAAACAAATAAGACCACGATTAGGAAGGGGGAGAAGAAAAAGGTAAAAAAGGTGGTGGAGCACATTTTTTCTTCCTTCTTCCGGCCTCAGCTCTCGCGCCCCGAGGTCGAGTGAAGTCGGAACCTGAAGAATTGTGCGGATCCGAAATAGAGTAGGAAAGAGTTAGGCGTGAGTTCTTTTGAAGCTGATCGTGGGGAGTTGAGAGGGAGGATGGACGACTGGCGGAGGGGGGGGGGGGAGGGAAGGTCCAAGTTGTCTGATACTTTTTCCCGAGCCCCTTGGAAGTCGAACTCGGACGTTCAGCACGGCTATGGAATTATCGCGGCTGATGGTGTAACCTCGGAGAAGAAGGCCTGCAACTCTCGGGAACAAGTGCCACCGGCGCTCGCCTAGGCTCAGCTCTCTCTCGTGTTCAGAGCCTGACATGGTCCCCCTCTTCCCCCTTTTCCTTAGAGCACGCGGTGAAGAGGCCCATGGTAGCCACGTGGCTTGGAGGCCCCGAAGATACCAGGAGAGCGAAGAGAGGAGAAAAGGAGAGAAAAAGTGCTAAACGATATGCATGCAGCCTTGCGTGCATCCGACCACCACCAGAGCCTGGTAACCGAAAGAGGGCGGGGGAGGGGAGGGAGGGGGAGACACAGGACCGCTCGGATGAAAGATCTTCTCGTCATTCACCCCTTCTCTGTATGTTGCCCTGGCATTGTTGCAAGGCCCTCCATCACCACAGCTGGAATGCCCCTCGTTCTTCACTTCTCATATTCCGTCATGTCGTGCGTCGCCACGGGAAGCGCACGCTACCAAGATCCGAACATCAAACATTGAGATCCCAATCAAGGCTCTCAGCATCCTTCATGCCAAGGCAGGTATATCTTTCGCTATCACTTAATAGCTCGGCCATAGTCTTGTGCGTCGACACCAGCTTTGGCCACGAAGAGACATATGAGTATGTGTGAGTGTGATCGTTCGGCAGGGCACACGTGAAGGGGGCCCGTGGAAGGGTTGTCGACAGCGCAAGTCGCCACCATCATCTGCTCCTGACAGAAAATAAAATTCCAAGGCAGGAAATATGCACAAATGTGTGTGTGTGTGTGTGTGTGTGTGTGTGTGTGTGTGTGTGTGTATGTGTGTGTGTGTGTGTGTGTGTGTGTGTGTGTGTGTGTGTATGCAATGTGTATGCGCGCTTCTCGTGGTGGCACACACACACAAATAGGTCAAAGGCCCTGAAGAGGGATGAGGGGTTGCCCGTCCCTCGTCAAGGCCAGATTGAGCCAAACCCACCAACCCTTTCCTGGGTGATGGTCTTGGCTGCAGAACAGGTAAATCCGCTGCAGAACCTTCCCCCCCCCCCCCCTTCCTTCTTCGTGATGCGTTGCGAGCATTCCAGGCCAAGCGAGACTATCGCCTGTGCCTCCCCCGTCCGCGTGTTTGCCCGCCCTCTTTTTTTCCTGCAAGATGCACAACCGACGGGTGAGACTATTGACGCGCTACGTCTCAGAGTCAGCGTGGGGTTGCGTGAGGACGGATACACACCCAAGGGCCAATCCGGGTGGCGTGCATCGTCAGGAACCGTGGGAGCCAAGGGTATGAGCTGTGGAGTGAGCATGTGCCGGTGTAGTAGTAGCAGTAGTAGTAGTAGTGGTCGTCGAAGGAGGAGGAAGCATGAGGAGGACTGTGCTTTCCGCCCGCCGTCGTCGTGCACCCACCATCATCATCACCACCACCACTTCCTAAATTCTCACTCCCTCTTCACACACACACACACACACACACACACACACATAGATAGAGGGCTTGCCGAGACTCTGAAAAAAGGTCTCGAGCATGCCGCTCTAACAGACCCGACTTATTCATGATCTGAAAAAGAAAGAGGAAAAGAGTCGCGTGGCGCACGGTTGAGCTGCCGATTGGCCGCGAAGGCCGACGACATGGCAGACGTCAAAACCACGCTATCGTTTTTTAGACGGAGTATTGAGGAGGGCTGCAGTGTGCTGCATCTGCTGCTTGCTTGTTTGCTGCTGGAGTCTACTTTGCTGCAGCTTATTGTACTACAACATATTGTCATCCAGCTCGCGGCGGCCCTGGCTCAATCCATACCCCAATGTTGCACATGTGTTTGCCGTTGTCATGTGCGCAAGAAAAACGAAACTGACCAAGTTGTGACCAAATCGGGTTCCCTTCCCGCATAAACCTGCTGCTGTCTAACCCGAGGCTTCCAATACTGGGGTGGGGAACTTCGTAAGCTGCGGCATCGCTTTTGAGGATGCAAGTGTCGGACGCGTAATGCGCAGCCATTTTGAGCTGCGCACTGTCGATATTCTCGCGGCATATACGTAGGACTATTTGGTTGGTCCTCGCAACAAGTTTATTGTCGTGGCTAATGCAGTATGCGACGGTAGGGTTCAATGTTGGGCTAATCTTCCAACTCCCGATGCAGCGAGCCTCTTTATCTTGTCTTTTATGCCTGTTTTATACTTCCGTCACATGAACCAGAATGCATAAATCTTGTTTCTTGTATGCGCCTGTGTGTGGTCGGCAACTCTATAGCGTTAGACCTTCCTGTGATGTGACTGACGGTGGATAGCAAATGCCACTTCGCGCAGTGATGCCCGACGTATATACCTCCATGGTAGTATCCATAAGTGATCCAAACAGCTTGCAGATTTGGGCGGCCGACGTAAAAGTCGGCCCTCGTATCTGAGCATGGAGCCTTTCTACCCAAGGAGGGACGATCCCCTCCCCTTCCGTTCCTCAACACAGTACGTACCAAAAACCAAGTGAACGGTTCTGGAGGATGGCATGCTCTTGAGTCGTCCTTCGTTGTGGTTCGCAAGAGCTATTCTCCTGGGATATGCCCTGCCGCGGACCGAGTAGTGTTGAGCACAGACAAGGACCCTGGCAATTGGGGTGCCGGAATATTTCGCTGGATGGACCCTGATGTTGATACGACGCAGGTAACGTGACCCAGAAACAAAGTCGATCTCATAGTCGTGCCCGATGTCTATGAGATGGATGATCGCCTCGGTTCGTTGGATGAAACATAGATACTGACTCGAACCTATTCCTGACATCTGCCATCTCAAAGCTTGGATCAAGATTGTGCCCCAAGAACTGACCCAGGAATCTGGGAAGTCCCATGCTGTGTGGTAGTAGTACTATAGTAAGATTTTCATGGACGAGAAAAAGTGAGAGACAGAAAGTGTACCATAACCCCCTTAAGAAAGCAGGGGGTGTCCCTACCTTAGTGTTGCTGTCCTCAAAAGGCGACAAGCCATTGCCATTTCATATCAATAACGTTTTGCTTGAAATGAAAGTTTGGTCCATGCAACACCAGACTTGGCTCAGCCAATCCTCAGAGTGGATAGACTGTTGCCGCCATTTTCTGCACCGTAGGGAAACCGACTGAACACAGACACATAGCTTACGAGTCCTCTCACCTGTGTGAGCTGTAGACTCGGGGATTGCGCGCGAGCATC
The DNA here is from genome assembly GCF_011745365.1 of Cryphonectria parasitica EP155. Taxonomy (NCBI): domain Eukaryota; kingdom Fungi; phylum Ascomycota; class Sordariomycetes; order Diaporthales; family Cryphonectriaceae; genus Cryphonectria; species Cryphonectria parasitica. The sequence continues at coordinate 3,215,361 of NW_024468909.1, forward strand.
CGTGCAGGCCTGGGGAGTCAGTCTACAAGCGATAGGGATGTTTGTGGTCTCTCTCGGCAATGAAAAAAGACAATGAACAGAAGATAGAAGAGGAGAAAAAAAGAGAAGAAGAAGAAGACAAAAAGAAAAAAAGAAAAAAAGAAAAAAAAGAAAGGCTCCAGCTGTCGAGTGGAGAGTCATCACCAATCTCCCTCCCTCTCTCATTCGCTCTCAGTTTCTTGCTTCAGCCAAACGATTGAGCGCATCTTCTTAGGCGCCCCAGCCAGCCCTGAGATTCGTGTCCAGTACTGACTGAACACCCGCTGCCACACAGACCCCCATGGGCCCGAATTTGGTCCTTTTTTTCCTACGGAGATAGCCGAGCCTGAGTTCCTGATGATGGCGCTCCGCTCGGTGCCATTTCAACCGTGCTGCGCGGGAGGTGGAGACCATGGTTTCCCGGATATGCTGTCCGGCTCCCCCGCCGACGGTACCGTCCTTTTTTCTTTGTCTCTTCTATCCGAAAACGAGATGCCACGGCCCCGGCAGTTATCATCTAGAAGGGATGAAGAAGAGGCAGAAGATGAATGGAGGGAGAGTCCGGACAAGGACCGCTGCTGAGGAAGAAAGCCGTCGGGTCATAGGGGAGTTTTGCAGCAGCAGCGCCCATTGATAGGTCCAAGGTTCTCGTGCTGAAACAGAGAGGAATTGGAGGCTGGGTACCGCAGCAGACTCTCCCAAGGCCCCCAGTGAGCACTTGCACAACTTGGCCGTGGCGCGTGGTGGTGTTGTTGGCAAGACAAACGAGAAGCCAAGGTCGACGACAACCATTAATGCATGATTTTTTGACGTTTCCTCCTGACCCCATCGTACATACGCCAGGGAGCGGCGTCTCGAACCCCGGCATCTCATTGATTGGGTCGATGATCAGTTGGATGGACCCTCTACCATTGTAAAGTTGTCTCCATGTGGAGGGCCCGCTGCGCGGTGTGGGACGTTAGACGAGGATTCTGTACACATAGTGTTGCATTGCATAAGTATTGTCCCGTACAGTACCTAGTGAATGCGCACCACACACACTGTATGTAGACCGGTGTGGTCCCAAGGACGCGCACCCTGGGGAAAGCGAATAAGACGGTTAGCTTGATTAAGTTTGGGCTGCCAACGCCAATGAGAGTTGGATCCACGTTTAAACTGTCAGGCTTGGGGGGGAGGGAGGGGGAAAACTATACTCGCCGACTGTGGTCATGCTCTTGCTGATCAAAACGGGAGTGATGCGAGAAAAAGAGAGATGAGAGATTGTGAACTCATTTTACCTTGCGCCAGGAAAGTCTACTCTGGTCTAGTATGGTGCCAGGTGCTATGCTGTGGCCCACTACTTTTCGATGGGGACAGCAACGGCAAGCAACAAGGGACAGGGGCCGTAAAGCTAGGGTTGGAAACCAGGGACAGGGCGTGGTAGCAGGGATCTCATCTTTGAAGGGAATCCCTGTCGAAATCACGTGTGAGGGATTGTTCTGTGTTCTTTCTCGAGAGGATGGATTTCAGAGCTCCTTCCCTGGATCCTCGAGGGGAAAAGGCAGGGGCAACTGGGCTGGCGCGACTGGCTGTGGTTGGGTTTCGCTTCCTTGATCAACTCATCTTCAGAGGGCTGCCATGGGGAAAGCTGCTCATTGCCGTTTTGGTTTCGCTTGTGACGCTGCAACGGTAATCGCCGACCCAACATCTCACAATTGACTTTAAAGATGAAATTGTCCGAATCCAGGATCATAAATGGTGAAATTTTCCATACCGGAAATTCCGCTAGCAAAAGAAGATGCATCATTTGAAAGGGCTGCCTGGAGAAGCCTGCAGTGGCAAAGGTGGTCTTTCTCTCTTTCTCTCTCTTTACCTCACTTCCTTCGACTTCCCTTCGACCATTGCCTGAGCCGCTATGATGCCGTGTCTTATCGATGACATAACTACAATTTGGCCTGACTCCTTCCCGTTGCCCCCCATCTACCTGACCAGAACTACGATCTGCAAATTTCAGCAGCGGGCCAGTCCTTGCTGCTTCCTTTTCAGGCCCCTCAGCTCCGGGTCGGTCAATCGTTGATACCCGGTACAAAGTACTGTGAATTCTGTACGACGGTTGCAGTACGGATACGTCAGGGCAAGCTCAGGTGCCTGGTTCCTGCGTTTTTTCTTTTCCCCTCAGCAGAGAGAGAAAACCCACCCGGGTGGCGGGGGGGGTTTAGGAACGGAGTGGGTTCGGTGCTGTGGGTAAAGTGTGAGGGATGAGGACGAGTTGAGGGTGGCTGTCCACACCTCCCGGTCAGAACTGAGTTGACGCCCTCTTCTCTCGGCTCCCACGGTCCCTATTCCCTCCCATTCGCCACTTGCTTCCAATTCGACCTCCAGCTCGCAGGCACAGAATCCCCATCCTTCGTCCTTGCCTTCGCCCGCTCGCAAAGCCCACGCAATCCTTCGCCCCTGGTTTTGGGGCTACCGTAACCGCGTTTTCTCTTCTTTTCAGACGGTCTGCTTTGGCGTCGGCCGCGCGCGCAAACTGTAGCCTGGGTTCCCAGCGTTCTCGACCTTTGGACAAGCAAAGCACTGATCGGCGGCTTTCGCTGCAGCGTGGACGCCCCGCTGTAGATATCGGGTCAGAGCACAGGCCTCACGGAGACTAGACCATTTTGCGGCAGCTTGACCGATCATGTCAGGTTGTCCAATACAAAGATCAGATCATGAACTTTTGTGGCCTATCGTGAGCCTCACTCTTTCTCTTTTTTTTTTTTTTTTTTTTTTTTTTTTTGCACATACACCACGAGTCGTGTAGGCCGCGCGATAGATTGTGGCCTTGGACGACTTTCCGGGAGGTTCCAGCAGTGCCAGGATGATTGTAGCGATGGCGATGGGTCCTCCATCGATCTGAAGGAGCAGAACCACCGTAGGCCGTCAGACAGAGGAGCGGTCTGTATCCTCCTCTTTTGTTCTTTTCATGCAGACAAACTCCCAGAAAGACGGCGCTTCACTGTGGTGTAAGCATCCCAAAGTGGATCCAAGAAAAATAAATATCTGGAAACCGGGAGCTAGGATGGTGACTGCACGATGCCAAGCATCATTTCCCCCCCGTTCCTCTTTCCTCCTGATGTAATAATGGACTGCCCCGGGGATGGACGCAAGCCGATGAACAGCTTCTCATGTGTTCCGTAAATTCCGTCATTTACGTCTCGACTGAAGACGACAGCCACGAGAAAGAATCATCACGAGTTGTCTTTTATTACTTTTCCTAACTGTCTCGTTCCTTTTTCAGGTTTTTGTTATGTTATATTTCTGCTTTTCTCTAATTTCCCACTTGTCTTGTTTGCTTCTTATTTTTTTTTTCTTGCTTTGTCCCAGGTCAGAATTCGGGTCAACAAACTCACGACCTCTTGTTGATACGAGAATTTAGCCATGCCGAGCCTGACTTTTGCTGCTAGAAAAGCCGGGCGGCGACGGGCCAAAAAGACCAGTATCGTTAGCAGGGTAGGATATGTCCGGAATGCGAATGAGCCGGAGCATGAAGTACGAAAGCTCTTGTCTAGGACGGACTATAGCACACACAATAGTCGCCAGCCTCGGCGACCAGACGGTGGAGAATTCCAGCACATCTTCATGGTCGCCCCTTGACCGACCTCCGAGATGACGAAAGCCACACACAACACCAGGTCTCTTTGATGATGATACCGGATATGCTCTGCGCCCTTCTCTCCGTATCCGTAGCACATCGGCCCACACACTCATCGGGAATTTGGACAATCGCTGCCAGCTTAGTCTTACTTGGCCGCGCACACAAGATAGCTCTTCCCCATGATCCGTGAACGACAAAGAAAAACCTGGAACATAGCATTATTGCTAGTCGCGAAAACAAATGCGCCTAAAGTGGTCGCTGCGGTCCGGCCCAGGTTAGGGCGGACTAGCTGCTATGGTTTCATGTCGAGAGACCTATTTATTGCTCACGTGCATGGGACGGCTTGTGTCAGGCCGCCTTAGCTGGCCTGGACGGGGCGACCCTCAGACCAGCAACACTGGCACCAGGGAGACATCGTTCCTCTTGGCCCACAGAAGACGATGTCAAGAGCTACTGTGGCTACTTATGCCTGCAAGGCAGTACTGTATTGGAGGAGGCGTCACAATGGTCCCGAGAAGGAGGACAAGGAGGAGTGGGAGGAGTCAAAAGATCGTGCGATGCACCCAGCTCCTCGGGAGGCACATGGGTTGCGACAAACCACCTTCTGTTTCAAGGAGGTGGAAAATGGTGCGCCCCACGCTCCCCCCACCCCCCCGCCCCGACTCTATCTCGTCAACTGTTCACATTGAACTATAGTAAACACCATAGTTAGTAGCACTGTATTGCTGCAGCAATTGTGCAAGCCGCCAAGAGAGAGAGAGAGAGAAGAAGAGAAGGGGGAAAATTTGACCCCTGCGACTTTTTGGACCAGAGTCTCCGTCTGAGACTTTTTGTCGGACACGGGGGGATGATCTCTGAATAATCAGCCCCAGATGGTTGAGCGTTCCTGCGTCAGCAACATCAGCCGCAGTTGAGAGTGAGTGACAGAGAGAGAAGACCATTGGAAGAGACTTTTTCTTTTACACGCAAGATTCCATCGTACCTAGTACAACCCCTGTTCTCATCGGCGGGGAAGTAAGTTCTTTCAGGGGTTCGAAAGGGCCTTTCTCCTCCCATGCGGACAAACACCCTTGCTCAGAAAAACTTGGGTACCCGCTTTCACAAGCCGGGGGACTTCGTGACTGGCTGTCGCGCGGGGTTTGTGTTGTACTTGGCTTTTATACAGTTTTCTCGTGGTAATTCAGAAACGGAGAGCATGCTCTTAGCAGACAGCAGTCAAGGTACCCAAAAGCCACCAGATATTCCCAGGTTGCTTACGTATGTGAATTTCTTTCTACTCTTCTTTTTCAGCTCAATATGCAGGGCGCAGGGAGAAAGGGACCGATGTTTCAAGAAAGTTCGGGGAAACATCACGGACGTTAAAAATGTATGGTTTCTTTTTGTGGTCCCCATTCTTGTTCTTCCCCCTCTACCCAAAAAAATAAAAAAAATGAACAATCACATAGATAAAATAAACGGTAACAACGGATGCATACTCCATTTTTTGACAGCATACCGAACTGCCGATGCACAGCACTGTCCTGGTTCGCTCCTCCACTCAGATCCAGTATTTTCGTGCCTTGCTCTCTTTCTCAACCCCAGTACACCCTGGTCCGGCCTCGTGAAAGCCTGGATCCGGCCTTGCTCGTACCAAGGGGCCCGCACGTGCTGGTGCCTTAGCCACTCTAAGCCCCCTATTACATGGAGAGAAGAAAGAGAGCAAGTATGCCTTTTGCAACACGCAGCCCCCCGGCTCCGTCCCCCCCCGTGTTGTTCACCTACTTGGTATACGTATTGGGTCGCGGGCAAAAAAAGACGATCAACGGCATCCACTCAACGCTGCCCCTCCAAGGATTCGCTGACGATAACTCTCTCAGATCTGCGACTGCAGGCTTATTATGCGCCGTGACCGGTGGGCCTGAACGGATACCAGCCGAGACGGGGAGGAAACGAACGCACCCAGACGGAGAAAAAGCCGACGCTCTTGCTTTCCGAACCGCGCGTCTCAGCGTTTGTGCGTCGAACTCTTTTCAAGAATGCACCTTGGATATCTGGGCCCGTAACTTGACACACTCACTTTCTCTCTTCCTCTCCCCCTCCTTTGGTCCCAGTGTTTTGGTTTCTCTGTCCCTGTTGCGCTGACGTTCACGAGAAGTCTTGGGTGGAATCCGTCGACCCTTCTTGCCACTTGCCGTACTACCAGTTACTAGATACAGTAAGTTCATTGCTGAGACGGCGCAGGTTTAAGCCCAGCGATATCGAGGGACAAAAGTAGATATCCCCAACCTGCGACACCACTGTCATCAGGAGTTGTAACCAGCCCTTTACCCTAACTACGGGGGTTTCTTTTCTCTCTCCCCCCCCCCCCCCACGTATCTTTCTTTTTTCATTACTCCCTCGGACCTGCACGGAGCCGACGTGTGTCACTTGCCTCCCGATTGAAAACCAAATCAAGATAAATAAGAAACAACCTCGGCCGTATGGATATGTGTGTGTGCGTGTACACATGCGCACGTGTGTTTCCGCCCGACTATAACTTTGAATCTATGGAACTATCAATATAAGTCTATGCAGAACTCGTCAGCGACCTTGTTCTGTGACACACACTCCCAGGGCTCGTCATCAGACTAGCTGCCGATGTCACTGGTCACATCTCCAACAACCTGCAGAATCCCCCTCCTACACTATTGTTTATCAATATTGCCATTATTATTTTGTCCTTTTCTTTTTCTTATAGCCGTCGGCAATCAATAATAATACCAACACCACTATTGCGGATTTGGGGGAAATTGTCGGCAACCTCGTTTTACCTGAAGGCCATAATTATAACGTTTGGGCAACAGCGACCGTGGCCCCCTCGAAGTCTGATCTGCTCTTTCCTTTCCCACGCACGATAGTCATTAACGGTTCCTCTTCCAATCCAATTTCGCCAATCTCCGATTCCGACCAGAACCATTTTGGACGAGCTTGGCGTCTAAACAACTTTGGCAGGGCTGCCTTGACCTCGAAATCCAACAGTCCAATCAGCTCGACGACGCCCCTCGACTATTCCATGCTGTGTTCCTGTTCTTCTGCAAGGCCTTCTCCCAATTGTTTTGGCGGCGGCGTCATTGGCGGCGGCAGCTGTCGTTCAACCTGATCTTTGGAGAGCTGCTGCTCCTCCCCCCTCCCCCCCAGCCTCCTCTCTGCCTCCCCTCGGCCCTCGGCCTGTCATTCTTCTCCCAATAGACCGCCAGATCAAACGGCCGACAACCTGCAGGAAGACAGACAGACAGACACATGTCAGCGTCGCCATCCATCCCATCCTCCTAGAGGAATCAAGAGCATCGCGAGCAAACCAGAAGTTGTGGCTATTTCATCCCGTAGCGGCTCTGCCGTGCAAGGTTGTCCCCGTTCAGCCCAGCCCATTCCCAGGTAGCCATCACCAAGGGTTGCATCGCCCTATGGAGTGAAAGTGTTGGGTGGGACTACTTACTCTTTTCGTGTCCGCTGTTGCGCGCATTTTCCCTTTCTCAAGCGGATCGGGGAACAAGGAGAACCACAACACTGTGCGTAAGTAACACAAGCCCCGGTTTTTGAACGACCCGCAATCCTCTGGCCCCCCCCCCCCCTGACTCCCTGAGGGTCTTGGGTCCCCATCCTGTCCACTCGTCTCCAAGGTTCCCAAAGTAACAACCCCCCTGTGGCCCGTTGGGAGCGCGTTGCGTGACGGGCACCCTGACCCATCCCACCCCCCAGCCAGAAGCCCCAAATCACATTAAGATATACTATGTGGTACTTCCTCCTCTTGTACATATTCGTCCAGTCACATCATACTCTCTTTTTCTTGTTGACCACCCCCAAAAGAACTTCCCTCCTTTCCCCCCAGCATCTATCTGCATAATTGTTTTTTATTTTTTATTTTCGCGTCCTGGCGACCCAGACGCGACGTCTTCTCCTGTCTTGTCACCTGTTGTATACGAAAGGGGGAAGGAAACCATATTCAGCAAAATAATTTCCACCTGGTGATTCCCACCATTTCATGCCAACATCTGGCTTGGGGACGTCACTGGCTTGTGTTTTCCCCAAGGGTCGGCTCGGCAAGAGGCACAGCTTCTGTGTGTCATCACATCATTCCATGTTCGTACTCGGGCAAGTCTTACAGCAGCTGACGGGACGAGCAGGGTGACACAGGAAAACACGAAGAAAAAAGAAATAAGAAAAAGAGGGAAAGCAGTCCAGTCCCCTTTTTCCCGTCCCGCGCGCGAAGTCATCGAAACTAGTGGACGGGAGCGACCCTCCTCTCCGCTGTCTCGCCCGGAAGGTCGGTTGGCCTGGTGGGTGTGCATGTGTGTGTGGGTGGGTGTGTGTTTGTATTGGGCACCACAAGTACAATAATGTGGTCAACACACGCAGCGCCTGCGCCTAGCCACCGGGGCCAGACGAGAATGGCCAAAAGTAATAGTGAAAGTACTACTTCTTTTGGCTTCTCGCATCCCGATTCGTCTTCTACTACTTCTGTTACTTCTTCCTCCTCTGTCTCCTCACGAGCATATCCGTCCGCCGCCGCCGCCTCCTCCTCCTCGCACCACCACCAATATACCGTCTCTGCCCTCGAGGCTGAAAACTACGCCGACTTCCTCGAGCCAGCTGTCGAGAGACCCCCTTCCCCCGGCGGGCTACGAGCTCTCAGCAACAAGGTCAGGCAGGTGTCTGTATCTGATCGACATGTAAACCAACAACAACACCAACAATACCAGCACCAAGCATTACAACACCAACAGGCTGGCTCGTCCGCCGCATCATCCTTGATCTCCTACGCTTCGCTGGACCGCCGGCCGTCGTGGGAGCAGGCCCTCGAGTCCTTCTCGCTCTCGAGAAAATCCTCTGTTAAGTCTACGACCAGCAGCATGCCCTCGCGGGAACGCCCAGAGAGCGTGCAGGCCATCGGAAAGGCCATCTTCAACCGCAAGTCCAAGTTCAGGCGGGAGAGCCTTGCCACGAGCGGCAGCTCGACCTACTCATCCGAGGTGACACTGGATGTCACGAGCGACCGGGGCAGGGCAGCATCCGCCGTCAACAAGGACCACATCTCATCGGCCATGAGCCTCTTCAACCGCCGAAAAACCGTCCAGGCAGTAGAGGAGGCCCAGAAGAGACCATCGATATCGAGCCCTTTTAACTTCCAACACGTCACACAGATCCAGCGGGACCAGCTGCCCAATCTTGAGCGGGCCAACTCGACAACGCTGCGCAAGGAGATGGCAATCGCACGGAGTCCCCCGAGGTCCATCAGGGGAGGCCCATCACGGGGGCCCTCGGCCGAGGACCTACGCGTGCCTAACTTCTCGTCCAAGACGTCCAGGCCTTACAACGACGAGGAGTCCATTCCGCCTCACGTCGTGCCGCACAGCCGCGAGGGCAGCCTGTCGCAACCTCCTAGCGCGCAGAACTCGCCCCCAAGGCAGTGGGTCAAGCAGGTCAAGTCGCAGGATCACATGCGCGGGCCCCCACCTCCTCGACCGCCTCGATCCCCGACGGAATTGGACCTCAACTACTTCGACTTTGCTCCTCCTCCTGCGACCGGCCCAGTGCCTCCAGCACGGCATCCTAGCCGCGGCGCATCGATCCCACGCCGCGATTCCGAGGCCTTGGGGCATCATCAGCAGGGAATGAATGCCTTCCGCTTTCCAGCACCCCTGAACCTGCAGCTCGGCGGCGGCGATGCCTACACTGTCTCTACCCCCCCACTCGGGTCTCCTGGGTGCCCCAGCCCAGCCGCAGCACCTGCAGAGAATCGCCGGTTTTCACGTATCTTTGTGCCTGCAGAGAACCCCAACTGGCCTCTGACCGCGCCGCTGAACAATGCCAGCGTCATGGCATTCGATGCAGGTCTTCCTGACGTGCCCGAGGAGGAGGAGCAGAGCGGACTGCCAAAGAGATCGCGCGCGAGCTCGCGCAGTACACATTCGTCGCTGAAGGGGTCGATCTCGGTACCAGCCCTGCGACAGGCGTCCATCTCGAATGCTGGCTGTCCTCCTTCTTCCCATAACAAGCGTGCAAGCCATCGTGAGTCTGTCGTCTTTGGCCAGTACGATATCTACGCTCTGCAACAGCCTGCGAGGGACAGGATGACGACGACGGCTGCGACTGAACAGGTCGACGCGGAGCCACTACGACGGGATAGCTGGGAAGATGTGATTGACTACTGCTACGAGCACGAGATGGAGGCTGACTGCGACTATGATTGGCACCGACCATCGGTCGACATGTCGCAATATGCAGCACGCGCTGCGTCGATAGCGCTGGCGTGTGAGGACGAAGGGCTGATCTTGTCCCGGCCTACTTCTGACGTACCTGCGCTGAGCCCCTCTAGCCGCTTGTCTCCTCGGACCAGCCATGAGGCGATCACGCCGGCGCTTGCTGCTACGGTTGCGAGGTCACCCACCAGCGCAAACTTCTCGTTGCCTCGACGAGATGGCCTCAGGAACCAGCGCCACCTCCATGTGCGCACCGAGTCGCAGACCAGCTTTAAGGAGGCACAGGGCTTCTCGCTCTCGCCGTCCTTTCTGATCCCGAACGATTACCATCACGAACTCCTCGCAGCTCGTACCGAGCAGCAGCAGCACGAGGACCCGGAGAGCATCGCCCAGGCGGTCACACTGGAGGAGGACCCGACGCTGACGATGGAGAACTCGAGCCTTTTCGTGCCAGCCAGGGCGAGCAACTCGACCACCACCAGCAACAGTAACCTGTCGTCCCGCTCTGTCTTTGAGCGGCACATCTCGGCCACATCGAGCAACACCGACTATACGCGCCTCACCATGAGCACTAGCTCCGACATGGACACCTTTGTCTTCAAGGACGACTCTCCGACCGCCACCACCAATTTCAACAACATGGAGGACCAGATCCCTGAGATCCACGAGGTGCTTGCCTCGCCCGCCGTCCACGCACGTTCGCAGAGTGCCGCCGGCCTCCTCGGCAGCCCGTCGTCCTCGTCCAACAAGGCTACGCCAACCTTGAGCCGGGATACACACAACAGCGACTCGAACCTCGTGGGTCTGCAGTCCCAATCCTCTCCCAAGCGCCAGACCGCCGCCGGGGGGCGCGCCCGGTCCAGGACGATGAGCTCCACCCCGGGGCAGTTCTCCCTGTTCCCCGCCGTACCCAGCAGCAAGGCTCCCCCACCACGAGGCTGAAACAGATCCACATCTTGCCGGAGATTTGTTACCGAGGATCTGGATATACTTTTCCGTTAATTATCACGGAGATTCCGAATTCGCTACCCAGTGGCACCACTATTGGAAGTGGTGCCCCCCCCTTTTTCCGTCGGTTTGGGGGGGGGGGGGATACGAAACTTCCTTTCTCCCCTTTGGAGCACTCGGTGGTTTTTGAACTTCTCATCGGATATATTGCTATCTAGTCTTTTTGAGACGTACAGTACATGGTTCGCGACATACTGTTCACATATTCCAACCTGTCGACAATTATTTTTGGCTCTTTTTTTCTACTTTGCCTATACGAGGCGCAGGACACTGTCGGCCTCTGTACCAACAGTATGACCACCACCAGCAGCAACAGCTATTTCCTTTTTCTGACACTATCTGCTTCTCTACGGTCGCTCGGCGTGCTATGTTGTTTTCCTTGTCTTGTCTCTTGCCGTTTTCAAACAGGGAAGCGAAGCGCGCACACATCATAGAGAAAAGTTTCGAACATTTTCTTATATTTCTTGGAGGGAACATATTGGCAGGGAGTCGGTGGGATTTGCGGGGATTTGGGAACTGGTTGACTTTCTTCATTTTTTTTCCTTTTTTCTGCCGTGGGGTTTGGGAGTAAATGACTGTGTATGACTTGGCTTTGATCTTGGGACTGAACAGACAAGAACTTTGTCGCGACATTATCTTCTCCTTGTTGTCTATACCTATCTTCTATCTGGATCAGAATGTTCTTTTGTTTCTCAACGAGGAAGGGATGGGAGGAAATGGATGCATGGGATGCATGGATGGGATGGAAGCGGCGGGTAAGGAGGAAAGACAAGACCTCCGGGCACCGAGATGCTGGGTCCACATGTACAGCCAACACTGACTGTAAATCTGAACCAGCTTACGGAAAACTTAGGCACACACAAAAACACACAAATTCGTATTATTCTATCGGTTCCTATGCCTGCTATCTATCTTTCGTCCTCAAAAAAAAGGAAGTAAATAACATGTATGTCGTGTGAAAATAAATGATCTCGCTGAACCTCAGCAGATAGGGCCGACAAGGAAACGAAACAGAAGAATGAGAGTCCCTTCCCCTTCCTCCTTTCCCTTTTTCGAGGTCAAAAAGGATGACCCTGAAGCTAACCCAGCTCCTGTTTAGCACAACAGATCTATCACCTGCATGGCGGGAAGGCTTGATCGACATAATCCCCCCCCCCTCTTCTCCTTCCCGCCACCTGTCAAGCCTTTTTTGTTTTCTTTTCTGACATGGAGCTAGCCCTATCACTCGCATATGATGTGTACGCGTGTGTGTCTCGGGAGTGCTGACAGGCGGTGTCAGCTCATTCCCAAAAGAGGAAGAAGACAAGTAGAGGTTGAAGAAAGAAAAAAAAAAAAGAGAGAGAGAGAGAGAGAGAGAAACCTCAGCTGTGATTGTTGCTTATGAGTGCCAGCTAAGTAAGTAGGGAAACAAGTAGAAAAAGAAAAAGAAGAAAAAGAAGAAAAAGAAGAAGAAGAAGAAGAAGAAGAAAGAAGGGAAATTCCGTATCAGGCCTCTGGTGTTGAGGGGTGAACTGGACCAGAGAGTTGGGATACAAAAAGAGAAGACTAAAAAAAAATAAAATAAAAAAAAGAGAAGAAAAAAAATAAAAAAGAGAGAGAGAGATACTTGGCACCGAGGTCACAACCCATTGGCCTGGCGAGCTACCACATCCGCCATGAGAAGACCCCTTCCCGAGAAAGCTGGGATGCTGTCATCTTGCAAGTAACGTCTCATGGGCCGACGCCTGTACTCGACTCCTTATCTTCCTCTTCGCTCACTCTCACTCTTTCTCTTTGAATAGGGTTCCTTGGCAGGGTCCATATCAGGCCCGTCCCTCCCCCCTGTAACCTGCATTATGTTGAACGGCGACCACGCGGTGAATGGACGGCGAGACGTCATACTCCGGTCCATCCGCCGCGGGCGGTTCGTGCACGTCGTATCTCTCCCAATGAGGTGGGAGGGAAACCAACAGTGGCTACTGGTACACCAGGATAATGCGGACCATCGGCAATAATAGCCTTCTCGTCACCGTTGTTGGGAAGAGCAAGCGGTACTTGAACCTCGCACTGTGTGTGTGTGCGTGTGTGTGTGTGTGTGTGTGCGGGGGGGAGGGGGCGCCTATGTATGTGTGTATGTCTTAAAGCCATGTTGGGCTCGATGTTCCAGAAATGCATATAGTGTGTGTTTATTGGGGGTTCGGTGCTGAATCTGAATCAAATAGATTATTCTTTTTCAAAAATACAAGATATGATGGACCGTAATCTGATTAGAAAGCAGGAGCATGCAATGAGGCCTCCTCCCGCTGGGCAAGTCCACAAAGCAATTCCACAAATTGTTTGTCTCATCATCCTCGAGGCCGCAGCCCGTTCGCTTCCGCCTGGAATGGTGTGCATCTCAAGGCAAGGCCGTCGAATGTTGGCAAGCAAAGAGGTCTGCAACAGCGCCTCTGAGTATAACCTTAGGGCCCTCGAACGGTCTCAGAGAAGCTATAGCATCCTCAAAGTCCTTCAAGGCATGACACTTGTGCCGCTTTGATAGCGGCTCCCTTAAGCAACCATGCACTACGACGTCAACGACCGTAGGGATTAATGCCGCTCATCTCTCCACCAATTCGCAAAGGATCATGAGCTCCGTTGAAGACCCGAGGCGTCCCAAGCATCGGGTCAATCATGTCGAGGCGGCCATCACCCCCCCCCCCCCACCACCTCCCCAAAAAAGGGTCGCAAAGACGATAGGACCCTTCCGCAAGCAAGAGCTCGTAAGAAAAGCTTTCTCAGCAACGAGTCGAACGTATCCGCATAACGCCGCCTCCAAAACGCCCTGCCCTTGTACTTTTGTGACACCAGGGTATTAGAAGAAGATCGGTCAGGGAGAGACCGATTAAAAAAAAAGGGTTAACACTCCTCGGCTCATATCCATCCAGCCCCTCCCCATACGCCGCGTATTCGCCGCGCGAGCTGAATATCCTTCTGCATAATGGTGACTCGCTTGGCGTGAATGGCGCACAGGTTTGTATCCTCAAACAGATGCACTAGGAAGGCCTCTGCCGCCTCCTGCAGTGCCTGGATGGCCTGCGATTGGAACCGGAACTCCATGTCGCGTGGTCGGAATGTCGATGCAATCTCGCGGACCTGAGGTGTACGTGATGGGTCAATGCCCGCCTCTCAAGAGCTCTCGTGCGCGCCGCTGTGCGTCCATTCTTTGGCGCCGGAGCTGGAGGGCTGGGGGGTTGGGGATGGAACTCTTACAAGTCGTGCAAAGGGCAGCTTGAGGAGGAGCAGGTCGGTGTTGCTCTGGTATCTCCTGATCTCGCGCAGCGCACGGGTCCCGGGCCTATATCTGCGCTTCTTCCCCACTGGTACTGGATCGCCAGCTGTGCGCACATGATCGCGTGTCAGTGGAAGAAGGTCACCTGCGACATGCGACAGAATCGCGCCAAACTTACGCATAACGCCGCTCGCTCTTTTTCTTCCAACACCTCCTCCTCCGCCTCGCCCCCTGCCTGCGCCTCCACCACGTTTCGGAGGCATTGTGTGTCAATTGGAAGATTCGTTCGGAGAAGATGAGAAGTCGGAAGCTGTTCGCGAGCTCAGGGAGGAGGGGGCTGCGCTGAGCTGGTCGGGTGGGCTGAGCGCAAAGGAGGGAGGATAACGGCCGCCCAAGTGTTTTAAAAAGAAACCCAGAACAATCAGGTCCCGGAAATTTTGAAGCTGGTGACCAGGCGTTTGCGACGGTACAGCTATTGTAAATTACAAAGACCGTTCTGGTCAATTGAGTGGTTGGGCTTTGCAACGGGAACAAAGACGGAGAGGTGGACTTGACAGAGGGAGAGGAGAAAACGAAGAAGCTCTTTACGCGCTGTGGGGGCTTATGGAAGGTCCCTGCCGAACGCGTCCAGAGAGTGGGTTTTCGCGAGCAAGTGTGCCAAGCCTACCCGTAGTACGGCGCTATAGCACGGTAGCACACCACCAATACCCCAGTGCGTTACCCCCCACGCCTGCCCTGCCCCCGAACCACGCGTAAATAGGTGTGGCTGGTGGCAGAGAGCCACAGTCTGGGGTGCAGCACGAGCTGTGCTGATAGGTTGAATTTCATCTCAGAGGCAGCGGAGCCCCCTGGACCGATCGGGCTGGGGGTCAGCATGGTGCCATAGTCACTGCACGATTCAGAGATGGTTTACCCACAGGGCCACCCTGTCGTCACCGGCATGAAGCGCTATCGGCCGCTGAAGACACACTGACACCCGACTCTGGCTTGGTACTACGGCCCTTGATGAGAGGCCCGATTATCGAGAGGCCACCTCACAACGTCTCAACCCGCAGGAACCGGCTTTCCTCCAACTGCGACTCCAACGTTCCAACCTATGAATTTAACCCCCCAAAATTACGACACCGAACTGAATTCCTAAAGATCCTGAATTCCTAAGTGGACACGCGTCTCTATTGATTCTGTTCCCTTTTGTCACCTGATATTCTGAGGGTGTACAGTCAGCTACCTCAAACGCAATCCAATCGGATCACTTACTGTCTGGAAACACAATTGTTCCTCTCTTTTACATCGAACTCTTACGTAGGCCGCGCGAATCGGTTCTCCTTCCCTTTGCTTTGCCTTCCGAGATCGAACGTCTTCTATTGTCGATAACTATCGTCACGTCGCACACGGTGCAACGGACATAGCAAGCAAAGCAATCATGGATGGCATGATGGGAGAAGGCGGCCGCTTCCCGCTCGAGGAGTGGTTCTGGGAGATGCCCGTCTGCACGAGGCTATGGACTACCGCCACCGTCCTCACCAGCGCGCTGGTGCAGTGCAAGATCATCAACGCCTGGCAGCTCTTCTACAGCTACCGCGCAGTGTTTAAGAACGGACAGGTAAGCGATACACCGCGCCGCCGCGCGAAGGGCTTCCAAGACCGGACAAGAAGAACGAGAAGGAAGACGAGGAGACAATCAGAAAGACAGACCGGTCATGCTAATCATTTGAACCCTCTGGGACGGAAACAGTACTGGCGATTATTAACGACCTTCCTCTACTTCGGACCCTTGTCCCTCGACCTCCTCTTCCACGTCTACTTCCTCCAACGATACTCCCGTCTCCTCGAGGAGTCCTCCGGCCGGTCGCCCGCGCACTTCTCATGGCTGCTCCTGTACGCCACAACCAGCCTGATCTGCCTAGCCCCGCTAGTCGACATGATGTTCCTGGGCCACCCGCTGTCCTCGACCTTTGTCTACATCTGGGCCCGGCGCAACCCGGACACCCGCCTCAGCTTCCTGGGCCTGCTGGTTTTCACCGCGCCCTACCTGCCGTGGGTCCTTATGGGCTTCAGCCTGATCCTGCACGGCGTCATACCCAAGGATGAGCTGGTTGGTGTCGTCATCGGTCACATCTGGTACTTCTTCAACGACGTCTACCCGCCTCTGCATGGCGGCTCGAGGCCCCTGGACCCCCCGATGTGGTGGAGGAGGTTGTTTGAGGGCAGGAGGGACGAGTCGGTGAATGATGTCAACCATGAGATCGCGGTTGCTGGCGCCGAGGTCGCGCCAGAAGTGCGATGAAGGAATTGGCCTCACGCATACTTGGCCGATGATCATACTTTTGCTTTTTGTTCTTCCCTCTCGGCATTCTCGGCAGTACATACTTCGGGGAATGGGTGAACCCACTCCTTCAACAAGCCCGACCATCTTTGCGGCGTTGTGGGGAGGATTATTACAATTTCATGCTGGATACGATCGCTCGACCTTTGTACAAGACGAGCTTGTTTGGCGTTTAGGTGGCATGTATAGGGAGCATTAGGGAGGATTTGGATTGTTTTTGGCATTGAGACAATAACAAAGTCATCACTCCGCCCAGGCATTATCGTCCATGGACGATGTGGTGTGACTGCTAGGCCAAAACAGAGATTACCTGCATGAGCCAGTCTACATCGTTCGGAAGAAGTGTGAATATCATCTTCATTATGGGGCGCATTCTGAGTCCCACGATCCTGGATTGGGTTTAGACATGCTAAGCGTAGTTTGAGACCGCAGATCTAAGACTAGAATTGAAAAGTTCAAAATATCAAGTCTCATATGCGCTTCCCTCACTGTCTTCGAGTTCCCTCTCTGTTAGGTGCTCTCAGCTCAGATACTGAGACACGTACTCCTTTCTGTGAGGGTTGCCGTCCAGGTCTCCGTTCCTGTTCAGCGGCGTCCACTTGGGTTCGTCCTTGAACAGCCTCATGGCGTGCACATACTACGGCGCTGTCAGCACTACATACACACACACACAGAGAGAGAGAGAGAGAAAGGAAAAGAGAGGCCATATGGGTGCCAACACTCACATTGGTCTCGTCCGTGGTGAAACGGTGGTAGATACCAGCAGGCAGGATGATCAGGTCGTCCTTCTCGAGCTGGATGCGCACCCAGCTGTCGCCCTCGTTGCGCACGTCAAAGTAGCCCTTGCCGCCGCGGATGTAGCGGATCTCCTCGTCCTCGTGCAGGTGCTCGGAGAAGAAAGACCGCACCTTGGTCTCGTAGGCGTCGCCCATCTTGTCCGGGCTCACGGTGATCTCATCGCGGTTGCGGTAGCCGCGGTTCTGCGCGAGGGTGTCCACCTCGGAGGTTGAGGGCATGTGGTAGTAGAGCACGCCGAGCTTCTCCAGGGCAGAGGGGTCGACGGCGGTGCCTGAGTCGTGAGGGAGGCGCTGGTCGCCCTGTTTTGTCT
The DNA here is from genome assembly GCF_011745365.1 of Cryphonectria parasitica EP155. Classification (NCBI taxonomy): domain Eukaryota; kingdom Fungi; phylum Ascomycota; class Sordariomycetes; order Diaporthales; family Cryphonectriaceae; genus Cryphonectria; species Cryphonectria parasitica. The sequence continues at coordinate 3,232,902 of NW_024468909.1, forward strand.
TTGTGGTGAGTGGTGGGTTGAGGGTTTGAAAGGGTTCTTGGGTGATGTGGGGCGATGTGAGAAGAGGGAGGGAATTTGAAGGTCTGAGTCTTACCGGCTGGTTGTCGTAGAGGTAGGCCTTCATCCTGGTGTGTGTGTCAGGAAGGGTGAAGTTGCAGGGCGCAAGTTTGTCTCAATGCCAAGAATGATGATAAAATGAGAGGAAAACCTCGAGAGAGAAAACAGAGCTGATAATATAACAGTATCAAGTTGGGGTTGATAAGATGTAGGAAAGTCAAAAGAGACGGAGACTACAAAGGGTAAGAGGGGGAAACCTGGTTTAAGTTACAAAAAATTGCCTCGAGACTGTCGCCGGCGCCAACTTTCGATTCACTTTCACTCAGAAAATGTAGTGGATGGCTGCCCAAAGGGTGCCCCTCGATTGGCTGCTCTTGGCTGTCATGGGTTGGCGTGCTCAGTCACCAATGTGACGTCGATGCGAAGAGAAATATAGAGGCAGAAACGAGGTGGGGGTGGGGTCATTTTCTGCTGTACCATACATAGTACGGTTAGGGGCTTCAGGGGGTCTGATTCGAGGGATTGGCGTGCCATTCTACTGTAGGTCGCAGTGGCTGCACGTTTTGCTGAGTGAGATTCAGTTGGGTAGCGCTCCTTTGATCAGAGCGATTTGTATCCACTACCACACTACTCAGGAGAGAAAAGCCATAGGCCTATTGTTCTGTTATTGTTATTCTCCCTCTGGACCTATACAGACCCAAAATTGAACTACGCCCCTATTCACAAGTTTGAATGGGCGAGGATTTCTCATCTTTCTCTGCTCCGCCGCGCAGGTACACCTGAAGAAGCACTTGCCTGCTATGCAGGGACCAGCAAGGCTAGCACTTGCTAGAGGGGTAAGGAAACGCCGCCTACCGACATGGCTCGCTTTTATGCTGTATTCAAGTGTATTACTTCCCTTTTTTCCACCCTTCATACATCCAGGATAAATCCGGCCATGAAATGACAACTGTCAGTCAAAGGCAAGCACACCAGCGATCGCATTCTTCCCCTGTTCTCTTCATCTGTACTTGGAAGGCTCTTTGGAATCAAGATCCTTTTTTGTTTTGTTTGTTTTGTTCAGTTTGAATCTGACTCGTTGCTCGGCCTAACATTCTTTTCCTGTTGTTGAACTCGTGATCTACACCACCTTAGGGACAGACAAACAACCCCTTGTGGACAACTCCTTTATAACGAATTCCCCCCCCCCCCCAAAAAAAAAAAGACACCTTCTCTTTGGACTCAACTTCTTGTAACGCCCACCTGTCGCTGTTGACACCTTTTGAGAGATCCTACGGGCTCATAGTGGGACCTTATGCCGTTCTGGCAGCTACGAGATGAGTGGGAGCACTCTTTGACGTGACAGGCTGATACCCAAACCCATCGTCTTCACCGACTCCAACTCCTCCCCCTCCTGAAATAGCTTGTTGGGCCCACAGCCGAGCTTGACGTGCCTCTACCATGGACTCAAAGGCGCCCACCATCGTGAACCCTCCTGCACGGCAAGCCGCTCGACTGCAACTACCCGCGAGCTGTGATCCGCCACAAGCAGGCAGTCCGACAGAACAGAAAGTCTGGGTCGTGAGTGTCTCTCTCCTCTTCTTCTTCTCTATTGCTTTATTCCCAACAGCACACCACACAGGTCCTGTCTGACCGGTTCACCCAACCCCCCTTTAGGTCTTTGGCGGCACAGGCCACATGGGCAGGTCCCTCGTGAAGGCTGCCCTGCTGCACAAGGACCTCGTCGTCAGCGTCGGGAGGTCCTTCGAAAATGCCCAGCCCAACGCCCTACCGCAGCACGAGAACTGCCTCAACCTGCAGTGTGACGTCCGCGGCCGGGAGTCTGTGGCCCGTGTCTTCGAGCGTGTGCTCGACCGGTTCGGCCGCTACGACATCGTGGTCAACTGCTCTGGGTACGGGGTCATTGGCGCGTGCGAAGATCAGGACGAACACGAAATCCGAAACCAGTTCGAGACCAACTTCATGGGCGCGCTGCACATCATCCAGTGCTCGCTGCCTTACTTCCGGGTGCGCGAGTCTGGGCGTTACCTCATCTTCAGCTCGACGAGCGGAGCCCTCGGCGTGCCTGGCCTGGGCCCCTACTGCGCGACCAAGTATGCGGTTGAGGGCCTCATCGAGGCCATGCTCTACGAAATCTGCCCCTTCAACCTCAAGGCGACCCTCGTCGAGCCTGGCCTGGTCCGGCGCGACGAGCCTCTCGACTCCGGTACCAGCCAGCTGCCCACCTGGGGCCATTTCCTGATCAGGCCCGCCTCCGAAGCCTACAGCCACCCGACCTCCCCCGCCCTGCACGCCAAGCGCATGGTCTCGTGGCTCAGTGACAAGCAGCCTACGAGCGCTGTCAAGTGCGCCGAGCTCGTCTGGCAGCTGGGCCACTGCTCCTACCCGCCCCTGCGCCTACTTCTCGGGAGCTACGCCATCGAGAGTATCCGCGACAGGCTGCGGAGCGTCACAGAAGAGCTGGAGGATTGGAAATACTTGAACTTCCCCGTGCCGCCGGGCGAGGAGGGGCCGATGGCGGCTGCAGCGGCGTCTTCATCAGAGGAGAAGAAGTACGACAGGGCGGACGACTCAAAGGACAGCGGCGAGGCACCGCCTGATGAGGAGGGCGAGGCGTCTGGTACCCAGGAGGACACCATCATGGCTACTACTTAAGGTCACAGGCAGCCAGGTACGGTCCCAAGCAGGGTTATTGACATGGTCGCATGAACAAGGTCATCATCACAAGAGGGATAGAGCCGTCGCCGGCGCATTGATGATATACGTATCAGGTAGGAGACAGAAACAAGCCAGGCTTGGTTCTACAACAGGAAGACTGACTTGGAATGAAGTCCTTGTGTCGTCAGTATTTAACATCAGGGGTCGAGGAAACCGGATGATTGGATTATAATTGCTCGGATTTAGCTTCGATCTACTACTACATTTGCTCCATTGCTGAGAGGGTTGTTTGAGGTGGGCACGTCGATCAGTGAGGTTTCTCGTTGGACGGCCAAGTAAGACTTGAGTAGGCTGTGCAATGAACTTCGTCTTGACTGTATGGCGATTAAAGTAACGATGAACTCAATAAATCTAGATAGCCTTGTAATGATGATAAGTATACCTCGCAAGAAGGTTCTGCTCTATGTGTATATGTATATGTGAATATATACACCTGTATATTCAGATCAACATGTAGACAAGGTTTGATGCGTAGTATGTAATCAATCTGGCCTCACCCTAGAAAGGATTGGGGTGGGATGAATGTGTGGCTCGTGTCGAGTTTCAGTGGGGCCAGCTCCCAATTTTAGTGGCACACCGCCTCAGCAGGCGGAACCAGTGCCTGGGATCTCACACCTAGAACCTGCCAAGCCCTGTACGTTGCAGCCACTAGCCGCTTTCCAATGTCCTGCGAATCCGGGGGGGAATGGCGCATGAAGTTTTGATAGGGAAGAGAGACGTTCCCGTAATAACCTAACACATATGCCTCCCTTTTATTCTTGCCGTCTTCAGTTTTACCTCTTTCTTTGACCTGCTGCTCTGACGCGTCTCCCTCCCCATCCTTGGTACCAACCCAACCCACTCCTTCGTCTCTTGTCGACAATCACGACGAGCTCTGTGCGATCTTCGGTAATCGAACAAGCTTCCAAGAGTCTCCACCCAATTTTTGGCCTCTCCGTCTCAAGTCCACCCGAAAAGCCATCGACTGGCATCTGCACTCGACGACCTCTTCAGTCCCTTTCGCCCTCTCTGGACAACCTCCATCTCGACCACCATCTCCACCAGACGTCGCTCGTTATATCACTGCGCTCGACCAGACAGAGAGAAGAGAAGAGAAGAGAAGAGAAGGAGACAGGAAAACCGCCGTCGCGATGTCTACAGACAAGAAGAGCGATGACTTCGTGGTCCGGATCCCTGACCGGAGCGACAGCTTCCAGGAAGAGAAGGACCCCTTCCTCGCCAGGACGCCATCGCACCGCATCTCCCACACCCCGAGCTTCCATGACAAGTTCGCAAAGATCCAGAATAGCCCCGGCACCTCCATCCTTGCCTACTGCCTGTCGTCCATTTCTATGACCGTCGTCAACAAGTACTGCGTCTCGGGCAGGAACTGGAATCTGAACCTGTTCTACCTTGCCGTGCAGGTATGATGGCCTAGCACCTGCCCTCCCTGTTCCTCCCCGGTGCATCAATGTTCCCTGCGCATAGGAATATGGGGCCTTGAGAAAGCTGACATTCCTGGCGCCAGTCTATCGTATGCATCACTGCTATCTTAATCTGCAAGAAGGCTGGGCTCATCACCAGCCTTGCGCCTTTTGACAAGGACAAGGCCAAGAAATGTACGTCCTGAATGGAAAGAGCCTGAATCTGTCTCACATGTAGGAAGGAAAGGGGAAACGAGGCAAACATACTGACCGACGACTAGGGTATCCGATCTCCGTCCTCCTCGTCGGCATGATCTACACGAGCACCAAGTCCCTCCAGTTCCTCTCCGTCCCCGTCTACACCATCTTCAAGAACCTGACCATCATCGTCATCGCCTATGGCGAGGTCCTCTGGTTCGGCGGCGAGGTCACCCCCATGGCCCTCCTGTCCTTCGGGCTGATGGTGGTCAGCTCCGTCGTTGCTGCTTGGGCCGACATCCAGGCTGCCCTGGAGGGTGGCTACGATGCGAGCGTCAACGTGTCGACCCTGAACGCTGGATACGCCTGGATGGGCATGAACGTGTTCTGCACGGCCTCGTACGTCCTGACCATGCGCAAAGTCATCAAGAAGATGAACTTCAAGGACTGGGACTGTATGTATAACAATAACACTATTTGTGTATGGAAACCCCTTTGGCAGCGCAAAGAGACTGACATACTATCTTGACAGCCATGTTCTACAACAACCTGCTCACGATCCCCACCCTCATCGTGGCCTCCCTGATCTTCGAGGACTGGAGCTCCACGAACCTCGCCCTGAACTTCCCCGAGGAGTCCCGCAACACCTTGATCATTGGCATGATCTACTCTGGCCTGGCTGCCATCTTCATTTCGTACTGCTCGGCCTGGTGCATCCGCGTGACCTCGTCGACGACGTACTCTATGGTCGGCGCGCTCAACAAGCTGCCTATCGCCATCTCCGGCCTCATCTTCTTCGCCGCGCCCGTCACCGTCGGCAGCGTTTCGGCCATCTTCTTGGGCTTCGTCAGCGGGATCGTCTATGCCTATGCCAAGATCCGGTCGTCGGCGCAGAGCAAGATGTCTCTGCCCACGCAACAGCCCGTGATGAGCGCGAGCGCGCAGAGCAGCAAGGACGCTGCGAATGCATAGGAGTAACGCTGTGTGGTGAAGATGGGAGAGTTGAGACGTCTTGCGCCACCTGCGGGTGGAACATTGCAGCTCTCTGTTATGAAGGGACCTCTCTTGAGGTGCGTTGACCAGGCGTTGGAGCCAAAAAGTGGGGGACATCTAGTGTGCATTAGATCTAGGTCTCGGTCCAATTCTTTGTATATCCATTTTTCTCAGGTCCCGCCTGTCCACCTCGATCGGTCTCTTGGTATAGAGCAGGTAGACGAACACACAGACACACACTCACAACAAGCGGCATACATGCATGGTTTTTGAATAGGTAACGATTTGAGGCCATGCAAACACGAAGGGAACACATACGACATCTTATATGGCGTTCAAATGGGTTTGGACCAAGACAGGGTGGTAGAGGAAAGGGTTCATGTGCTTTCCTGATGCGAAGACGAAGTAGTCATGAGACAAGGGAGGTCACCAGTTCTCTGGAGGGGGTGGGGAAAATGAGTCCGAGTGCTATGTTTTTAATATTTCCGCCAACCTGCCTATGAATCCTTCTATACATATATATATTTAATCAACGATCTTATGAGAACGTGGTTGAATGTTCCGTTTTTTTTCAATCTGAAATCAGCGTGGATTCGTTTTGATCTCGCAACTAAAAGGAGGAGAGCATCATTTAGGTGGGGGTTTTCTGGCCTGACTGCCAAGATGTGAGGCTTGTGGTAGAAAATGCCAAGGCTGGCCAACAATGTAGTGGTCGAGTCCTCGTGGGATGGTCCATTGGTTGCTGGTCCCACATGTCAAAAAGGCATTGAGTATTAGTGCCAAACTGTCCCTGTGACATCACCTGCTGTTGGCAGCCCTTGGAGCTCTGACCCAACAAGCCCTGCTACTGCAACCGTTGCACAAGGTCATGCTTTCCTCTACTTGTGCACGCATCACCACCAAAGCTCACAACTGCCACAACGCAGCAGCTTCTTGCCTTGACGGAAACTTCCAGGAGACTCATATTTACGTTGGGCTTCCTCTTTAGGTGCTGAGTTGGTGGTTCTAGAGCTCCTTTTTAGGCTTGGCACCTTGAAATTCGCAGCTCCCAAGGTATGGACTGACGAGACGAGCATCTCTTCTCTCCCAACAAAAAACTGCCTTCACGACAACATTTCCCCTGAGCAGTCCTCCTTCTGCCTACCGCTGCCAAAGATGTTACCCTTCATACACGCCCGTAAGCTTCTCATTCACATCCCCTTCTCTAGTGCTATGTCTGGCGCTGCATGAATAGATGGACTGACAACCCTCAACAACAACAACAGCTTTCGTCTGGCTGGCAGACTCTGTCGGCGCCGGCCCCGATGAACGTAAGATCTACCTTCACGCCCCGTGCCTTGTGCGCCCTGCACAACTGTTACTTGGACAACTCCTACCTTTCTTCCTTAACAAGGCTAATACCCAAGTGACGGCGACCTGGAACAGTCAAGCTTATATTCTCGATCCTCATATCGTACCCCCTCGCGGCCCTTCTCAAGCGCATTCCCGATACGAAACCCGCCTACAAGAATCTCTTCATCGCAGGGTACGTGGGCACACTTCTTGGTATCAGACTGGGATCGAGTGCGAAGTTACTGACACGAGTTCGTGGGCTAGGACCGGCATTTTCTTTCTCGTCGGCCTGTTCGACCTATGGGCTGGTCTACGTACCCTTCTCATCGCTGCAGGTGGCGCCTACGGCATTGCCTACTTCCTGCGCGGCAGTCCCTACATGCCCTGGATCGGCTTCGTGTTCCTCATGGGCCACCTGAGTCTCAATCAGCTCGAGCGCCAGTTCGCTAACAACCCGGCTGTCGTTGATATCACGGGCGCGCAGATGGTGCTCGTCATGAAGCTGAGCGCCTTCTGCTGGAACGTCGCAGATGGGACACTGAGCGACAACCAGCTGTCCGAGTTCCAGAGGGAGAGGGTGCTGGCGGAGCTGCCGGACCTCCTGGACTACGCGGGGTGGGTGTTCTTCTTCCCGGCACTGCTGTGCGGGCCGGCGATGGACTTTGCCGAGTACAGGCGGTGGCTGGACACGAGCATGTTCGAGGTGCCGTCGACGGTGGACCCGGCCAAGAAGCCGCCGACGCGCAAGAAGCGGCGGATCCCGCGCAGCGCCACGCCGGCCATGTGGAAGATGGTGACGGGCCTCGTGTGGATCCTGTGCTTCCTCCATTTCTCTGGCTGGTACAACGTGGAGCTGCTCGTGGGCGACGGCCTCGTGCATTACGGGTTGCTGCGGCGCGTGTGGATCATGCACATGACCAACTTCACGGCGCGGATGAAGTACTATGGCGTGTGGTCGCTGACCGAGGGCGCGTGCATCCTGAGCGGCATCGGCTACAACGGCGTGGACCCCGTCACGGGCAGGATCAGCTGGGACCGGGTGCAGAACGTGAACCCGTGGGGCGTGGAAACGGCGCAGAACACGCGCGCGTACCTGGGCAACTGGAATATTAAGACGAATTTGTGGCTGCGCAACTATATCTATCTGCGGGTTACACCCATGGGCAAGAAGCCTGGGTTCCGGGCGAGCATGGCTACGTTTGTGACGAGTGCGGTGTGGCATGGGTTCTACCCCGGGTATTATCTCACGTTTGTGCTGGCCAGCTTCATCCAGACTGTGGCGAAGAGTAAGTCGAGACGTTGATCTATTTTCCTTGTCTTTTTCTTTTGTTTCCTCCGAAAAATGAATCAATGTCCAGCTGACCCAGCGCCAGATTTCCGCCGATACTTTCGTCCCTTCTTTATCGACCCCAAGACACAGAAGCCCACTCCGCAGAAGCCTTACTACGACGTCTTCTCCTACCTGGTAACACAGCTGGCCTTCTCGTTCGCGACGACACCCTTCCTGGTGCTGGGATTTGCCGACAGCGTCAAGGTCTGGGCGCGCGTCTACTTCTACTGTGTGGTGGGCGTGGCGGCGTCCTCGGCCTTCTTTTCGTCTCCCGGTAAGTCTTGGACAAAGGCGAAGTTGGAGGAGCGCAGCAATGCCGCGGGGGTCCAGATCAAGAAGTCGGTGAGCACGGAGAGCTTGGCGTCAGGTGGCAGCCGTGATCACGAGGGAGTTGTCGGGCCGGGGCTGTCGAGTGATGTGGAGAGGGACGTAGGCGAGCTGGTGGGCGAGGCGAGGGCTGCATGGATCGAGAGGGAGAAGGCCCGAAAGAGGTTGTAAAAGGGGACTGCGGCGGGGCCACCTGGTGAAGTTCGCCGTCAGTTGAGGCCAGGCGTTTGTATGATGGAGGTGCCGGGTCTCGGCGCCGCGCAGGTTGCTTGCCATTGCTGTTCCTGCTCCTCCAGATGAGTAGTCTCTGCTGGGGGTTGTCGGTCATGAGGTGATCCAGGTCTCGCTATGGCATACATACAAATATATGTACTTCTATAGACGATGTGCACATAGTGGAGAAGACGCCTATAAACCAGTTCACAAACTTGTAAAGTGAGTGAGCCTCGTCCTCAGCAGCCAGAACAGTTGAACGTACCAAAGCTCTCTCATCGACCATAGTATCAATCGACCATCGTAACTCTCCAAGAAGTGACTTGGATGGTATTGTATACCTATCATTGTCCAATTTTAGATGACATAAAAAGAGTAGACTATGCAGACCACAGTATAACACCCCCAAGGTCCACACCATAATGCTTGCTACATAGTAGTGTTTAGTGCTACTACAGTGGATCTCGCCCTGGATCGGGCCGGAGGTGCCCCCCCTGCATCCCCGCTGTACTGATCCCGTACTGACGCCCCCTTCCCCTATTATCGATACAGCGAAGTGCACTACCTGTTATGTGCTTTAGTATTGAACTAGGTACTGCCGCCCTATCGACAGCTCACCTCTACAGGAAACCCCTCCTCGACTCCCTTATCGGAGCTCCCGGCCCCTCCACTCCTGCCGGTCAGCCACTTGGTGGTCCTCTGTCTATCTATCTTCCATCTCATCTCTTCATCTCTTTCTCTTTGGCATTTTCAAGAGAACACTGTCCTGCAACAGCTCGTTGCCTCTGTAATTGATTCTCTGTGTGCCGTCGTCTCTTTGTCTGCCTCAGAATTCATCCGTGGCTTGGTTCGTTGTACAAATCATCAACCATCCTCCTCCTCTCTCTCTTTCTCCCCCCCCCCCCTCCTTCCCTCTCCTTTTCTCACACACGATACAAGAAGCTACATACATATACACATATAATATTTTATCTATCTTTTGCCTGCGAACCTATCGTCTATAACCCAAAAACCTCGCCCTCCTCCTGTATTCCTCCTTGTTCCTCCTCAGGTTACCACAATCATCACTCTATACAACACCAACCCAAAAAAAACCATGTCTCTCCCCTCCAACGTCCACGTCTCGCAGCATCCGTGCCTCCGCGCCAAGCTGAGCCAGCTCCGCTCCGGCACCACGAGCTCCAAGGAGGTGAAATCACTGGTCCACGAGATCGCCCTCATTGTCGGCTGCGAGGCGCTGGCGGCTGCTGTGTCTACTTCGCCGGGTCCCAAGGTGAGTTGGCCTTCTGTGTGGCATTTGTTACTATCTTTTCCCCCTTGAGAAAAGAGAAGGAGGAATGAACGAGGAAGAAGAGGGATGGGTGGTGGGAGGAACGGAGGGGCTAGGACGGGGGAGGGAGGGAAGGGTTGAGGTTGGTTCCAAGTGGACGAAGGGGAACAACATGATTCTGCCAACCTTCGTCTCTGTGTGTGGGTGTCTGTATATTCACAATTTCTATGTTTTCCTTGTAGGACAAAACACCCCTCGGGTTCGAGTACGAGACAACGGTCGTCACACCTGAGACGATATCAATCGTGCCTATCCTGCGGTCCGGCCTGGGCATGGTAGAAGGTATGATGTATCCGCTCCTCCCAAAACCTCCTTCCTATCCACGCCGTCTACTGACATGAATCCTCTCTTGTTCCCCCCTTCCTCTTTCCCCAGCCATCCAAACCCTCCTACCAACCCCCGTTCCCGTCCACCACCTCGGCCTCTACCGTGAGCCCACCACCCTCGAACCAGTCGAGTACTACAACAACCTGCCCGAACACATCGCCTCCTCCTCGACTTCGACCGCCACCGCCTCCCTCGCCATCATCCTCGATCCTGTCATCGCAACAGGAGGCACATGCGCCGCCGCCATCCAGACCCTTCGCGAGTGGGGCGCCGAGAGGATTGTCGTCCTGTCCGTCCTCGGTGCCCAGCCGGGCGTGCAGCGGGCTGCGGCCGAGTGGCCCCAGGGCGTGGATATATGGCTTGCCGCTGTGGATAGCGAGTTGACGCCCGAGGGTATGCTGAAACCTGGGCTGGGAGACGTTGGGGATAGACTGTTTTTGACCATTGGGAAGTAGTAAGGACAAGAGGGGGAGGTGTTGTATTGACGGTCAGGTGCCGAGCCTTTTTCCTCTTCTTATACTTCGGTGTCGAGCAGTAGGAGGCGCATGGCTTTCCCTGGTCTGCTCGTAGTGATATGTCCGGAGCGCTAGGTGTTATATAAGAAAGATGATGGGCCACTCATCTGCTTTATATTAGGTATTGATTTGATTGAGCACTTGGAGGCTTCCTCTTTCTGATCGCTATCGACACATGTTGTGACCATTGCCCTCTTCTTCATCTCGACTAGCAGGATAGATTTTGTCGTTAATTTCTTTCATACACTGATTGGAAACCTCCTAGTAGATTCGTATACTTTCCAAGAGGCAAGTCGGAAAGAAAACCCACCTCAGACGGGTGCATACTCTTCCTCGCTCACACGCGTCTCCTCTTTCCAGCACTCGCCAACCCATCCCTCAGTAACCACGCGCGGGATCTTCAGCTTCTTCCTCTTGCTGATCTGCTTGCGCACGTCAGCCGCAAGAAGCCTCTCGTCCTCGACATCACCTTGGCCCACAACGATGACTACATGAGTCACCTCGTCGTCAAGTTCCTCTGCCACCTGTCCATTGCCGAAGCTAACGTAGCTCCTTAGCCTCGCCATCGTGAGCTCCGAGACCCCATCGACTGCGACCAGGTGGATACGACACCTGCGGAAGACGTAGCCGCGCGACCGTGGAAGCTCGTGCCCCTGCGCTTCCAGCTGGTCGTAGAAAGCCTCCTTGTTGAAGTGCGACGCAGCAGGCCTGCGCCCGTCCTCGCTCATCTGCGCGAATATCGACCTCAGCTCCTCCAGCTGCACATCGCGGCAGTAGCTGTCGTTGTACTGGTCGCTGTTCTGTGCCGCGAGGGCCAACATGTCTTCGGTCGCTACCAGGAGGTGGTCTGTCTCGTATGGGAGTAGATAGTCGTTCTCGATGCTGTCTAGGACCCACTTGGGCCTGATAATGCTGACCCCCTCGAACTTCTTCACTGCGGCCACGCGCGGCGCATCGATCCTGTCCGCCAGGGGCACCGCGTCGCCCTCCCGGACCCTGGCCGGGTTTTGGACCACAGTGCCTCCGTGCTCCCTGATCACGACCTCAAGCTGGGTCTTGGTCATCTTAGGATTCGCCACGTTGCTGGGCACGTAGAATTTCATGCCCACGAAGAGCTTGGACTTGGCGGCGACGTTGGCGATGAACTCAGCCTCTCCTGGCACCGTGATTCCGCGGTTCTGCCGCTTCGCAGTGTGTCTCCGGTTCTCAATCTCCATTTCTTTCTTCGTCTTGGTCTCTTCTTCCACCTTGCTCTCGAGCTCCTCCCATCCGTCCATGTCAAGAGCCCCATCATCCCACTTCTTGTCATCTCGGATATTTCGGAAACGAGGGAACCGCAAGGTCTGGCCGACCCTGAACGAAGCTGTCTTCTCGGCACTAGCAGCCTTGACCTCGATGACAATAGAGTCACTTGGACGGATCCACACATCTGGCCGCTCAAAGTATCTGTCTCCACCTGCCAGTTCGACATACTGGCTTGCAGCCTTCGGGTTCCACGGCCGCCACTTGCCCTCCGTGCGGTGCTCTATGAGAGCATAGTCTTGCGCAGTCAGACCACCTCCGACTTTGAAGAAGCTGTAGAACGTCTCGGGCCCAGCAATGCCGGCATCGATGTCAGCCCGGCGCGCCCGCAGGCCGCACAGAAAACTGGACTTCATGTTGCCACGTCGTCCGGAGCCGTAGTACCCCCCTATGATGACGCAGTCAAGATTCTCGCCATACTCAGTCATGTATTCGGGTTTAACCTTGATCCACGAAACAGGTCGTTCGTTCAGCCTATATACGGCGTGAGGATTCTTGATCACAAGGCCTTCGGACGAATTCTCCACGATCTTGCGCAGCATAGGTTCAATATCGCCAGGCGATTTGGTGAGCTTATATGGATGAATCTCAAAGCGTCCGGGAACTTGCTTCTGGATGACTCCAGGTATTTGATTGCCTGATTTGTTGGTGTATCCTTCCAGGGCTTTTCGACGGGCATGTAGGGGTTTCTTGGTGAGGTCGTGACCGTTGAGGTACAGGCAATCGAAGGCCCGGAAGAGAGGCCTCCAGCCCTGTTTATCAAAGGGATTATTCTGCATGTTGAGAGCGGCGGTTTTGAGGGTGCCAAAGGCCAGCATCTTCTGCATAGTTGCATCCCAGGCAATCATTTCTCCGTCGAGGATACAGCTCAGCACCCCATCATCAAAGGCACCTTTCAGATGTCTCGTAAGGGCTGCCGACTCATCCCCAAAAGACTCACCGTACAGGAACGTGTAGTTCTTGGCTTTTCGTGACCAGAACCCAAATCTGTAGCCACCAGGGACAGTATCGTCCTCCATCATGTGTAGCTGCATGCGCTCGCCGTCAAGCTTCTCCTCGATCATGAATTCAGGGTCCTCGCTGGGCAGCCTCAGCTTCTCGACCATCTTTTCAAAGCTGACGGCCACCGAGTAGCTGGCAAGCTGCGGCTGAAAGCACTGCATGAGGTTCAGGTTCGCCTTGTCCTCCTCGAGTTTGATTTTGGGGCTCCACAGCTCCCAACACACGTGGCGCAGACTCGAGGAGACACTGAAGAGCCTCTCCCCGTCGTCATGCCACAAGTTCAAAAAGGTTCTCTCCGTCGCGCCGATCTTCATCTGCTTGAGGATAATACGAATGAGCCACTTCACCTCCTCGGGGTTCATCCTGCGGTAGAACTCCTCAAATATGGGAAGCTGGTCCGACTCCCCGCCTGCGGCCGCCAGCCTGTCCAGAAGCTCATTCACCTCTGCAATGCGCATGTCGCCAGGGTCGGTCCTCAGAGGTCGCTTGTCGAGGGCCTCGAAGCAGCGCCCTGCGAAATCGCCTGCCAGGCGGCTGCTTGCGGACTTGCCGGGCACCTTCCAATTGAGCAGGCTGTGTCCATCTTCTGACCTTGACGAGATCTTCATGAGCTTGATGAGGAGCTTGGCTATCGTCTGCTCCTTGAGCCGAAAGACCCCCCGCTCGCGGTCCTGGGTGGGCAAGATCAGCCGCATTACAGGGTACACATCGTCACCGACCTCATTACGCCAGTGAGAGAAGAAGCGCTCGATGGTGTGGCGACGCTGCTCCGTGTCAGAGGTCTTGGTACCGGGGCGACGTAACTTTGCGGCATGGCCGGTCGCGGGAGGGTTTGTCAATGAATTGAATAGCGAGGTGGTAAGTTCCGAAAAGAAGAGGGTGGGTGAGTGGTTGTGTGGGCGGTTGGGATACTGAGCATCGAACTCCTCCAGGCTCTGGGCTCCGTTGGCGTACATCATCTGCTCCTCCCGCCTAGCAGAGGCACTGGGCGACCGTCCCCGTTTGGCTGATGGATTCATGGCGGATGGAACTGTGTGTACACGATTGTCTGTCTGACGAGAATACTTGGCTGGACGGCGAGGGGGGGATGGCAGGCGACAAAATAGATCACAATGGAGGCATGACTTGATGGCAGCCAGGCTGATGAGGTGATAGTAGTCTAAATTGGAGTTTGGAAAGACGCGATGCGCGAATGCCTTCTTTGGCAAGCGAGTAAGTGCAGGTGGGGACTTCTGCCTGGAAGGTGCATGCTGCCTGGCTTCAGTCGCGCTGTCCAACACGTTGTCACCTGACCTCAGCAGCGTGAACACAGCAGTGGCAGCCAGCTAGCGGGTTCAGAGTTTACACAACATCCAACAAAAATCCATGAGAAGTTTGAAATAACATGATGATAGTAGATTGGACACACTATGAGATCAACTTTTCAGTCGGAAGGACAGTGACATTATAGAATGTGTGAGACACCAGGCTAGAGAGAAATGCAGGAACTTGATGTTTGTTCAGGGTTAGGGTTCAGACTGGACTGCCAGGATTATTTACATGAGTACTTAGACAGTACATAGTAGTGAGTACTTGCCCAAATGACATGCCAGTTCGGCGTGTTACACACATACTATGGTAAAGGTTATCATGTCTTGTTGTCAAGACAAGTGCTCCGTCCAGAATCAGCAGCCGAGGCGCTTCCATGACTTCATGGTATTGGTTCTCGTCTGTTGCGTTCAGAAGGAAAGGCCCGGTGGTCCAGGCAAGCTCACAAGAGTTGGTTTAGATGAATGCAGCCACAGCATGTTTCAGTGACCTCATATTTTTGTGACCGAGCATGTCACTATGCACACTACCCTTCTAGGGGTTCCACAGGCTGTCGCGTGCATAGCGGGGGTGTTTCTGTTAGCAAGTATTTGGTGGTACTTTTCTTTTCTTGTATAGAGTGTGCCACTTTCTTGATGGAGAAAACGCTCCGCAGCTTTCACCTGATGTTCATCTTTGATAGGCATCAGCAATTGCCAGATCGTCTCTCTGAGAGCAAGAAGGATACTATCAATATAGGAAGGATATGCGGCTGAGACCTCTATAGAGCTTGGGTGTGCCTGCAGTGACTAGCCATATCCGTTCTGAGGAGCTGAATTATTTTAAAAATTTCCGGGCCCATGAGGTTGGAATTGAGAGCGGGCCGGGAAACCCCCTGGTTCCTTTGCATCGCCACAACTATTTTCTGACGTCATGGATCTATGTACTATGTACTGCGCATCGCTCCCAATTTCAAATGACAAACAACTGAAGCGACCAAAATTGATAGGCTGGGACAGGCTGCTAGATCTCGATGAAATGTTTGCTTGCCAGGTGCCAGTCGCCTTTTGACCAGTCGCCTTTGACCAGCAGCCTTTGACCAGCAAGACTTAAGTGTGTGCTGCCGTATGCCATAGCAGCCAGCCTGGAAACAGGCTGGTGAGATAGGATCTTGTTGGGGGTATCATGCTGGCTGGTGGCGAGCAATTGATGACCTGGTTGGTACGAAAGCATGATTTTGGCATTTCTTTCGTCCATCTCACAACCTGCACGAGCGAGGGGGGTCAGAGCTGAGAGCTGTATGGGCAGAAAGACGTCTGGCAGCTTGCGGTGAAGGTCTAGATGCGGATGTAACCCCAACTCCTGGGCATCCTTGCAAGTCTTATGGAAATGTCTCTGAACCCAATTTCCCTCCATACAAAAACTACATACCATTCATCTATTTACTCTGGTTCATATACAATAGCAGTCCACTCTCAGACCCCCCTCGTGTCCCTCTGTCCCGTCCCCCTCCCGTCCATCCCAAGTGCTCCTGTCCTCCTGGTTCCTACGCAACCACGGTTTGCTTCCTTGACGCAAATTCCTGACTATCGAAAATCACATGAAGGGCCAGGTTCCACACCTCTGGACGGCATGTGGAGACGGTCCCCGCATACCACCTCATCTGGGGATTTTTCGGAACTCGGAGGCTCTGGCCTGCCACGTACGCGCATCGATCGACAGACAACATCTGGGCAGTATGCCAATGCTGGGCGTCATGCTTCTCGATCTGGGAAGGATTCCTGGTGGGGGATCGAAGGAAAGTCGCCTTTTCCGTCTGGGGCGAAACCCAGGCCACTCGAGGCTAGGGGAAAGGAGAAAGAACAACCAAAGACGTCGAGACTGGATCGGGAATGGTGGGACTGGCACTAAGAGAGACGGTAGACCTGGAGTGGTACCTCCCATTAGCCTGGAAATACATCTTGATTTCCTGTCCATGCTGCGATCCAGTGGGTGGTGCATTGGCATCGTTGTGCAATCTCCAATCGGCCAGCCCCCTGCCCCTTGGCTCCCTCCCTCTGTACTACGTTCATACTATTTCATTGTGGTGGCTGTCTGGAGTACGTACATGGTAGCTCACTTCTTGCTTATGACGTACTCCCGGACGTCACATCCCCAGGGCACTGTTTGGGCCAGACCACATAGCTCCCGCGTTACCACGCAAACAAGGTCACTGCTCACGTCTTGTTTTGGGTTCGAGTGCCGCCCCTACTATTATAAGACAATTCTCCTCGCGCTTCGACCGTCCTCCGATCTTCTGTTTTTCAACAATTTTCCCCTTGCAAACTCTAGCGACCCAATTCTAGTCTGCTAGTTTAAGCTCGACGACGTGATACCCCCATACCAATCAATATCCTGATACCCCCATTCGAGACCCCCCTAACGCGCTTCCTGCTCTTTCTATTCATTTTCTTCCCCCTTTTCCTCCACGAACAATACGAATTAATTCTCTCCCCAGAAGATCATCACAATCATTGGCAACTATGGCTTCGGCTGCAGTAAACAGACCAACCGATCTCAAGCTGAAGGAGGCCGATGTGAACAGGAAACTCCAAATCTATGGCATCATCAGTGCCTTCCAACAGGGCAAAGTTCCTTCTGTATGTTATGATTCGACTGCTCTTCTGATCCTTCCCGTTCCTCAGCTAATATCCACCTCCAGAACGAGCAAATCGATATCGCTCTGAACAGCTTCCTCGCCTCCAAGGCACTCTCCAATCCTTCGCCAAAGCTGTCCTCCGAGGGCAAGGCTCTGGTGGCAGATGTCCGCGATGTGGTTAATCAGGCCAAGAACCTCCTCCTGTCCAAGAACGAGGGCAACCTGTTGCAGGACTTCATTTGGCAGACCACGAAGTTCGACCCGACTGCCGTGAGCACCCCCAATGCTCCCATCGACAAAGACACCGCCAAGCAGCATGGCAACAAGGCCCTGGAGGGCATGCGAACCCTCGGAACCCTGATTATCACAAACGGACAATTCCGAAAGCTCTGTCAGTCTCAAGTCCTCTGACCAAATTCAGCTTCCATCTTCTTTAGCTAACAAAATGACCACAGTGAGCGATGCTACCGTTCTGATCCGAGACATTGCGGGTGATGCTGCTACCAACGCTGCCGGCAAGGTGCGACCGGACGAGGATAGGTTGGCTCAGATCGACCGCCCTGCCGAAGACAACACTTGGCATGAGACTCCCGATTTCAGCAAGGCCAATCTGAAGAAGCAGGCTCAAGGTGTCTACAAGGGCAACGATCCCCACTCTGATGCTAATGCCATCGCTGGGGAGGGCTACGGTGCGGCCAAGACCGATTCTGGCGTGAATGTCAACGCCGGTATTGATGCTGCCACCAAGACCGCTGAGCAACGCACCGGCTTGTCGTCTGAGGATACGGCAGAGGCCAAGGAAGCCGCGCGGCAGCGCACCGCAGAGTACAGGGCCAAGACTCAGGAGTATCTCAAGAAGAAGATGCCTCAGGAGCGTCGCGAACAGACAATCTGGCGCCTTAAGGTAAGATTCAACATGCCCCATTTCAAGGGGGGCCAAATAGACCACTTTGTGTGACACCTGCTAACGTGCCCAAAGAAAATGGTTATTGAATGCCAGCAACACCCCGACTACAACGAGGCCATTTCCACGCTGCTGGATCTTGCTGAGCAATACGGCAGCCATGGCAAGCAGCTCACTACTGGGGGGACAGGTACCGTCAAGGATGCTAGATCCTCCCTGGCCCAGGCTGAAGCTGACCTCAAGACCCTCATCGAGCGCTTCGCCAACGGCACCAGCAGCGACGATCTCTGGGACTCGGTCAATCAGATTTACGTCGATGCCCAGAATGATCCTGAGTTAAAGGACTGGTTCAAGGCTATGGACAGGTACGTCCGCCGTTGCCTACAGGAGCAGGGCTACATTCTGGAGCCGGCCTCGACCCAGGACTGGAACAGATTGTACGATCACGGAAACTACTTGCTTCGACAGAAGTACCGGGCCCACACCGACCGCATCGTGGACGAGATTAAGTTTCTCGCAAACCAATTCGACGAGGATGCCCAGAACAAACACTTCGCCCAGTCCGTCAACAAGCTCTTCCTCGATCTTGGAAATGATGAGAACGGCAAGCCGGCGTTCAAGCCCCACCTGCTCAAGGACCTCACTGAAGTCATCATTCCCTTGACCTTTGAGAAGATAGCGTACATCCCAATCCCTCGCATCGAGTATTCTGACCCCCAGGTTGATGCTGTCATCGAGAACCTCGTCCTGGAGAGTGATAACTTCATGCCCAACCTGCTTGAGATTCACAACGAGAACCACATGAGGTTTGGTCGCAAGAAGATCAGTGGCCACCAGCAACATGCCATCGAGGCCAAGGTTTCGGGCATCCAGATGGATCTGCGGGATGTCTCTCTCTACCTCAAGAAGAAGCAGGGCTTCCCCTCCATTACCGACACCATTATTGCGGATATCATCTTGGCCGGCGAGGGCTTCAGCTTCACCATGAAGATGTCGACGGCCGGGAAGAAGGATACCAACAACTTCTTCAAGGTTGACAAGGTTGATGTTACCCTGAACGACATGAAAATCAAGATCAAGAAGTCGAAGCACAAGCTGCTCTTCAACCTGGCCAAGCCCATCGCCCTCAAGGCCATGCGCCCTGCCATCCAGAAGGCCGCCGAGAAGGCTATCAAGGACAACTTCAATAAGGCAGACGGCTTCCTGCGCCAGGTGCAGCTCGAGGCGCAGCGTGCCCTCGAGGAGGCCAAGAACGACCCAGAGAACGCCCCTAACGTCTACAAGCGTTACACTGAGGCGTTCCAGAAGCAGCTGCTCCAGGGCAAGGAGAAGGCCAAGCAGGCCCAGCAGAAGCTGGATGACAAGAAGGTCAATGTGGCCATCACCAAGGAGGACAGCATCTTCCCCAATGTCCACCTGCCTGGTGGAATCAGCTCCAAGGCTACTGAGTACAAGGAGCTTGCAAGGAAGGGAGAGAAGTGGGAGAGCCCCGTCTTTTCGATCGGTGCTGCCAACAGTACGTGATATACTTAGACCCCCCCCCCCACCCCCTTTCTTCCGCGAGGCTCCCGCGTCTTTCCAAAGCAGTGGTACTAATGTCCGCATCAGAGAGTTCCGATATCCCGGCTGCGCCCAAGGTTGCTCGTAAGCCTCACACCACCAGTGCCACCACGGGTGCTTCCACGGGCGCCACAGGTGTCCGCACAGGCGTGACCAACGGCGCAACGAACGGTGCTACTAACGGCGCTGGCTACCCCGTCCATGGTGCTACCAAGCCGTTTGACCCGAATGTGGCGAACCCTGCTGCCGGTCTCACCACAGTCTCGTAGAAGGAGAACGATGATGACTACGGCGATGATGACGATGACGGAACTACGACTGTGAAGTTACCCACACCCATCCAGCCAGCAGGGCCGTCTCGAGCGTCAACGATATATCAAAATGCAGAAGAATCCTTTTGAACACGGCTTGTCAGAGGAGCAGAATTCCTTTTGTCGGATATTTTTTTGTGCTTTATACCCGATTGCAACCGTGATTACATCATGATACCCGGCTAAAGGGAAATCAGCATTGCGGACACGGACGGACCGTAATGATGGGGAGTTCGTCTGTGTTGTTTACGCCTTTCGCTGTTGTTTTCGTTTTCTTTTTCTGCTTTAGATAGGAAACAATGTTAGTGTATGCGATTTGACAAAAGAATTCTGGCTTCTGTGACTGGGTGGAAGACTTGCACCTCGAAAGTAAGAGTTTGTAGTTGGTCATGACAGTGGTTCATTGACCCGGAACTGTGCACATGAATGAAACGACTCCCTGTCTTTCTCTTCCACCATGAGTGCTCGTTCGAGATGCTGGCACCTCATGTTGACGACAGGGTCCAATGGCGCCAGTGGAACTTGGGAGAGTCGCCAGTCCCATGCGGCACGTCCCAGAGCCGGTGAACTACCAGGGTTGAACGGTCAGTGCTGACGAATTTCTCTTGGCTTACATGGAATATTCCGGAGGCGGAGCAACTAGATCACATGGGATGTGCGTGAGGGCATGTCAGTACAGACCTACTAAGTACCTTGGGCTGTCGAACCAAGACCGGCGATCTTCCGATGGAGTGGCCTGCTGAGCTGGTGCATGGTCCTTAGCCCCATGGAAGCTGGGTCTTGAGGGTCTTTGTGCTTGTTTTTCTGGTATGGTAAATGGTGAGGAAGTCTTTTGGGCATGACTTCTCGTACCATGTCGTGCTTGATAAAAACAGGAATGAGGAAGGGAAGTTGACCAAGTAAGGAAGATGCACGTGGTGCGGAGAACTCGGATCTAACATGATCTCCTACCGCATGCGCTAAGCAAACTTTAATACTTTTTTAGTACTATAGTACTGTCCAATATATTTATTAATATCGATGCTAAGCATAATGTCCTGCTTCTCCCCTTAGGGCTCCTGCTCAGGGTATAAGAGAGCCTGTCATTGGCTAACAACCCCTGTAGTAGCCCGTTTTGGGCAGGTCTTGGTGGATTTGTCATCACGCTGGATTCCATTTCAACCTTCCAAACTTCTCTTTCCTACATTAAGCTCGTTCGTCTACTGAACGAACCTCCCACAACAGTCCCTTCAGGAATGCTGCCGACGTCGAAGCTGCACCAAAGGTCCGACCCTCAGTGACACGAAAGCATCGTATGTCTGATACTGGTCCACATTACGCCGACCAGCCTTGCCGGAAGGGTCCCCGCCGCCCAGGTTGCTCGCCTCGTCCCTGCGGATCTCAAACGAGTAGATGATCTTGGCCATGACGATGCTCATCTCGAGCCAGGTCAGATTATTGCCTGGACACCCTCTCGTTCCCGTTGAGAAGGCACAGAAGGCGCTCTCGGCGAGCGCAACGCTCTCCTCCGTGGCACCAGATGAAGTGTCGCCTGCGATCCACCGCTCCGCCTGCACCTGAACGGTTCGGGGAAGATGGTCTCGTTGAAGCTCAAGCAGTAGTGTCCGAGGCTCACATTCACGCCCTCGGGGAAGAAGTCGCTGTCGACAACAGTGCCGCCCTTGAGGACCCTGCGCACTCCCTCGGCGTCATCCGCAGGGCCTCCTGGATGACCACACGGAGGTCCGAGCAGGACTGCAGCGCCGGGCCCGACTCGATCTCCTGCGCGCTGGCGAGCCTTGACAACACCTCACGCGCAAGCCTGACCTGCACGTCCGTGTAGCGCGAGAGCTAGAAGAACATGGCCGCCATCACGACCGCCGTGGTGTCGGAGCCGGCGATGATTAAAGACTCGGCCTCGCCCCACAGCTCCTCGATCGGGAAGCCCTTCCCAGTCTCGGGGTCCTTGGCATGGAAGAGATAGCGGAAAAAGTCTTTCCGGACCTCGAATTCGAGGTCCTGAGAGGCCAGCCTCTGTGTCTCCTCCTCGGTCCTGGTTCGGTCTGTCAGGCAGTTGCCCACAAAGGCGTTCCACTTGGCAGGCGCGGGAGGGGCAGCCAGCCTCAGAAGCCAGTCTAGACCTCAGCTTTTAGACCACACCCAGGCCCCAGCGAACGGCGAGTGGGCGATCTACGGAACATCAGTCGGCTAGGCGGAGTCTCCAGCAGCATGGACGGTATAGGTCAGAGGACTGGACGTACTGGGTGCATCAGCTGTAGCATGTCAACCATCAACGCGGGTGCCTGTCTCATGCTGCTGTTGGGCTTCTTCATATCGGAGGACTTCCCGAAGCAAAGATCGCCAAGTATGTCAAATACGAGCCAGTTGGTCCAGTCAGTCATGTTGAGAGAGCCCGACCACTCCTCGCCGGGCTGATCTCCTGCCCCAGGACCGTCACACACTCATCGGCATTGGCTACCACAAAAGGCTCCACAGAGCGCAGCGCCTTGTTAGAGAACGCATAGTTGAGCACACGCCTCTTCCGCGTATGAATCGCTATATCAGTGGTGTTCCAGGTTGTCAAGGCCTTGGCATGAAGAGGCCAGGCATCGTAGTAGAGCCCCTTCTTCACGTTGACCTTGGGCCCGAATTTGTGCTGATACGCCGACGGGGTGTTGAAGAGGACACTGTCAGGTTGGTACCGGAATGTTGGCCCTAAGTCTCTCGTTAGCTAGACCATGGACAGGATCAGAGCGTGGTCAGCGACGGGATCGTCGGGCTACCATATTTTTTCCTGAAGCTGCCATAGCCAGATATGCCGATCTTGCTAGACAGTTTGCCAGTACGATGGGATCGTTGACAGCAGAGCGAAGACATCTGCGCCGCTTACGCCTGCCAGGTTGTGGAAGAGAGGCATGATCAGAAGCCAAGGACATACAGGCACAAAAGACAGACAGAGAAGGCTGTCAGGGGTGAGCTCTGCTTTCTCCAACAGGAAGAGAGGGTCACTTGGTCTGGAGGAAAAGGGAAACCTGTTTCTGTTACGTCCGTGGATCTCCAGCATGACCTATGCGTGACCAGGTCGTGCAGCCTACTCGACAAATAAGAGCATGATCTTCCCAGCTTATCAAAGGACCCTGCACAAGCGACAGCCAACTGCATGCGCATCGTTCAACGGGGCACTTCCCCGCGCCCGGCGAGCCATCTCCGGTTCATGGGCCCCAGGAGCCCAGGAATGTTTACTGAACAAGTACGAATGGGTCGTATGGCCCGAACCGACCCGGCCTACTGGAGCACCGCTGGAACTACTCTCCCTATTCGGTTGACCTGACGTCTACAGTGGCATTCTAGAGATGATTTTGGACATCATGGGTTCGGGAATAACAAAATCCAGCCCATTCGTTCGGCATGAATGGCTTGGTGGGCTCCTTCCCGGAAGGAGTTGGCCGGTATGTTAGACGAACCAGAGAAAAAGTACTCCAGAACGTCAGATCTTCATTGACGTAGCAGGTGTCGTCTCCTCTTCTGCGGAACTCCATGTACCAGAGTCTTCCGCAGTCACATGTCAGGCCAACCTCGAATGTACTCAAGTTGAAGTAAATCATGTAGGTTTTCCTTGAATTTGCTGCAAGTGGATCTCTCTCACACTCTTTCTCTCTGCTGAATTGTTACAACTATACATTACTTTCTAAACGGTCTACATGTATAACTTGTTTCCTGTCCATGTAGCTACAACAGGAGCAACATCTATGCAAACATGTTTGCGTACAGGTCGAGCTGAACGCTGTTCTTCCCTGGATAAACCCCATTAATTTCTTGAAACCTGCGAGGCGAGTAATGGCAGATTCGTCCTCGAGGCAGTGGAAATGGTGGGAAGACCGTTGAGGGTTTTATACCCAACCCGAAGCCTCGTGGCTCAACTGGTCTCCACAAGGATATAGCACCATAACTCCCCGGGCCAAATGTCCTGGCATTCACCTTCATTGGCAAGCAGTGCTCATCGGTCACATCTCGCCCCGTCCAGCACGGCCGATGTGCGTTTAGGGGATTGCAGCTGGTCAAATTTGATGGATCTATAGGACAAGCATTCAGGACTTATGCGTCACTTTGTAAGGGGATATGGATGATTCCTTGGTATTAAAGAACATGATACCTGATAGCCGGAACTGTTTGGGTCGCAACAATAGTGACTCGTCTATGTGATATGAATCCGTACGAGGGTTCGGTGGAGACTGGCTGGCTGGTTGTCTCTTGTTTTCCTTTTTCTTCTTTTCATCTCTCCCCTCCATTTCCTGACCCAAAATCGCAACAACAACTGGGCTGAGTTCTTTGGCTTTGCAGCGTTATTGTCTCTCCTTGTCCGAGGCGCGGAGCGAATTCTTCACCCGGCTTGATGGCTCGGCCATCTCGACCTATATCCTGGTGATGCTGGTTGTGCCACTGAAGTTATGGCGTCGGGTAAGCCACCAGCGCTCATTGTCGCTGGGGTGGGACGACATGATGGCCGTACTCGCCTTGTGCTCTATCAATGCCTTTTTTTTTTTTTTTTTTTTTTCACGTCTGCAGAGTTGGTAAGTAATCATCTCCCAGGACAACAGATGCGCTTTCCATTCCAGAGCGAAAGGAGGGGTGGGGGTGGGAGAGGAGTTGGTCAATTTGCTGACAAGGCAGTAAACAGGGCTGGAACTCAGCCTCGCGAAGCACTACCCGTTAGAAGTACTGACTGACGAGGCTATCGACTTCCTGGCGGCAGCGGCGGAGGAGGGGCAGAAGGGGGAGGGTGGTGCTTCTTCTTCTGGTGGGGGGCATAGGACGGACACAGATGTTGATAATGTTCACAGTGCAGAGGAGAGTCGGAAGAAGAAGGTTGTAGGGGATGGGACGTAGTGAGATGAAGACATGGATATTAGATGATGGGGGCTGGTGAGACTGTATTGGTTGTGTGATGTTCCTAAGTGAAAGGCACATGAAGTTCTTCGGAATCACGGCAGAAGCACGATACAAGTGCGTCATGGACGGGACATCGCACATTGTCTATCTGTCACTCGTCAGTCTATTCTGAAACGTGGAAAAGCAAATTGGTGATCCTCATAGATATTCTTTTGTCCATGTACTTAGTCTCTCTTCAACTTTCGAGAGTAGATTAATCATTGAGGCGGGATCACTTGCTGTGCCGTCTTCTGGATCGTCTGGCTGCGCTGAAAATTATTTACATGCTACGATGATTATATTATAGTAATTCATGGCCTTGCTTCTGACGGAGTCGCAAGAGGGAAGGAGGGGTGGGAAAAGGTGACAGCGGGTGAATAGGCAATGCACACTGAATACTGGGGCATGTTTGAGGCATTCAAAGAGTTATGGAGAGACCGAGGCTCCACGCCATGATAGTAGTAAGAAGAATGTATCTTTCTAGCAGAATTTGTCACCCTTGTTTCTTTACCACGACGGATAAAGAAAAGAAAGAGCGCCCCTTTATCAGCTCGGTCGAAACAAGATCTGCGAGCCGGACCGGCAGCGCCTTCCTCGGGCCAGCGCTGCGTAAATTATCATGACGTCCCGTCCATCCCGATACCTGTCGCAGGGGGAAGGCCCAACCTCCGCCGCGGTCCATTATTGTTGTTGTTGCTGCTCCCTTTTGCTTGTTTCCTTGTCGCCCGTCTCTCCTCTCTGAAGGGCGCGCACACTCTCATTCCTCGGGATGCCACCTCTCCGTCTTTGAGGCTGAGGAGGAATGCAGAGGCGACCTGCTTGCGCAAATGACCCGAATCTACTTTGCAGGTGGTATTTTTTTTACCCCACAACTGGCCGAGAAACAGAAGGAGAACAGAAGGTGAAAAGAAGGAAAAGGAGACAAGACACACAAAGAGAGAAAGTGTGTGTGTATCACCACGCGGTCCAGTACAGCACTGCACTGCACTACACTGCACTGCACGTGCCCAGGTGTCATCGCCGGGTCGCACTCTCCAACGCACTGCAATATGACGCACAGTGGCCATCGCGACGGGTACTGGCCGCCAGACCAGTACACCCACTTCCGCTCTCCCACTCCGCACGGCGTACCGTACGACGAGAACGAGAACGAACCCGAGAATGAAAATGCGCACGAGCAGCGCGACCCCGTACCACGCATCCTGTCGTCGTCCCTGCAAAACCGCCCGAGGCGCGCTTCGCAGCACGCCGCCCCCGCCGTCAGCTATGACATCCCCGACTCCTACTACAATCTCGACGAGGTTGAGGACCCCGCACCCGTGCAAAACCCTCAAGGCCCAGAGGTCATCGGCGTGGGACGCAACGATGGACACACCTTGCGCCAATTCACGAACCGCGGGCAGCGCTCCTACAGCATCCCCACGAGCATCCCCGCGTCGCGCCGCCCGTCCACCGCCCAGCCAAGCCCGACACAGCAGCAGCACCAGCAGCCGCCTTCGCCCCACGACCGCGCGCTGCGCAGGCCCAGGACTAACTCTGCTACCGCGCGCCACGAGCACCAGGACGCTCTAAGGCGGTTTGCCTCCAACTACTCGCGCCGCTCGCATGGCTCGTGGGGCTCCGGCTCGCGCAGCGAGCGCAACGAGAGGCGTGCGTCGCGCCAGCAATCTGTCAGCTATGATGTTCCCGACTCGTGGCTTAACCTTGGCGAGGTGTCCGACACCGGGCCGGTGCAATCTGTGGACGAGGAGTCTATATACCAATACAGGAGCCTGGAGGATGAGCGCGCGAGCACCCAGCAGTATATCGAGGGTAGGGCTGCCTTGAGGGCGTCATCGTCTGGAGGAGGCGGCGCCCCAAGGGATGTACAGGAGAAGCCCGCGAGGCCAGAAGGTGAGGTGCGGGTCTCTCGGTGGGCGGCACAACTCTACACCATATCGTACCTGGTGTTCTTCTCCCTCCTCGGAACCCTCGCCCGGCTTGGGCTGCAGTGGCTCACCAACTACCCCGGCGCCCCGGTCTTCCCCTCGGTCTGGTTCAACTTTGGAGGCAGCGTGGTCCTGGGCTTCCTGTCTGAGGACAGGATGCTCTTCCGCGACGAGTGGGGTACGCCCACCTACGAGCTGGCCATCCAGCAGGCCAGGAGCGCAGAGAGCAACGGCTCCGATGCCACGGCCGTCGTGGACCTGGCCGCCGCGAAGAAGGCCCACCAGGCCGCAAAGAAGACCATTCCGCTGTACATCGGTCTGGCAACGGGCTTCTGCGGCTCTTTCACCTCCTTCTCGTCCTTCGTCCGTGACGTCTTTCTCGCCTTGTCCAACGACCTCACCGTGCCCGGCTCCACCGCTGCCACCGTCCCGCGGAACGGCGGATACTCCTTCATGGCCCTCATGGCCGTCGTCATCGTCACCGTCACCGCTTCCCTGTCGGGTCTCTTTATCGGCGCCCATCTCGCCATCGTCTCGGAACCCACCATCCCCTCCCTGCCTTACTCGTTCATGCGCACGTTTGCAGACCGCCTCGCCGTCCTGCTGGGCTGGGGATGCTGGGTCGGCGCCCTGCTACTGACCCTCATGCCCCCTCACGACTATTACCGTGGCGACGCGACTTTTGCGCTCCTTTTCGCACCACTTGGTTGCCTGGCCCGCTTCTATGTCTCCCTGGCGCTCAACGGTCGCAGGTCCTCGTTCCCGTTGGGTACCTTTGCCGTCAACGTCCTCGGCACGGCCGTCCTAGGCGTGGCGTATGACCTGCAGCGCGTCCCGCTCGGAGGCATGATCGGCTGCCAGGCCCTGCAGGGCGTCGAAGACGGGTTCTGTGGGTGCTTGACGACCGTATCCACCTGGGTGTCAGAGCTGGCCTCCCTGAGGAGGAGCCACGCCTGGCTCTACGGCGCTGCCAGTGTGCTGGTCAGCCTCGGGGTGATGGTGGCGGTCCTGGGCGGCCTGCGGTGGACCCATGGCTTTGCAACCTTGCAGTGCGTGCATTGAGATCTTGCGTTGTGCGAAAAATATGATATCCCGCTGTTGTAGTTCTTAAGATTTTTCTTCGTCTTTTCTTTGATTTATCTACAAAGCATTCATCGCACACGGAAAAGCGTCATGATATTTCTCAAGAATCTAGGGTCAGTTACCTTGGCAATCTGGCCTATGCATAAAGTTATTAACATACATATATACATGATATATGGCTCTGGAGTTTCACAATGGCTTGGTTGCTTAGGCGCATTTCCAAGAAAACGGAGCTTTACCGGATAAATCAGAGCAGAAGAAGGCGATCTTTTGAACATTCTATGAAACTCACTTCTCTCTTTCTTGCTCGCTCGCCCTCGCTCCATTCTCATGGCCCTTCATCAACCACTTCTTCGTCCAGCAATCTTGAAGCTGTCAAACCCCATCCTGGGAGACTAGCAACTATAAGTCGCGCCCGAGAAGATGTTGCCAGTCGCACAAGTGCCGCTGTCATAGAGTGCCGTGGCTGCGATGAACAGTCAGTAAAAAAAACAAAAGGAAAAAAAAGGCAAATATGAAAAGAGAAAGGAAAAAGAAAGAGGTATTTTGCTGTCTCAAATGCGGTTGACTTATCAAGACAGGGGCATGACTTCACTTACTAATGACAGTCAAACCCTCAGGCGGGTCAACAACCACCTCCTGCTCCGCCGAGGGCGTGAGGTCGTCCTCGCAGTTGATCTGGTCGGTGCCACCATTGACACAGTCATTGTTGGGGCTCGTCCAGATGTCAATGTGGTACTTGCCCGGCCAGTCATCGATGCACTGCTCGCACTGGTCCTCCATGCGGAGGTACTTTTTCAGGTATGGCACGTAGACCACCTGGCACGGGGTGAACTCGTCGGGCGAGCTGGCAAAGGTCAGAGGGTCGGTGTAAGAGCCGTCGCCGCCGGCCGTGTAGCCGCGGCCGCAGTCGTAGGCTATGTCGCAGCCGGAGGGGGAGTTGTCGGGCTCGCCGTAGAAGGTGATCTCGGAGGTAACGGTGGAGCAAGACTGGGCGAGGGTGAAGGTGGTGGCCACGAAGGCGAGGGTGGTGATGGGATGCATGTTAGTTGAGCTTTTTCTTTTGCTGTGAGCTTAGATAGAACCTTTCTTCTTGTGTGGATGCCGGAGTTGTTAGTATCAAGCATTTCTTGACAAGAGAGACTGTCTTCCTATTTATATTCCTGTCAGTCCCGGTCGAGATGGGAGGGCATAAGGCTGGAAATCCGCACGGAGTGTCTGACATCCATTATGTTCAGGTTGGTCTACCGAAGCTGCCAGATATGGTATGATTCTGCGAATGTGTAGATCTGCTTCACCGTCCTTCTTGAGATGAGCATCGAGGATCTTCATGCACAATTAATTTATTCGAACTGACACCTGAGTAATTCCCAACCCCGCCCCCCGGCCCCCCCCCCCCCTTAAGGTGATGATGATGATCACACGATGACCATTTCACAAGCCACTTTCTGGAGTTACCCGCTGGAGAGGTCATAGCTGATCTGCGCCAGCCACAACACTCAAGTTCGTAGTGAGAAACCTACAATACTGGCCATGGGACACATGTCGAAGCTGACAAGGGTACTTACTGAGAAAGTACTTAATTGACTTACACCCAGTGTTGGCCTTAGTCATACTGCTGACTTGCGAGATATGGACAGACAGAAAGGGAATAATTTTCTTTTCTCTCTCTCTCTCTCTCTTTCTCTTTCTCTTTCTCTTTCTCTTTCTGTTTCTGTTGTGGGGCCATTCGCTTTCTTGAGAACCACATGCCTCCAGTCTCAGTGGTCACCTGAAAGGAATAGTTTGACGTTGAAGCTGCCAAGAAGCCCCTGAGGTCTGCTGCTCATTGAATTGTCACATCTGCAAAATGATTGGTACAGCTTCAGTCAAATACATAAGCAAATGCCTGAGAGCCATGGATTCGCCCAAGTATTGGCACACAAATCAGAGTAATAGTGCCGCTGCGGCAGGTGAGATTGCCTTACTAAGTATCTGCATGAGGTGTGAAGAGCGCACCCATGCTTTATGCACGTGGAAGCATAGAGATATTCTGTTACAGGAACCATATTGCCTGTGATCAGTGCTGAGCCCATACCTAAAGAAGCAAGTCATCACTTGACTTGAAGCCTTGTGCATAAGACAACGGCATAAGCCATCCCCTCCCCCCACCCTCAATCCACAATCCACTTGCTGGAACGAGACGTCAGCGCGAACATTCAATAGTCACGTTTTCTCTACATATAAGCTACCGTATGTAGGAGCTTGACACTCCTCGGGTGAGGAATCATTCGATTCTCTGCGCCCTTCACGAAGACCACGTCTATGGATATGTACTTGTGATTATGTGGACTACCAGTATAAAGACAAGCAGGGCTGACTGGCGGTTCACAGTTCCGGCAAGATCGACGAGGACAACAATAACGCCAGGCACAGTGTTTTGGATTCCAGAGGTAGTAAATCTGAAGATTCCATCATCAACATGCATTTCTCTCACATCACCCTCATGGCACATCTCTCGGCCATCACTCTGGGCCACCCAAGCAGGTTATCCAAGAGAGCCGAGGGCATCAACCTCGTCAATTGTGGAGCATCCTACTCCGCCCTTGTGGTAAGGTCATCTTTGGCCCTCCCATCATGATCTGGCTGTCGGTTCTTCAGGCGGGCCTCGTGCAACCCATGAGCCTGGTGTCTCCTAGGCCACACGCAATTAACTAAGTCAACCGAGCTAGTACTGCGCAGACGAGGCCTCATGCAGTTCCGCCCCCGCCAGCGGCAACCAGCGTTCCACACAAGTCAAGCGGAATCAAGCGGCTTGACAAGCGAAGTTGACGGTTTGGCGATGGTCTTCAAGACAAGTAAGCGGCCTTTTTGACCAAGCGGCTTGCAAGCGAACAAGCGAATTGCCTCAGTCCTATTGTGGGTCCTTATAGGCTCAGTTGAAGCTATCGCGGCCCACTCTGGATGCAACCTTGCTGGGGTTTTTGGTGTTTTGGCCTAGGCTTTTGCCCTGGCCCTTGGCTATTCGGCCTATATATCCGTATTAAGTCTTTTCCTCCGCTGGCAGGCAAGCTCTTCTGTACCTCTTCTACCCTTGTACTTGGCATCCTCGCGTTTACTTCCTCGCGTCTCGCACCTGGGTGTCCTCGCGTTTATCTATCATCGCTTTCCTTTCACTATCATGGCTAATAGCAATGCTTTCAACCAGCTTAGCCATGCGAGATATACCTCTATCCAGAAGCAGATCGATGCCCACGATGCCATAGCACAGTTCTCTCTTGGTACCCTCAAAGACCTCCCACGCATTAAGGTTCCAGGACGATCCCATGCCTTTGTCCCAGCTCGCTGGATGCCAACATCATCGGCCAAGAGGAAGCGCCACGGGTCTGATATCTGGCATTTCGGCGAGAAGCTCTTCGAGGTCATCGTACAGGCTGACGGCACATGCAAAGTTGCAGCGGATTGGTGGTTCTGTCGCCTCTGCGATCAAAATAATCGACAGACCTTATATACTACGCGTAACAGTATCTCGACAAGCATATCAGCAGCTCTAAAGCATCTCGAAGGTCGCGATAACGAGGGCCATAACCTTGGCAAGCTGAAAGAGCTTGTTGCAGAGGCAGAGAAAGAGGAGGTTAGCCCAGAGGAGCTTGGCCGGCGAAAGCGGCGAAGAATAAATCATCGTGGCCTTTTCAACAACAGCAGTCTATATACAGCGCCTGATGCCTTGAAAGACGCTGCCAACGCTCCAACTCGTGCAGTTGTTAGTCTTGCGAAGAAGGCTATAACAGAGCTGGTTGCTTGTTGCGATATACCTCTTTCAACTCTCGAGGCGCCTCAGTTCCGCCAGCTGTTGATGGTCTGGAATAGCACCCTGACGGAGCACTTTTTCCCTCGAAGTGATGGCACAGTGATGAGATGGCTGTTTGAGGCGTTTCACGAGAACCTAGCTGGTCTTCAGCTCCAGCTCCAGCGCGAGGCTATCTCGAAGATTCATCTATCTGCTGATCTCTGGACCTCGCCTAACCACAAAGGCATTCTAGCAGTGGTTGCGCATTTTGTTGATAGCGATGCAAAGCTGCGAAATCGCCTTATAGCAGTGAGGATGATCAACGGCCAGCATACTGGCGAGAACCTCCAGTGGCATCTCCATCAGGTTATTATGGCTTTTCAGCTTGAGGAGCGGCTCGGCTGGCTTACTTTTGATAACGACAGCACGAACGACAAGGCAACAAGGCTTCTTTTTCGCAAGATGTACGGCTTCAATCATCGTGAAGCTGAGAAGCTGCGGATTGAACGGCGATGCCGCTGCTGGGGCCATATTATTAACCTTATTGTCAAAGGCTTCCTCTCTGGTAACGCTAAACAGATACTCGAGGCTGAAGACAGCGATGCTGATGAGGTAAGTCGAGCTGTTTTGTATCTTCCTGGCTTATTGCTAATATTTAAGCAGGAACTCGAGCAACAGAGGAATCAGTGGGATCAGTGGCAGCGAGAAGGACCTATACGCCGCGCTCATCTTATTGTAGTCTTCCTCAAGGCAAGTGTACAGCGGGTTCAGGACTTCGAGAAGATTGTTCAGAACTCTTTGTTTTCTCCAGAGGACCAAGATCTCGAGGACACTACAGCCTTTTTGGCAGAGGCCCTTCCTCAGCTAACAGCACAAGACCTCACGATGCCACTACCACCGCTTCCTACAGACCCTACAGATGAGCAAACTGGCGATATATCTACCTTGCGGCCAGTGGTAGCTCAGGAGACGCGATGGAACTCAACAGAGGCTGAGATATCGCGGCTGCTGAGGCTGAAAAGACCTATTGATTTCTGGGTTAAAGAGCAAGTTCGAAGCGGTGCTAAAATACAACCTTTGAGTGAGCAGGACTGGCGAGTGCTTGAGGCAACTCGAGATCTTTTGCAGCCATTCCTATGGCATACAAAACACCACGAGGGGAACGCTGTAGCTGTTCATGATGTTCTCAGTTCTTTGTGGGATCTCGAGAAGCATTTGCGGTCCTTTCAGGAGAGATTTGGAGGCAGAAAAACGTATGCTGAAGAAGAAATCCTTGAGGAGATTATTGTCTCGCCAAATGCAGAGAAACCAGCCCTCCAGCGGCCCTCATCGCGATATCAGGCCCCTTCAAGACCTTCCTCTCGGCCCTCGCCTCGACCCTCCCCTCGACCCTCCTCTCGACTTTACTCTCGGCCCTCCTCTCAGCGTTCCTCTCGGCCCTCCCCTCGACCCTCCCCTCGATCCTCCCCTCGCCGTCGAGCTTCACAGTCTTCAGATATATTTCCCAGCACTCCAGTACGGGAATGGCCAGATGTTGGTTCTCAACAAGAGGCTGAGATATACCCCGAGGAATGTGGGCTTGAAGGTGCTGAGTTTCTGAGAGAATCAGTAGCCCACGCGTTGGCAATTCTCAAGCGATATAAGAGCAAGCTTCGCGAATGCCCTATATATTTTGCTGCTGCTGTTTTGCATCCGAAATATCGCCTGGTTGGTATTCGTACAGCAGCGCCAGCTATTGCTGACGATGTTGAACAAGAGTTTAAGGCTTTTTACGAGAAATATTGGGCATATAAAGATCCAGCCTTATCATCAGCATCAACACCCAGCTTGCAGGAAGATCAAGAACATAACAAGCCAAAGAAGCAGTGGAGGACCGCCTTCAGGGCACAACCAAGGCCAAAGCATCAACGGCCACAGTCAGAGCTGGAGAAATATCTCCAGCTAGAAGAGGACGACGAGGACGACGATGGTTTTGAGCCCCTCGTCTGGTGGGCAGCGCGTAAGGCCGAGTTTCCAGCCCTCTCACAGATGGCCTTCGACGTCCTATCTATCCCCGCGATGTCGTCCGAATGCGAGAGAGTCTTCAGCCAAGGGAAGCTTACGATGTCCTCGCAGAGGAGGAGAATGAAGAGCAGCACTCTCGAGCTCCTTTTGTGCCTCAAGGACTGGCTGAAAAATGGAACGCTGGCAGGACCAGCAGCAGAGATGAGGAGGAAAGGCATTGCCTAGCAGCTTTTTGCCAAAAAAAGGCATTCGAGGGGGTCAGAAATGTTTCTTTCAGCACTTGAGCGAGGGACCTCGCGCGGATCAGAGCGTAACAAGGAAAACTATCATCATATGCCTCTGTACCGGTTGAACCACGTGCGTAGCTCATTTGTTACTCTCACCACCTTTCGTTTCGTATATCTATCGTACATTCCTAATCCGGTATAGTGACCAAGTCACCAAGCGAATCAAGCGGCCAGGTACTAGAAGACAAGCAAGCGGCCAAAATAGTTAGCAAGTCAAGTGGAGGGCTACCGCTTGCCTTGACTTGACTTGTGTGGAACGCTGGCGGCAACCTATGCCAACTCCCAGCCGACGACGGCAACAATTTCAAGTTCGAGGGCGTCGAGTCGTCGTGCACCTTCTCGACGGGTGTGACTTTTGGCTGGCTCATCGAGTCGGGTGGAGCTTCGGCTGTCTATCAAGCTCAAGTTGGGTAAGTACTTAAGTACGCAGACCACGTGCATGCTCGGTCCAACGACCTGGCTTGCTCAGCTCGCTGGTTCATTAATAATTGGCGGTGCACTAGAAACGGCTATAATGGCTACAACAACTATGAGATATTTCGTGATGACGACAGGGTGCTATACACTGATAGCGATGGCAACAAGTTCGAGAGTTACTACTACGCATCTGATGTGAGTAATGAAAACAATGAGAAGTATTCGGGACTGGCACCACTGACAGCCTAGACAGGGAGGCAATGGCATCGTCTGACCACAAGGAAGGTGTAGATCCAAGAAGAGGGGGGGAGTGGGTCAGTCCGTGGGAAAGTAGATTCTGAATGACTACTTAAGTACCAAAAGAAAGAATGTATATGTATTTACGGAGTAATTCTAGGCTCATGAATGCCCAGGGTGGTCTATATAAAAAGGGAAATCCAGAGTCAGAATAATACATGACCTACGTATGTAGTAATATAGCAACATTACTGGCATCATCATGCTCTGCTGGCTGTCGGTGATATCTGTGGGGAAAAACCCCTAACCCTGACCTCTTACACATATAAAAACACTCCTTTTGAGCGTCTTCTTTTGTTCATCTTTGTAGACAGCGATCCAATCCATTAATTCAATGCTCACTGAGGCCATTATTTCCCCCATAATATCAGCATGTACAGAATGAGCCAATTATCCCTAATCATACCAGTTGCAGTAGTCTTTCTATGTCTGCGTGAGGCCGTGCACCCTTGCTAGAGTACAAGTTGAAGAGTGGCCAAGTTGAGATTCCAATATCAACACCTAATTAGCATCTCCTGAGCGTGTTTCGCTCATAGTTTAGGCTCTTGAGGTTGGCTCAACGATCCATCCTATCATTCCGTAACGCGAACCCTTCTTTCATTCAAGCTGTAGTGCCGGGTGGGTCAGCACAAAACTGGGACCAAAATGGACAAAGGACGCCCGGGTATCTCGAATGTGGGAGGGAGAACTGTGTTCCTATGGGGCACTTCATATCCTGGCTCCCAGGTTGAGAAATGGTAAGTCATGTAGACAAGAAGGATACGGAAAACAGATGATAAGACCTGATCGAGAGATTGGATAAAGAGTCAAGCCGGATCCCCATCAACACAGCACACAGCTTGAGCACAGCCAAACATCTTTGCTTCTGGCGCCAAAACGACTACGGACCCACCTGATCTCCACAACTAGTATGACTGGGCCTTAGGATATAAGACAAGTATGCGGCCGAGCTTCCAACGGAACTAAAATCCCTTGATAGCTCAGTGTGAGTACCACCCTACGAAACACAGCCCCCCCCACCACCACCACAAAACTAATTCCAAAATAGTGGCAGAGCGATGGACTGTAATTGTGATTAAAGTCATCCACAGGTCGCCGGTTCAAATCCGGCTCGAGGGACGTCTTCTTTTTGGCTGATGTTTCTCGGGTCTCATGTATTTCTTGAAGCTGAACAACACATGATGCACCATTTTTTTAGGTAGCAACTGACCATTCATACTTCGATAGCTCTAATTTAAGCAGAGCATGGAATTCATCACTGTTTTGCGGGTTTTGAGACATTGCTGTTGCGAGATGTGGATGCCCGGCAGGTTGTGTTTTCTGTTGAGAGGACGTTGCGTGAGCAAGAGACAGTCTTGGGTTGCATCTGGACTTTGCATCTGTCTCCAGCTGGTTTCACTCTACAAGGAAGAAAGAGCTATTGTGAAGTTTGTGAATGTTTATATCAAATAAATCGATTTTAGTCGAATTCGGGCATCAGAGTTTTCAGAGCGCAGGGCAGAGAGGACCCGGAAGATCACAGCCCCTCCCTTGACAAACCCCCACCCAGTATGCCAGTCAAGTCATACAACCCCCGCTTGAGCATGGTCGGATCGATCCATAGCGCCAACGAAATTTTTCATCCATCCCTGCTCAAGCATCAAAAACTTGATTCATAACCAGTCAAGCCCACACCGTTTCACGAGCAAATCGGAACATATTCGACTTGAAAAGTTCGGGTATGGTGTAGCGGTAACATCCATGACTCTCATCGCCGTCTCAGACGAGTGATTGATCTCATGAGCCCGGGGTTCGACTCCCCGTATCCGAGGATGATTTTTTGCTCATTTTGTAACTGCTGTCGTATTTCTTGTCTTCTTCTTCCCCCTGTTTCTTTTCATCTTGCCTTTCTTCAGCTATCATTTTTATTTCTCTCTCCTTCTCTTTCATACAGTGTTATCAACTTCTTCATCATTCCTGTTGTGTTCTTTTCACATGACCTTTCTTTTCAACTATGCGCACACTGCCTGACAATATGATGATGCATGGAAGCCATCTCGATCTCTTCCTTACACATAGATATTCAGCATAGATTGTAACAACAGGCACATGTTTCCACAAATCATGATGAAAGGAACAAAAGCAACCCTCTCATGCCTCCTCCTGCATTGGGGTCAACATACTCGTGGCTTAAATACTTGCTACTTGTCACCCCTAACCTGTCACGCAAATACATCAAGTATAGCAAAGTTGAGGGTTAGAGTGATGGACTTGCCTTTACACACTTCTTGGTCTACAATAAGGCAGAAGATGAATTAACTACATGACGACTTCAATTTCGACAGGCATTACGTTCTCTGTGAAGCTCTATAGAACTCTTCACCAGCCATGCCTTGAAGTACTTCCAAGCCTAGCTGCCTCAGCCCAGCCCCTTAGCTACAGAGCCAGGACTCATAACCAACTAGCACAACCGTAGCTTGCCTGCACCCGTGGACAGTCTCGATGTCCACCATGCTCCAATCCCCCCCCCCCTAAACCCCCCTCAAAAGCCAATCAAGACTAGCAATAGTTCTCACAAAGCAGGAACAAGAACGAGAGTCGAGATATACTGGATTGAACATCACACACTGGAAGATCACACCTGAGCTGACATGACCTGAGCCTTCAACTAGGACAGCTTGATAGTCTTAACTGTACTATTACTTCTCAACTCTCCTTCTGAACAGGATTTCCCCTGCATAGCATGTTTCCCATGTAGCAATGCTACTTTCACAATTGAGGTGTAGCCATTATCATGACAAACACAAATCCTCATAAGATCTTGGGAGTGCCTTTCGGAATCTGAAGAAGCAGCGTATGCGGGATTGTAAGGACCCTGTAGACAGGGATTTCTTCATCCACATAGGAGAGAGAAGGCTTAGTGCAGTTGCTCTCATGATAGTAAAGCCGGATTCTGAGGGTGAGAAGGCACCATTTGCAATGCTGAGCACCTATGGACACTTCCCAAAGTCGATCCCATTAGTACACTTGGTTTACTTCCGGATGGGAACTCAATATTGACTCGCGAGGAGTTTATGATTCCAAATTCCATCATACATTGCTTTCCTCAAAGCTCAAAGGAAGGGCCTATGCACCACCTAGGCAGCCCGATATGGCACTTCGTGAGTTCGTTGACGTAGGCCGTAATCAACACGATATCAACTGATTGTGGACACCATGTGCTGCAGTTTTCCAGAATTGTAATAACACCAAGCACTCGCTGACCACAACATTACTATGCATCCCTTTGAGATATGCGCTAGCTGTATATCAGGACTTTGTAATATGTAATAAATACCTGTTTACATTGTTGGGTGGGGGGCTTTGCTTGAAGTTTTGTCAACCCAGACCCTCTTGCGGAGCGCTCGCGAGTCAGCGATCGTGAAACTTTCATCAACAGACCAGAACAGCAATGTAAAGCACAGCATGAAGTGCGGACTTCAACAATTCGGACTCCGATATGGTGTAATGGCTAACATTTAGCACTCTCACCTCGAATGAGAGTTCCTGCTAGGCTCAGGGTTCGATTCCCTGTATCGGAGATATTGCAACTTGCGCATGCAGTCTCTTTTTCTTGCAACTTTGTGTGTCAAGACATGTAATCAACTTTTTTCCTCTGCTCCTCTTTCTGAGATTTCCTGCTTGTAGCTCCAAGCAAGCAGTAACTATTGCGTCTTATTTTTCTGTCTTTTTCCCTTTCTCTCTCTGTTTTTCTTGTAGCATCTGTATTTTCACATGTTCATGATATTATGCAAGTGCTGTTTGACTCAGTGGAGAACTTCCGGAGGATTAGTGATTCTGATTAGTGCCCTCCCCCCCTCCCCCACCCGAGTGCAGTATCTGTTCATGCCAATCTTGCTTCATAAGAAAAATCTTTCCGGCCGAATTTCACAATCCAATTTGCTTTCGAGCATCTACCCATCGGGTATGGTGTAGCGGTAACATCCATGACTCTCATCGCTGTCAAAGACAGGTGATAAATCTCATGAGCCCGGGGTTCGACTCCCCGTATCCGAGGATGATCTTTTTTTGCAATTTTTTCCCCCTGGTACTGTCCCCGAGACTTGACTAGCTAGTATCTTCCGACAGTCTACGCGCAGCATTGCTGCTCTACCAGGATATATTGAGCGGTATATTTAACCATTTACATTGGAAGCGCGTGACCACGAGACCATCTGGCCTGCTGTGGCACAAGAACTTCACTTGATTTACTTCCCAACTTCGTGTGTGTGTGTCCGTGTGTGTGTGTGTGTGTGTGTGTGTGTGCAGCTATGTTAGTGGAAGGCCTGCAAGGGTGTTTACGGGGATCGGAATTTCCGAGGCCGCCGCTGGAGGGGTTACAAATATATGAGTGCGAGCCCGGAAACCGATTCCAGTCACCTTTCCAAAGTGGTACTCTTTGTTGTCGTCACAAGTTTCCCTGTTTAAGAAGTCGATCCAGCCAACCTCAGCTTCTCGCTCCCATCGGACGAATGAACACCAACGAGCAGCACAAACACGAGCTCGCCAAGTCACACAGGACCTGCAGGCTCCAGTCGAGAGATGGGGCAAAACCCCCTCTTCAGGTGCTGATAGGCCGCCTCATACGTCTGACGAGAAGTGCCGGGCGCACAGCACACGACTTTAGAACCCCTGGGTGGTCGCAGAGCTGGATGGATGGAGAGAGGAGGGTCCCCTCTCATCTCGCAGATTTCAATGTAGCTAGCCTGTCGGTCAGCAGCAGGAGGGTTATGATTGTGTTTTCCTTCCTTTCTGTCTTCTGCTTCCCCCCCCCCCCCTTTTTTTTTTTTTTGGTTTCTTTTTGTCTCTTTTTTCTTTCTCCCCCTTCTTCGGGCGGCGTTCATGGCCAAACGGTACCGAGAGATAATGCCGCCAAGACACGACCCCCGGTGCATAACGGCCGGAGTCGACCCCTTCTCCTGCGTCGTAGTGACTACGATGCGGCTATAAAGCAACGTCATGTCGTAGGCAGGCCGAAATTTCTTTCTGTCTCTCTCTATATTAATTCATGGTGCTCGCTTGCCACCACAAGATCCGTATACAGATAGCCAGCGAACGCTCCGAAGCCAAGGAGACATAAAGTGTGCAAGCCGGCAAAAGGCGTGATTATAAACAACGAACGCGCCGACATTCTCTCTCTCTCTCTCTCGGTGGGCTGACACGTGTGACGAGTATGTCGTGTCCTGCAGCAGAAAGATTAGAACTGCAGCACCTATCCGACCAGGGGGTTGACTAGCTTTTTGTGCTCCCATGCAAAGCTCTGCCAGCTCTTCCTGCTGGTGTTATCGTCACTTGTCAGCCACGGGCTTAGCCGCTTTGATGGATACGACCCTGGGGACATCATCTCCTGGCCCCAGCTGCCAAACGGCAGGACGGGAGGGGCCCTTGATGCCAATTTCACTATTTCTTTTAGCAGATCCTCTTGTTGACCCCCAGCAGGGTTGATCTTAACCCAAAAGGAAGCGAGACAAGTACATTGTGTTTGCGCTGTTGCGGCGAGGAGGACAAACCCCCCCTCGCTTCCCCCAGCGATTCCGATAGGCACAAACATCACGCAGGATTCCGAAATCCTCCTCCTCTTTCCTACTGCCGTCTCTATCTATCTATCTCTCTCTTTCTCTTTCTCTCTTTGAAGACCCTTTCCCACCCACCTGCGTCACTTTTTGCTGCCTTCAGATGGTCCGGCTGCGATCTAAACTCCACCTGAGCCGGCAGGGACGCAAGTCATCATTGTCGCATGCGTCGTCTCTCCCGGATCAATGCAACGCTGTTGCTATTCCAGTCTCTCTTGGAGCAAGCGGGTTTCCATCCTCGTCACGCCCAGATCCGATACTGGCCACGCTCCCTGAGGAGCTGCTCGTCAGGGTCACCTCTTTCTGCGACTTCAGCGACATCCTGAGGCTCCGTCGCTCGTGCAGGGCGCTCCGTCTCGCGTTCGGCCAGTCCTCCGTGATCGAGTTGGTATCGTTGCGCCTTGTAAGTCTCTCTTCCGGCCCCCCGGGTGCACCCCATGTCTCCACACACCCACCACCACCCAAACCCAAACCCAAACCCACACCACCCGCCTCCTTTCTCCCTCTCTCTTGTCACTTTCTCCCTTCTCATCCTTCTCAACCCCAGGGCCATCGTGGGCCAGAATTCCTGGGCTCCACTCCCAGTTGTTTCCCGGCATCCTCGCTTCTGCACTGAAATTACTAACTTGCTTGTCATGGCGCTCTTTTTGAAATAAAAAGATGGACCCGCACTCCACCCGCGGCACGCCTAGTCGAGATGTGTTGTTAGGAATGATCAAGACCCAGCTCGACGCCGAGTCGAGGGACGAGGCCTTCAGACGAGACATCTTCCTCTGTCTGGCCGTGACTCTGCCCCCCAGACAGCGATCACGTATCAAGCAGGCTTTCGGCTCCGTGTTGGCTAGGGCACGCGTCAGTGGTTCCGGCAGGGATCCAGGGCGTGGGGGCGACCCGTCCGACTTACACGACCGCTTCGACGACGATGACAACGAAGTTTCTGCCGAGCTGGAGACGAGGTTGGGCGTCGTTTCGACTCTTCTTGTCCTGGGCTGTCAGTCAAGTCCCCAACAATTTTCTTCAAGCCGTATTGTCTCTTCCCCCCCCCCCCCCCCTCTCTCACCTACGTCTCTTTCTCTCAAACAAACACACATACGCGCGCGCACACACACACACACACATACAATCCCCCCACACCTTAACAATTAATTGTTATTAGGTCCCAGGAGATAGGGATGATACCCTTGGCTGACCCACCTGCCAGATTCGGACGTATGTGACCTTGCTATAGGAAGACAACTAATGGCCATCAACCACTGGTCCGCCAAATCAGATATATGGGCCGAGAGGAGGCTGTTGAAGCATAAAGAAATTAGTCTGCAGCTGGCCTTCTCCATGGTGCTTGGTCTATTGAACCCATCAGCTTGGTCAGATATGCTGGCAAGTGGCCCCATCTATCAGACTCTCGCCCAACGCGTCAAGTCAGACTTTAGAGGCGCCGAGCTCACGTCCTCCAGCCAGAGCTTCTGGCTCAGCTGGGAGGGGCTGCACACGAGATCCCTCCAGCTCGCCGCCCTGATCGCCTACATCCTCAGGACGTGCGGTTTCGAGGACGTGCCGCGCTCCGACCTGCTGCCCTTGCTCCGCGGCCCAACGCAGACAGCAGCAGAGACGTCGTCGTCGTCGTCGTCGTCGTCGTCGTCGTCGTGGTGCACGCCCCCAGTGCCTCTGCTCGAGAATTTCAGCGAGGATGGCATCAGGGCGCATACCAGCAGCTCCTGGCAGGACTGGTACGCAGCCCGGACCCGCGACCTCGTCAATGCCATCGAGGACGGTGAGTGGTATGGCTACTACATCTACACGCTCGAAGACACCGACAACATCAGCCCGACAGGCCAGCGCGACCCAGCCATGGAGAACGTCCACTTCAAGCTGGGCGGAGGCCAGTCTTCTTCTCCTCCTCCTCAGCCGCCACCGCCGCCACCACCACCACTGCTGCCGGTGCCCAGCGCCATGTCCCAGCACAGCACCGTGACCACAGCGACATCGTCGTCGTACAACACCGCTCACCCTACCAAGGTGCCGCTCGAGGCCAGGGGTGCCAAGGACGGGATCACGGGCGACTTTGACTTCGTGGGCACCGTAAATACCAACAGCGGGGTCGTGAGCATGCGAAAGAGGTACCGCGGGGCGCACTACTGGGACTACGACGGGGTCATGACGCCGCTCGGGATCGTGGGCGAGTGGGGGCGAGAGGGGCATGGATTTGATGGGTACTTTTGGCTGTGGAAGCGGAGCTGGATGGTGCATGATGCGGTTCCGAGGACTGTTGCGTATTACTCTTGAGGTCATCATTTTTTCTCTCTTTGCTATTTGTCTGGGCATGGGATGTTTGTTGGGATTGGTAGGTTGGGTTGGGTCGGATACTGGTTTGGGACTGGGCATTGGTTGGGTTTTGGAGTTCTTGGGTTGACACACCTTCATTACAGGGAGATAGCACGTGGTTTCTGCTGTCGACAGTCAGACTCTCTGCCTTCCACTCGCAAGATTTTCATACCATCATTAATCTATTATTCGATGGGGTAACGTCGCTGATTCTCATTGAAAGTCGCGTGTTGGGACCCCTTGCAGCTTTTGTTTTCGTCCCCACTCGAGGCATTGATGCATGTGAATGCTCTCGCTATTTTTATTTTCAGACCAAAGGAACAGAGTGGAAAGAGTCCTGCACGCCATTTCGAGCTTCTGCCATTTTCACGCACGAGTAGACCTGGTCAAAAACTTTGCGTTCTCTCGATACATCTTGACAAACACCAGACCGCGAGACCAACTGCCATCATCTCGGGATTGATTAAGAGCAAACAAGTCTGAGTTTCTTCCTCCTGGTTAGTTTCTCGCCACCTTCCCACTTTCTTGAACCTCATCCAGCTTTACCACAACAACCGAACCTGAATTGACAGCTCGTATTCATCAGCGATATCTGCTTCATAGTCACCTCGATTTGTTCCATAGTCATCTTCCAGGGCACTTCAAGAAATCGAGTTCAAGAAGGAGGCATTTTGCTGAAAGTCAACCTTGGAGAAGTCTGACAAAGCTCGCAACATTCAGACTTTACGCCTCGCCTGCGCTCCTCGCTACTTCCCAAGAACACGGACTCGATCTATCCACCTATCTTTCTCTCTTCATCAAGGCCGACGAATCCCTTTGTCATCTACTCGGTCGCGATCTGACTCGACCACCTCGACTTCTCTCTGCCAAGACGAAAGATGACGGAGAAGGCATCCAACCCTGAGGT
Organism: Cryphonectria parasitica EP155; assembly: GCF_011745365.1. Classification (NCBI taxonomy): domain Eukaryota; kingdom Fungi; phylum Ascomycota; class Sordariomycetes; order Diaporthales; family Cryphonectriaceae; genus Cryphonectria; species Cryphonectria parasitica. Next base: position 3,276,162 of record NW_024468909.1, read on the forward strand.
CAGGCTCAGCACGAAGGACCTGACAAACAGAAAAATACAGGCCTTAGAATGGCTGTTTCGCCATCGAAAGGTGATCGGCCCTTCGTACCAGAATGCTTGCCGTCACGTGAAAGAGATCACGACGTGGTACCACGAACCCAGCACCTCGCGTCTCGTTCGTGCAGCAAAGGACATTATCGACTCCATCACTCAATCTACTCGCGCCAGTGAACAGTCAAAGAGGAGTGATACTGCTCTACGCAACCGCGACTTGTTTGAATGCCTATTAGCTATTGCAACGATGTGCCGCGGGGCCAACGGCAAACCTGTTCTGCCTCCCTTGTTTGCTGAACATGGCTCCGGAACATCTGAAAGAACAGGATTTGCCCGGCATGATTTCGACTGGTTCACGAAATGGTATTTAGACGAGTTCAACGCCTTGCTCTACGGCGCACGTCCCAAGAAATACGAATGGATCCCAGCTGTCCCGCTCGCCAAGCAAGAGTCCAAGCAAAACTGCGAGCGATGTTCCAAGCAGGCATCCAAGCCACCTATCAAGCTCAGGATACCTAAAACCTCGAGCAAGACTACAAGCAATATGATAAGCGAGATTCCAAGTGAGTCTCTAGGTACAACGGACAACAACAAGACTGCTGCCAAAGCGCTATTCGGGTTGACTTCAGCAGACAACTTCTCTTCCAAGCCCGCCTCGCCAGCCACAAATCAGCCTCTAGCTTCACTTGACGCACGGAAACGCTCCATTGATGACTACGAGACGCTTCAGCCTGCGTCCAAAGTTCCACGTACGAGCGCTCCCACCTCGCTAACCGCACCCAGTACAACTCGCGACCCGCCAAGCAGCTCCTCGTCATTGCCTCAGTCTGATCGGCGCGCCGTTGATGCAGCACCTCACATGCCATATCCGAACACAGGGACCTCAGAGTTCTCCTCTCTGACCAACCGAATCGCTGAGGCAACGTATGAAGCTGCCAAAGCCAAGAGAGAAGCACAGTCACTTCGCGCAGCCAACGCAGCCTATGGCACAGAACTCGACAAGATGAAAACCGAGATCGAGAAACTCTCCACCGAGAATCAGGCTCTCGCTAACGAGTTGAACAAAAGCAGTGACGAACAACGCAAAAATGAGTTATCTGCTCACAAGGAGCTCTCCAAGGTCATGGTGGAACGTGATCAGGCGCGCAGAGAGGCCAACAAGTGGGCCGAAGCCGCGATCAAAATCGACTCAACGTGCCGATCGGTGCTGTTTGACCTCCAACAACCGGTCGAGGCTGATGAACAGGTCGAGCATGAAAAATAGGTCGAGCATGGTGATCATGAGCAAGTCGAGCACAATCACCAGGAGGATGAAGTCGAACACGACGTGGTATGAGACGTCCGAAAGCGAGCTGTTTGAACCTAGTTGTGGGGAACAGTGGAACCCCAGGCAACGCACGCGGAGAAAACAACGTCCGTATACTTCTGTCACAGACCTGAGAAGATTTTGATAATTACTGATATGTTCGCAGAGAAGACAACGAGGAGAGATGGCAGAGATAGCGGCACCGATGCACGCGAGAATGATGGCTTGGGTCAGACAAGGGGGATCGGACAGTACGTGAAGAATATCGGCTTTCACACGCACTTTTGGAGAGCAATGGCAATGGACGAGGACGTCAAGCTTCATGGGGGCTGGGCAGGTTGGTATGGATAAGGACCACAGACTTAGTTTATTGACCTGGATAGGTATCTTGATAATCAAGGTCCACAGCAATGCATTGAGTCATGCCAGTGAGGCACTATTACATTGGTATGGGTGTCGCATTTTGGCCCCCCCCCCCCTCTTCCCACGGATGCCCCCCTCTCTAGTTGCTCTCATGGGCGGCTAAGAATAACAACGTCAAGAAACCGGGGGGGGTGGATGATCTCTAGAATAGCAAGGGACCGGACCTGACCGAGGCATGGGCCGTAAGAGACCCAAGTTATGGTGAAGTGAGGGCTTTGCCAAACAACCATGTAAGACGTCGCTACCAGATCCTGTATGACACGGTGGTGTTGGTGTTGGTCTTGTTGGGTTACTAAACATGAGTGAGCAGCTAAACGCAGAACAGGTACAGATAAACTAACCCACCTACCTACCATGGTAATGCCGACCAGACTTTTGGCCACTGTCAATGGGGGTCCTCCCGAGAAGTCCAGAAAAGACCAGATGGGACGGCATCCCGTACAACCCCACCCACGGCGTTCCCCTGCAATACCACTGCGAACCCTCGACAGACCATGTTAAATGGGTTGTCCTGTCTGCAGTGGATGGACACAGTTTTTTTTTTCTTCCTTGTTTCTTTCTTTGGGACACACGTCCCGTCAGCTGCAGGCCAGTCTGTCCACTGCAGTATGTGTTTGCCTACTTGTTCTCGATACTGTGGGAACAATGGCTTTTCTTGCTTATTTTCCAGGTAAGTTAGGCGTGGGCACTGGGCTTTCCTACATTCAGTTACTATCAATAACGAGACCACGGTACCGGGACGAACGCCCTCTGCTGCAGTCAACCGGCAGTACGATTTCAATAGATCGGACGAAAATACTACCTGACCGTGCATGCATGTGTGGTGTGTGTTGCAGGGTGTCTTGTAAAAAAGTGCGGATCATGTTTACTAGAATAGCCTTGCCAGGCTTTGAAAAGTACTACAGTTGGGGGGGGGGGGAGGAGAGGTAGGTGGTCTTGACAGGTCTACAGCACAATCCTCAAAGGTAGACAATGTATGTTGTAAATGATCTAAAAATACCACGAGGTAGGGCAACGAGGGGTAGCCCGAAGTCCGCCTTCCCACTTTGTTCGGTAAAATCCCCCAAGATTCCAGCAGGGCAAGACCCACAGCAAAAAAAAGGATGCTTAAAGGAAGAGGTGGGCCGCAAGGGTTGACGTCGAGGCCTGGGGGTTACTGTATGGGCCCTCGGCTGTCGCGGCGGCCGCGATGCAACCAAGACTTGTTTTGTTGAAACGAGGGTAATCAAGATAGGGCTGTGAAATTGGAGAACCCTACCATAGTATAAGAAAGAATGGGCTCGGAGGGTATCTTCTAGACTTGAGGCAGTCCTGTGTACATGGAACGAGACGTGTACGGTGATACATAAAATGGTGACGAGAAGGAAGACCAGGCCAGGTGGCATTCTTCAAAGTGCTGGAGGTTCGAAGTATGGGGGCTGATCTTTGATGCCATGCAAGTGAGTAAGCCACTGCAACAATGCACGTACTTGGGCACGTTTTCTTGGTGCTTATGGTTGGCCTATTGTTGCACCATGAAGCAGCACAGTGATGGGTCACATGCTGTGATACCCCCCCAAATAATACCTTTGCTCTTCCTTTTCATCCTTTTCCCCAAATCTTGTGCCATCGAAGAAGATTCCATTGCAGGGCCTCATCTCACCGTTACTTGACTTCTTTCTCTTCTCTTTTTCCAGAGCCCGCGGGACAACCGACCTGCCAACATCATCATCTCACCTCAGCTGAAAATATGTGGGACACCCTATAATGACTTTCGAGTTAAGGCCCCTTGGAGGTTGTAGGTGCTTCCTTGGCCAGTGGCAGACGGGGCGTAACGGAAGACTTGGACAAACGAGGCTAGCACACACAGCCAGGCCCCATCTCCGCTAGCACGGTACTAAGGTACCGCTAACCTGGACTACTTTGGTGCACTTTCTCAATCCCACCGCCTTGGTCGCATCCCGCTTTATTCGGGAATCTTCATCAACTGCGTTCCCACCTTGTTTGCATCTTGTCACCTGGGGTCCTTCCATTCCCCTCACTGCAACCCTTTGGTACACACAAGGTGACACTCGCTACTCTGCTCTGCCTCTCTGCCTTTTTTCTTCTTCATTTCTTCTTTCTCTTGCTCGTCTTTCCCCCTCCCTCCTCAACCTCCTCCTTCGAGACGATCATCAGTTGCTTGTTGTGTAGCATTATGGCCGCAGCCCTTTAAGACAAGAAGGGCATTTTCTCAGCCGCGACCCTTAGCATTCATTGCGCCCTCTTCTTCAAAGGCCTACCATCGGGACCACCATTTCCTCCACTGCGGCTGAGCAGGCATCACGTATCATATGCCAATTAGCGAACCACCCCGCCTCAATCCGGCCCCCCCCTCCCTCCCCGACAGAACCAGGAACCTCAACCAAAAGCTCCTTTCTCAGGGAAGAAGGGCAGAATCTCGCTATCCTCTTATAGAATTCTCATTCCAAAGACATTTCTTTGCTTCTTGACGTCTTGCAACTTCAATCATGTCAGTACATGCCATCCATTTACGTCCCTTGTCCTGGCAAGCATAGTATCTGCACAGTTCTCCCCGGCTCCGAAGTCAGTGCTCGTCACTGTCCATTCGCCCACTCCTCCTTTTCCACTACCACTACCAACCCCTCCCCACTACTGGGCCTGATCAAGAGACGAGCGCATAGCGAGGCTGGCCAGCTGACGCCTTTCTTGTTTGAAAATGTCTTCTAGCATGTTGCGGAAAAAAGAGGTCTTCACCATCATCACGCCCATCCCGGGCTTCATCCCCCGCCAGCTGGCGATCGATATCCTCCACAGCCATTCCGAGGTCATCGCGGTGAATCCTCTGGTTCTGGACCACAAGCCCATCAAGGCGCCTCGGAATGCCGCCGCGGACGAGTACTACTCGACATGGTACGAGATCTCGCAAAAGATCCAGTTCGTCCCTGGGATAGGGAAGATTGGGTCGGGCAAGATCAGCTTCAACGGCTGCTTCCATGACATGCCCTGGGGCCTGCAGACGCACATCTATGCACCCATGAACGTGGACCTGAAGAACCGCTACCGCATCGCCGGCAACCAACCCGGCATCGAGCCTCCCGAACCCCAGGAGCTTGGGTTGGGCGGCGCCCCCAGCGACGGGCTGTACCTCAAGGACGACGTCGAGATCAAGTGCAACGTCGCCATGGTCAGCTTCGTCAAGAGCCAGCTCAAGACAGCCTCCAAGGAGATGGTCGACCGCATCATCAGGAAGGCCGAGCTCCTGGACCGCGGCGACCTGCACGCCATGATCGAGAACGGCAAGCTGCGCACCATCAACCCCAACGACAGGACCAACACCATCACCTCGAGCGGCTCCATGTCGCCTCCCCCGCAGCACTCACCGACTTTCAAGGACCGCACCGGCACCATCTCTCCCGAGCCTAGGCCCTACCAGGTCCCCCGCCCGTCATCCTACCAGCAGTTTGCCGGCAACAGGCATCCACAAGCCGACCAGAATGCTCAGAGCCCTCACTGGTCCGCCCCCTACGGCGGCATCCACCAGGCGCCCTCGCAGCGCCAGAAGGCCCCTGCTCCCCTGGTGGCGCACGCCGAACTGCCCGCTGCAACCCCGACACCGCCCGCCGCCGCCGTGGAGATGCCCGGCGACTTCTGCTACCCGCCGCAGGCTTCACCAGGCTTCGCACCTCCGCAGCCGTCACCCACCTACACCTCAGACCGCGAGTCCAATTTTTCTTTGCAGTCGTCGCGGGCATCACCGCAGCCGCTGCAGCACGCGAGGTGGTCCCAGGGCTCTGAGACGTCGGGAGGCAGCAGCGCCATGTACTCGCCGGGCCTGCCACCCGAGCACCTGCCCACCCACGACGAGGCGCCCGAGCAGGAGCACGCCTTCAACAATATCTATAGCAAGAACCAAAACAACAATGCAAAAAACAACGATGGCGAGGCGCCGCCACCGAACTGGGATGCCGTCGCCGCACGCCGCGCACAGTATGTGACGAGCACGCCGCCGCCGTCGTCGAGGTCGTATGCGTACAACCCAGCCGACTACGCAAACGTGAGAAGAGGCTCGCCGATGGGGACGGCGACTTATGGCCAGAACCAGTGAAGCAACAAGGGCTGATGGAGGAAGATGTGAATGAGTTGACGTTGTTTTTGCCCCTCTCCCTTCGGTGTCAGAACTTGGAGAGAAACCAGGCGACATGACAATGACTGGCGTGTGTGTGTGTGTGTGTGTGTATGGAGCGCCAGTCTCTCGTTTGGTGTTCTGGCGTTTCGGGAACTCATGAAGGATCTGTGATTATGATATATGGGGTCAGGCTGCTGGAAGAACGATGGGAGTTGGCTCTCTGAAACTTGATATCCAAATACTTCTCTCGGCGTTCTTTCAAACATCCAAGACTTGCTTTTTTCTTTCTTCTTTCCCCCGTCAATGGCGTCAATTGGAAAGAGCCTGGAACTTGGCGACGGCAGTGGCAACGCGATGACCAGTTAGTTGGTGGCTGGACAATATTATGATTCTATGTCTATATTCTACGAATTCAACCAGAAACTTTGGACTTATGAAGGCGGCCCTCTTGACGATGTGTGTGTAGCGCCAAGTATGTGGGTTCACAAGGTCGATCTTCAACCAGACTCGTTAGAGGGACGAGAGGCCATCCAGTCTCTGTACCAAAGTAGATACTTTACAGCTCACACAGACATTGTCGCCCTAGTTAGTGTTGTCGGTGCCTATCACGGTTTTCAGATGCATCCGCAAACTCAGGCTCAACAAATGACTTGGTGAGATTGTCGACCGCTCTTGGAGGAGGATGTCGCAGCACTTCTCGTTCGCCAGCCAGCCAGCCGCTGCTCCACAAAGATGCATATGCAACCCACACACATCCTTCTAACCCAGGCCTTCTATTAACGTGCAGTTTCTCTCAAACTTCCCGTCGTCCTATGCACGGCACGCGCGAGCGGTGTGGTTTATTACCCCCCCCCCCCTCTCCTTCCCCAAATAGGGAGGATGGCTTGCGCTGGGTGTGTGTGCCTTCACGTGGCCCTGTCAACATACAATATTTGGTCTCTGATCGTACGGAGAGGTGGAGAGGAGAGAGAGAGGCCCGGGGGAGGGGGTGCTCCGCTTGTTTTGGGTTGTCATTCATGATCAGAGCGCCGTCTTTTTATTTTACTTCTTCTTATTTTTCTTCTTCTTTTCTTTTTTCTTTTTAAAAAAAAAACAGTCGAACGATGGACGCTGGGGATATCGCCGAGACAATGGCTACTTAATCTAAGCCAAGTAGTCGGGCGGCAGACGTTTCTCGGAGAATTCACAGCAGCACAAGGCATCCACTCTTATGTAGAGACAGGGATTCTTTATTTACCATGTTTGTCTCGATTGCAGGGGGCAGGGGAAGTGATAGGAACCGGTCGTGATGCTCAGCAGTATGCTGCCAGAGTCAATGGAGCACTTGATAGCAGAACCGAGGGAACAACTCCCCCCCCCCTTTTCCAAATCAAGCCAGGAACAAAATGAACAAAGACAAGCTCCCAAGAAGGAAAAGACAGCAGTGAGTTCTATATGCTACTTGTGAATATGTATAAGAGAGCCCAATAGTCTTTCTCAAACTGGCTTTATTCCCTCCCCATCCAGAGGTCGTACAGTATGCCGAGCATCAATGGTCAAAAGGCCAGTGCTGAAAAGCAGACAATGGGCCCACTTGATCTCGACCCCTACTAGTCACTCATGTGCAGATAGAATGATTAAATTGAATATAAGGCCTCCCAATCCTTGTTTGGTTTGAGATTTCACTTGAGCATTTTGTACGAATACCGTTTGGCTGGTAACTGAGAGCAAGCTACCCCCCGGCCTCCCTTCTTGGTCCCAATCCGGTAACTAACACGAGTTAGGCCCCACTTGGGGCAGGTCGACATATGTAAAGGTGTACACGAATTATATCTCTCTTTTGCTTGCGCTTCCTTATTTATTTATATGTTTCGGATTGCATTTCTCAGTGGACAATAGCTCTCGTCTTCCTCTCCTCTCCGTTGTATTCTTTCCTCCTGTCTTATTGATGCTGTTTGGGGGGTGAGCACCTCCACATGCTGACTTCGAGGGGGGGGAGCGGAGCGGAGAGATCCCGGTTTCCCCCTTGGTCACCCATACATAGGTCTTTTATAACAGACCTTGTCGATAAGTTGTAGACTACACGAAAGAGAGAACAATAGAATTAGCCAGTTACCTAGTCAGTCATGTGGACTAGTAACTATTGAAATCTAATGTACGGTAGCCATGGAGGCAGTGCAAGGCAGATCTGGGGCGGTAGTATGGCTTGCAAAATGAATGGTGCCCAGTGCTTGGGCTGGTGGTCATCCTTCGGCGTCGTTATCTTGGGGAAGCCTCAAGTGCATGATGCTCTAGCCCTGGGCAAGGCGTTGTTATTGAACAACAGCTCATGGACAGTCCGCTAGAGCCACCTCAAGAGGATGACGGTCTGATTTGTCTTTGAGCTTGCTTAAGCCCCCGTCTGATAGTATCAAGGAGATTGGGAGGAGCTTCAGTGGTGTAGCAAAAGTCCAACGTTCATGCTCGTACATGATGAGTTTGTACTTCGGAATAGAAGGCGGGAAAGTACTTGGTGGGACAAACCAGATGCCAGGTGGGCCCATTTTTTATAGGGCCCTTGATATTCCATTCCAGAGTCTCAGAGATTTCGGTAGAATTCTGAATCAGTTCGGTGCCACAGGACACTGGCAGACTGGGTGTCATGATCGGGATTTTCATGGCAATTACTGAGCGTAGGATAACCGTGGGCTGTTGGCAATGACGACCGATGACGTTACTTCCCCTCCTCACCTCGTACCTTCCTCAACCGTTTTGCATGGTGCCGATCAGTTAACTCGACTGCGTCTTATGATGGACTCATCAAACTGGCCAGTCACTTGAACCAAGTACAGCAATCAACTGCGACATCCAGCAGAAAGACAAGACAGACATAATTCCTGTCGCCATCAGTTCTCTCCACACTACTGGCGACCGGCAAAACTTTCTCCATTCCCAATGGCGCTCAACCTCACCGGCGGCTGCACCTGCCAAGGTCTGCAGTATACCCTCAAGCTGGACTCCGCCAACTCTGCCAGGACTTCACTGTGCCACTGTTCGAGTTGTAAGAAGGCATTTGGAACTAACTATGGGCTGACCACCAAGGCGAGCAATCCTCACCACCCCTTTCTAGACACCTGCTGGTAAACCCCGCCCTGACTCGGCAACCACCCCACCCCCAGGTCCCAATTGAGAGTTTTAGTTATTCCAGAGGCGAGCCGAAGCTCTTCAGACAGAGCAACGGCGTCATTAGGGAGTTTTGCTCCAACTGTGGCTCCTTAACCTGCGAGTACGGTGTAAGTAGTAGTAGTCGTTGTCGTGCAAGAAGGAACACTGCGGCCTCCCCCCCCCCTCTCCCCTTCTGGCTCCGGGACGTGCTTGCTCACACGGCCCTTCTTCCTCCATTAGGAACAAGCTGCCGACAAGTTCAGATACGTCACCTACGGCACGCTGGATGACCCCGAAAAGTTACCCCCCAAGGGCGAGTTCTTTTGCAAGGACAGGGCCAGCTGGATGCCTGAGGTTCCTGGTATGTACTGTGCGCGCTGGCGCAGCCTGCCCTCGCCGTTCACTGAATGTCTCATGAAACGAATGAGCCAGCTGAGTTGCTGCCTAGGACTCTTTCACAAACAGCAGATCAAGGAGTGATGTGGGGAATCGGTTGGGGTCCTAGCTGGTCTTGGAGTTGATGGGAGGGGGGTGTGGGAGTGTTCCTTCGGCGGACGGCACGAGCGCGCTTGTACACCGCATGGGCTGTGCTGTCGTGGCTACGTGCGTACGCAGAAGAGACGTATCGGTGACTCCTTAGTGCTACTTCAAGAGATAAAAGGGAAAAAAAGGAGGAAAAGAGGGCAGCATGGCCTCGGACATTTGGCCTGTATACTGTCTTTCTCTAGCGGGGCCATGTCGTGCGAGTGTGTCCGTCCGCTGGTTGGGAGGCGACCAATTCTGGGCTGGAGGTGTCACAGTGCGAAGTATGTAACAACAAATCTCGACAACAACTTTTATCATTCCCTCACTCTGCTTCTATCGTCAATTTTGGACGATATGTACAGTCTCATGTGTCTCTTTTGTCGACCTTCGAGTCAAGGCATTTCGACGACAACTTTCTCACCAGGAGGGAAGGAAGGAGAAAAAAGCTGGAAACAAAGAATAACTAACTTCGTGGTCCACTGGACAACACGACACACATGCGCCAAGATGCTACGACGACTAGAAACCCATTGCACGACCGTGTGTAGTGGTGGGTTGTTGCCTTACAGCCTCACCTTCGCCCCCCAGCTACAGGCCACCAACCCTCTCCATCCATGCTCATATTGAAAACCCAGTTTGAGCCAAAGCAGGTGCCCTGCCTCGACCTCAGCCGCATGAGATACCTCTACATGGTGGGAAGGTATAGAAGACAGCAGGAATAGATTCCTCTTTTTTTTTCCCCTTACTTCTCGCCAGCCTTCCTGCAACAAGATAACACCCGCCATGGGGGTCATTGGGCCCATTAATCGACCAGATAGGGGTATTACCCCGTCCAAGCACTCATAAGTGGCCAGTCTCAAGAGGCCACGACGACGACCACCATCATCATCACCATCACCACCACGACGCACACCGCCTGAGGCGGTAAACGCGCAAACCTCCATAAATGACATGTTTTAGATCAAACTAGTGTCGCAACCCTCTCAGAGAAAACACTGCTGCTATAGAAAGAGGGAGGGAGGGGTTGAGGTATAGTTACCAAGCTCTCATATAGCCCTCCTTAGCCCTCCCGCCGAGGATGACATGGTTTTCTCGGTCTGCAATGATAGAGAAGTTAGAAAAAAATGTGTTACAATGGCAAGTACAGTAGACAATTTTTCATTGGGCTCTAATGCAGTGTGTACTATAGTACTTCTTGTCCAGGTCATACTTTTTTTCTCTGTCTTTCGGGGTTCTTTTTGGGGGGGCGAGGGGGGCGGGCGGTCGTCGACAATCAGGCCCGAAGTCAGATGCAACCACTATAACAATAAAATTTTGGAGAGATACTGCAGTCATATTCTCGGGGCGTCGGACAGAGCATGGCGGTCTACTTGTTGAAGCCCAAAAGAGCCCCCAAAGAAAGACAAGCCGCTGGCACAAGGTTGGGTTGACTTCCGGGTCAGCATGTTGCTATTTTGGCCGACTGCTCGGTCGATCCCATTATGATCATTTCCGCATCAGGCCTCACTAAGGACAGGACGTCCTCGCGATCAACCTTCGCCATGGAAAACTCGATGCAATGTGACCAACTTCTCGACGTGTGGCCAAGACCCTTAGAAGGGTGGAAGGGGGTGTACTGAACAACAATGTACGCCTCACAGTTCGGTCCGTTGTCAATGAATCACATAGAAGACCCAACCTGGACCGCAACGTCCCTCAACACACAGACAAACTTCAAATACTCGAAATGTTGTGTCGGCCAGTCTACCGACCTGACCTACAGGTCAGGTGATCTGATGTCGTAGCACATACCACAGCTTGTATCAACGTGACACGAGATTGAACAACTAGCGAGACAGACTTTCCAAGCCTCGTGGCTGTATGGAACGTGCTGCCGGGTGGACCGTTGGGCGGGCGGGGGTTGCAGTGCTCATCAAGATCACACGCAAGAAAACGGCTCTGCGTGTGACCCTGGCGATATGTACTGCCGCCCCCCCCCCCTCCCCAACCCTCCTCTTCAGCTTTCAGCCCCATGGTAGGTTTCCGTGGCTTGAGTCGAAATGAGGCCCAACGTCTGAGGAAGAAAAGAAAAAGAAAAGAGAAAAAGCTGTCTCGAGGTTTTCATTTGGGTCTCACCGACCCGGGCCGGTGTGTCTGTAGCCTCCTCGTGACTGAAGCAGTTTCAATATGGTTGCGCCACGATGTATGTACGCACCTAAGGTACTTTTTGGGGGGGGGGGGGCGTATGCGGTTTTGGCGGGACTCTCGGCATGTGACAGCAATCGAGCTGAGAAAAATCGGAAGAGAGAAGATCGTCTCGAGGTTAGGCGAGAAATGGCCCAGTACAAGCATCTAATTAACATTCTCGGTGAGTGCGACGACGAGATCTCGATGCTTCCATGGGATTGCATGATGCAGTAATCAATAAAAAGCGGACGACAGGAGGGACGATAAAACACAAATGCGCTCGCCCAAGATGGTCCTCATCCGGTCAACAGGGAGCCGTTTAAGCAAGTGATAGACTCAACGCGACATTGTATGCATGGGCTGTAGGTTGCGCACTGGTTGCACCCAACAAAACACCAGATCGAGGCCGACAAAACAAACCACGTCATATTATTTGGAGAACGCTGGCGCTGCTTCGGATGTCTAGCCTGGATACAGCGCAGACAGGACGCCGGATCGTGCGGAGGGATTATTGTATGTACAGCAGCTCAGCAAAAGAAGGTGGCAGTGCATAGCAGGCCGGCTATATGTGGACACTTCTCGCCCAGCTAAGTATGTGGGGCGGCTTCTGGAAGCAAATGCAGCCCTCCAATGGCGTGCATCGACACCCCGCGGGGGGGGGGGGGTGTGGCTAACACGGCCTTCGGCTGCAGGGCATGTAGTATACACAATTCCTGGGGCTCATCGGTCGCAGAAGCCAGGCGATGTGATGCAAGCCAACTCAGACTTGTCTCTATTGAAGGCCCGAAAGTTTCGAGTTGACAGGTCGTATCCAGTTGGCGGTGGCCCCACCAAGCCCAGAATCGAGCTGTTTAAACGGTCCTCAAAAAAAAAAAAAAAAAAAAAAAAAGGAAGGAAGGAAGCAAGAAAAAAGGCCACACAAAGATGTGTTGATGTGCTTGCACATGTGTGATGTGAAAAACGAGGTGCCGGCGACAAGGTTCGACAGAATGTTGCGAGCGTAGTGAGTCGGTGATGTTGCGGCGAAGAAAGCTGTCTCTAAGCCAATAGAGGGAGGGGGGAGGGACCAAAGAAAATTCAAAGAAGCACGGAGAATCACATAGGATGGCCTCAAATCCCCTCCGGCAAGACTTGGAACGTTTGAGGTTGAGGCTCTGCTGCTGCGATCCTGGGTGAGTCACTGCACGCCCAGTCAAAGAAGCGCCCCCATAGACGGGCAAAATACAGCGCTGAGATGACAAAAGGGCGCATGTGGTACAGTACCACAATAGCAGCTTGGCTGCACCAATGAGCAGGCCTCTGCAGATACCGCTGCCCTGGTCTTTGGCCCCAAGATAGTATGCCACCGAAGACTCCAAGGAGCCGTACCGCGCGCGTGCATATGAGTATCGAGAGAAGTATAGCCGTAGCAGAGCGCATATCGACAAGTGTCATGCCAACTGGGCCTGTCCAGCTGAAGTGGCTTGACGCCAATAGGCGCCTTCATTGGAGAAAGAAAAAAAGAAGGAAAAAAGGAAAAAAGAAAAGAAGAAGAAAAAACCCCCCCCCGGAGGCCAGTGAAAAGGCGGACAACAGTCTAGCAGGTCGCTTCTGTATCTGTACTTCAATGGACCCCGACAAGATATGCATGAGGGGGGGGGGGGGGGGGAAATCAGGTGAATTGTTCATTTGGGGTTGGTGGGTGGCCTCCTGCCAGACACATTGAGAGCCAACGGAATCAGCACACACGCGCAAGGCTGAGGGTTATCAGCACAGCACTTGCACTTTGAACCACACCATTCCGCAACGGGGGCCATCGCACCTCCCATGCTTTTAGCGTGTATCTCATCTGGTGCGCTCAAGAGACAAATGGATAAATGCTGATCAATTGCCTCGTGGTTGCCTTCTTTTTTGGCTTTTGCACTTTGGGCGAACCATTTGCGAACCACGAGCAACTTACAGTGACAAAATACTCTGCTGAACAGAGCAACTTTTCCCGGCTCAGCCCTGCTACGTGTCCCGAGTACCAGCTATTTCTCTGCTGTAACGAGGTACACGCTCGGAGAAGGCGATGGATGCACGTAGAATACGAAACGATCATCTCGCGTTCCCTGTGACGTTGCCCAAGCAAAACACCACGCACCAGATCTCTGAGAAACGAGAAACCCGGTGACGCGATCAGCCAGCCCGCACACCAGAAAGTCAAACGCTTTTCCCACCACTGTTGGTCTTGGACTCGAGGTGAGCAGCTGTGTGACCGCCCGAGTCGAGGCATGATCTTTTCGGAAAACACTTCCCAATGTAGAGGTACGAGTTCTGGCGTTCAAGTCTTCCCCCATTCCCTGCTTGGCCCCTTCTTTCTCCAGAGAGGTCTTTGGTGGCCTCGTTCTCAGAAAGCAGGAGGACAATGAGTTGTTGTCTGCTTTGCAAGATACCGGACGAACCAGGCAAGGAGAGTTGGCCTGACCACGCCCGGGCAACGGTGCTGGCAGTTGGTTCACACCACCCGCTCTTTGGTCCGAGGAGCCTAACAGTAAGCGAGTGGCCGCGTTGTTTAGGCCCAAACAAGCCACGTCTCTATGGTCAGCGCTGGCCTGTGGCCAGGTCCAGATTGAGAGGGGGGAAAGAGGAGAAGAGAAAGAAAAGAAAAAGTGACATGCGTCGCATGTACTTTGACCCCTCGGGTAGCGCATGACGCGTAGCTGATAGATTCTGGGGTACGTCCCACACTTGATATTCACCCCCATCCATGTACTGGCACCTCCAATGTGCCGTACCTTGGCCAGGTCTCATGCCTCTCCACTCGCCTCACTTTTGAGGCTCGCAAAGTGTAAAACCTTGTTTGTGTTTCGTACACTTTGCCCTGCGATCCTGGGCAGGTCAGGTGGATAATATATAGGCTCCCTCCATCGCCTTGTGCCCGATTATAGTTATCCCCTCTGCCTTCCACCTCATCATCTGTTGCCTTCTCTGTCATAAGCATTGACACTTCTTACCCCTCCACGGCATCATATTGTTCCCATGGCCATGAATCCCCGGTTCGCTACCACATTCCCAGGAGGTGGTCATCCTCCGCAGGTGATGCCTCAGCAGTCCTTCCCATACTCGGGTCGAGATCAGCAGCAGCGAGGCGACTCGCGACAGCCACCCAACCCTCCACACCCGCGGCCAGACATCATCCCTGACGAACTCCTCCGAACAGAGCGAGTCGACCTCAGAAACGAGACTCTCACAGAGGACGACTACTTCAACCTTCTCTCACAGTATTACCCCGTCCGCATTGAGAAGGTCGAGCCGAGAGAGAAGCTCGATGTCAATGGCAACAAGATCAAGCCGACCTGGGCTAACTGCACACGCTACCCCCTGCCTAAACATGATTTCGCCACAGTCCTCAACCAGGTTCGGCTTCTGAATCTCCAGGATAGGGATCCCAAGAAGGGGAGGTGGCCAACTATCCTGAAGAAGCAATCGTCGCTCGGTCCCAACGCCCAGAGACAGATTGCAAAAGCACACCAAGACCTTTCGTCAGAGATTCGCGATAATCGTTTCCACATCGTGCTCGATCAGATCGACTGGACAGAGAAGTCCTTCGAATCTAAAGACGGCAAAGCTAAGCGGCGGAGCTCGAATACGAGGCATGGCTCGCATGGTAAGGCGAGGACAAAGGAACGTACTTCCATCCTTGCGTACTTCAAGTCATGCCCACGTCCGGAACATGTTCCCAGCGAGCTGTATCTTCAGTTACAGCGGGAAGAAGTCGAGAGGCAGGCTCGCAGAGTACAACAGCACCCCTATGCGCAACGTGCTCCGGGACAACAGGCCTACCCCCCTCAGCAGGCCCAGCAAGGCTTGTTCCACGGCGTCCAGCCAAACAGAGGGCCACAAGAACCTCCGCAGCAGCAGCCGCATCAGCAGCAGCAGCAGCAGCAGCGACAGCAGCAGCAGCGACAGCAGCAACAGCAACAGCAGCAACAGCAACAGAAGTCGCAAGTGAATGTGCCACACCCACAGCAACAGCAACATCATCCTCAAAATGCTGCCGGGGTCCTTCCCAATCGTCCTCAACCACAAGGAGGACCACCTGTAGGACCGGCGATGCATCCTCCAGGAGCATTCGGACACATACAATCAAATCAAGGACCGCCAAGGTCTCAGCCAGTAGTATTGCAGCCTAACCAGGCACGGCCCGTTCAACAAGGAGCATTCCAACATAGACAGCCAAATCAAGGACCACCTATGCCTCCAGCAGGAGCTCCTGGACAGGTGCCACCAACCCAAGGACGACCGATGCCGCCTCCAGGAGCTATGGGGCAGATGCCACCGAACCAGGGACAGCAAGGGCGCGTTCCAGACAGCCACCGGACTAGCCCTTCACCGCACGGCCCCAGCCGGCCCAACGCTCAAATTATCATCGAGCACGACAACCGCGGCAGGCGTAGGCGCGGCAGCTCCACGGCCTCGTCCTCCGGCTCCAGCAGGGCGCGCTCAACCTTTTACTCCGACAGCGAGAGCAGCTTCACGGTGCCCTCGTCAGTCGACACAGGCTCACCGCCCATGGCGTATAGCGGACCCGTCTATCCCAAGAAGCCGCAGGGTCCCGGTCCGAACTCCGCCGCCGCTGTGCCCCTTGCTTTCCCTAAATCATTCCAGCCGCCGCGCATCTCTACACGGGAGCACAGCCGGGATAACATTCGCAAGCCGAAGACGTACATCATCACTGGTGACAATAACCCGGTCAGAGTGCCCCAGCAGGGGCCTCCCCATGCGCATTCGTCCCGGCCGGAGGATGTGGTGCACATGCGCGACGAGGTCATGTTCCAAGCCGGCGTCAGCACTGGTCGCGCCCGCCAGCGGGAGGAAGATCGATTCCAGAGGCAGCAGGACGACCATGCAGCCAGGAGACACGCGCCCGCCCGGTCGCCTTCAAGACATCGGTTTAAGCCGCGCAGTACGCCACGGACAGAGGTTCACAATGAACGCGACCATGGTTTCCGACACGTCGGAACGAGTGCGATCAACCGGCAGCGCTCGCGCGAGCAGACTATGATTGACGACTTCGACACCATGCATCTTGGTGGTGATGGTGGTGGCCGCCGTGGAAGGGCCTTTTCACGACATGACGATCGTGATGATGTGAATTTTTACCGCGCAAAGCAGCAACATGAAAATCATCTTGCTCGGCGGGCTCGCGACGAGCAGGAGGATATTATGCGGCAACAAGAAAGAATGAGGTTGCGCGATGAGCTCACTTCTCCGAGAAACCCTTTCATGCGCAACACGCTGAGATCGCGATTTACGTTCGGGGGAGACCCTGCTTTCGATTATTAGCAGTCCTTTTCCTCTCTTTTTCTTTCTTTGTTTCTCCTCTTGTTTGATTCTTTCTCTCTGTGTCCCCTTTGTTCTCCACTGAGGGTCGACGATGGGCATGTTTCCTGATGCTTTTTTTTTGTGTGTTTTTTTGGGAAAGGTCGCATGGAATAATGGCTTCAAAAAAGGCAGTGAGAGCCTTATGATTCCTTGGGTTCTTGATATGCTCATAATTATTTCTGAATAAATGAGTTGACATTCCAACTTGGTTGAGCAAAAATTGACACATCCTGCTGTTGGAGACTGCAGGTAGTAAGGGATTCCAAACGACTGAAACACTGTCTCGGTGTGACCTGTCCTCTATGTCCCTGTTGTATATGGAAAAGCCTTCAGGCAGAGTCGCAAATTCGGCTGCGATCGAGTATCCCGTCAGGCGGCGATGATGCAGGTCTGCTTCCAAGCGGCATGTCTGTCCAATGTCAGCTGCTGGTCATGCTAGTCTGGGGCCCTTTTGCCGAGTAGCAGAAGCTCGCTGGAGACCAGTCAAAGCAGAGTAAGCCCATGACGTTGACGAATGGCAATAAAGAAACCTCTGCGGGGGGAATCGGTATTGGTGTGCAGTCGCTCCGCAATGCCTTCAAGTTCCCAGTGATCCGCGACTGGTGCCATACGTCGTCGACACTGTACACCAAAACAGACTATTGTCTCTCTTCTGGTGAGCGCCGTCGGGATCTCTACTAATGCTTCGCATGTGATGGTCGAGTGCTGGCGTCTTGCTTGCTCGCGGCAGATTGACGCTCGTTCAAAGCCCAGCTCCTAATTGCCTCAGGGACCGATCAGGTTCGTGATTGCATCGCTGGTGCGTGGGCAAATCGCTGTGCTGGACGACGAACGTCCCTGAGCCCTGCACAATCTCTTGCAGCAGGAAGCGCAGCGGACAGTCGCGCAGCTTGGAAACACGCGGTTTGTTGATGCGACAGCCCATGTTTGCCTTCTCCCGCCTCCGCTGCTCGTCCATCAGGTTGGGCTTGCCAGCCAGAACACAGGTGACGACGAGCTTCACCCTCGCCCCAGTGAGCTTGGACCGCATGATCTTCACCGAGTAGCCGTGGGCCTGGGTCCACCGGTTGAGCTCCTGCTTGAGGCGAGTTGTATCAGCACGCTCATTTTTGGAGGGCCTGTAGGGTCCGCCATTGCTGAATATATGACCCTCTGGTGGCGGTCGTCCCGTACCAGCCTCGGCTTCTTCCTCCTCGAGGTTGTTGAGCAGCACGTCTTCTTCCCCTTCTGCTGCTCCGACCTGCAGGCGCGACCGAAGGCTCTCATTTTCGCTCCTCAGAGCTTTGTTCTCCTTGGTGGCCTGCTCGAGGGCATCGCGGAGGTTGTTGAGCTCCTTCTGAAACTGTTCAGTCAGGGCCAGTGCGATGTCTGCTTTGGCCTGGGCTACGGCCATCTGGACAGCAACATCGCTGGAGGCTGCCATAGTCGAGGGCCTTCGAGGGTTTTGATGGGACCTCCTCAGGGGTTGCGAGCTCGGGAAGACCACAGTATACAGCCGAAGAAGGTACCGGAATTGCCCGAGAATAAGAGCGCACATCTGACTCGAGAAGTGGTGCTTCAGCGAGAGACATCCGAGGGCCTACAATGTCAGGCCACATATTTGCAGGTCATGCGGGAATTGTAGGGATGCCTACATCGAGTCTCTGTGGCATGAAGTCATCCTGCGAGCCGAGGGCGTTTGGGTGTTTGTTGGTTGGTTAAGGTGGACAAGTCCCGAATCTGTCGAACGAGACGCGCCAGACTCTGGGCTCGTGGAGCTTGACCCGCAAGCAGGTGCAGGGGTCGGGTCGAGGGGCGCAGGGGTGCAAGGGTTGCTCTGAGCCCCTCCAAGACCGGAGAGACCCCTCCAAAACCTTGAAGCTCTGCTGCTGCGTCACTGCCTAGGCTATACTAGTATACCCTCTTCTCCTTCTGGATCTTCTACAAAACCTCTCTCTCTCTCCTCTCCCCACCACAGTATACTCTATCATCCTGTGTCCCGCCGTCCCAGCTTGATATCCTAGCTTCAGATCCCTTATCCATTAGCTACATAAACAGACTGCCCAACATGGCTCGCAAATTCTTCGTGGGAGGAAACTGGAAGATGTACGCCCCCGCCCTGCTCGCTCGTGAAAACCCCTCAAGAGCTTCTTGAAGCATACTTCCGAAGAAGAAGGACTGCCAAGCTAACTATATGTCTTCGTCTACTATAGGAACGGGACGACCTCGTCCGTTAAGGACCTCGTCAAGACCCTGAACGAAGCCAAGATTGACCCCAATGTTGGTATGTCTCGAACTCTTTCCACGCATGGCGTGATCTGAACAATGTCTGTATTGGGGCCTCTGCTTTCGAGGGAGGCAGGCAAGACAGGAGTGATAAACTCCAGGCTGACCCAAGTGTTCTCTTCATCCTTCACTAGAGGTCGTCGTCGCCCCACCAGCTCTCTACCTCCTCCTCGTCCGCGAGCAACTGCGCAAGGAAATCGAGGTGGCCTCGCAGAACGTGTTTGACAAGCCTAACGGCGCCTTCACCGGCGAAATCTCCGTCTCCCAGCTCCAGGACAGCGGCATCACCTGGACTATCCTCGGCCACAGCGAGCGCCGGACCATCCTGGGTGAGAGCGACGAGGTTGTAGCTGCCAAGACTAAGTACGCTGTTGACAACGGTGTCAGTGTCATCTGGTGCTGCGGCGAGTCCCTTGAGGTCCGCGAGGCTGGCCAGACCGTCTCTGTGGTCACCAAGCAGCTGGAGGCGCTCAAGGCCAAGATCGGCACCGAGGACTGGTCCAAGATCGTCATTGCGTATGAGCCCATCTGGGCTATTGGCACCGGCAAGGTTGCCACCACCGAGCAGGCGCAGGAGGTGCACGCTGCCATCCGCAAGTGGCTCAAGGAGAGCGTCAGCGACAAGGCTGCTGAGGAGACGCGCATCCTGTACGGTGGCAGTGTCAGTGAGAAGAACTGCAAGGACCTGAGCAAGCAGGCTGACATTGACGGCTTCCTGGTCGGTGGTGCCAGCTTGAAGCCTGCCTTTGTCGACATCATCAACTCTCTGCAGTAGATGATAGAGTCCGGCTGGAGAGCCACAGACGGGCCGCCATGGGCGTTGCCGCTGCTCCTCGACCTAATTCAATCCAAAGGCAAAGAGCTGACGGACTTGATACTATGAATATGAAGCCGCTCAATAAGTAGTAAAAGCAAAGAGATACCAACAAAACTCTAGGGACGAATCGAACCCCCCTTTTGTGATTTATAAAATATTTTTTTCTTGTTTTGTGAGTTTGTTTCATGCGTCCAGATGTAATCTGGCTATGTGATTTTGAGTACATAGTGCCCGGCCAGAGACTATCTCCTCTTGTTGTATCTGATAGGTAGCGTCCGAACTCCTGGATGTATGCAGTCGCACAGCGAGAAATCCTTGAAATCCGGCACAGATACTCTGAAATTCAATTGTTCTTCAACTTTATACTGTCGTCGCATCACCATGATATGGTGACCATACGCCTCTGACACTCTCGTTGGTACTCCTGACAGGCTTCTTCACCCTCTTGTTTATCTCGCCCGTGGAGTCCCGCAACATCTCAAGCTTGCTCAGGATCTGATTCGGGTCCATCTTTTTCAGACACACCGGCCTCGTGTTGCCATTAATGTAGTGCGCGATGACGGTGGGGTGTTTCTGCGGGCGAGGAGACACGCTGATCTCGATTTCGGGATGTCTTGCGGCAAACTTGGGCAAATGCATCTCGATGAATTTGCTTGAGTCCTCCGGTCAGCAGATTTCCATAGTGTTCAGAGAGCGATAGTATCAGTCGAGCGAGACTTACTTCATGCCCCTGGAGCTGCCTGCCCAGTCGCAGTAGTGAAAGTCCATCTTCTTGCATTGCAGCACGAAGGCGCCGACGCCATTCTGTTCTGCACGTCAGTAGTTGAGACAGTAAGAACTCAGGTGGTCAGATACCTACTCGGCCCCTCGTAACTGCTTCTAACACAGGTTTTATCGGCATTGTGATGTGGTTTACGTGCGATTGAGGTTTGGAAATGTTTCGATACGGCGTCGACAAGGGGGGTAACCAGAGTTTGGTCTGGCCTTACATAAGCTAACATTTTTAGCGCGTTCTGAAGCTTCCATGCCATGCTTGCCTACTGCCCATGAAATCTGTCGCGAGACGCCACACACGCTGTTTCCGTTGCCCTTTTCCATCCCCAACGTTGGCATCATCAAACCAACCTCGAACAGACCACGTCGTCCTGCCTTGTCCAGCCTTACTCCAGCCTTGAAGCTTCATCTAGGCGAGTTGAAGCTGATGGTCGACAAACTATCCTCCCTTTCCCTCTAATCCGACGGACATGAACCACACCTGACACGGGGAGAAAAATGACCGACAAGCTCCCTCCCAACCTCCTCGCGCTCTTCGCGCCGCGCCCTCCCCTGCGCTGGGTGCCGCCTTGCGACTTCGCGGCCGAGGACCGACACACAGCCAACATCAGCGGTGTCGCTGGTTACCTGGATGCGCTCAAGGAGTACAAGGACAAGGACGACTATGTCCCCACCGAGAGTTGGCTGGAGGCGCGCGACCGCAAGAAGCTGGAGAAGAAGGCCGAGCTCGAGGCGCTGGTCAAGGAGGGCCCAAAATCATGTACGGCTGTCCACCCTTCACTTTTCCAGGAAGAGATGCATGCGGGCTGACAATTGAACCACAGACAAACCTCATGAAGATCCAAATATCCGCGGTGATGCGTTCAAGACCCTGATGGTCTGTCGGCTCTCATACCAGGCCAACGAGGAGGACCTGGAGCGAGAGTTTGGTCGCATCGGTGCTATAGAACGCGTATGTACTCCAGTTTTCATCATGCTCTGCAGGAACTCCTCCTTTCTTAGTCTTTTGGCTAACCTCCGCTGCTGCAGATTCGTATCGTCAGGGACACCCATGCGGATGAGAAGCCAAACAAGAAGAAGAAGCCACATCGAGGCTATGCGTTCATAGTCTTTGAGCGCGAGAAAGACATGAGAGGTAATACTACCATCGATCTCCCTATACCAAGCACATTGGAACTAGCCCCGGCGAGCCGAACTCAAAGAGAAAAAGAAGAAAAAAACAAACCCCCAGCCCGAGATTGTGGCCCTCAAGCTTGCCCGTCTCAAACCCCGCTTACTCCTTTCCCCTTCATCTAAATCACCACGAACAAAGGTATGCGAGCTATGGTAAGGCTGTACTGACACATGTGCGTCTTGTCGCGCGCGCACCATGTAGCTGCTCTAGATCAACTCGACGGCATCAGCATCCACGGTCGCCGTATCAAGCTAGACGTCGAGCGAGGCCGTGCGGTTGCTGGCTGGAAGCCCCGTCGACTGGGAGGCGGACTCGGCGGACGCGGTTACACCAAAGCTACCCCTGTGCGCCCTGGCGGCTTCGACGGTGGCTTCCGTGGTGGGTTCAGAGGCGGACGTGGAGGCTTCAGAGGAGGCGACCGAGGCTTCCGCGGAGGGTTTGACCGTGGTTCTCGAGGCGGCTTTGGTGGCCGTGACCGAGGTTTCGGCAATTCCTCTAACGGATACGGTGGCCCACCCACAAATGCGCCAAGCGGACCTGGCTACGGCGGAGGCGGGTATGGCGGCCGATCGGACCGCGATCGCAGAGATTACGGAGGAGGAGGAGGAGGAGGAGGAGGAGGAGGAGGCGGCGGCGGCGGCGGCGGCGGATACGGTCGACGTGATGATGACAGATCAGGCGGCGGCTATCGCGGTGGGTACGACCGATCCGGCTCTGGCAGCAATGCTGAGCCGATCGGTTCTCGACACGGCGGCAGCAGTGGTGGTGGCGGTGGCTATCGCGACCGCGGTCATGATGACCGCAGAGGAGATGATTCCCGTAAACGCCCATACGAGGGCGGCTCGGGTTACGAAGGAGAGCGGAAGTTGCGCCGATATTAATGGCGACGAGAGACCAGCGTACTATTGCTTTCGACCTCGTGGTGGGTATCTTTTTTGAGTCCACTGATTTCGCTTTTGTCGTCTCCACCCACCTCTCTTCCCTCTTCGACAAGACAACAAGGGTAAGCACACGGAAGCCAGAGAGGGGGTCCTTCTCAGCAGTGCATAACAAGATTACTCTCCGCGCAAGGTAATGCCCAGCGCTTATCGACCCCAATCACGGACCACCAAAAAGGAGGCATCAAGGTATTTGCCGTTTTCAGAACTTGCCAGAGGATCCCTTGTCCAGGAAGGACCCTTCAACATCCAAGTCGTTAGGATCTCGGCGCGAAATGTACGATCATGATCCAGCTGCCCAGGCCTAGTGACGTCGCGGTATGTCAAAAGACTTCCACAGGCATAGGACGAGACAGGTAGTATCTCTTGGGACGAGACCCTTTTTTGTATCTTATATCTGCGATAGCTTCGAGGTAAGGTCAGAGGTAAGGACTGCGGTTCCTACTGACCACGAGGTTTACTTTCCGGCTGGGCGTTCGTTGCAATGCAAAGCGTGGTGGAGGAAAAAAAAATGGGATTTTGTTCAGGTAATTTTCAGGGAATACTTGATTGGCCGAGTAGTCCCCTACGATGAAAGATGAACAGATGGCAGCGGACACCCCGTGGTCATTTGGCGTCTTAAGTAGCTGCTCCCAGTAAGACGAACAGCATACTGCTGTCCCAAAGCCAACTCTAGGTTGTCCCATTTGTTGCGCGAAATGCTCATTTGGTTTTTCCCCGTCCGTGACGCCGTAACCCATGATTTTCAATGGTATCACCATAGACAGATGAAAACTCGAGAGTAAAACAATTCGACCTTCTGGGAGTCTTTTCCATCACCAATGTCTCTCCCACTTGCCTCAAATCGCCCGCTCACTCACTCGTCCTCCTCCTCCTCAACACCCTCCATGGCATTCTCGTCAACAGGATCGACCTCAGTCACCTCCCCACTATCAGAGCTCCAGTATCTGCAGAAACGAGTGTTAGCGGCTCGAACACAGTCTCTTACCCCCCGGGCCGTTTGTTGTTTTGGGAGAGGTTGAACAAAGGAAAAGAAAAAGGAAATCTTGTGACTACACTTACGCCAATACCCGCACTCTGAACTCGCTCAAGCACTGGTCAAACAGCTTCAGCAGCCTCGTCTGCCTCGAGTCGAGGGTCTGCCCTTCCTTGCACACAGTATACCCCTCCGCCCCCGAGGCGGCCCCATCCTCCTCACCCAGGACGACCTTCCCGCGCACCATCCTCGTCGGCACGCCCAGCCGGCGCAGCTCAGGCTCGATGGTGTGGCCCAGCGGGACGTCGTGCTCGGCAGGCACAGCGCCGCCGGTGGCGTAGACAACGCCCGGGGGGATGACAAAGTCCCGCGTGGCGACGGCGCCCGCGCGCGCAAAGTCGACGGGCGCGAAGGAGGCAAAGTAGGCCGCCACCTCTTCGGGGGTGCGGTTCGTGAACAGGAGGGCCACGGAGCCGGTGATGTGCCGGGAGAGGCGGTGGATGTTTTCGGCGACGGCGGTGGAGGGGTCGGTGCCGAGGGCGCGGGACATGAGCTTGGTCTTGCCGAAGAAGATTCTAGTTTCCGTCGCGATGGGGCGTGTGAGTGAGCAGGTGTGGTCCAACTCGACATTCTACAGAGGAAGGAAGAATTATCATGGACGAGAAAGGGGGCACGATTAGATACATACCTCGAGTCTACCATCTCGCGCCTCACATCCTTGAGATGGTTATTGCGCATGTTGTCGAAGCCAAGGACAAAGCAGTGCTTGTAGTCGGGCACCGTCGCCCTGATGTTCTGGAACAGCTGCTCCTTCTGCTCGCGCGTCTTCTTGGTCACCTGCGTGAGGTGGTATGTCTTGGCTCTCTTTGACTTTGGCATCTTGATTGTATGTATGTGCGTGGGCGTGCGTGTGTTTTCTTTGTGTTGGTTGATCTGGTGAGAAGAGATGAGTGTTGGGAGGGGAGAACGAGACGGGGTAAAAGAGGTGCAGGTGCTTTTTGTTGCTAGAAAAGTGAGAGTCGAGAGATATTGGTAGTCTGGGTTGGGATGTTTCTCTCGAAATTCCCATCCAGGAAAGTTTGGTATCGATAACGGATGCGCTTCGAACTTTTTGGGTGGGGCTTCCTGCAGGGGTCCAGACGACGAAGCGAAGGGACAGGGGTGTTCCACACAGCTTGGGGGTTGTGTTGTTCCCATCCAGCATACAATGGCACTTAGAGAATTACCGTAAATACTTACTTCAAGTCAACTCTCGCAAATCTACTGCACAACAGTGTTGTCCATTATCAAAAAAAAATTCCAATTCTCCTGATGATGAGGGATTGATCTCGCAGGTGGTCTATCGAGACTTATCATCTAACAATAATAACCTTACTGCACATCAGCCACTTGTGCTCGTGCTTAACTAGAAGGCTTTCTTTCATCTACAGTAGGTCTTCGTGCTGTATGCCGCAATCGTTTGTCTCGTCCATCCGAACTCTTCGTCTGGTCCAAGTCTCAACCAACGCCACTGAACGCCCATATTCCTGAAAACCACCACCACTACTACACCACAACACTCATAGAGTTAGGCCAGGTAAGTATACTTGCCGTCCTCTCGCTCAATATATTCCTTCTCAATGAGCCTGTCATGACAAATAGCCAGGTCAGTATATATATATTTTGGGAGGTAGAAACTCCATAAAGGAAACAGAGCAGGGTGAGGGATTGGAGGTGGTGAGAGGGTAGTACGCACTTCTCTATGTTCAGCTTGATATCGGCCGGGTCCATCGCGCCCCTGCTCCTCGTCTGGTTGATGACTTCGGCAACAAGCTGCGGGTGCGTCATCGTCTTACGACTCTTCATGATCCGGACGATGGCTGCCTGCGTCTCGAACTGCCTATCAGCCGCGACCCGCTCGTGCGTCTCCTTGTTCTCGGCCTTGGTCTCCTTCAGCTGGATCTGGTTGATCTTGATCCGGTACTTGGGATCCGTAAAAGTCTTGTTGACGACATAAGTGTCGTCCGGTTTGATTTCTTTGCCCTTGGGCGATTTGATCAGCGGCCGTATCTTGCCGCAGGCCAGCGACTGGAGTGTGCGCTCCAGATCACCGCCTTGAAGGCCAGTCGACGTCGAGATCTGCTCGGTGCTCAAGGGCCCGTCAGATACCTCGTTGAACAGTACCAGCACCGTCGCCTGCATCGAGCTGACCAGGAGCTCCTTTGTCCCCTTGGCGAAGGAGGCCTTGACGACACAATGCGCCAGGTTGTGTTTCCAGAGCAACTTGCGACCCGTATGTTTGTTCTTGTAGTACGAGTCGAAGCGGTCGATCTTCTGGGCAACGTCACGAGGTACAAGCATCTTCACATCTGGGTAGGACGGCCATGCAGCCTGCGACAGGATGCTGACGCTGAGATCAAGCCCGCCGCTGTCCTTGCCAGACCCTTCGGACCATGCCTTGTAGTTTGCCATTTCATCCTTGGCGAGCTCCATGTCCTTAAACATCTGCTCGAGGTTGTGGGTGAAGTTCGAGCCGCACTCGCTCTTGAGCTTTGAGAGCATGTTCCGCTCGGCATCCTGGCTAGCACTGCGGTTCATGAGTAGCCTGCGAGCCAGGTCCTTCTTGTAGAAGGCCTCGAAGACGTCCTTTCCTTGTATAAAGCGGAAAAGCTCCAGTGCCTGGTCCAGCTGCCGGTCTAGCTCTGCATCCTCATCGCCTGTGCTCGCCTGTCCGCTCTTCTCGGCCTCGCTCTTATCTCTGCTGTCCGAGAGCAGCGATTTTGGCAGGGCCTTGATCCCTCCTCGTAGCAGCAGGTCGACATGCTTGGCGATCATTTCTCCGACCCTGGACGTGCCGGTACCCCCTGTCGAGGAGTTCTTCCTGTCATTGATAAACTGGACGAATGCGTCTCTGAGCCCATAGGTAAAGGTGACGTCGCCACTAAAGGCGTCCCGGATCATCGTGTCCAAGGTGCGCCTGAACTCTAGGAGCCGGATGACCATCTCATCGCCATTGTCGGTATCGTTCACGATGAGTGCACCGGCCTGTAGGATATAGTCCTCAAATGGCCCCTTCAGGTTCTTCTGCAGCTTTGATAGCCCCAATAGCATGTAGAGCGCTCTCATCGACTCGACTTGATTCTGCTCCAGCAGCCTGGCGACATCGCCCTTGTTCAGGAGCAGGGACGAGTAATCCCGAATGAGCACGTTATGCGCATTCTCGAGAAGCAGGATCTTGGTGGTACTGTCGAAGTTGAAGAGGTTGCAGCGGTCATCCTCCTGCTTCAGCAACCTCTCGCATACCGAGATGTAGTTCTTCAGCCCATGCTCGGACTGGTCTGCGGCAAACTCGCGGAAATACTTATCTGATTCCAAAAGGAATGTGCGCTCGAACTTGGATCCGTAAACACCGAGCACCTTGAGCATGTTGATAGAGTTGTGTAACAGCGTCGGGTCTGCGGCAGGATCACCTCGTCGGTCGAAATCTACTAATTGACAAAGCCCAGATATCACCTTGTGTCCAGAAAAGGACTCACCACCACGCTCCGGCCCAAATACCATCTTCCGGTAGAGGGAAAGGAGGAGGTCGTTGATCGAGGGGTGTTTTTTGCTGTTCAGCAGAAAGGACCGGTCGAGAAAGCTGAAGGCGGAGCGTACGGTGATCAGAGGCTTGTTGAAAATGGACCATTGGGTCCAGACACGCATCAAGATGCCCACGTCGGACATATACGCTCCGTCGTTTATCTTGCTCAGGACCTGGTAGTTCAGGTGCTCTTCACAACGGAGTTTGAGCATGGCATAAAGCTTCTCCCCCTCATTATGTCTGCACAGGTCCTCGACGCCTCGGTACACACGCTCCAAGGGCACCCGCGGCCGATCTCCCGCGAGGATGGACGTGAGCGCATCCTCGACATCTGCCCATGTCCTCTTGTAGTAGTCCTCAACGTCAGCAGCCCTGGTAGGGCTCTGGCGGAAATTCTTGATGACGATCCGGCGGGCGCCTGACATCGGGTTGAAACCAGAGGCAACCTCAGGCCTCTTGCCTAAGCCCTTCATACTCATGGTGGGCGCCGTGTGCTCGGCCGTGGTGGCTGAGCTTTGTTGGAAGGAAGTGCGGAAAGACGGAAGCAGGGAAGCCGCAACGGCTACTTCTTCTGCTGTCGCTGCTTTTCGGGGACGTTTTGGGTCGGGGGTCGCTCTGGACAAAGAAGAGGTAGAGTCGACGCGAGGACGACGTCGGGAAGAAGTGGAAGAGTCGTGATTGTCGGATGAGGGTGAGGGATTGTTGGTGTGGGTGCTGGACTGCATCCCCGGCACGCCCTCAAGCCGCGCAAGAACGATAGAGGGTTGGTCGTGCTGATGCTCCAACAACTAGACTGAAGCAGCAGATGCCGAGGCCTTACTGTTGTTACTGTGGGTAGGTTCGAGGTCAGATCCCAGACGCAAGCACTTGGCTCGTCGTTGGGCGGTATTCCCGAGTAGGACTCGCAGTTGGGGGGTGGAGAAATGAAACAGCCAAAGAGTACGACGAGAGGGACCGGACACCTCGATGCACAGAAAGAGAAAAAGAAAAAAGAAAATAGATCAAGACGAGACGAGACAAGTTATCGCCTGTATAGACGTAGACGTGAATGCTGCCAGCTAATAAATGGATGACGGCAGCACGCGATTTGCCCACGGTTACGGCGCGATTGCGGGAACGGAGTTAGTGAATGCTATGTCGCTGCCACAGCGCATTTGGTACCCACATTACCCCGCCTCACCTACCTGGGTACCTGTACTACTCAAGTGTACAGCCCACCCTATACTACTCGCGAATAACGGTACTATGGGCTCATGCTTTCCTTGAAAACATTTGATAAGAAGAGTCTTGCTCTCTGCATCAGTGACTGTAGCAGCACAATGGCGTCTTGTGTTATGATGACGAAGCACGAATGAACCTCTCGCACGCGGTGAGGAACGAGAAACGTGTCACTCTCAAGAGAAAAAGCTCAAACAGATCAAACATCATCAGATTACACTCTTCCACTGCCTACCTCACATCCACATGGAACACAGGCCAGGACCAAGAAATAAACATTCTCCGGTGCCAGCTCAGCTCACTTTGCTGGCTTGTGCTTCTTGCCCCCAGATCAAGCATATGCCGCCCAGCCGCAGAACAGCATGGCCAAGTTCTTCTCATCTGTTGCCTGGTTGATCAAGTCGTTGACCGTCGCCGTGACACTCAGCGTCTTGGACAGCTTCTTCCTCACCACCGCAAGCGCTCTGTCCGCCTCAGATGGTTCATTGACTACCTTTTTCCTGTCGGCTGCTCCGAGCTCGCTGGCAATGGCCCCGCCATCATTCCCTTCTTCGTCATCCTCGCCCCGTCTTGCGGCGCGCTGCAGCTTCGCCAACCTTACGGGCGTCGAGCTCCATGAGTGCAGCGGGTCATAGCGCAGCACGTCGAGGATCGTCATGATCGAGTATGTCTCCTCGCGCAGCGCATCCAATGTGAACTCACAACAACGCCGGAATACCCCATCCGTCTTGGTGACACCCATGCCGTCCACAATGTCGCGTGTCATACGGAAGGGAACAACCTCGGGGATTGGCAGGATCCGACCCGCCTCAAACGCGACGCCGAGATCGATGTGCACCACCTCCCCCGTCTTCTTGTCAAGCAGAATGTTATGGCCATGTCGGTCGCCCAGGCCCAAAACATGTCCTAGTATTGAGATGGCTGCTGTGCTGCGCGTGTATGCGAGACGCTTGGCGTACCAGTCGTCAGGGTCAGGGAAGGACTCGAGGAAGAAGTAGCGCATAACGGGAGGAAACTTCTCTGCCACTTTGCGGTATACTGAGAGCCGGATGCTGGCCGTTTGCTCATGAACCTGATCGATCTCTTTCCTGCACTGGGACATCTTAAGCCCCTTGGGGTAGTATCGGGAATGAGCGGGGATCAGCCAGTCATGCAGTGGTTGTGTGTTCGCAACGAACTCAATGATACCCGTTGTGCTCGTGAGAGGGAGCACCTTGTAGGTTCGAATACCAAGGTTCCGTTGTCTTGTTGATCGGTGTTGCCGAAGGAGGGATGAGACAGCAGCAAAGACTTGTTCCATGATTGCATCTTGACGAAGATCATCATTACTGCCCTTCACCAGCTGCTTGTACTTCTGACCATTGCTGGCAACAACTGTGATAATTTTGGGAGCGCTGACACCACCCGCGACAACCATTGTCGAGTCCAATTTTGTCATGACCGGCACGTTTGCGTAGTTTTTGGTAGGCGATAGCTCTATGTCGATTGTCGGTGGAGGAACTTTATACCTCCCAAAGCATAGCGAAAGATGATTCGCTTCTTTGGAGTCTTTGACATTGATCCTAGCACCACTCTTCGCCTTCGGGCCTCTGTCTGATGCGAGCGAGTGATAGCATCCACTCACTCTGTCAATTGCCCTGCAGATGTCAGAGGTACCGTTGCTGGTCTGCAGGAGCTGGGTTGCAATCTTCTTGGCGGCTTCTTTGCGCCGAATGGCAACCTCGTCCTGTTTGTTCGGCCTTGAGTTGCTTCCGACCCAGATCTGGTACATGCCGTGGTAAGGATGGTCACAACAGATGCGATACACGAGTGACATGAGTAGCGCTTGAAACGAGCTGTTGTCGAGCTGAAGCCGTGAGCTCAGCTGATTCATCAGAGGGGCAAACTTTCGAGTTGGCACATTCTTCAGATACGTATTCACTGCCCGATTGGCAAACTCATTCTCGGACCGTTCCAGCCATAGCGCTGTGAACCGGAGGGCATTGCCGTCGTGGTCATCTGAGGCGGCCAAAGATTGGAGGAAATTCTCGAGACTGAGCTTGACAAATTCGTTGCGCGTCTTCTGAGCGCGCTCGAGCTCGTCCTGATCCAGCTTCAAGTATTTCCGTGTGTTTTCGAGGTACTTCTGATACCTCACCCTGACTTGTGAGTTGCCAGCTCGACTACACTCATTGGTGTAATGGGTGACCTCTTCGACCCTGTTCTGGACAAGTCTCTGGAGCCTCGTCAGATCCTCGCGCATTTCGGGGTCCTGAAGCTGCTCATCACAGAAGGTCGCGAACTGGTGAAAGACCTGCCCAACCTCCTTGCCCGTGTTGGCGCCTTTCAACGCCTTGAGTGAAGGCTCCAGATACTTCTTTTGAATGCTGTCAACTGTCTCGAGCTTTGCCACGGACACTTGATGGCCGACCTTGGACAGGACCTCCGCGTGAGAAACAGGGACGTTCTGCTTCCTCAGAGACGCTGCATTCTCATGTAGGCCCTGTAGAAGTCGGATCGACGATATCATCTCTCCGTAATCCCAAAGGGAGTGGGCTTCATCCATCCTAACAGCGGCATCGATGGAGAGCCCAATGGCTTGGCTCGGGGCCACCAGGTCTCGTAGCGTTGTAGATATACTCAATGCCTCTTGTCTGGCCTGTTGAAATCGATAGATGCTGGAGGACAACAGCATACTTCGGACCTCGACTAGCCGCGCTTCCAACGAAGTGATTTTTGATGTCCTCAGCGTGTCCTTCTGGCTGAAAAGGCTGAGAGTTGTCTGACGATGTGACAATATTTGGCTGACATCGTCGTATCTGCATGATGAGACTTATCAGCGCATACTCAGATGTTCAAAGCCACGGAAATTACGTACCTTCCGCTCAGCATCCATGTCGATCGTGTCTCAAAATTATCTAGAATCCTGTTGAGGTCTCCAGCATCGGCAACACCGAGAACGTTGTCCAGCTCAGTCAATGCGGCAAGTGTGCTGAGGTGTTGGCGAAGGTCACTTGGCTTGAGACCTTTGGTGATAACATTTCTCATGGTACTCGCCAGTGCGTCTCGGACCGCGGTGACGGCTGGTCCCAGCTCAACGGCTTTGTGGATGGATTGATAGGCCCTGTAAGATATGGCGACATTGTTCTCAAGGGTTGCTGGAGCGGGCAGATTCCACTTCTCGAGTCTTCTGGCCGTGTGGAAGGTAGTATCCAAGGAGCTTGTAAAATCGTCATGGTCTTGATGAGCCTGGAGTAATGATTCAGAGAGGCCTGCTAGGCCGAGACCACTCAGAGTCTGTACTAAGCATTGTCCGTCACGCCCTGAGTCTGGATCTCTCATTCGGATGTGGCTGTCATATTGAGCCCCGCGAAATGCAAGGCTTTTGGCGCCTTCCTTTTCATACTCCAGTCGCGCCAGAACGTTGGAGAGGGATGCCGTTCTTTCCAGTCCATAATAAGCGTCAGGGTCGTCAATACTCTCAAAGATGTTGAGCAACAACTCGGATGGATCCTCGCCCTCTCTAGCCGCTGATGACCGCCGTGATATCCGTGAAGGGTCCGCAAGAGCCAGCTCGGCGAACATCAAAGCGATCTTAGACATGCCACACCTCACCGCGGCCTCCGCTGCAACGGTGGAGTCAACATCGAGCCAACGAGACCTATCTATAACAGACGTCTCACCAGGGAATGTTCTGCTTCGCAGATAAATTACCACATTGACCAGGAGCTTGATGTTGGCTGTGGCATCTGCTGAATCTGATCTGAGCCATTCCTTGGCAGCCGCCGATAGGCTTCGTTTGACCATCTTCTGACTGTCGAATTCGCCAACCAGAACAAGGTGGACAAGATAAGGAAGTGATTGTTCAGCAAAACCGTCAAGTTCATGCAGGACTGAAGAGAGACTAGCCAAGACGGTATTGT
Organism: Cryphonectria parasitica EP155; assembly: GCF_011745365.1. Taxonomy (NCBI): domain Eukaryota; kingdom Fungi; phylum Ascomycota; class Sordariomycetes; order Diaporthales; family Cryphonectriaceae; genus Cryphonectria; species Cryphonectria parasitica. Next base: position 3,308,818 of record NW_024468909.1, read on the forward strand.
CTTGCAAAGCTTCGGCCAAGTGGACAGACAGATGACGGGCCCAGAGCGGAGACTCGATTTTGTCCAGACCAAAGACATCATGCTGATCATGACCCGTAGCACCGTGGTCTGTTGGAGGGGTCTGGTATAAGGACCAGGCTGAAGAGCTAAACAGCGTCTCAGGCAAGCTACGTCTGCAGTCTGCGATGAGATCATGGTCATCTGTAGCAACTGCAAATGAAACAATCCTTCGCACAGCCGATTCCGCGAGGCCTGCATGGCGAGAGTTGTCGCTCATCGCCAAATCAGCCAGCAGCCTGAGGAGGCCATGGATGGAATCGCCGCCTTTGGTTGTAGTCCTTTGATACGTCGACAAGAGCGATTCTTTCAGGACATCCTGCGGGATGTCGCCTGAAGCTGCGAACGATTTACCAACAACACGTCCCGCCCAGGTCAAATACTCTTTGCTCGAGTTCACAGATCGACAGCTCTTCCACACCATTGGTCCATGAATGCGAGCGTCTGCATCAGATTCAAGAATATCGTTTTGGTTGGACCGGGGGATAGTAAAGTCGCCGCACAACATCTTAAGGGCCAGGTCTCGGGCCGAATTATTGAGAAGCTGATCCTCTTGCTCCGCGTCTTTCAGTATTTCAAGGAGAAGCCTGCTTTCGTGCGTGTCTTTCTGCGAATTGCCCGAAGTGCGAATGTTGGATGCTGAGACGGTGATGGCTTTGAAGGCTTGCGCTTGTGTCTCTGATTTGAAGGCAGGAGATTCGTACTCCCTCAGTAATTTGACAAACCAGGTGTGAAACCGCTGTGCTTTGCTCATGGTCGCTTTGAACTGGCTCTCTTGAGTGGAGCTGGCCTGGCTGGACTCTAAGAACATTCGCAGGCTCGCTAATGTTGACAAGGCATATCCTGCGAGAAATGATGGCGTCTGTACCATATGGGTGTAACCATTGGCAATCAGCCATTGGCTGATACCGAGAGCATCATCCGCGCATTCTGTATCCGAGATAAATGGTCTGATGGAGCGCAAAAGCATTTCAAGAGGATATGAAACCAAGACCTGAGGCCCAGCCAGACAGACTAAAATTCGGATCTTGCGGATCACTGACAGGGCGTGGTGAGGTCCCAAGGCTGGGTGTATGGTGTTGAGCAGCCTGCGTGCTACCGAAGTAACGAGAGGAGGGGTCCAGAGAGAAAGGATATTGAATTGGGTATAACTGGCAAGATGCGCGAGTTGTACAACAAGATGCTTGCCCTTGAATGACGGTTGCTGATCAGGCGGCAGCTGAGTTGGCGAGTGGCTGAATTTCTTGATCTCTGCCATGGTGTTTGCAGCATGCACAAAAGCCTCATCCTTCGCCCATGACGTCTCAATCAGGTCTTCCTGTGTAGTGAGGAAGAAGTGACCGACAATGTCGACGAAGTTTTGGTTCAGGGAACTGTAGAATGAGTCCTTTCCCAGAGTCTTTCTAATCCGCGATTCGGCGGTGATATCTGACTCCCTCTTGGCTATATCAAAGCACGTGGAGTACGCCATAATCTTTGAGAAGCCTTCTTGTACGATTGTCTCAGGTGCCGTTCCGAGTCGAGCTGCCAGTCTTTCCAAAGCTGCGTCTTGGTCTCGCATGATCATGATTGCAGCAGCCTCGGTCCTGACATGTGCGAGGAGAGAATCCAAGGTCGCGAAATCGAATATCTCATATGGAATGTCCTCTATGCTTCCCTCTTCGAGCAAGGTATAGAGAAGTTGCGGGGCGAACAGATATAGCAGCTCCTGTGGAGTTTTCAGTGACCTTGCAAGAGCAATAGCTTTCATGCCATGAGTTGCGTATTTCGAGACACCCGGAACCTTCCTGGGAATCTCTAAAATATGATAAACACACCGTCGGAGAAGTGTCGGAAGTTCGCAGCCCAGTTTAGCCAGGACGAATACTCGGAAAGCTATGCCTTCCAAGAAACCCCCATCGTTTGGCAGCTGTTTCAAGACGTCTCCGAAGATGGCCTCGTGCAGTTTGACTGCATAAAGATCAAAAAACTCTGTCAGACGCTGTCCGATGTGGAATTTGACTCTCATGCGGCCAACCAACAGCATCTCAAGCAAGGTCTTGCGTGGTTCATGTACTTTGGCCCTCTTATCTCTCCAGAATTCAGAGTTTATCTCCATGAGACGATACAGAAGCTCCGTCAACGACATCTGCGCCTCGATAGACAAGATGCGATTTGGCCAGGCCGTCTTCACGAGAAAATTGTACAGGTCCACGGACGGGCTGATAAGATCCGAGTCGCTTCCACCCATTGACCAGAGGGGTGCGAAGTACATGAGTATGTCTGCGCACAAGCACAAGACGGCCTCGCAGCTTGAAAACAGGTTTTCTCGTAAAATCCCTCCGACTTGTTCAATGATATCCCTGGCATAGTTTGATGTATTGCCAAGATTGAATTCAAGAAGTTCGTGAAGAAACCCGCCGCAGAAGAGAAACTTTTCGTCTGTCAGGGATAGAAAAGCGTCCATAACAGCCTCCGTAATTAGTCCGACTTGCGCGTGGTCTTTGGAATATTCGGAGAAGAGATGCAGCTTCATCTGTGTAGCTTCCAAGAAAGCGTGTTTGCTCATACGCAATGCAATCTTCTGCCTGGGAAGGGTCGCGACTCCCGAAGAAGGATCGCTCTTGTTGACTTGCGACTTGAACTCCTCATCAACATCCATAATATCCGACTGCTGGCCTGGTGTCTGGCGAGTATTGTGGGCCCGGGTGAGATCCCACAACCTCTCGCAGAGCCTCAAAAGATGAGGATATCTGTTGCAGAATTGTTCCACTTGTACTGTATCCAGCCGAGGCAAGTATGGGGCCACCGACAGCAGAATGACCTCAAACGCCTCCTTGTTCTCTGGCATCTCGAGGACCATTTCGATACATCTGTCCCACAATTCGTCCAACGTGGTCTTGATGTCTGCCACGATCCGAGAGTCTTGATCCTGGAGACAGGACAACAAAATGGTGCTCGAAACCAGACATGCAAGCAAGCTCCGCAACCTCTCGATGGACAATCTCGCAGATATTTCGGACCCATGTCGTACACTTGACTGAGATGTTGGTCGAAACAATTGGGCAAAGTCGTCCAACTTGGGAATAAGTAGCTCTAGAGCAAGTGTTCTGAAGTTGTGAGAACTGGAGCTCGTGAATTCATCGGTGATTTCTTCGCCGTTCGTGTTGTGGAAATAGCTTCGGCGAAGTATGGGACCCAATGAATCTTCGCCGTCGAGATGCAGTAGATATTTCGTCATCTGCGCAGAATCACGGAACGCTTTCCAGAACTGCGCAACATGACCGCCAACAAGCTGCGCCTCACCAACAAGCTCCATTGGAGACAGACCACAGCATGAAAGAAGAAGATTGACTAAGTCAATCGGTACCATATGGGCGCCGTAAGAAGACGCGTAGGTTGAATCCGCTTCAAATTGTTAGCATGAAATCCTCCAGACAGCTAGTAGCCTCCTGGGAAATGCGACGAGCGCAGCAAAACCTACCAGGTTTCCAGGTAGAAAAGACCCATCTGATGACATGACTGTATGTCTTTTGCATAGCACTAGGTGCCATTTCATTGCGCAGATTTGCGACGCAATGCATGAGCACCAAGGACGAATCAACCAATACTGCGGGTCCGCAAATATCGGCCATTATCACAAAGTTGCTCACATCATCCGCAATTGCATGGTGCGGAAGCAATTGAGACTCCAAGATTACATGAAGAAGTACGCAAGCTGCTCGACATGTGCTTGATATGCTCAAAGATCTGACGGCTAGCTGCCATAGCTGTTTCCACTTGGCTTCAGCTATGCCTTGATTTCCATGCGGTTTGATTGCACAACTATGGTTCCTTTTCGTTAGATCCGTTAATCAAGGACGAAGTCAACGGAGCAGCATATATTCACCTGGCACAAGCGATCATTGCCCATGATGAGAGGACGCTTTGCTTGTCACTGATCATCGGTGTCAAATGATCCATGATTGCGGCTGCTTGTTCTCCTGAAACCTCGCTGTTAGGCAAGTAGAAGGGAAAGATCTGGAGGGCGGTCAACTTGACCGCGACCTCGGACGAAAGCAATCTTTTCTGCAGCCTATACGAGCCTCCGGCCAAGCGTTGCCTCTTCCTAGGCTGCTCGTCCTCAACATCTGGACATCGTGCGCCGGCTCCGCTATGCCGCAAAAAAATGTGTTCAAGACAAGACATTGTCTCAACGACGACCCAACGGCGCTCGGCATCCTGCGTAAATGGTCGAAGAGCAAACAAGCCTGTGCTGAAGTGACCACTAGGGATGGGCGCGGACGAAAACGTCAGGTCTTCCAAGCGGAGGCGCGACTGTTGGCTTCTTTGCGAATACTCAGTCCAGAGTACATCCAAGAGGTCTTCCAGGTCGCCCAGCAAGCGGGCAGAGGAGGCTTCCTGCAAGAGGCTGTCCAGGTATAGGTGGATACCGTGGATCGTCTTTAGCATTTCATCCCTCACGGAGAACAACAACTCATCATTGTCGATGGCCCGTGGCTGCCAGCAATAGCTGAGTAGAGGCACCGCTTCCCTGGTGATCGCCCGACCAAGCGCGGGGTCATCACCTGCTGTTTGGAGTAATATGCAGTTCAAAGTTGCGAAAGCCACCCTATGCAGTTTGCTGGAGTTGAGACGTAGCCGCAAAACATCAAGCACGGCATCAGACACCTCTCGACGCCGTGTCATACCAGGGGCATTGGAAGCGGATACCAACGACAGCAGACACTGCACTGGCGAGGAAAGGTCGCCTGGCTGTAGGTGAGCTGAGCCGCGCTGACTCGCAGCCTGAGAGCGTCTGCTCAAGTTAACGAGTGATGAGTGGCGTCCAGTACCCGGCGCAGGGGATTCATTATCAAGCAGTGCTGTCTCGGAAGCTGTCGACCTCGTGCCACCTAATAGGTGAGAGATTCTGGAGAGGAGGAAGTCGACACATGCTTCCCAGCCAGCTCCATTGGAAAGAGCGAGACTCTCGACATGTGCAGGGCAGTCAAGCAGGAGCCCCAGCGTCTGCATGTAGTCTCGTGCTAGAGGTTGAAAGAAATCCCCGTCGCGGTCGGGAAGCGTGTCAGTAATGTGGTCTATCACGGCCCTCGAGGTATTAGCTTTGAGTTTCGAGATGCCATGTGTGACAGTCGCCCGTAATGCTTTGCCGCAATCGTCAAGCCTCTCATTTGCATGCTTTACACCACTCTTCCCGGCCAAGAACTTTTGCTTATCAGACAACGCTGCTTGGAAGAGGGCCTCGAACAGGCCATGATACTCCTTGCTCTTTAGAGAATCACTGAACGAGTCAATTAGTAAGGCTGTTATGACAATTACAACGGGATGGAGGATATTCTCACTGGGTTTGAGATGGTTGGCTGAAAAAGTCGATGAGGTCTATACAACGTGTCAGCGAAGACGGGTAAGCAATTGCCTTTTGGCAGGACAACGAACCCTGCAAAGCCTCGCCACGAGCCTGTACACCTGACCCAGAAATATTGACTGTAAGGGAGTCAGCAAATCGAAAGCTTGAGGGGTTCACACTGAGTAATGGCCCAAACCTCTCAACTGCTCAACATTCGTAATTCGGGGCCTCATGGCCCCTTTCTTCGGGGGCATTGTGGTGGTGGTGGTGGTTCCAGACTCGAGTGCCTGTTATTGGCCATCCAGATGCTCAACGCTCTTGCCAACAGGATGTGCTGTAACCTTAATCCTAAATCCGGCTTTCATAAAGCATACCACGCTCATGAGACCAATCTGATTATCGAGAAAAAATCGTGCACTGTGATTGCTATGGTGAGCCTTATGGCAGACGAAAGAGACCTGCTGCAGTAAAACATTGTCCGATGGCAGTGAAGGCCATGAGACGATGCTAGAATTGAGGGGCTGACAGGATGGAGAACTTAAGGCAGAAACGACAGGAGGTCAAAAGAGAACGGGCGGCTCTCGCGAAGGAAATGCAATTGAAGACGTCAGAGATCACGAGCAATTACTGCATTTTTGCTGCCCTGGTAAAAGAACAGAAGGTGCAGGCCCAGATGATTTCCTTGGTGTACTGCGCTGCCTAAAAGTAACGTTCACTGGCCTGGCCGGTGCCCGTCAACCTCAACCTGTCGTGCCTGCAGCTTGGTATGCTTTATCGACTGGAGCTCTGACCACACCGTAACTCATCCCTGCTGGCCCAGTTTTCAGCCCTCTACTATTGGCTCGCATCCAAGGCGGCTCCAAACAGCAGCCCATTGATCCCTGGATCACAGTTTGGGTCCTGGTCGCGTCCCCAAGCTCACTGCCAAATTTACGCGATACCTCAAATGCCTAACCAGTGACAGCGGAGCTGGCAGGGCATGAAAAAGTTAACAAGCTTTACGCGAAGGCAGAACTTCAGTCAACAGCCCCTCGAATTGACTGACGTCAATCCCCACGAACCATCTGCAGCCATATCTATTGCTTTTCGAACAGGTCGCTGATCCAGAAGCGCCGCCTTGAAGCTGTAGAGATGCAGCGATTGCCTTCAACAAGATATTAACCATGACCGAAATCAGCCCCCTCGACGCCCTCGAGGCGCTTCACAGAGAGCTCACTGCAGTCTTGGACCACCGTTTTGAGAGCCTTCACATTCTTGAGCAGCAGCTTGATGCTCATGCACAAGCATTCAGGAAGCTTCTTGATAAACCTGCGAAAACCGAGAAGAGCCGCAGTGCACTTAAAACAGGTTTGTCCTGCCGACGCAAAAGAACCCCAACAGGATCCTGCTCGGGCGAGATCATGAGCTGACCAGATCTGCAAAACAGGCAAAGTCACAATCGAGGACGAGACATACACCCTCAATGCTGCCTTCCAGGACAACGCCCTGCAGCTTGCTGACGAAATCGAACTCGACGAGATAGAGGCCGCAAAGATACTTCTGGACTGCCACGATGATCCGAGGACCCTCGGCCGGACACTGTTTGAGTCTGGGCTGGTCTGGTTCCATCAGCAGCGGAGGTACTTACTGGATTGTATGCGCCTCTGCATACAGATCGCCGACGATGACGAACTGGACGACAATCTGCAGACTGCGTTTAGAGCATACGTTGATGAGAATATTTACGTTGCTAGCGCACCTGGGGGCCCCAAAATTGTTCCGAGGTGTATGGAGGCCATGCAGGGTATTAAGAGTTGGCTGCAGAAACTCGCGGACAGGGTGACAGCAGCGGGCGTCATCCACGGCGTGGATCGACCTCCTCTCGATGAGGTGCTCGAGTACTCCCGCCACAGTCTCCTGCAGCAACACGAGATACTGGCATTGATCACCGCCAGCGCGATCGATAAACGGCATGCCAAGGCTGAGGATTTCAGAAATCTTCTGACGATGCTCCAGAAGTTGGACCGTTACGATCAGTTGCTAATTCACCTATTCCCCATCATTGGAACCTACATTACTGTGTTTGGATCGACAGAAGGCAACAACGATCTGGAACAGGCACGCGACTTCTACAAGCTGCTCTCCAAGGTAGATGATGAGACTTGGGTCATGCCATACCTTCATGCCGCTGTCCGAGCATGGTGGGTTGTGGAGTTCTCAGGCCTATTCGTTGATGTTGCCGATGAGTCTGACACTTTAGCTGGTGAGAAGCATCCTTGAACAGTCATGAGAGCCAGCGCTAATACTGAGACACAGACGAAAATGGTCGCCTCAAACAATTCACCGAAGCTTTGAAGGACGGTGCTTTTGACTTCATACTGTCCGTTGCAGCAGACGTAAAAACTCCCGTGTGGCACGACCCTACGCGGCTCGGCATAAGACAGTGGCTTCAGAGGAAGTCACCTTCGCTGGCCGATGCTGCCCAATTTTCGGAGCATTTTCAAGTTGCACTCGTGGTGCAACTAGAGAACCTCGTAGAGGGACTCATATCGAACATGCCCGATGTCCTCCGCAAGATGCGGACCGAGGAGGACGAACAGCGTCAGCTCAATGCAAACCACGAACAAGATCTGGACCTCGAACGTTTCCTGTTGATTATCGCGTACGCATACGAGGGCCGCCCCGAGGCGGCAGAGGCCTTTTGGGCGGATCCTGACAGCAACCTAGCTGGCTTCTTGCAGTGGGCGTCCAGACGAGCGTCTACACCATTGGTCAGCGCATTCTGCGAGATGCTGCAATCCATATCCCACGACGACACGTGTGCTTCATCCGCGCACGCGTTTCTTTTGGACGAAGGCCAGACGGCTTCCGGAAAATTGCGAAAATCGCACTCACTCACCTGGACGCAGATCTTCAAGGAACTTACTTACTTCACCAATAAGCTTCAAAAACCGGCCACATCCCAATCCCAAATCTACCGATCTGGGAAACCCACTGCTGAGCAGGCTGAAGCCGAGCCTGAGTCTGCTATGATGCTTGAGTGCTATCTCAGACTCATCATTCGGTTAGCGTCCCAGAGTGAGACTGTCCGGGTCTATCTTATCAAAGGTGAATACAACCTGGTTCACGGCCTGTACCAGTTGATCAACATCCCCGGACCGCAGCATGTGCGTCTTAGGGCTTCCGCTTTTTACGCGCTGCGAGCGTTGATGAGCCGCAAACTTCAATCGGAATGCAACATCATGTGGACACTCCTCGATTCATGGGCGACAGGACAGAACCCTCCACCTCAAGCTGCAACTCGTCAACCCTCAGCACAAGTCAATCAGACTCCTGCGACCACGATGAAGAAGCAGTTACAAGAGCTGGGCCGTGGGTTTGAAGAGCCCAACGCTGTGGTTCAATTTCTCAACTCACTCGTGTCTCCTGTATTGGACTCGTCACCCTTGAGTGATGTCTTGCCTTTCCCTGAAGAGCTGGGATCACAGACCAGGATGCCGGGAATTGACCCCTACGTGGACTACGTCCTTGGCAACGTCTTGGGTGAGAATTCTGGGGAGCTGCGCGACACGGTCCAGACGCGGATGCTGCGGCTGAGCTGTTTCGAATTCATCCTCCTCTGTCTGGACAACTTCAACGAGGACCTCATCTTTCTAAGTCATGAGACGAACATTGCCGTGGACTCTATCATCTCGACGACAGACCTGGCTAGTTATGTCAAGTTGCACCCTTTCGCGCGCGTGATGGAATGGATGCTCAACCGCCGAGTGATGGCTGCATTGTTCAGTACCATTAGTCCCAAATATGCCGATGAGCTCACTCAGATTGCTAGTGCAACACCAGAGTCGCCAATAATACTGAGTACCCTGCGAGCAGTCGAGGTGGTCACCAAGGTTCTCGAGATGCAAAACACCTACGTCGACCTTATACGGCCATTGATCAAGGATCAGCCAAACAAAAGGGCATTGTCTGCGCCGGCGTACCTCTCCTTTGAAGATGGTATCATGAGCCACATCACTCTAGTGGTAGACCTGGGCCGATATTGCGGGATGGGTCATCCGGCTTTGACACTCGCGTGCTTGAAATTGTTGGAGAAGATTTCATCTTCTTTAAGGATCGCTTCAGCATGGAGTCCCGGCCACTATGGCCAGACGCATCGCAACAAGGCCATAGTTGCACTGGAGCAGATGGGTGATGGCGAGGCAATCTCGGCATCATTCATCGCAGACCTGACGGAGCCTCTCGACATTTCAAGAAAAGCCGAGTCGCCGAATTACATGATCAAAGTGTACATTCTGGACTTTTTGTTTGCTTGTCTTCAGGCCACTCCCGATCAACCCACCATAGCCCATCAGCTTCTCGGGTTTGAGTGCGGCATTGACTTCATCTCAGCGAAGAAGGATGGGTCTTTTGACTCTGGAACGTCTCTGTTCCACCAGATGCTGCGAGTCCTTGTAGAGGTACCCTTTGGTGACGAGGAAACGGGCATATGGAGGTGGACGATCGATCTCAAGTTCAAGATCATGCGAATCTTTCAAGTCCTGTGGACATCGCCTCTGTCTTCGTCAATTGTCTTGACAGAGCTGAGGGAGAATGACTTCATCTTCCACCTGCTGCTTAGGGAGATCACTATTCAACCCCTTCTGCCATGGGATGGCCAAGTCATGACGGGTCCGGAATTCCTATTGTCCGATGCCTCCATGGCCTTCATATCTTTTTTGGCTCTACGCTCTCTCACTTTGGAATATGCAAGCATTGAGCTTTGCAGCATTTCCCAGCAGAGACAGCCTCACCTCAAACGGCGCCTCCTTGATGCCTTGAACGGACAATTGAAGGATGACGGCGAGATGAGGCCGGTACCTGGCGTGTTTGACCTCTTTGACTTCCTTCCGGCAGATGATCAATTCTGGAACGTACCACCTCCATCTTTCGATTTGTATCGAGACTTGGACTTGACACCATATTTGGAAGACGACGCAAGCGGCAACACACTCTACAACCTCGACAGGATCAGGGAGGTCATCCTTTTGAAACGAAAGGAGTTTGCCAAACTGGGCCAATTGGCCTCTGAGCAGGAAATCAACGCTATGGACAAGGAAGAAGCGATGCTCCTAGAATACCTGGAGTTTTCCAATCGACAGACACAGGTGGCATCGTTCCGGTTGAGAGTCCTCAAATCGTGGACAAAAGTTCTCCTAGTCATGCTCGAGTCGAACGATTTCAAGGGAAGCGATCAAACCTCATTTCTGCTGCAAGCACTCCAAGTGATGCTCCCAAGCCTGGACGTCTATGCGTCAGGCCACAAAGACGAGGCCCACGAGCTTGCGAAGCTAGGCAAGGTGCTGCTTTTCAAGGTTGATTTCTCAACCGCGGAAGACAATAGCAAGGTCGCCGGAGACCTAATCAGCGATAAGCTGTTTCAGCTCTTCCAGATCTGTCTGTCAGCCATCAGCAGGTGGGCTGGAAACTCGGAACTTCGTGCTCTCTACTACAATATCTGCTACCGCTACCTGGCCGGCATCGCTGGACACAGCCAGGTATTTCTGGCCAGTCGGCAACATACCATCAAGTCCATTCACGTCCATGGCGAGCGACTTCTGAATGTGATATGTGATGACGCCGAGCGCAGCGACGCGAAAGGTCAGACGGCAGCTCTCATCTTGTTGGGAGCCTTCGTCAAGATCGGTATTGTGGAGAACGATTCATACGTGGTGGAGACTCTGAATAGGCTCAACTTCATCGGCGTCGTGGTCGATTCCCTCAAGTCGGTCTGGCGCGAGTGCTTTGGGTCCATACAAGCAGGTAAGTCAAATCTGACCCCCAGAAAGTGTTGAAAGAGCTGAAGACGGCTGATCAGGATGGCAGACAACTCCGATGTGGAACTTCTTTGGGGCGCCAAGCTCGCCCTACTGCAGTCTCTCTGCCAGACCCGGGAGGGCGCCAAATACGTCCTACAGAACAACCTCTTTCGCGCCGTCGAGGTCTCAGGTCTGTTCGCAGTTGACCTCGACACAGATGTGGGCTCCGACCCACTTGCTCTCGAGAAACTCTACTCGCTCCTGCTCCGCATGACGCGCATCATCGGCGCCGCGGTGCTTGCCCGCGGACCCCAGAGCAGCGTCACCCAGGGTCCAGCGCGTCGGTTCCTAACCGAGTGTAGAATGCTCATCGTACAGGTGCTGAAAAAGAGTGCGGGTATCGGAATGGGTCTCGGCGCTGCGGCGCCTAGCCAGCAGCTTGAGGAGAACGTAGAGGATCTGGCTGAGGCATTTATGGTGTTGATCACTGCAACGGGGTTTTTACAGGTGAGCCTTCTCCTAACTCTGAGCCACCACCGCCTAGCTTTGATTGTAATGGACTCTTCACTGACTTTGTCTAACTTTTCTTCGTCTATTTAGTTTGAGGAGGAGATACTGACAGGCCCCGGGGCTGCGCAACCTCTGACTGCTCAGGGGTTGTTCCATTAGAAAGAAGATAGAGGACCATGGAGATGGGAAGAAGCCTCTCTAAGATTAATTGATGGGCAATTGCAAAACATGATTGATGTACGAAACAGAATTAGAGTCACAAAAGCATTGCAGGCAGGATGTAAAGCAAAATAAGGTGCTAGCTGGCCATAAGGGAAGAAAAGGAGCATTTGAGTGCGTTGATATATGTCCAGGTCGGTCAACGGCAAGTGATACACTTTCGAGACCACGGACAATTGTCTCTGGTCTCTCTACCTTGAGAAAACTGTCTCTTGAGAAGAAGGCTGTGTGTACTGCCTCCCGTCATATGCACCACGCATACCTGTTCAAGAGGGAGCTGTGACTGTGGTTAATGAGAAGATGCGAAGAATCCGCATGACGGTACGAGGGACACAACAGCAGCCGTGCTACACCAACAGACAGGCCGGTAGCAGCAGCAGCACCAGCCAGCATCTACGCATTTTCCTTTTTCATTATTCACTTGGGACGAATTTCACTTGAGACAATGCAGGAGCGGTATGTCGGTTGATTATCCGCGTTTGGAATTACGATACCCAGGCGGGCGGCACCATGACCCTTCCTACCTGGACTAGGCCCAATGCCCCGGGCGTCTGTCTGTCCATCTATGTACCTCAAGGGAAATTTGTCAGGACATGCACACTTTGATTTGACCTTTTCCTTATGTCCACTAAACACACCCGTGTTTCCGAATCTTTTGTAAGACGCCTCGCAAATGCAATTGTGTTTGGGGGGGGGGGGGTGTGAGGGTATCGTGTTAACGAGGAAGTAGACGTGAAATTGAATACTTAAAAGCTCATGAATAGGGGAGGGAGTGAAAAACAAGTGCCTGTGATGCAACCGTGCCACCTTTTTCTAGACCCTGGTGCATGAAAGTTGTGATTCGTGCAGGCATGGCCACCGGGGGATCCATTATGTCGTCCAGACTGCCGACCTCTTATCAAAGGGGCTGAAATCCCACACTCGCCGCGATGGGGTTCTACGCAAGGCACCTCGTTCCCCCAGCCAACTATGAGTTCGGCATCCGTGCGGGCTGCTTGCCCTGCTTTTTTGAAGGGCGGAGTTTCAGTTCGAGATGGAAAAAGGTTTTCGCGGTTTTTGATGACTGGCCATTCTTGGGTCGCGCCTCGAGCTTCTGTCGGCACATTGGGCAGATCTTCTTGGTGCCCTCCGCATGCATAGCCTGGTGCAGGCAGTTGCCGCAAAACATGTGGCCTGCAGAAAATGTCAGTGAAGGAAAAGGAGATGACGGCAAGATTCGAGCGAGAGGGAGAGCCTTCAACAGAGTGCGACTTACCACAATGTGTGACCGTCAGGTTCATCGCAGTGTCCATGCAGATGATACATTCAAAGTCAACCAACTTGGTGCTGTTGTCCTCCTTGGGAGGGCCCATCAGCTCCTCGGGTATCTTGTCATCTCTGGTCAGGTCGAAGAGCTTGGCTGGCTCCTCATCGTCTTCCACTCCAAAGATGTCGTCTGAATCCGGTATGACCACGGCTCTTGCATCGTGCACGGCCTTGCGGACCGCGGCCTTGGTGCTCCGCGCCGAGGCGGCAGTGCTGCTTCGTGATCGACGTCGTTTGACAATGGAGGGGCCTGCCTGCTCATCGATAGAGGCTGAAGCGCGGGTGCGCTTCCTGGAGGAGGGGGCAGGCATGTTGTCGTCGACCAGAAGGCCAATGATGGCGTTGCGATCCCCGTCCTCCTCGTCCTCGTGCTTCAAGCGGCGGCCGTCGTTCTCTTGCGGGAGGTGGCCGTGCGGGTGACTGACGTAGTTGAATGACGGTTGGGAAGACTGAGTCTCGAGATCTCGTTCGACGTCGGCAGCCTGGGATGCAGACACGCAGTCTTGTGGGGCGGGTCGTGATCGGGGAGGGAGGAAGCTGCCAGCAGGGAATGGATGCAGCTGGCGTTGGGCCTCGCCAGGGGGCGGCAAGGCGGCGTTGTTGTTGTTGTTGTTGTTGTTGTTGTTGTTGTTGTAGGAAGATGAAGAGAATTGGGGGGTGGCAAGAACCTGGTACAGGGCCTCGTTGGGTGGGATATTGTCTTGTAATGTTTGATACAGGGCTGGGAGACTGGCGCTGGAGGAGGGCGGGTTGGGATTCAAAGGGTTGAGGAGACTTGCGTCGTGGTTGTGTTGTTGCCCTATTGTGAATTGAGTGTGTGTCGGGACGCCGAGGTTGAAGAAGTCGCCTCTGACAGACAGGTTAGTGGCTGCAGAGTTAGGCATTGCTAGGCCTGGGCCAGTGGCGGCCAAGTCTTGGTCGAGTTGTAATTGATTAAGCCCATTGGGGCCGGCAAGACTGGGGTCATTTGTGGAGAACCTGAACCCTTGCACTGGTGGTACTGGAAGAGAGGCGGGGCCAGTCTGAGACCCGCGCAGGCTGTTGTTGTATGTACAGGGACTGGGCAGGGGTGGGGGGAGGCCCACAGGCTGTCCTGGAGATAGATAGTCGAAGGAAGGCGTCTGAGGGGATGGTTGTCCAGATTGGTTTAAATTCTGGGAGATCCCCGCGAAAGAGGGTGAGAAGGTAGAGGAGTCTTGTGCCAGTGACTGCAGATCTAAGCTCATGAATACATGGTCAGAAATGTCTCGTCATGATTTTTCTTATATTTACGGGAATCCAGAATGAAGAGAGATACAGGCTGGAATGGATGAAAACAGAGGGAGAGTGATCTTACGAATCAGGAATGGCAGATCCTGCCCAGGATAGTAGTCTGCAGACCAGGCACTCATGGTTTCCTGCTGCTTTGTCGACAAAGATGATGATGTGCTGACGACAATGTGATGTGTGTGAGGTTAAGTGGCGGATGAATGTGTCCCAGCTGATCCTCATCAAGTGAATTTTACCTGAAAGGTGTAGACTGATTGGTGCATAACCAGGTTCTCGCCATAGAAGAGTGAGAGATAGAATTTGTTGTGGGTGAAAGGAATTTTTTTTTAAGAAAAAAAGAGGTGTGGTGGGAGCGAGCAAGGTTGCCTGCTTGTCCTTCAGATTGAATAATCTGTAGGTTGGGGAGCTTAGAGCTGGGATCAATAAAGTCACAATAAGTAGAGGGGAAGAATCCGTTTCAGGGCTGGGCGTTGGGCTGAAGAGTCCGAGAACTGTCACGTCTTGAGGGAAACCAGAGCGAGAAGAAGAGGAAGAAGAACTTCAGTCACGATCCAGAGGGTGAGGGAGGACGTATGTTATTAAGTACTGCGCAGACGGTTTGACCAGCGCGAGCAGGCGAGGCAGGAGGTAGACGCTGTGAACTCGACTCATCTGATGAACAAGTGCGGGTAGGTGTGAAGGAAGGCAACGGGAGTGGGACAGGAGTTTAAATATATGAATGGGTTGGACGGCCTGCAGTGAAAGAGGGGGGGGGCGGGAATGTGTTGAGTGAAGGACGAGACAGGATGGGGATGGGGACGACAGCTCACTTCAACTTTTGTCAACCTGCAGGACACGACAAAATATGACAGGGAAAACATGCATGGATACTATGGAACCCAGTCAGCCAAAGTGGGTGGTGAATGAATGGCTTCCCGTCGTGCCGGAGCCTCATCATAATGCGGTCTCACGAGGACCACCGCCTGTGGTAAATATTCCGCTGACTCTTTCCAACCCAAAGTGGGCTTTATGAAAGTGGGCCGGGGGAGGAGGAACAAGAGAAGAAGAGAAAGGAGGGGCGTAGCTAGCTGCCAGAGATGTGCCGTGGCGCTGCTGACAAGCACTAACACCCATGGACGCACACATGGGTATAGTCCTGGAATCATCTTGCATACCCATCTTATTTTCAATCACACTTACAAAAGCAATACTGTCGCCTCTTCCATGATCGGTCATCGTGAGCCGACTTGCATCCGCGGACCAGGCCAGACCACCACTGGATCCATCCGTGGGTTACACGAAACAGGGGCAAAACTAATATGGCTTTGAAAATTCCACGCCCCGGGGGAGGAAGAAAACAACCTCCAGGAGAAGCTGATGTCCAAGCGGCACAAGCAAGTCATAAATTTGCCATGGGTGCTTGCTGTGCAGCAGCCAAACCCCCCCCCCCCCTTCCAGGCCAAATTCTAACCCGGTACGCCACATACCTTTGGGAACCAAGGCGACTTGTCAGGTCGTACAAGCAAGAAGACACACAAAGACCGACCAGAATCATATTTCAGTAGCTCGCACCGCCAATCAACGCATCCCTATCATGTCGTGAGCATGCATTCAGAGCTAGCCCATGTTTTGCCACGCAGACCAAAGCTCATGGGGGACTGCTATAGTACGTGCATATCCTCGAATCGGAATAACATCCGTGAGGGCCATGAGCCAGCAAACAGACCAGGCTTGACCCGAAAAAGAAAAGAAGGGAGAATGAACAAAAAAAGAAAAAAGGAATAGAGAAAATTAAAGAGCATCACCTCTGCCCCGTCCCTAATAGATTGAAATGTGATGACGTCTGACTGAGAGATGTCACGACCCCCTTATTTAAAAGCTCTTTTGTAGTGTGAACGGCTCAGAGTAGTAAGTGCAACTTGTGGAGTCGATTGACTGCATCCACTCCCCACCCAAACGTCCCTACCTTCGGTAACTGCTATGCGAAGCACAAAAGCTGAATTCGGAATCAATGCTGCTGCTCACTACTGCGAGGTACTACTGCATGGTAGAAAACCTGCCTGGTCAGTGTGTGTGCTATATATATTGATTTTCTTTTTATTAAGAAAAGAAGACAAACTTTGTTTTATCCTCAGGCCTTGTCACTTTTGAAAACCGTAGGCTCGACTCGTTATCGAGAGGCCTCATAAAAGAACTACAGTCGAAGAGAAGGGTGGGGTTTGGCCCGTAGGCCATTAGGACGCGACATCATCTTCAAAATTTAGCGTTACTCCCTAGCATGTAGGGACCTCCTAGTAGGGACCTGAAGAGTCCACCGCGGGCGGGCACCCTCGCAACTTTTTTCTCCCCCCCCCCCCCCCATCTACGCCTTCGCAAATCCTCCCGCGCGAACCAACACGACCATTTTTCACACGAAACTTCAAGTCTACGCGTCCCGAAGTCCGAACCCCCAGTCGACTGCGCTCGAGTCTTGTCTGGTATCGAATCCTCGGCCCAAGTCCTTCGCGTCAATGTGATGCGCTGAACCTCGATCGAGACTTTTGCCCAGAACAGCTCATCCGCGCATGCACATGTCAGCCATGATCTTGTTCCTAGTGCGATTATCGAATCTACAGTCCAGCAACCTATATTAGGCTTCTCACGCGCAGACCCTTCATCTCCTGACTGTCCGAATCGGGTGCGACTTGTCGGAGACTGATCCAAGTCATCCTCCCGGACTGTCCTTGTACGGCGTAGTTGGAGATTCTTAGACCGCAAGCCCTGCCGGATGAGATAGAATGCTCAGTCCGGTCAGGGGCCGTATGCGAAGTGGTTGCACCGCCGCGAGCTTTGTTCAACTCGCCAAGCATCGGGCCCACGCAAGATGGGCTGCTCAGCGCCGCTGGCAGTCCGCTGCTGCCGTCGCGGCCGCGAAGGAGAGTCGAGAGGAACAGATAGCTTCTAGAGGTCTTTCTGGTAAGGCTCCCCGATCGCATCATGGATGCATGCGCCAGTCCCACGCAGAATACTTACAACAAGATGCGAGCAGTACCATCGGCAGCACGAGTCAACCGGGTGGGCGTACAGCAGCTCAGCGAAAACATATACAGCCAGATTTTCCCCAACGGAAGCAAGCCGCCACCTCGAGAGCTCGTCGAGCTTGCGAGGGAACATCTGCGACGCCACGACCTCCTAGACAAGAACACCGACCAGACAGAACCCATCGGCTTCAAGGTCCCCGGCCTGCAGGCTCCCGACACACAGACTTTGGACGAGCACTTCTACAGACTTGGCGTGGATGCTGCTGAGCCTTTTCTGGAGCATGCGAAACAGTTCGCAAGAGCAGTCCTGCCGCGGACGCCAAACAAATGGGTACATCAGAGCGGCTGGACCAAATACCGCTATCCCGAGGGTGGCAATGGGCCTGCTGAGCCAGAGAAGGTGGACATGCCAGACGAAAAGATGCTCTCATTTGACGTCGAAGTCATGTGGAAGGAAAGCCCCTTTGCCGTCATGGCCTGCGCCGCGAGCCCGACAGCATGGTACGTCTGGCTATCTCCTTGGCTCCTGGGCGAGACGACGAATCAAAAACAATTGGTCCCTCTCGGCGACCCTTCCAAGGAGCGCATCGTCGTAGGACACAATATCGGATACGATAGGGCCAGAATATTGGAGGAGTATGACCTCAAGCAGACGAGGAACTGCTTCCTGGATACCATGTCGCTGCATGTAGCGGTCAATGGCATGTGCTCCCAACAACGGCCGACCTGGCTAAAACACAAGAAGAGCCGGGAGTTGCGCGAGAAGATTCAGCGAGAGACGGACAATCTTGAGCTGGCCACTTTGTTGAGCAACAAATCGCTATCAAACGATGAAGAGGAGCTATGGGTTGGCAAGAGTTCTATCAACTCGTTGCGGGATGTAGCCAAGTTTCACCTCAACCTATCGATGGACAAGGCCGTCCGGGATGATTTCGGGGAGCTGAACCGGGAGGAGATCGTGGCCAAGCTTGATGATCTCCTCAACTACTGTGCCGCCGATGTGGTGGTCACCCACCGGGTCTATTCAATCGTCTTTCCCAACTTTCTGAAGACGTGTCCGCATCCCGTCAGCTTTGCGGCTCTGCGGCACATGTCCTCAGTCATCTTGCCAGTGAACGAGTCCTGGGACGCCTATATCAACAACGCTGAAGAGACATACCAAAGTCTGTCCGTCGCTGTTCAAGAACGCCTCATCTCGTTGACGGAAAAGGCTCTGGAGATCAAGGATGATCCTGAGAAGTGGGGCAATGACCCGTGGTTGAAGCAGCTCGACTGGTCCGGACAAGAGAGGAAGATGACGAAAGGGAAAAAGAATGAGCCTCCGCGGGAAGTGAAGAACCAGAAAATGCCCGGCAAGCCAAAGTGGTATAAGGATCTATTCCCAAAAAAGGACTCTCCCATCAACATCTCTATCAGGACGAGGATAGCACCTCTGATGTTGAGGCTCTCTTGGGAGGGTTATCCGTTGTACTGGTCCGACAAGCACGGTTGGACATTCCGGGTCCCCCTGGCGGAAAAAGCCAAATATACCGAGAAGGCCATGAAAGCGTGTGATATGAAGGAGGAGACGGTCACTTTGCTTCGTGACGACACGGAGGGCGTCTACTTCAAGGTCCCTCACAAAGACGGGCCCACCGCACGTTGCGCCAATCCCATGGCGAAAAGTTATCTGGCCTACTTTGAGAAGGGTATACTGTCGTCGGAGTACCCTTACGCAAAGGAAGCCCTGGAGATGAACGCTTCTTGTTCATATTGGATCAGTGCCCGCGAGAGAATCAGGTCGCAGCTGGTGGTGTACGAGAAGGACCTACCGCACAACAACAACAACAACAACAACAACAAGTCAGAGAGCAAACCAACAAACCAAGGCTTCATCCTGCCTCAGGTCATCCCGATGGGCACCATTACGAGGAGAGCTGTCGAAAACACGTGGTTGACGGCGAGCAATGCAAAAAAGTCACGCGTTGGCTCTGAATTGAAGGCGATGGTCAAGGCGCCTCCAGGGTACAGCTTCGTCGGCGCCGACGTCGACTCAGAAGAGCTCTGGATCGCCAGTGTCCTCGGAGATGCGATCTTTAAGATCCACGGCGGCAATGCCATAGGCTTCATGACGTTAGAGGGCACCAAGGCGGCGGGTACTGACCTTCATTCTCGCACGGCGTCCATTCTGGGCATCACAAGAGGCGACGCCAAGGTATTCAACTACGGCCGGATATACGGTGCTGGACTGCGATTTGCCGCACAGCTACTGCGGCAATTCAACCCCACGCTATCCGACCGCGAGACGTTGAACACCGCCACGAAGCTGTACACTGCCACCAAGGGCATGCAGTCAGAGCGCAAGCTTCTCTATAAGCGGAAGTTCTGGCGAGGCGGCACAGAGTCTTTTGTCTTCAACAAACTCGAAGAGTTTGCCGAGCAAGAACGACCGCGCACGCCTGTCCTAGGCGCCGGGATCACAGAAGCTCTGATGAGCCGCTATGTCAGCAAGGGCGGTTTCCTCACGAGCCGCATCAACTGGGCGATCCAGAGCTCAGGTGTCGACTACCTCCACCTTCTCATTGTTGCCATGGACTATCTCACGCGCCGCTTCAACATCGATGCCCGGCTGGCCATCACTGTGCACGATGAGATTCGTTACCTCGTCAAAGACCACGACAAATACCGCGCCGCCATGGCCTTACAAGTGGCCAACCTATGGACGCGGTGCATGTTTGCGCAACAGGTTGGCATCAACGACCTTCCACAAGCATGTGCCTTCTTCAGCGCGGTGGATATTGATCACGTACTGCGTAAAGAGGTCGACCTCGACTGTGTTACTCCATCGCACAAGACACCGATCCCACCCGGCGAGTCGATCGACATCCAACAGCTCCTGCAAAAAGGTGACGAGGCTCGTCTCGACGAGTCCATCATCCCTGAGCGGCACGAACCAAAACTCGACCAGATCGCCTATACGCCCCGGACGCCTGTGATGGAGGACCTCATCCAGCAGGACGCCTCGACAGCGGATCCCGCCTTCATTCGCGCACAGATCTGCTCCGAGATGCAGGAGCTGAATAAGATCTGTACGGAGAAGCGTAAGGAGATGGCCGCGCTCGCTCCCACCAAGCCGAGTATCAGCAAGGCCAAGAAGTCCGTGCTGCCGTACTACTCACATCCTGAGCTCATGCCCATGGAGGAACCGGTGATCGTGTCCGAGGCGTTCAGGGCTGAGAGCAACAAGCGTCTTGGTGGAGGCCAGAAGAAGCTGGACTGGTACAGAAGTAATGTGCTCAAGAGGCGGGACATTGCCCGCGGGACGCACTAAGAAACAGAGAAGGAGGGAGAGGAAAAGAGAGAGCAGGAGGCTACATAGTGACTGTTTCCCTTTGTCAGCTTTCTCTATTCAAGATTTGGATGAACACGGACTGTGTTGTATGGAATATTATCGCTGGTTTTTGTATGTGTACGCCGGGACCGGGGGGGGGGGGCAATGTATTGATACCCTTGGGGGATTGCGCAAGCCAATGGGTCTTTCATGGTCAACGGAGTTGAGGCAGGTGGGGGAAAATCCTGACGTCCATGAGTGGTTTGAATTTTTACTTTTTGTATAATGCAACTACAGTACGGCGAGATCGTCCTTGAGAGTGATCTGGTTTTGGGAGCCATATGTGATCCAAATCTGTAGTGATGTGCATTCCTGGATCACACACAGAGACCACCTCATATTGGGCTTTAATATTTATTATGTATGTGATTGGGGAAAGTATTCAAGATGTTCTCAACCGAAAAGAAAAAGAAAAAACTCTCTGAAACAGGTAGTGCAACGTGACAATAATAACATCTCATATCCACGTTCCATATCACACATAGTCAGCGAAAGAAGAGACGCCCAAAAAAAGGAACAGGCTAGGGAGGGGGCCATGCAAATCCGGGGTAGACCCGCCGACCCAAACCACCAATTGGCCCCGAAATCCAACTCCCTGGCCCGCATCGACCCCACTCCCCTACCAAACCAAAGTAAATTCCTATTCGGCAATCGCAAGACCTTTCCTAAAATAGAATTAAAGTTCCTAGTGTGGGGAAGGGGGGGATGGGAAAGTCAGTGGGGAAGGAGGGGAGACCAGGGAGAGAGGGGACACAGAGAGAGAGAGAGAAAAAAAAAAAAAACCACCGTGTAAGGGTCCCCCATCAAAATCACCAACCAAAAGGTGGGAACAAAAGGGGAGGGGCATTTCTTCCCTCTATCCCTGTTCCTTCCCCCCCCCTGCAGGAACCCGATCGATCGCACAGGGGGGGAAATGGGATGGGGTATATACTTTCATGCAGCAGTCATGCATGCATGCAAAGGGTTGGATGGATGGATGGATGGATGAATGGATGGGACGTTTGGAGATTTCCCACCAGTTTTCATCTTCTTTTTTCTATGAAATTTTGCAATCCTCCCAATTTCCCTCCAACCCCCCCCCCCCTACTTACTGCGAGTGTTTGAGATAGGCTATGGGAAAAGAATTGGTGGTAATGTTCATGGTGATTTAGATGGGGATGGACCATCATCGAGGAAAGAGAGAAAGGAGGGGGAAAGGAAAAGGAACAGGGCTGAGGATTTCGAGAAAATCATCAAGTAACATAAGGAGACACCTACTACATATTGTAGTACCTATAACTTCTCCTTCCCTCCAACATACCACCACACATAAGAGATGATTGCAAAAAAATGTGACGCTCGTCAACCAAGGGATCCTCGATATCACTGCGCTGCGGGCAGGGGGGTTTTTTCTCTGGGGGGGGGGGGGCCGAGAGTTATACCTGTGCTGATTGACATCTTGCCATGGCAACAACACACACTGATTATCATCAGTAAGAAGAAAAAAATTGGAAGAAAAAAATGGCAATCAGCCATCCGAAAAAGGATATTTCGTTGAATACAGCTCTCTGTAGGCATTGTTACCATACGCAAATCCAGATATCTGGGACCAATCAAATGTCTTTAGAAGACGGGGACGTTGAGACGGTGATGATGCCTCCTTCGAGTCAAGCAAGATGAACCTTGGCCGTGATGGCAACGTTGCTAAGACAACTGCATCCAGGAGCTAATATTAGGTCGTCAAAAAGGAGGGAGGGCCTTTGTCAATCATCCTTCTCTCATATCACTGGGGTCAAGATCCGAATTGCGTAGACCAAAGTCTCTCCCGCAAGATCATAGATATCTATCGTCTAGCCTTCCGATAGTCCTCACTACCTCTCGAGTTGAAGGTGCCACCCATCATCATCATCATCATTCGTACCTGACCCACCATACAAATTTCACACGAACCACCATCCCTCCAGCCAGCCAGTCTTTTCCAGACGGCGTGGCACATCAAGACCTACACAAGAAATTTCGTACGGAAAGGCGATATATATACGTGTGGATAGTACTCAACAACTGGCCGATGTACCTTCTCTTGGTTTCGAGGCGTTGACTTCATCAGAGCGACCCCTGCGACAGACTCAACAGACCCTTCGCCGCGCCTCCCTTCAGTGCGCTGCTAGTCAGCCTGTCCTCCTCCC
The DNA here is from genome assembly GCF_011745365.1 of Cryphonectria parasitica EP155. Lineage (NCBI taxonomy): Eukaryota > Fungi > Ascomycota > Sordariomycetes > Diaporthales > Cryphonectriaceae > Cryphonectria > Cryphonectria parasitica. The sequence goes on from NW_024468909.1 coordinate 3,331,818, forward strand.
ACCCATCTCTCGTCTTGCGTGGTGTCGACACACTCGCGAGGTCCGGCAGTGCCTGCTGTCCCTCCGGCCCGCAGTAGCGTCCGCCCACGGCGACAACCGTGCCGACCACCTTTCGCCCCTCCTCTTCTTCCTGCTGTTCATCGTTATTACCATCATCAACTTCCGCAGTGTTTCTGCCTGCAACTCGTGACTCCGGCAGCGGCGCCCTCCGAGCCTCCACCGACCGATACCAGTACTGTACGGGGGTGGACCTCTCGACAGTGTGTGCCGTCATGGAGGGCAGAGGAGTACGGCGGCGGGTCATGCCTGGGACGGGGCGGACCTGCAGCTTGTCGAGAGGCACATCGGTCTGGTTGGTCCTGACCTTGTAGCTGGCGAGGGAGAGGCGGAGCTTGAGGATCTCTGCTTTCTGTTGATTGTAGGAACGACGCGTCAGCACCATAATATAACAGAGGTTACACCACGGTAGTGCAAGATCATATATAGGGGCTGAAGAAACGGTGAGGGGAAGGGGGGTTGTTATAACGTATAAATAAACATATAACATGTCATGAATATACAACATACCTGTCTGAACTCCTCACGCGTCGGGACCCGACGCGGTCGCGGTGGCGGCAGGTTGGGTATCACATCCGGCACAGCCGAGGCCGCCGCAGCCCCAGATACAGGAACCGCAGGTGCAGTCGTCGTGATGGGCGCGTCGGTATCCGGCTCCGTGATGGTGGTAAACTGGGAGGTGTTGATAGTCGAGTTATCAAAGACCGAGCTCGCGTCGGGCGATATCGACCTCCGTGCCGTAGCAGGCTGCGAGGCCGGCGTCTCGTCGTCCTGTGGCGTGGGGTGGAATTTGGTTAGCCCTTGCAAGTGGTAGCCTGAGGAGGGCTCTGAGAGGAACGAGCATACCTCATCTGCTGGTTTGAGCAGCGTGTCCACCTTAGGGATCCTCGTCGCCTTGGACGGCGACGACGTCTTGACCGGGCTCCCAGCGCACAGCTTCTTAACAATCGGCCGGACGTTCTCGGCCTCCTCAAGCGGCCTCTTCTTCTTGGGCGTGCCGGTCCTCTTCTCACGTGGTGGGGAGGGCGTCGCGTGACGGGACAGCACTACGCCTGGGCTCTTCTTCAGCGGGCTGCCGCCGCCGACCGTGACACCTCCTTTGATGGACAGCTTGAGCGATGACGGTGACCGAGGAGACCTCGACACGTTCACGTCAATCGCGCCCAGGGCGCGTCTCTTTGTGGGGGTTGCAGCAGCACTCATCTTGGAACCGTGGAACGTTTTGGAGGAGAGGTAGACCAGACGCGACGAGGTCTTGTGCGGATAGCTGAAGCTAGTGTGGGTTCGAGAGGCAAGAGTGAATTAGATGAAGGCGCGTCTTGACAATAATAGTCTGGACGCGAAATGAAGAGGGGAAAAAAGAGAGAGTCGACTTCGAGACGCAACGGATTCTCTTGTATATATAAGTGAGTGTGAAAGGGTGATAGGTAGTAGGTGAGTGGCGTGCCTCACGTTTTGTTGTTGCAAGGCGACAAGGGAAGAACACATCCAGATCAGTACTTAGTCAAGGCAGGCACAGGACAAGGCGTAAAAAGTACAGGAACGTCCTGCGCGGCTACTACTTCCACTACTGGGCTTGGGCAGTTGGGGGAAAGGAGGGGGGAGGCGACAATAAGAAATGGGGGCCCAGAAAAAAAGAAGGCACGTCGCGTCAGTTCCAAGTCGCAACAACCCTGCCACCTGCCAACTGATTATTTTGGACTATTTACTTGACTACCTCTTCAGGCCTAGAGCGCGGCTGTGGGCCCTTTTCTTGCCCGAGCACGCTGACGGGGTCGTGTCATACGCGCCAACCAGGGCCGGGACTCTTCTTTCGTTCGAGGAATTTTCTTCTTCATCTTTTTCAGAAGGAGAGGAGAAAAGAAGAGGAAAGGGGCCCAGCAAGTCCACAGGGATTTTTTGACCTCATCGCGTGCAAATCCCACACGTGCAGTGCCACAATGAATGGCGATCCTCTTGTCATTTCACTGCGGTACTGTGTTTGTGTTGTACATTATGAGTACATACAGTGGCAAAGAACTTACAGCGACAAATAATCTCTCCCGAGGCACTTTACAAAACACCCTTGAAGAAAGGATATACCATCATTCGTGAAACATGCATACATCTATTGATTCGAGCAAAGAGCAAAAGCAGTAGCTACTTTCCTCCGAGGGGGTTCCTTTTTATATACCCAATGCTTCCAAAATAAAAAAAAATAAAAAAAATCCAGACTTGCACATGCTATAAAGTCAAAACATGAGAATGACAGTAGAAGCCTCAGAACGCATTGCGCATCGGGTATCAACCATGGGAGCCGTCGTATAAAACCATACATTTTTTTTTAAGCGCGTTCCTGGAGGGTTTTTTCCCCCTTTCCCACCAAGTTCGCCGTCATCCCGAAAACGCCGCCGACCTCAACATCAAATACGAATGCGTCCGAATCAAGAAACGTGGTGCGACTGGGCAATCCATTCGAGTAAATCGAAATCACAAGCAGTCTTTGCGGTATCCTGTTGTCCCTCACACCACCTCTTCTTAGCTGGCATTCAGCGAGAAGAGTGACATATCAAGAGGTTCGATGGACTTGTTGTTTCCGCTCAGATCGACAAGCATGTCATCCGTGAACGCCTCCATCGACAGGTCCATGCCGCTGCCGTAGTCGTAATTCGGCTCCAAGGTCAGGTTTAGGTCATCATACAACATGAAGTTCATCTCGATATCGAGGGACCCGGCTTCGGGGATATCGCTGTTGGGCTCAGACACGCCGCTGTCCTTGCTCGACTCGGGGGTGTCCTCAGGTGGCGTTGTAGACCTGTACAGGATCGTGTTGGCGATGACACCGCCGCTCAGGGGATCAAAGCTCATGGCCGGGGTGAACAAGCTCTGAGGGTCGATCGAGCCGAGGAAATCACTGGCCTGCGGTTGTTGCGATTCTGTCACAGCCGAGGTCGAAGCATTATTGTCTGAAGGCTTGGAAGTGCCAGCGACCTTGCTGTTATCATCCACCACCTTCAACCCTTGCGCAGCCGGGCCACCTGATGCACTAGTCTGCCGCTTCAAGGAACTCTCACGCGACATGGGCAACGCCAGATTTGGCTTGGCCTGTTTGTTGTGTCCAAGATACTCCATGCAAGAGTCCATGAGGAACTTGTCGGGATTCTCGTAGGGTTTCTCATGGAATTCCTCGTGGTGCTTCTTGCGCAATGCTTCTGAGGCGAACGTTGGCCCTCCCATCTCACAGTCGGCCACCGTGCATGGGAAGCTTGGCTTTGATACTGCCTTGGGCTCTTGTTTCTTCAGGTCCGGGGAGATGGCCTTCGCCTGTGGAGACGCATTCTGGCTGGAACTCGCTGGGGATGACGTCTGAAGGCCGGTCTTCACCCTCTTCCGAGAGGGCATCTGCAGATTGTCCTGAGTCACCTGAGGGGGGGCGACCCATACTGGCTTTCCATCGGGCGAAGTAGCACCAAACGGGAACGGTGGCTGGCTCGAGGTGGGCGCTGCAGGAGGCTGAACTCCTCTGCTATTTGGCCTCTGCGGCAATCTCTGGGGTGCTTGTTGCGCCTGCTTGGCAGCATGCACCTCGTTTGCCTGTGCCGCCGGCCCGGCCTTCGCCGCTGCTGCCGCTGCGGCCGCCGCTTGCATCTGCTGTGTCTGCTGCTGTTCGTTGAGCTTTCCTGGCTGCTTCAGCTCCTGGAGCATGGTACCAAGAAACTGCTTGTAATGCACGAGTTCCGGGGGCGGTAAGGTGAACTTCGTGTTCATAACCTGCAACTTGTCGCCGTCTTTGAACTGGCTAATGACTCGCACACGCTGTATTATTAAGTTAGCACGGTGGCATCAGGGTTGTAAGCTTGCTTGATTATGAGAAAACAGTGCTTACCATCTTGAGAAACATTCTCAATCGGTTCTCATCGCCACTCATTGCGAACCACTTCCCGATAATATTAGGATTCGACGTTTTTACAAAACCTCCAGCAACATTCAACAGTAATGTTTTGTAATTCTCCATCATTTGTGGAGGAATTTCCAGCGGCTTAGCTTTGGAATGATCATAGGCACGCGCCTCTTCATTGACGATATCCTTGTAGCGGATGGAGGCCTCCTGCATTTGCTTTGTCATTTGCTTTCTCCGTTCCCAGGCCTGTTTCTGTTCTGGAGTTAAGTTCGCGAGTTGAGCTTCCGTGAGGTTGGGTGGGAAGTTAGAAGCACTGGCATCCATTGGTAGCTGACCAGCCTGAGAAGGAGGCCGTTGAGCGGGCCCATTTGACTGGCCAGAGGTTTCCAGATCGTCAGTCCCTGGGCGCTTGAGGTTTTTGGCTGCGTTAGCCGGTGACGGATTCGTGGGTGTGGCCTTGTTTTGTCGATTTGCTTTATTCCCCGGCGCAGGAGCAGCAACTGCTGCTGCGGAATTTTGAGTGGACTCTGCGGCAGATACCGGCGTGCGAGTAGGCTGTCCCTGGGGAAAGTTCTGGGGTCCCGCAGTGTGGTTTTGAGGTGCATCGGGCTGCGTGATGGGTGGTGCAATCGGCTGAGCGGGGGGTTGTGGCTGTGGCTGTTGGAACCCAGCTGCCGAGTTGGCAGCCGACATCATCTTGGTGAACTTGATCTTCTGAAGCATCCCCTTAAGATGGTCTTCAGGGACCTCGCGCGCCCTCTCGTTGCTCGCACGGAAGCTCTGTATCTCTGCTGGCGATACATCGACATGATGGAAGCTGGCCGGCAGAGACGGTCTGACACCAGCTTGCCCTGCACCAGCTGCTGGCCCATTTCGGCCAGCGATGATACCCCGTTGCTGCAGCTGGATGAACTGCTGCACCTGAGCATTCTTGAGCTTTGTCTTGGTCTGCTCCGGGAGAGTGGATGTGGACTGCATCCAAGCTTTAAATTGTCCCCATTTCTTCAACTCGGGCGGTATGCCTTGTATCACTGTGAATACCTGCTGTGGAACATCCATCTGGTCCATGATGGCCTGTGCCTGGGGCGAGTTCAGTTGCGCAAGCTGTCTCTGTCGCAATACAGCTTGCATCTGAGGTGTCAGAGGACCTCCGTTCATCTGCTGCGGAAGCATCCCGGTCGGGTTACCTCGGTTTGCGGGGTTCATGGGCAGGCCCTGCGGAGCCTGACCAATGCGTCCTGCCATCATAGATTGTGCCTGCTGCTGCTTCCACTTCTGAAACATTTCGTGCAGTTTCTCGCCGCCCATGCTTCGCAATTTCTGCTGCTGCTCCTGATCGAGGGAAGAGAGCATTGCTCTGAACTGGGGGTCCTGGACCAGGGCTCCATTCATGCCCTGTGGTCCTGGGTGGTTGAAGCGGCCGTCCAGGCCAGCTCCGAATGATGGGTTGCCAGGCCCAGCTTGAGCGCCGGGCATCTGGCCCATCGCAACCGGTGGTTGCCCGACTGGCGCATTTAGGTTCGCTAGCGCGGGCGTTTGTGTCGCAGGCATTGAACCGCTTAAGCCCCCTGGCTGCCCTTGAAGATTCGCCGCAGCGTGTCGTGCCTGAGCTTGTAGCTGTTGCTGCTTCAGCAGCGCTTGTTGTTGTTGTTGTTGTTGCTGGTGCTGCTGGTGCTGCTGCTGTTGTTGCTGCTGCTGCTGCTGTTGTTGCTGTTGTTGTTGCTGCTGCTGCATGTCCAACGAGTTCGGCATCTGCGGCCTCGGTGTCTGATTAGGGCCCTGAGGGAACATGTTGCCATGCTGCAGACCGGCACCAAAAGGAGATTGTGAATTTGCGTTGTGACTCGGACCTGAGCTCGCGGGTACAACAAGTTGTCCCTGCCGCTCGGCCATCATGCCCTGTTTCTGTTCATTGATGATACTCTCCATATTGCTGCCAAAAGGCATCTGGCCACCAGCCTGTCCAAGACCGTTCATCATGGCCGGGTTGATAGGTCTCTGCTGGCCTGGCTGCATCGGCATGCCCTGGAAGTTCGGAGGCATGCCTTGTTGTCGCTGCAGCATCTGCTGTTGTCGCCCTTGAGGATATAGTCGCCTGACGGCAGCTTGCATAAAGTAGAGGAGGAGTGGATCCTTGTTTTGACTGCGCATCTGCTGGACCGCCTGGGGGGTTAGGACCTGGTCCAGGATCTTCGTCTTCTGCTCTTGAGAAGTATTCATTTGCATCTGACGCGCTATCTGCATGACTTTCTCTCGGTCGATTTCAGTTTGCGGCATCTGATTTGGGTTGCGCTGAGGCCCGCCAGGCAAACCGAAGCCCGGTTGTCCGGGATTCATCTGCTGTGTCATTCCGTTGCTGAGACTGAGGTTCATCTGTGGAGCTTGCTGTCCCAGCTGTGATACTTGCATGGGGTTTTGTAGGTGTTGGAAAGCCTGCTGGCCGGCACCACCACCCCTTCCAGCCATCTGCGCTCTCATCAGCGCTGCATTTTGCTGCTGCTGCTGCTGCTGCTGTTGCTGCTGTTGCTGCTGCAGCATTGCTTGCCGCGCTTGGGCGTTCATCGCTTCCTGCATCTGAGGGGCTTGGTTCTGGCGTCTGAGGTGTAGCTCGTGTAGCTTTCCGCGGATCTTTTGGTCGTAGGTGTTCTGCCAGACTCTCAGTAAAACAGTTCTGCGAAATTCAAAGTCCAATAGCGACGCGGATTGACACCTACCCTGTCTTGAGATGTCTGGACAACCTCTTCCTCAAATTTGATGCAAAAGTCTGCAATTTGTTGGCGTGTAACGGCAGGGTTTGTGATAGCCAAACTTGAAAACCTGTATTGTGATCATCAGCTTAAGGATCATGATGGTGTAGCCTGGTGAGAAAGGAAGCATTGAAGCAGTGAGTCGATAAAATGACAGGTGAATGATGTTGTTTCCCCGGGGGGGGGGGGGGGTCCAATAGCAATATAGCAGGATGGGAACAATTATTTGAAATAACAGCAGGAGGAAAATACAGTGACTCAAAACACATGACCAGTCCATCTCAGTGAATAAAATAAGAAGCCTATCAGAAGACCGAAAATCGCAACTCACATTTGTTGTACATTGCGTACGCGCTCCACGATACCGAGGCCGGTTTGCCATCCATGAGGAATCTGTATTGTGTTGCTCTGAATGGCAGTGAAGATGTATTGTTGAATATTGCTATCCGGTGCAGGACCGCCGCCGCCCATTGCCATCGCTCGCTGCTGTTGCGGCATGAATTGGCCAGCTGCGGCCATCTGTTGCAAATGTGCGGCCATGGCCGCCAGAGGATTGGGAGGGGAAGGCCAGGATCAGGAGGAATACGGACGAATGCAGGGTCAGGCTGTCCGAACGGAGCGCAGGCGCGCAGTGCCTCTCGCTGCTGAAGAAGGGAGAGGTTCGTCGCCGAAGAATAGAGATGATATCCCGAAGAGCCGACCAATCGACATGAAGTAGGGCCGAGTTGATGTGAGGTCGCCGGAGGGGTAGTGACAAGTATGAGAAGGCCGTCACCGGGCTGTAGGCTGCCTAGTATGTCTCAAGCAGAGTCGCATGGAAGAGTCAAGGGCTCAAAGATCCTTGCACGAGAGTCCAAGTCGACAAAAGACAAGTGAACGGCAGGTTTGGACCGGTAGCCTCTTGGAGCAACAGGCGGGCCAGATCTTAACCTCGAACAGGCAGGCTGGAAGATAAATGGTGTATCCAGCGATGACGAAGCAAGCCAACTTTCCAGACGAACATCCAGGATATTCTTCAGCCGATTTCTCCGAACACCCAAAAGATGACAGGCGCTCTTTGAAGCGCTCGTTTCTCTCTCCAACGTGGATTTCGAAAACAAGGCTTCTGCTTGACACAGCCTAATTCTGCCAGTGACAAGCAAAATGAGGGGGTCAATTCCCAGGGTCGATTCGGTGGGGCTCGAGGCGGTCCGGTTGCTGAACAGTAAAGAGAGCTGCGGTGTATCCTGCTGCCCTTTGACGGCTTAGGAAGGAAGTGATACAGCGTATCTTGACAGAGCGAGTGAGTACAGAGTTGGTTCGAGGATAGGAAAATCGTCAGCGCGACGTGGGTTCCGGTTCGAGAAGGGCACGATCGGATCTCCGAGATAGCTTCGTTCGTGAAGGGTCACGACGTTGAACGCCTGCGGTGGATAAGGCAGAGGTAGGCCAGTTTGCGCCGGGTCGACGGGGTCTCGAGTGTACAAATATCACACCCGCCCAGTGACGAATATCTGATCCTCCTAAGATTCTGACGGTGGATGTCGCAACGGCTGTGATGGGGTCTTCAGCCGGGAAATGAGAGATCGTGCAGGGTCGGAAAAAGGTTCGAAGGTGCAGAGATAGCCTTGATCGTTCGTGGCTGGCTATTTGGTCTCGTCCCGGCCAAGCGTTATCGTCGCAGCGGAGCAGCAAGCACGGACGGGCGAGTCTTTCCACACCCCCCAAGAAAAGGAAGAGGCAGTAATACGACGGCGGAACAGAAGAGGACAAGAAAAAAGAAGAGAGAGAGAGAGAGAGAGCTTTGTTTTCTCCGACTACAACAGAATGCAGCGGACTGTCTCGTCGTGGGGAGCGAGAAAAGGTTGACGGGAGGGAGGGAGGGAAAACAAGCAAGGAGGGTTGGGTTGGGAGGTGGTTGACCGCTTGCGAGGTCGAGGTAGGAGGTGGGAAGAAGCAGGCAGGGAAAAGGCGGTTGCGGGTCAAGAGAATCGAGGAGCGGAGCGCAGCGAGCCACAGTGGGAAGAGGCAGACGAAGAGGCGGCGGAAACGACCAGGGTGCCCCTCGCCTGTGTACTGACCTAGCGCAATGAGTGCCGTGTCCTATGTACCTGGCTCTGACAGGTCTGGTACAAAGGTACGCGGCTCTCTCAGCTAAGCCCAAACCTGCCCAATACCTTGATGCTGTATGTTTGCCTAGGTATGCAAGTCATCCTCGATTGGCAAAAGAAGACACCCCAAATACATGGTCGGTCAGACCCGGCTCTCTTCTCTAGGAAGCCGAAGCCTCAGCGCTGCTAGGCGTTTGGGAAAGCTGTCGAAGAAGAGACAGCTGGCAAGGCGGCGCAGACGCCGCGCAGAGAGAGGGGGGTTAGTATAAAGAGGTAACGCTCGAGATGACCAGAAGTACCACCCATGTATCTTTTCTTGCCTGGGTCTAAGGATGGGTCCAAGAGTCCATGTACACCTGGTGCAGGGCGACAGGGGTGCCTGCCCAGGTGCGACTTGCTTTGGGCTGCCCCATGACTTGTTCTTGTCTCTGCGCCCGACGTAAAAGCTCTCGTCTCCTTTCGCTGCCCTCTTTCTGGTCTTCTGAGCAGCGAGGCCCTTGGAAGCATCAGACGGTGAGGCAGGTGATGCGCAAATGCTCACCCTGTGGACCCATGAGCATTTGTGGATTTAGTGCTAGCACCAGACCTTTCCCGCTTCCTTTTTGCGGGAGTGCGGGAGTGGCAGGGTCCTCTATTTTTCTTGGTCCATTTTTGAGTGAGATGGGGAAGAGATCTGTCTGTGCCTGTTCGTGGTCTTGGTGGTAGTAGTTAAGTGCATTCCCCTTCAGGAGAGACATGCAGTGCAGTGCAGCAAGCAAGCGGGTCAGGGATCATCTTCAACAAATCTGCAGGGTGTCCCTCTCAAGGCTGTCATTGAGAACAAAAAAGAAAACAAAAAGAAAGAAGAGAAAAACAGAAGGCAGACGACAGGGGGAAAGTGTTCCCATGGTAAAATTTCAGACATTTCAGCATTGTCCTGGGCGGGGAGGGGGTTTTGCTGAAAGGGACAAAGGGTCCTCGACTGGATGGCGTCTAAGAAAGAGATGCGTCGCTTCAGCGCTTACCTGACGAGCGTTTCATTTTTCTGCCGGCTGGTGTCGATTCCATGCAGAGGCAGGGGTTGTGGGTCAGGGACCGGCGCGACGATCTCGACTTGCCGTACAAAGTATGGCAGGTCTCGCCAAGATCCTCAATTTTCTGCACACGCAATTGAGGCTGTAGGTCTCGTATCATGAGATCACTGTATTCTTTTTTCCTCTTCTTTTCTTTCTCCTTTACTTCCTGCGAGGCTATGCTTACCGAGCGTCGCACAGAGAGAGGCAGAGTTTAATAGAAAGGTCGACCAGGGAGGTCAGTCGATGTGATGGGATAGACTTCCCAGCAAGGCGACCCACCACCGTCTTTGGTCAAGCGGCTGGCTCTCTTCACTTGATAGGCGTGAAAGCCCCGAGAAACTAAACTGCCAGCTCGGGCACACCAGACGAGCAATGGTCGGGAAAACGAAGCCCGCAGTCACATTCGAGTTGGGCAATAGACGAGAATCTTGCTTGCTGCTTGGTGAGAGGTGATCATTATATCTTCTTCTTCCTTCGCCTCAACACTTTACATACATGAATCTCAGTACTTACTCGCAAACTCAAGTCTACACACGATCAGCCATGGCACGGACGACAAATGAGCAAGTTCAGACAGGCACATGACAACAAGACAGTTTTGCCCTCAGTACCCTCGAATCTCGTCTCCATCCCCCACTCATGTCCTGGGATGTCAGTGGCTACTATGGTAACATGAGCGATGGAATGAGGTGGGCCATCAACTATAATGTACCGCCAGGGGGGAGGAGGGGGGTTGTTTAATCGCACAGCAGCACGTCGAGTTCCAATTGAGCAGAGATGCGCGCAAGTCCAGTTAACCCCTCAGCGTTTCGTGTGCCCACCAGAATACCTGCCAGCAAGCACATCCACTCGGGGAACAAGACGAGCAGCACCGTGCTGTGTCATAGTGAGACCAAGTGTTGTGTGTGTGTGTGTGTGTGTGTGTGTTTGTGTGTATGCATAGCCTTCCTACGCCAAGGCTAAGGCTGGCTGCTGCTGTCCCTCCTCTAGATGGGCGGGCGTGCAAATCCCCAATCCTGCCTTGCTTGTCTGAACACTTGCACGCAGGCACACGCACTCACGCAACACCATACCACAAACACACACACACACACACACACTCACAACACATCCTTGTCGCCATCCTCTCCGGCTGTCCCTGATCCAGAGCACCCCCAGACCCTTCAGAGTTGGGATATCCCTGCTTCAAGGAAAATTAACTAATCCCCATACGGTCGAAGCTTGTCTGGCCGACCGGGGTAGCAGGGCGGGATCCCCCAATCGCGATTGTGCTGCCAGGGGTGATGCCTTGGGGACCTGTCTCTTTTTTCCTCCCGAGCGATAAATATCAATCAAGCAACCCCTAGTGCCACCGCGGGCAGCGACCCACGCTGCAGAAAGTCGACGATGAGTGAATCACCTTGGTCGGAAGAGGGGCAGGCCGAGAAGCAGCAAGCAGAAGAAGAAGAAACAAAGCAGCGGGTGGCCGTGTCCAGAGGCCCAAGCTAGGTCGATCCGTCACTTGACTGCTCAGCCAGGACCAGCCCTAGAACAAGACAACAAGTCAATAACACACACGGAAATTGAGGAAAGAGGGAAGAGAAAGGGAGAGGGGAGAGGGAGGGAGAGAGGACAGGGAGAATGAAATGACAGATGCCTCCGCGTTGATCGGCATGGGAACCTTATTGTTCTTAGCAAGGCGGTTGTCTGGGTGGACGAGGGGGGGCGACAGGACCTGTCAAAGTCTCCTCTAGCAGTGGGGATCGTCTTGCGCAATTCACAAGGGTCTCTCCTCTTGCTGGGAAATTTCCAAGACAAAGTCCCTTACCTCTCTTGCCAAGGGCACACCCACCCAAACACACCCACCAAACCCACCCACCCACAAAGCGGCGCGCACGCACGCACGCACGCACGCACGCAACGCAACGCAACGCACAGCATGTTTTGTGTCGTCAAGGCACATACTCTGTCGCATCATCATGTTCGTCGTCGAGGAATTTTCTCTCTTCTCTTTTCTTTCCCAGGTCTAATTTGTTTATGAATTGTGCACGATGTTGGAGATGGTTCCTTATCTGCCACGCTTCAGCTACAGTCAGATACTTAACGCACGCAAAGGTAAGCTGATTCCCACCCCCCCCCTCCCTTCCTTTTTTGTAAAGTACTATGTAACGAGCCTGGGACCTCAGGTACCGGGTACAGCTCCGAGAAACGATCTTCGCTTTTTGCTGGTCCAGCACACCAGGCCTCAATCGTCCCAGGTGCTATCGCGGTCTGGGCCCCAACGGCGATGCGATGATCAGGGAACAGGGCTAATCCCTCTTCAACCACACCCGTGCTTGTCCAGGTAGTGCTATTATGACATATATAGTACACACTATGGTAAGTATGCCGTAGAACTCGCAGGGCTTTACTCGTCATCAGCTTTCAAGAGGAGCAAGAGGGTCATAGTAAGTTTTAGTCTGTAGAGGACGGCAAGATCAGCTTGTTGTTGCGGTACAGGAAAGAAGAGGGTCCTATCCGCTTCGTTTTCCCAACGCATTGCTGGTGGGTCAGTCAGCAGGGCCGTCATCCTCAATCCAGCCCGACACGAAATGCTTGGGATCCCAGGGATGGCTTGGATCTATCTGAACCGGTCCCCCCTCCCAAACCCAGGCTAGACCGGATCAGGGTGCGGTCCGTCGCGCAACAGACGGCAAATCAATGTCGACACGCCCAGTGTTGTAAACTATGCAGGCGTGGCCGCGCAGGACCCTCTCAATAGTCAGTCTTCTTTGCTTCCCTCGAGAGAACTAATCTGTACGTCTCTAGGCGAGGAGGCAGATAGGGTGGAGGGGGTTGGTGGGCGTTTTTGGGTGGGTGTATTGTCCTCACTGGCCTGGCCCATCGTCGGCTGTGCAGGTTCGACTTGTCGCTTGAACAAGTCGAGAAATTTGAACGTGTAGTACTTATTATGCATGCGTTTCATGCCAACCCCCCCCCCCAAATTTCCTCCCATCTCTACCTTTCTCAAAAGGAGAAGGAGGCCAGCAGCAGTGAGAAGAAGGGCGGGGGGGCTGCGCCGGCGCATCGTACGTACCTGATCGGGAGTCGTTCGGTGTTGCATGCAACATTTCCCGACGCTCCACAACGCACAAGGTCCTCCCACCCTCCCCTCCAACCCCCCCCCCCAATCTTTGCATGGACGACGACGCATCAGGCGGCAGATGTGGAAGTCCTGCTGTCATGGGTGGTGGCGATTCCTGGGGCGCCATTTCCTAGTTGTCAAAAAGCATCATGCTTGTTCAGGACAGCACAAAAAGGGTCGAGTACACTTTGTCTGTCTCGGTGACTGCGCAAAGAAAACAAATCTTGTTGGAATGGGTTGATTGATTATACTGTGTTGCGTTTCACAACGCTGCCTTGCGGCCTGTTTGATGGGCCCATTCAACGCCCAGCCTGACAATGTTTCTAGCCAGTCCAGACACACTTGGCAACAGCTGAACGCTGATTCGCCCCTGATGATCAAGATCAGCGTCAATTATTGGATGGTCTGGTCTGCAGGTAAAGTTGTGAAAAGAAACAAAGGAAAAAGAGTGGTATACCGACCAGAGGCTCTCTTTCTCATTCTGAGTTTGTCGTCGTCTTCTGGCGTGGCACACACACACGCACACGCACCAACAGCCCCCCTTCAGACCTTGGCTGAACGTCCCATCTGCGACATGAGATTCTCTTCCCCCCCCCCTCCCCTTTCCCCCTGTTCCACAGAGATCGGCCCGCTGGCAGCCGGAATAATCAATGTGGGCGGGAAGTGCAGCATATCCTGCAGATTTTGAACAATGGCGTGCAGCAGGTTATGTTGTCTGAGAGGTAAAGGTGGTGGTGTAGTGGGAAAGCCATATATGGTGGAGAGTTACAGAGACAGGCCAAATTGTCTGCTTTTCAATTCACCGGCCGTCCACAAAGGCACACTCTGACACAAACTATAATGTGTGATCGTCGTAAACTCAAAATTATCCAGGGTCGGTAGCTTAAGAGCAGGGTTGCGCTGGCAGTCGTTTCCACGAATCTGGCAGGGTCGCAACAGATGAGAAGCCCTGTTGGGTATTTGTTTCCCTCCCCCCCCCCCCCTTCTTTCTTCTGTTGTCCCCTTGTCGATCGATGGGCGCCACGGGAAGCGTACCTGCGCAGGGCTGGCCAGACTCTGAATTCTCCCCCTCGCCGCTGAGCGACCTTGTCCAAGGAAGTTGCCATCCATCAAATCAGCCTATGACGACGAGACAGCGCAAAGAGGACGCATTACCTGGCTGAAGACAGGGCAGGGCAGTGCAGTGCAGAGCAGCCAGTTTCTCTTCGTAATCTCTCGGGGCCAGTGAGCCGTGCTCAGGTCGCCGTCTCCTCAGGTTTCTGTGGTCTCTCGAGAAACAACAGAACAGATTGGCAGTGGGCACCGTTGAGATGGGGCCGAACCGCTAAGCCTGGCAGACTCCACTCGAGATGGGAGAGCTGGAAACAGGGTCTTTTTCTCGCCACACAGGATGAATTACCATGTTTTCCCTAACCCCATGTTGTCTGTCATTTAACCTTGATGTTGACCCTCGGATCGTGGAGAGTGTTAGAGAGTCATTAACAGTATTCCTCGACCCGCTCCTCATCTTCATTGGCCGGAGATATTCTTTTCCCCCTTCTCTCTCTCTGTCTCACATTTTTCATACGGGGCCAAGGATTTCCGTGACCTCGAGTATTACTTTTTTCCATGGTCAGATCTCGTGTCGAGCCGAACGTGCAGCAGATGATCGACACAGCGATGTTGGCCTTGGGTCCCTTCAATCTTTTCTGAGTGGCCGCCATGGATGGACCACACCCGAACCGACAAGCAATGGGCAGAGACATCGGGCCAGGTTACCCACAGAATGTCACACACACACACACCTACCTGGTGCCATGCTCTTCTTGACTCAGCTGCGTGCTGCGGCGGGCGCCAGGTCGGTAGGTCCGAGCGCTTCCGCTGGCTCAGGTCGACAGCCTCACCAACTGGATGGGGGGAAGGGGGGAGGGGGCGGACCATTACAGGCATGGAATAGGTGTCTTTCCTTTTTGAGAGGGTTGGTTCGGTCTTGTTGCATCCCCAAACATCCCCAGATCTACGTTGCGGCGAACAGTACTGTAATAGTAGCACCGCACCAACACCAACACCAAAGCACGAGTGCGTCGTATACCACCGTCCCCTCCCCTCTCTCCCCCCCTGCAGGTGGCAGGTGGCAGGCTTGTTCTGAGCCTAACCCGGAATCCCCCCATCCCTTCTCTCTCTCAAGGGCAGGAGATTGATGCGATGTGAATGATGGTAATGGTAATGGCGAGGTGGCGTTTTGCCCCCCTGCACAGGTGCGAAATGCCATGTCGCCTGCACCAGGTCAGACACCAGCCAGACAACTGGAGACGGGTAAGCTGACGTTCACTTGTTGTTTGATGTTCGGCACAATCCATTCAGCTCATTGCGGTGTGAGACAGGATTTTTTATTCTCCTTTGTGGTGAGATCTGAATCGTGGCAAGGTGCAGTCGTCAATAAGGCTGAAGGATCTCTTTGTTGTCTCGATCTGAATCTACTACCCCTTGTGTGGCGAGGCCAAGTCAGACAGAGAGATAGAGAATACAGAAATGTTTGCGAAGTTATTGGCTACTATATTAGCACCCTGGTACCCAATACGATTTAATACTGAATGTAGCCCAGAATCAGGCCTGCAACATTCATGCTCCTCCTCCAAAAACGGCCCAATGACTGAGTAACCCCTGTTCTCCTTCGTGTCCTTTGTCCCTGTCGTATTTCTCTCCCTCTCCCAGCGGACAGTCAGTCAGTCAGCCAGCCTTGAAGCTAGACCTCGAAAGCCTAACTCCCAAGTCATTACTATAATATTATTATGTACAGGGTAGGCCAGGCTCGATTCTCTTTACTCTAGGTAGATTTAAAGTTTTGAAATTTCCCATGTTGATTCCAACAGTCCTGGAAATTAATTCATGTCCCAGAAAAGAGAGACGAGAAATAGTTGTGAGCCCGTTGATCACATCTGCTACCAGCAGTTGTTGTACATGGTACGGCATGTTATGGCACCTACGTGTAAGAAGTACTGTATCATAGTGGTCATTATGGACAGGTACTTACACGTGGACCAGGCCACTTCCCAGTAACCCACCTGCTGCCGGTCCGCTTCCGAGGCGGCGACAGGGCTGCCCTCCTCTGGGCGGGGCCAGGCCTAGTCGGGATCTCCTCCATCAAATCGGACAACCGCCAACATGCAGTGTGATCTTAGGACGAAGTTTCCGTGACATCGCCGTCTATCAAGTACCTTGGTCAACGCAGCTTCACCACAATCAATCTTCCCTCTGGACAAAGAAAGATATTGAGCCGTTCATCTATTTGTGCACTTCCCTCCACGCTTCATGCTCAAGACTTGCCTCGTCCTGCGATATACAAGATCATCCTGCGCTGCTTCAAGAGCTTCTCTAAGCTTCTTCATCCAACCCCGCCGAGCCTTCTCGTCCTCGAAGATCATCATGGCTCCTCCCAAGTCTGCTCACGAGTTCATTGATTTTTTGAACGCCTCGCCTACCCGTGAGTACTTCTCCCCCCCCCCCCCCACCTCCTTCCGCTCTCTCTCCCAGAGATTTTGCCTAAAGACTATGCATCTGTGGCTAATGCGCGCCTCACAGCCTACCATGCTGTTGCCGAGGCTGCTGCCCGCCTCGAGACTGCAGGTTTCAAGGGTATCAAAGAACGTGACAATTGGGGCTCGGAGCTACTCCCCGGTGGCAAGGTTTGCTTGTTCCCCCCTCCCCCCCCGGTTCTTCACCTCGATTCAATTGATCTAATCAGTGGGTGGGCGCATTGACCGGCAATTCGACTGACGAACAGTCCAGTACTACCTGACCCGCAACGCCTCGTCCATCGTGGCCTTCGCCGTCGGCAAGAAATGGGCACCTGGCAACCCCATCGGCATGGTCGGGGCGCACACCGACTCGCCCTGCCTGCGCATCAAGCCCGTGAGCAAGAAGACCAACGCCGGCTTCCTTCAGGTTGGCGTCGAGACCTACGGCGGTGGCATCTGGCACACCTGGTTCGACCGTGACCTCTCCACTGCCGGCCGTGTGCTGGTCAAGGACGCCCAGGGCAACTTTGTGCAGAAGCTTATCAAGGTTGACAAGCCCATCCTGCGCATCCCTACCCTGGCCATCCATCTTCACAGGCAGAGCAACTTTGACCCCAACAAGGAGACCGAGCTGTTCCCCATCTGTGGCCTCGCCGAGGCGGAGCTCAACCGGTCCGGCAAGCCCCCTGCGGATGCCAAGAAGGACGGCGACGAATCCGCCGAGGCTGAGGGCGAGGATGCTGAGTTCCAACCCCTTAAGGCCATGACACAACGACACCACCCGTACCTGCTGGACGTCATTGCACAGCACGCCGGCGTCGATGCCGATGCCATCGTCGACTTCGAGCTGGTCCTCTACGACACGCAGAAGTCGTGCCTCGGTGGCCTCAACGACGAGTTCATCTTCTCGCCGCGCCTGGACAACCTCGGCATGACCTATTGCAGCGTCATGGGCCTGATCGCGTCCGTCCAAGATGAGAAGAGCCTAGACGATGAGTCCAGCATCCGCCTGATTGCGTGTTTCGACCACGAGGAGATCGGTTCCCTCACAGCGCAAGGTGCCAACTCCAACATGCTGCCGGCCGTCCTCCGCCGCCTGTCGGTCCTGCCAGCGGGTCGTTTCCATGAGGCCCCAGCTTCTGAAAAGTCGTACGAGCATGTACATTCCGATGACATTGCCACCGCGTTCGAGCAGACTCTGTCAACGTCATTCTTCGTGTCTGCGGACATGGCGCATAGCGTCAACCCCAACTATCAGCAGAAATACGAATCGAACCACCAGCCTGAGATGAATAAGGGGATTGTCATAAAGAGTACGTTTGCCCTTCCCCCCTCCCTTTCCCTCCCAGTGCTTTTTTTTACTCTTTCTGCTTCGACTATTGAACATGACTGACTGGTTGGTTTGTTTGTATTTAGTCAACGCAAACCAGCGCTACGCCACCAACTCCCCTGGTATCGTCCTCTTGCAAGAAGTCGCAAAGAAGGCCGGCGTGCCGCTGCAACTGTTTGTCGTCCGCAACGACTCGGCTTGCGGCAGCACCATTGGGCCAATGCTGTCCGCAAAAATGGGTGTACGCACGATCGACGTTGGAAACCCGCAGCTCAGTAGGTTTAATCTGTGATTCTGCCATACCTATGTCCTGTTCGATCTCGTGGGAGCAGACTTCAAAAAGAACCATTTTTTGCCATCTGCTGCTTAGGCATCTTTCATGACCATATCCAAGTAATCATAGCTCTCGAGGGAAATAATTACTGACACTTGCTGGTTTTTAGGCATGCATTCTATCCGTGAGACGGGTGGCTCGTACGATGTTGAGCATGGCATCAAGCTATTTGAGGCTTTCTTGTCCAACTACGCGGATCTGGAGTCAAAAATCTTGGTGGACTAAGTTGGGTCAGGCCTGCAGAGACGAGCCTGGAGAAATTGAGAGGCCCGGTCATTTGTTGATATGCAAGCTGCGTTTGCGCATCAGTATTCTATCTACCATCTGCACATCTGGTGGCACCAGCGACAATGTTATTCCATATAGCATATATCTGCATAAAGGTCCTAGTACCAAAGCAGGACTCTTTATCAGCCGACTTTCCTCCAGTGTACATGGTCCTAGTCTCGATGGCCTCGCATGCTTTTGTGAGAGGATCCTGTGAGCTCAACACCATCGCCAGGCTCTCTCGCCTGTTAGTCAAATGCTATGTCCGGTCATCAAGTGAAAGTCCATATTTGGCAAAGCCCGGCTGTCCACATTGGACAATCGGGAGATGGTAATGTGCTTATCCTGAAAGATCTACCACGCCCGCCCTCTAGCTACTAATTCGTCCTGATTGTTTCTCTGTCAAACTTCCAATGGATTGCAAAGACGAAGGAAGGTTTTTTGAGAACACGGACAAGATATATCTAGACGCTGAATGCTAAAGGGAGATCTATGTCTTGTCTACCGAAATACAATACAAAAGATGACTGAGGCACGTCTGATGTCTGCAGCGAGCGAATTTCAAGAACCACAAGAGATAATAATTGCAACGAGAACAGTCTTGTGCAGCGGAAAATTAACACGCTAGGAAAGTATTTGATTTTTGAGGGGGAATCTTTTTTTCTTTCTATTTAAAACCATATCCATCCCGAACCCTGGCCTTGTGGCTCTTCAACTTGAAACCCCCACGGATGATTGATGATTGTGAAAGCATGGTATCCTGTAATGCTTGGCCCTGCCCAACTCGTTCAAGTACTAAAAGGGCCAACCTCTCAGTCCCTAGTCTTACTTGTGCTTGGCCCCCCTTGCTTGCTAGCACAGTACTTGTGCAAGCCAAAGCTCTCCTCTACCCACGCCTCCTTCTGCCCCACGGCCTCTCCACGCATGCCTGACTGTTGACTGTAAATCACTTACTGCCACTAAGCCGTGTAAGATAATTTAAGAAGGCCTTCCTGTCAGTGGACATGGTCTGCAAGAACTCGGCGCCATCGATACCGAGGGAGGGGAATAACGTGGACTGTAGGTTGTGGATGAAGACCTCGCCGGTCTTGGTGTAGATGGTCTGCTCAAGCTGCGCGATCTCGTTCACAACCTGTCTGGTCTGAGCATCAGAGGGGTTGAATTGCGGATCTCGTAGAACCTCCCAGCAGAGAGGGTGGAACCGGTCCATGATGAATTGATCAAAGCCAGGGATGAGAGGCGATGGTGAGCCGGACGGAGGGCTGGGGTTGCTCGAGATGGTAGCAACGTCAGGGCCACCCCAGACAGCGGTCATGCGTTGCAGCAGGCCAAAAGCTGATCGGCTCGTAGACATATTGCCGTGAGAAATGGTCCTGGCTAGTGTGATGATTGAAGAGATAACAGACTCAAAGTACCCCTGGTTTGTTTCGCTGACTAAGACACCCCCAAGGTCGTTTGCCAGAATGATCTGTATGAAATGTAGGTATTCCCTCCTCAGCTCACCAAGCTGGATATCGTCATCGGTGCCCGTAACAGGTTGCGACAGGCCCTCAAATATGCGCTGCAGGAGTGGTGTCAGGAGTAGGTTGAGGATCTCGTAAATCTCTGCCTTGAATCCAAACACCACCTGTTCGAGTAGTCGGAGGAACATGGCCATCTCGTCGTTCGATGAGCTTTGAGAAAGCAGGCCTTCAATCCATTGCGGCAACTGCGGGAGGACGGTGGAACCGAGCACACCGAGAAGTCGAGAGAAAGCGGATCTGCATGCGGTACGAATTTCGCTGTTGGAGTTCAGCTCCTTCAGAGCGACTAGAACTGCCTCAGCAACATGCGAAAAGACCTCGGAGATCTCCTTGGCTGGGGGAGGTTGCTTGCTGAGATTGTTGCCCGTGGGGGAGTCAGAAAATCCATGAGCAAAATACCCAAGGGCTGTGACAATGTGGTGGGCTTGCAGAATGGCTTGGGCATCACCGGCCTTTGCTCGCGGCAGTGTATTCTGCATGTCCGTGAACAATGGTTCCATGACCGTGCGAGCAAAAATGACTTGCTTCTCAATAGGCGTAGCGCCCGTCGAAGAGATGCAGCCGATGGTCTCGAAAAGGTAGAGTTGATTCGTGAACACGGCGTCCGCTGAGTGGTCAGATTCGTCGGAAGACATGTCGTCGTCGGCTTCGTCGCCCGAAACTTCCGCCTTGATGGCCAAAAGATCGGCAACGGATTGTATGACAGTTCCAGTCATTTCTGAGACCTGGGCTCGTAGTTGTTTCACGAGACGGTAAAACAAGTACCAAGATCGGACGCGGACCCGCATGTGATCATGATGCACGAGTCGCACAAAGTTTTCGAGCACACGTGGTATGTACTCCTGGCGACTTTCGAAGAAGGCAGCATATCGAACACAGATCTCCATGTACTGCAACAAAATTGCAGGATGAGGGAAGTTGGAGATATCTGTTCACAATAATTAGTACCATGGTGACCAAAATGCTAATCCCCCTACTCCCCCTTTTTTCCCCGGGCGGGGGTTGGGTTTCTCTGTCCTCTCTTTCAGCTTACCTGATTCAACCATCTTCGACATGATGAGTACCAGTCTCTCAGCTGCAGCCGTAGAAGGCTGAGACTTGCCAGCCAACCCTTGATTGGGCAGAGCAAGCTCGCCGAAGAGGTACATTTCATATAGCGCCAAGTCCAGGTCTCGCCAGTCCATCTGTGAGCCTCTCTGATCGAGCGTCTGGAAAGTGTTTGCCACAAGATTGCTTAATGTTTCCAGGTAAAGGTTTTGGTCGACTGCAGCCACGCTCTTCTGTAGGTTCTGAAGCCGCTTCCGCAGTTCTTGAAATTCGGCCTCGTCCGTCTGCTCGTCCTCATTACCCCAGGACGCAGTCTCATCGTACCTCAGCTTGAGGATGATTGCATTCAGGATACTTGGAAGCATCTCTCCATATTGAGGCGGGAGTGGGTTCATCTTCCGGAAGAGGGTAAGAACGTCCGTGAGTGATGGGATAACAGAGGAGCAGACCTCGTCAAACTCATCGGAGAAAAACCGAAGGAGAAGCGGGAGGAAATCCAGCAGGTGCTGCTCGGCTTTAGGGGTAGAGTCGGGATTGAACGTCTCTAGAACCTTAACCACGTCGGTCATGACCACATTCACCATCTTTGCCACAGCCTCCGCCAGGTCGGTATCATATTTCGCGGTGCCCCTGTATTGGTTCAGAGGTGGACTGTTCACGAGCTCCGACACGATCTGCTTTAGACCGAGGAAAGCAATGAGTTCCATCTTGTCGCTGGGCTTCATCTTCTTGGCGGTGATCTCGGTGTAGGCTTCCACAGCAGCATCCCTCACCTTGTCGGTGTCGCCCTTATCCGTACGTCCAATCAGGGGGAGCAGGAGGTTGATCATGTCCTGCTGGATGACCAGGGTGATATCGATCCACTGCACCCACTTGCCCAATACCTTCAGCGTCATCTCAATGATCTTGTCGTCCCGGTCCTGGTATTGAGCAAGGATCTCCTGCCATGAATGCACCACCTTTTGCATGTCTCGCTCCCTCACAAGATCCTTGAGATCGACGTTGCGGTTGGCCTCATCTGGCTGGCGGGAGAGGAGCTGGTCCGCGATCTCATCGTGAACAGAGAGCAGTATACGCAGGTACAGCACACAACCGACGGTGTTGTCCCTCCTCTCACTTCCGGGCAGACTTGTCATGGACAGGAAGTCGTCCAGGAACGATTCCCACCCTTGCTTGTACAGCCGTACGAAAAGGAAGGTCAGGGTCTGCGTGAGCTTATTCTGGAGAGTGGGCGAGTCGAGCTGCTCGGGCGTGGTGGCATAGCTCCGCCTGACATAGTCGAGGAAGGTATCCTTCAGCGCGGCCAGGTTGTTCGCATCGTTCTCGATCATGATAGCATTATTGATAACCTCCAAGCAGACGACACGGACAACCTCCATTGGTGGAGGGTCCCGAATAAAGATCGCAACGCAGGACTGCCATCCTTGTGGATCTGTCCGGAGGTTGGCGAGGAACTGGAAGGCTTGTTGCTTGAGACTGTTGTCCGAATGAGGGTTCCACGCTATCTCAATAGCATTTTCAATCTGTGCATAGACAGCTGCAGGTTAGCCTCGGTCTCTGGAGGGCTGTTTTGTACTACGAAGGGCAGGAAGGGTCGGGCAGCTGGGCGAACCCAGATCTGCCGTGGGAAAATAAATACTCGACCAGCCATACCTGACTCTCCATTCTGACGGAAGCTCCGTAAAGGAGTCACGTCCCCGGGGGATAGCTTTATTCGGTGTGTGCGCGCCTGTGGCTCGGAGACTGCTATCATGCGTGGGTGGTGGTGATGATTGGGCTTGGGTTTGGGCAAGCATGCAGCATCGTATCGCTGGTGGATTTCGAGGCGGGGCAGCAAAAGAGTCACCGCGTGCTCATTCTTGTACTTGTGCAGGCAGAACAGCTAAGCAGTCAAGGTTTGCGAGTATGGGCTGGCCTAAGCAATGCAGCACAGAGAAGCCAAGCTGACCGAGGTGATGTGGAGGTGGTTCAGGTTAAGAGTTGAGACAGCATGTGGCTTGGGAGAATGATGTCGCTGTAGTTGGAAAAAGGCAGCCGAGCGCTTTTGGCCGGGACTGGTACTTTCTCATCAGTGCCCAAAACATGCAAGTTAGTGGTTGCCTTTCTTATGGTGGGGCACTTTTTTGGCCCTGTCCCCACATGCTGACATCGACAACCAGCCCTGGAGAAGCTGTCAATGCAAGCTCTTACACATTAGCAACCCTGCAGCAAACCTTAGAATGCCCTTGCTTGCTTTCTGGCTTCTTTACAGCTGCTTTCTTTCCTTTATTTGGATTGAGCTCATCGATCTCATCATTAATGTAGTAAGCCTGCTGACTTCTTTCTCTCTTCTCCTCTTCTTGTAATATTGTTTTCACTTTCCTTGTTCCACGAGGCATAACAAATGTTTGGAGTTACTATGCATCTGCGAAGGTCATCATCGATTGTTCTGATGGATTCTTGTGTACCGTATCAAGATAGCTGAGAGAACGGACAACCCCCGGATCGAAACAACACGAGTTGCGAAGAAAAGTCGGGAAAAGGGGGGGGAGGGGGGAAGGACGGCTACAGTGATGGATTTCAGGCAGTCAAATTACAATTTTGGCCATGTCATAGCTAGAGCAGGAGGTGTGCATTAAAGATCACTTGAGTCTGATTTTCGAGACTATGATGATGTCGCACCGCAGTAAGCCTGTTATGGCGCCCTCATTACTCCCGGACCTAACGCCTGCCCAATTTTGCACATTCCATCCTCCGAGTCCCTCATAATTCTACACGATGTTATTCTCTCCATCGTCTGACGAAGAGAGATACTTTTCCTAGTTGCTTTCATCATGAAGACGACTTCTTCTTCTTCTTTGGCGGCGAGTCCTCGTGCTCCTCGTCGTCGTCCACGGCGTCGTTGTCGACGCCGCTCTCAGCATCTGAGGAACCACTTCCAGAACCATCACTCTCGTGGGCAGAATCGTACTCCTCTGCGACGTCGCTCTCCGATTCAGTCCGGAAGTCCTCATCAACACTCTCCTCGTCCTCATCTGCAGAGCCACGATCGGCCGCGGGCGCCATCTCCTCGTCCGAGCTGAGTGCCTGCTCACGCAGCGCCTGCTTCAGCAGTTTGTCGTCCTCGTCGATCTCGTTCTTAACGCGGAGACCCTTGAGCTTGAAGAATATCTCCAAGGACTTCAGGTCGTCTCGGCTGATGTTGCTGAACTGGTTTGAGGTGGAACCCTTCATCTGCACAGTGATGTCGAATGTCGACAGCGCAGAGACAGCTCCGCTGACACGGGAGAAGGTGACAGATTGTGTCTGCTCGTACGATATGTAGGTGGCAGGCTTGGGCACAAACATGAACGCCTTCTCCAGGAGGTACAAGAAGCCTTCGCTGGCCTTGATCGAACACTTGATTGCCTGTTGCTGACGGTGCCTGTTGCATGTTAGCTGAGAAGTACTGATGCTGTGATGAGCCCTTGAGGAATACTTACGTCTCAAAATCTTTGGCCGGAACGGACACCTTTTTGTTGGAAAGACCTCGGAAGATCTTTGTCACCACCTGGTGCATGGGCTCCTCGTAGTGTGCCTCTAACTTGCCATCGTATTTCTCCTTGCGGGTTTCCTCGCTCATGTTCAAGTCGATGGTGCTCTCGTCGTCCCTCTTAAACTGCATGACCACAAAGGGGTATCGGGTCTGACCTTGTCGCAAGGGGGGATCGAGACCGATACAGAGCAGGAAATGCACGTCATCTGGCTTGGGAAGGACCATAAACTTCTTGACAGCCTCATACTGGATCTTGTAGTCGTATGTCTTGCCGCGCAGTCGGAAAGAGGTGAGGTACATGTCGATGTCGAAACGGCCTCTGGGAGTGAGGTGCAGAACATCTTGGAAGGTAGCCACGGTGTCGCCTGCAGTATCTCCAATATCGGCCTTGTCCATCAGTGTCTGATAGAATAGATGGGCGGCTTGTATTTCCTCCTCGTCTGCATCGCTCGCGGCATCCTCGCCCTCGGCCTCTTTCTTGGTGGTCGTGCCAGGGATATAGAGTCGCATCTCCACGAGCTGGTCCATGGCGGCAGCAGCCTTGCGACCCTTGTCGGCATTGGCCTTTTCGCCGTCCTGAGAGGCAAACTCTATCGAGATTTCGTTTCGCCCGGCAAGGTTGGTGTTGCTGATCTCGGAGTACGGCACCTCAAAGGAAGGTCGGTTTTGAACGTTGAAGGTGAGCTCGCCTTTCGTAAACTCTGCCTTGCCCCAGTTCCATCCTCGCATCGAATGGTCCTTGTTCTCTAAGACGTGACCGTACCAGTTTTTGAAAACGCGCGTGAGCCTTTCGTGGTCCTGTTGCGCCCGTCAGTTAAACCTAAGCAATGAACGCCGCGCGGGGTCAATCGGCATCGCGCACCTCCTCTTGGAATCCATCAAGCTGTAGAATGTCTGAGCTTCGCTGCAGGATCTTGACCTCATACCCCTTGGCAGCTCGACTCCACTGCGCGCCAACAATGTCGCTTGCCTCCAGTGTGACTGCCTCGCCACCACTGGTAGGCTTCCAGCCCACACCAGCCTCAGAAAATCGGCATTTGCCATGGTCCTTAGATAGGTCCAAGTAGATGTTCTCGAAGCTCTCCATTTTCAAATGCTAGACGATGGGGGCTGGATGGACAGGGTCGCTGCAGTGATGGAGAGTTTCGAGGAACGATTGTGCGAAAGCAAAGGTGAAAAGGCTGGGGAGGAAGAAGTGCGCAGGAGATTTTGTTGCAGCGTTGACGCGCTTGCTAGAGCTTGGGGTGCTACTGAATAGCAGCACGCGTTAATGACCAGAGTCTGTGCACTGCCTGGGCTGCTTGCAGGGACCAGGGTAGGCTGCCCCACATGGAAGGGCACATTCCTACTAACCGGTGCTTACATAGTGAAGTTCTTTGGTCTACAGTAAGACAGATTTGATCAATGCCTACATGAATGAATGCCTGCCATGCCGTGCCAATATCTGAGGAAATATCTTGACAGGATGGCATGTGAGTTACAAGCACGTTCAGGTCCGCAAGAGAATCACGAGAGGGTCATATTTGAAGTGTGCATGATTTATTTTATATCTGTAGGGATATGATGGGCCCAGCTTCTGTCTTAGCCTAAACGTGCTGATGTAGTCTATGCAGAGTTCTCTGCTGACACAGTTTGGGCCAAGTCTGGTGCTAGTAATGTCTGAGCAGGTTTCTCTCCCGATGCAAGTTGAGCTGAATTCGCTTCTGACCCCATTTCTTGTATGCCTGCTGCTGCTGGAGCTGGGGCTGAAGCTGGGGCTGAAGCTGGACCCGCGGAAAGAACATTTGGGGAAGCTAGACTCGGCAACATGGGTTTGGCCTCCTCTGGAGATGGCATGATTGCCTGTGCTCCTGCTGGCACAGCCGGTGGCATCATCGGGGTAGTGAACGGAGGTGCTGAAATCGTAGGAGGGACTGTGGCGGGTGCGGTAGCAAGAGACGGAGCCGTGACCACGCCGGGCGTTGTAGCTGGACCAGGAACTGTAGCAGATGCTTCTCCCTGCTTGTCAGGTTCTTTTTTGACCTCAGAAGCCTCGGCAGCCCTCTTTTCTTTCTCTTCTTCTGCCATCTTCTTCTCGCGCTCTTGAATCTCAAGCCTCTCCTTGCGTTCCTCTTCTGTTTCCGGACGGGTGAACCTGATCGGTACACCCTTGGCAGCATCAGATCCGTTGCCAACCCATGTACCCAGCGCCTGGCTCCATTTGAACTCGCCCTTGATGAGCTTCTGGATTTCCTTGAAGGCATAGACGTTGTAGTAAGGCAGTCCTGTCACGGGGTCTCTGTAGCGAGCTGGATGATTAGTGATCACGCAGAGTGGCGGATGAGGCGGTTCTGCGATCTGAGTTAGCTATGGGGCGAGGTAGACAAGATAGGATCCCTAACTTACTACCCAGCTTGCTCATCTTCCGCCCAAAAAGTATCTGCGTCTGTACTTCCGGTTTCTTGACCGCATCCTCATCGAAGTCCTGAAGGATGATGCAGCTGCGAGTCACTTTGCCTTCCATAGGGGGTTCAGGCTCCGGTGGCTCCGGTGGTGGAGGAGGCTTCCGAGAAGCCGCAGATTTGGCAGAAGCCTTTTTAGGAACTGCTTGATTCGTCTGTTGCTTTTTGGTCGTCTTGACCGGAGGTGTGGTCGGAGAAGTTATAGGCTGGAAGATTGCAGTTGTGTGTATTGGCGATGGTTGATGATTTGGTGCTTGGAAAGGGTTGTAGGAGGCTGCGCTTGTGGCTGCGGTTGGGTTTGGGGTCGGAATTGCTGTTGACGTGTGTATTGGAGGTGGCTGAGTAGACGGATGAATAGGGGGGGAGGGCGCCGCAGGTGACACACTAGATGCGCTGGGCGTAGTGGGTGCAATTGGGGGACTGGATACAGCAAAGCTAGTGGCTCGAGGAACAGGTGTAGCTGCGTAACCAAGTACTGGCATCGATCCATTAAGAGCATTGGGCATCCCGGCAGGAGGAGCGAGTACGTTGGTTTGTGCTGCCTGCATAAGGTGGGGATTCGGTGGTGGCATGAAACGTGGCCCTATATCAGGTCTCAATGCTAACGGGAGTGTCTTGGAGGCCTGCGTTTCTGTCTTGACGGTTGGCAATGAGGTCGCTGGGGTCGGACTCCCAGAAGCCGTCCGCACTGACATGGGCGTAGGCGTAGCTGTAGGGGTAGGGGTCGCGGTGCTTGGTCTAGTCACAACTGCTGGAGACATTGGTCGAGATGCCAGAGGCACTGGTTGAGGCAGGTTGGGTGGCTGCGTAGTTGCTCTAGGCGAAGGGACGTGAGGTGCAGAGGCCTGAGGTGCAGAGGCCTGAGGTGCAGAGACCGGAAGAGCAAAGACCGGAGCCGGAGCAGAGGCCAGAGGAACAGAGACCGGAGCAGTAGCGGCTATAGGAGGGGGCATTGAAGGTGCAGAGGCCGGAGAAACTGTAGCAGCTGGTGGAGCACAGACTGGAGGCGCAGGGGTTGGAGGAACAGAAGCTAGTGGAGAAGAGACTGGAGGCGCAGACGCCGGAGATGAAATAGTGGCCACCTCAGGTCGTGACGGTATGGCCTCCATGGGAATTGCAGGGGTAGATTCTGCTTTGGGCGCTTCTGGCTCTCTTGGGGCCTCTGGTACTGAGACCGAGTCGGGAGCGTTCTGCGCTGCGGGCGCTTCTGAAGCAGTGCCCGACGGGCCAACCTCTGTCTTGGGGCTCGCCGTGGCCGTCGTGGTCACAGTGGACGGCCCTACACCTCCCTCTGTCGTCGATGGAGCGGCGGTGGCGGCAGCGCTGACAGCGGTCGAGGGTCTCTTCCTCTTCGGCTTCTCCTCCATCGACACCATTTTTCCAACATGCTTCAGTTGGACCTCGCTCAAGTCGATAATACCAGTCCAGAACGTAACCACAGGTCCTTCGAGCCGTCGTTCATGCAGTGCCGCCAGCTTGGCGCGTCTCTCTTCCTCACGCTGCTTCTCGGCCTCCTCCCATCGGTTGAGACTCTTGGAGTTCCTCTTCTCCACGATAGCAGCCTCCTGTAGCCTCTCAGCTTGCGTCATAGGCGGCTTCTTCATAGCCTCCAGCTTCTTCGCCTTCCTCTCCATCGCCTCCACCTGCTTCTTGCGCCTCGCCTCGCGCTCAATCATCTGTTGATGTAGCTGCTCTTTACTCAGCCGCGTAGTCTTCCGCTCCGACGCTCGAGTAGGCTTGTCAGCCTCCGTCGGCAGCCAGCTCGTCCGCTCCGACTTCTTCTTTGGCCTGGGCTGGGGCGGAGGCACCGTGCTTCCGGTCGGGGTATCGGGCGGCTGGCTGATGCGGACCTTCTTCCTGAACTTGGCGGGGATGGCCTCCTGTGCCTTGCGTTTGCGCGCAGCCGCCTTCTTCTCCCTGGCCTGGCGCTCGAGCTCCTTCTCGCCCTCCATATCGTCTCCGTTGGCCTCGTTCTCGTCATCATCGTCTGATGAGTCCATCTGCGCGTCTGAACCATCGCCGTCTTCCTTATCCGTGAAGCCCGCGTCGTCTGCATCTTCTTGGAACAGGAGCTCTAGGTCCGAGTCTTCGTCGGCCGGGCCTTCGTTGGCCAGCATCGACTTCATGCGGTTGCCGGCAGTTGACCGCTTCGACCGCCCCGTGGCCAGCCATTCTACCTGCGGCGAGTGCGATCCGCTCGACCCGCTCTCGGAGTCGCTGCTGCTCGCGTCGCTGTTGGCATCTGACATCAGGTCCCGCGCAGCTAGCGATTTCGAGGCCTGCGGATTATCGGCTTCGGTTTCCATTGTGCGTGCGTTTGAAGGCGAGCGGGCCAGTATCGCCTTAATGAGTCTAGAGATTGCTCAGCTATTCAGATCATGGCGGTGGCTGCGGACATTCGCTTTTCCGACACTGTTGTCGCGTCGTGATGGGACAGAGTCGCGTGGTCATGTTGGTTAAGGAAGAGAAATTTACAGGCCTGCAAGTCAGCCGCGTTTGTAAAGTTTAGGCGCTCTTGTGGCATGTGACATCACTAACACGGGAGCATCCGACTGCCTATAGCAAAAACTTGTCCCCCATGTGCTACCAACTGCTCTCGCACTTTTTACGTCCGTATTAGTATCTGTTTATTTTATACGATCAATAGGAGTAGTTGCAGCTCTTCCTTGTATTACTTTGCACTCCTTCCAGACGCATGCACAATAGAACCTACGTAGCTCATGAGATTAATATCGACCGGGAAGTGACAAGAAACTGAATTTGAGCTGTGCCAATAA
The DNA here is from genome assembly GCF_011745365.1 of Cryphonectria parasitica EP155. Classification (NCBI taxonomy): domain Eukaryota; kingdom Fungi; phylum Ascomycota; class Sordariomycetes; order Diaporthales; family Cryphonectriaceae; genus Cryphonectria; species Cryphonectria parasitica. Next base: position 3,361,480 of record NW_024468909.1, read on the forward strand.
GACTGTGGCGCGCAGTGGGAGAGATGAGTTCGAAGTGCACCAGGGCATCATACTTAAGGTAAATAAGCACGAGAAAACAACCCAGTTCCAGAATATCGCGAATTATTTCACCACCCACCGGCTCCCTTCCTTAATAACCATCCTGAGGAGTCTTGGGTCTCCTCACCACTACCGTAGAGAACCCAAAGTCCTCTCAACATCCTCGAGCGACTCGAGCACTGCCGCGTACCCTCTTGCTTTGCTCTTCATCTGGCCAACAATGCCCAACACAGCGCTGATCGAATGGACATACCGCCTCTGCATCCCAAGGTGTGTATTCGACAACAGAGCTGTGACCAGCTGGAGAACAGCTACCTGGAAGTCGAGCATAGTCGGACTCTGCTCAGTGTCCGGCACATTCCAAGCGGCCACCGCCGTGACAACGCCCATCCACGTCTCCCTACTGCCGGGCTCTTCCCTTTCAACGACTGGCAGAAGCACACGTACGATCTCGATACCCCTGGAAGCCTCATTTTCGTCTTCTACAGACGAGCTCGTCTGTAAAATAGAGAGCATGTCTTTCGTCAGTACTTCCCATCCCTCATTTTCGAGGAGCGAATTCGCACCCTCGTCAACGGTCATAATCCCTTCCAAAGCCACAAGCACGGGTCTCCTAAAGTCAAGCCTGTCAGAGGCACCTGTTTTGTAGAGGTCCATGAACATATCTCCAAGTCCCGCTGCTTCACTGCGCAACATATCGTTATCATCCTCGCGCAGCCAGATGGCTAGAGCCCTTACTGCGGCCAAGACCAAGGGGTCTTGGTGGGCGCTCTCTGTCTTCGAATCCCATGCGAGCGTAAAATGAGATCCTGTGGATGTTTTGGCCTTTCCAATCCGAGCCTCTGGATGTAGCCCCATAGCGCCTACGACAGAGGCGTCCCACCGCTCGCGAAGGTACTCGATGGCAAGGGACATGGTCTCTGAAATAAATTTGCGCAATTTTAAGAGTAGATCAGGGGCCATCATGAGTGGTAATGTCGGGCCCTCGAGATCTTCATCTTCGAGGAATCTGACTAGAAACCCGATGAAAGCTGAGACGATATCGAAGGCTGAAGCGAGCCGCTTGGAGATGATTTCATACTCAGGACTATTCAGTTGTCCGAGGAGAGCCGGGAACGAGGAGCGCAGATCAATCAAGACAAGATTGATTAGTAAATAGGAGAATGGCTTGTCTGATCTGGTTTTGTCGGAGAACAATATGTTCGAGGCTTCAGCTGGAAAGGCTTGTAATAAGGAGGCTGTGAGGTTTGTGTATGCCGCCCGACCTGCTGGAGTAGGCTTGCTTGTCACTAAATTGCGGATGAAATTTGTGACGGGTTGTAACCATGCTGAGTTTTTTGGTACCGTCTACAGGTCTGTCAGCAAGTGTCAAATTTCCATCGCGATACATGTGTAGGACGTACCTCAGGTTCCAATCTACGCAAGAGTTCGTCGACAAAGTTCAAGAGCGTGACGGCATCAGTGCCCTTGAACGAGACGGCCAGCGCCAGCACGGTCTGGTTTATCTTGGACTGCAAATATGCTCTGTCATCGCTCGACACAGATGACTGCACAAAGGCGTGCAGGAAAACATCGAGGGCGAGAGGTCGCGCTGGCGCAATCTCCACAAGACAGCTTATATCGTCAACGCTCAGGAAGATCTTGGCGCCTTCCGGAGTGCTGACAAGGGTTAGGAGAGTCTGAAGTACTAGCTGGGTTGTGATGTCTGAACTGTTCAACATATACATCAGCTCATGTCGCCCATGGAAAACTTTGGTTGTTTCAGTGGAATGAGTACCTGTACAGTATCACCGAGACAAGAAGCGGTATCCGGTCGACGAGGCTCGGCTCTTTCTTCAAATTTGTTGGGAGAAGGGTCGAAAATGTGTGAAGAACAGCAACAGCAATATCGACCATGTCCTTCGCGTCTTTACTTGGCGAAGACTTGTTTGCGCCGCTCCGTAGTAGACGGTCCAGGAACTTGGGAGACACGCTCTGCCATAAGGTCGTGATGGTAGGCTCATCTTCTCGGAGTTGTTGTGAGTTGTCGAGGACAGACTTGAGCAGTGCAAGGCCGACGAACCTTGAAGTGTCATTCTTGGTCCTTAAAAGCTCCTGGATTTTCTGAATCGTCACCGTCACATTCTCGCCGCTTTCCTGTTCCTGGTTTTGAGCCGTTCCCGTCTGCGATGAGTGTTGATCTGTCGCTGTGGGAGCACCGTCTCCTTGCGTCGAGGTCATGTTGTCTACAGACCTCGAGTAGACCTTTAGCAGAAGGACTGTCACATCTCAAGACATGGCGACTAGAGCCTAATTCCGGTGGGTTCAGCGCAGACAGCTGCCTAAGTGCTTCTCATCTGGAATGTGACCGGTGCAAGCGAAAGGCCGCCTCAGGGTTTTTCTTAGAGGGTCCTCACAGGGTCTTGCCTAGTGACTAGGTGGTCCTCTGGATTGACGTCACGTACCTGAAGCACCCTAGAGACGGGAGCAGTAAGGCTGCTATTCAGGGGTCCAGCGCACTACCGCTTCAAGGTTTCAGCGGCACATAGTGTGGGTCAGGATCGCCGACTTAGGCGCGATAGGGGGCCTGGGCCGGAAACGACAGGTCAATATTCCTTTCAAGATTCCAGGTCTGAACTTGCTGTATTCTAAACGCACGACAACTGCCTCTCGTCCGCTCGATGCCAACAACCTAGCTCGAGCCCTTTCATCGAGGCAGGAGATGGGGCATGTCTTGGCAAGCACCGAACACACATTGTCAAGGCGCCGTTCCCGAACATGAACAACGGCCTGGACAGCTCGGAGGCGTCGTCTTCCTCCCACTCGCCTCCAGATCGACCGCACACGCCTCACCGCGACGACGAGCACGATTTGAGCCCACCCCATGCGAACAGCGATGAAGACCTCGACGAAGAGCCGCAGCATCACGATCTTTCCGCCCCTATAACCTTCAAGCGCAAGCAAAAGCGCACCCTCTTCGACTTCGCACAGAGCAGGCTGTTCACGACTTTCACCGGATCAAGTCCAGGGTCGAGTGGAGGGAACAGACCAGACTCGTCATATAGCAATGGGGCGCCGGCCAATGGACACACCCCATTGGAGAATCTAGGCGGCTCACCACTGCGGCGGCGGGGAGGTGCAAATGGAAACGCAGCCTCCAAGGATGGAGGGCCACTAGACTGGTATGTCGAGGGCCCAGGGCAAAGAGTAGGATATGAGGATCTCACAGCCATCGACTGGATTTTCGAATACACAAAGGAGCGCACGCGTCTACGGGTTCTTCGCAGCAGTGCCAAAGGTCTCTTGGGCAAGACACAACTGGCTCTTGACACCGCCCAAGAGTGGATGATATTAGTCTTGACCGGCATACTCGTTGGAACTCTAGCAGCTATCATCGACATCACCACAGACTGGCTCAGTGACCTCAAGGCCGGCTATTGCACTCAGAAAGACGGAGGTACATTCTATCTGAACAAGTCGTTCTGCTGCATGGGTTACGACGATGGCGCCCAGTGCCTGGGTTGGCGCCCATGGGCTACAGCATTGCACGTATCATCGGCGGCAGGAGGCTGGATTATAGAGTATATTTCCTTCATTGTCTTCTCGGTACGATCAACACCCCAAGCAAGCACCGTGACCCCTCGGATCCTGACGTGTGGCAGGTCTTTTTCGCTTTTTGTGCCAGCATTTTGGTGAAGGAGTATGCTATTCACGCGAAGCACAGTGGTATACCCGAAATCAAGACTGTGCTTGGAGGTTTCATCATCAGGAGGTTCCTGGGCACTTGGACCTTGATAACGAAGTCTCTTGGACTGGTATGGCTCAAGCACACGCTCTCCCCCCACCCTTCACGTACCATGGCCCCCTCTGAGTTGATTATGCCTGCAGTGTCTGTCGGTGGCATCTGGTATGTGGTTAGGAAAAGAAGGCCCACTTGTACATGTTGCATGCTGTTGTGCAAATCTCTTCATCAAGCTCTTCCCCGTCATCAATGAGAACGAAGGTAGGTTGTTATCCCTCTGAATGCAACTTGATGGGAGGTCTAACAGTCTCCCAGCGCGAAAAAGAGAGGTTCTTTCTGCCGCGGCCGCCTCTGGAATTTCTGTGGCCTTCGGTTCCCCCATAGGTGGAGTGTTGTTCAGTCTCGAGGTAAGGTTGCATGGGCGTTGAAGCACTTGGCATAATGAATCTACTGACGCCGAGAAGCAAATTTCATATTACTTTCCGGACAAGACCATGTGGAAGAGCTTCGTGTGTGCCAGTGTTGGTGCCGTCATCCTGAGAGCGTTCGACCCGTTTCGAAGCGGTGAGACTGCACTCTATCATGTCAAATACGACACCGAATGGCACTCATTTGAATTTGGGCCTTTCGTCCTCATGGGGATTATAGGAGTAAGCCAACAACAGACGTTCTGTTGCCAGGACATATGCTTACAAGATCACAGGGTGTTTATGGAGGATCCTTTATTAAGCTGAACATGAAGATAGCTCAGTGGAGGAAAACCTCCAATTTGGTCCCTGGCGCTGTCACGCAGGTTGTCGCCGTGGCCATCTTAACCGCTCTAGTCAACTATCCCAACCTCTACATGCGCGCACAGTCGTCAGAGCTCGTAGCAAACCTCTTTGCAGAGTGCGCAAGACTCGGCAACGACGATCAGTTTGGCCTCTGCAAGACTGGTGCCGCATCAGCAGGTACTATCGTGCTCCTGCTTTTCGCCGCAGTCCTGGGCTTCTTCCTCGCAGCAATCACCTTCGGCCTACAGATTCCCGCCGGTATCATTCTACCGTCCATGGCGATCGGTGCACTGTCAGGCCGCGCGGTCGGCATTATCATGGAGATCTGGGTGCACGACCATCCGAAATTCTACCCTTTCAGCCGCCAGTGCGCCCCTGACGTCCCGTGTATCAACCCTGGCACCTATGCCATCATCGGCGCAGCTGCAACCCTCGCTGGTGTGACGCGCATGACTGTCTCTATCGTGGTAATCATGTTCGAGCTGACGGGTGCACTCACATACGTGCTGCCCATCATGATCGCTGTCATGATCTCCAAGTGGACAGGAGACGCCATCTCGCGGCGCGGCATCTACGAGTCCTGGATCCATCTCAACGAGTACCCTTTCCTCGACAACAGCGACGATAACCTCATGAACATCCCAGACATCCCCTCCGCCCAGATCATGACTCGCATCGAGGACCTGGTCGTTCTCACCGCGACAGGCCACACTATCGCCTCGCTCAGCGCCATCCTCGACGCGCACGCCTACCGCGGCTTCCCCGTCATAAGTGATCCCCGCGAGGCCGTGCTGCTGGGCTACATCTCGCGCGCAGAGCTGAGCTACAACCTCCACACGGCCGCACGCACCCTCCCGCCCGAGACCGAGGCCTTCTTCTCGCACCAGGCCCTCGCGGACCCCCGCACCACTCTCGACCTCAGGCCCTGGATGGACCGGACCCCGATCACCCTGCCCTCGCTGTCCAGCCTGCACCTCGCCGTGAGCTACTTCCAGAAGCTCGGCCTGCGCTACGTGCTCTTCAGCGATAGGGGTGTGCTGCAGGGCCTCCTGACCAAGAAAGACGTCTGGTATGTGCTCAATGGTGCCGAAGAGACTAGGCGGACCACGGGGACGGCGGGTAACCTGGGCATTGAGACGGGAATCATGAGGGAGGATGGCGAGGGGGAACAGAGGGGCCTGCTAAGCGCTGGGAGGAGGGGTGGTGGTGATATGGCGGCTGACGAGGAGCCGAGCCCGAGTGCGGAGGTGGACTCGATTCTATAAGAGAGAAGAAGCTGCTGTGGGGTGCACGTTCTTGTTGCAGGCGAGTATATTAGCATAGACATACTAAGGCATTGCCCGAAATTTCTTCACGAAGCATCTTTCACTAGAGTCCACTAATTTGAGCCAAGATCTCATGATTGCAAATTATTTGATGCGAGTCTGAGCTCATGCAACCACTGACAGCCTCAACAGGTCTTGTCTCGAGAGCGACTATGCAATTTGGGAAGTTCGCCTTTCAAAAAGATCCTCCCCCCTGCCCTTACCTTGAGCCTTGAACTAGTACTCGTAATCATCATCCACCGCTGGGCCCTTACTCTTGGACACGCTCTCCTGCTTGCGGTACATCTCCGCCACCTGCCGGCTGCTCGTCGCCTCGTCCGGCTTCTTATCATCGCGCACCTTGATGAAGCGCGGGAACCGCAGGCTGATGCCCTTCTCGCCCGCCGGGTCGACACCCTCCTTCATTCCTGCCTTGTACCGCGGGCTGAGCGTCAGGTCCGCGGTGCGTACCTCCCAGACGTAGCGAGGCTCGAACCAGACATCCGGCTGGTGTTGGTTTCCAGAGGAGTGCGCATAAAACGGCTTCGGCCGATCGATAACGATCGCATTAAGCGACTTGTGCAGCTCTTCGAGCACGGCCTCAGAAAACCCAGTACCGATGTTGCAAACCGTCTCGTAAGTGTCAGACGACGGATTGTAGCAGGCCAGCAGGAAAGCGCCGTAGACGGATGTCCGCTTGCCCTTGCCATAGTAGGCACCCAGTACGACCAGATCGAGGGAGTCGCCCACACCGGAGAGATAGTCTTTCTTGATCTACAAGAGTATTGTCAGCAAGAAAGAAATGTAAAAAAGGGGCTTTCAGTTCACATACCTTGAGCCAATTTTGACTCCGTCTGCTGGGCTCATACGCGCTCTCACTGCCCTCCAGCATCTTCACCATCAGACCTTCGCAAGAGGCCTTGACACTCTCATCCAGGAAAGTTTGGATATCATCCAGCTCTTGACCGTTCGTGTGCGTCGCAAACGCAAACTCTCCCTCAACAGGAACGAAGGCTTCGTGGAGCAACTCACGTCGTTCTGCCAGAGACTTCTCCACGATGGCCTTGCCATTCAGGTACAGCAAGTCAAAGGCAAAGACGCACACCTTGACCTTGACGTCCTCAATCTTGACATCCTTCTTTTTCCTTGTCATCAGGTTCTGGAATGGCAGAACCTTCTTTTCAAGGGTGTCCCAGGCCACAGTCTCGCAATCGAGAACGAAGCTCTTGGTGTCCTCTTTGACCCAAGTATGCAGCTTCGCTAGAATGTCAGGGTATTTCTTGGACAGGTCCTCCGAATTTCTCGAGAAGATGGACGCAACGCCATCACCAACCGCCTTCGTTGCCCCCGCTGTGGCCTCGCTGAGGTGCTGGTCTGCATCCTTGGCGACGTAATGGATTTGCGCTCGTTCACCGTCGTACTTGTACTCGCAGGTAAATTTTCGGCCCTCGAACCGGTCCAGTACTTCTGTGATTGCCTTGGTCGGTTTCGCCAACATGGGCTTCAGTGGCACGCCGGGGCATAGTTTACAGTTCTCCCGCAGCTTTAATATGCCATGCTCCAACATTGCGGGTATGATGACATCGTAGCTTGGCAGCTCACTGTAGACAGTCTTCAACGTGGTTTCGGCCTGCTCCATCTCGGTAGTGCTTGGAACCTCGTTCTTCAATCCAGCCTCATGACAGATCATGGCATGGGCAAGAGATGTTAACACAGTCTGCTGCGCCAGCCCAAGTCGCAGCTTTCCCTCTAGGAAGCGGACAAGGTACTTGGTCTCACTTGGGCCGCCCTTGTCTTTGGTGATGTCTACCTTGCCCGTGCCGTGTGCATCCGCCGCAGACAGAAGTTTTTTGATGCCATCAACTTTCCTGCCCTGGGCACCAGAACCGGTCACAGTAGCAATGCCCATCAAGCCCGTATGAACACCTCGTACAGTCAGAGCTTTAGGCTTGAACATGGTCGGCTGGGTGGAGCGAGACTTGACAGCTACCAAGCCAAGATCTCCGATCTCCTTCTGATCGTTTTTGATGACCGCCAATGTTCGACCTGTCGTTTCTCCGATTGCTTTCATGATCGAAGACTCTCCAATGCCCAATTCAATGCCCGCATAATCGGGCGCGAGCTTGTTGATCATCAACAAGATCGTCGGTACCATATCATCAGGTGTGAGCCTCAAGACCTGCCGCAGAAACAACGAGCAGTGTGCTTGGATCTCGAGCCTCTTGGTCGTGAGCTCGATCAAGGAGAATGTCTTGCAGAGCGCGGCATACGGCACAGGCTCGCCAGGCTTCCAGTCAGGATACGGGTCCTTGACATTGCTGGTCAATTTCGTTTGGACGGTCTTGCGAACCTTTGCGGCGACCTCGGGCTTCTCCTCCTCACTCTCCTCCGCCTCTCTCTCTGATTCCGATTCCGACTCCGTGGCAGCCTTCGCGTCTTTATCTTCAATACTGGGGCTCGGCTCCTTCTTTACTGGCTTCGGCGACGCGGCCTTGGCTGGCTTCGCCGCTTTCTTCGGCTTGGACTTCGGAGCTGGCGCCTCATCCATAGCCTCGTCCTCATCCTCTTCGTCAAGCAGATTTCGGCTCTTTCGTGGACGCTTCCTAACTGGCGCAGCATCGTCCTCGTCCTCGTCCAGGTCGTCCGTCTCTTCCTTTAGCTTTGCTTTACCATCAGGCGGCTTTGCTGATGTCTTGGAGGCCTTCGGAGCCCGTCCGCGCTTCTTGACCTCTGCATATCTCTAGTCAGTCTGATGGCTTCTGAATGCGCAATAGATGGGCTGCCCTCACCTTGCACAGGATTCGAGTTCTCCTTCGCACTGGCATCACCCGTGCTTTCCTGGCTTGATGGCTCCGCCTTGACATCATCTCCATGCTCCTCATACTCATCCTCCTTCGACGTGCTGACCTGCTTCGACGCAAAAGACAATTTTGTCTGCTGAGTAGGGGCGGGCCTGGAGCCGGTGTGCTTTCCGAAAAACTTTCTGCAGGACGCACCAAATAAGTACATTGGTCAGTTCATATTCCCAAGCTTTCACCCATGAATGCTATGAATCATAAGACAAGGTAGTATCGCTGTAAAGGGTGAAGAATTGCATGCACACACCCCAAGGTGGTCTGCGACGGCTTGACATACCCCAGAGTCGCTTGCTTGGGCGCCATGGTGAGCAGCCGGAGCGAGGTGCGCGTCGCGAGCTGGAAGACGTGCCTTGAAGCCACACTGAACGAACACTTGTGCGTGTGACGAAGAACTGAAGAAGAGAGAAATAGACGTAGGTGAGTTTTATAGATTGAGGGGAAAAGGTGGTCAATCAACTCAAGAGGGGACTAAGCAGTCTTAGGCAGAAGCAATAGCTCGTTCTTGCAGAAATGGGTTTTGGCGGCTCGTGGTTACCTAATGACGCGACTTTGGGATGACGCGCTGGGCGAGTCAATTTGGGGGACCCGAGTCCAACGCGTCTCACGTGCGCTCCTCCCATTCAGTAGCACCCTGCACTGCCAACCCCTCGGCATCTTCCTCTTCTTTGGCAGCCTCGACCACATGTGTACATGGATTGTACTTTTCTTTTCTCCCCTTTTCTCTCTTCTGTCTTCTTTCATTTGCTGAATTAGCATTCTTTTCCCGGTCTTATTCCCCCCCTCCCCTCCACCTCTTTTCCTTCACTTTTCTTTAGGGAAACTCTCCTAGATATAGGGATAAGATAGAAAGTGAAATTGAACCCTCCTCCTAGTACAGCGTACTAGGTAGAGGTGCACTAGGTAGGTGTTACTCGACAAGCGACTCCTCGTCCGCATGATTGTGAAGGTATGTCTTTCTCTCTCTACCTTGCACTTTTTGTCACATTGGTTCCTCGACTCATCGCTCAGAAATTAATTATGGAATGAAATGAACCTCCCCCGAGTACTTAGTATTTCTATAGGATCCCGGTTTTCCTCCTAGTCCAATCCACTGTTTCTTATCTTTCTTGGTATTGTACATGCAGAACGCCAGGCCAGGGTAGTGCACAGTGCTTCACTTCTCTTTGTGTCCAATAAATTTTTACCTCGACCCATTTAGGCAAAGTAGAAGTTGTCATCAGGCGTACGTCCCCGGATAAAAGGCGGCTCCGATCCCCGGACGTAGATGTCCTCGTACAGGATCTGGGGGGTAGCCTCGGGCGCGGGCATGGCCTCGGCGGCGGCAACCTCCTCGTTGACGTGGTTGCGAGCCTCCTTGTCGATGGCCTTCAGCTCCTCCTCGGTCGCGACGGACCAGTCCAGGATGTGCTGCTTCAGGCCCGAGATGGGGTCGTGGGTGCTGCGCATGCGCTGGATCTCCTCACGGGTACGGTAGGTGGTGCCAGGGTCCGACATGGAGTGGCCTCCGTACCGGTAGGTGACGTACTCGAGGACGAGAGGGCCATTGTCGGCGTCAGTCCACTGCTTGCCGTACTTGACCGCAGCCTTGACAGCCAGGCAGTCCATGCCGTTGACCTTCAGGCCAGGGATGTACTGGCCACGCTTGTAGTAGTCCGTTAGGGCAGAGGAACGAGCAGCCGCCGTACCCATACCGTACTTGTTGTCTGTCATCCCCCGTTAGATGATTCCTGCAAAATCCAGACGGGACGTCGACTTACTCTCGCAGCCGAACAGAGCGGGCAGCTTCCACAGCTTCGCCATGTTGAAAGCCTCGAAGACCTGTCCCTGGTTGCTGGCACCGTCACCGTACAGGATAATCGAGCTGTTCTTGCGGCCGTTGTACTTGTGAGCAAAGGCCAGACCAGCACCAACAGGGACCTGAGCACCGACGATACCGTTGCCACCGTAGAAGTTCTTGGCGAACATGTGCATGGATCCACCCTTTCCATAGGCGATACCCTGGCGTCTACCGAGGAGCTCGCCGATGATGGACCGGACAGTGGCGCCGCGCATGAGGGCGAAGCCGTGGCAACGGTAGGCGGTGATGAGATCGTCCTCCTTAGTGATGGCGTGCTCGATGCCGACGGCAACGGCCTCCTGGCCGGTGGAAAGATGGCAGAAACCTCGGATCTTCTTGTCCTTGTAAAGCCGATCGGCAGCCAGCTCCATCTGTCTGTTTTCCCCCCGTCTGTCAGAGCTTGCTTCTACATCCACCAGAGCCTTCAAACTTGTAAGAGAGCGCATACCGAATGACAACCATATCGTAGAACATCTTCTTCAGCTCCTTCTTGGTCACCTCGAGGGTGTATGGAGGGGGGTCCAACTCGTAGGTCTCGAAGCTCTCATCGTTCAGGTTGACGATGAAAGGCTCGTCGTCGGACTGGAACGTTTCCTGTCAGCTTCGACCACGGTACAGGGCATACCAGAAACCCCTCTACAGAAAATTGGTATGCCGTGGAAAGCGTCAATCGGTCAATCGTCCGAAGACGGTGGGCAGATGCAGCTGGTAGAGCTGAAAGCTGCCGGTAGCTGTTGCTTACCTGGGGGACTGCGCTCTTATCGACGCTCGACGAGGCGGCATTCGTAGTGACGGTTCGTCTGGCGGCCACTAGAGGAATGGAAGGCCGAGTAGTGCGCAGAGGCACAGCCGCTTGTCTGACTGCCCGTGAGAACATGGCGGCGATGTGATGGTTGTTGTGGACGAAGTTTTGCAGAAGTGGGAGAGCGAGCGAACGTCGGCGTACGAAATGTTGGGCACGGAGCGAGCGGGTTTTGCGCTAGCGTGGATTTTTCGGGGGACTGCAGTCGAGGTACGTACCTCTTTCCTCCGGGTGGCTATCTGAAATGCCCGAATCGCGGACATTCTAATGCCTCACACACAGGCGGTTTTTTTTTTTTGGGGGGGGGGGGGGCGGGGGGGACCTGCTCCTTGTTCTCAGGTGGTACCCAGCGCAACAATTCGCGTTCGATTTATTTCGAGCCATTACCAGTTTACTGCTGATATGCCAATGATTTCTGAGAAGAGGAAAGAAAGAGAAAAGGAAAATGGATAAATACAGAGCGAAGAAGGAAGAGAGAAATTAAAATAAACAAAAATTCTATAAAATATATGTATCTATCCACACGACACTCTTCTCGTCACTTACTAGCCATGTCAGCCTTCCAAGTTGTCTTACTTGTTGTTCGCATGTACGTATGTCGTCATATTGAGCGGTCAATTACACGGTTTTACAGGCTTCACAAGTAGTGGATTGACATCAACATTGCTGTTTGCGAGCGTGTGCGAGCACAAGAAGCTCCCAACGGGTGTAACGCATCAGCCTCAGACGCGTCCCGATCATAGACTTTGGGGCCGGAAAGTAATGAAGATGGTGTCGTGCTGACTTTTCTTCGAGCTAGCTAACGCGTCGACGGTCTATCCTCCCCATCATGATGCCTCCCTTTGAGCCCCTTGTAACTTGACACCGCTCACTCCGGTCGGTTCGCATCAAAATCAATGCCAACGCTCGCTGCAGTTATTAACGCCTAAGCCATGCATGCATCGTAACCAAAATCCGAGTCCGCATCCCGGAAGCTAAAAGTAATAACGATTTTGTAACCAAGAAGAAAATGCGGCCTGTACCCAAATGCGGTATTATCGACGGCAGTGTGGAAAAGCAGACGACCCAGCCCATGCTATGCACGTCTTGATGTAAGAGATCCCAAGGGTAATGATGCCGCCCCGTTTTTGAGTGTAGAGATATTTGCCACCGACAAAGATAATATATGACCCCAAAATTGGGAGGCGTCGGATCACATGAATATCATATCGGCCTGATGAGTATATGCCGGTTCGAGCTCAGTCGTGAAAGAATGTACTACCGCCACCTTGAAGAGGTGCCGTCGAGGGGCCTGCATCCTCCATGTCGACATCCTCTCGATTGTCTCGTGGAGGCAGTCCCGGGATGACTGCTGGCTGCGGCTGTCTCCAGTCCAAGGCCAGCGCGCTCTTCGGTCGGTTGGGATCATCCAAGGCATCCATGGACAGAGGCCTCTCATCGTCTGGCGGGGGCGAGAAAGACCAGACCTACATACTTATCGTCAGTTCAAGGTCCCACATGCTGGAAACGTAGCTCAACTCACCTCCATGACAGTCCTGTTGTTGCGGAGAGCCATTGCCACACATTTCTCATCCTCGAAGGCGACGCGCCATACGGCTTCACCCTGCGCGATGAGCTCGCGGACTAGGTGGCCAGTCTTCAAGTCCCATACTTTTACCCGTCCATCGCTGCCACCGCTGACGACACGAGTATCGTCAAATTGCAAGCTGGTAACGCTGTTATCGTGAGCTGCCAGTCGGTGAATTGGTACAAATTTGGACAGAGACCAGACTCTGACCGAGCCATCTGAGCCACCGGTCACGAGGGTATCGCCTCTCATCTGCAATTGGCCGACTAAAGAGGTGTGACCCTGCAGGACTGCGAGGCATTCTCTGTGATATCGGTCAGCCACAAAACGAATTTTTAATCGTTCTCTTTGTGGGGGCTTGACTTACCCGGTGGAGGCATCCCAGATCCGAACACTGGTGTCCAGGCTGCCAGTTGCTACCCTGGCGCCGTCAAACGCGATAGCATATATCTGGCTATAATGACCTTGCAGCGTATGCAAACATCTGCCCTCGGAGATGCTCCAGATCTTGGCTGTGGTATCGTAACTGCCAGAAACCACGATATCACCCTTGATCTCCAAGCACCGCACACTAGCTTGATGACCCACAAGGACGTTGCGGCACAGGCCAGTACGAATGTCCCAGACACGAAGAGTGGTATCCCTCGAGCCCGAGATGGCCGTATTGGCATCTGACATCTTAAGACAGCGCACAGTACTAGTGTGGCCTCTGAGGGTGTAGGAGCAGACTCTGAGACAAGGTTAGTGGGATGACGAGATCCAAAAGAAGGAAACAAGCAGACAAGAAAGAAATAAAAGAATGTGGTGAGAGGGCATCCTTACCCAGTGTTTAGCTCCCAGACCCGGACGTCACGATCGCAGCCACCGCTGACTAGGACATCTTCCCAGGGGACCATAGCCCATACACCCATGACGTGACCTTGGAGGACACGCAGCGCATTGCCCTCGGTGTCGAAGACATGAATCTTGGCGTTATCCAGCGCCACAATGATGTACTTGGGCGTGAGGTGCAGACTGGTCACGACTCCTCCGTCCTGCGTAATGGCTCGTGTTGTGGATTTACCCCCAGTCCGCCAGGCCGCATCGACTAGGTATCTCTGCTTAAAGTGTGACTTGTAAGACTTGAGCATCGGCCTGGCCGGCGCACTCGACCCGTCCAGACTCCTAGAGGCAGACATGGCGGCTGCGGAGGGGTAGGCGCCTGGGAAACTGTGATTTGCGAACTGGCCGTCTGCGGAGAGCAGCGGTTGTGCTCCGGGTCTGGAGGCGTATGCAGGTAGCGCGGATCCTACGTCTGACAAGCGACGGCCGTAGTCGTGTTTCACGCAAAGGTTCTTCCAGGTCATGTCGTCGCTGAGAAGATCTCGCCATCTGCGGGAAACTTGAGACGCTCTCGCCAGGACCTTGGGGTCGTCGATGAATGATAAGATCTGCTCTCACGTCAGCAAGGGCGGAGACACGTCATAGACACGGACCGAACAGCCGCGTTGTACTAACCCTAAGGCACAATTCATCCGGTAGACTGGTGAACGGATCTTTCTTCAGCAGAGGACTGACGAACTGATGAACGAAGGAAAGCTGTTGGCTTGTGCACAGGTTCAACAGGTCAGCCAGAATGCGGGTTCGCTGGGGACCCGAGCAGCTCTGAAAGTGCTGCCGACATTTAGCCAAGAATATGTCTTCTTCATCTCCGGCATCGCTCCAGTCGGGCTGGGCGTTGGACGGACCAGGAGAGGCTGCCGGAGTAGGTGGAGGCGGGGGTGATCCGGTCAGCGTCTGGTCAAAGTCGGTAGCAGGAGTGCTCATGTTGGGAGTCGGGGGTCCTCGCGGCGGTCGAGGCTGAGGGATCTTGATGGAGTGGTTGCCGCTGTTCATAACCAATTCCTCGCCCGAGTACAGGCTCGCTCTTCTGTCAGAAAAGCTGAGCGGCCGATGGCCGTAGGAATCCATCCTCGAGCTATCCTTCAACAAGCCAATGCCAATGTATGGATGTAAAACTCGAGCACGATCTGGGCGGCCGAGGAGCGATCGGAGGGAGGTTTCGATCGATCTGGACTCGTTGATGGGGCTCAAGATCGTCTCTGTTTTTGGCGCATACAGTCAGTTTGACAATGTCTATGGGGTCCTGGGTCTCGACCCAGGTCTATGGCGCCTGGTCAATTCACAGACTTCGGGGCAACCAGCAGTTTCGTATGATACACTAGACTCGCCAAGGGGGGAATGATGATAATAGCACTGACCTTAACCAGAAAAAGAAGTAAAAAATTGTTGCCGTTGACTCTGCCCCTACTCAAGAAGGAGTAGCACTGCGTAGCTCTTTCCCCCGAAAATCAGAAGTAAGAAATAGTTACGTGTCGACGTGATTCCTATAGTGATCGTTCCAAAAGGCGTCGTTCAAGAGGGCAGAAGAAGGTGGCCTGTAACGTTGACACTTAATAGGCGCCGGAATCCAAAAGGGGGGGGGGGGCGACAGTTCGGATGCTTTGATCGGAGGTGAGAAAAAGGCGTCCGGATGACAGTGTAGCGTGTAACTTTAAACCGTGGGATCGTGTGTAGGTGCGTGCTCCAGTGCGAAGGCGTGATAATGCAGAATTGGAGAAAACGATTCGTACATCAGACACAAGAAGAAAGGCGGACGTTAATCCTCGGTTAAGGGGGGGCAAGGAGGCGGGAGAGAGATTAGATGACGGCAGGGCGCGGGCGCTGTCGAGTGCGGTGGTGGTGGCAGAATAAACAAGACGAATCAAACACCAAAGAAGAAGAAAAAAGGAAGGAACAAAAACCGCCCAGGCGAAAAGAAATGAGGAACTTTGGAATAAGACAAAAAGTGAGGACAATTCGGCCTCTCCGCCCACTCGGTATGTCGTATGAGTGTGTGTGCCGTAGGGGCGAAGGTGAGGAGGAGGTGTGTCTTGGATGCAGGGTGGGCGAGTGCGTATGAGGTGAGGAGAATGGGGAATGAAGGATGTCAGATTCAACCAGGTCGAGGCGGCCTGTTGGAAATGGATGGACTGGGCTCAAATCGACGTGCGGCAGCGGGGGCAAGGGCAGGATTCATGCAGGTGGTCTTCTTGTCTGATCCAGGGCCTGCAGGTGGAGGTGGCTGCTCTCTCTCTCTCTCCTGTTCCCGGAAAGAGTCAAGCTGCCGCATCCGCCTGCTTCAACTTTGATCAATGATGGTTGCAGAGAGACGGACAGATAAATCACAACCCACGGAGGAAAGCCTGCAAGTGTCAGGTCCAACACAACGAAGAGATGTTTTTGCCATAGATGCTTTGAACGATAACTGCCTATTTCATCATGCTCCAGCATCACAAATTGTAAAAATCAAAAGTGCCAGCCAAGAGCGTCCCCAAACCAGGTTCTTGCTATGCTTTCGTATTCCCCCCCGTTCTTGTTCAATGTCTGGCAGTCAGCAGGGCATGACAGGCCCTGACAGGGAGGGTGTGATTAGAAACCAGGAATGCCAGCCTTCAGACTTACAGGGGGTCTGCCTGACAAGACAAGAAAAAGAAGGGGGGAGAAAGAGAGAGAGAGAGAGAGAAAAGAAGGGAAAAAACCCCAAACCCCTTCTCCGGGGGTGTTTCTGGCGATCTATGCAGTTTACATGCATTCCCGTGTCATGGCTAAAACAGGGGCCCTCCTGAACCTTCTCTCTTCTCTCTTGTTCACATCTTGACCCAGTACACATGAAATGTTCATGGAGCAGAATTTTTTCTTCATTTTCTCCTCTTTCCCTTTCGCCTCGTTTTCTCCCTGTGTCCCACTCACATGTAGATGTAGCATAGTATCTGCTCTGTGGTAGATTGCAAAAACGGCATCACAGCAAGAGAGCGCTGAGTCGTGCTTGGACCAACTCATCATGTTTACGATACAACGCTTGCTGTCAACAGACCACTGGTGCCACGCACCCTCTGCAACCTGGTCAGGGTCTGGTTTGTAAGAAGCAAAAGACGTCACTCAATTTCACTACCACGAAACTTATGATTTCACACCCACTCCGTTGCGTGTACCCACAACCTTATCCTCCCTCCCTATTCTCCCTTCCAACCCCCCCTTAAAATCGCAGCCACACCGGGTTCCTTGCGGATGGACACCGATTTCTCAGTTTGATTCGGCGCGGGCGCTTGGACACCAAAGTTAGTACTGCGTGTGGGAGGACATCTGGACCATTCTGAGAGCTGATTTCAGCCTCGAGACCCCGACACGATGTCATGAGTCCAAGCCTGTTGTTCTGCCTACATTGACACATCTTGCTACCAGTCCACTGGACAGGATCGATTGCTTCACTGTGGCGACCATCCAGGCGGCCATGATAATGGTGTGTTGTGCTGGCCAACAAAATAGGCCTTGCAGGCAGGTCTCTTCAAATATCAGGCTATGTAAATCCCCAGCCACACACATACCATTCCGTCTGGACTACTCGAGACCCCACGTACGTTTCGTAGAAATGCGTATCTGAAACAGCGATCCAAAGGATTTAAACACCTCTCTGCCGAGCACACAATATTTTTAGACCCGTTGAAAAAAATCCTCCGGGAGGAAGCGCTACGCTGCAGGAATATGCTGAACACACATCAACTTCAGCCTCAACAACCGTACGCTTCCAGGCCACCCCGACCTGTAGGATCGACCGTGATACAACTTCGATGTATTGTTCTCTCGCTCTCTTCCTCTCTCCCTCTTCCCATTGGAGACAAAAGGAGAGAGATGGCAGGCTCAGGTTGACAACAACCTACAACACTAAAAGCATTCTCCGAATGTCATGCATGCTCTCACGACTTGCCCAATGTGGCGCGTCCTCCCTCACGTCAGCGTCAGCACTGGGTCTAGCAGCCGAAGATGAGCGGCTTCGATTTTGTTTTCTGCTCCCGGCGATCGAGACACGGCCGTTGGATTTTGTGCGCCCCCAGAGAGCGATTGTTCGGCGCCACGCCAGACAATGCCGTGTTGCCCTGCAGCCATTTTGTTCCAACTGTCTCTGACTGTGCTCGTCTTGTGTTCTCCGACTTGAGACATGTAAGGCCGCAGCTGTCCACGCTTGTACTGCAGATTTCTGGATGTGAGGAACATGATGATTGTTGTCGGCGCAACACAGTTGGCTAGGCTCTACGTGAGGCGGGCTATTGCTGCTACTGCTGCTGCTGCTGATGCGGACTTTGTTATGCCTTGAGGAGACTTCGAGTTGCCGCAGACCTGTAGACAATGCGTTGCTCTTTTCGTGCGATACGACGTCTACCGGGGTGGGGGGTGAGAAATAAAAAACGGCGGCAGAGCAAGGGAGCCGACGTCTCCATGTAGACCGTAGCGAAGAACCAATGAATAATCCCAACAATTGTTGTCCTATAGTATGTACCGTGGCCGTGCAGTGCTGAGAAGAAAACCCACAAAACCTAGACGCCACCTCGAAAACTGCACGATCCAAACAGCTATGCATGACACACGCACGCACGCTGATAAACGTAGTCGCTGTCTATGCTGGAGATCCCGAACGCCGTCGATGCCCACGCCACAACACTCTCGACAGTCGCCAACCATGGCATAACCTAAACAAAAGCTAAATACTCCTACTCATACAAGAGCCAATGCCCTTCAATGATGGTGCCCAAACTGTGTGAGAAGAGGTAGAAGCATACCACCTACAGTGGCCACTGTATCTCTCACTTGCGGTCGCCCAGGTTTCCTCTGCGGGCTGTCTGCGTAGCCGTTCATAGACGAATGGTGGTCGTGTGGTTGTGCAGATGGCTCCTCCTGCATGGCGTGCATGGCAACATATCTGACCACTCCGGTCAGCCACCTGATTAAATCGGTGTTTTCGGGGAGACAACTTACAAGAAAGTGCCGCCGGAGAACAAGAGAAGCATGCCGGTCCACCACTGCCCCGTGGGGCCGTCCATGTTCCCACCACCAAGGATCGACACGAGGATGAAGGAGCCAAGCGCACCGACAGGCGCTGCCAGACTAAACGCCATCAAGTGTCCTCGAGCAGCCCGTTTTGATAGCCCCTGCCTGAGCAGCAATGATGTCAACCCGAAGGCCGCAGGCGCCTTGTGAACCATGATCGCAACAAAGATGATAATTCCTAGCTTCATGTCGCTCGTCGTTGCCGATGCGCCCATTGCGATCCCATCCGCCGCCGCATGGATCACTAGGCCCACGGTGGTTGCAAGACTCCTCGACTGTCTCGGTGACGGCGATAAGGAGCTCAAGAAGCCGTCATGCTCGTCTTCACCCTCGCCATTGACGCTTGAGGAGCCGAGGTTGTCCAGACTGATATGCCGTGTTGCTGGGACCCTGTTCAACCCGTCGGTGGCGTGTTGCGGTAGTCTGTCAATCAAGAACATGAGGACAAAGCCCAGCATCAAGGAGAATCCGATATAGAATGTTGGGAAGCCATCGTCCTCGTGCTGCACTACGTCTCCCTTTGGTGGCTCAGCCGGCGCATCCCCTTCTGCTATTGGCGCATCGTCCCTTTTTTCCAGTGCTTCGCGTATAATTGTGCCATGATCGACAGGCGATTCCTCCACAATTTTTATCGCAGGTAAGTCTCGAGGCAATATGGGCTGCGGCACCTGGCGCGCTGCGACGATCGATCTTAAGCCGCGTGGTTCGTGTGCCCCGGCCCCTGAAGACGCAACAGCCTCAACACCCTCCGGTACAATGACAATCAAGGATGTGCCGACGAGTATTCCAACTCCTATGCTCGATATTAAGCGTAATTGTGATTGGCTGAGGGTCATCGATAGAGGTAGAGCACCGGCGAGGAACGAGGCAAGAGCCATCACCAACTGGATATGTACAATTAGCTGGTGCGGTCCGTGGTCATTTCAGAGAGGTTGTAGGCTCACGCTCAGGACGAGGAGAAGAAAAAGCCCGCCCATCATGAATCTGATGCTATCCAAATATTGAGCGCATGGGTGAGGGACGCGATTGAACAGATCTTGAAACGGAGGGGCGAGCCTGAAAGACTGATGTGTCCAATCGGGATAGCGATGTCGAGGAATTTCTGCCAAAGGTTTCCTGCTCCCTTCTGGGACGATTGGTCCGTCCTCGCCTGCTATGTCGAACGGGTTGAAGCCTTTGTTAAATTTTCTAGGCGTGTAAAAACTCGAGGTCGTGTCAAGCGTCGCTGGTCGATTGCCCCGAAAGTCTGGTGAGACGGACGGGTGTAGTGCAGGAGAAGCAATTACTGTGGTAGTAACTGCAAGCTCCCCCTGTCTCACTCACGCAGATCGTGGCGGACCCCTGCATTCCCTCCCGCAGGGCCTCAGCAGGCTATCGACTTTCTCTACACGGTGCACCTAATTTAGCTCTACGTCGCGTCGCACCGCACCGCGATCTCATTCGCGTTCGCACTCAAACCTCGACCTTTGCCTTTCATCTAAAACATCACGACTCTAAACTTTCTCATACAAAGGGATCGAGAATTCGACGTCAAGGAATCAGAGTGCATCCATTGGACCGCTACAGTCACCATGGCAGAGGAAGTTCTGGACGAGTGGACCGTCAAGGCGAGCAATATCTTGAACATCAGCCTGGTCACTAAGGCAGAGCAAGGGCGTCCTAAGACCATCGCAAGCTTTCGACCAACTTGGACCTATCCCATCGTTAACAACGATGAGGAAACGATCTATGGCTACAAGGGATTGAAGATCAGTCTCCGCTTCAATGCATCTGACATGCGCCCACACATCTCTCACACATCAACAAAGAGAGTACCTGCTACCGTTGCGATCGCCGAGTCGCCAGAGATTCGAGACCTTTTCGAGCCCTTCCTACCTCCAGGCAAGCCCCCCCCCCTTTCCCTGCCTCCCTTTCGCCTTCTCAATACTAACCCCTTGTAGTCGCATTTGGAAAGGCAGCCGACTTTGAAGTCGCTGTCCAAAACAGTTCCGATGAGTGGCACCCGCCCGGAGAGCTGGTCGAGACGTTCCAAGGCGACACGGAGGATCTGTATGAAGTCTGGAGGGGCAATCTAGCCGATCCTCTGGTTTTGGCGCTTGTCAAGAGGATCCAAATCCTGGTGTCTCTCTTCATAGAGGCAGGAACGCCAATACAAACGGAGTCCACAGAAGATGCCGAGGCGGACTTTCTGGATCGATGGACGGTGTTCTTCCTCTATCAGAAGCAGCCGCGCGCAAACGAGCCTGGAAAGTACACCTACGTATTTGTCGGATACTCAACAGTCTATCGATTCTTCATCTTCCGACCTCAGACGCCTGACGGTGGGGCTACTGGCGATCTTGAACTTCCGACAAAGACAACGCCCTTCTCAGACTTTCCGTGCCGATCCAGAATATCACAGTTCGTCATCCTGCCACCTTTCCAGCACAAAGGCAATGGTCAGCGACTGTACAGACCGATTTTCAAGACGCTTCTCGACGATCCAAACACCTTTGAGATCACTGTGGAGGACCCCAGCGAGGCATTCGACACCCTGAGGGATATGGCAGATCTGGCTTTTCTCCGGGAAAAATCTGACTTCAATGAAATCCGAATCAACACAAGCGTGACGCTTTCCAAGAACGGCTTTGTGCTGAGCAACATTGTCGACAAGAAGGTTTTGGAAACGGTGCGCACCAAGTACAAGATTGCCTCTCGGCAGTTCTCCAGACTGGTCGAAATGCATCTCATGTCAAAGCTTCCAGACTCGGTGCTCACGAAGCTGGAGGACGCGGTACAGGGGAAAGTTAAGAAAGCTGCCACAAAGGCGGAGGAACACGAGTACAGGCTGTGGAAGCTGGTCACCAAGTCGAGGATTGCAGCTCAGAACAAGGAGCAGCTGAGTGCGCTCAACCTCGACGAGCGGGTCACGAAGCTCAACGAGACGCTGAACAGCGTGGAGCTCGAGTACGCCCTGCTTCTGTCCATGTTTGAGCAGCGCAAGGATGCACACTCCAAGACCGATGGTAAAAAAAGGAAGGCGGAGGAGGAGGCTGAGGCGTCCAGTAGCAAAAAGTCGAAAGCCTAGGGGTCACTGTCCTTCGAACTTCTCAGCAGGTGCTGAGCTCTAAGATGCCATGCCGGCATTCCAGAGATGCATCCAAGGCCACGGACACATTTGCAGGACTCTTGAAATCACGGCAACTGGTCAGGATCTCAGGCTCAACAGGAAATGGTTAGTTACTTTGAGTTTGAGAGGAATGTGGATCTTTGATCAATAATAAAAGGCGTCTGAATTGCCCAATGAATAAATGATTCCAAAACTCTGCAAGTGCGCGCTCACTATGCATGTTAGGGCAGCGAAATTCAGAATTCAGCATGAAGGTGACACTGCATTTCGACATGTGAGCACTGCCAAGGAATCGCTCTTGCTAAAGTGGAATTCTAAGCACTGATGTCCAGCTGCCGTGGGGCCAGTAGCCCGCCGCTACACCGCCTAACTAAAGAAGGCTAGCACCAGATCCCAGCGCTGCAGCCCTACAACGGGGAGCAACTTTGCCATCCAGTGACAACCTGGAAGCCGCCCATCTCACTCTATACTTCCCGCCTCTTCAAACATAGCCCACCAGAGAAGGAAAAAACCCAACAACACACTGAATTTTCAAACTCGCATTTCAGCGCTTCTGGGTATATTAACACGTGTGGGATCATTCAAGTGATACAATGGCCGACCCTTTCGAGGTGCGGATGCGATTTTCGTCGCAGTTGCAGCACCTCAATGCGTCCGTGACATCTGCGCAAAAGGCAGCCCAGTACGCACTCAAGTACAAAGACATGGACGAGGACTTGCACTCGTGCATATTAGAACAACTAGAGCGGGTATGTCATCATATAGTCTCTGCTTTACGTAGGAAGAATGTCATCAGGCTAATTTTTAATACAGAATAACATGAATACTCGTGCCAATATCATGTACTTCATTGAGCACTTCCTCGAGATGGCACAGAAGGACGGACACGTCGATTACGTGCGCATGTTACAGCGCGACATCATCCGGGTGGTTGACGCCGTGGCTCCGGACGATGGCTCTGGTGCTGCGAATGTTAAGGTCGTCAGGAGGGTTTGTCTACCTTGCACCATTTTCCTTTCCTTATCTCATCATAGCAGGCCTCTCTCCCCTTCTAACCAGCGAGCAGGTTCTCCAAGGCCTTCAATCCAAGAATTTTCTCGCTGCCCAGACAGTCGACGAGATCAACGAAGTGCTCAAGGAGCGCGAGACAGCCAGCATAGATGCCGTTATGTCCTCGCCTGTTAACAGCACGAATCCGGGGCTAGGCGACATGCCAGCGTCGCGCACCATACCCAGGCCAGGCGGCACGGTGCTACCGCCGCGCCTCGACAAGAAACAGATCGAGCAGCGCATCGAGGAGGACCGTGAGCGGCACAAGAGGTTGCGGGAGAGCATATGGGCTGTCCCCAACGAGCCGCCAGACGCCGAGATGTGGAAAATGTGGGACGAGACGAGTGACCTTGGGGACGATGACTTCTTGCTGGCGAAGGAGGAGGAGGAAGAACGGCAGCGATGCGTCGTGGATAGCTGTGTGCATCGCCAGGACGAGGAGACACGGAGACGGAAGGCACACGTACCCAATGGAAATCACGCGCAATGACCTCAGCGTGCATCGACAATATTATGCTGAATACCGTCGGTGCTTAAAGTCTACGGTACGGGACAAATGCCGAGCCGTCTTGGAGAGACCGTGAGGATGGAAGCTCAATTGTACGAATATCGAAGTAAGTATACAAGTCCGCTGACACCAATGAGCTCCTCACTTACTGAGGTGTGTCTAGAGCGACTCAGCCATCGAGTCACTGGAGGGGGATTCCCAATACTCTAGAAGGCGCCTCGGTCAATCGACGGCCCTTGGAGGAATCGAGGCAGGAATTTGATAGAATCCGCAGTCTTGCGAATACGATGTCAGGATACCCTCTGCAAGGTTGTGTAGAAGCTGGTGACATTACCGTCCGGCTAATCCTGTATACTATTACACGTGCCTTTGTACATGCAAATGCCCGAGATGCGGTCCATATTGCCCCGAAATCCACGTGGATATCTGCCCAGTCCTTCTGCAACCCCTTCCGCACATCTACTCCATCTGGACGACAGCGCCAAGCTCCTTCAGGGTCGCCACGATCTTCTCAGCCTCATCTTTCGGTACCGAATCCTTCATCATCTTGGGCGCGCTCTCTACAAATTTCTTAGAGTCCACCAGACTCAGACCTAGCAAGCTCTTGATTTCCTTGATGACCTTCGGCTTCGCGCTCGTCTCGAATGACATCAGCTTCACGCTGAAGAGGGTCTTCTCCTGTGCCGCAGCGGGGGCGTCCTCCTCAGCTTCTGCCGCAGCTGCTGGTGCTGCCGCCGGGGCTGCAGCGGCAGCGAACCCACCGATGGGCATGTCTGGGATGTTCAGTCGGGACTGTCGAGAAACCCAATTAGCTCTTTGACGCCACTCCGTCGGATGCATATGTTCCCTCCCACCTTGAGGCTTGACACCAGGTCCGCAGTCTCCAGCAGCGTCAATTGGCTGATTTGCTCCACAATGCCGGCAATCTTGGGATTTGTAGGTGCGGCGGCAGCCTCGGTCGACTGGTATCGCCTTGCTATCCTCTGCTGGGCGAGCGCACCCGTGGTTCGGAGGGAGGTTGCGGATCGAATTTGGCGGGCGCAGCATTGCGCCGCATATCTGGAGGAGAGCGACATGGTTGTAGTTGTCTTCGGAGGGTTCTCGAAGGGATATTGAAGGTGTATGTATCGCGTGAGGGCCTACCAGAGCTCGTCTCTCACGCGGTCGTTGACGGGCTCCAGAACTTTTTCTAAGCTCGAGGTCGTCCCTGGCCAATGCTCTGCCGCCCCGGTCGCCTGGAAAATCCGCTTTCCGTTTTAGAAGTCTGCAGGGACAGGGATCATAGCTTAGATCCCTGCCGCTGCGACTTTAGGACGGCAGAAAAAAAAGTCGTTGATCAGGACTGCGAACTTCCCAAACTATTTCCAAAACAAAATTCACGAGATCTCGCCGACCATGGCGAATTTCGATGTGAGCTCACAGAGGGCATCTCTGCTGGGCGATGCGACCGCGGTGGCATGCTTACCACCCGAGTTGCTTCACATCATCCGCAAACAGAACCCGACGAATTTTCTGGATGCCATATCACAGGCGGCACTCATACCTCAACTTACAGGCCGTCTCTACGCCCATTTTGAGCCAGTCTTCACAGACATTTGCGCTCGTTGGATCCTCAGCACACAACGTGGCAGCTGCAACAACAGCATCTTGGCAGCATTTGCTAGGATCCTTCCTTTTGCACCGCAGCTCTCGACTTTTTTGGATGATTATCTCAGAAACCTAGCCGTTGAGCCTCGATCATCTTCAGAGGCGCACCTCACTCCGCGCATCAATCTTGTGGATGCCTCGCAGACTTTGAGTGGCGATGCTCTCATCCAGAGACTGCTGGCAGTATGGAGACTTCTCAATTTCGATAGGAAGACATATGCAAGTTTGGTATCGCCTTCTCAAATGCAAGATCTCTTTTCGTATCGATCCGGTCCTGTCAGATACCTTTCAATACGAATCTTTTGTCTCCTCCTGAGTGCGTCCGACTTCAAGCTGGGGTCTCTGGTGCAGGAACACATTCCAGGAGATGAGCCTCTGGCCGGAAACTTCGACGGAAAGCTCATAGATTATGCCTTTTTGTCGCTGTTTGAACACACTCGTGTGGAGGAGATACATCAACAAATCCTTGCAGCCCGGGAACAAACACTCGCAACATCTTTCGTTCAGATACCACCACAGAATCTCACCACCCTCGTGGTCAACTATGGAAACACAGTCCTGCCACGGCCCCATGGTGCGCCGAGTACTCCCTCATCCCTCGTTGCCACGCCCACGACTCTCCGCAACTTGGAACATCTTGCAAAGCTGTTGCAGCAGCCGGGGCCCGTCCTTCTCCACGGACTATCTGGCGCCGGCAAGACAGCCTTGGTTCTCGAGTTAGCCCGAGAGCTTCGTATGGACTCTAGCCTTGTCACTCTGCATCTCAACGAGCAAACTGATGCCAAGATGCTCATTGGCCTCTACACCACTGGCACAAAGCCAGGCTCTTTCGAGTGGCGACCAGGCATCCTAACGACAGCTGTCAGGGAGGGGCGGTGGGTGCTCATAGAAGATCTCGACCGTGCACCTACCGAGGTCATGAGCACTCTTCTACCCCTGATTGAACGAGGAGAGCTGCTAATACCGAACCGCGGCGAGAGGATACAAGCACCCAGCAGCTTCCGGATCTTTGCAACTGTGAGGACCTTACGAGGCATGAATGGCCAGGAGAACATTCCCTCCCTGCTTGGACTGCGATTCTGGCAATTGTTACCGGTGGAAAGCATGCTTCAGGAGGAACTCCAAGCAGTGATCCGCGAAAAGTATCCTCTGTTGCATAAGTTCGTTTCAGATCCAATACTCAAGGTCTTTGAGCGATTTTGTCTCCTCCTGAGTGGTCCAGCGCTGGTATCTGGCACGTCGTCGGCATCAGAACGCCCAATCAGCTCAAGAGATCTCTTCAAGTGGTGCCGGCGCCTGGAGAGGATCATTGCGGCCACAGGAGCACAAACGGGAAGCGAGCCCATGACCGAGACGACATATGATGGGATGTTCATGGAGGCCATCGACTGTTTCGCAAGCGGCATTAAAGATTCCCGAGTGCGGGATAAGCTTATCCTTCACATTGGAGAGATGATGGGGAGGTCAAGTCAGCGCGTGGAGCATCATCTTACCATGCACATCCCGAAATTAGAGGAAAGCGAGACACATTTGACGGTTGGGCGGTCGAGGCTGCACAAGGCAAAACGGCTGAACCGCGTGGCAAAGTCGAGGCGACCGTTTGCACCGACGACACATGCGAGGAGATTGTTGGAACAAATCGCTGTAGCTGTCGACCTCAAGGAGCCGGTCTTGCTTGTTGGAGAGACTGGTATCGGAAAGACCACTGTGGTACAGCAGCTTTCAGAAAGCCTGGGCCACAAATTGATCGCCGTGAATTTGTCTCAGCAGAGCGAGGCCGGAGACCTCCTAGGAGGCTTCAAGCCCATCAATGTACGCAATCTCGCCGTACCGTTGAAGGAGGATTTTGAAGATCTGTTTGCATCAACCGGCATATCCCAGCAAAAGAACCAGAAATATCTCGACAGTATCGGCAAGAACATCGCAAAGGGAAGATGGACGAATGTTGCAAAGCTCTGGAAACAAGCTCCGCAGATCTTTGATGATATCCTCAAAAAGAAGATTATCGAAGAGCAGACCCGCGAGCAAGCGAGAGAGAATGACCAGCCAGCAAAGAGACGAAAGACAGAGTCGTCATTACAGTCCCTATTGGAGCTCAGACCTCGGTGGGAAAAATTTTCGAAGAACCTGGAGCAATTTGAGATCCAATTATCAGGGGCCTCTGGAGGCTTTGCTTTCGCCTTCGTCGAGGGCAACATCGTCAAGGCTGTCAGGAATGGTGACTGGGTACTCTTGGATGAGATCAACTTGGCATCTCCAGACACACTGGAGAGCATCGCAGACTTGCTCCAGTCGGGACCAGATGCTATACCCTCGATCTTGCTCTCGGAAACAGGTGAGATCGAGAGAATAGAAGCTCATCCAAACTTCAGAATCTTTGGAGCGATGAACCCGGCAACAGATGTCGGCAAAAGGGATTTACCACTCGGATTGCGGTCAAGGTTCACAGAGCTTTACGTGGCAAGCCCGGACAAGGACCTCAAGGACCTTGTCGTCATCATCAAATCGTACTTGAGTGGACATAATTCTCGTGTCGATCAGGCGGCTGACAAAGTCGCTCACCTCTATTTGCGCATCAAAGAGCTTGCTGAGGCAAAAGCACTCGTTGATGGAGCGAATGAAGTGCCTCACTTCAGCTTACGTACCTTGACACGGGTACTCACCTATGTCAATGACGTTACATCTTTCTACGGTCTTGAGAGATCGCTCTATGAAGGATTTTGCATGGGTTTCTTGACGCTGTTAAGTCGAGACTCAGAGAAGTTGGTGATGCCACTGATCACTGAGTATTTGTTCGGCAAGGACCCCAGTCGTCTTCTTTCAAAGCCGCCCAAATATCCAAGCGACGGACGCGAGTATGTCAAGTTCACGGACAAGGACGACAATCGAGTCTACTGGCTATTGAAGGGGGCACAGCCTCCGAAAGAACGAACCGACTACATCAGGACACCCTATGTGGAGCGGAACTTGCTTAATCTGGTCCGAGCTACATCAACAAGGCGGTTTCCCATCCTCATCCAGGGACCAACCTCGGCCGGAAAGACAAGCATGATCGAGTATCTCGCCGAGTACAGCGGCAACAAGTTTGTGCGTATCAACAACCACGAGCACACAGACCTCCAAGAATATCTGGGCACATATATCTCTGGTTCTGATGGCAAGCTCAAGTTCCAAGAGGGCCTACTTGTCCAAGCGATGCGCCAGGGTCACTGGATTGTTCTCGACGAACTCAACTTAGCGCCGACCGATATTCTCGAGGCCCTCAATCGTCTCCTGGATGACAATCGAGAACTTCTCATTCCAGAAACGCAAGAGATCGTGCGACCGCATGAAAATTTCATGCTTTTCGCAACGCAAAACCCTCCAGGTCTGTACGGGGGGCGCAAGGTCCTCTCGAGAGCGTTTAGAAATCGATTCCTGGAGCTACACTACGACGACATTCCGGAAGACGAGTTAGAATACATCCTGCAAAAGCGAAGCATCAATACGGCGCCGTCTGACTGCAGAAGAATCGTGTCTGTGTACAAGGAGCTGTCTCGCCTGAGACAGACCAGCAGGGTGTTCGAGCAGAAAGATAGCTTTGCGACACTGCGAGATCTGTTCAGATGGGCACTCCGCGATGCTGAATCCCGTGAAGACATCGCAAACAATGGTTTCATGCTTCTTGCCGAGCGCGTGAGGGATGAGGAAGAACGAGTCGCGGTCAAAGAGGTTATTGAGACGATTTTCAAGGTGAAGATCAACCCAGATCAGCTCTTTGATGAGAAGTTCTCCAGGGCCATGAGACACTCCAGCCTGATGGAAAAGAACAACCAAGGCGTCGTGTGGACAAATGCTATGAAGCGGTTATATGTTCTCGTATCACAGGCCCTGCAGAACGATGAGCCTGTGCTACTTGTCGGTGAGACTGGTTGTGGCAAGACGACGATCTGCCAGCTGCTTGCCGAGGCCGTTGGCAAGCAATTGCACATTGTCAATGCACACCAGAACACAGAGACTGGTGACCTCATCGGGTCGCAAAGACCAGTGCGGAACCGCGGAGCGATTGTCGAAGGCCTCAAGCACAGCCTTGAAGATGCTCTTCAACAAGTTGACCAACCTTTGGAAGGCAGCATGGATGAGTTGGTGGCACGTTATCACAGTCTCTCGTCAGATGACTTGAGCCGAATCCCAGAAGCTCTCAAGCAGTCTATTCACACCAGCGAGGTCAGATGCAAAGCTCTGTTCGAATGGTCCGATGGTAGTCTTGTCCAGGCGATGAAGAATGCCCATTTTTTCCTCCTCGACGAAATATCCCTCGCAGATGATTCGGTTCTTGAGAGACTCAATTCCGTGCTTGAACCAGGACGGACACTGCTTCTGGCTGAGAAGGGCACCGACGACTCGCACGTTCGGGCCGCTGATGGGTTCCAGTTCTTCGCCACCATGAATCCCGGTGGTGATTTCGGAAAGAAGGAGCTGTCGCCTGCGTTGCGCAACAGATTTACAGAGATTTGGGTGCCGCCTCTCTCCAACAGACAAGACATATTGGACATTGTTGCAGACAAGCTGAAGCCCCAGTTCAGGCCTTTTGCACACATCATTGTCGACTTCTCATACTGGTTTGCTAAGGCATGCCGCTCCTCGACGGCTACTGCATTTTCCATCCGCGACATTCTTGTCTGGGTCAATTTCATCAACCATACCGAACACGTGCAGCCCTCGTTGGCGTTGCTGCACGGTGCTGCTACAGTATTCATTGACACTCTTGGAGCCAATCCCTCAGCTTTGCTTGCGTTGGATCCAAAGACCATGGACGAGCAGAGGCAGAGGTGTCTACACAAGTTGAATGAACTCATTGGCAACGAAATTGATCTGGCGACTGCCTATAGGAGTGAGCCTCAGCTCATGATTGGCAATGATTTTGTCCAGATTGGTGATTTTTCTATTACTCGATTGCCCGGTGGACAAGATGATGCAGGCTTTGCGTTTGACGCGCCGACTACCAAGGTCAATATGATGCGGGTGATCAGGGCTCTCGGTGTGCACAAGCCGATCCTGCTCGAGGGAAACCCTGGCGTTGGCAAGACAACACTCGTCAGCGCTCTAGCAAAGGCCTGTGGTCAACGTTTGACCAGGATCAATTTGTCTGATCAGACTGATCTCATGGACCTTTTCGGGACCGATGTGCCGGTTGAAGGCGCAGAAGCAGGGAGCTTTGCGTGGAGGGACGCACCCTTCTTGCAAGCCATGCAAAAAGGCGAGTGGGTACTGCTGGACGAGATGAACCTTGCCTCGCAGTCAGTCCTTGAGGGCCTGAACGCCTGTCTTGATCACCGTGGCGAGGTCTACATTTCTGAACTAGATCAGGTTTTCAAGTGTCATCCAGACTTCAAGCTGTTTGCGGCACAGAACCCGCACTCTCAGGGTGGTGGCCGCAAGGGTCTGCCAAGCTCCTTCGTCAATAGGTTCATCGTGGTCTACGCCGATGTTTTCACCGAGCAAGATCTGATGCTGATCGCTGGCAAGCGGTACACGAACGTGCCATCCGAGACAATCCGGAGAATGATCAGATTTGTGTCGAGACTGGACTACGAGACATCAATTCGCAAGTCATTTGGCTCTCACGGATCCCCTTGGGAATTTAATCTTCGAGACTCCCTTCGCTGGCTGGAATTGCTTGCCTCAAAGGACCCATTGTTAGCATCCGCCAATGCCTCGGATTTCCTGGACATCATTGTCGCACAAAGATTCCGTTCTGCAACCGACAGACACCAGATCGCGCAATTGTTCGCCGAGACTTTCGGAGCGCCGCCGCAACCTCACAGTCTCTTCCACAACCTCAGTCCCTCTGTCTGCCAAGTCGGACTAGCCATGCTCGAGCGAAACACTCTGTTGCAACCAAATCGATTCCCATCTATCGACATCGTGCCTCGGCTTGCGGAAATTGAGTCTATCTTGATTTGTGTCAAGCAAAATCTTCCCTGCATTCTCGTCGGGCCGTCAGGCAGTGGCAAGTCGTCTCTGCTTAGCCATGTTGCTGCTTCCATTGGCAGTGAGCTGGTCACGTTTCCTCTCAATGCAGATGTTGATGCGATGGACCTTGTTGGTGGGTTCGAGCAGGCTGATCCATTGAGGGAGCTCCGAAGTGGCCTTGACGATCTCCGTGAGGCGCTTCTACAGTTCACATTGTCACAGCTCCCGCAGGCTTCTTCCGACACTGCTCTCAGACTCCTGAGCCTCCTCATCAATGAACAAACCGAGGATGACCTGGCCAATATCGTCGCAGTCATGCATAAATTTGCTTCTGAAGTGCCTGCTGGGTCTGCCTTGGGTCAACGCTTATCCCATGCTTTCAATCTTCTCCACGCACCAAGGGTCCTGATAAACCCGCGTTTTGAGTGGCTGGATGGTGTCATTGTGCGAGCTATGGAGACGGGTAAGTGGCTTGTTCTCGACAACGCCAATCTCTGCAGCGCATCAGTCCTCGACAGATTGAACTCCCTTCTGGAACGTCCCGACGGCTTTCTCAGTATCAACGAGCACAGTGGCCCGGATGGTGAACCCCGGATCATCAAGCCTCATCCTGACTTCCGTATCTTCCTCACAATGGACCCCCGGTACGGCGAATTATCCCGAGCTATGCGCAATCGTTCTGTGGAGATCTATCTGGACATCTGTCAGTCGAGATCCGCAGGTCATCTATCGAGAATCACGGATATCGAGGCCAGCTTGGACAGATATGGCGTTGCAACGCGTCTGGCTCGACAATCATCAGCAAACGGAAGAGTGGATGTTGCTGCGTTGGCTCTCGATAATCTCAGCCTTGAGGATTCCGAGCTCCTGCCAAGATTTGAAAAGGCACTCCATGGCCTGCTGTCATCTCAAGACGAAAACTTCATTCAGATTGACCGAGATGTTACGGCTGTCTCGTCATATATCAGCTCACAGAAGGCTGCAACGATCAGACAGGCCGTTCTTCACTTGTACTCGAAGGTCTCGAGGGAGGTGTCAGGAAGCGAGGCTTTGGCCGCTCTTCAACCACTCCACACTCTGGATTCCCCTATTCTGGTATCAATAATGGATGGGTTACAGCCGGGTGCTGCAGAGTGGCTAGGCACCTGCTACGAATTGTTCCTTGAGATTCAATCTACTCAGCAGGCCATGCTTTTACAGAGCCGCGCGGCGGACAGGACGAAGCCGTCATCATTAAACCGACTTCAACGGTCTCTCGTGTCTAGCAACGTTGCTTCCATGTCCAAAGACTCCACAGTTAACGTGGCTGGTTTTTTGAACTCCATCATCCAGTTGGTGGAAAGCTACATTGAGATGACTCTCAAGGCTTCGGAGTTCAACCTGAATGCAAGGCCAGTCATGCGTGCACTTTTGCACTACTGGTGGAGGACGCTCGCCTTCGTCAATGGCTCTTCTTTCGAAGAGGCCAAGTTCCAAGCTCATCTCAAGCAGGGCGTGGACCTATTCCAAACCCTTGGTGCGCAGCTACAAGGTGACCATGCTGAGCAAGTAATCACCGGCCTCCTGGACCATATTCAAGATGCTTTCACAGTCGGTTTCAAGCTGAGCACTGGCCTAAGTATGGAGATTATATGGCAGCTCCTGCGATTGACGCCTATTTCAAACGAAGCTACCTTCTCAGCTGTCCAGGATATGGAGAAGCTGGCTTGTCGATTTGATGCCATCAAATGGAAATCTAATGCCAGTATTGCCGACCTAAGCAAGGCCATCTCGTCTCTGGCCGAGGCTTACAGCGTTGTTCGTGGAAACGCAGTGGAGGCCGCAGGCCTCCTTAAGGCTCTGCAGAGCGAGGTCGATCTGCTCGAATCGGGGGTGGATGAAGCCCACGAGGTTGCCCCTTTCTTTGAAGAAGAGTTTGAGATACTGCGACAGTCACTCGTGATCCACAAAGCCTCGCGAAAGTCGTCTGTTTTCACGAACCTGCAGGAGATCGTGGTGCTAGCCAACGTCCCTACACTGTCTCAGATGCGGCTGCATAGCATGGACAACTCACAGAGGCTTCTGCATTCCCTAGGCTATGTGCTCGGCCGGTCTTCTGCTTCCCATCCTTGGTCTGGGTGTCTCATGTCCTCACTCATCCACAAGTATGAGTCCACTTCAGCGGCCAGTCTATACTCTCTCCAGTCTCTTGAAACAGAAATGCCGGCAATGGGCAAACTGTTAGCAGGTTCCTCGGATGCTGTATCTGCAGACCCAATCGCCTGTCTCAACCAGCTGCTTTGGCATCTCATGCGCGAGGTCTTCGGTGCGCTCTCCCTCCTTGAGAGCTTCGTTTCTCTATACGAACAGCTGTCCCGTACCCTCAGAACTGTGATAGTCAAGAATGATGGATTGGCTATTGATGGCCCAGCAGCAACCACTGGGTTTCGGCTTGATATCCCATCACATCTCGTCTTGGTTGTCAATCAACACTTCATACCGGCAGTCACTGCGCTTGTGGCGTCCGAGAAGTCCACAGCTCAAAAAGCCGGCCTTTCTTCGATCGCGTGGGCCCATTTTGCCGTGGGATGCATCAAACTATACGTCCCCGACAAGATCTTCGATCCATACCTGAGGGCTCAGACGGAGCGAGATTACCATGAAGAGCTTTTGACAGCCTTGAAGCGTAAATGGCAAGCCTTGAGTGCATTTGAGTCTGCTTTTAGCGGACGAGATTTCAACTTGCGATCTGGGCTGCTCCGTCAAGAAATCGATAATTTGGGCGAGCCGCCGTCAGCTGCGGTCACTATCCATCGTGGCTCCAGTACTGACCTGATTCGTCTGCAAGGCGAGTTCAACAATGTTCTGAATGCGGTGGTAAAAAGCGACGTCCTCTCAACAATCTATCAATACATTTCTAAGCCGTCTGAGGCTGGGGCTCAAGAAGTACAGCTGATTCAGGACAACATTCTCCATCTCATCGAGCGACTAACGACGCGCTTCCCCGCCTACGAGGACTTAACGGTGCCTCTCGTGACAATTCTACGCTCTCTCCAAGTTGGACTCTCGCTGAGTACGGTCCGCGATCCCCTTCACGAGTCTGATTCCCAGTTCGCTTGGCTCCTTCAAGTTACGCCGCTTCTGGGTGGCTCGCTCCCTAACGGAGGGACGGTGCCGCCACTTCAAAGCCTGGAGTTCTTGTCTTACGTCGGCGTGTTGGTCGGGGTTGAGGGGATCGAGAGCGTTGACAGCCATCTTCGAAGTAATCTTGCAGCATCGCTTCACTACTTCTACGAAGAATGGAGCAAGAAGCTCGATGAGGACAAGAGACAAGAGGCAGCCAAGAACAGCCTGTACCGTTACAAAGGTGGCTTCGAAGATGAGGAGGAGGCCGACCAGCAAAGCTTCAACGAGCTCTTCCCAGACTACGAGACAGAGGATACCACCAACTCGATGTTTGCCAAAGACATCGGCCATGCTGCTCGCAACTTGGCAATGAAGGTCGCAGAACGACACCGAAAGATCTTCCTCTCGTCTCAAGACAGCGTACAAGGCCTGGTCAACTTGTGTAAAGCAGTTGGGCGCAAGATTTCAAGTGCTTCGGACTCAACACATCTCGACGCCGTTCAAGATCGAGCTCTGCTACCAACAACATTGCTTGTGCTGGATGAGAAGCTGGACAATTTCAATTCGAGCACCACCTCTGCCAGTTACAACTTCTACACGAGCTCGAATCTTTTCGAGGCTCGAAAGCTGGTCAACCTTGTTCACTCTATCCAACTGCGCTTCAGGGCACTGCAGGCCATCGATGAGATTTCGCATCTGCAGCCTCTCGCTGACGTGCTCAGCGCCTGCGACCATGTTCTTGAGCTCAGCCACACAGATCCTCTGGCGAAGATCATCAACCGCGTGGAGAAACTCCATGCATTTGCCTATGAATGGCAGTTTGGCGGTTGGGCTAGTCACGTCCATGGCGCCCTGGATCTTTACAACAAGTTGACGGAGATGATCGTCAGCTGGCGTCGCCTGGAGCTGTCAACATGGGCTAAGCTTTTTGATCAGGAGGTGGACAAGTGTCAAGGCGATGCCAAATCTTGGTGGTTCGTAGCCTACCACGCCGTGATTGCCATACCGATGTCAAAGCTTGAGCTGGGTCACGACCTCAAGGATTACACGATCCAACTTATGAGCGATCTTGAGATGTTTTTCTCGGAGGCGGTATTGGGAGAGTTCCACAGCCGTCTCGAGTTGCTGCGTCAGCTAAGCCAGCAAGTCGGGCTCCTGACCATGGACTACGAGGCACTTGGCATCATACACAATGCAGTGCTGAACTTCCTCTCGATGTACTGCCGATACGAAGGCAAGGTCAACGAGGCAATCAACAAGGGCCGCGCATCGATTGAGAAGAAAATGAAGGATGTCCTGTTACTTGCGAGCTGGAAAGATACCAACATTGCAGCTTTGCGAGAGAGTGCCCGTAAATCGCACCAGAAGCTGTTCAGACTTGTTCGGAAGTTCCGTGCTATCCTTGGACAACCAATGAGATCCATCATAGACCAAGGTCTTCCCGATGAGCCACACACCAGCCAGCAGACGGCAGCGGAAGCAACCCTGGTTGTACCACAGGCAAACGAAGCAGCCTCCTCTGTGTGCCAAACGTTGATCCCAGGCTGGTCTCGGGATGCACATACCAAGCGCCTCTCCGACGCCGGCAGGATCATCAGCATTATGGCCAAGGCCTCTCAGTTGCCAGAGGCCAGCATAAATGCAGCCGACGTAATTGAAGCCTTCGTCTCGGATACCAAGTCTGCGATGGCTTCTTTGAGCAAGGAGACGCCCGCGTTCCTGAATGATGAGAACAAGGAACAGGTCAAGCATCTTAAGACCAGAAAAGTCCGCTTGTTCGAAGAGACTGTCAAAGCTATTCGGACTATGGGCTTCACTCGCAACCTTAACGAGGCCCATTTGCGGGACCAGAAGCAACTCGCAGTCGTCCTGGCAAAGGTGCGCCACTTACCTTCGGAGCAGAACTCAAGTTTGGAAGAGGCGGAATACTACTTTCACAAGGTTCTCGACCTGGCACCCACGGTCAGAAATGCTATGCACGATCATCATGGCGACTTGACAAATGAGGTTGTGCGACGGAGCACAGGCTACATGGAAGGCATTCTTCATGTGCTGATCCAACAGCATCAATGCCTCGCTGACAACCGCTATCTTATCCAATCACTGGACAAAGGTCTTGCAAATCTGCAGGCGCTCACTTCCTCCGGCCAGTCCGACACAGTGACAGTCACACAGCAAA
The DNA here is from genome assembly GCF_011745365.1 of Cryphonectria parasitica EP155. NCBI lineage: Eukaryota > Fungi > Ascomycota > Sordariomycetes > Diaporthales > Cryphonectriaceae > Cryphonectria > Cryphonectria parasitica. The sequence continues at coordinate 3,397,838 of NW_024468909.1, forward strand.
AGTCAAATCATGATCAAAGCCTGCACTGGATCACGCCTGTCCTTGGTTTCAGCCTTCATCTCTTGGACGTCCACGCCAAATTGGGCAGATTGGACAACAGTGCCATTCAAGCGGTGCTGCGGGATTGGCTCACAAAATTTACCAACCTCCAATCTCGGCTTGCCTCCAACCAAAGACTCCCGACTGTGTTCGTGACGAACGCCCAATTGCAGCTGCGCGACGAGCTGGAAGAGAAGCTGGCCAGCTTTGAAGCCACACTCCAACTACTCGAGTCAGAACGACCGGATCTCGCGTTCGTTTTCCAACAGCTTCAGCTTTGGGCATCAGTCACAACGTCCGGTGGCAACGAGGCCGTCAAGGTCAATGATGCTCAGAAATTTTTCGATGTTACGCTGAACCTGTCCAAGATGGTACTTGATGCCGTGCAAAAATTTCAAAAGGCTGCCGCAACAATGCCTACGTCTGCTGAGGAGGCGTCCTGGCTGCTTCAGTGCAGTGACACTCTTGCTGGCCTGGCCAAATCCCTGCACATGAATACCATCGTTGATGCTGTCAACGGCGCGTTGGACTACCTCAGAACCCTTCAACTTGAGAATTCTTCTGTCAGGAACGCTGCACTGTCGCTGCTCGCAGTAACACTGCCGATTCTACAACAATACGCCAACACTTGCCACAGGACTGTCGCACAGATGGCTGATCTGCACCGTGCCAGCAATAAGATGGCACTGCATCTTGGTAAAGCATTCGTGGAGATCGCGTCTCGAGGTTTCTGCACTCCCCAAGAGAAATCCGACGAGACTTCGGGCGAAACAGGCAATCTCGAGAGCGGTACGGGACTTGGGGATGGTGAAGGTGCCGAAGACATCAGCAAGGATATCCAGCCTGACGAAGATCTCTCAGAGCTCGCGCAAGAACCAAACAAGGAGAAAGAGGGTGACATCGAAGACCAGGAAGATGCTGTGGACATGGGCCAAGAAGAGATGGAGGGCGAGATGGGCAGTGCAGCTGGAGATGATGAAGATGATCAAGACGGCAAGAAGGATGGTGACGAAGACGAGGACGAAGACATGGATGAGGAAACTGGTGACGTCGATGATCTCGACCCTACTGCTGTTGACGAGAAGATGTGGGATGGTGATGGCGAAGACGCGGACAAGGATCAAAAGGGCGATCAGGCCAAGGGCCAGAAAAAAGAAGACGAGCAAGTCGCCGCAGATGAAGGTACCGACAACCAAGAGGTTCAGCAGCCCCAGGAGGAGGAGGCGGACCAGGCGGACCCCGAGCCGGAAGAGGAGGCTGGCCCTGAGCAAGATGACGATGCCGCGCAAGAAGAGCTCAACCGCCAGGACCAGAATGTAGACGAGAATGAGGCACTAGCTCTGCCAGATGACATGGATATCGATGGGAAGGATGAGGACGAAGAGTCGGCAATCTCTGACGACGACCTGGACAAGCTCTCTGATGTCGGCCAGGAGGAGACAGAGGAGGATGCCAAGAAGGAGGGAGAAGAGCAGCATGTCGAAGAGGACGAGGGCGAAGCGGGCGACATGCAACAAGGTGATATGGAGGAGGAGATCAACCCCGACGACCCCGATGAAGACATGCAGGGGGAGAACACTGAGATGGAAGAGCGGGAGCCCGACGCGGACGAGCAAGGTGCTGAGGAACAGGAGAAGGATGAGGAGAAGCCGCCCCTGAACCCGAACGACGATGCCCATGCCGATCCGGACAACGCAGCACCCAGCGATGTCAAGAGCGGCGCCGGACAAGATCAAACAGAGATTGACGGCCAGGATGATCAGAATTCTCAGTCCAAGGCAGCCCAGCGCGAGCATGGAGAGATGGGACAGAATGCAGAGGACCAGGAGACAGCGACCGGCAATGAAGGCGCCATGTCAAGACGCGATGAAGACCAGAACGAGTCCGACGAAGCCAACAAGCCAGGCGAATCAGCACAGTCACAGCCATTCAAGAAACTTGGCGACGCTCTTGAGAGGTGGTACAGAAATCATCAGAACATCAAGGAGGCCATGGACGAGCAGGAAGCCCGCCAGAACCCAGAAGCGGACATGGCGCAGAAGGAGTTCCAACATTTGCAAGACGACAACGACGCTCCTGATGCACAGGCTCTCGGCGCCGCGGCCGATGATGAAGTACAGCCTATTGATGAGTCCATGGCCATCGACGAAGAGAGGCAAGATGACCAGAACAAGGTCATGCCCCAGCAAAACGACGAGGAGATGGTGGACGCCGGCGAGGATGGAGTGGATGACATGGAGCGGGACGAATCGAAGGACAAAGAGATGCCAGACCAAGACACATCACGCACTGGTGTCGCAACGAGACGTGGTGCTTTCGACAGAGAACGCTCCGAGTCCCCTACACAAGCCCTGGAGACGGAGCAAGAAGAACAAATCGTCGAGGAAACTTCAACTCAACTCTCGACCACACACATCTCTGACGAAGATCGGCCGCTTAGAGACTACGTCTTGTCCCTCGAGTCCTGGACCAACTTCCAGACCAAGACACACCCGTTGTCTCTGGCCCTCACCTCTCAGCTCCGCCTCATCCTCACGCCTTCTCAGTCCACCAAGCTCTCGGGCTCCTACCGTACCGGCAAGCGGCTCAACATCAAGAAGATCATCCCCTACATCGCCTCGTCCTACAAACGCGACAAGATCTGGATGCGCCGCGCCATCCCCACTAAGCGCACCTACCAGATCCTCCTCTGTGTCGACGACTCCCGCAGCATGGGCGAGACGACCTCGGGCACCATGGCCCTAGAGTCCCTGGTCATGGTGTCCCGCGCGCTCGCCATGCTCGAGGTCGGGCAGGTCGGCGTCCTGGGCTTCGGCGCCGACGTCTTCACGGCCCACGACCTCACCGCCCCGCTGCTCAACTCCTACGACGCGGGCGCAAAGGTCCTGCAGAACTTCACCTTCCAGCAGGATCGCACTGACATAGGCCTGCTCATCCGCCAGACCATCGACCAGTTCCGGGCAGCTCGCAATACCAACCGGTCCGGCAGCAGCGGGGAGGACCTGTGGCAGCTTGCCCTGATCCTCTCGGACGGGCTGACGCCCAGCTCCGCGCACGAGCGGATCCGCAGGCTCCTGCGCGAGGCACTCGAGGAGCGCATCATGGTCGTGTTTATCATCATGGACGACTCGGGCACCAAGAAGGGCGACAGCGTGCTGGAGCTCAAGGAGGCCAAGTTCGTCAAGGAAGCGGACGGGAACAGCAGGGTCGTCATCGAGAGGTACCTGGACACCTTTCCCTTCCAGTACTACCTCATTGTGCATAATCTGGAGGACCTGCCAGGTGCTCTGGCTGGTTTATTGAGGACCTGGTTTGCCGAGGTCAACTCATAATTTGCTCCCGGCTCTTTCATACTGCCGGGTTTAGGCACACGGTTTCGACTGCATCACGAGCGTTTCTTTCTTTTACATTCGGCGTTAGAAGGGCGTTTGGGGGCCAAAAGAAAACCCATAGATTCCTTACATAATAATATATGCATACACACGTACTCTCATCTCTCCTAGGTCTCTCAGATCAGTCCTCTTCTGCTACTTGATCGTACCAACCATACAAGAATGAACAATAAGATTACCCTTCAATAGGACTTTTTTATATCTATCAGTCTTTCTTTATCTCATAATTCTGCTTTGCAAATAGAGTATTAGTACCCTCATCATAAAACTGCTGATCAGTGCATACACTACATTTATACCTGGAAACTCTTAACAATTTATATACTAGCAGTCTTTTGTTTTCAAGTTAGGACTATAGATAGAGAAAGAAGATAGAACTATAATGAATGTATAGCTATGCATTTTGTTGAATATTATTGTGTGTAACTTCCTGCTGTATAGCTCTTTTCTGTTGTGCAATGTCTGGTGTCACTGCAGTTGTAATTCTTGTGTAATTTGTCAGTATTTTGGCCATCTGGTAGACATAGGTGTCCGCCGGGTGGTGGTCAGAGTACAGTATGTGAACGAGTGATGGACAAAGTTCGGCACGTTCCAGCTTAGCCTTACTTGAGACAACAGAGACGAAGAGAATGCACCTGATACGGCGGGTTTGCTTTGAGGCATTTCACTTGGATACGTCTGGGAGTAGACTTCGGGACAGGCAATGTACACAGGTCCTGGGTCACCGTACAGGGGACCAATCATACCCTTCGGAACCTTCTTGCTCGAGATCACTTGGTTGCCATGCCTTCTTGATCTGCTTTACCGTATTTTTCCCAGTCCAGAGATCTGGTTTCAGTCCTCCTCGTGCGACCGCGCCCAAATTCTGGTACAACGGAATATATAATTATCGTCAAGCTGGAGACCTGTGTTAGTATAACATACTTCATGGTCAACTTCTTGTAAGCCTCGACACAACCATTTCAATCGAGACTGACTTTTCTATAGCACGACCCAAAGAGAGAATGCTCTGCTGTGGCGTCGGGAAAGGCATGGAGACCGGTGAGCGAAGCCACATGCTCGAGCTGGCTCGCTGGTCATCAGATCTTACTGACCAGCGCAACTCTGAAAAGAGCTAAAATGCACCCCCCCAAACATGGAATTTTCTTCATTGGACTGAGCTGAAGTCATAATATTTAACTCCATGTGCATTAGCGTGCTCATCATGTCACATACAGCCCCTCGTTGTCCAGCCCTCGATTTATCACCTCTTCCTCCTCTCTTCACGTTCTTGATCCCTCTACAACATCACAAGGCCAACAAGAAGATTTTGAAGAGCACGCGAGTGGAAAAAAGATGCTTTTGGACGCTCTCTCACTTGCGTGCAACATAATGACGGTGATCGACTTTGGTCACATGCTATTTGAAGTATCGAGGCGGGCGTACCGCGCGGGCACACCTGATGCTGACGCCGAGTCCACAGCACACGATCTCTCTAGGGCAACTAAGATCCTCGAAACCTCCATCAGTGCCGGCATGCAACCCATCACTTCCGAAGAGTCTGAACTCTTGCGCATTGCCAATAGCTGCCGAGAAGCTGCAAAAAAGCTAGGGGAAATGTACGAAAAGCTGGCTGTGCCTAGATCCGGTCAAATATCCTGGTCCGGTCGTGCGACGAAGGCTGTCTTGGTGGGCATGAAGCGGCAATGGCAACGTCATAAATTCGATGAGCTCAACAACGTATTGATCGGCTGCCAAACTGCTATGCAGACCAGAATTCTTGTCTACCTCTAGTAAGTCCTTACTCTTTCATGTTCAACAGAGACTGCGGAAACGTGTTGGAGCAACTTGGAAAACAGATGTAGCTCGCGGCTGATCATCTCTTGATACAGCCAAACCAACAAAGCACAAGAAGCTATGCGCCTCGAAGAGTTCTCGACCCTCAATCGTTCTCTACAAAATTTCATCCGTGCGGTGTCCAAGGCCAAATTTGGGATGGATGACCTCCTGTTGAGATTGAACGATCTCCACGCACTCCAGCTAAACACCAGGGATGATCTCCATACGATCCAGCTAGAAACCAAGAGTAGCATCCAGCAAGACCGTCTCTTGGCCAGTCTGAAGTTCGACGGGATGAACCAGCGGTTCAACCACGATGTCAGGGACGCCCATCACGATACTTTCAAATGGCTCTTTGGCGAGAACATCGATTCTACCACATCATCAGACGTCAACTCGCGAGACAGCACATTGTCCAGCTGGTCGATCAGGCAGCGGGATAAGATGCTTCGGGCTCGCCAAGAGACATTTGATGACTTTGGCCAATGGTTGAAATCTGATTCGAGCCTGTACTGGATCAGTGGCAAGGCCGGTGCTGGCAAAAGCACGCTGATGAAGTTCATCTGCCAGCACCTAAGTCACTCAAAGCCAACGGCGGACACGGTTGTCCTTCACTACTTCTTCTGGTTCAACGCTCCAACCAGCACAATGCAGCGAAGTATCGCTGGGATGCTGAGTACATTGCTTTACCAGCTGCTGCAACATGATCGAGCTCTTGTTCCTCACCTGATCCACAGCATGCCCGAGGCGCGTTTAGAGGACAAGGACAGTCCATGGGATTGGACTCTCGACGAGCTGGAGCGTTGCTTACATACCGCACTTCGTTCCAGAGGAGTAAAACGCTCCGTATGTCTCATCATCGATGGCCTGGACGAGGTTCTTGAGGCGGATGGAGCCAATGCGCTCCTCAGGAGTATCCGACAACTTGAAAAACTCCGTACTGTCCGGTTATGTGTCTCAAGCCGTCCAGAACCAGTGTTCAACCGAGATCTCGGGCATTCGAGACATCTTCGCCTGGAGAAGTTGACGGCACCTGACAGACACCGCTTCGTGATGGATGCCCTCCAGCCTTATGCATCACGCTTTCCTCGAGATTCCTGTACAGAGGGCATCGAATGGTTTATTGCGCAGCTTGTTGGGAAGTCTGAGGGGGTCTTTCTCTGGACGCGTGTGGCTACTCAAAGCCTGGTGCGCGGATTGAATGACGGCAACTCCATCGAGACGCTCAAACAACGGCTGGATGCGACCCCGGCCGACTTGTACGGTCTCTTTGCTTCGATGTGGAAGCGACTCGGAGAAGATGAGCAGTTTTATCGAACTGGGGCAGCTAATGTGTTTCGGTTACTCCTCTGTGACGACGAGAAGAACATCTCAGCCAGACTTCTTGAAGGACGAAGCGACAACATCGATCTGATGACTCTTCATCTATCTCTCCACCGGGAGGAATCTGCGCGGGTGATCCAGGAGTTTGAAAGGCCCGACGGGACTGTCCGTTTTCTTGGTCGTGACCTGCTTGCCGATTGCCAAAAGACTTGCGAGATGATTCTTTCGCATTGTGTTGGTCTGGTCGACATTGATTCCCAACCTCGTACCAAGATTGTCGACGCATGTATCGATCTTGGTGAGTCCACTCCACATCCCGCCAGCCGAGTCCGGTTTGTCCACCGAACCGCCAGCGAATTTCTGAGAAATACTCCCGAAGGCAAGACCATTCTTGAATCTCATAGCCTTGGAGAGGATAGCCCGCTCTTTCGACTCTATCTCGCGTGTATTGCTCGTGCAGCATTGTTCAGGGGGCCTGGTCACAAGCAGGAAGACTGTTTGATCTTGTGGGACCTTGACATGCACCAAGCACTCGAGTTTTGTCAGCTGCACAGGCTCCAGGGACTGCTTTGCCGCCAACAGAGTCACGAAATCCTTCAGTCACTTCATACAATATACTTCCACCTGCTTGGAGACTCCACCAATCCCCGATTCACAGGATGGATACGTAATGAATTCCGCTATCCATTCGTACTCGAGGCTGCGACGTTCGGGTTTGGACACTATGTGCGACACTGGATGGCACAGCACTACCGCGATGCCAGTAAAGCAGTGAAAGCACATATCTTGAATGAATTTGCAGTCTCAATCCTCTCGGAAGTTCTCAGCGACTCCACACGCCCTCCTTCCGCACATCAAAAGGACTGTCTTGACACACTCGAGCGCCTTCTGAATTGGTGCACAAGCTTGGACGATCATCAGCCTTGGAGTCCTATGATTAAAATGAGTTTCGATTGGACCGAGTCATACAATTTTGACAAGCTTATCAGCCCATATGGCAATTTTCTGAGTTTATTCGAGTCTCTCGCGTCGTTGCAGGCACACTTGTGGCACGACCGCCAGGTTTGCGACACCATCCTTGGGGCCCTAAAATTGTTCGCGTCGTCCAGCATTAATCTCCACGAACGCTTTATAGGCGCATATTATCCTAGAGGGCGTGTGAGCAGTCCTTGGCAGTTGCCATGGCATACTCATATCTCTCCAGGGCCACCCTCCTCCTCGGTTGGCCACCATGAACGGCGCCCTGGCGTTCTGATTGAAACCGATTCAGTATGGCGCATTCAATTATTGGCAACGACACACAGGGCTGAATATGGGTCCTCGCTTCTGGAGAAGGAACTCCTAGATTTTGTGGCCACCAACAGTGGAGATGGACCACTGCCAGGACCCAAGGCCCTCCTACTCCTGTCAACGTTCTGGAGTCCCAGGGATGAGTCCAAGAAGAGAGCCCTGCAGCACGAGGCGAAAGTGGTACCTCCTGACCTCGAGACTTACATCTTGAGCCCCCTCACAAGTGACTTCGATAGCACCCATCAACAGCATATCTGGGATGTGCTGAATGAAGACATCCACAGGCGTATCAAGGATTGTTGGGAGATTAAGACGTCTGAAGAAGTTCTGACAGAATCCGATATCTGCGACTTCCTAGTTGCGCAAGGTCTCTTAATGTCGAAGGAACAAGCCAAGGCTTTGTATAAGGCATGTGGCATAGAAGTACCTACGGGGTATTCTGAAGGGTTTCGGACGAAGTGGCTGGAGGACCTGGGGTTGAGCATGGCCCCTCCGTCTGGAGCTCCAAGCAGCGAGCAGGAATTTGCCCGAATCATGTTCCATTCCTATCCCATAAAACCCTACTGTCCACCGCAATGAAAAGGTACTACCTGTTCAGTCTATGACCCGCTCATTGGCACGACCCATGACAGCCCGATAGCCAACCAAGTCGGGGACTATATCTGATATGACAGCAAGGTCATGTTTGGATTCTGGAGGCATACTGTACTTCTTTGGGGGACACCTGCCGGTCCTCTTACTGTATCCCAAAATATAATCAAATCATTATGCTGGCGTAAGCATCACATAAAACTATGGCACTGAATCTTGAATCTGAAATGTCATAAAATTAACTCCATAGAGTATTAATTAAAGGCATAGGCGTCGTCGCGTTGCCATGGACAATCTAAAGGTCCTCATTAATAGCGACTTGCCATGCGTATCCATTGTCAATTCGTAAAGTTCCATGGACCCCATATGTCCTCATTAGGTAGGTAATTTTGGCATGTCCAGCTGCCGTCCGGTCGTAAAAAGCCATGTATGCGTTCATCGTCTTTCAACGTGATTATCCCGTAGGTTTTCACTGGCGATTTTCCATACCTTGCGGTCGTCGTAGCACAATCAACATCAAGAAAGCCAGATACAACAACCTCCTGGATCCGCCTTCCATTCCCAGTTATGAGAAAATCAGAAAAAGCTCGTGAGTATCGTGGTGCCGCGGATTTCTCTTCAGGCGAACTTCGTGCGCTTAGCAGTACGATCGATGTCGTCAGTCTTGTTAGGTCGTGTGCGCTTTGTACGTTTGTTGGTCTTCTTGGCCATCAACTGCCAAGTCATCTCGGGTGTCGCAATCTTGACATGTCTCTCCTTGAGCTCGGCCAGGTGCATGCGCTTCTTGTCGTCATTGTCTCTCTGGGCGCGGGGGGCTTTGGCGAACACCAGCTTCTCAAGGCTTCTATGAAATGGTTGGTCAGTCAAGTCATGCGTCATTTGAATGCCGTTGCTCAAGGGGAAAGGCGTCAGAATAGCTAAGAGGGAGAACATACGACAAGTCACCCTTGTTATCTCGCTTTCCAGGCTTCTTCGTGTTCTTGGTGCCCATGTTGTCCTGAGCCTTGTTTCCGGCATCTCCGCAGGTAAGCTTGGTTCGAACACCATCGCTGTCCTTAGAGAGCTGGAGTCCCACTTTGGTCACTTTACCAAAGGGGCAAGACTTCTCAGCGGGGACTTTGACTTGGACGTTGGCAGTCTCAAAGTGGTCAGAGATGCAGCTTCCGAGGTTGGATCCGTGAGTGCTGGCCTTGGGCTCCTTGTGCTCCGTCACGGGGATAAGCACATTTGGAAGATCTCGAATCAAATCGACGTGGCACTGGCGGTGGTTCCAGCCCTGACGAGTCTGCTGCGCACGTGATTCGAACAGCGTACGGATGTTGCGAGGTTCGTTGATCCAGGGATGCTTCAAGGCATCCGAAGCGGTGAGCCTCTCCTTTGGGTCCGTCTCGAAACATAGACGTATGAAGTCTTGGCCGCATGCTGAGATAGCGTCGCCTCGCATGGTCTTGATCTCGTCGAACATAGCCTTAAAGTTCAGAGACTCGATCAACGGGTTCTCAGGCAGGAGATGCTCGAGGTCATCGAGGACGGAGACTCTACCAGAGCCGGCGAGGAGCTGCGCGGTCATGATGCCCAGAGCCCACATGTCGATGGCAGTGTCGTGTGCACCGGTTGGTTGAAACATCTCACTATAGTTGGAGTCAGTGTAAGTCTGGTTCTTAGACTGGGAACATGGAAAACTTACGGGGCCTGGAAACCTCTGGTTCCAACGAAATCCATCAGTGGGCCCTGTTTCATCGATCCGGCGTCACCAAAGTCTGTAAGGGCGAGCCTGTGTGCTGGCTTGGAGGAGACCATGCAGAGAACGTTCTCGGGCTTGAGGTCCCGATGGGCAACACCTTTGGCGTGCAGGTAGTCGAGGCCTTCGAGAACTTGACGGATCATCCATCTGACTTCGAGCTCCATGAAGCGTTTGTAAAGGCTAGTCAGGGAGAAGAGGTCTCCACCAGACGCAAGCTCCTCAAAGACATACCTGCGGGAGGTGGTGAGCATCTGGATGTCAAGGATGCAAGAGAGGGACGAAAGCTTACAGTGTGTGGACGCTCTTGTAGGCGCATTTGAAAGATGCGATGTTGGGCTGTACACCAGTTGATTAGTTATTCATGTTATCAACAGCGAGCCGAGGATACTGACGTGATCAATTTGGCTCATCATGGTGATCGAGCGCATTGTCTTCCTGACGAAACTACTGGCACCATTGCCCAAGTCGCTCTGTAGGTCGTAGATCTTGCAGGCAACCTGCTTTCCAGTCTTCATATCGTAGGCAAGGCGGACTTCAGCAGAGGCACCCTGGCCGAGAATGATGTCGGTGACTTTGTATTTTCCATCGAACAGCTAGCACCCATTTAGCAGGGAGACAGGAGAGAGAACATAAGGTGGCAACTGACCTTGACCTCTTCCTTTTGAATCGGCGTCATCTCAACTCTCTTCTGGAAGGGAAGCTTGACTTTGAAGGACAGGTAAGGCTTCATGGTCACCGTGTCACCGTGCTCGAGGAGTCTGCCTGGCTCGACCTTGTCTGGTCGGCCAATGCGAATGCCATTGACAAATGTACCGTTGTCGGACTGGCGGTCTCGAACATAGACCAAGCGGTCACAGCCATCCTCGAAGAGGATGGAATAGAACTCCATGTGATTGCGGGAGACGGAGGCATTCAAGAACGCACGATCGCTGCGGAAGCCTCTTGTCAGTGTGTGCGTGTTCATGTCATCCTGATGCGAGGCTGAGGTCAGACCAAACTCACTTGGTCCGCTCGTCACGGCCGATCTTGATGATCTGGCCATTGTGGAGCAAGAGGGTGCCTGAGAGGAAGACTTGTCAGCTCAAGAAAGAGAAAGGAGAATGTAGGGAGGACGAGGCCAGTAGGCTGACCTCTGGTAGGCGGGTTGGTCGAGCGATCCTCGAAGTCAAACTCGGCCACAGGCTGAGACATCTTGACTGGTCGACGCGAAGTGAACTGTACTGTACTGTACTGTACTGAATAAACAAAGTATGTGACGTGAAAGGGGCTTCTGTCCAGCAGATGGTACCGTGTTACGGCGCGAGGTGGAAGATGATGGGATGAATACAACTGTAGAAACGAAGATGTTGGAAAGAAGTCAGGATGATGGTGGAGGTCAGATCCAGTCCGAAGAAAAATAGTAGAGATGGTGGAAACGAGAGAGGGTGCAACAAATTATGGTGGCTGGACGACTTGAGAAACAAAAAGAAAAAAGGTCTCAAGATGTGAGGCCTGGAAAATGGACGAGAAATCCAAACGATAGAACGACGCAGAACGCAGACGAAGCCTGGAGATATTGGAAGCCAACCCAACGCCGTACCACGGGATTTACCTCGATTTCCCCCTACCTTTTTGGTCGAACCCCATTTGACACTAGGAATTTTCTCTACTTGCTAGTTGATTGAGCACTTGCTTACTGAAACAGTAGAGTTAGCAGATTTAGCGGAAGGAGGTATGTACCTCCTGCTTCCTCCATGTTTACTAGACATTCACACACTAAGAAGCAGGACAGCCTCTTGTAGCTACGACTGAAGGACCGAACACAGATTTTACACAATATAAAACTGTAGACTATGATAACTCAACCTGAGGATATAACTTCCACACTAGAAAAAGTGTTTTTTGAATCTATTTCCAGAACAGGTAACTGCTGGAGGAGAAGTGGTGACCTCTTGGGATATGCGAGGAGGCTAGACTGATACTTCAACCCTAACCCGAAGGGCCTCTCTATACCTAAACGCGCGATCACATGTGTCCCGTCCAGCTACGTCAGTGGTCCAAGCAGCGCGTCGGGACTTGGTCGACATCCAAGTTCTCACTGGATTTTGAGGAAATCCTCATCACACAACGAGCACACACCACTGGCAATGGCAACAATAGCACTATGCCGCGGTGCGCTCCGGCGCCTTGCCGTTCCGCTTACTCTGGGGATGTCCACAAGTCTGTTCCTCGCCAGTCGCCAGCGGCCGATGCGTCTTGATGCGGTGCCCGCCGCATCCAGGTCTCCTCCTCCAGCCGTGGAGCGGGTGGTGGCTGAGTCTGAGGGCTGGCTAAACCCTGAGGTCATCAAACAGCTATCCGGGGGGAGTCTCGTAGGTGAGGGACTCCATCTGTGCGAGATCGTGTGGGAGTGAGACTGGCTGACGGGCAGTGGCTTGGTGCTAGGCTTCCTGGCTGGTGTGCTGGTCAGTGTTTTCTCCAAAACATTGGTCCTGCTGACGGGCATAGCAATCGTCGCTATTCAGGTAAGTCGCCGCTGTTGGCCTTCTCACAGAGAGGGGGAGGGTGGACGCGGGTAACTGATCGGTGACATCATATACACAGCTGGCTTCTCGCAACGGCATCGACCTCTTGGGGATGCTCAGGTTGAGACAGAGGGTAAAGTCTTCGAAGGTGCTGTCGGCTCTGGAAAGGAACCCGACTTTCAAATTGGCCTTTGGAACGACGTTTGCGCTGGCGGCCTTCATGCAATTCTAGACGGAAATATCCTATACCATAAAATTCGGACCATCCACGCTTCTAAATATTTCAATCCAAAACGGTGTTCCCATTTGTCGTCCATCATGCCGATGGCCTTGTGACTCGTGTGGTCTGGGCTCGTTCACATGGGTGCGGTCTCCCTCTTCAGCCACGCCAACGTGAACTCGTCATCCTTGAAAAAGTCCTTCGTCTTTGCATATATTTCCATGTGGTAGTCATTCAGCCAGTCTTTCTCGCTCTGGGTCAGGAGATTGGTGTCGATCAACTTCCTGCAGTAGGGCGTCATCGTGACGTGCTCGAAACCGAGGAAAGGCCTGTCGCCAAGCTGGAAGGCGGTCTCGACCTCCTTCACGATCGCGATGTTCTCGATACGGATGCCAAATTCTCCGTCCTCGTAGTATCCTGGCTCGATCGATAAGACGTTTCCCGCTGATATGTACACGTCGGCATAGATCTTTCTCGTCCCAATGCCAATAGGGCCCTCGTGCACGTTCAGGTATGACCCGACACCGTGGCCTGTGCCGTGACGGTAGTCTAGGCCCTCATTCTGCACAAGACTTGTTAGCTTCACATCTATACATATATCCGGGTCATAGAAAGCAGGACGCACCCAGAGGAACTGGCGAGCTAAGCAGTCTATCGCAAAGCCAGTAGTACCCTTGGGAAAGACAGCACGATCCAGGGCTATGTTGCCCTTGAGCACCAGAGTGTTCGTTAGTATCTCTTTCTCTGTAGGCGTTCCGAAATGCAGAGTCCGCGTGGTGTCTGTCGTGCCATCAAGAAACTGTGCCCCTGAGTCGCAAAGGTAGATCTTATTCGGGTCGATGATGGAACAGCTCCCTTTCTCCGGGATGTAGTGAATGACAGCAGCACTGTATAATATGTCAGCTTGGGGACTATGTTCAATGACCACCACGTGTTGACTTACTTGGCACCTGTAGATGATATCGTCGGGAACGAAAGGCCAACAAAATTCTCGTGCTTCGATCGCAGCTCCTCAAGTTTATCAGCCGCGGTCACCTCGTCGACGACGGCCTTCTTATTGACCAGCTGGTCCTCCAGCCAGGCGAAGTAAGCTGTCAATGCGGCGCCGTCTCTAATATGGCACTGACGCATGCCCTCTAACTCGGTCTCATTCTTCTGTGCCTTGAAATCACCAACTGGCGATCGAATTTCCTCAACGGATTCATCGCCTAGCGCTAGTTTAAGTGCCCACGACCCCTTGGTAGAGATCCCATATCGCTTCGCTGGCTTTGTTCCATTCGTCGCGTCATCGCCTACCGCCAGGGTCTCGCTGAGGGCCTTGGCGTCATCGAAGAGGCTGCTGTAGGGCTTCACCGTGACGCCGCTCTCGGCCAGATAACTGTCGCACCCCTCGGCAAGTTTCGTTGAGTCGACATAGAGAGTCGCATCCTCGGCAGTAATGACGGCATAGGAGAAGAAGACAGGGTTGTACGGTATATCATTTCCGCGTAGGTTGAAAAGCCAGGCGATCTCATCGAGCATTGAGACAACGAAACAAGCAAGATTCTTCTTGGCCAGCTCCTTCCGCAAGCCCACAAGCTTCTCCTTGGTGTCCTTACCAGCGTACTTTTGAGGAAGTAGCTTGACTGGCTCGTTTGGGCGGCTTGGTTTGGCCTGTCCCCAGACAATATCTACCAGATTTTCGTTGACGGCGACGAGGTCCGAGCCCCCCTTCGTTTCGATGTCTGCGATGAACTTCTCGGCAGTCTGGCTTGTGATCAGGGTTGGGTCCACGCCGACAGTCTTGCCGCCCGCAGACTCATCTGCGGCCCATTCCTGCCAGGTGGGTACGCCTTGTAGGCCCTGCTTGAGGAGAGTCCAGTTGTTGTCCAGCTGCTTGGACGCCTGGTTGAAGTATCTGCCATCCGTCGCCAGGGCCGCCTTCTCCTGGGTGATGACTGCGCAGCCTGCTGAGCCGTTGAAGCCACAGATGAATTCTCTCCTAGCGTCGCATGGCGCGATGTACTCAGAGGAGTGACTGTCTTCTGACGGCACGACTGAAAACAAGACATCTACTGTCAGCACGTGGATGGTAAGTGAAGTGGCTTGTGGTGAGACTGCTGACCATATATGTCGATGTTGCGCTCTCTCATGAGCTTGCGCAGCTCAGCGAGCTGGCTGCTGGTCTCCACTGTCTCCATCTCGGCTGCAGCGCTGCTATACGCGGCGGTCCAAGACCAAGAAATTGTCCCGGAGACAAAGGCAGGAGGCCTGCTCTTGCCTCGAAGTCTATGCGTGATTTGAGGGAAGCTAGAACTGAATGACGGACCCTTACGCGTAGCAGTGAAGAAGGGCCTAGAAAGGATGAGCAACATGAATGTGACGCCTGCAGAGATGAGGGTAGCAAATATGAGAGGAGTATCTGGCAGATCTTATAAGTTGATGAGAGAGCCATGAGAGGCCGGGGGGGGGGGTGGGCAAAGATACCATCCTGAAGCATCCAAGCGGAAGCGCTGCTCAGCACCCCACCTTCAGAGTCTCCAATCTAGCAAGCCCCACTATCACCACTGTCCCTTGTGTCCTACCTAATTAGGGTGACCCCCAAGACGATCCCCGTACATGGCACAGGCGGCTCGTTTTGCTTCGGTTTAAGACTCAAGCCAGTCTCATTCAGGGAAACTATCAGGTATGACTGTTGCATACATTCTAGGATGCTGTGGATGTATGTCTTTCTGCCCCAGAACAAATCGAGTTTTGTTATAACAAGTACGTATCCGCTGTCCAGTACACGACCTTCAACATAGAATGAAGCAAGACAAGAATATTGTTGGTATGTCCCGTGAGCCTGCCTGGGTAATGCTGTAGTGGTTGGTAGTATTGCTGCTTAGAAACTTTGGTGTGCCTAGACGAATTCACACAAATTCAACCCACCCACCCACGTTTCTGCCTTGGGGTTTGTCCAAAAGTAACGTCAAAATGCCTCATAATGACACCTCTAGAGAAAAGAAAAATCCACTTATGAGACTATCGGCCATCTGGAAGGTCATCATTGTGTTACTCTCCTGGGATGCGAAGACGAAAGCGAAGAGGAAGGCAATTCATGCCCCCCCTCAACGACCCTCCATAGACGTGCCTGCTCAGCTACGAAGTTACTTACCGTGGCTAGCAGGCATGTGGCAAGTCTAAGACCTGGGGGAGTTGGGCTTTGAAGGTGCTAGCGGCTGATGGGCCCTCACACCCTGTCTGCCTGTCAGGCGCCCTTGCGCCAACGGGTCACGGCAGCAATGGGTGCAGTACTGTGTACTGTGCATCTTATCGATAAAGCTGACATTTTTACCCCACTACCAGACATCTCCTTCCACACCCCAGCACCGTCACACTGGTACCACACAGCCAGTAACCCTGAGAATACAAACAAAAGGTTGACTTGCTCTTTTTCTCCTGCTGAACCCCCTCCCCCCCCACTACACCCCTCCTTCGCAGAATAATGCCATGTAAAAAGCGCAATGCAGACACAGTCTCAACTCTCTATCCCACTTTCGACATCCGCCAACCTTAGAAGCGTCCCACACTGTGGTTTAGTGCCACCCTCGTCTTCAGCCTGTGCGACCGCTTCAACGCAGAGCACGACTTCCGCCAAGGCTTGCTAGCCGTCGCTATGTTTGGTGCAAGACAAGATGGAGCCTTTACCATTACCATCAACTCTAGATGAGGCCGAGTCGGTAAGCCCCCCCCCCCCCTCCTTCAAGTATCCTCTGTCAGTCTGTGTGGTCGCTGATTATGGAACAGCTGATCTTGGCTCTGTATCAACCGGCTCCCCCCGAGGTCATAGCGAGAACTCAGGATGCTCTTCAGCGTCTTCAACGCTCCCCTGCAGGATGGCAGTTTGCTCATGGCATGTTGGAGAGACCAGATGATCAGGTCAAATTCTTTGGGGCCTTGACCATTATCATCAAGCTCAATACAGAGAGGTAGGAGTGGCTACTCCTTGTGTATCCCGCCCCTCCTATGTCAGGATACTGAAATTGGGCAGCTCGAATCTGGCGGGTGATGATGCTAGACAGCTTCTGCAGAGCCTGCTTGGCTGGTTTAGTCGATCCCTGACGGACGGAAGCGCCGCACTTGTAATTCGAAAGCTGGCATCTGCTCTGGTCACCTTCTTCATCCACTTCTCTCACCTCTGGCCTGACTGTGTGCGACATTTGCTGTACTGTCTCGATCTTGGTCGCGTTGTGACGAGGGACGAATCTAAGAATGTGCCTACCTCCGATCTCACCTCGAGCCTTTCCGAGACCAGCTTCTTAGCAGCTATCTGGTTCGTCACGGTGCTCGTGGAGGAAGTCGCGAGAACGGAGATGAAATCACAAAAGAGGTAAGGCCTGTGTTCTGGACCACGTTGGATCAACCATTGACCTGGAATAGCTCGGGAGTACATGACTATCTCATCCGAAACGGGGAGGACGTAGCGGTCCTCCTCGCCCAGGGATTCTCGATCACGTCTCCTTCAGGCTTGAAAATCCGCGAAGAAACTATCAAGTGCTTGCAGGTGAGTCTATTGAGCTGCTCTCTAATCGATCGCTCACCCATAATTTCGCCCTGACCTGTAATGCGGAATGGCTGACACTGCTACAGTCTTGGGTAATGTATGAGCAGAGGCTGCCACCCAGTGAGGATGCGCTGAAGACGCCCCTGCGAAATCTCATACTTCCTGCCCTGCAATGCATACAAGTTGAGGAGTTGTCATTGCCGACGATGGAGTTATTCATCGATATCCTGCAAAACTATTCCGGTTTTCTGAGGGATGAGCATTACGAGGCTTTGTTCGCCTTTTTCGAAAGTGACTGGTCCAGAGATCATTACATGCAACTGGTTGCAGGTGATTTCGACTTTGCGCTGACCCAGTATGGCGTAATGCTGATCTGTGCTGGCGATGCAAAAATCATGACTCTCATGGAAGATATGGGAGACGCGTCACAAAGAATGCTGCAGAGGCTATGCGGCCTTCTCAACTGCAACGGCGTCCTGGTCGGAGAGGACAGGATCTTTGTACCTGCTCTGGAATTCTGGGCAACATTCGTCGAGACGCTGACTGACACCGTCTTTATGGAAGAGGCTGCAACATACAGCTGGCTGCCCTTCGCGATGAGCCAGGTCATGGATGCAGTTTCGCATTGCTATCGCAAGATCCAACTCATCGAGGCCACCTCGTGGAGCGAGATGGACTCCAATGACAGGACCGGGTGGATAGAGGCAAGGAAAGACGTTGCAGACTTCCTGCAAGCTGTCTATGCCCTGGAGGGTAGATCTCTAGTGAGCAATTTCGTCGGATTGCTACTTCACTCTCTTTCAGCCCGAGACTGGGCACAAATTGAGGCTGCCCTCTTTTGCCTGGGGGCATTGAGCGACTGTGTCGGGGACAGCGGCAATTGCGATGAAGAATTGCACAAAGTCTTTTCCTCTGAGCTCTTTCAGCTCGTCAGTCCTGGTCCGGCGCGGTCTGAAATACCGCCTCGACTGTTGCAGACAAGCTTGTCTACCATCGAACGATATTCAGACTTCTTCGAGCGCCACCAACAATACTTGGCCGCGGCGCTCGAGCTTCTCTTTAGTGTTGTCGGCGAGGACGGGCTCCTTGGTGGCTCTTCTTCCAAGTCCATTATGACACTATGCTCTTCGTGCCGATCCCTGCTCAAGGATCATGTCGAGGCCTTCCTTCAGCATTTCCATCGGATACATGGCTTAGGCATTGACTCGGTGTCTGAAGAGAGGATCATGACGGGCATCGCCTCCATCATTCAGGCCATCCCGCAGGAGGACCGCAAGCTCGAGTACCTCGAGCAGCTTATTTCATTGCTCAACGCTGATGCACAAAAATGCCTTCGGCTGAAGAACCAGCCAGAGAGTGCAGATGAGCCGGACATGAAACCTTGGCTGGAAACCAGGCTGCGTATGGATCTAGCAGCGCAAAAGAATGCGCCAGCATCTGCTGATGAAGCCTCTTTACTGATCACAGAAAGAGTACTCAGGCTGATGGCAAGCATGGCCAGGGGGGTGCAGAGCTTGTCCGAAGGGCCTATCGATCTGGACAAGCCGGAGACCATCTCACTGGAACCCAGAAATGAGCGCCTTGTGATCATCCAGAATCACACCATGGCAGTCATTACAGGGCTATACCAAGCCTTTGGGCAGAGCGGAGAAGTGACTGAGACCGTATGCAACATCTTTAGAGCAGGATTCTCCGAGACTGAAGATGGGCCCTTTGTCTTTTCTCCAGACAGTGTTGTCGATTTCTTCACTCGCAGTACTGCAGCTACCAACCCCAGAATAGGTATCATGATCAGCACAGCATGCTCGTTCGTGAGCTCCCTGGGCAGCCGCTCCAAGGCTCAGATCCTGAGCTGCCTTTCATCTCTACTTCCATGGGTGTTGGGGCTCCTGAGAGAACTTTCTGGTGGGGGCAAAACCACGAAGCATTTGCGTTGATTACATGGCTAACCTGGCAATAGATCCGGATAGCGACCCCGATCTCGCACAAAATGGCATTGAATTTGTCCACCACGTCATGCTACGATACCCGGAAGCGCTTTTGCAAGTCCAGCCAAGTACAGATCTAGAGTTCTTCTTCATGTTTGCCTTAACAGTGCTTGATGGCAAAGAACTGCTTCTCAAGGGAAGTGCCTGCGACTTTTGGGTACGTAAATGTATTCCGATGCTCGAGCCTCACGTTGTACCGCTTACTAACGAAGAAACGAATTAACAGTCAGGCTTTGTGACAATCAAAGTCGATGATCCAGCCATACAGGCCGGTTTTGAAAACGCGATCGAACACCTCGGGCCTCTACTGGCCCGCTCACTTGTCCAAAACATTGGTGGCAACGCATCCCGTAGCGAGCTGGATAAACTGAGTGACCCTCTTAAGAAGCTTGTTTTCCAGCATCCGCGGGCGAAGGGGTGGCTGGAGGCTACCCTGTTCGATCCAGCATTCCCCAGCACTCAAGTGACGGACGCGGACAAGTCCATGTTTCTGAAGAAGATCATCAAGTAAGGACAAGTTCCGCCCTCTCCCCCTTCTATGTGTTTTGCCTTGAGCATGTGGCGCT
Organism: Cryphonectria parasitica EP155; assembly: GCF_011745365.1. NCBI lineage: Eukaryota > Fungi > Ascomycota > Sordariomycetes > Diaporthales > Cryphonectriaceae > Cryphonectria > Cryphonectria parasitica. The sequence goes on from NW_024468909.1 coordinate 3,417,838, forward strand.
AATCTTTCACCCGTAAGTCTTCGAGGATCACGTCAAACAAATACAGTGGTGAGAGAGTTCTGGTTGGCGTGCAGGGGCTCTAGCTTTGCGTACGCATCGTGATGGCGCATAGAAGAGCATCGACGGCGTCGTGTGTTGGGTTTTTTGTTGGGCGTTAGGATAGATAACAGAACTTGGATGCAAATCGATATCGGATTCTTAAACTTTCTTGATTGAAGCTACGAGCAGGATCAGTGCCAATCACAATAGTAGACCCTACATATATGTGTATTGATTTTGGCTGACGATTGGAGCCGACAGGGCTCCTATGCCTTTGGTGAGGTGTGGTGTGTCTTGTTGCTGACGGCTACCTGTGCAGAGCAAAACCAGGTAGGCTTCAGCTCTCTCTCATGAATCACTTGGACTCACAGGTACAAAGGCTTCTAGAACCCAACAGCCTCCTTCACAAGCCGCATTGTGACATCGGCGTTCGCCCTTGCCTTCTCTGCACCCACGGCCTCAATCTCGTCCAACCAAGCACCGTCCCTCTTGCCCAGCAGTTCCCGATATCTTTCCCTTACATCGCCCATCTCCCGCACCACGGCATCTACGGTCCGCTGCTTCAGCGATTTGAGCGGATGCTGCACGCCGTCAAAGTCCTGCGCCATCTGGGCGGGCGTCCTGGTTTCGTTGCCCTCGAGAATGGTCAGGATCTCGAGCAGATTGGACACGCCAGGCCTCTGCTCGGGGTCGTGGGCGATGTGATCAGTGAGTGAGTCGGTCAGGGCGCGCATGATCTTGTTCTTGATCTGCTCGGGCGTGTCTGTGAGGAGAACCCGTGACGACGGGTTGGTGTCTGATTTGGACATTTTGGATGTGGGCTGGGTGAGGGACATGACGCGGCGGGCGGGGGCTATGTGAGAGGATTAGTTCGAGAGAGCATTTGGCACAGGGCCCGGGGGGGCGGGGGAGGGGGCCATACACAGAATCGTCTCAGGAGGGACGAGAACCGCACTTCCGTAGGTTGCATTAAAGTTGGTGGCGCACTCGCGCGCAAACTCGATGTGTTGTTTCTGGTCTTCACCGACAGGGACGTGAGTAGCCCTTGGGAAGGTGGAAATGTCAGCGAAAACAGACAAAAACACACACCCTCAAGCCAGGCCGGGAGATTCAGCAGTACATATCCCACCAAAGGAGTGAGGAACCACAGTACGTACCGATGCACCATGATATCCGCCGCCTGTAGAACGGGATATGAAAAAAGACCCAGCTTCAGCGCCGCCTTGGCCTTCTCATCCAGTGCGCTGGCGTCTTCGGATAGGGAAAGCTTGCTCTGCAGGACCCAGTCCTTCATCAGCCGCTCGCCTGCTCGAGGTTTGCTGCTCTACCTCTCTCTGTCATGACAAGTAGATGACATACCTTCCATTGCGTCATCCTCGACAAGTAACCCATTGAGGCCGTACAGCTCAAGATCCACATAAGCTCTGTATGTGCCGGTACCTAATCACGCCACCAAACCTCTCTCCCTCATCAGCCCAAATGCACACACACAACACGCACCCACCCGGCCCGTTGAGTCCTCATTAAGCTTCCAAGACAAGAAAACAAAAACTGACCGAGCTCTGATAGAAGATTGCGCTCCTCTCAGGATCCAGCCCCACAGCCACCAGCGCGGCAAGCATCTCCCTCCTCTGCCGCCTCAGCTCCGCGGCGCGCTGCGGTACGGTGATGGCGTGCAGGTCGACGACCGAGTACAGCAGCGTTGTGTCGGGCCCCGCGCCGTCCTGCAGCCTGACCCATTCCCTAAGAGCGCCGAGATAGTTGCCCAGGTGTGGGACGCCGGTGGGCTGGATGCCTGAGAAGACAACCTGCTTGCTGGTGTTGTTCCTGGTGTTGCTGGTCGAGGCATGGCGGCGGCCTTTTGGTTGTTGTCGTTGTTGTTGTTGTGAGACCGCGGTTGGACCGCAGGATGGGCAGACCCAGTACGGTAAGGGGTTGGCCTTGATGACCTGAGGTCTCGATTTTAATCTGCACAGCATTTATGAGATGGCTTGGCTATTCTGTACTGTAAAGGGAAAAATTGTTGTTGTGCTGGTGGCGGAGAGAAATTATTGGATGTGGTTGCTGAGCCGGGCCCTGTTTGGAAAGTGCAAAGACCGGGGATGTTCAGGGATGTTGAATTTTGATCTGCTTTGGTTTGCCGCAACAGCACGAAACCCACCGCGGTCGTATGAGGTTGTTATTGAGAACTTTGTTGCTACATTACCTTTTTTTTATGGGACATTTTGTATTTCATGAACATTTGGTGCAGATACTGATGTGGTCTTTATGAAGCTCTGTTCCTACACTGGGCTATATCTGGGCAAATTTACAAGGTCGAGGAGGACGAAGATGATATCGACAATCAGACAGACCAGTCTCCGTCTCAATCTATGATCCAATCCGCTCCTCTTTATGCGAAAACTGGCCTCCGACCAGCCTATACTTCTCGCTCTGGAGGAACTCATCCACCTTCTCCATCGTCGCAAACTCCTTGTTCTGTCCCAGGAAGCGCGCCTTATTGTTGATGAGTGGTTCTGCCTCCTTGAAGGTTTCATCCAGCTGCTTGGCCACGTCTGTTTCCACGAAATTAGTATGAAAGAAGACGAACCATACAGTATCGTTTCGAAATTGACGTGATGGAGGAAACTTACCAACGCTGCTGAACTCCCAGAGGTTAGCTTTCAGACCCACTGCCGCCTGCTGATGCTTTTGCAAGAAAGCCAGCCAGATCTGCACCGTCTCGGGATGTCCATCCTTGATCTGGATAAGCCTTCGCCGCGTGATACGCTCAAAGTTTTCCTGCGACTTCTTGTGGATGAAGTTGGATTTAGGCACCGTCCAGCGCTCCGTTATCTTAGGCAGAGGGATGGGGCCGTACGCCGGAAGACCGAGGTAGTACGCAGCACGCAGCGCAAAGTCGCAGAAGGACTCCAGCGGCCGTACGCTGTACGAACGCAGCTGCAGGTCGCAAGACGGAACACCATACTGGGCTACGCGGCGTAGAGGCTGCAGGTAGAAGGCCTGCACGTTGCGCGGCATGCGTCGAGGCTCGCCCTTTTCGGCGTTCCGTTCGGGTCCTTCTGTACTCTTGCCTGGTTCTTTAACTTCACCCACAGAGCTCTGCGAAAGCTCGGAAGTCATTGATGCGCTGGACTGTGGAATCTGTGTATCCTCCACACCCGACCCTGCAGCTTGGAGTCCTTCATACAAGGCCTCATTTATCTTGGCTTCTGAGGCGAGATCCTCAAGGATAGAATCCATAGACACCCCGCTCTCAAGAGCCGAAGACGGCGGAGCGCTCGATTCTGAGGAAGTAGCATCTGCAGTGGCCTGTTCCTCAGCGTCTTTCGCAGAAGGCTCCAGTGGCTCAGCCATCGATGCGACTGCTTCCGCCGCGGGAGATTCAGGTATGGCACTCTGTGACATGGTAGGCTTCGACACGCCCTGTTGCTGCTCCTTCGGAGCCGCATTGGCCACACCGTTCTTTCCCGCTTGAAGTTGTTGTAAATGGGCCATGAGTGCTGCTATTTCCTCCGGAGAGGCGTTCGCGAACATCTCGAGACCCGGCGTCGGAGAACGGGAAGCAGGTTCCTGCTCAGCTGAAGCTTCCAAAACCACAGTCTCGGATGCCCGAGGCTCCGTCACATCCGCGCTGATAGATTCAGCCACTCCCGAGGTTTCCTTCTTGAATGTTGCAACCTCTTGGGCCTCGAGCGCTGCTGCATGGGCCGCCGCACTCGCCTCTTCGGCCTCGAGTTGACGCACCACGGCTTCCGCGATGCCCGCTTGTATTTCCTCATCCACAGTCTTGAGCCGTTGGAAGGCGGACTTCACGAAGAGGCTGTCGAGTCTCGGAACCGCAGGCTCGGATGTGATTGTGTCTGATGCTTCGTGCCCTGGAACCTCGAAACTTGTGGGCACGTCCTGCTCGGCCTCGGACTCTGACTGCGGTGCTTGTCCAGATTCCGCAGATACTTCGCTAGCTTGATCGTCGGCATTTTGCAATTCCTGAGGGGAGGTCTCACTCGGTGCAGCTGCGTTCTCTGTGGTCTGCTCATTCGATGCCGCTTGGGTAGAGTCGTCGGGCTTTGGGGTCTGGTCTGGGGGTCTAAAACGGGGTTAGTCCAGCCAATAATCTGTAATGACATGCCATGGGAGATTGGGCGAACATTGAGGAGTTGTAACGGAGCTGGTAGCGATACTGTGTTGCTCGAACGTAGTGAGGCGCCCGGGTCGGACGAGAAGGCACGATCTGCTGGACGCTGTTAGACTTGACCCAATTTCGCATTGAAGTATCATACGTACCAGCCGCCTCTGCAAGATGGCCCTCAGCGGCCGTAATACTGGTGGCGCATTCATCTCTGCATGATCTCTTTAGAATCGAGGTTTTGAATGACGAGGCGCGGATGTCGAAGCTCTGAGAAATCTTGACGGGTCGGAGTCCTTATCGATAAGCACCACGACCTAGTGTCGGACCAGGACAAACTTCGCAAGAGAAGTCTACGAGCATTTTCGAAAGGAATGCATTCAAGTGTCACGGCAGAAATTTACATGGTTTCATTTTGAAGATATTGGATTTGACAAGTTTTATTCACTTATTATTTTAGGTGGTAGATCATTGGGTCTCTTGTCTAAGGACGTGAGCGCGAGCTGGCGCAGCGCTTCATGAGTTTCGCAGGTGGTCTTGACACGACCAACCACAAAAAAAACCAACGCCAGGACGGCGTGTTCTATCAGCCGCGATCCCGATCAAGCCGTGTCTACATTGCACCTCTCGGCATCGGAACAGTGGCTCTCTCGACACTGAATCATACATCAGTGGAGAAGCACATCTAATCCGGATCTTGGCCAAGAGTGGTCTCGACTGCTCAGCCAGGGGAGCGCGAGTGTCCTGTGGTGAGCATCCCGACGATGGGAAAGAAATATAGATCTTTCCTAGGGCGTATAGGAAGGCCTGTCGGTATGGGACGCGTAGTCCGGCTCTTGCCTTGCATCGGCATGGGTCTTGGTTTGTCAACTGTCCTCTCTGCTCCTTGCAGAGACGGCAGTGATGGCTCAACCACGTTTCCGCCGCGCCATAAGCTTCTTGTAGTGCCCCTTCTTGCCACTCGTCTTCTTCTCCTGAATTTTTGCGTATCTCGTCTTGAACTTGCTGTTTGCTTCGCCGGAAGCCAAGACCTCCTCCACCAGGGTCTGTTTCCTATCCTTGCGGTTGACGCGGGCGCTGTAGTACTCAGTGGGGCCTTCGATGATAGTACCCATCTGGGAGTATTGAGGAAAGGGAGCCTTGCGGTTGTCTTTCTTGAAATGTTTTTTTGGGTCCAGGACACCTCTCAGCCGCAGAAGCTGAAACTCTCGCTTCACTTTGGGGTCCTCGATCTTTGTGCGCGGCATGTAATTCCATTTGGCGCCAGCGTTGTCTGGAAGAGCCTACAGTCGTAGTCAGCAACCAGGCCTGACGACAATGAGTATGATTGAGAAGCAGGATGTGAGGTCCAGTCAGAGTAACTATGATCAAATGAAAATCATTGGTGTGCAGGATCTGCCCCCATAACGGAAGCTCGTCGCCGCGTCATTCGTATTTGGGTTTTACTTTCATCATGAAGGAGATGGCGCCAGAGTGGTTTGGATGGGAGAGGCATAGCATACCTTCTTCTCTTTGGACTTGAGATGCGGTACACGGAGTGCAAGCTCCTCAGACGGCTTCACAACATCTTTACCAGCACTTCCGTCTCCAGCCTGGGCAGCAGAAGCTTTTGTTGCGTTCGCTGCGAGGCTCTGCTGCTTGCTCTTGACCGCGACGGCGGTCGTCTCGGGGACCCGTTCAGCAAGCGAGCGTTCAGCAGCGCTTAAGAGCTGCTCAATCTGATCATCTGTGAGATCAGGAACCGCCTCAGCCATGATCGTTGACTGTCGTGGTGACTTGGGACAAGGTGTTTTGTCGTGGGCGAGATTCCAGAAGGAAAAGAAGGTTTGATGAAAGAGTAGCCTGGCGACCAGAACTTTTTTTTTCTTAAGCATCTAGCTTGGGTGGGGGCTGACCGACGGACGACCGGGGCTGCACGCGGCGCTAGAATCTCCGTGCGACATGGTTGGGCTTGGCTAAGCCATTTAGCCTGGCTGGCTTGCAGGGGAGGCTCAGGGAGGGGACAAATGCTCTACGTAAAAAGGCTCTGCTCCGTTAACCAGCACCGTTCCTCTGCTATACTCTACCATAGTGTACCATGACGGGACACCTTGTTGGCTTTGGGATCTTGACGGACAGGATTTTCTATGAACTCATCAGCATGAGATTCTTAGTTCAGGGCTTTCTCCATAAGTCCTCAGAGGTTTCGCTTGTGATGAGCCAACAGGCAACAAGAAATGCCGTGTTCTATGTGACACAACTGCTGCTCCACCGGATGACCGTGAATTGGCCCAAAAAGCATCTCAACCCAATGAAGCCATCTTTAGGAGGAAAGCCTTGGGCTTTTGGGCTTCCCGTCCCTAGATTATGAGGTGGCTCACAACAGAATCTGAGGCATCCAATATACTTTGAGGATCTCGATGTAGCCGTGTCTGCGCCACAAAGTAAGGGAGCCTGAAGAAGGTTGATGACCTGTGGCCGACTGACAGAATCAGGTTCAGATCGGGTTCGGTAGAAGCTGGGGCTGTGATGCGTGATGCCGTCTCTGGGAAATTGATGCCCAACATTCAGCTTGGACACTCTTGTACTGCATACCGCTCCTCATTTCCCCTCTCTCTTTCTCTCTCTCGTCATCGTTTCTGGAATTTCACTCCTAAAGATCATCTCGACCAACTTTCAATCCATCTTCTGGTCGTATTTCGTCACCTTACAGCACATCGTTGTTGGATGACGATCCTTGGAGAAAGCATATAAGACCATAGGCTCTTCCTGCCTAGCTACGTGGGTACGTTTTTTTTTTTTTAAAGTAGTCATAGTACATACTATTACTACTAGCAGCTCCCACCACAACAAGACAAGGAAGGATCCACGGCACTGGCGCCAGCTTTCCACGCTCATCCCCATTCCAAACCTTGTTCTGCCCTTGCGGATCCTCTACTGTGCCTATCACTACAGCCAGAGTACTGCACAGTACCGGAACAGGTACCCCTTTTCTCCAGACCCAGCCAACCTCGGAGCTTTTTCCCACTTTCTGTTGGCGGGAGAAAAAGCTGACTGGCTCAATTGCTACACGGACCTGGCTCAGGTGCCTTGCTCGTTCGTCCTCTCAGAACCCGACGAGGCTCAGATCCACCTCCACCATTCGCCCAAAACTGCTTCAACGCAAACCCGGCCCAGCCAATCACCTCAACGAATCCTGTCCAATCCATCGCCACGGTCCAAGTAAGGTGAGTTGCGACCCCTACACGCGCCCTCCTGTGGCGAAGCTCCCGAGATCCGACGGCCAAAGGCTTGTCAGTGGAAGCTCCCCGCGCACACGCCCCAGCCCTGCTGGAAGTAAACAGAGAGAGTCGAGCCAAGCTCCACAGACCAGCCACCATGCGCGCATTCATGATGCTTCTTTTCTGCGCGATGGAAACACCCGATGTGTACACTGTACCAGACTGACAATTGTTCTGGGGGAACACAAGACTCGAAAGCCGATCCTCGCCGAGTCATCTGCCCCGTACGATTCCACCTGCCCAGCGCGTTCCAGCACGACAACGACCCTGTCGACAGCGCGCCGAGTCTTGAACTCAGTCTTCATTGTCCTTACTCTTGATTCCCATACGCTCCTCTGGCCAGCATGGATCCTCAGAACCCCCAGCAGTCCCAGCAGCAGCAAGCAAACCGGCCCGTCTACGATACCAGCCACGGAGGACACTATGGTAAGCTACATGAGACCAGGCCTCCATTTCTGCGGCCGTCCATAAGAAGCTGACCGTGTGACATGCAACAGGCGCGAGCGCAGCGGTACATTTGCTCCCAGCCCAGCCCAATCTTTCCATACAGACGGCGACGAGACCGCAGCCACTGACATCAGCGCCTTTCGATATGTAGCTTTCGGCACAGGGGTATGCGCCGGCAGAGTTGTACACAGGACCTTGGGCCAATGTCCACCAGGGACTGAACGGGCAGTACAAGGACATCCTGACGACTTATTGGCAACAGACCATCAATCACCTTGAGAGCGACAACCACGACTACAAGCTACACCAGCTTCCCCTGGCGCGCATAAAGAAGGTGATGAAGGCCGATCCAGAGGTCAAAATGATCTCTGCAGAGGCGCCCATACTCTTCGCCAAAGGATGCGACATCTTCATCACCGAGCTTACCATGCGCGCCTGGATCCACGCTGAGGAGAACAAGCGTCGCACCCTGCAACGGAGCGACATCGCGTCGGCGCTCGCCAAGTCGGATATGTTCGACTTCCTCATCGACATCGTGCCCCGCGAGGAGGCCTCAACCCACTCCAAGAGGCAGGCCGGCACCACCGCAGGCTCGTCGCAACATGGCGTGCCCCAAGGCGTCCAGGGGCAGCCCGTTCAGGCCCCGAACCACCAGCACCCGATGGGCGCGACCGACTACGGCTTGCCGGGACACGCCCTGGGCACTGAGGCTGACTACCGCCAGCCTGCCATGTACGTCGGCCAGAACCCTGCCGGCCAGGCAGCGTATGGCCAGGCGCAGGCGCCGATGTACGGCGACATGCCGGGCATGTACGACTACAGCGCTATGCAGCAGCAGCAAGTAAGTTGATCCTCTCGCATTTCCACCCCTTTTTCTCTTAAGATGTTCGTTCGCCTAATTCGTTTTCTTCGCTGCATACATCGCAAATGCCGCCTCCTGAGGAATTCAATTCCTAGCTGCGGTCCAACTCCCAGCAGGCTTCACACCTTTGCAGGATCTTAGTTTCAAGTATGATCATTCATTTCCTAACCTCTCCGTTCTCTTGATAGAGTGCTTGAGAAAGATGCACGTGCCGGTTTCGTATTCGGCCAGAAACAGATCTCGTTCCCAGAGAGAACGACGACAACAGAACATATTCCGCCGGTCGCGATGTTTGGTATGGCGGAGCACACCCGTGGAAATGGATCGGGGTGGGGTGGGGTTTCGGCGCATAGTGGTGGGACCGGGGATGGACGGTTATTCGTATGATACTCCCGATATCATGATTGTTCTTGCCGCGCGCCCGTTTACTTCTGATAGCAAATTGACCTTCCTTTGTCTTGGACGTCTGTCTATTCTCGTGCTACCGACAGCGTGAGGTACACAAATACGTCCGCCAGTCGGACCTCGCAGAGAAAACCGACTCGGATGAAGAAATATGTACATTTATCCATGTGATTGCAGAGAGATATTAATATCGGCCCAACAAATACCTGCCCACGTTAAACACAGAGGCACCTGGATGACGGCATGATTCGCTCTGAAAAGACAGTGTGGGAAAGCAACAAAGAATAATCCCAACGCTGTCTCGTCCCAGCCGAGAAGAATAATTCCATAACGCCATGCGACAATTGAAAGCAGGCAGCGGTGAGTCTTCTCGGGTATCGGGAGGTCAAGAAAGATACCTCCCCCCCCCCCCCGGGTCCAACCGCTCACCTCAGTCCGAACCTGCTCGAGAAGTTGGCCATGGTCGCAGCCGCACGGCTTGGCGCCTCGACCGTGTGCGTCAGTTTCTCCAACAGCATGGGCCCGTTCATGGCGTTGACCCTGCTGTAGAGCTTGTTGCGGAGCGCCATGTCGTAATACTCGTCGTGGTTCTCGATCTGCATCAGCGCGACGGTCTGCTCGAGCTCCTCGAGTGTGTTCTGCAGCATCGCCGCGTTCTCGAGCCCGGAGACGAACTCGACGAGGAAGCGGACGTCTTTGGCTATTGCAGCCACGCCGTTGGGGTTGATGGTTTTGACCTCGGGCAGGAGCGGTAAAGCGAGAATGCGCTCGGCAGCGTGGGAGAGAGCGTCGAAGTAGATGAGTTCCTTGATCTCGCGCGGGAGACCGAGAAGGGTGGAGTTCATGATATTGGAGAGATAGCGGGTGAGCGTTTGCATGTAGCTGGATGGCTCCTCGATAGGCGTCGTAGCCATCCAGTCGTACTCGGCTGTATCGATAAGATCATCGATCTTGGAGTTCACAAGCTCAAATATTCTCTTTTCGGCCGTCTTCTTATTGCTCCTGAATTGCTCCGTGGCAGACAGGGTTACGGGGCCGCCAGCGGACGTGGAAGACCGGGCTCGAATCAAGAGTTGCTCCAGCTCCTGGCAGGCGATCTCGAAGTGCTCTAGGTTGATTAGGATCTGTACGATCTGACCTAGATACTGGGAACTGAGTCGCTCCACGAGCGATTGACAGACTTTGCTTGTGAGCAACTCATCTAGTGACTAAAGAACCACGTCAGCGATTTGCATGGTGGAGAGGCAAGAGACAGTGTTGTTTACCTTCCGTAATGTGTCATCGATGATATTGGGATGCTGGAAGTGGTCATCGGCAAAGAAGTAAAATTGGTTGAGGAAATTCCTAATGTCGATACAGCACAGCGGGTACATCTGTGAAAATGGCAGGACGCAAGGGAACGTCAGCTCCTCGAGTGGCTTATCATGTGTGAACCAGCTGACATTCACCACCTTCTCGTACTCCTCGGGGCTGTTAATGGCCATCGGCATATAGTCGTCTGTCGAAACTATCTCCTGGAAATCCTCGCTGAAGCGGCGCTTCAGCAAGTCTGCGTATGTGTCGAAGAGCGTGAGCAGAAAATTGTCCAGCATCGTGACAGAGTAGCCCCAGCCTTCCATAGTCTGGATAGACAGGGCAAAGACGGATTTGATTTTGAGCAAGACTTCAGCATTGTTGATGCCGCCCAAAGACCGGGATGTAAGGGCGATTGCAGAAGTACACATGGAATCCCACAGCTCATCCACCTCGACGCTGGATCGTAGCTGAGGCACCCGCCGCACTGTAGCCTTCTCGATGATAGCGAAACCAGCGATACCCTCGAGTAGACTGTTCAAGGACGGTTCTTCTTCGCCCTCGAGATGGATCGATGTCGGGATCAAAAGATCTTTCTGTTGCCGCCTCGTTGCCGCATAATCTGCGCGTAGCTTGTCGCTCTGTCCGAGAGCCTGGTGGATATGCAAGCACTCAAAGAGGGGAGTGAAATCTACCTCGAGTTCTTCGTTCGCAAGCACATCGAACTCCTCGTCCTCTTCAAATACAAGCTCGATTGCCGAGTTCAGCTTGAAGCTATTGAGTGTCTCATCCGCCTCGGTCCGTTCCTTGTGCCTAGACCTTCTCATCTCCGTGTGGTAAAAGGCAACCTCTCCCAGGAACTGAGACGTCTCTCGAATGCGATACAGCCAGGTGTTCAGGTCCAACATCACAGCCTCCGCGATCGCCTTTTGCGAGGCCGGTATAGACTTTTGGATCATGTCCGCAAGCTGCTGCTGGGTGGCATATTTGTTTTGTATTATCGGCACCAGGTGCTCATTCTGCAAATCCTCCAGCGACTTCAACGCAGCGTAGTACTGCTTCTTGCGAATCAGCTCGTGCGCCTGGTTGACGGCATGTAATATTTTCAGCGACTCCTTAAGCGCATCGGACGCGTCCGAGACATTCTGCCGGATGGCCCTCTTGTCGACGAGCTTCTGCTTCTGCTCCGCCAGCTCCTGGGTGCTGGACTGGATCGACTGGTTCAGCTCCAGGATTTCGCCCGTCAGGGAGACGGTGCCTTCGCGGACATTCTGCAGTTGGTTGACGGAGTGCAGGAACTCCTCGTGCTTCGTCAGGCCGATGTTCTCGATCTCGGCTTCGCGGTCTTCGGCGTAGTAGGTCAAACTCTGGACGAGAGAGTTCGTGCGATTGCTGACGCTCGCGTCCTTTAGAATGGGTATCAACTGATCGAGGAAGTCCGAGTCGGTCGAGGCGAGGATGACCTATAGACGGCATTAGCAGGCGGCTTGTGTAGGTAATAAGCTACAATGACTGACTTGGCCAACGGCAGAGCCGTAGTCGTCGTAGGCTTGCGACTTTCGTGGAGGCATTGTGGGTGTCGGATCAGCTTGAAGCAACTCAACTCTAGGCGGTTCTCACGACGGCCCTCACGGTCGAGGGATAGTGGACAGGGGTGCGATCATAGGCTTGCAATGGATGCGCCAGAGCTCGTAAAGATGGGAAGATGGTAGATCAAGCAGCCAGATTGAATAGCTACACCAGTGATTGACGATGTTCACTACTCTGAGCGATCTTGCTACTATGAGGTGCAAGTACAAGAGTCCAAACACAGTCCCATCTCATGATTGTGTCCTGAGACAGTTCACCAGGCCATAGGCTGCATGCTACTATCCAGGCGGTGCCAGGACTTGAGCACCAGGTTGCCTAGCCTAGCACCTGCCCTGCTGCTTGTTGTAGGCGCCCCTGACCCGGTCCCAAAGCGATGTTAAGCTGACAGGAAACTGAGCAGCCGCTGCCAGCCGGCACCAGCTGTGATCAACGACATCAGTAACATGGAATACATGTCTCAATACAACTGTGACCATAAACAGCTTCAACCAGAATGGTATCAACCTCTTTATTCAGGAGCCTTCACCCATTCATTATACGTGGCCATGCACTGAATAATCTGAAATTAGTCTTCACCATAAAGGAATTTTCACTTGCCTCTAGTGCCACCCTGGATTTCCTTGCAGATCAGGATGCAGAGTGTCATGAGGAACTCATGAGCCTCCTCCTGCCTCGGGAAACTAGTCACATAAGTACCTACCCCTCTTGAGAGTTCATCCTTTTGGATGGAGTTCGGACTCAGTAGAAATTATCCTTGGACTATGGCATACTAGAATCAGACCAGCCAGCTGATTCCTGCATACATTGGTTCACATCATGGCTCTTTGTCCTCCCCTTGCTTGATGGCCTTAAGGAAGTTCAATGCCGTGCTTCATCAGCCCTCTCACATCAAGCAATACATTTCATTAGGCTATACTTGCTCAGTTAGTGGGCAATGTTCTATCCGTGCACCTGTCTGTGACCTCCCTGTGCCTGATCGGAATTGTTAGTTAATTAGCAGGAGGCCAGTCTGTCATCCACATAGTCATTGATGGTCATGTTGGCTCACTCGGGCTTTTTGCTTGTCACGAATTAGACGAGGGCATCAAACTGAATTTGATAGCTTGTAGCCTGCCCTGAGTCCTAGTATCTCCCAAGCCTTCTCTGCTATGGAATTTGCTACTGTGAGCAAGACAACAAACACGTTGAGGGGCTACTTTGTGGCTGTCGACTAGTTGCTGGTGATTCAGTGCAGCATTGAAGGGGTGCAGACGAAGCGGGGTGTATCTAGTAGCAGGAAGTGGCTCCTGCCTCGAAAAATCACAAGGCTACCCAAAACCCTCCTCTTCGACTTCTACTTGCACCTTCCTTCCTTTCATCTTACCCGGGTAACAACCACCTGACCAGGGTAACACACACCTGCCAATAGTTTTGGATTTTCCTCCAGAGATATTTTGGTTCCTTCCCACTTGTTGTTGGAACACACCCATCTCTCATCCTCTTCCAACAATCCCAACCCTCTCCTTTGAATACAGCCTCCAAAATTTCTACTCTCTTCTCCTTCAAGCACGTCTTGTTGGAATCTTCTTGGGTCTGTCATCTACCCTTCTCCCAATCCCATCCCATCACACCATTAGATAATTACCTCCAGTACTACAGACAGGTCCCACCCCCGACAATCTTCCACAGGCACATCATACTTACCATTGACAGGTACATTTGGCAGCATCTCTCTGACTTGGACAGCACTCAGCAGTTACCACAACAGCCACTGCAGAGATGGACCACCATCAAGACATGGCCTTCCATCCCTCCTCACCTCCAAGTGAGGGCGGTGCTGACTCCTTCAAGTATGAGGATACCCCTGACACCCGTCTGTCTTCCTTCTCCCCTACGGAAGACTCAGCCAAGGCCTCCCGCCTCCTCAATTCCATGAGTCTCAGCAATGGGACCTCTTGTGCCCAGTCTGTCAACTCTGATAACTTAATTGACCGCAACAATGGAGCATCTGCTCTTCACCGGATGGCCTCCATGGACTCCATTGCATCGGTCATTCGAGACAAGGACCCTTTCATCACTTCGCCTTCTGAGAAGGCCCAGTCACAGACCAAATTGTCTGCCACAGCCACGGCCTTCCGTCCTTTGTCTACAACTCCAGTTGTCGCCATCGGTTCCAACAACGCTCTGGACACTCCCAAGCCCCTTGCCCGCAGCATTTCTTCTGGTGTCCCCGTCGTCTGCAGTCCCATTACCGGAGCGCGCGTCTACAACCACGTTCCTCTGAGCTCAATCATCAGCAAAGAGTTGAATATGTCTCGCTCGGTGTCCATCACTTCTGCGACAGGAATTCTGACGTCCGATGCCATCAACGAATACCTCCAAGTAAGTTCGGATGGAAATTATCAAAGGTGACGAGATCTCTGATAGCGTCTACAGAAGCTCCAGACACTTGGCGGACCCTTCGAGCGGTACCCTGACATCTTTCCCTGTGGCAATGTCGCCTATCTTCGTCTCACGAATGTGCGAGACTCGCCGAGGATCTTGAACGACAAGACAATCAAGCCAAAGCATTGGAAGATCGAGGCCATCTCGGCTCAAGAGATCAACAAGGTCTGTTCCCCTCTGATCGTCAGCAATGTTTACATATTGACTCTCAGCACTAGGGTACTGGTATCGGTCGTCTCGCGAACGAGAATGAGGGCTTGCATAATCTTCTCGTCTACCCAATTGTCGATTTGAGCGATGACCAAATGAGAGACAAGATCAGTGAGCATTTCAAACACTGGAATGTCTTCGCTTTGGTCAAACAGCCTTCCAACCAGCCCGAAATTATTCGGTGGGTCATTGAGATGTCCGATTGCAATGCTACCTACGGATGCGCCTCTCAGCTCTATACACGCGGATGGATGGCCGTAAGTTCGCCTCTAAAATTCTGAATCGGTTGATCCTGGCTAATACACCCAGGTTGAGGGCTTCTTCTTGCTTCTCCTGGCTCCTCTGTCGCTTGGCGGCCAAGCAGCACCACTCTTCAGCCTCAATGACTATGGTGGCTCTGGGCTACGCAACACCACGGTGTCCGACCTGACAGCCCAGCTCGATAACATGTCCCTTCACCGTTCTCGACATGCAGTGCAGCTACAGGAGCCTTCCACTATAGCTTCCGTTAACCTTGGAAGTCCTGTCCAGTTGACTCAGTGGCCAGGTTCTTGGGGCCTAAGTTCACCAATGTCACACCTGGTCCAGCCAGCGTACCCAAATATTATGTCTCGCGCTGTGACTCCTGCGTCCTCGAGTCTGGATCTCCGGGTCATGAGTCCCATGAGCCCTGCATTCCCCATGACACGATCGCCGTTCTCCTCACCTCTGTCCAAATCGATTTCCACACGCGTGAGCTTCCCGAGCCCAAGGCTGGCCCAGGGTTTCCAACGCTCGGATCCTCGTCGACAGAATGCCATGCGTGTGAACCGCTCTCACTTCAGCCCGCCAGGTCCTCACCACAACCATGTCGACATCAAGAAGATCCAAGAGGGCATTGATGTGCGCACTACAATCATGCTTCGGAATATTCCAAACAAGGTTGACCAGGCCATGCTGAAGAACATTGTGGATGAGTCCAGCTGGGGCAAGTATGACTTCATGTATCTTAGAATCGACTTTGCAAACGATTGCAATGTTGGATACGCCTTCATCAACTTCGTTGATCCGCTGGATATCATCGACTTTGTCAATGCGCGTGGAAACCAGCGTTGGAACTGTTTCAAGAGCGACAAGATCGCTGAGATCTCCTATGCTACCATTCAGGGCAAGGACTGTCTCGTCCAGAAGTTTCGCAACAGTTCTGTCATGCTGGAGGCTGCCCACTACCGGCCTAAGCTCTACTACACAACCAATGGTCCCACTCCCCAGATGGCTGGCCAAGAGGAGCCTTTCCCCGAGCCTGACAACCATTCCAAGATGAAGCGGAGCTGTGAGAATGCCGAGCACGTCGGTAAGTACGACCTCTTCCGAGCCTGGACACTCACCTGTTGTATCTCGCTGATATTTCATCCCTAAAAATATCAAGGTCTCTTCACTCCAAACGCTGGTCAGAACTTCCGCGAGGAGCAGCGCCGCCGTCGGTCCCAGTACGATCGAGGCACTCGCCTTGCCGCCCTCGAGGAATGTGGCGAGGCCGGGCTCTTTGCTCACCCCGATCTTATTCGCTAAGTGCCATGCTGTCAAGCTACTGCCTGCATTTGAACATCGTTTGATTTCAATCATAAGGCAGCGTATCTCGAGTGAGCTCTACCAAAAGATGAACCTCTATGACCACCTGTTGACAGACGCGCAGCGTGAGCGCTGGTACCGAGACATCCGGTTAGCTTCTTTGCTATCTATGACAGCTTTCGCAGAAATGTTTCGAAGAGGAAACAACGATTTTTGCGTTGGCAGCAAGATTTTGAAACCATTCATGTACAATGGCAGTCTTGGACCAGAGGACTCATCTTACCACGGTACGGATTGATAACTTTCCATCTCAACTATAACCTTTTCAACGGACCGCCACATGTCCGTAGAGTTCACAAACAACAGATCTAGGAGCTACTTGAGTGGACATCGGTCCGAGGTTCGAAGTTGGAGGGATGGTATCGCTGGCTTATTTTTCTCCCCTCCCCCCCCTTTTTCTAGACTGGGAGTCCTCTTGGGAGGCATCATAATACGAATTTTGTTTTTCGAGCTTATCTTCGTGGGAAAAGTGACCATACCGTAGAACTCTGAAGTACACACAGAGCAAAATCAATATTCGCGAACATTCCTACCACAGGTCGGCATGTGACAAGCCGAATCAACATTGCAAAAGAGGACATAGAGCACAGAGGGGACAGCGGGGCGAGACGTGGAAAGGCTCATCAATTGAGACATTAAAGATACACCATATTCATTATCTACCTGGCTGGATCTGAAACGTTGTCATATCGGATCCTCTGGTAACGCTGGGAGAGGCTTCCGCGAGTTGCCGCCTCGTTCTGATAATGGTGACCTTGTCAGAGGCGGTCTGCTCGATTGCGGATCTTCCTCAGCAACGCCTTCTTCATCTTCATCCACATTGCACTGTTCGTCTTCCGGCAGGTTTTGTCGCCCGTCCGTCAGCGTTGATGCGCTGCTGCTCGAGGACTCCTCCTCCGGCGACGGGATGTCGACTATTAATAGTTTCCTCTCCTGGTCTGGAGTGGGCAGCCTGCTGCGGCACCCATCCGGCTCGTGGGTCATAAAGGGATCGGCGGGCTCGTCGACCCGGATCGCTGGGCCCCTCGTCAATGGGAAGGGTGGTGTGGCTACGCTGTCATCATCGTTCTCCTCATCGCCACTGAACACCCCAGAAGTGGGCGTCATGGGCAGCATCTTCTCGGTATAGGATGACGAGACGGCACGCGTGGGCGACGACGACACCAGAGGCCCGCCCGTCACGGCAGGGCCTGACACGGAGCGCTGGACGCTACCGGGATGCAAGGCCCTACCACCGCGCTTTATGGACCCGGCGCTCGCCCGACGCCCCTGCTGCGTGGGCGTGTTCCCGCGGCTCACTGGCCTAGGCGAGCCGGGCGGCCAGCGCGGCGAGCCCAGGTAGCTGTTGAAGAAGTGTGATGTAGACGCCGCGGTCATCTGCCACTGCTCGCCGGCGCCGCTGCCGCCCAGAACGCCGCGGCTGAAGAGAACCAGCAGGAGGCAGCACAGCAGCAGGACGGATTGGAAGATGGCCATGCGCTTCTGGAAGACGACCTCGTCTGCCAGGAGGTTGAGGCGCGAGGAGAGCGCGATAATCTCGCGGTCGCTCTGCTCCCGCTGCGTCTCGAGGGCGAGGACGGTGGACTGCCAGATCTGATCATACTGCTGGCGGACGGAGCGCAGCTCGGACAAAACAGTATTATTGAGGTTGGTGAGGAAGGTGTCGACGCGGGAGATCTGGCGACGCTCCATCTTCTGGAGGGCCTCCTGGAGGAATTTGGACTGGTCTTCGATGTATTGGAGGGAGAGGGTGGTGTTGGATTCGAGGAACTGAAGACGCTTTGAGATGGATTTGAAAAAGGACTCCTGAACGGTGGGGGAAGCATTGGCGGAGGAAGACGTGCCTGTTGCCGTCTTGTTCTGACTGCTGTGGGTAGGTTGTTTCGACGATGACTTGGACGAGGAATCCCCGCCGACCTTGGAGCCTGGTGGTGGCTTGGGTGGTATTGATGGTGATTTGGCAGTTGGCTGAACGGATTGGGTCTTGTTCATAGTGGTATCGGTACTTGCTGCAGTGGTTCCTGGGGTTGAAGGGGTTGAAATGCTTGTCCCTAAGTCGACCGACGTGGAAGAATCACTTTTCGTTCCTTCTGCAACACTTGTCGAGGACACTGCTATGTTTGCTTGTGTTGCCGCCTCCTTGATGTCCCTGGTGCTCGGGATTGGCTCGACGGGAGGCCAGCTGTCGTTCACCGCATGCGCTGGTGGAGATAGCGCGACGGTGTTTGTCATTGTAGGCGTGCCGATTCCACAGGTCTGGAAATACGGCTCATCGTACATGGGAGCGTACCAGGGAGAATACCCGTAATCGTCAGTAGATGCGTTCGGCGAAGGTTGAGCCGCCTGTTCATCCCCAGTACTTGTCGCCTCTGGGTCTACTGGTATGATATTCTCCTGTGGCACCTCATGCTCAGGCGCAGCCTCCGCAGCGCTAACTGTCTCGGCTGGCTCGTCATCGTCCGTGCCAGCTTCAGCTTCCTTCCACGAGTCCAGCATCCGAGTGCCGTGAACACGCAGCAATGATACAGGGCAGTAGTACTCGTTGCCATAGTGCGACAGAAATTCGATGCGGATGTACTTGGCCCAGATCTTGGGGTTGTCGATGAGAAATGCCTGTATGTCCCTGGAGTTCCTTGCCTGGAACGTGCCGACATCCTTCCACTTTTCTACCTTGACAGGATACTTGTCGCTCACACTGATGCGGAAGCTGCGTATCATGCTGGAGAAGAACTCAAAGTTGGCCAGGACTACGGTGTCCACCAGGATATCCTCGCTGAGCTCAACGATGACAAACTTGTTCTCCTGGGAACACGTGAACAGCATGTAGGAGTCCTTGTTCTCCACCAAGATGGCTTTGGCGTTCTTGGCACCGGGGCTCGTCTTGAGGACAGTGGCACCTCCGTCAAAAGACGAGTACGAGAACCTCTCCTTGCAGGTGATGCCGGCATCCTTGGGCCTGCGGTAGTGAGCCACGCCGTCGCCGTAGACCGCGGGCTCTTGGGTCTCCGCATTCGACACGTCGATAGAGGCGCTGGCGCTCTTGGCACCAGCAGTAGCAGCCATCTCGGAGATCTTGCCGGAGAGGACGTCAAAGTCCAGGGCGATCTCGCCATCGTCGCCCCAGCTGTCCAGCCCTTCGTTGGGCCCCATCTCGGCACCGTCACGGCCTTCGTGGGATTTTCTCCCCTTCAGATCAGCTAGGTCCTGGCCGGACTTTTGTAGCATCATGGCTTTCCACTCTTCGAATGACATGAATGAGCTCGTGGCCAGGTCTTCAGGATCGTCGACCCCATCTTTGGGCCCTTTGGTGTCGACTGGCACATCTTCTTTCTTCTCTTCTCTCCCACTCTGTGCCTGAGATGACCCAGCCTGCGCGGCAGTCTCGCCCGATGCGGCAAGCTGTGTCGTTGTCGCCGTCTCGGCCGATGTGACTGTGCTGGTGGTCGTGCTCGTCGTGGCATCCTGCAGGGTGGAGTTCGAAGAGGACCAGTTGGTCCGCAGGCACTGCTGCGGGAGGGTGTGCGTGATGTAGTTGATGGTCTTGGACTCGCACACTTCTGGAGAAGAGAGAGAAGAAGAAGAAGAAGAAGCAGCAGTGACCTCTTGTGCCTGGCTGGCGAAGCCCTGTACGCCGAGCACCAGGGCCAGGAGGCCTGAGGATACGGATCGCATGGTGTGGCTCGGGTCTCAGGAGCACAGTCGTCGTTGCCGCAGCCAATCCATAGTTGAGAGTAGTTCTGGGCTGCTGTGCCCGAGAATATGAAGACCAACTACGAGTTCTGCCACCCGATTTCCCTTTATCTCGGCGTCCAAAGGGCGGGCCCCTAAATCTTGCGAGCCCTCGTCGCCGCGGGGAAGAAGAGATCGTCGACTCTCGGGGAGGCCGGTGCAGGGGCGGCCTGTACCTTGTAATGTTGTTGCTGCAGTGTTTAGAATATAATCAGGAGCCTGAGAACAGAATCAAACAAGTCCGTGGGCTCCTCAGTATGTTGCCTGGGAAGATAGGCTGGCAGGTTGCAGGACCTTTGTGGTGGTGGTGAAGTGTGAGAAAGAGACGACGTGTACTATGTGCCAAGAAGTATTCTCCAAATCGTCATCCTGCAGATTCAGTATCAGGGTCTGCAGTGTAAGTTCCATGGCAGGGATGCCAAGTCACAGTACAGTGGTCAACTGCCGCCCGGAAAACAAAAATCCCCCACCTCTCACCATTTCCTTGGCCCCACCACCATCCCTTGCCCCTCTAGTCCTTGGGCCCACAGTGACCAGTTCTAGGCCTAGGGTCCCTGGAGCTATAGGTGTACACAGCGCTGGGATGCTGTCTTGACTCGTCTGGGCCATGGCAGTGCCACGTGCGATGAGCCAAAAGTGTGAATTGAGCATTTATTTGTCGCAAAGTACACTTCTTTGGCTCTGCACCCTCAACAACTCGGCCCCCCTCCCCTTCCTTACCAGAGTAGACGTCCATGGCATAGCAACACGTCCGCTCCCACAGCCCTCCACTCACCCGCCCGCCATGTCGACTCAGAGGCTGACCTTCCTCTACCCCACGCTGTTCCTCCGTTCGGCGCCCTCGACCGCAGGAGGAGCTCGCAGGAGCGCCAGCCGCTGTCACAGGGCCCGGCCGAGGAGGTGCCCCTCCTCTTCCTCCTCCCCTCTTCCCCTCCTCCGGCCGCCGGGGGGTCCTCACCAGCATGCGGCCTTTGGCACCTCGAGCACCACCAACAAGGGCAGCTTTGGCCCGCGCGTGGGCAAGGGCATAGAACCCAAACCCCTGGGCGACGTGCAGTCCGCACCAGCGCTGGAGTCGCAGATGGAGGACGGCAGCGTCATCCCGCTGCCTCCTCCAGACGCGAGGGACAGCACGGCCGAGCAGCGCAAGAACGCCGCCAAGGCCCTCGACCCGGCCGCCGACGCCCTCAAAGAGACCCTCAGCTCGCCAGGCGTGTCCTCGTCCGAGAGGAGGAACAAGAACAAGGAAGAGCAGGAGACCAACAAGGGCGACCAGGCCACAGCAGCTGGGGCCGGCCAGGACGACGGCGGCGGCGCGCCCAAGAAGAAGCGCGCCACGGGGCCCATGGACGCCGTTCTGCACATGCCCCCGCCCGACTCCGTGCCCGCGGAGGAGAAGCCGCCGCACCTGACGCCGGCGCCCTACGTGCACCACTTTGACAGCTACTCGCTGGTGAAACAGCTCGAGCAGAACGGGTACACACAGGTGCAGGCCATCACCGCCATGAAGGCCGTGCGCGCCCTGCTCGCCCAGAACCTGGACGTCGCACAGGGCGGCCTCATCTCCAAGAGCGACGTCGAGAACGAGACGTACCTGTTCCGCGCCGCGTGCGCCGAGCTGTCCACCGAGGTGAAGAACAACAGGCGCATCGCCGACGAGGCGCTCAGGCAGCAGAGGACCGTCCTGCAGCACGAGGTCGACAACACCACCCAGGTCATGAACCAGGAGCTGCTCACGCTCAACGATAATGTCAGGGGCATGTTCAATGATCGCAAGATGGCCGTGAGGGAGGAGCAGAAGAAGGCTGAGGGTGCTGTAGGTTCATTCCTGCATTCCCCCCCCCCCCCCCCTTCTTCTTTTCTTCTTCGGTGTCTTTCTCTCTGGACGTCGTTATATTGTACGATGAGCATTATATGTTAACAGGCGCCCACAGATCCAACAAATAGCCTACAAGATCAGCGTCACGTTGAACAGCGACTCCAAATCCGAGATCGAGGCCGTCCGGTGGGTGGTGACACGCCGCGCAGTGGCCGGTATCATCTTCATGGTGATCTTCTCCCTCGGCGTCCTGCGGTACAGCAGCTACATCTCACATGAGAACCAGAAGGAGGCACAGAAGGAGAAGGAGGAGATCGAAGTTGTCAGGAAGAGCGGGGGCAAGATAGATAGAGCCCTCGGCCCCGACGCCGCGGAGATTCTGGCAGCAAACTAGACCTTTATACATGTATTATATATATATATATGTATATATATATATATGTATACACACAGATACCCTGTCCATTAACATACTGTTAACTTTTCCACCCTTCTTCATCCTGATGATGGCCTGATGGTCCCATAGGAACAATACGTGTGCATCCTAGGCAGTGCTTTCACAACACAAGCCCTGGTGAGCATGCCTGGTCAATTTCTTGATCTGATCATATCTTCTCATTCCAACGTTATCTATATCTATAAGTCAATTATGATAGCATTTCCCGAAGGTAGCATACATCGGTTTTGGCTATAAGAGCTGCCTCCTTAGATTCCAAAATTCATCTTGAGAGCAATCGTCGGCTGCCCGCTATCCGCGTCGGCATCCTTATTCACGTGTTCGCTCTGCCGTCCACTCTTAATCACCTCTTCCATGAACTCCTTTTGGCCCTCGCTGAGTCCCGCCACGACGCCTCTGAAGCTCGCCTGGTCCGCCGACGCCAGCTCCAACAGCCGCGCGCTGGTCTCGCGATAGATGGTCATCCCTTCAGTGCCGCCAGAGCTGCCCTCACTCGCAGCGCGGGAGAGCAAGGTGGGCATGACGAGGGACATGGCAATGGCTTGATGGTCTTTCGACATGGCGGCAACGTATTGAGTAAGCGTGTGGGCGACAAGAGAGCGCGCCTGCTCGGGGTCCTCAGGCTCAGTGTTGGTTACGAAAGTGATGAGGCGTGGGAGGAGAAAGCGCGCGATTGTCTCGTCGGCCACAGTGGGTTTAGACTGCAAGAGCAGCGAGCGGACGCAGTTGGTGGCGATTTTGGCGGTCTACACATTGATTAGCATCAATACTATGCGACGTATGGCTGCAATGAAAGGAACATACCATGCGATCTGAGAGGCACTCGACCAATTCCTCAAGGAACTTGGTCACTATGGGATCATTGGCTGTGAGGTGGTTCTGCCCGCCTGTGAAAAGGATCGTGATGGCCAGAAGACTGTTCTTGACGTTTTGGAGGTCGGTCGGCTTTTCTCGCTTCTGCCCATGCAGATAAATGGAGAGGAAGCGTCTGAGGCAGCCTTGTAGCTGTACATCCATCGGCCCACTGTTGCCTTCCCTCGGTCCAGCCATGGTTGCGATGAACCGCTTGAGAGTCGGCAGCGCCTGTGGCACGATGACTTCCTGGCAAGATGGTGTAGCAAGAATGGTAGCGAATATGTGGATAATGCATGCATGCAGGTCCGTCTTGATGACTGATGGAAAGACCTCTGCCGCATCGACCAGGCTGTTCAATGATGTCCGAACAAGGAGAATCGCCTCCTCCGTCAGAATATGCCGGACGGGCTGGTTTGCCTCTGTAAGATTTGGTAGCAGCCCGGCTAGAACCAGCACGATGATTCTCGTGAGCTCAAACAGCTGATCCACGTCCTCAGACAGCTCCCCGTTGTCAGGCTCCGTGGACTTCCTGGCAGCGGGATGTTCGACGCAGAGTGCCCTGGCAATGTCCACAATGACGCCTTGGACGTCAAGACCTTCTGTCAGGACAAGACGGTCTAGCAGGTCCATACTCTCGGCGAAGACCGCGTCTCTATAGATGGCATGACCAGAGACACTCGGGTGCAAGATCTTCTTGAGTGCCTGCAGGATCTCAAGTGTCTGCTCATTGCTGGCAAGAGAGTCCGCCTGACCTGGTTTCGCGGCAAGCGCCTCAAAGGCGATGCCGAAGAGGACAAAGAAGAAGGCCAAAGGCTCATCCCGATAGTTGATGGAGCCCTTAGAGTGGCCATTCGGAGTGCTCCCTGAATTCTCTTTTCCGTCCAGAGCATCAAAGACAAACTCGCTGTCTTGTCCGATCAAGCTAGCAATGGCATCGACGAGTTTGAGCCATGAATCCTGGTAGAATTTGAGGAGCGTCTCGCGATTGAGCGCCGCGTAGATAGTGTCCAGACTGCCGGACAGTGATGGTGGCCCCAGCGTCATGGTAATGTCTGGCTCAAATCTCAATTGCGCGAAATCCCTAAGAGACTCGAGCCAGAGTGGCGTGAGCTTGCCAATGTATGGCTTCAGGACGTCCAGCAGATAGGCTTGTTCAGTGCTCGCGACCTGCAATTCGGCCCAGGCCGAAAAGACTGCCATCTTGACCATGACCTGTGCATTGGAGCTCAGGCCCTTTAGATCGCCAATGCCTGCGTTGTCATTCTGTGTTGAGAAGTTCTCCAGAGCTGTCACGAGTGTCTTGAGAATCCTGCCCATACGGTCGACGTCTGTGACAATACCTGTGGCGATGAACGCGGCGCACACATTGACAGCCTCTGAAGCCAGTTCAGGCGAGGAATCGGCAGCGAAGGCAGGTGTGAGAGCCGAGCTTATCTGAGCCTGGTACTGCTCGAGCAGCATGGCCTCGTCGAAATCCGGATCAGGAGTCTTGCCGAACATCTTCAGAACGGCACCGATAATCTTTAGTCCCCATATCCTCTGTTCCAAAACACCGGAAGTCGAAGCAGAGAAGGCCATGCGTACGACGTCTGCGATCCTGGTCTGAAGCGCGAGTCGAGCTGGCGATTCGCCATTTGACATGACATCTTTGTTGATAAGAGTGAAAATCTCGTACAAGAGACTCATGGCGAATGCAATGACCTGCCACCGGAGAGGCTCAACATCAGAGCCCGATCCGCCTTCCTTCTCGTCCTTGGCAACTCCTCCAGCGGCTGCGAAACCAGCGACCTCTTCATCCTGAAGATCCACCACAGCAGTAGTCTTCTTTGGTCCAGTGTCAACATCAGCGACTGCCTTGGGCCTCGTCATCTTAAGGACCGCTTGGAACCTCTGTAGCCAGTCGGCAGTGTCCGTCAGGCACGTCTGACGCATCCAGTTCTGTATGATGTTGCGGATTCCGTCGTGCTCCGGATTCCTGTCGAGTGCGAGCCACAAGTCTTCTTCGAAACCTGGATCAGCAGCTTCGATGACATCGTAGGAATTCCTCTTCATGATGTTGTACAAGCCATCGATAGCCACATCCCGAAGTGTTGGATGGTCCGACCTGAGATACTTCTGCAGCAGCTTAACGTAATCGGCGAAGTGCATGTGTCCTGGCGCGTATAGCGATAGATGTTCGAGACAGTCTAGGCTGGCCTTTTGTACGTGCATGTCATCTTCTGACTGGAAGTATCCGACAAGAGTGAAAATCAACTCCCTAGACTTCGCAATGTCTTGTAGATCCGGCCCGAGGACGTTGATTAGTGAGTCTACACACCGCGCTACGCTGGCGGTGGTGGAGAGCTCCAGCTCCAGATTCATAGAGACAGCAGAGGCGATCTCCGAGTTGTGAATATCAGACGTGTAGAGCTGAGCAAGCATTCCCAGTGTGCCTGAGACGTACTGAGAAAACCCTAGACCTGCTGCGTCAGCAGCGCACGCCAGCGCCTCCAATGCCCAGAAATGCACGGTCGGGTGCGGGTCGTTGCAAAGAGACATGAGGATGCCGAGAATGGTCTTGAGATGATATCCGGCCGCCATGCCGCCAACCTTTGCCTGAATGCATCCCAATGCCATAGCGCATCCTGCTCTTGCACTCGGCTCCCTGTTAACGACAATGGTGTCGACAAGGAATTTGATTTCGGAATTCGTGAAGGCATTGCCACAAGCGTTGCACATGCGAGCGATAGCTGCGTATCCCAGGCTACGGACGTACTGATCCGTGTCCAGTACAAAACCCCTGATCATGTCCTGGAACAGCTTCTCGACTTGCATGTTGGTGATGTCGCCGGAAGGCGACTGCGTCTCCTTGACGGCAACCTTCAGAGTAGATAGAAAAGCAGCAGCGACGTTGACAGTGATGGCAGCTTTCCGCGCATTGTCACGCTCGAGGGTGCCGGCTGCCATAAATGTAGCGATTTGCTCCAGAATACTCTCTTGCACCTTGTTTGGGGTGAGCGGGAAGGCAAATGCGAACAGTTGTATAGCCATATTGACAACCTCGGTTGCAGGTGGATCAGATGAGCAGCTGAACGCATCTCGGCCGCCAATGTAGAGTGTCGAGGCATCGTGTTCCAGGGCTGCACAGACAGGAGACAACATAAAATTCTCCATCGTGTCCTCGGGGCTGTTATCCTGAGTCAAGGACGGCTCGATGGAGCTCTCATGCTGCCCGGGCAATTCCTTGATCTTAAAGCCCGACACAATCCCGGTGACCCCAAATCCTGAATTGTCGTCAACATCCCAGATTGTGTCGAAAGTACCGGCCGAGTTCGCGATAGCTGCACTCAAAGAGCTTGGCGAGTAATTGTCGGGATCGGCGAAGAGAGAGATCGCCAGGGTCAGCAAGTTTGACTGGAGTAGCGCCTCACTGCCGCCAGCTGGACTCGTGTTCACCAGCTTGATGTAGCATTGCATCACACGGCGCTGTACCATCATCTCGATGTCCTGCAGCTGGAGTGCCGGAGCGAGTCGCTCAGCGATGTCATCCGATGTCTTCTTCTTGGGCAGAGTCTTCAAGAAAG
Organism: Cryphonectria parasitica EP155; assembly: GCF_011745365.1. Classification (NCBI taxonomy): domain Eukaryota; kingdom Fungi; phylum Ascomycota; class Sordariomycetes; order Diaporthales; family Cryphonectriaceae; genus Cryphonectria; species Cryphonectria parasitica. The sequence continues at coordinate 3,444,531 of NW_024468909.1, forward strand.
CAGTTGTGCTTTGAAGCATGGTCGCAATTCTTTTCGACACATCAACAGTCAGTAGACGACTGTTGAACTCGAGAAAGGCCAGGATAGACCCGAGCGCGCAGTCTCGAACATGCGCCAGGAACGACGCTTCCAGGTAATTCCTAGCCGCGGTATTGTCTTTGGCAAGAGGCTTTGGCAGGGCATTCTTCCAAAGCAGCAAGAGCTGAGAGAGATGGATCTTGACGAAGTTCGGGCCAAGTGACATGAGACCTCCGATCAGGGTCCACGCGACCTGGATCTGTGTGCTGGCCACGCGGAGTTCCAGCTTCCCACTCGACTTCAGCAGATTTGTCGCCATTGTAAGGACCCGGCTGTTAATGTCGACAGAGCCGTACAAGGGTCGTGATGGACTTGCACTCAGCGTGGCAGCTAAGCCATGAGCAAAGCCGACGCACTTTCGGGTAGAATTACGACCCGTCCCGAGCACGCTCAGCTCCCTACTCAGGCTGTTCATGCATACGGACAGGCAGGACAGGAGCTGCTGAGGACAATTGAGCACGAAAGTCTTGAGGCATGCCGATGTGTACACTTGGACAGTATAACTGGGATGCTGGAGGACTTGCAACAGTCCTTCCCTTGCTGCCTCCGCGAATGCATTGGAGGCAGATCCAAGAGAGCCCATTAGAGAGCCTAGTGCTCCCATGGCGGCGATCAGCATGTTCTTGGTTGGTTCGGGTCGTTCCTTGAGCGCTTGAGGGTAGTTCTTCAGAACGTCATTGATCAGAACTTTGGCCGCATGAGACTGCCCCGTCTCACCAAGGATCTTCTTGCCGATGACGTCCTGAAGCAACGTGTCGACGATGCGACGGGATATCAGGAGGCGGTAACGATTGTTTGTGATGTTTGGGTTCCCCAGCAGCTCGAGAGTCAGGTTCTCCACAATCTTCATGTAATTTGTCTCGACAGTCTTCTCCCCAAGACGTTGCAGAAGTGTCGAATAGCAGATACCAATGGCAGATCTGGCCTTGTTGGACGTTCCTAGCTTGCCATACTGATAGGAGAGCACCCTTAGGATGTCTGCGAAAGACAGGGAAAGGTCCAGCGTTCTCTTCATGAAAGCCGGGCTCTCAGGTCGCGATGGTATGTCGTCGTCGTCGCCCAGCACACCCGGCGGCATCGACTGGCGCATTGGCGTTTTGGGGGTTTTTAACTTTGGCTTCTTGCCACCTGTAGGACTCGAGATGCTGTCTCCCATCGCGGCCTCCGAGTACCCCCTGACAAGCGCCTCGGCCAGGCACTCGGCAGCTGCACGGCGGGCCTGGGAGGAGCCGTACTCAAATGCCTTGAATGTAGCCGTCTGGATCTTGTCGAAGTCGCTCGAGTTCTTGAAGTAATTTGTGTGCCTCAAAAGCGACCTCAAGCACCGACACGCCGCGACGACCACCAAGGCGCCTTTGTCGCTAGAGGCATGGCTCCGGCCCTGCTTCCAGATGTCCCTGGCAATGCTGTCGTCCAGCATCTGCCCCACCATCCGCACGATCTTGCCTAGGGCCGTGAAGCACGCGGCGCGCAGGCCGGCGTGATTTGACGAGCTCTTGAGAAGTTTCACCAGCACCGTGCAGGCTAGCTGATGGTAGCTGATAGCGCTGTCACCCGCAGCGCCGAAAACATCGCCCAGGCACACGACAGCAGCATGTCTGGCACGAGACTCGCCCTCAGCCTTGGACTTGCCGGCTGTTATGATCGCCACGAGGTCATTTATCGTCTCAAGCAGAAGCTTGCGGTCGCCATTGCCGAAGATATGCGCAACGCACCGGCCCAGGCTGTTCCGCACCACTCGCGAGGGTGCAGGTGTGGGAAGGTTGATGATCTGGAAGATCTCGCGTTTCAAGTAGAACTGCTGGGCGGTGCAGTCATCTGCAGAGAGGGAGAGGACATGTTTGGACAAGGTAGACACAAAGGTCAGAAGGAAGAGGTCCTGCTGCTCAATCGGGAGAGACTGTAACTTGGGCAGGTCGAGTTCCGGAGTCGAGGTCGCTCGAGGATGGGGAGTCGGTGGCAGAGGGGCGGGTGCATTCTCGGTGCCGGAACCAGATGTGCTGGGGGGCTCTGGTGGTGATCCAGAGGACATATTTGCGTCTGTTTTGGAGGAGGGAATATTCTCTGGGATTCAATGCTGTGCGCTCTCCACCGGCAGACCAGTCTGTCTTGTGTCTGCTCGGCGTGGGAAGAGCATGAGGAGACGGAGGAGATGTTGAGGACTCGGTTCGCAGCAGCTTCCAGCTGTCCGCAGCAGTGCTACCCTTGACACATGTCACTGCGGCTCCCCTGCACCCCTGGTTCTAGCGGCTCGACCCTGGCCAATTGAGGGTCAACAGAGTATTTGGTTGGCAACGGCAAGTTCCACAGTTGCGGCATCGAGAAATTTACAATACTCATTCACCTTTGCTGCACCTGCAATAGTTCTTTCATGGTCGCTCGACGGACACACTCACACACTTGCAAGCAAGACGAGCCCCTCTTCAATACTGCATGAATTCCACCTCTCCATTTTCTTTCCTCTTACCCCTTGTTTAACGACAATGGCCACGGTAACGAGAGATTTGAGCACCCTGTTCCGTCGGCCTGTCCGGTCTGGAGCAGTATGCTCGAGGTGCCGGCGAACCTTTGCGACGAGTCCTCTCCTGCAATCAGGCCACAATAAATGGTCCAAGATAAAACATCAAAAGGGAAGACAGGATCACATCAAGACCGTTGAACGAACACAGCACGTCCAAGCAATAACATTATACTCGAGACTATACGGCCCAGACCCTAACACGAACTCCTCTCTCGCGAATGCCATTGCTATTGCGAAGAAGGTAATAATAAACTCCACCGCTGATGTTCAGTTTCATGTCCTTACGTCGAAACTTCTTATAGTCCGCAACCCCAAAGAATGTGATCGAGCAAGCAGTGGCAAGGGGCCAAGGTCGCTCTCTGACCGGTCTAGCCCTCGAGAGCATGAAATTTGAGGTCATGATGCCGCCATCAGCTGCATTCATACTTGATGTCGAGACAGACAGCAAACTTCGTGTACTGCAAGACCTTGGTGTTATCATACGCAAGCACAAAGGTCGGACGACCGCCACCGATTATTTCTTTAGCCGGCGTGGACGAGTAGTATTCGAGCGACACGAGAAGCTTGGGCCGGACGATATTTTGGAGGCGGCCATAGAATTTGGTGCTGAGGATCTCGAAGCTGATGATGAAGAGAACATTGTAGTTTGGTGTGAGCCCACACAGACAATGCATATCGCGCAGGGCGTCTCCAAGAAGTTCGGCTTCAGGATTCTGAGTTCGGATATCATTTGGCAGCCAAATGAGGATACGCGGTCGATTGTCAACTCCACCGAGGATGTGCAGTTACTGTCAGACTTCGTTGCTGCAGTATCGGAAATGCCAGAGGTCCAAGCGATATATTGCAACGCTTCGAGGGGAGAGGATGTACCGGAAGAGGATTGGGCTGTCCTGGAGGACAATTTCGACTCGTAGAGGAATTCGTAGTCATTAAAGATCAAAAGACCATCTCAATGCGACATAAAGCAACCCTCGAGTGTCGTTCCACTGGCAGCTCTATCCTATGTGAAAGCTTTTGTCAACTGCCTGGCGTCATACCACACTTCTCGTGAATGCTTCCATGCGTGTCAACAACCCTCGGTAAATCAATCGGATGACCAGGGAGTCGGACTCGGACGTATTGGATGAGTTTGGGGGAAAGGGGGGGGGGGCGTGTGTAAGCGACGAGGAGGCCTTGGAAGAGATGCGTGTCCACCACTTCAAGCCGCTGTCTCTTCCCACTGCCTCTGAAGAATTGTCGCCATGCACCCTACTCCTCCTGGTCCTGCATAGGCGCCGGATTCTCCGCCTGCCGTCGAGCCTCCTCTGCGAGCCTCCTGTCCCTTATATACAGTCTCCTAGCTCTTAATCTCTCTAATTCGGCCTTGATCTCGTCCCTCTCGGTCGGTACCTTATTCGCCTCATCAGGTTTGGGCCAGAAATCCGGCACAGCGAAGCGCTCGTCGAGGTTCGTACCGAAGTATCCCATGAAGGCGATTGGAAAGAAGAGGTACATTCCGAACTGCAGATGCACAGGTTAGTTGAGACTGAGCTTGACGCACTGGGATTCTGGGTGTCTTGGGCTTGGGGGGAGCGTGCCTTGAAAAATTCGAGGTTGAAACCAGCCATCTTGACAGTTTCTGACTTCAAAATCGTGATTGATACTTGTGGTCGACTCTAAGGTTCAATGTCTTCTGAAGATCAAAAGCCCATCAAAGTTCTTCGCAATTGCTGTAGTTTCTCGAGGACCAATTCACGAGAAAACGACATGATCTGCTGCTCATTGCCCAAACTAGTCGAGCTTCTTAGTGAAGGGTGGGGGCTCTTACATAAGCAGCCCAGCCTCTGAGAAGGCAGCAAATGACAAGCAGAACGTCTACAGCACTTTTGGTCAAGTTCAAACAAATAAACAAATTGCAAGACTTTCGAAATGCTAGGAACTTTCTTGTGAACCAGGGGTATCTCGATGCCATTTTTAACCAGTACTTTATCCATGCACCTAATTGCAAGATTTTGTTACCCTCCATGCCGCCAATCCCCTCCGCCCAATGACCCTTTTCAGAGTGTTCCAAACGCCATCCTCCGCGAAATCCATATCATCTAGGTTCAAATGATGCCTGTGCCTCCACACTTCTCGAAACCGAAGACCATCTAGTCCTTTGTTCTTCAAGTAAGGGTCGAGCCACGTAGCAGATGTTGGCGCGATTAGGTAGGTCCCGTCCTTTTCCTTCAGATACTCCTTGTTCCGGCGGTCCGCTGGCGTGTCGCACGTTGCGATCTTGTTCAGCTCGGCGTAGAGCTCCTCGCCCGGGATACCCATCACGTCGCGCGTCTCAAGCACCTCAGCCTTTCCGTCAAGCAACCAGATCGGCGGCATATATGTCTTCCACCAAATCGCTCTCGTCGCATCGGGCTGTTGGCTCATAAATACTTGACCTGAAACGATACCGCCTTGATGGTATATACCCATCAGTGTGCCGAAAATCAAGTTGAATATGATCCATGCCGCAACCCAGAGCCGCAAGACGTTCTTCTGCTGTGGCAATCGAACCGATGAGAGGATCAAGGGGACTGCAGGCAGCAGAAAACGAGCTTCTTGGTGCTGAAATATAGATAATACGGATATTCCCGAGATCGCCGAGTACAGCCTCAACGACAGATGTGGGCGTGTGAAGAGTAGAATGGCAGCGGGTCCAATCAGCTGCGGAAGATTAAAAAGAATATGTTGATACCAGGGGTGCAGTCCATGCTGCGCCAGGTTCGAAGGGGAAATGTTGTACATCAAGTTATTGAGAGGCGTAATGACGGGGTGCCGGAACAAATCACTCCACGATATCTGATTGGGCGAGTAGAACGCTGTATCAAGAGCGATCGCAACAAATGCCGTGGAGAGAGCTGAGAGCGCTGTGACTGTAAATGCGAGTGGTCTGGTGCCAAAGTCAGCCTACACTCGAGTAAGAGTTCTAGATGCGGCCTCGTCACGTACGACTTCCAATAATAAGGAATCAGACGCAAGCCTGGTATAAGTAGGAACGCTGGAAACGTGATGCGGTTGAAGAATCCGAACACGACCATGGAGCCAAGGACAGCAGGCGCCAGGAGAGGAGTCTGGTGCTAGATATTTTCAGCCATTGTATCAAGCCTGAGGAGAAGGAGTATTCGTACTGTGTTGACCGGGACCGCGATGGTCCTCTCGATCAAGACCAGACTCCATGCAACGACCAAGGTCTCTATCGCGTTCGAAAAGGTATGTGTTTGGTATGTCCAGGTGACATATGAAGAGGCAACGAGGAGGACGGCGACTCGCCGGTGTCGTGGTGACTGGATCAGCTCGTGAATGGCCCAGTCCTCGAGGACAAAGCTGAGAATGAACATGATGGCGCGCAACGTCCAGAAGACCGCGATCGGAGGTACTTCGCCTTCATTACCGTTTCCCATCCATAGCCACTGCAGCAGAAGCATAGGCAGGCCATAGATGGGCCAAAGCGGGAAGACACTTCGAATAGGGTCGTCGCTCGTGAACTCCCAGGTAAGCCGGACGGGGTATTTGAAGATCTTGCCTGGGAAAGAGTATGACAATTAGCACATCTGACAGGTATTCAATGTAGGGAAAGCCTCGCCTATAAAGGAGAAGCCACACCCTTCCGACTGGCATCCGCATCGCAGCTACGACGAGCAAAAGCCGTGGCTCCGGAATGGGGACGGAGGAGGGCCTTACCTGCAATGACTTCGGGGCCTTGGAAGTTTTCGTCAGGATGGAGGTAGCTCGGGGACAAAGCGAGCCAGAGACGGACGACAATCAGCAGCAAATACGTGCGCCGGTACATGTTGACGCCGCTTTCTTCCTATGGACAGCAGCTTAAGCATCGGCGAGGCCTTATCTCCGCTTGCAATGAGGCTTTCTCGACCGTTGGCAAGTCAAGTGCATACGGCATATTCAACGGACAGGCAAAGGTGTGGTGAGCAAGAAATTTGAAGAATGATAACAGGATGACCATCCAGGCAAAAAGACTTTCCTTATAACATTTGCACACGCAGAGCAAGAGTTGAATCGTCTGACTCCGGTAGGTGTACTCGAAAACGTCAGGAGCTCAGAAGACGAAGGCCACATGGCTGGACGCAGAGATGATAGGGTTGGAATTTAGGACAGGGATTACCATGGATTGCTCTGGAGCACCTGTCATCCTGTGGCCGTTCACAGTAGTGCCCCTGGGGTCGGCAGGGTGGGTAGCCAGGGGCCCTGAGGCCTGCTAGGGTGTGCTATGATAGAGTGTGCCGAGCCTGGAACGGGCCCCGACCTTTACGACTTGACAGCTCCACGCTTCGGCCCAGGTCCTGGGACCCCCAGACAAGACCCTCCAAAATGTACCGCGTTCTAGCGCAATGCGCGGTTGTACTATATGTAAAGTCCCAGATCCGCCATGGGACAATTTTGACATGGTGACCTGCAGGTGGAGGTTAGCAAGGAGGATCCATTTACAAAGATCGACCTCGGAGACCAAGGGAAGCAAGCCTCCACAAGGCTATTGAAACCCTGGCTTGTCTTAGTGGCCTGAAATCACATCCATCCATCCATAGACCTCAATATGTAGACATATCTTTAGCGTGTATGGCTTTGAGTCAGCCAGCAAACCAACTGGATGCATGTACTCTTGGAGCCAAGATACATTCCCAATCAGCTAACCATGACCTTAACGTCACACAGGGGGCTTTCTTAGAACTTCTCTTCTGCATTTTATACTACCACAGGAAGATTCACCCAGATTCTTGACCTACTTCCATGAGGTTCTGCACAGGTAAGACGTGGGTGCTTCCTCTCAGATATATAGAACTTCAATAGGAAACAACATGCATTTATTTAAAGATCTCTTGCTTACTCATAAAGCCATTATCTCATTTGCAGCTGTCTTTTCTCCTTTTCCACACTGTGATTTCAGGCATCTGGTGCAGGGTTGGTCAGCTTACCTAGCGCCAGCCACCAGCTTCTCGTTCCTTAGTTACCAACACCCTACCACTGGACGTTTTTTCCAGGAACTCAAAATCTCGACCATCATTTCTGTCAATCTCTCCTTCTTTCCCGACATCTCTTGTCAAGAACAAACATCAACAAAAGTCGATCTGGTCAGACAGTGAATACTCTATTTCGGTCTACTCGAACAACAAGACGAGGTAAGTCATACTCTTCTACTTGAATATTCTCGTCTTTCTCCATCGTCAGATCCATCACTCCAAGTCACCCTCCTCCACCCTGCTATTCTTATTCCCTACATCATTTTCCATCATCAAAAGATCATTGCTGTATGCAAAGCCACTGTGCCCCCTCCTATGGACCTGCCTGCCTGGAGTGGGTGCTAGTTTTCTCAGGCACCAGTCACTACCGACTCATTCACTCGACTGGTTGGGTAAATAGGTGGTCCGTGCATGCAAGCAGGCACCCCCTCCCTCCTTCCCCGTCCCCGCCTTTCCTAAATCACCTCCGTTTGCTGGCTCAGTCCATTAAGTTCTCCCCTCCAGCCTTCCTCTACTCTCTTTGTTAGCCTTGCCAACATCAACCTCTTTATCCGTACCAAGAATTTCCTGGTAACTATCAGGTATATCACACCTCAAGCGCTTCTTTTTGTCGTTGAACACAGTCAATCTCTCGTACAGCACTTGACACTGGAGGCTTCTTCAGCTGAAGCGTATCTGATCGTTACTAACGAGCGAAAACCACTACAGAACATCTGGACGCAATCCATCAAACGGCCTCAGCCACAACTCAATACCACTCCCAATACCTTCACCAACGAACAGTTTCCAACATGTCTGACATTGACCGCAAGACCGCCAAGGTCACCCTACGTGCCAATGACAACTCCGAGCACCCGGTCGACCTCGAGGTCGCTGAGCGCTCTATGCTCCTCAAAAACCTGATCGATGATTTGACCCTCGAAGTCGCTACCACCACTCCCGTTCCCCTGCCCAATGTCAGCGGCCCAGTGCTGGTCAAGATCATTGAGTGGTCTGAGCACCACCGCAACGACCCCCTTCCCTCCTCCGAAGATGACAACGAGTCCCGCAAGAAGACTACCGAGATCGACGAGTGGGACCAGAAGTTCATGCAGGTTGACCAGGAGATGCTCTTCGAGATCATCCTGGCCGCCAACTACATGGACATCAAGGCTCTTCTGGATGTTGGTTGCAAGACTGTTGCCAACATGATCAAGGGCAAGTCTCCCGAGGAGATCCGCAAGACGTTCAACATCACCAACGACTTCACGCCCGAGGAGGAGGAGCAGATCCGTCGCGAGAACGAGTGGGCTGAGGACCGCTGAACGAACTTTGTAGTCCTAGTCAGCCTTTTTTCATCGTCCTAATATGCGGACAATCCGGCCCTCTTCCCCCTCAGCATGTTGCTCGGCGTTTGTGGTTCACTTATGCTAGATTCGGGGTCACGTTCACGGTAATTTTGATATTCAGAAAACGGAAGGGCATAGTATCAGATTGTGCCGGGTACGCGACTGCGAGGGACTTGATGGGTTACATGGTCCACACATCTTTTATCGATCAATACATTTCTCTCGGTTCTTCAGTTACATCAGGCATCAACCCTCTACGGTACGGTCAGACTGAATAGATACCCAGATCACCCACACCTAACTCGAGAGTTGTGATGTGCATGTGGATTCTCCTGCATGCAGATACCGTTCAGGTCAAATGTGCAGTCCTCACCTCTTATTGTCAAACAACTGGCTGCTGCCTTCCTCTTGGGGCTGCTCCTCGACATGCCCAACTCCCCCCCTTCACCCCGCCGTATGGTGCGCTCTCGTCACCGCCTTTCAGGAAGCTATCACACGTTATTTATGCCATCCTCACCTCACCCCCCTCCTATCCTCTTAGTGGCATAATATGTTGTTGCTCTTCCTGTGCTACGTGAATCATACATGGAATCTTCCAGCATTAACCGGCTACACACATTTCTCAGCAGGACCAAGAAATGTGATAGGGCAGGGAAGTTTACCCTGCCAGGCGCATATCTACGTCAAATTTTCCCTTTACTCAGTGGCGACGCTGTCTATCTATATGTGGCAAGGGGCGCAGAGTACAAAGTCGCACAAGGCAAAACGCCATAGGTCATGGGAAAGTATTCCTACCTTGCCTGGTGGCTTGTCGTGGTTGGCATATAGGTATGATTATTGGCCTCGGCAGAAACTTGGGAGACATCGCGCCATTCTCGGGTGGAAAGGGGCGAGTTGGCGTGGACTTGCAGTTCTACAAAAAGTTGAAATATTTTGTTTCCTTCTCTGTGAGCAAACCCGGGTCAGGCGGGGTGAAAAGGGTGGTAATTTACATGAGGTTCCGATACGAGTATGCAGGATGAGGGTAGTACAGCGTTCCGAAGTTACAACGGTTGGGCGCTCTGCTATGCATCCAGCCATCACGGCGTGGTTCGCCCAAAAGTCCGTCCTAGGTAGGGAAAGGGCGACGGCAAGAGAAGACGTAACAGGAACGAAAGCAATCGGCCGTATCATTGCCATCATGGGTTTCGTCAGGCGTCGTAGTGCTTATTTCGTCCTACCCTTTCCCGTTCTACCTGGAGCCCAAAAATAACATGAACATCGGCCCAGTCCTGCGGCGTCACGCAAGAGCAATTCCTGGTGAATGGCTGGTCCATCAGGTGATTAGGCAGTAGTCTGTATCAGGAGCTCATGTAGGGGAGGGAATGTACCCCGGCGGGACGAGTCTTGTCTGCACTTGAAACCCAAATACTTGTTAGAAACCCTTGGGAGGATCGTCAAGCAATATGCTTTACGCATTGGAATGGTGTGCAAGGGAATGAAAGCCGTGTAAGAGAGCCCGATCCTCATTGTCCACGTCTCTGCTCCGAATCATATGCTCATTTGTGTCACCAACAGGAATGGACCGGCCGTAGAGTCGGGATGGGTGAGAGAGCCACCCGCACATAGTAGATCACCAAATAAGGAAGCACTCAAGAGTCTTGTTCACAATTCTCGTTTTGAAAACCTTCCCTGAGACCCTAAATGCAATGCCGCAAAAGCCAGCGCAACCGACACCGTTTTCCGGGACCGAGAAGTCTTTTCCTCAGTCGTCAAAACCCATCATGATGATGATCCCTGTTCCCTTCCGTGTCTCCCTGTTTTCATGCCAACCGTTTCAGAATCCTCCTAACCATCCATCGTTCGAGCGGGATAGTCGAGTTGGGTGTGGTCGGGCACTTCGGTATCGTAAAGGTAGTTTGAGTCCAAGGAAAGAAGAACAAATGGCAATCGGCATTCTGGTTGGCGAGGCATCTAGATACCCAGACGAGTCTTGCGCCAGTGCCTCCGCTTAGCGTTGTAGCTGTATGGTATGTTAGCTTTCTGTCTGCTCCCAGTGTGCATGACCAAAAGTGCCCTCCACTTCTGCTTGTCGCGGGCGCTCAGGCGCGAGAATCGTGGTGTTCAACATACCGGATGGTGTTACCGGTTCGGAGACGAATCCATTGGGGGATGGGGCGGTTCTGCTTCTTCGCCTTGGCGAGCTTCTGCTTGGTGCGGAAAGTCTTGTGGCTCTGGTGGGAAAGAAACGCGCTCGTCAGCTTTTGAGGTCCATCTACCAGTGGTATGAAAGGTCCCATCTGCAGTCTCTTCGAAAATTCATCTGCAGCATGGTCGAGATCATGTCACCTTTCGGCGCGACATGTATACGTACCGGCATTTTGACTGATTTGTCGTGAATGTCGAGGTTGGTGGTTCGTCCTTTGGTCGGTGATCGATCAGGAGTGGGTTCAGGTTGGAGGGGAGGAGAAAATTGAGTGATTGGTGCTGCAGCGCAGGTCACGTGCAAAACAAAAAATTTGGTAGGCATTGTACTATGCTTATGTCATCAAGGACAGGTCTGCTGGGATCCTGTGCCTTGTCCGGCAGCCGGTCGAGTCGGAGCGAGCGATGACCGATGGGGAACCCTTCCGAAACGGGGGCCAATCGTGCACGGCCCGGCAAGGAGGTCCAGCGAGTCACTGGCGAGTCCCTTTGATCTCAGTTGCCAAGCTTAAACGCTGCTTTATTATCTTGACCTGGGTTGGTTAGAAATCAACCATCTGGCTATCCCTCCTTACCACGACTCCTCCACCAGAGACAGACGATCCCAATAGTCTACCCCTTCCAAGCAGCGCCGTCCTCTTTCTCGCGGATCCAACCCCCAAGAAAGTAGTCAAGTCAGACCGCGACTTGGCGCAAACGTTTCCATTCCAGAGCAGACACAGCTCCTCGAGGCACGACACCCTCTTACACACCACACTGCGACAAATCCGGGGCAGCCTCTGGCGGCTAGTCATCAGCGAAGATGGGTCAGAGCATGTCATGGCTGTCCGGCTTGTTGTGGGCAAAGAAGGAAATAAGGATACTGATTTTAGGCTTGGTATGAGACGTCATAGCTCAGAGACGAAGTGCGCCGCTGATAGACCTCGACTACAGGACAACGCCGGCAAGACAACACTCCTGTACAGACTCAAGGTTCGAGCCACTCCCCCCCTCCCGACCCTTCCTAGACCTCAACGACGTTTTGTTGACACTGAATAGATAGGAGAGGTGGTGACAACGATTCCAACGATTGGGTTCAACGTCGAATCTGTGACTTATAAGAACCTCAACTTCAATGTCTGGGTACGCGATGCTCTGCACACCCGATGACTATACTGTGATGAGGTACTGACGTTGACGCCAGGACCTTGGTGGCCAAACAAGCATCAGGCCATACTGGAGGTGCTACTACGCCAACACGGCAGCGGTCATCTTCGTCGTGGACTCCACCGATATAGAACGCCTACAAACAGCAGCAGACGAGCTGGCAGCCATGCTTAACGAGGAGGAGCTGAAGGATGCCGCACTGTTGGTGTTCGCGAATAAACAAGACCAGCCAGGCGCAAAGGGGGCAGGCGACATCTCACAGGCGCTGCGGCTTGGCGAGTTGAGGGACAGGAACTGGAGCATCATGGCATGCTCCGCGGTGGACGGGAGCGGTGTGTCGGAAGGCATGGATTGGCTGGTGGTGCGTCTCCATCCCACAATCTCTTCTCCTAGTTATCTCCATACTAACACTGATGCAGCAAACCGTCTCCCAAGAATAGATATCGAGAGGAAAGGGCCTTCAAAAGTGCCCTTCCTTCCTATCGACTCCCCTCTTGCCTCCTTGGGTAGCAGACGACAGAACGACAACACCTTGGCGAACTAGGTGGGATGCTGAGCTCAGCAACGGCGTTTATTGGGCAGACGGGAAAGCATTTTTTTGATGATAGTCTCCCGGGCGAAGGGACAGCGGCTGCGTTGCATGGTAGGGAATGGCTGACGCATGTACGTACATACAATTTTGTGTGATATCACGGTTTAATGAAGATAGACGCACGGACGTTTCTTTCTGGCGACGTACCTCCTTTCCAAGGATTTACCATCCACTGTGAAGCTCGACGCCTGTCTTTGGGTTGCGTCCGTCTCTTCATATCGCCGCGTGAGGGGATCGGTCGCAATTCCAAAACTCGGTCGACACCATCCCCTGAGTATTCCTGCCTGTGGTACCTCATGTGTGGCAAGGTCTCCCCACCGAGTGATCAACCGCAACGACTCTATCTTTCTTGACGTCCTCAATCGGCAGACCAGATTCCTCTCGAACCCGAGAGCAGCATAATGTCGGTCTTGGTATTGCTCACGTCGATATCTCTTGCTCCGGTCGCCGATATATCCACGAACCTTTGAGCGTACATGTGTCTTCTGAATAATATCTTTGTTTGTATTTGTGATGAGCAGCACTCACCTACAGCACTAAGAGCAGGCTCATGGCTCGTATTAAAAGAGCACCCAACTGCTGCTCAACCTCAGTAGAGAGGCAGCGTCTGAATACTATCAACAAGGAATTCTGACGGGCCACATCTCGACAGCGATATCCCTGCATTATCCTCTGAGCCTTGGAAGATTTGGAATTTGCGGTGACATCGTTGTTCGTACACGGGGGTCCGTCCCGTCAGCTCCTCAGTCCCCAGATCAAGATCGAGTTGGTTGCGCTATAGGGCAGGTGCATTTTCTCGGTCGCCAGAAGGGGTCCGCCCCCGAACTTTAGGCCAAGCTCGTCTTCGTTTTCCATGTGTAGTTTTTGTACTAGCTTTTCTGGATGAACGCGGGGTCTTGTCTGCTTTTGGCGCCTGTATTCTGGTAGGATTTGATGTGCATGTAGGAGACTTAAAGTGGGCAAACCAGAAGTTTCAACACCAATACAGGAGGACAGTGTGTGGGAAAGCGATGCTGTAGAAGGAGCACAGAGTTTTGAGGGGAAAGTTACCACTGGCCCAGGGCTCATCCGCTGATCAGAGGTTCTTTTTTTCTTTCTTTTTCGTCTTCTCTGGATCTCGACAACGCATAGATGTTCAGGTTGACCTCGACAGGTTCCCGATCAGCGCACCATAGCACGACATGTACGACACGCTGCCCACTATACACAATTCTGAGGGTATGAGGTTTCTATATCGGGACGTTGCAGCACACTGCTGTACATCGCACCAAAGGATTGTTGCTCGAGATGTCACCTTGCTATGATGCTGCTGAGAAGCAGGTCTTTTTCTTCTTCTCTTCTTTCTCTTTTCTCCTGTACTTTCCAGTGACGATAGCGTCCTAGGCGTTTCACCCACAGCAGGCTGAAAGATCAATGGGAGCTAAGTAATTTGTTCCGACCGAATGACACTCTGACAGCGTGCAGCTGAATGAGTCTCGTCTAACAACCGCGGCTGTACATCCAACATGACCTCTCGTTAGTGCGCTCCCCATTTGATTTGGCGCCCAGTTCCACCACAATTAGTAGTCTTTGGTCATCTGGTTGGTTTGCTGAACGCACTACCGGTCCTGTCTGCTCGGGGGGGTCTTGTGATGAACTGAGGTCGGGGCCAACCGGGCATTACACCCTTGTCAACCCACCTCGAGGCAGACGCTATTACCTGCAGGAAAAGGTTACGAGCATACTGTACCTATACTGCCTTTTAACTTCCGTCTAAAAAAAAAAATAGAATACGAAATTCTTGGGACTATGGAACGGGACGATTCGATGGTCGGACAACACGATGATACATTTGTCACCGCAGTCTCCTGATGCTCATTGATCCATTGCATTTACCGAGAATGAAAATTAGAACTTAGCAACGTGGCAGTTGGAGAAAAAGCAACCTGGACTTTTCTAGAGAGGATAATGACGCGACACGAGACTCGGCTGCCTAACGACTTGCCTCTTGGCTGCCTTGAACTTTTTGCGTGTATGGTGTTTTCCTCCCCCCCCCCCTTCTCCTTTTATTTTTTGCCCTCTTAAACCCACCCCCAACACTCTGCGACCTATCTTGTCGCAGGTGATGCTCCGTTGCATGCATAGCGGCCCGTTCTAGCAGCCACAATTTCTTCCATTCTCGATCACTTTTTTTCCCCCCCTTCTTTCTCCCCTTGCGATTACGGCATGAGGGTGTCGAAAACAGGTCCATCGATGCAAAGATGAGCAATCAGAGGGGGCCCTGCGAGATCTGCATCAGTGCAGGTGACACATGCCTGGCCCCCGAAGTCCCTGTGCCCTGTCTTCTGCCGAATCTTGCCATGAAACAACTGATAACTCCCAGCCGCTCATCGCCAGCTGCGGGTGCTATTCTCGTCCTCAGCTCAGATCGCCTCCTGGTATGATGGCAAGTGGACCCGATAGGACGCTTTCTTTTCCCTAACTTAAGCACGGCTTCTCTGCCCTCTCGTCAGATGAGACATGTCTATCTGTCCGAACAAGATCGGCAAGCCAGTCAGTCGCCGGCGTAGGACTTTACCTAGGGCGCAGAAACTCAAATGAGGAAGCAATCAACTCCTTCGGGTTAGAGTCTCATCCCCGAGACAAAGTTGTACCCTTCCTCACCACTTCCGTCATGAGGCCCAGCTGCTGGCTAGTGGACCCCCGTCGTCCTGCACCTGGTCAGACCAACGCATCACTGAGTTATACAGTACAAACAACAACCAAAACCCCTGGCCTAACCCACCTGGACACGGCCACCACCCACACCTACCGCCCAAAATTCACTTTCAGCCCTAACTCTGCTGGCAAAGCAGCTGTAGGGTGCTCTAGATGTGTTGACAGGGGAGGGGGAAGGAGGAAGGGGGGTGAGACAGGGAGAGAGAGGATGAATGGAGGTCGATATTCCGTGGCGACGGTTCCCCGCCAGCAGGCATGCCATTCTGCCTGGACGGGGTCTCCTCATCCCTGTCCTACACCCTCCAGGCCAGGCAGTGATGTTCAAGCATACTCGTCACATCATCCACAACAGGGCATTCTTTCTCCTGCAGTCTCTCTCACATACCTTGTATTGTATACGTGACCCTACATGATGCAACAAGGAAGGGAGGAGGGCTGGTTGACGCCTGTGAGAGGGTGAATCATACGGCGGTCAAGCTTACTGCGTCTAAACCCATTTGTGTATATTCATCATTCTTGTCCCGTCGCACCGCCCTTTTCCACCCCACTGTCCGTTGCTGCATATTGTTACCGTCTCTTATCCTCTTTCGCCTTTCAGGTCCCATCCATCATCTTATACACACACACACACACACAGCATCGGCGTGCATGCCCAAGAAGCGTTGTCACACTAAGTCTGCTGCAAGTGAGATTTCAATCGGGCCCTTGGAAGGATATTTACCACTTGGCCCCCAAAAATAACGCTTCAGTGAAGCCTTTTTATTTCTCTCTCTTCCTCTTCCTCATCGTCCTCTGAAGTGCAATCCTTCTCACCTTACCGTTCTCCCTCCTACCAGGTATTTTCTATCTATCCCACTTGGCAGTATAGATAGCTGCACTAGTCCCGAGCCAACGACACGTAGCAACGGATATATATATATACACACACTCACACACTCACTCACTCACACACATACATACATATATATATATATCACATTATTGCGACCAGAACCGTCATTACTTGCCCAGAGAGATAGACTCTGGCTACACAATTCCATATTCTAACAACAACAACAACAACAACAACAACACCACCAAAAAAATGGGTTCTTCCAAACGGGCACCGCCTCCGGCCCCTCTGTACACCACCGACCCTACCCACGGCCAGATGATGGCATCACCAACCTCCTACGAAAGCGTAAGTTGTCCACAGCAGACTGATGTCTTTAGAGCTTCCTTTTCCCGTTTTCTTCCCCATTCTTTCCTTTTTTCCTTCTTCTTCTTCTTTTCCTTTCAGTATGTCGGACCAGTGCAGCGTGATTAACAATTTAAACAGCAGACACCCCGGACGGTTGGCGCAGGCCCCTCGAGCTCCCCTCGACACTGCCCGAGGACAGACTCCATGGACTCTAATGTGTCCACAAGCTCAACAGCCTCCCACCAGAACCGAAAAGTCTCCACACCCAGGAACGTGTATACCCACTGTGGGAGACACTCCGACCAGTACCTATTCGGCGGCTGGGGCGACGTCGTCAAGAACGTCTTTCACCACAGGAAGAACTGAGGGGCGGACAACAGGCTTGCCCGTCCTCGGTCGTGTTTTGGGTGGGGGTTAGTAGTACATGGAAAGAAACATAATGCTTGTGGATCTCGGAGGAGGTGGTGAAGACCGTGTCTCTCCCCTCTACGAGAATGATGAGAATGATGAGAATCAAAATAGGCATGACGAAGGGAGGAAGGTGGGGGCGTTTTCTGGAGGGGTTGAGTTTAAACTTTGGCTTTGACCAAGACTGTATGTATCTTCTCATCTTGGACGAAGGGCGTCGGGTGCAGATTATTCTATTGTTATGAGGTAACGAACTTTGTGAAGTTGGAAAACCCCAGGAGGGATGGTTATGACAAATAAGAATATTCTAGTAGCTTGTTGTATGAAAGCAATACCACTTATCAAGTAAACCACTATCTTCGTTCAAGGGTGTAATGATTGTTGGCTGTGACTTGGTTTCAGATCCCTTCTCGTCAACGACAGTCTTTTCCTACCATGATTGGGTGGTCTCCGAACTGACCTTAGAAATGCATCCCAACCCTTTGAATCTCTTGTCTCCAATTTCTTTCTTGCTTCTTTCTCCTTCTCTTTTTTTTTTTTTCTTTCTAAAATATATAGGTAGTCATAGACATATAAAGTTCTCTGACAGCTTCAGCACTTATCCACCCACCCACACAGTTTCTACACACACCACAGGGAATATATCTAGCTGCTACCATAGTATAGGGCTGAAACCATGCAAGATATAGAAAACAGAACAACCCTTTCAGAGCACTGCCACCCCCATCCTGGGCCTCGTGGTGCCCCTGGTGTATCCCTGCCCTTCGGGTCCCTGCACTAACTGCAAGTAGGTAGTAGAGTGGGCTTGTCATTCCCAGGTTCAAGCTCCCAGGAAACATTATGTTGAGCAAGCTTCAATTTCCAACGTTTGGCACGATCGACAGATATTGGACCTCCTTCCTTTCACTCACCCACTCCCTCAATTTTCTTCTTCTTCTGTTTCTTCTCTCTCTCTCTCTCTCTCTCTCTTGCGGCCAGGTTGACACAGTCCACACACGATGGCCTCCTCCAACAACGCCGGTGGCAGGCCCAGCAAGCCCATGTCGTCCGTCAAGAGGACCTACCTCGTCGCCTACAACGCCCTCTCCGCCGCGCTGTGGTCCGTCGTCCTCGTGACCACGGCACAGACTCTTGCATCCACGGGGCCCAAGGCGGTCTACCCTGCCGTCGGCGAATGGACAAAGTGGACGCAGACCCTCGCCGGTCTTGAGGTCGTGCACTCGGTACTTGGTGCGTCCTTGCGCTCTCTCTTCCCCCAACCCCCTCCCCTCTTCCTCTACTTGAGAGCACACCAAGAAAGAAAGAAAAAACGTCACCGTTGCCCAACACGGCAACCTCGAACAGCCTGACTGGCTTGGCTTGGCTGGCTAACTTGGCGGAAACCACCCCTTTCCTCCGCAGGCATCGTCCGCGCCCCCCTCGTCACGACCCTGATGCAAGTAGCCTCCCGCTTCGCCCTCGTCTGGGGCGCCGTCCACTCCTACCCGACAATCGCCACCTCCCCGGCCTACAGCTCCATGCTCCTCGCCTGGTCCACCACCGAAGTCATCCGCTACGCCTTCTTCGCCCTCTCGCTGTCGGGCCTGGCCGAACCCCCGTTGCTGCAGTGGCTCCGCTACAGCGGCTTCTACGTGCTCTACCCCGTCGGCATCTCGAGCGAGCTGTGGGAGCTGTTCCTCGCCTTTGGCATCGCGCGCGCCGAGCGCGATGTGCCCACGTGGGTCGTCATTGCTGTGATCATGGCGACGTACTTGCCTGGCGCCCCGAAGCTGTATGGGCATATGATGAGGCAGAGGAGAAAGGTCCTGGGCGGTGGCGGCAGCAGCGGCGGGAGGTCCAAGGAGGAGTAGATGAGGTTTTGTGCCACGAGGAGGAAACAGGAGCAACTGCGCACCCCCTTAGGAGCTGGAGCTTTCATACGGAGCGTCATGAGTTCAGTGGGTAGCCATATGGGAATAGATTTCTTGTCCAAAGAAAAGAAGAAGAAAAGAAGTGTCTTTATCTGCCGAACTCGGGTATATGGCTTGTTTGAACAAAACTTTCTCTCCCACGCGCCCCCTACACACCACTGAACCACCCTCTATCATACTCGAAACGTCTATATACAAATGTACTAGGGGAAGAAAGACAGAGAGAAGGAAAGAAAAAAAAGAATATCCCCGTTTTGATACGGGTGCAGATAACGCCGGATCCATCTCGCATAGGTTAACGGAAATAAATAACAAGTAGGGGGCCCATAGACACGACCAGGTACTTATGACAAGGGCGAGGCAGCATGGTCGCGAATCTCCCCCTCCGTACTGCTCTCGTACCAGTCATTCGTGGTCCACCTCGCAATCGTCTGCGCCGCGCTGTCGGCAAGCTGGTCGTAGCCAGGATTCTCTTTCGGCTCGAACATGGCTGCGTCGACACAAAAAAAGTTCAGTGTTAGTTGTCGTCATCCACAAAGAAAAGAAAGAAAAGAAAAGAAAGCAACTCACACATATGCGCCTCGGTCTCGTCAGCCGCGCGTTCATTGACCGCCTCCTCCCACCACCCGATGCGGTCCGGCCCGCCCTTCTTGCTGGGCAGGTTACAAAAGGTCCTCTGGCTCCCAATGACGGTGCCCACCATGTTGGTGCCGCCCATGCCCGCGACCTGCTGCTTCTTGGCGACGGCGCCCCGGCCGAGCCTCGTGTACAGGTTCCCGAACCCGACGCCCAGCTCCCTGTGGGCGCGCGCCATGTATGCCACGCGCCGGCGGAGCTCCTCCCCGCGGGCGAGGCAGCCCACGAACTCGAGGTGCGACGACACCCACATGAAGCCCTCGGTGAGCTGGTCGCGCTTCAGGTAGGCGGCCGCAGCACCGCCGGCGAGTGCCGCGCCCGCGCCTGCGTACAGCGCCATCTTGCCCCAGGAGCCCCAATTCGAGGCCGACGACGACTTGTTGCCGCTATTGCTGTTGTTGTTGTTGTTGTTGTTACTCCCGGCCTCACTCGCCTCGATCGCGGCGGCAGGAAGGGCCGCAACTGGTGTCTTCTCCGCAGCGCGCGCCCGGTCGGCGCTGGTGGATGAACTCCCGCTGGGGCTCCAGAGCGAGCTGAGGGTGCTCAGCTGCGCCATGGCGGCGCTGGCGGTGGAGTAGTGCGTCTCTGCGCCGTGGGCGACCACGCCAGGGGAGATGCCGAGGTAGGGAGTGTCGAAGCTCAGGACGGCCTGGACATAGGGGAACATGAGGCTGTTGAGGGGCACATGGTCGCCCTCGGCAGGGGCGGCGGTGTGGTTGCCGTCTGCGCCGGGTGCGGAGGAGACGGGCGGGATGACACGGTCCGAGGTGAGCGAGATGACGGTCTCGGCGGCGACGATGCCGCCCATGGAGTGGCCGCACAGGACGACGCGCACGCTGGGCTCGACGGTCGGGGAGGGTGTGCCCTTGGCGACCTCGAGATCGATGACCTTCTCCTGCAGCCAGTCGCGGAACCGGCTGACGCAGTCGGCGAGGTCGCCGCGGGTCTCGTACTTTGGGTAGACGAGGACCTGGATGTCGAGCTTGGGGAGGAGGGCCGAGAGCCGTTCGCGAAGGTCCTGGGTGAAGGCGTACCCTTGGCCAAAGGTCTCCTCACCCCCCTAGAAATGTTGGAGCAACCTTGTGGTCAGCTGCATCGTCGTTTGAGGTTGAGGAAGGGGTGGGCAAAACGGTAGGGTAGAGGGTAGGAGACAAGAACGTACCTTGAAGCCGTGGATGAAGCATAGCAGTAGCGTCTTCTTCATCTTGTGGGCCCATGGGCTAGACGAGAGACATGTAGGTTGGGATTTGAAGCCGATGGGTTCGTAGTTCAAGTACAAAGTTGGGGCTGTATTCGGGATCCCTGTGGCGAGGCTGCTATACTGTACCGCACCCCACCTACCGAAGCCCACGGTGATGTCACTCAGTGGGCTCCGTCGGTGCTTTAGGCCCCTGTTGCTCTGACCCCCTGGCCTCGGCCCCTGGTATGTCTAGCGCTATACCTGTACGTAGTATACTGCAGTTTTATTACTTCGGTACAGTACAACAGAGCCACCACCAATATATACTGCAGTATGTGCTATGGCGCCACATACCCAAAGCCATGCAGAGGAAGTATACACAGTCCCGCAGAATGCACCCCAGACAGAGAGAGTGAAGAGGATGGTACTGTATGGTCTGTGACCAAGAAATAAAAATAAAAAATGAACCAGTTCGTAAAGCTCGAATTGCTATGCATATAACTCGCCTTACCGTCGTGCGGACTAACTCGATGCTGCCAAGTCGAGTATTTCGTCTTTACATGGTCTATGATAGACAATAAACCATAAGCAGTCCTTTTGAGGTTCTTGTAGTTATTGTGTCTAGGTCGAATGAACTTTGAAAGGTTCTCATCTCCATCGCATCGCTCACTTCCCATACAACTTCAGCACCCTCACAGCATTTGCGCCCATCACACCCGTGGCCTCCTCCGAGCCCTCCCCCAGCGCCTTGGTCACCGCCTCGGCGTTTAAAGCCACGCTCTCCCACTCGCCGTCCTCGTCGCCTTCGCTGCCCCCCACTGGCGGGAAGAACGGGTGGTCTGTCCCGAACATGAGCCTGTCGGCGCCACCGCTCGCCTCGATCGCAGCCTTGAGCCCCACCTCGGAGTAGATGACAGCGTCCAGATAGACCTGACTCCGCAGCACGTCCCACACCGTCCGCCGCCCGGCAGCCACCTTCCCTTCCCCCACGAGCTGCCCGTCGTGCCGGACACAGCTCTCGATCCGCCCGGCCAGGAACGGCAGGGTGCCACCGCTGTGGGCGAGGATCATGCGAAGGGCAGGAACAGCGTCGAACACGCCGGCCAGGTACATGCGCGCCACAGCGATGGTGGTCTCCATGGGGAACCCCAGGGCGAGCGGGAGCACATGGCCATACTCGGCAGCGGCGCGGGGACCCCAGACCTCGTTGGGCAGGCCGTAGTGCGGGTGCAGGAAGACGGTGAGCCCCGCGGCGGCGAGGGCTTCGAGCACAGGCAACAGGGCTGGGTCGTCCAGCCCTTTTCCTAGGCCCGAGGTACCGAGTATCACACCGCGGCAGTAAGGAAGGGTGGTCAGGCGGGTCACGGCGGCCTGGACAGTGGCGAGAGGGGCGGTCAAGGGCAGGGCACCGAAGAAGTAGAGGCGGCCTGGGTGGGCGGCGCACATGGAGCTGAACTCGGCGTTGACGGACTCGGCGGCGGGACCGGACTCGGTAGGGCTCAGAAAGTCCAGCCACGGGTTGGCGAGGGAGATGACGGAGATGTCAATGTGGTGAGTGTCCATGAAGTGGATCTTCTGGTCGAGGGAGGAGTAGTGCTTGGTGAGTGGTCTCCCTGGTGGCCTGGCGGTCGCAGAGGACTCAGCGCCGGCCAGTGACGGCACCTCGGCCTCGAGAAGAATGAGGCGCGGGTTTGGGGAGCTGGGGAAGTTCAGTACCAGAGGAATCGTGGACCTGGAGGAGAGGATATCGACATAGAAGGGAGGGTACATGTGGGTGTGGATATCCACCACTTTTGGGGTGGTGGCAGAGGAGGGCTGAGCCATGCTGAGGTCTGTAGAATGCAAGTCGTAATTGAGTGTCTGGCTCGTGAAGAGAGGGGGGATATTTGGGCAAGAGGGAAATAATAAAAGAAATATTGCAGGGTTGTTGTCTGTACGGAAGAAGGAAGGTACACAATACAGAAGGTACAGTAGTAGTACACCAATAAATGGCAAGCATGGTCAGCACTTTACAAGCATGCCTTCCCAAGCATCTGCTGCCGGTATAGTTCGACATGTACCCCGCCATAAATGATGCCGCCCCTCCTCCGTCTCCAGCTGCACTTGCACTTTTCATGGCAACCCCACGTCGTACCACTCGTAATGAAAAGCTTATCTCTTGGAAGGAACCAGCCGACAACCGCAGAACAGCACCGACACAGTCGACGCGGCCCTGACGATCCTTATCAACAAAATTCCGCTCTGCCGCCTGTGGCAGGTCTGGACCCTTTCTTCCCTTAAACTAAGTAGTATATCATGCTATTACTATCTATCGACTTATCGACTAGTAGACTCTACCAAATATGAAGTCGCCCATGCCCCATGCACCATGATTCTCTCACTTAATCACTCAGATAAATAAGAGGCCAGCATATCCCAACCTTACCCCCCTCTTGAGACGCGACTCGTTGTTGTGCTCATGCTTAACACTTGTCTATTATCTATTTCTCTATTTTTCCTTACAAAATTCTGAAAGAAAAAAAAAAGACATCAAAACAATGGAGAAGGCTGCTGTTGACGAGCAGGGTCTCATGATCCCAGTAAGTGTGCCCCGAGAAAGAAATAGAGACAGAGACAGAGACAGCGACAAACCTCTTCTACCCATCTCGGCCTCACCAAATACTCATCTAAATAACGTCCTCCCTCCCTCTCCTTCTAGCTCATCGACTTCTCCAAGTTCCTGGAAGGTACCCCAGCCCAGCGCAAAGAGACTGCAGACGCCATCCTGCGTGGGTTCCAGACGGCAGGCTTCATCTACCTGAGCAACCTGCCCATCACGCCCAGCTTGCGCAAGCACGTTTTCGACACCTCAGCCAACTTCTTCCAACAGCTCACCCTGGACGAGAAGCTCGCCCTCGGCTGGACCACGCCCGAGGCCAACAGGGGCTACTCGGCCCCGGGCCGTGAGAAGAACACCCAGCTGACCGACGTCAACGAGGTGGCCAAGCTGAAGGAGGGCAGCCCGGACATCAAGGAGAGCTTCGAGATCGGGCGCGAGGCCGACCCAGAGTTCACCAACCAGTGGCCCGACGAGGCCGCTCTGCCCCAGGTCGCCGGCTTCCGCGACATCATGGTCGACTTTCACGAACGCTGCCGTCGCATTCATGTCGAGGTCATGCGCGCCATCGCCGTCGGCATCGGCCTCGAGGACGAGGGCTACTTTGACTCCTTTGTCGACGGTGGCGATAACACCCTGCGCCTCCTCCACTACCCGGCCGTCAAGAGCGAGGTCTTCCGCGTCAACCCAGGCCAGGCCCGCACAGGCGCCCACTCCGACTACGGCAGCATCACCCTGCTGTTCCAGGACTCCGCAGGCGGGCTGCAGGTCCAGAGCCCCAGCGGCCAATTTGTCGATGCCACCCCGATCGAGGACACCTGCGTCGTGAACGCGGGAGACCTGCTGGCCAGGTGGAGCAATGACACTATCAAGAGCACCATCCACAGGGTTGTTGAGCCGCCCAGAAAGGCCGACGAGCACCCGGCACGGTATTCTATTGCGTGAGTAGCCCATTCCTCCTCGTCCTTTGTGTTTGATCTACTATGATTATAATCATTGTAGAGAATGGATGAAGACGAGAGAGAGAGAGAGAGATAATCTTACTGACTGGTACCACCAGGTATTTCTGCAACCCCAACTTTGACAGCCAGATCGAGGCCATCCCTGGAACGTATGCGGGAGAGGCGGACAGGAAGTATGAGGGGGTCAATACCGGCGAGTATCTCGTGAAGCGGTTAGCCGCGACATACTGAGGCAGGTGATTGGTATCATGTTGCTCTCTTTCGTGCTCGATGTATATGTGATACAGTAGTTGAATCACGCAAGTGTCCTCTGCTGTTGGTAGGATCGATGTTTTGTTTTGACCAAAAAGCCTAATTTGGAGTGTATGGAGATAATACGAATGAATGAGACATGACATGACGGTCAGATAGTGATGATGTCCTGCAACGTACTGTGAACTGTTACTCATCTGTAGGTCGTCGTCCCCCTTCTCATCCTCTTATACAAACATAATTCCGTATAGAAAGTGTCTCCGCTGCACCAAGTGGAGTGGATCATCTGGTCAGTGTCTGGTTCACATATTGGACTGGAAGGCCCACCTTTTTTTTCCTTTCCTCGTCCCCTGTCCCCTATTCTTTACCCTTCCTTTTCTTTATTATCCTCTCTAAATCACACAAAGTTGTCAAAGCTGCAGTTAGGCTGAATGCTGCTGCCCGTATGGAACCTTGCTCAAGTCGTGACATAACACTAGAGGGGTACTCATCATTAAACGATTGTCTACTCACCCACCTGCTCTATCCAAGATTTCCTCAACCTTTTTTTTTTTTTTTCACACACAAAAAAAAGAAAAGAAGAAACCACACTCTCGTAAGCAATCTAGCCTTGTGTGAATTGATTTTCTTATGTCAAGCTGAAGTCATTCTGAAGCAAATCCAGATTGGTGTGCAAGGTCTCGAATGGGCAGGCGGAACAGGCCGAGATTACATAAGCACGTCAACCTCACTCACCCAAGGCCGCCACCAAGCCTTCAAACTTCATCCTCACCAAACCCAAACAAAAAAAAACAGTCCAACAAACAACCTTCGATCTCCCAACCAAGTCAGGGTAACTCAAAAGAGGGGAGAGAAAAGGACCCTGTAAAAAATCAACCCAACAAATCCTTTTTCCTCAAACAAGCTCAAGAGGATGAGCGACTCAGCAGCCCTCAACCTGCTCCTCGCAGCAGCCAAAGATGCCGCCACCCGCGGCGTCGACTACTACGCCCTCCTGGACCTGGACCCCTCATTGTCCTCCACCACCGCCGACAACAATAACAGCAACAATGGCGAGCCCCTCACGCGCGAGACGGTCCAGCGCGCCTGGCGCAAGCGGTCGCTCCGGTACCACCCCGACAAGGCGGGGGCGAACTTCGACAAGGAGAAGTGGGAGGAGTTTGGTCTGGCGCGGGACATCCTGGCATCGGACGAGGCGCGGGCGGCCTACGACGGGGCGCGGTCGGCGGTGGTGCAGAAGCAGCGGGAGAGGGAGCTCATGAACGCCAAGCAGCGGCGGTTCGCGGAGGAGCTGGAGCGGGCGGAGGGGCGGAGCAGGAAGGCGGCGGAGGAGGACAGGGAGAGGCGGGCGGCGGACGAGGCGGAGAGGGGCCGGCAGGCGGCGCAGGGGCGGGCGTACATGGACGAGAGGAAGAGGAAGATGGCCGAGGCGGAGGAGAGGGCGAGGGAGAGGGAGAGGATGGAGGATGATGCGAGGGAGGACAGGATCCGGGAGCTGGAGGAGAGGATTGCGGAGAAGGCCAGGCGCAAGGTGGAGAAGAGGGCCAGGAAGAAGGGGAGAGAGAGCGGTGTGGCTGTTGTTGTGGGCGAGGATGGTGATGTTGACATGCTATCTGAGCAGCAACAACAACAACAGCGGCCTGCTGCTGCTGTGCCTGCATCTCGACCAAAGTCAATGGCTGAGCAAAAGGCGGCGCCCATTCCAGCGGTGGACATGCAAATGTCGGACGATCCAGTCGGATTCTGGGACACGCAGTGGCCCAAGACGAAGGCGAGGCTACTTGCTGCCCAAAGAGCAAAGGAAAGCCGTGTCAAGGAGGCGCAGGCAGCAGCTTAAGTGGTAGGGCAGGTCAGGGGGGTTTCGGTTCTTTTGCTCTTCTCATGAATGATACCCATACAGAATCTATACAAAATCAACCAGTATAAGATACACGTCATGGTTGGCCATGTCCACTGTTCTGCTCGTCCAGCCTCTGCCTCAACCAGTCGGGCACAAAAGCCTTGATCTTGACCTTGGAGGCCCCACCCTCGCCATCCTCCCCAGGCTGCGTCTCCATCACAAACTCGCCAGCAGGGTTGTAGCTCGCAGCGGCCGTCTCGCCCGGCAGGACCACATCCGTCATGATCTCCAGGCGACACAGCGCCAGCCCGACATTGCCCACACCGCGCAGCCACTTGCCAGCGCTGCGGCCCTTCTTCTCCAGCCGGCCGATGCTCGTGTCCACGGGGATGGAGGACGCGTCCACGGGCCCACCAGCCCTGTACTCGAGCGCCTGCGGGGCTGCTTCTTCTTCTTCCTCTTCTTCTTCTTCCTCCTCCGCGCCGTACACCACGACGGGCAGCACCCGCTTCCGCACCACGCCCCTGTGCTTGGTCCGGATGGTCAGCTCCTGGCCCACATAGCAGCCCTTCCGGAAGTCGATGCCGCCCATGACGTCCAGGTTCCCCTCGAGCGGCAGCGCCGTCTCCCGCAGCAGCTCCTTCTGGCCCTCGGGCACGCCCAGCAGATAGCGGCGCACGCGGTACACATCCTCCTCCTCCTTGTCCCCGCCCGCGGCCACCCGCGCCAGGTCCACCAGCGGCTCCCGGTCCCCGGCCTTCACCATGCGCCACCCGAGCCCCGGCGCGCGCGGGTCGCGCATGTGCACGAGCCGGTGATAATCCTCCACTCCTTGGCCCGCCGTCGCGTCCAGCGCCGCGCGCCCGTCCTCGTCCCAGGCGTGCCACACCGTCGCCTCCTGGCGGTCCAGCAGGCGCACCGTGAACTTGGCCCGCAGCTTGTACCGCTTGATGTGCCGCTCCAGGCGGGCGGCCTCGTCGGCGTCGACCTCGACCAAGAAGCTCTCGCCTGGCGCGGCGGCGGTGGCGGTGGTCGTTGTGGCAGTAGGGTTCAGGCTGCTGCGGGTGTCTGGGTAGATGAAGACGTCGTACAGCACGCGGCCTGTGGCGGTCAGAAAGGCGCCGTAGAAGCCGTCCGTGCGGATCTTGTGGGCCGTGCTGGCGCTGCCGGCTTGTGGGGCGAGGATGTTTTGCGTGATGACGCCCTGGAGGAACTTGGGCGCGTCGGGGCCTGAGATGGAGAGGAGGCGTCTCGAGGAGAGTGCTATGAGTCCTGAGGACGGTGGTGGTGGTGGTGCTGCTGCTGCTGCTGCGCGAGATGCGGTGCTGGTGCTGCTGGATGTAGATGAGAATCTTGATCGGGCCGCGGCGACTCGTGTCTGGCAGCTCGCGCACACGAACCCTGGCGACGATGAGGCTGGGCGCGCGAGGCGACTTGGCAGAGCCATGCTGCTTGGGCGCATCTTTTTTTTTTTCTTTTCTTTTTTTCTTCCCCCAAGTGAGTGTGGAAGGCGTAAAGAGTGTTGGGATGAGTTGTTGTTGAAGGTGAAGATTAGTCAAGTTGATTTTGGAGCCGAGTTGAAAATGACGTCGCAGCCGGAGACTCCGAAATCCCCGATGCCTGTTATGGGGAGTTTGAATACTACAACCTGTCAACGTCTCCCGTCTTTTCTGTTCCCCCTTCTTCTTTTTTCCTCTTGATGAAAAGAAAAAGCTTGAAAAAGGTAATTGTAAAATCAAGAGTGTATTATTACTAGAAAGACTGGGAAATGAGGATTTTGGAAGGTTTCCCGGTAACACGAGTGGTGTTGTGCAAGTAATCAATGCTCTGTCCGAAGGGCACAAGGCTCCATTCATCATCTTCTTCCGAGTTTGTCTCTTTGGTATAAATACCACCCTGTTGGCACTCTAGTTATATTGTCTCTTGATTAATTACATACACAGCTAGACTTCAAGCTGGCTATGCAACGGGAATTGATCAATAGGCAAATATAACACGACTGGGCATAGATAAAGAAAGGAATGCGGTTGTGGCAGCTTCCTGGCAGTCTCTGGGAAGATTGGCAGGAAATACAGGACCCTTCATGGCAGATGCGGCAGAGTATATCTTAGAAAGACAATGAGCTCATAATGAATGCATGTATGATCGTGTTCAAGATGGTCAGTGGCCATGTTGGACAAGCTGAAACTTTCGTCCTTATAGAAGGACCCTATTGTTTACACTATGAGAGATGGTCATTAAGACCTGAGGAATGGGCTTGGAATGAGCGAGCCTTGCTACTACAAGACATTTAGTGCTGAGGTTCACAAAGGTAGAGCGAGGGTGTGTGCAAAAATCATATTGTAATGCACAATCACGATGTGAAAGATTCCAGACAAAGCCCGAGAGCATTTCGTTTTCTTGAAGTTATTATCTAGCTCTTTCCATTCATCCAAGCTGCAATCATTACTTTTATGTATGCGTATAAACGTATTGTGAGCCCAAAGAAGGCCTCATATCCCTTCAGCCAACCGTTTCTCAGATTTATTTACTGGTCTTTCGGATCGTATCAAATCACATTTTGAAACTGGCTGTCTCGTGGTAGGCTCAAACAGAGCCTTTCGTGCTAGCATGCCCCTCCCATGTTCCAGGCCCATATACATATCCTGTGGTACTCTCCAACTATGTACTGCCCGGTAATGGGCTATTAAATCTCATAGGGCCACGACGGTGGCCCCCCATTGTTGTGGCCCCTACTGGGCTGGGCCGAGCCGAGCCCGCTTGGCAGCACGAGGCTCAACGTCGTCCTCGGTCAGGTCGATAAACTCAGCTGCCCGCCGCCGAGTCGCCGTTGGGGCTTGAGCTGGCTGATTGAAAACGGGCTGCTGAGCTGCCGCCTGACCGAGAAAAGACTGCTGCTGGGCCGCCATCTGGTGGAAGCCAGGGTGGGGAGGGCCCGCCGGCTGGTAGTGCTGCTGCCGCTGGAACGGTTGCAAAAACGGCATCAGTGGCTGCAGAAAAGGCTGGAATTGCTGAGCCATCTGGGCCTGCTGGGCTGGTTGATATTGCTGCTGGACAGGCTGAGGTCGAGGAGCCTGCTGATATTGGTGCTGGGCTGGCTGGTACTGTTGATAATACTGGTGAGGCCATTGCACTGACTGAAAATTATGGGTAGGCTGGGACTGATGAGGCAACTGAGGCTGCTGCTGATACTGCTGCTGCTGATACTGCTGCTGCTGATACTGCTGCTGCTGATATTGTTGCTGCTGATGCTGCTGCCGCTGAATTTGATGGAACTGCTGCAGTGACGGCTGAGCCTGATGAACAACAGGTTGAGACTGAGCGACTGGCTGGGACTGATGAGCGAGGTAGGATTGATGAGCAAGGTACTGTGCCTGCTGAGGACTCTGTGCATGCTGAGGAGGTCGGCTCTGGGTAGGCTGAGGAGAACAATATTGCTGCTGGACTTGTTGGAATGGCTGAAACTCCTGAACCGGCTGAGGCTGCTGCTGAACCTCCTGTGCGGCGGGTGATTGCTGAACCTCTTGTGTGGCGGGTGATTGCTGATCAGGAGGAGTCGTAGCAGCAGCAGCGTCACTGACGGAGCCGGGGGCCCTGCGCTTGTCCTGACCCTTGCGTCTCTTTTCCTCCATCTTGACGACCTTGTAGAGAAGTGTCGAGAACCCGAGCAGGATCCTGCGAGGACAAGAATTTAGCAAGATGAAGAAGCGCAGAGCAGGTAGAATAAACACGAAATAGCATAAAAACAAAACCGCCATGCTCACTTTGTAGAGTCCATGCCAAAAGTGACAGACCTGCAGCCCTTCAGCTTGTGCGCCGGCCGCTGGAAGAACAAATTGCCCCAGTTCTGGTCAACGAGCAGCGCATGTGAGACCTTGACGATCTTCATCTTCCACTCGTCGACGAGCTCGGTGTCGATGCGGATAGAGTTGCCCGGGGTTTTGAGGTACGACTTGATCTTGCTGACGACAGACTGTCCGCGAGACATGTCAAGGCCGAGCTGCAGGAAGCAGTCCTTCATGTTGACCTTGGTTTCTACGGCAGATTAAAAAATGCTTGTTAGTATGTCTTACCAAAGAAGACCTGTGGGAAGGGGGCAGGGAAGAATAAAAGGTGAGATGGATACTTACGCAGGACCACGTTCTTAGCCAAAAGTTTGAAATCAGGCTTCTGGCTGTGGTTGGACTGGTATCTCTTGGGCAGACCATCTTGGGCTTCCTTTGAGCCGTCCTGCTTCTCCTGGGCCTGTGTCGCGGCGCTCTCCTTCTGCTGTGCTCCTTGACTAGGCTCACATTCTTGTTCGGATGCACCGTCCGCAGCTGTAGAAGAATGAGTATGGGGGACGGGTGCCTTGGCTCTGGTGCCTGCGCTCTCAGACATAAGTTCCTCAAGCACGTTATCCAACGCCTTGAGACCTTTGACCGTGCCTTGAAAGGCCTTGGTACCTGAAACCTTGCCTTTAGCCTTGGCTGGAGGCTTCTTCTTCTTGGGGACATTGTCCTTGGCAGTTACGCTGGCCGACTCACCCTTGGCGGTGGCAGCGTCAGACTTGTCGGCAACTTGCTTTTTCTTTCGCTTGGGTGCCTTGTGTCCTTCGTCTTGCTTGGCCGACTTCTTCTTCTTTGCAGCAGCAGTAGATGACAGCTTGCCTTCTCCGCTGCCAGACGCCGCAGAGGTGGAACTCCCCACAGGATGAGGCGCGGGAGTATCAAGAGAAGGAGAGCTGACTGCACTGTCTGTTGAAGCTTGCCGCTGTTCGTCATTGGAAGGTGAGGTGGGAGTGGCAGCGTTCTCATGAAGAGAGGATTCGGCAGAAGGGGTAGCAGTAGTACCATTGGCCTTGTCAATTTCTTCAAAAGCCGCATTGAATTCGGCATGAAACTCGTCAGAAAGACCGCCATCGCTGGCGGTAGTTTCATCTGGTTGCTGTTCATGACTGGCATTCAAAGCCTGTTCCTCAAAATTGTTGGAGGGGGAGGCGTCGCCATCGTCAGCGGTATTGCCAGCAGATTGCAAGTCGCGAATAGCTTGCATACACTGGTCCTCGAAGTCGTCTGGGAAGCCGATGTCGAGGTCATCTTCTAGTTGTTGCTGCTGAGGCTGCTCCTGCTGGATAGCAGGATTCACGTCGGCAGCGGCATTGCTAGCAGGCTGCACGTCGCGAATAGCTTGCATACACTGGTCCGCGAAGTCATCTGGGAAGCCGATGTCTAGAGGGTCATCCTCTTCTTGTTGCTGCGGCTGCTGCTGCTGCTGCGGCTGCAGAATAGCAGGATTCACGTCGGCAGTCCCCTCATGCGTGAGGCCAAGAGACTCCAACCACTCGGCTTCAGTCATATTATAAACGTCGTCGATGTCGTTCGCGTCGTCCTCCTGGAAGGGACGCCACTTTTCAAACGTGCCAGCCTTCCACTCGTCGACGGCCTGTTGGCGGTGCTTCTCCTCAGGGTAGTAGTCCCAGATCAGGTCCTGCTCCTTGTCATTGCGGTCCCAGATTTCTCGAGTGCCCTTGTAGGGATCAATGTACTCGACAAGGTCGGGCACGTAGCCAGGCTGGCGCGTCGGCGCGTCGTCGTCCCAGACGATCTCGAGGTCGTATGCCTTGCTGCGTCTCATTCTCGTTCTCTGGGCCTGCTGCTCTGGGGTAGTAGTAGTAGTAGTAGTAGTAGTAGTAGTAGTATGGTTGTTGCTAGAAGAAAACATGTTACTGCTGTTGCTGCTGCTGAAACCAGCTGATGGTGATGATGATGGTATCATCTTGTTGTTTGTTTGGATCAAAGATGAGAAAATGGTATGAGTGATCAGGATGTAGGTGTGTGATTGTGACAAAATGGTCAGGGAGAGAGAAGCTCGTGTGTCTGAATGTTGAATCTCCTGGCACAATACAAGCATGAATTGGTAGAGAGAGGGAGAGAAGGGGAGAGAGAAACAGTTGTTGGTGCTGAACAGACGAAACAGCAGAAGAAAACTGCAGATGCCTGAGCTTGCTAGGCTTCCAGGTCATTCCATCGATCGAGAGACAACAGGAACACCGGGGTTGCAGTGGCTGGTGGAATGGCTATTGTTCATAATGTATTGCCTAATGATTTATTCTCAATTTCTCACTTATACAACAGCAAGCACCAACTTCACTCTAAATTCGTTGTTGGCTAATGGTTATTTTTGCTCAATTTCTGTTTAGCACAGCACACAGTAGGGCAGTCTAACTACCTAAGTAGATAATAGGGCGGTTGGCGAACAACAACATTGCGTTCCTTCCTGTTAATTCACACTGGCCTCAGCTGCTGTGAAGCAGAATGAAGCACCTTTAATTCACAGGGGGTTTATTCGCAGGCTCACCTGAGCTGATCAAACGACACTGTGACTGTCCACGATTTTCCTTGAAGCATGAGATTATTGTGTTGTTCATTCTCTAGCAGGAGACCTGCATTTTGTTTTCCCGCTATGCTGGTCTCCTTCTTTTTTGGACTCCTTTTGGGATTGCGTACTAGGGCACTTAGTAGCCATTAGGCCTCAATAATGACGGGTGGACAATCTAGGCGAGATAGAAACCTCGACATTGGCATCTACTATCAGCACACATTCGACAACCGCATCGTGCAATAGCAAAACATCCATTGAGGTCGTTCTCGCACGTGATGATGCTCAGATGCGCTCATCTCCACCAAAGATCTGATGAAACGTCGTGTGTCCTTCCGTTCTAAGCCCGTTCGGGCGTCGGCCCTCAGCCTTGTCCCGTGTGGAGGTGGAGCCCGTTTCTTGTCAGCCTTGTCTAAGCTGCGGGCCTATACCGGGGGGGGGGGGGTATAACCTGGTGGTAGTAGGCTAAAAATCCAGGACTAGATTGCATGGCACTCATTCCTAGCTTTGTGGGATTATATACCATCTCTATTTGGGTAGATGAGGAGAAATCATGGCCTTGGGAAAGCGGACCAGAGCCAAGGAGATCGGGATTGTGCGAGGGCCAGTGGCCAGCCAGCCAACAGCCAAGCCTGTTGATAGCCTCAGATAGTTCGGCCTCATGATTTTTCCTCTTTTCTCTTTCCTCTTCAGCGCATTGCAATATGAGCCCTTTTGCCCTCGCATAGGGATGCTACGAAAGATCCAATGGAGACCTGATCATCAATGCGCCGCCGTTATCCTACATTGCGTGTAGATGTCCTGGAAGACACGAAAACATCCAGATGCGATTGGGAATATTGGGGAAGACTGTTGTGATTGTTGAGGCCATGACGCTCGCCCCATCTACCTACTTCTCGGCTGGGGTCTGAGGGTGTGTAGAAGAGACAAAACACCATGATTATAAAACAATATATACAAAACGGAAAGAAATGCTGTCCCTCAAGGATGACACTATGCATATAAGACCTCGCCACCCTCCGGCCCCTCCGACCCTCCTTTCAACTCCCCGAACCCTCCAGAATCCCTCATCCTCCTATCTGTACCTCTTTTCCCGGCTTTTTTTCTTCTTCTTCAACGGTAATGTCGCAACCAAGTCGATCAGAAGTACGAGCGCCTGATCTATCGTGTATCGGGGCCATTGTTGAAGGTGCCGACATCTTGATTGGCCCTAGAAAAGGGTTTGATCATTCGCTTGCTTTCTGTATATCACAGATGGTTGTCGGGATTCGAGAGTAATTAAACTTAATATTCCATGTCGTATGTCTGTAGTCAGACGGAGAAAAAAAGAGAAGAAGAAGAAGAAGAAGAAGAAGAAACAGAAATGAATGGGAACATGAAAGAGAACAAGCAACTGGGACAATGTCGATTGCTCGAACAGGTGGTCTCAACAATGGAAGGAAAATCAAAGTCTTCAGCCTGGATCCGAAATATAACTCAAACTCCTGACCTTTTTTGGAAACCCTTTGTCGGTCGCCCGAACTATGCACCTCTTTTAAGAGAAATCAGATAGAAAAATTCTTGCAGACGAAATTGTGTAGGTTCAAGCTGCCAAAGGGGGTATCTCGAATTGACGTCGGCATAGTAAAAAGAGGGAAGCGAGTGATGTTGTTTGGTAATGCGAGCCGACTATTATATTTGAGCGTGGGTCGGCGTTCTGTAGGTACAAACATTGTAGAGTTCTGCACTGCACTTAGAGCCCAGAAGGCCCAGGGGATGGGCGCTGGTTATCTTGTTGCTCCCTAGCCCCGGTCGCCCAGCCTGTCTCGTGTGGTAGTCTGCTGTATTGTGGTGGGAATTGGGTCTGAAGAGGCGGTTGTTGCGAGGGCTGTGGTCCAAAGCCTCCAGGCGTCGTCTGAGCTGCGGTTGGAGAGGCACCGGGCTGGTCGAAGCGTAGCGGAGGGAGTCTCGCGCTTGGAGGACCAGAGGTCACAGGTGTGGTAAGCCCCTGGGTGACGATGGGAGGCAAGGTGCTCGTCGGCTGCTGGGCTGATCGGATAGGATACAGAACAGATTCGAAATCAGCTGCAGGAGGGTCTGTCCGTCGCCGTCGTGTCGGTCTTTCCAGGTCGCCGGAATACGGTGGTGGATGCTGCTGCTGCTGCTGCTGCTGCTGCTGCTGCTGCATCATTGGAGATGGAGAGGCAGCCGTAGGAGGATTAGCGCCGACGGCGAAAGAGCTTGCAAAGGAGGCCTCTGCAGGCCGTGCCGGACTGGGCGCAACATGCGCAGAGCGAGGGCTTGGGGGCCCACGCTCTGCATGCTCCCTGATCTCCGGAGTCCGCAGGACAAGCTCTCGCAGTCTGTCCCTCTCGCTGCGGTAGAAGTCAGATTCCGCCTGTAGCTCCTGGGCAAGCCTGCTCACTTCCCTGTTCTCGGCCTCCAGACGTTGCAGGGTCTCCCTCATGTCCTTGTCCCGCTCTTTCTTCCGAGCTCGAAATCTTGCAGAGGCACCCGCATTACGGTGTCGCTTCTCGTCAGCCTGTCTCGATCCCTGGTGAACGTCCAGTGGCACCGTAATATGTTCGCCGGTGTTCGTCTGGAGCGTAAGATGAGGCTGTACCTCGGAGCCTCGAACACCCGCCCCGCTGGTGTGTAGGGCACTGAATATAGCGGTTGACAGGGCTGCGTCTCCAGAAGGACCACTTGGTGGTGAATAAGCCGCAGACCTGCCCTGAGGGAGTCCATACTGCCCTTGCGGATATGCAGGAAGGCCCTGCGGGCTTCGTCCAGCTAATCCAGCCGGCGAAGCAGTCGGGGGAAACTGGAAGGTGGGCGCGCTAGAATAAGCGGGCTGCGAAACAGAGCGAGCTGTCGCCGTCAGAGGCGCGACAGAAGTAAGTGGAGTGGTCCGTGGAGATTGCTGAGACACGCTCAAAGGGGTGCCTGGGTACGAAGGGGCATCTTGCGGCGCACCAGGTCGACTCAGTGCAGGCGGTGGAATTCCAAGTGGCGGCTGGGGGTCGGCATAGCTTGACGGCGTTGCAGAGCGACTGAAGCTTGGTGGCCTGGGAGATCGCGGCGTCAAGATCCTCCTCGTAGCACTCAGCGCTAGATGCGTTGGTCGGACGGGAGTCGGCGAGCCATGCTGGGCAAAAGGTGGCACTGAAGTAGCCGGAGGAGGCGCATATGCTGCTCCTGGTCCTGCTCCTCCCACTCCTCCCCCTCCTCCTCCTCCTGCTGCTGATGCTGCTGCTGGAGGTCCGCCATAGATAGGCCCAGGTCCATAAGCTTGGTATGGCGATCCAGAAACACCGTACTGCCGCGTACCTGTGCTGGACGGCGAGCTGCCGCCCTCAAGAGGTCGTTGTACGGATGACGAGGGGCCAGCATGCTGCTCTCTCGAGTCGGATGGGTTCAGGATCGTGTGGACGCCAATCGTCCTGGGAGTAGCTTGTCGCTGCGGCTCGTGGACTGGGACATGCGGCCGGCCTCCAGGATCTCGGGACAGGTCAGCTCCAACGTCATTGTGCGAACGTTGTCTTGGCAGCGTGGAGGGGGGCGAGGCGTGAGCACCTGTTGACTGCGCATAGGAGCTGGAACGAGAAGGCGGGCGAGAGGTAGGACCCCTATGCGACATCGAGACCTTTTCGCCTTCGCGTTGAGGATCCGGCGAGGCCGGACATTGACCACCGCGCTCGTCCTTCAGTGACGGGCGGGACACCGGCTCGAAACCAACGCCAGTCGGACTGCCCCAAAAGCGCGGTGAATCAACTCGGCTCGTCTCAGTGGCTCCGTGTGTCCTGGCTGGAAGTTCCTGGTTGTCTCCGTCAAGCCGGCCCCTCGAAGGGTTGGGAGGACACCAGGGCAGAGATTGGACAGCCAGGGCGAAAAGAATATGCGAGAACCGTCTTGTGATGCGTGACTGTGCTTGTTGAGTTTTGAATTACAGGGTCGGCCGCCGTCTCACTGGTCATACGGAGGGCAGTTTCGTTTGACCAAGATGCAGTCACTGCTGGCTATCGGCGGGTTCAAGACGTCTCGAGATGTTGCAGGATTATGGAGAACCGAAGTCCCAGCGAGCGTGTCTGCTGCCGTACCGAGTAGAGAGCAGTCTATCCTAGTTGGTGGTGGCTACTACCCTGGTCTTACAGATGAGGATATTGAGAGGGAGACGATGTTCGATCGGAAATGCCCGTTGCTGGGTGGGCAGTGGCACTGGTTGTCGGCGGCTTGCTTCAAATATTAGGGACCACGATCTGTAGACGATGCGAAGTGAGTTTAGATGAAGTGGAAAGAAAAAGAAGAAAAAAAGGCTGACGAGTTCGACACGGGCGTGTAAAGAAGATTTGGGAGGAGCACCAGTGAAAGTGACTGGCAAGGTTAGGTGCATGGCGTAGACCAGTCACGTTCTTTATGACAGGCCTGAAGCATTGAATGGCCACCTCATACAAACCCCTTCCACACTAGATAGGGTCGGAGCGTGGATGGGTGGCCCTGAGCCAAGTGTTTCTCGCACTTCCAGTGGTGTGAAATGTTCTCTAAAGTATACTGGGTTGATAAGAAGTGGGGAGAAGGGGGAGAGGGGGCATGAGCATGTATACAGTAGGGAAAAGAGACATGAGAAAAAGCATGACGCATTATCGTGGGGCTCGGTCAGGCGAGAGAGATCGAATAAAGCACGCTGTATGGCTCAAGAGACTCACTGGGATTCTGGACAGTCTAAGTTTCCCTCGAAGGAACGGAGTCGCATGTCATCTCTCTCTCTCTCTCTCTCTCTCTCTCTCTCTCTCTGAGTGTGTGTTGTCCGAAAAGGTCGCCGATCCGGTCTGCGTGAGCGACACTGGAGCTTATCTCCACTTCTGCATCCAACAAGGTCAGACAGGCTTGCTGTCCATCTCGTGGGGAAAGATGTGAATAACAAGAGAAGGGAAATGGGACTAAAATATCTCCGTGGGTACTCCTGCCTTCTGTATGTTATTGGTTTTCTATTACTCCCGGCGCGCTATGGTACTGGCTTGCAGGTGATGGAGCAATACGGTGGAGCTACCAGACCCGAGGGTTTCTGGGTCTCTGGGAGCCGGGGTGTATACACACAGGGTAGGGTCGCCCATGCCTTTGAGTGGATCCCATCTGCGGATGCTGCGATGGTTGGAAAGCTGGTGAAGCTAATGCTGAGTGATGTCCCGGAAGTCTCTGGTTCATCCTGCTGACCCGACAGTGCTCTGCTTGATTGTATGACACTTTCCCTGGCCTGCCCAGATCTGAACACTGATCCGAAGGCTTCTGGCGGATTCCCAGAAAGGCCTCAGAAGAGAGCCACTCGCAGGCGACTGGCTGGCTTGGCTGTCGGCTATGCACGAGGCGATAGTCCAAGATACATAGGAACCGGCAGCCATCAGGGAAGAAGACCCAATGTTGTGGTCTGCTGGGGGCTTTCTAGGCCGGGCTGTTGTCAAGGTACCTACCTGTACCTACATGGCACCTCGCACTCAATTCGCTGACTGGAAAACGGGAATAGGATTCTTTCGAAGGGGGGGGGGGGGGTGGCACCCCGGCTGTGCTTCCCCAGCAGCCATCGGCCTTCCAGATGTCAAAGCGGAGTCTGACAGGTAGCTGTTGACCAGTTGGGCCATCCAAGTTGCAACCCCAAGCTGTTGACCAAAGCATCCTTTTGACCCTTGCCAAAATGACAAGCATAGACGATTAAGCGACGTGTAGGAATTCAGATCCAGGGAGGGGGGTCGTTCCCGACTGATTTGAAAACTCACGGCAGGCATCCGTCTATAGAGAGAGTGATTGCAATTTTACATAGTGTCAAGTCAGGTCCTGGGGGCTGAAGCGAGGGGAATGTGGCAGCCTGCTTAGTACCTATAGGACATCAATATGTGTGGGCTATAGGTACTGTTGGTAACGCAGAGACGAATACCTCAACTGTATCTTGCTGTAGGCACGGTGGTTCGAGACGAGGCGCAAATCATTGTTCTCGCCTCCTCCTCGGTACCTGCATGAGCCGAACAGATAGCCTGACCAAACTG
Source organism: Cryphonectria parasitica EP155 (assembly GCF_011745365.1). Classification (NCBI taxonomy): domain Eukaryota; kingdom Fungi; phylum Ascomycota; class Sordariomycetes; order Diaporthales; family Cryphonectriaceae; genus Cryphonectria; species Cryphonectria parasitica. The sequence continues at coordinate 3,483,406 of NW_024468909.1, forward strand.
ACTGGCATAACAAATGGACGATGAGGGATGGTGATGGTTGCCCAACCCAATGCAACCAGAGATCTGCCAAACCTCAGCTTGGCGCATCGCGGTGCGGTACGCCACGCAAACAAATAGAGGGAGCGCAAGGTCGCCTGTCTCGGGAGCCCAGGGGACCTGATTGTGCAGGTACTGATTGGGGGAAGAAGAGTGGTGATATGAAAGGGTCGAGCATGTGAGAACATACAAGTCGGCCATTTCTCTCTCACTCTTTCCCTCTCTCCCCCTCTTGGCTCATTGTCACCGCAGGCATCATCATTGGCCTGCCCAAAATAGAAGAAAGAAGGGATATGTCCACACCGCGGCGAGCTTGCCAGGCGGACTGCGTATGACAAGGGCTCTCTAGCCAGTCGTAAATGAATAGCGACTCGAGGGCGACAGGGGCGAGACCCGCGTGCGAGTAAGATATGTGCTGTGCGCAACCATCCTGAACTAGTAGAAAGGATCGATGAGATTAGGCCTGTGACCCTCTCCAACCACAGTGCCACCTAGAGCGTGGGAACCGAGAACCTGCCAGGGGTCTGGAATAGCGAGACAGACAGGGTCTTTATGCCAAGATACATGGTCCCCCCCGGACGAAGGCTGGGATGGGTGGATGGATGGATGGCGCAACGATGCACCAAGTATCAGAGTCGAAGAGTGGGAGTGACCCGCGGTGGTGGTAGTGTTCTCACTCCTCGTACCGGTACTTGTGAGATCCTGTGACCCCCTTTAGAGCGGTGACAGCGCCACATTTGTGGTCAGATACTATGACACTGGCTGTTCTTTGGCCAGGACGGCGACATAGCTGACGTGAATAGTGCAAGGGGATGGGGGTTGGTTTTGAGGGGGGGGGGGGGAGGAGACTGAGAGAGACGGTGAGCATCATTATCTCCTGCAGGAGAACGGTGCGCCCGACGGCGCTTCGACGCGGCAAATCGACACGTCAACACAGACGTAGACAAAGAGGCAGAAACTAGCAAAGGAGCTAGGTAATGAGGCGAGCCAAGAGGCGGTGGTGCCCGTGATGGTGGTGGTAGCCAATGCATGGACAGATGCGGTGAGGTGAGGCTGGAGCCGTTGCTCGTCAGGCCTGCACAAGAGTGGATCTTGAAAAGGTAAAATGCTGCGTGGTCCCTCAATGCTGATGAACATCGAACGCACAGAAGCCCAAGAACCAGATCCATCCATCTTTCGGCTGCAGCGGTGCCCACTGGATTATGGCGCTGATGCCTGTAGTGGTTGTACCCAGGGTGGGGTCTGTGACGGAACGGACGCCATGCACGAGGGGGGGGGGAGGGTGGGTGATGAGTGACCAACCCACGCACCCACGTACCCCTGGCCCCTGGGCAACCCACCTTGTTAAGCTCCTCCTGCACAACGACGTCGGCGAAAGCCCCCCCCAGTGAGACTCTGTTGGGGGTGTGGGAGGACTCCACCCGCCATCCACGCCGATTGCGGTGAGGAAAGAGAGAGCGGGCCCGCTGCTGTCAACTGAAGTGGTGCTGGGTACGACTTGTTGACTCTCTTCGATCGCGAGGTGGTCACGCCATGGAACAGCAGTTGTGTGCAGGTTTAGAAGAGACTGCAGCAAAACGTAGCGATCGAAAGGGGTCAAGATTCAGCCACGGCCGCGTGTGTTTCGCTGAGCTGCAAAGACGCTGGATCCTGGGCGCCATGAAGATGAAAAAAGAATCCTGGACACTTTTTTTTTTTTTAAGATGAGCTGCTGGGATGAAGACAGGCAGGTTATCTCGCACTTGCTGGTTGCTTTCATTGCTTTCCCTTGCATTAAATTGTGAAGCTGTCCATAGTCATGTGAGGAGGAGGAGGGGTGTCGTTTCCCAGGCACCGCTTTGCACTGGGTGGGAAAGTTTGTTGTCGGTGGTGGATGCCCCAGACCCAACACTGAGCTGCTGCCGTACGTCGGAACCAGGCTTAGGTAATTCTCCAGCCCAGTAGTGCCTTCCTTCCGACATCTAATTGGCGGCCCACATCCCGGCTAGGTACTATGGCAGCTACCATCGTACTAGGCAAGGCTAAACTCATGTACTATACTCTTCTGGGTATGCCTGTTCTGTAGCAGGTACTCGGTACGTACCTGCCAGGCCTGATACCCATTTCAGTACTCTGATGGCAAGCTCCATCCGCGCGATGTTGCCATCTTCCGGGAACCTGAGATGAGCTCAATCTCTTGGCCAGGAATGGTTTCTGATCATTCCTTGCGTTGTCTTCGCATGATCCGTCATCCTCCCAATTAATCTCACCGCCAAGCTGGGTGACGGATCACATGTCGTTTCTGATATGAATCTAGCTTGATGACAGCCAACCGCCGTCGCCTTTGCACAGCCATCAAGTTCAAACAGGTGCCAGCACTTCACCCTATGAGATTTCCTGACGTGTACTGTCACGCACGCAGATAAGGACCGCAATTCGTCCCTCAGGCCTTGGCTCATCGGTGGCCACTGGTTCGATGAAGGATCTCGACACGAGAGCCACGTCATCGTACAAGAAGGGGGGGGGGTAAGGCAAGAAAAACAAAAGAGTCTCTGGCAGCTGACGATCCCACAAGCATCTCTCACAAAAGACAACAGATTTGGGCCATGAGGACATGGAAATGGCGGCCACGTCGCAGCCTAGAGTGTCTGCCGGCAGCACGCAAGCATGGCACTACAGTGGTTGTTGGCAATGGACTGGAGAAAGTTAAATCGCTAATCTGCCGGCTTTTGCAGCCCAACGTGGTGAGTGGATCAAAGGCGCCTGCAGACCATATGCGAACCCAGCTCTAACGCATCCCGGCGGCTTGGATCCGGCACCCAAGCAAGCAGCGTCCAAACCCTGGCGATGTTGTCATGCGGCGGCCCCCTTTTTTTGGGTCAGGGCCATCCTGGTTCTCCCACCCGTGTTCGCTGATGAACAAAAGAGGAAGATGGACAAGAAGGAGGGAAAGGAAGAGAAAGAAAGAAAAGAAAGAAAAAAAGAATGGGCCTCTCTGGAACCAGAGCATGGTAGCAGATGCCGCTATAGACGCTCATGATGGTGCCAGGGCCCACAGATCGATCACAGTATGCGTACGGCTCAAAAGAAGAAGAACAAATACGGATGCTGGTCCGTCATCCGCGCCTTGTTCGTCAAGGTCATGGGCATCGGGGGTCAATGACCTGCAGAGATGTGACCCACCGACAACCATCGCTAGCCAATGTCAATGTTTCATGTCGGCTAATACCGTTGCCGAGACTCCGAATGCATGTCTGGCAGTTGGGAGCATGTCTGGGCTCATGCAAGGGCCGGCCACGAGTCTGTTGACCACCTGCGGCCCAATGCGCGGCCCAAGACACCACCTTGCGGTATACTCACACTCACTCATCGTACTGGCGGCCGGAGGGCTCCGTGGACCGCTCTGCAACGGATTGGTGGCCTCTGCCGCGCACCACACTGTTCCGTCTGGGCCGAACAAGGGGCATCTTGTGCCGAGCAGGTACGGGACAAGTGTCTCTCATTTTTGGGTGACACAGAAAATGGCTTGGGACTGATATGACCTGGGATGACCAATTGACCAGGGAGTCGCGTGGCCGGGGAACTTAAAAAAAGGATTCTCCACTCGCAGGTCATGTCGGCTACGCGATGGTGTGCCTCGCGGAAATTGCGTCAACAGAGTCGGCGGCGCCAGAGGGATCCGCATTCAATGTACTATGTAAGATTGCGAAAACTCAAAAAATGCGACCTCGAGTCTCGAATCTCGAACCGGCAGACAAGCAACGAGGATCAACGTACGATCTTCATTCAAGCAACCGTGGTGCTGCTGCTATTGTTCTATCCACTCTGCAAGGTGCCAATGCTCGGTAGACCTGACCGGGCTCAGGGTCTGTCTTTCTTTGTCCCAACGGGCGGCTATTAGCATGAACACTTGGGGGCCTTCGGAGGGCGAGCTCGGGCGGCCGCAAGACGTCGCCGCCTGCCTCGTACACATGCATGACAGCATTTCAAGGACTCAACGCGGGCCGTCCCTGGGACGCCGTCCAGCTTCGTCGGTCTAATAGTCTTCTCGAGGTCAGGATGCCCTTGACCAGCGGCATATGTAGCAATATTGGGACACACCTGGTCCAAATCATACCATGGTACAGGTACAATTTTGGCAGCAATACTGGGCTTGGCTCACAATTTACCAGCGACGGCTCCAAAGCTATAGCTATGTCGTATTTTCTCATGGAGCAAGGTCCTTCCATGTCCCTTGACAACCCCCCTCCCCTCCCCCTCCTCCCGTGGCTATCGAGCCGGGCGTGCCGGGGTGAGCCACAGTTGTGATTTAAGGTGGAAGCGAGTACCATTGGAGTGGGCGTGAGCGATGAGTTGCAGGTATTGCATGCAGCACGCAATGCATGGATGGGTGCATGGCAAGGAGGACTGGGGCTACAGGAACGAGATGATGGGCTCCGTTCTTCCCATGCCCAGCGAGCGAACCGTGTGCCTGGTTATATTGGTCTGGTTAATGCCAGGGCTCACCGGTGAGTTATGATCTGTTACACGAATTCCTGGAATTTTAAACTCAACTCACCATCCCAGGATGTAATGCATGTCGCTTACCGAAATATAGATGAATCGTCCCGTAGGTCATTTGGAATACCGTGTCTGGAGCGTGAGAACGTGCCCAACCCCATCATTCTTCGAAACCTGAACGAACTCGGGACCTGCTGTAAGCTCCCGCGTTGGTGACACGGCGTCCCGTCTCCCTTTGGGGCCGCGGCTGGGCCAGATAATGGAGGGACCTACACTGTGTCGTAGAATGAAATCCTCCGGCTGGTGTTGCCTTGCAGGAAATTAAAGTCGAGACTCGACACTTGATCGGTGGACCACCTGGGATAGTTACTATGAAAGCGCAGGCTGACATGGGAGGACGACAAGAATGCTAGCTGCCACTTGTGCCTTGAATTGTAAACCACGGCGACATCCGGGGCTTGTCGAAAAAAAAGCAACTATGAGACATGACGCCAATTTCTTCAGCACGCATGCTAACGGTCATCTCCCATGTGCAGTAATGTATTATACGTCAGACCCTCAAGGGCAAGAAAACGGCGTACCACAAAAAGAAAGAGAAACAAAGAAAAAGAAAAAAAAAACACCTTTTTTTTCTTCTTTGGCTCATTTGCTAGGGTTTTTATGAAGTCCCTCAAGGGTCTGACCTACGCCGACGGAAATCTCATCCAGGACCTGGCATTCATTCCCGGACGCTATGCGTCGAAACGTTCGTAGGATTGTTCCTCCTCCCCTGCCTAAAGCAATAGAAGAGTTCTACTGCGCCTCAACCACTCCTCTAATTGATGCGCAAGGTCTATGGTATGGTTCCTGCGACCTGAGACTTACTTATCGAGCCCCCGTCCCTCCCCCCTAATTTTCCCTCGATTTTGAATGGTGGAAGGTGTCGCGCTTTGGCACTTTACGTTGGCGCAGGTCTCACAGCTCTGCCTCCAGGGGTGTCTCTTGTGTGTCACAAGGAGGTGACCAGCAGGTCATACGCGGCAAGGCTTGTTAACCAAACAGCTTCATAAATGAAGCAATGATTACGTCGCATTGTAAAAGAATGTCTCCGATGCAGTGGAAGGATGCCACAGCAGGGGGCCACCGGGGTGTGGGCGCCCGGGGGGGAGGGGGCAGGTTGGCCGGATAGTAGGGCCAGAAATCACCAGAGGCGATCTTCATTTTCCTTGGCTCGTGACGCCAACATGAAGAAATCTCGCCCGTCTTCTAGGTCAGGTGGTTTTAAGATGAGCTGCATGGGTCAGAGTTCCATTGGCGAGAGATTGCTCCTGAACGCTCAGGTGAGGATGGGCGGAACAAGGGAGGCTGGTTTTTTGAAGGCATCACGCATTCTCGATTAGGAAACCCAAGGGCCGGAATTGTCGGCGCGTGAGCTTCTTCTCTGCAGGGTTTGGTACAGGATCCATTTTATCCATATCACTTGTACTCTACAGTGGCAGAAAGCAACACATGGTGCCCGGAGCCCGCTTGGTGCTGGGGCGCCCGGAGCCCCGTGAACAGATGGGATATTTACGGGACCCAGGCCCGCTTTTCCCGCGGCCGATTTTGCTTCACAAACCGCCTAAACGCCAGCGTGGAAGCTTTCCATCATCGTGCACCGCAAAAACCCAGACATTGAGATCCTCCAGCTAGCACCCAAGACCGTATATCAACCTTCCTTTGGCCAACCCTCTGCCGGATGCAGTGATCATTCCCCAGCCAAGCTTGGTCTTGAACTTGACTCACGCTCTCTGTCTCTCTCTCTCTCTCTGCCTCCATCTCCCCCCCCCCCCTCTCTCTATCTTTGTCGTCAGAGCTGCAGCTGAGCTGAGCTGTCACACGATCAGGTGTCACGCCTAGCGTTGAGCAAGACCACACGGGTCGGAAATTGAGCCGAGTCGCTCGATTATCTGACGGCAGCCGCATCGAGCACTCTCGCTCGGGCCTCAACCTAGAGCGGGTCACCCGTGACACGGCATCAGACTGACATCTGCCGTGAATCCTTTCACCAGGAGGAGCAGCAGCAGCAGTAGCTGCAACGGCGGCAGCAACGGTAGCGAAGCGGATACAAGCACGGCAGCCTTCGTCCCGTGGCTGATCACGAACGAAAAAGCCAAAGAAGAACAAATTCTGCAACACAAGTCAGTCAGTGAGTGAGTCGGCCTCGGTCACGCATCAAGCTACGGCCGGACAGACAGACACACACAGGATGGCTGGACAAAGCTTGCAGCAGGAATGGACGGTCGGCGAGCCGTACCTCAACCTACACTGCAAGTTGGGAGAAGGGCCGTACTACGAGGAGGCCTCCAACAGCCTGCGGTTTGTGGACATCATCAGCAAGCGGGTGCACACCGTGTCCCTGACCGAGGGGCCCGAGTCCGTCAAGACCATCCAGCTGGACACACCTGTCACCGTCACGGCGGATGTAGAGGGCCACGATCCGCAGGAGAAGATTCTCATCGGCGCCAAGTACGGCCTTGCGCTGCTGGACCGCACGACGGGGACCTATGATTACGTCGTCAAGTTCGCTGCGGTCGACGGGCAGGAGAATGACCGCCTGAGGAGCAATGATGGCGCCGTCGACCTCCACGGCCGCTTCTGGCTGGGCTGCATGACTGATTTTGGGATGGGCGATGTCTTGGCTGAAGGTTGGTTCTCTTTTTCTTCTTCTCTTGTCCTTCCCTCCTCACACAGGGAATATCTCCCCTCCTCGCCATGCTGAACCTTGAAACACCGTTTCGGACCGAGATTTGCATTGCGCCAGGTAGATGCTTCGCTGTCACACACATCGTGGTCAACCTGCGACAGGATGCATCAAGACCAAGCCCGGGAGCGGGGGAAGGGAGGTCATAGTGCTGTTCTGTCCTGCCACCGTACTGCAACAGCAGCTGTACCGTAGAATCACGATTCGCTGACATGAATTTTTGGCCTACAGGAGGGATCTACCTTTTCAACGGCCAGAACAAGGCTGGGAACGCCGAGAAAATCGTGTCTGACCTGAGCATCCCAAACACGATCAGTTTCTCTCCCGACAACAAGACTCTGTACTATACGCACTCGTCCGGCAGGATCGTGTACGCCTACGACTACTCGCTCAGCGACGGCAGCGTGACCAACCACCGGGTCTTCTACAAGCACGAAGGCCCCGGTGAGCCCGACGGGCACCGCATCGACAAGGACGGCAACATGTGGCACAGCGTCTACGGCGAGAGCCGCGTGCTGAAGATCTCGCCCGAGGGCAAGCTGGTCGGGCAGATCAATTTGCCGACCAAGAATATCACCTGCTGCGAATTCGTGGGAACGGAGCTGTTCATCACCACGGCGAATGATGATGGAGGGGAAGGGAAGAGCAAGGAGCTCGGAGGCGCACTGTTCCGGATTGATGTCGGGACCACGGGCCTGAAGCCCTTCCAATTCAAGATGGTCGGCTAAAGTGAGGAAAAAAGAGAAGGGGGGGGGGGTGTGGTTGGGGGAATGCCGCTGTGTGTGGAAAGTATTGTCTTGGACACCCTGCAACGTCACATCTCACAGTCACGGACTCCCTTCTATGTTGAAATGTGTATAGTGGGAGGGGGGGGGGATGTATGAATCTATACATCTAGATCTAGATCTATACAGTATTTATCCATCTATACTTCCCATAGCATCGGGAAAGGGGGGTTGTTGGTACAACTGGGGTTTTCTTGCAGTTGCCGTCACAGCCTCAGTTGCATAGTCATCCATTTTCTCACACCTGTAAACATGGAAATGTTAAAGTATATTTATATTCATGTAACAATACTTTATATCACCGCATTTATAAGTTTAGGATGGTCTCATCCGTCTGACTCGATTTAAAGCTTGTCTTATCAGATTCTCATTCTGAATCAACATTTTTTTTCTCTTTCACTCAATTTTTTTTTTGGGGGGGGGAACATGTAATGGGAGGGGAGGTAAAAATGAAAGAAAGAAAGAAAAAAAGAGGGGGGGGGGCCTTGAGGGGTTGGAATCAATCACCCCAAGAGGTGGGCGGCTTGTTGCAGGCTCTCTCAGTGGCTGATGAATAAGCTGCTGCATCGTCCCTTCCTTGGCCCAGGAGATGGAAGACCTCTTGCCTCTTCAATCCTCAACAAACAGGAAAGAGCAATTTACATACAACACTTGCAGCCCAGAAAATTCTACTCAGAATGTTGCGGCATGACAACCCAATTTGACAAATAGGCACACATCCAAGAAAAGAGCAACTGGTCCCCACATCACATACATCTCAGAGTTTGCTGGACAACCTGTCTGTGAGCTTGTCTCTTGTTTTCTTTCTTGCTCAAGGACCACCAATAAACACACACAACACACGACAGACAGCCCCTCGACAACTTTGCGACAGAAAAATTTGCCCTTACTCCAAGGGAGGAATTTCTTGCCGTACACCATCAACGGATATCTGGGGTTGGGCTGACGCCCTGGGCATACAATCTGAATACTACAAACGTCGTTTTTGGGGTGACCAAGACAGTTGACGAGTCTCTCTCTCAATAATGTCTGACCTAGGTAGCCAGCCTGCAGACTCCAGAATCAACTCGGAGGATGGGAGGAAATACTGGCAGAGTAAGATTTTTATTCCGGTCTTTTCTTGGATGCCTCTCGACCGCGTGTGCGCCATAACGCAAGCTTGCCATCCCTCGATCACGAGGCGCCTGATCCATGCGTGCTAACCCCTGGGCTCTCTTCACCCACCCCCTCTTCGGCAGATGTAGATGCGGATGTGAACGGGATGCTGGGAGGATTCCCCTATGTCTCTAGAATCGACCTGCAGGGCTCGCGGAACTTTCTGGCCAAGCTCGGCATCGGGACGAAACAAGGCCTGCGGACGGTGGAGTCTGCTTTAGAAGGAGGTGCCGGGTAAGTTCATCTGTCCTTCTCCCCCCTCTATCTCATCCCATTCTTCGCCTTCTTCTTTGAGCTTCACGCCATTGTATTAACGTTTCGTGTCATCTTCTCCCCGCCCCCCTTTGGTCCAGCATAGGTCGCATCACTGAGGGACTCCTGCTTAACATCGCCCAGGAGGTCGATGTGGTCGAGCCCATCGCCAAGTTCACACAGGACCTTGCCAGGAAGCAAGGCGTCCGACAAGTCTTTAACGTCGGTCTGGAGGAGTGGCAGCCCGCCGAGGGCGACCGGTACGACCTGATTTGGAATCAGTGGTGCCTGGGCCACCTCACCGACGAGCAGCTGGTCGCCTACCTGCAGAGGTGCAAGAACGTCCTTGCCCCCGGCCATGGCTTGATTATCGTCAAGGAGAATGTCACTAGTAATGATGTTGAGGTTTTTGACGAGCAGGACAGCGCCGTTACGAGGTGAGATAGCCCCCTTCCCCCCCCCCCCCTTTCTCTTTACTTCACAGCTGTCCTGTCCTTGCTCAGGCGTGCTAGAGTGTTTTTTTTTTTTTTTTTTTTTTTTTTTTTGACAAGGTTCGGGCGCTATAGGACGGATAAGAAGTTTTTAGAAATCTTCGAGAGAGCAGGCCTCAAGTTGGCCAGGATGGAGATCCAGAGAGGTTTTCCGAAGGAGCTGTTCCCCGTGAAGGCCTACGCCCTCAAGCCTCAAGATTGAAAAGGGGGAGAGAAAGCAAGCAGTTGCAACGGGTGTGTTGCTCTGGGTTTCAAATCTCCCCTGAGGACATGCTGGGTCCGAACTTGTACAAGCTATCGGCCCGGGCATGTTTGTCGCGGGCAGGTGCAGGGCGAAATGACAGTATCTATTAGCAAATTGTCTTCCCGGCTGAGGACATCCATACAGCAGTCCACTATTCATACCGACCACGATGGTTCTAGAATCTGTATCATTGCATCAGACCCGGTGATTAACTCTTTTCGACCTAGCCAGCAGCGAGATCCTACAGCAGCACGCATCCTCCATCTCTTACCCTCTGTCATCTGAAAAAGACTAGCTGCCCGGAAACATGATTCAACCAACCATCAGAGACCATGTGTTGTGTGTGTTTTTGGTGATGAAGGAGGGAGGACATGGCCGTTCGCTCCCTTCGTTAGTATTCCGTAGGACAAGCATTCTTCAATGGAGCCAGATGCATAGATCACTTGGCGAGGGACAAACCCTGTGGTAGCTGAGGGTCTCAGATTTCTTGTTTTGGGACTTCTCAAGTCATTGATCAACCTTGATCACGGGTATTATGATTATCCAAAGGAAATAATAATAAAAACCAATCAGACCACCATACGCCATACGATGCAGCGGAATAGAAAGCGAGAGGAGAAAGCAACCTATAATACCTATCAAATTTACAATCGGATCCTACCATCTCCGCCGTTGCCACCAAACCAACGCCTTATATCAAAGTCAGGACCACCACCGGCACCGCTCCTAGACGATTCCCCCCGCTCATGATGATTATTACCTTCGTTGTCCATCCATTTCGGCTTCTTGGTGATCTCCTGCAGCCACTTGGGCGTATCGATCGTGTCCACCGTGTTCTTGATCCGGGTCCCCAGGGAGGTGAAGAAGTTGTCATCGTCCTCCTCGTCCCCCTCGGGGTCCAGACCGCGCTGCTGCCTCGGGCCGAGCCTCCTGGAGCTGCTACCAGCAGGGCCAGAAGCAGATGCCAAGGTACCGGCATTAGGAGACATTCCCAGCGGGGTGGAGGGGCTGCCGATCCGGTTCGGGGCGCTGGGAATCGATCGGATGGGGGCGGCAGACCTGTCTCCGGATCCCGCCGCGCCTGGCAGTGACCTCGAAATGGACGTCCCGTTCAGCTCACGCTCGATCAGGTCCCGACCCTCACGCCAGTTTCCTGAACCGTAGGCACCCAATTCATTCTCTTCATCCTCGTCGATGATATCTGCCAGACCAATTGTTCGCTTCACCTTGCCGTACAGGCCAAAGAGGGTGGCGCAGACGGGGAGGAGGATGAACAACGGGAAGAGCCTGTTGAACCAGCTTCCCAGAGACGTCAGGTCAATCAAACGACCGAGGAAGTCGTAAAATGTTGTCTTCTCATAGATGTCCCTGGAGAGGAACGTGATGAAGTTGTATGCCAGGGGCACGCTGAGCCTCGCAACGTACGAGGCGTACCAGAATGCGGACTCATGGGCAGTGTTGCGCCAGACCAGGGCCCGACCACGCCAGACCTTGACCTCGGTGATGGAGATCAGCGCGGCAGCGCACATATAGCTTAGCCATAACGCTGCGATGAGCTGGCCAGGAAAGCCAACCTGTCCCTTGTCGCCCGTCCAGTGATGCACCACACTCACGCGGATGACCGAGAGTTTGACAAGTGCGGCTGGCCCTGCCTTGACAATCTCGGACCAGATAATGCAAGCTGAGGCCAGGGCTAGCAGACCACCAAAACCCAGTCTCACCGTGGGCATCACGTGAAAGTGAAGGAGATATCTCGTGTAGGGTGTCAGGATGGTCAGACGCTCCCACCACGAAGCATGGGGCGCAGCGCGACCAAAGTCCAGCTTCTTGGAGGGTCCGCAGTCTAGGATAGCCTGCGCCTTGGCGGCGTCCCGCAGCAGTCTGTTCCACTCGTTGACGTAGCGCGATCGCGCATGCCGCGCCCTGTTGAGCGCTCTTGTGAGCTCCGCCATGTATTTCTCGGTGATGACAGTGGGGACACGCCTGGTGGCAGCTGCACCGATGGCCGTCTGTGGTCTCGGCTGTGCCTCGGGAAGGTTTGTGAGGTCCATCAGCTCCTCGATCCAGTCCTGGAAGTCCAGGGCAGTCCCGGTCTTGCGCCGGCTCAACTCGGCCACCTGGTTCTCCAGCTCTTCGAGTGCGGTCTCTGCATCCTCCATCTGCTCGTGTAACTTGGGCGCTTGTTGTTGTAACCGGCGAAGCCGGCCGCTGATGCTGGCGTTGCGGATCAGACTTCGAGGGATGGACACGAGGCCGTGGCCCATGAGATAGATAGCCAACACCAAACCCCAGCAGTACGCAAGGGCCATGACGGGACTCTTGAGAGAATCGAGGTGGATGCCGTAGGAAACGAGGACGTAGACAAATGCGAGTATTCCGAAGCCAAAGATCATGGCGTAGTACTGGGCGTTGGACCGCAACGAGTACATCAACTTGCCCTTGGGTTCTCGATAACCGGCGTCGGAGTACTCGGCAAGGATGGGGAGAGTGAACCTGCAGCTCTGGAGTCAGCGAATAGGTGCTCAACGAGGATGAGAGATCATGCGCCTCGTACCATGTGAGCACGAATGTGAGCCAGTAGGCGATGCGCCAACATGTCTGGACGACCCTCTGGGGCAGCCAGATGCCTCTTGTCGCCTCGTCATCGGTCTGGGCGCTCGACGCCAGATCTATGGGCACGAGCAGGACGATTCCAGCTGGTAGCCATAGCGCGAAGAAGACGGTGACAAGGACGAAGGCTGGAGTGCTCCGGAGAGGGAGGTAGAAGCGGAGGATCAGGAGGACGAGGATGGAAAGGACGAGAAGCGCGAGCGCCCAAAACACTTCGGAGCCCACGGCCGAACCTGCGCTTGCTATCATCACGACGATGTGCAATGAGGGTAACAATGATGTGCCATGTGAGTGAGAGAGAAACGTGTGTGTGTGTTGTTGTGTCGGTTCTCAGGAGGGAGAGACTGTGGAAGGATATGTCTGTATGAGTGGGGTCGCTTGCGAAATGATGCTGGAGATGCTCAATTTGGGGTGACGATGGAAGCTTGAACCGGGCTTGGCTTTTTCTTTTTTTGGGGCGCCCGCCCAGATTATGTCACATGCTAGGGGCCGGGCTTAGGGGAGGGGGTGCACGGTTGTTCCGCTCCAGCCTGGAATCTCAGCAGCAAGGGGCGGCAAGTGATGTTCCCAGCGCCTGGGCAAACCTCAGTGAAACCGTCCCCAGCGAGCCAATCCCCCCAACCGGCCCCCAAATAACTAAGGTACAGTCCTGCAGGGCGTGATTGATCCACTCGGCGAGCCGGGAATGGCGGCTCTAGCCGAGTTCTATCAGGCATTCCATAATATGACTACTATCAATTCGTGAGGAATGTGCCGAGATTTCGCAAGTGCATTTGCAATCTATTGCAAGCTATAGTACTACAGTATTTGTTGAGGACATATGCAGCTGTGGCCTTTACACTACGATATAGTACCATAGCATTGTGTCTAGGTAACTAGGAGGGAGGGGTCTCAGAGCCTCCAGCCTGGAGGGCTCTCAATCCACTGTAACGTTCAGTAAATCACTTGTACCTATTTACAATACATTACAGCACACCCTGGGTCGATCCCCGGAATCCATCAACTAACAGCACTGTACAACAAACAGTACTTGCTGTCAACAACCCCGCGTGGTTCATCTTCGTATTCAAGATCCCATAATACCCCATGTGCCATGCTACATAATACAGCACAGCAACTGGACCCTTGCCGTGGGAATGACTTGCAGTACAGTGTGCCAAGCTGCTCTGTGCCTATCACGGACGAACGGTGATAGCGATAAAGCTACTGCCGTGGGGAACGGGCAAGTTTGAGGAGCCTTATTACGCCGAAACAGTCATAAATCAATACTTTAGCACTAACTCGGTCTGGTCCTGCCTTCTGTGCGGGGATCCACCAAACCATGACTCTACCAAACTAGGCAGTGCTAGCCGGTATCCTCTACTAAGTACTCTCCATGACACACTGTGGTGGTAGTTAGCCGTGGCAGCTAGGCTCCGTTACGGAGCACCCCACGGAGAGCACCCCTCTGCTTGGTCGTATCGCCTTGTCGTGTGTGGAGGGGAACTCGGGCGGAAGTGACAAGTGAAGGAAGGAGGGGTTATCAACGCTTCTTTCTAAGCAATATCTCACATATCCTCGGGACTGGAGCTTCCTTTTGCTTTGCCCACCTGCCCTTTAAAAGGGCTGTACCATGCTCCTCTCCCGCTCGAGTCTACTCTTTCCCCTCTCATCATCTCGCTCCCTCCTCTGCAAGCACAAGCAGCCGACCAGACTTGGACTTTTTATATCGTGTCCTGCCACTGTTAGATCAGGGTCCCTCTCTCCTATACCCTCACAACGAGCACACTTCTCCCACAGCTCTACCCAGCTCAGAAAGATGGAGATCGAACTCACTGCCCCCAACGGCAAGAAGTGGTCTCAGCCCGTTGGCCTCTTCATCAACAACGAGTTTGTCAAGTCTAGCAATGAACAGAAGATCACCTCTATTAACCCCTCGTATGTTGCCTACTTCCCCATCACCATCAGATCTTGAAACTAACATGCCTCCTTTTCTTCTCTCATCTTTATAGAACTGAGGAGGAGATCTGTTCCGTCTATGCTGCCACGGTAGACGATGTCGACCTGGCCGTCGCCGCGGCGCGTAAGGCTCTGAAGGACCCTTCGTGGAAGGGTCTCTCCGGCACCGAGCGTGGCCGGCTGATGAACAAGCTCGCTGACCTCGTCGACGCCAACCGTGAGATCCTGGGCGCCGTCGAGGCCCTCGACAACGGTAAGCCCTACACCACCGCCCGCGATGAGGACGTCGGTGAGGTTGTGTCCGTGCTCCGGTACTACGCCGGTTACGCCGACAAGAACTTTGGCCAAGTCATCGACGTCGGCCCCGGCAAGTTCGCCTACACTCTCAAGCAGCCCATCGGCGTCTGCGGCCAGATCATCCCTTGGAACTACCCGCTCGGCATGGCCGGCTGGAAGCTCGGCCCGGCCCTGTGCTGTGGCAACACCGTCGTCCTGAAGCTCGCAGAGCAGACGCCTCTGTCCATGCTCGTCGTGGGCAACCTCATCAAGGAGGCAGGCTTCCCACCAGGCGTTATCAACATTATCAACGGATACGGACGGGTATGTTGAACCATGATTGCTTTACGACTGTGAGGGGTCGCCATTGTTAGCTAACCTCACCACGTTACATATAGGAAGCTGGAGCTGCGCTTGTGAAGCATCTCGACGTCGACAAGGTCGCCTTTACAGGTAGCACCGCGACGGGCAAGGAGATCATGAAGATGGCTTCGGGCACGATGAAGAACATCACCCTCGAGACTGGCGGCAAGTCCCCGCTGATCGTCTTCGAGGACGCTGACCTGGACCTCGCCGCTACCTGGTCGCACATCGGTATCATGAGCAACCAGGGCCAGATCTGCACGGCTACCTCGCGCGTGCTCGTCCAGGAGAGTGTCCTCGCTGCCTTCGTGGAGAAGTTCAAGGCCATCATCGAGAAGATCTCCGTGGTTGGCGACCCATTTGACGAATCTACCTTCCAGGGCCCCCAGGTCACCAAGGCTCAGTATGACCGCGTCCTCAGCTATATCAAGTCTGCCAAGGACGAGGGTGCCACCATCGCCCTCGGCGGTGAGCCAGCGCCCCAGAAGGGCAAGGGATTCTTCGTCAGCCCCACCGTCTTCACCGACGTCAAGCCCACCATGAAGGTCTATCGGGAGGAGATCTTTGGGCCCTGCGTGTCCGTCATCAGCTTCAAGACTGAGGAGGAGGCCATCGCCCTGGCCAACGATACCACCTACGGGCTCGGCTCCGCGCTCTTCACCAAGAACCTGACCAAGGCCCACAGGGTAGCCGCTGAGATCGAGGCCGGCATGGTATGGATCAACAGCAGCAACGACTCGGATGTGAGGATCCCCTTTGGTGGCGTGAAGCAGTCTGGTATCGGGCGGGAGCTGGGCGAGGCTGGTCTCGCCAGTTATTACAACGTCAAGGCCGTACACCTGAACATGGAATCATGAGCTTTGTGTGAGAAAGAGCCTGAGGGATGCTGCTGGAAGTAAATCTGATGAAGCTATTTACGAGCTAAGAATGCCTGTTAAGACCACCCACGAGGATCTTGTACACGATAGCGATATAGAAATTAAATAAAATAAAAATTCTCTGCAAATGATACGACTTCTACCACTACTGTCGTCGCAAGTAATGGCCAGATCGATCTCGACCTTCTGCTAAGGCGTATACTGTAGGTACAGGAACAAAAAAATAATTTATTTTGTTTTTCTCATTTGTTTACAAGATATACAAAACTAAAATACACGAGTTTACTCGCGACAACTATGGACGAAGCAACCTGCGCCTGCCCTTGGACCCCCTGTCCTTCTCAACAACCCCCACCCAAGTGACATCTACCATCGTGACTTTATGTATGAACAGCGAAGAAATAGTCTACAAATGTGTGTGAGAGACTATGTGTACCACCCTTTTGCTTCTCTCTTCTTCTTCTTTTTTCCCCTTCCCACCTCCTCCTCCTCCTCTTCTGAGCGCCGTCTGTTGTCTATTTATACACATGGGCTGTTGTGGATGAAGCCCACCTTTACTGGTGGGAGTCCATGTTCAGGTACTTGGCGATGTCCTCGGCGGAGCCCTGGCTGTTGAAAAAATCCATCCTCTGCATCATCTCGCTGCCGCCTGCCTCGACCCCCTGGCCCCACCGGTCTCGCATCATCGCGCCGGCAGGCTGCTGTGTGGCACCCGTGCCTGGGTTTTCGAAGCTCACTGCCGCTTGGGCTACCTGGTGGCTCGGCAAGTGTACGAGGGCGGCGGCGTTGCCTGTTGTAACCATCTGCTGGCCTCCTCCTCCTCCTCCTCTCCCTCCTGCTGCTCCTGCTGCTGCTGCTGCCGCCGCCGCCGCTTCGGTGCCGTAGGCCGAATCCGAGACGGCCCGCGCTGGGGCGTGCTGCTGCTGCTGTTGTTGTTGCCCGCCAGGGTGCGGTGCGGCGGTGAGGGGGCTCGCACGCCGGACGGTGGACACGCTGTCGGTCCGTCTGCTCGGCGTGGGCCGGAAGCTGTTCATACTCCGGTCGGTCTCGAGGTAGAAGCTCGTCACGCTCTGGTCGCCAGTGCCGAGGGTCTGCGTGTCCATGCCGCCAACCATGCTTGTCCTAGGTTCACGCCCGACAACGGCCGGTGCTCTCGACTGGCTGGGGGCTGTCTCGTAGGAGTAGTAATCAAATGATTGTGATTGCATTGCCGGTGATGGGGTGAAGGCCCGAGCGACTGTGGCCTGCTGAGGCAAGGTCCTTGGGGTGGATTGGGGCATTCGAGTTGCTATCATGCGCTCGAGGGTGGCAACACGGTCGACCAGAGCCTGGTACTCCCTCCGGCTGACCACATCCTCGCGGCGGATGTAGGATGTTGCGCTCCTAGAGGCATCCGCCTCGGAATCTCCTTCTGCATCCTCGACATTGTCCGATCCGCCGCTCTCATCGTTATAGCTGTCTTGATTCGTGCGGCAGAACGTATCGAGCAGAATCTGGAACTTCTCGCGCTTGCTCCTCGAGACCGTCTCGCACTTTGTGTTCAGATGACTCTCGAAGGCCTCGGGATCGGCAAAAGACCGCCAGCACTTCTTACACAGACCAGCGGCCGGGTGGCCGTGCTCGTTTGTGGCATTGAAGGAAGAAATGGCTTGTCGTGAGTTGTCTACATCTAGGTTGTGGGCCGGTCTGCCCAGGTGGCGTCTATGATTCGTAGAGTCAGCAGATGGTTCGCACCTTGGGTGGCAGGGAGCGCAGAGCTTACACTACAGTAGAGATGTTGTGATGTTCCGTGTGGCAGCTGAAGTATTTGGAGTGTACATTCAGGTCATAAATCTCTGGATGAGCGCTCCTGAAAGGACATATCATCTTGGGGTCGCCGGAATCTTCTTCGTTGCCACCAGGAGTCCGGTTCCGCTTGTTCGGGGGCTCGTCATCTTCATCGCTGTCCTCCCAAGGGTCCTTGCCGAACCGGACTTGACGCTTGCCGAAGGGGTTCAGATGACCGGTGACACCCAGCCCAAGGGTGGCAATATGCCCTTGACCTCTGAACCCTTCGGAGTCCTGTGGTGTCGTGGCCTCGCTCACAAACCCAGAGTGCTGGTTGAGTACCGGGCTGGGCTCGGACACAGGGGTGAGAACCTGGCTGTTCACAGACGGGCTCGTCTTGGGCGTCACAATGGTAGGTAAGGCCCTCAACATGTCGTCCCGGGATAAGGAGACTTCGGTGACTGGTGACGTCTCTGGTGTATTTGCGCTGCTGGTATCTGGGTTGTGCAGCTTCGGGTCGACAGGCACTTGCAGCCATTCACCATCATGGATAGTGATGGGACTGCCCGAAGTATAGTTCTGAGAGAACTGCTGCAGGAAGCCCTCGTTGTTGTTGTTATTGTTGTTGCTGTTGCTCAGCCTCGTCACTGGCGAGTTCCAGGGAATGTAAGGCTCTGGCCCGTAAGGTCCAGTCCCGGCTAAGCTGATAGGGGACGATGTGTCTGACGGCAGCGTGGAACACCCTTCCAAGGGGCTTGGGGTGAGCAGGAAATTCGGAACGGTCCGGATGGCCAGCGGATTCCTGGGCTGCTGGACAGACCGCGGAATGACGTCGACTTGTGTTGCTGAGGTAGCTGGCTTGTCGAGTCCACCGTCTTCCTTCCCTCCGGCTCGACTACGAACGTAGTTGTAGCCGTGGACCTTTTCCATATGCTGTTTGCAGTTGGACTCCCGTTTTGAGCTGTAGGTGCACCCGTGCCACAGGCAAGAGAAGACCCTCGGCTCAGACGAGTGCTTGTCGTTGAAATGACGGGCCAACTCCTTCTCGGTGGGCCAGCCCGAGATGTAGTAGAGGCAGTCCTCAACGGGACACTTGAAGGGCCTGCTGTGTGTCTTGACGTGTTTGTTCAAGTCGCAGAGGCGGCTGTATTCCTTGCCGCAGGACTGGCATCCGAAGGAATCGTCTGTCGTCTCCTGTGCCAGGTCGGGCGAGAGCCCTGAAGGAAGTGTCGATCTGTTTCTGAAGTGCTCGGGCAGGCCGGTGCCCCACTGTCCGTCCAAAGAAGGCGTATAAGAAGGATTCATGACAGAGAGGGTGAGCCTTATTGGTGGTGGTGATAATCCTGAGCCGGCCTGAATGAGAAGACCATCAGCACTGTGGGTCCCACGGCCAACTTGACTGGAGAAGGGGCCTGTGCGAAGTATAGACAAAAGTGCTGGGCGAGTGAGAATACCTAAGAAAGCCCTCCTTACACACTAAGACCAGCGCAGGATTTCCAACCCGTCCCAAGCCAGCAAGATATAACCAACTTTGAGGAGCAAAGAGTGAGAGAGTGTGTGAGTGTGAGAGAGGAAGAGGCACCAGGCAGAAAGGGATCTGTGGAGGAGCCAGAAGAATGTTGGTCAGCGGGCAAAGATGATAGAGAGATATGAAAACCCTGAAGGTGGGGGAACAGACGACGACGACAACAACAATGACGACCGTGAGGGGTCAGGCAACAGAATTCACAGCCTCCTTCTCGTGAGAGAGAGATATGGGGAAGGTAATATTGAAGTTGTGTCAAATTATCAGTTGGTCTCCGTTGATGCTGTGTAAATAAATGGCATCTTGGACCACATTGGCAGCCTTGAGACGAAGGCATTGTCTGATTTATGAACCCTATCCAGGTTCCCAAGGCTGATGAGGAGGGCCACCACTATGGAATCCCCGTGGACCTTGAAGAGGGTCGAGGCCAATTGTCGAGGCCAAGAGCGCCATAATTTCGAGGCCAGTGAGGAGGCCAGCATATGCATATACAGTTACAGTACCAGAGGGTTGTGGATAGAAAGAGTGCAGTGTTTGGTGTGTGGCTGAGCTATGCGATCAGTAGGTGAGGTGGAGATGCAGCAGCAAGTAGAGGGGAAGAGAGACTGAGAGACGACGTTTTGGGATTGGCGCGCGAGCCGCGATTGCTAGAGGAACACACACAGAGAGAGGGAAAGTCTCAGGGTTGGGGTTTGGGGAAGGTTCGGGGGTAGTACCTTCCCTAGCAGCTGGCAGCCAGCTTTTTGGGAGGTCTCCAATGTTCTTTCTAGGCAGGGCAGGGTGGGTCGGGGTAAAGTGGGGGCAAGAGGCACCCTCGAGGCTGCGCATCCTTCGCATGCATTAGCAGGAGGTCTTCTTTCGGGCCTCATCGCCAGGCTGTTCTGCGGTGAAGATACCGATTAAGGTGCTCACCGAAGGCAAGCCTGGGGCTAGAAAGAACGAACCGTTCTGCCGGGCCCGGCTACGTCCGATTCTGACCTCATTGGGGCTTGACACCGGACGAAAACGAGGGTGGAAGAGAGAAGTGAGGTGTTATTGCAAGCGTAACTTTAGTACACAAGCCTCTCTCTCTCGTCCAGACCCACACCCACAACCACAATCGTACATACAAGTAGCACCTATCACTCGTCCATTTACCGCAGCGTCGACTCAGCCAGCGCACGGTCAGACCAACTGCATAATTTCTAGCTGGTAGATCCCAGCGCATAGGAACTGCCCAGACGAAGAGTCAAGTCGTCAATTTTACAAGGATGATGAGTGAGAGAGAGAGAGAGAGAGAGAGAGAGAGAGAGAGAGAGAGAGTGTGTGTGTGTGTGTGTGTGTGTGTGTGTGTGTGTGTATACTTTCTTCATCATCATCAGACTTGGACCCCACAGCGATCAAGGTACTATTTCATGTCATTACAATACAGCAGCATAGAAGGATGCAGAGCCTAATCCCTCGTCTTCCTCCTCGTCCTACTACTACGTACCCCGTAGTGCTATGCCTACGTAGTACTGAATGAAGAGGGGGTACCGGTGCCTGGGCTCGGATTCGGCCCACTCGCCTTATGAGGCAGACTTAACGGCGTGGCACTCACATACACACACACACACATACCAAATTTCACATGGCCTACATGTGTGCCCACCACCTTCCCCCCCTGCAACCTCGTCTTGGGGGCCAGATGGCTGATTCCTACGTAGTATGTACTACGACTAGTATCATTCTGAAGGACAGCAGATAGATGTGTTGGCCATGAGCCATTCCGTGCCATGCAGTCAGCGAGTAGGGATGAGCCCTATCTCGCCTGATCCCCAGCGCCCTCGTGCTTTGCTCAAGTATGACTGCATAATACACGTGCATATCCATGGGGTACGTACCATGTCAGCAATGCTCTTCTATCTCCGATTGGCAAATACTCGAAAGCCTTTTTTTTTTTCTTCTTTTTTTTCTTCTCTCTGATTTCCCCGTGTTCCTTGTCGTTCTCTTAAAAGATGGTCTATTTTCCCAGCATATTTTCCCCCAAAAACCGCATTCATTTCTCTCCCTACAAAGTCAACAATTTGCGGCCTTGGCCGCCCAGTTCGTGCTTCGTGTCATTTTCAGTCCCCCATCTCGGCATGTTCGTCTCCTGTGTGCGGCCTCCCGGAGCTGAGCGGGTCGTTGGATGGCCGCCGCAACGGGCCGCCTCCCCTCCCTCGCCAGGCAGGCTTTCCCCAAGCGGCCCCCCACGATAGTTGCAACTAAAACTTCCCCGGTACTCCTGTTTCCCGCCCTTCTCTCTATTCCCGTCTCTCTCCCTCTCTCTCGGTCTCTCTGAGGCGCAAGCACTGGCCGTGTTTCTCAATGGGAACTTTTTCTTTCCTTTTCTGCCGAGAAAAAAGCTCCCCCCTGATTGTGGGAATTTGCAGGGCGACTCTTCCCCGTGGTCGTGTTTCCGGCCCCCCTTCTTCTGATTTTCTGTGAGGACGCAGCTCACCTCGAGCTGAAAGTAAAACCTCCTTGCATACGATGCGATGTTGACAGGTGATCTTGCAGGTCAATCAATTCATACACATGTTGGTCTCCCCCAAAGAGACCTTACATCCCCCCCCTCTTTCTTCTTCGGATACATGACGTCGGATGCCTCTTTTTGTCCTTTTTCTCTCTTTCCCTTTGCTCTTGGTTCGCTCTCATTCATTTTTTTTTGCGAGGCGATTTCAGGCCGGGCGGGAGGCCAAAGGGGCCCGCGAGAGGTCTCTCTAAGGAAGACCTCCCTGGTTCAGGGCGCCCCCAAATCAAAAGGAAATTGTTGGTAGCAGAGATGCCTCCGGGGTCGCCTATACACCCCTGAGCAGAGAAAAAAGTGTCATGTGGCGTCAAGTGATCTCCTTCCCTCTCTTCCCTCGTCCTCCTCATCTTCCTCCCGGCCGTTCCACCCCATCTTGCCGTATCTCCCGGGCCTGTAAAGACGGTCTTCGGCTCGGCAGTCAAAGTCACGTCACGTTTCCTTCTTCCCTGCTCCTTCCTCATCCTCCTCGTCCTTCTCCTACCATGGCCGCCCTTGTGGGCCATCAGCCAGACGATATTCTACTTCATCCCGCCCTGCTTCATTTTTCAAGCATCGCCACTACGCTCCGATGGGCCCTCCCCACGTCTCTTCATCTCCCCTACCGCTACCAACACCACCCCACCCAAGACCCCAAATGAGAGATTCTTTGTGGATCGAGATGAGTCCTTGGTCCGCAGCTGCGGCCGGTAAGATCTGGACTCTTGCCAGATGATGGTGTTGTCTACTGGCCAAACCCCAGGCGAAGGTCCTGACTGTTCGCCCGCCTCGAATGGCTTAGCTCTGGTACACATCGCGATGGGCCCAGAGGTGAGAATAATCCGAAGAAAGAAAAAGAAGAAGAACAAGAAGAAGAAGCACGCACCTCCATCAAGGTCATGGGCGGTGGTTGGTCCTTGCATGAGGCGCCTCCCGAGCGGACCGTCCCAGAGGCTGAGTGAAAGATCATACAAGACGTGGGGATTGGACAGTTTCCGAATGCATGACCTTCGAGAATGCCTTGACCTGCCGAGATGAGTCTTGCGCCGGTATGCGTGTGTGGTGCGTGCCCCCAGTTCCGGACCTTCCAAGCGTCGCCTGTTGAGCTGAGGATAACAAAACAAGCAACCTACCTCTCTCTCCCTTCATTAGCCAACATTGTGACATGTGAATGATCGATGGGATTCTGTGCGCCGCGAAATAGATGAAGTCCTACCAGCGCCACACCCTTTCAGGTTTCACTACATTAGTACTTGGACGCTCATTCATTTAACCACTGCAGCTTGTGGTTGTCACATGCTGCCTGGCACGGTGGACTCCCGCCATCTGAGTGATCATCCCATCTTGCCTTCCCGTCGCAAAAAGGTCCAGTGCTGACTGGGATCCCATTCTCGAGATTTTGAACATCACGGCGTGGTACTCATTGGTAGCTAGGCGTCAACTCAACTGCTTGTGAACACTGTTGTTGACCGTGGTCATTGCTTTTCCCCACTGCTGTATCTACGAGTGCACGGTGCCACATCTAAAAGTACAAAATTTGGTTTTGATGTGTTTTTTTTTGTTTCTTTCATGCCTCTATAGACCGGGCCACTTGGCCTTATTATACAGCAAATGTAGTGGTATCATCATAAATATACTCCCGGATTCACGTCCCTGACCTCCTAACATAGAATCAAATGCTGTTGTTCACGTACGTTATCAGACCCATTCAAGCGCCTCAGTCCAAAACCGGTAAAGATGCCTCTTCTGGGGTTGATGTGTCCTCTTCCTCTGCCTTGCTGTCATCCTCATTAATGTCTCCTTCCTCGGAAGTCGAAGGTTGGTCCAAGGAAGACGTATCGTTGGTCTTGTCTTTCTCACTATCCACGACTGTGGCGGTTATGGCGGTTGGTTCGATCTGTTGGTCTTCAGCCGCCTTCGCCTTGGCTGCCGCGTCCAGTTTTGCCTGCTCTTGCTGCTGCAAGCGTGCCGCTTGAAGCGCATTGATCGCATCTTGCATCTCTTGCTTCCTAGCCGCAGCCTCGGCGTCGAGGTCCTGCGCCTGCGCCTGCCCCTGTTGAGCCTGGGGTTGGGGAGGAGGTTGGACCACTGTGTGATTTCACGGCATTAGCAAAGGCACTTTTAGTGACCAGACAAGAAGACAAAGCAACAAACACTTACCCCCGTCTTTGCTGTCGCCAGGACATCTCTCGCGATCCAGCTTGGCGTTCATGACCATGTACAGCTCCGGGCAATAATCAAGCATCGTCTTCCTCCGCTCGTGGTCGCCCCACACTTCTGCTGGGAGGTTTTCGCCCATCTCCTGCACGTGGAAGCCCATGGGCTTGTCCATGTAGACGTTTTCCACGGCCAGGGCACCCTCTAGTCCCGACGCTACCTTCAGGCCGGGTGTGATGTAGAGGCGCTGACCGAACCACTCGTCCTCGGGGGCTGTATCGTTGTAACGAGACTGGAACTGGAGGATCTTCCTGATCGCGGACATGCGACGGAGCGATAGACCCCCATTGCCCGAAAAACGGTCGTCGGCGGTTCTACGAGGGGAAGACGTCAGACGATGAAGAGGAAGGAGGTTTTGGGAGGCCAGAGAGCCTGGGAAGGGGTTTGCTCACCTTGGCGCGCCGGCCCAATGCCAGTCCAGCCACTCGTTCAGGCTGACTTCCGAATTCGCACATAATATGCTATCGTACTCGTACTTGAGTAACCACTCCACGCCTGGCAAGAACTCGTTGTAGAATCGCATATCCGTCAACGTCCTGTACACCATCTCCTTGGATGAGATGTCCCATGGGTCTGGTAGGACCATCAGGTCCAGCTTGCCCACGATCTGTTGGTGCTTCACCGAGGTGCTCCGACCCATCATGGTGACGCTCTCCTGCGAGCCGATGAACAGAAATCGCCAATCTGGTGGGACCACGGCTATCATGTGCAACAGCTGGGGGACCAGGTGCGGCATGACCCGCGGCTCTATGATCATGGCCAGTTTGGCGGAGTCGTAGGCAGCTCGTGGGTCGGCCGTTGGTGTCCAGTCGACCGTTATGGAGGGAATCTTCTGCCTTGCCTCCTCGATTCGTGACTTGAACGATGCTTTGATCATAGGCTGGTAGCTTGGGAGGAGCGAGGCGGTCCACCAGGTCAGTGCCAGCGAAATCGCCAGAAACAGCCTCAATTTTGTGACGACGAAGAGGCCGCCATTCGAGGGCGTGGCAGCGTGGGAAGCCATGACGCAGTGGAGGGAGAGAAGACGAGGAGGACGAGGAGGAACAGGAGGTGGTGGTGATGTGGTAAGTTCGGGGACTGAAGACCCTCGAGGGCCACGGTGATGCGCGCTCTCTCGCGCTCTCTCTGCTCTTCGTTTAAACGCAGTCCACAGTCGAGTCGCGCATCATAGTCGCTCCTAAAGACAAACCGGTCTGCACGCTTGTTCGGCCTTGACCACGCTTTGTCTTTATTCAGAGTTGTAGAAGCCACGAGAGCAATTCAGTCGAGACTCGAGAGATGGTCATGCCAGGTAACGCTAGTGCGAGGACCAATCCGCGCCCAAAAGAAAATAATAAAAAAAAGAAAATGCAGGTGATAAACTGGGAAGCAGCATCTCGAGCAAGGGAAAAAGGGAGGATTTTCGTTGAGTGTACTATGGGATGGCGGACGGCGGGATCGACGCACTGGGACCTGCAGGTGTCTGTCTGGACACGCCTCGAGTGGGGCAGGTCGAAACAAGACGGAGGTACATGGAAGTACATGCCGGTGCGCGTCAGGTCCCCGAGCAGGGCTGCTGCATGCAGGAGGTACCGCCTGTCCCGCACGAGCATCACTTCCCAAAATCCGTCCTCTTCTTTTCTTGCATGCTCTCTTCCTGACTCCGCGCATCAACTATACACTATGGCCATTACGGCTAAGAAACCAGACTATTTGTTCAGAGATCTGGACCTACCCTCGGCCCCAGAGAATAAACATGCTCCGGAGGAGGGTTTTTTTATTTTATTTCTTCCATTCAGCCGCATTTTAGTAAAGGGGTCTCCGGAATGGCCAGAACGGGGGCAAATCAAATCTCACAATCTCAATGGACTGATAACTGAGGCTTGACACAAGAGTGCTGACTGTCTCTTCCAAAAGTTATTTGGTTGCGGTCTCAGCAAATACTTTGGGGAGAGAGAAATAGAGAGACAGAGATAGAGGACACCTGGTCATCGCTTGTAGGTTAGATAAGATGCGAGACACACTATGTAAGTAAGTGATTCACAAGGTGTTTGGTATGATACATTTGCTCTTCCATGTGCCAAGACTTCTGTTGAGGCTGACGACCAAGTACCTGCATTGGTGCTGTGGTACAAGCCGCCCAGAAGACAGGTTCTTAGCCAGCCAAAGTCCCCCCTGTGCCACAAGGCAAAAGAGGGTGTCCGCTGCAACCCCCACGACATGCTGAAACCGAACATTTCCAACCACGCTCAGAATAGTCATGCGTGTTCCATATTCCTTGTGACAGTCGTAATGTCGTGAGAGCAGCCGCCACAGTTCCAGTTTAGTCATTCGCTTAGGTTCGTATCCTATGTACTATGGCAGTCCATAACACACATAGTCATATGCTGTCAGCTTCAATATATTACTTCTTCCCCTCCCCCTTCAATACCATAGTAGTATTTTCCCCCCTCTCTCTTCTCGATAGCCCCATCCTACACGTGGGTTGGTCCAATATATTAGTTGCAGATACTGCCTGTCAGTCCCACTTGGGCTGAAGTCCAGCCCTGAGTCCAGCCCAGGCTGCGGGCGGGGGACCTGCTCTGGCGTGCTCTGGTGTGGCTCTGGCTTCTGAGTCCGGCGTCAGTGGGCTTGCGCGACTTGGGCCTATTGTGGAGGTGCTGAAGTCCCTAAGGGCTGAGAAAGTCACTCCAGGTACCGATCTTGCCATCGTCGGTACACCCCCTACTGGGGTTCAGACGCTGCTCCCTTGTTTCTAAGTCCCCCCAACCCTGCATTCGACCAGGGGACCTAACCCATTCTTTTCGCTGCTCCTGCGTCTCTGTGTCTGATCCATCCTCCCTACGCTCTGCCTGCCCTCAAAACTGAATTCACTCCAAGTCGGTTCTTTTTCTTCCATAATGTTTTGATCAGGTGTACACGACCTTTGTTTGAGTCTTTTTCTCTCTCTCCTCCTTTCCTACTCCTCCTTCAATCACCACTGCCGACAGCACACTTTTATATAATCTCTTCGTTGTGACGAAAGACGCGATAAGCTTTGCTGCATAGCCTCCTGACGTTGATCTCCGGTTACCCTGCCTCAAACAATTGCGAGCAACCCCCTGTGCGGAGTCCGGACAAGACGGCATACTTTGATTGCGCGTCATTCAATCACGACATCAGACTTCATCTTCCTTGCAGTGTCAATCGCTCCCACAGTTGGAATCGACCACGCCAACCCGCTTTACTACAACATTGAACCCCAGGTCGACCGCCCTCGCAAGCGTCCTGGCCAGCATATTCATGCATGCATGACTTCACCGACCCGGTGTCCGCCCTAAGCAGGTTGATATACCCAACGCTCACCATCTGCCGGCCTTACATGAGAACGTGGGCTGGTGCTTAACGGCCATTGGTTTTCTTGTTGGCCGACTATATTCTCAACTTCCTTTCGAGGATCGCCTTGGTTGGCGTTTTCTCTGACCCTCACTCTCTTTCTCTTTCTCTCGATATGGCGCTCTTAGAAAAGAACGAGGTCGAGGAGATGACCTTGGAGGAGGCATGGGTGCGGATAAAATCAATGGCGATGAGGATATGGGCGAGGACCACACGCAGGATACGAGTTGTTCTCGCGCTCGTTGTCTTTTTGTACGTTTTTATCGCCCATGATATGATGCTGCACATCTGAGTGCCGCTGGCATGGCAAGAAGCAAGACTGACCCCCACCGTTGGCCAGAGTATTCACACTTACCCTATCACCCGGCTACATACAAGACTATGACGCCTACATGACTATACCAAAGGTCTCCCTACAGTATGCGCAGGAGCAGAGGACGCCCTTCAACGAGTCCAAGGTGGCCCTCCTGATCGAGAACCGTGCCAACCCCATCCTCGCCCCTCTGATGCTGCACTTTATGTCCGTCGTCCCGCCCGACTGGCGCTTTCGGTTCATGGGCTCCGTTGAGTCTGTCGAGTTCATCAACAAGTCTGTCGCCATCCAGAGCCAGGTCCGGACCGGCAAGCTTGATCTGACATACATCCCCTCCAACATGTCTGTGTCCTCTCAGGAGGAGATCTCCCGCTTCCTCACCAACCTCTGGATGTACGAGACCGTCCTCGCCCCAGCTGAGTGGTTGCTCATCTTCCAAACCGACTCCATTCTGTGCGCCAACTCCCAGCGCAATCTCAACGAATACCTCGACTACGACTGGATCGGCGCCCCCTGGAACCCCGGTTCACGCTTTGGCGGGAACGGCGGCCTGTCCATCCGCCGCGTCAGCGCCATCATCGATGTGCTGCGCTCGCAGGCCCGCGCGGACTTTTCCGAGGCCGAGGACGTCTGGCTCACCGAGCGGCTGGGACACAGGCCAAATGCCAAAATGGCCGACGCAACCGTCTCGCTCACCTTTAGCGGGGAGATGCACACGGGTAAGGCTACCCATCTAGCCACCGATAAGGAGACGTCACAGTACAACTCGACCATCGAGGCCGCGGAGCAGGGAGAGCTCGTCAAGGGGATCGACGACTGGCGCGAGGGTTTCTACGAACCCATGGGATATCACACAGGTGGCGGCGGCACATACCTACACTCGCAGATCTGGGGCAGTCCCAGGCTTAGGAAGCATATCTGGGACTACTGCCCCGAGGTCAAGATGACGCTCGCCATGGATGCGGCGAGGTACGTGCCGGGCAGCTGTGGTGCCTACTGGAAGCGAGACGCTCTGGGAGATGGGTATCACATGGCTGATACAGGTATGCTGGATGTCGACCTGGGAATGGGAACGGAGATGATTGATGGTGTCGAGTACCCATTACTCCCCGATGGGTTGACGCCATTCTAAGAGAAACCAAACCTCTCAACGTTACCGAGGCCTGGGATACATATCTCTTTGCCGATCAAAATTTCTTTGGTGGATTTTATTTGCTTCTTCTCTTTTCCTCGGCGGTGTGCCTCGTGCAAACCAGCAAGCCGAGTAGTGTAGGTGTTTTGTGGCGTTGGGGGAAGGCCCGTATGGATATGGGTGGAAAAGGAGCATAGAACCGGCTTGGGTCTCGACCGGCTGGATGATTTGGATGTGATAAGAACACACACACACACAGAGAGAGAGAGACACGCGCAAACAGTGGTTGGAATCAGAAATGTCATGTTTGGATACTACATTATAGGTCGAGCAGCCAAATGTTAAGATTATTTGGATAGATCGACTTTTGGAACTATGCATTGCACATCATTGCATCAAAATCTCAAATATTTCCATATGTGCCATGCATGTTTCAGGCCTCTTAGGCATTTCTTCTCTGTAAGTGCTTCTTCTATCCAGCAAAATACTAGCCATGCGTCGTTTTTCCATTATGAACAAACGGGTTTCTAATACAAGCCATCCAGGAAAGCCTCCAAAAATGAATGCTATTCTTTGAACTATGCCACCCACCCACTTGTTTTCGTTTCCCTTCTATTCTAACCCAGATATTTTATTTCATCCTCCTTCCTCTAGCCAAGTCCATACAATAATTATCACAAGCGCCAGCCCTCCGAGCGAGGACCTTCAGGCGAAAGCGTGCCCAAGCAGCTAACCCCCGACGACGCCGCCCACAATGGCTGCCAGCTCCCCAAACAGGACGCCCTTGAGCACCGTCTCGCCCATGTCCTCGGCCCAGTGTCCGCCGGCCTTAAGCCTGTCGCGCCACAGCGCCTTCTGCGGTTCCGACAACTCGTCCCAGTTCTTGGCGGACCCGTCGTGCTCCGTCTCGAGGTTGATGTCGCCGCCGGGGACCTCGGAGTCGCGCAGAACAATACCGTGCTCGCGTCCAGCCAAGTTGCGCTCCTCAAGGAGGCGGGCAAGGAAGCCGGCGTGTGGGGAGGGCGGCGGCGGTGGGTTTGCGGGACTGGCGTGGAGGATAGAAGGGAGCCATATGTGCCCACCGACGACGGGGCGGGTGAGGCCCTTCACCTCCAAGAGGCCCTGGAGCAAGACGCCGATAAGCAGCGCGACAGCCGCAAAGAAGAATAACGTGCCGGCTGGGCTTGGTCCACGTCCGCCGAGCGCAGTCACGTACCGCGGGAGACGCGGTGGCCCTGCGCCGCGGCGGGCCTTGACAGGCCTATCGAAGTGTTTCTTGAGAGCGATGGAGTGGACAGTAACACAATTGCTGACCGAGGTGCTGGCCAGGCGGAGGTATTGCGTCTTGCCGGTGCCGGAGCGGGGTGGGATGAAACGCGAGAAGCAGAGGCTGGTGATCATGCCGGGGTGAGCCTTCTTGAGAACGCGCAGGGGGAAAAGGCGTGTGAGGAGGTCGACGTCGCCCAGGACCTGGTGGTCGAGGGTGTACAGGTGGATGGAGCAGTCGTTGGCGGCGACTGCGATGACGAATTGAGCATCGCTCTGGGCCGCGCCGGGCGAGGTGGGCGGGCTGAGGTTCGCGACGGCCAAGCCGGTGGCCTTGGCGCCCTTGCGTCTGGGCAGCTTCGTGTTGACGGCGATCCTGGCCGTGGCATCCGGTTTGGCGTTTGCCTTGGGCAGGCGGAACCCGTAGAGCACGACGCCGCCTCCTGGGCTGGGCAAGTTGGCGATGGCAAAGGCGAAGCCGGCAGACAGGTAGCGTATGCAGCGGAAGGATGGCCGAACGTCGTCGGAGGGTATGGCGTAGATACACCTGGGCTCAGTGTCCACGGCGTTGCCCGCATCAGGGGTGACGTCGAAGGTGTAGATATTGTAGCTGTCGCAATATATGAGCTGGTACCTGTCCTCAGCCGTCTGCAGCACGTCCATATCCACTGCCTCGCTCCTCAGGTCTAGCACGCCCCTCATCCTGGGCGCGACATTGCTCCCCGCGGCGACATCGAACAGCGCGACCTGCGGGTCCTTGGACAGGCCCGTGGCTACTGCACCCAGCTGCGACGTAGTCGGGAAGGGCTGCGTCAACCTCAGCAGGCGCTGGTATGTGTTCTTGTCGTCGGTGGTGAACAGGGCGGTCCTGCTCAGCTCGGAGATCCTGGCACCCAGGACGGAAGACTTTGCAGCCTTGGGCTGGTCGGCGGAGAGGACGCGAAAATGCTCGTTCTTGCCTTTCTGCAGGTCATCGGCGCCGGAACTGATGCCGGCGTAGAGCAAGGTGGCTCTACCCTTGCGCTGGCCGGCTGCGAGACTGGCGACGTTGTCCTCATATTTTCTCAGGGTGATCTCGCCGGTGATCTCGAGCTTTTCGCGCGACGAGGCATCGAGGGAGGTGATCTTGTTGTCGACCCCAGTGCGGCTCATGCCTCCGCCGCCACCGACGAAGAGACGCCCGGGGTCCTCGGGGTCGAAGTCGCAGCCATATAAGGGATAGTCAAGGGTGATTTTCGCTTCTGGGAACGGAGGAGGCATCTTGACCTCGACAAAGCATCCTATGCTCCAGTGAGCCTCGTTTGTTGGTGGGAAAAGGACACGATGGCGATGACGACAGTCCAAAAAAAAGGCCGGCAATGGAAGAAGACACATGCTTTGTGAGGTAGTAGCGAACCCCTGCTCCCGCCGTCCCGCCGCTTTGGGGTAGGTGCAGGGGTTGGCCCCAATCTAGATCCGTCTGGTCGTAGTACCATACATACTACCATAGTACCTGCCAATAGCATACATATAGCACACCATGAATAGCAGCAGCAGCTCTTTGCGCCTTCTGTAACTGACTTCCAGTTCTACCCATCGCAACTGCATTGGTCTTTTAAGGGAAAATGACGCGCCACGTAGCCACACCCAAATTCCTTGAATGGCATGGCCTAAGGCAAGAAAGGGATCGGCGGGGGAAGGGCGCAAAGGGGAGCCATTCCCTTTGTGACGGACTGTTCAGTTGAGCCTACTGGCGTCTCTCTCATGAACACATTCATCTGTGTATCGAGTCTCCAGGTGGTCGCTCAGTGTAAAGAAGAAGAAAGAGAAACAAAAAATGAGCACATGTCAGGACGTTCAGGCTCATCTTCATAACTGGCCGCCTGACAACAGCATGTCCTGTGGACGTGTCCACTGGGGCCCCATCCGGAGCTGTTACGTTTTCATTTCCCATGCACGAGTATTTTGTTCGATTTGCAGGGCACAGGAAGCTGAACCCGAACCTATACTCTGTGCAGAGACGTCTTTTTTTTTGGCAGCTTGCAGCCCTTTTTGGGGAATGGACGGGAGGGAGCCGCGGGCGGCCGGAATGACGACAAGAACAAGACCAGATCAACTTGGACAACACGCTCGAAGGAGTTCTGATGGCTGATACTAGACAGCCACCTCCTGAATGCACAGCGTCAGGAAACCGGCGTAAGATTATCAGCATGCATACATGCAGCGTATTGCGAGACCGACGAGGCTTGACGGTTGTGACCCGTGAACAGTCAAGGGGAAATGACTTGCAGGGAGGGAGGCATCGCGCTGTTGGCACGGAAATTCCAGGATACCTACTATGTAAGTGACATCGTGGGGTCTCTGCTCAACTCTTCGCTGCAAAGTCATCGCCTTGCTCATGTGGAGGTATTCATTGCTGCTCAACCGGACCGGACGGCAGTGAGACTCAACGCAACCTACTCTTGGGGGCCAGCTATGTGGATGATTCGGGCCGCATTCGCTCTCTGTGGCAACTGGCGGTCGCCTAATAGGAGACCACTTGCAAGCAGGAAAGAGGACGCCACCCCCTATGGAGGTTTACTCTGGGTATTCCTCAGGAGGGACATAACTGCCAAGGCCATTTCCAAATGAGAAAAAGAGCAGAAGCCCCACTGTCGTGAGGTCATAGGAGGCCTGAGGAGACTGGTCCACTGCGATAGCAGCGAAGAAGGCCGCCCGAGCTGTTCTCTCGGCACGTGCTCGGATCTAGTTGAGCAAACCTCTTGCGGGCCTGCCGATCTGCGCACGTCTCAATTTCCGTGCCGTTCAGGAAAGAAAAAGAAACGGGGCACGCAGCGACACATGTGCCGAAGCGGAGAACCCGAGGCTGAGAGACAACGCGGAAGGCTGCAGAAAGACGCAACGCGGTGGACGCATGGTCCCCTTTGGTGTGCAGACACACGCGCGCACGCACACACGCTCCCAAGCACGATTCAGCCTGTGTAAGTAAACCACCCAATATGCGAGCATTTTATAGGAGATGAGGGAGATCTCGCCTCGTGTGGTAGTCCACCCCCGTCACCGATGCGATGGTATCGTGCGAGATTGCGAGATCGAATTCCATCCCGAATCTAGATGACTTCGAGGGGACCTGCAATAAGATTGCAGTTGCCGGACTGGCGAGATGATGTCGATGGGGAACCGCCGGGTCCAGCGCCTTATGAGGGTCCCAGCTCTGTCTGTCTGTTTGATTTCGACGTGCACGGTGTCTTGAATCAGCTGGGCTCCCTGCCCTGCTTCCACAGGGGCGATCAGTGCTATAATTGTGGTCCTGCTATGTCTCGGGCTGATAGGGTGTGCGCTCAGAATGTTCGTCATTGGCACATGTGCCTGGGACGCCCATGCAGTTGTCGACCCTCATGCTCCAACGTGATGAACAGGGCCCCATTTTGATATGGGGGTAAAAAGGATCCGTTCGTTGGCTGATGTCATGGCACACAAACCACCATTTCCTCAGTACATCACGCAGGATTTCACACCTTTTTTAGCATCTTGGAAGCCTGTGGGCGGGTGTCCCTGCATTAGCGCAGTGGGAATAGAGGGGGGGAAGGGAGGAGAAGAGGAGGAGGAGTGGTGGCCTTTCAGCCCACAACAGGCCCCGCAATTTTATCCAGAACCCAGCTCGCATCTGCCAGGGCCCGCGGTACTGTACAGCAGAAGGACCAAAGTTACATGTCCAACCAGGCAGCAGGAGGAGGAGGAGGCTGGCTATTCGGCCAGATTCTCACCTGGTTCCAGAGGAATAATTCCTTCAGGCCCGGCCCGGTGTCACAAACTTGATATATCCACGACAACAAGCCGAGTCGCACAATGAGGCGTGGCTAGAGTGGCTTTCAGCTCAGTCATGAAGTGCTGAATCAAGTTGGAACGAGCATTTGCTGGGTGCACTATAGTAATCCAACCTGTTTAATATCGCTCGTTTCAAAACAATGTTGTGCGAGCGAGGTCCCTGGGGACGGACGACGCACTGACACCTGGATCGGCCCCCTGCCAACAATCAACCTTATTTCCCATCCACAGGGATCATGGCTTCCACTGGAAAATTACCGCGGAGTCACTTCAAGATCTCAACGTCTTCTTCCCCGGTCCATACTCTCACAATCAAGGATATTCTTCAGAACAGTGCATCCTACGGGTACGGCTCAGGTCATGCCGTGGGTCTCTTGGGGAGTGTGGGCTTTCTTTCCTCCCCCGCCCCCCCCCCTCTCCTTCTCTCACTCTCAATCTCATAGCTTTCAGCGCATGAGGAGGATATGGACAGCGAAGACTGGCCAAAGCGTACGCCATCGTCTCCTTTTTCGGATTCGCAATACTCCCCACGTCGCAATGACGATCTCAACAACGTGAGCAAAGGGCCAAGCTTTCGTATGGTACAAACCTCTGTTGTCAGTAAAAGGAGGAGGAGGAGGAGAGCAGTTAGCTTCTTGGGGAGGGCAAGGTGAGGTCAGGTCGACATCATAGGCGCGCCGTACAGGTGGGAAGTCACATCGGGCGATCTCAGCCTGGCGGGCAGAAGAGCGGCATCTGTGGTCATCAGAAGCTTGGCTCTAAGCGCCGGATGGGCTCACCAGCAGGAACAATCACACCAACTGAGCGACGGGGAATTTGTTGCCACGACTCCGCAGCATGCAGGTCCAGGTCTCTCAAACTAGTTCAGGCTATCCATGGCCAGTCACTGCAGTCAAGTGACTGGCCATCAGGGTTTTCACCACCCCTCGTCGGAGGGCGACGGCGAGTAAGACCGCGCAGCAGGCAACTCGGCCAGTCAGCTTCACCCTACGGTTCGAGATGAATACCTCCTGGGGGCATGTCGGGGAGGCTTAGAGCACCCTCTGGAATAGGCGCGACTGGCAGGATGGAACCCTGCTGATCGTTCACCAACGCCGTTCCTTTGTCCTCACCTCCACCGAACCCCTGATTTTAGCTTGCAGGGGGTTGGTGGCCGCCAACGACCCATGCATATTGCAATTTCCCACGAGGATCCCACAATGAGGAACCATTCACCCCCGGGGGGCATACGCAGTCATTCCCTATTTAAGAAGAACTGCCCTCTTTGCTCTCCTTCCATCACACTCTTCTCGCTCTCCTTCAGCCTACCAAACAAGCTTTGTAACCTTCACCTTCAACGAGTCTTTGCCTCACTTTTGACTTCGGTCGTCCATTCATTCACACGAACTATAACCCAACGCCTCTAGAGCTCGCGAGCCTCAGTCCTCTCTCTCTCTCTCTCTTCCTACGGAATCTTACCCAACCTTTGTTTTCTCAACAAGACCAACACAACAAAATCAGCCAAAATGCGTTCCATGATCTTTGCCGCTGGCCTCATCGCCCCCGCCTTTGCTGCCATTGGACAGCCCGCTCCCGAGTCGACTGTCTACAGCACTGAGATGATCACCATCACCTCTTGCGCCGCCACCGTCACCGACTGCCCTGCCCGCTCCACCTCGTAAGCCGTTACCCCTCCTTCTGTACTCACGGAGAGAGAAAGCTCTTCTAACAATTGTGATATCACAGCGTGTCATCCAAAGTCCACACCCTGACCCAGAGCACCGAGACCTCGGTTGAGGTTGAGACTGAGACTTCGTCCTCCGCCGTCACGGTCACCCCCTCTCCCTCCAGCACCACCCTCGTCGTTGCCACCACCCCGGCGGCGAGCAGCGAGGCCACCACCGTCAGCTCCAACTCCCCTGTGGGCGAGTCTGCTCCTCCCGCTGTCGGCTCCTCCAGCAGTGCCGTCCCCATCGTCGGCTCGACCGTGTCCATCGCTGTCCCCAGCTACTCCTCCGTGTCTCCTGCTCTCAGCACCGGAGCCGGCCAGTGCCCCAGCTACTCGGTCCAGACCATCTCCACCTCTGTGACCACCGTCGTGCCGACCGTCATCTACTCCACCGTCGCCATCCCCTGCGCCGCCACCACCAGCGGAAACTCCCCCGTTGGTGTCTCCTCTGGTGGTGTCAGCCCTACTGGTTCCAGGAACGCTACGTGAGTTTTGATCCAACCAACCCCCTTGAAAAGTCTTTCAAAGGATATAGGAATCTAACATGAGATTCAACCAAACAGTGTTACTGCCTCCAGCCCTACCGGTATTGTCACTGCTGGTGCTGCCTCCTTCGGCGCCTCCGGTGCTCTGGCCGCTGTCGCTGGTCTCGTCGCCATGCTGGCTTAAGTCTGAACGATTATGAGCACAATCTCATAACTCGGGACCTGGGTGGCACTGGGACATTCCTAATATCTCATTGAAAGGAAAAAACAGCAACCTGAGAGGTGGTTGTTCTTTCTTTTGGCCTTGAGTTTTGGATTTGAGCAGCTGGACGACGGTGCATCTAAACCCTTTTCTTGTGGTGTGGGACGGACACTGGAACCATCTGGGATGTAAATTTAATCTTCTTTTTGAAAATGTTGCTTGAGCCCACCTTGAGGTTCCCCGTGGGATCCGGAGCTCTTGTTGAGAAATTCACAAATTTTTTTTTTTTTTTTCCATGATTAAAAAACCGAGCTACTGTTCTTCCACGTGTGCTTGGTGCCTTCCTTTCTTTCGATTCCTTGCGGGAAGGAGACGTCGTGAACCAAAAGATCCGGCAGGAATGGGAATTTAGCCCATGGAGAAAAAACGTGGTGTCTCAATTTGTCCCGCCTCCATGGCGTGCTGTGTGTACACTACTTTACTATACAGGGCACAGAAGTAGGAAAGTTGGCCAACAGAACCTTTTTTTGTGTTTTCTGTTTCCCACACACACCCCCCCCCCTCCACTGGATCCCTCCGAAAAACGAGGCGAAGTACATGACATTCCACCCCCCCCCCCCCAGGGGGCCAGGACCTGCCCCTGCAGACGAGATTAACAGGCGCTGGGATATAGGGCCGTCGCAGGCCGTCATTGGTCAAGCTGGGGACGCCACAGACGGGTGATCTGCAACGACCTACTCAAAGCGAATTGGTTGGGTGTTTCAGGATCCTCGAAACAATATACCTTTAGTTGAAAAGGAAAAATGATTACGTTGTGGTCCTGTTGGCCATGAGGAGTCAAGTTAATGCATCGGTATTATCCGTTCCCTCTTTTTTTCTTTCTTTCTTTTTTGCGGGGCAGAAAGAGGACTTGATCTATTTTTTCTTTTCTTTCTTCTTCTTCTTTTGTCACATCTCTGCTCTCTAAACCAGGAATGTGAATTCTTCTTCTCCTTGCAGTGCGACGTCATTGGTTGGGTTGGCTGGCTGATGGATGAGAAGGAGGCTTGAGGGAAGATGGGAGGAAAAGATGAACCATGGGCCCGGACCAATATAGCGACAAACTTCGAGCGGTCTGGGGAAGGGGAGGACGGGGCCCGCTTCCTTACCATACATGGGATTGCCTGTCTCCCAGCTGTGCTGTTGCCTCTGAATTCCTGTACCAGGCTGATTGCTGACCCTCCGTTCATTCTCGCAAAGCCTTCGGACTTTGAACTCACACAGACTAATTCTTGTCCTCTAATTGTTGTGTTACTTCGCGCTTCTTACCTTGACCGCCTCCTCCCCTTCTTCACTCTTCAACCTTCAAGGTTCCTGGGTCCTCAATTGAGCCTCGTCAACCTGGGACTCTGGCATCGTACCACCCAGTGCCCACGTAGGCTAAGTAAGTACCTAGCAGTGGGGATAGTTGCGGGAGAGAAAATACCTTTCTATGAGACTATGTTGTGCCGCAGACCAGGGTGAATCAAATCTCCTCTGTCTCCTGCGGTTGCTGCAACTAACGGGTTTGCGGACGTATATCTGCCGTTTGTGATCAAGGTTTGTTTTATGAAGGACGAACCTCCGAGTCAAGACATGGCCTCTTGTTTGTCTTGTGCTTCTTGATTTCTCCTCCCGGTCCATGCCCATGAGAAATTACTACATCACCTGCGACATCAAGCACACGCCACACCTCAGAAGCTGGTTCCTTGCTAGGTCGACGCTTGCGAGCGCGAGAGCATAGTTACTACTGCAAGCCCTCCATTTGATGTCACACCCACTCTCTCTCTCTTTCTCTCTCCAGCTACTGCTGAGGTTCCGGATCCTTTGGTGGTCATAGAGCATCGCGACCCCTTTGTTGTGACATGCTGTACAAATGCATGTTGTGGCCATTGATTGACCTACATAAACGTTGGTACCAGAAAAAAATATCCATGACAAAGGAAAGGTAGGCTATTGTTGAACGCCTTCCCTGCTGGCTAGCTGGCAACGTACTTCACATATCCCAGTCTGCCACTTTGTGGTCTTTCATTTAAGCAACAGATTTGTATGTTCCTTTCAGCGTCCCGTTCTTTGGGAATGAAGTCCTTGGTCCCGGAGATAGGATGTTGCTTTTATCTATATATATATATATATATATATATCTAGGGAAAGATGGCTTCGAGGCCGGTCCTGTGGCTGGCGAGGGTGCTCATCAGACCTTTGTTCTTGAGCAATCGAATCCGGCGAGATGCGGGATTGATGTGGCACAGTTGCTACCGTTTAGTCACAGTACATATGAACATCCCGCCGTCACCACAACGTGGACAACAGAGGGGTGTGTGCGTGTGTGCGTGTGTGTGTGTGTGTGTGTGTGTGTGTGTGTGTGTATGTGTGTGTGTATGTGTGGCTCTCGCCAGACAGGCTCCATGTGCTTGTGATCTGACAGGGCGAAGCCTTTTCTCCTCATTGCCTAATGAGATCAAGACCCCTCGTAAAAAGAGGCCAGTTTCTTATTTCCGTGGTCCCTTGGTGCCTGCCTTGCAATCCGCAAACATCAATCATTGTTTTCTGATACTTGGGTATAGTCACCAGCTTCTGTCAGTGCAATAAAATAATCTAAATGGGAAAGGGGTCCTTCACATGGTAACAGAATCCAGTTCAAACAAACGTTGGCCTTACCATATTATACATCATCGTTTAACCTTGCTGAGCGTCCTTCATAAGTAGTGAGCATTTCTTCAAGGCCCCTTTCTTCTTCGACGGTGCCAACGCTAAACTTGACGCCAGTTCTGCCTATCCACAGATCTAACACCATCAGGACGATGGCAGTCCGTTGATTCGTCCAGGCGTGGTTGGCCTTTACCGAATAACTTCTACCCCTTTCAGCTCAGGAGAGCTACCAACTGGTGCCAGTGTTGATCAGCCTCTCTCGCGGGTTGCGAGAGCATCTCGTCTTCAGGAAACCTGCCAGCTGGAAGTGATAAAGCAAGTCATGCGTCTCAGCGAGGGGCACGGGAATCAACCGAGATATCACAAAGAGGTGTTAAAGGACTGGATATGAATCTGGTGCTTTTGTCTCGGTCCGCCGCTCCTTGTG
Source organism: Cryphonectria parasitica EP155 (assembly GCF_011745365.1). Taxonomy (NCBI): domain Eukaryota; kingdom Fungi; phylum Ascomycota; class Sordariomycetes; order Diaporthales; family Cryphonectriaceae; genus Cryphonectria; species Cryphonectria parasitica. The sequence continues at coordinate 3,523,017 of NW_024468909.1, forward strand.
AAGATGATGCTGTACCACGTCCATTCCGTCGACTCGGCCGATGGGATAAACTAAAGCAGTCAAGAGGGGGATGAGCACTTCAAGCGGGATCTGGTCCAGGCTTCTGATTATCTTCTCATAACGAACACTGGAGGGCGTTGACCAAAGCTTACCAACTGGAGGCTCGACGTGGCTTGAGGTCGTCATAAATAGTATATATCTACAATACGCTTTCCGCTGACCAAGAACTTAGTCTTGCCGTCGAACATCATAGCTAATTCTCCATCCATCTTCAGAGGAGAGAAAGAGAAGCCATGGATCGTATGGACGCGCTCAACACATACCTGGCATCCACCGGCCAGCCAACCTTTGACTTCTTCGGCCCCAACGCCAACTGCACCATCGACCTGTGCTCGCCCAGATGGAGCGTCTACGGCTACAAGCCATCCCTCAGCGCCAACTTGGCCCTGCTGGCCATCTTCTTTGCCGCTCTGGTCGCTCATATCCTACTCGGCTTGAGGTCGAGGACGTGGTCCTTCATGGCGTGCATGATCTCTGGCTGCTTGGACGAGATGCTTGGATACGCCGCACGGGTGTGGATGTTCTCTGATCTGTGGAACTTTGATGCTTTCATGATCCAAGTTGGTGAGCTGCATCTTTGGGGGAGTGTGCTCGCTTCCAGTACCTTTTCATGACGTGTCTTGCTAAAGGATAGGTTCAAGTTTGCATTACAACAGCACCAGTCTTCTACTGCGCCGGCATTTACATGGTCCTAGCAAATACGTATGTCTCTATATACTAGCCCTCTCCCCTCCACCATTCCAGCCAACTGACCCTTCTTAATACTCTCAACCATGTTTTGCAATAGCATGTCCACCTTCGCCCCAACCCTCTCCCGCTTCCGCCCCTCTTTCCTATACTGGTTCTTCATCCCCTGCGACCTAGTCTCCCTCGTCCTTCAAGGTGTGGGCGGCGCCCTGTCCGCCACGACCGCCGGCCTAAGCCAGACGGGCATCAACATCGCCCTCGCCGGGCTTGCGTTCCAGGTGGCCACCCTGGTGCTCTTCTGCGCCGTATACGTCGACTTTGTCTGGCGGTACCACAGGTCCGGGCATGCGGATCGCTACCCACACCACGGCGACCTCTGTCCGGAAGTAGAAGTTGACAAGGAAGAGGCCAAGACGACGAGGACGAGGTTGGGCTTCGGGCAGCGGTTGAGGGTGTTTTACGTGTTCGAGGCACTGGCGTTTCTTATGATCCTTGCTCGGTGTGCGTTTAGGGTTGGGGAGCTGAGTGATGGGTACGGTGGTCCCTTGGTCAAAAGGGAGGACCTGTTCATTGGGTTTGAGGGGGTGTAAGTCTTTATTGCTCTCGGCTGAGGGCGCCTCCCCCCCCCCCCTCCCCTTCCCCCTAACTTATCATCTTGCACTGCCCTTTGCCCAGTGTTTGTACATCAGCTGACAATATGTTCATCCCAGTCTCATCGTCGTCGCTGCATTCGCGCTCTGCGTAGGGCATCCTGGGCTGATTTTGAGCCAGTCCCGGCGGAAGAAGAGCCCGACGGAACCCATCAGTCTGGAGACCGGACCTGATAAGTAGTCAGGATTGCTCCCACAAGGAGTTCAAAAATCAGGGAACAGGTTTCGCGATGATCGAGATATGGAAGCGTAGACGCATGGTGTCTCAGTCGAGTTGTGCTGAGAGATGGCACCACACGAGTAAGAAATACACCCAAGAACTTAATTTGCATACTTAGACAAGCAGGGTCACATAATCTTCAGTTCGAGTGCAGTCGCTTTGCGCTCCTAACAACTGTTGCATGGGCAAAGTTTGAAGGAACCTAGAAGCTCGATTTGATTAGAAGAAGACGGGGAAAGAGAAACGAGGCCGAAATCATTGAAGGGATGGGGAATCGCTCGCGCCAGGACAGTCAAACACATCACAGTCAACAATGCACCATCGCGGCAGCATCATAGACGTTTTACTATTTTTTCTTTCTCTCTCTCCCTAGTCCTGGGGATCTCAGTGGGAACTGGGTCGAGGAGCTCTGTCATTGATAACAGTAGTAATACAAATGATCTGAACGCCTCTATTCTAGGGCATCTTTGGCAATTTCTTTGTCTACCGACCAATTCTCAGGCCGCAAAGATGCTCCAAATATATAAGAGACATAACAGAAAACATGTAAAACACCGACGGCGACGCTCGTCACTTTTTTGAGAGGCCCAAATCCCACGCAGATTCTTTTTGAGAGACTGCAACTCCTGAAACGACGCCCCTCAATACAAGTACGCCGCAGGAGCCCTGAGACATCTATTCTAGATCAGCCGACGCAACTACTCGGGGAAGAGGCTGAGCCTTCTCGGGACTGCCCCGAAAGGCGAGGGTTGGCGAAACGCCCATGCCACCCAGTGGAGTGGATGGTGCCTGACCTGGCGTGGCCGTCTTGTCGAGCGCTTTCAGGGTAGTAGAAGGTGGCGCAGGCTTCGACTCAATGTTGACACTCTTATCCGCTGGGGACTGTGTGGCACCCGAATTGCCGTTCACAGTCGAGATGGAAGGTGTTGTTGTCGGCAAAGTGGCGACCCCAGATGAGGTGGAGGGAATGGTGGAAGGCGGATTAGGAGGCATTGCGGACGAGGTCGAAAGGGCGACAACAGACGGGTGGCTTGTAGGAGTCAAAGTAGAGTTGGCTTGAGAAGCGCCATCATCTTTCAGAGTTGTCTCCGGCGTTGCTTTGAGTGGCATAACATTGACAACGTCTTCGGTTCGCCGTGGTTCGTAGGTGGGATAATCACTTGGGCTGTCCTCGGACTGCTCGCCAACTGCTGAAGGAGACGAGACCATGTTTGATGGCGTAGAGGCAGACGGTGTGTCCTCGTCGTTGAGAAGACGCCTGACCCTGCCGTTTTTGTCGAACTTGACCTTGATCGGGAGCTTGACCACACGGCTATCATTCGATCCAGGGCTGTCGGCTGCAATCTCGTTGTCATCCTCATCCATCGCATCATTTTCAAATTCCTCTTCATCGTCCGTCTCGTCCTGGGGAATGTGATCTTCTTCCTCGTCATCGCCGAGATCAGGTTCCGACTCGTCCTCCTCCTCATCAGAGACGTAGTCCCGCCGTCTCTTGCGGGGTTGTGCCCAGCTGTTGGTGCCTTGATGTGTGGCAGCAGATCGACGAGGCCGGCCAGTTGGTCCGACTTCCGGTGGCTCGCTCATTTCAGTGTCCGCAGCATCGCCTTGCACGCTAGGCGCACCGCTGACACCTCCATTGCTCAGGGCATCAGCGTTGGCATTAAGTCGTGCGGGCGGACGGGACTGCCGGCCACTGGCCGTCACAACAGGGCCTGTCTCGACAGGGCTGTGATTTCTAGTGTTTCTTGTCGACCTTCTGTTGGTCGAATCGGTCTGGAAATCCTCCTCGTCCGAGAAGGTGTATTTGACCCGTTTGCCCCGCGTCCGTCCTTCGTATATAGAGAAACCGGGTTCAGGGCGACGGAATCGTTCTTTCTGTTGTCGTCTGTACTCACGACGCCTCCGCTTCTCCTCTTTCTCCTCAAAATTTGGGATGTTCTTGTGTATATTGCTGCTGAGCTTGCGGGCATTGGGACCCCCATCAGCTGTCGCGAGCTTCTCGGCCAGCGCCTTGACCTCATCAATGCTACCCGCCACGCTGATCCATTGTCTGTTGTAGAGAGCGGCTGGGTTCGACTCGCGGTAGACTCTGAATGAGCAGCTGTCGTCGCCCTCGATAAGGTAGTACCGGCGCTTGTCGCTATCGACGCCCCACGGCTGGACCGACAGTGGCTGATTGAGATCATCGTTCGTGCGCTTCCCTGTATAGCTCGAGTTGATCAGGGCTTTGATCGCGTCAGAGTGGCCGAGAGCCCAGACGGTAAGTGTTTTCAGCAGGTCGAGTCGTTTCTCGGGTGTGATTGTGTGAAACGTGCCGCCCTGCAGGGGATTCTCGGTCCAGTGCCGTGGCCACTGTGTCTTGAAGGTCGCGCCTGAAACGGCGTCTTCGCCCAGGGCTTTATTGTAGTGTCCAATCCTGTCTCCTGTAAGCTATGCGCGTCTGCAATGCGAGCGGACGGCCGCAACTGACTTGATGTCCTGCTTTCTGTTGAGGAGCAGCCCGAGCACCACACAGAGGAAATGCTCGACTCTCTCGGCAGGAGGCTCTTGTTTTATGTCTTCTTCGAGTTCGAGAGGTCCGAAATGCGCCAGCGATCTAGGCATTGCGCTGTCGAATCGCTTGCGAAACATGACAATAAACTGGCGGAAGGGTCAGTTCAAGGCTGCGAACGCGCGCGGCGCGCCTACCGCGACAAAACCGCGATTTGGACGCGATTTTCGACTCACAGCTATATCTTCATTGTCTGCAAAGACAAAATCGTGGGGAGGAGACTGCTCTCGCTTGCGTGGAGGAGGCGTTTTCCTGGACGCGGCAGCATCTTCGGGCTTGGTCTTGGTCAGGTACTTGAGGATGCCTTGCTTGTCAGGCTTGACCTCGACCTCATCATCGATGTCTGCAGGAGGGGGAGACAATGACGAGAGAGAAGATAAATCGGACGAGTCGTCATCAGCCATTGTTGAGCGTGCTGCGTGGCGTTGTTGGACAAACCCTGCGAAGTTGTTGTGTGGTCCAAGTTTCGAAGGTTGATTAGATGAAGGTGGGTGGGAATGACGGCACCATCCTCGCGTCTGATTTTGGGGCGGCACTGGACACTGGATCTAGGGACCACCGCACCGTCCGTCTACCTGGCAGATCACTGATATGATAGGCGGGCCGGAGAAACTCATCCGAAAACCACGGTCAAGACTCTTCTCTCTGTATTGCTATTTCCATCAAGTGATCTGACCTGCCTCAGCACTGGTCGTTGTCTCTTTGCTGCGCTGTCTACCTATCTCATTGCCCCCCCCCCCCATCTGCTGTCCTCTTGCTCTTTAATCCCCCGCCCTCTGTTCTCGTGTGCACAGCCGTAAGGATCTTCTCGACCGATCTGATCCATGTCTCGTTCTCCATCCCACTCACGCACAACACCTTTTCGCAGCACGAAAGACCCTTTTCTTCCTCCTAGAACGAACAAGTTGCTGACTCGAGATGAATGGTAACGTGCAGAGCAGGTAAACCTTTGTTGTTCCAGCCTTGGGGTCCGTCAGGTGAAACTGAATCAGGTATGGCCTCTTCGCACATCTCGCCACCCCAGCGTAGAAACCATACCCCGAAACCAGCAGTGACCACCGTATCTCACCAATGATGCCCTTTTTTTGTGAGCTGCCTCATAGGCCACACAAGTTCCATTCAGCCTGCAACCCCGCGTTGCACTTGTCAACAGCTAGGATGACTACAGCTGCAGCCACAGCCTTGCGCTGAACACACACACCCGCCTAATCCGCCCCGAGCAGAGATCTTACACTTGTAAAACCTTCTCGATGATGAACTTGATGATTGAGGAGGCCACAAATATGCCTCAGATGCCACTTGGCGGAGTTGCAGCAAGGCCAAGGTCTAGGGCGGGCTGTCTGGCAAGCGTGCCTTTCACCCTGCGACGCCAGGTTTGGAACTTTCCGGCTCACCCGATCCACAACCACGCTCTCCACCTTCAGACCAAAACATCACCACTGAGGTAATTTGACGCGAATTTCATAATTTCCGACGTGAAAAACTCTAGACTGGTGATGCATCGCACAGATGTTAAAAAATGGGCGCAGTAGCCCGCCACAAGCGACAAAATAAATGCAGAACCTGTTCACCCAGTTAGCAAAAATCAACCAGGATCGATTTGGCGGGGTTTTGAGTACCTGCTGAGGGTGCAATGCGCTGGGATTTCAACTGAGGGTGAATAAAGGAGATGCATGGGCGTTGATTGCGCTGGGCAGTGACGAGATGGATCTTGCCGCTAGCACCTGGGGCAAATGGTACGCGAGACCCGCTTTGCTTACATAATATTGAAATGGACCAATCGAAATCGACGCACAGAATCTGTTCAAGCCTACCCATTGAACCTCAAAATTTCGCTCCTGCAAACCACCAACTTCAGTGTCAACCAGCACGACCATTCCCCCCATCTGTACGTCCACCCTACATTCGCCCCAATCAAAGCCTGCTGCTGCGCATTTGAGAAATTCTGAAACATATCTGTTTTTCCATTTCTCAAGCGAAAGCAAACGGTCGTTCCTTCTTGTGTCGACCTGCCACGGCGCAACACGCCCAAGCCCAACTAACCTCTTGTTCACCCACACAGATTCCTGACGCCTCGAGCAAACCGTCAAGATGGGTCGCGTCATCCGCAACCAGCGTAAAGGTCGCTCAAGCATATTCCACGCCATCACCCGTCTGAACAAGGCCCCCGCCAAGTTCAGATCTCTCGACTACGCCGAGCGACATGGCTACGTCCGCGGTGTCGTGAAGCAGATTGTTCACGATGCCGGTCGTGGTGCCCCCCTCGCCAAGGTTGTCTTCCGTGACCCTTACCGCTTCAAGCACCACACCGAGACTTTCATCGCCAACGAGGGCATGTACACCGGCCAGTTCATCTACGCTGGCAAGAACGCTGCCCTGACCGTCGGCAACGTCCTGCCCCTGGGCGTCATGCCCGAGGGTACTGTCGTCTCCAACGTCGAGGAGAAGGTCGGCGACCGTGGCACTCTGGGCCGTACCTCGGGCAACTACATCACCATCATCGGCCACAACCCCGATGAGGGCAAGACCCGTATCAAGCTGCCCTCCGGTGCCAAGAAGGTTGTCCACAGCGGCTCCCGTGGCATGATTGGTATTGTCGCTGGCGGTGGCCGAACGGACAAGCCCATGCTGAGTACGTGGAAGATTCTTATGAGTGGAGATGGGGAGGGAGTATGCAGGAGGCTGGAAAATTTCAACGACGCCCAACTGCTGCTCTCTCTCTCAACACCACCCCCCTCCGCTGAATACGTACTTGGGGAGAATTTTGTGCTGACAAAGTGAAACAGAGGCCTCGCGTGCCAAGCACAAGTTCGCTGTCAAGCGCAACTGCTGGCCCAAGACTCGTGGTGTTGCCATGAACCCCGTCGATCATCCTCACGGTGGTGTAAGTGATCATAACGAACTCGCATTTTATGGGACAGTGCTGACACATCACTATCACTACAGGGTAACCACCAGCATATTGGTAAAGCCTCCACCATCAACCGTTACGCCGTGTCGGGTCAAAAGGCTGGTCTCATCGCTGCCAGACGGACTGGTCTGCTGCGTGGTACTCAGAAGACGAAGGACTAAGGGCTTCAACGGCTGCTGTTTTCTGGGGTTTGGGTTCATCGGATTGCTTTGATCGTTGGTCTCGCGTTCTGGTACAAAGAAAGGGCGGCATGACGAAAATCGTCGCTCTATGGGTAGTACCTCTGGCATTCGTGGAATATAAAAAAGGGATTTTACGAAACTAAAAGACATGCCGTCCGGCAAGCATAGTCTCGTTTGTTTGAGATGATGAAATCAAGAAACGTGACAAGAGATGCAGTGCTGGGGGTATGGAGACGTCGGGAGGCGGAATGATGAGCAGACTCAGGCGATTTGTTTTGTACGCCCTGGATCCGACCTGATATGAGCTCAGAGTGGAATCATATGACCAAAACCCCTCTTTGAGTGATTGATCACCTTATTTGCATCTGGCCCGTTCCTAGATTTTCGCCTGTGATGCAACCGCTATAAAAGAACAGACAAGCATCCCGCCTTTCAGTTTTCTACTTGCTCTAATTTGGGCCCAGCTTTACTCCTCCGTCCAGACCAGGGAGGAACAAATTAAACCCCCCGATTTGACGACAATTCGGCGACTTTGATTGATTTTTGAGTTGACAGCATGCTCTCGCGGGGACTGTGCCGATTCGCCTCTGTGGAAACCAGGGGTCTGATCTCACCCCACTATGTCTCCGGTCGTCCCTCCAAGCTCTTCTACTGCAACCCCGCCATCCTCATCCCTTCAGCAGTACAGAGATTCAGACCTTTCCACTCTACACCATTTCGACCAAGCCAATTGACCAAGATGGCCGCCTCCAGAGAATATCCCCTCCTGTGTTTGGAGAACCCTCTCCTCGGTGAGTCCCTTTCCGAAGCTTGCCTGGAGAAGCTCTACACTCCCATTCCCAGGTCCAAACTGCCCCTCCCCCTCCCTTGACCTCCCACCAAAATTCCATCCTACAACCGCACACCCTCGACTGACCGCTCGATCTTGTCCCTGTTTTGCATGACCAGACATTCAGGCCGTCGGAAACGATGAGCTTCTCGCCAAGTACGGCCTCAAGCCCAACGACGCGATCCTCGCCGAGGAGAACCACAAGCCGTTGTACGAGGAGCTGCTCAACAACTACGAGGCCAAGTTGATTGCGGGTGGAGCGGCGCAAAACACCGCCCGCGGTGCGCAGTACCTTTTGCCAGACAACAGCGTCGTCTACCTGGGCGGCGTCGGCGACGACAAGTACGCCGCCATCCTGCACGATGCCGTCAAGAAGGCGGGCCTGCGCGTCGAGTACCGTGTCGAGCCCTCGCAGCCCACCGGCCGCTGCGGTGTTGTCATCACCGGCCACAACAGGAGCATGTGCACCGATCTTGGCGCCGCCAACCATTATGGCCTGGATCACCTGAAGAAGCCCGAGATCTGGAGCCTGGTCGAGAACGCTGAGGTGTACTACATTGGCGGATACCACTTCACGGGTATGCATATGCTGAGGCCTCCTCCACCCCCTTCTCCTCCCTGCAGGTGACAGGCAGCTAATGAAACAACCTGCTCTCTTACTGCTGCTCTAGTGTGCCCTCCCGCGATCATGGAGCTCGCCAAGGAGGCCGCCGCCAAGAACAAGACCTTCGTGCTCTCCCTCTCGGCACCCTTCATTGCCCAGTTCTTCAAGGAGCCCCTGGACGCCAGCGCCCCGTACTGGGACTACATCATCGGCAACGAGACCGAGGCCGAGACATGGGCCGAGGCGCAGGGCCACGCGACAAAGGACCTGAAGGAGATCGCCAAGCTCATGGCCAACCTGCCCAAGGAGAACAAGCAGCGCAAGCGTGTCGCCATCATCACGCACGGCACCGAGCCCACCCTCGTCGCCGTCCAGGGCGAGGACGCCGTCAAGGAGTACCCGGTGCACCCGATCGACAAGGCCTTGATCAACGATACGAATGGTGCCGGTGACGCCTTTGCTGGTGGTCTCTGCGCTGGTATCGTGCAGGGCAAGAGCCTCGAGGAGTCTATCCACATGGGCCAGTGGCTCGCTAAGCTCAGCATCCAAGAGCTGGGTCCTTCGTAAGTGCATTCTTTCTCATTTCTTATTACTCAGAACAAAATTAGCTATGCTGTAGGAAGAGCGCAGACCGCACAACTGCGAAATAACTTTCAGTGATCCCGCTCGTTCCGTCATCCCCCCCCCCCCCTTTTCTTCACACAATCTTGCCAGATACACGACTAACATTATTTCCACCATAGATTCCCCTTCCCCAAGAAGGCCTACGAAGCAGGCTCGCACTAAGTTTGCTCATGACACGTTTGTATTTGCTTTCCTATAGAGAGATAGGCTCCGATTTGAGGGACAGGCGTCCAGTGTTTTTCAAAGGGAGGGGTAAAAGCTCATGGTTTCAACAACGGTAGTTTTGCATGTGCCGGGAAGAGCGAAGCGTGTCGCTTGATCTCAGAATTCAACTTGATGATTCCCCCATTTGACAGGTCGAGATGACTTGTAAATAGCGAGCTCCGTCGTCCCAGACAGAAAGAATCGAATTTCCCCAACGGAGGAAGCCCCTCCACTTGCATCGAACTCAAACAGAGAGACTTCTGCAGTCACACAACGAAACATGCTCCAGGGCCTGGTCTTGAGATCAGTTGAGATCTCGAGGGCGCTGAGCATCCGTTTCCAAATTGCATATCCAGTGACAAGATATCGCAGGGCACTTAGCATCTCTTGGGCCTGAACAAGGCAGCAAGCCAAACCCAGCGCAAATTGTCTCTCAATGCCATTTTGAGGTCTCGGGCATTGCCGTGATTGGTTTATCATCTCTTGGGCTTTGGATGATCATCAGCGAGCGCGCTCTGGAATGTCATCTGATCATGCGCATCAACTTGCTGGACTCCAGCTGCCATCGCAGTGCCCTTCATGGCATTGCGGAAGTGCGTTGGGTCGTCCTTCGTTACAATGTCACCTCGTCCGTATGCTGTAGTCGCATCAAAAACGTGGCCATCGCTCGCCGTGCCGAAGTTGTTGGGCTGGTGATACTGGGCCCAATTGCTCGGTTGTGCACCGTAGGTCTGGTAGTTAGCAAGAGCATCTCGCTGACCAAGACCGCGCTCGGGACTCGCTCCAGGCAGGCCGAAGGGGCTGTTGACGGCTGGCAGTCCCGATGCGTTCTGGGAAAATGCGGTCGAGAAGGAACTATTGCCCCACTCAAATCCTGGAGGCGATGGCATCTTTCCTTTCAGGTCAACATTCTCAGACCCTGCTGCGGTCCGATAGGCACGAACATCGTCCTTTGCCGACAGGAAAGGCGAGGCTCCACTGCTGTCGGCAGAGCCGCCAAGTCTCTGTCTCGAGTGCCCAAAGCTACCACGAGCGGACCCGGAGACACCAGACGAGGAACCCCCGGGTCGCAGGGCGCTCTGGCCATATGGACTCCCAAATAGCGTACCGCTCACGGCTGGGAAGAGCTGTTCCTCTGAATCACTTTGTGGTCGAGAGCCGGGACCGAAGGCCGGGACAGAAGGGTTGAAGGTAGATGTGCGAGAGCGCGACATGTGAATAGGGGAGACAGCCTGTTGAGGCGTAGTCGTCGCACTCGTCCGGCCACCGACAGATCTTGACGCGTTGGCAGGTGCATCCCACTGGAAAGGAGGACTGGCCCTGTCAAAGACACCAGCGCCACCATGGAGTTGCCTGGGCACACTGCCGAAGATTTGGTCGGCGATGCCAGGGTTTATGTCATGAGGCGGACCGCGCTGTGCACCTGCAAAGTCTGGCTGGGCCCGAGTACCAAAGTCTGGGGTGTCATCGTCCAAGAGATTGTCCACCATATTCTCGATGCGAGCTTCGAGACTCAGGTCCGACTCCGTCTCTCCAATGTCATTTGCCCCTGGGTTACTGTACACAGCACTGTTCTCATGTAAAATTCCAGAGCCGGACGGAGCCCTAATATGGTCTAAGCCACTATTGCCCTGAGTAACCGCGGTTTGTCCGCCAATGTTTCTACCGCCACTGACATGCTGCTGTGGACGCGCATCCTGAGAAGAGCCGAGACTGCGAAACTGTCCTTGGAGCTGGTCAATGTCTTGATCTGTGGGTTGCAAGTCGTTCACGGGGCCTTGGGCGAGCATCGGTGGCTTCCCGCCTTCCAGGTAGGAGACAGTGATTGCGCCGCCCAATTCTTGGGAGGTGGAAGTGTTGATGCTTAGCGGAAATCGTTCATCAAATGCAAGAGACAGTCCACAGCCCATCAAGTCAAATATACGACTCAACATCTCCTGCTCAGAGCTGCTCTTCGGGTTACCGCTGTCCTCCCAGTGAATTTTGAGGGTACCTTTGTCCGATTCGTGTTGGAGACGGCACATCGCCGGGAGGCCAGGGTCATCGAACGGCTTCATTCCCAGCGCTACTTCATCTTCGACAAGGAGGTAGGGCGACGGCGCCATCGTGTTGCCTGTGAATTCTTTTGCGACCACTGTCAAGGTCTGGGCAAGAGCTCGGTACATGTCAAAGACGTATGAGCCCAAATGCTGCTGGTAGTCGACGATGTCGTTACGATAGATGTAAAGCCAAGCCATGTAGATGCGTGCTAGAGGTAGCGCAGTCTCGGTGAAAGCACTGAACTCCTGAGAACCATCCGAAGTAGTGCCTCTCTTGGTGGATTCGTCTTGTGCAGGGGGAGCAGTCTTGACAAATTCTTCTAGCTCAGAAAGTAACAGGCGGGAGATGGCCAGGATCCATCGGACGTTCAGCCTCAAGATGAATTGACAAGAAGCAGACGCCTTGAGGCTCCACTCCTTCTCAATCTTGGATTTCGCAACCCAGTACGCTGCAATATTGACAAGTACCATCTTCAAGATGAGAGGCAAAGAGCCTGGCTTCTTGAGCGTGATATCCAGTCGGTGCAAGACCTCCTCCTCTAGCTCAGGGGGAAAGTCATCTCCCTTGTACAAGCGCGCATGAAGCTTGGTGAACCAGTTGGCAAAAGCCTCGTTTGGATCGGGAGGACCAGAGCGCTTGCTGGGTGTGGATGGCTGTAGGAGCTTTTTGAACTCCTGCTCCAGGTTGGCTGCCGCGTTAGGATGCGGGGTCTCGATAGCTCGCGCGCGGTAGAGGTGGTAGACGATATGCAGGTGGTTGTCATCCTCGAGAATTCCAAGCTGATGATGTGCAGCGCCATGAGTGGGCTTCAGATCGTTGGCAAGTTCGTAGAAGAGTACAGCAGTCTTCAGGCCATCCGGTCGCGGACGTGCCTTATTTCTCCAGCGCGAGATGTCTCCCAGGTGGAGGAGCGTCGCGTGGAACGACTTTTCGACCGCGTCGGCAGGAATGGTGGCGCTCTGGGACTCGTCGACAGCAGGAGCCTGTAGCTCCAGAAGGCGGTTGATCCTTGGAATCTGGGGCATCCCATGGAGAGCCTCAAGACGCTGAAAGTAACCCTTGTAGAACAAAAGAGCCGTCTTTAAATAATTATTGTAAAGTTTCTCCACCTTGCGCTTCGTCACGACGTGCTGCTGACCCTTGAGGTTGCCGTAGATGAGGTCACGATAGGCCTGGTTAACGAACGTGTGGAGTTTCCACATGACCTCTTCGGCGTCCTGCTCGAAGGTGAATCGAGGGTCTTGCGAGATGGTGTAGACAAAGCGGAGGCGAAACCTGTTACTGGGTCAGGACTTGTGCGGTCGTCGCGATGGGTCGCATTTCACGTACTCGGCCAAGCCGCTTTCCAGCTTGCTCAGCTGTTCCTCCTCGGTCTTTCCGCTGTTTCCCTTCTTCAGGCTCTCGATCTCGCGAATGATCTTCGATCGCTGCTTCTTCGCCTCTCTGAGCGGGTGGAAAGGTTGTCAGTAGAGCACAGCATGCGACCGACGAGTCCACCACGAGCCTGGAAGCATCCTGATATCGCAATCCTCTGTGAGAGCAGCACATGACTTACTGCCAGAAGGCCTGCGCCCTAGCTGCTGGGGTCTCCATGGCGGAAGCCATGGTGGGCAGCAACGATTGGCGACGCAACTTGGGGGAAGGAAGGGGATAAATGGGTAGAGAGGATGTGTTCAGTGTTTAGTGATGGACAAGGCCAAGAGATGTATGCGCAAGACGATATTGAGCCCACAGTCAAAGAGTGGGCTCATACATAGTCGAAACTGGCACAGCACAGCATTGGCGATCCATAACTGACTGTGCTGATGGTGATGGTGGTGCTGGGGGTGAGTTGAATGTTGCTGGGGGGCTGTAGGCGGGGATGGTTTGCTGCTGCTGTTGGAGCCAGTGGGTTTTGTCACAAGCAAGCACTGATGGCCACATCTGGTGGGGTAAGTACGTCTAGCTTTGTTCCTTTGCTAGAAATGCAATGGCTTGGGAAGTGACAGGAATACCAAGTGGTGTATTCCTGTCGGAAACAATAATGATTGAAAGGGAAGCCGAGAATTCAGCACAAGAGATAACAGGAAAAGTGGTGTAGTTTGGCAACCATCGCCAAGATGGCATTTACTCCTCCAGGAACCGGAACGAAATGCGGTTCCTCTGCCTGGATCATCCAATTGATGGATCAGTTGGGCTCTTTAGAACGGGGATCAGAACCCCTGCACATTGCTTGCCACTTTTGACCAGGCCTTGGGGGGCCTACCTTAGTGCCCGTCACACGGAATCGGAGTACCCGACCACTGATTTGCCGATTCTCCAACCTCAACATCGATTTCGACCACCAGCACACAGTCCGACTTACTCTCAGGATTATTTCATAGCAGGATGTTGATAAGAGTCCATGGATGTATTTTATTGCGTGGAGATGAACAGACTAGTATGCTTAACCTTGTAATTTTCAAGGTATCCTGGCCCATTTTGCTATGTCCTTAGGACGTTGTACAACTACGGATCATTTATTAAGTGGCCAAATTTAAGACCGGTGGTCGATAGCGTAGTGAAGTCATGAAGTTGCAGCAAGGTCTCTAGATATCACCAGCCTTCTGTCGCTGGCTAGGCACTTTGTCCCTTGCGCCAGTTATCTAGTTGCGGAAATCCAATCTGTGGTATGAAGATGTCCCGCTTTCTTTGCTTGCAAGTCAGCTCCGCCTCGGGCGCTGGGCTGCGAATGATCCAGAAACCTCGCGGTCAGGTCGAGACGTACTGTACCTTGAGTCACTTGATTGAGAGCACAATTAAATACGTAGATGCTTCCGTCGTGATGTAAGAGGCATGTAACCCGACAAAGAGTCGTGTGTTGCAGTGTACTATTTTCTGTACTTGCTGTACTACATTTTGTGGTACTGTAAATGATAATACAGTAGACAGTAGATTGTAGTTAAGGATGCTCACAAGGGGGTTTTGTCCCGCATGGAGAGGGTCCTGGCACCTGCAGCGGAAGAGTGGGTGCGCCATCCTTGCCGGCATTCAGTGCGCACTGTCCATCTCTGACGTTCTGCTCATGGCCACTTTGAAAAGTACCATAACTTTCGATTCTTCCAGATACGTACCTTTAAAAAGAAGAAGAAAGAAAAAGGGAGGAAAGGAAGAACAAGAAACTATATTGACATAGGCAGCCTCGTCAGTTCTTGACCAAGCAAAAAATAAGAATTTGACCATCCAGCCCCCTGGGATCCCGGCAGGAGAGGGAGTAGAGCTTGGCTGGCACACAGATCCTCTATCTATCCGCCACGTCTAGCTTCGCTTGCCAGGGCCCATTTATACAAGCTTCACATGGGACAACATCTTCCGAAATGATCTTTGTTTTTGTTTGGGACTACTGAGTTGCAAATCCCAGCACGCCTAAGTTTCTCGGGTTTCTCTGCCTACCCGTAAGCACCGTTCATGGTTGGACACACGCGGATTTCAAGGCATCCGGCTGCACGCACACCCTTCCCGCCAGCCTCTCGTTCCAAAACCATGAAGCGCACACGCCACGCAGAAGACGATGACAATGCGTCCTCCGCCAGCGACCAGGATGTGGCCACTGCTCTAGCCTCCAAGATCGTAACCTTAGACAACAGCGACACAGGTCCTGAGGCCACTACTACTGCTACGACTGTCATACAGTGCTCGCTGCCGGGCCACACACCGGGCCTGCGGTTCTCATCCTACCGAGACTACGAGGGGCATTACAACACAGTTCACACGAATCGATGCCTCGAGTGTAGGAGGAACTTTCCCACGTCACATGTTTTGGATCTGCATATCCTGGAGCAGCATGATGCCCTTGCGAAAATTAGGCGGGAGAAGGGCGAGCCAATTGTAAGTTCCACTTACGCCTGAAAAAAATTACTTCCCGAGCAAAAATACGAACGATGAGGACATAAGCTCTAGGTAGAATGGGCCCTACAGAGGTGACGGCCGCTTCTATTATTGGCTGACCATCTATCCTGTAGAGTAATCTATTTAGTGCAAAGTATCTGCAGGATATCCTCAAGTGAGGTGGTCTCTGCACTTTCTACCATTCGTTGTCCTCCAGTTCCATCTTTAACACACATCTGGAAGAACATGTCCAACCCTGCCAGACACCCGTCCTTGGATCCAAAGACTAACAGAATCACAGTATGCCTGTTTTGTAGAGACTTGCGGCGAGAGATTCAAAGGTATAGGCAAGAGGCAAGACCACTTGATAATGTCTCACAAGTATCCCGCCAACTATTTCTTCGCTGTCACAAAGTTTGGCATTGATGGCCGCAAATCCATGCTGGTCGATGACTACAAACATCGAGGCAACTGGCAGAAGGGTCCCCGTGGTCGCAAACCCAACAAGGCGAACGGGACCGGCTCCAGACGTCCCGAGGAGACCGGTAACAGCATCCCCTCGAAGGAGCTTCTGATGGAGGATGCAGGAAAACTGGCGAGCGAGCCCCAAGTGGCGAGTAAGAACATACCAAGGGAAGCCGAAGAGAGCCGAAACAGCCCCGACGAGAAGAAGGAGGCAACCGGTGAAAATCAAGAGACGCCCGGCGTCGACGCTCAGATGGAAGATTTAGCAGGTGCAATGTCGGCCCTGCGATTCGTCCCGAGAGCAATCCGCCTCGGCCCCAAGCACAAAGCTGAGCCCGTTCGACGATAGGCTGACAGCAAGGGCGGTAATTTGTCATTTGGTGGTTCGAGTGTTCAAGATACCCCATAACATAGCATAGACTCGGAAAGAACCTGTGACGGGAACCATAAACCTCCTATTGATTTGCAAAAATAGGCCTGGGGAGACGCCTACCTGGCCTCCTTGGATGTGGCCCCTCTTGATCGCAGAATTTATAAAGCCGCAAAGACCGGAACTCCAAGCTGACCCTGCTTTTCCATGCAAACATATTCGTCTTGTTAGCCCTACGTGCTCTGCTCGCTCAATCGCTCGAGGCGCAGCCCCGGCATCCGCAGCTAACACATTGTATGTCTTGGTCTTCTTTCAACTGTGCCCGTGGTACGCGACATATGCACGTGCTGTTTTGCTGTCAGTACGATGGTCGAGGTAGCTATAAGGATGGGGTACTTACGAGCTGAAGTTTGTCTCCTTGGTCTGGACGCATCGCAAGCAGCAAAGCTAGAAAATCCCGACCCGTTAGCATCCAGCCATCTCAAGATACGTGATCCCGCGTCCTTTTCTTGGAAAGATGAATTTCCCAGTCCAGTGTGACATACCTTCTCGTAGCCTTGTTTTTTCCACTTCGCGATCAACATCGCGTCGGCGTAGTTGTTCTTCAGTAGCCAGTCATACAGCTGCTTGCTTATCGCCTCCTTCTCGTAATAGAGCTCGTATATGTACCGACTCCGCTGGTGTGAGATCTGGAAGATGGGCCACTGTGCCTGGTGCTTGGGCACGTTGTCTGTGGGTGTGTTCTGCGCGTCCTTCATCTTGTTGCTGAAGATCAAGAGGTCGTCTTCGATGTCGCTGAAGCCCTCTGGCGGGGGCTTCCGCTTGGACGCATGGCGGATCGCAGGCATCTTCAGGCGGCGGTATGCAGTAGGGCGTTGCAAAGGGGGGATGGGTTGATATCCTGAGTTCCCTGAATGAAAAACAAAACGTTTCTGAACGTAGTGTATTCCTTGTTCCCTCGTCGTTTTGTACTTTAGTTGCAATAGCGATCGATGTTGGCTTGGAAATTCAAGGCACCAGAAAGGCGAGCGGCAGGCAAGCCCATCCTAGAACCCCCCGCCCGGGGTTGGGGATTGGCTTACATAACCCAGCGCCAAAACGGCCCGCTGCGAGCTCCCCTTTGGAACGTCAATTGCCTGGGAAAGGACGAAGATCGGAAGCAAGGCGCCTCTACACACAAACCCACGAGCGATTGAGCAGCCATGGCGACCATCTCACCTACACAACTCGCGCGCAAGACGCGGCAATGTCAGTACAATTTATGGAGAATCTTTTGACCAGTGATCACTGACCCCTCTGTGACAGCAACCAACTGGGCCGAGGCGCAACGGCGGGTGCTCGCAACCTACCGGGAATGGATTCGAGCTGTACGTCAAGAGCGATGGGCGAGAGACGACCTCCCCCCCAAGATCCGATCGATCGAGAATTTAAGTCTGAAGGAGCTTGAGGCTGACGAGATCCCCGGCTGCAGGCACCTGAGATTCAGACCATGTACAACGTTCCCCTACCAGTCTCGGTCATTCGGACGAGAATGAGGGAGGAGTTCGAGAAGCACCGATACGTCAGCAAGCTGCCCGTCGTGGATGTGCTGCTTTTCCAGAGCCATGCAGAATACCAGGTAATTTGGAGCAAAAATACTCTATAGTCGGTGGAGTTCGGCACTGACGAGGGAGGGCCACAGGAAACGATGAACTTTTGGAAGCAGACGAATCACGTCATGTCGTACTTCCAGGAGGAGAACTTCAGAGGGGACAAGAGGTTACCAACCAACTTCATGTCGGGTTTCTTGGAGGTAAGTTCTATTCCTGGCCCGTATGACACCTGCGCGAGTCCACATACTGACGGCCTTATCAACAGGGGCGCAACTGAAACGGGATTGTAGAGCCCCCCTTCCCCCTGTACATATCAAATAGAGAGAGGTTTCCGAAATTGCTGATCCAGAATTCCTTTTTTCCAATGTCCTATCATCTACCGTCACGCCGTGAACGCCATCCCATGCAAATCATTCTCAAGACCTTCCACCTCAACCTCAGTCAAACAAGCGCGGCTCGCCGTTGGGCAGCAATTGCTTCTTTGAGGGTGCTGGCTCGCTGGGCACCCGAGCCTCCCAGAACTTCTCAGCGACTACATCGCACAGATCCTGGAGGTCCTTCAGTCCCTTTTTTAAAGCATCAATAGCCGTAGTCTCCTCTGTAGAGTTATGTCCGTCAGTAATCACCGCCTCACAGGAGCAGTCAAGGTCACCCACTGTAGGTCTGAATTCTCATATTCATCTTGGGCTCTGATGGGTGAGGGATGGCGTATGCGCAGAACTCAACATCCGGGCTGTAGTTGCGTGTTAGTGAGATGGTCATGAACCTAGTTTATGATCATAGCCTACTTCTTCATGATGATGTACCTCAGGGCATTGCCCAAGGTATGGCCCTCGTCGCGGAACTCAAAGGATGCCGCAGTCGGCGTGGAGCCGGGCAGCTATAAGAGACCCCCAAGTTAGTCTTGTGTCTTCATTCAAGGTGAATACACGCGCGAGAGATGGAGGCACAATGCCGTACCAGAAACAACTTGTTCTCCAATTCCTCAAACTCCTCGGCGGCCTGCTCAGTCTCGCCAGCCTGAGACGCCTGTGCGTCGTCCATGACGGTATCCTCTCCGTTTGCTGACATGATGAATCAAAGCGCTGAGTGCAACAAGTGTTATCTGTGGTTCGTTCTGGATCGTGACAACGACTTTTTGTGGTAGAAGTTGGGGTGGATGAGTCTAGTTTGGGTAACGGATGCATTCCCAAGATTTTTCGATAAGGTTGTTATCGCTGCGGTACTAAGTACTGCTGTGCACCACAGCGCGTCCCGTTGCCCCACTTTCAAAACCTGGGGTTCATCTAGAGGACCGTCGATATTGGCTTTCAAGCCCGACAAGGCTGATGTCACGCATGAAAAGAAAATAGAAATCACTGAAAATTTCCCCAGGAAATTTCGTTATCGGGCTTCCTTCAAGTCATGGTGGGTACATCAAGGCAAGTCATACTAAGATAGGAATTGGAGTCCAGCTCGCGCCGTCGTCCCAGATGGGGCTTCACGGACGTCCGTGGACATCCCATGGACTACGGGGACAACGGAAGCTCCGGCCTCATAGGGTGAATACTGACAAATATGGCGGCGACCCTCCACCAACATGTGCTTTAAGTGGCATGATATTGCTCCGCCTGTGGACCGTAGGATTCGATGCCAATGATGCTTACCGGTCCTTACAATCCCGCGGTAGGACGTAGTATCGATTACACTCTCCTCTGAGTAGAAACGTATATATAAGCACTGTTCTCAGATATGTGGCCCTCCAACGACAGTAAAGATAGTCAGAATACACACAATCTGGCTTATATCGATCCACACAATCATCAAAAGGAACCATGGCCGCCCAAGAGATCCACAACGTTTTGATCACTGCCGCAGGCGGCAATATCGGACAACCTCTCGTCCAGCGATTCGTCGATGAGGCATCCAGGTCTTCTGATAAGTACAAGCTTGTCCTCCCCACCCGCAGGCTCGAGCATCTCAAGTCCGTCCTGCCCAGCAGCGTGCCAGGTGTTGAGATCGCCATTGTTCAAGGCGACATTGGAGATCCGGTCTGGCTGGAATCCATATTGAGGGAGCATGGCGTAGAAACAGTGA
This sequence comes from Cryphonectria parasitica EP155, assembly GCF_011745365.1. Taxonomy (NCBI): domain Eukaryota; kingdom Fungi; phylum Ascomycota; class Sordariomycetes; order Diaporthales; family Cryphonectriaceae; genus Cryphonectria; species Cryphonectria parasitica. Next base: position 3,542,928 of record NW_024468909.1, read on the forward strand.
TGCTGAACTTGAGTAAACCTCGTCCTCCTTCCCTGTCGGCCTGAAGCTGTTAAGCAACAAGCTCTGATAGTTGACCCTGTGCGACAGCCGGCGTGGAGGAGTTGATGCTCACCCTCAACTGCTTCGACGCGATGAGACGCGCATCTGTACAGCACCTCGTCTACATCTCCGCTGCAGGTGACTTCTCGCTCAAGGCTGTCGAGCAGGGCCTGATGAAGTACATCCACGCGGGCCACGTTGCCGTCAAGGTCACTATCGAGCACAAGCTGGTCTACGGCGACCTCCCCTTCACCTGGACTATCCTCGGGCCCATGCTTTTCTTCAGCAACGACCTGCGCAGCAAAGGACCCATGATGGCCCACGGCTTCTTCCCTGAACCCCTGTCCAGGAACGGCGTCGGCCGTGTCGACCCCCAGGACATTGGACTCGGCGCCTACCGCGCGATTGAGGACCGGGGCAGGAAGTGGGCAAAGAAGAAGGTCACAATCGGTGGGCGACACTTGTACACCTCTGACGAGATCACGAGCCTCTGGGGCAAGGCATTGGGCAAGGAGATCAGTATGGCCGGGACGGACCAGCAGTCACTAGACGAGCTCGCCAGATCCTTCTGCCAGTACATTGGCGGGCCACCGATCTGGGGTCGCGATTTCGCCCTGATGTATGTGGGCTTTGATCAGGTGCCGTGGTATCAGCAGACGGACGAGGAGTACAAGGCGCAGTGTGCGCTGCTGGGCAAGGAGCCGAACAGTTACGAAGAGTTCGTGGCAAAGACGGGTGCACAGTGGCTGGCTGAGGTAAAGAAGTGAGCAGCAGATCCGGCAATAGCTGCCTACGAGGCTCGCCAGGAAAAAGAGAGTCTCTGGGCGGTCTAACACTTAGCTGCAAGCGCCGTGGATAGTCCTTCCAATCTCACGATATGACCACCGCTCTCTCAAGAAGGTCACACTCTGCACACGGCGATCTGCACTTTGAGATCATGCTAGGGGCACGGAGCTCTCTCAGGAGAGAGGCGATCCTTCATCTTGAGACCGCCACGAGGATCTCGCAATAAATGGGATCTCCCCCTTTGTACCCAAGAACTTTGGTGATCAAAGGCTTGGTTGGGATCACATATTGCCAATCCTGATCATATAGCACGTCTCAACATGTACATAGTAGAAGAATGTATAGTAGACGAAATATGATACATCCTACTTTGTGTTCGAGAAGGAGAACTCCAATGGGCAAATGATTGCGATTGGTAACCGTACCCACCAGGCTAGCCTGCAGTGTTACAGCAAAGAGAAGACCGCCGAGGCAGCATCTCCACTGGACTATTGACAAGTTTAATAGCCAGTCGTCAGTATACGCGCATACTGTACGTCTTCTGGGGCCGATACCGCGATACGTCCAACAAAAGGTGGCCCATTGCAACGTCGCTCATCCGCCGCCCGTGGGATTGGGCACCATTTTCGGAGCACAGGCCGAGGTTTTCTTTGGGAACAAGTGCAGGAGAAGGAGCCACCAGCAGCAGCACCAGCGGCAGGAGCAGGAGGGGGAGGACAGGGGTGGAAGGTTCAACAGGCTCTGGGCCTTTCTTACAGAAAGAGGTGGGTTGCAGCCCCCTGGCGATCTGTGCCAACCCTGGTCGCAACCCCAGCTGCACACGCTGCTTCTTGCTTCTGAAGGTCTGCCACCGCGGCGCGCGGGGCTTGGCTGAGCTTGGCTTGGGCTAAAGTGGCTGGTCCTCTGCTGCGAAAGAAGAAGAGTTCAGGCCCACCGTAGCGGCCCACCCTTTTTTTTTTTTTTTTGGTGCCCTTTCTCCACGCCCTTGTGCATCGGTGCGCTTCAGGTGAGAGACGCAAGGCCAATTAAACTGACAGCGCTTTGAAACAGGGCGGAACCCAATCACGAGGCACCACCCTGTTTTTTTTTTCTTCCTCTTTTTCCCTTCTTCTTCCTTGTACCCGAGTAGGCCGTTTTGGGAATCTGATTGCGGGATCTTGCGGTGAGTCTCAGGTGGCCCTGTGGTGTGAGAGCCTGCAGGAGGAACAAACGGGTTCTAGAGGCTATCGACGACGACTTCATGGGACAAGGCTTGGCTGTGCCGACCCATTCTTATTTGCTCCTTCTCCCCCGACCCTCCCAGGACCCGATGCTAATATGTATGTGTGAGTCACTGCAAATGCTATAGGATGTGCCATGATACAGATGCCACGCAGGGATGCGTAGGGATGCGTGTGGACTCGAGCCGGTCGTCTATCGTGGTCGGACGCTTTTGCCCTGCTGGTCTGGTTTGGGCCTTGATAGCTGCGACATTAGTACCCACGAGGTAGCGAATGGTCAAGCTGACAACATCGACAAGGCTGTTTCACTTAGAGAAGGATTTCATCCCAATCTGCTTATTCCCTCATCGGCAGATAGGGTGCATCCAAGCATGTTCTCGGCTCGTTGCGGCAAAGAAACGACACAGGTTTAGGTGGCACATGAGCAGCATGTCCCATATCTAGCCCTTCGTCCCGTGACGACGAGTTGGAGCGGTGACTCCTTGTGCAGCAGCGATGCGGCTTGCCGTGTCCCAGCGAGATACTGTGAGATGGGGGGAGTTTTCCACCTCTTGTGATAGCCTACCGGTCTGCTCACCGCTTGGATCAACAAGATCGTCGTCGTCGGTCGCCATCGATGACCTTCGTGTTGCCTCGAAGGGGCCGATTGCGCGACCTGAACAAGTCACGACAACAGCCAAACATTGCCGCATGGGAACACTGCCATCCCGTAGGGAGACGTCATTTCGAGTTTCATCTCAACCCATCCCATTTCGAGATCGTACTCAACGACTCCGCCGCCTTGGTCGATCTGGCAACACCACCCAACTGGATGAGTAGCTATGAGCCAACGAGACCAACAATGGACCTCGAGCAGCCGAGTCGGCAAAGCCAAACATCAAAAGGTACCAGCCGCTGGGAGCATTAGATGAATTCCCCAAGAATTGGCTCGGTTAAGCAGCAATCTCTCGGCACGGGCCTAACAGGCCCGCCACTGACAACATACTGAATATATGCGTCCTCGCATACTTGCGCATGTATAGTTGCACACAGAATATCAAAAGACGGATCGTAATGATCTCCCACAGGGGTGCCCGACGACTAAAGCTCGTATTCCTTATGAATCCCAGAAATGTGTGCATTGTCTCAGTTAAAACAAGCGCTTGCAAGCCCATTGGCATCCTCCCGCTCGGATTACCCAATTACAGACAAAATTGTTCCATAGGGCTCCCTTTCGTCGTATTTCCCACCCCCCAAAAATCCACTTGTTCTTCACTACGAAGATCTGCGATTTGGTCTTCCGACGACGAGGATCGCGATAAGCTCAAGCTGGAAATTGATCCCAATGCAGGTAGGCCCAGACCAGACCCCCTCCCCGCCCTGCTGCCATTCCAGTCCCCAACCCCACAAGGCTGTGTGTGTGGAATTATTATGGTACTGTAGCATTCATATCGTTCACACGCAGAACCATGTCACTTTCTTTCATGCCCTCAAGATATTTACGGCAGCACGGAAAAAGGAGGTCAACAAACATGTCGACGCGTTGCATTGATATGCAGAGGATGCTCATTACCGGTGAAGCTCCTTCTAGCTACCGTGTGTGCTTGTTTGTGAAAAGGGCCCCAAGGCTCAGAGTGTGAGGGATGCGGCAACGGCGAGGAGGGCTGGCCAAGGGCGTCGTAGTGTGGAAATGAGCATCGGCCTTGATTGACAGGTCGGCATGAAATAGCCCCCTTTCGAATAATGATCGAGCATACACAGTACAACATATCCAAACAGATACAGCCACAATCTCAAGTCGTTCTCTGTCGAAAATTTCCCCTTGACCCTGGGCATGAAGCAACCTGGGGGTTGCTGATACCATCTAGTTGCTGTACTATAACCACTACTACTATCACTACTACTAAGAAAGTACTATACGTATCTGGTGTGCTCACGTGTCGCTACTTGCCTCAGACCGGGTCATTGCCTGCTTGAGACGGAGTGAAACTGAAAACGGTCGCGGCAAGCCCACTTGTCATCCTGAGGAAAATTTCCGATTTTTTTTAACATCGTGAGAAAGGGCCCTGGCTTGTTGTTGTAAACCCTGCAGGCGAGTGCGTGGCAACGAGGGACCATTCTACTTGCTGCTATTCGCGGCCAGCAACTTTGAAGGCCGGAGGAGGCTCGAGCCCGTAAGCCATTACTAACCCACTCATTTTCCCACGGGTACATGGCATATAGAGAGAGAGGTATACGTATGGACGGGCGGATACGTACTGGGTGATGTTTTCTCGATCGGACAGCAAGGCACAAGGGTAAACAGCAGCATAGCACCAAACCATCCTCATGCTACCAGGGTCTAATGCGGACGAGGTGGATAACTAGCATCTGATGAAACAACGACGGAGCTTAAAGTAGCGTTAGCCCCGCTCTACGAATGGTCCTGAGAATGTCTTGGGCCACCCCCTGGCCCCCCTCCCCTCATCCCGCGGAAAAGGGTCCCCACTGCTGCTACTTGGACCGTCTGGCGCCGCGAAGCACTATCCGCCAGTCGATTGGACCTGGTGCTGTAAACCAAGCAAGAAAGAGGATTCGCTCTCTCTGTTTCTGTCCTTGCCCGTCTGCCGGCCTGGATTTTTTCTTTCTTTTCTCTCACCACGAGTGTATCACTGACAGTGCAAAGCCCCCCTCCCCCTCCACCCCCGTCTCCCCTTTCATAGATCAACCGGGTCTCCCTGATGATCCATCCTGTCCTGTTTCCCCTCGAACAAGACCGAACCGGTGGCTTTCCGCTACGCTACGTAACAGGTACTATGGGGCCTTAACTGCGCCAGCCCGGGGAGCGTTCTGTAGGCGATCCTGTAGAAGAAAAGCCTTACCCTGTCATTATCAAAGCACATCCTCACGCTTGCTACCTCTTTTTCTTCGCCCTCCTTCTCTTTTCCTGTTTCTTCCTCTTCTCCGCCTTACCTCGACGACAGCTCGTTGTTTCGATTTGTCTCGTGGCCCAAGAGTCTCTCGTTCTTTTTTTTTGGGGGGGGTGGCCTCTTCGCGCTGAATAATCTCCCCCATCAACCCCGGGTCTGGTACGAGCCGTGATTGCCTACTGCGCTATTTGTAAGAACAAGGACGACGGATTATTTCCCACCACCTCCACTATCACCCACGCGAAATCTACGATACGAACCTGAGACCGGTCAGAAGCATCCAGCGGCTTTTCCCCACAGCCAAAACGAGAGAGCAATCATTTCCAGAGCGCATTCACCCGGATTTGTCCGCAATAATTCCACCACCTTGTCTCAGCGGGAAGGGATTTTTCTTCTTCTTCTCCTTTGGTTTTCGAGCTGAAGGATATTTCACACGAGACAGCAGAGGAGAGAGAAAAGAAGAATCTGGATTCGTTCGTGCAGAGGAACAAATAAAAGAAGAATAAAAGGGGGGTCCGTAAGACGCCTTACCAAGAACCAACAAGCCAGATATCCAGCCCTAGCACTTGCAGCAGCAGCAACCGGATTTTCTATTGTTTTATTTTCCTCCACCTTCGCACCACCTGCTTATTACGGCCATATCACATCAGCTAGCTGAGGAGGTAAGCGCAGCACCGTTTTTCTTTTCTTTCCCCTTGTCCATATTGCGTCTTTCTGGCTACCCTCTTGTTCTCCCTTTTTTTTTCTTCTTCCTCTTCTCTCTCTCTCTCTGTGTGTGGTCAGCAAGCTTAGAAATGCTACCTAGCTCTTGTCCCGGAGTGAACTTCCGACTGACCTGCTAAGTCCAGCCTGTTTAGCTATCGATTTGGTATCCGCTACTGGAGGGGCTAGTGTGCATCTCTGCGACTTTAGCTGGCCGAATCAGAACCTCTGGGCACCCGCAGAGTCTCACCCACACAACGCTGGGGCGACATTTGAAACCCAAGAACCCAACCGACCCCCCAAAAAGGGCTAAGGCAGTGTGGGAATAAGGAGGAGAGAAAGGGGAAACTCGAGTCCTCGAGGCAGCCGTCGACTTTCCTCTCTTTCCCACCCACCCCTGCCAGCTCGAACCCAACATCGAAACAGGGTCGACCTTTTTTTTTCTCCGGGGCTTTCTTCCCCCTTCTTTCTTGGGTTGCGATCCTTGTCTGTCCTTGACCTTTTTATGGGTTTGGGTTTTGGTTTTATTGATTTCCTGTATAACAAACCAACACCCACCGAGCGAGTATTGTTTCGCATTCGAATAAACCCCCCCCCTCTCTACTCTCTGCTCTCTTTCTTCGCCACGCGACAGCCTCCAGAGATCACCTCGACCAGTCAGTCAGTGGCTTTGGTCTAGTCTGGGAGATTCAAGTCAGCATCCATCATCCCATTCATTAGCTGGTTCAGCCAAGCGAATCGAAGCGACGACCACCACTCGTGTAGGATACGGAATAGCAGCCACCCGAGCCGAGACTCCTTTTGGCTTATCTCACCCCGACGCCTTTCCTCCTCTCTCTCTCTCTCTCTCTCTCTCTCTCTCTCTCTCTCTCTCTCTCTCTCAGAGACAAATCTCCCTCTTATTTTCTCTCTCCCTCTCTCTCCCCTTCTCACACACACAAATACACAAACCATCGTGCCAACGCCAGATTGGAGATCTACCTCGAAGAACGGCTTCCCTACAACCTGTGCGCACGGCACATCCTCTCAACATGAGCGCAGCCATCGCAATGGCTCCGTCGCCTGCTCCTCACAGCAGGCCAGGCTTTGGTGGAGATGCAGCCCCTGCAGCTGCATCCTCGAGCGCCGCGGCCCCCGCTGCCTCTGCTTCCTCCTTGTCGCCCTCCGTCCAGCGAACTTCCACGGCGGGAACACCGAACGCGAGCGCACCCTCGAATACGCACCACCAACAGCAGCATCCAACACGCACCGGCAGTGGTAGCCCCAGGGGCCAAACACATGGCGCCGCCAAGTCTTCGCCCCCCAGCGCGTAAGCTTCTCTCTCTCCTTGTGTCTCTGTCTCCTTGTCTCTTCGTGCCCTTTTTTTTTTCCTTTTTTTTTTCTCCCCCCTCTTCCATTTTATTCTCTTGTTGCTGTTTTCCCTTGTTCAATTTGCATCAAATGCTAATGGCTCTGATTGCACCTGTTTGCAGTTCTCGCAGCGCTGGTGGCCCTCCCAGGATAATCGTGAAGAAAGAGCCAGGCTCGCCAGAGCTGCCCGCCTCCCGGCATCGCCCTCGCAGGTTAGACCTGTCCAAGAACGTCAATAGCACCTCGCCCGCTACTGCCCGGCCTTACACCGCGCGCGACGGCTCCGCGCTGGGCATCCAGGAGGTTGGCCTGGCTTGTCTGTCTCCAGGCTTTATTACCCAGGACCCCGCCATGAAGGAGCAGGTTCAGAGGAGCATGTCGGTCCGTGAGCAGCAGAGACACCTCATCGAGGCGCGGCTGCAACAACAGTCGGCAAAGGGCGACGGTCCCGGCGACAAGGACAAGGACCTTACCGGTGGATTCGCTGCAAAGACACCAGGCATGTCGCGCAGGAACAAGGCGCCCCCAGGGCTGTCCATTGTCGCCCCCTCCCACGAGCACTTTGCCAGCGAACGGGTCATCCAGTCGGCGCCCCTGGGCCAGACCTTCACCGGCATGAACAACCCGCACCCCCTGACCCGCCACATCGAGAACCGGCCGTCAAAGCTGTCCAACACATCCCACATCCACCACGTGCCGGCAAACCAGACGAACAACCGCCTGCCTCCCATCTCCGATGTCTTTGGCCAGCAGCTCTCTGCACACCCCGCCTCGCAGGAGCACGCCATGTATGCGCAGCACCCACCTGCTCCTCGTCCCGGCGGCTCGCCAAACCACTCCCAACATCCCCACCCGCCTCCCTCGGCCAGGCTCAGGGAATACAAGTCCGCCGAGGAGGCCCAGCATGAGCTCGCCGGAGGCCGACCGGAACTCCTCCCCAAGCTCGTCCACTACGGCGGCCACCAGCCTCCTACCCCGCCGTCCCCTCTACCGGGCTCGCACCGGCCTGAGGCTACCCGAAGCCACAGCGCAAACAAGCGACGCCGCGACGAATACGAGGCTGGCGTGTCACCACCACTGGGCAATGGCAGGCCGGCCGTCCGCAGGGGACCCTTTGGCGAAGGACGTGACAGCCCTGATACCCAACGCGCCAAAAGGGACGAGTTCCTGCGCCTCTGCGAGAGGGCCTGGGACCTGTTCCACTCCTGAGCTGGCAGGCAATCTCCGTACAACATTTATTTTGGGAATGCATGACGACACCGTCGTTATCTCGGCCCTCGTCATACGAACGAGAGTGCACACGGCAGCATGTGTGCGATCTCGGTGCACCACGACACGCATTTGCGTGACGCAGATCCGGCAATAGTATTATGCATTGCCGGCCCTGGATTAGAATAATGTCTTGTGTGTGTGTGTGTGTGTGTGCGCGCGCGCGCGCGAGTTTGGTGTACAAAAGGGAGGGCAGGGCGGCGGTCTCACAAAATCAAGACGTGTTCAGCGTTATATCACACAGCGTTACGGCCTCCACGCCTGATCCGGAGGTCCCTTTATCTCTATCCATCGTGGCTTTCTAGTCCACTCTTTCTGTACTCTCCTTGACGACTTTTGCTGTCTCCATGACGTCGCCTTCGATTCTCAACACGCACGGCCTACTTTCGACGTTTGAACTACGAGCCTTGGATCACGGACCGGGGCGCGGCGGGACATTTTTTGATCTCCTTTTTTTTTTTTTTGGGTGTGTTTCATTCTTTATATGGGATGGTTATTCTATAAGCCATGGTGGCGTTTCTTGTTTTCTTTGTATCGCCTCTTTTTTTCTTCTTTTTTTTTTGTTTGTGCTTGGGTTTGGGCATTCTTGATCTGATAAAGACCTACTACGGCGTTCTCTCAATCCTTCCCTATGTGGTAATGAACAAGTCGTGGTGGTGGAAAGGGGGGGGACTTAGGAGTTTCGTGATATCCAAGCTGTGCGCCATAGGGGAAGTGAGGAAAGGATGGAGAGGGGGGAAGAAGAATACACAATCTCAGGTGTAATGGATGTGGTTCATACATTGGGTCAGAGGGCCAAACAAAGCCGTGGAGGAGGAGGAGGAGGAGGAGGAGGTACTGATTCAATGTACAAATGATGCACCCAATGCCCTGCCTGAGTATAGAGCTGTTCCGTGTGAAAAAAGACGAAGATCGTTTCCACATCTTGCAATTATGATCCTTTGCAGTCCAGTTTCAACAAACCCCCTGCCCCAACGTGTGGCCACTCCAGTTCCTCATCAGCCTCTTTTCTCACCCAAAAGTCCCAAGTCAAACCCCCTTTCAAGGGAGCCAACCCTGAGATCTGACGTGAGATGATGCTATGCCACCAACCCCTCAGCACCACCAGCCTCAGCCGCAGCGAATGTGTGGCAAGTTTTTGTATGTGTCAAATCCCACGTGCCACAGCATGCATGAGGATTCCCTTGCAGATGTGCATCCTTACTTCCCTATGTCCGCAAACAGGTCTTGGCTGGGGGGTTGTTCTTGGGAAGAGGAAAGAACCCCGAGGACGTTTTTTCTCTTCTTTTTTTCTTTCTTTTCTACCTGGTGCTTTGAAACAAGACCGATAAACATGACTTGAACAGCAAGGAGCGGGGCGGGCAGCACAGAGCGCGGGCCTGTGGGAGGGGTCGGCCGCCCTGGGCCTGGTCTTGACCTTCTTGTCGGCAAGGCAACAAGAATGAGGAGGGAGAATGAGAGACACCTCATCATCATCATCATCATCATCATCAAATCACCAACGGCATTTCGTCCATTCGAAGTTCTTTGGGCGGCCGTGGCCGGGACCCGGGACACACGGTGGCCCGTTTGAAGTGTTCCAGTCCGGCTGTTGTTGTGCTCCGTGTGTCTTCTCCGTTGGTGCTGGGGAAAGAAGAAGAAACTAGGCATCCTCACCTTGTCTGCGGTTTGCTGGGTCTGGGAGGGGCAAGGTTGTTGGGCGGTGCTCATGACCAGATGACGAGGATGAGGGTTGTGTTACTGTCACAGACCGTTTAGCCAACCCTATCGTCGTCCCTGTCACCTGCTACTACATACTTCCTGCCTTGGTCTCAGCAGAACAAAAAGGTCTGCTCGAGCCACGTCGGGCCCCTTAGGGAACTTGATATCTTTTTTTCTTTTCCTTCGAGTTTTGCCTTTTTTCTTTTGCTATTTTTGGCTTCCTTCTTCATTTCTCACCTTCCTTGCCCCCCCCCCCCCTTTTTTTCTTTTAGTCCCTTTTTCTCATCTGTTGTAATTAATACAATCAAAAAAGAGCACCGACACTTTTTCTTCTTCTAGCACGCAGGGCGCGCAATAATCTTCGGGAATAGTGATAGTACATATAGAGCAAGGTGAGATCCACCGCATGAAATCCAGGCTTCTATTCTACTCAGAAGAATTAGAAAGTACATCATCTCTGTCCAGCGATGCTGAGTCTCTCAGGACAGGTAGTTCCATATTAAGAAGGCGGCGGTGGTGGCGGCGACGACCACGACCACGACCCAGGAGGTCTACACACAACGTCGACTCAGCCAACCCAAAAGACAGACAAACGGACACCACAGACAAATACGATGGAGTCAATAGACACCACTATTGCCCCCTTCCCATCCTCCAAGCCCCTGATCGTCCTCACCGACCCAGAGGGCCTCTCGCTCGACACCTTCACCAACCGACACGGCGAGGTCGTCGCGTGCAGCTATCTCGACGCGGAGCTAGGCGGAGAGGAAGAGCAGGACGCCAAGACGACACCTGTGTCGCCATTCGCGGACCCGAAAGACATGGACTACCGCATGATGGGCCTGCAGGACGAGCCGGAGGGGGAGGAGAACATGACCTCTTACTGGGAATTCTCCGACTCGTCGACTTCAGACACGTCGTCCGACTCGGAGGAGGACGAGGACGAGGAGGACGAGATGGACTTCATCTACGACCACGAGGAGCGCAGGAAAATCCGCCTGGCTGAGATCAGCGACGGGCTCATCTCATTCCCAGCCTTTGACGACCCGCACCACAACAAGCGGATGGGTGTGGTCGGCCATGACACGAACACGACCATCACCACCAAAGCAGCAGCAGCAGCAGTAGCGGCAGCGGCAGTAGCGTCCTCCTCGTTCTTCGCCGACATGGACCCCGAGGACGTCAGAGACGCAGAGGAGCTCCTCATGGACGAGGATGACGACGAGGGGGACCTGATTGATGCCATCGAGGCCGTCGAAAGGGAATACGCCAATGACAGCAGCTGGGCGCGGCCGGTACCGCAGTGGGCATGGCTGAGGGCGAGCAACTCGTTCCCTGTGTTTCACCTGGGGCCGACGGACTTTAGACACGGAAGGTCGAAGCTGAGGATGGCTGTTTCTGCAGCGGACGAGTCGGCGATGAGCGACGATCATGACGATGATTATGGTGTTTATGATGAGGAGGATGATGAACATAGGGCTGATCTTATGTTGTCGAGGATGCCGAAACGAGAGGATGTTCAGGATGTGGCGTTTACGGAAGTGCCGTGGTTGTAGTGGAAAAGAGAATGTGTACACAAGTGAGCCAGAGTAAAGAAAAAGAGAGACAAGGGGAAAAAAGAGAAAAAACCACATCAAGAAAAAATATGATGATAAAACCATTTTCACCTTTTTATTGTTTACCAAATACCTTCCCAAACTCTTCTACCGTTGCCTTTCCCAGCTGCCCAGCCATCTCCATCCCTCAGCGACCTTGTCCACTTGGTCCAGCGCGCTTTTCACCTGGCCCTCCGGGTCATGCTCCCTGCTCCCCTCAAACTCGACAAAAAAGAGGTACTGAAAGGGCGCGATGAGGCTGGGCAGACTGTTGATGCTCGTCAGGTTGAGGCCATACTTGTTAAAAACGTCCAGAACAGCCGCCAGCGCACCAGGCGACCTGTGCGGCACCGTGAACGACACCAGGCTCTTGTAGCCCTTCTCTGGTGCCTCGGACGCCTCTTGCTCGTCGCTGCTGCTGCTGCTGCTGCTCCTCCTCCTCCTCCTCCTCCTCCTCCTCTTTCTCCTCCGCAGCACAAAGAACCGCGTCGTATTGTCATCCCGGTCCTCGATATGCCGCGCCAACACATCCAGCCCAAACATGTCCGCCGCCATCTCCGCCGCCACCGCGGCAGTGGTCCCCTCGGTGTCCTGGCTCGCCAGCTCCGCCGCCCTGCTCGTCGAGCTGACGTCCACGCGCTCCACGCCCGCCAGGTGCTGCGTCAGAAACCCGTCCGTCTGGCCCAGTGCCTGGGGGTGGCTCAGCACGCGCCTCACGTGGCCCAGCGACGGCTCGAGCTCTGCGCTGGTCTTGGTCTTGTTGTTGTTGTTGTTGTTGTGGTGGTGGTGGTGGTTACTACTACTGCTAGTGCTGGTGCTGGTGCTGGTGCTGTCTTGCGGCTGCGCAGCCTCGCGGCCAAAGGTCTTAGCAGCATGAGGCTTCGGCGGGCGCCTGTACCCTAGCAGAAAATGGTGCACATCGAGATAAACCTCGCCGCAGACTCGCAGGTCGCCATAGGCCCCGCGGCGGTCCGCCAGGCTGTCGAGCGTAAAAGTGACGACGCCGTGCGTCGAGTTCTCAAAGGGGACCACGCCCAGCTGCGTGGTCCCGGACTGGACCGCCTCGAAGACGTCCTTGATGGTCCCTACGGGCTGGTGGCTATACTCGGCCTCTGGGAAGGCGGACTTGGTCGCCTTTTTGGGAGAGTAGGGATTCAGGTGTCAGTCAGTGAATTTATGTCTTGTGAGTTTGTGTATGCATGCATGTGCGTGTGCTGTGAGGATTGGGGAAGAGAGAGAGAGAGAGAGAGAGAGAGGATTCGGACGAATATACCTGGTGGGTGAATGAGGAGGGCGGGCCAAGGAAGGCTACCAGTGGCCTTTCTGTTGTCGTATCTGTTGTCATTTTTGTATGTAACGAAGACAAAGAGGAAGAATTGGGAAGTGAGAAGTGGGAACGAGAAGAGAAAAGCGCTCGTGAGCGCTGGGAGGAAGGGAGAGAGGGAAATAAACGGCAAATTTTTTTTATAGAAATAATTTCCAAACCACTTAAAGACCACCGTTAATTGGTGTCCTCAGTTGCTTCTCATAGACCAAACCCTATATAAGATTTCATCTCCTCTTGCAGCCGTGACTGTGACCATGGACTTTGGCGTTCCCAGTGTTGTTGGGTGGAGTTTTTTGTGATGGATTGAGGCTCTCAAAGCTTCAATGCGCTGCGGATATCGGCGACACAAGCGGACCCGCAGATCGTCTGTGATACATTGTACAACTGACACATGGCGTGTGCACCATAGTACTAAACTGCAGCAGCCAGCCCAATTGTTTTTCCAATGCCATGACGGATGTTACATGTTTTGTTTCCGATTCAACTTTACTCGATACCACTTCCTTATATTTTATGTACTAGGCACTCAAAATTAAAATCCAAGCACATAGTATGCCATCATCACGTACACTGTTGGCTATCATGTCGTTTGTGATGCAAGAAATTTGGGAACAGAGCGTGTAAAGAGCGTATACAGTTGGATTTTCTTTTTACAACTATCTCAACGAGCGACTAAAAGTCATATCACACTTTGCCCAAAAACCAAAAACAAGGAAGCTCTCATCTTCTTTTTGAATCTGGGCAGACCCATCGTATTGGGCTTGCAGATCTTGTCCAACGAATGATGTCAGGTAGCAGCTTCAACGCCTCATTCCAGACTGATCATCCACTCTTCAGGAAGGTCTCGGTTCTCATTCTCTCTTCTCTCTCCCTCTACTCCCTCTTTGCCCTGCTTGTCCGCCCGTTGATGGACCAGGAGCTCGCCTCCCCTGCTCCCTGGTACAGACGACATCACGGGCAATGTCTGCAGCCGAGAATCAGCAACTGCCAGGACACCGGAGGAAAATACCAACAGGATGGAGAAGGAACGGACGTACCACCATGTTTCTCTCAACTCAAGCGGTCATCACAGAGCGGAGCGGCGATTCACGGAACACCTGGTGAGACGCCGACGCCGTTCCGGGTATGTCGGTGAAGCCTTTCGTCAATCGCCGCTGCGCATGCGATTGCTTGCGGGACGGCGACTTTGGCTGTGGCGTCGGGACATCAACAGGTGTCCTCGGCTCGGACGGGATTGCTTGAGTTTCAGAGCCCTCGTTCTTTACGAGGGAATCAAACTGTCAATCTGTACGTGGAACGTCAGTCAATCATATTGCTAGGTCAAACCCATCTTTTCCCTTTCTTTCTCATCATTTCTTACCGTCGTAGTAGTCATCATCGTCGTCATCAAAATCTTGCAGCTGCTCAAAGTTGACCTTGTAGCGGAGGATACCTCCAATGCCGCCGAAGCCCTTGACGAACTGGTTGCCCTCGGTCGATCGGTCCGACACAAATTCCAGATTCGTGCCAAAGTCCTTGTAGTGCTCAGCGATCCACTCCAGGAAGGACTCCTGGTTGACCAGCTCCATCTCCAGGCCGGACGAGGTGGGAGACTTGTCCATGAACTTGTCGCGGTTGCCCGATGTCTCCTCCTGCTTGGTCGTGTGAATAACGTGCTCGCCGCCGCTGCTGTCTTTCAGAGTCCAGCGGGTGATCTCGAGGTTCTCAAAGACAATCAGGGTCTCTACGGCGCCGAGCTCCAGCGCCTTGAGGGTATCGTCGATGCCGTAGCAGACCCGCCCAGTATCCTGGCTGATCTCCTCAAAGTACTTTCCGATCAGCTTCTTCTCCTGGATGAACTTGACGTTACCAAGCGTCTCAGAAGACAACTCGATGGCTTGGTTGAAGCCGTTTTCTCCACCGTACGATACGTCCACAACCTTGATGACCTTGGAGGCCAGACGATTGTCGAACATGTCAGAGGCGTTCAGGTCGTTCTTGAAGTCGGCAGAACCAGCAAGGATGATACCGGCAACGTTGACCTTGTCATTGGTGATGAAGTTCTGGACAGCCAGCTCGGCAACCTTGCGGACGTAGTTGTGGCGCTTCTCCTCACGGAGACGAGCGAAACGGAGGGCGGACTGACCACCACGTCCGTGCTTCTTGGGCAGATCGACGGAGAACTTGTGAACGATATCTCTGGTATTGCCGCTGAGGGTACCAAACAGCGCACCGTTACCATCCATGACGATGAAGCCGAACTTCTGGTCGGACTCCAGCAGCTCGGCGAGAGCCTCGGTGTGGAACTTGTTGTCACAGAGGTAGAGCGAGGTATTGATGGGCTTGAAGGGCTCGAAGTCGATGTTGACCTTGCGCTCCTTGCCCTCGGAGGTCAAGATTTCGCCACAGTAGACAACGAGACCGTTGGGCGGAACTTTGTTGTACAGCTTGAGACGTTGCTGGGTGGATGTGATGGCTGACAGGACGGACTGTCGGTTGACACGAGACTTGATGTTCGATGCGGTACCCTGTGATGATGGGTGTCAGTGTATGGCCGTCATAGAGGGGTATCTTTCTCTCGAGAATAAAGGGCAAGCAAGGCGTGCGTACGTATTCTTCAGCCAACATCTTGGCGGCTCGCGAGACCTGATCCTTGGGTGCTGTGACGACGTCAGTTAGCCGAGTGCGATTAAGCGAGTCGAGTTTCTGCAGAGGCGCCAAGCTGAGAGAAGAGAGGGAGTCTTGTGGCCAACATACGGATAATGAGGGAGATCATGCTCGTGCCGTTGCCACGAGCAGCCTCAAGGCGCTTGATGAGCTTCTTGACCTTCCATATCTCGATCTGCACACTTGCGTCAGCACAGCACCAGCACCGGTGCGCGAAATACAGGGCGCGCGTCGAGGAGCTCCTCAAAGAGGAGAAAGCATACATTTTTCTCAGCTTCGTTCTGCATGGATAAAAGTCAGCACGGGCACGCGACACACGGAGCGCATTTGGAAGTTATGACGAAAGTCAAAGCGGTCTTCGTTGTAGAGCGAAGAAAAGTGCAAGACTTACAGCCTGAGCGTCACTCATTTTGGCGGTATTGTAGACGCCGTAGCGACCTTCTCGATCTGTTGTACGGAGCTGCAGTCAAGCGGCAGCCAAGGGGGTGGGGGGCGTTCCAAGAGACCGAGTGGAGTGGGAATTTTCAGAGATGAAGAGGAAAAAGAAAAGGAAGAAAAACAAGGTGGTATAGAAAGAAGAGGTGGTTTTGATGGCGGGGTTTCGGTGGAGGTGAATGATTTTGAGGGAAGAGGTCAAAAACTGGCCTGGCGTGAGGGCGTTGCAGACAGCCCCACCAGTGCTGACTGTCACCTGTCATTGGTCAGACTCACCCCCTCCAAGACCCCTAAGGAAGCTTAACCCGGCCAGAGCCGCAACCACCAGCGGCCAACAATACCAAACCAACTCGACAATCAGTCACTACTCACTCGCATCACCTATTGTGACCTCCAAAAGTGCAACTCAACAGGGGGAAGTTCTCCCTCAGGCCCTCCTCCCGAAATTACCAGCCGTTCTTCTTCCCTGAGTCATTAATTTCAGGAGTCACTGGCAGGCTGCAATCCTGTGGATGCCCAAAATCAACCAGCTGACGTCACGCCGCCCACCTCGACACAGCGCCCCGTCCTAGGGCTCTCTTTCTCTCTAGGCGCAAGGCAGCTTCAAGTGGGGGGCCTGTAAACCAAGGCCCTAAACCACCCAAGCAACCCTCAAAGAACCTATCGCCAGTCGCCCTCTCGAGACCCGCCCCCAAATAGCTGCCCACCCATCATGGCCTCATCCGACATTCCTATGCAGATAGCAGAGACTATCCAAACCGCCCACATCAACCGGGCCCCCTCGGCAGCCCACGACCTCAACCCCTCCACCGCCGCAGACACGAAGGAGCCCGTCCAGCTAGAGGAGAAGAAGAAGGCCAGCAGCGCCCGCGACCTCGATGAGGACGATGTCGACGACGACGACGAAATTCCAGTCAGCGTTCTCAGGCCGCAGAACCGCTTCTCCCACCTCCCGCCCATCCCGGACCTGCGGTTCGAGCAGAGCTACCTGCATAGCATACAAGATGCCAAGTCGTGGTGGATGGTGGCCTGGATCACGACCAAGGACCATGTAGGTTGTTTCTTTGCGTATCTCTGGAGAGTATTACACATCATGCATGTTGCTTGGTGCCAGCCCATTTACTGACCTTGGAGAAACGCCGTGACAGCTTATGATGCCGATGATACAAGGAGTCGTCTACAATCTGGCCCTGTGCGGCTGGCAGCACTGGAACAGAAACGCACAGCTGAGCGGGAACTCGCTGGGCGCCAAAGCCCGGAGATGGTGGTACAGCGTCAACAATTGGCCCATCAACCAAAAGACTGTTAGCACCAAGAGATCTGTGGGCGGAAACGACTGGTTCAGGCGCTGAGGATGAAAGGGATTGTCTTTATCCTTCACATGTGACGAGGCGTCAAGTTGTACATATGCTATGGGCTTTCTGAGCTCGTGTTCTTTTATTCTTATTGATGGATATAGAGATGTCCCTCCCACGGCCGCAGAGTCACCCTCGAGCCTCCAGATACCGTTACTCCTGTCTTTTGGTCATCGCCAGCGTAGCTGCTCACCTGCAACACGTATTCCCCACCCCTCGGGACGTCGACCTGTTGATCCTTGTCCGAGAAGTTGAGTGCCACCAAGCTCTTCTCACCACCATGATTCTTGACAAAGGCAAAGGTCTGCTCATTCTCCATATCTAGCAGGTCAAATGTCCCGTATGTCAAGAGGTCAGCATGGGCCTTGCGAAACTTAATCATAGCCCTCCAGAACTTCAGCACCGAGTCCGGCTCTTCCAGCTGCTTCGCAACGTTGATCTCGGTGTAGCTGTCGTTGACTCTCATCCACGGAACAGCTCCCGCACTCGTGAAGCCGGCGTGCGCTGTCCCGTCCCATTGCATAGGTGTGCGGGCGTTGTCCCTGCCCAGGATTGACAGGTTTTTGAGAACTTCAGCTAGGGCTTCTGGGTTATTGTCCGTTGCTTTTGCGACCTGTCGGTAATGGCGTAATCCTTCGATGTCCTTGTACTCATCAATTGGCCAGTCTTGAGGAACATTAACCTATTGGGAAGATGGTCAGCGCAAGTCTTTCTTCTTATTTTGAATAGGAAGGACCCAGCATATGGATTATCTTTGCCTCCCAGCAAAACGGACTTACCATGCCGATCTCCTGACCTTGGTATATGAACAGCGTGCCTGTAAGCGAGCACATGAACAAGGCGAGCATCTTGGCCGACGCGACCCGGTACTCGGGCGCATCAGACGCAAAGCGCGAGATGGAACGCCCCTGGTCGTGGTTTTCACAAAACGCCGTCGTCCAGCCGTCGGTGCCGTCGATGAACTGCTGCCACTTGGCCACGGCCCCCTTCAGCTGTGGCAGCTTCCACTCGCGGCGTATATACCTGTTCGAGGTGCCCTGGCCGAGGTCGACCAGGTCGAACTGGAACACCATGCTGAGCTGCCGCTGCGCCGCGCCAACATAGCTCAGCACGCTCGCCGGCTCAGGCGTGTGCGGCAGCTCGCCAACCGTCATCGTGTCGTACCGCCCTAGCACCTCCTCGTTCATCTCGCGCAAAAACTCGTGCATTCGCGGCCCGTTGGCGTACAGGTCCCACGCGGGCTGCTCGTACATGTCACGGACCACGATGGGGGCGTCCCTGAGCTCGGCGACGGGGCCCTTGCTGTACATGTTCACCGTATCCACGCGGAACCCGTCGACGCCCTTGTCCAGCCAGAACCGCATCGCACTGTCGTAGATGGCCTGCCTGCATGCCTCGCTCTCCCAGTTGAGGTCCGGCTGCTCCCTGGCGAAGAGGTGGAGGTAGTACTCGCCCGTCGCCTCGTCAAATTCCCAAGCCGGCCCGCCGAAGTAGCTGCGCCAGTTCGTCGGGGCTATGTGGTTGCCGGCCTCGTCGTGCCGGAGCGGGCGCCAGATGTACCAGTCGCGCTTGGGATTGTCGCGCGAGGACCGCGACTCCTTGAACCAGGCGTGCTGGTCCGACGTGTGGTTGATGACAAGGTCGAGGATGAGCCGCATCCCTCGCTTGTGGCACTCGCTGATCAGCAGCTCCATGTCTTCCACCGTGCCGTAGGGCGCATGCACTGCTTCATAGTTGGAGATGTCGTAGCCCATGTCGATTTGAGGGCTGTTTTGGCATCAGTGGCAGCTCTCAAAACACCAACTTGGCCATCTGGGAAATTGGAGGCAACTATAAGGAAGTAACTCACCTCTCAAACATGGGAGACACCCATACGATGTCTACACCTAGATCTTTGAGGTAGTCCACCTTGGAGATGATCCCTGGGATATCACCAAGTCCATCGCCATTCTCATCTTTGAAGCTGGCTGGGTAGATCTGGCTGTGTTGTGGGTAAAGAGGATCACGATAGTTAGCAAATCAACACCTCGCCATTCTTCTCAGGCACAAAAAACGTTGAGACCTTCGAGTCCCTTGTGTAGGCCTTCTTGGTGGTGGATAATGAGGCCCGAGCAGATTACTTACTAGGCCACTCCTTCCTTCCACCACTTTTTGTCCGTCATGATGCTAAAACAGTTTGAGACCTCGATATGAATGGAGCATTAGGAGGAGTCGTTCTTAGAGAATTTCAAAGTAGGGCGAAGAAAAAAAGAAAAGAGAAACGCCGGGGGGGGGGGGTCGAGGTTGTTTTATAATGGATTATATAAACGTTGCAAGAGGTGAGGAAGTTGACGAGAGTCGTGATTAAAAAGAAACCAACCAAAAAAACCCAAGCGTCACGACAAGTTTTTGGTGCAATTTCTTTGCTCCTGCTACCATATTATATGGGACCACGAACGGCTCGATACTAAACTATCACCACTAACGGCAGACCAAAAGGCGGCTGCGCCTCCTCAAACATGGTTTTTTCCCACAGCACATCACGATCACCGTGCTTCTCTTCTGGTCAAACAAATGTCACCACCGCGCCATTAAAGTCATGGTGGGTGTTGATCATAGCCTTGGAAGTTCCTCCAGAATGCAGAATGGGGCGTCCGCATAATCACTCGCTCAAATTTCCATCTCCACGAGCGATCGTGGGGTAAAGTAGGGGCGTTCTTTGGGTAGAGCAGATTGTCTTAGCCTGTTTAGCAATCTTGGATTCGAATCGAAGAGGGCGGGGAATTGTCCCGGATCAAATTTCGCATACCCGGATGCAGGCCTCGTCCCTTTCCCAAGGGAAGGTGAAGCTAAGGGCAGCACCCATTTTCTTTCCTGGCGGCGTCACTTTTTTCCATCAAGAGCTCAAGGTTCTCAGAGAGGTCAAGCGAAAGATTTGGCGGCTGGCTGAGGTAGCCTAGCTCTATTGAATTCTTTTCTTGCCAATGATACTAATCTACTCACAGCGCTCTAAACGCAGGCAAATAGCCAGGTCTGGTCCGCATGTCTCTGCGTCCCTCCTCTTGCTCGGTGTCCTGCCATGCATCACTCGTGCTCCCGATTGGGTGCTTCTCGTGGATGCCGCTTGAAGTGACAAACTCGCCCTGCTGCGTATGCTGCTGACTCCGTCTCCATGAGTCCTGATGTTGAGCCGCCGCCGACACTCTCGACTTGTCCTGCTCCCTCCTCAATCCTCCTTGTCATAAATGTAACGCTCCACTCCTGAACCCTGTGGCGATGGCTGGGTTTCCCTCCAAGGTTGAACGGCGTTTCTCTCTTCCTGTGAAAACTTGCTAGTCCCCAAGACCCGTCCTCAACTCACTCAGGCTTGCATGTATCAAATCATGCACTACCGGGTCTCTCGGCCGGACTCTATCTGCCCGGTACCGGTGTCGCGCTTCCACTCGGTTGCCGTTGATGTTGCTGCTGCTGTTGCTGCTGTTGCTGCTGCTGGTGCTGCTGTTGCTGCTGTTGCTGCTGTTGCTGCTGCTGCTGCTGCTGCTGCTGACTCATTTGTCGCGCCGCTGCCGCCTGCGCGATGGCCTGTTGCTGCTGTTGATGTGGGGCAACTTGCTGTGGTGTGTGCTGACCCATTTGTTGCTGCTGCTGCTGCTGTTGCTGGCGCAACAGTTGCGCGTACTGCTGTGGGCTGGTGGTCGTCGGGATCCCGTTGGCGTGAGTTTGTTGTTGCGAGCTGCTGCCTGCCGCAGCGTCCATTGCATGTTGGACCACGCTGTTCTTACCCAGGTTCTGCCTAAACAACTGGCCGTAGCGCATGATCGCGGTCGAACGGATCACATTAGGAGACATTTCTGGGTGTTGAGCCCGGATCTGGTTCTCAAACTCCGCAAAGTGGGCTTGCATGCTGGGCGGCAAGCCTCGAGGTTGCGTAAAGCCGGGAGGTGGTGACCCGCTTGCTCCGGCCTGTATGTTCAGGCCGACGCCACCGGGCGAGGTGGCCACCCCCATGCCGTTGGGTCCGTACGCGCCCATGTTGCTCATCATGAAGTTGTTCTGGACGCCGTTCATACCATTGCGGATGATAGGGGAGTTCCCTTGTGTTGCCGACCCATTCGGCATGGCCTGATTTTGTTGCGGCTGCTGGACTGGCTGCGCTTGCGCTTGCGCTTGCGGAGGAGAGTGATGTGGCGGTAGTTGCTGAGGCTGCTGTTGTTGCTGCTGCTGCTGCTGTTGTTGTTGCTGCTGCTGTTGGCCCTGAGGTTGCGGGGAGTGATGATGGACTTGACCTTGTGCTTGTGCCTGCTGCTGCTGCTGGACCGCTTGTTGACGTCTCTGTTGGTCATGTATTCGCTTAGCCTGCATCACCAAGTTCGCGTCTGGTACTTGCATCCGCTGCCCTGCCTGTAACACGGCCATCTGCGCCTGCGTCATGCCATTGACATTCACGGGCATTTGGGAAACGAGTCCTCCCGCAGCCATCTGCGCAGCAAGAGCCACTTGCTGTTGTTGCTGCTGCTGCTGCATTGGAAGCCTAGCACGTGCTTGACCTGGAACTGGCATCTGCCTAGCCACCATCTGGACTGCAAGAGGGTTAGGGATGCCCGCCACATGAGCAGCAGCAGCAGCATTCTGAACTGCTTGACCAGTTCCTGGAGCAGCTGCGACACGCCCCACTTGATTCGGAACCCTGCCCTGCATAGCAGCAGCCTGTGCAGGTGTTCGGTCAATATGGTTTCCGCTTTCCTTTTGTCGTGCGGGTAGACTTACCTGTCGCTGTGCCTCCTGCTGCTGGGTGAATCTCAGTAGCTTCTCGTGCATTTGCTTCTCGCGCTCATGACGTAGACGGCTGTAGTCCTCTGGGGTCTTGGTAGGCAGCTTCGGTTGCGGGTTCTCGGATGGCCTCTTGCTCTGTTGGCTTGCGGTCTGCTGTTGCTTAGCGACAGTTGCTTCCCGCTTCTTGGCCAACTTCTTCATAGCATCGATTATTGCGAAAGGCCTTTTGAAAGGTTTCCTATCCACTCGAAAAGGCAAAGTAGGTCGTCGCCGCTGCACTGGCACTACAGCACCGTTGGGCCCTACTTGTGGTCTCGCGTTATCGTTTGCTTGGGCAATGGCTCTTTGCGCCGCGTCGATTCGTCTCTGATACGTTTGGAAGTACTGGCTCCTCGCCGTATCGTTCGGGTACCCTTCCAATTGGACCCATCGCTCGAAGCATTCCCAGGGTGTTCGCCTCTCTTCTGCGGAGATGAAAGCAGACTTTGACGTGATCATTTGGGAGATCAATGACCAGTTGTACGAGAACTCCCTTACTAGTCTCCTGAGCTCGTCGTCTTCGGCAGGAGTCCACATTGACGCCAACCTATTTTCGTAAAAGCTCTGGAGCGGCATTAGTGATTCAGTTGGAGGCCTGAACTGATGCCCAGCATGCAGCCTGTCTCGAATCACTTTCATATCCGGGCGGAACAGAGCCACATCGGTGTTCTCCGGTACCAGCTTTGTCCTCTCAAGATCGTTGGCGCCTGCAACCTCAAAGTCGTCACCCTCATCCTCCACGGCGTACTTGAATCGGCTTTGCTTCAAGCGGGGCACTTCTGGTCTTAGGACCATTTCTCCGTCCACATACTTGCTCAGTGGCAGAGCAGGACGACGCCACCGTGCATCGGGGTCATACTCTGGTACAAGCAGATCGGGCTGAGGCGGTTTGAGTGGCACGCCATACAGAGGTAGTTCTTCCAGGAGCTGGTCCGAGGCTGCAGACCTTCGCAGACCGAATACGACGTCGTCGTCTTGCAAAGCGAAGATGGTGGAGGGGGCCAGTCCGTCCATGTTCCAATCTTGGAACTCTTCGTCAACGTCCATAGGTGAGTCGGCATCGTCCGATGGAATTAAGTCGGGCATAGGGGTTGGGAGCGAATCTGCTCCGGGCAGGTGAGACGCAGACTTGTGGGTGGACGACATGACACTCATTGGAGGTGGTTTCGCGTTCACCTGGAGAAGCTTCCTCTCCTCATCGTTGGACATTATCCATTCGGCACAGGCCTCGGCAAGATTTCGGGCGACAGTTCGCTTCCACTTGCGTTCCTCCCGGAAGTCAGTCCGCATCCACTTCATTTCTTGCAGTAATGAATCCCAATGACTCGGCGGTCTCGTCGGCTCGGGGCAGCGCTTGGGCTGGCGAAGAGACCATTTATCATGCTGTTGTAGATGATAGATGCGGCGAAGTACATTGCAAGCTTGTTTCTCTTGTAGGACAATTGCACAGTCCGGAGACGACAGCGTCTTGTGCGTGTTAGCCAGGAGTTGTTCGGGACCCTTCATCCAATTCGATTGACGGGTGAAGCCGTCGAAGAACAGAGGCACAAAGTAATCATCGGTTGGAATGCGTTGCAGTTTCCCGTGAGGTGAGCTGGCAACGATCGTGTCTTCAGATTCCTTTGCCTGTTTCTCGAAAAGGACTGTAGGAGCCCTCTTGTGCTTCAGGCCGTGCCTCTCCGCAAAGCCTCTCCTTCGTGGCACCAGGGCGGCCGTCTCTGTTTTGTGCTGGTGATGATCAGACCGTTCCTCAGACAGGCCAGCATCTACAACCGGTGCTTCAGGGCCAGTGCTCTTCGGCTGAGTGTCCTGCTCCACCCGAGGTTGGGTGACTCCTTCATTTGCAGTCATTGGGACAGCAACAGACGGTGTTGCATTGTCGTGAGTGATGGGGTCTCTGGATGCTGGAGACACTGAAACAATCCGCTCATCCGTCGGTGCCTGAATCTGAACTCTCGGCGACGTCTCGCTCTGGCTTGCCGAGTGCGGTGACTGAATAGCAGATTGGTGTTCCTCCCTGATGTTCTCAAGATTCGCTTTGGTTGTAACTCCTCTATCCGTGGGAAGTGACGGTGTTGCCGGCTGCGCAGGTGGGTGAGGAAAGCTAGAAGGCGGCGACAGCACCGAGACCTGTCGCGGAGCCTTCGTCGACATGGCTGCATTGGCCGACTCAAGCAGTAATTGAGCGGATGCTGATTGGAATGCAGCAGCTTCGAGAACATCTCCTGCTGGAGTCTCATCCACCTCTGGAAGTACCTTTGCCTTCTGAGATTCATTTTGTTCTGCTTTTCGTTGACCCGAGTCCTCGTCGTCTCCAGAGTAAGGAGGCCCCTCGTTGTCAGGACTAGTATCGGGGGACGCATCTTGTACGGCTGGAGTGGTAGCAGTCTGCGCAGTGGAGCCTGGAGAAGACAAGATGTCTTGTGGCCTGGAGGCATCCAGCGGCGGATGCTTCAAGGAAGTGAGCCTTGAAGGTTCGCCTTGTCGGCCAGGCATCTCATCAAGGTCCATCGCGTCAGGTTCTGGTTCGTCCGGCCCGTCAACCACATCACGCTCCCCCGCGACTGGAGCCGGCGTGCTACCAAGGGCCTCTTCAGGGCGCGTCGGATGCCTCTCCAGCTCAACAAAGGCCACTTCTCTTCCAGATGAGACATCGCGCAACCCTCGCGACCCATTCAATGAACTAATATTGTCTGCAACGATCGCTCCAGGCCGGGCCTCTTGGACTGGTGCGGCATGGTCTGCAACTCGAGGATCCTTCGGAACCGGGGGTAAATTATCGACATTAGATGATCGCACGACGATTGGCAATGGCGACGGCCCAGGCGTAGCAGGCGATGGCTTGGGCGAAGCAGAGCCCGTGTCGGCCGGGTTCCTAGATCGGGACGGTGGAGGGACTAGAGAAGACGATTGGGACTTGAGGCCGGGCGCTTGGACATTTTCGCGTTCTGCGAGGGATGGTGCACCGCTGGTGAGGGATTCCGTGGCAGTGCTGGAGTACTTCGTGATGTTCACTGGGGGGATGTATCGCGAAGGCAGGTGGCGCTCGTTGAGGAAAGGCCCTCTGTTGCGATGAGTTAGCGGGTCTGCAGACTTCGCCTGGACAAAAACGCGTCTCAAATAAATTTCACTAGAAAGTTTAGGCATACTGTAAGACGGCATTGTCATCATGAAACCTGCCTTCCACCGCAGAGAAGGGTGGTGCATCGTCGGCGATGGGGTTGGCGAGTGGCAGGGCATCCACTTGTGTCGCTACGCAGTAGAGCTCATGAAGCCGCCTCTTGCGCGACGTCCTAATTGACCTGCGCGATGTTAGAATGACAAAATGGGCATCAAAATGATCGCACGAGTTTGCTCTATAAGATGGGGTGTGACACACCTCCATTCTTCTTTCTTGGACTGGATCAGCGTTGAGAGGCCGGAACGCTCGACCTCAGTCATAGCATCGGCGGCGGCGACATCCGTTTTTGGTTGAAAACGGAAGTCAAATAAGGTCAATGAGGTGCAGGGAGATGATTCAGAGAATCAGAATCGATGAAATTGGACCTGGTGGGCGTGGTTGATTGAAGAATGTGGTGACTGTTGTGGTGAACCTCCAACGCGCCTGAGTTTTCAAAGAGGCACAGGCGTGATGGGTGCTTGGAGTCGAGCGTGCAGTGGAAGGCGTGGCGGGCCAGGTGCTGTAGCGCGGGCGACCAGGCGACAGGAACCCCGCGTGGGTCGACTAACTGCGAGTGCTAGGATGACGACTTTATTTGGGGGGGAGGGGAGGTTGTTGGTTTTTAGCGGGTGGTTTGTGTTGGTAGTTGGTCTTTGGTAGCGGGTGTTGGGAGGTTTTAGTGTGTTAGAACAGGGAATGATTGCAATTGCCATATGTTGTAGTGGTAATTAGTTGATGTAGGGGAACCCTGAAATGAACGGGCTAGATTCCCTTGGGATCTTATCGACTTTTGGCTGGGAACAAACTGGTGCGGTTCGGGGAGAGAACAAAGCCTGCGCGAATGCCAGTGGCGCGCATTGGGCGCTTTTTCCGACACGTCGTGGGCCGGGGATGACCTTGAAGCATTTGCATAGCGAGAATATTTACTGGAATGGCTATCTGTAGCCCGCATTTTCATTTTATTCAGATGGTTGCATTGCACTGGATCATTTTGTTTTGCCGTCTTTGGCGCCGACAGGTCAATTCACGGTTAACCTTGCGTTACCAGATACTATGAATGAATAATGACATTACATATATCAGTTGTTTTTAGAAAAAGGGAGGGGGAAAAATCAGAATGATGAAGCTGTATGCTTTATGCAATACAGGCGCACTGCATCGGCTGGGCGGGCCATGGAGACTGGGTTGTTCGACGGATGCGTAAGAAAACAAACAATAAGCTAGGAGCGCCAGACACGCCGATAAAATATTGTCAATGGACATACGTTCACCCAAGTTTATATTTGTAGCAAACGGCCCCCAAAGCCTTATCTGGCCGATCTTCTGAACCCGCCGCCTGCACTGGAATTGGCCTCCAATAACGACCCAACCTTTTCACGAAAACTCTTGGAAAATTAATGTCAAAAATCCTCTGGACTCAAAGCGGAAAGGGAAAAAAATTGATTTTATCAAGGTGCAGCACCAGCAAAGGCTGGCTGTGCAGACTCCTAGCAAATACCTTACCAGACATTCTAAAGATGAGATATTTTTAGAGGAACACCGTACTATATAGGTAAGTACTTGTTCATACGCGCAAAGCGAATCGATCATGACCGTGGAAAGACCGAGGGCTACGGCGAAAAATAGATCAAAGATCCCAAGACAACTGCTATAGAAGGCACTCTATGGTGTGTACAAATGGTAGAAGGGAAGATGGTCTTCAATTAATCTATCTCGGGCACACTGCCAGTTGCTTTTCCACTGAGAAAGCAACTGGTGCTAGTTCTAATAGAGCTAGCGTATCTGCTGACTCACTGCCTCTCTATTGGGCCCTATGGCCACTGCCCTGTAACAATGGCCTTGCAACGGCTTGACTTGCACTATTAGCAGATGGTTATACCACAGTAAAACGCGTTGCAAGGGAGATACAACCTGTGTGCAATGAATGACAGGGTGCCGTTTGTTAACTCGTTTCTCGATCTCAGTAGGCCATATCTCGAGAAGACTTTCCTTGACAGGGAACAGTGGTCCTTATTTTCTCTCAGTCTGTCTCCTTTCCTTTGACCCCTCCCCTACCGTGGGGGTGTGGCAGTACTACTATGTAAGTATCTACCTTCTAGGTTGTTTGTATCAAAGTATCTCCGCTCTGTCCGGGTTCCACCGTGATGCACTTTTGAGGACTGCCTTAGGTAAGCACAGTACCTAGTATCGACTGCATCTCTTCAACTTTTACAGAGAATACCTGACGACATCAAATCAGTTCAAGTCTGATCAAAGCAAGCCTCTCATGATATGCCGGCTTTCATATGATCAAGGGCTGAATTGCTAGATGAATCAAATTGGGAACGACCAACACAGGGCTCGAAGGCAACGAAGCAAAAAGAAGTGGGGGGTCCATAGTGAGCTTGAGATTCTGGTATCCCTGCGCACGGACTTTGCCCTTCGCTTAGCAAGACATTCATTTTCGTCGCCCTCTTTATAAACGAACGCGATTGATGCACCAACAGACTTTCCCGCAGAAACACCATCTCAGCTATCCACATCAGTACACAATCCCCTGAAGATATTGGAAACCGACGCATGGCCTCATAGGTCTTCCAAAAATGACCGAACCGAAGGAGTCCCGCATCGCCATCCGCTTTGGTGCCTCGTCATCTTCCAAGGCACCCACCAGAACCGCAGCACGTCCTGCACCATCCAGCGCGCTGGGTAAGAGACACCGACCTCGTTTCGACCATGGCCACGATGATTCCTCTGGCGAGGAGGAGCCCGAGGACGCGCAGCTCGAGAGCATCACTCACTTTGGCGCAAACGGAGCAGAATTCCTCGACGATGAGCGCTCGCGTGCAGCTCAACACAGATCCGACGACAGGAAATTAGCGCGGCGGAGAACCAAGTCACCAGAGGTCAAAAGCCAGGAAAAGAACGGCGTGCCTGCAAATGTTGTCAAGGGCGAAGAGGAGGAGGAGGAGTCGCTCAAGTACGGGCTAACGATCCCGAAGAAGCCCGCGCAGAACGAGACAAAGCAGGAGGGGGTGGGGGAGAACAAGGCGCCTAAGGAGCCTAAGACCGCCGACGAGGAGGCCATGGATGCGCTTATGGGTAAGGACACGGGCAGAAAACGCATAGTTCAAAGAACGGAGGACAGTGCCTACCGCGACGCTGCTGCGAATGCACCGGAGGAAGATGATCTGGAGACATACGACGCCATACCAGTGGAGGGTTTCGGTGCGTCTCTTCTCATGGGACAAGGCTGGGATGGCAAGATGCGGGGTCCCAAAGCCAAAGAGATCACGAAACGCCCCAACGGAATGGGATTGGGCTCCAAGAAGCTGACGGGAGAGGAGGATCTCGGCGGCTGGGATTCCAAAGGCAAGAGCAAGGGCGACAGACGGCCGAGACTCGACGAGTACCGGCGAGATAGGGACAAGATGCGCGATCGACGGGAGGACAGGTATCGCGACAGCTACAAGAACGAGCGAGACCGCGAACGTAACGGCGACGGCAGAAGAGATGGCGGCCGTGAGCGCGATAGGGACCGAGATCGAGACCGCGACCACTACAGCCGTAGTGACAGGAGCTATCGACGGTGAACAATATGCCCGTGAACGAGGCCTGCTCGACTTGGAAATCGAGTGTCCACATTCTAACGGCCAGATTGCAAATCAAGATCAATCAAGCACTGTGAACATAGACCAGTAGGTAGGTACCGTCTGCTTGTTCCATTCCGCTACGGTGACATCGTGACCTGGCTAAACTCCTTCCCAGCTGATGCCCTCAGCACATCATTGCCATTTTTTCTCGACCTATCTCTAGGTGGTTGTGATGCCTCGTCAAAAGCTCCGGTGCCGCCATCCATGTGGCTTCTACTAAGATATATAGCAAGTCTTGTACGTCTGAGGGAGTTGTTTCTCAAGTAAGTTGAATAAGTAAGTCCAACTGTCCTCAACTATACAAGCTCATACAGCTTTAAGTCGTATAAGCCACTCTTGGGTGCCCTGTCTCTCTACCGCCAATTTCAAGTTACTGTTTTACCGCTCAAAGACAGTCATCGATCAGGAAAGATACCGATGCCACCTTTCTAATTAGGCGCAAGATCAATTCAGCATATTGGGTCTATGCTACTTCTCAGCCTCTTCTCTCACTACAGCATTCTTTTGGGTACACGACGGCATCCGCTCAGCTTTTTGGAAAACGTACAACAAAAGCCCCCCCCCCCGGGGGGGGGGGTTCTCAACAAGGGACCTTTCCAGGTGGCCTGACAGGCGACTGAGCGAACGCTGACGATCATTGACCACCATATTGAGACCCATCATCTGGAACACCTTCAGCCTCGCACGGCTTCTGAGACGTCTCTGGTGGCTGCCAAGCCACCCGGGTTCTCGTCTACGTACAGACAGCGGTCAGCAACGAAAAAAAAAAAAAAAGAAGAAGAAAAAAAAGCAGCAAATCGACCCCGCTCCGCGGAACGCGGCCTACGTTCCTACGGCTGACTTGGGCTCAGCTAGCTGTTCTACTGCATGTCTCTGATTCAACTTCCTCCAAATTATAAAATAAAATAAAATAAAATAAAAATTAAAAACTTGTTTGATGCCAAAGATAGACAAACCATCACACCTCCCTCTGCTCCCGAAAACGAAAGGCACCCCTCTCTGGATGTAACTCGAACTTATCTCCCTTCTCTGTTCCTTTTTTCGTCGTTCTCTTCGTTTCGTTGGGGAGGAAGGTAAGGCGTTCTTTAGTGAAATTCTATATCGGCCCACCTTTGCCTCACCGATGGACAAAGAGTGCTCTAGTGATTAAACTTACCACTTTTTGCGGTTCAGCTGCAATGCATGATAGGAAGCTAGAGAAGAGTCACCGAGAGGTCAAGCAGAGTGCAACTAAATCGAGTCCATCGCCGTCCTGCATCAGTCCAAGCAGCGAATACCTCACTCCTGCAGAGAGACGTATCATCTATGGCGTCTGGTTCATCCAGCAAATGCCAATCACGCTCCGGTTTTTGGGGCAGTCGCCACGATGGGAGACTCATTGAATTTTTTTTCTTCCCCTGTGACGTCTAAGCGTAGCGTACCGATGTATAATACCTACATATAATGTCGAGCTTGTCTTTGCTAAGAAAACTTGTCAGCCACTAGCCTGCTCAAGAAGCCAGTGAAAGGACTGACACGAACACTGACACACTGACACACTGACACGCTGACACGCATCAACATTGTTTTTTCAACAGACTAGCCGATCTGATAACCTGAGTAGCATCGTAGTATGTATGCAGCAGCTTACTGGTGGCCCGGAGTCTTTCTCCGCTGTTATCTCTTACCGTACAGCCTGCGTGAGCCGCCCTATGCTGCTCCTCCAGGCTGAGCCTTAAGATAGCACTGTATACAAGTGCACCACATCACAGCATACGTGGAGGAAGAAGAACAAGCAGAAGAAAGAAACAGAAAAGTAATAGCAGTTCTAGAGCATGCAATGCCCCAGAGTGGGGCCAAGGCAGAGCACTTTAGCAGTGAAACATCGGCAGGGCCTTCCTCTGCGCCGGAAGTGAAGTTGGCTGCCGATTCGCTGTATCGTATATATAACCTTGCATGACTAGGATGTTGAGGGTATTCAGACTGCTCTTCATTTTGAAGGCGGGGCATGCAAGACCTCAGCAGGGAGGGGGCGGGGGTGTCTGAGATCGAACAACACACAACGTGAAAATTTCTCTGATCAGACATACAAGAACCTATATTGGGCCGGCCTTGTTGTTCGTCTTTTCTTCGCGGGGGAGAAGAAGAGAGATGGGAGAGAAATTGCCGAAAAGAAAGTAAAATTACATGGCAGAAAAAGAAGAGGTAACGGTTCGGCGGCCAAGGTCCAGTTGCTACCCACAACCAGCAAGGTGGGCCGGCCGATGGAGTGTCCGTCATGCAGTCTCTCGCTTGTGCATGAAGCAAAGGCCCATGACCCGGCTCAAACGGTGCAACGTCCGGATGTGCACCTCCGATGTGGTGCAGCTTCGCTTGCTGGATGGCGATATCCTGTGACCGGCCCTGGAAGCTCCGCTAGCAAGAGTGAACTACTTGGAAGAAGAAAGAAAATAGTGAAAGAAAAAACCACTATCCGAATCGCTCTACGCCTGCCTGTCTCCTCCACATCCCCTCCCCCCTCCACTCGCACCTTCCGTGCCGTCCAATAGATACCCGCGTGGCGAGGTGACGGGAGTGACTTGCATTTGAGGACGCCCGCAGAAGGAGCCAGCCAACCATTCAGCTAGTTGCCGTTTTCTGTCTACCCCCTTCCCTCTGGGGAGACGCCTTCACATGTTTTCTCTCTCTTTCTCTCTCTCTATCTCTCTCTGTATGTATCTATCTCGCTCTCCAAAAGCGGATCTGGGGTAGAGACGGGGGCCCGCGGCCGGAGAGTCTGAGACATATATGCATGCGCTCTGCCGTCCCATCATCAATTTTCCTCCCCGCCACGCCGCCCCGGCCGCGCCCCCCCCCCGGCACCGGGCAGGTGTATGACCCTTCCAGCTGTTATGATAGGTGCGCTTGCAGAGGGAAGGGAGGACAAGGAGGGGTGGAAGAGGGAGCACTCCTCACGGGGTCAGCGCCACCGGCATGTACTGTAACTGGGGGGATGGATGGATGATGATGAGGAGGGGGGAGACGGTCTAGAAGGAGGAGGGGGGTCGGGTCCAGAGACAACTTCTCGCCAGTTAGATTACGCAGATCACACTCTCTCACACACAGCCTCTCTCTCTCACTTTCTTTCCTTCTCCCCAACAAACGCAATTGAACGTGTAAACACGTATGTAAGTATCATAGTATGTACGGAGTCACTAGTACGAGCTGTACGAGGCACAGGGCCCAGCCCGGAAGTAGATGCTTTGTGTGCCCTCAAGAGTGGGGGTCCCGTAGCTTCAGCCGCGCCATGGTATGGCGGAGACCGTCGCATTGCGGGGCCTGAACCGCTCTCCCCCCCAAGCACGCACATGCACAGAAGTGTGCAGTGGCGCGGTGGAGCACGCCGAATCCCTTTGCCTAGATTTGCTATTTGTTGCTTTTGGCTATGAACCTAAGTATGTGTATATGTATTATACATACTGCATACTGTACGAACCATAGTTAGATGGTCGGAGCCTAGGAGGCGAAGGAGGAGAAGAGGAAAATTGTGGGCTTGGTCCAATTCGCCAACGCCCCCTCTTTCGTATCATGTTGTTTAGCAGAGCATCTGTGGAGCCATCCTCATTGGCAAAGGCAGGGACATCAAATTCTCTACGAGCGGAGATGAGTATCATCAATTTTCTTTTTCTGTCTTCTCATCATTAGACACGGCGGCTACTATGTATAAATCTTCTCTTTCTGGGGTACAGTAATGGATACCACGCCACCTTTGTTTTCTCACTTTCACTGGAGCCTCTCCCCTCTTTCGTCACTTCCCACTCCACCACTACAACAAACATTTCCACCCTAGGCCTGCGGGTAGGAGGTTCCAGATTCCCAGCCGCTCGAGAGGCAACTGCGACCCCCGTGATCCCCCCGGGTGGGCGTACTATGTACAGTACTACATGCGATGTATCTGGCGCCGTCCTTACTGGGCACTTTCATGACACAGCGCACCTTCCCTCCTCTTTAGAAGCAGGGGGTGGAGACTGAAGGAAGGGGGCAAGAAAAGAAGGAGAAGAGGACCAGGCACCCAAAAAGGCCTAAACAGACTTTTGGTGTGGCTATCCCCATTTTAGGCTTGCTGCGTGTGCTCTACCTGCAGTTACTATGTACGACTTCGCATTTGGGGGGGGGGGGTCAGTGTGCGCGCCGGTCGGTGTGGCCTGCCGTGCTGATCAAGACACTGCTTTGGCAACCCATTCACAAGTATTGCGTAATACCCCTGCGGGTCCTTTTTGCCCTTTCTTTTTCTTTTCTGTAAAATGGAAGGACTGGTGTGACATACTAAACAGGATTGGATTGTCAGCGGGCACGAGAGAAAGGCAAGGGGGAGGGGTGGTTCAAAGGAAGGGTTATATGCAGCGTGCCGCTGCCGCTGTTGCTGCTGCTGCATCGCTGCATGGCTGCCCGCCCCTGTCTTGTGGTGGTGGTGGTGGTCATGGTACATCCTGAATACAAACCGCTTTTGTATCTGTCATGTAGATGATCCGGCGGTGGACTTTGTGTCTATGCTTCCTTGTGTACGAGAAGGGGAAAAGAACCCAAAAAAGAGACCCCCCTTCCTAAAAACCACCAGAGGTCCGCCCTGAAACCCCTTCTTCCCTGTCGCTGGCCCCAAAAAAAGACGGCAAAATGTGCCACGTACCGGGTTGACGGGACTGTGGGATGCTTGCCGCATCACACGTCACTCTTCTAAGCGGTGTTGACGGGCAGGAGAACAAGGACACGTGTGGGCGTCTTCAAGGAGAAGGTAGGTTCTTCTGTTCAGTGGTCCTCCACCCCTTGGACGGTGATGCCGTAGGGTAGGTTCTCTGCATACTCGCTCCACCCCTTACGAAAGGCTTGAGAAGACGGTAGGCAGGGAGGGAGGGAGCTGAGAGAGGGGTATGGTCGTTGTGTCTGTCATGTCGAGCATGGGGTTCTACGAGTGAGGGCAACCCGAAGCGGATCTGTCATGGTGTGGAAGCACCTTTCTTTGACTGTTTCAGTGGCTTGCTGCTGTTACAGGGGTTTGTCTACATGGTGATGATCCTACGAATCACATGAAAGTAGTAACTTGAAGAATAAGAAAGGAGAAAAGATGGAAGACCGGCCTGAGGAATCCTTAACCATATGTTGTGGAAGGGTTTCCTCAAGAGGACGCCACACTGTATGCATGCGTGAGAAGGGTATATGGACTCTTCAGATATTCTGCAACTGGTAGCTACTTTCTGGACACCCTCAGATTGTGGGAAAGTGAGTTATCAGTATTTGACAACTTCGTATTCAGAAAGTTGTTGCTACTTCTTGCATGAGATGTCAGCATGGCCCATCTCAGAGAGCTGAACCAATATGACGCATCACATGTGACTGCTTCCAGGGGCACAGAGAGACGGTGATGCCCAACAAGAGAAGGGAAGGGGGGGATGAGGATAATTGCAGACCAGATGGCTCAGCAGTGAGATTTGAAATGCTCAAGACAAGTGATGATGCCCAAGTGAGAGCTGTAGTGCCAGTACGGGAGTTTTGCAGTGCTCTAGAGATTTATTCCGCATTGGGTGGTCCAAAGGCAGTGAGTTGTCGGGCAGCCAGACGCACCATGGAAAACTCCGCCATGTAATTAGTGCCTATAGACTACCTACTTGTCCCGATTACTACTACATACTTTGAAGCACCCTGGCAGCTACTCTCGCATGAGAGCATCCACCAAGGCTCAGCTGCATCTGTGTCCATGAAACGGAATATCATGTAACAAAGAACTTGCTCATAGGCTGCCTTTCCTGTGTTCTGTGACCTCGTAATCTTTTAGTAAGAGTGCAATGACAGGTGTCCCTGAGCGACTGGCTGGCTGCTCTGTGAGGCGGTCAATGCCCCCCCCCCCCCTTTTAAGCTTGGACAGGCAAAATACCTTCCTTGCCGCAAGACCTAAAACAATGATGGTGGCTTCATGAGTACTCCTTGAGGTTGCACCTTTGTTCATGTCAGCTAATGGAAATGTTTTGTGATCTTCCAGACCTCAATTCGGTGGTCAGGGACGCCTTCTCGCAGCCCAAATACGCAGCTTATGGAAGAATTGGCAGGCACCTGGGCAATGCATGTCGACCCAAGACATACCTTCCCCCTCCTTGCCGCAGGCTTTTGTTTGTTTATAATCACCAGAAGAAGGGGGGAAAACAGGATTTCTACATGTATGCAGCCCTTTGAGGATGTTACCCTCCCAGGGCTCTTCTCTCGTCCGTCGTCTCTTTCTACCACCAAGTCAGCCAGCCACACTGCATTAGCATAAGGCAATCGTCAAAGCATATCCAGTCCCCATCCCTCCTCCCGTGCAGACCTTTTCAAACGTCCATCTGTCAGAGGCGAACACGTTCTTGACCGGTCAAGGCCAGGCTGGAGCTAGACCCATCTGTCAACCACGTTTTTTTTTGGGCAGCGACCACGACGGCGATACAACCTTCTCTCTTGCGTGCCATCGTCGACATCATCGACATGAGGAGGCTGTGTGGACGCGGTCTGGTGCAGCTGCAGCTGCAGCCAGGCCAGCTCGAGTACCACCGCCAAAAGTTGCTTACATGCGAGACACATACGACAGCGATAGGACGCCGGTTGACTGCATCGATTCCACCAGGCCAGCCCGCTGCGTCAACGTGTCATCGGTGGGTTAGAGGAGACGGCGCACCTCGCCCAAGATCAGCTGGTCGGTCGATCAATGGACAAGTCTTGCTTGGCCGCAGAATTTGATGCTGACGCCTAGGCTCCATCCCAGAACAACGATCGTGGTTGGACTTCGAGAGAAGCCGTTGACAGCATGCCGTCAGAGTCTTGGTCTAATGCAACCCTTATGTCCGCTTGACGGAGCTCGAGTCGACAAAACGCGTCATGCGGCGATGGTCGAGCATGGTCGGAACTCGGCAGCGGGCAGGCAAAGACGGGGAGACAAGACGGCATGGCCAGAACATCGTCAACAGGAAGAAGAGGAAGGCTGAAGAACGTACAGGCTCAATCGCCTCCGGCATGGGGATTTTCATGGTCAGGCCTTCACGCAGATCACTGTGCGATAGATCTTGCCCCCACAAAATTTCCCGGGGACGAATCTCAAGCCGCCTTCCGTCCATGCAACCTGTAAGACATCGGCATTGGCAAGGTAGCACACCCAGGTGAAGAAGCTCAATCGCCCATCCTCGCTCGGTCCGGGCGGGGTTCGCCCACGGCTGGCAGATTCTGATGCAGATAAACGGTGAGGGCCAGAAGAACGACAACACTGTGTGCTGGACAGGTTGAGAAGCTGTCAAGCAGAAGCAGAAGAAGAGATCGTTGTGGAGTCTCCGGAGCTGAGACGGAGAAACATCCCGCCCAACCCATGGGAAATTTAAGCAGGATGGGAAGGGGGGGGGGGGCGCTTGCGGCTACATCTCTGCCCTAATCTTGTCGACGCCAACAAGATCTTGTCTCTTCCAATGCTGGGGGACGTTGTCGTCCGGTTGAGAGCAGCCTTGATGATATACAGAAGCCTGTGCAGCTTTCATCAGTACTACCTGCGAAGGATTTCTCTTTCCCTCTCTCTCGGTGTGGCGCCGTGTGCCTTGTGGCGATCCCCAAGGGGACGTCGATAGTCTTGGTCGGCCTACAAACAGCATGGCCGAGGAATACCCAGCAAGGATGGAAGCCACAGGAAGTTTGTTTTGTGCTTACCACATGGTAGCTTATAAGCCGGCTGATAATTATGGGCATGTACCTGGTCACCTG
The DNA here is from genome assembly GCF_011745365.1 of Cryphonectria parasitica EP155. Lineage (NCBI taxonomy): Eukaryota > Fungi > Ascomycota > Sordariomycetes > Diaporthales > Cryphonectriaceae > Cryphonectria > Cryphonectria parasitica. The sequence goes on from NW_024468909.1 coordinate 3,579,549, forward strand.
CATTGGTATCGCTCTCATCTGCGGCTCTGATTGATGAACGCAGTTCCTGACAGCCCTCACCGGTCTTTTGAGCTGCAGCCAGTGCCGTGCATTATCACGGGGCAGTTACCTGTGACGGGAGATGCAGGCCAGGATCAAGTTTCAGTACGACGAACGCCAGCTTGCCACCCCTCCCCTTTTTTTGGACTCGGCGGGGAGTGGGATGATGGTGAAGGATTTGTCCCCTCTGTCTTCCTTCTTTTCTCTTTGCTTCGGCCTTTCAACGAGAGCCTGTCAACCACAAAAAACGCAACCCCTCCCACCCCTGAGGACCCGCCCTGGGGCGGAGGAATTGGGCAGCGACGCTGTCACGTCGACCTCCGCTGCTGCTGACAGACATATTTTGTTCTGCCACATGGAGCAAAATTGGAGTCTGTTTCTGATCATAACGATACACGTGTGTATGTGTGGCTCGATGACCACAACGATCGGGTGTTCCGTGCTGAGAGGCGCCGACCGATATGTGATGTATGTCTTGGGACTGACATAATAGCTTGAGGGAGGGGCGGCTCGCAGGGCAAGACTCCCTTTGGAGGACCAAGACTACCGGACTGGGCTCGGAGGCGTGGACCACTCACCTCAAGCGGCGGGGCTCCATCAGCCGCTGGGACGGCTTCGACCTGACCTGGAGGGATTGGTTTCGATCAGGTGCCCAAAGGGGTGTCGTGTGTGCCGATTGTTTCCGGGGAAGGGTTTCCGGGCCAGACCACCAGAAAAAGCGACTTGTTGTTTTTATTGTTAGCTCTCCCTGTCGCAACACAGACGAGGGGAGGGGTCACAAGTATCGTTCCACTTACGGGAGCACGAGACTTGTCGAATTCCGCGGCCTAGAGGGGGAGGGGTTTCCTTCTGCCGCCGCATGAAGACGCAGATGAAGGTCAGCGTAGCTCTGTCGTGCGAGGATTGGGCGGCAGCAACAAGAGTACAGCCGTGTACCAAAAAAAAAAAAAAAAAAAAGAAAAAAAAAAGAAGAAGAAGAAGAAGAAGAAGAAGAGACGTAGAGAAAGGCTATACTTTGGCGTGAAGTATCCCAGGAGCCCGTCTCCGGGGGTCCAAACCTACGTCGCCGCGGGTGCAACAACAACAGCCCAGCATATGGACAGGAAAAAGAAATGTTGTGGAGGTGTGTGAGGTGAGGCTGCGTGGCCCCGGGCATTGCCAAGGGGGAGGGGGGCAAAAAGTCCAAAGAGCCCAGAAAAAAGGGAAAAAAAAAAAAAAAGGCCTCGACGGCTCCCTCGACGAACCTGGGTATTCCGCGCCCTCAGTCATCCTACCAACCCGGAGTCCTTTGGCAAGAGGTGGTCTTTGTCGCCTCGAGAGGGTTTTCCTACCGTACATGGTGTACATTGATGATCCTCAGGGCGACCTTGCCCTTGGCCATTGGCCGTTGGTCCTTGGCGTCTGGCCAGCTTGCCTGGTGGGCATACCGCTTTGCTGGTGCACTCTGATTGATTGGGTGGGTGCGATGATCAAGGGGCAGGGAAGGGGAAAAAAAAAAAACAGCAGTGACGAGCCACACTCACAAACACACCTACATACGCACCTACACACACACACACACACACACACAGAGAGAGAGAGAGAGAGAGAGAGAGAGAGAGAGACAGACAGACACACAGACACACAAGCGTCCCGGGAGACGCGATGGCCGCGGCGCAAGGGCTGAACCAAGGCGTGTGGAAGAAGCGGGAGGAGGGCTATCACAGCAAAGCACCTGGGATGGCATCTGATGTCGTCGTGACCGCGGTGTCGGGCCCTCCGTTGGAGGAGAGCCGGGACTGCACGCGCCCAAAGCAATTCGCCTCTGCAGCGGCCCTTTAACCGGAACTGGGGTCAGCAAGCAGAACCCTGGCCTGTTTTGTCCGGGATGGTGGGGGAAGAGAAGAGAGGTAGGGGAGCAGCGCTGGCTGCTGCTGCAAGCCTGCAAAGGCGGAGGGACCCAGGACCCAACCCAGGACCCAGTGCAGTGCAGCCAGCGCTTGCAGGTCCCAGGCATGCAGGTGGCCCCACATCCACCATACATGTGGCTTCCTCTGTGCTCCCAACCCTTTCTGGACTTCTGGACCAACCCAAAGTCCATGATCCGTCGCGGAGCCATCCCCACCATCAGCTGCCTCGGAAGCTGCGCCATCCTTTATTGTCCACCCCGAGTCCACGGCTCCATGGCTCCATCATACTACAGTACTGTACATCCGCTTCCCCCCTGACGCCCCCCCACTCGTGTGCATCCGATTTCACTTCGGCACACCACTGCTGCATCGTTGACACCTTTCCGACGACTGGGCCAAACACGAAGCAGCGCAAAGCTGGAGCTGCGAGGTGCCAAGTTTTGATTGACACATCCACACACCTACAAAGTCTCACACATATACATACACACGCACACATACGACAACGAGACCTTGTCAGCAAGGGATCCAGGCAAGGGTCCCAGGACGGCGAGAACGAACACTGTTCTGGTAGGAGGAGGAACAACAACAGCGAACAGCACACCTGCAGTAGTGCAAATACGAGACGGCCTGTGGGCTAGCACCGCAGCTGCCCGCCTGGACTGCTTGCTTCCTTAGCCTCGGGGGTCCTACCACAGTAGTACTATAGTACTGTACGGTAAAACAGCGGCCGCCCAGGAGGCCTACTATGGTGCTACCGAACTACTTACCACTACCGCCACCACCACAGTACTGCTACGGTACCTCAAGTAGGCACCCTATAGTGAGCAGACAACCAATTGACTACTGCGTTATAGTACTTGCAATTGCATGCTCCACGGCGTGTTACCGTTACAAGCCAGTCACCAAAATCGACACTGGCGGCGTCCGACCCCGTCTTGAGCACGCGCACCTCATGTGTATCACCTCGACTGACCCATGGTGTCAAATTTCGAAAGGGAAAAGGGAAAAGGGAAAAGAAGAGAGTGAAGAGCAAGAAGAAGAATAAAAAGAGAGAGGTGGGGGGAAAAATGAGGGCGCACATGCACACAAATGCTCGATCTCGATACGTTAGCTGGGGGCAGGTAGGCGAGTCATTACCGCACCGCACAGTACAAGAAAAAGAACTACACCACTGGCCAGCCGCGGCACGGCTACGCGGGAGTTTCGTCCTCGTTTCGTTGAACCCTCCACAGGTCCAATTCAGGGTCCGACCGGGACACACACGCTTAACAAACAAGCTTCTTCTACTTCTCATTCACACAGGCCAGGCGGGCAGGCAAACAGGCAGGCAGGCAGGCAGGCAGGCAGGCAGGCAGGCAGGCAGGCAAGACGAGGCAGGGCAAGGCAGGCCTTCTCTGGGCCGAAGCAAGGTATTGACGTCCCTGCTAAAGTAAACAACAAGCGGGCGAGCAAGCACACAAGGAATGGCGAGGACGATAGCATACGCGAAAGAAACTCACCAACGGACCAGGACGGGACCAAGTTGAGACACCGAGGCCTTCCTTCTCCCGGTGCCAGACAGAATAGAGTTAAGGAAATCGTTGGAAAGAGTCAAGTGCTTCCTGCAAGCACTCTGTAGAAAGCGTCAAGCGGTGAAGGGGGCAAGGCTGCGAGCTCTGTTTGGCTGCGCGTTCTGTTTGGCTGCATCGCCATCCTCGACGGCAGGGCCCACCGCGTCCCCCAAATGCAAAGCCCGCCGTGGGACGGCTCCGACTTGAGAACCAGTATTCCGGCCATTGAACCTTAACCCTTAAGGAGATCTTGCAGTTTTTGGTCTCAACTCATCGTCTCGACTTTTTTCTTCTTCTTCTTCTTCTTCTTCTCTCTCCTCCGCCTCTCCTCCGTCCCTACCTGGAAGAAGGAGCCGGAAGGGAAAAAAAAGGGTCAATTCAATCCTCGCGGAGATCTGACGCCCGTCTCGTCCTGCACAAACCCTTGGAATTCTGCCAAGCAAAAGAAAGAGGTTATTATTGCTCCGCCTAATTTACGTGTTTCCGGTTCGCTTCAAACGCATATACACATATACGAACCAGTAAACCAACATCATAGACGGACCTGCGCGCCGACAGGCCCCTGCCCTGGACGATTCAACCACACAACAGAGGAGAAGGAAGAGAAGACGAGGACGAGAAGAAGGAAGAAATTCAATTTACAGTGTGCTATGTAGTTGGGGCGGGAGTCACTGTGAGCTCCAGAAAGGACATCAGGAAGAAGAAAAAGAAAAAAAGAAACAAACGGGGGGTAAAAACACCCCAGGTATCCCGACACCCATTATCCAAAGAAAAAGTAATTCTCCATCGATCAATCCATCAACAACGCCTAACAGACCGGAATACGACCCGGACCAACCAACCCCACCACACCTCTTGTTACCTGCCTGCAACTATCTCCAGATGTCATCCACCGGTCCAGCTTCTCCAGCCTGTCTACCTTGATACTCGACCGGGAAGGCCATAAGACTACCTGTACTTTGTACAAGTACCTGGCGGTCCTCAGAACATACATGTACATACCTTGCCTGTCTACTCTTCCAAACCCTGGCAGCTGGTGCCCCACCACAGTTCTAGACTTCAATCTGGCAGCTACTATCCGCTCGCTATCCTGGTACAACATACATTTCATCATTCGTTTGAAATCCTATCCATAATCCCCTTGGTTCCCCATCAATTCACGGACGTCGGTCGGTCAAGGGTTGTGATTTTTGTCTTCATCCTTCCACCCCCCGCCTCTCCTCCACCTTATTTTTTTTATTAAGTTGTGGTTGTTGTTGTTGTCACGATCTCTTCTCTTTCAAGAGGCTCTTCTCTCTCTCTCTCTCTCTCTCTCTCTCTCTCTCTCTCTCTCTCTCTCTCCCCCTCTCTCCCTCTCTCTCTCTCTTCCCCCCTCCCAAGACCTCTTCCGTCCCCTCCTCCATCGGCGATCTCGACAGCTGGACTCAGCCCAGATCGTCGTCGTCCCTCGTTGACTACTACTACTACTACTACTACTACTACTACTACTACTACTACTACTACTACTACTACTACTACTACTACTACTACGTCTACTATTATTACTACTTCTTGCCGACTGTTGTTTTGCCACCGGCTGTCGTGAGTACTAACCAATCCAACCTAACCTGTACCCCACCGTCCGGTGCTATTACTCCTGCAATCGCCGCTTTTAGTATATATTCTGGCCATGGAACCAATCCATTTTACTGACACGAGATCAGGGTCTGCACGACGGCATCGCCACAGAAGACGGGGACCCATGTCTTAGTGCTCCCGAATACTCGTAAGCTTGCCAGAAACCAAATAACCAAGAAAGAAAAAAACCTTTGTCCGCGCAGACGTTGCCAAGACTGGCTTCCCGAAAGAAAGGGGGAAAAAAAAGATGATCTCCAAAAACTCACACTTTCTCTCTTCGGACAGGACACGATGGCTCGAGAGGTCGGCTGGGGCCGCTCGGGCTTTGCCATTGCACAAGCTCTTCTCCTGCAGGCCCAGGTGTTGTATCCCTTCTTCCTCCTACTGGCCTTTGGAGTCATTTTCGCGGTTCATAGTGTGATCGCGTCACGACGACAAGAAGATATTGAGCCCCCCACCGCTACAGGCCCAGGTGGCAAGCCCCTGCCCGTCACCAGGATAAAGGTCGAGAAGTCTGAGGCTCTCGACGCTGCAGCTACAGACTTCTCACCGCGCGCCTCCCTCTGCTTCAAGGCCGGCACTGCTGTGGTTGTGCTCACCTTTGTCGCACATGTGGCACACATTGTCCTTCAGTGTATCCAGGCAGGTTGGTCCAAGACTGACCGGTTCTCCAACGATGAGCTTCTCGTGAGGCCCCCCCCCCCCAAAAAAACCCCCCACACCTTCTTTCCCCTGTTTTCCTCTTGTTCCTTCCCCTGCTGTCTTGTCTGCATGAGCTGAGGGGGCTTGGTGGTTTGAGGCTAATTTTACATGACCATTTTCTTCTTCTTTTTAGGTATACAACCTGGGCGGCATCTTCTTCTGGCAGTACATCGAATTCTCGCTGTTTGGAAAGAAGCTGGACAAGCCGAACCCCATCCACTTCACAGTCTGGTGCATCGGACTTGCATACGAATTGATCCTCCTCCTCCTCGCCTTCCTTGTGGTCCCCAACGGCAGTGGCAGACTTCACAAGTTGACCTCGAATAGCAGCAGCAGCAGCAACAGCCCTCTGGAGCTGCGCGACACCAACTCGAACCGGAAACCAATCCCGGCCGACGCCACATTTCTCTCCGTCTTAGTCATCCGCACCTGCACGCTGACTGGATTGGTCGTCCTCTACGTCTGCCTCCGCGGCCTCACAAGAACATTTCATTGGTCTTCGACGACGGACGCCCTGGCCAGTAGTGCTGACGAAGCTACGCCGCTGCTGAATGGTGGTGGTCATGCGACGGGCCACGAGGCTAACGTCCACGCGCTGGCGAACGGTCATGCGAACGGCGGCGGCGGTGCGGTCAGCTACAGGCCGCAGAGAAGAAGAGCAAGTGATGCTCGCCGTGGCAACGGGATCACCAAGTCTGCTCGCCCTAAGCAGGCCGAGTTTGCCTTCTACCGCCCAGAGAAGCTGCCTCACCGCTCCTGGTGGGAGTACCTGCGTGGCTACCGCGTCTTCTTCCCCTACCTGTGGCCCGCGAACGAACCCAGGCTCCAGCTGCTGGTGCTGGTCTGCTTCATCCTCGTGGTCCTGCAGCGTGCCGTCAACGTCCTGGTACCCATCCGCCTGGGCATCCTGGTCAACGCCCTGGCCGAAGCCTCCAAGACGGGCAGTGCTGCCATGCCGTGGCGGGAGCTCGTCATCTTCCTGAGCCTGAAGCTGATGCAGGGCCCGTCGGCCATCCTCGGCTCTCTCCGCTCCATGCTGTGGATCCCCGTCACCCAGCACTCGTACATCTCGCTGCAGACGGCAGCCTTCGAGCATGTCCACTCGCTCTCGCTGGATTTCCACCTCGGAAAGCGGACCGGCGAGCTGCTATCTGCACTCAACAAGGGCGGCTCCGTCAACCAGTTCCTCGAGCAGACCACCTTCCAGGTAGCCCCGACCCTGCTGGACCTCTTCGTCGCTATCGGCTTCTTCTGGGTCGAATTCGGTCCCATCTATGCCCTCTGCGCCACCATCATCACCTTCTCTTACCTCGTCCTGACCATCAACATGGCGTCGACCAGGGCCGACCAAAGACGCGACATGGTCAACGCCGACAGGGAGGAGGAGGCTGTGAAGAACGACTCCATCACCGCCTACGAGACTGTCAAATACTTCAACGCTGAGCCCTTTGAGTTTACTCGCTACCGAGGTGCTATCAAGACCTTCCAGAACGCCGAGGCGAGGGTCACGGCCGGCATGAACATGATGAACATGTGCCAGACCGTCGTCTTCGTCAGCGGTATGCTGATTGTCATGACCATTGCGGCGTACGAGGTGGTCATTGGGCGCCGCGACATGGCGCAGTTCATCATGGTCATGACATACCTGACCCAGCTGCAGGGGCCGCTCAACTTCTTTGGGTCCTTTTACCGCACAGTCCAGCAGGCCATGATCTCGGGAGAGCGTCTGCTGGAGCTCTTCAAGATTCAGCCCAACATGAACGACAAGCCCGGCGTCCCACCCCTTCAGGACTGCCAGGGACACATCCGGTGGAAGAAGGTGGACTTCGACTACGCCAACAGTCCGGCACTGAGGGATTTGTCTTTCGAATGTCGACCTGGCACTACCACGGCTTTCGTTGGTGAATCGGGGGGCGGCAAATCGACCATTTTCCGTCTCATGTTTCGGTACTACAACACCAAGGAGGGCAACATCGAGATCGATGGCCGAGATGTTAAGGACCTGACCATCGACTCGGTGCGTAAGGCGATCGGTGTCGTGCCCCAGGAGACGATCCTGTTCAACGAGACCATCAGATACAATCTCAAGTACGCCAACCAGGACTGTACCGACGAGGAGATCTTCGAAGCCTGCCGGGCAGCAAGCATCCACGACCGCATCATGTCATTTCCGGATGGCTACGAGACCAAGGTTGGAGAGCGCGGCATGCGTCTCAGTGGTGGCGAGAAGCAGCGCATTTCCATCGCTCGCACCATCTTGAAGAAGCCCAAAATCATTTTGCTGGACGAGGCGACGTCGGCCCTTGATTCCGAGACCGAGCAGCAGATCCAGGGCAAGCTCTTCCAGAACAAGGAGCTGGGCGAGGGCAAGACCATGTTGATCATCGCGTAAGTGGGACCCCTTACTCTTTGTTGCGGTAACACCATTGATCAGCCAATCTGACTTTTTCTTCTCCATGACTGTTTAGGCACCGACTCTCCACCATCACCCATGCGGAGCAGATTCTTGTTCTCCACCGGGGCCGCATCGTCGAACGCGGAACCCACGATGAGCTGATCACTAAAGAAGGCAGGTACTTCGCCATGTGGCAGAAACAAGCCAAGGCTGAAGAGGCCGCCAAAGCTGCGCTTGCAGCCAAGCAGCAGGCTCGGAGGGCTATGCGAGAAGCCCTTCTGTCCGCTGGGAAGGACAGTAGCGATGAACACTCAGACGATGGTAGCGATAGCATCGGCAGCATGTCGACCCACAACCTTCCTTCGGCGCCACCAACTCCAGCTGTTGAGCTGTCTGGCCTCAGCATGATCACCCGCGAGCAATGACCCGGCTTTTTTCTTCTGCCTCACCACAACAAATCCTCTCGACTGTTTTCATTGTACAAATGCGCGATGTTGCATACCATAGACGAGCCGCATAATACCCTGAGTCGACCAAGACTCAACTTGCGATTCGGATCTCACGTCTCTCAACCCAGTTCTGTTTTCTATGCATCGGCGGCGTTTGGCGGCATTTACCATCAAAGGGCCAGACACCCATTAGAGGCTCTAGGAGTTCAGGGGGGTGTCTTTCCAAGGGACAAAGAAGACTGACTGACCCAGCCGATGGCTTGCCTTGTTTTTCCTTTCTTTCTTTTTTCCCCCCTTTGAAACAATTTGCGGATCACACAGAATGAGTTTCTCGAGGATTCACACGGCCGCGCTTTCATGAGAATGGCGTTTATTGTTTCGGGACGTACTGGTCACGCCTGTGGAAAGGGGAGAGGAAATCATTAATGCGTCTTTGAAGATACCTACACACCGGACTTTCCGGTTCATTTCAACTTCTTCTCTCCTTTCGGATGACCAGCGATTGTTTTTCATGCCCTTCCTTTTTCGACTTGGGGACTCTCGGATAGCGAGAGGGCTTAATATCTTCTCTTTTCATGTTTTTTTTCCCCCACAAGCTCTCATCTAAAATTTGTGTTCTTATTTTGAGACTGGTCTTGGTTGTATCCTTATTTTTTCTGTTCTGCCTCTAATCCTTGTCCCCCCTCATTTTTTCCTCCCTTTGCCTCCTTGTTACGGGTCGTGGTTCATGTTTTGAGGGGCAACTATGAGAATGATTCCAGCAGCACTTTTGATATGATCATTAATGGGTTAACGAAACTTATGCTGCCCCTCCCCCCACCTTTACCTAACGATGAGGCACCAGCATTTTCAGAGGGGTTCTCAAAAGAAAAACCAAGGCAGATGTGTTTTTGTGTGTTAATTTTTTATTTTTTTTTCGTATTTGATGATGGTTGTTGCTACAGCTCAGCGCACATCATGGTATCCAGTACTTATCTTAGACCCTTGGGATTCCATGTCGGACTCTCCGTCTTGCAGATACCGACAGCAGCAGGCAAGAAGGCAAATGACGAGTATGTTTTATGCGTCGGAATTCGTGCACCAAATGTCTTGACTTGGCCGTCCGTATGTGCGCCCCGTTGAAGGTCTGTTAACCAATCACCACTACAATTTCTACCAGAAGGATACACTAGTAGGACGGGCCTCTTTCATCACTCATCTTTGGACACAAGAGACGCCAGGCAATCTTCAGAGCTGATGCTGGCTTTCTTTCTCGGGAGGGTTTTGTTGACGTTGAACTGAGCCCCCTCCCCCCACCCCCCGGTTCCCTACGTCCCTTTCTTTTACCCCACTCCCTGCACCGAGCCCCATCCAGTCCATCTTCCCGTGGACTAGAAGAGTATATTCTATTGTAGCGAGCGTGAAATAAAAACCGACAAGGTAGGTCTTCATATAGCAAAACGCCGATACACCGCCGCAATGCCTTTTTTCCCCCCTTGTTTTTCTTCATCTTTACTGAATATTGGCTTTGTTTGCGTTTCTTGCGGGCCAGTTTTGGACATTGTTCTGTTACGCCCCTCGCCTCCCCCCCACCCCAAGAGAAGAAAAGAGCCCCCATGCTCTTCTTTCCCAAACGTTGTTCATATCGTCGTCATTACGAGGTAGATGTATGAGCCCCTTCCCTCGTCCTCCTCCTTGTGTTGTGTGTCGTAGCGAGTCCATAGCAGACAAATTCCCATTCATATCGGACACCAGGTCATCAGTGAATATCGAGTACAGCCTTTGAAGCCTTCCCAGAGAAAGAAACGAGAAGAGAGACATAAAAAAGGGGGCTGTTTAAAGAGTTTGGTGAGAAAACGAAGAAGAAACGAAAAGCGAGTGGATGGTATTACAATCCGGCGTCCAAAGATTAAGAGAAAAGAGAGAAAGAAGAGAATATGTCATATACAAAAGATGTCCGGACTCGAAGAAGGCGTGCAGCAGGACATCAGAGCTCAGAATATCCATATTGGGGAGTCCGCGGGTTCTCTTCTTCTCTCAGTCATTCTTGGCGGTGCTATTTGCGACATGGCCGTTGGCAGTGACGTCCTCGTCGCTCTCCTCGCCGTCCTCGCGGTCATCCTTGATGATGTTGAAGAAGAGGAAGCGGTAGGCGATGCGGATGATGAAGAAGAGCCAGAAGAGGTTGAGGGCCTGCAGGGCAGACAGCAGAGCGATGGTGATGTACTGGGAGATCCAGCACTTGTACTGCTGGGTTTCCCAGTTCAGCTCAAAGGGCCCGACGGTCTTGAACTCGGTGAAGAGGGAGTAGATGATGCCCAGGTTGAGGTAGTGGCGCATGTAGATCCACACGCCCATGAAGAAGGCGAAGTAGGGGCCCTGGAGGGGGCTGTCGATGTAGTTGAGAGACTTGGAGGTCTATAGTGTCACGATGAAGAAGTGATTAGCAAGATAGTTCGGCATGCAGTACAAAAAGACAAAGGAAGAACTTACCGCGAGGAAGAAGTCACTAATGTCGTGTGTAATGTACACGGCCAATCCGATGTAGGTAAAATGGAAGCGGTAGCTGAGGCCGATAAGGGCCAGGCTGACAAGGTGGTGACCAACAAGTTCGTTGTAGTCCTTGCGCGGGGCCTCGAGGCCGAGGACCATGACCATGAGCTGCTGGAGCCAGTAGGCGGCCTGGAACAGGTAGTAGAACTTGAACATGGCCTCGTGGGTCATGTGGGGGAAGCCGGCGTACATGCCGGTGGTGTTGAAGTACCAGACGGGGGTGTGGCTCATGATGTACATGCCCCAGGGCCCGGTGGAGCCAAAGTAGACGGCGGTGTACATCTGCTCCATGAAGCGCATCTGCTTGCCCTTGGAGCGGAGGCCGGCGAAGCGGGCCAGGGGCCGCAGCAGCTCCTGCATGATGAACTCGCGGGTGAAGGACAGGACGATGGCGTAGAAGATGACAAAAGCAATGTCCCATAGACCCTTGCCGTACTGCGCCGGGGCGTCCGGGGCGGCGTCGGCCGCGGGGGCCAGCTTGTAGCTGAGGAAGATGAAGTGGGAGACGGGGTTGGACTCGGTGGGGTGTATGGCGTAGAGGCTGGCGAAGACGAAGAGCAGCAGGGCGGGGAGGGCCCAGGTGTGCTTGACGACGTAATTGGTGGCCCTCTGCGCCAGGCCGCGTGCCTTGCGTCGCTTGGACTGGCGTTTCGAGGCCGCGGGGCCATCTTTCGAGTCGGTTCGCTAAAGAGGGGAGGCAAGAGAGAAGGAGTTAGCGATCGTGGCCACTAAGAAGGGGAAGGGGGGGGGGGGAGAGAAAACAGGGAGAGTATTAGGTTTATGATGAACCCCATGGAAAAAAAGAAAAAAAGAAGGAAAGCAAAAAGACATACTCTTCCACTGGCAGCGTTCAGGTGGGCGAACGAGGTCGCCAGCGACGGGGCGCCGGTGTCACCCCTGAGAAGCTCCGCCTGTATGGCGCTCGACTTCCTCCTGCGCTTGGCCGAGCTGGCGGTGGCATCTTGTGAAGAGGAGAAGTGATCGTTTGTGTTGAGCAGTGGGAAGGGTTCTGAGTCGGCCATGATGGGCGTCTTTCTTGTCTCTCCAAGGTGTCGAAAACCGAGACACGGGGGCGGAAGAGGACTTGTGGTTGGGAGAGAGGAGGAGGAAGATGGATGTTTCACTCCTTTGGAATGCTATCCTTTTTCTTCTTCTTTCTCTTTCCGTCTTTTGAAGCCAAGGTTCTCTCGGTCCTGTCGCTTGCACGGTTATCGACCGAGAAGAACAGGGGAGAAAAAAAAGGAGCGATAGTCAGAAGAAGAGGAGGGGGAGAAAGAGATGGTTAGTCAGGTTGGGTGAGGGCAGAGAAAGAGGTGGTGGTGGTGGTCTCTGGTTGGTGGTGCACCGCCAAATGATAAAATTTCGCGGACATTAGAAAGGGGACCGGGGGTAGATGGCATAGTACTTGCTGTACTTGAACGGCAAGGGTCCCAGGGGTTTTTCGCCGCGGCGGGCTAGTACGATAGTACACCACGGTAGTGCTTTTATCACATAGTATGGTAGTACTGCTAGTAGTATGGCCTGTATGAACTATGGAGACATGTGGAGGTAGGTGGTGCGGTGGATGGGTTGAGTAAAGCCAAAAGTGGTGGCACGGCAGAGAGATGATCACCCACAACCTCTCTCAGATAACTCTTGTGCCTGTGGTGAGGATCAAAAAAAGAAGTTCAGAATCGACATTCAGGAGGGTTAGAGGGGGTTGGTGGGTGGTTTGGCATTGGGTACAGTAACCCTCCACATGACAAAAAATTTGGATTATAGTAGTGTTAGTAGTAGTAAAATTATGGGGGATTGCATGTGGTTATTCATGCCTATTCCAGCAAGTCTTCAACTTGTTCAATGTTCCTCCCAATTCTATCAATCTGAATTAGCGTTGGCATCTAAAGGCTACATGCTATATATTGGCTCTAAAGAATTGAAATTTCTTGACTTGAAACTGAGAGAACATGCTGAATGAGGGAAAACTTGTTTGTTGTCACATGCTGAGAACTGCTCGACCCTTCGGCCGCCCATGATCGGTCCCCCCTTATTTCCTCCTGACCTCCCTTATCGATAACATCTTGGCATACATAGTACAAATATATTCTGTACACCCTACAACAAGGACAATAAGTACATACATACTTGAGTACGTATACAGTAGGAGTACCTGTGTACCACATCAGTACATTCAGTACTGAGTAGCAAACCCTCTGCCTCGGCGCGCATGACGCCATCTCCCCTCGATCCACACTCCCTCCCTCCCTCTCCAGCGGGAATCGCCGGCTCCAGACAAGCCATATGCAGGTTTCTTTTCTTCTTCCCAGACCCGATCCTTAGACGGAAGAGGAGACCCCCAGGGAAAAAGTTTGAAGAGGGAAAAAAAAAAAAAAAAAAAAAAAAAAGGCCACCCGCACCGCCAGACCCGGTGACATCTCACAAGCGCCGGCATGCCCGGGCTGTCCTCTACCATCGGGCCTCTGCTAAATCCCGGCCGGTCCGTCCCCCCTGAACGGAACAGGGAAAGACAAAAGGTTTCTTTCCTCTCCCAACCCCCGCTCTCTATGTGGGCCGCTGCCTCTCGATCAAATCCCGTCCTGTCCGTGATCTGGTCTGCTTTCCATTACACTGGGCCCCTTGCCCTGCTTCTGGTTCTGATAGGATTTGAATGGGATGTACATGAACATCAAATCGAGTCCCTCCTTGTTCGTCTCGGACGGTCTCGGGGAGAAGAAGAAGAAGAACAAAAAAGACGACCGAGTCCTGAACTTTGCATGATAGTCTACAGAAGACCTCCGTGAAGGAGGGCTTATTTATCACCCTCATGTCAATGCATTGCCGCACCTGGCGCCAGAGGAGAAGACAGGAGGGTTTCTCTCAAGGCTGCGAGTTGTTGGAATAGAAAGCGAGTCTCAGAGGGATCTATATAAGTACTTATCATCACTTTGTCGTAGTTCAATGTGGCTAGAGGGCGTCATTCAAGGTTTTGTAAACATCATTGTGAGCATTCCGTCTCAGGACACTCTATCTCTGCCCATGTACAGATTGCTATGGTAACCCCCCGTCTCGCTTGTCCTCCGTTGGCGGGCGCTCCTGGGTATCCGAGCCTCTTACATAAAAGAAATAATATATAGAGGAGACCTCGGTTGTCGTAGCCAAAAGGCAGTAGTAGTAAATGGTATATAGAAAGACCCCTCCTCAGCTGAGGACTTCACTTTTTGTCCACCGCCTTCCCGGAAAAGGGTCCACCGCCGCTCCAAATGCACCGTGTGGGAAGGGAAGAGAGAAAAAGCAAGAAAAAAGGGATCAAGAGACGCCCCAACACCATGCGCTATAGTAGAGCCTAGAAAGACAGAAAAATCCCGAAGCTAACCATCCCACGTGCCAATACAAGTTCAAAAATCCTCGGTTTTAGATTGGAGGAGGCCTCGCGCTCGAGGTTGGCCCCTGAATGGACCTAGCCGGCGCCGTCTCAGACTCGAGCCCTGACACTGGCATGGGCCGAGCTAGGTTTGTCATCTCCAGGCTGTTTGCGCCAGAGGAGTTCTGTGATGACGATGCGATCGGTGTGTTATCCGATGCTTGGCTGTTGCTCCGCCATAACCGCGGCGAGACAAATGTCGAGCCGACCGCCGCCGCCGCCCTTGCGGTGGTGGTGTTATTGTTGTTATTAATGTTGACGGAAGGTGCCTGGGCGTGTCGCAATGATGGATTTGGCGTCATGGCTCCATTTACCTGTTGTTGTTGATATTGTTCTGCTGCCTGCTCCTGCCGAAGCTGCTGTAGCGCAGCACCCCTTCGCGGTGGTGCTGGAATCACTCTCACGGGCAGGGCTTTCGTGTCAACCTCGGGCCTCATCCGCTCCCGCAGCCTCTCTGCTCGGGTCACGGCAAAGTCTTCGAAGCGTGACTTGAAGTTGCGGCGGCCGCTGCTGTCTTGTGAGCTCGGCTCGCTCGCTTTGTGGGATGCCTCCGTCGAGGTCATGTTTCCCCTGGACGGCATGCGGAACAGCTGTGTGGCCTGGCTCAAGCCCCGCAACCTGCTACCGCTCTGCGTCGAGGTGTTGGTGGTGTGAGCTGCGGTCTGCCCGGCGGCCTGGCCAGCAGCAACTTGGCTGGCAGACTGGCTGGGTGTGACTGAAGGCTCTGGGGTGATGGCCAGGGCCCTGTCGACGACCGCATCCGTACGATCTTCGGCACTGTTCCGTCTCGACTGCGGTGCCAGAGGTTCGTCCACCTCGGGAACGGCGGCAGGCAGGGCTCCGATTGTGGAGTCTGGGCGAGCATCGGGTGCCGCTCCAGTGGTTGTGTCGGCCATTGGTTGGTAGTGCACCGCATAGACGGTGCTGGCCGCACTTGCCGTGTCGGTCCTAGACACTGGTGTCGCAGCCGGTGGCGGTCTTGTCGGCCACAGTGGCGGCTGCAGAAACCGAATTGTGCCGCTCCTCTCGCCCCTGTCGCCCCTGGCAGCCCCGCGCGTCCCAGCTTCAGCACCCGCTCCGTCGTCGCGAGGCCTGGACCTCGACCTCTGCCGGTATCGAGAGGCTATCGACGACACCAATGGCCAAGGGCCGCTCTTCCCATCCGAGGAGGTCGGGGCGGCCCTCGCCCTGGTCGCATGACCGCTCTCTCCGCCGTCGTCGTCATCGTCGTCTCGCTTCGTGTTCCTCCTTTTTCGCGGCCACGAGTATTCCGACACTGACATGCCCAGCATCTCGTCCCCGTCAAACACCTCTCGGCCCAGGATGCCGTCCTTCTTCTCTTCTCTTTCTAGTGCCTCGATTCGTTCCACCCACTCCCACACTATGGTGCTGGCTGCCGCACCCCCAACCCAGCGCACATAATCACCCCAGCTGGTAAAGTCCGGCTTGCAGATATCCAAGATGAAGAACACGATCGGGACCAGGACTGCCGTGACCGAGAGCAAGGCCACAAGTCCGATGTTGCGCATCTGCGGGTGGTAGTACGCGTAGTGTTTCTTCATGAAGGAGTAGTAGACAACCCAGGCGGCGTAGAGAACCCCAAGCGAGAGCTGAAAGAGATAACTGAGCGCGGGGATGGCGTCGGTGAAGGAGCGAGGGCGTGTAGCGCCTGCGGTCGTGTACATGAAACTGTTGAGGGAGTCGAAGAGGACACCAAAGGCGATCAATGCAAAGGCAGTCCACTTGATGATGATCTTCTCCCGCTGCCGGGGGAAGAGTCTGATGAGGGTCTGGGCCTGTGCGAGCCACAGGAAGGCCTCGGATATGATCTTGATGACCTTGAGCTCCGTGCTCCCCAGCACGTCGGCCTGCATCACCGAGGCGTTCTGGTATCCACCAGCATACTGCTGCTCGGCGACTCGGAAGGTGTCGACCGTCGCGATGGTCATGGACACGGCAACAAAAGTAGCGGCCATCTTCTGCAGCCAGGGACGGCCTCCGATATTCTGGCCGCCTGTCCCACCACTCGTGAAGCCCCCCCTTCCGAGCACGACCACACCGCCGTCAAGAAACGATCGTGGCGTGATGAGCAACATGATAACCAGCGTGTACGCGATAACGGTGGTCGCGGCGAGGGCATAGCATTGAGGAAAGGTCGAGGCGTAAAAAGGATCTCGAACCTCAAAGGCTGAGGTGCTGTCGCTGGCCTTCTCTTGGACTTCTAATATGCCCGTGTTGGCAACGGCGACAGGTAGTGATGATTGGGTGCATTCTGGGGTGAAGACGGCAGCCTGGGTAAGGGTGATGGTGCCTCTCCCCGCGATGTCGAGTACACCTCCTGCTGGCAGGCTGACAGCCGAACAATCAGATGCCAGCGATGATGCTGCCGCCGCCGCCGACGTAACAGACGCCAGGATGAACAGACGCAGGTCCATGGCTGGCAACGGGTCCCGGGCGGGTCGCGGCCAGCCGCTGGCAGAATCTCTACTGGGCAATCGCCTCCGGCAAAACAAAAATATTGCCTACCTCGGACACGCCATCCGTGAGGGCTTTCCCAGCTGATGATGCGGCCAATCGCGGCGGGAATGGAAATGATTGAGACGGAGTGATGTCGGTGATCGTGGGTATAATCGTTGTCGTCGGTCTTCGTTGTCGTACAGGTTGTCAGTATCGTCGGGTTCGTCACTGTGCCACCTCGCCCATGCAGCAAAAACGCTCGTGACCTCTGGCGCTGAGCTTTTCTTCTTCTCTTCTTTTTCCCCTTCTCCTGATCTCGTCTCTTGATCCACAAAAGTCGTCGTCTCCAATCACAAGAGTTTGCGCGCGATGTCGGAGCGTCGGTCGGATATTGTCAATTGTCCAAAGGAGAGGATTGAGGCGGATGTGTCCTGCAACACGGGAGGAGGGATGAATGAGGGAAAGGGCTGGGCGCCGAGAAAATCCGGGGTGTGTGCAGTCGAGGGATGATCGGGAGAGATGGGCGGGATGCAAGAGTGTTGTGCGTTAGAAAGTAAAGTGACGCTGGAGACAAGGAACGAGGATGAGGACGAGTCAAGGGGAACCGGGTATCTCTGGACAAAAGTGCCTGGCCGGATCTGTATCTGTCTGTCTCGAAAGCGTTTTACCCTTGGGAGGTATTTGGAGTCGGGGCTCAGACCGGGAGCAGCCAAGGAGAGAGTGAGGGACAGAGAAGAGACATGGAGACTTGGGCGGACTCGGCCTGGAGATGACAGAGCGGCAGTGGGGCTCAGGACTGGCTGGGGGACGTGGAAAAGATGAAGACTCTGGTACATGGTGTAAGACGGCAGGGACGGGCGATTAAGGGATGAGGCAAGGCAGGCAGGCACTGTGCGCATTGTCCAACTAACCCTTTTCCTCTCTCTCTCTCGTCTACATACTATCGTATGTCCCTCCTGCCATTTTGACAAGCAGCCCACCCCCCTCTCGCCCAACCAGACCCCTCAACGCCCTCCTCCCCCTTATCCACCTGGAGACGTATGCGCCCCACCATCCCAGCCAGAAGTAGAATGGGCGCTGAATGGCTGGTAGTCTCACATGCTCACAACGTCTGAGGAGAGCAGAGACTCCGCAAGAATCTATCTCTTCCAGCGCCGAGGTTCTTTGACCGTCGTACAGAATTCTATCTTGCAACATGGAACGAAAAGTAGTGCATCGTAGTCGCCGAACAAGTCAATGTATGTTGGGCCGTTTGACGAATTGAGACACTAGGTTGTAGGCTGTAACGGCTTCTGCGTGGGGGCTACCACAGAGTTGGGATGGGCCCGGCGCTCAGGCTTATAAGGGAACTAGGGCGAGAACTGGAAGAGCCCAAATCCGTGCCCTGTACCTTACCAGAACAGTACATCAAACCGCTGTGCCAGCGCTGGTGCTGGGCCAGAGCACAGTTAGCGCCTCAGCCTGTTCACACGGTTGTGCGTGTGTTTCTTGCTTTCCAAATAAGGTTTATCTCGTGGCGATGCACATATGTGGGTGGCATTCAGGTGCATAGCCAGCCCGCTCCTCATGTCGTACAGATCATGTCGTCTCATTTATGACAGATTACCACTAATGCTGCCGGCAAAGGTTAAAGAAGAAGAATGTTGCTCCAATGACCTTCACAGACAGGCGAGTGCCAAAATGGCTCTGAGTTAACAGGCGTTCTGAATACGAGAGTGAAAAGCCAGGGAAAAGAGAGAAGGAAAGAAAAAGGACTATCGCGCCGTGCGGACCGCATACATAGTACGCACTTTAGTAGTGTGCATTCAAGAACCAGTCCAAGTTCAGATTTCCCCGTGGGGCGCAGTTTCTGCATATTCCCTTCCTACTTTGGTATGGACGATGATCGAGACGTAGTGGCGCGCGTTGGTTCTGGCCATCCTCTTCCGCTTGGCAGTGCGGAGGGACATGCCGACCCGACACCTCGCAGCCCCCATCCGAGGGCTCTCTCCACAAGCTGTTGCTGCTGCTGATGGTGATCATGAAGGGTGGTCCCTCGTGTCGAAGGGGGGCGATTGACTTGGCGAGACATTCCATTCTGCTGCTGGTTGGGCTTCTCAGGGATTACACAGAGCCCGAATCATGGCCATCACAACCCACAGCCACAAAAACACGTTCGTCACGTCTAAAGGCTCTTGCGCTCTGTTCCAGAAAAATAAAAAATAAAAATCAATATCACACGGCAATCTAAATTTCGACCAAGCTTGCTCAGGGCATGCCCGCCTCGCCGGAAGCCTAAGGGCCCTGTGGGTTGCAGCCAGAAAAAGCCCGTCGATGCAAGATCGGCCCACTAGCCCAAAACCTTAATCTTCCTCCCGGGATAGACAAAATCCGGACCTCTTGGCCCCTGGGTATGCGGTACGTACTATGCTGTACCGTACCACACGTACTACTCGACTGGATTATGCCGCATGATCTGCCTGGAGCGCACCACACTATGGTGCTATCACAGTTAGTAAGAATGTACCATAGAATTCACAGTACTCTGGTACCATCCCCTTTAGCTCCCCGGCTCTCGACGCTCCACCTCCGGATCAGCATGCGCGCGCGCGCGCGCTGTGTCTGCTTTAATCTCCAGAACTCGACGCATGAATGCCTCATATCTTCCTTCCTGGTCACTGAAAAAGGAGGTCAGGTTTTAGTTATTGCGATTTCTGTCACTGATCTCGTCTTTGGGCGATGGTCCTGTTACCAAGCACAAAGATAATGATTCAAAAGAATCCAGAGAAGAAGGATTCAGCCAAGCACCGTTGACCAAAGCTGACAGCGCACATCTCCCGCTTATGCATTGTGCCACGTTTCTATCCTCGTCACCTTGGCAGCGCTTGCGGAGAGGATGTCAACCAGCAGGGTCTTTCTCCTACCTTGTTTCTTGGCAGCCCACCGAACAAGCTTCTCTCAGGCCTACAGGCGGGAGTCCGGGCCTTTGGATAAAGGTGTTCAGTCGCGTGCCTCAACAAAAGGATCCGACTGCTGGAAGCTCAGGCCTTTCAAGAGCGCCAACATGCTGCAGCGCCGAAGGAAAACTGGACCCCCTGTTAGACCAGAGCACATTGATTTCCATCAGCTCCGAGAGACTCTCTCGATTTGGTGTCATCGTCATCAGCCTCTCTGACTTGGACGAGGGATTTCCCCCATCGAGGGAAACGCCATCACTCAAGTGAAGTGATTGGGCGTTGCAGCCGCATAATGAGGAACCAGCTGCTGTCTACAAAGTCACAGCGTCGAGAGGAGATTCGGAAAGCCTTATGTACTGCCGTGTTGAGAAAATCGGATTGGGACCGTCTTACCAATGGTTTGTTGGATGTTCAGCCCCGAATGAGTGATCTCGAAGCATAACTGATGCTGCTCAGGTGGCACCGATGAGGCTGGGGGAGGAGAGCTAGAGGCTCGTCTCATGTCATTGTCATATGCCCCCCCCCCCCCCCACCGATATCATGATTGCGTTGCCCGCGACGGATTCCTCGGCATTGGGGCCATGAGAAATGGGAGAAGAATTGTGCAAGGAATCTGAATATTCAAAAGATACCTTTTGCAATCTTCATCATCAGCTCAAAAACCCGCACGAGGGAAGAAGTTACCGCAGGCCCCTAGACCAGGCGAGTAACCTCGCAATCACCACCTGGCGGAGTATTCATATTGCGAAGCTCTCATCTGTTTCAGCCTCAGCGTAAGGCTCAGAGGCTACTTGACGTTTCTCCCCTCCTCTCCTTCTATCGTTCATACACATCACTATCATGCTGTTGCCAAAAGTTTTCGATCAGCATGTATAAAGCTCCTCGCGTACCGGCAGTGAGAGCTGGGCCACTTTACTTGTGTGTCTACTAGGATTTGTTCACGAACTGGGAAGTGGAACAGGAGAGAGCGACGCACAGTCGTCACATAATCTCCTTGCGGGATGATGGAAGGGCAAAGTAGCACTGGAGATCTTTGCGGCTTACCCAGCGCCAGGAATTCATGGGGTATGCGCCGAGTAGCATCATCACGCACGGAGGTAACGATGAGGAACTGGATTCTTGAATACGCCCTCGACATGGTATGCGCTCGTCGACTCCATCTAGCACGACCACCGTGCCGTGATCAGGAACTTTGGTCTACAATTCGGCGGCAAAAGCTGTAGGTCATCCCTGCAGACAAATATGCACCGCCAAGAGAGTCTTCTGAGATCACAGATAACTCACACCGAGGCTATGAGGCTACAAGAGTGCTGCAGGAGCGGAAATTAGAGTTAGGCCTCATGAAGGTTAAGCTCTGATAGGACCCTATGCAGGTTGAGATCAGCACTGTCACTAGACATCCCTGAAGCAATGAGAATGCCGCTCGAGTTCGTCGACGGTCAAGGACGTGGTACCGGGCCAAGTAAGTTTCCAGCAGCCGCCTCGCAAGAGAAACGTGGCAAATTGCTCCCTGCACCACGCGGCCGTCTGGTAGCACATGAGCACCGTCAGACTTGTACTGGTTAGAGCAAAGTGCCCTTGTCGGAATCAACAATATGAAAGGTTGGTTACCTCCTTCTAGGTACGGCCGGCAGCCGCAGAACACGGTCTCGGACGTTGACACTCTCGTCTCCCTGGAGCAAGCATTGAGCTTGCAGAGCAGCCGCCTAAGGCTTCGGCGCCCGGCAGCCCTCTCTTTTTCTAGTTACGACATGAGGACCATGAAATGCCATAAATGGATATGAAAGACGGTGACCCCTTCGAGACTGGTCAACGAGCCTCAGGGTCCTGTTATTGTATAATTTTCACGCCTTACAGTATATTGTTGGGGAGGAGTCTGAGAGTACATCTACCAAGATGAAGGGTTAGATTTTAGTTATTAGAAGATCAACTTCACGGCCTTTTTGTGTAGCTGTGGTGGGCGTGGAACATCGCAGCCTGGTAGGACGCCGGTGGAACCTTTACTGGGTGGCGGTAACTGCCTTGGTCAGGTCAAGCTGCTCCTTTGAAGTCGTACACACTAGCTCAAGCATATATCCCCAGCCTGCAACACACGTGGATCCGATTATAGATTGACGACGTTGGTCCCCTGCCATATGGCCAGAAGCACAGGGAATTTCAAACTCTAAAGAAATCATCAGGCAGAAGCGGGGCACCTTTCGAAAGATCTTCACTCCTGACAACGAGCAGCATCTGCACCTGCATGCAGCCCTGTGGACTCCCGCGTGTCTCGACGCACTTGGAGGTGGGCTCACATGTTCCTTGCCCCCCCCCCCCCCTCGCTCTCCAAAAAGACGATCGCCTGCAGTGCCGTGCCATGTCACTGCCCAGGGGGCAGCAGAAAAAGAAAAAGCAGGCCCAAGGAGGGAAAGAAGGACAATCTGCGCGGGCTAGGGTAGATCTCCTGCGGGCTCCACCCAATAAGCAGAGCTTGGATGGATTGATTGTTTCAAGACGGAGCAAGCCAGGCACCCCAAGGGAAAAAGGGGAGCCCCGGAAGCCAGAGAACGACGTGCCGGCCGCGCCCCCACCCAGGTCTGGCGTGAAATCGAGGGGCCAGTGTCTCTGGAATTGCATGCATGCAGTGCTGCAAATTGGCAATCTGTTCCTGATCGGTACAATACTGCTTTTTTCGGCCCTCGCGTGGACGTAGCCGTGGTCTCTCTGCCCTTGGTGGCCCTGCGCCCGCAGCTTTGTCGGAGCTTCACAGATCGAAATGTGGCACGCGCACGCCTTCTGGACCATCTGTCTCATGGGGGGCCAAGGCATGCCGTTGTGCCTACGTAGTACGACGACGCCGTTGGCTGGTTCTGCCCTGGGCCCTTGAGGGTTGCATAGGCTCTTTTTCTTTCTTTCTGTCAGTCATGCACATAGGCTTCTTGTGGCCCATGTTTCTCGGAGAACTTGTCTCTGTATTACAAGGTTCTGCTTCACCGCAGGTCCTGTGCGTTGTTGTGCGCAACGTTGACTCTCTGCTGGTCCGTAGATGTAGGAGAGGAGCAAAATGATGGTATTTGTTTCTTCTTTCCTTTCCGGTGCCATCGTGGTTGATGATTCGAGTCCTGGCCGTTGGTGTGTAGGGCTGGGTGAGTGGGTTGAGAAAGTACTATGGTACTTGATTAGGCAGATGGGCTAAGTGGGCAGCCCTGGCAGGGTTAGTACAGTAGAGGAGGGTGTTTCCCCTGCAGAACTCCCCATCCGCTCCACTCCCGCCTGGGCACTACGCACCCTGTTCCTAGCTGCACCTCTTTCCCCCTGCAGCCCAAAAACGCAACGAGGTGTCCGTCATTTGGTCATTTTCAGGTTTTGTCGAAACACCGAGGACTATTCATCTTTGGGTCTGAGCAAAAACAGGAAGAAGAAGACAGGAAACCTCCAAAGCAAAGACACTTTGCACAGCTGCGGCCTCTATTCATCATCTTCTTCATCACCACAGAATTGGTCGATCACGATATCTTTACGTTTCAAGACGCGGGGGCTGAATTATTCATGCAGTCGGTTGCGTGTCTTTGCTTGGACTGGTTGATTAGCTAGTGGACCAAATTAGACCTGTCCCAAGGCGGGTTGGATTGGATCTCTGGGTCTAAACCCACCGTGGGAGGCGTGATGAGGAGGCCTGGGCACTCTGGGGTCGTTCTGTCTTTTTGAACTCCGAAACCACCTTTTCAGCTTTCCTGCGTCCAGGAACACAAGACAGACACTCAACAGATATTCCCGACAAAATAAACCTTCGCCTCTTTTCTCTTTCCTAGGAGGCCTGAGGCTGCCATCCATTTCCTTGTTTCTCATCCCCACGCCAAAGAAAAAGTTAACTCGAGATCTGCGCCAACATCTGTGGGCTGTGTCGTCCTGCAGCCTCTCCCTCTTACCAGTTCTCGTGCCCGAAATTCCCCTGACGTTACGGACTGCGAACATCAGCGAACATCAGCGAACATCATCATAACACCCGCCCGCATCGCCATCGAGCCCACCCCTCTTCTTACTTGGCTCATTGCTGATATTCAATTGATGCTGTCGCTGGCTCTGGGCTGGCATCCCCTCACTTCATCATGACGAGACCCGGAATAGTTCGCGCTGGTATGTACATCCTACCCTGCCCACCCTGTTCATGTTATGCTGCCGCCCGCCCTTCCTGATCCTCCCACTTGAATCCTATTGTGCATAACTTTGCCTTGGGTCCCCTCCTTCCGGGGCCTCGTGTTTGTGCATCAGAGAGCTGTCTCGTTTCTCAGCACTACGCCCTACTACGGAACGGCCCATGCGGCGGCCCTGATGCCTTGCACCCTCACGTTTCGTCCCCTTTGACAGCCGCTGACTGTTTTCTCATCTCCTGTCGATCAGATACGATCGATCTGCAAAATCACAACACTCCTTCGGCGCAGAACCACACTACTCGACCCGGCCCCTTACAAACGAAACAGTTGTCGAACAGCGCGAACACTGGCGCCTTTGCGCCCCACCAGGCCGAGACCCTGCGAGAAGTCGCCGCCGAGACAGCAGAGGAGGAGGCTAAAAGCCCACGGATCTCCTGGGCCAACGGTGGTGGCGGCGAGGCTGGTGACCTACAACAATACGCCGAAGACCTTGCAGCAGGTGTCACTAGCTCTCTAGCCGGCGGGCATCTCAACGGCGGCAGTGACAGCGACATGGCGGCACAGGATAACCTGGCCGTCGCGCAGAACGGGGGCCTGGTGTCCCAAGACAACACGGACGATGGCGACATGGACGGAGATGAGGGAGATCTGGACGACGACATGATGGACAAGATATCGAGCTCGCCCTCGATCGACGATGGTGGGTCCATTTGTCAACTTCCGACACTCCGCGATATTCAGACGGACGCTTCGCCGTGTAGTTCTCCGGCGTCCGTGTGCTTCAGCGAGGCGAGGTCTTCTTCTCCATACCTCGAACCTCCTGACTACTTACCCCTACAACAGGCCTCTCAGCAGCATGCGATCAAGGCTCCAGCTGCGAGCCCTCCTTCTTGTCATCATCATCATCTTCTTCTTCCCCCCGGAGCAGTGCCCGGGTATCTCGACGGTCAATCAAGCGACGATGGAACTGGGCAGGTGATCGCAACAGGAGAGAAACAGGCCATTGTGCCTAGGGAATGCCTGAAAAACTTCAGTCAAGACTCAATGGAAGGCAGTGCTGCCACAGAACCGAGACCATCGGTCAGTGGCATCACGGATGAGGACGAGTCTGAAGGATTCTGCAAAGTTCAAGCAGTGAGGGTCAAAGATGAAGCCATAAGCGGGATGGAAGACGAAGATTTCGACATCGATGGCTTGATAATTCCGTACGAGGACTCACCCGACGAAGATGATGATGATGACGATCTTTTCCTTCAGTTCACAGACCCTAGATTTATCGACTCCGGGTGGGGAGGTGAAAGCTTACATGACACAGAGGATATCGATTTCGAGCTCGTCTACGCTCTACACACCTTCATAGCGACCGTCGAGGGCCAAGCGAACGCAACAAAGGGCGATGCCATGGTTCTGCTTGATGACAGCAACAGTTACTGGTGGCTTGTTCGAGTTGTCAAGGATAGTAGTATAGGTGAGATGACCTTAACAACGACAGTGGAGCCCGAGAACCACCTGCTGATGCGATATTTTCCTTCCGTCTCCCCCAGGCTATTTGCCGGCTGAGCACATCGAAACACCGACTGAACGACTTGCTCGTCTAAACAAGCACCGGAATATTGATGTACGTTTATCCAGAGAGCGACAACGGGGGTGGGAGACTGACTTGTGCAGCTATCGGCGACGATGCTGGGTGACCAAGCCGAAAAGGCCAAGAACCCGATCAAGACAGCGATGCGCAGGAGGAAAGCCAAGAACGTCACATTTGCAGCTCCTACCTTCGTGGACTACTCCGATTACGACTACGACACTGAAGACGAGGAGGAAGAGAATCAGTTGATGGCGCAGCAACAGCAACAACAGCAACAACAGCAGCAGCAGCAGCAGCAGCAGCAAACACAACAGTCCCAGCAACAAGCCTCGGCAGCCAAGCAGGCCAACGGCGATGACGGCGAAAAGGACGACGATTCAGCAAAGGTTGCGCCATTGCGTCCACGAGGTCAGCAGAAGCCCGGGCAAGCTGTCGATCCTGCCAAACCAGAAGTCGGCGAGGAATCTCCCAATGGCTCCTCCAAGCCCGCCAGTCGGACGAGCGAAGAGATCTTCGAGACTAATGGGGTGGAAGGACCGAAGAAGAGGGCGGATGGCACTGTCCGTGACTCTTTCTTCAAGGACGACACCGTCGAGACCAAGAAGATCACCCTCACGCCAGGTCTGCTCCGCGATGATGGTGTTACGAGGGCGTCCTCTGATTCTCTCGATAAGGGGATCAAGCAGCGGCCGAGTTTCGACAAGTTGCTCGAGAAGGACTCCAAGGAGGACAAGAGGAAGGCTAAGGAAAAGAAAGAAAAAGAGAAGAAGGGTGGCTTCAGGAGCCTCTTCTCGCGCAAGGATAGGAGGAGAGGCGACGAGGATGAGGAATCTTTCGGCAAGCGTTCCATGGACGTCGGACCCGAATTGGTAGACAGACCATCGGAGGACATCGGCGATGACATGGGCTCGGAGAAAGCCGGTATGAGCCCACAACGGAACCCAAGCAAGCTTCAGAAGCAGCAACCACGAGTCGAGCCGTCTCTTGCGAGAAAGACCGGAGGCGCTCCGCAGGATTCTGGAGCTGGTATGGACCTCTCGACCTTCTTGAACGAAAGCAGCCTGAAGAGCGTCGCAAGCGTGCCACCTGCTTCGATGCGCATCGTCGATCCGGACGCCGATCTTTTCGAAGATGATGAGGAGGAGGAGGAGGAGGACGAGCCGAAGTCTCAGTCGTCTGCGACTGCCCGGTCAGCATCTATGGATGACTATAAACAAAACACGCCCAGACAGGCACCGACCCGCTCACAGAGTGCCGACGACCAGAAGCCTGCAAAGCCAACTGCGGCCAAGTCACGGATGCAGATTGAAGACTCGGACTCTGATGAGGGAGTGCAAGAGATTGCACACGCCCCGGCGACCAAGGACAACAACAACAAGTCCTTAGACCAGCCGGAGCCGCAGCTGGGTCAGCCAGAGAGGCAGAAGGTCCAGAGACCAGTGTTGCCGGGTTCATTCCCTGATAGCTATGTCAGCATAGTGTCCACAGAGTCGACATCAACTGTCACCCCAGAAAAGTCTGGAGCTGCCAGCCAGTCAAGAGAGCGGCTGTCCGAGTCACCCGTTGAGGTCTCACCCATCACACCCACGGAGAGCCAGCCCCCGCCCCTCACAGGCGATACCTCAAGCCAGGAGCATTCGTCGCCCGTGTCTTCGCCGTCGCCCGAATTGATCGACCGAGATGAAGCCGTGGGCGTGCACCGCAACCAAGATTCGATTACCACTTCGACATCTACGACCACCATCTCGGCGTGGAACGACACGAGCTTGCGGGCCTTCTTCGACTCAGGCGCCGACATCCGAGACCTCCTTGTCGTTGTCTATGATAAAAATGATGTCGAGCCTGTCGGGTCTGACCATCCTGTTGCGGGTGCTCTTTTCAAGGAGCAGAATGCCAAGTTGGCAGAGATTACAACTGTAAGTCACACAACCACAGTGAAGGAGGCAGGTGCCAAGGCAAAACGCTAATTCACATACTGTAGCAACTTGATAATATGCTTGGTGACTGGCTTGCCCGCAAGCAACGGTTACGAGGCACTGTCTAAGGCATTTCCCGTCTAGACACTTTAGTAAAGATACCCCTCCCACCCCTTCACAAGTTTTCTTTTTTTTTCTCTCCCCTTTTTCTTTCGACACTCCATGTCCTTCAACATGACAAAAAATTCTTCGTTAGAAGACACTCGCCGTCTTCAAATCTTTCTAGACCGACTATCGAACGAAACATCTACGAGTGTCTCGACAACGTCGCACGTTTACGCTTGCACATGGATCAATATAATAATGGGCCCGGCGTTCTCTGGGAATAGGCGATAGGACAGGTCAAAATCACGGACAGAATGGGATTTGACGAAAACTAAATACCAAACAGCAACCCAGGCACATATATACCTTTTCTCTTTCCATTTGTTTAGGCTTTCCCTTCGACACGACTCAGGCATCTTCGCATATCTTTCAGTCTTCCTTTTTATCGTCCGGGCAGTGGGGTATATAGAACAGCGAGTGGGTAGAGAGCGGGCTGCCAGGGAGCGAGTGATCGAGTGGTTGGGAAGGTGACATGAATTCTTCGGCATGCAAATGTACTTTTGCTTTGTTGTGCAGGCGGAAGAGTTTGTGCTTTTTTTTTTTTTTTTTTTTTTTTTTTTCCAATTCAAGGAGACAGGCTTGTTCGACCATGGCTCTGGAGCCTGTTGGTGTTTTATTCCTTCCTTCTTTTTGATTTTCTTTTGCACTCATCCCTGAAAAAAGAAAGAACATTAAAGATTTTGCCCCGATGCTTCTGTTGTTGCCTGCCCCTGTCGAGGCTTGTGGGGCGGTTTCCCCCTTTCGAGTTCAGCCTCGTTTTAATCTGACTTGGAATTGAATCTACCTATTTATTCATGACGCCATTGTACTTTTCCCTCTCATTTAAATGCTACACAATCAACCAGAAGCAATAACTTGATCGCGTTCTTTGACAAAACCGGTCTGCGGTCCTCGCCTGCGGATTTGTACTTTCAGTATCCCAAAGTTCTCATTATTCCATCTCTTTCTCTGCCTGTGACCAACACACTCTTTGTTTGGTTTCTTTGGTGACGATCAGTTCGGAATTTTTTTTTTCTAAAATTTTTTTGGGTTTCTTCTGTTGTTGGTCTCGTTCTGCTCACTCGGTGATTCTGTTTGCGTCCTTCAGCACGAGAAGAGATACCTGGTCTGGCGGCAAGGGAGTTTGTTCTGCAACAATCTAATACGAACCGCGATTCTGTCGTCTTACAGAGATCTGGACAAAGCTTCAAAACTGTGAATTTTCTGCCTGATATCGCCAACGCGCTGCGTGCGGAACATACAGCAACAATCTCACACCACACCCTCCCCCGCACCAGCAGCAGACGGCGTGGTGCAGCCCGTCAGCTAGGGCCTATTCTTCAGGGGGTGCTCGCTCCCCCGGGTGCACGCTAACCACAGAGCTTCCCCTGCCGAGCCGTGCCGGGATAGCTCCTCCAGTGCTTGCTCCTCAAACCAACACCAACCGCAAACGCCTAAACTCCGCGTCCCTCTCCGGCAAAGCCTAAAAAAAAAAAACAGCCGCTGCCCCCGTGTGTATGTGTGCGCGCATGCCAGGTGTGTGTGTGTGTGTGCCCGACTTCTAGCACACAACAACATCACAACACAAAACCACACATCCGCTATGTCACAGCACCCGACGAGCGGGCTACATCACCTACAACCTGTACCGCACAAGATCAAGATCCCAAAGAGGGCTGCTAGTTACACGCCCGCGACCATGGACAACGACCTGCGGTCGCAGCTGAACGTCCAGCTCGTCGCTGGCGGCCATGACAAGAAGTAAGCCCAGCTGTCTTGCCTTTTTGTCGGCTCTGTGTTGGCCCTTTCCTTGCTTTCGCCACACTCCCGGTCAGACCGTGAGCCTACAGCCAAAGGGGGAAGGAAAAGCTCAAGCCATGTTGAATTGATCATACGAGGAGAGAGAATGGACGGGACCTGTAACGCGGTAAACACCCTGCTAATCATCCTCCCGTCCCTCACAGGATCCAGGAGCACCTTCTTTACTCCCTCAACGCCCATCCCAGCAACTGGCCCACACATATTCAATCCCGCGCCCTTTCCCTCCTTCGATCCGGCGAGGCGACGACATTCCCACAGCTTCTCACGCAGATCCTCGACGAGGTCCGCAGGGAGACATCGCTTCTCGACTCCAAGTCCAAATCAGCCAACGGCAACGGCAACGACTCGTCGGTGCAGGTGAACGGAGGCGGATCCTCGGGCAAGAAGAATCATAACAGCAATAGCAACAACAACAGCAACAACAACAGCAACAACGGCAGCGGCAGCGGCAGCGAGAGCGGTAGTAGCAGCAGCAGCGAAAAGAACAACGACCTGGCTCAGGGCCTGAACCCTGGGCCGGGCGAGGCAGGCAATTTGCACACGGATGATATGCAGAGCCTCGCTGTGCCCAAGGCGGTGGTGGAGGATGCCCTCAAGGTGACGAGGGATGCGCTGGTATCTGTTGCAGAGTTTGACCAGGCTGACGGCGGTCCGTGAGCACGGGACAGAAGTGCTGGCGGACGGTAGCAGGTATGCTTCGCGATGGCCCACGTGCCTTGAAATAGGGTCTGCGGGGGTTCAAATCTTCGCGGAGGCATAGTCTCACCGAGGATATCACGCGGGCATCGAAAGCAAAAACGAGAACATCCTTGGGGTCATAGCAGGTCGAGAGGTGGGCTAACACTGCACTTCATCGGCATGTCAGGTCGCCCACATCTTGGAAAAGGTGGTCGGGGGGGGGGGGGGGGATGAAGAGCTACTCCTATGAACACTGCTCATCATCGACAAACGGATAAGGATGGTTTGTACAAAGTGGACGACTTTTACGGCATGACACAAACCTGCTTTCATCAATATAAGCACAGGATCGGCGGCGCATTAAAAAGGCAGGAGTTGTACGGCGTTAGTAGCTGAATTTTTTTGTTTCTTTGTCTTTGCAAGTCTTCATAACACTTATCTGAGTTGGAGCTTTGTTGACCCCAGGGAATTCGACTCTTCTCTCTTTTGATCTTCGATTTGCCACTGCCGTCTACGATATATGTGATGATGCCATTCATGAAATGTGTAGGGCTTCTACGAGCTTTACCTTTCCACGTCGATATAATATGTCGTCCGAACAATTACGCGACTTTTTGGTTCACATTAAAATGATGCACAGAGGCGCAGACAAATCTCGTAGAGCTAGTAGCATCCTGCTGTTGTCGTGGGATGTTCTTGTGGTGAAGATAGCCCGTTTGCGCCTACATGAGGACTCACTCAACCCGGCCGACTACAGAGGGACACCAGACAGACAGACAGTCAGTCCTCCCCCCTCTACAAGCAGCAGTGTCTTTCTCAAGACAATACTATCCCTTCCAGCACCCCAAGTCACCATTATCTCTGCGAACAGGCCACCTTTCTGCTGGGCACTCTTGCAGCAAGGTGGGGTTCGTTCCATGGGAGTGAAATGGTCGTTGCCTCGACGATGGGGGGGATATATTACTCTCTTTACGTATTGGGTTGCTTTGAGTTCAACTGGAGTTTTTGCCATTCATATACCCGTGACAAGAACTGCAATTGTATCCAGGAGTATCAACAATATTGGAAGGCACATCAATTGCTCACCTCGCAAACATTATGCATTCGATTTGTAAAGCACTTGAGAAAGGTAGATTCAATAAAGCAGTGTCTCATTAAGGAAATCTATCGTGATCCAGATCGCCTGTACCAGGTAACCGGCAAACTCCAAGATCTCAGTCTCTATGTATGGAGAAATTGGCCCGGGGCGAGAACTCCTTTTGTCGATAAAGAGTTTAAAGAACTTGCTCCCTAGCATGCCAGCCCAACGTCCAGAAGACCTGTCCGAGGTCGTCTACTCCCAAAACTTTCTAGGCACAAGCGTCTTCAATGCCATCAGCCAGGGCTGCTTACAGATAGCTGCTCGTGCCAACGACCAGCCTATTTGCGTGTGCACCATTCTCGACCACAGCCCTTCCCACCAGGAAAAAAAAAGGACGAAAGACGTAGAATACAGGGATCAATGATGTCGTGCAATCTTTTGAGGGTATGCTCAGTCGTACAGACCATCATCGTTGCCCGCGTCACCGAAGTCAGCGGCGGCGTTGTTGGCGGCCGAGTCAGCGTCGGGGAACTGGAAGTAGGCTCCTGGACCTGCATTCTTCATCTGTTGAGCAAAGGCCTCATAACGGCGGATCTCAACATCGGTGACAGAGCGGCGAGCCATCTGCATGGCCTCCTCGAAGTGGCGTTTCGTAAGCTCGGGAACGGGGTCCTCGGCGTCGTCTTCCATGTCAACATCCTCACCAGCAGCCTCGCGAGCCTTGGTCCGCTCGATGTCGAGAGCGATGGACTCTTTGATGGCCAGCTTGACCGCACGCTGAGTGATGAAGCCCAGATCGGCGCCAGAGAAGCCGTGGGTCTTGGAGGCAATAAAAGACAGGTCGATATCACCAGCCACAGGAGTCTTGCGGAGCTGGGCCTGGAGGATTCCAAGACGACCCGCCTCATCGGGCAGAGGCACGTAGATGAGGGAGTCGAGACGGCCAGGACGGCACAGAGCGGGATCAAGCTGCTCAGGTCGGTTGGTAGCACCAATGACAAACACGTTCTTCTTGGAAGTCATGCCGTCCATCTCGGTCAGCAATTGGTTGACAACACGGTCCGAGGCACCACCGGCGTCGCCCACGGAGCCGCCACGAGCCTTGGCGATAGAGTCCAACTCGTCCAGGAAGACAATGCAGGGCGCAGCAGCGCGGGCCTTGTCAAAGATGTCACGAATGTTGCTCTCAGACTCGCCGAACCACATGCTCAGCAGCTCAGGACCCTTGACGGAGATGAAGTTGGCAGAGCACTCGTTTGCAACAGCCTTGGCCAACATCGTCTTACCCGTACCGGGGGGTCCGTAGAAGAGGACACCACGAGAGGGTGACATGCCGAACTTGAGGAACTTCTCGGGGTGGTCAACAGGGTATTGGACTTGCTCCTTGAGCTCCTGCTTGACTCCCTCCAGGCCACCAATATCCTCCCAACGGACGTTGGGCACCTCGACGACGGCAACCTCGCGGAGAGCAGATGGGTTGGAGACGCCAAGGGCGAATCGGAAGTTCTCCATGGTGACACCAAGAGAGTCGAGAACCTCGGCGTCAATGGTGTCCTCATCGAGATCAATCAGATCCATCTTCTCACGAATCTGCTGCATGGCAGCCTCGGAGCAGAGGGCGGCAACATCAGAACCGACGTAACCGTGGGTCTCGGCGGCAATCTGCTCCAGGTCGACGTCATCGCCGAGCTTCATGTTCTTGGTGTGGATCTGCAGAATCTCAAGACGGCCGGTTGGGTCAGGGATACCAATGTCGACCTCGCGATCGAAACGGCCGAAGCGACGCAGGGCGGGATCGATAGAGTTGGGACGGTTGGTGGCAGCCATAACGACGACGTTGGAGCGGGCCTTCATGCCGTCCATGAGGGTCAGGAGCTGAGAAACGACACGACGCTCGACCTCACCGTTGGTCTTCTCACGCTTGGGGGCGATGGAATCAATTTCGTCGATGAAGATGATGGCTGGGGAGTTCTTCTCAGCCTCCTCGAAAGCCTTTCGGAGGTTGGACTCGGATTCACCGGCCATTTTGGACATGATCTCAGGGCCATTAATCAGGAAGAAAAAGGCACCCGTCTCATTGGCGACGGCTCGGGCC
Organism: Cryphonectria parasitica EP155; assembly: GCF_011745365.1. NCBI lineage: Eukaryota > Fungi > Ascomycota > Sordariomycetes > Diaporthales > Cryphonectriaceae > Cryphonectria > Cryphonectria parasitica. The sequence goes on from NW_024468909.1 coordinate 3,612,971, forward strand.
ATCAGAGTCTTTCCGGTACCCGGAGGACCGAATAGTAGCACACCGCGTGGAGGCTTGATACCGATGGACTTGAAGAGCTGTGGGTGACGCAGGGGAAGCTCGACCATCTCACGAATCTGGGCCATCTGCTTCCTGCATCCACCAATGTCGTCGTAGCCGACCTCGTTCAAGTTGTTCTCCTCCTCGTCACGCTGGATGGGCTCACCCTCACAGTGGATGACTGTGTCTTGTGCAACGATACCGTACTCTGGGGGGTCGACCTCGACGATCTTGAACTCGACTTGTCTCATGCCACCGCGAGCAATAAATAGATCACCCTGGCGGACAGGGCGGTAGGCCTCGCGGAAATATGGGGCAAGGAAGACGTCGAACAACGAGCCAGTCAGGCCTTCGACGGTATCGGCGATGGGCAGAACAGCGATGCGCTTGGCCTTTGGGGAGATCAGTTTCTGTGACCACCAAACGGGTGCTGCTGGGAACGACAACTTACGTATTTGATATCTGGGCAAGGGTGAATGGTGACGACATCACCGTGCTTCACACGCAAGTTGTGTCGTACAACACGATTCATGCGGCAGCTGCCATCATCGAGATCATCGTCACCAAGGACAACCAGGACAGTGTCCTTCCTCTTCTTGCCGCGGACGAGAACGGTGTCGCCACGGAACAGCTGGAGGGAGTCCATGGTAGCGTTGGACAGCGCAATAATAGAATTGTCATCGTTGACGGCGTCGGTAACCCTGGTTTGAGGTCAGGTCTTGCCATAGAGAGAAATCTCGCCGCGGGGGGGGGGGTGGGGGGGAGGCGAGAGCAGGTAAGTATAGTACGTACATCAGCTGGTTGGGCTTCTTCTTCTTTTTGAGGATGGCGGTTGCGGTGTCATCTTCATCCTTGCGCTCGGCACCAGAGGCATCCCTAGGGCAGACAGTCAATCAGTTGCTCTTGAATCGAGTGCGAGGGATTAGGCGGCGGGGTTGGATGATGTGACATACATCAAGTGAGCCTTCTTCTTGTCAGGGTGGTCGGGGCCAGTTGCGGGAGCCATCTTGACTACTTGTTCTAGGAGAGTCAAGAAGTGGGAATGCAGTCAGGACGGTGTCGAAGACGGCGGGGGATGCGGATGGGTTTGCTCGTCTGCTCGGCCTGGGGACAGATAGCTCGTAGAGGAGACGTGGCTTGCGAGACCGGTGCTCGCGGGGTAATGGGGTTTGAGATGAGGTAGTGATGTACCAAAAACCAGGACGCTGGTTGATGATCGAACAGAAAAAGGAGATGTAAAAGAAGAAGAAACTGGAAAGTTGTTGTGGGGGGATTTGTTGGTGTTGAGTTTGAAGGTCGGAGAAGGGAAGCTGTTGGCGGCGAACTAAATGACCAGCGAAGGTGGCACCAAAAGACTGTAGGCAGCTCCAGGCACTCGACGGATGACGAACTGGACCAAAGGCGAGCTTCAGGTGAGAGGCGCTAGCGGCTGGAACAACTGCCCGGGGCGAATCAGATCCACCTGTGAGCGGCCCCTCTTACCTCCAGCCTGCCCCCGTCGTCTGCCAGTGAAAGAGGACGGCGGCAGGCGCTGATCCGAGCTTCTGTCTTGATAATCGGCCTGGCACGCTAGCCACGCCACGGCAGCTTTGAAATGGAACCTTCCAGCGTTTTCGTCGTACCTAAGTGCATAGTATCTCGATTTAATCATGACCATGACTCTATATACCTGAGTACTACCAGAGGCTTCCACTAATCGCTCAGTTGATACATGTTACTGTCTTGAGTTGTAATCTATCCAGTGAGACCACGTCTTTTTGTAACGAGAAGAATCCTTTTATCTTCGGTCTTCTATCTCAGTCTGGGGTGGCCATTTTGACAGCACATATCCAGGCTTTAGGCGTTTGTCTAAGCAAGAGTCCCGCGTCTGAGGCAGACCGTTCACAAAGTCTCATCTCCTTATACACAATCATACTTGGAGAGCCTCTGAGGGAGTCAGGCCATCAAGAACATAATCCAGCTTGTGCGGTTATGCACGTGGGCAATTTATAGCCCGCCTTGCCGACTGGATTAAACACTCGCCTAGCATTCACTCTCACAACAAAGTTGTATAAATCAAAGCACAGAACTACCATTTCGCATTTCGTAGAGGAACATTCCAGTGTCCAAAGCACACCCAGTTTATGAGCCATGATCTGGTTCGGCGACACTCCCATTGTGTGGTCTATCTTTTTCGGCTCCTCCATCGCAAGACAGAGCCCACTCTGGTCGACTGCCATGATGCTGATCAAGACAAGCATGCTAGAGGTATACGTGGCATGGATTTCTCCACATGTCAATGAATGAGAATCTGGATGACTTTGATTCTGGGTTGAAAGCTCAGCTGGGTTCAATTGCAGAGAACTATGTTTCTCCGCCAATGCTGCAGCTGTGGCAACATCATCTGATCGTCCTGCCAGTGGCCTCTAAAACAGTTGTAGCAGGAGAAGTAAGAATTGGAAGGCAGCATCTGAGGCTGAAGAAGTTGTCACGACGGCGACCGATCCTTTGCAGCTTGTTTCTGACCCGTGTGTCACATCCAAGTCGAAGTAGTTGGTACGACCATGAGAATTGAGCTGCTTCTTCAGATATCAGGAGGCTGGTGAAGGTACACAAGATTCTGGTTGAGCCTTAAGTAGGTGGTGGATTGCCTGCTACATATGCTTGTTAACGATCCTGCATCTCCTGCTGGCGGACGACTTGACTATGGACCAGGTGCCAAGTCAAGCAGCGAGTCGCTGGTGCATGGCAGCGTGGGTCCGCGCCTGCATGAAGAGCCCGGACCTCAGCTTTTACAGTGGGCAGGTCCTCTAGACTGGTACTCTACTGCATAAGTGTGCTATAGTATATTTGAGCACCATAGTGAACAGTGGGGCTAAGCGCCCCCAACTCTTAACCTGCAACTGGAAGCCAGCAGGGGGTTGCCCTGCAAATGAGGCAGATCCTAAGCAATTCCCAGCCAACTTCTGTTGGCCGGTACCTCCTTTTCCATGGCAACGACAAACGGGAACCTGCTTGTGACTACCGTCCTTCTCTCCCCTTCCAGCCACCACCAACGTCAGGCGTCAAGGAGCAGACGGCGGAAGGGAAACAGAATCACGCTCGCTTACTTACTTACAATCAACACCCACTGCCAGATTCGTCACGGCCGAAACCCCTCGTTGCATTGCATCTTTTCATGTCCATCGTTTGCTTATTATAACAACCGAGGGAGTGAAGAAGAGCCTAGACTGCTAGCCTTCGTGTTCGGTACATCGCAGTTTCAGCCTCGTATTCTTTCTCTACTTGCCCTTCGCCTCCGTCGATGGACTCTTGAACTGCGCCCACCCACTTCTACTGTCCCAGAGGGTCTACTCAGGCCTCATCCGACCCGCTGCCACCGCCGCCGCATATTGTCCTGTGCGACATCCACGACTGGGTGGCGACAACCCGACGCGGAAAATTCACGGATCTGAAGCCTCATCTCGCACCCTGCGAGGGCTGATCTGCAGTCGCAACCGCCGGGTCCACAGTGCGCCCGACTCGACAGCCTTGCGAACATCCTCATTTGCCCCCTCTGCCCTCAATCGAAGAAGAAGGGTTACTGCGCACAACCACAAGAACGTCTAGTCTGGCCACGAACCGGCCAACGACAGACAAGATGGCCTTCGGCGACTTCACGTCTTTCTGCCAAACGGCGCCGCTACCGCTGTGTGCATCCGTCGGAGCGATAACGTCCATCTCTAATGGCGTTGGCATCGAGGCGAATTGCTACGCCCGAAACATCGAGCTTGCGAACACCATCATCTTCCAGATGGCGGCGAGCGCGATACATATCGTGTCGCTGGTCATGACCGTCATCATGATCTTGCATGTCAGGGGAAAGTTTACTGCTGTCGGTATGTAGTTTTCCTGGCTGAGACGAGGATTCTTCACGGGTGCTGCGGATATCGTTTGTCGTTGTCTTGCCGGCCACTTATGACGGCATACCTCGACCACATTTCTGAGAGACTGGATGGTATGGAGCGCGCGCCACCAAGTATCAACAAGCAGTTGAACAGACGACATTCGACAAACACCCCAGTGAATTAGCAGCAGGATTGCAGACGAGCATTTGCTAATGACAAATTGATCTAGGTCGAAAGGAGATCATCAACTTTTTCTACATCTACATGCTCCTCACCTTCTTCTCCCTGATTGTCGACGCAGGAGTGTCCCCTCCCGGCTCGACAGCATACCCGTACTTCGTCGCCCTGCAAGCTGGTCTCGCGTCAGCCCTCGTTACCTGCCTCTTGATCAACGGCTTCGTGGGTTTCCAGCTATACGAGGATGGCACACCGCTGTCACTGTGGATGCTGAGGCTGTGCTCTCTCGCCGCCTTCGCCATCTCGTTCCTTGTGTCCTTGGCGACGTTCAAGAGCTGGGCGGGGCTGGGCCCAACCAACACCGTGGGCCTCTTCGTTGTGCTGTACCTATTGAACGGCATACAGTTGCTAGTATATCTAGTTATGCAGGTTATCCTCGTGACGCAGACGCTTCAGGATCGCTGGCCGCTGGGTGAACTCGTCTTTGGCGTCCTCTTTTTCGTGGCTGGCCAGGTGATCCTGTACGGTTTCAGCGACAAGATCTGCAATGCAGTGAGCCACTATCTTGACGGTCTCTTCCTGGCTTCCATCTGCAACCTGTTAGCGGTCATGATGGTCTACAAGGTACATATACTCTCTCTCTCTCTCTCTCTCTCTTTCTTTCTCTTTCTCTTTCTCTTCGCCTTCGCCTGTACCTGCTTCTAGTAAGTGGACGGATGCTGACACAGGACTTCAGTTCTGGGACTCCATCACGAAGGAAGACCTTGAATTCTCCGTCGGAACTAGGATGAACAACTGGGAGGTCAAAGAATTGCTCACTGAGGAGGATCGCCGAGCAACGATGTACCAGGACGACCAGTACGCGCACTCGAGCGCATACGACACTCCATTCTCGCCGTCACCCAACGCGAATCGACACTCGAAATACTAGATACTTCTTTTGTTGCGCATTTTATTATTGGGATTCACAGCCAGCACGCTCGAGACACAACAGAGGCAAGCCAGTGTAGGACTGGTACTAGGGCCACGGAACATCGGCTACGCAGATGTCTGGGTGTCGATACAGCGAAGACACAATTATGTGTCATGATATATGAATTAGCTGCCGCATTTCGTACTTTTGAGGAAATCTGAGGGTCTGAATGGAGTGGTCGCTTAAGGGAGCAGTCCACTAGGGCTGGCTGCTGACGGGTAAAATTGCAGAAGGGGGGGGGGGGCGGACAAGAGCCGCCCAGAGGATGAGAAATCTCTTGTCGACTTGGTTCTTGTCGTCCGATACCAACTGGTCAATGGAAAGCGACTAATCATCAGATCGCATAATATGAAGCACTAATGCATCACGCACTAAAGACCCCCGTGATTACGCGGCGCGGCGCGGCTGGGCCTATAGGAATAGTATGGGAATGGTGCTACTTAATCAGCCTGGCAATAAGACGACTGTTGGGCAAAGAGAAAGGGAATAAAAGATAGGGGGCGCAGAAGGGTGGTGGGGTCATCTCATTAATTCGATCAGCTGTTGTTAATACGGTTGGGCTAGTCACCACTCTGTGCGAGGGGTACGGCTGTAACGACGGATTTTGCCTCCGCGATTAGTGAGTGACACATCGAAAAAGGAAAGGGAAAAAAGTGCCCGAAGGCGAGTGAGTGAGTGAGGGCTTGGAGCAGCATTCATTTGCTGGTGGGGAGGAGGGCACACCTCGAATATTCCTTGTTCTTTCCGAGGCCTAAGATAGCCTCTTGCATTTGAGTCCGAACAGATCCAGATGAAGGGACGAACCGGCACATGGAAAAACCTATCGGTACTTGAATCCCTCCCCTATCTTGCAGAACATGCACATGCGTGGTTATGTACATACTTAGGTAAGTACTTGATGAAATGTGACATAAAGTAGTCAATAAAGAGCTGGGGGAACATAATAGGTAAAAACACAGCAACAGCATCAACATGCAGGAAAAGGGCGGAAAGCCGCGCGCAAAGCAGAAAAAATAACGACAAAAAAGGGCGAAGAGGAAGCTTAGTGCCCCATCCACGGATTACATACCTAGTAGGTTATAGGATCGGGTCCCCAGCGAAAGCCCAGAAAAGAGACAGAAAGCGACCGGGTAAAGGGTGGACGACTAGTGGCCGGCCAGGCTATCTATTCCCATGCTAGACCCGGGATGTCACACGAGTCGGCAAGCAGCGCCGAAACCCTGACAAGAATGGAGGGAAAGAGGGGGCAGAGGGATTGGAAGAACGAAAAACATTAAAAGAATGAAGAAGGGAGAGGCTGATGAGTCACGGGGTAAAGAGAGCACAATTTCAAGTATCATAATCAGATGAAAAAGAACTACGTAAATCTGACCTGGCCCGTTTAGCGCAGATCTTGATTCCCAACTTAGTCCATCGGCTGACCCGAAACCGAAGGGTCAGAAACACGATATGTGGCCGACTAGTCCTGGATTGGATAGATCTGACAAACATGGATACGCCTTCGCGATTACCCGATCAGGAACACGATGGAGCGACACAGTAATAATTGGACCACTGACAGATGCCGTTTTCTCTCCTTCGTGGCAAGAAGGTGATGATGTATATCTCGATCCCTCGCCATTTATGTATTATGTGGGGTCTTTTTTCTGTCTGATCCAACCTCGGCTCATTGCGTTGTGGCGCTTGACGAATTCTTTTGAAATGCTTAGTAGTTCATTACTTTATTCGACTCAGTTCCTCCTGCGCATAGTACTTACATAGTAGGTGTCATTGTTCCTTGCAGACCCACCCCAATGACCCACACTTATGGGGCCCGGTGGGCTGCTGTAAGTCACTCCCCATTGCTATGTATAAATTTACCAGGAAGAAAAAAATACCTCCCCAAATCATCTGGATTACAGTATGCTCGATCAGATATACATGGAATTGGTGCCATCATCCCCTTTCATGTTTCTCTCATTCAACTTCATGTGCGAAGAGAGCAATCCGGAACAGCCGTCCAGTTACTGTTGTAAGAGTCTGCAAGTTCACTCACCATTGCTTGAAACACAAAGCACTGTAGGTCTTCGCCGAGTCACTCGTTTGACATCTGGATCCAAGTCTCATCTTGTCCACAAGGACTGCAGACTAGGGTCCACTGAAAAGTCAATAGTGCCCAGCTCCAGGGCACCACATGCATACACCTATGATATGACCTCAAACAGGGGCGCATGGTAGTGGCTGCAGCCCCCCCCCCTTTCACCCTCTAAGCAAACTGATGAGATCACAACTTGCTGCCCAGGTGTTTAAGTGGAACCAAGTACCAAGAATGCACATACAGTTCTCTACCCATGAGTTGGAGAAGAGGACTAGTCCAGAATTTTGGTTTCCGAGCATGCTTCAAATGTTGTTCAGAATTTGGCTCATGGCCATCTCGGTAAAAATGCCAAACCTTGGAAGTGGAGGTGATCTCCCCAAATTTCTGAAATAAGAGTGATTCACAGCAAGACGGATCTGGTCTGGGGATGTTGTAGCTGCTTCATTGCTTGTACGAGAAAAATCCTGTACATGTCCAGAGACCAGTCTGAAGCATGTTGGTATTCATGACCCATCCACATGTACATGCACAGAGAACATATGTAAATAAGTAGGCTAAGCCAATCTTAGACGCTAAATAATCACTAGACTATTGTTAACCAACACGTCTGTGGTTTACTTGCAGTACATGCCTGCACCTGGCAGGGGAAGGGCAGGGGAGCCAGCTCCTGCTCATCCTTCATCAGGTCTCTGCAAATGCTGTTCATGGATGCACTACACCAGCTAAAAGTATACATTTGTAGAAGTATCGCAGCACTGAGTCTCCACTTTGACCACCTTTGATTTTGAGTTGTGACATTCTACCTGGTCACCCAGACAATAGTTGAAGCTAAGTCCTATACTCAACATTCTCTTTAGCTTCGGAACAGCAAACTTCATGAGAGTAACCCGCTGGATCTACCACACCCCAGGAGCTGACGGACTTTTCTGACCGAAGCAGAACCCAAACTTGGATTGATTGATGCATTGACTTGAGGAGGGTGGAAGCACCAACCAATAGACCAGCCAACCAACCACCACCTAGGCAAGTGCGGAGATCTTCCCAGCAAACCCATGCAGCATGACACAGAAGGACATCAGGCTAACTCCGCCCGAGCATCCTTTTCACAAGTGGACAAGTTGATACGACCATGCTCAAGTCCTGGGGGAACAAAACCTGACAGTATTCCAGCTCATTAACAGAGGAATTTATGTACTGCAAATGACAGCCAGTCTCCCTTGTAATCTAGCAGCAGTGAGCTGTCGCTGCAGAATACCAAGGGTGTAAAAATGAGTGTCTGAAGCTGAGAGTAATGTATGGCTTGATTGGCTCCTCCCCTCTCACAATTAGTAGACACCCTGGTACCTTTTTTACTGCTATGTACCATCCTTTCTGATGTGCTACACAATCCATGTTTTTTTCCGACATAAATCTACTATTATATGTACAAAGAAGTACTTTGAGCTCTGCTAGCTAACCTGCAATCTACACTGCCCAGCATCCACTGGTGGCGGCGCTTTGCCATGTGACAGAAGTTCACTTCATCTTTCAGCTGGTGACATGGCGAAGTCCTGTGAGTATAGCCTTCATGTTTTTTTATTATTAATCAGAACATTGAAATCTCGAGGCTTCCTCTTCAGTAATCCTGATGACTAGTCCTGATGTCAACTTAGTATTGAAATACTGACCCGCACATTGTTCATGCCCGGCTGGTTTTGAAGGCCATGACGGATGATCTAATCCCACCACCTTCCCCTCCCACTTGCTGTAGTGGAGCTCTAAGTATAGATTGAGGGCCCTTATTGTCACAAAAGTGGGGCTGCTGTACTTTGTACTGCGTGTGTTTCTCGTCAGTAGTAGAGTAATAAGGACATGGGGGCGCAGGTCCAAAATCTCCTTTGGGCTTATGCTAAGTACTGCAATGCTACAGTATGTAGCCTTGCCAAAGGAGTGGAGATTTGTCTGCTATGGTACATGCAATCATGGCTACCCTACTTGGAGGATTTTGTCTGCAGCCTACCAGCCTGCCTAGCTCTCCCAACCCAGAAGGCCCTACTTTGTACATACTAGTACGTAGTGCTCCTGCTTCCATCCAGATCGAAGGCCCACAAATGCCCAAGGCGCCTACATGGCTTAGTATCGTTAGGCCCTCTCTAAAACTCCGTGCCCAAAGCCCCGAGATTAGACATGCTACTATGTAAGTACATTGGGGCGAGGCCCTTACAGAAATACTTTTAGCTACTCTGCCGCCACCACCTTTCATTCCCTCCAAATGAATGCAGAACTTGGTCCGCCTCGTCTTTTTTCAATCAGCACAAGTTGCCACGTTGTGTGTGAGTGTGTGTGGGAAGATACGCCTTTGCCCCCTTTCCCTTCGTTTCGCTACGAGCCAACAGCAACCGTGTCCGTTCGAATCCGATGCAACATCTGGGCTGCAGCTTACGGCATAGAGACAAACTACTGGGCTGCTGAAAAGCCCTTCATCACTGCTTTGCCCGGAAATACGGCTACAGCCCCATAATGCTACCTTACTCATCTGCCTGCACATGCGAAATCTTTTGCCCAGCCAGAACTCTCCTAGTAGCGCCGAAGTCGACCTCGAACTCGCTTGACTTGTTCGACCCTGCGAGCCTTTTGATCAGACCTCGAAAGAAGCAGAGACTTTAATGTGGCCTGACTCGTGTGCGCGCCGCGCGAAGCATCTCCCAACTAGGTCGGTGTTGCCATCCAGTCCCCGAAGCAGACTTTTGCCCTAGTGCGTACATACTTCTTGGTCCCGAGTATAGGCTCTTGGCCCCTATATGCGAGCACCGTGCCATTCACTCACTACACTTGCCGTCGCATTTTAATATTATTTCCAAGCTTTACGTACCCATCCTCGCCTTCCCAACACCCCCCCCCCCTTCTCTCCTCAACCAACACTCTGTCCTGTTTGGTCTATACGCGCTTCACGAACTCGCTTAAACCAGACTATCTTCTACTTCTACCACGCTGTACTATTGTACTTACTGGGCACTCTCATCGCAGACACGATACCCCGTGACTCTGTGCGTGTTCAGCCGTACGAATCAGTTGGCGACGACCCAGACACCCCCCTTTACACAGACTCGACAAGAAGACAATCCCCTGAAGCTAGAGGGCGATAGTCGAAACAATTATTACCCCTTCAGCCGGTGCGAGCGCAGCGTACCTACGAAGCCGATCAAAAAGTTTTCCCTTCATACCTTTTTCCCTTCCACATGAGCGAGGACATCCTCGTTCACAATTCCTGACCAGACTAGGTAAGAAAATGCACGCCGCCCCACAGCCCTCCCTAATCTGAGCCTCGAGCCAACTGCCACCGGACATTTGCGAGATTTACAAGGCGCGCGCTCTGTGCCTATTTTCTTTTTGGTTCCCTGATCAATGCACTGCTACCACTTCCCTCATCGCGCCCGGTAGCAACCGAGGTCGTCTTTGTGTATTTCCGCCTAATGTTTGGGGTGGCTTCACAATTATTATTAGCATCCATCCATCCATCCACCTTCTTTCTCATATGGACCGACACACCTCCCTAGTTTCCTCTCCTGACCTCTCTCACTCTGGCTCGATCCATCTCGGCTTTTTTTTTTCTTTCGGAAGAAAAATTCTGTCGTCTTCACGATCATAGCCTCTACCCAAGCACCCCCTCCCCCTCTCCTTCTCTCCTTCCTGCTCCTCCTTTTTGTTTTCTTCCTCCCGTGGCATCAACACTCCATTTTCTCGCGCCAGCGCTTCGTCGGCTCCCAGGTCCCGACGGCTTTATGCTCCACACTCTTAATTCACGTCATCTTCACATTGTGCAACTAGTCGGCGCATGTTCGCATTGACTTTCACATCCGATCCGATCCACCCCCCTGTCTCATCGCAATCCGCAATATTCTTTTCTGTTCACTAGACCCCCAGGCTGACATAGGCTGCGCGCAAAAGTCTCTGGTTGAGACATAAACGCCTTTCCTCTCGGTGAAAGCACCTGCTTGTCCATTCGTCTTTCGCACTACCACTTCGCGCTTTCTCTTATTAAAAAGCTCGCATGTCGACACCCATGCAAGACGGCGGCGGCCCTAGGGACGACCCTAGGTCGCCGCCTGCTGCTGTATCGTCCCTTCCTCACCACACTCGGAGTATGTCGAGTGCCGCGCTGCCCCGGTCGTCACCACTACCGGCAACACCAGCCGCACCAACAGCACCGATGCAACCAGCACCAGCACCAGCACCAGCACCAGCACCAGCACCAGCACCAGCACCAGCACCAGCAGCTGCTGCCAGTGAACATGACACTGCAGAACAGACATCCACAGGTCCAGACGACATTCCACCAGCCGGTTGGGTCAATATCGAGGCCGAGTACTGGAGGGATGCTCAGGCAGCGCGGGCCTTGGAGGACCAGTCCATGGATGAGAAGTACGAGACGAAAACGGCAGAGCTGAAGGCAAGACATGCGCAGCTGCTGGACGAACGTGCCCGCCTGAGCGAGAGGCTCCAGTCTCTCAAGAAGGAGTGCGACAAGGTGGACGAGGATCTGACGCGGATGGACGTGCAATTCGAGGAAGCCAAGGAGATTGTTGCAAGGCGGAGGGAGGATCAGGACGGAAACGCAAAGAGATTTTTTAAAGCTCAGTATGAAAAGGCAGTAAAGCGCGCTGCCGCCCTCGAGGAAAATGAGACTGGTCCCGCAAAACAACTACCGCAACCGTACGCCAACGACGAGCGAGTCCCACAACCCTCCTCCTCCTCACATGCGCTTGCTCGCCCCAGTGGTACAGCAGAAAGGGATGTCACAGCAGCTGGTGAGCCCAGTCCGACCCACAACGGTGTCGCAGCCAGGCACGCCTACGTGCAGGCAGCCACAGAGGACGACTCCTTGCTTTCGCAGCCATTCGACGACATCACAGCCCCGACTGGCGTAGAGGTTTGGGATATCGATGGCAACTTTGTCGACCACGTCAAGCGGATCAAGCTGAGCAACAAATTCATCCGCCACGTTCTCCAGCTTCCCGTCAAGCGAAGGGTCATCGTCCGCCCCGGCCGCAAGTTCAACAAGGAGACGATGCAGAGTATCTACGAGCCCAGCGATAACAAGGGGGCCAAGTGGCTGAGCTGTATGATCCAGGCCACGGGCGAGGAGCAGGAAACACAGTGCACAGCCTGTAGCAACCGCGCGGGAACTTGGCTGGGCTGCATGATCCTCGGCGGCAACGAGTTCCCTCGCTGCGCCAACTGCGAGTGGAACCGGCAGGGCTGTATTGGCTCTTCGTATCACGCAGACCGGCAGCAGGAGTACAACATCCAGGCTAGTTCGTCCCCCGCTGGCGGGTTCGCGCCTACGAACGGCAGCCAAGGGAGGGGTTCTGCCCCCGCTACTGTTCCTTCCAAGCGCACTTCGCTGCCCAACAAGAAAGTCGTCAGGAAGTCGCTACCCCCGCTGGCTATGGCGGAGAATAGGGGGCCGTTGGGCTACGGAGGGGACGAGTATGGCGGTTTTGAGGAAGAGGTTGGCCCGGACATCACAGCGGCGCGCCTACACCTCCGCCATAACGGCAGCGTCTTCACGGAGCCCGAGATCATGCGCGGTGTGCCTGTCGAGAAGATCAGCTCCACTCATCCATACTGGGAGCCGAGGTGGGAAGAACCCATCATCCAGCTCCAGGCCAGATATGACGAGTGGCAGGCCAAGCTGGAGGAATGCCTTGCGACGGGAAAGAATCGCTTCTTGGCTGGACGCCAGGTCAACCGAGGCAAGGCGATCATAGAGTTCCTCGAGAAGGGTGAGGTCCACCCCTTTCAACTGGTCGCCAAGAAGTTTATCACGAGGAACCTCGTGAACTACGACACCATATTCCGGCTTGCCCAGGTGATGGAGGAGCTGCCCAGGCTAGGTATCGACATCACCCCCGTCGAGTGGGTCCGCGAGCGCATGCACGAGATATATAAGGAGCAGGGCGAGGCCTTCAGCCTGGCCAAGACGGTGCACGAGCTCTATCATGATGTAAAGATCCGGGCCCTCCGCTCCAGGGCTGGCGTTGGCAATATCGGTAGACCCTCTGGTATCAAGAAGGGTATGTCATCCAAGCCCGGTGGCCCACGGCGCAGAGAAAACAGCGAGACGCCACGAAAGCGCAGACGCGGCTCTCTCGACAACCCCCAGCAGGCCGATCAGCCATTCCAACCGGATGGCCCGTCAGGCCCGACCTCTCCCCATGACACCAAGAAACAGCGCCTGGACCTGGGCAAATTCCCAGCACCCAACCGCGAGGAGATGAGCGAGACCGCGTCACCCGACCTCGGAAGTGTCCCCGCGCCGCAGAAGGGTGACGAGTTCGAATATGACGGTTATACCTCGAGTGATTCGATCAGCCACAGCAGGATGACGACCACCGACTGGCGCGTGATCCAAGTACGAGCACCCGAGTACACGACCAGCCTCAACTACGCCCAATACCTCCATTGGGTCGTCGACGGCAACAACCCGTACTTCGAGCACCAGGTCCTCCTGGGCGTCAACCCTTCCAGCTGGGGCGTGTACCAGGATCCATTCGACTTCCACGTGCGTCTGGCCGAGCTCGACAAGATCGAGTACACAAAGGACGAGGACTGCGGAAAGATTGTGATCCACACGACCCCACCTTCCAGGTATAGAAACAAGCGCAAACTTCTCTTGCAATTCAAGAGGGGTCGCACGCAGGACCGTTTTCTGCACTTTGTGAAGCATAAACTGAAGGGCCTCAGGCCGTTTGAGCTTCAGGAAACTTCCAGGTTCGTTAATCAATTCTTGTTGGATGAAAGCGAGAGAACGTGTGTGCCGGGATGGTTTCGCGATGCTAACTTTGTGGCCTGCAGGGAGCGCATTGAGGCAGAGTGGAACAGCATGGACTCGCAGGTCCTGCCTGTAGAGGAGTAGGCGAGAGGGGCACATGCAAACATGTGCCTCTTGACACACGGCGTTGCTAACGTGGGAGATCTGCTGTGTGCCAGATATCATGTTTGTCTGCACACTCAAGACCGCATTTACATTTACGATGAGGGCGCACTGCATCTCATCTATCAACAACATCTGACTCAACAAGAGAAGACGACTTTCCATAATGGCATGGAATATTGGAGGCGTTTGGAACCATGGCAAGAAGGGCATGGCATGACACGGCAGTCTATGACAGGGCAAGGCGTTTGGAGGTGAACGGGTTCTTTCTTCCGCCACGTGTGTTCTCGTTGGCCAGAGGACTCCCGTCGATGTGAGTGGCCTTTGCTTTCACATTTTTATGTTTAAAAAAAGACACCTCGGTGGTGTCTTCTTGCAGTGGGAGAAAAGGGAATCCGGGACAGCATATAAGTCTAGTAGCACTTTGACCTCACAACTGCTGCGATGGACTCTTGCAGACATCCACAACAAAGGGAGTTCACGGCTTTATTCACAACCAACAGGGTGCGAGGAGCACTCGACTAATAACAAGCCATCATTGAACCTTCTCTGCATCAAGATGGCCCGTTGTGAAACACTTGTGACTCTTGCTTACATCTGCATAGACAAGATTTTATCTACAGCTAAGCTAAGGAAGTACCACTGTGTCATTGTTGCTTCTAATAGGATTTTCTGTGATAGCTGTTTCTCTTCAAATGTTCTCCCACTGCCCTTGTCCTCCCACCTTCCTCTTCTTCTCATGAGCTCGCTTTCTTGTTATCTTCCTCGCCACCCCTGTCAACATCAACTGCCTGATGCTATAACACGAAGCTCACCTGTCTCAACACGTCCCTAGAGACGCACGTTCTCAGCCTCGTCAGCACAGTTCGCCAATGACCTTCATGGGTTGGGAAAGGGAAAGATTGAAGGGGTAAAAGGGGGGGGGCTGTCCCTCACCACAGACACCATCGAGACATTCCTGAGCGCCACACAAGGCCTGCCTGAAAGCGCTCTGGACAGGAGAATTTCGTCACTGCGAGGGGTTGCGAGGGGCAAGCGGGATGCAACATGCCAGTCTGGAGCGTGGTCGTCTTGCAGAGGCTGGTGCGGCAGCCTAGAGTTAAGGTGATGCAGAGGCAGGAGGACGGCCTGGTGGTCTGCCCTGGTGCGGCGGGTCCTGTAGAGGCGGGCTATGAACCAGATGCCCGGGACACAGGCTATGAAGATGGAGACGAGGGCTATAATGGCGTTTGTATTCAGAGCCATGTTGAGGTTGTTTAAGTCTTCGAGTCTGTTAGTTTTTCAGGGGCTAGCTTGGGAAGAGCAAGACGAGAGGGATCGAGGTCAAGTCAAGAAGAGGATGCAACAGTCTTAAATAAGTTCAATGGGTGAGATGAAGACTTCCTTGTTCTGCGTGACTGATGCTGCGGTGGTCCAGCATTGTCAGATTTTGGACAAGATGATGGCCAGCCATGATGCCAAGTCAAAAACATGATGAGAGCATGCTGCAGGGTCTTGTCCAAAATCTGGCCTATCACATACCATTTCTCCTTTGGAGCCACCTCGAAAGTGCACTTGATAATGCCCTGGATGCATGCTGGCCGACAGACCACTGAGAGCCTCTGAAATTGGACAAATCCAGGATACTGTCCTGCTCTTGGGCAATAAAAGAGCCACCATCCGCAAGCAAGGGCTTGAAAAGCAGGCGACCAATCTAAGTGACTGAAATTGGACAAGAGGGGCCTTTCCGATATAGATGGTGGGCAGTGCCTGCATCGCCAGTGCTGCAGGTGTGAAGTGCAGCTGTGCCATTCCCGAATGAGACGTATTGTTGCCCAGTGGCGGGACAAGGAGCGAATCGCGTTTGTCAGATTTTGGACAACGTTGCAAGTGTATATCTTACCGCATGAAGCCACAGGCGTTGATGCCGGCTGGCCAGCTCGCCGTTATGCGTAAAGTAGATTGCTCGACACTCCGTCTGCCTGCGAGCCTTATCCCATGATTATATAAATGCCAAAATTCCCCCTTCTACTTTCAGGCGGGTCTTGACTCTTCCAACTTATCTATCAACGGATCAAAGTACGGAATTTCGTGTCCTCTCTGACCTCACTTGTCATATTTGTCTGCCGTATAACATCTGGGAGCCTGAAATGGGCACTTGGATGTTTTCTCTTCTTCGAATTCCGTCTTAGCACTGTTTGTGCCAGTATCATACTCACAAATCTCTTTGTTTTGGCTCACAACAACTAAGTCCAGAAGTTGTGTGGACACTGTCTTGCCGTTCCTGCGGCAAAGCAATTCATTTCCTGCCCAGACACGCGGATCTCTTCAACATTTCTTTGCCATATACATTACCCACACGCCTGAGACGGCCACTCAGGTCGTCCCCCTTTTGTTCCCGAGACCTCAATCTCAATACTGATTTACCACTATTGCACTCGAAAGTCTCTCTATTTCGGCTCAATTTCTGCATAACCAGATACCTTCTACCCCTCGTGCTAAGGATATCATCACATCAAAATGCCAGCTACTCAACGTAACCCTCCTCAAGGAGATGGCAACGATGCTATTTGGCATGAACATGCCGCACGCATTCGGGAGTTGTATTTCGACCGGAAGAGGCCGAGAAAGGACTGCTCACTGCTTGCTGTAAAGGCAACGATGGAGAGTGAGCATGGGTTTCCCGTCTTCCCGTAAGTCCTCGATCTTTCTCCCCCCAAATTCAGTGGACGGCTATTATTTATTATGAATGCTAAAATAAATCAATATGTCTACGTAGGAAACATATATGGGAGGTGAAGCTGAAGAACACCCTCGGCTTCCGCAAGAAAGTGCAGAAGAATGACTGGCCCCGAATCCACCAGCACTACGAGCAGCGAAAGATCCAGGGCAAAGAGTCCAAGATACTTCTCAATAATGAGTTGATCGAGTGGAGAAGGGCATGGAAAGAGATGAGAAGGTCTGGAGCCGTCAGACACTCTTCATTGAAAGGTGAGTGGTCCGTCTCACTGAACCCCTCGGCTGCCGTCTCGAGCTAACGTTGACCTTGAATATTGCAGAGCCATTGAGTCCTCTCCCTCCGGGGATCGAGCTTCGTACACCCTCTCCCGACCTCGGTGTCGCATCATTGAACACAGGCACCGGTCCTCGTGTTGTCCCTGAAGTCAACTGGGCAATATTAACACAAGCTGACCAAGTACGAGGCAAGAGCATCAACCCATTTGACAGCACCCACATCAAGGTGCATGAGTTGGGATCACCTATGATGGCGGCGGATGTGATCGGTACCTTGAGAAATATGTATGCCTTGTCGTGTACAGATCCGAATTTGGATCCGAATACTCCAATACAGATCCGCTCGCTATACCCATACGCTTTGGCGATCCGAGGCATCCCAGTCGTAACATTCGTCGAAGAAATGACCGGTACGTGTATATTAATTTGGTCTTAGATCTCATCATGGTTGCTGATCGGTTCTAGACCTGATCCAAAGGTTCGCCCTTGCAAGTATCTCGCCGACAGGGCCCTTCGAGAAACCCTTTGGCACCCGCACGGGATCATATACTACAGGGCATTGCTCATCGCCATCCCCAAGTCCAAAGGTCATGACCACCTCCTCAGTTACATCTCCGTGGACCTTCACCGGAAATGGTCAAAGTCTTTCACAGTCAACCTCTGAACCACTCACTCGGAAACTCCAGGCTATCCGCGATCTGATAGAAGTCATATACTTGTGCTCCAACGACCTGGTCCATAGGTACGCTTATGACGTGAATCGGCTGTCGTTTTTTTTCGTCAATCTCGTTCAGGCCTCTGGAACACTTTCGGCATCTAGCACCACTTCTCACTTTCGTGACATCCTCGAAGCTTCATGGAGAAATCTCATGGCCACATTCGTCTGGCTAACGAATATTCAACAAGAACATTTCGACTATTTTCTGAATTTTCTCGACTTTGGAATTCAACATTGCTGGCTAGACAAACACAACGACTTGTTCTGGACATGCCTTGAATGCACAAGCAAAATTGGCAGAACTGATCTGGTCCAAAAATTGGGTGCCCTTTATGAGAATGGCTGGTGGTTCAATGCAAGCACAAGATTATTCCTCTCTATTTCTGCAGCTCTCCAAAACAACCATGTCGAATGTGCAAAGGTCCTGATCGCCTCGACCGCCCCGAAAGACCTTACTAATCTTGGAAGAGAGCTCGGATTCTCAATACAATTTCTTGACGCCGACAATGATCAACACATGGATTTCTTTGACGCGATATTGGACAAAATTGACGTTTTCATCGAATTTGGTTCGCTACCTCGATCTAACCCGCATATAACAGGCTACAGCTACCATCGGTTTGGCCATATTATTTTAACCCCTTTCTATAAGCGCTGGCCACTTTCACTACTGGACTATTGTTACTACTTTGTCGACGTTCGGATTTATCAGAAAATGGCTCTGCATGTGAAATCACCAGAGTCGCAGATCACCAGAGCAGGATTCTGGGCTGCCCTTAGGTGTCCTGAAACCGTCAGAGATTATCTGATAACGCAGAGTGCGGTCTCTCCGTCTGACATGCCACAATGGCTGGAGCTGCTTCTGCTGGAGTCCTTGGTACTCAATTATCCCAGATTTTATCGAGGTAGCTTCAGAAGGAGGAGGAAGATTGACTACGCTCCTATCGAGACGCTGATCGACCTTGTTAATGACATTCATTTGTCTTCCTTGTTTGGCCAGGGCAGGTCGGTACTACTCGAGCTTGCGATCGGGAAAGTCGCAGCATACGGTCCCTGTATGGCAAACTTCAAAATCATAAGTCTTCTCCTACGAAAGGGGGCAGCGATCACACCTGCTATTCTGGCCCGGGCCGTTCAGAAGCGTGGAACCAGCCTCTTAAAGTTCCTCATCCCGAGGGTGAAAGATCTTCCGAGGCAAGGCCCTCTCGCTCTCTCCAGAGCCGCTCGCTTGAGAAATCTCGCCGCGGTAGAGCTCCTAATATCCGCTGGAGTTGATCCAAACGGATTTGTGGACCGGCGTCATCAGATCACAGTGCTTGCCCACTCTGTCTTCTCAGAGTCGCCACCTGTAAAGGTCCGTAAGCAGAACGTTCTCGAAACAATGGAGACGATGCAAATACTCATCGATCACGGCGCCAAATTGAGATGCTATGACTTCTTGCGAATGGCACTGTATCGACTAGCAGATGCCTCGTACGAGCCACTCTGGCGATACGTCATCGACCAACTAGATGACTTGCCCGACCCGACTCAGCCTTCGGAGTTTCTCCTCGATACCTGTGCGTGGTCCGAACTCCCGCTGTCAATGAACTATTACGAGAAAAACCGGCGCATAAGGCTTGGATTGTTTCGGCACCTCTTTGGAAAGGGAGCCAAGATCAGACCTGGCTCGCCACTTGTTGCTTGCATTCTCTTGAAAGGTGGGATCAACTTGGCTGAGGACTTGTTGCAGGCAGGAGCAGAGGTCGATGCGTACACTACTTATCCATCGATCGAATTTCTTGCAAAAGGTGGGAACCTGACTCCGCTGCAAGCTGCCTCGATGTTGGCTGATGAGGAGATGGTGACATGGCTCCTGCAGAAAGGCGCCAACCCGAGCTCGCCCGCTCGTGGCTTTCGTGGGAGAACAGCACTTCAGGCTATCTGCGACTTTGATGCCGTAACGCCTGAGGGAAATGAACGCAAGATGAGGGTTATTGATAGTCTTCTGGACAGCACGGACAACCCCCGCGAAATGGTTAATGCAGCTCCTGCCCCGTCATGCGGGTTCACGGCCCTGCAGATCGCGGCGCACCGCGGCGACCTGAACGTCGCCGTCCTCCTGCTGAGTCTTGGGGCCGATGTCAACGCACCTGCATGCGAGAAACGGGGACACACGGCTTTGGATGGAGCAGCTTATTTCGGAAGGCTCGATATGGTGAAACTCCTTCTCAATTCCAACGCGCTGAGTGCCTACCGTGGAACGACCGGATATGATGGTGCTGTTCGAGCAGCTGAGCGAGAAGGGCACCGCGTTATCGCAAATCTGATACTGGAGCATTACAAGAACAATCTGAGACTGGGCATACCCAACCCATTCTTGACACAATCAGATCGTGATTACCGTGAGTACCATTATACCGAGTCAGACATGGATGAAGAAGCTGGGGCTGTTGGGAGCTTTCAAGAGGCCTTGGCATTCTTAAAAAAGAAGGTCGCCATATGGGACCCCATTGGCGATCAGGTCACAGACGAGCATTTGGAAGCAGGCAGTGATAATGCGATTGGTGAGGATTTTGACAAGACGTTCGACGATGATTCTATTGAGCGGTTATATGAAAGTTTCTGCCAGGACATCTTGGTGGACGAAGAAGTTGAAGACCCCGGAGAGGATACGAACGAGGAAGATGAAGACTCCGCAGAGGATACGATCGAGGAAGATGATGATGTGTCACGTCAACTCCCAGGCTTCCATTTCGGACGAAGGCTACCTTGGTGTTGAGATTTCGGCTTTGATAGACGATGTTATGTTGTGAAACCACGAGGGCGAAGTTAGTGTATCGTTAGGACTCTGAGACCGCAGACAGCAGTGCTGAGTCTGCCGCATAATCTGTTGGGTCGCTTGGCTTTGATACTGTTGAAGGACACGAAATTCGTTTGCGGATGGCAGTCACCCTTGTGCGGGAAACGTCTCTACATTCACGCTCTCATGTTGCTTAAGCATACATTCGCGCGCCCTTTCCAAATCCTCTGATTCAGCAGAGATACAACTGAATAGATCTCCCCATTCGAAGGAAGTGCGCCCTCAAGTGTATCGTAACTTTGTGACGTTGGACGTTATAGAACCTCTCGTGAGGAATGAGGTTACGGCGCTCTGCAGGGATCTCCCAGCGTCTACCCCGGCCCAAGCCGTCTTGGCAGAGCCCCTCGCCTGCCGCCGTCCCGCCTGAAAATTGACATTCGGCTAACGCCGCCCAACTTCATACGTCTTGCTTTCTTGCCGCGAGAGCTTTCTGACGCACCTTTCTGTCCATGTCGCCGCATCGCCAACCGCCAAGATGTTGTATGAGATGATTGGGATAGTGAGTATAGCCCGCGCACCATATATGGGAATACCGAAAAGAGAGAAAGGCAAACAAGAGGAAGAGACGACGTACTAACGGCGTGGCTATGACAGGTACGACCCGGCAATCTCGTCGAGGTAAAAGAGTACGCCTCCCCCATCCTCTCCACGAACGCCCTCTCCTCACCCTGCAGCCGAAGAAACCGACAGACTCGCTGACATTGTGTGTGTGTGTGACAGAATCGTCACGGTGGCCGGCCAGCTCGTTCTCAAGCAGGGCGGCGTGATCCGCTCCATCAACAACTGGGGCGTCTTCACGCTGCCGCGCGCCATCTCCAAGAACCAGGCGCTCCACCACAACGGACACTACTTTGTGATGCGGTACGATGCGAGCACCAAGACGCAGCAGGAAGTGTGTGACGCACTGAGGCTGGACCCGCGCATGATCCGTTCGACGAGCGTGAAGCTGGGCGATGGGAAGCTGGATACGATGTCGAGGTTTGGCCAGATCGACTGGCTGACTAGCTCCTGAGATGGCGAAGGAGGGGGAAAATACAGAGAGCAGAGGACATAGGGCATGGCCCTAAACGGTGTTACAGAGGGAACGGAGTACGGAGGGGGGATCATACCAAAAAAGAGAGCAGGACGGCCGCGAGACATTGCGCCGGGCCAGGGAGGAGAATGATCCTGCAATTTTACGTGGTGCATTTGCTTCACTACAGGCACCAGCAGCAGCCACAAAGATATCGGACAAGACTCTTAGGCGCACTGAGAAAGGCGAGGGCCATGTTGGAACATGTGAGCCCGGTGACCAGAAATCTGGGAAGATAGGTTGCGTAAGATGGGCAATTAGGAGTCCCAGCATAGAGATCACCTGAATAACAACAGGCCATAGCATCGAGAACTGGTTCGAACCGGATGAGAAAATCACTTGAGTTGGCATTTGCGCAGTAGCCTCTGTAGGGATTTCCCTCAGATATGGTGTCTTGGCCGTGCATTGACCCCAGGATGGTAGTATGTTAGTCCTATAGAGCTGGAGCGCCATATGGCTTTTGGGCTTGTCACGGAACATCACATCGCACTACGCCATTCGAATGGGGGTTGTATTTGCATACTGGGTATGTACTGTTCATACTCTGCTGAATGTTCACTCTGGTTATGAATAGCACAGCAAACCTCTTCACACCTTGAGACACTCAATTGGCAATGATACCTTCAATGGAACTACTGCTTGGGGTGAATGCACACTTGCTAAGATTTTGAAAGAGCCGACAACATTGCCGGTGTGACCCACAGCCATGGTACTCTGTGTAGCATTGGTGTGCGTGGTCCCATCTGGAGTCTTAAAGCACTCGGGTTTATTGTGCTTTTTCGGCTTGATGGTGAGATGGCGCAACCTATCCTTGTCCTCCATCTTCTGGCCTGGACTTTTTCTCCTGGAGTGGTCACTGGATATCGCCATTGCATGGGAGCGTGCAGGCAGAGAATGTGTTGTATTTATGCTTCATACATGAGTGAGCTGGGCTGAGTGTGGCTGGCAGAGACGCATGAATCCGTTCTTGGGATTTTGCTTCTCCCACCTATAGTATGGTTCATATTGCAGAGGATCAACCAATTTATGTAGTGTTCCACAAGCTCACTGTATTATCGCGGCTTGCTTGTGTGCAAGCACTAGCAGCAGCCCCTTGCCCAGCCGAGACCCTGGTCTTAATTCACCCCACCTTTGGACTGCTAGATTGACCCCACTAGAGGAGCAGTCATGGTCGTCGCTGTGCTTGGCCCTTCTTCGTCCCTTGGGCATCAGCCCTGTCGTCACTTTCTTCTGCTCCATCTAGCACTCCCCCTCCCCTTCCCCCTCCCGCCCTCTCCGTTTATACTGTCTTACTGTTCTACCATTTGAGATATCTCCCTCTCCATAAAATAAGGTCAGCTCTAATTATACCCTGCCCCGGATCTGTCTACCCTGCCTGCACCTGCTGTAGGTAATCTCCACGCGGGATCGTGCACCGCGATATTCGGGCCGACCTCGAGCAGAATCATACTGTAACCTCTCTTCCCTTGTGTTCCTCGGCTTCGGAGCCAACATGCCTCCCCTCACCACCATCCAGAAGGCCATGGTGCAGAGGTTCATGTCTGCCACTGGAGCCAATGAGAAGACAGCCCAGAGGGTAGGTTTCTCTCTTCTCCTGTTTGCATTGTTGCAACCGTACCCTCTCGTCTCCATGGCATGGTGCTGTCCCCTCGACGTCTGCATATCTAATCAGACCTTGTGCGCCTGCTTTCCGGGACCTGTATCTAACATCTCCCCCCACAAACAGTTTCTCAGAAACGCCAACTACAGGTTGGATATTGCGGCAGATACGTAAGTGTATCTTGTTGGCCACCCTCGACCTCTAAAAAAAAACACCATACTCGCCCTGCCTCTCTGCCCTCTTCGTGTCGTGCCGGACTCTGCCGAAGCAGCATCTCGAGCTTCCTGGACCTTCCCCTGCCTGCCTGCCTGCCTGCCTGCCTGCCTATCTGTATTTCTATCGAACTATCGTATCGAACGGAAGGAAGTTGGGACGACAGCCTAAACATCCAGAAATAAACTGTGGTGGTGGGTTACAACAACAGCAGTAGCAGCAGCAACAATCAGAAAGTACAAAGGACCATAAGGCTGAAGTGGGCGTTTGTATTAAGGATATAGGAAGTGTTGTGTTGTGCTGCTGGTGCGCCTGGGTTGGACTCTCAACAAAACTTGGGCTGCGACCGCAAAGTAGTTGCTGGGGGAGAGGGGCCAGGGCCAAGCTGCACCTGCCAGGCCAACGACTTCCCAACTCTCTCCTCCCAAAGGTCATCTACCACCAGTGCTCCTGCAGCCATGCTCAAGAAGCTAGTCCACAAGCTGAAGAGAGGGGCCAAGTCCAACTCGGGTCAACCTGCCAACACCCCGAGTGCTTCCCAATCCGAATCACACACCCCGTCAGTGCCCTTATCATCACCATTTACCTCCTCTCCAGCCCAAGCAATGGCCAGGCAAAAGAGGAGACGTGACGATCAAGGCGGTCGTGACACCTCTCGGTATGAGAAAGACTGGATTGCCAAAACACCACAACCCGTAACACCCCCACCACCCACGCGAGTCCCGCTACCGTTCTCCAGGAAGCTCGTATCCAGGATGCTGAACCTCCCTCTCCGTCCGAAGCAAGATACACCGTTACGAGGCCTTCTTTTGTCTTTTCTTTTCATTTGAGCATCACCCACTGACTATGGTTGCGTATAGGTATCTGAGCTCTGGAAGCGTCGACAATACTCGTGTCTCTGCCATCGAGAAGGCCTACGACGATCTTGTTGACCCGGCCCGTGGCGATACTCGCGATGTCCTGTCCACTGAGACCACTCTCGAGTACCTGCAGCAGAACCTCGGCGTTGATGTCGAGAACGCCGAGATGTTCGTCGCCATGGAGTTGGTCCAGGCCCCCGCCATGGGCGAGATCACCCGCCAGGGCTTTGTCGACGGCTGGAAGGCCACCGACCTGACCACCTTCACCAAGACCTCCCAAAAGAAGTACGTCCGTGACCTCGTCGCCAGGCTGTCCTCCGACCGACTCTACTTCCGCAAAGTCTACCGTCACGCCTTCATAGCCGGCAAGGAGGCCTCGCAGAAATCCCTGGCACTCGATTATGCAAAAATCTACTGGGGCATCCTCTTCTCGCCACCGGGCCGGCCCTGGAAGTCTGCCTCTCGCGACTGGTCTGCGCTCTGGGCCGAGTTCATCGAGGACAAGTTTACGCACTCCGTCAGCAAGGACATGTGGAACATGACCCTCGAGTTCGCTAATAAGACCATGGAGGACGAGGCCCTTTTGTTCTACAACCCAGAAGACTCCTGGCCTGGTGTCATTGATGATTTCGTCGCCTGGTACCGCAAGAAGTACCCCCAGGAGGACAAGATGGACGAGGACTAGCCATTCCGCCGGTTCGGGGAATCGCACGGTTTGGTATGCCTAATGTGGAAGAGACATGAGAGTCAGGCAGTGCAGTCTGAGTGTTGGAGGAACTGGGGTGAGGGCTTTCGGAGATGGGATCTTCAGAGGGCCCTTGAAGGAAATCACTGGTGGAGAAAGTCGAGATGAGCAGTCAGGGAAGGGCCAACCACCTGTGCTTCAGCGATGGCGCAATAAGGATATTTAGAAAGGCTGCCAGTTTCTCGAACACTCGTGGATCTTTGTCGTTGTCTCCCGTCACTTGTCCTTTTAAAAAAAGGGAAAGAGCAGTACCCAAGGACGATGACTGAATGCACAATGGCCATGCATGCCACTCATTTCAGAAAGTGGCTTTGTTTGACCTCTTTGGTATGCCACACCTCGTTATGTTCAGTGACCACTGTCTGTAACAAGTCAGAGTTCATTCCACATTACTTGAGTATCTAAGTCATTGCTCAGCGACAGCTCAACACTGTCATGTGGCAACCTCGATGCTGCTCTATGTTGCCGAGGGAGAGGCTGTGAGGATGCAGCGATGATGGTTAAATTCAACGAGAAAAGGAGAAAAATAAATGTTATTCGATGAGAGATGTGGTAATTGGGTTGGGGGTATACACAAAATGAACTCTGGGATCGCAACTTTCGCTCCACCCTCGCCTTGACACAACGATGAGGGCTTCAATGACCCTCCTTCTTCTTTTCCTGGCCCCTCCCCCAAACAACAAGCTGCCGGTATGAGCAATCAGGGTATAGTCACATGCACCCCATGGAAAAATACAGACTGAAGAAAAGAAAAGGCAAACTTAAACACTGCGGCAGGGGTTCTTTATCCAATCAATCTTGATACAATCGCAGCCGTCGTCTATTCGTCTTGCTTTGCCCTGCCTGTACCTGCCCAAAAGGGCCACCAGTGATTATCTATAGTTTGGTGAACGCAATGTGTTATCTCATGGCACCACACACGCTTACACATCGCCCGTCTCACCATAGACACCAAGAGGCAACGAGTGCCTTAGTCGCCCAGGGGCATGCCCTCGAGCTCGTCCATGAGCCGGCGCCAGTTGTCCGCCAGCATCTCCGAGTACTTGACGCGCTCCTGCGCCCAGTCCTGGTTCCAGTGCGAGACGTGGTACTGCGTCGACTGGAAGATGATGAGCTCGTCGCGGATGCACTCCTTGACGAAGACGGAGCGGTTGTGCTGGTTGACGATCGACTCTTTGTCCTACCGTGACGCCCAAGTCAGTACTCAACTTGCGTAATGGGACTTCGAGCAATAGGGTGATAGGAAGGCATTGAAGGATTTGACGTACCTTGATGATGGCCTCCACGACCTTCTCGATCTC
This sequence comes from Cryphonectria parasitica EP155, assembly GCF_011745365.1. NCBI lineage: Eukaryota > Fungi > Ascomycota > Sordariomycetes > Diaporthales > Cryphonectriaceae > Cryphonectria > Cryphonectria parasitica. The sequence continues at coordinate 3,639,364 of NW_024468909.1, forward strand.
TCCCGGCTTGACCATCCCCTCGGGCTTGCCTCTGAGATTCGCCAACTTGGTCTCATTGCTCTGAATCCGCTTTTCCAGATAGGGGATGTTGTCCCGATCCAGCCGCTCCCGGCGGTCAAAAAGATCGCGCAGACTCACAAGCGCGTCACGCTGCCTCTTGAGATCCTCAAGCACGCCCTCATCCCAAGCACGCGCCTCGTCTTCCATCAGTGTCTGACTGGTGCGCAGGTGCTTGCTCATGGCGACCAGGCCATCATTGAGCAGCGGCACCTCATTCGTGTCGGTCGCGTATGTGTCTGCTGTGGTCTCTGTCAGAGAGGTCAAGCTCATGGCGATCCGTGCGTGGTCAGCGGCGACGCCCTCGTTGCGCTTGACAAGCCGGTCCATGACGCTGCACACATTAATGTAGAGCTCAGCACTGCGGCGCACACCGGCGCGGGTTTGAATAAACAGATCTTCGAGCTGAGGCGATAGAGAGTCCTCGAGTCCTGGTGGCAAGGCACGCCCTGCAAACTCATCCTGTACAGAGAGGTTGGCCTGCTTGCGCCAGACAGAGAGCTCGGTAGGCACTGTGAGGAACATAATGACCAGTTGCTCCTGACTCAGGATCGGATGGCGGACGAGGGCGTTCAAGAACCTGGCGAGGCCCCGGCGACGCTTCTCAATGAAGGCCCCGTCATTCGATAGGTGGTTACCATTGACTGGACGACGGAATCAGCATATAGAGACCCAGTGGGGCGAGTAGAGTGTGGACATACCGGCCACCCGTTTTGGCGGCAAGAGTGGCAATATCCTGAAAGGATACCTCTTGTGCAAGCAGTCCAACAGCCACACAAAGTCACTGTATCTTCTGATGACCTTGCTGCCCCTCCTGATACTAGCAACCTCATAATTGTGGTGCTGGAACATAAACATGCCCTCCTTCTCGGGCATCAACGACACGATGATATTCTCCTCGAGCGCACTCCCCGTCCTGCCACTGCCTATCGTTCTGCTCGTGGGGCCAGGCCGTGGCTCGCCGGGATCCCTACCGCCATTACTCCCTCCTGGCGGACCGAATGGACTGGCGCCCACATCAGGGTTGCCTACAGCACCGCCGAAGAACTCGCTTCCCCAAGCACCGCTAGGCGATTGAGCGGGGCCGAACGAGCTCTGCCGCGTCGGCTCAGGAGCTGAGTCATTGGCCGTGCTCGCGACAGCCGTTGTGAAGGTGGACGTCGTCCGTGAGGGTGGCGCGATAGGACTACCGCGGGCTCCATTGCCGTTACCATTGCCGTTGTTGTTGCCGTTGGTGTCTGCGATGTTGGTCTCGTCGGGCGGCGCTTCACCATTCACTGGTTTAGGAGGTCCGGCGCTATGTTTGTGGTTTTTATGGACATCTGGAGTGTTCCAGGGGTCATCTTGGTAATCCATCGAGGGCTTTCGAAAGGTCGTCGTGGGTGTCCTGGATGTCGAAGATGTGCTATCCTTGGCCGGTGGAGTTACGGGTCGCTGCGGCAGCTTCGCGCCGAGTTCGCTGGTTCCAGCAAAGACTTGTTCTGTGGAAGGCTGGTCTGTAATACCAGGAAGTCTGATCTGTGGCAGGTCTGTATCTCCAGATTTTAGGTACGGTCAGCTAACTGATCGATGAGTTTCTTTTGGTTTGTAAAAAGAGAGAGACAGGGGGAAAACAAGAAGAAAAAAGCGCCAAATAAACATAAAGCTCTCGTGTATAGAGAATTGGGCGTTGATAGTAGGGTGTGAGAGCAGGAAAACAAGAACATGGATCGACCTGAGTCCCGCCCCACAGCAGCTCTATTGGGCCTCGACAGGCGGATGGTGTCTCTAGACCATTTGCCAACACAGCGCCGAGGCTGATCCGCCTCCACTGCTGAGGTGGTTGCCGCTCTTGGGGGGAAGGGGGGGGGGGGTTCAGAGATAAGATAAAGGGCATGCATGTCCGTCCTCGATGGGCAGTGCGACTGCGGAACATGCGAGTGACTGCGCATGCAGGATATGGGATGGCATTGGCTTGGCTTGGCCGTATGCATAAGTTTGATGTAGAAGACACCAAGGACAGACTCACTTCTTCGTCTCTCGTCAACGCTGTCCAGGCTGACGGTCTCTCCCTCCTGGGCGAGCCCAACCAGCGCCAGCAGCACATTGAACTCGTTCCGGCCCAGCGCAACCTCGCCACCGGCTGGCGCGATGATGCTCATAATCTTGGCCTGCGCATCAGCGTCCAGTGCCGCAGCAGCCAGCACGCGCGACACGCCAGCAGACGAGACATTGGCGCCGCCACCGCCGTCCCGGACCACCGTGTCAAACGTCTCAATGTAGCTGTCGGGGGCGTCGGCGGCGGAGAGGAGGTTCCGGAGTAGGTCGGCCCGCGATTTCTGCTTGCGCGGGGTGGGCATGTCCCAGGGTGAGGCGTCGTCCTGGAAGAGGGAGTTTGAGGCAGACTGGGTCTGGGAGGCGGTCATGGAATCTTCCTCGTCAAAGAGCGAGGCCCGCGACCGGGCGAAGGATGAGTGCATCGACGGCGACTCGTCCGGCGGCGACGTGCCAAAGAGGGACATATTGCTCTTGCTCGAAGGAGGGATTCGCCTGAGCTTCTTGAACAGGGCAAGCCGATACGTGATTCGAGGAGTTATCTTCGAGGTGTTTCGACGGTCGTTCCTGTGGCTTTGAGTCGGGTGGAGTAGATAAAACGTAACCGATTCGGAGCGTGGGGAAGATGATGATGCGACCAAACACGGAGGCGAGGCAACAGCAATGGCGGTGCAAAAGTAAATGACACGTGCAAACGAACAAGACAGGGGATATCAAAAAGCTGACAAGTATGCAGAAAAAGGGTATTCAAGTGTCTCAAACGCAGAGGTAACCCTCGGAAAATAGTGTGTTGAGTAAGGGCTATGCTGAAGGAGTGTATTGTAAACCGAGCATGGCGTTGTGCGGTGACAGTGCAAGCTGCTGCTGCGGAGTGCTCCTGCAGCTCTGACCTACAACACATGCAGGGGGAAGCTTTGCGCTGCAAGCGGATCTCCCGTCCAATGGGAACCCCAAGCGCTAGCTAGGCCTAGGCGATCCAACGCACTATTGTCAGCGCAGGATGACCTGGCCTCGCGCTCGCCACTTCAACATCCCGCCCGAATAGAACTGTATACCCTCCTGCTTAGTATGGAGAATGAGTGACACAAAACTGTGCAAACATGGGTTGAAACAATTGCTTGTGATAGCTCTCGTAGCTTTAGCACGGCCACGTAAGGGTTATCAATCTTGGGAGGAGAGAAACAAGATGATACCCAGTCGAAGCTATATACCCAGCGTCTCACGCTGTGTTTGAACATTTACCAAGTTGGACATGTGCAAATCTTAGTGCATGCATATCTTGAAAATGTGCCCTGAAGTTATACAATTGACATGTCATTTGAGATGTACAACAGACCTCTTCATGTATAAATATATATCCTGATTTTACTGACTCTACCGAAGCTGGAATAGCTTCTTGTCGCTCTGCTCCACCTCCTTGACCTTTGCAACCTTCTTCTTGATCGTCTTGCTGGGCACCCGGAAGAACAAACTAGGCGACTCGCCTGGCTTCAGCTGGTGGCTCAGATATCCCCTGTGCGCCGGGTCACGATAGTACTCAATGTGCCAACGGCCCACAGGGTCAGGCAGCCGGTACAGGTACGGCCCCTGCCTTAGCTTCTCCAGCGCCGGCTCGACAAACTCCTTGCCCACGGGCAGCGGCTCGCTTGTGCTGACGCTCTTGCCACTTATCAGGTTCCGGATCGCCTCCTTGGTGTAATATCGTGTGACGATCTTGCCGCCGGCCGACTCAATCGCCTGAATTGCCTTGGCGGACGCCCGCGACACGATGATGTCGATCGGCTGCTTCATGATCGGGGTGCCTTCCGCCGGCTTGTCGTATCGCCCGTGCGCGAGTAGCTTGATTCCGTCCGGTATACGCCCGATCAGATTGCAAGCAATGAGCTCCTTGGGCGTGATTGGCTTGGTCGGGTCGATGCGGCCGGCGTCGATCCATGCTTGCAGGCGTGTGAGGTTGATGTGGGCGATGTTCTCCTTGCCGCTGTGTAAGGGGGCACACACACCAGAGGTCAGCAAGGTGGCTCTCCATGTGCACGCAGGGCATAGCAGATTGCTGGAAAACACAACGAGGAAAGGAGGGAGAGGAAAAAACCTACTGGTTCACGAAACCCATCCGTCCATGCTTGAAGATCAACGGTGTCTGTCCACCCTGGAACCAGGGCTTGACCTTTCCGTGTTGGCCCTGACCCTTGTGACCACGACCAGATGTTTTTCCATATCCGGACGACGCACCACGGCCTTTTCTGATCCTCTTGTTGTAAGCGCCCCGGTTGTCACGCAGGTCGCTCAGGATCGAGGCGTGTCGTGCTTGCGACAGCGTCTGCCGTGGTGGATTTTGTATGGACAGGGCGGCAAACAGAGACGCAAGGGGCGCCGTCGTCAGCCTTGGTCTCTCAATTGATGTTCTGCAGCATCTTATGATGTGCGACGTTGGTATCCTAGGCGGCATGGTCGATGGTGGGGTGGGTGGTTTTGGAAGTCGGCGGACTGAGGCTTGCTTGTTCGTCAGACGTTGGAGCTCATGAATTTTGAGCCTCTGAACCCGCGATTTGCCTGCCGCTAATTTTACAGTACGTATCTTATCGGAACCCGCCAAACCTTCCCACCCCCGGACCACGGACCACGGACCACGGAAAGTCAGCCCAAGTCGATAGACAATTTGTTTTCTGCGACAATATTTTATTTATCAACTTTGACACACGATGGATATCATGTAGGACGTAGTTACGGAGATCATCAATACCCTCGCTTGGAAAAGGCAACTTTCATTAGAATAATGTCGTCAATTTAACAATCTATACTCGTAGCTTCCAGTCACGAGAATTGCCTATTCCTTTTTTCACCTCCGAAGCAAGCAAGACCGGTCCCATGCCATTAAGCCGAGTAAAGAACAAATCCTCAAAAGCAGAACAGCGCAGCGCGTTCAGCCACGCACAGCAGCTCCGAGAGCACCGCCCGTGAACTGCGTACCACCAGTCTGCCGGGGTCCCGTGCCACCTGTTCTTGGTCCGCCGCGGCCACCCCTCGCACCACCACGACCTCCACGGCCGCCTCCTCTCGTCGACCTCTCGAAAGCATTCGATGAGCCTTGTGTCCGCTGTTCGAGAGTCCTCTCATTTGTCTCGATGAGGTTGCTGGCCTTGTCTGACAGGGCCATCGCGAGACTCTGCAGCCGGCTGAGCTCGACGCCCTTGCGGAAGATGACGGTCTTGGTGACCTGGTCGAGCGCTGCCGCCAGCTCCTCGTGGCTGATCATCTTGCTCACGATCGCCGAAGTCTTCCTTGGCTCGAGCTCAAACATGTTGCTCAGGGTCTCGATGGCCAGGGTGTCGTAGAAAGGTGCATATGTGAACAGATACGTCCGGAGACCCTCCTCCTGGATCTGCTTCGCGAGCATGGTCTTGATGTCATCCGTGTTCGGCATCAGCTCCCAGATCTTGATGGCGTGGATGAACTCGGTCGCCTTCTTCCACTCGCCGGCAGCCAGGGCCTTGGACGCCTGCATGACGTGATCTCTCGTATTCTCAGGAGGCCCGGTAAAGATCTGTCGCTCGTGGTACTCCAACATGCGGCGGTATGTCTTGCTAATGACTCGCTTCTTGATGTCGGGAGACGAGCCAATGTGGGCCAGCAAAGGGATTTCCAGGAGCATGCTGCAGGTCAGGTACACACACTCCAGGAGCTCGAGGTTGATATGCATGTGGAAGGGCAGCTGTCGCTGTCTCTCAAGGCGCTCCTGCTCTGGCGAGACCTGGCTGTAGCGCTGGATCATGACACCCTGCGCGAGGAGCTCCTTTTGTCGGCCACTGCCACAGATCTCCTGGAGGGTGTTCTGGGCGTCATACACGAGGCCCTTGCGGAAAGCACAGAGACCAACCTGCACCAGTGTCCGATTGTACAATATCTGTGATGCGACGTTGAAGCTGGCGATGTTCTCCTGCAGGTGGGACATGAGCATCAGGTCACGAGCCTTGTAGTAATTGTCGTGAAGTGCGAGGAAGTAGATGTGGCACAGCATGGCACGGGCACGGTGGTAGCCCTCGCCGTTGGCGAAGAGGTAGTTGCTCAGGATGTTGACGAGCTCTGGGGTTTCGACACTGGTGGCACGAGGTGTAATAGCCGAGTCCACATCAGAAGGCACCGTCTTCCAGGAGTTCTCCTCCAGGGTTTTCACCACTTGGGAAGGCTGCGAAATGGTTAGAGCAAACTTCGCAAGTTATGAAGCAGACAGTACTGACCTTGAAATAGATGTGCTCCAGACGACGGCTGATGATGCGGTTGATGCTGTCCTGCTCAATCTCCAGGGTCTGGTCCTTTCGCAACATCTCGTAATAGAGTTGTGATTTGAAGACGAGGTTGTAAAGCGAGGTCTCGTCGGTCAGGCGTTCAATATACTCCGAAGTGTGAGGATCGATGTTTTGAAGAGACCGTGTCAGCTCATCATCAAGGCGCTCGATGTAAGAGACCACGCTTCCAGGGACCTTGATGTACTTCTGGCCCTCTTGCAGCGCTGGGGGTGAGTCATCATTCTCCCACTCCTCGGCGTTCTCAATGACGATATAGTCGCGGTGGTCGTTCAAGGTGCTCAGGAGGAGGCCGATTTCCTTCTCGGCCGCCTTCCATTGCTCCACAGGCATTGACGTGGTCGCACCGGAGCCAAGATCGAAACGGGTGGAGACAAGGGTGAGTAGGACGCGAATTCGTTGATAGGGCGTGTTCGATATCTCGTTCAGCTTCTCCATAACGCGGATTTGCTCCAGCCTGTCCGTGTTCTTCTTACCTCTGGACTCCATTATCGTCCGGAGGTGCTTGAAAATACTCTCTGGCGTGTATTGGAGAACCTTTCCGCCGCGTCCCACCTCGGTGAACTCGTCACCGCCAATATCGGCGGTGCTGTCGTCGAACGTGTCCCTGATGCGAACCTTCTTGGGCTTGACCTCTTCCTCCTCGGGCTCGGAATCAAACATGTACACATCTTTGTCCTCACGGTACTCCTCAATCTGAGGCTGGTATTCCTTGTTTGTCTTCTTGATCTTTTGCTTGACGGCGTTGAGACCCTGCGCGTTCAGCTTGTTCATCTTCTTGGTGCTGACTTTCTGCTTGGCGATCGTCTCGTTCATGAAGTCCTCAAGATCGGCAATACATTTGATATAAGCCTTGGGGGCCTTAGCAGCCACCCGCAGCTTCTCAGCCTGGCGGTTAAGCTTGTCGAACTCTGCAGCGAGTCAGCATCACGGGAGGGACGGCAGATCAAAGTGTCCATTTACTTACCGCTCGAGATGATGTTCCAGTCGTTGATCTTCTCGGCGTTGGTGATCAGGGTGATGGTAGCATCAAGCTCATCGTGTCGCTTGTCCTTGGCGGACTTGACCTTGGCGGTCTGCTCGGTGTCGCTTTCTTCGCTCTCAGACCAACCCTCCAAGAAACGCGAAGCACCCTGCTTCTTGCCTGCATCGCTGTCGCTGGAATCGGAGTCGGACTCATCCTCCTCCTCTTCCTCCTCAGACTCTTCCTCATCAGACTGCTCCTCCTGTTCTTCCTCCTCCTCTCCAGAGTACAGCTCCTCCTCGTCAGAGCTGCTCTCAGAGGAGCTGTCGTCGCCGCTGCGGAAGAATCGAGACATATTGACTTGTGGATTCGATTTGTTGAGATGGGTCAGCGATTCGTTGGATGTCGCGAGTCGGCCCTCAGGTCGAAATGCTCGCAAGTGGTGGCGGCTTTGTTGCGACTTTTGTGGTGTTGCAGTTGAAAGAAACGAGTGGACCGTTTGGAGGGGTCAACTTTTTCGGTCGGTCAGCTGTCTGTGGAGCAAATTTCGGCCAGCTGGCAGAGCCCGTCACCAGCTGTGAAAACCTGGCTTACGAAACGCCCGTTCCAACAGTCACTGTAGCGCCAAAAAAGACTTCGTAGAGAATATATCCTTATCCAGAGAGAACAAGATTATGTTTCTGCAACCAGAAGAGGCGAGGTGAGTCAGGACGTTTGATTGAAAAATTGGAAAGTCGCAGTGCAACACAGTCTGATGGCTACAAGAGTGCGAGTTGCCTCCCAAAACGAGCCACTAGCCTACCAGGGACCTACCTGGGCTGGCGTGTTAGCATCTGAGGCGTGATCGCCTTTCAAGCGTCGAAGCTGTATGTATCGCAAGGATACCTACCAATTTCAAAGCAGGACATCCTAAAGGAGCCTTCCGGTAGAGAAGTACCTTCTTCATCAATCCCTTGTAGTTTACTCATCTCATATCATAAAGGCGATATTGGGAATCGAATGTACTATCTTATTGAGCATACCTGTTGTACACTTTTTCTTCTTTTTTTCTTCCCCCCCCCCCCCCGTTTACTTGTAACTTGGTACTGACTAGGCCCTAGGCTCCGACATGATGAGTGGGGCGAATCCAGAGCAAAAATGCTAGACTCAGAATAGATTAGCGTCATCGCGTAAAATCAGAGGTCACCATCATCAAGCAACGTTCGCTGCCAAATGTGAAGGCGAATTCATCAGAGACCATCCTTTCTCATCCAGCACATCTTTCAGGTCTTGTCTGAAAACCTGCTGATGACATCAACATCCATCGAGTAGCTGTATGCAACACACGAATACCGACACATACTTTCAAGTACTGCAGCTAAACTTCGCGCATAGGTGAAACTGCCCGCTCCCGCTGTTGGCGACCTGCGGGCATTGCGCGAACAGATCAGGTCCCTCGGGGCGATTGACGGCGCCGCATCATTCGATAACAAGATCACGTCGCCATGTCTGGGCTTCCACCACCACCGCCTCCGGGCTGGGGCCCCCCTCCACCACCTCCAGACTCTGCGCAGCCTCCTCCGCCCTCGCAGCTGCCTCCACCGCCTGGCGCGCCACCTCCCCCTCCTCCCCCAGGGTTTCGACCGCCGGCAGACCCGCAGTTGGCCAAGTTCGAGCAGAAGAAGAAGGAATGGCTTCGTATGCAGCGAGCACGGTTCGGCGAGAAGCGCAAGGGCGGATTTGTCGAGACTCAGAAAGCTGACATGCCGCCCGAACATCTGCGCAAGATTGTTAAGGACATCGGCGATGTGTCGCAGAAGAAGTACACAGTCGACAAACGAAGCTACTTGGGTGCCTTGAAATTCATGCCTCACGCGGTCATGAAGCTGTTGGAGAATATGCCGATGCCGTGGGAATCAGCTCGAGAGGTTAAGGTTCTATACCACGTCAACGGGTGTCTGACGCTGGTCAACGAAATACCTCGCGTCATCGAACCAGTCTTCCAGGCACAATGGGGTAGTATGTGGACAATCATGCGAAAGGAGAAGAGCGACCGACGGCTGTTCAAGCGGATGCGGTTCCCCCCATTCGACGATGAGGAGCCGCCACTGTCATGGTCCGAGAACTTGGAAGACGTCGAGCCTCTAGAGCCTGTGCAGATGGAGCTTGACGACGAGGACGATGAGGCCATCTACGAATGGTTCTATGACCACCGGCCACTTCTCGACACATCTCATGTGAACGGGCCGAGTTACAAGACATGGAATCTCACCCTTCCGCAGATGGCCAATCTGTATCGGCTCAGTCGACCATTGGTTTCTGATGTCTACGACAAGAATTACTTCTATCTCTTTGACCTGAAGGGCTTTTTGACTGCGAAAGCCCTCAATGTTGCCCTTCCAGGCGGCCCTCGCTTCGAGCCGTTGTACAAGGATATCGATCCCAATGATGAGGACTTCGGCGAGTTCAACGCTATCGACCGGATTATTTTCAGAAATCCGGTCAGAACGGAGTACAGGGTGGCCTTCCCCTTCTTGTATAACTCTCTGCCTCGGAGCGTTCATCTGTCGTGGCATTCTTACCCTCAGGTTGTCTACAACCGGAGTGAAGATCCCAGCTTGCCTGCTTTCTACTTCGACAAGGGGCTGAACCCAATCTCGTTGCGAGACGTGGCTCCCAAAAATCTCACGATCAGCCACGAGGACGAGCTCTTTGGCAAAGACAGCATAGAGGAGCCGGAGGAGGAGGCTTTTGTGTTGCCAGCAGGCGTCGAACCATTCTTGGCTGATCAGGAGCTCTACACCGATGAGACTGCTTCTGCGATTGAGCTTTGGTGGGCGCCTTTTCCTTTCGATCGCCGTTCCGGTCGCATGGTGCGTGCTCAGGATGTGCCACTCATCAAGCAGTGGTATCTTGAGCACTGTCCTCCAAAGCAACCCGTCAAGGTCCGCGTCTCGTACCAGAAGATGCTCAAGTCTTATGTCTTGAATGAACTGCACAAAAAGAAGCCAAAGTCGCTCCAGAGGCAGAATTTGCTTCGGACGTTGAAGGCCACCAAATTCTTCCAGCAGACGACGATTGATTGGGTTGAAGCTGGTCTGCAGGTTTGCCGACAGGGCTTCAACATGCTCAACCTCCTCATACACCGCAAGAACCTCACATATCTCCATCTCGACTACAACTTCAATCTGAAACCCGTCAAAACACTCACGACCAAGGAACGGAAGAAGTCTCGCTTTGGCAACGCTTTCCACCTCATGCGCGAAATCCTGCGTCTCACCAAGCTCATCGTTGATGCTCAAGTACAATACCGACTGGGCAACATTGACGCCTTCCAGCTTGCAGATGGCATTCTCTACGCATTCAATCACGTCGGCCAACTTACCGGTATGTATCGGTACAAGTACAAGTTGATGCACCAGATTCGCACATGCAAAGACTTGAAGCATTTGATCTACTACCGGTTCAACGCTGGTCCTGTAGGCAAGGGACCTGGTTGTGGTTTCTGGGCACCGGCTTGGAGAGTCTGGCTATTTTTCATGCGCGGCATCATACCTCTTCTCGAGCGCTGGCTGGGCAACCTGCTCTCACGTCAGTTCGAAGGCCGTCACTCCAAGGGTGTCGCAAAGACGGTGACGAAGCAGCGCGTTGAGTCTCATTTCGACTTGGAGCTCCGCGCGTCCGTCATGGCGGACCTGATGGATATGATGCCGGAAGGCATCAAGCAGAACAAAGTGAATACTGTGCTGCAGCATCTTTCGGAGGCATGGAGATGCTGGAAGAGCAACATTCCATGGAAGGTACCCGGCCTGCCAGCGGCTATCGAGAATATCATTCTCCGATACGTCAAGGCGAAGGCTGATTGGTGGATTTCCGTCGCGCACTACAATCGTGAGAGGATTAGGAGAGGCGCCACTGTGGACAAGACTGTTGCTAAAAAGAATGTCGGACGTCTCACGCGTCTTTGGCTAAAGGCCGAGCAAGAACGCCAGCACAACCACATGAAGGATGGTCCGTACGTGTCATCCGAAGAGGCTGTCGCTATCTACACCACAATGGTCCACTGGTTGGAGTCTCGGAAATTCTCGCCCATTCCTTTCCCCAGTGTTTCCTACAAGCATGATACAAAAATCTTGATCCTGGCTCTAGAGCGGTTGAGGGAAGCATACTCGACCAAGGGCCGGCTCAATCAGAGTCAGCGAGAAGAACTAGCCCTCATCGAGCAGGCTTATGACAGTCCCGGCACCACCCTGGAACGCATCAAGCGGTTCCTTCTCACACAGCGTGCTTTCAAGGAGGTCGGTATCGACATGAACGACAATTACAGTACCATCAACCCGGTTTACGATATCGAGCCAATCGAGAAGATCAGCGATGCGTACCTGGATCAGTATCTGTGGTATCAGGCTGATCAGAGGCATCTGTTCCCAGCTTGGATCAAACCGTCAGACTCTGAGGTCCCGCCGCTGCTTGTCTACAAGTGGGCGCAGGGCATCAACAACCTGGAGAATGTCTGGGTTACTGAGGATGGCGAATGCAATGTCATGATTGAGACTGAGCTGTCTAAAGTCTACGAGAAGATCGAGTTGACACTACTCAACTCGCTCCTCAGGTTGATCATGGACCACAACTTGGCCGACTACATCACTGCCAAGAACAACGTGACGCTCACTTACAAGGACATGAATCATGTCAACAGCTACGGTATGATCCGTGGCCTGCAGTTCTCAGCGTTTGTGTTCCAGTATTATGGACTTGTCCTCGATCTTTTGCTCCTGGGTCCCCAGCGTGCTACGGAGATCGCCGGACCCCCACAAAGCCCGAACGACTTCCTCCAATTCAGAGATCGTGAGACCGAGTCCAAGCACCCCATTCGTCTTTACACTCGTTATATCGACAAGATTTGGATGTTCCTCAGGTTCTCGGCTGAAGAGTCCAGAGATCTGATCCAGAGATTCTTGACTGAACAGCCCGATCCCAACTTTGAGAACGTCATCGGGTATAAGAGCAAAAAGTGCTGGCCCAGAGACTCTCGCATGAGGTTGATGCGACATGATGTCAATCTCGGTCGGGCCGTTTTCTGGGATCTCAAGAACCGTTTGCCGCGTTCTATCACCACCATCGAATGGGACGACACGTTCGTCAGTGTCTACAGTCGGGACAACCCTAACCTCCTGTTCTCAATGTGCGGGTTCGAGGTTCGGATCTTGCCCAAGATTCGCAATCAGAACGAGGAGTTCCCAGTCAAGGACAGCGTCTGGTCGTTGGTTGATAACACCTCCAAGGAGAGGACCGCGCACGCTTTCTTGCAGGTGACGGAGGAGGACGTTCAGAAGTTCAACAACCGCATCCGGCAGATCCTCATGTCATCTGGCTCGACAACTTTCACCAAGATCGCCAATAAGTGGAATACTGCCTTGATTGCTCTCTTCACTTATTACCGCGAGGCAGCCGTCTCGACCGTCAATCTGCTCGATACCATCGTCAAGTGCGAGACCAAGATTCAGACCCGCGTGAAGATAGGACTCAACTCCAAGATGCCCTCACGATTTCCCCCGGCTGTGTTCTATACGCCCAAGGAACTAGGTGGTCTCGGTATGATCTCAGGATCTCACATCTTGATTCCAGCAAGCGATAAGCGCTGGTCCAAGCAGACAGATACCGGGGTCACCCACTACCGCGCTGGCATGTCACACGACGAGGAAACCCTGATTCCCAACATCTTCAGATACATCATCCCGTGGGAGTCCGAGTTCATTGATTCCCAGCGGGTCTGGACAGAGTACTCACAGAAGCGCCTCGAGGCCAACCAACAGAACCGCCGTCTGACGCTGGAGGATCTTGAGGATAGTTGGGACCGCGGTTTGCCGCGTATCAATACCCTGTTTCAGAAGGACCGGAGCACCCTGAGTTTCGACAAGGGATTCCGGGCTCGCGCCGAATTCAAGATCTACCAGCAGATGAAGAACAATCCTTTCTGGTGGACAAGCCAGCGGCACGATGGAAAGCTTTGGCAGTTGAACCAGTATAGAGGTGACACGATCCAGGCCTTGGGTGGTGTTGAGACAATTCTCGAACATACCCTCTTCAAGGCAACCGGCTTTCCATCCTGGGAGGGCCTCTTCTGGGAGAAAGTAAGTCATTCATCCATGCACTACTCGAGATCAGTTCGTTTCCGTACTCTTACTAACGTTTAAACTCGAAAAGGCCTCAGGTTTTGAAGGTATGTCGGTCCTATTCATGTCTTTATGCCCGCCGTGTCGGCCGGGGGGGGGGGGGGCGTTCTTGATATCTCACAATGCGGATTGAGCTACCACCCTCATCCCGATCTCGCTCATTTCCCAAACCCTTCCCTTAGGCCTCTCCAAGCCTCTCACCCTTTGACATACTCCACTTCCCAAACATTTCTTACTACAAGATGTGTCCTTCTGGCTACCCCCACCTTCCTTCCATGACCGTAAATGAATGATGGATATTTTTCTAACTGCTGTGTCCAGAATCCATGAAGTTCAAGAAGTTGACGAATGCCCAACGATCTGGTCTGAACCAGATTCCCAACCGTCGCTTTACCCTCTGGTGGTCACCAACTATCAACAGGTAAAGCATATCTCATGTTCCCTCCTTCCAATGACATTTCACTGACTTCAAGTCCAGAGCGAACGTTTATGTGGGCTTCCAAGTGCAGCTGGATCTGACGGGCATTTTCTTGCATGGCAAGATTCCGACACTCAAGATCTCCCTCATTCAGATTTTCCGGGCTCATTTATGGCAAAAATGCCATGAAAGCGTGACGTAAGCATAAGTGTGGTTCTCAGAGGAAGGGTCAATTACTGACTGAGATTATAGAATGGATCTTTGCCAGGTGTTTGATCAGGAGCTTGAGTCACTCGGCATCGAGTCCGTGCAGAAGGAGACCATTCACCCTCGAAAGTCGTACAAGATGAACAGCTCATGCGCCGATATCCAACTTTTTGCAAGTCATAAGTGGAACGTTACTCGGCCCTCAATGTTGTTCGACACAAAAGATGTCATTGAGTCAACCACCACGAACAAGTTCTGGGTGGATGTCCAGTTGCGGTATGGTGACTACGACTCTCACGACATTGAGCGATATGTCCGTGCCAAGTATCTCGACTACACCACGGACAGCATGAGTCTCTATCCTTCGGCCACTGGTCTCATGATCGGCATCGACCTGGCATACAACCTGTATTCCGCTTATGGTCACTACTTCCCGGGTCTGAAGATTCTCGTGCAGCAGGCGATGGCCAAGATCATGAAGGCAAACCCTGCTTTGTACGTCCTGCGTGAGCGTATCCGGAAGGGTCTCCAGTTGTATGCTTCTGAGAGCAACCAGGAGTTTTTGAACTCCCAGAATTACTCCGAGTTGTTCAGCAACCAGACGCAACTGTTTATCGACGACACCAATGTCTACCGTGTTACCATTCACAAGACGTTTGAAGGCAACTTGACCACTAAACCCATCAACGGCGCCATCTTCATCTTCAACCCTAGAACCGGACAACTATTCCTGAAGATCATCCACACGAGCGTATGGGCCGGACAGAAACGTCTCGGACAATTGGCGAAATGGAAGACTGCCGAAGAAGTCGCTGCTCTCATTCGGTCTCTGCCGGTGGAAGAGCAGCCCAAACAGCTGATCGTTACGAGAAAGGGCCTGCTGGATCCCCTGGAAGTCAACTTGCTCGATTTCCCGAACATCTCTATCCGCGCTTCCGAGCTGCAGCTCCCCTTCCAGGCTGCTATGAAGGTCGAAAAGCTGGGTGATATGATTCTTAGGGCTACGGAACCGCAGATGGTGTTGTTCAACCTTTATGACGAATGGCTGAAGAGCATCTCCTCGTACACGGCCTTCTCACGGTTGATCCTCATTCTTCGGGCGCTGCATGTCAACATGGACAAGACGAAGCTGATCCTACGACCTGATAAGACAGTCATCACCCAAGAGCACCACATCTGGCCCACACTGTCAGACGAGGACTGGATTAAGATTGAGACCCAGCTGCGCGACCTGATCTTGAACGACTATGGAAAAAAGAACAACGTTAACGTCTCCAGCTTGACGAGCAGTGAAGTGCGGGATATCATCCTCGGTATGGAGATTTCTGCGCCGTCATTGCAGAGGCAGCAGGCCGCCGAAATTGAGAAGCAGCAGCAGGAGCAGCAGCAGCTCACTGCCGTGACGACCAAGACGCAGAATGTTCATGGAGAGGAGATCATCGTCACCACCACCTCGCAGTTTGAACAGCAGACGTTCGCGTCCAAGACGGAATGGCGCACACGAGCCATCGCAAGCTCCAACCTGCGCACCCGCTCGAACAACATCTACGTATCTCCTGTCGACAATGATTTGGATGACATCACCTATGTCATGCCGAACAACATTCTCAAGCGGTTCATCACGATTGCGGACCTTCGCGTCCAAGTAGCCGGCTACCTCTACGGAGCATCCCCTCCTGACAATGACCAGGTCAAGGAGATCAAGTGCATTGTCTTGGTTCCTCAGATCGGTGGGCTTCGGAATGTCCAGCTGCCTCAGCAGCTCCCCCAGCATGAGATGCTGAAGGGCATGGAGCCTCTGGGTCTCATTCACACCATGTCTGGCAACGAGCTTCCGTACATGTCCGCAGCAGACGTGACCGAGCATGCCAAGCTCCTCGACGCACACCCTGAGTGGGCGAGAGACAGGACGCTGACAGTTGCGGTGTCCTTCACGCCGGGCAGTGTCTCCTTGTCTGCATGGGCTCTCACACCTCAGGGCTACAAGTGGGGTGTTGACAATAGAGACCTGCAAAGTGACCAGCCTCAAGGTTTCACGACCAGTATGGGCGAGAAGCGCAAGCTGTTACTAAGTCCTCGGTACAGAGGGTTCTTCCTAGTGCCGGAGACGGGCCAGTGGAACTACAGCTTCATGGGCTCGGCCTTCTCCGGTCTAGAGAAGAAGTCTGTCCGTGTAAAGCTCGACACGCCTCAGCCGTTCTACAATGACGCACACCGACCCATCCACTTCCAGAGTTTCGCGGAGCTGGAGGACATCTGGGTGGACAGGAGTGACAATTTCGCATAGTTTTCTTTGGGGGAAACGAGGACGGATGGTAGAAAGAGGTGCGGCGGTGGGAACGACTGCGTAACATGACTATGGGATGAAGAAAAGACGGAATAAAATTCACTTGTTAATACACAACGTAAAACTGAGGCACGCAAAGGTTGGGAATTGATGGTGAGTGGTGGAGAAAGTGGCGTTCTCGGCATTATGGTACTCTGCGACATTTTGCTATTCTTCCAATATCAATCGAGATTGTACGATACTCAAAATAAAATAAGAACATGTCATGAGTATCTCCAGTCCTTGCACAGTCAAGAAACAATCCGGCTCAGGTTGCGAGGCATTACAGAGATCGGTCCCCGTTGTGTCTCGTAGGGCAAAAGCTGAAGTCATCGTCGCCTACGCCTCGAGCATACACAAACACACACATCTACACACCTCTTACTTTCAGCCCCGTTTGGCTAGCCCCAGCCTCCGTCCTGCACACGAAAGCTAGCGAGATGCAATGCACAACAAACATCTGTGCATTGCATTCGGTACTGTGCGCGAGGGAAGAGGGGGGGGGGAGGTGCCGCCGTTTCTGGTACCTGCATTGGCGTAGGTAGGACTTGCACTACAGGAGCAAGGCAGGATTTGTCCGTCCGTTCGTCCGTCCATAGGTTCGTCTTTCCTCTTACAAGGGCAAAGCCGGATGCTTCCGTTGTGTGTTACCTTGGGCGGTTGAGTTTGATCGCATCAGCGCAGGATACATGCGGACTGTGCCCTCTGGCGCCTCCCCCTCCCCTTTCTCCTTTCTTCCCTTTTCCCCTTCCTTTCCTCCTCTTCTTCCCTGCCATTCTTAGGATCTTTCTCTCTTCTTCTTCTTCTTGTTCGCCCCTTACTTCTCTTTGTCTCCGTAACACCGTCTGCCGCATAGGATCGCGACATTCCAAGGATACATATTACTTGCCCTGGACGCTATCAATGTGAGAAGAAACACATGCTGAGACCCAACCTTGAAGGGAGAGGGGGGGGTGGTGGGGATCATCGTAAAGTATGTTAGACTATTAGACCAAAGTGCTCGGCCTGGTATGTATCGTATTCGTGTGTGTGTTGTCAGTATTGTGTGAATATGCAAAGAAACACGGCATGACGAGGCGGGCGGGCGCAGAGTTGAGCCAGAGGGGGGAAGGGGGAGAAGAAAAAGGGGGGAGGGAGGAAAGGGGAAAAAGGGGAGGGGGAGAAAGCAAGTCAATAATCAATCAGGCCATTCATGGATTTCTAATTGAGGTGCAGTGGCTGATGTGGTTTCGTTTTCGTTTTTCCTCCATGTTCTTTTTTGTTTCTGTGAGTGTGTATGCGTGTCGAGTTGCCTTGGTGGGTTTTGCTTTGGTGGAGTGAGGATGAAGGGCGGGGGCGGGTGGTGGTACGGGCTTATTTTCTTCAGGCCGGGCCCTTTGCGAGATTGCTGATATTCATGCATCAATGCTTAGGGTATTACAGCGGGCGGTGGTTTCTTTTTTAGCGCTCTCGCTTCGGTGGCACTAATGGGGGTGACAGGCGTCGGTTAGGCCTTGGTCCCGCCCCAAGAGGGGAGGTCAGGGCAGGAGGAAGGACCCCCCTACGGCTCTACTAAGGTACTACGGTTTAGCCTTGTGGGGATTGTTTGCCCCTCTCCGTGATACCATACTTAGCACCGCTGTGGCAAGTGATAGCGGGTAGAAGTAACTAAGTACTACTGGTACTCCATAGCAAAATATGTACTATACGTCTGGCACATGTACCTCGTCCGGCTCGGCGGCGTCTATTCCGATTCCTTCCCCCTGGTAGTCAAATGTACGAAGACATAATGTAGGGCTATGCCTCTCTGTCCAAACAGGGGTTCGCATTGAAGAATGGAGGGAAAATAGCCGTGTCAGCTGAGATTGTAACTACCTAGTCGCATAGATGGGTATTTTGGAAGCACAGGAAGGAAATACTAAAAACAATGAGAAGAGGAGGAGGAGGAACAACCAAGGGCAATCCTAGGTGGGATGAACATCACTATCCAGTCGCAAGTGGAGGAGACGGGAGATGGGACAGGTTCAGACGACCATGTCCAAATCTAGTCGGGGGATCCCAAGGTCTTACTTGGAGGGTAAGGTAAGGTAGGGTGGGTGAAGTAACGATAGCACACGAAACGGGTATCCCTGATCTAGCCTCAACGGCTACGAGGCTGAGAAAGGCTGACCCGGGTCTGAGGGGATCATATTACTATGGCAGTTAATAATATGTAGTACCTGGCCCCAAGTGTTTGACTATTCTTATGTATTGTACTATAATGCACACATAATATGCATAGTAGGGCTGGAGGTCTGCTGCAACAAGTGGAGGCCAGTCGACTTAATGCAAGGGCAGTCGATAGTCCGTCCGGACTGTCGGGAAGAGAAGAAGAAGAGAAGAAAAAGAAGAAGAAACTACAACAAGAGTACATACCTATAGTAGCCCACCCGGCGCCAGGATAGAAATAAGATAAAACACGAAAGACAAACAGCCAACCAATCAGCGAGTAGGGGGTCCCAGGCTCACGGTTCAGCCTCGGGCTCAGCTCAGGCTGCATCACCTTCCCAATGGGGGGCCCGGGGAAACCTCATCTTGCTTACATCTTGCATAGATCTTGTCTGATTACATGGGCCTGCACGTAATTAAATTCCGTGGGATAGGTAATTTGTGTCCCACCCCGGGCCATGGGAGGCCGCCTATGTGCGAACTACCATAGGCTGTAGCCATGCGCGGGTGGGTGTGCAAGCCAAGCCTCTTAGAAGCTCGAATTTGGCCCAGAATGGGATATTTCGGCCATATCCTCGAAAAGGAAAAGAAAAGGAAAAGAAAAAGAAGGAGAAAGAAGAAGGGACCAAAAAAAGAAGGGTCTAGTGTAATGAGGACCGGGGGAAGTCCTCGTTACCCTTTAGAACATCTGCTCCCAGCCCGAGGTTCTGGTTCCAGAGGGGACCCTTGCCTGTGGTGCGGTGGCATCCCGCAGGGTGGCTGTTTTGGGGCCCCATGATTGGCAATGCAGGCAAAGGGGAAATTGGGAGTCAAGAAGATCCTCCTATGGCAGAAGCCTCGTCGAATTTTCTGGAAGAATGCATGGAAGCTCCTGTCGAGACATTCCGGAACGGGGGTCCTGCCACGTAACCGAGCAGGCGAAAGGCCGTAGATCTTGTTTTACTTGTCTCATCCTATGTCGACCTCGGGACCCAGGTCTTTAAGCATGTACCATAAGAGCGGCAAGATCACAAGGTATCATCATAAAAATAATAATGATAAATGATAATAATAAAGGGTACATCCTCTGAACAGATCTGTGAGTGAGGAAGAGACGAGAAACGCACTGGCAAGCATCCAAAAGCGTCTATCTCGACTACCGCTTTCGACCACCGCAGGCGAGAAGAAAAGAAGTTCCCATTCGGCAGGGAAAGGCCACACAGAAATAGAGTTTGCAAGGTTGCGTGTGGCCCATCAACCAGTGTCAAAACAAGAACGTTGAAGACCCTCAGGGCGGGGCCCAGACCTAGTTTTGACACCCGTCACTGTGGCCTTGGGGCTTTTTGTCTTCCTCACCGAGCCTGGGGGCCAGATTGCAAGAGACGCCAGCAGGGTCGTGTGGACTTGCGGATATACACAGGCTCACATGATCCCACCCCCCCCCCCCCTCTTCCCCAGCCAGCTGGTTCGTACTATGAGATTGGATCCGATCGAAATCGGAGTAGCTCTCCTGTCAAAAAACGAGATACAATAGCTCGTTGCGCTTAGATATCGTACCAGAAAAATCCAGAACGCCGCCGTTTACTAATAGCTATCAACAAATACGACGCCTCGGTGCCTGGGCACTCTTGCCATGGACGAGGATCCTCAGAAAGTTCACAAACTCACATCATATGGCAAGGACCCTCCCCTCAATTAGGAAGGCTAAACACTCGGTGTGGTAAATTTTTTTTCTTCTTTCTTCTTCTTTTTTGGTTTCAGTCCCTGTGTTTGATGCCCCTGAATCCGTGCTTAGAGGCCTGACTCGATAGTAGTTCTGGTGGCGAAAACACGAAAAAGAAACTTGTTGTGCCGTTGTATTTCAAAGCAGGGGGGAAAAATTGAAAACCCGATGCTATCACCAAATTGTGGTAGCTGTGGGTCAGGGTCGAGGGGCACCCCAAGGCCCAAAAGAGAAAAAAGAATTGAAAGAGAGGGAGCTGAGTATATCCTATGACGATATATCCTCACACCAAGATGGCAGGCAGATAGGGTACGTACTGTACGTAGCGAGTACTATAGTCACGTATGATGTACTGTACTGATATGGAAGTACTATGTACAGATGAGAAGTCCGTGCGCTGGTCTGTTAATACGTGTGGTTTCTGTCTTGGATAAAAATCAGCAGAGAAGGGAAAGAGAGGGTGAGTTTATTTTAGAAGCTGCGACTGGGGGGGAGCCTGGTAGAAACTGCCCACCCTTGTCATGCCCTGATGATCGAATTCCCCACCATCCACACAAGACACGCTCGGTTTTCGAATCCACCAACGGGCATGCCTATATTACATCTTCCTGCCAGGCATCAAGCGATCATTTTCTGTTTTAATATCGAGAACGAAGCATGTACGGGGTAGGCCGTCATACGACGCCCGCGACACTGGTAAAATTGGTGTCGTCCTCGTAAGCAAGGCGCGTCACCCACAACACTATCAGCGAACACGCCCAGATGATCGTCAGGTCACCCTGCTCGGCTATCCCACAGCGGGTCCTGCCTCCGGGGCCGCTTGCTGTACCTGCGCTATCTGTGTGTCGGTTATGAGCTTCGCTGGGAAGGGCTTCAGGCCCGGGGGCCCAGAAAGGCGGGCAGGATGATGACATGAGATCTCCAGACGCGGCATGCAGGTCCGTTCAAGAGCGTCGGGACGCATGGCCAGATGCAGAGATGTGGGGCGACGATCGCTCATGCAGAACCCTGGACCACACTGCGTTATACGACGATGCCATCGTCAAGTCAAGCACGCTGGGCCGTTTATTGCATCATGGAGGCTTCTCGTGTGCCTTTGACCGACCCGCCCATGCACCCACGAAAACGAGATACACACGCGCGTCGACCTGGGCCTGGCAGCGATTGCACTCGTAGCAGCCGATTGGATCAAGTTGGTTGCACCAATTGCTGTCGTGCTGCCTGCGTAGATCCACTCGAGGAGAAGGGATACCTCGCGACGGATGTCTCGGGACCCGTGTTGGGGTCTGTTCTGGACAGCTGGTGCGCTGGCAGCCCGGAACAGCTGGCCGAAATCCCATACAACTCTGCAGGACAACTTTTTTTGCGTCAAAGACAGACAAAAGACATAAAGCAATGGTGCACACTTTGCTCTCACTCACACACACAGTTCGCATGCACAGATTGAACATCTCGTCAACACTTGACGCCAGCAGCAATCCGCGAGAGAACGCTGTTACTGCCAGAAAGAAAGACAAATCCACAAACATCCATCCCAGAGCTTGCGCCCTACGTCGTCATCATAACCAGGACCCTTACTCATGTCATTCCCGCAAGGCGATAACCGTCCCTGCAGGATCTCGACGCGGGGCAGGAAACAACTCCCTGGCCTCCCCGGGACCGAAGGCCCAGTCATGGGCCTGCCGCCTTGTCCATGGACGGTCTGGGGGTGCGAAAATGCACACACACACACACACACACACACACACACACACAACCCATGTACTCAGCTCAGCTTACGCGTGTAAGAAGGCTAATGATTGTGGTCCCAACAGGCCGGTACGGGCTTGAAGGGCTGCAGAAGAGGAGGAGGGACTCTGGCTGATCGCCCAGGCGCCGGCTCCCGATAGAGGAGCCACTAGAAGCTCCTTCGACGCCTTCTAGAAGGTTAGACCCATCGCCAGCTAGGCCCGTTTGGGGGGTCGCATAATCGAGCTTTGATTGCCATGGCCCATAGAGCACCTTGCATTTTTATGCGCAGCCCCGGGAGACGGGGGCGGCTTCCAGGTCAGCTGTCGCCTGCATCACCAAGCAGTGACCAGAGCCTGCGCCACGCTCAAATCATTCGTTCGCGACAGCCATGCGGCACGTCTCACGGCTCAAGATACACCCACATTCATGTATGGTTGCTGGGGGGGGGAGAGGGGGAAGGGGGGGGGCCACAAGATGTCGTGAGCGCTACTCGCCCTGTGCAACCCAGGGCGGCCGGCACCTGAGCAGGAAAGAAAGAAAAAAGCCCCTTTGAAGGATGGAATTGCCCGCTGCGGATCCCCAGAGGCATTGAATCGCGCAATCTTGGGATGGCCGATACTGCAAGGGTAACCTGTCCCTGCATTTTCTCCGGCGTTGACCACCCTCTTCCCCAGCCGCGTCGTATCTACTCTTGTCGACGACGACGACGAAGGAGGCGAGGATAGATGATGGACCATATGCGCCACCACACACGCTCGAGAAAAGCAAGGAAAGATCTGCCTCTTGGGACAGTCTCGTGTGGGTTCCCGGCGTGCCCAAACTGTGTGATAAGCCGTCAAGCATCACCACCAAATGGACCATGATCCAAGGGGGGGGGGGTGGTCGGCATGGATATGCATGCCATCCCAACTGGGGCTCATGGAAACAACGCTCAGATTTGCGGGAACAACCTAGCCTTGCCAGAGTTCGCGCCATCGGGTTGACACCACCCAACAGCCGCATCTCTGAAGCTCCGGTCGCAGAATGACCCCGTCCCCCGTCCAGGTCCTCTCTTCTACAGTACATGGTTGGCCCGTGCTGGGTCTTGGGTCCCTTTCAGCCCGCACATCTTGCGGCGGTTGTTGCGCCCCCTTTCTTCGCCCTCGCTCGCAGGAACTCGGTCCAGCCGACTGTGCTTTGCATCTCCTTTGCTTGAAATTACAATCTCGAGTGGATTGCGGCCCTTTTCCCCTCGGGGCTTGTTTCTGGGCACGGAAGCTGTCATATGCGTTCTTGGGCGCGGCATGGACGCATGGTCGGTCGGTCGACTTTGACTCGATTAAACAGAAGATCTCCACAAGAAACGACAATCGAAGAGGAGGAGGACTAGGAGGATGCCGTCAGCTCAGCGGACCAAAGACGGGCGCGCGCGTCTAAACTGGACGAGTTGGGGCGTCAGTGCCACATTTCGGCCTGAGCCTTATTTCCTGGCATGACTTATCTCGTTTTTAATTTTTCTGTTTTTTCTTCCGTTTTCCTTTTTCGGTGCTTCGGCAATCTGGGATCACTAATGCCATGGATACATGGCTTGCTGCTGCTGCTGCTGCCACTACTATTACGGTACAATGTACTATTGTACTGCATACCCTGCTACGGCGTACACAACGCCCTATGGCGTATGAGGGAGGACCACTCCTCATTCTTCCCTCGTCCTGTCCTATAGGCCCCCCTGGGTCAGATATACCCCCTCCCCTCGCAGAGCGGCGGGAGCTCTGACTCTGGTCGCCTCTGCCCTGTTTCTATCGAGGAACCCCGCCTCGCCTCTTGAAGGGGACCTGGCGCGGGTCAGAGCAAAGTACCGCAACCACGCTGATGTACCCTCGAGTACCTCATGGTTGGTTCGCTACCCACCTGGTCGCCCTTGTCACCTTCTCGCGATCCCTCCATGCCCTCCCCCCCCCCCCCCAACCCATCCTCCTTCTCACACGCCCAGCCCAGCGGCGGTGGACAGCGAGGTACCCTTGTTTTTGAATTCACCATTCCATGCCCCCTATAGCCTAGTTAGTACCTTTTTCTCTTTTTTGGGGTTTTTTTTGGGGTTTTTTTTTTCTCTGCTCACGCAAGCAACCTGCAGAGAGAGGCACACATGCGCACACACCCCCCCCCTCCCATTCTCTCTAAGCAGGCAGGGCTTGCCCGTTGTATGGAACCATATCCTGGAGCTGGATTCTCTGGCTGTCATGCTGCCTTGTGTGAGAGAAGGGGAGAGAGAGTGCGTGTCTCCTCTCTATCTGTTTCTTCTCCCTCTCCTGTCTCTCTTTTCTGCCCCCCTTCTCTCTCCTCTCTCGGACGGTATGGCTCTGCCCGTTTCAGCTCTCCAATCTGCTGTGCCAGCTCCTGAGGCTTCGGCAGGGTCGCGAGCCCGTTTCTGCCCACACACCCACACCCACCCACCCACACCCCCCCCCCCCCAAATCCACTCTCTATCCCGCTCCCACGGTACTCCCCTCGTTGTGGTTAGGTGGTCCTGCTGGTCATCCCGAGGAGCTCTCTGGGCGGGCCAGGTCCCCCCTGCCCATCAAATCTGGAGCTCGTCGACAGGGTGTGCCACAGCATCCCAGTGCGTCACTCGCCTCAGAGGACCGGGGTCTCGTGTCGATGTCTAGTGACTCGGCCAAGGCATGAGATCCCCAAATTATGCTGCCGTTTTCTGCTGGGCCAGAGGTCACTCGAGTCTCCGCACTGGTCCAGGAACAGTACCGCGTACCTTACCTTGTGGCAGATCGCATGGGAGCTTCCCTGTTGGCATGCAGAGAGCCATAAGAAGGTACCTCCCCTCGGCATCCACATCCTGCTAGAACTTTTTTCAACTTCCACACGACTACCGGACTTCAACCAACTGGACGGCACACCAACAAGTCCCTCCCCTCCTATACAACAAAGGGAAGAAGAAGAAGAAAAGATTCGAAATAAAACCACCCAGCCCCATACTGTTACAGTGGCCCTGCTGGCCCAGCCCAATACCCAGAGACGAAAGATATACACTGGACAGCGCGCAGAAAGAGATTGAAATTCCCCCCCCCCCCCTCTCTTCATCGGATCAGCGTGGTTGGGAGATGGTAGCATAGGAAGGGCTGTGTACGTTTGTGTGAGAGTGAGAGTGTGTGTGTGGGCTGTTGAAGAAAAGAAGAAGAAGAAGCAGCAGCGAAACAGAAGCAGAGGAAGGGGTACCTCCCCAGCCTTTGTCATCACCGACCGCCAAAGCTATCACTCGCACGCCTGAACCCCAACCAGAGCGAGGAGCGAACCATAATAGTTCTCTCGACTGTGCTGATATATACCCAACGAACCTACCGGCAACATCCGCCATCAGCACGCCCGCCGACACATGTACTCGGCTGCTGTCTTAGCAGCACCGGTGCCAATCCAGCATAGCCCGCGCAGAATCCCGTCCATACTAAGGCGAGACTTGCGCCCGCTCAGCCGAAGGGCTCTTTTTCACCACGACTCCCAGGCAGCCCTACGGGGCTCCAAACAGACAAATTCTCTCCATACAGATTCCGGCTCCCAGCCAGAGCGGTTCGCTCTGGCGGAACCCATGCTCTGTAGACACGCTGGCGGGCAACTACCGACTAGGAGCAGACTACAATGTCGACTACTCACCACAGGACTCGCATCCGGCCGATCAGCCTCACGGATACGGCGCCCCCCACCCCCACCACCACCACAGGGCCTCGTTGCACCACACGGGCGCGTCTATTCTTCATGAGAGCCCAACAGAGACCCACTACACGACCATGCAGCAGCAGCAGCAGCAGCATCACCACCCGTCTGCGCACCGAGCAGTGCCCGTCCTCATGGACCCTGGGCAGATGGGCGGACACCCTGGTCATCGCTTGTCCCATCCTGGGCCGTCGCACTTTGGCGGGCCGGGACCGTCTCCCCATTCCGTCGTCTCGCCTCTGTATCCCTCCCTCGCGCCAGGCCCCAGCCCTGGGGTGAAGCGGTCGAGACCTGACGACCTCAACCTTTCCGTCCACGGCATGCCAGACCTCGACCAGTCAGACATCGAGTCGATGCAGCAGACTCCACTCAGCGCCGCCTACGCCCAGGCCACCGGCAGCGCCCATCCTACGCATCACCACCATCGCCTGCCAGACACTGGGCCGCCCTCCAAGATGATGCGAAGGGACGATGGGGGAGCTAGTGGAGGTGCGCCGAGTGTGGTAGGACAGGAAGGGATGCCGGCACCGGCACCAAGGCCAAGAGGGCCAAAGCTCAAGTTCACGCCCGAGGACGACCAGTTGCTCATAGACCTCAAGGAGAACAAAAGCCTCACGTGGAAACAGATTGCGGATTTCTTCCCTGGTCGTTCGAGCGGCACACTTCAGGTGCGCTACTGCACAAAACTTAAAGCAAAGACCACACAGTGGACAGACGAGACGGTGAGTTTTTTTTTTTTTTTTTTTGTCATCCCTCCCCAACCCCCCCCCCCCCCAAAAAAAAACCCACAATTTTTCTTTGGCTAGATTAGAAAGAGGCTCTCAGCAATCAACTGACGCTCTCCCACCAGGACCAAAAATTACACGCAGCTCTTCAAGATTACGAGAACGAGAAGTGGCGCATCGTGGCCAACAAGGTCGGAACCGGCTTCACGCCCACTGCGTGCCGGGAAAGAGCTGCGCAGCTGATAGGAGGCGTGGGCGAGAGCTTATAGCAATCAGCGTCCTCTCCAGGAGTATCAGCTTCTGCAGAGGACACCAACGTTTACTCGCAGCCCCACGCTGCCGAACCACCCAGCGCTGTCTACCAACACCAACCTGGCGAGCCTTCGAATACCGTCTATGGTCAACAGCTTCAATAATGGGGGACCTGGCTATACTGTCGCCACGACACCCGCATATTGAACCTAAAATCACTCTCGAGGTCATCTTGTCTTTTTTTGGAAGGAGAAAAATTGTCAAATTGCGGAGAAGGAAAAACAGGCCAGGCGGTTCATAATGCTTGAGATACCCAAACTCCACTGACCCACTCGCACTACACATTCCTTCCCATACTCTCCTTGATCTCAGAAAGCTTTTCTTTGTCACGAATCCTTGCGTCATTTTCGCTCTCTCTAATTCTGTTACTTTTTGGGAGTGGGTTTCTCTATTTCATCTCTTGTTCGTTTTCTTTTACCTCTATATAGACTTGGCAGTTGGGGTTGTGTTTGGAGGGAACGGCATACACGGTTTCTTTTTTTGGCAGGTTTTCAGATTGGTCACACGAAATCACGGCCTAGTTTCACGACACACACACACACATATTAAGACATACCCTCTACTTTTTTCCGGCTCTCTCTATATCTCTCGCCCCCCCCCCCTGCTTGTACGACTCCTTCCAGCGAACTTTCGATCCAAAGAAGAAGAAGAAATTGAAAACGACGACCACGCTGACTTTTGAGCCTGGACGGTCAAGTTTGGGCTTAAAATTGTACCCTTTTCTCCACTGACTCGACGCCAAGCTTTTATGGTCTTGTGATGGTTCTTGTTGGAGAAGAGGGCAAAGCAGAAAGAAGAAGAAAAAAGCAAGAAAGGGAGGGAAGGGGGGAAGAAAGAAGCAAGACGTAATCGACAAATTGGGATACTTGCTTTGGAGGGGACAGGGGATAGTCTTGGTAGGGGGGTGCGAAGATATTCAGCTGTCCTATTTGAGTTGAAAGCGGTGCCCGGGGCGGGAAGAGAGGATGGAAATGGTGGGAGGAGGGTCGGGGCAGGCGTGTGTAGGAACTTCCCCATGACTTTTTTGGCACACTTGAATTTTCCTATATCTTTTCCTTCCTGCACGGCGTCTGGGAGATAGCACAAAGACGGTGGTGGGAAATATCAAGACGCACTCGCATGCATCATACATACATCGACCCAGGCTTAGTTTCTGGGGGGGAGGCAGGGGGATGGGAATGGGGGGTGGGGGCGGCCATCTGTGCTTTAATTTTGTTTTCCTTTTTATTTTCTTATTTTTTTCTTTGTCCCGGCCCCGTCCCAGACCAACGGAATGGGGAACAATACTGTAGAGACAGCAGCACTCTAATCCTTTTTTTGGTTCGTGAATCATTTGCTCTGCTTCTTCTGTGGTCCATGTATGTAACTCCTTCTTCTTCTTTCTTTTTCTGCTCTCCTCTTTCTTTTTTTGGAACATGAATAGATTTTCACCAGACCGAAGAAGAAAGAGGGATTGAAATTCATACACCCCTTCCATCTCATCCTCAGCCTCATACGGACCACCGATTGATGGACCGGGACCGACCAAGCAGGAAAGGCAGCAGCCCCGAAAGGGCGGAGAGAAAAAAGCAATACAAGGGTTAATCTCACTGCCGCCCACACATCATGGTTACGCAAACAGTGGCAACTTTTTTTTTCCCTTTCATTTTCATTCGAGTCTTCTTTTTTTTCTTTTCTTTTGGTCTTTTCAGGGAATAATACGAACTGAAGAGGGAAGGGGGAAAAAAGCAAGATCACATCAACCTTCCCATTCCGGAAGCACGGCCCCCTCCTCCTTCTCCTCCTCCTCCCCTTCCCCCTCCCCCCCCCCCAATATAATAGTAACCATAGGGATAGATAGGTAACTACATGGTAGTACGTACTATACTATAGTATATCTGATCGTCCAGGGCAAGGATAGATTTGCGAGGCTGTTGGACTTACCAATGTAACGGCGTGCGCAACCGGGGCCATCCCTGATAGGGTGGGAGGGGGCAACATAGGCCGATGATCTTATATGTCGATCACCTCGTGTGAGAAGAGAAAGAAGAAGGCAGAATGATTCCATCGACATGCATACACAGGCACGTGCACGTGCACGCGCCCACACACACGCCACATCTCGCATGGCGATTTTTACATCATCAAGATAGCATCCAAAATAGAGCCTTCTTGCGGCGGCGGCGAGGGTTTTGCCTGAGCTGTCTTGTCCCCAACCTCAATTGATCGGCATGTCAGCCAAACTTGAGCCAGCCAACCAGCAGCCCTGGCTCTTGGACGAGGCGAGCGATGAGGCGAAGTGGGAGGGCGTAAAGATCGTCCCCTTGCTCGCCATCTGTTGATGAAACTAGACTCCTTCTCACCTTCATCTCCAGATTTGCTGCTGTTATGTTTTCTGACCTGTCCCAAATCCCGAGGACTCGGGCTCGGGACTTGCCACCATCCATAACCGGAAGCGGTGGCCGCGGCCGCACGAGATAGTCGTATCGCAAGCAAAAAAAGCATGGCCCACCTCCGTACGGAGGCCGATTTCTCTGTGGCACTCGATGGACCAGCCTTCCATGCGCCACAGCAGAGGTACGCAAGCCTGTATGTCGATCGCTGCTGTTTGCTAGATCCAAAAGATGGACGACCTTGTTCCTTTTCTGGTATGGTATACTGTGGACGTAACGCCCAGAAAAAAAAAAAAAAGGAAACTGACACACACAGATGGTGGACCTTGCGAATGTGCAGTACTTCTTCTTTCAGCTGCGTCGAGCTTCACATCTGGCAGAGGCGGACTCCCTTTTCCCGCGGCATGGTCCTCCTGATGGGGTTTGGTATCCGATGTGATGCAAACACACCAATTCCAAAGTCACCAAAAGGGACTCGATCATTTCATTTCGGGAAAGCCATCAGTAGAAGAGAACAAACCCATGCACCGTATCCCGAGGACACCGCGCCGGGTCCAAGAACTCAAAATGGGCAAGTCAGGCACATGTATTAGGATTTCCGGCCCCCCATAGAGTAACGTGCGGGAGTCCCACACCCATGCAGCAGCAACCCAGCGCCGATCTGGATTCTTCCTTGCTCCTAGATGTCATGCTGCGGTTGAGTGACGACGAGATCGTCGGCCGCATGATATCCTCTCGCACGTCCTCTCTGCTGGAGTCTCTTACAAAACGAGGAGTATATACGCTGCAGGGTGTGTGGTCCAGCTTTTTGTCAACGCAAGTCAGAAGATGCCTCACACTTTGCATATGTTACCAGTAGCGTATCACTATGCGCCCGTTTTGAATGTTTCCCGGCTGCGGCGGCTCCCAGCTCGTCCCACGGGTCACATCCTCCATGGGCGTGCATTGCATGTGCGCGGATGCGTGCTCTGCAGGAAGTTTGTGAGAGAGAGAGAGAGAGAGAGAGAGAGAGAGAGAGAGAGAGAGACAGAGAAGGAAGCGTGTGTGGCTGGTATCGTGCAGCTGCGAAGCTACCCTAGGCCGTGTGGGTACCCCGGGGTACCTACGACTACCTCCCTGTCCTGTCGGTTGTGATGACGATACTTGACCATCGTACCGTGAGATTCACCTGAGCTGCTGCTCCCAGATAATGGGATGGTGGGTGTAATTGGGTTTCCGCTCGGATTCTGGAGGCGATTCCTGGCAACCGTAGAGATGTGTTTTGAGGCCTGATGCCCGCAGCTGTGCTTCGTTGGGCCGCAACGTAATAATCAATGGTGATGGTGTGTGAGAAAACGCCATGGCCTCTGCTATAGGTAGGCTTTGGGGTCCGTGCTGTTGAGCCCGGTACGTAGTCAGATGGTACGACTACAGTATGCATACCGCTAAAGCTTTGTGTGGGGTGTCTTGCATGCCCTTGCATTTTGCTGCAGATACTGAGCAGCAAGCGGGCCAACCACGGCGCAACAGTGCAGCCGCATGGGGAGTGGAACTTCTAAGTCGAACTCGAAGGGGTATCATGCCGTGGCCGCGATGTCACCTATCTCGCTCTCCGCACCGCACAAGATGGGGAGAGCCTGCATAGTCGATACCTTGCGGTGAGCTCCAGGATGGCCCACAAGGGTTGAGAGGCTGCTGCTATGTTACAGTCCCCTCCCCCCTCCCTCTTCTCAAGGAGGCGCACTGCCGCGCCCAAGTACCTATCAATCAGCCTTAAAACCATCGTTAGTCTTGACGTACCGGAGCCTTCCCATCGCCTCGTGCTTTCTCTTGAAGCTCTTCAAACAGGAGCGCCAACAACCCATTCAAGCAAAACTGAAATCCAGACTGACGCAGTTCCACATCACATGGTAGTATGGAGCTGACGGAGCTGGAGGGAGCACTCAACATGAAACGCGCCCGCGTGGTTAGCAGACAGTCGAGACCCAGCACGCCCCCTCTCCTTGGGCTGGGAGTGAGAGAGAAAGAGAGTGAAGTGAGTGTGTGTGTGTGTGTGTGTGTGTGGTACTGTGGTGATCGTACGATGGCGTCTGCAACTGCCGTGGGGTCGTCAGGCGCGGGGCTTTCCAAGATGACTGTGTCGCTCAAGGTCCAGGCCTCTCTGCTCCTGCACGAGACCTGTGGGAACCCCCGGTTCCGGGCTGCCGAGCGAGGGTCCGGACCTTTCGGCTCTCGACGACTAGTGCGTATCATTTCGATGCGGCGAGAAGCGAGCGAAGGATGCGATAGGCATGCACGCGACGGCCCCCCCCCCCTCACACACCCTTTTCTTTTACTTTCATCTTTCTGCTGTTGGTCATTGTCACACCTGGCTGTGACGAGGCTTGCGTTAAGCCGATGGTGAGCTCTGCGGGCGGGATGCTGTGGGAGCTTGCCGCAAGCAGGGGTCGGTCCTAGGATGCATAGTCACTGCAGCGGGTAGCAGGTAGCTGCAGGGCTGTTGGTGTCCAAAGAGGTGCCAGGGTAAAGGTTATCTGGTCCTTGTGTCATAAGATCTATGCCAGTTTGTAAGCGCGAGTCAGACCAGTCGCATGCAGGAGGGCTAACGTTGAGGTTGAGGTCTAGATACCATAAGACCTCTTTTGGCAAGTAGTAGGTAAGGATGCGCCCTGAGCGGTCAGCATGCCTACAGGCCTGGTACCTCATCCACGAGGGCCCGAGGAATCTTGTGAAGGCCTTCTTTGCGTGCTTGCACATGCGTGCCAATGAGCGAGACCTGCCCAACGGCGTGCTCCCAGGACCTGTGTGTGTGCAAGAAGCGGAGAAGCGATGCGTGACTGCTACCTGCAGGTAGGCTGATTCGACCGCCGACCAGCCATCCCAAAGGGCTGGCTGGATCTAGATTGCGCTCCCTCCTCTAGCATCGACTTGTGATACTCGGCGGGCTGGATGGCCAAAGATGACGAGACAAGGCGTCTCCCATCTCATCCATGTCATTTAGGATTCGCATCACGACTCTCCCAGCATTCAGGTCGCGAAATCTCCGAATCGGCCGGGTCAGACCTGGAGCTAGCCATGGAGATGACCAAGCTGCTCGACCTAGGGCACCCAAGATGAGGATGACCAATCGGAAATTACAGTCTTCGTCTGTCCGCTGAGGTACCGAAGGCGCAGTGTTCGTGCGTAGTATTCCTAGTCAAGAGGATTTTGGTGGCGTCGCAATCTGAACTTTGTACCTGGCTTGTACCGCTGTGGCTCGAGGTACTTCCTGGATTCTAAGGTAGGATTAGAGTCCAATCAGGCTGGATGTGTGTCTTTCAACCAGCCTCCTATCGAGACTTCCTTCGGCCTAGAGAACCAGTCGCGGATAGATCACCGGTGAGCACCGCATGCTGCCACCTACTACGTATCGACTGGGAACAACTTGGTAATTGCTGGCTTCCTCTTGCTCGTTGGTGTGTGTGTGTGTGTGTGTGTGTGTGCGTGTGTGTGTGTAAACCTGCCGGTGGCGGAGATAATCAAAGGCCCTCCGTCAGCCTCCGCGGCCGCCCGAAATCTTCACAACGCGGCCGCCTCTTTTCTCTCTAGAAAAGACGACAATTTTAACGATTTTGGCACATCGCCCGAGAAACGCGTCGTGAGGACGTGTTGTATTATGCAGTTGAGTCTGATCGTGTTGCGTTTTCATCCCAAGACACTTGGTACTCGTACCATTCGCTAAAATCTACGTGTGTTCGCATAGACAGATTGATGCTCAGGGCTGCAGGTTCTTGTACGGGATTGCATTGGCTGAGAACCATTGTTGAAGGGCTCCCTTTAGGGCGGTCGAATAATACCGGCCCTTGTGAGTTCGAAATACTGGTTCGCTCGATCGCTGTATTCGGAGACGTGCCATTGTCCCTGCGAGCTGGCTCGATCTCCAAGTCCGACGGCCAACCATCTGGGCGATCAGTACTGGGTGTGAAGGTACCTGCGGGGCCGCGATGCTTGCAAGAAAACTTCCGCGACCCAAACGTGCTACATCACGAGGGTGCCTGTTGGCTGGAGACGGTAAAAAGTGGAGTCCGGTGTGAAAAAATCGATGCGTGTGTGCTGCAATAAGACGTTAGTTATAAGGGTATAAAGCAGTTGGGTATAGGCATATGGGCCTATACGGCGCAGCTTAAGACACACCAAAGGTCCCAAGAGAAATTTAGACTAATCTCATCTCGCACAGCACATGGCCCAACCGGTTGATACGGACAGAGACCGTGGTAACCCACGGCAGGGAACAATCGGTTGGTTGTGGAAGAGCGGTGTACGCAGTGCCGAGCTCAAAAGGGCTGCTACATGAGAGTGCTCATGCCTGACTGAGCTGCTGAATCGGAACTGTGATAGCTCACCGGTGGAAAATTGCTTCAGTATTCGTTTTTACGGGCGAGGGAGGGTCCCGTTGTCTGGTTGCCCTTTCAGATCATTGGAGTGCGCCCTCTGCTTCCTTTTTGAGCAGAGTCGCGGAACGGATACGCCGTCATATGGTCAACCACGCGGCCGAGACAAATTGGTGAGGATGGATTGATGAACTTGAGTTCCTTGGTTCATCCGATGTAAGCTGTGAGTCGTCGTGGCCGTTATACATGCCCGTAGAGAAACCCTGCTTGCATCGCGAGTTCCAGCCGCCCTCGAAAGCCGACGAGTGATAATCCCAAAGTTGAGCCGCCTTTGTATCTGGACTCGGTGACTTGGTGAAGAGCCGCCCACATCTAGCCCTAGATATTCAGTCATAGTGAACTACAGGCTGATTTTGTGACAAGTTGGATACATCAGCGATGGTCGCCATGCTTCTATAGCTTGGCCATTCTGTGCTGTTTTCTGACAACTTGAAAAGGCCCCATCCACACCAAGGGTCTCAACCGCGGCAACAACCATACATGAGGGTCAGAGAGTGCCAGGAAGCAGCGGCCAAGCCTTATCGAACACTTTGGGGGCATCATGAGGGTCCCCTTGGCTCAGGAGGGAAAGGGAGGGGGTTGAACGGATGTTCGCCTGCATGGTTAGATCCTTGATACCATGCCGACATTGGCGATGACAGTCTCGAGCATTCTCGCGTCCTGATGGCGTACGCAATTACTGTCAGCGGTGCAGCAGACGCCTGCCCAGCTCAGACTCGTCAAGCGTGACACCCTGCTCCACGAGATCGACCAAGGCCTTGTGCCGACTCACGTCCAGATCTTGGCCCAGGAAACCTGCTGTCTCGATGAGCCAGCCATTGAATTCCCTGATCTCGGTCTGCTTGCCAGCCTCGACATCCTGGAACATGGAACTCTTGTTGTACTTCACCTTCTCGCCAACCACATGTAACATCTCTCTCAAAGCCGGGGTGGAGAGGCGGCGTGCCAGGGATTCAACAGACATGTTGCCGTCCTTCATGATCTCCTGGCTGCTTTCGTGTTGGATCAGTGCCTGAAGGACGTCGCTTGTCTCCCTAAGCAGTTCGTCCATGATCTTGACAGTCTTTCCGTCTGGGTCGGCGAAAAGGACGCCATTTCTGACTCGCAAAATGGCTGTGAGAGGATTGATGATCATGTTGACAACGAGCTTCTCGAGCTGCAGTATCCAGAGCTCCGGGCGAGGCACTGCTTGACCCGCTAGATGAGGTGCCGTTGCGATGAGTCTGGTGAGATAGCTGGGCCTTTCGGCTTGTTCATCGCTCGAGCATACGGGCCCGACAACCACGCCTGCCGGGGCAGCATGTACACTCTTGAAAGGACCTTCTGAGAACACCCCATGCATGGTCACGCCGTGGAGAAAGGTGGGATGACGGCCGTCCGGATACCGACATGTGAAATAGGTAGTCCCATGCGGAGGCCAAAGCCTGTTCATGCCATTCTGCACAAAAAGGACAGTTGACGAGCCGTCGAGATAGCGGCGTAGTCTGTCGACCTCTGGGATTGCAGCTGGAGCTTTCGTCGCAACGATGAGATTCGATATTCGCCCGCCGTCGACGACTTCTCGGACAGGGCCGACTGATGGCTTCTCAGGAGTCCACCACTCGACGTCAAAGTTTGAGAGCCGTTCGGTGTGTCCATACCGCGTCATTTCGATGCCTGGATCAGAAGCCCAATGCTCCAGAAGGCTGCGTCGATGCACGACAAGAGTGATGGGCGGGGGGTTTGACAGCTGTGACAGACATGTGGCATACAGTCTACCGAGATTTCCCAGGCCCAAGACAAAGATTCGAGACTCGGATTTCCTATGAGCAGAGGATAGATATGCCTGGCCCGACCTGGGGGCGCCTTGCGAGCCTAGGTTGTCCAGGGTCCACGCGTACGATATAGGTGGAGGTTTCGAGTCGTTGAGGATCGCGTGCAGCCAAGGTGGCGTGTCGCGAGACGCCTTGGTAAAGGACTGAGCAATCCAGCGGGTTTGAGATTGTCCTCCCAGCCTCTGAGCTACTGTGAGCCTCCTCGCAACTACCATGATGATGTTTCCGCCGTTGGCAGAAAGAAAGAGAAACAAAGGCTGCCTAAAGATGTCTCCCTTAAGATGGTTGTGTTTCCATGCGACACAGGAGTTTGCCTGATCCAAGCCAGCCGGCTTTTGTTTGTGCGTGTGAAAGGACTGGTCCTGGAAGAGATACAAGGCCAGATGTCGAGTTATTGCACATTGCAATGTTGGGCTTGTTGTCGTCAGGATGCAGTGACGTCTGGGAGGTTGAGCTCCATGGTCCGTGCACACCCTATCCGGGTCACTGCAATAGGCAGCCTTCGACTTCGGGGAAGGTGCTACCACTTACACGCATTCTTCTTTCCTCATTTGCCTCTGAACCTGCGCGCATCGTTATCGAGTGACTTCCTCTACATATTTCAGCGGCCTCTCGGGTTGATTCTTGAATTTGCAGAAAGAAGTCGAGATCTCATCTTCTGCATATAAGCTTAGTCTGTTCACCCTCCCTGCAGGAATGTTAGGTCTGATTCAGGCCGAGGGTTGAAACACCATATTCGCCCGTTTATTACATCGTCAAGGACAGGAAGAGCAATTACTTCACGCCCCGTGTTACTTATGATCCCAAAACAACCCTGGGCTAGGATACGCTTCTACCATGCTCGTCAATCATTGGGAGTTCAACAGAGCTACCTTCATCATTGTGATACTCAGGCCACCCCATCCATACGTAATAATTACCACACAAAGCTATCTCTTCAAATGCCTCCCTGGCAACATTCTCCAGACAGACTTAAGTTATTTGGACACTCTTTTGCCGTTTATACGCCTATAGCTTCTGCTGATCTTTCGTCTTCCATGGCTATCCGCTGATCCTACCATGTTCCTGATGTCTCGGTATTTTTATACATAGCATTGTTTTCCGATTTAGTGGCCGAGACTTGGTACCCCAGTCTGTTTCCCCTAAAGGGCGTCGTTCCTGCTCGAAACAATTGCTGCACAGGTTACTGGTTGAAGCGAGAGCCCACCCACTTTTTCTTCGTGTGCAGCACCGTTCACGATCATCAGAGACACTCAAATAACTAATACTGACCGAACGTGGCTTTTGTTCAAGAGACAAGAATCGCGAGGCCATGCACGGGAGCTAAGACAAAACGCTGAATCTTTCTCCCTTTGTAGCCAATTGGTCTTGGGGTTTCACCGCGAGACTTCAGGTGATGTTTCAAAACAAGGTCCGGACTCTGCGACGCACTGCTTGCCCAACACTGTCACTCTGATTCTGTTCTCATTTCCTTCCTTCTTGCTGCTATCTCAAGACATATATCTGTGCTCTTTATCTCAACTTATCCTTCTCAGCAGGTCCCCTGAGATCGCCTGTCTGGGGTAGGAAAAAGATGAAGCGGCCACTTCTCGCCGTCCTCGCCACACTGGCCCGCGCCATCGCCACGGCAGCAGCCGCAGCAGCCGCCTGTAACGGCCACGCCGAGCTCTGCGACCGCAGATACAGTAACGTCACCTTCCTCGGCTCCCACGACTCCGCATTCGTCGGCACATCCGTGGCAGACAACCAGGAGACATCCGTCGCAGACCAACTGGCCCAGGGTGTTCGGTTCTTGCAGGCACAGACGCACCTCGCCAGCGACAATCACACCATCGAACTGTGCCATACGCTGTGCCTGCTGGAAGACGCCGGGCCCCTGGCGGCCTATCTGAGCACGATCAAGACGTTTCTAGATGCGAACACTCAGGAGGTGGTCACGCTGCTGCTTACCAACCAGGACGGGCAGTCTGGGACGGCCTTTGATGCTGTCTTCCAGAGCAGTGGGATCAAGGGGTATGCGTTCACACCAGCTGGGAACTTGACGTTGGACCAGTGGCCGACACTGGGGCAGATGATTTCGATGGGCCAACGACTGGTCGTATTTATGGGTTCGTGTCCACGTCATGGCTCAGCATATCTAAGATGACTGGCTGATGTGGAGTAGATTTTCCGGCTGGAGCTCCTGTTCCATACATCCTCAATGAATTTCAGTCTTATATATTGTAAGTTTGAAGTTGAACTGTACACATGGACCACTGTATCAGCTAATACGTGTTGCCGCCAGCGAAACTCCATTCGAGTGAGTATATGTGATATCAACACAGTCAACCAATTCGAGGATTACTAGAATAGGCTTCAAATCGCCGGCCAAGCAAGCGTTGTGACTGACTGGGCATCCCAACAACAGCACCACCGACCCTACTTTTCCCCAATGTGCCATCGACCGCCCTCCCGGCGCCTCTGCAGCTGGCCGGATGATTCTGGTGAACCATTTTCTGGACACCAACCTGTCAGGAATTCTCATTCCGAATCAGGCCGCTGCCAACGTAACCAACTCGGCAGCATCTATCACAGCTCAGGCCAATCTCTGCTCTGGATTATACCAGCAGACCCCTAACTTCATTCTGGTTGGTTGCTCTCCTTCAGATGTTCTCTGCTTAGGTGGCTGACGTCAAGGATTCAAGCTCGACTGGATTAGTATTGGAGATGCGATGTCTGTCCAAGCTATGATGAATGGTGTTCCTTTTACGATGGAGACAACCACGACTATAGACGGACAACCAAGTGGCTCGGTGACTGCCTCGATGGCTGTCAGTACTGAAACGCAGGTAAGAATTTTTTGGGAAGTGCAAACAAAGGATTGACTGTGTCGGCTCACAAGGACTCTTTCTTTCTCCCAGGTTTCCATGGCGCAAAGTTCGTCTTGGTTTCAAGTTGGCGACCGATCAAAGAAGTCATCTCAATTGGCTGTGATGATGACCTGCTTTGCCCTCGTCAAGCATTTAATTCCTTAGCCACTGAAAGAGTCTGGTAATCTGGTCTTGTTTTGAACCAAAGTCTCAATAATGGGGAGGGGACCGCGCTTCTCTTGAATGGTTCAACCTGCTGCCACTGCACGATGGTAACACAGGATCGTAACCCTCACATCCTTCGATCTGCCACCGAGGGAAAAGCTGTCAGGTCTCTTACGCTAGGAGCAGTAAAAAGATACACACAGATCGAGCCATATAGGAACTTTGGAGGAATATTCCCGATAGACTTGATGATAGTGTGTAGAAAGACTCATCGGCAGCAGGCAATATTCGGAGGCAATGACGCCGTTTTGATAATTACTACATGGTAAATACTATACACAAGCCAAGTACCCAAAAAGGCTGCAGTCAACTGACTAGTCTCAGCCTTACGAAAACGTGTCTGCCAGTTAGTCCTAGAGAAAGCTAAGCAGCTTACAAAGCAGCAAGTTGCAAGGCGTATAGCAAGAAGGCCCCCATAATTGCAAGAATCTCTCTACAAGCACTAGAAAGATGTCTATCCCAAGTGCAAGCTGGAAATGACGTGATTTATATCGATAGATTGTCTGAACTGACGCAATTCTAGTGTTGATCGTCCGTCTCATGTACACTTCTATAGCCTCTTCGCTATACATTCTATTATGTCTTTAAAACCTAGACGCCAGAATGCAGGCCCCCATTTTTCCCAACATGAGATATCATGTTAAAAAGAAGACGAAAAAAAAAAAAGCAAATCCATCTATGATGCAACGCCGTGCCATGCTGAGGTATCTCAACGGGGGATTTTCAGAAAAAACAAACACAATAAACGTTCTTGAAATCGTGGGTGTCAACGAGTTCGTTCGTGATCATGTGCCTTAACAGGCCCACCTCCAATCATCATCAAACCTCCTCCTGCGGCTTCTCGATCTCCGTCTCGTCCCGAACCACCGGCGCTTCAAGAGGCAGCTCAGGCTCCATGTCGACCTCCTTCTCCTTCTCCGACGACGACGCAGGCCCCGCAGCACCAGCAGCAGCCACACTGCCCCTCCGCGTCGCGGTGCGGTGGCTCCTGCGCGACTGCCTGCTCATAGACTTGACCAGCTTCTGCATCCTCTCGGCGTCGCGGACCTCCTCCTCGGCCTCGCTCTCGTCGATGACGAGGTTGTTGTCGGCGCGCATCTCCTGCAGCACCCTGGCGGCCTCGGCGGCGAACTTGCACTTGGCGCGGACGTGGGGGCCGTATTTCCAGAAGAAGATGGGGAAGGGGATGCAGACGAGCGAGAGGAAGGCGGGGATCGAGGCCGCCCAGTGGATGCCGAGGTTTGTGTACATCTGGTCGGTGAAGAGCGGGAAGGCTGCGCCGAAGAGGGATCGGAGGACTGCGTTGGCGGCCAGCACGGAGGCTGCAAATACCACGTCTGAAAAGCACCAGTGCGTTAGTCTTGGCTGTTTATAGAGGGGAAAGAGAGAGAGAGAGAGAGAGAGAGCGGATCTTTACTCACAGGAATCAATGAGGTAGTTCATCAGAGACAAAAACACCAGCACCAGACCCGTCGCAAAGAAAGCGCTGCCAATGATTGGGACGACCCAGTGCACATTATTGCCATTCGTCCAGGCGAACCAGAACAGACCAACGGGAAGTAGGATGGACCCCACAATAGCACCGGGGAGACGCGCCTCTGGTGGCACATCGCCGCCCAGCTTCTTCGAGATCTTCGTGTACCGGATATTGTCGACCATGGCATAGGCGATGGCAAAGACCATGCCCACCAAGATACCGACAAAGGCCAGGCCCGAGAGACCGGCACTCCAGTGCTTGTCCAGCTCGAAGATGATGGGGAAGGCGGGGAACATCATGTAAAGGGTGCCATAGACAATAGCCATGTAGATGGACACAAGGAACACGATGGGCTCCCGGAAGAGGAGCGTCCAGGGTCGGGAGAGCGAGATGCGTAGTCGTCGGAGTAGAGAGATGCGGTCCTTTCCCAAGTCCAGCTTGGAGACGTAGACCTTGCCTGTCAGCTTGGCCAGCTTTGCGGCGCGAGTCCTCAAGAGGACTGGAGAATAAGTTTCGGGGATGAGCGCCGAGCACACGATCCACAGCACACCGGTGAAAATGGCCATGACGCCCTCAATCCAGCGCCATCCTTCCGCCTCACCGAGAAATCCGCTTACAATCGGTCCTAGTAAGTTTTAAAAAACAATAATAATCAGCAATCGGAAGTCCTCTCGCAAAGAGTTTGCCGGAAGGAAGGGAGGTGGGGAGGAGGAGGGGGGGGGGTGGCTGAATAAGGTGGGACTCACCCAGAGAGGGGCCGAGGAAAGGGGCAGCAGCAAAACACGCCGTGGCAAACCCACGGTCCGAGGCGGAAAACATGTCTGCAATCACACCGCCCGAGTTGGTGAGTGGTGATGAGCCAAAGGCGCCTGCGAAGAATCGAAGAATGACGAGGCCAGAGAACGTAGGCACTCCAGCAGCGGCTGCGTTGAAGGCGACCATGGCGCCGTATGTAACAAAGTACAGGCCCTGGCGACCAAATGACTCGCTCATTGGCGCCCACAACAGAGGCCCGACAGCGAAGCCAACAACGAAGAGAGAAATTCCCAGGATTGAAAGCTCCTCGGACACCCCAAACTCCTCAATGATGTACGTTAGGCCACCGGAGAAGGCACTGCTCACAAAGGCAACAGCCAAGGTCGAAAAAGCGGTCAGGATGGTGATGGCCCATTTCTTCTTGACGGTGTAGCCCTGAGGATTAAAAGGGTCGCATGGTGTGAAGTCGACAGCGAAGGGATCCTCCTCCGTCCCTGAGCCCGGATATCTCCATTGCAATGCCTCCTTGGTCACGCCGGCCGGGTCGAAGACCACCTTGAAATGGCTTACTTGGGACTCTCGAGAGCTGTGGGATTGAACGTCAGCCTCAGTGACGGTGACAGCAGAGGCCAGAGACGCGCTCGATGTTGAGTTCGCCATGTTGATAGGAGGTGCGGGCTCGGGCTCGAGGAAACTGTCGAAGTTGCATTCCAAGAGAAAGGAAAGGAAAGGAAAGAAAGAGGAAAACAATAAGCAGCCAAGAACACAGGAGGAGGACGAAAAAAGACAAGTCACACCCGGACGGAATTAAGAACGTTTTTCTTCTCGCATCTTCTCCCACGAATCGACTGTCATCTATCGGGCTCCACCGATGGCTTTGCTTTTTCCAAGCATCGATCGACCCACAACACCCGGCCACGGCACCGAGGTGGCTCCCGTGCCGAGGTTTCTCCCTCAAGAAAAGGACCTTCGAGAACAAATATTACTGTACATAGTTAGATAGTGTACAAGCGAGAATTGAAATGGCGCCAGGGGTTCGTACCTGTTTGTGTGTGTTGGAGGAGGCTCTGCGGATCCTGCAAGTTTTGGGCGCGCCACACCCGTTCGAAGCCGCTGTGGGTCCATCATTAGAAAATGCCTCGGCTGCAGCCTTGCCCCTATATACAGATTTGTCTCCTTAATTCTTTTTTTGGGAGGGGGCAAACAGAGAATTTGAAGGGAGGGCTGAACAATTGCGAATGCGCCGCCTTCTTTCCAAGACTTCTTGGGAGAGGGAATGCTTGGGTTACCAAGGGAAGATCTAATATCATGCCCGGACCCAGAATTTCTGGCCGGAAATAAAGCGGTGAAAGAGAGGCCAATGCAGTTCCGAGGCTCGTAGTAGATAAGGTTTTTTTTTCTTCTTTGCTTTTGAAGAATTCGTCTGTTTGCAATTTCCGCCCTCGCGACCATTTGTCAGACGAGTCTCGGGCTTCAACCGCTTGCACCCGGGTCGCCTTCGCCAAAGATTACGACCACCATCACGAATATGTCCGACAGACTCTCCTTCGGACAGACTAGCAACGAGCCGATGTTGGAGAGACTCGTCGTCGACTGAAATCGAGTACGTCTTTGTCTCTCAACAGAAAGTTTGGAAATCCATCCTCACCTTGAGGCCATCAAGGTGTACGAGGGGTCGGAGCCGGGATTCGGACGCGGAGTGAGAACCGAGGACCAGTCTTCCTCCGACCCCTGCGCCAATCCTCTTCGGCGTCGTCGTACTATACAGTAGCTCGAGGGCTCTGGTCCCCACAGATTCAGTCGTCAAA
Organism: Cryphonectria parasitica EP155; assembly: GCF_011745365.1. Classification (NCBI taxonomy): domain Eukaryota; kingdom Fungi; phylum Ascomycota; class Sordariomycetes; order Diaporthales; family Cryphonectriaceae; genus Cryphonectria; species Cryphonectria parasitica. Next base: position 3,681,898 of record NW_024468909.1, read on the forward strand.
GCCATCCCAGTCACTTTCACCCTGCAAGTCCGCTGCTGGCTCCACTCCATGCTCATCGATACCCGACTCAGCCACGTCAAGTAACGGCGGGTCGATAGACAGATCGCCCCCTCTCGGCGATGCTTTCTTAGACTTCCTCGAAGGCTGTGGCACATGTTCCAGTCTCTGGGCTTCTTCCACCACTGGTATGAAGGTCTCATCGTCACTACTGCCGTCGCGTATGAAAGCAGCCACGAAGAAACCCATGACGCCACGGCCATCGTCCTTGTAGGTGCGGATGCAGGCTTCGCCCACCTCGCTGTTCCCATCGCAGGCATCGGCCTGACCGCGAACCGGCCATGCTTGCATCCCGCTCACTTGAGACTCCCGAGGCAGCACACGCCATCCGCGCTGCCGTGCAATATCTGATTGCAAGGCTTTCAGGACCACAAGCTCGTTCTCCTCCGCATGGACGGAGCAGGTCGAATATGTGATTTTTCGCGTGGCCGGAAAGCTGAAGGCGTGCAGAAGTATGGTAAGTTGGAAGTCTGCGAGTGCCTTCAGCCGTGCCTGGAGGTCCTTTTCCGAGACTGCCACAGTCGTATTCCCATCGTCGTCAATCAAGACTTTCTCGGATTCCAGATCGTCGTCGCCCTGCCGTTTCCGCTTTTTGGACGTAGCGCCTGCGACATCCTTTGATGCTCTCCCCTGTCCTTTTGCTGCTGCTGCTGCTGCTATAGCTGTCGGAAGATGCAGATCTGGCATGTCGTCGCGGCCGACAATACCACTCCCAGAACAGCTCGGATCTAGGAGGATCGCCCCGACCTTGCGGTACTTATCGTCCGAAGGCTTAACTTTGAGGAAGTCCTGCCCCTGGTAAATCTGTGTAAAGTCGTCCGAACCGGCCGTCTTGACCATCTTTTCGAGAGTCTTGGCGCGTTTTGCGTCCTTCTCGAAAGCATAGATGCTGGCATGCGGCCCTGGCTCGTGGCTCCGTGATCTGATGATTGCCGCCAGGTGCGTCGTCTTATTGCCCGGCGCGGCACAACCATCAATAACACTACCATCCTCGGTCTGTGGGTCGAGCAGGTAGGCTGGGAAGCAAGAGGCTTTGTCCTGAAGGATGATGGCACCTGATTTATAGGCCTGGCATTTCGCAAAGTCAAACCGAGGGGGAACGGCCACAAGGTCCGGGATATGCTCGTCGACGTAGATGAGCTTGCCTGTCCCCTCCAGAACCTTGGGGATCGAGTCTGTCCTCTGGTAAGTCTCGAAGGTGGTGGCCAGCTGCTCATCCAGGGTAGACTTCAAGGTGTTGATCCGGACCCATCGAGGATGTTGGCTCCTCGAGTGCAAAGACGCCTCAACATGTTCGGTCAGGGCCTCCACGGAAGAGCATTTCCTGCGTATCCTGGCACGGCTGAACTCTGCCGTCAGGCGAGACCTGTGACGTTCAATTGTGGCCCGCAGACCGTGCGACGCTGGCAGGGCGATGCCGCCTTTTGCCAGCAGAAAGTCGTGCACCAACAGCAGCGAGAGAACAGGCGTGAGCTAGGGAGGTATGGTCAGCCTCGCGCGCTGTCGAAGGGAAGGGAGAAGGGATGGGAAGAGGTAGAGCGCCTTGCCTTTCTCTCGTGTTTAAGCAGCTGCGCGTGATCAATGACCTCAGACAGGATCGATGACCATTTGCATGACTCCACTGCCAGAGCATACACCTGACCTCGGGGCGACTTTAGATCTCTGCTGTTGAAGACGCGAGAGCGCAGGTTTCCACCAGCAGCTGCGTCGCCATCGAGAACTGATGCAGTCTCGTGGTAGAGCGACATTTCTCACGACAGTGGTGGCTGGTCGAGAACGTGCGACGGAAGAGCACTGCAGATCGCAGGTGCGTGAAGTCAACTGAATTAGTACTTTTTGAAGTATCTCTAGTGTGTCAACTTCCAGATGTTTTGACCCCTGTCGGGACTAACTTTTGCTGCAAACCTCAATACTAACCAAATTTGAAAGGGTGCATCCATCTAGGTGACAATACCATGGTAGAGAGTATAGAAAGTCCTCTGCTCAAAGTCATGCAGCAAGAACCTTAAATTTTGTTATCTTTTTTTTTTCTTCCACTGTAAATTTTTGTATTCTTGGGAGGGAAGCAAGGATCCATGTTCTTGCAGTTGAAGCCTAGCGCTAGTCTCATTATGACATAGCTTAGAGGGTGGAGGAAACGCTACCCTCAGGCACTACGTACTATGGCAGTACTGTTTGTACAGAGCTACATTCTATATCCCTACAACTTTTCATATGAAAGAACAGCATTGAATTTATATACAATAGGTCTCATTGCACAGACGACAAGCTCAGCAACAACAATGATGACATCTCTGTACTGGCAACATCTGTTGGCTGGAAATACCAGCCACTGCTCATCACCATTCAATTGGTATCACCTGCTGGGAACAGACCTGCAGACGGCTCTACTCTGGCCCATCACAGTCAGATTAGGTAGCATTCGACAGACGGCAGCTCGACTCGGACAGTGCAGACTACGAAACAGAGGATATGGGGGGAGTATACTGTGTTTTACATAACGTGGTGCAATGTGGAGGGAACTCATGACAGCTGACACACTCCGAAAGTCTAGAAAGGAAGTCAAACCACATCCCAACGCAAGAGGCGGCGTAAATCGTGCACGCGTGGCGGCTAACGTATTGTCCATGGTCAACAGTCGAAGGCGCGATGCCAGACTTCCATGAGCTCATTCTCTGAGAAACGAGCCATCTTCTACTAGTGAAACGATGCATTCTCCGTAGCCGAGAAGGGGACAAGTTGCAGCCACCGTACAACAACAGCATAACCCACCTCAAATCTCCTTCAAGAATCCAACCTCAATCACCTTGTCGACATCAATATTCAGATCTGCCAATTTCGTCCGTGAATTCTCCCGAATCCACAAGAAGGCCCACAACAGCGCCCTTCTGACCAGCCCAGCAGGGTGAAACCCACGCTCGTGCTTGATCCGCATCGTCTCCTTGCCGAGCACATACACAACCTGCGCCTCATGAGCCGCCTTCAGCTCCTCCAGCTCGCCAGCGGCGCCGCCACCGTTGTGGGCACCTCTCGTCAGGGACAGCTCGATCTGCGCCACGAGGTCTCTCGCCATGCCGGGCTTGAGCACGTCGTCCGTGTACCCATGACGCATGACAACGCTATAGGCGCGGTCGACACCAGGCGCGCGCACGACGACGTACCTCTCCGCGCAGGGGACGGTGGGCACGGGGAGAGGCCGCATGTGGAAGAAGACGGTGACGGACGGGCGGGCGGCGAACTTGCGCACGAAGTGGGTGAAGGACGGCGGGAGAACGTCTCTGTCGCCGTTCTTGTCGAAGAAGATGCCCAGCCCGGGCACAATCGACACGGGCGTTCCGCCAAAGGACTGGGTCAGACGGGTCTCGCGCTTCTTCGACGACGACGAGGAGGATGGTCGTGCTGCAGGCGACAGGCCTCCCTGGTCTGGTGCTCCATCGGCCTTGACCAGCAGTGCTGACGCAGGGAGGCGGTCGAGGTGTTCTGCGGCCCACTGAGCCTCCTTGCCGAAGCGCCAGAGGATGAAGATGGAGCAGAGGATGGCGGACAGGAGGATGGTGAACCATGCTCCGTCGGGCACCTTGGTCAGGACCGCGCTGAGATATGTGCCGTCCAGACAGGCGAAGAGGAGCCAGACGGGCAGGACCACGAGAATGGGGAGCCTCCAGACGACGATAGCGACCAGCGCCACCATGCACGTGGTGATGAACGTGACGATGATGACGCAGACTCCGTAGGCGTTTCCGAGAGATGTAGTGTTGTTGTAGACCGCAGTTACAATGACGGTACCGATCATCAAGAGCCAGTTTGCAAAGGGCATGTAGATGTGCTCATGGAACTTGCGACTGGTGTGGACGGCTTTGATGTGAGGGAAATAGGACATCCTCATGACCTGGGACAGAAGCTGAAAGGTCGAGGTGATGAGGGCCTGAGAGGCAACGATGGCGGCCAGAACAGCGAGGATGAGGGAGAAGATCAGTGTTCCGGGAGGGACGGTGGAAAAGAACGGATTGGACCATGCAGTTCCCGAGGCATCCTGAGAGATGTAGGCAGCCTGGCAGGAAGAGAAGAAAGGTTTGGTTAGCGTCTCGAACCACTGTGGCAGAGAAGGCGTTTGACTTACTTGTCCAATATATGCAAAGAGTAGGCAGGGGTAAGCGATGCATAACCAGGAAATCTGGATAGCGCGTTTGCCAAAGGCGCCGAGATCCGCAAACATGGCCTCGACGCCAGTAAAGGCCAGCAACATGCCGCCCAGCGACCTCCATCCCTCCTCGCCGTTCCGGATGAGATAGGTAAAGGCAAAGTACGGACTGAAAGCCTTGAGCACTGTGTAGTCGTATGTGGCGAGGTTGTAGATGCCAGAGACGAGGTTAAAAAGAAGCCAGAGCACGACGATGGGGGCAAACCCCGTGCCGAGCTTCGAGGTTCCGAAGGGCTGGATCGCGAAGAGGAGGACGAGGATGGCACATGACACGCCGATGATGACTGGTGTCCCAAGGCTGGGGTTCACCACACGAATGCCTTGAATCGCACCGAGGACGGACTGGGCTGGCGTGAGGACGCCATCTGCCATGATCATGGACACACCCTGTTGTGTGTGCATGCCAAGATGATTGCTCGTCAGCACTCTTTTTCTTTTTGGTCTTCTTTGTTGGTTGTTGAAGTATCAGTTTATCACTCACAAGCACGCCGACCACTTTCAAGATGGCTTTGGTCACAGGGCTGTTCTCGACAAACCGCCGGACAGACCGAGCCTCGGGTCGCAGCTCGCCAGTCCTGTAGCGCTGCATGCGTACCCCCTTCTCATATGGATCGCGGTGCGTGATTTCAATGAATCGCGAGAGGAGGCTGTATAGCGCAAATGTACCGCCCTGTCCATCATCGTCGGCGCTCAACACGATAAAGGTGTATTTGACGGTAACGATCAGAGTAAGAGACCAGATAATGATGGATAAGGCGCCGACGAGATTGTCCCATGTTGGTTGGCTGGTGAAGGTGGAGGACTGGGAAATCATTCAGACAGAAGGCGTTAGTAAAAGGATTGTATGCGTAAAGAGTTTATGAAAAGACGTTTTGAGAAAAGAAAAAGAACATTGACATACATAGACGTAGAGAGGACTTGTGCCGATATCACCATAGATGACACCAGTTGCTATAGTACAGAGTCATCAGTCTTGTTATGCCATTGACACAAAAACAGATCAGGTGTGGCCTTTTTGAAACTTACCTTGCCAGCTGAGCCACAATAAAACAAAACCACTGTATTTCTGGAGCAATTCTTTTAGCATTCCCAATCACTCGGTTTTAACCTCAAGAGGGATTTGTATTACCTGCTTCTGAGGCTTGTGCAGATCGTCATCGGCAATTTGACGTGCATTCTCCTCGTCTCCAATGATGGGACTGTGCTTCGTGACGGAATGAATCGAGGTTTCTTTCTCGGATAGCTTCTCGGTAGAAATATCCTCACGCTGCTGATTTGGCTGGGCAGGTGATTCAAACTGGATACGATAGGAAGGGTCTTGAGGGCCATCGGATGTCGCCATTGTGAAACAATGTAGGTGCTAGAGCACACACAACAGAGCCAAGAAGAAAAGAGAGGAGGGAATAGGACTGAGAGAAAGAGAGAGAGAGAGAAAGAGCGGACTGGAAGGGGGACGAGAAGAGGTGAAGGAAGGTGAGCAGGCGAGGAAGCGGTGTAAGTGAGTTCTTAAGTACAGAAGAAGGGGGAAAACGACGGGAGCCCGGTGAACTCTTTGTTGGCAATTTACTCCTTCAGTAAGGAACACTAGTTATGTTTGAGCCACTGCTGATCTCCGCCAGCTGTAGCTTGAAGACGGAAAAGAAGCACCAACCCGTAGTGAGCTGATGCCAGGTAGTCATGCGATGGAGTCAGACCGGAATACTGAATGCGGCTACAGGTAAGGCAAGGGGGGAAACAAACAAGTGTGGTTAGACCTGTGATATCTCTTCCGCTAATCTTAGTATAGTTTCTCAATGAATGAATAATTATGCTTCGCGAAGAAGAACACCTCCCCCCCCCCCCCAAAGACACACACTTTTCTCTCCTATATTGCTGTATCTCCAGATGTCGTCAACATGTGACTGGCAATACAAAAGGGAAAAAAACTTTTTCCCTTTTTTTTTTTTTTTTTGTCTCTCGCACATAGTTCTAATTGTCAGTATCATCATTTAATGGTTCATGCAGCAGTATGTAATGCGCCTCCCGAACTATCAATCACGGCGCCAGCCCAAAGAATCAAGTTTTCCTTTTGGGGGCCTTGTAAATTACCTCAGCCTTATTGTTCAATTAACAAGAAGGCAACGATGGCCAGGTTAACAACCACCCGTGGCCAAGAGAACTAATGGACTTTACCTGAGTTTGCGCGCCTTGTCAGAAAATCGCTCATAGGGAGGAGAGATTAATTAGCACGTGCGTAGCGGGCCTGGGAAAGGAGGAGAGCGATGGATTCACGACCATGGCCCAAAGTCAAGGCCGCCCTCCCCTCCCCCCCCCCTTTGCTTCCCGCGCGTCCCTTCTCCAACATTACACCGTTAAGAAATGCCGCATATAGTCCAGGAAAACGGGAAATCGCAAGAACCAGATTGGAGGAGAACTGACATGTGCCCGTTGGCTTGGCAAAGAGGATGATGGCTGTGTTTTGCAGGCCAACTCGTCTTGGGCTAGCCTGGCCGGCTAACGAACCAGCATCATCCACACTGATGATAAGGTGAAGTGTCACCCTTAGCTGTCAAATTTACCTTTTTTTCTTTATTCTTTGTCCTCAGTGGAGGTGATTAGGTCGGGGGGAAATAAATGTCGCATATCAAAACATGAGCATGGGTCTGGATCTCTCTTCTCTTTTCGGGGCTCTGACGGCAGACGTATACAAATTGGGGAATCCGAAATGTGGAGTGACAGTGACGAAACCCCTCTTCATCCTCCGGAGGTGAGACACTATGGTCTGTACGCCCCGGGGTATGTACTTACCGTGTCGTTGGCACTACGATCCAGTAACATACTATGGCATACTACAAGCCAGCGAGCAGGAGGCACGTGATAATACTAGCACGACTACAATAAGTGAATTTCATCTTGTTTTCCTTCGGAAGTTATCCATCGCTCCACACCGTTGGGTTCAGCCTGGAGGCCTCTCTCGACCGGTTGGATATCTAGATTGTGTTTGACTCTTTGATATTACTCAAGGAAGGGATCTATCTGAAAAGAACAGCAAATTGGCCAGCACAAGACTAACTAACTCTCTTATCAGATTCTTTTGTCTCACGGAAGCAAACCAGCTCTGCAGCCGTTGTACGGTTCTTACCTCGTGAATCAATCGTGACCTGAAAACGAGAGCGGTCAAGCACCACAGCCCCCCCCCCCTGTTCTAAGCTAGCGGATAGACCCGTGATCCTAAACAACGACCCTGAAAACCCCTACTGTAGCGTGAATAGGTCATACACATTTAGCATGATACACTACTTAAATATCGCAAAAACCTGTGGAGGCCCGTTTAGGGTTTCAAGCACCTTTTTTTTTTCTTTCTCTATCATTTTTTCTTTCTTATCTCAAAAGGGGCCAACGTCGGCTGGAGAAACTCTCTTAATTTCCAACCCGACACCACAATAGCGCTCAAAAGTTGTTCATTTCAATCAAATGCTCTTTATGCGCGAATTTCCCAACTGATGAGACGTTACATGAAGAAAACTATAGGGAAGGGGGGGGGCGGACTTGCTCACAATGTTTTGGCGGTTTCTAGTCCCTGGGCCTTCCTTGCCTTTTTCTTCTTCATTTCTTCAGAGATTTAGTGAAGTGAGCTAGATAGAGGAAGACCCTCGAAACGATCGACCTATCATAGCAAGTGACCAAAGTGACAAGACAAAAAGTTACTGTAGTTATACCGCGTTTAGCAGTGAGGAACCATTCCAGATTAGGCCCACTTGTCCTACAGAAATCCGTGTAATGCCATTCGTCTAAACAAAGCAGGGTTGATCCAAGGAGCAACACCACACCTCACTTCTCTCGCTGGCGCACAAAAAGACTCAGCCTCTGAAGGGCAAATTAAATGTCTCCTCGAAGCAGAAAAAGGAGATCACCGGAGAGAAAGAGAGAGGGAAGGGGGGAGGGAGAGAGAGAGAGAAAATTGCAGTGCTGGTTTGCAAAAGATATGTGCATTGTGCCTGAATACTCAAGGCATCCAAACGAGTGTCTGCTGGGTAAATAATACATACACAAGAAGCCAGAAGTACAAAAAAGTGCAAGCGAGTGACAAGAATCGGCCTTCCCAGAAGCAAATCCCAGGTGATACCGCAGTATAGACACGAGGTCCTCCCTCCCCCGGAAGACAAGAATGAAGCAGAAGAGGAGAAGAGGAGAAAAGGAGAAGAGAGAAGAAATACAAGCAGGAGAAGAAAGAAAAAAAACAAGAACATCTATGCAAATGTCCATCCAAAAAGAACAAAAAAAAAAAACCCCCCCAACATAAACATCTATATATATACAAGAATGAATGGACGGTCCCACCCTTTTATAACCAAGCGTTATGATAGCGATGTGACCACCTCGGTAATATTGACAGGATCAACCCCAAGAAATTGGGCCACGGGCGCCACATGCACACCAGCACCGGCGTGGTTCCTCGAAAGCATGGGCATGACAAGATAGAAAAGAACAAGAAACAGCGCCATGGTGACGCGCGAAACGAGTGCACGGACGGACATGCTCAGAAACAAAGTAAGAAGCCGGACGACGAGGTCGACAAGGGGCCGCGTCCTCGCGTAGACGGGCGACGCCTCGAGGCGCTCGAGCAGCGAGGTGACCCTCTCGCCCCAGCCGGGAGGCACGAGCGAGGTCAGAGGTCTGGTCATGAACGATGATGAGGATACAGCGCCTACAGCAACATCCTGTGCGTCTTGAAACCCTCCGCCGACGCCCTTGCAAAAGGCATCATGCTTACCTCGGCCGAGGCCCTTCTCAAGGTCCACACTTGCCGAGTTGTACCCTTCGTCAGAAGCAGCACCACCGTCACTACCATCATTGTTGTCGTTGCTGCTCGCGTCAGACTCGGAGCCTGCGAGCATCTTCTTCTCGTCCTCGGGAAACAGCCACCCCGCGTCCCTGGGGACCCGCTGGTGCTGTGCCTGCTGGCGGCCGCCGGGCCGCTGGGCCACGCGTGTGGCCATGTCTCGGAGCTTGACGGTCGAAGTCGTGCTAGGGCCGCCGACGGTGACTGTGAGGACCGAGGGGTTGGGGTCGCTCAGGTAGCCGGACTGGTCCGCACCGCCAGTTGGAGTAACATCGTCACTGTTAGGCCGTTAGGTCAGTATTGATCTGCTTCTGAAAACGAAAGAAGGATTTTCATATTTCCTCTCGTAGAGGAAGACACTGAGAGAGAGAGGGAAAGGCAAGACTTACTATGGGAAGGCATAGCCCTTGCCATCAAGCTCAGTGGCGTGGCAGATGCGCGCATAGTGGTCAGTGATGGTATTAGTATAGTACGTGCTCACCACCTCATCATCGGGCTGAACAGCATCGATCAGCAGAGTGGAGCGGACAAACGCCGCGGCCAGGCGCGGGATGATGGCCTCGATCTCGGCGCCGCTCTGCGCAAACGGGCCGGTCGAGTTGGAGAAGATGTCGGCACTCGAGGGCTGCGAGAAGGTGCCCACACCGCTGAAGGTGAGGACGTCGTTCTCGACCGTGCCGTTCAGAGACCCGTACGTTGAAGTCTGGGTGTCGATGGTGAGGACGGCCCCGTTGCTGTACTTGTCCCAGACCTCGGTCACATAGGGATCGTAATAGCCGTCGAAGAGCGAGCTGTTCATGACGATCCCGTTGTTGGGGGACAGCGCACGCAGGTTGGCACCGTTCAGCGTCACGATCAGATCACTCCAGCCCTGGCCGTCGCTGGCAGTCTGGGCCGTGAGCTCGCTGCAGACGGTGTCGAGACCATCCGCAGGCAGGCCCTCGACCGTGGTGACGGTCCCGGATGTGTTCTCCAGCGAGAGGCCAATGGGCAGGCAGACGAAATCCACACAGGTGATGTTGACATACAGCTGCGACGTGTTGAAGGTGAACTCGCAGAAATCCCAATAGATATTGTAGTTCGGGTCCGCAGTGTTTGTGGGCGAGGGCTCGACCAGCGCAGGCCCTTCATTCAGCAAAAAGGTCAAGGTCGCATCTCTGGAGAACCAGATGCGACCTCCGTCAGTTAGAGGAACAGTGATTGTTGTGGTACTTCCCGGCGCCCCTAGCGGGATGGCACAGTCAACAGCCAAGGCTGAGCCATTGCTAGAGGGCGAGGTTGGATAGTAGACTGTCTTCCCGTCACTGCAAGGAGAAGGAGGCACGAGTGTCAATATCCTTTTTCGAGCAGAGAATCAAAATAGAGAGGTAGTCCTCTGATGAGATGGTCTTACCTTTCCAACAAATACACAGCATCGTTATTGCCTCCAGCAAGTCCGTTGACATAGGCATACGCGTTGGAGGAGCCCGTGTTGTTGACCAGAGCCACGGTCAACGTGGTACTGGCCGCAGCCGAGAGGGCGGCGTCGACATTAGCCGTGCTCTTCGAGGCCAGGTCGGTCGGCTGCTGGAGGATGTGATCCACCTTGGCCCTCTGGAGCGCTGCTGCGAGGGTCGCCATCTTGCAAAATCAGCGGCGGGCTGGCGGGTATTGTGGTTGCTCGTGGTGTCGAGAGAAGGAGGGTTTCCAATGAGTGTTGTCACAACGAGTGCGGTAAGGACTGTGGCTCGCGGTTATCGACGAGAGACTTGTAGCGAAAAAGGAGTGTGTGGAGTTGGAGCAAGAAGCCTTTTTGTATTTGTATAATGACTTCTATTCTGGCTGTCGAGAAAGAAAGGAAGGGCAAAAAAAGGAGTGACTTAGGTAAGGAGAGTTGTCTTTCTCTCTCTTTCCCTTGAGAAGCTGTAAGAAAGCTCTTCACAATGCTGACTTGCGCACGTGTGGTTGACCTGTCAAGAGGCGTGCCTTCTGACCTTGATCCCGAGGGACGCCTCCGGGGTATTATATACACCACATTTCGAACAGCTGAAGAGGTACACTTGTAACGCCCAGCAACTCCTCAAACCACGACTGGGAGTAATTTCCACAAAAATACCTTTAGTTCTAAGCCTGCCGTCACATTAACATGACAAGATGTATCAGGACTGCCGAGTCACGGCCGAGGGTGCGGCTCAGAGAGGCAAGAGGCTATAGCCATTAACCCTGTCGACGACTACCCTGACAGCACGCCGGGGACCTGCATGATATTGCAGGATGAGTATTTGGACGAACTAGGCGTCAATGTGGCACCCTGCCACCACAGTACTTGTGTATGTGTGTGTATGCATGCTCAGTCCCCCTTCCAACTGGTCCCTGCACCGGGGCACATCGCTGATGGGCAAAATGAGGACAAGGGGCCAGTCTCAACCCCGGATGTTCGGCTGCCTGCGGGGCGGTAAACCAGGGACCTTGACGGGTGTGAAGAAAGAAGAAACACACACACACAGAGAGAGAGAAAGGCCCCAGGGGTTAGTAGCTATGTTTGGAAGAGAGAGAACGAAAGACGGGGAAACGGGAAACATCAAGCCCCATGCCCCATCGCGGGCCAGACCTCTGACCCAGGAGGGACTGCCGCGCCGGGTAGTGGGATGAGCCTTGCTCAAGTGCGGGTAGCGTACCGAGCGCTGAGAAGTTGTTGAGCGAATCAGATGTATATCCCGGCATTTTGGGTTAATGAATGCTGATCTGGAGCTGCTGGCTCAGCCGCATAAGGAGAATGGATGGTATATGGGCTCTTCTACTCTTCCATTCTCTCGCCAGGTTAGATGTATCACCGTCGTCGCATGATTCCAAGGGAGTAAGCGGTGCCCAGAACCCCAGATCACCTCGGCAGAACGTAACAAGTTCATACAAATTTTCAACATGACGCTCGCAGGAGAAGGGATGTGGGCCACGGGACCGTGGACATGTGAGTCCATGATGATGCAGGTCCATCGGCTGGCACTGAAAAGAGGGACGACTCTAGACAAGGAAGACGGCGTCCGAGGACGTAATCCACATCCACACATCCACATTCCACACCCACACCCACACAAGTACACAACCCTTCCCTCATCCTCGACATCAAAGGCCGTACAAGCACTTGCCTGTCCCGGAGCAATGCAAGAAAGGGAAAGGCGGCCCGCCACAGCATTGCGAATGGGGCAAATGACCAAGACAAAAAGAACCTGCACCTTTTGTGGCGAGGAGAAGAAGGAAATTGAGAAAGAAGGCAGCAACGCATTGGAGTTAGACCAGATGGAATGATGCCAGTAGGGTTCTGTGTGAGTGCGCGGCACGTATTCCGTACGGCAGGGTAGCAGCGAAGAGATGGTGCCAGCTCTCTCTCTCTCTCTCTGTGTGTGCGTGCGTGCGTGTATGTGTGTGTATCTCCGTCGTTGGGTTCTCCCCCACCCCCCCAAACCCAGCGCCCTATGGTCTAATAGATGATTTGTGTGCACCATCACAGGTTCAGTACCGTGATCGAGGGTCGAAAAGAGTCATCCAATCCAGAATGGCAGCTGAGTGTGTCTGTGATCAAGGCGATACGCGGCAGGGAAGGTCCCCCCCCGTTCAAACAAGAGAGGAAGGGGAAGAAGAAGGGGGGGGGGAGGAAGAGATCGTGTTGCATTGCATTGCATTGCTGTGCAGGGCCCCTCTTCTTTCTTTGACAAATCGGGCCGCCAGGTGGGCTAAGAAAAGAGATTCCCCCCTCCAGAAAAGAAAAAAAAAGAAAGGGTGCAAGGAATTCTGGGGTGCGTATGGCCTTGTGTCGTCTGGCCTGTAAAGGTGTGGGTTGAGGACGATGAGTGGTCGTTGCACGAAATGAGGTTGTGTCGCTGCTCGGCTAAACCCAGTTGCACACCCCTGTAACATGTTCTGCCTGACTGACCAGGGCTCTCCGTCTCTAGCCAGTCCCGTGGCCCAGGTATGTTCTGAGCTATCTGTTTTTTTTTGGGGGGGGGGGGGGCAAAGGCGCCAACCCCGGACCAAGGGGGGAATTTGGTAGGGGTGGGGTCAGTGGTGGTGCGTGTGGTGGGGTTTTTGGGGCCTGTGCTGCCTATTCGGTAGGGGGGGCCTATGAGCGCTGGAGGCCAAACAGCTTTGCTACCTACTCACTGGCCAAAAAGATGGGTTAGGGGCTATGTAAGTGAGCTAATTAGGCGGATTAAATGCCAAGATCAGCGATCACAACTGCAGATCTTGAACAAGCTCCCCTGTGCACATCAAGCATGACAAGGGAGGATCCACAGTCTCGATGTTTCTGTTTTTCTTTTTCTTCAGTCTCCTTTCATCAAGGAAAGACTCACCGAGCCCAAGATCAGATGGCAGCACGACCCCCCCCCCCTCCCTTGAAAGCTCCAATAGCCTTCGAGGAGTTATTCTCAGTACTATGTAGTATCCACCACCGTTTCTATCATGGTACACCTTGTCTCCCTTAATATTATGTATCAGCCACTCACTACTCTCCTCATCATCACTCAAGACGCTCGCTGACAACAACGTCTCCTCCGCGCCACTCAGAGGCCCAGAACTTTGTTGAAGATGGGACTGACCTCCGAGATTGCACCATGGACAAGCCATCTCTTGCTTCTATTAACGCCTCTGTCTGTGCCTGTCAGATTTGTGTTCCGAGGCTAGTGATTCTCTCTCTGTTTCTCTCTCTTCAAAAGGAGCCGGAACAAGCCCTAGAGGGAGGCGGGGGCGAGGGGAAGCACGCCTCATCATCCTGGCTTGGGAGGAAAAAGAAAACGAGAAGAAAAAAAATGAAACTGCTGTCCATCGTCCGGCATATGTGGTGTGTCCCCAGGCAGGCAGCAAATCCTTCGGACCGACTCAGGTCCCTTTTTTCTTTTTTTCTCCATGGCTTTGAAACCTCATCCGCAGCCCCATCGATGATGCTCACTTTGCCCCGGACTAGCCAACGACATCTTTTTCATTGACGGGGTTACAGGTGACCCGTGTGCCGCCCGTTGCCAGATCCCTGGGTTGCTGGGACTGGTAGAGAAACAGGGGACCGTCGGCGTCCGGGGTGCGCCGGCGTCCGGTTGAACAGAGTATCACCAGATCAGCCTCTCCCTGTCCGCTCGTGGGAGGTTAGTAGTGATGACAACTCTCAGAACGTAAGAGGGCGCTGGGCAGAACCATGATGCAATGGGCAGAATTAATATCTGTTCTGCTTCAATTGCCAGGAAGGGCGAGCACATGGGGACAAATCCAGATAGACCACGAGATCTCTCATATCCGCCTTGCCTCCTCCTTGCCTTCCCGTCCCGCGCGGGAAAATAGCCCTCGAGGCCCCTCCAGATCTTTATGCCTGACATGTGAGTGATAATGCTGTTGTGTCTGCTGTCCTCTTGACGTGTTCATCCGGTACCTGCGTCCTCGAGGGATTGTGCATATGCCGGCAGATGGAGACATGTCTCGAGGTTTCGAATCTGACCAAATATAAAGAACAAGGGAAAAAGGATCAATTTAACCCTATTTCGAAACCCCACATTCCTTTTAACCCTCTATTTCTCTCTTCTTCTTCTCTCTCCTCGATCAGTCTCTTGGACAGCGACGGCAACGTACGGGAAAACTGATGCGATCAAGGAGGAATTGGCCCCCAGAATAGATCTATTTCCGATGCCATGAGTGAATAGTCGGGCGTTGTTCCTTTCCCTTTTTCCTTGTCACATACCTATCTTAGAAGTAAGCATGTCGAAACAGCCGATAGCTCTCTCATCTATACCAATTCAGCCTCGGTCGAGCCTGGTGAAATTGAGGGAGCTCTCGTCACATCACACGTTGCCTCTCAGAGCCATGTCGGCGTAGTATTATCGTCGGGCATGTATCTTGGGTATCTGTGGAAGTCAGTGCTCGGATGGCTATGTCTTCGGCCATGCTCTGGACTCAGCGCTTCCGGCTCTGCTACCCGTCGGTCCTTTTTCTCCCCTCGCACCATTGCCTCTGGTGTCCCCCCCCCCTTTTTTTTCTCGTTCCTTTCTTTGAGTATCACGAGATAACAGAGACAGAGAGGGGAGGGAGGTTAATGCAGGGAGGGATCAACATCAACTCTGAATCATTAGCGGGCGTACGATGATGCCCTCCACCGTCTGTGCTCGTGGTCTGCTCCCTCAATGATGTCCCATGCGAGAGGCAAAGGTGAATGAGCCACTCTGGTCACCTTGAATTTCGCGACATCCTGCTTTGCCGTACATCCTGTTGTCTCCATACACCAACGGCCAAAAGATGTCCAAACGCCCACCACTGAATCCAAACGCCGGGACCTCACAATCCATCCAATACCTCCTCTTCCCCCTTGGATATCTCCACCGGCAATAAAGCAGCATTGGCGCCCCACTCGCACCGCTCTCAAAGCCCGAGCATCCAGCTCGCACCCGCGAGCGAGGCTCCCATCAACACCCAAGTCAGGTGGCTCACTCTCACCCCAGCAGCTGCCGCACCCTTGATCCCACTGTCCGATGACACCGTCTGGTTAGACGTCATATTCTTCTGGCCCGAGAAGAACCATCCTGCAGCGGAGGAGTTCGTGGCGGTGACATCCGGGATGTCGCACACGGCGCCCGTCGAGCTTGGGTCAGCACACCGTGCCGCAAAGTCCTTCTGGCGGCTGGCATCGCTGCTATTAAAGTACGCCTTGACGTACCCGATCTCGAGCACGGCGTCGCTGGCGGGGGGCCCACCAGACCACTCCGGGTTGCCGTTACTCCACTGGCTGACGGCGAGGTGGCCTGCATGCGTGGGCACGGCTGCAGGGTCGTCCATTTCGGCGAGTACGCTGCCGTCCGCGTAGAAGAGGACGCGGCCGGGGACCCAGTCGATGCGGTACTCATGGAAGTCGGCCCGCGGGTCGAATGGAAGGTAGATGACCTGGTACGTGTTTGTGTGCGCGGCGTTGTAGTTTGCCTCGGCCGAGGCGTCGGACTGCAGCACGAGGTTAACTGGGTAGCTGGCGTTGGAGGTCTCAAACTGCTTGGAGAGAAACTCAATGTCGATCTCTTGCGTGTCGTTGTAGTACTGTGAAGAGGCGTTAGCATGAGCGTGACATTGTGTCCGCAGCGACCATCTCTTCTTGTTTTTTTCTCTCTCGTCGTAGCAAGGGAGAAAGAGAAAAAGGCGACGGGGAGAGAGAACGAAAGGGGGCGAAAGAGGGATTGCGCTGGAGTTCTGCTGGATATGACATCCACCCCAGCCTTGCCAGGTATTGCCCAGCATAAACACCATCCAGAAGATGACCCAAAACTTTTCTTTCGCACAAACTCACCCAGAAGAAAGCCGACACGGTCCCCGCGATCCCCGTCAGCTTCATGCTGCTCCTAAACGTCCCATACGACACGTCCAGCCGCGCGCTGTCCACCTCACCCCCTTGGACATCCCCATCCGTCTCCGAGCCTCCCACGACCGTGATTTGCAGGCCGTCCCCCTCCGACGACACCGCGTTGTCAACATTCATCATCTCGCCGTAGCTGCCGCGGGCAATGGTGGCGTCCTCGCTCCAGTTCTGGCGCACCCAGTCCGTGTTCTTGGCGATGTTGCTGATGTTGACAAAGTTGGTCTCAATCAGGTCTGTCACCACGTACTGCCTTGTCTCGTTGGTGCTGTTGGTCGGCAGTGTCGTGAGACGGTAGCCGCACTCGCAGTCGGCGCGGGCGGGGCGCCCACCTGCGGCGAGGAGCAGGGTGAACGTTGTGAACCTCGAGAGGAGACCCTTCTTTTTCCTCCTCGTGGTAGCCATCTCGAGGCTGGAAGGTTGCCGACCCATGGCGCTTCTCGATATGATGGCAAATGGGGCGGTTTGAAAGGTTAGTTGTTCTGAATGTTACTGCCAGCAATAATGGCTCCTGGGGTCCCAAGCAGTGTCTGAATGCGTGAAGTAGAATGCTGGTCTCAATGATGTGTCGCAAACAATATCAGCGATTGCACAAGACAGCGCAAGAGTGTCACGCGAGATACGGCAACAAATTTACTCGGGTGCAGTCTCTCTCTGTCTTGATAGAGAGAGGCGAGTCGATCTCAGTGATTAAGCGACCGAGTGTGAATCACTGAATCAACAAAGTGACACAACCTTCAAATCAAGTCAAACCAAATGAGTCGGAAAAAAAGAATCATACTCTGCTGCAGATAGAAAGCGGAGGTGTTTTCCAGACGGCGCTTCCATGGGGGAGGAGGCAAACTCCTCCCTCGTATCCATCTGATCATTTGGTTGGCTGGCTGGGAGAGAGACATGGTTCGAGATCCTAGTAGAAAATAAGGCACTATGGCATTCTGCAAGGGCAAGACAATATATTGCCGGCGACCAGGACGCGGGAAGGCGCCAACGGCAAAAGCAAGAAAGGCGGGGAGAGAAGAGGCTGGGCTGGAACAAGATTGCCGATCTGGAGTCGTGCAGGAAGGACCTCACCCGCTTGTGGGTTCCTGCTTGGAGTTACACAAGGACAGTGCCCAAAAGCGAAGAATTCAAAAGTGATCATCATCATCGCAGACGGCGAGTGCAGCCAGGCCAAAACACTGAAGACTCCTATTGACCGCTGTGGCGCTATGATTTCCTCCCTTCAGTGGTGCACACCTGATCAATCACCTTCCGAGGGTGGTAATATCTCGGCGACATCCCTGTCCTTAAGACCTCTGCCATGCCTGGGGACGCGGATTGCTACCTATCATGGCAGTCTCTTCCTTAAGGGCTACGCCTCAGTCAAGTCGGCACACAAGAATCCCACCCTGAACAACAAGACAGTCATGGCCGTCTTGCAGTTGGCGTACGTGTCATGTCATTCACCCATGAGAGCATTCATTGCGCGCATATTTATAGAGAGAAGAGAGACGTTGCTTGAACGCTAGACTAGAGAAATGCTCCTGTACACCTCGAAATATCCGAGTCAAAGAGAGATAGAGAGAGTGAGACAAACAAGACGACTATCATTAATAAAAGAACAGCGACAACCAAAAAAAAAACCAAACCAAAAAAAAACAATCTCGTCGCGAACCTCGTTATTGCATTAATTCTGGCCCCGACGCAAAACCCGTTCCTACAGACCTCCAGCATGTCCATGTTTCCGCGTCTAGTACACTGACATAAGAGATGAAGAACGAGGAAACGGCAAACCAAACAACGCATGAGTATCGAACAAGGTATCAGGAAAGGAATACAGAGGAAGAAAAGAGAGGAAAATAACCACAAACAACAAACAGACAAACAGTAAAGAAAAAGAAAAAAAGCCAAAAAAAAAAAAAAAACCAAAAAAAAAAACTCAAGAACAAGAACCATTAAAAGTAAACGGTAGGGTCGCCGTAGCGAGAAGAAAAAAGGACAAGGAGAAGTAGAGTCCTAATCCTCCCATTGGGGCCAGCCAACGAATCCATCCGTGCTGCAGATATTAGGTTTGCCGCCAGAAGCATGCTTCAGCCCTCTCAACCTCGACCTTTCCAAACCATGTGAAAGGACCAAAAAAGCATGACCGACCGGGCTTTTTGCCAAACCTGCCCCATCCTTGGTTATTACCAGTGACCCTTCGTAAACATGTGGACGGAAAAAACAACAAATAAAGATAAAAACAAGGAAATCGGAAAGATTCGACAAGAACCCTTCGCCCCCACGCCAGACTATGAAATCAAAATGAGAAGAAAGACATGGAGAGTAAGTATGCCAAGGAAAGTCGCCTCATCCCCTCGAGGAAGGATATAGGAGACGTGCAAGTGTGGGAAATGATCGCGAGAATCAATACACGCTGTCTGCGTCAGCTCCCTGCGAGGTCATAGACGGCGTCGAGACGTTGGAAGACATCTCAATGTCATCGACGTAGCCGCAAAGGGCCTGCGCGTGGAGACGGAAAGACTCGCCCATCAGTCGGGTCATTCTGCGAAACAAGTCAGCGGCCATACATAGAAATCGGTGCAGTTTCAAGAGATAATCAGGCACTTACCCCCAGACGACCACCTCGTCAAGCATGGAGCCCCACAGACGGGCCACAATTGAGCCCAGCTGGGAGATGTAGTGCTGCTCCAGGTCCTTCTCAAACAGCTTCCGAATCTTGTTGTACATGACCATCTCCTCATCGGTGGCTGGCTCTTCGTCATGTTCCAGACGGTAGAGCCAGAGGCTGAGGATGATCATGAGATCCATGCCGCAGAGAGGGTGCTCAATGCTCCAGTTGGTCGGAGAGGTGCGGGCAACCCAGCGGACGCCCTGGACCACCGCAGTCTCAATGCAGTCATAACACTCTTGGATGACCTTGATCATCTCCGAAGAGCGCTTGACCCGGTCCCGCGCGCCTGACATCGCCGCAGCGACTTCGTACGAATCATGGTAACGAAGAGCTTCCTGGACGGTCTTGAGGTCGACTTCAAGTCGAGCTCGGGCGCTGCGGAACATGGCCGTAGCATTGAAAATCAGGGGGTGGCCCTTGTGAGGCGAGATGATGGGCACGGTAGCAGCCTCGGGCTCGCAGAGATCGAGAGATTTCTCCCACGTCTCGAGAGCAAGCCTGAGCTTGTACTCAGTGACCACATCCTGGAGAGCCTCAGGGCTGCGCTTGTGATACCAGACCTCAAGGAAGAGCGCGTTGATCATCACACGGGTGGCAAAGGCACTGTACTTGAGCGCCTCGCCCTGGAACAGCTTCTCATGCGCCTCCATGAACGTCATGCCCGCCGAAACGCCCAGCTGTTCCTGCCAGGCTACCTCGTCGGACACCGTCATGTTCCAGAGAGCTTCCGTTGAGGGCAGGTGCAGGTCCTCAAACTCGTTGAAACTGATGGCTGGCGTGTGGTTGAAAGACAGCGTCAGGAGGCCGAAGAAGATGTAGACCGCGTAGTACGTGCGCCTGCAGCCTTCATCCTCGACCCACTCCGCACGCGTCGGCAGGCGGCCCTCACGGGCTTCCTGTCTCAACTTCAACTCGTAGCGGTTACCAGCAACCATGTTCGCCAGGAGACTCTTGATCGAACAAGCCCATTCCAGGCCCTTGGGGTCACCACTCCAACTCGCGAAGATCATGTTCAGCAGGGAGCCTTGCATAGCCCACAGTGGGCACTTGCGAGAGCTGAAGTTCTCCTTGTTCTGAAGGAACTGGTTGACCAGGATCTTGCTACCGACGTGCAGCATGTAAGCCTGCTCTTGGTCGAAGGCGTAGAGCGCACCGATGGACAGTACAGTCAAGAGCAGAGCAGGCGAGACCTTGGTCGGCTCGAACGAGGCCGGGTGGAGGAAGGGCAGGTGATGATGGAACATGCCAAAGTAGGTCGAAAGATACCGGTTGAGGCAGGCGAGGTTCGGCAGACGGAAGCCGTCAGGGATGGCACGCTCGGCATCAGTGCTGCGGATGTTCTCCTGGATCATGCTACGTTCCTCATCACTCTTCAACTGAGGGGCCTTGAACCCAGCCGACGTCTGACGAGCCTCGCCGAGGCCGTGAGCGCCCTGTGAGAGAGGCGTGCCGGCAGTAGAGGTCTGGGTCGAGTTGGCGAGCGACTGCGAGGTCATAGAGTCATGACCGTTGGCTTGTCGGGAAAACATGGAGCTCGACTGGGGCTGGACAGTGCTGGCACTGGTAGCAAGCGAGTGCTGAGAAGCAAACGATCCATTGGCTGAGGCGAGCGCGGAGTTCTTGTGCTCCCCGTGGAATGCGTCCCACTGGGTAGGAAGGCCAATCGCGCCGTTCGGATAGGTAACAGTCGGAGGGTCCATGATGGCGTCGCCGTTCTGAGCAAACGGAACTTGACCAGTCTCGTAGGATCCGCTGTTGCCGTGCATGACAGCAGTCGCCTTATGATGAAGATCAGCAACTAGCATGGCTGCAGTCTCGACATCGAAGCCGTTGTCGCCACCACCACCCATTTGCTCTAGAGCAGAGTCGTCGAGACCCAGTTCAGGCTTGGCAGCAGCAGCAACCGTCTTGGGCTTGGGACCACCACGGCGCTTGCCATCACTATGGAGAGGGATGCCTCCATCCTTGGCGTGAACGGTTCGATCATGTCGCAGGAGAAGATCGCGGCGCACGAATGTGCTCCTGCACTTCATGCACTTGAATGGCCGCTCCTTCGTGTCTGCGTATAGGGGCACTAGGTCAGCTTACAGCCACACACGAAAAAAAAATTTGCTACCGCGGCTTGTGCAACACGAGATACTACAGCCCTCCCACGCAACGTGGAATGTCTGCAGGGCAACGGACAGTATCGAAAGAGGAAAATTAGAAGGGTGTGGGGGTGTGGATTCACATACGAGAGCGCTCATGTCTGCTTCGGTGCTCGCTCCTGCTGAAGGCACGGGAGCAGTACTGGCACTTGTACTTCCTCTCTGGTGCGAGTGAGGTCTTTCGCGAGGCGGGCGTTGGAGACGCAGTGGCGGGCACGGGCACAGCGGAAACGGCTGCGCCAGGCATCTTGGAAGACGGTCTGTCGCGTTGGGGCTGAAGTCGAACGAGACTTGCGAAACGGGAACGTGGTTCCAGTCACGGCAGGACGGACGGACGACGACGCTGTGGATTGACGGCGACGATTGGCAACGGCGGTCGGCACTCGGAAAACTATTAATTGACACCCTCACAGAACGATGTTGAAAATCGCCTGACTCCTCGCTCGCACGCGGCTCCCGTGGGATTTAAAGTGTGTCGACTTGACTCTGAGGGGCGATGTGGTTCATTTGGGTCGGTATACGGGTCATGGACGAGACCTGTGGCTGGGTAAAGGGGATAAGATGGCAGCAGTGGCCAAATCGATGTACTGGAAGTGAAGGAATGGTCCTGCTCTGGGACAAGAAGAATATGTGGTGGACGCGAGGTCGATGCAGGTTGTGCAGGTGGTGGTGGTGGTGGTGGTGGTGGTGGTGGTAGTGGTTGGAAAAAAGTGTTCGCAGTAAATGCGGAGTTGATGATGAACGGGAGGAGGAGAGGAGGGGTTGGCTTCTCTTTTCGCGGCGGGAGTCGCAGAGGAAAAGGGAGGGCCGAAATTTGGGTGGCCCTTGTCTCTTTGGAGGGGCGAGGGGGGTTTGTGGGAGGGGGAGAGGGGGCTCCAAAAACTGTCTAGCGCACATTGGCTGTAAGATTGCCCTTGGGACGGCGCAGTACAGGCTACCTACAGATGTGCGTCGCCCGGCTGCTGGTCTCAGGTAGAGGGGACACATGCATCCCACCTGCAGCAGAAAGTGGGGTCATTTCTATCCAAGCTCCGGAGGGGTGGAATGGCCTAAACCTCACTAGACCCACAAGGATGTCACCGTTGTACTTTGCTATAGTAGTACTGTAGGCTGCCAGCTGCCCAGGCGCTCCTACCTACCATAGTACACACTACAACTATAGTAGCACGCTCTTACTTGCATGCTGTACCGTACTGTGGTACAGTCAACACACCACACGCGATGAGTGCCTTCCCCTCCCCACACCCCCCTCTTTCTCTTCCTATGTACTCTACAACAAACCAACTCATCTCATCGAGTACTTGCTTTTGCAGGTCTGAAGTCATTACTAGGCACATATCCTCGAACATTGGATTGCTTTTGTTCACACGTGAGACAACCATTCGACTCTGTTCGGTCGACTCAGAGTCCCATGCTTTCTCATCCTCCAGCACGAGAGACGAGAGACGACACAAGAGATGCTATAGGCTGGATGAAGTTACCATACAGCTGAGAAAGAAGGAGGGGGGAGGAGGGGGTCGTGTGTGTGGCCCAACCTCCCTCCTAAATTGCCCCACCCCCACGAGGATGATCTAGTCCAGTGCCTTTAAGCAGCTCCTCACAGCCCAAGAACACACGAGACACGTCGTACCATAGTAACTACGGGCACAGTGCAGGGAGTCCTCGATCCCGGGTTGGTGGTGAAGGTGGTTGGACAAAAGACACCCGGCAACGGAGACAGGCCAAAGCCAACTTTTTGCATCTGATGCTGTCTCTTCCCCCTCCCCTCCCCCTCCGCCGACGGAATTATGGGGCCACCAAAGAGGTCTGCACATCATCACCATGAGACCTTCTCCCTGATGGCAGTTCTATGGTATATGGATCCAGATCTGATCTTCCTTGGCCTTATGTGAGATTATTTAGCTGTGAAAGGTCAGTCTTTTGAGGCCCTGCTTTGCCCTCGATCATCGCGAAGGAGCTTCTCGGGTGTTCTTTGGGGGATTGGACGGCGCGACAATGGAGATGGCCCCAGCGGCACGAGCACAGCTGCATTCCAACTTTGGGCCGACTAGCAGCACGAAAAGTGGATTTTGACATGCAAGAGAGCCCGTCTCTTCTAAGGGCGGTCAGTCTTTTCTTCAAACAACTCGACTCGCTCAAGCAGTGGTCAGCCCAACGAGGGCAGGTGTTCTCGTGATGACGGCACCACGAACAGCATGAACTTGGACAAAGGGGCCACGTTGCGCTGGTGCAGCTGGAATGGCGGCCTAAGCATGTCCACCCCCTCCTCCCTCCCCTCTCCCGGTGGGCAGGGCAGTCACATTCACCACCACCCACCCTCAAACTCTACTGGGACTTTGTCGACCCCCCAATCAGCCGTGAGGGTAGCCCCACGTCCTGGCACGCCTCGGTCTCTCGCGTCTTCCACAACAGAAAGGCAAACCTTGGTGTCCTGAAATAGCGACCTAGCGCCATTCTAAGACACGCAAAGGGATGGCCGTCCCGTCATTTGCCCGGGACGCCGGCTAACCTGCTGCCCCTCCACCTACAAAAGAAATTCGCTACTGCAGCGTAGAAGTGAGGCTGGTTGCAATCTGCATTCCAGCCTCCCACACCCAATCATTGACAGTCTTCCTCATGCACCTCACTACTACTTTCTCTGCCTTTGTATAGTCAGTAGATTTGTCAAGGTGACCATGCCTTAACATTGGTGGCTATGAGGCCCCTAATAAACTTGATAAACCTGGGCAGCAAGCAAAGAAGCATGCGAACGACGCCTACCAGTCATTCGTCATGCGGGGCAGACGAGGTAAAGCAAACCCCATGAGGAGGGGCTGGCTCTCCTGGACACCGCCGTTGCACCATCTGGAGGCTTACCCCTCGGTCTCGGATCGCTCAAGTGCCCAGCAGTTCACACGTGTGCATTTGCCGTCCGCGGGGTCGACCTCGCTGGGGCATGAACAAACATTCACCGTCTCGTCTGCTGGGAGCTTCTTGTTCTGGAGAGGGGGTGGGCGCAGTGTGGATCTCATCCTTCTGCATCACGAAAGAAACCCGGATCACTCGCTTATGACCGACCGATTTGATGGTCAGCACGGCATGGGGAAGGACAGTGAGCATGAACTTTGATGAATCTAACACCCGCCATCGAAAAAATTTTCCCTGGTTCCTGGTCCGCCGCAACAAACCACGGCTTCTGGAAGACCAGGCTCATGCTTCCGTAGCGGCCTCCTGGGCCATAATGCCCTTGAATCCCTGCTGTGGTGGTATTGACCGAGTGATCGATTCAGCACGACTCTGCTGGCGCCCCGTCGTGCTGTACTCTGACGAGTTACAACCCGGATGCTCGTATCAGCACGTCACTGGTGTTGTTTTTACTTGCCCTCTGGCGCCCACGGCATCCGCATTGACCTCCTAATGGGCGCACGTCTCCATTGAAAGGGAGACATGCCGCTGCTGAAAGAATCAGCACGCGTGCCTGAATTCCCCGGGAGGCCCGTCAAATTAAGGGCGGCTTTGACCCGCCAGGCCCGCCTTCCTGGCAGGGCTGTCAGATTGTGGATCTTGTCTCCATTTTTGCGACTGTGGGACAAGCGACGCGGCATCTGCTGTGGATTGCAAATTGCCCAAGCCACCGCTGTTTGGAGGGGTCGCGTCTGACCAGAGACAGGTCTCTGAGCGGTCACGAAATCTTCCGGCAATATCACAGTCGACATGCTGTGGTAGAGCCATCGATCGCATTGCCAAGAGTCCTGCGGGTCTTTGAAGCATCACGTACTGCGAAGTGGCTTGAGTAATAGAGAGGGAGGGAGGAGCTGCAAAACCTGGTCACCCTCGCCCTCTCAACACTGTGGGTGTTTGTCATGAACGGATTTGAATCCTAGCAAGCCCTTGACCCTCGATCCCAATTTGCGGAGACCCCTCCTTGGTTCTTCGCCGGTGGTGTGAGGACTCGTTTTCGCGTTCCTTGGTCCGCCAGGTCTTTTTTGGCATCCAAAACCACGTCTGGGTGGGCAGCTTGATCTTTTCGTCGTCATGAGGAACAAGAATGAAAAGAGGAAAAATTTCTCTGAACGTCAAGATTGGACCTCGCGCATCCGGGATCACCGCCCCTTTTTTAGCCCTTCCAGGCTCACGTTTCAGCAGTGCATTCGTGGCAGCCGGAAAAGCTCTGCTACAGGGCAGGCTCTCGCATTATATGCCCCTCCAAGCCTCTCCTCCTTGCAACCAACCTTTCCAAGCTGAACAGAGAGAGAGACCTCAGGATAAAAGCGGTCTGCTTATCACCGTGCCGTCAAGTTATGGCTGCAAGTGCGCGAGCGCGCGCGCCGGACGGCGGGGACTTCACAGTGCAATTTTGGACAACTCAGCGAACAGGCCTCGTGGGTGGATCACTCCGGGCTGGCTCAAAACGCACAAGAGGCCCGCCCGAACGAACGACTGGGACCGGAGGATCCGCGGCAGCACTTCCGGGATGCTACTAATCCCCATTCCCGGGGACCATTCCCCGGTGCTGTTTGACACATGGCTGCTAAAAATTGCACCCTGGTCTTTCCCTCATTTCGACGTGCAGCACACCACCGAGGAGAGAGAAGTCTAGGCACGCCTTGAAACCTGTTTATGGGCCACGATGTACTGTTGAGCCGCGCTCACTCGTACACAGCAGTAGGACACCTGCTGCAGTATCAGACTCAGGCATTTGTCTCATGTCAATAATGGCAGAGAAGAGCATCTGTCCTTCAGAATCGTCCTCCTTGCCAGTCAACTGCTGCGAGCACAGCTTTTTGCCCGCTCCATTTTGGGATCAAGGCCTCCCATGAGTCGTTGCTGGCCTGCAATTCCCCCTGACAATCATGACTGACAATCATGACAGGTCGTTTCCTGTGTCTCAGCCTCTTTTTTTTTTTTTTTTTTTTTTTTTTTTGATCTGAAGCTGTGGCCAGTCTCGCAAGACACACACGCGCCTACATGGGCTCGACGATCGCTTCCACAGTACATCCCCCACCAGTCAGTCCTTGCTATGTATGGCCTCTGCACCTTTCTAAAGCCTTGTTTCTTTTCCCGTTATTAGTTCTTTTTCTTCTTCTCTACCACTCCACAATTCCAAGTGACGGCATTCTCCTGGGTGGGTTCCGGACGATAGTGCATCGCGAAAACAGTCATGGGCCCGAGCTTGGATCCACCTGATCTCATATATTCGGCGATCGTCTCGGAAGGTGGGATGAGTCTCAAACTCAGATTCAGGAGATTAATAACGAGAATGCTTTAGTGAGCTTGTGAGCCCGATCGCTGGTTCCAAGAACCCCAGGAACCCCAGGTACCTCCCAACAACTGCGACTTGTTGGTGGCGTCTGAAATTGGAGGTAGGTAGCGAGTCCAAGAAAGGGATATCAGACAGGACTAATGGTTGAAAGCCGTCAACATATCTATTGTGCCACGGCGCGTTTCACCCTCTCTCTCTTGCTCTTTCTGAGCCGTTAAGCGGCTCAGCAGAGGCCAATCTGGATCCGCGCAGATCGCAGACATCATTGCCGCGGAAATGGCCTCGTCATTGGCTCAGAGGTGACTGCGACCATCGTAGCTTTGGCTCAGTTCAGCTCTGTCTCGATGCCACAGCGCGAATTTTGCAAGGAGCTGCGAAACGATCATCCCAGTGCAGGGCAGGAAGCCAGCTTCGAGTTCGACATGTCAGGTCTCTCATGCCCCCGAGCGATGCGCTATTGGACAATCGACCACGATGCTTGTGTGTTGGGCACCAGCTGAACGAAGGGGTTCCAAGGAAGTATCAAGCCAAAAAGACAGATACATCTTTGGTCGAGTGACGAGGATCTGTGTCTAACAAGAGATGGTCGCTAATGAGAGGGCCGCCATGGACCTTTCGAGCGAGCACTGCGCACTGCAGATGCCAATCGCTTGGATCTGTGTCCTCTTGTGCTACTTGGCTCGACGGCCCAGCAGGTGTACTGCGTCACAGAAGGTGGATAACCTGATGCATAATGCGATTGGTACAACGTCCGTTCATATTACGGCCATATCTGCTTCGGTTTCACGCGAGGCTTGCTGATTTCTAATGCCTATAGCACCTTGATCACTGACTGCTTGAGCTGTGGTTGCAGGGCCTGAGATGGATTGGCAAGCACAAAGAGGTGAAAAGAAAGAGGCAGCGGGCGAAAACATTCCCAAGTGGCGCAGCTTGGGAGGGAATATGGAAAATCGTGTGGCTCCTCACTCCCGGTACACCTTAGAAGGGGCTTCCCAGACAATACGGTGCTATCTACATTGGCCACCAGACCCAACAGCGACGCGTTCGAGCAGCCAACGCCAAAGCCTTTCAGTGCACAAGTATCCTGGGACCCGAGGTGGTATGTGTCACGGTATCAACTGCGGTCCACCATTGTTTTGAGCCGACCATCCCGCGCTCGCGTCTGGCCACCTTGTGCGAACACTTGAGGAAAGGGCCTTCTTCTCTTGTTTAGGTGATTTGCACGAGAGATACTTTTTTTTTTGCCTACAAAGGCTCCAGAGAAAAGCTTGTGACCCATCGGCTCTTTCTGGTCACTTCTCGATACGCCACGGAAGAATGAGGTTCGGAATCTGGGGTGGTCCCTTCCATGTACTATGGTAGGTTCATTCTGGCAGTTGTGCCATGCGACGGACTTTTATTGTCGTTGCCCGACTTATGATGCCCGTGATTGCACGTCTTGCGACATCAAAACCGTTCCCAATTTGCTCCCAATGCCTTTGTGGTGTGTCGGAGGGCCTCTGTCGCGAAGTCGCACTGCCTTCGGACAAGCAGCCTGGATGGAGAATCTGAATACGATATCTCGTCCCCAGCCAGAAGAAGAAGACCAAAAATGACAAAAAAGTGAGTGAGTGATGCTCTACCGGGCGGGGGCGTGGGGGTTTGCCTCAAGACCATCCGATTTGGGCATGTGAGAAGGGGCCCACCCTTCTCTTCCTTTTACTGCTCCCCCTCGTCTTCCTCTCCCGGCGGAGGACTTTCAGAACCCTGCGACCCGTCTGTGGATTTGACATGTACGCGCGCGCGCGCGCGCGCGTGTGTGTGTGTGTATGTGTGCACCATAAAATGTCTCATTTTTCAGTGGCTCGCCGAGCTGGATGCCCACGGTCGGCGACCGTTTCTTCCTGGGGGAGGGGAGCTGCCTGGAAGAGGAAGTTGCTTTTGATCTGATGGCCACGGCACTTCTGAGTGGACCGATTACGAAGGGTAGAGGGGGGGGGGGGCAGCGCCGCGCACGGAGAGGGGCAGCATTGGTTTTTTTCTTTCTTTCTCTTTTCTTCTGTTATTGTCCCGTGGGGTGGACTCGGAAGGGGGTAATTAGACTCTTGTGGCGGTCTCAAATCAACAGAACACAACCATAAAAAAAATCTTGGCTTTGGGAGCGAGACAAGGACGTTCGATAGACTTGGGAGGCGGCAAAACAATGCAGGAGCAGCCAACAGCAGAAAAAGAAACACAGAAGACGTGCCAAACCACCTCGGCGTAGTTGCCAGTAACAACAACACACATATTTTTGCTTGATGAAAAGCAGAGCCGCAAACTGTTTCTGGCAGATGTCGCCCTGGTGGTGGGGTGCCGGTGTTTTGTTTTGAGACCTCCGTACCCTTTTCTCCTCTCCTCTGCTCTCCTCCGTCCGTTCCTTCGGTCCCCAGGGTGGCATCCAAGCAGGAGGAGGATGACGGAATTCAATAAGCTTGTCCGTCTGGCCCATCGGTCGAAAATTTGAAGAATCCTCCCTGCCAGGTGCGTGGGCATCCTTCGAAGGAGGGGGGGGGGGGAGGAATAGTGGTGGGGAGGGGGCCCATTTAGATGGGAAGCGGAGCGTACTCTTTTTTGCTTCTAGAAGACGTCGTCATCTGCAAACCCCTGAGATCCTGATCCTTCTCTGATGACGAGCTGGGAGATCTTGGGGGTCCAGCGATGCCCTTTGGACCTTTTTATGTTCTTATTCATCTTTTCTTTCCGCCTTTCCCGTCCTCGTCAGCCGGCGCTCTATGCAGCGCAGTATTCAGCCCTCATTGTTCCTCTCTCTTCCTTATAAGCAGCATCTCACGCAGTTGCGAGCATTCCCTTACCACGAACCACACACACAGATGCACTGTTTAGCGTAAGAAATGTAACCACAAGACAAGAAATACACTTGCATCAAGAAAGAAATAACAAAAGACACGTCCCGAGCCTCGGCGCCAACACGCTGGATGCGAGGCTTGGCGGACTCCTGTCAGCTCGAATAAGGCCGGCGGTCGTTTGCCATATCGGGACAACTGTGGTGCGAGAATGAAACCTATTCCCCACACCGGTGAGCACAAAAGATGCAGCGGCCGTGCAGGACGCAACACAGACTGCAGTGCAACGGTGCGCCTTATCTCCCAACTCTCCGAACTCCCCCTCTGCTTTTGCTGCTTTTGGGGGTGAGGGGACCCTTTCGTGAAATTAAACTACACTACACTACGTGCAAAGCACATACACACACATAGAGAGAGAGAGAGAGAAGGGGGGGGGGGGGGGAAGAGATATTCTACTCGGCAGGCCGGGACCTCGGTGTACAAGAGCACTGTACAGTAACCGATCCCCTTCTCCTTCTAAACCCTATCTTCTCCTTTCCCTCTCTTTGTCTTTCTCTCTCGGCGGGGTATACTATGATAAAGGTGAAGGGTCCCTTGTATCGCATTCAGATCAGATGGTCCCCATGTCTGTCCCCCCCAACCGTTGACGATTCAATGCCACGCGACCCCAAAATGCCCTGAGCAACCCCGGACTTTGCATGCAGCGGACCTTTTGGGCATGTGATTTGGGAAGAGCCGATCTTTCTCCTGAACCGTATTCGAGATCCCAAAGGCACATGGGCAAGAGGGTTATGTTTCCATCACCAAATTTGATCTGGGGGCTCTGTTATCGTGTCGTACCAGTCTCAAATATATATATATACAAATATACATATATCGAAACAAAATTATTCTTATTCTCGTTACGGTTGCCGATAGCCGTTTAGGACTGTTTGCAAGACCCCTCGTCAGCTGTGGGAGGGAGGAGGAGGAGGGGGGGGGGGAATTGTTGTAGATGCCGGATGATACTCGTACGATGATTTGATTCCTTTTTTCCTCTTTCTTTTTCTTCCATTGTTTCTATCTGCCGAGTGCCTTTCTTCCTCCCTGACAGAAGATTAACTTTTGGCCCATTACTCAAAAATTATGCCTTCCCTCACACCCCTCTTTTTCTCGACTTGAGATTGGAGATAAGCAGGCAGGGTTCTTTGTAGATACTTCCAAGAACTTGGAGGGGAGGGAGGGGTGTCCAGTCAGACGGGCCGAGCTATGAGATTCCTACTCGGTACCGCGAACCGCATGGCATGGCGAGGCGGTCCCCAGGGACGGGGGGCGGGGCTCAGAAGGGGAAGGACTTTCATGAGCAAATAATTCCGCCGTGACATCGCTCGCGAGCTGAGAGGTTCCTGACGGGCGAACGGGTGCTATTGTACCGTAGTACATGTGTGACTATCATTTTATTATTTTTAATCTCTTGGGGGGCCAAGAAAACTATAGGGGATGAATACGTCCTTGGCGAGGTGTAATTGTTGTTGTTGGGACTGCATGTATAAAGTCAAATGCTCAGAAAGTGGACGCAGGCGCACAGCACAGATGCAGACTTTCTCTTCCTCTGGTCTTGTCTTGTCATTTGTGTTATTAGACAGCTATATCTATTATATGATGTGGTCCAACAGATATATTGTGTGATAATATGCAAGAGGATGGAGACACAGCACTCATGAGATTCAGCACAATATGACGAGAGAGAGAAGAGGAAGAGAAGAAAATAGAAGAAGAGGGGGGGGGGGGGTAAACGTGGTTCCAGAGATGCAAATGCCATGGCTCCGTCATTAAACTGACTGCCTACACCAGTGCCGAAGCTCAGGGCCCTTTTCTTTACCCAAGGGTGTGGGTTAGTAACATGGACCCGTTATGCTAGCTTGAAAGAAACCCGAGTATCATCTCATCTCGATAATGGTTGTGTGTGAGTGGTTCACAGACAGAAAAGGGTAAAAGGTATCGTCTGGGGGTTTGATCCTGGCCAAGTTGAAGAGCAGCCTGTATTGAGGCATACTAGACAAATCTCAACCAAAAGAACATGTTCATTATCAGATGTTCAAGTCAAAGAGGTGATAGCAGAACTGGAGAGAAGAGAAACGAAGGAGCTGCTAGGGGCGGGAGGGGCATGATGGATTGCATTGAGGACGGATTTCAGGCTTCACCCATGTTGGAAATGTATGCCTAGGCCCTGCACCCCGCTTCCTCCAGCTCCGCGCTCCAGTGGTCCTTGCCAGTACAGTGCTCCAGTCCGAATGGTAATGGTAGAGGCGGACCGCGTTCCCTCGTCCCTAAGCCCCCCCAAAACCCTTCCCCAAAAAGAGTCCTGCTAGTTGTGCTCGTGCCACCCTGTGGCCCCCAATCGCCCAACGTCCAGCCTACCACCATAGCAGTTCAGCATTAGCAACAGGACTACCGCTAACTCATGGGGAGGAACAGATGGGCTCAACGTCCCCCAAATCCCCGCTCCAAAACTCCGCTCCTAAACCCAGCACCACCAGCACAAGACTTCCTGGAACCCTCCCTGTAAGCCCCCCTACCACCTACGAACCAGAGCCTGAGCCTGTACGGTTCGGGGTTCGGTTTGCTAGTTGCTCTACCACTTGGAACTGCTGCACCAGGACACACTTCCAGGACCTTTTGACACCTCTTCTTTCTTCTTTTCGTTTCTTCGCTTTTGAATATTGCGTTTTGGCCTTTTCTTACTTTTTTTCTTGTTTGTCTCTCTCACCCTGCATCTTATCATTTGCCGCTTTTGTAAACTTGTAAGCACATAGAGAGAGAGAGAAGAGCTGAATGAGACCTTTGGCACCCCTAAATCCAACCCCCCCCCACCTACCCCTGGTCGTCTGCTCTTTCTTGTCACCTCGCGCCTTAGCAATAGTGCTCTCGCACAGGCGGTATCCATCTTTTCCCTTCGGCCACAAAGAGAGAGGGAAAAAAAAAAACAGGGAGGAACCTGGCCCATACTCTCTCTCTTCTCCCCTCCTCTTCTCGTTCCGCCCACTCCCGCCAAACCAGTTCACCCAATTAATAGTACAGCAAACGCTTGCCGCCAGACACCGCACCAGGCCAGGCCAGGCCAGACCAGACAGGGCTTAGCAGCCCAGATACGACCCGGTCCAATACCAAACATCCCCAACCAGGGACCCGTATTTCTCTACTCCCGTATTTCCCTGCCCGCTACCCGCCCACAGAGACAAAGCTGCGGCCATTCACAAAGCCTATCGCGGGTCGTCTTGCCTGCTGCCAATCTCCACGAAGAGCAGAGCACAACAAACGGCACGGCACAGCACAGCACAACACTGCGCTCGCTGCATAGCACAGCAGCAGCAAGCTCCCCTTGCTATCCGAGGCGAGCGAGAAAGAGAGAGAGAGAGAGAGAGAGAGAGAGAAAGAGAAAGAGGCGAGACAGCCCACGGCATAGAGATCTCGCGCCTCCGAACCTCGTGCACCCCCCCCTTTGGACCTTGCTGCACAGTCACGGGGCTCCCCGAGCTTCCTTCGCCCAGCCAGCCCACCCTCTCCATCCAGTACGGTCGAACACACATATACTCACGTTCCAAGACAAGCACGAAACCACCTGATCATTTCATCCTGAACGGGAAACGAGACACAAGCCACCTCTCCTCACATCACATATACGACAAGGCTGCATGGCTCAGACCTTGGGTTTCCCCTAAACCCCCCAGCTCACCGCATCGGTCAGGGCTATCACATCACGATGCTCATGACGCAGAGCGCAGTCTCAGCATTTGCACAGGGCCAGCAGCAGCAGCAGCAGAACAACGGCAACGCATACGGCGCACGCCTTGACGACGCCTCGCAGTCCAGAGACCCGACCGGCCAGGCGTCTGTCGACATCCAAGCCAACAATACTACTACTACTTACTACCAGCCCTTCGCCATGAACGGTATTGTGGGCACCGCACCGCCCGGTGCCATGTATGTCCGTGCCCTCTACGACTACGAGGCCGACGACAGGACGAGTCTGAGCTTCCACGAGGGCGATGTCATCCAGGTTATCACCCAGCTCGAGAGCGGTTGGTGGGACGGCGTCATAAACGGGGTGCGCGGGTGGTTTCCGAGCAACTACTGCCAGATCATCACCAGCCAGGACGAGCTGCCCGAAGGCCACTCGCAGGAGAACGGCCTGGGCGACTCGCTCGAGGAAGAACTGGACGAGGAGTCATACGACGATGAGGAGGGCGACATGTCCGAGCTCGAGGAGCTCCCCCTGGAGGGCACCAACTTTGGTGAGAAGTCCAAGGCCGACTACTGGATCCCCCAGGCCACCCCTGACGGCCGGCTTTTCTACTACAACACCATGACGGGCGAGAGCAGCTCCGAGCTGCCCCTGGAGTCGCCCTCGTCGGTACATGAGAATGGGCCCCTAGACCGCATGGGCGTTGTCATGCCGGATCGGACCAGGCCGCCCCCAGAGCTGATGGCCAGGGGTCTAATGCAAGACGAGGATGAGGACTCGGAGGCCACTTCCGCATCAGAACTTGAGGGGGAGAACCTCATGTTCGGTCGCCAGGTAAGAGAGAAGACTCACCTGCCAGAGACAAACTGAGTTGTGTTCTAGCTGCAACGGCGAGGGCGAACTTATCCACTGATCAATCATCTTTGTCTTTTACTAGCAGGGTCGTAATCGGCGCTCCTTCAGCAAGGACGGCATATCGCCTGCGCCATCCTTGGACTCGATCAACGGCCAATACGCCTTCGGCAGGAATAATAGCACGATAGGTTCGGCGCGGCTGCCGGACCAAGCCCCCACATTCACAGCTGGTGCCACCTTTAATCTTCCCACGGCGGCAACCATTCCTCGCTCGTTCTTTGACGACGGGAGCACGCCACCGCTGACCTGGAGCCGCTTGGTGTCCAACATGAAGAAGGCCATCGACCGCTACCGAGAAGCTATCAATAATGGTGACAAGTCCGAATATGTAGCGCGCGCGGAGGATATCTCGGACCACCTGCGACTTCTCTTGGCAGCCGGCTCAGGCACCACCGACAACCACTCTGGCCAGCCTTCCATCATCTCGACCAACAAGGCGCTGTATCCTCACTTCAGAGACATGATGTCCAAGTTCTCCAAGCTTGTCGTCTCCTCACATATTGCAGCCGCCGACTTCCCAGCGCCCGAGTCCGGGCCAAAGTGTCTGCAGGAGGCCGACGGCGTCTTGCTGGGCGTCTTCAGCTACGTCGAGGTTGCAAGGCAGCAGAGGGGCGAGGAGATCCCCAGGCTGTTTCCCGGATTTGTCATCGGCAGCACGACGGGCGGCAGCTGGCAGAACAACGGCCTCGGCCCTCGCGATCCCATCACGTCCAACTTCCTGGATGACGAGGAAGGTGTCGTTGAGCCGACGGTCATCCTCGATGGAAAGCTGCTGGAGCGCCTGGACGAGCTGAAGCGGATGCTCGTGTCGAGCATCCGCGAGCTGGACAAGAACCTGGTCGTCACCGACAAGATCGTCACGCCCTACAAGCACGAAATTATTGCCAACAACGTCTGCTCCACTGGTGGCAAGGTGATCGAGACCTTCAAGCCCTGGATCGCCATGATCGAGTCCATCGACCTCTCATCGCTCGAGAACAGCTTCCAGACCCCTCAGCTGACTGATTTCAGCATCAACAAGCAGAGCCTGTACGACAACATTTCGGACCTGATTCTGGGCTGCCAGGCTGTTGCGGGGCCGCTCGCGGACGAGTGGTCCGAAGTTCGAGGCGAGGCGCTTGAGAACAGGCTGGAGTACGTGAGGCAATGTGCCAGGGCCCTGGAGACCAACTCATCCCACATCGGGTTCTCGCTCCAGCTGCTGTCTGAGCAGGTCCAGATCAACCTCCAGCAGCAGGCAGAAGCCCGCGCGAGGGAAGAGCAGCAGTCGAGACAGCAGCTGACCCGCGGCGAGACCATGCCGTACGGTGGTCAACATGCACGGACTGAGTCCCGTGTCACGAGGCCACCGTTGACTACATCTCAGTCATACACCGAGGGCGAGACCAACATCGCCAACAACATCAGCAGGCAAGCGGGCACCTACTCCAAAGTTAGGAAGATTTTCGGAGAGGACCCCACGCCCCAGCAGAGTGTTATTGACGAGACGCCGGAATTCCTGCGTCTGGATTACGAGCACGAGCTAGCATGGGACTTCAAGGCGTCGCCCCCTCAGATCAAGGGAGGTTCCCTTACAGCCTTGGTGGAGCAGCTCACCCGACACGACAAGCTGGACTCAAATTTCAACAATACCTTCCTCCTCACCTACAGGTCATTCACAACAGCGCGGGAGCTGTTCGAGCTCTTGGTGCACAGGTTCGGCATCCAGCCGCCTGAAGGCCTCTCTCCGGCCGAATTCGAGGTCTGGAGGGAGAGGAAGCAGAGCCCCATCCGCTTCCGGGTGGTCAACATCTTGAAGAACTGGTTTGAGACGTTCTGGATGGAGGACAGCCAGGAGGAAGAGACCAAGAACCTGATACGTGATGTTTACAACTTTGCGAGAGACACGGTCAAGTCGACGGAAACACCCGGGTCTGCCCCGTTGATGGCTGTGCTGGATCAGCGCATGAGCGGTAAGGACGTGGGGAGGCGCCTAATCCAGACACAGAACCAGTCGGCACCCGCGCCTATCATGCCCAAGAACATGAAGAAGCTCAAGTTCCTGGATATCGACCCTACCGAGTTTGCTCGACAGCTCACGATCATCGAGTCGCGGCTGTACGGCAAGATTAAGCCCACCGAGTGTCTCAACAAGCGGTGGCAGAAGAAGCCCGGCGAGGGCGAGCCCAACCCCGCTCCGAACATCAAGGCGCTCATCGAGCACTCGAACCAGATGACCAACTGGGTGGCCGAGATGATTCTGGCACAGTCAGACGTCAAGAGGCGTGTGGTGGTCATCAAGCACTTTGTGGCAGTTGGCGAGGTAAAATCATTTAATCTTCTCCCTTTGCTGAACATGTAATTTCTTTCATTGGACCAGCTGGGCTAACTATGTTCACGCAGAAATGCCGGCAATTAAACAACTTTTCTACCATTACCTCCATTATCTCGGCTCTGGGCACTGCCCCTATTGCTCGTCTCAAGAGAACCTGGGATCAAGTCCATCAGAAGACCCAGGCTACGCTCGAAGGGATGCGCAAGCTCATGCTCAGCACGAAAAACTTTGCCGAGTACAGAGAGAGCCTGCACATGGCCAATCCTCCATGTATCCCCTTCTTTGGTAAGTCCGCTTGATGTGCTGTCCTTGAGACTCCCTCCTCCTAACAAGGGCGAATTCTAGGTGTCTACTTGACCGATTTGACTTTTATTGAGGATGGTATTCCTTCCATCATCAAGAAGACGACGCTCATCAACTTCGCTAAGCGGGCGAAGACGGCCGATGTGATACGTGACATCCAGCAGTACCAGAACGTGCCGTATTCCCTGCAGCCAGTCACAGAACTACAAGACTACATCTTGAGTAACATGCAGGCGGCGGGAGATGTACACGAGATGTACGACAAGAGCTTGCTGGTAGAACCACGCGAGAGGGAAGATGAGAAAATCGTTAGGTATGTGGCAATGAGGGAGCAGCAGCTGCTCTATGGTCGCATGGCCCTCACCGGCGGCGGCTTCTAAGGGCGGTCGTCCGAATATCATCATCCATCGTCATCGTCCCCACCTCCACAGCGGGAGGAACATCACACGGATCCATCTCGTGCCTGTGTCTCCTTACCTCCTCCTCCTCCTCCTCCTCCTCCTTCCCCCTACACCCACACAAATGAAACGGCCGGTTGTGGACCAGAAGCTAACTTGATTCGTCCGTGACACAGGGTTCTTGCCGAGTCTGGCTTCCTCTGAGAGAACACAACCGAGTGAAGCACAGGAGAGGCTACTGCGAGCCTCTCAAAAGCCTCTGAGCTCCCGAGCTGTGCGACTGCAATAATCGGCGGACTGCATCACAAAGGAAAGGTGCCTCTCGATGCATACTGGCACGGTTCGTCCTATTGGGGCGGCCGTATGTCATGGCTACGGTTCCAGCGCCCATGCGAAAGAGTGAAGCGCGGCACAGCATCCCGCGGCTTGGGCACCAGGCCTCCCACAGTCGCCTGGCTAGTGCCTTCCTGGCTCATTCCGGTCAGAGACTGCAGACTATTGATCCAACGGTCCTGGGTCCCTTGCGACTGGACCCCGCGATCCTGACAAAATGTCATGGGGCGCTGTACTTGGCAGGTCAGGAGATGTAATTCCTCCGCCTCGGAAATCCTAGAGACGGTGGTGCAGAGGCAGTTGTCACGAGGGAGGGATTCATCGACAAGGTGTGGCAGGCAGGGGTGCTTGTCCAAACAAGGGGCAACTGAACGGCGGAAGAATATGGCGCAACGGAAAGTGAGAAACGGACCGACCCCTGGTTGGTGAACCCATCAGAGAGAAGTGCGGGGGGAACGACATAAAAGATGGGGGCGGACGGACGGACGGACGGACGGACGGCGGCCAAGATGGGTCTGCACAGCTGACGAGAAAGTTGGCTTATGGACTGCCTACACCCATTCAGGCGGTGGAAGTCATTTATCCCAGCCAATCCGCCTGATCCTTCCGTCTGACCCCCTCCCCTTCCTCTTCCCTGCCGTTTCCCCTCACACCCACCAGATGATGAGGCACAGCAGGGCCACCGCCATTACGCCGGGGGGGTTGGCAGGAGAAGGGATCAATTTACTAGGGAATTATACTTATGTACTCTGGGCCGTGACATATGGGAGTTGTCGGATTTTCCTTCTTGGACATTTGCGAGACCACGGAGAGTCGAAGCCACTGATTGCAGCAGTATGTCTTCGATGCCGAGCCGTGGAGGAAGGGTGGGAATGGGCAGGCGTCTTTTTTTACTTTCTTCTCTCTCATACACACACTAAGGCTGTCTACCAGACCAGGTAGGGAGAGACATTTTGAATTCGAGCAAAGCAAGCGAGTCGTGTTCTGCAGATAGACTTTCTTCATCATCCAACAAGGTTCAAATTCCAATCATGTGGTCCCTCCCAACTACCGGCACTCACTCCTCTCTCATGAGAACGGGAAATACATGCATAATCTGGCCGTTCTGAACAAGCATCGGATGCCTGTAAACGGAATGAGGAAGCTCATGATGCCCGTGGGGTGCCGTAGGTATCGCCTGGATTCCAGTTCGACGTTTGAATGCTTTACTGAAGTAGATTATGACAATGTCTGCAATCTATGTCGTCCTGACGCCGGTTTTCTTATTTTTCTCCCTTACTCTCCTCCTTAACCCAATCATGGATGCCGTGTCATTCTCCAGGGCAAGCCATCGCAGCTTCAGTATAAGCCAGGCGCGTGGTGGTGGGAAAGAAGCTGGGTCAGATCAGGAGGCGAGAGTATGTTGACAATTATATGAGAAAGAGGCTCGCAAGTCTGAGGTCACCACATCTTACAAAAGAATAGCCGACCGTACTGCCTCTCGGCCTCTTTCTTTGTCTTGAACGATGCCCATTTATCTGCCAGTGTTAAATAAACGCCATAACACCATCGCCAATCCAAGTTCCTCGCCCCAGCCCGTCCGCAGCAAAGTCAAAAAGAAAACAATAACAATATGACAACGAGATTATCCCAGAAGACATCATCTTTTCCCACAAACCCTCGAATCTCCCCCCCCCCCCCTTCTTTGGCTCTCCTTCTCCCTCTTCCTCCCTCTTTTTAGTTCCTCTTTCCCCCTTTTCAAAAACATTTCAGTCCCTCTCCCCGTCCCGGCTTTGGTCCTTGTCCACAGCCTTCTGTAACCGCTCCTCCTGCCTCCGCCAGTGGCTGCCCTCCTCGTAGTCCTTGCTGATCTTCAGCGCCCGCCGCAGCCTCTCGCTCTCCTTGATCTTGGCGTCCGCCAGCTCGTGCACCTGGTGCATCTTGAGACCCTTTCTGGGCGGCGCACCGGCACCACCCCGCCGGCCTGCGGCACCGCGCTCCTGCTCGGCCGTGAGTTTCTTGCGGAGGGCCTCGCAGCGCTCCTCGATCTCATCCTCGTCGACCCTGCTCGTGGTGAAGGAGAAGAAAAGATTGGGTCAGCCCAAGCTCAGCTGGGGAAAGAGAAGGGGAAGGGAAGGGGTGGGGCAGGTAGCTTCTTTTCAGTGTCTCTCTCTCTCTCTGTGTGTGTGGGGGGGGGGAGGGGGGAGGGGTGTTGGAACTGCACCTACTCCTGATCTTCGAGCTCGTCGCGCAGCTCAAACACCTTGACCTCGATCTCGCGCTTGCGGTCGTGCTCCAGGATGCCCTTGTCGGGCTGGCGCTGTCTATGGCGCAGGCTGTCGAGGTCCTTTGGGTAGGGGGCGGCGCTGTCGCGGGGCTTGATGTGTGCCAGGTTGCGCTGGACGTAGCCTGAGGTTCCTGAGCCGCGCGGGGTGGAAAGGCCTACGTTGTCGGACATGGCTGTGGGTGGAAAGACGAAAGGGGAGAAGGCCTTGGGGGTCGTAGGTCGTAGAATCTGAGAAGAGTTTTGTAGAGTGATTATTCGTTGGATAGTATGGACCACAGGATTTGTTTAGTTAGTGGTATTGGTGTTGTTGTTGTTGTTGTTGTTGCTGTTGTTGTTGTTGCAGTTGATCAGTAACGGTCCAGGAAGGCGGTCTAGTTGGGTTCAGGGTGGTCAGGGTCTTAGCGGCGGCTCATTGGGCTGTACTGCGTACCATCAGGGTACTAGGGGCAGAAAAAGTCAGTGGGGTCGCCCTCTGACGTTTTACGCTCCCTCTTCGCCTCCCCGCCCAGTCCAGCAGCACACATGCAAGTGGGAAACTAAGTATGCATAGTATGCATTGCAATCCTGTCCCGCTGAAGAGTCACAACTCTTCAATTTTTTTGTGACTCAACCCGTCAACCCTCACCCGCAACTTACAATTGCTCTTTTCCTTTTTATTCTCCTTGCCAGTCATTGCGGTGGCTCTCTGGGCAATCATTTTCAATCCTTTGTTTTTTTTTTCCTTTCCTTTTTTAAACCCTACTACATCTTGAAAAGCAGCTTCTTCGCAACTGTGGGCCCAAGATGCCTGCTTTCGAGGGCGCTGAGAAGGCTGTGAGCGGTAGTACTAGTAGCAGCAGTGCTGCAGGGTCGAGCATCTCGTTCCCCGTCACAAGGGACCATATCCTTCACTGCTCCTACGATTATTGGTTCCCAAAGTAAGTAATTGCAATTTCCCCCTGGGCATAATTACGGTGATGAACAGTGTGCATGTATAGATACCGCACCTCATGTATCCGGTCACGTATCATCAAATTGCCTCCCGAGTTCATCGACTACATCAGGGAGGACGGCATCATCCTGTCAAGCGACAGCAGTGGATCTCCTGGAGATGAGGATGGGGACGACGATGATGACTGGGAGCCAACATCAACGGCCTACTCTCGCCCCGTCCCAGAAGAAGAAGACTCGGGCTCGGACTCGGACTCAGATGACGCAGGAAGCAGCAGTCACTCGAGGCTGCCGCCCAACCAGCGGTTCCCAGACCTACACCAGACCATCAAGGACACGATCAAGGAACTGGGCGGGCAGGTGGCGCCCAAGCTCAACTGGTCGTCGCCCAAAGACGCGGCCTGGATCTCGCCCCACCAGAACACCATCAAGTGCACAACGCCCGACGACATCTACCTGCTGCTGAAGAGCTCCAGCTTCATCACCCACGACCTGGATCATGCTTTTGACGGGACTGTTGCCACCGCTTCCGCCTCCTCCTCGTCCGGTCTGCCCTCGGCAGCTTCCACGGCCGGCCTCGGGTTCCAGCCCGTCCTGGTCCTCCGCTCCTTTTTCAACCCCCAGACGGCCCAAGAGTTCCGCTGCTTCGTCAAGCAGCGGAGCCTCATCGCCATCACCCAGAGGGACCTGAACCACTACGACTTCCTTCAGAGGTACCGGTCAGTGATCACCGACCGTGTCAAGGACCTCTTTGACACAAAACTGCGCTTTACCTTCCCGGATGGGAACTTCTGCTTCGACGTCTACATCCCCGAGGTGACGAGGGACCCGTTCCAGAGCGACAGCAGCAACGACGACTCGGACCAGGAGGAGGACCCTGACAAGACGCTGGGGCGGGCGAGGCTGATCGACATCAACCCCTGGGCGCCGAGGACGGACACGCTGCTCTTCGACTGGGGCGAGCTGCTTGAGCTCCAGGTGCCAAAACCCATGATAGGGACCAACGGAAGCATGGAGAAGGGAATGATCCGGCTGCACCTCGCGGGCGGAGGGGGTTTAGGCCCGGGCGAGGACGAGACGACGACCGAGGAGGAGGAAGAAGAAGAAGACGAGGACTACGAACCGGAGCTACGGCTTGTCGAGAAGGATGACCCTGCAGCCTACAACTTCAGCTCGCCACAGTACTCGGCACACAAGCTACCCAAGGAAGTCGTGGATGCCAGTGCGTCTGGGTCTGGCGGCCTGAGGGAGTTTGCCCAGCAGTGGAACGAGATGGTGAATCGGAGGCGGTAGTGATAGCCTGTCCTCAAAATGCATTTCAATTTTCGAAATTAAACCCCATTTGAGTGGTGATGATTTGATTTGAGTTCAATTCCTGTCTGCATATTGTCTCTATATACTTCTGTACTATGTACAGTGCATAAGTAACCCTAACCCTCTTCACTTAACTGCTGATCTGCCGCTCAGGGTGCAGGGTTAAAAACTGGACCGTGCCTGCAGCTCCCCCCAACAGCAAACACCACCACCACCACTACTTACCAAGCTTGCCAGCTGTCACCAGCTGAGTGATATTCAACCTACCCTCTTTGATGAACCTGACCCCCACCCTCGGCCCCCCTCCGCCCTCTCGAGGAGAAGCTTAAGATGCAATCAAGAGGACGACCAAATCGAGTTGTCAAACCAATTGCCCAGCAGCGAAGGCCCAACGCCCACAGGAGGATCGACGAGGAGCACCTCAACGCCCATTTTGGCAGCCATGGCAACACCGCCGCCGACGATGTGATGGGCGATGTCGTGCACGGTTACGGCCGTGGCGACGAGGATGACGATGCAGTGACCGAGCCTGATGCGGACCACGCCCACGTCCATGCTCATGACCACGGCGAGGGGCCTCACGCCCATGTCGACGCCATGGACCACGACATGGCGCCCATGGCACCTATGGACCCGACCCAGCAGCATCACCCTCACCCTCACGACCACCACCACCACCACCACCATCATCACCACCAGGGCATTGACGACCTTGCGAACCCAGAGCTGCTCCAGGATGCGAGTGGCCTCTACGCCGCCGCAGCCGCCGCCGCAGCGGCAGATCTACAGCCTCCACCGCCTCCTCCACCGCCGCTGGGCTCGACCATGCCAGCGCCGCAACCTCTCGTCGCAGCGACAGACTTCCAGCCCAACCCATTACCACAACAACAAGCACGACCACCAACGCCATCACCACCGCCACCGCCACCACTCCCACCACCTCTCCCCACGCCTCAACCACAATCAGCACCACCACTACCACCGCCCTCACCACAGACGCATCATTCCGCCCCACCCCAAGCCCAGTCTCACAAGACGACCAAAGAGATGGCCCTCGAGTCCGGCTACGAGGGCTTCAAGGTCGACAGCGCCTTCGCGAAGCGCATGTCGCGGGACCCGGGCCAGCGCCTAGCTGAGCAGCGCCGCCATGGCCAGGACCTCAACCTCGTCCGGCGCAGCAACGTCGAGGCCCTCTTCGCCCAGATCGCAGGCACCGAGGCCGCCCACCCTTGCGCGCACTGCCGGAAGGGACAAGGACCATGGACTGTGTGCGTTGTCTATAGTGGGCAGATGATGGGGAGCTGTGCGAACTGCTGGTTCAATGCCTCTGGGTCGAGGTGTTCGTTTCATGGTAAGTAGTACTTAGTACAGGCTCGCCACCCTTCTTTTTTTTTTCGGTGCACTTGATTATATCTCCCCCTTCCTTCCCATCCAGCGCATATTTTACTGACGACGAAACCACCAACTCCCCCTTCCGGTGTAATAGAGAAGTCACAACCTCCACAGCCAGCCGCCCATCCATACGCAGTCCCCGTTCCCATCCCCACAGCCGCCGCTACCGCCACCAACGACCAAGTGCCCGGCATCGGCGTCTCGAACGGCTACGCTACCCCCGGCACCGCCCAGCTACAGGCCGCGGCTCTGTGGACCGCCTCGGGCGCTTTGTTCTCGCATGACGCTGGCGTCAAGGGTACCGTGCAGACGGCACTGCTACAGGTGCGGCAGGCCACGGCGTACCAGCGGGCTCTGATCGAGGTCGAGGTCGCGGCGAAACAGCTGGCCCTGAAGATTGTGCAGGCCGAGGAGATTGCGGGTGCG
Source organism: Cryphonectria parasitica EP155 (assembly GCF_011745365.1). NCBI lineage: Eukaryota > Fungi > Ascomycota > Sordariomycetes > Diaporthales > Cryphonectriaceae > Cryphonectria > Cryphonectria parasitica. The sequence goes on from NW_024468909.1 coordinate 3,725,514, forward strand.
CTAGGGCAAGGCGACATTGGTGATGGTGACGGCGTCGGCAGGGAGGGAGAGGGGATGGGGGACGACGAAGAGGACGACATGGTGGTAGAGGGGCACGAGGAGGACGGGGCGGAGGGGATCCAGCAGCACATGAAGAGCCAGTATGATACCCCTCCTGGGGTTGATGTGCCTGAGGGCGGCTCGTAGGACGAGCAGTAGCTTCTCCAGGCTGGTCATCAAAACCCTGGTGGTTTTATCCGTCTTGTCAAGGGCAAGCCAGTGCGCGGTGCATACCCAGCTATCACGGTTTTTCCGAGGTATTAGGATCTATGAGTGCCAATCATACCCGCCTCTTGCCTTTTCTGCGGCGATTTTTCTTTCTTTCTTTGTCCGCTTGACCAACAGAAAACCTGTATCAGTTACGAGATGGCAGCAATCTTTGCCCAAACACACAGACATATATACACAGCGGATATACGAAGCAACCCTTTCCTGAAAATCAAAACAAAGTCATATGTCTCCGATACATCAAGAAAAAACAGCCTATGCCCAGGCATAAACCTCGCCCACAAAGCGCGACCAGTTGGTTCTCCACGTCTCTACTTCTCTAGAGCATGATAAAGCTCCAACACACACATAACACACAGATGAGGAGGCTATGTGTTTTAACAAATCGCTTGTATAGGTAGCTTTCGGGCATTCATTCAATGCCGGATGAGGAAAAAGAATCCTCAACGCATATCAAACATGAAGCCGGACCGACCGTCCCAAATCTCCATCCGAGCTCTGCAAAACACTGTTCTCCACCGCCACCCTTCCTCTAAAACATCCTCTGTCCAGACGAGGGAGGCAAAATTCAGACAGTCAGAAATGCACTAGATACCAGTGATGGGTGTAATAAGAGGGGTGGGCCCGGGGGGGAGGGGGGTGTGCCGTTTCAACTCACCTCTCGTCTCGACAAGCAATGAAAAGTTACTTTTGTTTCTCACCAATATGAAATGGGCTGGTGGGAGCAGCGATGGGATGCAGGTCAGACCAAGCCCGAGAACAGTCTTATTGTCTGACAAATGACTTGATTATATATCATGTGGCTGTCAGCTCATGTAGCATAGACCCAAAGGATGTCCACCAGTTTTTGGAGTGAGATAGAAAGACGACAAGACAGCAGTAAAGGTATGAAGAGTTTCAGAAAATTTGAGCTCGTGATGCTATAGACAAATCCGTGTGGATATCGGGACCGCCGTTGTCCGAGAACCTGTCCGAGTTTGCTGTCTTCTTTCCTGTGGGTGACCACGGGGAAAAACCACGCCCTCCCTCCCTCCTCCTCTGCGTGCTGGCCTACATCCGCGGGCACATCGCCTCCCCAGCACAAGAAAACGGCTCCTCTGACGCCCTTCGCCAGAAGGACCTTTGTGTGAGAAACAAGAAAATCAAATAAAAAAACAGAACGACCGCAGCATTGTCAGACCTCGTAATTAAACAACATATTGAACACCGCCCCTATACTCTCTCTCAAAATGCAAATCCCACTTCTCGGCGTCCCCACATCTGCTTCGTTCTGTACAGGCGACTCTTGAATCTGTCCATGACTCTAGTCGCAATGATATGGTAGAAAGGTGGTATCAACTATTTTTTTTTTGTTCTCTCGACGCGACGGGTAGAAAGGGGGGGGGGGGGGCGGCTGGATTGATAAGATCAAAGCATGACCCGCACTGCCGTTTTTCCGTAGTGCTCTGCTGGATTCTCATAGGCCGACGAGGACATCGTTCGTAAGGAAGAAATCATGCGATTATAACGTGATAGGGGTATCTGAAAGGAGCGTTTTCACTAGATCAGACCGCAAAGACGCAGGTTCTCCTGAATGATGATGTCTGTTGGGTGAAGAAAATAAGGGGTCAGCTTTGATTTCCTTCATTTTTTTAGTATAGGGGACGGGGAAGCAAGGCGCTGAACATACCGTTGACCGCAGCCATGACGAAACGAATTTGTGTTGTATCCGTTGCACAAGTGAAATGTGTGTAGATCTGCTTGGTCTCGTGCTGGTTCAGGCTGACAAACCGGTTGAGGATGTAGTCACAGGCAGCTGCGTAGTCGTCACCGCCCTCGTAGTCGGGGAAGTAGTTCTTCATAGGGCTGACAGGCAGCTTCTCCTTGAAGCGATCAATCTTGTTCAGGAACAGGATGATGGAGGTCTTGATGAACCAGCGGGAGTTGCAGATCGAATCGAACAGGGTCAGGGCCTCCTGCATACGGTTGACGGTCTCGTCCTCGAACAGCAGCTGGTCGTACTCGGATATGGCGACAAGGAACAGGATGGTGGTCACATTCTCGAAGCAGTGAATCCACTTCTTACGCTCAGACCGCTGACCTCCCACGTCGAACATTCGGTAAGTGAGATCACCAATAATGAAGGTCGTCTCCGTGATACCAGTCGTCTTGACACGAGAGCGCAGGACGTCCTGGTCGTTGGGCATGTAGTCGGGGGCGGCGATGCGGGCGATATTATCAAAGTAGCTGCAAACTAAATTAGTCTCGCAAGCAGCGAACGAAACGAAAACATGAAAACAAGGGCACTCTGGACACCTACTATCTGGCCGAGTCGTTCAATTGGTATTCCCGGGATCGCTTGAAACACTCCTGCACACCGCGGTCCTTCCAAAGGGCCTCGATGGCGCTGCCAACCTCGGGAGGGAGCACGTCGCCCTCGATCTGGGCGGGTTGCATGAAGATGGTCTGGACATGGTACTCCATCCGCTGATCCTCGAGAGGAAGTTCCAGGGACTCCATAGCTTCGAGAATAACGCGCATCGACTGAACAGTATTGCTGAAGATGATCTCCTTGAACGATTCTCGCTCGTCGCGCGAATAGCCTCCCTCGTGGATGAGCTTCATCTGCTTCAGAATGGTGGACTTTCCGGATTCACCAGCACCTACAATGTCTTTGTCAGCGGCTGCCCATGAAGGGAGGGTTGGGGGGAGGGGACCGAAAAAGGCTGCATCATCCAGCAGGTCCGGTGCATAGCCCGGTCGAGCGAGGCGTGCATCAATTGAATCGATGATGAGGTAAATTGTCGGGACATACCCAGAAGTAACATCTTGATCTCGTTACGCTGTTGCATGCGGTCGCGCTTCAACTGGTTCTCGATCTCCTCGTTGCGGGCCTTGCCCTCCTTCTCCTCCGTGCTCATTCCGCAACCCATCTTGAATGATCTCTTGTCGGCTCGGCTCCAGACACAATATTAAGTGGTTCGTTGTAAGGGAGGGGGTTAATTAATGTCGCACGCCGGAATGATCTGAGTTGAATCGGAGTCAGTATGTTGGGCACAGTGATGTTGATAGCCAACGGAGGCGAGGGCTGGCTGGCAGGTAGCAAGATTATCGGGAGAGAGAGTCGAGCGCGGTAAATTACAGTTTCCCAAATCGCCTCAATGTAATCTGAAGGTGTGGGTTGCAATCTTGACAAGGCTCTGAGAGGAAGAAGAGGGAGAGGGAGACACTGCGACAATGTCGTCCACGAGGCTCTGAGCAAGAGCAAAGGAGCGCACTGAGAATAGGATAAAGAATATCTCGAGGCTCACCTGTAATACGATCAAGTACAGCAGTGCGTTGTTATCGGTGGTGGTGATGGTGTGGTGAAGAGGAGGGTGGTCTGTAGAGCGGTCGGTCGATCGGGTCCCCTTTCAGCAGACTCAAATCGACGCCAGGATGGCTGAAGAGAAGGAACGTAAGGACAGTTGAGGCAAGAAGGAAAAGAGAAAAAAAGAAAAAAAGGATTTGAGCACCGACGATGTGCAGGAGAAAGAAGGCTTTGCCAGGATCGCGCAGATTGTGATCAAGGGCAGATGTTTTGGGTGGTTGACGAGATAAGTTTTGTGTCGACAAATTGGCGACGAGAGAAGAAAAAGAGTGGTGATTTGAAAGCAGAGAGCCTGGGCTTTGGGGCCTTGGGGGAGGGGGGGGAGGACGAGAAAGGCGTCGAAGGCGAAGAGGCAAGGGTTGTCAGGACAGAAAGGATGGAAGGGGAGTGGAAGTCAAGCCAATGTGGTTGCAGGAACAGGGGGACAGGGGCCAACGTCGACTTTCTGCCGCACCTCAAAGCAGAGAGGGGAGGGGGGAGTTGCAGAGGCCAATACGGAGTAATTGGGGGGGTGGAACAGCCAGTCGAGGTGCTGACTGGCAGTCCTGCAGTGGTGCCTGTACTAGATGTTTATAGCGTCGTAGCTCCTGGCACTAGCAGATTTAGGTGGGCACACCCGAACCGCAGACCCCCGTTTCTGCCGTTTGGGGTTGGAGTTACAAGTCCAGGGTGTGGAGTACCAGGCTGCTGGCCCTTGGTAGAGCCAGCGGCCGGCCAGCCACCCCCAGCACTAACGCGCAGGCGGGTCCAGGAACCTAGGAGCTCGGGGCTGCGACAAGAGACGCACGGTTGCCAGCCGAGGGAAAGAGAAAAAGGAGGTCCATCAGACAAAAGGCAGGGCCCAGCACCTACCCATCCATACCTGAGCGCCTCTATAGCCAGGGACCCAAGATGATCACAGAGCCGTTGATCTTCTTTTCTTTCATCTCACGAAACCCACCAGGCCATCCGGTCAACAGGGAGTCCAATAGCAACAACAATCACTACGGCAATAGCAGGAGGAGCAGGAGCAACGCTGCACTGTCTTCTCTCCCATTCTTTTTTAGCAGTATTTGAATAGCCAAGAATCTTCATTGACATTCAAGTGTTGGAAACTTGCATGGCTGAATACCACCCCATTTCCCCTCCTCCCTTGTCCACACACTGTGCGATACCTTGCAGCGCACAGAGCCAAGGCGGAAACCTGTCAGATTGTGTGGGCACATGGGGGGAGTTGAGGCCAATCTCTCCTCCCCAGGCGAGCTTGCGCATCAATTGGATCGCCAGTTCTTCTGGCCGGTGGGGCTGGCCTTCTCAGGGGATTCCGGCCTTTCTGGCAAGATTTGCCTGGCCAGTTGTGTTGATCTGGTAGGCTAAGAGGGGTCAGAAAGAGTGTGGCTTAGTCCAGACTATCTGAGACATCACCAGACACATGGATGAAGGCGCAACAAAAAAAAAACAAAAAAAAGCAACTTTGGCCAGTTGACGCTGAGAACAAAGGAGAGGGGAGGATTGCGCCCTGTGGGCATGTAGCATTATCCTTTCATTTCAGGAGGAGAGAAAGGAAAAGAGGCAAAGAGAAAGAGCGAAAATGACAAGAATCTATTTCTGGGTTATGTGCAACAAAACGGGCCTTTGTTTTTTGCCTTCCTACAAGATGGCACTGAGTAAGACAAAACCCCGCTGGCCAAGGTGGTTGGTTTCTGATACGCCTGTCAGCAGAGTTGTGCAAGCCTCATCATGCTAGACTTTCCAAGGGGTAAACATCGGGACGGCGTAGTTGCCCATCAGACAAAGATAACAAAAGTCCTCGTGAAGACTCATCTTCTGTGAATGTGCCTTGGGGAGTCGGGCCTATGTAGAGTGATGACCCGCAAATAAGCTGACCACAGACGAGTCACAGTAACCCTAGGGATAAGGGGGGAGGGGTAGCCTGGGAAGGCTTCAAATCTACTATAGTACACCAGGTGAGTGACCAGATAGATAATTTGATAAGGTGTACTATGAAAAGAGTAACGAGAAATGGGGACGGGGCCGTCAAAGCACTTCAGCAGCGACCACAGGGCTGAAGAATCTCGTAATAATTCTTTTTCCTCGGTCTCGAGAGGCTCTTGGGCAACCCCATTTGATCGCATACAAAATGAGCATGTCCCACTGCCGGCGACTCCAGTGATCGCTGGCGCAATTCTCAGGCTGGCGGGGTGGTGCCGCTGATGATGGGCAGAAGGCGGATTTTCTGTCCAGTCGGTTTCCGCGGCTGGGGGGGGGGTCTACAAGTAAAATTCCACAATGCATTTATTTTCGGGACGGATCGAAGGATTCCAAAACGCTGCCCTGCTGTCCTGCTATGCTGCTGTGGTACTATTTGCCCTATGTACCATAGTAGCGCGCTGGAGGGCCAGTGTCTGTATTATAGTATGGCCGCCCCCCCCCCCCTTTCCCCTGGTAGCGACGGCTATCTGTGACGATCAGTCGGGTCTGGTGAGAGCTCCGTGTTTTGCTTAGAGTGCTGGGCGACAGGAAGCGTGATGGATGAGGTGCACATACTATGCACATGTTAGTAGTACCTACAAAGTGTACAAAGTATAATCACTACGTACACTGCAAGTGTATATAGTAGATGATCCTTCGGCACGTCCTGCTCCTCCGCATCCTTGGCGGGCACAAGTCATCGGGATGATACGAAGTAACTATGGTACAACGTATGACGTTCAAAATAGGCGATGTCGACAATTTCTGGGCTGGAAACCCGCCGTGTAGACCATGATCGCTGCTTGCCGACACCTCACGTGCGACTCGAAACCTATCAGAGGTAGGCGCTGGGGGCCATGGGTCCTGTCCCGGAGATGATTGCTACGCCCACGGAGATTTTCCATCCCAATCGGTAGCCACCTCGCGTTCGCCTACCAGGAGTAGCCATTGCAAGAATCGTAAATGTGGGCGGGCGACCGCACAAGGTACCATAGTGAGTAGAGACATAATAAGTCTCGGGAGATGTAATATCATTCGCCTGCTTTTCTCGTCGTCATCAAGCTGCCCTCCACATTACTAACACAAATGCTATAGGTCAGTCATACTATACCATGATGAAGAGTCCAGTGAGAGCTGTCGAGTCATTCCACGGGCCGCGAATCAACTGAAGGTCATCATCATCCCCCCCTTCTAAAAGCCCGGCCGGTCCGCGCCGCCATACTATGAAAGCAGTAGCAATAGCGCCTAGGCGCGAATCCTCCTCACCTCATCTCTCACTTTGGGTTCGCCCTGGTCATTTAGCCCTTTGGTGGATCCCAAAAATAAAACCCACACCGCTCTCCACTCATGAGCCAGGATCACACATATGAGGGAATGGTACCTGCATGAGCGGCCTGTTCATCCAGCAGGTGTTCCCAATTATTTTTTTTCCCGCTTGTCGGGAGGGGTGCGCCATGTTCGCCTTGGGAGCCACTTGTCGTGAACGCTGCGAGATCAACTCATCTGCCGGGCCATCACCAACACATGGCGTGCTGCGTGGCGCACAGTCACAATGGCCACGAGGGTTGTGGAACTTCCGAGCCGACGTGGGAGGGGTTTCATTGTTGGTAGTTTGGAAGATCTGCTCATTGCTGCTACTATATTAGTACAATCATATAGTAGCGAGGACATAAAATTGTATGTGCCCCATGGCTCTTTGATCGTGGCTCCATTTTAAGGGACTTGCCGCCAAAGACCGCCGCCGCTTGACCATTACCCCCTGGGCTTAGCACGCTTTTTTCAGGAGAACCACTCAAAGCACAAGCGCCTCATTGGGTCTGGGCTTCTTGACTACATTGTGAAACCTGGAAACAAAGCTCCGAAGACACCCAGAAGATACTTGATCTCAAAATGATCAAGGAAACCCGTTCGATGGTGCCCAAGTTTGTTGATCGACACTCAACGTCTTCTGAGCACGCGGCACTAGCCTTGGAACCTAGTCCCAAGACAGAGCACAGTTCTCAGCCTGAGCTAGCCCAGCGTACCAAAACGTACCACAGCATATCATCAATCTGAGCCGCCGAGCTGTAATCTCAATTCCAAGGGATGCGCTAGGCCTCATGGAGGCTGATAAATGCGCGAAACACATGGCCAACAGGGGATCCCTTTTTATTATATAGACAAAAAAAAAAACCATATAGCAAGAGGTGGGCAGCCCCAGTCTTTGAGGTTGATGTGTGATGCCATCGCAATACTTCACTCCAAGCCAATCTAAAAGAGGCGGCTGATCAGGGTCTGCAGCAAGAGGTCGCGACGGGAATCTCCCCAAAGGACGACGCCGCGATCTAGGCTAGTCGGGCCAGGCTGTTGTCCAAGCTCAAGCTTGGCTGGACTCTTTGCAAGCGGCTGCTGTGATGGAAGATACTATCCAAGGGCAGTCAGTTGTCAAGTATCGTTCCATTGACTGGTTGAGAAGGAGGTGACCGGTTTGTGGTCATGAAACCTCTCCTTCTGCGATGCGCGCTCACCCTAGGGACGATCCCTTTGGTTCTGCATGCACCTGTCTGCAAGATCCGGGATCGTTGACGACGGGGGACGCGATAGACGGGTCCAGCTGCAGGAAGAAAAGGAGACCTGCAGATTGCAATTTGGAACCCGATCTTTTTTTGCACAACGCCCGTTCTGCGACTTGACTCAGAACTTGGCGCGTCAGGACGTTTCTACTAGTAGATCTGAGTGACGCAGCGCAGCCAGTCAGTTCTGACTTTCCTCTTGGCCGTTTTGTCCTTCAATTGGTGTTTCTTTTTTCGTCTGGACTGTTTATTTCCCTTCCTGCACAGGCATGACTACCAGGCAAGCCGGCAGCCGAGCCAGACGAAAAGTAACAATTTCCGCCGGTAGTTGGAATAGGATGGTCGATCCCTCCCGTCTTGGTCCAGTTCCCTTTGCCATGTCCGACTGGTTGGCTGGAGTGGCTGGTAACCGACTAGTCAGCTTCCAAGACAGACACCGACCCATGCTATCGCATCAGGAATCGTCTCTTCCATTCGATTTCAGGTATTGATGGTAGATGCCGGCTCTCCGTGCTTTGGATTATGAGTGTGATGCTGCCTGCCGTACCGCAACCGGTGTGTAGCTTTCAAACAAGTTCTTTGAGCCTCACCGACTAGCCGCCAACCTCATTCCGATGGGCCCTGTCGACGCTCTGGCCAAGGCATGTGTCGTTGAATTGACCAACCATGGCCAAGAAGCTGGCGGGCTTGCTCTGGGCCTGGTGCTGCTGAGCTGGCCCTGCTCGGCTGGCGAAACCTTGGTGACGCCTCTAGCTTACTTCGCGATCGCTTTTCGTCTTGATAATTGTCCAACTCTTTTTCCTCCGACGAGCGTTGAAGTTGAAATTGACACATGCTCCCACGCACATATCATCAAGATGGCTCAGGCAATCCCTATGCAGCAGCAGAAACACTCGACGCGCCTCGGTGGACGCGGTAAGTTGAAGTCGAAGCATCCCTTGCAGACCGCCGGATGATGTCACTTCAAGTCCACATACTGATGAGCACGTCGGGACCACAGCGCACACACATGCGGACTCGGACGCCGAGAGGGAGTATGACCGCCTTCGCGATCTGGCGCGGGCCGAGGCCTCCAAGCGCAGTGCATGCTTCGACCAAGTACGGGCACCCAATTCTCTCTGTCGCCTCCTTGACCGCCTTTGGATCGAGTTTCCCGACTGACGTTGACGACGTGTGTGTCGCGCCTTAGGCACACGATGCGTACGAGCGCGGCGATGGTGCCGGGGCCAAGCAGCTCTCCAATGAGGGCAAAGAACACGCCGCCAAGATGGAGCAGTACAACAAGCAGGCGTCCGAGTACATCTTTCGCGAGAACAACGCCCCAGGCCGCGTAGCAGAGGACACCATCGACCTGCACGGCCAGTTCGTCGAGGAAGCGGAGGACATCCTTGAGGCGCGGATACGTGACGCACAGGCGAGAGGGCAGACACACCTGCACGTCATTGTCGGCAAAGGAAATCACAGCGCGAACCACGTCCAGAAGATCAAGCCGCGCGTCGAGCAGGTCTGCCGCGAGCTGGGGCTGCAGTATGCGACCGAGGAGAACGAGGGCCGGATGTACATCAACCTTGCCGGCGGTCAGGTGGATGGGATGCCACCACTGCCAGCTGGAAAATCTGGTGGTGGCTACGGTGGAAGTGCAGGATATGGGGCCCACGGCTCTTCTCAACAGAGACCGCCAGCATCGCAGCCACAGCAGCAGCAACAGCAGCAGCAGGGCGACCAGATGGAGGAGTTGGAGAAGAAAGTTCTGTCCAAGATCTTCAGCAAGCTGGGTGATTGTTGTGTGGTGATGTGATGCGGTCCATGTCGAGGCCGGTAATGTACACTTTAGAAGTCGAATGTACAAATGGAAAAAACCATATAGATGAGGCTTCTGGAAGGGACGTTAGAGGAAAGTTCAGTGCACCTCGATGGTTCAAATCAAGTTCAGACCCCTCTGCCTACATCGTGCCTTCCTGGGCTACTTAGTCTACTAGATATCGACCATCTCGTCGCCCACGTGCACTTTTAGGCAGCAGAGGAATATCAACTCGAGTTAGATGATCGTACTTGACAGGCGTGTCCCACTGCTCAACACAGTTCTCTCACTTCAAACCTACGCCCCCTATCACACACCCTAGTTCACTCTCTCGACCTATGCCCAACACTTGACTACTCACTCAATCGATATGTCTACGCCGGTCAGACGATCGTACACACTCAACAGCATTTTGTCAAGAAGACATCTCTTCTACCGAAGCCCTTACTATATACATACATATGTATACATACAGCGTTCCATCTCCTCCTAACACTGTGCGCTGTGGCTGATTCCCCTATTGTGTATCCTCATTTATCATCATGAAACCTCCAGTCGAGACACCACCCTCTGCAACACGAGCTACTACATTCCCAGCCTTGAACGCAGACACAATCGATGCATACCGAACCGAGATCATCGTGCTCGCCTTCGGCATCCTCTTCCTCGTTAGTCAGCTCGCGCTCATCGTCTGGCTCTTCGCGCGCCCATGCGCCTCGGTGGGACAAGGCAGAACCCAACGGAGCATCGTCTGGACAGCCGTGGACGCCAAACCGCGGATACAAGTCAGCAGCGAGGACGAACGCAGCCGACCACCGCACCGTCGAAGCTTCCGGCGGAGCAGCACCTAGAACGGCCGCTCCTTAGCCCCCGCCCGCGACGAGCAGCGTCTCCGCAAGCGGAGGTCATACAGACTCGAACTGCCCGACATTGCCAGTCCCCTCGCCAGCTCCGAGAGGAACTTAAACTTCCCGGATCAAGACAGCCTGCGCAGGAACTGTCGGAATATGGAGCTCATGGCCGCAGCACTCGCTATGCCCATGATGGCCCCGTCACCGCCACGGCTTCGCAATCCGCTGGGCAATGCGGAGCCGGATGGGTCCGCAAGGGAGATGGGGGTCGTGCCGAGGAGCTTAGGTGTAGCAGCTGGTGTGTCGCCACGGTCGCTAAGGGTGATACCGCTTGGCCAAGAGACCATGAATGAGATATTGAAGGCGGAGAACCGTCAGAAGGGAGACATGACACCGCTGCCCGTCGGTACTCCGTCTGTCATGAGTAAGGCAGAGTGGCTAACAAATGGGTTTGAAGACCCGTTAGGAGTGAACAAACGAGCGACTGGGCTGAATGATGAAGATGGCTCGAGTGATGATGGTGAGAAAGTTGATAGAAGAAGGCCCGGATCTGGCGACACACGTTGAACCTAGGTGAGCTGCGCATTGTCTGCTTTTCTGGAACACTGTAAACAATGTGCTTTTCCGGGCACGAAGGTGGACGGAGGCCCCTTTCTTCCCCCAGATAGACGTCAATAGCTCTTCTGTTTATACCTATAATGTCTACGTCCGCTGGCCCGCACCTAAGGCTGCCATCCTCCTTCTTCCTATCGCCTGCGTACCCTTCGGGATCCTCTCTAGATTGCTTTTGTTGTACAATTCTTGCGTGAAGTGTGTGAGGTGGTGTTATGTGCGGTCGGGTCTGGGTCTCGTCTGCATGCTTGCCCCTCCCCGCCCCCCCTCTCCCCTTCTCTCTTTCTCTCTCGTATGCTTTCCCCGCTCACGCGTGCTTTCTGATGTCCCGAGCGGCCTGCTTGAGGCTGTAGTTACACTCTTCGTACGCCCGTCCCGCGCCGAATCCCAAGCCGACAATGGCTGGCCACGACCTCCGCTTGAACAGCAGGACCGAGAAGACGACGCCAAAGCCGAGGCCGAGGGTAGATTTTATCAGGAGGTTGGACAGGCATCGGTCCCACTGGATAGGTAGCCACCAGTCAGCACATTCTCGCCCCCCTTGCCGCTTGCCCTTATATCTCAAGAGGTCTTCGCTGCCTCAGAATGGTGGGCTGCCGTACCTTCTCGTTCAAAAGTGCCTCACTGACTGGCCGCGAGACAGTGCTCGGGGGTGGTGGTGGAACGGAGGTCTCTGCCATTGTGAAACGTTTTCGTGAGGGCGGATACAAGGAACTGTGAGTGGTTTCTCGCGTTAGAGTCAATTGATCTTTGCTGCGAGACCAGGACGTAAGGATAGAGCTCTATACCTCTCGCAAGGTGATGTGGTGGGCGCGTGCGAATGTGTGGACAGTGACGTTCTTGCTTTGGGTTCGCGCGTTTGCGGCTGGTCTCCGGCGGATTTTCGAGAACCTGCGCAAGAAGCTTGGAAGGTCAATTTGGCCCAGGGCCCCTGCCAGGGCCTGCCAAGCAGCAGGGCAGCAGGGTAGGGGGGTGGGCTACAGTGGGTTATCAACACCGCCTGCCCTTCTAATCTGTGCTATCAGTGAGTTTTGGCAGAATCTGACATGGGCCCAAATTTTTGGAGCGAGCCAGCTGCGGTAGGTTTGCGACAGTCAGTCTTTCTGCTGGACGAGGGCGGTACTTCTTTGGCGGTGCCACGAAAAATAGGACGATCATGGCGCTCAAAGATCAGAATTTGGTAGGTCAGCTGTCTAATGGCAGCCTGTTATGCAATATTCTGCCTTATTTATCCAAATCTAATTCTCGTTTACAGGGCTTGATCAAGGCAGTCCGATCCCTCGACCATGGCAGCGCAGAATCTGTGCCAGACACGCTGTCCAACCTCTGGAATCTCCTCTCGAATTCGATTTCCGGGCCATTTCATGCCTCCGAAGAGCTTGTGCTACGATGGCTGCTCAAGAATATGAATGGCACTGCCGAGGCCGCGGAGCAGTTCCGGCGGTACCCTCTGGCATGGCGTATCATGGCATGCGTGTTCAGGAGGATACCTCTGATCTCGTTGGCCAAGTCACTCGCCGACCGACGCTTCATATCGATTCTCCAGCAGACGCTCAAAGAGATCTCCAGCCCCAAGAGCGGAACTTCTTCCGACAAGTCGGCTGATGGCTCGTCGTCGGATGCTGAGATGGTGGATGCCGAAACTGCGAGCGTTGGCAGGACGTCTAAAAAGAGAAAGCGGTCATCCGAAAACCCATTCGACTTAAAGAAATTGAGGGGCTCTCATGAGTGCTTGAGATCTGCGGAGGCCTTGTTCGCCGCTCTTAATAGCCTCCTTGCGAGGCTGGAGCCGGTGGACACTGAGGTGTCCTCGAGAATACAGATGGGCGCCGAGCATGTCAAGTCTCTCTTCTGCTCTCCTGCAAAAGACGCGGTGGACATTTTGCGGCCAATCCTGTCAATCTGCGACCTCGCCCTGCAAGAGGAGAGCCCTGAGCCCTTTGACAACCAGGCATCTTGGTTGGCAGCGTTCGCTTCCTTATGGGACCTCCATCTGCAGAGCAGCAGCGATGCTGTGGAGGTGGCAATGTCTTTGTACCCCGCAGGATGCATCGTATTGGCTAAGATGGACCGTTCAAAGGACCTGGTACTCGATGCTCATGTGAAAACGACGTGGACGCGAGATCTGCGCCGCTTCTTCATCAAGAACATGATCCTTCCGTCGAGGGCCGCTTTCCTGAACCGCAAGGATATCGGTATTTTAAAGGCTGCAGCCGACGTGACAAACTTCATGCCGACCGCCTCGTGCCCGGTTCTGTTCAGTCTTGCCGTCAAGACTCCTCACTCTACCGAAGACGCAAGCGCAAAGAGGGAGCATGAGGACTGGACACAAAAGGCCTTCGAGGTCCTCGAGGAGCCCATGCGCGATGCAGACCCAGCCAAGCGTAATCAAGCGATGAAGGTTGTTCTTGACACGGCCTTAAAAAGCAAGGCCAGGCTTTCTCTAGCTAGCCTGCGCACAGTTTGCAGGCAATACACTACTCCGTCCGGAAAGCTAGACCTGGAACTTGTTACCCGTGTTGCGGATCTGGATGTCGACACTTTCCTCATCTCCAAAGAAGGGCACGTGCTGCTCGACGAAATCCTTCAGGAGGTTACAGATATTAGCAACGCAGAGTTGGAGACTCGTGGAGAAACAAACGCTATCGCTTTCATCGTCTCGCTAGCGAAGGGGTTTGCGAAGGGGCGTGATCTCTCAGGTTTCATCAAGAAGTGGTTGGAAGCACTGGCAGCATGCCTTAAGAAAGGTGCTGATCATTCATCCATTGCTGGGGTATGGTCCTGCGAGGCAGTCACCGAAACTGTGACGAGTTTGCTCCAGTCATCCATCAATGCGAGACAGCTCCTGGCTCTTCTTGGCTGGTTCGAAAGTCAAGGCGGCGCTTCGGAACCCAGAGCCTTGCTGGTGGTTCTGGATGCGATTTCGCAAGGCATCACGGAAGAAGACTTCACTGATGCCGTTGATTTGCGGATCTACGAGATGGCCTCGGCGTTCAAGCTCAAGTCCCTGGACGATTCATCCAAGGCGCGGTGGTGGCATATCGTTGAAAGCACCGTCTCGCGAGCAACATCAGAACAGGTCGATAAGATTTGGGACAAGGTCGAACCTGATTTGAAGAAGGCACTCAAGAAGGGAGGTCTCGAAGACCTTGCCACCTCGGCAGCTTTTCGATGCTGCGGCTCTCTTTGGTTGGCGAATTATCCCGGAGGGTCCCACGAGTCCGAGGCTGCTGCGATGGCATCTTCTTTCTTAAAGAGGCTCGAAAAGCACGTGCAGCAATCCGACCCCAGCTCTTTGAAAGTCTTTGAGTCACCGCGACTTGTGGACTTGCTTGTCAAGTCAGACTCTGGAAGACAGTACCTGCCGAAGTTTTTCGCGCGTATGGGCACAGTGAGGACCACTGACGATGTTCACCACATTCTCTACAACGAATCCAACCTCAACAACTACAAGTACACTAGTGGTTTGGTCGGCCACGCTGTCGACATACTTTCTGAGGAACAGAATCGGGGCTCATCATTCGATCCAACACGTGTTGTTTCGGCTCTACAGATTCTGCTCGACGTTCCTCACGAGTCCCTTACCCGTGAACAGAGGGAACAGATCATGCCAAAGATGCTGTTTTTCTCCTCCAATCTGCAAGGTCAAGAGCCAGCACGACTTGTTGCTCTGTTGAAGCTCTGCCTTAGCTTGATGGTCAAGGTCATGAAGAGCCCTACATTCTATGAAGGAATGAAGTTTGCCGACTTGGTCACGATTGGCGACTCGATCGTCTTTACCTTCCAGACTTATGTGGGAGGTACCACCGATCAGAGCATGTCATCCGCATATGAATGTTTCAAATTACTGGAGTCCCTCGCGTCAAGCACTCTGAAGCAAATGACTTCCAATATTGAGAAGCGAGAGCGCATCTACCTGGAAGAAGCCTGTCAATCAGTCAACAAATGGGGTACCAACCAAACAGTTCTTTATGCTCATCGACAGATCCTTCTGAGGGCTTTGATTCTCGCTCTAGAATCTTGTAAAACCAAGCAGGTGGCACAAGAGGCTGATCCGGCTGCCTTGAGGGAGGCCTGTTCCCTCATGCTCGCACACTGCTTGACCACCGATGATCTTCATCCGAGAGGCAATGACTCCGCCTGGCTCAACAAGGGGATATCGACGTGGTGCGTGCTCGTAATTCTGGAGCAGCTCGATGTCGTTGAGCCCGCGGTCATACGGTCTCGTCTACTAGCATCGAAGTCAGAATTGGAGAATCTCTGCGAGATGCTTTGCAGCAAGGGATTGAGGGCAGGCTGGCGATTGAAAGAATTACTTTTCAATTGTTTCCAAGACATGATCAAGGAGCCTCTGAACCTCAGCGCCAACGAAGCCCTGCCGAGCTCCAATAGCAACGACTGTATTCCGCTGTGCATTCGCTCCGACCCGAGTGACATCCACAGGTACATCGACACTGTTCTCAGAAATATGAACGAAGAGGCCCGGAATGACTGCTTTAAAGGCCTTGGTGGGAGATTGCGGGACGATCTCGATATCACAGGGCATCTGCTCACCATTCACCGGCTGATCCAGGCAGAAAGCGGTATGTCACTGGGACTCCTTTCCACCTTATATTGTTTATCAGAGCTGACTTCCTACCCAGCCCCCTCACTCCGATCATGTGTGGACAAGATAGACTTTGCTGAAATGCACAACGTACTGCAAGACCGACTGGCCAGGACACAGTCCTCGTCGCAGTTCACGCTTATTGCACAAACTCTGCACATGCTCCTAGACAAGAAGGCCAGCACTATGAAGCAGTGGAATACCGAAATCACGCTGAGCACCGTGTCGACCATCTCTGCGGGTGGAGTAACTCAAGGTACAGACATCAGAGCATCTCCCAAGACGTTCGAGTCGCTCTGCCGCCTCGTCGAGGTCATCATCAAGCGACACCGCCTCCGAATCGAAGGACACTTCCACCTTCTCATCACGGCCCTGCAGATGCTGCTCCGCCTCCTCCTCATCCCCGTCCCGCCTTCCTCAATCTCCGTCACCCCAGACGACCCAGCAGCCCTGCGCGAGAGGCAAGCAAAGCTCTTCGCCCGCCTTCTGACACTCATCTGCGAGCCCTCTGTCGCATCCGTCACGCGGGGCCAGCAACAGGGCCTCGACTCGGCGACGGATGCTGCCAAGCGCTCGGCGGGTCAGCACATGTACCTGGTCCTGATGTCTTATATCAGGCTGCAACTCGAGAACCCAGTGTCCCGTGCGGTCAGAGAGGCGCTGCAGCCGGGCGTGTACTCGATTCTCGACATCACGACCCAAGAAAGGAGGAGGATCCTGAACGAGGCGGTGGACGGGAGTGGACGGGCGATTTTCAAGGAGATGTATAGAAGGTATGTCAAATTTGGGAAGTGGAGCGGCGTGTAGCGTGTAGATTCAGGATTATACTGCGAGAGAGAAAGACGAGATGCACAAGCGAAAAATGAAAAGAATATAAACATTGAATTACTTCATGTTCATAGGACGTCAAGTTTTCGAGGTATCTTGGGAACATGATATGGGATGAAGAGGCGCCTTCATCGGTATCAGCTACGACTATCGTCAGCCCTTGCGCACAACAGCCTTCTTTGACTTTCGCGCCATCCTCTTGCGGCCGATGATCCTCTGCCTCTGCGCCAATTTCTCCTGCGCGTCCTTCTTCCTAGACTTTTGCCCTTCATCCTCCTCACTGCCCTCGCCGTCAGCTTCGACCTTGGCTTTCTTGCCCGGCCCAGCCTTTCCGGCCTGTCCGTTCTGCATCTCCTCCCTCTTCTGCCTGGATCGCACCTCGTTTGCCTTCCGCCGGCTGACGACCTGCGCATTCTCGATGGCGAACTCGACGATCAGGCGCACTGTCTTGCCGGCCTCGTTCTTGAGCGGGTGGCCGTTCAGCCACCGCAGGCCCATGAGTGCCCACCTGTGGGAGGAGTACTCGACGAAACCGTAGCCTCTGCTCTTGCCGGCGCCGGTCCTCTCGTCGACCTTCTTCCCTTCCTTGGTCTCGAAGACCACCTTGGCCTGCTTGACAACGCCGACGCCCTTCTCCTTGCGGCGGTGCTCAGCATCACGATCCTCGGCGCCGCCGCGGGCGAGCTCCTCCTTGGAGAGGGCCTCGCGCCGGCCTTCGCGCGCGTCGCTTGCGAAGCCGACGATGGCCTGGCGGGCGAGCTGCTTGAGGTCCTTGGAGGTCATGTCGCGGGGCAGGTTGCGGATGGCCAGGCGGGTGAGGGAGAGGTGCAGACTGGGGTTGCCCTGGACCTGCTTCCTGCGCTGGGTGGCCGACTGCTCGCGGAGCTTAACCTCGGTGGGCGTCAGGAGCGCGTAGAGCGGCGAGTTGGTGGGGATGGTGCCCTCAGACAGGAGGAAGAGGCGGCGCCTGTCCTTCTCCTGGCCTTTGCGCGCTGCAGGGCCGGCTTCGGTGAGCTTGGTCGCCTCTTCCTTACTGACTGCCTGTGCAACCTGGAGGACGCGGCCGTCGAGGGTGTAGCGGCCGTCGGTGTCGATGGTCTCGTCCTGCAGGACCGAATGCTTGTTGGTTTTGGCCGCCGGCTGGTGTCGAGGCGCGTTCCTGACGCAGGCCTTGAAGTCATCCATCTTGACAAAGCAGACAAAGCCGGTGCCGGCGGGCTTGTCGATCATCTTGTTCATGACGACCCTAGCATACCTCACAGGCCCAAACTGCATGAAGTGCTCCTTGAGAGACTCGTCTGTAGCTGTGAATGGTAGGTTCCGAATGAAGACCGTGGTGGAGTTGTCCGTGGTCCGCTTGGGTGTTTCGTGCATGGGTTTATCCTCAGCGTCATCGTTGGCATCACCCTCCTCGTTTTCTTGGTCGGCACTATCCTCGTCACTGTCAAGCGCACCACCACCTTCTTCATCGTCTTCGTCATCTTCTTGCTCGTCATCCTTGTCCTCCTCGGAATCGAAGTCCTCCATCTTCTTCATGAACTTGGCCATATCTCTGTCCTCTTCGGTCATTCCAGCGTATTCCTCTTCATCATCTTCGTCATCCTCTTCCTTCTCTGCCTTCTTCGACTTGGACTTCTTCTGGTCCTTTTCTTCCTGGCCATCCGGATGTTGTTGCTGCCACTCGTCCTTGGAAACAGCCCAATCCACAGCGATAGGTCTTGCATCCACCTCCTTGCCGTTCATCTCCTCCATGGCCTTCTCGGCGTGCTTCCTGGTTCGGAAGGTGACGAAACCGAACCCCTTGAGCTTGCCCCGGTCGTTGGGTAGGTCGGCAAACTTGATCTTTCCGTACTTCATGAATAGCTTGCTCAACTGCTCGGAGCTCTTGATGCTCCAGGGGAGGTTGCGGATGATCAGCTTGGGCGCCTTCCTGGCCTCGGCCATCTCTTCCTCCCTCTTCCTCTTCTCCTCGGCCAGGCCTGACTTGACAGCACCCGCACCCCCTGCGCGGAGTCGGGGCTCAGCGACGTCCAGTCTCAGCCGGCGGCCGTCAAACATCTCGTTATTGAGTTTTTTCTTAGCCTCAATAGCATCGTCGGCATCAGTGAATGTGACGAAACCATAGCCGCGTGAGGCCTTGGTGTTGCGGTCGACGACGACAGTGGCGTGCTTGACGGGATAATGTTGTGAAAAGAACTCGGCCAGGGACTCGCTGGTGGCAGAGAGGGGTAGTGACCGCACAAAGAGGGACCGTCTCTCCTCGACACGACTCTTCTTTGAAGGAGGTGCGCCGTCTTGGTTGTCGATGGCTACAGCTGTCTGCTGCTCGAGGTCGGCCTCAGCCTCCCTGCGCCGTTTTTGGCCTTTCGATCTGGCCATTTTTTTTTTCTTTCTGTTTGTCTGTTGCTGGTTTGGGATGATATGGAGTGCGGGACGGACTCAGCTTGAGCCTTCCAGGAAAGTGAGAAAGAAGGAAAAGGAGGAGGAGGAGAATCAGAGTCTGTAGTTCATGTTCGGCAAGAGCCAGAAACTTTTTTGACCCCTGTCGGCGATAAGAGCTTATCAGCCCCCTCGCGCCCACCCTGCGCCGGGGTAACCGTGCCAGAGTCGTGTGTGTTGACAAAACAGAGCATGAGAGCACTACTGACTTGCATTGCGCCAAGTAAGCAAAACAAGGCAAAGAGCATGTCCATTCATCACCAACAGCAGCCTTTGTTGTTTGCCCAGACTGACTTTCGAAGCGATTCTTTAGCGCAGTATCTGGATATTTGTGACTCAGACCACCACCAATAGCACCTTGCTGAGCATTTATCTCAGTCTTCTGTTGCATCTGCTTCAGTATTGATTTCTCCCCCGCCCCCCCCTCCAAAAAGCACGTCGATCAATCAACCAACCGTTTCACGATGCCCACGCGCACGACAAGATCAGGGCGCGCGTCAACAAGGGCCGCTGCTGCGTCCTCGACCACGAACGCGCGCGCATCCAACGCAGCCGCCTCCCGCCAGTCGTCATTGAACTTCGATGTCCCTGAAGAAGCCCCCGACAACGAGCTCCGTACCCAGGTCGCCGCCGTCTTTCGCGAGGCACAGCGCAACACTGCGACCCACCGCAAGGCTGCAGTCACCCTGCGCAAGCTACAGGAAGCGTGCTGCTACGAACCCACCACAGCCAAGAAGGCTGCTGCTGCCGACTTCGACGAGAATGACTTCAACAGCGAGTTCGTGCGCTGCGTGCTGCGCCTCATGCCCGTCAAGAAGAGCGAGGCCGTTGGCGAGAGGACCATCCGGTTCGTGGGCGTGTTTATGAGGCACTCCATCGACAAGGATAACGAGCTTGCCGGCGAGGTGGATGAGGATGCCAGCACGATGCCAGAAACCCCAAGCACCAGGCTCACTGCCAGGCTGATGGAGGCAGTGCTGCCCCTGATGATGGCCAAGGACAAGTTTGTCAGATACCGATCCACCCAGCTCATCTCACACATCGTCAACTCCCTCGACGCCATCGACGACGACCTCTTCCAGAAACTGCGCTACGGACTGCTCAAGAGGATCCGCGACAAGGAGGCTATGGTGCGCGCACAAGCTGTCCTGGGTCTTGGCAGGCTAGCAGGTAACCAGATCGAGGCCGAGGCTAATTCGGACGACAGCGACGGAGATGAGGCCAGTGGCCTGCTGGAGAAGCTTCTCGAGGTGCTTCAAAACGATCCCAGCGCCGACGTGCGGAGATCGCTCCTCGTAAACCTTCCGATCCTGCCCAACACACTCCCCTTCCTGTTGGAGAGGGCAAGAGACCAAGATGCCATGACACGAAGGGCAGTTTATTCTCGTCTGTTGCCGGCTCTCGGAGACTTCCGCCACCTGTCGCTCTCTATGAGAGAGAAGCTGCTGCGATGGGGTCTCCGAGACAGAGACGAGACAGTCCGTAAGGCGGCGGGTAGGCTCTTCCGCGAACGGTGGATCGAGGATTGCGCCGGCGCGCCGCCTCTGAACGAAGAGGGACAGCCTGCCGAGGTGCCTGCGCCTAGCTTCGACGGGCTTCTCGAGCTCCTGGAGCGCATCGACGTTGTCAACTCTGGCGTCGAGAACGGCGTCGCGCTCGAGGCCATGAGGGGTTTCTGGGAGGGCCGCCCCGATTACCGCGAGGGTGTCACATTTGACGACAACTTCTGGGAGACCTTGTCGGCAGAGTCTGTCTTCATGGCTCGAAGCTTCAACGAGTTCTGCCGCAACGAGGGCAACGGCAAGTACGAGGATCTGGTCGAGGAGAAGCTCCCCGAGGTCACCAAGCTCGGGTTCTACCTGGAGCGATATGTCAAGGTCCTGGTAGATGCCCTCAAGAGGATATCCCAGCAGCAAGAGGAGCTCGACGAGGAGGATGAAGAGGAAGACACGGTGGAGCAGGAGTTCATTGTCGAGCAGCTCTTGCACATCGCCATGACCCTGGACTACTCCGACGAGGTCGGCCGCAGGAAGATGTTTTCCCTGCTCAGGACGACACTGTCCATCCCTGAGCTTCCCGACGAGGTCACCAAGCTCACTGTCAACGTTCTCCGCGACATTTGTGCCCCGGACAATGCAGGCGAGCGCGAATTCTGCAGCGTGGTCCTTGAGGCCGTGGCCGATGTGCACGATACGATTGTTGATGAGCCGAACGACGACGAGAGCTTCCACTCAGCCAAGTCTGAAGTCGACGAGGATGAGGAGCGCCATGGCAGGCATGGAAAGGCGGATAAGGATGACGAACTGACGGAAGAAGAGGCGCACGCAAAGGCCGTCAAGGAGATCGTCATCAACATGAAGTGTCTGCACATTGTCCAGTGCATGCTGACCAACGTCTCCGGCAGCCTGCAGGAGAATGACCACCTGGTCTCCATGCTCAACAACCTGGTCGTGCCGGCTGTCCGTAGTCACGAGGCGCCGGTACGTGAGCGTGGTCTGTTGTGCCTGGGACTCTGCTCCCTGCTGGACAGGTCATTGGCTGAAGAGAACTTGACACTGTTCATGCACTTCTTCAGCAAGGGCCACACCGCGCTTCAGATCACCGCCCTGCACATCCTTACAGACATCCTTAACGTGCACGGAGCCCAGCTCCTGTCCAACAACCCAACGCTTATGAGGGTCTACGTGAAGGCCCTCCGCTCAGGCTCCAAGTCCCCCGAGATCCAAGCCGTTGCTACCATCGCAGCCTCCAAGCTCCTGCTCGGCCGTGTTGTCACTGATCCCGATGCCTCTGCCGAGTTTCTCAAGACCTTGGTGATCGCCTACTTCGAGCCCGCCTCCTCGCAGAATCAGAGCGTACGCCAGGCACTGAACTACTTCCTGCCCGTGTTCTGCTACTCGCGTCCCGAGAACCAGGACCTCATGCGGGCGGTGGCGCTTGAGGCGCTGCATGCACTATACAACGTGCGAGAGGGCCTAGACGATGACGATGCCGACGTGGATGATGAGATGGTTAGCCTTGCGACCATCGGTGCTTGTCTGGTGGACTGGACAGATCCGAGGAAGTGTTACAGCCCGGACGCGAGCACAGAAGCCGAGAAGAAAAACATAAATGGAGATGTGCACCTCGAATTCGCACGGAACATACTCGAGAGGTTGGATTCAAGCTGCAGCAGTAAGTCACCTTGACTTTTGGTTTACTACACCCGTCGTCAACAGAGCACACTCTCAAGCCCTCGCGAGGTACCACCACGTCGCAGAGAATGCTAACAATACCCACCCACAGAGGAAGAAAAGAAGGTCGTCGCGGCCCTCCTCGGCAAGCTCTACATCTCGCCCGCCTCGACCGAGGAAAAGATTCGCGAGCTCTACACCGAGGTCTCGGAAGCCGTCGAGATGAATCTCATCTCGGACACGACAGGTCGTAACGCCCTGTATAAAATCCACGTATCCCTCGGCAAGATCGTCAACACCCTGGACCAAGCCAAGGAATCCGGCAGGCGCAGGTCGACCATGAGCCGTAGCGTGTCGCTCGGGCCTGACGTGCACGTCGGTGCTGGCGCCGGCGCCGGCCCTTCTGCACGAGGCGCGACGGCCGAGCCGCGGATCAAGGAGGAGGACGAGGACGATGATGGCGATGGGCTGTCGAGAGCGGACGACGGCGGGGATGACGATAGCAACGAGGGCACGGTCATTCAGAATATGGACGTCACCACCAAGACGGAACCTGGAGACGACGACTCGCTTGTGAGCGAACTGTTGGATGATGACGGGGACACGATTATGGGTTAATTTTCTGATTGTGATGTTTATTTTGTTTCTTTCTTTCGCTTGCTGCGGATATCTTTTTGCTTGATGAGGGATGAGGATGGGTATGGTAGTTTCGGGGGAAAGAGAGGGGGGGGGCTGAAACGGATGACGGGTGGCCCAGTCTGGTTGATTCTGTCTGTCTTGTTTTTTTCTTCTTCTATTATGCGAAACGTGTGTTCGGATCTTCACGAATTTTATCGTCATTCATTGTAAACATATTGATTGACCTCGTCATTAATCTGGTTCAATTCTGTCTCGTCTGTTGATCGACCTTGCTCCCTCCCTCCTTCTGTCTATATATGACTTGAACATGGTGTTCAAAATACCACCCAAAGCTCACAGCGTCCCCAACCAGTACAAAAGCCCACCAGCCCCGATGTTGACGATCAGATGCTGACCCAGGGTCCACGCCACGCAGTACAAATACTTGGGCGAGAACACAGTCCAGATGAACAGGTGCGTCCTGAGCGCCGTACAGGCTGCCATCACAGACGCCACGCTTGCGGCCGCGAACACGGTCAACAGAGTGATGTGGCGCACGTACACGCTCCTCTCCCCGGCCCTATGCTTGCGCACGAGCAACACGTTCGTCGCCGTCACCCAGTAGATGGGCGCTGCCCAGTTACTCACGAACGTGAGGACGCCAACGGTGGCGACGTCGAAGTTGCGCACGCCGTTGTACGCGCTCGAGAGGTCGACCGACGAGATGGCGTTGGTGCCGCCGAGGGCGAAGAAGGAGGCGTACTGCAGGAGCAGGGAGGTGACGGTGAGCTCCGTGAGGGTAAGGCCTTGCGCAGAGAGGAACTTGAAAATTATGTCGAAGAGCAGGAACAAGGGGACGTTGGTCGCGCGGGACTGCGTCACGGCGAGCAGTGTGTACAGGTGGTGCAGGGTCTCCACGGCCGAGATGCGCTGCGAGACGCAATTCTTGGTTGCGATGAAGTACACAACGCAGGCTGCAGCGAGCGCCAGGCCGACAAAGACAGCTTGTGCCCTTACCACCAACGAGGGACCCTGGGTAAGTTCAAGAAGGGACCGTGCGAAGCCCGCAACGAGTTCTGGAGCGTCCTCGTTCGTAAAGGCGAGCTTGAAGGTGAAGGCGGCAAGAACCAGACCTGTGCTACCGGTGATGGCGAGGGAACGAGGAAGGCCGCTGAAGCCCTGGAGGAGTTCGCGGTGCAGCCAAAGGTAGGTGATACTGATGAGAGCCCAGAGACGGACAGGCTCGGGCTGCAAGAAAATCTTGACGATATCTGGCTCCCCAGCGAACTTCTGCCCGGTCTGATTCCAGCCTCTGACAACTCGTGTTGTTACGAAGGCGAAGAGAAGTGCCGTAAGGTGCCCAACCGTGGATTTTGAGGTCCTATGGACAAAGATGGTCAACAATGAAGAACAGTGAATGAATTTGAGATAGTTGAACATAACTCACCCACTGAAGCCTCTCCAGCTGATGTATGTGAACCATGCTGTTGCAGTGTAATACCAGAAATGGTGCTCCTCCTCTACGTAGCTACTGGCAAACATCATCACACCATATGCGGCGGTAATGAGGGTGATTGGCACGGCTGCTGTGGACAGGCGGCCGGCATTTTGGTATGCTGCAAAGACAGCCATGGCGGTCGTTGCAATGGCAGCCATTTGCCCAATGGTGAGTCTAGGAATGTCGTAGTTGCTCGCCATGCTACTCAACAGCCTTTGAGAGTCTCTAAGCCACTGCGGATGAGGGTCAGCACAATCCTGAGTACGACCTTTGTGTTGGGTGAGTACCTACCTGCGACATCGTTGCAGCCCATTCATCATCCAAATCCGTCTTGCTGTTCATGGCTTTATATGCATTCTTAAGTCGCCACCACCGGCATGCGAGATCCTCAACATCTGAGTTTGTAAGTACGCAAGGGTCGACATTCGTAGACACATCAAAAAGCTCTCCGCCGAACGTAGCGGATATAATGGCAAGAATCTGTTCCGCATTGCGCATGAGAATCTGCGCTCGATCGATGCCTATTCTCATCATCATCAGCAAGGTTTCGTGCCAAGATATCCCCGAGGTTAGCGTACCATGCGGCCAGAAGGGCAGAAAATCCGAGATGAAAGCTCCAAGATTGTTCTTGGGGGCCGGAAAGCCAAGCAGAGCGCCAAGGGTTGGAGCAAGGTCGGATTGCTCAATGACAGAGTAGTATCTGAAGTCGTCCTGGAAGTCCACCGGAGCCTCAAATACTCTTCCCAGGGCTTTCAGCTTCGGGGATAGGAAGACAAGTGCTGGGGAGGTCTCGCCGGGTGCGGAGCCTCCATGATTTCCAGCGTCGTTCATACCATGATCGCCCAGCAGTATCAACAGTGTAGACTGAAGGTGAGATTGTGACTCGATGGCAGTGTATATTTGCTTGACCATGCCGTCCATCTCAATCTGCTTTGGAATCATGTTCATGCTGTCCACAACATTAGCATCCTTTTCCAGGACTTGTGCGCAGAGGGCGGGCTGCTGTCTGACCTCCGCGGTCCTCCCTTGTGACCGATATGGTCCAGGCCAAGATAATGCAGGACCATGGTATTCCAATCATTATTTTGGAGCTCATCTGGAACGTGTCTCGTGACATTATTATCCACCTCCGTGAAGTCCTATCTTTGGTCAGCCCACGTCGTCTCTTCGCCCGAGCAGTTGCGGAACCGTACAGCAACGAAGAAGCTCGATGTGCCATCCGCCCGATCAAAGAAGCCGGGAAACAGCTTCAGCCAGGTGTCATCTCCGTATAAGAGCAGCTTCCCCGAGTTTTTTGCCTTCATCTGCGCCAACCATGTATCCTGCGAGGCAAGGGAAGAAGACTCGTCTCCTTCGTCGATATTCAGTA
The DNA here is from genome assembly GCF_011745365.1 of Cryphonectria parasitica EP155. Lineage (NCBI taxonomy): Eukaryota > Fungi > Ascomycota > Sordariomycetes > Diaporthales > Cryphonectriaceae > Cryphonectria > Cryphonectria parasitica. Next base: position 3,751,427 of record NW_024468909.1, read on the forward strand.
TAACGTCGAGGAAGGAGGGGATGGAGCCAGTCGTGATTGCCTTGATCCTCGGCATTGTAACGGTGGGCGATGTCGCGTGCGCGGTGAAGGGGATCGCAGAGCCATCTCGTATTAACCTGTCACGGGTGGTCAGTGCTCGTGTCGGTCGGAGGCAGTCCCTCTGGTCGATAGATTCGCGACTCACGACTGGGTGTATTCGAAGCCGGACTTGGGCGAATAGACGAAATCACTGTGACTTCTGTCAGCATGAAGCTATGGAGTTTTGTTTTGGCCTGGTGCGACGGGACATGCCTTCGTAGAGCATCTACTAGCATGAATATCACCCGGTCGAAGGGCGCTGCCGGTGGTGGTCCATGTTCAGAGTCGTCGTAGACGGCGAGACCTGGGAGCAGTGGCTTGTAGGGGAAGAAGCCTGTGCCAAAGACATAGATGGCAATCGGGAGGAGGAGGTTGGCCGCAGCGAGCAGGACTATCGAGAGAGTCGTCACACCATGTTGAGAGCCCTTCATCTCTTGTGCGCGTGGCTCAGCACAAGCTCATGGGAGGGAGGGGAGGAGAGGAGAGGATATTGAGGAACACGAAACTAGGGGTTCAGTGAAAAGCTCTCCATCGCAATGAGAAGAGGAGATCTGGTAGTATTATGGATGACCGCTTTCGTTTTGTTTGGTTACGTAGTCGATCAAATACATTCAGAAATGCTGTGTTTTATATGTACGTGGCAGGTGCCAGCTTCAAGGTGCTCAGTCGTGCTGCATTGTATGTTTGTTGGCCAGTTAGACTTCTTGTCAGCCTCGCATGTGGTCAGTGGTTTAGCGACTGGGAAGCCCCTGTCAAACCACTTTGGGGGGGTGGGCACAGGGGTCCACAGCCGCTGGCTCGCCCCCCGTTGCGATACCGCCTGCCATTCTCGATATCACGGACATCCTCTGTGACAGGCCCGTCCTCCATTCCAACAATAGCAATCAGTCCTCTAGAATTATGTAACCCCTTTTGTTTAGATCGGCTCCTCGAAGTAAAAAATGATGCTCTTCCCCAGTTCATGGACTGCCAACGAGAGTTCACCTCTTTTTTCTGATCGTCTTCCGGTCGCCGTACTTGGGGAAAACAATATTCGATTTCCTGCCTCGTCTCTTGACGACCTTGCCCTTCTTGGATTTCGTCTGGGATTTGGCAGTGTCGACATCCATGGCTGCTGTAGAATTGATGGTTAATGTATTGATCGCCATTCCAGGATGAGACCCGCGTTGCAATAATCTTGGGGCTGCGTCCAGACTGGACTTGTCCCGGGGAATCTTCTTACTGTCATCTGCCTTCTCTTCAGCAGCAGTACCCTCTTTCTGCTCTGCCTCGCCCTTGTCTTCTGCATCATCCATCTCTCTCTCGGGTACTGGCTTGGGTTGCGATGCAATCTCGAGCAGCTTGGCGGAGAGGCGTTCCTGGCGTGCGTCCTCCACAGGCCCAAAGACCTTAGCCTTCAGCCTCTGATTGTTTGCCTTGACCGTGCTCGCGCGGGATGACTTGGCCATCTTGTGAAGTATTCCGTAAAATCCTCGAGATCAGAGGTGGCCCAAGGAAGTGAATTTGTGCAACGGGGTCTATGTCGGTGCTGTCGTAGCTGGGTGAGATCGCAAATGTTGGGTCTTGAGAAAAGGCAGGGTCTTCTCAAATCCAACGCTGCAAGTCTCGGCTGGAAAGATTTGGGGAATGGGTTTCTTATCACGATAAGTTTCTGCCGGGGCATAGGGAGCTCACCGCCTTCCTGAATCTGCCAATGGGCAGCCTTGCGTCAACGTCGATCGTAGATCAGTCAATGTCTACCATCCTGCAAACAACCTCATCATCGCGGCAGGAGTCAAACTGGGCCAAAGAGGCCACGGACAAAGCCAGTTGTCGGTCCTCTTGACATCCTTGTGGCTCTGGCATGGCCGCCTAGGAAGCTACGCGCATTTGTTTCCCCCGCTCTGCCTCGTCTGTCTCCTTGAGTTTAGGTTTCAATTCACATGCTCTGGCGGGCACCAATCTCGATCGCAGCCTCATCGTACCTATTCGAACCCCCTCCACGACACCGAAAGGAAAGCCTCCGTCCCTACCCGTATGTTCTAAGAGAAGAAGCACTGGTCGATTCGTCTATCCTCTTGTCTACCGAAGAAGAAGACAGAAGAGAAAAAAAGAGACGAAGGGAAAAAAGGAGCCCAGGCCGGGTCAAGTCTGATGACCATGGCTTCCCTACCGCCGCAGGAGGAGTACCGCGCTCTGGTGAAACGCATCAATAGCAGCAGTTACCTGTTGAACAAGCAACTGCAGCGTATTTGCATGCAGAATAGTATGAAGTCCAGCGGTGTCAAGGCTGACCTGCAATCCCGCGTGGTCGAGGGTACGTTGATTTATTCCAGGACGCACTGTAGATCGTTTTGTCACCTGCATATCTAGGCCAGTCTGGGTGCCTACCCGCGCTCCCCTCCCACAGGCCGCCGCTACCCCTCCCCACCTCTTTCGTCCGACGCTCCCATCTCCTAGCTCCTCCTGCCTTGGTTATCATGCGAGATGGGCTCGCCATTTTCCCGATATAAGGACTGACCTGAATCCTGGTACAGCACTAAACGCGGCCTACACCGCAGGCGATGCGCACAACTTTCGCAAAATTGAGGACAGCATCTACCGTGAGAGACAGGACCTGACTGCAACACGAGGTTACGCAGCAGCCGCCACGACCACAGGAGCGTCACAGTCCCACGTTCACAGCACCCGCTCCCCCGGTCTCCCTTCTTCTGCAAGCCTTGGCCAGTCCTCAAGCATGTCCAGTGGTTACGCCGGCTACCAGCAGGCAAATGGTCTCTCTGGCTTTGGGTCCTATGGAGCAACAAATGGCCAGAGGGCGCAGAATATGCCCTCCCAAGGTATGTTTGATACCCTCTTACGTCTGTTGCACGTTCGGCTGCAGGCCGTTCAACAGCTGAGCTGACTCCTTCAAGGGCCTTCTTACCACCCTAGCCCCTTCTACCATCTCGTGGAGAGAATAGGAAACACTCACATCTGCGAAGGTAAGTCGACGGTCCATTCTTCTTTTCTCCTTGGCGGGGGGGGGGGGGCGCAACCGTGCTAACAAGAGGCAGTCATGACGCAGCACAGGAACTCTATCAACATCATCATACAACCGCAGGCCTACCCAATCCTGCAGCAGTGTATAACGGATAAAACCCTCAGGGTTATGGTGTTCTGTGCTGCTTCCAACTTTGGCACGCAGGACATCGCTTTTCCCCATCAGTCAGAGCTGAAAGTGAATGGCGACGATGTCAAGGCCAACCTGAGAGGGTTAAAGAACAAGCCCGGCTCCACGAGACCTGTCGACATAACAGATCTCCTCCGGCTCAAGATTCCGACCTATCACAATACAGTCGAATTCACATACGCTCTAACCCAGAAGGCAGGTGAAAAGGCCTTTCAAAGTCAAGTCAGGCGTTCCTCGGCATTCCTCAACACCTCGTTCTAAAGTTGCTAGCCACACAAACTGACATTTATTACTTCCCGGTCTAGCGCTTCTACCTCTCCATACACGTCTGCAAGTCCATCCATGTAGACAATCTCGTGCAGACCATATCGAGCCGGAAGATCTCGAAGGGCTCTGTCATCAAGGAGCGTGAGTCTCACCCGCTGCACCTCGTGTCAGGCATTAACAGCAGCTAATAACGTCATGCTAGTCACAAAAAAGGCTCACGATGCCGAGATCGAGCTCTCGTCTCAAGTCTTATCTCTGAAGTGCCCTCTCTCCTATATGAGACTCAATACGCCCATCCGCGCAACTACCTGCACACACGTCCAATGTTTTGATGCCACCTCATATCTCCAGCTGCAGCAGCAGGGCCCTCAGTGGGTATGCCCTGTTTGCAGCAAGTCAGCGCCGTTCGAGCGGCTGGCTATTGATGAGTACGTTTTCTGTCTTTCTTTTTCCAGGGCTTCTTGTGTGTTCTGGATTGTGCTTTTGCTAATCTATTCCAGATATGTGCGAGACATTCTAAACAACACTCCCACCTCTGTTGAACAGATTGACATCGAGCCGAGCGGTCGTTGGAAGATGCATAAGCCTACGGAAGCCTTAGCCAATCCGGAACCGCAGTACGATGCCTTCGAGCTGGACGATGATGATCTGGTTGTCTCCGAGATCAACCAATCCAGAGATTATAGCACCAACAGTCCGAACACCGTCGGTCCTGCAACTGGAGTCCTGACGCCAGCTTCTGGCTTCTCTAAAGAAGGGTCATCCTCGATATCGAGACCTGGAGGAACCAAGCGAGCCCACGAGGTCATCGACCTGACATTGTCGGATGAAGATGATGAAGAGTCTTCACAACCGCCGTCTAAGCGAATTCAGCTACTTCGTTCCTTCCCTAGTGGCCCGTCCGCCTTTCTCTAGTCACCAGGCGATCCTCTTGCGCATCACCCGAGATCATGGGGAACAGCTGGGTTGATAAAAGCAATACCAGCCAAGAGGGGAGGGGGGGGGGGGCCACATGTTGACCTGTGTCAAAGACTATGCATGTGGGAAATGGAAGCCTCGACCGTTCCGAGACGAGCACTGGAGGGACAACAGCGTCTCTGGTGCCGAACAGGCATTACCCAAAGGGTATATCGGTGGATACGTCTTTCTTGAGGGCCTGGGTGACTGCCGTCGGCGGTGTAGACCAGGGGCTGCTGCTTGCTATTAGGATGGAGGCAAAGGAATAGATTGTTTTGGCATTGCAAGGCGTTCTAGGAGGGTTGGCGTGGAAAGGGGTTATACCAAATACCATATGGCGGCTGACTGGATGGGACGGTGCTGAAAGGAATCGGACACCTCATGAGGGTAGCAGGCAGTACATGCGGACTAGGATGAACGAGGATCATAGCTGCTGAAGAGGCTGACCCAAACAAAACGAAGAAGAAAAAGCACAGTACGCGCCAATCATGAATGAAGACAGACGACTTCAGCCTCACGAACATCACCGGCCCTCTCCCAAGACCATGTCAAGCTTTCAGGCATACTAACGTCATCCCACCGCCCCGGCCTAGCCGTGTTCCTGCAGGTCATTAGATTTCGAGGATGCGAGATGACGCTATCTCCCACTCCCGTACGGGGCGAGGGCCAAGATATGTTCGTAGGAGTTACACAGTTCAGAGTACAAGCCAGCCCTGGGGCAACAAAATGCGGACCCTAAAAGGGGAGCGAGGACTCCACGACCCACTGGTTGCATTTTCGTTCCTCAGTTTCAAAAATAAAACCAACGTACTATGCACGCTTGTTTACCTCCGATTCCAGATGATCTCCCCACCTTTAGTTTTAATTACTTAGTTATAGCGGTCGTGGTATATAGCTAGAACAAGAAGACCCCCCCCCCACCACCACTATCCTTGTATGCGGCCTCTTTTGTGACACCTTGAATTGCTGCGAAATACAGTGCGACTCCGCAAGGACCGGGACTTGGATATGAGGGCGTTCACTTGCTCGCCAAAAGGGAGCTTCAATAATGCTTCGTACTACTGTAGTACAAAGCATCATAGTTGAATGGTCCTATGGTGTGTATGTTGCTGTAATATACGGGAGAAAGGAGAAGAAGAAAAACAGGGTCAGTCCAGAATCCAGAGGTACGAACTGTTCGAATCCCCACCTGCACAAGCACATGCTGGATTCGCGGCATCGTGGATATCGCCTGCAAGGGCAAATTGGGATATCGTGTATGGATGTGTGCGTGTGTGCGCAGGGCGGGTAAATGAAATGGAGGGTGATGCAACACATACACACAGTTCCAATCGTGTGAAAGGAGAAGATCTTCGTGGGATTTTAACCTCTTCCCCCTCTTGGTTTCTTCCACACACATTCATCAATGCAGCCAGAGGTGCTAGAAAAATGAATACACGCACGGGCATGAGATGATCATCGGGAGGGTCCAAAAAAAGGAAGAAAAGAAGAATCAAGGAAAACGAGCTATAGTGGTGATCAAAAGACGTGACCTATCAAACTGGCTGGTGCTGGGGGCGGCTCATTGGGTGGCATGGGTAGGCGAGATGAAAGGTTTCTGTATTCGGATACCGCAGGCTTGAAATTAGGCGCGGGCCGAGTGACAGAAGGCCAATGTTGACCTTGGTTTTTTAGTGTTTTTTTTTTATGCACACACACACAGAGGAGAGAAAGAGAGAGAGAGAGAGAGTGTGTGTGTGTGTACCATAGTAAAACGAAATAATAGGACAATTGGATAAGCAAGACGAGGGAAGTGAGAGGCAAAAAAGGACAAGGTGGAAGAGATACATAAAAAAGGAGAACTAATTGCCTAGGATGTCTTGTCAGTCCATTCTGGGGTCAAGATACATGGTACATGATAACAGCACCGTGGGACAGAGACGCGGCGGGGCGTAGAACGTTCAGCCCGAACGTTGCAGGGTGAGGGTGCATTTCAAGGACGGTCCGAAGCGTGGTGGGAGGCACAAGAGACCTATTGGACGTGCGACGAGAGCCTTGTACACGGCCAAGGCGTGCCGTGATCATTGGGGAACCAGGGGGAGTGTTTGATGTGTATGAGAGAGAGAGGTAGGGCGAGCCTATTGGCCCGGCAGGTTCTTTCGGAGGCTAAAGGGAACAGAAGACAAAAGGACTGGTTTCGATGTTGGACGTATATCTGGACAGAAGGACAAAGATAGAGACAGTGTGTGTGCGTGGTGGTGATTTTGATACTCGAAACAAACACCAGATCTCTTTCCTCTCTTGGTGATATCTCGCAGATGGAGAGTTTGTGTCAGCGCCATGTCTCGCACAGCGGGTTTGAGGGCGACACAACTCTTAAGCTCAGCATAGCACCAAAGGATAGTTTTCGGGTCGCGCGCGCGTGGATTTGTAACCTTGGACCCTCGTCTACCAGCACACAGCACAGCATAACACAGTACGGTTGGCTGGGTCAGTGTGCCGTCTTGGTATGAACTTCTGTCGTGAGGGTGTCACATAATTGTTATGATAACGAGGGACCGTTTAAGAGACATCAATCGTGTAGGGTGACGACGATCCTTTTTTTTTTTTTTGAGGGAGGGGGCAGGGGCAGGGAGGGATCGGGGGTAAGTCCCTTCCCTCTCGCGTACATAGTACGGTGCTGTACTATCATGACCCCTTGTTCTAACGGACGGAGAATCTACCCCACTAAAAGCAGTCCTATAGTAGCAGTACTGCGTAGCAACAGCAGGCAAGAGGAAACGCCGCCGGAGATGAGAAAGGACGCTAGAGCCTCCAGAATCTCCCGTTAGGGACTAGCCCCGCAATGGGCAGGGTCCACATGCTCGGGAAGGGGAAGAGGGGCAGGGTGGTGGATGAGAGAGCTTGGCATGGGTGAGTTGCGCTATCGAGCTTGAGACCATCTCATGTCCCTCGACTCGACGGCGCAGCGCGGCGGGTACCTGCACGTAGACCTGAGCCGATAGATGAGCGCCATTTGGGGAGTAACCTGTATTATTGGAGAGGAGGCCAGAGAACAGGACACAAGGGCGAATCAAAAGACAAGCATCCTTAGCATTTCGGTCGAACCCCAGAAAGGGTGGTACCATCGTAGTAGATGTTCTTTCGTCTACGGGCCAACAGAAGTCCACGCAAGGTGTCGGATGTGCCTTTCTTTTCTCTCTTCGGTAGTCCCCCCTTCCTCTTTTATTATGTGTGTTCTTTTCCCCTTCTATCTCTTATTCTTCCTTCCTCTCGACAGCACCATGGAAGGAAATACGCTGTTTCAGGAAGGTTTAGCCTGTACGACGGGTATTGGCAGGAGGACGAGGAGGATTCACAGCAGAAGAACGAGCGTGGGCCAGGCGTGGAGGTCGCAGCCCGACAATGTCTGTGTGTGTGTGTGTGTGTGTGTGTGTGTGTTCGTGAGTCTTCCATGGTCTTGGTTTGTGATTTGAGTGGTAGTGATAGTAGTATCACATACCTCAAGCGATGAAGGAGGAGGGGCTTGTTACCTAGCTACACAGTATAGAGAAAGATATCACGACGAACACGGGCCATGCGCTGCCCTGACTGTGATCGACCTGTACACATCTGGGGCTGGTGCCACCCGAGACCAGATCATTCAAATCAGTTTGGCTGGAAGAGGGGGGGGGGGAGCGAGCAACTCGCTGGTCTCGTGTAAGCACCAATGACTGGGTTGGCCTGACTGCACCCCATATGCATAGTCATAGCTGCAAAATCGTCCTCCACAAATATCCTGACCAGGGCGTATATCGTCCTGTCCTGAGGCAGCCTGACGGCTTCTTCGCTCCCTCCAAAAGGTCATCATTTCTTTACTGGGCCTGGTGTCTGAATGGATGTGGGCGTGCGCTGGTTGTTGGTGAGTTTGTAAGAATAAAGTAGGGTCTCCCCTCTGCTTGCAAATCAAGAGCGGGTCAAAAAGAGAGGGCTGCTTTGTAATTTGACGGAAGTATTTCGCCAGGCAGGTGTCATCATCTTCTACACTTCTTCCTTTCTCCCCTTTGCCGACCCCTGTCTGGTCTCCCCCCTCGCGCCGCCCTGCCCTGGCCCTTCTTCCCTGCCCTGTCCAGTCCTGCACTGTCGAGACTTGTCTCTCCGTTCCCCGTTGTCCTAAAATGCCATCCCTATCCCAGCTCAACCCCTTCCGCTAGATCCTCTCTCTTCTTGCCCCATCCTGGCTCCTCGTCTCATCTTTTTGCTTCCAGCCTTTCTTTTCCTCCTTCGAGCCAATTTGAGGTAGCGACAGCACTTATCAGCCCAGTACTACAGTACACTCTGCTCACAACAAGTCATCTCTTTGCGAAGTCCCTTGTTATATTTCATTAGAGAATTGTTCTGTGGACCAAGCCTGAAGCTGTGACCTGCAGGACATCCACACAAACACACCCCCTCTGTCTCTCGCCCTGAACCGAGTTGACCTGTGGTTGTGAACTCTACTGTACGCGTGTATCTGTCCCTATTCGCTGTTCCCATCTTTGTTTCCCTCTTTTGGGTACCCTCCCCCCACTCCTCAGATCATCGGTCTCCGTTTGGCCTGCCTGGGCACTCTCACACCCTCTCCACTTCTCTTTTCTGGCCCGCCTAGGCTTGGTATCCAGTTCAATTTCCATCCAGGTCCCAGCCGAAAGAAGAGAGACTTGTGCTGTACTCGAAGGGTTACCGACCGACCGTTACCTCTTGACCCTCAACCACACACACACCATCTCCCCCCCCCCCTTTTCTCCCTTCTAAGTCCACCCCAAAATTTCCCAGTTTTCTTTCTTTTTCCCCATCCCACTTGCGCAGCATCATTTCCACCCGTCCACCATCTCCGCCTCCAACTCTGGTCCTGTCAACCACTCAGCAGACCATCCACCATTCCCATTCCGACTTCTTCCTAAAAAAAAAAAAAAAAAAATTTCCACACGGATTTGTGCTCGAACACTTTGATCTTCTGCAGCCGAAACTACGACCACCAACAAAGACGAGGGTTACCCCCCCCCGGCAGCTCCGTTACCCTAGAACTCGGCCTACTTGCCAGATATTCCTGATCCTTCCCGGGAATCAACCTTCTCGCTTCTACCTCCCAGCGCAGATTGAGACCGACGTTGGACTTCTGTCTCGTTTGTGCCTGACCTGACCGTGACCTGAGAGACGTTTTTGCATCGATAGATCAATCATCACACAACAACGTACCTACTAAGTACTGTGCGTGCTCGCGCTGGATTCCTGACTGGGGTGCTACGATACCTCCTGGACCTATCCTCCCCACTCTACTGCGCATCTCTCTCTCGCTGGCGTGTCTCTCTCCACACCTACCAGCTTTCGCAGACAGGACAGTCCGCCTGCCGGTCGACTCGATAATTACCACCGTTCTAATAGAGCCTAGGGTGGGTTTGGTTTCCACCTAAGCCCGTTTCGACTGGCCCGTTACCGCTAAAACTACCCTCTGCCAGCCCGGTCCGGTCCCCTAAGGGCGCTGTGGTTTAGTGGTCTGCGGTTCTGTGTGGGTACCTCTGTTTAGCGGCCGCACCGTCCCGAAGCACACAGTGCTGGGCACGCCGGGCTCATTTCAGGTGCTGCAAGTCAAAGGTCACCAGGTGCCCTGTTGTCCACTCTGACCCCCCCCCCTGGAATTGGAATTGGCATTGGCACTGGGGGCCCTTTTCCGCACAGTCCCTCCCCCTCTCCCGCTCACCCCCCCCCAAAGAAAAGAAAGGTCCTACTGCCCTCTCTGCTCTGCTCTGCCCTGCCCTGCACCAAGCCCTGCCCTTCGCTGCGCTGCGGCCAGTACCAAGCTTTTGGCTCCTTGGTTGCCTTGCATTTTCCCTTCCCACAAGCATCGATCCCAGCTCCAGTCTGCTCAATCAAACCCATCCTTCAATCCAATCCAATCCAAACCCACATTCATCCATCCATCTGTTCGGCCACCTTCCTTCCCATCCCCTCCCCCATCGTCCGTCCGACCGATTCCATTGAACACCACAAATTTGTCAATCGACAACATCGTCGGCGGCTTACCTTGCCGTTCCAACCTGCCCCCCTCCGCGCGGTCGACCGCCTCTTTCTCTCTCTTTATTTCTCTCGCGTTCTCTCTCTGCGTCTCTTGTCCAATTTCGAACCCCTTTGTGCACTGGCCGCGTCTCCTCCCTCCCTGCGGCTTGAGCGCTCCCCAAGATGGACTCACAACGACCGAACGACGTCTCTCCCGAGGCGATGCAGGCGCGCATCCAGCAGGCACGGCGTGAAGCAGAGGGTCTCAAGGACCGTATCAAGAGGAAGAAGGATGAGCTCGCCGACACCTCCCGTAAGTCTCGCAACTATTTCCCTCTCACCGCTCCCGATCTTGAACGATCAATCAATCCATCATTCAATCGTCCAACACCAGCCGATCGACTCATCGCGTTCTTTTCCTTTGTGTTTGGCCACGCCGCCCTTTATCTCTCTATCTCCCTGTCTCTTTCCCTCTTTCCATGGCTGACGTGATTAACTCCCAGTCCGCGATGTCGCACACCGATCACACGAGGCGATTCCCAGGAACCAGTTGATGAAGACGAAACGGACACTGAAGGGCCACCTGGCCAAGATTTACGCGATGCACTGGTCCACCGACCGGAGGCATCTCGTCTCCGCCTCGCAGGACGGCAAGTTGATCATCTGGGATGCCTACACCACCAACAAGGTCCACGCCATCCCCCTCAGGTCCTCCTGGGTCATGACCTGTGCCTACGCACCCAGCGGTAATTACGTTGCATGTGGTGGTCTGGACAACATCTGCTCCATCTACAACCTCAACCAGAACAGGGATGGGCCCACACGCGTGGCCCGCGAGCTGTCCGGCCATGCCGGCTACCTGTCCTGCTGCCGATTCATCAACGACCGGAGCATCCTGACCTCGTCAGGCGATATGACCTGCATGAAGTGGGATATCGAGACGGGCACGAAGCAGATCGAGTTTGCTGACCACCTCGGCGATGTCATGAGCATCAGCCTCAACCCCACGAACCAAAACACCTTCATCTCCGGTGCTTGCGATGCCTTCGCCAAGCTCTGGGATATTCGGGCCGGCAAGGCTGTGCAGACTTTTGCGGGTCACGAGTCCGACATTAATGCCATCCAGTTCTTCCCCGATGGCCACAGCTTCGTGACTGGCTCCGACGACGCGACATGCCGTCTCTTTGATATCCGCGCCGACCGGGAGCTCAACGTCTACGGCGTAAGCATTTTCCCATCCAGAACTGAGTGCGAAAGACATTTGAAGACTTCTCATTGCTGACGTCTGCTTTCATTTCCAGTCCGAATCCATTCTCTGCGGCATCACTTCTGTCGCCACATCCGTCTCCGGCCGACTCCTTTTCGCAGGCTACGATGACTTCGAGTGCAAGGTACGTTTCCATTACCCAGCTTCTATGGGGAGCCATCAACCTGACTGACATGCCACACAGGTCTGGGATGTTACCCGGGGTGAGAAGGTTGGGTCTCTCGTCGGCCACGAGAACCGTGTCAGCTGCTTGGGCGTAAGCAACGACGGCATAAGTCTGTGCACAGGCTCCTGGGATTCATTGGTATGATCTCTCCCTATCGCCATTCTGGCTTTTTCATGCACGTGACGGTCGTGCGAGAGGAACAAAAATTGCTAACACTTTGGGGAATAGCTCAAAATCTGGGCGTACTAGACCGCAGCTTGACGACTTCACGACGGTCCCCGGGGTAGAACCCGGTCTACGGCCGCTTTGCGTTCTCGATTGCTTTCATGGCTCTCTTAATTCACATGTGTACGCATTTTAATTCCACAAGCGAGCCGGCGCGTACAGGACGAAGTCACGAAACCCCTTCCGGACCCAACAATCCCGATCCGATGACGGCCCTAAGCCGCTGCAACGACGGCGAATCTAGTGTGCGACGTGTCAACTTGGCATCTCCCGGCGCTGGGAAGGCTGTCGGTCGGATCCGTTGGAGCATTCATACTTTTTCGCGCCCCCTTATATTACTTCTCGACTGCCATAATACCACGTCGACCTTCTATTTTTTGGCTCCGCCCTGAAATGCGGTCCAAACTACCCAGGCGTCCTCTTTTCTTCTTCTTTTTCTTTCTATTCCACAGTGGTGATGACTATCCGATGGGGAGGAGATCGGAGAGCTGAGAATTGCGAGGTGGTCATGAGCGCTGCCGACGGATTCCGACCGGCAGCGAGGCGCTTGTGACGAGGTCGGGTCGGAGCGGCGAATCGTACGCCTCGACCGTAACGCTGAAATTGTTTCCAGGAGTTGAGGAAAATTGTCATTTCCGAAATGCTCGTACGAAGGTATCTGCAGCAGCCAACAATAAACTCGATATATCATGGGTTTGTCGCTTCCTCTCAACGGGGCGTAAGAGGATGATGAGGAGAGCTTCGGGAGCACGGGACCCTCTTGCCACAGCGAAAGGGACGTTCTTGAGGCTTGTATGTGTGTGTGTGTGTGTGTGTGTGTATGTGTGGGAACAGGTTGTCCTATCCTGTCACCTTCATGTCGATATCGCAACAAAAAAAAAACTTGTGGGCTGAGGTGAGGAGGGGAAATCGTGTGGGCGTCACGTTTCTTACTGTCTATGTGTGCCTTGTAGGATGCACTTTCTTGTTTTTTTGTGGCAAAGAACGAAACACGGGAGGAAGGGAATTGGTCGCGGCATGTTCTCCTTTACATTTTCTTTGTGCTATTCCTTGACGACGGAGCCTTGGGCCGGTTCCTCTACTTTCCCTTTCTCCGTGTTTTCCTATCTCTGCTTCTTGTAGATATGGGTCGAGGGGTGGAGGTGTGGGATTTGATAATATGACGATGGGACTTGAGAGGAGGAAGGAAGAGAAGTGGGAGAAGAGTGGTGATCAGTCGGCGAAGCAGCAGAGGGGATGCAAGAAGGTGGATGAGGATAAGAAAGAAAGTACTGGTGTGGAATTTTCTTTATTTTCTTTTTATTATTATTATTTTAACGGTGGTGACGGAGGCTGCCACTAGAGATACCTCAACCATAGCCTGTTCAACTGTTTTTGTACTATATTCAACCCCTACAGAAAACGCTGTGTTCATCCATACCATCTTCAAACAAGCCCTGGTTCTCTTCCTTGCCTCCTCGTGATGGTGTTTCTCTGTAGTAGTGCTATCATCTCTCATGGCGGGCGGTTGTCATCAATGGAAAAGGAAGGGAGGGAAGGGGAAAGGGAAGAAGAAAAAAGAAGGAAAGGAAAAACCACCAATAAACGCCTCGCACGCGTCAGTGATTCGCTTACTCCATACATGCAGCCATCCAAACTGACTGGCCCCCTCCCCCGTCAGCCGCCAAAACAAAAACAAAAACACTCATGCATGCATCACTTGGACCCCTCGCGCCCGGCTAGACCGATTGGGTTGTGCTCCCCTCCTTCTTTCTTCCTCCCCATGAAGCTGAAAATTTCAAAGTCATGAGGTGTGCTTGTAGTTTCGGTGATATTATTTGGGGGTAATATATATATATATATATAATTTTTTTTTAGAACACAAAAGAAAGCAAGAATATTACCCTAGCAGTACCGTAGTATGCAGCTTATGAGGGTTGAGGCTAAGAAAGAAGAAGAAAGAAAGGGGGGGGGGGGGGGGAAAGACCCATCTCAAAGAAAGGCTGAGACTTTCGCCTGGGTGTGCACTGGGAGAGACAAGATCGACGGCAGACTATGGTTTTTTTTTCTTTCTTTTTTTCTTCTTCCTACTGTGGCCGCGCTTGGGGAGGACTTAGTGAGTGAGCTGTGCAAGCTGAGGCGTGGGCTGGAAGATGGGTGAGTATGTGTATGCGTGCGCATGCGCTGCCTTAGTTTAATGTGTGTGGAACTCGGGGGGGCTGGATTTGGTAAATGAATGTGTTTTTCTTGTCTTTTTTTACCTAGTCTTTTCCTTTTCCGAAAGGGAGGAGGAGGAGGAGGAGGAGGAGGAGGAGGAAAGTCTCACAGCGATAATATGGACGGGGGGAGGAGATCTGTGAGAAGGTCAAGAAAGGATTCATGGAAGCAATACGGCAGTATATTGCAATTCCGGTTAATTTGTAGTCAGGTTATTTTTTGAGGATTTTGATACGGGACTTGTGGGCTGATGTATGTTCCTTGCCTTGGAGCCAGGTCGCACAGCAGGACAACCGCCACAGACGCCCAAACATTTCTCCTGCTCGAAAGGGGGGAAAAAAATCATCGCCTTCATGTAAAACACATCCACATATGCAGACAAGACAAAGAAATATATTGAAGACGGCCTACCTTGAGAGAGGGGAAGGCTTGGAGGGTGTCCTGTCTCCTTCACACAACATGCGATCCTAGGACAGCGGGGGAAGTGAGGGACACGAGGATTTGCTGTCGAGCATTACACCTCTCACCCCTCTCCTGTTTTTTCTGAGAGAGGAAGGGAAAGGAAAAGAAGGGAGAAGAAGATTTGGGCTCCCTTAAGACCTCAAACATCGTGAAAGGGCCCCGGCACCGTAGGGAGACGACGAGGTCCATGTATATAAGGACCCAAACAGCCAAGTGGCAGCAGACATGTCTAAAATATTGGGTTACACGACCAGTGCGGGCTAGCATACGGAAACAAAAGTACGTAGCCACCTAAAACAGGTGACAAAGTGTTATTACTGTACCACCTTTGGACCACGGTCTTCCCTCCTTTCTTTTCCTCCTCATATTCCCTCCTCGGCATGATATACACGACATCACCTGGATGTCTTTTTCTCACTATTCCCCAACCCAACCCCCCCCCCCCCCCAGGTTTCCATTGTGTGACCGTTTCTCAGTCGCAGAGATGGTAGGTTGTGCAGGCCGACCTGTGATGTGTGTTTTTCCGCGAGGGGGAGGATGATACTGGTGGGCACTGAGAGATCGTGTGTCATGTCTGATCTTGTGCAGGGAAAGGTGTGAAATGTACGGGTAGAACGGGCGATGGTGGAAAAGGACACACAGAGGAGACGTCTCGAGAGCATAAGGCGCCGAGAGGAGAGAGGTCGGGGCGGGGACAGGTTCCCATCTCGGGACCACAAAGAATCTTGGTTTCATGGTGGTATTGCTTGCTTGCACTCATATCAAGACGATCTTGACATGACCCCGCCTACCGAATATGACTCGATATCAAGATCTGCCATGAGGGAGTCTTCGAATCAGAAAGAGAGCAGGCTTTGAAGATTAAGAACCGAAGTATGTTCATCCAGGACGTGCCAACTAGACCCGCCCCTCGTCTGGGACCAGAGTTCGAGCGATCTTCGAGGTTACCCCCTCCTCTTGCCAACACAAAACATCAAGACGGAACCTGCGTTCTGGTCTCAATGACAAGGGAAAGAACCAATCCGCCCCAGAGTTGGAACTCTCAAAATTGTGGCAAGCTCACGCGGTGGGACTATGGCGATCGTCTGGGCTAAATGAAGTGGTCTGTCTTGACGAGGTGGGGACTTCCACCACCAACGAGAGATAGCCCGACATCTATTTAGAGGGAGAGGGTCGTCGCGAAGTCCTCAGGTTGATTAGGACCGTGAATCGAGGCAACAAGTAGGTATAGCTGTTGCTCATCTGTCATTGAGTGATGTGACAACTTCTTTTTCTTCCACTGTCTGATTCCGTCTGTCAGCCATATGGTATGTATGTCTTCGTCCCTCTGTCCTTCAGGTGCTGATGGACGATCAGTTCGCCCTTGTCTACCTCGCCTTTGGGACTCACTCCTGATGTAGATGGCTACGTCTGCCCTTTGATTTGTTCGTGTTGTATCGACGGCGAGCACACAATACTGTACTGGGTTTGGGCGGTCGCGCATTGGTAGCCTCGAGTGAGTACGATGAGGAACATCAACGTAGGAGCTATGCTCGAATCCAGCTTTTGGTGATCAACCTGTCCCTCGATACAACGGAATTAGACACAACGCTGATCTTCCCTCGCCTTCCGTGAGGATCCCCTTCAGTCAAGAGGATCTAGTCGCATAAATGGCTCCTTCACCCAGTCTGGCAAGGTTACCAAGGGCCAATGTTGTAAGATGCCTGATATCCAACGGACGAAAAAAGAAACATCCGTCTCGATCTCTTGAAAGGCTCGGAAAAGGCCCAACAGACGAACACAGTCACTCACCCAGGCTTACTACCACGGGCGCAGAACCCAAGTCTCTCCCGCCACTGTCTCTCGCAGCCAACAGCACAACGTCTTACACCCCCTTCGGACTCCGCAACCTCAACGCACCCTCTACGAGCAGGCACTTGCCCACAATCAGCTAACATGATAGGTTGGAGATGACGAATGCAGGTATGAACAATCCGTCATGAACCCCCCCGAACCCCCCCCACTTCTTCCGGCTTCTTTCTATTTGGCGGCCGCACATTCAGACCGCTTGTTGGTACGTGGCGACTGACCTCGAAATGAAGCGAGTTGGTGTGGCTGGGGAGCGGACGATTGCCGCGACTGCGCACGAGACCATTTGTCAGGGTTTCCATACCAGGTGACTTTCATCCGAATTTCAATTTTGAGTGTGGGTGTGCATTATGTGCTTGAGATGGGAAACTTCTGGGGTGTTTTCGAGTCTCGCACCTTGCCCAAGGCTAGGAGGCACCTGGACGCGCTCCATAAACCGTGCGGGCGCACGAAAATCAATGTGAAACAAGAGAATGAGTCGCGGTCATTGTCCGAGCTTCTGCCAACACTCGTCAAATCAATGGACAAGACGAGAAAGGGCCTTCGTCATTGAATGATGATGCCTCAAGGCACGTGGGCATTGCGCGTGGATGTTGAAACAACTTGTGAAAAACTTTGGAAACATGTCTTCCCCTCTCCCCAGCCTAGTACGGGGATTGTTTCGTCTGTTGCGCCAATGTCCTCAACTAAAAGCTACGCATAAACACTCCCAGGCCGCCCTACAAGCTGCAGGGGCCCGCTCATGCAAAGCAGGAGGGCTAGTTGTACAACCTTCACTTGAAGATTGTATCCACGATGAACAGCAGCACCCGTCTCTGCCGAGAAATGACCCTGCCGGTCGGAGAATATTGAATAAGATTGTGAAACTACACAACAAGTCTCCGACATCAGGTCCAATGCTGAGATGGCCTTGCTCTTGTGAGGTCAGGCCCCAGGTTGGGGTTCCCCAGGCCATCAGCCAGCCAGCTCTCTGCTGCCTTTTCATCCGCTGGACAAGAGAGATATCGCATTCTGAAATTGCCCGAGGCGGGGCTGTGACGTAGGAATGTCCGTACAGGACTTCCATGACACCAGGCGCTCAGATGATTGCCGGGAAAATGAGCAATCCTACCTGTATCTCGGTTGTCGTCAAGATGTGAACAATACATTGGGGGTTGGGTCTGTATAGTAAGTGACACCGGTTGGTGAGCAAGGCAGCCAGGTCAGACAAGGTCCCTGGCTTCCTTCGCCCAAGGATCTGGACCCAGAACTCCTTCAACCTGGGGCTCATGACTCCGTGAAACAGACAACAGGGTCAGCAAGTAGGCAAGAGAAAATGCCATGCATGGTTGGGAAGTGTTCTGTCAGCTGTACAATCGCGCCACCAGCTGAATCTTCCGGAAAAGGGAATCGGATGATGACACATGCCACAACAGCACCGCGCAACTGTTCAGCCCTATTGGGCTGCACTCGAATCCAGTAGCCAGGAGAACATCTATTTGAGCAGAGGGACTGACTGGAGGATGCACTATCAGTCAGCCCATGCAGTGTGAGCATCTTTCCAGAATCAGGTTGTTCTGAGGGCGCTTTCAGCCGGCAGGACGAGATATCCGCGACGCTCTCGCCCATCTTGTGTCCCAAGACCACTTGATAATGCTCCCGAGGGTTCACGTGCGGAATGTTCATGGTTGGCAAATGCCCTGGACATACTCTCAGCTTGCATGACGTCTCGAGCGGAGACTACATCTCGGTTCCCAGCTGCAGCACTGCCAATAAATGGGCCAGGACAACGGGTGGTGGCGGGAAATAGCGGGACTCGGCGCTTGACCTCGAAAGCGACGATGGTTGCGAGGCCCATGAGGCAGTCAGCGAAAGAAGGAAGAAGGAGAAGAAGAACCCCCCCCCCTCCATTAAAATACGCCTGACAAGCGATTGGAGACCAGCATACCAAACACAAGAGTCAATACGTAGCCCGTAACCAGAGGGGCGCAACCGACAGGCAAGTAAGGGATAGATGGAACGGGAACGACGTGGTTGCTTTGGTACCGAGGTCACGATAGAAGAAGCAGATCAAGCATGTACCAGAGTAGTGCCGTAGTAGAATGAAGGTTCGTCGGGATCTATTTTTGTGTGACTGCCCTCGAGCATGTCCGAGCTAGCATTGTCCTCTTTTGCCCTTAGGGAAGGCGTCAGCGCAAAGGGCGACGTAGATCGACCGGGGGTGACCCATGCGCAACGCTGGCAGGGATGATATATGTATGGACAGGGGTACAGGGGTAGTTTGGGTGGCAATCCCAGTCAACCACGAGGACTGGAATTTTTGTTCTCGAAGGCCGTAAGAAGGAAGAAGGTAGGAAGGGAAAATGTACTATAGTAAGAGATGCAACAGGATGTGTGTGAGAGAGAATAGGGTGTAAAGAGACAAAAATGACGGTCAGCCAGATCTGAGCTGTACTATAGACCGTCTTACGCACGCATCTGTCGTGCATAGTTCATACGGAGCAAGATCTGTACTACCCTTAGGCTGTCCACTGTCATGCAGTGCCGTACGGGATGCAACACTGGACACGCCCTCCTAGGCCTAGGGAAAAGACGAACAATGGGAAGGAAGAACAAGAAAATAACAAGCGATCAATTTGGATCTTGATCCTTCTATCATGACCGGATGTGTATCCACTTCTCTGCCTTCTACCTACGCCAGGATCTGACCTCCTGCGATCGACAAACCCAGGCATCGATTTCCTGCCCAAAAGCTGCTATTAGAGTCACAGTGCTACTGCATATCCTCTCGACAAACGAGACACCACCTGGTCCGATGCCGTGTACCTATAATGAACCTTAAAACTAATTTGGTAGTACTATGCCATGACATTTTGTGCATGATCAACGGTCTGCCCGTCAAGATGAGCCAGGCGTATCTTGCTCGCATGATGGTTCTGGATGGTCGCCATTTGCCCCTATTCACCGCCCTGGTCCAGGCAATGAACAAAAAGTGCGGTACTACAACAGTAGGTATATTTTTACACCCGTATTATGGACCACAGTCATATTATGCCCACGTGGACTGACGCTTGCGCCACATAAGCCCAAGAGGAAAAGTAGGTAAGACAGAAGGAAAGGAAGGGGGAGAAAGAACAGATAAGAAGAAGAAGAAAGGTCTAGTCAGAGCCACGCAGTGGACCTGAAACACCTTGACACAGCGCAGGACTGACAGGGGGTGCTAGCCTCGCCGCTTCCCGACGCCCTACCTTTTCTCGTTTCCCCACAACAGCAGAGAAAAAGCCCACACCGCATTCTCCGTGCCCGCACCGCGAACCCAGCAGCCCAGGCCAACCGCCCAGGCAGCCCTGTCTTTGCCCTGCCACACCTAACACGGCTGTAGCACACCACACACCACGCCACGCCTTGCCCAGTGCAGCCCATCTCGCTCTCCCTCCTCTCGTGTTTCGTTACGCCGTAGAACAGCACAAGGCTTCATCCTCCCTCGACCACAACAACACGCACGGATTACCCGATCTCTGATGCATGTATGACCACCCTCCTCTCTCTCTCTCTCTCCTCTTCCCCAGTTCCGGCCCAACCAGAGCAGCCGACTCCCGGCATACCTCGTGACAATCTCTCCTAGCATCTGACACGGGATCCATCCTGACGAGCAAGACTGTTCCCTGCGTCCAGCCACAGCAACAGGCCATCCACAAGGTACTTTAAGATCCTAATTGGGTTCAGACCCTTGCCCCAGCGCCCCGATACCTCTGCCCTGTTGCTGGCCGGCTATAGTACTTACGCGTGCGTGGACCGCAGTACCTTCGACGCAACCGTGGTTCCGCTCCGCTTTCTCAAAACAACACCCATCCCTCCTGGAAACAGAGCCTGCCAACCCTTGCCCGACACACCTGACCACCCCCGACCTGCCGGACTACGCACACACAAGCACACACACACACGCACACACACACACATACAACCAGACCACCTCTATTAATACGTCGCCATCGCCTTGCACTCGCCCCCCGAACCCTTCCTGCTCCCCTTTCTTGCCCATCATGTCTAAGACTGCCGCCCAGGAAGAATTTGACGACTTCCTTGCTAAGAATAGTGCCGACCCAGACGACAACGTCCACCCTGAGGACAGAGAAGACGCCGCCTACGAGCGAGAGCTACACGCCAGAGACAACAGTGACGACGAGGAGGAACAGTACCGTGCCTCAAAGATCGACGCCGCCATGCGTATGCCAGGAAATGACCGCCCGGTGCAGCTGCCGCCCGCCAGCTTCGATGCGGGGCGCGCGACGGGCGTAAAGGGTGTTATTGCCGACGCGCGCAGCTTCGAGAAGGCCAAGAAGTCCTCCAAATGGGGCGAGAAGATGCGCAACGCCAGGAGGAGCGTCATCGGCCTGACCTCCATGAAGATGACCAGCGACTCCAAGAGCAGTGACTCTGAAGAGCACAGCGGCGATGAGGACGAGGAGCAATTCCTTCGGCAGTGGCGCGAGTCCAGACGGCGCGAGCTCGAGGCTGAGGACCGCTCGAGGGTGCGGAACCGGAGGACCAGCCCCAGCTCTCGGAACTATGGTCGCTTCGAGAAGGTTGACGCCATGGGCTACCTGGATGCTATCGAGAAGGTGTCCAGAGACACCACCGTCGTCGTCTTCGTCTACGACCCAGAGGTATGTGTCTCCCTTTTCTAGACCACCACCAACGCACATGCTGACCGCCGTTGTAGTCTGAGGTCTGCTCCCTGATCGAGTCTGCACTGGGACCACTGGTCTCGCAGAACCCAAACACGCGCTTTGTCAAGGTTCACTACGAGGAAATCGAATTTGACAGCGCCGGTGTTCCCGCCGTGCTCGCATACCGCAACCAGGGCGACCTGTTTGCCAACCTGACGGCCTTGATCGACATGATTCCTGAGGATGATGACTTCGATACCAGCTCGCTCAAGAAGCTGTTTCTGCGCCACGGCATCATCTGAGCGCGAGCTTGCCGAGGGAGGAAACACGGCGCTACTCTGGCGCTGACCTCGACTATAACTACTCAACTACCACATCACACCACTATCCTCTCTCCCTTCTCCGCGCTTCCGCATCCTCGGGTGAGATAGCCCGCATCTTGGACGCGGAGGGACATAAGAGGTATTCCGATGTCGGGTGCCGGCCCGGGTCGCCCTCAACAACCACAACAACAAGGACAAGGACAACGACTCGAGATAGGCCCCTACTCGCTCTTCACCTGATCTACTCTCATGTATGATTACGATGAATTGAATGAACGCGGCGCTACCTGACCCAGATCAATCCTCATGGGTCGTTTCACGCGAGGGGTTGGCCGTGGTGGCCAGATAGCGCGTTGATGATCATCGTGTATCTGTTGACGCTCAGCTCCGCGTGACTGAGAGCGTTGGCATGACAAGAGGATATAATGACAGCAGGCTATGATTGGTGGTTACTGATGAATCCTGGGTCCAGGAGTGCGGGAGCTGTCTGGCTGGCTGGCTGACGAAAGTATGGTCGACCTGGTTCTGCGGACGGTTTGGGGAAGGCTCGCTGGAATAGGACTATACGAGACTTCAGGGCGTTCACGGAATGATACATAGACTCCAAAGACATAAGAAGATACCCATCACCGAGACGGTATAACAATACAGACTATCAAGTTTTGCAGCCTCAACGACTCGGATCACACATAGGAGTCCACTACATGACCTCATTTTGGAGATGGGATGTGACTTGGCGAAAAAAAGGGGAAGAGAATTAAAAAGGAAGAAGAAGAGAAAAGAACACCGCGTATATATCGTCGTGCGTAGTGTAGCCCTGGCAGTAAGTCTTTTCTTGACCGACATGTGCAAGCGTGCGCGTATCTGCCGGCTTGACACACCCTCCTCCAACCCTCCTCCTTCTCGGCCTAGGTTTAAGCATGGTTGTAAGTGCCGCTTGACCATCTGTTGTGGTGGTCCCAAAGTGTCCTCATCATTCATTCCCCTCCGGCACCGTGGCCAGAGCGATTCGTCGATACGGCGGCCCACAGGGCTGACGATAAGACGTGGGGTAATGAGGCCTAGGTGGGGACCTGTCAGTCTCCCGCCTAAACCCCACTATATCGCGACTTGATCACCTTTAACAGAGCGAGCACCTTTGTTCTCTGGCCGCGGCTGAGCTTGACCGTCATAACCTAGCGCAGGTGCCGGTGTTGTCGGGCTCGACCACGTAGAGAGGATCGGCGAGAATGGTAACATCGAGGGGGTTGAGGACGCCCTAGCTGACTTGGGAGTGGTGGTGGTGGTCCAGGTTGTCAGTGAATAACTTATCAAGGCTCTGGCGTTTTAAGGCACATGCCAGCTGTTTAATGGGGCTCCTGCAGTCAATTAAACCCCTAGTTCCAGGGTACTTGCGAACCCTTTACAGTCTCCTAGGCCAGGGAAGGAGGGGTCACATACGTAGTAACATGTAAGCCTGATAGAGCGTTCACCCACTGGTTAGGGCGCCTGCCTGGACAGATCGACAGGCTTTTTTGCACTCTGCCCAGTGGTTGCTCATAGCTGGTTCGCATTTGGTTCGCCCTTTCATTCTATCCTAATAGGCTTCCCCATCCCCCCTCCCAGCCTGGTCCTCAACCTGACACTTGACCTGACTTCATAATCCCAACCCGCCTGATCCGCCCCTCCGAAATCGTTCCCCACTCTCGACACCCTTAAGGATCGCAGTGGTCCACCGTCTTTTGACAACTCACAGCAGCAGCAGCGGCAGCAGCAGCAACGACGACAACAACAACAAACAATCACCGTCCCCCGCTTGAGGAAGCAGAGTGTGCTTTACCTTCTCATCTAGACAAGACGACCAACACGGCCGAACAAGCCGTAAACCATTCACCAAGCCCTTAATTGACTTGCTCCATATTCCCCTTGAAATAGGCTGGGCTGCCAGCTGGTCCATGGTTTCCCCACCTGATCCTGTCGAACAAGGCAGCTTCAACCTCGGGGACGCCAGGCAGCATCCCTATTCACAACAAGGCGAACAGGGCAACCGGTTTCCGGGCAGAATCTCAGCAACTGAACAATACCACCCACCTGTCAGTTGATAGATGATTTCCCTTCTTCCTCTTTCTTTTTGTGCTCCTGACATCGAGATTGTCGTTCTATCAACCAAGCACTAGCCCCCAAGTCTTTCGAGGTTGCTCCTCCGTGGGCTGCTCTTGGTCGAGCTCCCTCCTCCCTCCCTCCTTGTTCCATCTTAGCTCAGCACCTACCATCCCCCTCCTCTTTCAGTGCCCCTCACCCCACCAACGCCACAGTCCGCCTCACTTCTACCTCAGATACCTCTCGTATCAACGTCTAAAAAGAAATACGTTTTGGTTTCCAAGTCGTCCTTTCACTGTCCCTTCCTGACTTGTCTGAACCTTATCCTTTGAACATCTCAAGTCATCGAGGTATGACGTGGATCTGGCGAGGCTGACATCTTCCCTTGCGTGATGGAACGACAGCCTGACTGTCAGAACCCCCGAGACAAGCAATCCAGCTCTCCTACTGCTGAAGAACGCCCGACACGGTCGAGATCTGACGACTCGGTCTCGAGCTCTGTTCCAACCTTACGATTTCCACGCCCACAAGGTAGTCAACAACTTGCCATCTGGGTATCGTCCAGTTCGCCTGACATCATGGCGTCCCGACCTCGTTCTCAGGACTTGTCCGAGAATGGCCTGTCCGAGTCTTCCTTCGAGTTCATCCCTCGAGAGCTTGAGGAGACCAGCAGCCAGGACGAACGAGCAGATTCCATGTCCGAGTCTCTCTCTGAGTTCGAGCGGTATCCCAACCCGGAGGAGGTCCAGGCGTTCCATGGCCTGGATGACATGAGCGTCAGTGCCGCCAGCACCTTGGCCACGGATTCCGAGTCTGAGTCCGAGGCCGATTTTGAGCCTGAGCATGAAGCGGAGCAGGAAAGCGAGAAAGAGGGCGACGGAGATGGTGATGACGAAGCCCGTTCTGAGCGGTCTTTTTCTCCTTACGAGCGTCCAGACGCAGATGAAATTCTGCGGAGCTCCCTCGACCAAGCCAGACCGTTCGCCCCGGCCTCGAGCACGACCATCCATACCGGGTCCATCGAGTTTACCGAGCCGGACGATGCTGACGTTCACATCGACAAGATCTCCGTCAAGCACACAATTCGGGAGTTTAGTGAAGAGGAGGCCGCTGGGTTCTTTGAGAAGGCAGGTTTGGGCCATGCACCGAACCGCCTGTCTGCCACCATCAGGCAGAGCATGTCCCAGGACTGCCTCTCTACCCACGAGGTCTTCCACGTCCTTTATGTTGGCGACGCGGTTTTGCAGGGCGAAATAATACTCAAGATCTCTCGTGCTATCACTTGTTCTTCCTCAGGCGACTACAATGCGAACAAGATGCTAGAGCTAAGTACTGAGGGTGTCTACAACATCGTGCCTGTCACTTTTGGAGCTGTCAAGGATCGCCATGTCGAGCTCATGCAGGCGTCTGCTTTTCAGATCAAGGTGGATACCTGCATTGACGCCGAGAGGATACCCATCGACTCGAGCTACTTCACTGACGATATCATCTACTCTCTGACGCTCGATAGCGGAAACGGCGGTAAGAAATACAAGTCCGTCCCGGCTGGTGGTCCCGAGGGAGCTCGTGTCCAACCTGCGTGGACTCTGCCTCATATCGCTGTGTTCTTCTGCTCCGATGCTGAGCACGAA
This sequence comes from Cryphonectria parasitica EP155, assembly GCF_011745365.1. Classification (NCBI taxonomy): domain Eukaryota; kingdom Fungi; phylum Ascomycota; class Sordariomycetes; order Diaporthales; family Cryphonectriaceae; genus Cryphonectria; species Cryphonectria parasitica. The sequence continues at coordinate 3,776,720 of NW_024468909.1, forward strand.
ACCGATGAGTCGCTGCGAGTTCTGCGTACAACGTTGGAATTTTGTCGTCGCCATGCGATTCCCACTCTTTTCATCTCTGAAACCTCGGTTTTCGACGACCGTAACGGCCCAGACCCGAGCCGCTGGCTCAACTGCATGCATGAGCATGCCGTCTGCATCTCGCTCGAGTCGAGAGACTCAAAGACCGAGCTGCGGTTCCCTATCGATGTGAACTCTTTCCTCGACATTGACAACCGCCAGATGAATCAGAATCTCGCCTTTTTGACCGGTCTTCAGGAATCAGCCTCAGGGGCTGCTGAAAAGACGAGAAAAGATATTTCATGGGCCAGCAGTGAGAGAGAGCCCTCTGGTGGAAACTGCAAGGGTTGGAAGGCTTCACTCCGAGAGACCGCGGATGACTTCCTGGAGCGATGGGACCGCGACCACTGTTACCGGTGGTCCGTTGTTATGTTGGGCTTACTGGCTGCTTTGATGACTTACGTGGAAATCATCGCGCCTTGTTTTACTCCACTTTCCGCTTCTTCCGACTCGACTCGCGTCCCAGAGGCTGTGAGTGGTCAAGCACCGGCGGCCACTGCGACTATTACCATCAATCACACTTCAACAAAGACGGTCAGGATTGCGGAGACACCCTCGTTCGGGGGCCTGCTCTCTGACATTGCTCATACGGTGAGCTCAGAGGGGCCCAGGCGCACGGTGTGCTCCGTACAGCCGTACAGCAGCAACGAGATCCTCCTCAAGCTTTCTTCTGGGACGAAAGAGGCCTGGCTGGCCAGGGGAGCAATCGATATTGATGTCTTCCGTGGTGACACCGCCATACAGACAAAGTTGTCAAGCACTGATGAGGGTCTCATCATTGAGATACCTTATGAGGAGGCGCATGGCGTAGTCAACGTATCCATCGTCACCACACGAAAGCCTAAGATCAACGAGACTTTTGCCGTCGATTTCGGCCCTGACTATTTTGATGATATCTACAAGGCTATCAGATCCGCTCAGACCGTCCTTCACCACGTAGCCCAGAAGGCGGGCGATGCTGCCGACGGTGTGTACAAAACGGTGGAGGAGAGCTATGCCGCCGTCCTTGCCTCGGCCGACGCGCCAATTATCGACAAGGCTGCCTCTTGGTGGGACTCAATGAAGAATACCGGCAAATCTGCACAGGATATTTGGTCAAAGAAGGCTGAAGAAACGTACGATTGGATGAGAGACTCGATCCGCTCAGACGATGCCGTCACATTCTTGAAAGATGTCCAGCAAATGGCCAAGGATCGTCACCGCCACGTCGAAGATTTCCGTGATGAGAGCGAGCTCGCCCTCATCAAGGCTCAGATCGCCTCCAAGCTTTGGTGGCTGAAAATCCAGGGCCAGACAGAGCAGCACGAGGCATACGAGCGCGAGGCTCGCAAGTTCATGTCGAAAAAGCACTCGGAGTTTGCCAAGGCCAAGAAGGCACGGGAGACCCAGACTGAGGCTGCCAAATGTGCTCGTGCTGGCAGCTGTAAAGACAAGGGAAGATGGTCGATCTAGTAGGTCGTCCCTGACAACGTCTTTTGATGTGCTGTTTGGTTGAGCCTGCTGCCTTCACCCTCCGACGACGACAAAGGGATAGCATATAACGGTGATAATGCTCTACGATGGAAGGAAATTGGCGTCCCCGGCGTGCTTTGATATTCTGTTTCACTCGCACGTTTACTTTATGTGTTTTCAATTGATATCGGCGCACTACTACACCATTCCCTTCTGCTTTTTTAACATCCCCCCCCCCCGCATGTACAGTCACGACACGCCAGACAGCGTCGCCACCATATTCTTGTGGCACAGGAGTGAGACGGCCAGGGAGGTTTTTTGTCTTTCCTATTTTGAACGTTTGTTACTTGTGCTGGAGAACCGCGAAAGTGGTTCACCAGACGCAAAGTCATGGTTCGCCCAGATGGGGAGGGAAATGGTTGGGATACTGCTGGTTGGTGTTTGCACCTGCTTTAGTTGATGAATTTAACACTGATATGCATTGCAATACCTTGGACTTGTGCGAATTTTGAGTGCTGCTGTGTCTATGTGTACAACATGTTATGGTCCGTAAATGCTCAGGCACGTGTCATGGTCATGATTACGCCCCCCCCCCCCCCGGCTGTGTGGGCCCTGGCGAATTCGCACAATGGTGGTCTGTGCGTTGGCTGCCACTAGACCCACCCTGACTGCCTAACTTCCAGGCTCTGACTGATGAGGGGCAATGTTGTTGGTGGGTAGTTTGTCGACCTGCCTCTTCTCCTGACACGAGAAACTACCAAAACTTGTTGATACCCAAGTCTTCTTTGTTCTTGGTTCGCAGTCGAAGACAGATCCCCGTTCACCACCAGGTAAGCTTCGGTTCCCCCTTGCAGCCCTTGCTTCCTTGGAACCGTTTCACTTTTCCATGCGTCAACTTTCCAGAAGGCTTGTTATCTGCCGCGTTCCAGTCACCCCGCTAACGTAATTTTGGCCTTGTTTTTCCCCAGGGTCCTTGCGAAGCGTCATCAGATCGCATCTCTTCCAACAACTTCTTCTTTCACCCCCCACCAAAACCCCTCCATATACCTGTCGTCACCATGTCTTCTGCCGAGAACGTCGAGAAGCCCGTCGAGGAGACCAAGCCTGAGGTACGTTGGAGCTGCGTTTGGAAGCTGTGGTTGTGGGCCTTGTGCTGGTTTTGTCTGGCCTCACCTTGTTTGCCTGCTGGCCGAGCTTAATGGTTTTGTTACTACTAAGAGGCAAGGATACCAAGCCATGCAAGCAAGCAAGCAGTCAGCGCCAGACATTTTTGAAAGCTTCTGTTGTGGCCTGGCCTGGACGAGGAAGAGATAACACATTGCTGACTCTGGTTCGACTATCTTCTAGGGCACTGCCCCCGTCACCTCGTCCGCCGTCTTTTCCATGTTCGGCGGTGGCGCGAAGAAGGAGAAGAAGGACGAAGACGATGACCGTGGCGATAACTCCGGCAGTGCCAAGGCACAGCGCGATGCTGCCGCCGCTGCTAAGGAGGGTGATGAGGTCAGTTGGAACGCCCTTCCCCCAAATGAACGAGTTCATTTGTGTTGCAATGGCACGCGCCACAACGCCAACCTGTCTCATTTATCGGGACGTCGTTGCTGACAGTTCTCATCTCCCTGCAGGAGGACGCTCCCGAGTCCGAGGACGTGCACTTCGAGCCTGTGATCCGCCTGACCGAGAAGGTTGAGACCAAGACCAACGAGGAGTCCGAGGAGCAGCTCTTCAAGATGCGTGCCAAGCTCTTCGTCTTCAAGAAGGACACCCAGGAGTGGAAGGAGCGTGGTACCGGCGATGTCCGTCTGCTCAAGCACAAGGAGAACGGCAAGACCCGCCTGGTCATGCGTCGCGACAAGACCCTCAAGGTCTGCGCCAACCACTACAGTATGTACATATGGCTGCCGGAGCTCCAATCGGGGAGATGGTCTTTGAGATAGCGGGGCTGACAGTTGTGATATAGTCGTGCCCGAGATGAAGTTGTCCCCGAATGTCGGCTCTGACCGGTCCTGGGTGTGGAACGCTGCTGCCGATGTCAGCGAGGGCGAGCCCGAGGCTTGCACTCTGGCCATCCGCTTCGCCAACTCCGAAAGTAAGTATCCCGCCCCACAGCCATACTTCTGATTATCCGTGCTAATTGGTCTCCAGATGCCAACCTCTTCAAGGATGCTTTCATCAAGGCGCAAAAGGACAACGAGCAGCTCTTCAACGCCAGCTCTGCTGCCGAGACCGAGGAGAAGAAGGTTGAGGAGAAGGAGGCTGAGGCTGCTTAAAGAAAATTGGGACATTTTGTCTTCGCTCCCCAATGCGCGCTGAGACTTTCTCCAGATGCAGTGACAAGCTCATCATGGAAACCTGCCCTTCATCCACATACAATATCCACACTACCTATCGCGATCATTCCGACACAGCACACCAAAAAATCCCTTCAAGATTCCCCCAACACAACAACCTACCCCCCCCCCCTTCTTTTTAGATAGTCCTTCACCAAAGACAGATGGATTGAAAAGGATGGATATGCCCGCCCACTTTGATCTGCGAGATGCACTAGTAGTTTCTCTACGGATCTGGAGCCGTCGAGTGACGGCTCCTCTACCTGCCTACACTTGGACCGGTCAAGTTCGGTAACTCCCTGCCGGTTGTCACTACTGACCGCAACTCAAGAAACTGCCGAGCGAGATGTTCGGTTTGGTTCGTGTAGTCAGGTCAAATAAAATGGCAGGATGGGCGAGGGAAACCATAGAGAAGAAGAAAGAGCACACCGATTATATGCGATCATGATACATGGAAAGCCAGGCCCCAAAACACCCGCATGTATATATCTGGATCTGTGTTGTGTGTGCCAGTCTGTCTGTCTGATACCGTCATGGCAGCGCTGCTTAGATGATTGTTTCTCGTAGATAGTTCAACGCCCGGTAGTGGTTGTGTTCCCCTCCCCTCTCTTATGGCTGACTCTGGTGATTGATGTATCGTATTTGCAAAGAATTATGTGGAAGATCTCAACCGTCCGTCAAGCGTGGAGGGACTTGCTTCACAGAGGTTTTGGGCCATTTCTGCGAGTGCCGTTGGATGCTGGCTGACGACTTGAGTATCTTGCTTTTGGCACGAGAGTTCCTGGACTGCTATGTGTATGTCATCTCCTGAGACCTATGTGATCGAGTGGTTCTTGAGGTGAGAAGGGTACAAGGAGGGGAAACGTAGGACGAGAAAGTCGCGCCAACGACCACGTCTTATACCGTACAATGACCATCGGTCCGAGGTCAGGAGTATAATTTTGAGGTGTAACAGCGTAAAACCTGGAAGAGAATGTAGACTTCAAGACTCTTTAGACATATGTGATATGCGTTGTATAACACTTCTTCGCAAAGTGCTTAAGAGCTGATTAAATAGCTTTGTTCGAAAGCAGTAGTCAGCTGGAGCTGAGATCAACCATTGAGATTGTATGATAGTTTTTATGATATGAACATCATGGCATGTGAACCAGTTTTCACAAAGGAAAAATCCACAGGTCAAACAGAGAATAAGAAAATGTGCAGGTCATTATTCTGCCCAGCTAGAAAGTTCGACTCACTGGTTTCATCAGCTGCAATATCCGCACCAAGGACAGAGAACTTCCATCATAGGAGCCAGATCCCTTAATGGAGCAGCCAGAAGCTTCGACTAAGTAGCTAGAAGTTTCGTGAAGAAAAGAGAATAGTGTAATACCAACTGGAGAGAAGCTGTCCATGATAAATATTGCATCACATCTCCCCTCTCTCTTTATACACATCTTTCATTTGAGTCAAACCTTGAGAGCCCTGGAGGTATCTCACCAATAGTGGCGGCTGGCCGGCACCTGTGGCTGGACCACAAAGCATTTGAGGCTATCGTGACCTTGGGATTTGCTGAGGTCGTCCTGCCTGTTGACGACAGGACTTTCTGTTCCTGATGAATAGGATTTGGGTTCAAAGAGATAGCTGGCCTAGTAAGTCGTCTGCTTTTTGTTACTGCGACAACCTCACCAGTGCTTGTGGTCAAGGCCAAGGTTATCACATGTATACCAACAATCTCTCAGCGCCACACACCACTGCCACACATCTTCTACCCCCGCACTACACTAATTCACACTGCACCGCCACATCTGCACTGCCACACGCTAATAATCATCACTACCCATCAGCTCAGCCCAGCCACCATGGATGAGCAGGAGGATCCCAATTGGGGCGTTCCCGAGCTATGGTTCTGTGACAAGCAGAACAAGACCTCGATCCGGCTGGCAACCAATCCACGCGTACGTTATGATGACCGTTCTGAGCCAGCTCACCAATATCAACGTGTCAAAAGACTAACAATCTACCGTTTGTAGCGTGAATATCCCATTTACGACCCCGATTACCTGCCTCAAGACAACGCCAAGTACATCTGGGGCGTCAACACTAGCAACCTCCTCGAGACGCAGACAACGTGGTGGGTCAGCGCGACACAGTACTTCAGCTACAGCTGCCCGCGCTACCACTCCCCCGGCTGCCACCATCTTGCGCACCTCTACTCGGGTATTTTGATTGCCCAGTTCAACGAGCTGCCCAAGTTCTACCTTGACGGGGTCGCATATAGCGTGCGGGACCTGAACATTGGCACGTGGGAGGAGCTCCAACGACGCATCTACGGCACCAACCTGGGTCCAGTCGTGCCCGAGATCAAGCGGACGTCCCTGGACTACCACGATACCGACAGCGAGTCTACCTTGTCTACAAGCCGCGAGCAGGAGGAGCCCACCACCGCCCACAACAACGAGAACGGCTCTGCCACCGGCGTCATTGTCCCCATCGTCACAGTGTCCAGCAGTGCAGAGCAGGAGGAGCAACAGGCCGCAGCGTACAAGGGCCCACGAGTTCGACGCCGAGGCCACCGCCGTGTCCAATCTGATACGACCTGGAAGTATAACATCTACTGGCTAGGCTGGCCCGTTGACTCTTCTCGTCACCGGTGGAGCTCGTCCTGCCATCTCCCCCGCGACGGTCCTCCTTAAAAGAGGAGGTGAAGGCTGCCGGGATAGGGCAGCAGGGAGAGATATCAATCTCTCTTGTGTCAAGATTACTATTGTACTATTATTGATTTTTCAACTGGGAAGATTGCAGTCAAGATGATGGTCGAGGTGAGTAGTTACCAAGGTTGGCGGTTGCCTTTGTCCTGCCCTCCCTTCTTTCACGGTAACCAGCCCTGTCTTGTGTGTGGCATAAAGTGCTGTGCTGGGCCAATGGCAGAGTTGGCCTGGAAAGTTTCATGGTCAACTTTTGCATGTGTCAGTATGGGATTGTCACAATCCTTTGGACGCCCCCAGTGTGGAAGCTTTGAGTGTGAATGAACCCTTGGGCCTTCACCTGCCTCCCCCCATCCCCAAAACAACAACAAACACGCACCAGACACCAAGGCACCTTCACCTTCCTTTGGAGGCCTGCCCACCACTGCTTTCAGACACGAGACATTGCCTGTTTGTTTTCCAAAATCTGAGCTGCCTGCTTCCTTTCGTTCCCCAACCTATCTCTCAAGCCAGCTTTAAGGCACATTATTCAACCTCCCTTGGTCAAAAGCCTCGCGACCACAACAGAAACCTGTTGCGCTCTTCCCTTTCTTCCCTTTACCAACTCACTCTGCTCTTGCCCATCGCGCCTTCACCACTCTGCAAATATGGCTCCTCGTTCTGCTAGAGGCCGCAATCCACGTAGCACGCGCCAGACACGTGGCCGCGCCTCCCCTCCCCCTTCCATTTTCGGCAGACGCGGTCATTTCGACCGTGCTGAGGCCCCTGGTCCTAACGATACGCAGAGAACGATCAAGCTCGTCACCGAGCAGCACATCATGTACGTCCACACGTCAAGGCCACGCCTGGAGCAGCGCATGCCTGCGCTCCCGGTACCATCGCGGCCGTAGTATGACAACACGACTGACATGATATGGATAGCGAGAACAAGCCTCCTGCCTCGGAGGGCTTCCCGTTCAGAAAGTGGAACGTGAAGATCTACATTCTTGATCAGCAGGGCAACCAGCATAAGGCGGACTGCTTCACCAAGGTCGTCTTCAACCTGCATCCTTCGTTTGACAACCCCGTCCAGAGTAAGTTGGCCCCTCGTCCGTGTTCTGTTCCTTTCTTGCAGGCCGTCCGTTTGCTGAGGCTTCTTCGTTCCCCTGGCCAGCCTTCCTCGAACCTCCCTTCATGTGTGAGAATGAGGGCTGGGGTGAATTCGAGATGCAGATTGATCTCTACTACACCGACAAGAGCGGCAAGATCACCATCCCCCACGACCTGAACTTTCAGCAGAACCACTACGAGGACACCCACAACATCACGTTCAAGAACCCTTCTCAGAACCTGCAGCAGATCCTTCGCGAGACTGGCCCCCTGCCGAATGATGAGGACCGTCGCAATAGGAAGGTGGACGGCAGCATCAAGAAGCAGAAGAAGCCCTTTGACGTGGAGAAGATGGCCGAGGCCCTGGTCAAGCTCGAGGAGGACGATCTCCTGCAGGTCATTCAGATGATCCACGATCACAAGGCGGATGACACCTACATCCAGAACAATCTTGACGGTATGCAATCCAACAGACCACGCACGGGCCGCCCCCGCCAGCCCCGCCCCTCTTCCAACCAAGCGCTGACGAGCGGTTCCATTGAAGCCGGCGAGTTCTCTGTTGACCTCTACACGATACCTGATAATCTTGGCAAGATGATCTGGGAGTATCTGGTGAGTAGTAGCAACCCGCCCTCACTCGCCGTCAGGGTGAAGCATCGTCATGCTAAATCGCTGCATCCAGGTCAAGGGCAACCTTGTTGACGTCTAGAGACCAGCTGACTCTCCCATGGGCTCTAATGGATCTATCGCACAGCATGGCGAGTCGCTACGGCGACTACCTCGCATCGTACTGAAGTTGGACTAAAGCCTTTTGGCGACCTCATCATGCATTGTGGCTCCAGAATAATCCTGAAGTTTGCTGCCCGACAAACCTTCCTGTGATTATCTGCGTCTTTGTTTGACGACTTTTTTACGACTGTGCTCTGTCCACCCCCACCCCTTTTCTTCTCGAGATCCTGCTAAAAGACAATTGATACTCCTAATATCCTGGCCTTCTGAGCTGGGGCCATTTGCGATACGTCTTCTCTCATGATTCACGGTGGGATGGAAGCAATGACGCGCGGGTCATTCTCGTCGGCTCGTCGACTAGGGGTTCAGGGTCTTCGGAGGTAGTGCGTTTTGTTGTTGGTTGGGAGGACTTTGATTGTACAATACGAGAGAGATGATTGATTTTTCTTTTACGGTGAGAAGGTCTTTGTTTATGCGCGAGAATCAAAAGGACCACTTTTCAGTCATCAGAGAGATCCAACACTCCGAGGGTTGCGCATTGAAGGGAGGACTGGCAGTTTTGATTTGATTATGACCATGGATGGAAAATCAAAAAACAAGAGATGGATGGAGGTGCGGTGGCATCAGCATTCGCGGGCACTCTTTAAAGAGCCTGCACCGTTGATTGACCATGAAGGGACCGTACCAAATCAATAAACGGAAGCTTGTTATTACGAGGGCAATAATATTTGGCGCTGCGTGATATGTCCCGTGATGTGCCTAGGATGGGTGGGTGAGCTGCGGTCACTATCGGTGTCAGCCCTATCGTTGGTGACCCCCCGCGCCCCCGACGCCTAGAGCCGTTTGTGGCAATAGCGCTGTGACCATATTAGGCGGTGGCTTAATAATCTCAGAGCTGGGCAGTGCCTTTTCCCACACCCTGTGACTCGGATCAAGTGTGTTAGCTGAGAGGCTGATGATGATGATGATGATGATGACGAGGACGACGAGGAGGAGCGCGAGGATGAGAATGACGAGATTGATTGCCTTCTGCAATATTTGAAGAAAGAAAGCAAGAAAGAAGAAAGAAGAAATAGAAAAAAACGGGCCGGGACCAGCTTGGATACCTACCAAGTACTTTTACTATCTATGGTACTTACTTATCAACGTAAGGGGCATGGAGATATTGGAAGGATAGTAGTATTGCGGTCGCAGCAGCGCAGCGGATGATCCGAAGAGGCAGGTGGACTAGGGCGGCCGTCTTGTACAGATCTGGTATCAATTGGAAATGCGGGATTGCTACTGTAAGCTTGCGTGCTTGCGTGGGCACTATTCCCTCGTCTGGTTGTCTCTCATGTATGTCTTATCTCGGCGCATATGAGGGGAGAGGGTGGCCGAGTATCCGATGATTGGAAATGCTGGGTGGAGCGAGTGAGAGAGAGAGAGAGAGAGAGAGAGAGAGAGAGAACGCGTTTGAGAAGTTTAACACGTAAAGTTAATTGCGAGAGATGAAAAGCCCACGAGGCTCTTGGCAGTAAAGGTTTGGGTTTATGAATAGGATCACTTGGTAAAGTTATACAAAATCTCCAACAGTTTTGTTCCGCCGTGTGCTTCTTGGTTCTTCCCCAAGAGGGCAGATAATAATAAGGCGAGGGATACTAGATAGTTACTGTGCACAATCCATAGTACATGTATAATAGTACTACAACGTACACTAGTCAAGAGAAGCCAGTTGGAAAAGGGCAAGCCGGGAAACTGGAGGGTGTCCCACCAGGAACCGGGGGCAAAGTAACCTATGATATATCACATCTGGGGAGGTCGGGGTCCGCTGGTCTCCGTTTCTCTTTGTGCCACTTCAGTCTTTTGTGCTATCTGGCAGTGCATGCCCCTCTCTTGCCCTCTCAAGGGAGGCAATCATGTCAGTATTGGTGTCCAATGTCGTTCCTAGAGCAATGAAGAGAAAGAGAGGGACAGGAGAGACAAAGAGACAAAGGGAATGACCAAACTCGACCACCTACCCCAATCAGCGAACAGGCAAAACTAAGTACTTGCACAGGAGAGATCAATCCCTCGTCAGTTTCCCGCCGAGTCCTATGTCCTCGTGATTGTTTGGATTTTTCCCCCATTGACTTTTTACTTTTACTTTTCTTGTCCATTGTACTCGGCAGCGAGATCCCACTAGACGTACACCACACCGTCTCCCCCCCTGTACCATCCCCATCGAAGCTCCAGCGGCTCCCACTAAAAGCTTAGGGACAAAGCAGCAGCTGCCCCTCATCAGCAAGAGGAAAGAGCCCCCCAGATCCCAGCAGCCCTCGAACCGCACCGCGACTTCTCTCTCGTTTATCAAGGGCGCCCACCCCTCCTCCTAATCCCCGGCCTCCACTTCGACTCTCTTGTCCCGCTTTGTACGGCCCTCACGCCTCGCCAACCCGTTGCAAGCCGAAGAAGACCGCCCTGCGACCTCTTGCCCAGCCAGCCCGCGTGCAACCGTTGAGAGGAACCACATGCCTCGTTGCTGAAGGTCGCCCGTCCATTGATTATTGGACGCATCTGCGCATACACACTCACACACACACACACACACACTCACACACTCACTCACTCACATACCTCCTTGCCCTGTCGCTGCCGGCTCGCGAGGCGAGGCCAGGCCGGCTGCTGTGTCGCAGGCGATGGCGCAGGCTCAGGCTCCGTCACAGGCACAGGCAACTCATCAGCCGTCGGCTCACTACGTCGACACCTCCCCACCGCCACCGCCCACCGCCGGCTCCTCTGCTTCCAATCATCCAAACGACATTACCGCCACTACCACCCACTCCTCCTCCTCCTCCTCCACCGCGAAACAGCAGCAGCAGCAGCAGCAGCAGCAGCAGCAGCAGCAGCAGCACCAGGAACAGCAGCAACAGCAGCAGGCCAGCACAGCCCAGCACAAGCGTGTCTACCAGGCATGCATTCCCTGCCGCCGCCGCAAGGTCCGCTGCGACCTGGGTTCCGTCGATAACCCGCATGACCCGCCGTGTGTGCGCTGTCGCCGCGAGTCTAAGGAATGTTACTTTAGTGCAACCCGCCGCAAGCGAAAGACGGAAGACGGCGATAATGACGGTGACGTTGGCGACCTGCGCGAGGACGAGTACATCCTGCGCAACGGCCGCAAGAGACCGCACACCGAAAGCTCGCCTCCACCTGCCCTCGACCGTCGCTACTATAGCGATGTGCCGCTGACCCCAGGCGGGTCTGTGGGACGCACCCAGCCCCTCCGAAGACCCGGTGCCGTCCGCGAGCACTCGCGCTCTGACTCTCGGAGCTCCATCTCCGCCTCTAGGGGCCGCGGCGGGACCACCGAGTTTGGCGGCGACGAGCCCAACACCCCGCTGGAGAACTACGAGGCCCGTACGGTCATGCGAAAGGAGGTCTACGGCCCACATGATGCTCTGGATCTCCTGTACAAGGCCGCCCACGACACGAGCTCGCACGCCCTGGGGCTGCAGCAGACCCCGTCGCTGAACCTGTCCACCAGGACCGGTGATGGGATGCTCTACGCCCAGCACGGCGTCTCCCAGCGGGCCTCTTCCGATGCACCCATCGACCCCCAGCTCACAAAGGCCCCAGGCGCCAGGACAGAGTCGCTGCCGTCACATGCCGATGCCCTCAAGGCCTGGACGAGATTCAGGTTCGTGAGGGCTGGGTGGTTTACTGCCCAGGAGGCTATCAACTACATTGACTAGTAGGTGTTCCCACCTAGACTCAAGCTAAGCGAGCAGCAGATCTTTTCTTTTCTTTTCTTCTTTTTTTTCTTTTCTTCTTTTTTTTCTTTCCTTTCCGTTGGAAAACAAGGAGGTAGAAGAAGAGAAAGAAGAAGAAGATATGATGATGATGATGATGAACAAGAAAAAGAAAAGAAAAAAAAAACCCCCCGAAAAATAAAGCTGTGTGGAGGTGGGATTACTCTCGATGCTAACTCTCTGCCTCAGCTACTACAAATATCTGTCCCCACTGACGCCCATATCGCCGCCGACGTTCCAGGACCCTGCCACGCACCTGACACTTCTGACCGAGGAGCCTATACTGGCCGTCACTCTCCTGACCATTGCCTCTAGATATCGCAAGCTGCCAGGCACGGGAGGCCTGTGTCGGGCAAATGCCATTCATGAGCAGCTGTGGACGTACCTCCGGGGCATGATCGAGCGGGTGATATGGGGCCAGGAGGCCTTTGGAGGTGGCTTCTGCGGCTCTGGCGCTGACGAGTCGCAGACCTCGAGCACGGCCCCGTGGCGGGGGCTTCGGAAGGGCAGCCTGCGGACGCTGGGCACCATCGAGTCGCTCATGATCTTGACAGAATGGCACCCCAGGGCCCTGCACTTTCCTCCCTCGGAAGCCATCGACGAGCTGATGATCCCTGCCTATGACTCGATACCGCCGCCCGGCCTCGACGGCGCCAACCCTCCTGCCCTGGGCGTCGGCGGCAGGAGGGTGGAGAGCTGGCTCGAGCCCGCGTGGAGGAGCGACCGCATGTGCTGGATGCTCCTCAACGCCGCCATGGGCCTCGGCTACGAGCTCGGCGTCTTCGACGACATTGATGAGCTCCTCGACTCGGGAGCCATCTCCCGGCCCGAGTACGAGGAGGAGACGTACAGGCTGCGGGCCGACCGCATCAAGCGGCTCATCCTCATCTACCTGAGCCAGCTGGCCGGGCGCCTGGGCTGGACCAACATGGTCCCCGAGGCCCTGCGCAAGACGACGACCATGGCCCGCAGGCGGCCTACATCATCTGCTGTGGAGGGGACTACTCCCGGTACTAATATTTCATCGCTTTCTGCCCCCTTCAATTACATACCTAATCTAGCGCTAGACGATGCCATCATCCATTGCTGGGCGGGCATCAGCAATGCCATGCACAGCGGCAATGAGAGGCTGTTCAAGTCGAGAAAGCACACCACCGAGATCATCCAGACCGACAGGTACGTCGAGCTGCTCAAGGACTTCCAGCCCATGCTGCAGGACTGGCGCACCCAGTTTGAGCGCTACGAGCTGCCCCCGTACATCCGGCACATCCTCACCATCGAGTATGAATACGTGCGCATCTACGTCAACTCGCTGTCGCTGCAGGCCGTCGTGGAGCGCTGCGCCAACATCGCCTCGGGCCAGTCGCAGGCGGCGGCGGCCCCCAGCAGCAACAACGGTGCCGCTGCTGCTTCCACGAGCTCCGGCAACCAGCTGAGCCCCAAGACCCAGGACATGTACGGCAAGATGCCTATCGGCAACATTGGCGGCGTCAGCGCGGCAGACCAGGAGTACATTAGGGAGGTCGTTGAGGGGAGCCGCAACCTGCTGCGGGCCGTCGTCGAGGGCCTGCTCCCCGATGACTATCTGAAGCACGCACCCGTCAGGACCTACTTTCGCATCATCAGCGGTGCCATGTTCCTCCTCAAGACCTTTGCCCTAGGCGCCACCAGGCACGACGTGGAGGTCTCCATCCGCCTCATGGACAGCACGGTGGAGGCCCTGCGCACCTGTGTCGTGGACGACGTGCACCTCGGGATCCGATTTGCTGATCTCCTAGAGAACCTGACCATGCGGCTGCGAAACCGCTTCATCTATGTGGCCAACCCCACGAACCAGACCCAAGCCGCCTCGGCAGACGGCAGGAGTCCAATGCCAGAGGTCGGACCGGGCGGCGCCGGCCAGCACGTGCAGCACAGCCTGACTGTCAACGGGCACGAACATGCTGGCTGGCCCAAGATTAACGCGCCAGGTACGTTTGTTTTGTTTCTTTACGATTATTATGATTTCAACCACAGTACCGTCATAAACAAGGGCCATCCCCACCCTTCCTTTGCACCGCTGACAATTTTGATTCTTCTTTCGTCGTCGATGCAGAACGCGCCGTGACGCCCGCCAACATCTCTGCAACGCCCTTTGACATGCCCAGCAACTTCGCCATCCCGGCTGCTTTCGGCGCCACCGGCCCTGCGACACCTGCTGGTACCGGCGTCCTGGGTGGCCAGAACATGGCGCCAGATGGCAGCGGTACTGGCAACAACAACAACACCACTAACAACAACAACAACAACCATAACAACAACACGCATGGCGCTGCCGGCATACCCACTGCAGGAGTGGCTGATATGTTTGGCGGCGACGGCACAGACTGGGCAGGCCCCGCAGGCGACATGTGGTTCTTACCCGCGGGCCCAGCCTTTTTCCAAAACGTGGGCGGGCCTGGCGACAGCGGCGTCGGTATGTCGGCCGAGGGGATCAACGTGGGTGGCATGGACTTGCTGGACTACATGGCTATGGACCAGTACCCCCTTGACGGGGGCGGGCCGCTGTAGCTCAGGTAGCTGGCGGTCGTCGTCGTCGTCGTCGTCGTCGTTGCCTGACGATCCTTTCCTACTAGGTGGACAAGGAGGTATTTTTTTATGATTATGAAATGAGATGTAATACATATATATTACACACATTATACCTGTGATAGCGTACGGAAAATGGACAATGAAATCACCTTAGATGCTATGTTCTCCCAGCAGACATGATCCATGCTTGTAAGAGCTATGGAGAGTTAAGTGAGCTGTGGAGATTGTATTCTGCACCTTGTGCGTTACTCATAAGGACTGAAGAAAAAGGCAAGGAAGGGAGGGCAGGGAAAAAAAAGGAAAAGAGAAAAGAATGTAAACTCGGCGAGTGTAAAGGAGATAAGTATGTCTCAAGAAGATACCAATTTCCTGACAAACAAGACTACATGACTGGGGACTTATACTGCAAGCATGAATAGTAAAAGAGGATCTCAAGTATGAGTATGTCATCTCTTGACCACATACATACTTTCTGCACCACAGATTTGGAAACCATACACAGGCAAAACAAGAGTACACGAAAAGCTTAATGGTACGAGGCAAAATTTCAAAGTCATTTCGTCATGAACCTATCATGGTATCTATCCGCTCCCTTCTCAAACCACAACAACGTTCAGGGCAAGTTGCAGTCCCTCTCCTGGACGGACGAATAGGCCAGTCAAGTCCCACCCTTGATCTCGGACGCCATCCGTCTCGACTCTGAAATACAGAGAGATCATTTGAGACACTATTGGGCTGGGGGGAGGGGGGGAAACAAAGCACATACATCGCCATCCCAATGCACCAGACAAATCACACAGCCCAGGGAAAGGAAGAGGGGGAAGTAGAAATATGAAGAAAAAAAGACCTTACTACCACTGCATGCTCTTCTTCTTGGTAATCTTCTTCGGGTCCAGCACATTCTGGAAAAAGGTGCTGACAGACGCCTGGCCTGAGCCATACGGCCTGCCGCCAGGTCTCGACTGACCCGACTGTTGCTGCTGCTGCTGCTGGGATGATGATGGCGCCCCCGGCCGGAAGAGGCTGGTCAGCGTTGAGCTGTTGAAAGGCCCCATCGCCCCAGGGCCGACACTCGTAGGCCTCTGTGGCTGCTGCGGCGGAGGGGCAAAGGTCGGGTGATGCTGCTGTGGCGGGCCGTAAGACTGCTGACGGGGTGGGTCGGAGTTCTGCCGCGCACCCGGCAGCGGCCGGCCGCCTGTGGGCAAGAGGTCCTGGCCCTGAACGCCGTACAGCTGCCGCAGCCTCTCCGTCTCCCTGTCCACCTCGGCCTGGCGCCTGCGGTTCTCGTTTTCCTCCTGCTTGAGCATCTCTTCGACGTGCCTCCTCTCCTCGGCCTCCCGCCTCTGCCGCTCGCGCGCCTGTCGCTTCAGCTGCTCGTCGTCCTCCTTCTTCATCTGCTTCATCAGCCTGAGCGTCTCCGGGTCGATCCCTGACCCGTTCGGTTTTGTGGAGGAGGACGACGACGATGCCACATTCGCTGTGGAGGTCGACGCGAGCGGCGGAGCAGAGCCGATGGCCCCAGACATGGCCACTGGAGTACCATTTGTCGGCGCCCGGCCAAAAGCACCAGATGGGAGCGGAGGAGAAGGAACCACTGTCGGGGGGCTCGCCCTGGAGTTCTTGCGCCTGCCGGTAGCCACAGCGACAGGGACACCGGTGCCGGTGTTGAAAAGATCAGGCCTCTTCTCGGGGGCCAGGTACAGATCCCGGATGACCTCGGCGCCGAGGACCAGCACAATGTCCAGGCCCTTGCGGTCCTCCATCTCGACGCGCCGCAGGTTGGGCTCGTAGACAGTGACGGCGGTCTCGCGGCCCATCTTGAACAGGGCGATGGTGATGTCGGGCTCCTTGCTCTTGTGCTTGCCCAGGCTCTTGCCGACGTTGTAGCACGTCATGTCCTTGGTGAGGCGCCCTTCCCGCTTCCACTTGAACATGTTCCGCGGGCGGAAGTCGGCGATGCCGCCCGCCTGGTTCCCGCCCTGCCTGTCGAGCTGCGAGGGCGTGGGCATCTTGAAGCTCTGCGACAGCATCTCGAACTCCCAGCTCTCTGTCCTGGTGAGCGAGCCAGGGATGTACCGCACGACGACTGACTGGTCTGGGTCGTAGAGCTGGATGGTGAACGTGTCTGGGATCACAGGCGCGGGCGCAGGACTGTTGCTGCTGCTGCTGTTCTGCCCTTGTCCCGTTGCTCTGATCTCGGCGGCGGACAGGGTGGGTTGCTGCCACTCGGGCGAGACGACGACTTCGGCGTAGACCACATCCTGGGCGTATGGGTCCTTCAGTGCCACGGCATATTTATTGGCGGCCGCCGGGGTCGTGCTCGGGTGTGCGCGCTCGAAGACATACTCTGCTGCCGGCTCGGAGCCGTTCCTCGTGAAGTAGACGGGGCACGACAGTGGCTTCTCGGGTTGCTGCTTGAACTGGAAAGTTGGGAGGTTTTCGTCGAGCATGGCGAATGGTGTGTAGTGTCGAAGGTTGTTTCGTTACTGCGAGAACAGGAAGACAAAAAGAGGTGGTCCAGTTTCATGCGGTGCTCTCGAGAGAAGACCAAGGGCACATGTCTGTTGGAGGCGGGGTATGGGTAATGTTTCTGGCTCAATAACCACGGGAGTGAAACTCGTCTTTGGTGTGGGGGCCTGACTAGACGAGGCTGTGTTGGGCGAGACTGGGACAATCACAGCCTCGCGGGATGTCACTGTGAAGCGTTACGAAATGGTCGAGATTAAGGGAACGCACAGGGCGAGGAAGAACGAAGAGGGGAGAGAGAGAGAGAGAGAGACGAGAAAAGTGACGAGAATCTAGCCCCTAGCCCCATGCATTACACATAAATTAATGAACAGGACGAAACACACAAAAGACGAAGAGAATTGTGAGGAAATAGCTGCGAATGGGAGGAGGGGTTGTGGATGTGGAGAAGGAGGAGCAGCAGAAGAAGAAGGAGGAAGAATGAAAGAAGGCGGCTTGTTTGTGATCAGCCAGTCAGCCTGCGCATCATTGCTTGCGCATCCCACTGCATCTTGTCAGCTGGGCCAGGATTAGGTTCAAGTCTATGGGGTGAAGCAAAACGGGCAAGAACCTGGGACGTCATTTTAGATGGGGCTTGCCGAGACACCCCTATAAGCCTGCTACAAGCCGCGCCCTGCCCATGTCGTGTCATTGGCCACAGCGGGTCCTCGAGCATTGCGGGACCCCTGAGGCTGTGCACTGAAAAGGCGCCTAATGGCGGTGTTATACAGTAGAGACAGTTCGTTCCTGGCCAGTTACTGAAGTTGCGTTATAGTACATAGGTTCAGCACGCAACAACTTCAGACCAAGTTGATACAATGTCTCAAGACGGCACACACAAAAGCCTCTTGCCGAGTCTGGAGGTACTGGCCAAGAAGAAGCGATGTTCTGCATCCACTACTTACCCAAGGCGTAGGTTGATCAGAATGACAGGAGCTCAATGTTGGAGAGATGCACGCGCAGTGTAGAAACTATCCCCAGTCTCCACGAGAGAGTTGTCCTACAGGAAGTGGTTGTCATTCTCATCTGACAAAAGAGAACATTGTCCTACGATGCCACAATTACAAACCACCCTTTTTTCAAGCCTTGTAAAATTGCAGTATTTGTATGGCTGTTGCTTTCTGTCTGCGCAGCTTGGCTCTGAAATGATAATTGTCAATCTGCACGATCCTCCCAGTTCTGCCAAACTCATCTCTTTTGGGACTTGTGTTTGAATGAATTGTATGATCAGGTCTGGAAATACAGACAAATAGAGAGAGAACGAGAGATCTTTAGAAGATTTTGTATGAGAATATGTCTGATAGAGTCCCCAGGGTTGGAAAGATGGGATGTCAGCCAAGAAGTTTCTTACGTAACACCAACTCCAAGCAATATAGTCTTGTTGTTTTAAATCCTTGCACAGTACAATAAGCTACGTAGCTCAGGGGAAGAGCGCCGGGCTCATAACCCGGAGGACCTTGGATCGAAACCAAGCGTAGCTATTTCAGATTCATTTTTACACTTTTTGCTTCTATTTCGTTGCTTTTGTCCTCTTCTGTATCATTACCTTCTTTTTCTTTGCCTTTTTCGTCCTTGCTATTATGCAGCAATACACACAGATATTTTGAAAGGGAAGAACGTAGTCTGCTTATGTAAGTGGGGTGTTAGGACAAGTCCTTCAGGTGATGACTCTTGCGCTGCCACTCAATGGGTCAATATCGATGTCTGCCTCTGTACATTCTTTTTTTCCCTTGTTTCAATATTGTTGTGAGCTGGCTAAAGCTAAGCCAAGACCTCAATCACCCTGAAATAAGGCGCCTCATAATGTAGAATCTTGATTTCATCGTGCTGTTGAGCCTGTCCTGGAAGAACCCCAGACCTGTCTATATAACACCCAGCCGAATGATATAATGAATAGATGCCTTTTTGCCTGGTCAAGACGCATTCCTCGAAAGGATTGAACAAGTTAAATAATAAGAAAAAGATCATGGGTTGATGATCGTGGGTATCTTGTTGTTTTTCCAGACCTCGTTTTCCCAATCCTTGACTATCTCGCCCCGAGCCACAGTCCACCTCATCGCCCAAGATCATCCGACATTATGATTAAAACTCCTTTGTCCTAGGCCAACCTTACCATCATTTTAAAAACCCACCTCGAATTCACTCTCTTTCCCCCCCTCCTTGCCTCCTGTATTCCCTACTTCGCCCCGCTCTGCATCCTCCTCATCGCATCCCGGTGCGCCTCCATGAGCTGTGCCTCCGACCTCATCCTCACCTCAAATTTCCGCTCCCCTCGGGCCCTCTCCGCCCGTCTTGCCTCCCGCCTCGTTGCATCCGCCTGCTTCTGGTTCATCAGGAACTGGCGCTGTACCTCGAGGTCCCGCGACACCTCCGAGTCCCACACTTGGGTCTGGTGCGGCAGCAGCGAGTGGCTCGTCGACGTCCCTGGGATGCCGTAGACCGAGTTGATCAGCGCTCTACCTCCAGATGCTGCGGTCCCCATGTGCTGCGCCTGGCCATGACTTCCTGTGCCGCCGCCGCCCAGAGGGATCCCCAGGGGTGTCATGGCGCTGCTGCCGCGCATGCTGATCTGGGAAGACTGGCGGAGCCCACCGCCGAGCTGGATCTGGCTGGGCAGGTCCGAACGGCGCTGGAGGTGTGGTGCGGTAGAGACGTTGCTGCCGCCTGTTGCCACGCCGCTGGGGCCGAAGCTGCTCCGACGCGAGTTGGGACCGCGTGCCTGATTGTTGCTGCTGTGCATGGAGGCGATGCTGTTGCGGCGCTCACGGATGATCGCCTTGCGCTGGCTGAGCGGGATATCATCCAGATCGGCGTCGGCAGTGGGCCCATGTACCCCCGAGGTCCTACGGCTGCTAGGACTGCTGTCCGGGGGGCTCGTATCGCTAGGGAGCCCCAGGGAGTCTGGGTGGAGAGCCTGGTTTTTTGCGCGCAGGAGCATGTCCCTCTGACCGATGAGGGTTTGTGGGCTGTTGTAGGACACGACACCTGGCACAGGCGGCCGAGAAGCGGGCACAGTACCAGCGCTGTCTGGTGGGGACGGAGGTACGCCCAGGAACGTGTCCCCGCTGAGAGCAGCTCCCGCAGCCTGCACAGCAGCCTGTCTGCTGTCACTGCGCAGAGGGTCGTCGCGGCCACCGTTCTCGCGAATTGTATTCACCATGTTTGAAGAGATCCGTCCTTGTTCAAGAAGGGGGTTGGACGTAAGGCCCGTGTTCCTTGGAGAGCGCGGAGGCGACTTGGTGGGTGTTCCGACATGAGGCACAGCAAGGTTCTGAGCAGATGACGATCGGCTGCCGGTTTGAAGCAAGGACAAGACTGAGACAGACCTGGGCAGAGCTGGAGGAGGAGTGGCGTTCGCTGCAGTCTTCTGCAGCTCGACCACGTTCACGGGGGCCACGCGGTCCTCGGCTGCCTTGACTGCTGGCTCTACAGGTTGTGGCAGATTTAAACTGTCTGGCGCGGGGGCCTCGGCGTTGCTCAAGTGCTTGACCCACTCGTTGGTCCGGTATGATAGAGCGACCTTGGACAGCCCATTAGGAAGATGATCCTTGGTCAGGACTATAGGGCCCGAGTCGGTCTCGGGGGTCGATAACCCGTCGTCAAGCTTCGGTTCTCCCTCCTTCTCAACCGTGTGTGCTGTCTTCTGCTCGCGTTCCTTTTCGTCAGACCCCTCTACTTCCCCTCCGGCCGGCATGTCTTTGTTTAGCGTAGCCGCCACGCCTGCACTCTCCTCTTCCGAGACCTTGTCTCCGAGCTCAGCTTTGATTTCCCTGCTGACCGGCTCTTCATGAACGGACCCTGCCGAGATGTCGTCACCATCGACTGAGCTCTCGGCGTCGAAGGTAGCAGTTATCGAGTCACGCTCTCTACGAGCGGGGCTACTTAGCTCTTCTTTGCTCTCGGCAGCTTCCCTAGCTGCCATCTCTAACTGCCTCGAGAGCGAATGTTGTGAGATCCTTCGGAAAAGATTAGCCGAGCTCGCAGACAGACGCTTGGCAAAGGAACTTCTCCGGCTCCCGATGCTCCGAGTCTCTCGCAAGTCGTCGTTCTGATCGATGTGAGCCGCTACAGATGAGTTGTCGTCAACATCGCCGGTGTTGTTTTCGATGCTGGGCACTTTGAATGGCAGAAGAACCACCTCGGGGACGGGGGTTTTGTTTGTCGGGCGCGACCCTTGTGTGGAGCGTTCGTTGAATACCGGGACCTCTTCCTCCTCTCCACCAATATTATGTGAAGTCTCATCCAGGGCCTTCTCCTCAGGTGTTACGGGGGTATCTGTCTCTTCCACTACCACCCGAACAGTGACCTTTCCATCTTGGTGATCCTTGGTCATGACCGGCTCTGCCGTGATCCTCGCTTGCGGGGGAACAGGGGACGGCACCTCGCCATCAGTCGACAATTCAGCCAACTCGATATGTTCTGAACCGTCAACTGGCGAACGCTGCGAGACTGTTGTGAGACTCGCACTGTGGTTGAAGATCCTCTTTTCGCTGTCCGCGTCTCCCAACCCGGAGTCACGGGCCGTATGCACACTTGAGGATTTCGTGGCCGTGGGATCACCATACACTGCGTCCCAGTGGCGTCTCTCCTGGGCATTTGTGCGCTCAACATCCCGCCCCACATTCTCCTCCTCTGCCTGTAGGGCGGCCTGGGCCTCCAGGCGACCTGCCTCCCTCCGAGCACGTCGTTCCTTGATGATTTTCCACACCCGCATCTGCGACATGATACCACAGAGGAAGAGGATGATGGTGATGGCCTGCTCGACGCGGATTCCCCTCGTGAGGGGGTAGGTATCGGCGCCGAGCGGGAAGAGATTGTCGTTCAGGTCCCAGATCCAGGCCCAGTACTCCTTTAAGCCAGCACGGCTGAAGCAATCAATGCCAATGACGGCTGCTGTAGCCCCGCTGAGGGCGATGCACCCGATCATGACGTAGGCCCTCGTCCTACGGCTGAAGAAGGCAGCCAAGCCTGCGGCAGAGAAGAGACAAATGAAGATGACATTCCCAGAGCCGCCAGTGCCGAGAAGGCCTCCAGCCTTGAGGGTCAAAAGCCACATGGAGAGGCAGAAGCCACCGAGCAGACACCCGAGACACTCGAGAACGTCTTTAAATACGAGTGAGCCACCACCCAGCAAAGCTCCAGATCCTGCCGCCGCGACGACATAGGCTCCCTGCACACTCTTGCTGATCGGCGGGTCCATCACGTAGAGAATGAGCACCGTGACACCAAGAGCAGCGAGGTAGCCCACTGAGAAGAAACAGTGCAGCCAACGTGTCTTGATACCAACCATCGCGTAGGCAACACCGGACGCTATCAGGATGACGCCAGCGACTGAAAAGCCAGGTGTGATCTGCGGGTGTATAGGTAGTTCACCAGCTGCTATGGTGATGTTGAAAAGCGTGCTGTTGAGGCTGGTAGTTGCGGTGGCAGAGACGACCGACTGAAATGTGGAGGTTGTAGTCGGCCCAATGGAAGTGCTTGAGATGCTTGAGATGCCCGAGGTGGCAGCAGTCGTCCCAGTCGCTGAAGTGGCTGCCACAGAAGGGGTTGTAGAAGTGCCATCACTGGTTGCTGTCAAGGAAACGGAGGCAGAATCTGTTGATGTGACAGCCTCGGCGCTTGTATCCTCCCGTCGTGGAGATAGTGGCACAATGCCAGCCAAGGCGAGGTGCAGACACAAAAACAGGGCCAAGAGAGCCCATATCCTCGGGGCCGTGGCAGTAGTCCTCATAGTGTGTGTGGAATTAGAAAGCCCGAAGCTCGCCTCAGCTTCTTCGCAACGACCAAGTTCCGCGTTCCCCCACCTAGAGAAGAGGATTTACTTCCGTGACGAAATGGGTTGGAAGTGCCAGCACGTAGTGGGATGATCAGTCGAACGCATCATCCACAGCACAGGACAGGGACGAAAGAGGGAGACGGTCAAGCTGTCTGTTCGGTGTGCCTCTGGAGAGTAGACTGTGGAATCCAAGCCCAATCTGTGGTCGTGTTGAACAAATTGAAGGTTTCAGGCGGTGTGGGAGTGGCCAACAAAGCCAATGCGAAGGAAATTTAAAGGTAGGAGGAATAATTAAGTTGAGTTCTCACTCGGACGGGGGTTGCAAGGGGGGATCTCCGGGCTGGCTGAGAGATTGTACTATGTTGATTGTACTTTGAGGTGACGATGGCCTAGTCCTTTTGGCGTATGTAACGACTCGGCTGCAAACCGAGCGTGCAAGCTAACAAGCTGATAGTCAAGTGAATGAAAGTAGTAGAAGCTGCTATGTGGGTAAGGAATGACAAGACCGAGCAGTAGCTTGACTGCACGAAGGCGGTAATGATTGGCGACGGGACGCCGGTGAGAGGAGGAGGACGAGGAGGACGGCGACAACGAGAACGACGAGGAGACGTAAGTGGTCATTTCTTTGGCATGCCACCCTGATGCGATGCCATGACGACGGATCTGCAGAGTTGTACCATAGTACGACGAGCAGGGCAGGGTAACTCAGCTCGCACGCTCTTGGTGTACATAGTACAGTACATATGTTGTTGAGAGCACTTGTACACTGTGCCCAGGTCGGCCTGATCTTTCTTCCATCTCTCTTCCCCTCCCTCTCTCCCCTTGCTTGATTCCGATTCATCCACTGATCACTGACAGTAGGGACATGGTCTGATGCTTTTCGTCCCGCCTGAGGGCTAGCGAGTACCGTGTACATTCCAAAGTATGGAAAATACGCATGCATGCTATGGTAGAAAGTAAGTAAATTACCCATGGCAGTACTCCCATCGGGACGTACTATGATTTGGGACGGACGATGAGGTGCGGGACCCACCAAAATGCACGAGCAAGCGCGGCCTGAGCCTGCGCCTTGTACGGATTGGGCGTGTTGCTGGCCATGCTGGCGCCATTGAGGTTGCATTCACATGCCCAAATTTCCCTTGTGTGTCTGCTGTTCGTCCGCTTTGGTATATGGTTTGCAACCTCGCCGACCCTGGCTGGCCTGGGTCAAGCTCTCACCCGACTAGTCCGGGCTGCTCGGTTGGTGTGTATCGTATCAGCTGGTTGGGAGATTAGACCAGCCAGCAAGAGGACGGGAAACAAGGAAGAGGAGACATGCAAGAGATCGGGACACATTGTGGGCCAGCCAGGATAAGGATGGGACGAGATGGGAGAGGATGGGATGGGATGGGATGGGATGGGACGCAGAACAGGTTCTGGAGGAGGTGGATGGGAGAAGAGCACCACCAAGTAGCCAGCAAGTAGAAACAGCCGCAGTCTGGAGCTTGAAGAAGCTGGGGGCTTTGGCACTTGGCAAGAGCTAAACAAGATCAACGCCCCAAGTGGAGAGGAAGGCGCATATGGGAATGAACAGACGGAAGATGGACATTTGAAGATCAGGCACGAGCAACGCTTGTCACTAGTGTGAGCAGGCTCTCTACAGGGATCTGCCCGTCCGTGCCGGAGATTGACAGGGGGGGTTTGCTCACCGGGACCTGCAACAGCAGAGCGGCAGGAGCAAAAACTACGAGGGCATGCTACAGAAAGGATGCACCCATGAATACCAAATACTATGTGCATGGTACTCTGCAGATTCGGGTCCGTTGGCCACCGCAATGCATACAACCAATACAGTACAGCACACTCCAATGCAACCTCAATAATGCCTGCATGCATGCATGCATGCATGCATGTGTTCATTGCGTGGCCCATGTTGACTGGTCTTTCTCTCTAAACAGTGATGATCCTCTCTCCCTGCTATCAAAGACACAGGCTGTGTTAAAAGTCCCTTCCCGCCTACCTGCATTTTATGCTCCGAAACACGATTCAATACTGCAGGATTTCATGCATGCATGCAATCATCATGACTCTCTCTCTTGCTCTCTTTCTCTCTTTCTCTCTTTCTCTCTCTATTCTCTCTATTCTTCTTCTTGTTTGTCCTACACAGCCTCAGGGGCACTCCCAGGCTTGATCGACACAAGGTAGTGGCACCAAGATCAAGCCCAGGCTTAAGCCCAAGCCTTACCGGTATTAGGTCTTCACCACCCAGTGTTCATTTCAAAGGTACGTTCTGTGTAGTACATCTGCAACTTACCATGCTGTGCGTGCAATAGCGCTTCCGTATAGCAAAGACCTGCAGCCGAAACCATCCGTCGTATCCTATAGTAGCAACGCCAGTTGGGTGCTGTGTGACGATCTACCTGCCATCGAGGCATTCTTTTCAGTGCCCGCCATGCTACCTGGGCTGGCAACACTTCAGCGGACCCTGTCTCGTTATCTGCATGCATGCCATTTTTGCCTCTCCAGTATGTCGCCATGACCGGTCGCACGATAAGGCAACATCTACCACCAACTCGTAGCACCTTGATGGCTCTGTTAGGTATGTACTATAGGAGACAGTAACCATGATAGGAGCAACAATCGATTGAAACAATCTTTTTATTGTTAATTTTAAGTCCATTATTCTGCGCTTAGGATGCCTGGAAAATTGGTGCATGCCGCCTGGTGTCCCTGATTGCTGTGGCTGTATATTTGTGGCATGCCCATGTGGTCCTGATCCTTATATTTATTCCACCGTTGCGCCTAGCCTTGTGGCGTCGTGACCGACTTTAGGATTAGAGTGAAATTATCATCATGCGGAAAGGAAGTTTACCTG
This sequence comes from Cryphonectria parasitica EP155, assembly GCF_011745365.1. NCBI lineage: Eukaryota > Fungi > Ascomycota > Sordariomycetes > Diaporthales > Cryphonectriaceae > Cryphonectria > Cryphonectria parasitica. The sequence goes on from NW_024468909.1 coordinate 3,802,552, forward strand.
TATGTATGAAACTGCTGTGGGCTGCACTTGGCCCACCAGCATTATTTATAGCCGCTGCGTCTCGAACCCTAGCGAGTAACCAGCTTCTTCGGGTGGCGAGATCATGCACCTCCGAGTCCGACATAATTGCACAAGCAGACAGGAGAGGACAGACGTACTACGTATGCGACTAGTGGACTGTACTACGTATGTCATCGTACGTAGGTGCTGAACGCATCTTGGGTGTGAATACAGTGCTACTGGTCCAGTCGAAAGAAGAACAATAAATCTTGTTTTATGTTTATTGGAGAGAAGAAAAAAAAGGTAAATAACTGGGGCCGATGATGATGGGAAAGGTCCTCTAATGCAAGCTGGCTCTGAATAGTCACCCTGGTTGGTAAACGCCGTTGACCATGGCGATTGCTCCTGCCAACTGCTGTGCCTACAGGAAATCGACGGACAAACTGGCAGAGGTGCCACTAGACTGGCTCTGTCTGTGACTTCCTTGTGAGGACCACCTCCCTCCAACTTGCGTCATTGCTCCTCACATTCGACTACCTTTCATGCCATGCCCCGACAGAAATGAGAAAGTAGCATGTTGACTCACGTCAGAACCGCGTATACCTGCGTGTAATGTGGCTCACTCACTTGGCCTAAGTTTGTCAGACCAAGATCCCAGGTAAACAGGATGGCTTCCCAGAAGAACATTATGGCACTGATGTCCAAGCAGAAACCTCGACCGAGACTCAGCCTCCTTTGTGCGCACAGCACGGCGTTCGGCACGTCCGCCCGTGTTTTGCTTACACACACACATGCACACGCACACCGCATGGTTCAAGCAGGGCTGAAGAAGAAGAAGTGATCCTTCGATGAGATCCCGTGACGAGGTAATATTGCGTGCAGTCTATTCGCGGCGCTGACTCCCCCTCCAACGCCAACGGGCCTTGAACTATCTGGTTGGTTATCACCTGAAAGGGAGGAGGAGATGACGTGGTTCCGAATTTACTCACCAGAGTACAGCCTCGCGCCTATTATTTGTTGGCCCTGCTGGCTTACCTATGACAGATCACAGGCACTGGCTGGATAGACAAGGCTGGGCAGCACCCATCCACGTGCGATGGTTCTGTCAGCCCGATACCGTCCGAACGGGTGGGCGCCTGAGACTTATTGCGGCTGACTTGGGGGAACGAACGCCGCGATGAGGAGTTCTCACTCGTACCTGCATGAACAGTAGAGGACCTGGGGGCGATAGATGCAGTGTGTGCAGGATGGGTGGATGGCGCCCTATTGGTGGTCCACAGACTTGGAGGGGTGGTCCTATCTGAGTACATGGCCTTTTCTTTTTGCCCTTCTCAGACCTGCTCTTCCAACATTGCACGCCTCATTCCTTGTGGTCTGATGGGCGCAGACACCTCCTTGCTGCTTCGAGTTGAAGCTGACAGGCACGAGGCAAGCAAGTCTACCTCGTCTCGAGTTTGTTTCCCAGCGTAAAAACTGCACACGCTCAAAACTGCGCCTATGGCCGACTCCCATTTTTACTATAGTACATCACCCACATGCTCATACCCGTGGTTGAACGTGCCAAATTTGGTTAGGGATCAGCATCATGACGACGATCAAACCCCAGATGCAAGCTTTCTTGCTGGGTCAGTAAGTGATACCAACTTACCTCGACAGCAATTGGCGGAATTTGGCGCTCGTTACCCATCAATGAGTGAGGAAGTGCATATTTCCAACCCTCCAAAAGATAAGCGACTCGTCACACGACGAATGATACCGATGGGATAGACCCTTTCGGCAATTTGAGGTGAGGCTGGTATGACTGATTGCCCGCCCCACCTTCTCCCCATCGGAGCTCCAGGAGTGGCTTTGCTTCCCTTTATAACATAAGTCAGGTCTCGTGGCCTTGAGAAGGACTTTCCGTCAGAATGGGTGAATGGGCAAATCTCGGTCGGACAGACTCTGCTTCAGCTGAGGGAGTCCTCTGGTCCCCAACGGGCTGAACTCGCTGACCACCTTCGTCCGTGGAGGAGCAGCAAGTGCGATGCCTTATTGCTTTGATGATACGAGGGCGATGACACGAGTACATGCTGAGCCTCGAGAAGCCACCTCTGGAGTCATGGGAACAGCTGTTCGCTACCAGCTTTGGGTGTCCTGCCTGGTTGAGTGGTCATCATAATGTACTGTAAAAGATGATAAGCTGCTGCTTGGTGATCTGGCCATAAATATGACTACAATCCCCAGATATCAAGCACCGAAGAAAGAAGGAAAAAGAAGACTAAATTGCGAGAAAAGCCCTGCTCACTTGCCCAACTGAACGTCAAACGAGCTCAACGTAATCTTCACCAAACCAGACACAACCCAAATAATCATCTACAATATGTCTTCTCGACGCAACTCGGTGCGTATATTCTCAAGGACACGTGATGGTTTACAATAAGGGAGGGCATCGCTAACAAGTTGCAGGATGGTGGTCCCTCCTTGACGCCTGAACAGGCCACGGAGTTCACCGACAAAGTCGAAGACGCGAAGCCCGACTTCCCACACGAGTCTAAGTACAACGGAGATTATATCACCACCATGAATGGTAAGCAGAGCACCCACGCACAATGCACATGGAAGAGATGCATACTACATCCGTCATACAATCAATCTCTCTCTCTCTCTCTCTCACTCTTTCTCTGACACACAAAATCTTACAGGTGCTCCGGTGCAAAAGCCAGCAGCCAGCCAGCGTATCGGCAACCAACTGCGTGCCACGACGCTCCTCCAGGACATCAATCTCCTCGAGCTGATCCAGCACCTGACCCATGAGCGTATCCCAGAGCGCCTGGTTCACGCCAGGGGCACAGGCGCCCACGGCTACTTCGAAGTGACAGACGACATCACGGACTTGACCAGCGCCGCGTTCCTGAACCGGGTGGGCAAGAGGACTCCACTGTTCACGCGTTTCTCGACCGTCGCTGGCGAGCGTGCGTCGGCCGAGACGGTGCGCGACACCCGTGGGTTTGCCTTTAAGCTCCGGACCGAGGAGGGCATCCTCGACTGGCTGTTCCTGTCCACGCCTGTGTTCCCCATCCGTGACGGCGCCAAGTTCCCGTCCTTCACACACGCCACCAAGAGGAACCCCAAGAGCGGCCTGCCGGACCACAGCATGTTCTGGGACTACTTCACCCATAACGAGGAGGCCATTCACTTCCTCATGTTTCTCTTTAGTGACCGGGCCACGCCTGTCAACTTTCAGCATGCCGACTGCTTCAGCATCAACTGCTACAAGTTCACCAAGCCTGTAGGTTACATTTGCTTGTCCCTGCTTTCCTATCCTCGCAGCTTCATCGCCGGCGCAGAGCCAAGACTGACACTCTTCTTTCTCTCACAGGATGGCAAGTTTGTCTACGTGCGCATCCACGTCAAGACAAACCAGGGGGTCGAGAACTTTACCGTCGCCGAGGCCGCCACCGTAGCAGGCGAGGATCCAGACTTCCAGACCCGCTCGCTCTTTGAGGACCTCAACGCCGGGCGCACGCCCTCCTGGGACGTCTACGCGCAGGTCATTGAGCCGGATGCTGTCGCACGCTCCCCTGTCGACATCTTCGACGCCACCAAGACGCTGCCGTTCAAGGACTTCCCCCTGCGCAAGTTTGGCCGCATCGTGCTGGACAGAAACCCAGAGAACAACTTTGCCGAGGTCGAGCAGGCGGCTTTTAGCCCGACCAACATCGTGCCTGGTTGGTCTCTGTCGCCAGATCCAAGTATGTTTCGTCACTCTTCCTTCCTCTCCCTCCTCCTCGCCTTTGTTCTGTGTTCCCCCATCTCGTACGAGTCCACACCCAGGCTAAACATAGACCCTCTTCCTTCCTCCTTCAACAGTCCTCCAGACCCGTGCCCTCGCCTACGCAGACACCCAGCGATATCGTCTGGGCACGAACTTCATCCAGTTCCCCATCAACCGCCCGGCCTATTCCTTCACCCCCCTCAACCGCGACGGCCAGGGCGCCAGCGGCGACAACCTAGGCGCTACCCCCAACTACTACCCCAGCTCCTTCTTTGCCTACGGCGCCGCCGCCCAGTACGCCACCTCGGGCGTAAACGAGGAGCGCTTTGACGGCCCCGTGGTCGACTACGAGTCCCCCCTCCGCCCGGATGACTTTGCCCAGGCTACCTCGTTCTGGCGGGACGTGCTGGCCCGCGAGAAGGGCCAGCAGGACAACTTTGTCGGCAACGTCGCGGCGCACCTGCGAAGCGCGGTGGCGGCCGTGCGGGGTGATGTGTATGCGCTCTTTGCGCGCGTGGACGAGGAGCTGGGCAAGAGGATCGCGCGGGCGACGGAGATTCTGGTGGCGGAGGCGGCGGCCGCAGAGGAAAATGGGGCTGTGGAGGGCGACGCGGCGCAGGCGACTAGGAAGATTGCGGTGCTGCATCGGCAGAAGGTTGAGATTGCTGGGGGTGAGCGAGGGGTGGTCGTGCAGAAATGAGAAGCTGTTTGAACCAGGGGTGTTTTCTCGTCCTTGGATGTTTCTGTTGACTTTTTTGGGGGGATGGTAACAAAGGGAGGGGTAGCTAGGTGATCCAGAATGTTTGTCTCGTGAAGGAGGGTTTCAATCAGTTCATGTTGTGACAGAGGAACTCATATGTATGTTGAGGCAAGCCAATTCCTTCAGATACTTAGCAAATTGTCTCGCTCATACCGCCATAACTTGGAATACCGAGTGAAAGGAGAGAAGATGCGGGGCCCCTATGTCTGCTTATGCCCTCACCTAGAAATCCTCATCGTCTTGGATCATGTAGCCTTGATGGGCCACGACCCAAGAGCTCGTGATATGCAAGGCTGTAGAGGAGGAAGAATAATATCGGTCAACACTTTTTACTTTCCTGTCGTCACCAGATTGGGATCATACCCTGGGGCCTTAACAAGCTTGTGGCATACCAAAAAGTGATCGTGTGTCAACAATCTTCTTCAATTTCGTTCTTGTGGACGGCAGTTGTCAACTGCATATGGTGTTCTCCCCTTCTAATCCTCGCGAGGCCGCCCTCCCCCAGTAAATTTTTTCTTCCTGTTGGTATCACTGTAAAGCAGCCCGCTTTTGACCCCATGACCGTGATCGACTCGAAACTACATGCACATCGATGCGATGACGGGCTTCAACGTGCAGCTGCAAGAGGCATTCCAATCCATGCGGGTTTTCATTTTCATTTCACGTGTAATCCGTCCACCAGTACATCGCTCGCAGGGTCAAACAAATGAATAATTTAAACAAGGAAAGAAAAGAGAGAGGAATGAAGAAAACAAAATCCTCCGTGGGTATCATGATTTTGTGGTCGCCAAGATGGTGAAAAAGACCGGGAGCGAGCGAAGGCTAAGCTGGGGACCACCAGTAAAGAGCTGTTGATTGTGGTTCACGGGCTATACCGCCTCGACAGCCTCGACGGAAGACGATCCCTATGTCGATCCTTGTCCGAACCGGAACCGTTCCGTGGTCCCTTGAAGCCGGAATGCCGACCTGCCCTGCCGTTCTCGGTCCTCCCGTCTTTGCTGCCGGGCTGGCGTCCCTTGAAGCAGAAGCCTGCGATCGTCCGGAAGGGCCACATGACAATGTACAGGCATAGATGGTAAGGAATGATCACAATGGTCAGGAACCAGTCCGTGACCCACGCCATCAGCGCCGAGATTCCCCACTGGGACCGACTGCTCTGCTTAGCCGCAGCCGCAGCCAGGGCGATGGCGTCGTTCAGCCTCATGTCGACGGTGCCGAGCCTCGACTCTGTCTGGAGGGCGAGGACCGTAGCCTTTTTCTCGTAGCGGCGCATGGCACGGTTCAGCGCATCGAGCTCCGGCTGTATCGCGTTGCGGACCTCGCGGACGAGGGCAGCCTCCTGCTTGCTGCCGCTGCTGCTTCCTCCTCCTGGCCCGCCGTCCCGCCGCGCCTGCTGTGCTGCTGCGTTCGCTAGAGTGGTGGCAGTGACCTCCTCGTTGGCATCGGCGCGGACCTCGAGCTGGCCAAGGCGGGCCTGCATCTCCTCAAGCTGCAGCGTCGTCGACCGGGCCACGGGGGTGGACTGCACAATCCGCTGGAGGTGGAGGGTCCGGGCCTGGAGGAGCTTCAGCGCGTGGGAGATGGGGCGCAGCTCGGCCGCGAGGAGGAACACGGTGATGTTGAAGTCTGTCATGAGGCCTTCGGACGGGCGGCTCAGCTGGGCGCGTATGGCGTGGAGGAGGTATGCGCCGAGGGCTGGGCTCAAGAAACAGGAGATCAGAGCCAGGACCTCGTGCAAGTAGAGCTCATTGATCGCTGCCTCCTGGGCCCTGGTACGGCTTGCCGCCTTGTCTGTCTGGCCCTTCGCCCCGCGTTCCTCATCGTTTTCTTTTCCGGCCTGACTTTCCTGCCCGTCCTCCTCCTGCTGCTGCCCGTCCTGGGAGGATTCCTCAGGGACCTCGTCCAGCGTCATGACGGATGAAGTCATCATGCGTGCGGGTGCCTCTCCGTCGCTGTCATCCTCGATGACCTGTTCAAGCCCAACCTCTTGTCTGCTCCGGACCTCCTGGGCCTCATGGTACCACCGCCAGGGCTGGGTGACTGTGTAGCGCAGGAAGACGAAGACCAGCCCCAAGAGCATCACGTCCGTGACAAAGGAGCTGCCTCCTTCGAAGAAGATCCCGACCAGTGCGGGCAGCAGGGCAAAGGCCAGCGGCAGGGTCGAGAGGAGGGACTGGGTTTCAGGTGCGTCCGGGCTCTGCTTCGCGCCGCTCGGGTTGAGGATCTCTTGTGTCCCGTCGCGAAAGGACCGTCGAGCCTCGGACAGGCTGAATTCGGACAGGTTCGAGCTGCGCCGTCGCAGGCCTAGGGAGGCTGGCGCGTCGCCGCCCTCGGGGGATGAGAAGGAGGAGGCCATGATGCCTGGCCTGCGGCGCAGTAGTGGAGAGCCATCGTCCATGGTCACAGACCGCCTGAACGCGTGACCTGCTGGTGCAGGAGCAGAGGAGGCGGAAGCTGTGGCAGAATTGGACGAGGGAAAAGCGTACGAGGAGGTCGTAGCATGAGGAGAGACCGTAGGCGGTGGGGAGGGCAGACGCTGTGCCGGCGCGTCATTGTCCCTATCTGACGTTATATTCGCCATGATGACGATGACGATGGAGGTGGCAGTGGTGGCGTGGCGAGGAGCATCTGTCGAGTGTGTAGCAGCTGAAGACTGCAGACAGACACACTCTTCGAGAAGGAGGTCGTAAAAGGTCAAGAGAGGCGAAGCCGAGGATACTCGAGAGGTCACACAGGAAAGGAAAACGAGAGGAGAGAAGAGAGGAGGGAACACAAGAGACGGAGAGGAAGGGTGGTAACGAGGAACGAGGTCAAGATTGAGGGAACTGGGCTTGGAACAAGTCTGGAATGACGAAGAACAAGGATTGGTGTGTAAGTGCTATGTAAGGTAAGTAGGTGAGAGCTGAGGGTGCCGCCCTTGCCAGTCATGGTCGAGGGACCAGGACGCCATGACGCCAAATACGGCAATTAGCTGCACTAGTACGCGCAGCGTGGAGTTTTTTGTGGATGGGAAGAAAGTCCATTGCCAATCGAGTACAAACGCTGTATGCGTTGTACATGCAGGTGAGGCATGCAGGAGGTGCATTCGTACCAAAGAGTTTTCTTTCTTTCTTTCTTTCTTTCTTTACTTGTGTAGATGGTGGACTGGAGTGTAAGTTGGTCCTCTCATGATTGGTTCCTACATGATTTTACCAATTTTTCCCTTCCTGCTCAGGTACGTGGATGGTATCCTGCATACTTCTTATCAGTCCCACAAGTGGACTTTGAGATGGGGAACGAAGCCATAGATGCAGTGTGCACGAGCCGATTCCTGTCGAGATGTGGACCATTGACTCGGTTTACATTGTACAGAGACTAGGTCAAGTCGCACAGTGAGTTCGACTGACAAGACGCTCTCTCGGTGTAAACTGTCGAGGCTTGAGACAAGTGCAGTGCAAGGCTGCAGTGGAGTTGTAGCTGCGAAGAGTGGGAAATGTTACGTGACATGACATGACGTGACGTGACGCGAGGTAGGGACAGTGAAAGAAAGAAGGAAGAAGAAAAAGAAGAAATTAATAGAGGAGGAAGAAGTTGAAAATGCATCGGGTGGTTCCGAGCTGGAGGAGCTCCCATGGTACTTACTTGGCACTCTCTGGCTGTCGCATTGACCTCCTATAGTCAGTTATTCAGTATTTGACAGGCAAAGCGAGAGAAAAAAAGAAGGACAACCAAAAATCACATCCTATCCAACGAAGAAGGAAGTTGAAACTTTCAGGTCATTGAATCCTAACAAGTGGGCTCGGAGATTCTCTTGAGCGTATCCACCGATGACATACGAAGACTAATGACAAGGATAAGGATATGTGCTGGCAGGGGAAATCTTATTATCGTATCGTCCGTTGATTATCTACAGGGAAGCCTTTCCAGACTCTGCCCTACCATGTCTTGGATGAAGAATGATTCTGACAACTTTGCTCTTTGCTGTCTTTCTACTTGGAGGGACAATACTGAAAGCACGAGACAGGCATCTGGTCAGACCTGCAAACTTACTGTGCTCATCCATCATCCCACGAGGTGAGCCCCCCTTGCGCCTCAGATGCAGCCCTATGGGGTCCAAACTGTGCTTGAGGGGAACTGGGGGCCATCCTATAAGATGACCCCTGGCAGATGGTGGCAAGGTTGCCTTACACCACAGGTTGAAGAATAAGATATTGAACCAAAGAAAAAACCCTACCAAAAGAAACGCCTGCTTGGATGATGGCCAATCAGTTGGTTGGTGGAGGGATAATAGTGCATAGTAAATGCCACGGTAATGCCATGCACAGATATAGTATGCCCAGTAGTAGCAGGTACTATAGTGGTAGGTGGCTGGAAATAATAAATCTTGAATGTGATAAGCCAGCCAAGGCCGGGGGGCGTGGAAAAATATGTCATTGTGGTGGAATTACCGTGCAGAGCGCAGCCTTGTACAATGGGGACCTGGACACGCCGATGCTCAGCTCGTAGGTTGGCGCCTTCGGAGAATAAATGTAAAGAAGAAGAAAAAAAAAGAAAACGAGGAGGAAATTACGCGGACCCCATAATAAGAGACACACACGCAAGTGTGTATGAATGTATATATTTAAATCATATAAATATATATCAACACGTGCATGTGTCTTGTGTGTCTCGACTTCCTGTCTCGTAACCCTTGCATGCAGTCGACATACTTTTTGTAGTCTCACTTCACGATAAATAGAGACACATACACAAGAAAGGTCAAACACTCTTGAGAGGTAATTTGTAAGTTTTGTCGCACGGACGCAAGCATAACCACAATTTCCTTGAAAAAGCAAAAACATAAATCAATCCCCCTCCCCCCTCTTCAGTCTTGCGACATACACATCATGACTTGCAGTCAATGAACAAGGCAGACCGGAAAAGGGCCCTTCACACACACACACACACAAAACAACACGAAAAACGACCGTCGGCCATCTGGCGTTGGTTGTGGACAGGTGTCATGGTGGTGCGATCGGGCGACCACTGCTGCAAGCATCTTGACCTGCAACACGCACACGCACACTCCTCTTCCTACAACTCGTCCTCTTCAACCTCGATCTACAGCAGGAGCAGCAGGAGCAGCAGAAGCAGCAGAAGCCGCAGCGTTGGTGTTGGTGTTGGTCGCCGAGCTGCTGGTGGGTGCGATACCCGTCCCCCCAACTACAGCCCGCCATCCCCTACCAACGGCAATCTGCAGCAGCAATCGCGGCACCTGCAGGAACTACAGCACCAGCACTACTACCCGCTGCCAAGTCTAGGCCCGGCCCTGAACCTGCAGGCGACCCTGCATACGACTACGGCGCCACTACTGCAGCAGCAACAGTTCACGGCCACATCCTTTCCTCTTCAGGCTCTTCTAGTGGGAGCACTGCATAATCCTCATCTCACCACCCAGGATCCTGCTCTACGGCACCACCGAGGAGCAGCACATCCACCACATCCACCTCCACCTCCAGGTCCCGACCCAGGTCCAGCAGTAGCAGCTACTACTGCAGGGGCCTTTCACGATTGCCGGAAGCACACCCAGAAACGTGGGAGCCCCTGTTGTTCAATCTCCTGCTCCTCCTGGCCTCGCCCGCCCGCTGCCACTGCCTCGACCCCACCGCAAAACTCAACCTTCTTTGTCCTCCAAGTCCTCGACGAACTCGACCCCCTCCTCCTCCTTCCTGGTGGTCCAAAACAGCGACGACCACGACAACATCTGCACCGTCACAGGCCTCGTGACCCACCTCATCATCATCGACGGCAACAGCAACAACAACAACAACAAACACGACGACGACGACGACGAGACGTGCGCCTGCAGCTGCTGACGACGCACCTCGACCAACTGAAATACACGAGCCCGGCCAGAAGGGGACTCGAGGCCGTCCTGGCGGCTACTGCTAGTTCGAGATCGTTACCACGGCTTCCCACGCTGCGTCCAGTACTGATCGACCGGCTGAACTCGCCCCCCTGACCACCACCGACATTGTTCCCAAGCCAGCAGGCCCCAATACCACTGCCAATGTCAATGTCCATGTCGAAACCGACCCAGAAACCGAGCCTTCTTCTGCCACTTGCCCTCAACATCCCCCTCCTGCTGCGCTAGCCACTGCGCCGCCCGACAAGCCTCTGCCTGAAGTACCCCTGCCGCCGCCGCCGCCGCAGCCTCGGCACGCTCCTCTTCTTCAGCAGCAGCCGCAATCTCCCAGCAAAAGCGAGCACGACCACCACCACCACGACCGCCACCAGCGCCACACTCGATTCCCGAGCCAGGGCTCCTACCTACAGGAGCTGCAGCAGCATTCCCCCTTCCGGGTCCGCAGCGATTCCTCCACCAGCAGCCATCGCCGGTCCTTTTCCGCATCCCGCCTCTGGAATCCGACCAATTCGACGCGCAGTTTCCTCTTGCGCTCCACCCCTCGACCGCCGGCCCGACCCCCAAGCCCCGCGACACCTCCTGCCGTTCCCATCCCACACCTAACCCTCGACGTCTCCTCCATCAACCTTGCCGGCGTCGTCACCCCTGCCGGAGAGGTCCCACTGTTGTCGCCTCAATCAGACCAACAACAACAATCCAAGGCGGGCCGGACGAGCCTACAGATCGACCAGGCAGGACGGGACAGTGTCAGCCTGCCCAGGTCTGTCAGGCATTCCTACGACGAGATACGTAGCAAGAGCAGGAGCAGCCTCACACCATCCCCGGGCCATCACCCGGGCCAGGCTGCAGAGGCAGGATCACCGAGTGGACGACCCGAGACTGTCCAGGAGCTGGAACCAGACGCAGACGAGGGGAGACCTGCGCGAAAACGCAGAGGCAGTCGCAGCAGGCCGGCAGTGACGGCCACCGGTCACATCTTGGACAAGGGCAAGGGCAAGGCAGTCATGGCCTCCGACAATGATGCCGGCCAGCACGTGGGAGCGTCTTTCGAACGGGACCTCGAACAGGGACCCGACCCCCACCGCAGAGACTCGATCGGCTCGTTGGACGACGATGGTATAGGCTCTGCCATTGCATCCAGCGACTCGTCCATAAGGGGCGATCCAGATGCACCCGTCGTTGACGAAGAATGGGGGCCTCAACACCCGTGCTTCCCACATCTAAATCCCCACGTCCCGGTCGACTCGCCAGAATACGCCAACACCCGCATTATCAGGATAAAACGAGACTGGCTGCTCCAGGGTGACTTGGCACCCACCTTTTCAAACTTGTACCCGGAGATCCTCGACCCCGCGGGCCTGTCCGAGGTGGAGTTCCGGAGGGTCATCGACAAGCTGAACTCGGAACTCGTCATGGTGTTCGACCCATACAGCTTCAGGAACATCATGGACGGTGTGCTAGGCCTCCTGACCGGCTGGCTGTGGGACGACTTCGGCCTCACGTACGCCAAGGCCCGACTGGCGAGGCTCGAACGGTGGATTGAACGATGGAACCAGGAGATGGAGAAGACCGCTGGTGGCGACGACATTGTCATCCCCCCAAAGATTGTGCCTCTGAGGCAGACGGCATATATGACAGTGAGTCAAACCCCCCCCCTTTTCTTTTGCTAGCCGAGATGATGTTACCATGCATGCCTCCTGGTGGCAGCACGACGTAGCAGCAGCTGACAGCCTTGAAGCTCGATATCCAGATCTTTGCCCCTCAGATCCAGCCGGCCCAGGACACAACAGGCGGCGAGTCAAGAGGTGACGAGTCCGACATGCCCGCGGCACCCCCCGCGGCGGCCATGTCGAGCTGATTGACCCTTCTCTGTGCCTGCTTCCCCTGACCGTCCATTCCACGAGACGAGCTACTACAACGCCCCGAACTGATTCTTTGTCTCTCTCTCTCTCTCTTTCTTTCTTCCCCTCTCACGCAAAATCTCTCATATATGAAACACATTTTAATTGGCTGCGCGCGATGAATTACGACAATACCCCCACTTTTCTTCTTGCTTTTACTATTACTCTTCCTTTTTTTCTTGATCCATACCTTCCTGCGCTTTTCTAATACGTGAGACTTTTGGGTCTCGAATGTACAAACCACAACGCATAAGCGTGAGGCGTTCTGGCTTTCGGTGCTTGGCCTCGCGGCCACTTTTTCTGTGCACAGTTTCCTTGCCACCCACCCGCTCCCTTGCTTTCAGTTGTGGTCGATTGGATGATGGAGGCGGAGAAGGATGCCGCAGAGGGACTTGTTTATGATTTCCGATAAGTGGGTTACCAGAAGATGAAGTTTTATAAGTTAATTTGTTCCGAATTGAATGGGAATCGCTTTGAGCATGCGTGCGTTCCTTGTCCTGTTGAGGTGTCAGAGTCATGGATATTGTGATGGTGATCGAGAGATGTAATGATGAGGAAATTTGGTAAGTACAACGCGATCCGATCTTTTGACGCATATTCGACCTCTTTTTTTTCTTCTTGAGTAACGTACAACAAGTTTCCCAAATTTCTCCAGGGACTGTATTGCTGATGACCAGGCTCATTCCGCAAAGGAAAGACAACGTTTGGCTCTCATTCTGCTCAGCTTTGTCGCTTACACAAAACTCAGGGTAGCGAGGTCACCCTCGTTATTATTATTATTATTCTATTTCATGTTATCTTCTGGTTAATCCAGCCAGCTGTGTCACACTGGCGTACGTTGCCGGTCGTTTGGTACTGGAACCCACTTATCGAGGAGTTCTGGCTGGTGAAGCCGAAGCACTGGCCTGGGTAATCTGCGTCAAAATTGTTGTACCAACAGACGGCGTTGCTAACATTCAACATTGTACGTTAATTAGTTCATGCTGCTCATAACAATGTATAGGTAGAGTCGCCTCGGCCGAGCTAAATTCTGAGCATTCTCTCATATGCTTTGGATACTGTGAAAGGCAGACCAAAGGGGGCGAGAGAGAGAAGGAGGAAAAGTGAGCCAGGAAAAAAAAAGAGATCCACACATACCAGACCTCCCCGCCCTGCGCGATCTCCGTCGCGTTCATATTATTATATTCCGCACACAGGTCGATACAAGCATTCAGGTCCGTGACCGGCTTATTCACCATATCATCCGCATTGCCCAACAGGTTGGTGTTGCAGAACTTGCGGAACACATATTCCTCCGACCCAAAGGTGACTGAGTACAGCGTATTGTTGGATGAGGGACAGTCACGGTACAGTGTCGACGTCGGGCCGACAACGTCGGTCGTGGTGACGGAGACGGGTTTGGTGGAGGTTTTTGTGGGGGGGGAGGAGAAGGAAGAGGAGGAAGCAGAAGAAGAAGAAGAGTCGCCTGTTGAACTTTCGTTGCTCTTTTGAGAAGTCAGGGCGGCTCCGACGCCACCTCCCACTGCAGCGCCGATAATCATCGCGAGGGATACGCCGAGGACAATGTAAAAGGTCCGCGGGGCCAGGCGACAGATCCGCTTCTTCGCAGGGAGGGGTGTCGGTCTCGATGCTACAGCTGGTGGTGCCTTATCGTACCTGGGGAAGGGTTGGGAGGCGTAAACAGGCTCAGGGAACTGGTTCGGGTCTGTGACGACTTGGAGGCGTTGGCCTGTGTCCGGTACTACCTGGGGAGAGTCGCTGTAGTGGTGATCGTCGTAGGCCATGCTGGAACCAAAGGTTCGGCCTGTCTGGTTTTTGAACAAAAAAAAAGAAGGATACTTTGGAAGTGGGATGTAATGATTATTCAACTTAGGTAAGAAGGGAACGGTTGGGTCTAATACTCATAAGGAAGCAACTATGTGAAGGGAACCCTCTTCCATGACACAGGTGTTTTGGATCCTACCTTTTTTCTTACTGAGTGATGATGATATATCTTGGCTGTCAGCCTTTCCAAGGTTGTGGAAACACAATTGTGAAACTTACGCCTGATCAGCTTACTTAGTACTTAAACTTTCAACGTTCCTGCATGAAGGATTGAGGCTGCCTGAAATGACGGGCGGTCACTGTGACCTATTTGCTTGCAGTATTTCCAAAGCCAAGTCCATTCATATCTCGCTTCAGTGGCGTGCCTGGCTTAGTAGAGCTTTGAGACGTGATAATGCAATCTGCTCGCTCTTCCTATCTCATACTTTTGGTGTACAGTAAGGTTGCAGGATGCGAGTCTTTCTAGAAACGTAATTAGGTGAGCAGCAGGAAAAAAGGAGGGGAGAAGGAAGAAGAAGAAAAAGGGGCTGTCTTTGAATGTCTGAGCCCTCCTTATTTTCGTTCTTGCAACACGACAGTCAAGAACAATTTCTGTTCGAGTCTAGATGAAATCCTGAACGGACCTCTGCGGCATGGTTCACAGTTGAGGTTTGTCTGTCAGTAAGAAGAAATTGAGAGTAAAAAGAAAAGAAATAGAGGGCGAGAAGAAAAAAAGACGGGCTGATGACACAAAGCATGGGCTTGATAACAAGGTTCTGTCCATAAGCTTTATGCTTAAATTCATCGTTTGGCTAGGACTGGGTCAGGGTAGTTTCGTTTGAGTTATATGGCAAACTTTTCCGTTGCAGTAATGAATGAATACTTGATCCAGAAGGGAGACCCTGCCTTGGGCCACACCTCAACATCGATGCCCTCTTAACCATGAGGACTGTTCTTTCCACCAGCTCTAGGTCCAAAAACACCATCATGGAATTAGGTTCGGATCGATTCACCCGAATCTGTGCTGTAGGAGGCTCCACTTCGACAGCACTTGCCTGTCATTGTCGTAAGGCAGAAGATGTCCGATCTTCGCAGGGGGAGCGGCAATAAGGCGGGCCTTCTGTGTGTAAACATGACGAACTCTGCTAATCTCATCCATATCTCTCTTACACCATCGGCTTTTTTTTTTTCCCCTTCCCCATTCGTGACAAGATGAAGAGATTTGAAGATTTCACACATCCAGGATCAACTTCATCCTTCTGATCTCTTGCAGCTTCTCCTCCTTTTCTGTCCTTTCTCTTTTGGCTGTCAAAGGAAGGAAAAAGAATATTAGGATTTGGTGCTGTTGATTGTGAATATAAGCCAGGTCCCATTCACAACTTTTCCTTGTCTTGTGGTGGTGATTCCTCCTTTGGAGGGAGGAAGTGGGTGCGAGAAACGATGGTTGTGACAGCCAGGATACCAGATGATCATGTTGAGAATGAACAGAAAGGCAAGAAGGTGACCAAGGCCCGAAACAGATACATTCAGTTCCTCTCTGAGCAATGGCTGGTGATTTGTTTCGGTCTGGCTTGTGTGTTGGCGTGGAAATGGCCCGGTAAGCCCCAGCACCACCATCCTTTGTGCCTTTCTTTCATTGCATTGTTAGGACAGAAGGGGGACTGACATAGTATTGCCAAGATGTTGCCGCTACTGGGGGTCCGATCAAATCAGAGTACACCATCCTGTACGGCTCCGTTGCCATCATCTTCTTCATCAGCGGTCTGCAGCTCTCGACCCAGAAGCTCCGCGAGAACCTCTTCAACTGGCGCCTGCATATCATCGTGCAGGGAATCAGCTTCGTCGTCATACCTGTGATCTGGCTTGGTCAGTGTGCCCCTAGCAAGAATCTCTGTTATATTCAAATCTTGGTCCTTGATATTTGTAAGCCGGAGTTCGAGCTTGCTGACCCAAAGTCTTCTGCTTAAAGTGATCATGTGGATCATGATCGCGGCCGGTGATTTGCAGACCAAGGTCATCGAGATCCCTGTGCTCACCGGGATGCTGGTGACAAGCTGTCTGCCGACGACCATTTCTTCCAACGTCGTCATGACCCGTAATGCGGGCGGCGACGATGCGGCGGCCATCATCGAAGTGGTTATCGGGAACGTGTTTGGCTCCTTCATCAGCCCTGGACTCATCTATGCTCTCATCCCGCGCAGGCCCGAGTTCACATCGTGGATGCCAGCCTCGCCGACCACCCTGGGGGCCATGTACAGTGGCGTCGCCGAAAAGCTGGGACTCACGGTCATCCTGCCGCTGGTGGTGGGACAGTTGGTACGGATCCTGTTTGAGAAGAAGGTGGTCTGGTGTGTGACGCATCTGAAACTTGGGAAGCTATCGACCTTCTTCCTCTGTACTTTGATATGGTCAGTAGATTGCCTACAGTGTCCACAGCTCCTTGTGCCAAAATTCGAAGGAGAACGCGAGGACTGGCTGGGCCAGGCTGACTTTGATCAGGTCCACCTTCTCCAACGCCTTCAAGACGGGTGCACTCTACACGATGCCCAAGGCCTCTATTTTCTTCACAGTTTTTATGAACATCGGACTCTACGTCTTGTTCACCATAATCTGTTTTGTGTTCGCCCGGCCGCCGCACAACCTCGTGAAGAAGGCGATAGGACCGCAGCTTGCGAGTCTTTCGATCCCACGGCCCATCAGGCACTTTATCACCCCCAGACAGATGTCCAAGGAGCAAACGATCGCCGTGTGTTTTTGTGGCGCGGCCAAGACCACCGGTGTCGGAATCCCGCTGGTGGCGGCAATGTGGTCGGGCAGGGACGAGCTGACGAGGGCATACCTGCAGATCCCCGTGCTGCTGTATACAATGGAACAGGTGTTTCTGGCCCAGGGACTGGTGTACGTCTTCAAATGGTTCTTGAGACGGAGCGTGCACAGCGAGCTGGACGTGGAGAGTGTGAGGGGAGAGCGTGGACTGCGAGCTCTGGATGGGGCGGACGAGACGCCGTCTCCCACGACGGAGACGGTGAGAAATGATGAGAGGCTGCGTGCGGACTGTGCTGGCGTGGAGGAAGTCAAGCTTTGAAGGGTGTTGTTCGCTTTCTTATGTTGTGTTTGGTTTGTGTGATATTTCTACGGCTATAGATTATACCCATTTGTTCTTCGAGAATGTGTCATCGGCAGTGAATGAACTGAAGAACGCATGATCATTGTAATTTCTGTTGATTGCCTCTCCAAACATGTTCAGTTGAGGTTTCGAGAAACGCTCTGCTGTGTGCCCAGATATTCATAATATCGAACCGGTCTATGGCTCAACTTATTAGCACTTCAAGATTTTGGTTCTTGAGCGCTGCTTATGAATGATGAGTCGAATGTGGCCGAAGGAGGTGAAATCCGTAAAACAAATAAGTAGTATCCTAATTATTTGGTCATCTTTTTCATTGTTTTGCTTCTTTCCCTAGTCAATTATTAAATAGGTTCTGGCCTGGATTCTAAAGTACTTGTGTATTTAAAGTGATGATCGAAGGCCATACTTGATCAACGTATACAGAATTAGGACTTCCTGTCTACAGCGGTGAAGAGCAGCAGAATCACTACATCTGTGTCAAGGCCGGGCCTCGGTTCAACTGGATTAGAATTATCGTAGTACTCATGCACTTTCGTGGAATCGTTCGTTTTTTGCCGGAGGTGTTGAGATAGATTGTTCCTGTCGTAGCGATAGAGGATCTGCACCCCTGTTACTGCACGTCCAGGGCTTCAGTTACTAGACATGGGTTCATACAGTACTGTTACAAAACCTATTGCAGGGCCTTTTCGTCAAACGCTACCAGACCAGGGGGGGGGGTCCTTGACTTCAGGTCTTATACAGCAGCTGCTCCAGCACCCCACCACCTTCCTCAGTGAGGGCTGCTTACTTATACAATAATCAGTCAACAATACTTACCTCAGGTCCTCGCCCATCAATTGAAGGGATCAACCCTCACTGTTGAAGATGGGAAGCGTCAGCAGTGAGAAGCTGCTCGTCAGCTCCTCCCTTTCCTCGGCGTCGTCGCCACCCCCTCCAGCTTATCACGAAGCACACGCGTATCCCAAAATACAGCCAGGTCGGCGCCTGCGGAAGACCCTCTCACTCCGCCTCGTTGTGGCCCTGCTGCTCGCTATCCAGCTGTCCTGGCTGTACCTATGGAACAATCGCACACGGGGGCAACTACCTCGAGCTGTCCTATCGGCCCTCGAGGAGAAGAAGTTCGAGGCAGGTCTGGCGTCCTGCGCGGCCCTCGCCACATTTCCAGCGAGGGTCGAGCCCAGGGACCGCAGGGAGAACCCAAGATGGAATGATGTGAGCGGTCAGGCCAAGACGGTTGTGTTACGAAATGCAACACTCTTTGACGGCGAGGCGTTTCTTGAGGGCTCCGTCGACATTGTCTTTTCCAGGGGTCTTATCACCTCGGTCTCCCCTGCTGGTGCAGTCGTGACCGTTAACAACGACGACGATGACAACGACGGCATCAAGGAGGTTGATCTCCGTGGGGCATACGTGACGCCCGGTCTGGTAGACATGCACGCGCACCACCTGGTTTTGGCATGGCCTACCATCGAGGCTACAGATGATTCCAACGAGGTGCACCCCGACTTTGGTCCGCTCACACCTTTCGTGAGCGCCATCGACGGCATGAAGGCCTATGATGCGGCCACCAGGCTCATCGCCTCCGGCGGCGTCACATCCAGCCTGATCATCCCGGGCAGCGCCAATATCATGGGTGGCGAGGGCGCTGTTGTGAAGAATGCGGTCAAGGCTGGGCCGAACGGCGAGTACGTGATCGAGGAGATGCTGTTGGATCATGGGATCGAGACGGGCGAGAGGCACCGGTACATGAAGATGGCCTGTGGCGAGAACCCCAAGAGGGTTTATGGGCACACGAGGATGGGAAACGTGTGGGTGCTGCGGAAGTGGCTCGCGAGGGCCAAGGATCTCATTGACAAGCAGGACGCTTGGTGCGAAGGCGCTCATATGGCGGCGGCGGCGGCGAGGAGCAGCACCGAGGCCAAGGCGAGGATGTTGGCCGACAAGGGCGGGTTCCCCGAGGAGCTCGAGCTGGAGAGCACCGCGGCTATGCTCAGGGGCCGTGTGGCCATGCATAACCACTGCTATGAGCCCGAGGACATGGAGACCATGCTGCGAGTCTCTCACGAGTTTGAATTCCGTGTTCGGGCTTTCCACCACGCCATTGAGGCCTGGCAGGTCCCTGAGATGTTGAAGGAATATGGCGAGTAGGTTTTTGGGACTTTTCTTCTTTTTCTTTCTTTCTGACTTCTCCTTCTTTTCCCAACCGCATCTCATCACCACTCACACTGCTTGAGCTCTTGTGTCGTGTCTGACGCTGACCTTGCGTGTATGTGACAGGAACATCACAGTCGCAACATTTGCAGAATTCGCCCTCTACAAGCAAGAGGCATACGCTGCTAGCCTGTATGCCGGCAAGATCCTCAACGACCACGGCGTACCGGTGGCTTACAAGTCCGATAATGCCCAGGAGGATCTCTCGGCGCAGTATCTGAGGTTCCAGGCCGCTGTTGGCCACTCCTTTGGCCTGCCAGCGGACAAGGCGCTACAGTCCATCACCTCGATCCCAGCCAGGGCCATCGACCTTGATTTCCGCGTGGGCTACACACGAGCAGGGTACGATGCTGATATTGTCGTGTGGGACTCGCATCCTCTTTCCGTCGCTGCGACGCCGAAGCAAGTCTACATTGACGGCGTGGCGGCCCTGGACCCAGTCAAGGTCGAAGAGAACACGGCGCGTGTTGTCTTTGAGACCGCTGACGGTGTGAATAGAGGCGCGGGAAAGCCTGAGATGCGCGCCACGATTGATGAGGAGGAGAGGTTGCAGGTCTGCACCGACGTGCGCAAGCCGGGCCAGACCCTTGTGATCAGCGGAATTACCAAGTCGTTTCTGGACGAGAGGTCAGGCGTACTGCCCACGAGCGAGAGCGAGTCCCTAGGTTCAAACCTCATGCTCATCGTAAAGGACGGTCAGGTTGTCTGTCTGGGCTCCAGCGAGGTTGGAGACTGCGCCAACACGGGTATACAACTCTCGAACGACAACGACCATGTCGTCCATATCCGTCTTAAGAATGCCCACCTCACCCGTGGCTTGACGGCTGTGACGTCCTCCTTGGGTATCGTCGAGATCACCACAGATCCAGACACTGGCGACGGTCTGGCCAATGTGGTCAAGCCCAAGGAGGCTAGAGACGCGGAAAACATTGACTATGCGAAGTATGCCGTCAGCCTCGCAGGTGGCGAGGTGAAGGCCAAAGCATTTGCCCGCGCCAGGCTAGGGGGTGTCACCAGGGCTGTTCAGTCTCCTGTGACACAAGGCGGACTGATCGCAGGCGTGTCTACAGGTCTGAGGACGGGACTGCACAGCACGCTTCTCAATGGAGGTCTGTTCCAGGAAGACGTTGCCATGCATGTTGTGCTGGGACAGGACGCCAAGGCCAATGATGGCGCTGTGAGTATGGCCATCGAGAGGCTCAGGGCGCTTGTGAGGGCTGGTGGGAGTGCGAAGAAGGTGAGGGACACTGATGCTACAAACCCCTGGGTCTTGGTTGCCAATGGTTCGCTGCCTCTAGTCATCAGCGCTGTCTCGAACGTAAGTCTTGTTGTTCAACTGCCCAAAGTCTCTTGATCTTCCTTCGTCCTACTAACAAGATGTTTGAGAGCAGCACGATATCCAGCAAACGATCCTGTTTAAAAAGGACTATCCTCATGTCAACGTCGTCATCTTGGGAGGTCATGAGGCGCCTCTTGTAAGTCATTTTTCAGATGGATTTGCTTAGCCCACCCTCTACAGAGAAATTTGTTGCTGATGATCAATGCTTCTTTTACACTGTAGTTTGCTCGGGAGATTGCGGAAGCAAAGGTTCCTCTGATCCTGACGGCGACTCGCCCTGGTCCAGACAGCTGGACCAAGATCAATTCGCTGCCTGGGCCGCCCCTTAGTAGAAGCCCAGCAGACGTCCTGAGCGAGGCGGGGGTGTTTTTTGGTATCTCGATCCTTGGTCAGGGTGGTAAGTTCATGCCCCCCCCCCTATCTCTTCTCCTCTTTCTTTCTATCGAATTATTTCCTCCCGGTCATCATCTCTTTGTTCTGTCTTTCTGATGCTACACCCTTACTGACATTCTCCTCACCAATCAAAGGACCCCCAGGAGATTCGCGCATCCAATCTACCGCCCTCGAGGCGTCCTGGGCGGCCAAGTATGCAGGTCTGAGCGAACGAGAGGCGCTGGCCCTTGTCTCGACCAACATTGAGCAGATCCTGGGCCTCGAGGCGAGTGGTGACATTGTGGTCTGGGAGGGCAACCCGTTGCAGTTCGGGACGCCGGTGCTGGGTTTCCAGGCGCAGGGCGGGAGGCTGGAGGTTAGCAGCTGTTGGCCTAATGAGGTGGATGAGTAGATGGTTGCTTTCGAAACTGTGCTGCTGAGTATTGGTCGATTCTCACTCCTTGGCGGCTGTTTGGGGGTTTCAGCGTGGCGCTGGATACAAGTATTTATGTACTACATAAGTGTATGTATTATTTTACTTGCTACCTCCGCAGCTCGTGATCTGACGTGGATCGAATTCTGTTTCTCCGTCCATACTGGTTGCCCACCATTCATTCATCTTGTCACGAGCACAAGAAATGCACCACATCTATTCTCGTGCTCATTGACCTGCATATCTCATACATAAGTAGGTGGTCAGAGGGAGTTTTGAAGGGGGTGGGCCTAGTCTGGTCATAGTCTGGTTAGTGATCGGACCCCCACCCACCCTCCATAGCCCCCTGAGACGGGCCTAGATCATGGCAGGATTGCATTCTTTTGCAGCCAATCTGCAAGACTATTAAAGTTTGAAACAGGACTGCGTGGGGGGGAGGGGGGAGAGGCCTGTCTGAATAATTCACTTGAGCCAGTAGAGCCAGAACAATCAGCCGCTCAGTTCAGTGAAATGTGGACCAATCCGTTTCTCTCTCTCGTCCCTCTCCAAGCAAGCCATCTCACACACCACCGTCGGCTGCTTTCCCCCCTTCATCTTCTCCTTTCACGGACGAGCGTGCACTAGAGCAGCTAGGTACTTTAAGTAGTCAGACCCATTTCGGGCCGTTTGCTGTACAACCCCATGAATGACGAATTGTCCTTGGCGGGAGTGAACCGAGTTCTTCTTCGCGCCGAAAGGGACGAGCCGCTGGGTGAGGAGATCAGCGGCTATGTAATGCTGTTATGGTGGGTTGTTATCTGTTCTACATGTATATTTATAAATACAAAAATGTTACCCTAGATCGGACGAACATGTTTCGTTTCCCGCATCGTCTTTCGGACAGATCAACAGAAGCTTATTTTCACTCACTTGCAGGACGTGCAAAGCAAAAAAGCTCCGATCGATTGACAGCCCACTGAATTAGATTTCTGGGGCTCCACCGTCAACGTCAACGTGTTTTGGTTTGTGTTGGAGCCTGCTGGGCACGATGGAGGGGACCGGGGGCTACAACATCGCTCTGCATTTCGATACGATCTGCAATGTTGAAGATCGAGGTTTGATAAATCGGTGCCGAAATGTTCAAGACACTATAGTAGTACATGCTGCTACAATGTATGCTGCCCAAGTACCTCGTTAGCTACGCGCCCCGCTCGACAAGGTCTCTCCTCTTTCACAGTCTGGGGCGGAAACCCCTTGATTAATTACTTAGGAGTACGTGCCCTGGCGAACGGGACCTCGCATCCATGTGTGCCGCCCGTGCAGATGTGGCGTATTCCCCCACCCCTTCCCCCCCTCTGGTCTAGCACACCCACCAATTTGCACAGACTTGCTTGTTTGACATTGATGTGTGGCGGACCTGATGATTGCCACGACACCACTCTGACTCTCTCTTCAGCTCATCTTGTTGCGTCAAGATATTCCGTCAGTCAGGACAACCCAAGCGCTGGCCAGGCTTGGCAATCGATGGATGAGTATCGCTATCTAAAAAATGACAGCCTAACCTTGTCGTTGGGAGGTTTCCAACATGTGTGAACTCGGCATTGAATAATAATTAGTAAGAAGAGGAGGACGAGGAGGATCATATCATTCTCCAGCAATTCCAAGTCTGGCACAGCTTGGGAGCAGCATCCCTTATCATTCTGGCGTTCATGCGCCTCCTTCAAATCTAACCTTCTCGATCCTCTTTTTAGTCGGCTCCTCGGAACAACTTAGCTCTGACGGCGGTTTTTTATTTATTTATTATGGACCACTATCGCTACGGGTAATAAATGATGCAGGGGAGGCGGCTCGGATGCACGCCCCTTGCCCGTTTATGTAAATAAGCAAGCTCTAGAGCGCTTCAGCTCTGGCTTCCCCCTTCCTCCTCCCAGTTCTGGTAATGCACTCATCAGGGTGGGAGGGGGAGAGGGGTGCAGAATTGAGATTGGGTCTGTGGGCGGCGGCCCCCCTCCTTGTATCTTGCATCTGGCAAAGTACAACAAGTAGACATTGTAGTCGTTTTGCTTGATGCCAGTAGGATGATTGGATATTGGCACCTTGCCCATCTCGGATGGGTAGGCTGCTCTGTTCCTACTACATAGACGAATGGTTGCCTTGTCTTCATACGACCTTCATTTTCATTTGTCCTTCTTGTCCTTTCCCTCTTGTCTTCCTATACTGGTTTTTCCTCATCCCTTCTTGACCCCTTCTTGACAGGCTTGACTTGCCGTCAACTTACGCTCCTTGATTATTGGTCTCTTGAGAGATCATATTCCTTTCGCTCTTTTTCTCTTTCGTTTCGACGCACTCATTTGGCAAGCTGCTAAGCACCACCCGATCTCTGTGACGATCACTGAACTCTGCCTGCATACACGATATCTTACTATTGTGTATATTGCAAACCCACAGTAGACAAAGCTTGACTTCTTACAGAGAACGATTCTTCTTCTTAGTACTGTATTTACAGAGAAATTCTTGAAACTTTTTCAGTGGATATTCACGATCATTTCCTGTCCCAGTGACAGTTTCATTTCTGCTCCGAAACAAGTCGAACAATCGTTCATTTTCAAGACTCACACACAAACCATGAAATCTACGCCAATCATCGCAGCGGCTTTGGCCGCCACCGCCAGGGCAGCCCAGGACGAGCGAACCTTTGCCGTGCTGCGCTTTTACGGCGACGGGCCGCTCATGGAAGGCCGCGTCGACCCGATCGTCTCGCCCGGAAAGACATCGAGCCATGTCCACACCATCCAGGGCGGATCCAACATTGGCATCAGTGCGACGGGGGAGGACCTGATGGACTCGAACTGCAGCAGCGCTCTGGTGGAGGGCGACAACAGCGCCTACTGGTTCCCCAAGCTTTATTTCTATGACAGCGACAACGATACGGTTGAGCCTGTGGATTTGTACTATGCCAACATCTACTACTTTTTTGAACGTACGTCTGTCGGATTTCCAGAAAGGGTTTCCCTTTTTTTTTTTCCTTTTTTTTTTTTTTTTTTTTTTTTTTTTTTGGATACTTTGTTCTATTTGCATTGGTTTGGCTTGCTTCCACGCGAGGCTGATATAACACTTGTATTCTCTACTATCTTCTTAAGACAGACAGGAGAGAAATCTCTCCACAATCTTCTTCCATTTCTCCTACTATACCAGAAGACTGACTCCTGAGGATCTCAATAGCCACCGATGACGATGTCGTCGCATTCCCTGTGGGACTGCAGATGACCAGCGGAAATGCCAGTCTTCGAGAGTGCCCCAACTTCTACGGATCTCTTCAGCTCGATTCGGGCAACTCTTCTGGTATTCAACCAACACAGTGGACATGCCCACGGTCGAGCTACGAGCCTGCGTCCTGGGAGTGGGCTTCTGTGTCGGATGGCTCGACGGCAGGTATTCAGGACCAAGGCAACCAAGGAGCTGGCCAGGGTTTCCCATTGTACGTTGAAATTTTTTAATTTTTTTTAACGGATTACAGGCACTCCCTCGCCTTATTTGTCTTGACCTGACTACACTTTTTTCTTTCTTTTCTCTCTCTTTCTGGAACAGTCGTTGACTTTTTGAGTGACAATAGCGCCGAGTGTGATGGCCTCTATTCACCTCTACGCCAGGATCTTCACTTCCCGTCCTGCTACGACCCATCCAAGAGCCTGACCGACTACGAGAACAACATGGTCTTCCCGACCACAGACTACACCACCGGCAAGCAGAACTGCCCCACGGGCTTCACACACGTGCCCCACCTCTTCTTCGAGGCCTACTGGAACACCCAGGTCTTTGCGGACCGCTGGACCAGCAACTCTGGCTCGCAGCCCTTTGTCCTCTCCAACGGCGACCTGTCCGGCTGCTCGGCCCACGGCGACTTCATGGCCGCCTGGGACACCGAGGTGCTCCAGAACATCATCGACACCTGCAACGCGGGGGATATCGGCATGGACACTTGTCCTGGCGTCACGGTGCGCGACAAGAGCAGCACCTGCAACGTGGCGTCTCCGATCGAGGAGAACATTTACTCTGGGCTGGCGGCTCTGCCTGGTGATAACCCGCTCGTGGGGTGGGGCAAGTCGGAGGGTGGTGTTGGGGCGGCCAGCGCAGCCGTTGCGTCTTCTTCTTCTTCTTCTCCTTTGTTGAGCACAGCTGTTTCTGCCTCGGCGAGCAGCACTGTCATCTCGCCTACAGAGGGAGGCAGCGGTCCAGGCACCGTGTCGACTCCTGCTGCGTCACTGACTGCCACAAAGTCTGATGTTATTTCTGCGGCACCGACATCAACGGAGGCGGCGGCGTCGACGATGATAACCACGACCCCTGTTGCGGTCGAGAGTGTGGATCCTGCATCGGCCTCTGCCCCGGCAGCCACGACGCTCGTCAAGCAGTGCAACAAGAAGAAGAGGAGATCGGATAGCAATGCGCATGTCCATGAACACATGGCTCGGCACCAGTCTCCCCACCACCGGCACTAGATGGCCGCTGGACATAGTCGGCTTGCGTAGAATAGTTTTATTTTGTGCATCTGTCCAAGACAGGGAACCAGATTCGGACTTCACTTCATTTGGGGACGATACAAATTTTATGACGGTGTTTTAAGAGGGGAGACACGGTTGTACATTACGGAAAAGAGGCTTGGGGAAATACAGATTGGGTCTGTTTAAAAAACAAGTTCTTGTGGAACTTGACCCGAACAACGCGCTGGTTGTCGAGCAGGTATTTTGACAGCCACTTCTTTCTGCAGGTGGATGGTCTCAGCTATGTCTGAGTATACACGTATCCGAGATAGAAGATGTGCTTGAATCCAGACTTTCGATTCTACTTCGTATGATTGTGTGCCAATTTTTATCGCAGCCAGTCTGAACAACTATGTCAAATGTGATTTCGAATTGTCAATGTGCCCATATGCTAATTTTGAGTGATAACAACTTTTGCTCCTATCTTGGTCACGTAGACTGGCATGTGCTTGCTGTTGAAAGTTGCTTGGTGTAGCAAGTTGTGCAAAGATATATGCTGGGCGTTTCCAAACCTTTGAGCTGTGGAATGTTATCATAGGATAGGCTTAGGATTGAAGGCATCAATGTATTAATGGTAAGCCTCGCACTGTACTTACTCATCACTTGACAAGCAAAACCAATATCCCAAACCCTCCAAGCTCCAGAGTATGTCTGTTGATCATGTCCCTGAAAATCGCCTTTCCCACAAACTAGTGGCACATACATTGAGTGAACGCACATCCATAGGTAAACTTTACGCCAGGCACACGTAGTGGTGTGTGGTCCAATGAGATTCCGTTCCTGGCACAGAAAAAGGTGCCGAGGCATCACCAGCTCAGATCAGATGAATTAGTCTGGCTATTGTAGATGGACCTTGGTAGATCTCGACTTTCTAAATTCAATCACGTGTTGGAGAAGAGCGGTCTGACTCTGGGTCTCGAGATACAGTATTATTAATTGCCCAATACCACTATAACACTCACTCATCAGGAAACTAATGGAATCGAGGAGACGCATCCAAGGTTCTTTCATGATGTTTTCTTACCATTTATGACAGAACAATAGCTGTTGTATTATGATATTTCTACCTACTAACAAATACCATGAGGCCACGTACAAAACCAGAGGTTCGAGGGGAATAGTTCTATAACCTTCGGCCAATATTATACTTGCCGAGACACACGTTACTTCGAAAGACTACAGGGGCAGATCAACCCCTCTTCCCTACTTTCCAAGGTCTTGTGCTCCTCGGTGGCTTCTCAGCCAAAGGAACTGAGCAGATGACCCCTCGAGAGAGGAAGCGGGCACCACCCTTCTGACCTCAGGCTGAGCACGCCACGCCAAAAAAACACCTTGTCTGGTTGCTTTCATGACGTTATTCCCGCCAGCCCCAAAACATGAGTAAGAAAGCCATTTGGGGGCGTTGTCTGTCCATGGGTCCGGACCGTCATCAACGGGACCCCTGTGCGGATCTGCGAGTGATCTGTCATTGTATGATTGGGGAAAGGGGAAAGGGAGGGGGTTCTTGAGTATGGACAGGCTGGAGGCCAAAAGCTGACATGGATATGTTCTTTTGTTTCACTGGTCAGTTTTGGTCTGCAGTCGGCGAGTAAGAAACCTTGGAGAGACCCGGGGATTTTCTGTTGTGAAGAGTGCAGTAGTGCTCATCTGATGGTCCAGACAGGCCGTCGAGGGGCTCGTCATCACAAGCTTAACCAACAAGTTTAAAAAAGAGTACCACCAGGGGGGTCTTGTAAGGTGGAAGAGAGGAGAACGTAGTACATGTGTTGCCCCCCTCTAGTCGGAGATCACCATTCATCTCCCCGCCAGCGAACCAAAATTTCAGTGGAATTATATCCTTCATGCTGCATGTTGCTGACTTGGAGGAATTATTACCAGGAATGCAGCAAAGTCCAAGAGATCGATCTGTTAATCAATCTCCCAGACGCCTTTCGATTGATTAAAAAAGAAGAAGAAAACCCTCCGCAACTACCTATCAAGTGCCGGCATAAGGCTTGCCTGAAGACAGGGGAGATATTCGATAGTTGAGTCCGGGTATTCCCGTGATCAATCATGTGGCTTGCCAAAGACAAGTCGTATCTAAAGTACTTACTTACTTGTCAGGACGTTGCATTTACAACCCTTGGAAAATGCACGTCACACCACTCCCACACCTCCTTGTTTTCTTTTTCTTGTTCCCTCTTCTACTTCTTTTTCTCCTTCTTCTCTGACAAGATTCTTGCATGCTTACATGCATACTAAGTGCTTTCAAGTTCACTTTCTTAGACTAATCATATGTCCTTTTCCCCTCCATCATCATCATCATCAGCAGCATCATCCTGCTTCTTCGGAGCAACCCATCCAAAAAGACCTGACAAGTCACGGCACGCCATGTTTCCCCTCCGGCCCTTCGGAAGAGGATGCATATCTTGTGCATCCTATCACGACACCGGACTTTGCGGGTAACACAGGCTTACCCTGCAGGACTTGCAGCTAGTTGTTGTTGAGTTGTTGGGGGGTGCCATGTCACCGCCACCCTTCTTTGGTCTCGTGGGGTGCGGATTCCTTTCTTTTCCTCTTGAGAAGTGCGAAGATGACGGGATCGACCGTCGCCCAGTGTATAGTGTGAGAGGGCCTTTTGGGCCACCTGGTTCTGTAGAATGACTCGGCAAGGTCATTGTGAGCAGCTATTAGGTAAGAGAGAACATTCCTACCCCTCGACCTTCACCACCCAGGTGTCTCTCGTCTTACAGCGCTGGTGGAGTCTCTCACACCTCTTCAACGAGTCTCGGGTCCATAGACTGCCTGCCACACGACCACGAAGCCATCCAGACACCGATACTTCGGCAGGCATGACGCTGCTGTCCCGAACCGTCACCCCCCCCCCCCCTCCTCAACACCCTCTCTGTCTCTCTCTCTCTCTCTCTTTTTCCTTTACTTTGCCTGGTGGCCCAAGCAGCAGCTGTCGCCCCGATTCGTGCGTTGGGCACCACAGACCTATTATGACATATGCAAGACATGCCGATCCAACCTCGGCCCTTCTGATCTGTTGACTATACTTACATATTATTACTTCTAAGCACCTTAATGACTATTAGGGTGGAGGGAGGGAGGAGGGGATGGGACGTCAGTGCTCGGCCGTGCGCCTCAAGAAGAAATACCACCTACACAGCTGTGGGATCGGCGAGGGCCATGCCGTCATTGAGGCCCTGTCTACATGCTCACGAGAACAGGATTTCCGGAGGCGGACAATGGGGGAAAAGCATGCGGTGTTACTTTACTTAAAAGGAGGTGGTTTGGATGTTCTTCACGGACACAAACACCTTCAAGGGATCTTACAATCAGCTATTTACTAGTACTCTCAGCCTGTGCCTCGAGTCTTTGATCCGAAGTGCTGCAGAAGACCAAAATTTCCTTTCTTAGTTGTTGCATGAAGAAGCTGTATGCTTCTGGTCTATCATTTCAGGCCCAAAGCTTCTTTAACTTTTCCTACATCAGCTATGGCATCACGTTCTAGACTCGCTGTTCTGGGCTTTATAGCCTCGCTATCTGAGTCTGTCCTCGGAGCACCGTTCGAATCTTCTTCGAGGGTGTCTCACGATAAGAGGGCAGAACTGCTGGCCATCAACACGAACTTTCCTGATCCAGCCATCGAACAGGCAAGTAGGAAGTTATTTGTCTACTCTTCTTTCCTTCTTCTCCAAAAGTCCTCAGTGCTGATGAAAAAGAAAAAAAAAAAAAATAGGCATGGGACGGCACATGGTATGCCTTTGCCACCACAGGCAACGGCTACAATATCCAGGTGGCCACGGCCAGCACACCAGACGGGCCCTGGACCTGGCTGGAGCAAGATGCCCTCCCCACTAGCGGTGCCTGGACCTCTGGCGTCGACAATTGGGCACCAGATGTCAAGAGGATGCCGCCAGAGTCGCAGAGTCTTTACATCATGACGTACTCGGGTGAGCTGGCGAGCGATACGGCCCACCACTGTGTAGGCATTGCAACCTCGCATAACATCGCGGGCCCGTATACACCGCAGGACACTCCTGTCATCTGCCCCGATGTTGCCAGCACGGGTGGCGCCATAGACTCTTCCATGTACTATGATGAGCCCAATAACAAGCGTTACCTTGTCTACAAGGAGTAAGTCTCTCTCTCTCTCTCTCTTTTGTGAATAATCTCCTCAGGTCAGGTCCTCCACGATTACAATTAGACCACTATTTTGTACAAGTTCTTTTCAAGTTACTTACGCTCAACTTTTTTTCAAAAGGGACGGCAACAGTGTAGGCAACGGAGGAGACTGCGGAAACAGCGTAGCCCCCGTCCACGCCACCCCCATCATGCTCCAGGAGATGGACGTCAACGACTGGATCACCCCCGTAGGCGAACCCGTCGAGCTTCTCGACCGCGAGTCCGAGGATGGCCCGCTTATTGAGGCGCCCTACATCATCGGCACCTCCGACGGCCACTATATCCTCTTCTACAGCAGCTGGTGCTTCACCGACCCGGCCTACGACGTCAAGTATGCCGTCGCCACCAGCATCACGGGCCCGTACACGCGCATGGGCGAGCTGCTGGCCACGGGCGACTATGGACTCACGAGCCCTGGTGGCGCGAGCTCGGACCCCGGCGGCAGTGTGCTGCTGTTCCATGCCAATTGCGATGCTGGGCGGTGTCTGCATACCGTGGACATTACTATCTCGGCTGGGGTCGTCACTGTTACTTCTTGATTTCTTCTTCTTCTTCTTCTTCTTCTTCTTCTCTGGAAAGTTGATGGTTGCTGATATGCTTTCCTTTATTTTTTGTTTATTTTTCATATGTATCACGTGAGGGTGCTGCTCTGGAAGTATTTACTTGTGTGGGATAAACGTTCATGACTGTCATGATTTTGCCGTTGCTTTTACTGATCCAGATACCCCGGACTTTCGTTTTAGGTGGATAGACACTCGAGATGAGGACGATGCAGTTGTTACTTTATACTTTCTTAGCAAATTTCTGTTGAGCTCAAAGACAATTTGTGGCACTGATTATGATGAGCTCAAAAGAAGCCGGGGAGGGCACTTTGTCAGATAAAAAAAAAAAAATTAAGCAAGAAAAAAAGTAAATACTAGAGGTAAAGATATATCTATTAAAGAACGAACTCCAGAACGGACATAGCTCCAAGTGAATCAAAATTCAGAATTGCGGTAGCGCTTAATCTAGATGAAACTCCTCCCAAATAGCAAAAAAGATCGCCTGTCGTGAATGTTGCTAATGATAACAATGAAAATAACGAAACCATACCAATTCAGCCAGTCCATCTCAGCATAAGAGGGTCTGGTAATAGTGATATCATCACGACCTCCAGTCGTCATTCCCAGAACCTCTCCACAGCCTCTGGCCTCTGGGAAATCCAAACCCATCCATGAATCTATAACAAACCCAAAAATTCCCTGAGTACAAGGCGATGCAGCCTGCCGCATCACCGCCCTCCTCCCCGATTGCCACCCTAGCCATGATAGCCAATTCCACCAGCACCTCCTCCATATGCTCCTCTGCCGTAGCCCTCATAACTGGTGCGCTGGTCTCCCAGGCCAGGGCTCTGCTCGTAGACATACGCGCCCCTGCCAGACCCTCCGGCCTTCCTGCTTTCAGAGAACATGGTAAACGAGAAGACGATGGCATGGATCAGCTCCATGGGGTTCCAGACCCAGACCCACGCCTTGATACCCAAGGGTCCTCCCTGGTAGCGGATCGGGCGGTTCTGAGGCGGGTTGGCATTGCCCACCACAGGACGCATCTCCTCCAGGTCATTATCGACGGTGGCGGCGAAAGCGGTGGCAGGAGTATGAGAAAGATGGTAGGACGTGACGTCGTAGGCCCAGTGGAAGAAGATGCTGAAGGGGACCATGAGGAGGCAGTTGATGAGCATGGGGATGCCGACGGTCATGTCAGAGTAGCTGAGCTGGGAGGTCGGGGCGAGAGGGGAAGGGCTGATGCCGTTGAGGATCATAAAGATGATCTGCAGGACGAAGTTGAGGAAGACGAGGAGCTTGAAGGCGAGGAGCTTGGCGAGGGGCTTGTGACTCGAGAGTTCGCTACGGAGGGCCTTGTAAAATTGGAGGACGGACATGACGGCCACGAAGAGAGAGAGGAAGTGTATGATGTTCAACTGCGTGGAGGAGGGGAAGAGAAAAAACCCGGCAAGACATGTCAGCTAATCGGAATCCCTTTGAACACATACGAACATCCAGTTGTGACATTCTTGGCCGCAAAAGGCGAAGGAGGAGAAGGAGAAGAGATCCAAACTTACCCACAAGTGCGCAAAGTACGGCTTATTGCTGGTCAGGCAGTAAACCTTGGCCGCCTGGGTGATGCAAGTAAAGATGCCAATGAGGATCGAGACAGGAGTGAACTGGAAGATGGCGATCCATTTCCTCTGCCACGTACAAATGTTCAGTCAGCATACTTTTATCAATCACATCCCCCATTGCAATCTCGCATAACAATAAAGACCTTTGACCTACCCTGTACCAGGTCAACCCATCCTGGGCTGAGGAGGCACCACCATTCCTTCTTTTTTTCTTGGCGGGCACCTTGAGCGCTGCAAAGAAGGTATCACGCTCGTTGCCATTGGGCGAGACCAATTCGCACAGCAGGAGAAAGAAGTTGCCGAGGGCCACCGCCTGTGCCAGATCCGTCCATGGGTGTAGGTAGACGTATGCTTCGGGAGCGACCACGGAGAGGAAACAGAGTATGCCGTATACGGGAATTAAGAGGCAGATGCGCATGATCCTATTATCCATTGTCACGGTGTTCTTGTCAGCCAAGGCGATTTTCTCTCTCTCTCTCTCTTTCTTCCTTTCAAAGAAACGCACTCGATGGGTGGAGGAAAGACTGGACTGGACTGAACTGACTTGAGCTGCTCATTCGGCTTACTGAGGTGCATTGCATGGTTTGCCATGAGTATGAAGATAGAAAGACACGAGAAGGCGACGGCGGCGCCTGAGATAACGAGGTTGAGTTTGTGAAAGGTCCAGGACCCGGTGATGGGATCGGTCTTGGACTCATATAAGGAGAGTGTTGGGCATGTGTGGTTGGAGGAGCTGCTGCCCCCTAAGGATTTAAAAATGCCCATCTTGACTGGAGACCGCTGCGGCAGATATTGATGGGCGATGTTCTCAAGAATTCAGGAATGTTCACGCAGTGATATGATCAGAGGTTCGAACTTCCGGTAGCACGTCTTCTTCACGCCGTAGTGCTTTGCTGGCTGCACTGAACGAATATGAGTCCTAGTAAATGTCGTAACGAGGAATGTGTAGACCAGGAAAGAAGTGCATATATGTATGTGTGTTCTGATTTTTGATGGCTGTGAAGGATAATCCAGTCCTATTTATCTATTGTCGATACAAGTACAAAGCAGGCGTTCGACAATGCAACCACTGAGCTTTCCTCCTTACCACACTTGAGAGGGCCAGTGTTCCCAAGGCTGGAGATCCTTCGACCCACCTCGATTCCATCATTGTGTGGCCGCCAGCGATGCTTGCATGGGGCAGCGAGCACTTGAAAGGCTTCAGCTTCAGCCACGGCCCAGAGAAGGATCGTCGCGGTAGCGATTGCGAGCGGGCTGATCCGCAAAAAGGCTATAGGCTTAACCCAACGTGGAAGCACATTCGAAGCTACTAATATGAATGCTATGCCTACAAAGTCGTGAGGCGCAGCACACAAACGAGACAAACGGGCGTAAGCACTTTGATCCTAGAATGCTAGTTGGGACAGGGGGTTTCCGTAGCCGCTTAATCACATCGAATTAGAAGATCAGAATTTGTTGTCGTCTCTTTTGAGTCACGGTCGCATCCAGCTGGGGAAGTTCACGTTTGACAGATCTACGACAGATCTTTCGGTGACCGCCTCGCTCATAGCCGTCTTAATGTTATGGCCTAGAATAATAGCCTTTACTCACAGGGTCACGTCACCCACGTCGTGCAAGCTGGCAAGCCCCCAGTCCCGAGGGGGAGCCTGGTTCCAGGGCCTCGGGAACAAGCCAATCATGTTGGTCGCAGCTCGAAAAGACTTCCAGAACGGGAAACTCCGCAGATCATCAGGTTTTGGCTGCTCGCCACGCCGCGCTGTGCTGTATGGATCACTGCAATTGTACATCAAGATCAAGGAATTACCTATTCAAAGTGCCACCCACCATCGATTTATTTATGATGGTATCATTTAAACAGCAGCATAGGCCGAATCCCTGCTGGCACTTTTCCACGTGGACGGAGACTGTGGACCAGGAACAACCTTTGAGGCTGTCATTCGTCGAGGTGTGGAACGCTTACGCGCTGAGATACTGGAGATATGAGCTGTTTTGCATCCTACTTACTTACATACTCGAGTGCTTAATTCTTGCATATTATACAGAAACAACAGCACCCGCTGTCAAGTTACTTTAAGGTTGCGCCTATGCACTTGCTTGTCACGATGTTGGGCAAATGTTTCATATATTTCTAGTTTTTATTGTCGAGAACACCTGTGAACCCGATCCAATCCTGTATAACATAACAACCGCCAATACTGAACCAGTATCATGAAAAGGAATGGATCCAGTTTTGAGGAGTAAAGAATCATAACTCGGGCACCAACAGGCCAAAATTTGGTAGTAACGATGTGGCTGCGACTTTCTTAACCTTGTTAAGCATTGCTCTCGGCTGAGTTAGTTCCTTTCCATCCCTCTTACGTTTAAAACCACTGTCGGTGGTTGCGACTCATCTAAATATATATAAAGGTGGCCGAGTAAACGGGCATGAACTAATTGTCTCTCAACTTTGTCATGGGATAGCATATTGTGAAAAATGGGGCATATTTAACCCTAACCCTCTGTTTTGGTCCCCTCATAAACCATCTCAGAGCCTGGTTTAGTTACTTAGAAGATCTTCCTTTTGTATCAGATAGATTCAATCTCAACACTCATTCAGCCACTTCCACGTGCTCAGCTCATACGTTTCTCCTTAGTTATGAGCTCGGTTTGCAAGAATCGGGTTTAATCTTCCTCTTATCTATCGAAACAGACTGAGCTGTTCACTTCTTATTCTTTCAGAATACATCTTTTGTTCCAAACAATCATACTCACGCTCCATCAAAGCTCATAATAAAGCGCGAATCTGATGATTTTACGCTCTCGATAAAGTATACCAATACCTACTCCTTTCCATTCTGATACAGCATTTTGCAGTCCTAGAGCAAGGGAAAGAGTGTTTGGGAGTATCTAGATCTGGATAGCTCAGATGCGCTCTCTCTCAAATCTGAAAACTTCGATCTCGAGTTCTCCAAGTTTATTCAGAATCTTAAGAAGAAGTGCAAAAATATTATAACAGAGAACTATAAGCTACTCTTTATCCAGGAATAAGCTATTCTCTATAATTAGGAAATAAAATGCTTTCAGCTTTATTAAAATAAGCAGTTGCATGCTTACTAGAATATATAAAGAATGTAAAACTGGATTCAGAAAACAGTACTTTCATTAGTTCTTATTCCTTATATGCATATCTATTCAGGAAAGAAGTTTTCTTTGATTTAACAGATGCTTAGAAATCTGAAGAAAGATCTCTGTTTGTTCGAGAAGAGCATGAAACAGATTGTTCGCTTTTAGTACTGCTATTATCTTGAGCTAGCTACTAAGCAAGGCACCGATTTCCAAAACTAATGCTAGCAGCATCAGAATCTCCTGAATCTAGCTTAGATTTATAGCATTAATGAAGTTAAGAGACTTTAGAGCTCTAATAACTTCCTTGCTGCTATTAGAGTTCGCTTCCAGACAGAGTGAGCTAAAATGCAACAATATCTTCTTGCTACAGCATCTAATGATAGTCTGCTTATCAAGATTATTGAACAGCTTTAACGAAATCTTGCTTTAATCTACTGACTTTGGCTTGAGCAGAAAAAAAGCTCAATAGTATTCGCTACTATAGGCGAAGAGAACCTATCATCTAGCAACTTAGGCATAAAATCTGAAAAGAAACAAGATAGATCTTTCAGCTAGAGCGAAAAGAGAGATTACAAGTACTCCTGCAAGTTGTATCAAAAGAAGTATAAATAAAGCCTAATAAGCTGCAGAAAGCTGAAGTATGCTTATATCGGAATCAGGCTAGATTCAATCTTCAAAGCTTCATCTAACAAGCAAAGAAAGAAGATTCTCTCTAAGCTAGCCAGCAAAAACTATCAGAAGCTCTATTCAGACCTTATCAGAACTGAATAGCTTTCTCAAAGCTGAATAGAGAGGATTCTACAGAGAATGGAGAACAACAGAAATCTTTATTTAGATACTATCGAGTACTAGAATCTCTCAATTATAACATTAAAATGCTAGATTCGATACTTCTCAAGCCTGAAACA
Organism: Cryphonectria parasitica EP155; assembly: GCF_011745365.1. Taxonomy (NCBI): domain Eukaryota; kingdom Fungi; phylum Ascomycota; class Sordariomycetes; order Diaporthales; family Cryphonectriaceae; genus Cryphonectria; species Cryphonectria parasitica. The sequence goes on from NW_024468909.1 coordinate 3,839,000, forward strand.
AAGCATTCTCAGTTCCTCTAAATAAACGCTATTTTCAATCCTCAATTCTTCAACTAAGCAGTATTGCTACAAGCAAGTATAGCAGTTTTCTCAATACTGTTTTAAATATCTCATATTCTTTTCCAAAGTACAGTTCTGAATAACTGCAGAGCTGTATATCTTGTTAATAGCATTGATCTTCTGAAGCTAAATACCTTTTCTCTCTTAAGAGATGCAAAAGTTATGAAAGCAGGGAGCTCATTGTTGCTAATTGTTATAACTCATTCAACATGCAGGTCACGAAACAAACCCCAGCAACAAGGAACCAGGTATCACAACCCAACGTCGGACAGCTATCAATAATTAGGTAATCCAGGATTAGGATTACAGAGCTCAGCTAATCAGATTATAGAATGATTACTTATAATCACCAGTGCTCAATAATCAGTAGTAATCCGGAGTAATCACCAGTAAGCAGAAACTGAAGAGCTGAATATATAACCATACATTCATTATCATTAGATAGATCATTATACATAGCTCTTCAGTTGTTAATCTAAGTATTCAGTCTTCTATACTAAGTAGCTCCAAAGGCAGTAAATACTTGCATTACTCATTAGAACTTGTACAGTTCCGTATTCAAGAACTTAATACTTTAATACTGCTCTTGTTAGCATAAACTCTTCATATACTTAGAAATCTTCGGATTGCTGCAATGCTTATTATATTTTGATAATTCTTGTTTAAAAATAGTTCAGTATTACTTCTTGAGCAATACAGAATATGATAGCTTCTTTAGAAATCTCTTTATCCTTGCGCGCCCCTACTCAGAAAGAACTGATTAACCAGATATACTAGCTTATCCAGCGTATCCAGAATCTGTGCAAACAACAGCAGGCCCAAAGCGCTACCATCGCCAACCAGCAAGCCCAGCTAGCCCAACAGGCTCAGCAGGCGCAGTTCACCTCTGCAGTTACCAGTAATGCTGAAAAGGCATATAAAATGAATAAGCTTGCTATATATAACAGCAATCAGAAAATGCTGCATGAATTCCTTATCTACTGCAGAATATATTTCTTGTATTATGCAACTCAGTTCACTATAAAATCTGAGAAGATCATCCTTGCAGAAACTCATTTCAAAAAGAATGCTCTCATCTAATACAAGCTTTCTCTATGCAATCACTTGAAGCATTAAAACAATCTCAGTACGCATATTCAGAATATTAAAAATATATTTGATTTCTTTGAGAGCTTTGAAAAAGCTCTTAAAGAAATCTTTAGTAATTCCAACGAAGAATGCATTATAGCTTAGTAGCTTATAAATCTCAAGCAAACTAAATCAGCTTCTGCTTATATAATTAGATTTAAGCAACTCTTAGTGCAACTTCTGTAAGAAGATAAGAATCTCATGAAATATTATTATAAGAAACTTAAGAATAATATTAAGAACGAAATTTCCAAATAGAATTAGCTAGAAAACTTTATAATATTCTCTAATCAAGCTATCCGCATTAACAATCATCTGTATAAACAATAAGTAAAGAAATCCAAAAAGAGAGAAAGCTAGACTTGGAAGTTTCTAGCTAATATAAGCAAGAAACTTCAAAACAAGAATAGCAATTAATATAGCAGCATAGCTCAGAGCAGCACTATGCATGCTGATCCCATAGAACTCAATGCTGCTAATAAGCAGTATAGCAAGAGAAATAACATTACTTGCTACAACTGCAATAAACAAGAATACATTACATGCAACTGCTATCAATCCCAAAAGAACAAATAGCAACTAGTTCAGAAAGAATGCTAGATAAATGTTACTTAATAATAGAAATTCAATCAACTGAGCAAAAATACTCTTTCGGAGCAAGTATCGAACTCTATTAATTACAGAAGTCTTAGCTAAACATTCTGCTATAATAATAACTGCTTAATACACCTCTTGAGTAAGAAAAGCTTAGAATGATTCTCTTAGAAACCTAGGCGCTGCAGATAAATAGCAACAGCAGGATGAGAATGCATGCTTAGCACTCTCATGAATAGCAACTCGGACTGCTCCAACATTGTAGGATAGAGCATTCAGATGTTGGAAGAAGAACTTAGCAACAATACTCTTTAACATTCTTCATTGCTTATGCCAAGCACTATAACCAGGGATATGAATAAGGAATGATACCCCTTTGGTTACTAGTACAAGTATATGAATAACACTGAAAACGCCTCTCAGGCAATGAAAAGATTAAGCTTGAATAAATGATCTAACGATTTACTGAAGTCTTTTGTAAACAATGATAAACCCAAGAAGCTTATAGAAAAGTTCCTCTTTAGCATTGAATAAAATAAAGAAACAATATAGATTGAATATCTCATCTACGGAATAGAGCTGGAAAAGCTCTTCATCTGCATTCCCTTGCAGAACATTGAGATACAAGAAGATAAGAATCCTCGAATCAGCTTACTTTATAATCTACATTACAAACTAGCTTAGATCTCCTGCATTTATTATAGCTGCAGAATACATTTCTCGAACAAGATACAATACGAATAATTCCTTATTAGAGAACCAGAACAAATCCTTTAAGCTATTGAAGAACAGAAACTCTGCTTCAGAAAGATTCTCAATAAACAGTACTATAATGCATATATCAAACTATTAAACAACTGCCTCAGGCAATGCATAAATAAGAAGATAAAATAATAGCAGTATAAAATAATACTCTATATAATTCACATTAATAATAAGATTTGCAACTAGCATTAATAGAAGAAAGATTAGAAATAATAATAATACGAGTAAAAGCAAGCTAAGAAGCTTGCTCAAGAAGCAGCGAAGCAAGCTCAGAAGAATAAGCAGTTCTTAATGAACTCAAAAGAATAGGATTGCTTATAAAGAAACTGCAAATGATCAGATTAGAACAGTTTCTATATAACGCTTCTAAAATAGATTATACTTATATTAAGTTTAATATATATATTTAAGGATACAAATATAGCATATTATTGAATAGTAGCGCTTAGAGAAACTTTATATTTCCATATATCATCAATTAAGCATAACTATAATAAAGATAAAAGAAATACTTATATATTCTCAGTATTATGAAAGAATAATCTATTACATACAATTAAGGAATAATTAATAAGAAAACTGATTATCTATCTATCTTAATCCAAGAATGCGCAACCAGAGCTTCTTTTAATATTACAGATATAGCACAACATAAGCTGATTATAGAATTTCCATAGCTCAAGAAGCACAATTCTCGAATTGATTGAATTACTAGCCAGATCTCATAGAAACAAGCTGTATCTAGAGAAATAGTTGCAATCAATAATGCAGGATTGAAGCTAGTTATTGAAGAATACTCAGAAAAAGAAGCTTTAAACAACTTTATATACACTTTCAAGTTAGCAGAGCTAGCAGTTCAAGAAGAAGAATCTAGTAATAAGCGAATCCAAATAGTGCTAGAGTGCTAATAGATTAGCAAAATAATAGAAGCGAAACTCTTAGCAAGTTAGTTCGCTCCGGAGCAACAAGAAAAAGCTTCAGAAAGTGAATTATGAATCTATACAGAAAAAACCTTGAAACCAAGCTCTCAAGCACTCGCTCCAGCTCAGAGCAAATGCTTAAGACTCTTAAAAATGCTATCAGAAAAGAAGTATGCTTAATAATATCTACTATTTCTTCAGATAGCAGAAACAGCATAAGAATCAGAATCAATACTTGCAAACATACTACAAGAATACTATAAGTTCAAGAAACTATTCCAGAAAGAATTGAATACAGAATTGCTAGAATACAGCTTATATAACTACAAAATCCTGCTATAAGAAGAGAAGCAGCTCAAATTCTTTCTTATTTACAAACTAAATAAAGCATAACTAGAAATATTTAGAGAATATCTTAATAAGAATCTTAAGAAAGAATATATATAATCATTGTAATCATTAGTAGAATATCCTATCCTATTTATACTCAAGAAGAACAGCAAGCTCAAACTATATATTGATTATAAATAACTCAACAATATTATAATCAAAAACTAATACTTATTACTACTTATTAAGAAATTATAAGATAAGCTGCAAGAAGCATAGTGATTTATAATTCTAAACTTAAAAGGAGCTTATAATCTGATTAGAATAAAGAAAGAAAAAGAATGAAAAACTGCTTTCAGAATATGCTACGAATACTACAAATATTTGATTATGCTCTTTAATCTAACGAATATCCCAGCTTTATTTCAGAAAATAATCAATTATATTCTATACAAGCATCTGAATCAGTTCATCATTGCCTATCTCAATAATATTCTTATTTACTCTTGAATACTTGAAGAATATAAAAAACATATGAAAACAGTATTACAAATGCTTCAGAATGCAAAACTTCTTATGAAATCTGCAAAGAGCTACTTTTATATACAAAAAATCAATTATCTTAGATTTACAATCAAGCTAGAATGCATCAAGCTACAGAAAGATAAGATGAAAGCTATTAAAAACTAGCTAATTTTCAGAAATATTAGGGATATTAGGTTTTTCTTCGAATATATCAACTTCTATAAGCAGTTTATTAAGAATTATAGCTAGATTGCATACTCTCTTATAAATCTCATTAAAAAGAAATAGCTTTTTAAATAAATCTTTAAAGCATAAGAAGCTTTCAACGAAATCATCAGACATATTATCTTAGAACTAGTTCTATATAAAGCAAACTTCTATAAATCCTTTGAAATTGAAACTGATATATCGAAATATGCATTCGGAGAACAACTTAATCAGCAAAACAATTAAAAATATTTAAGAATTATAAGCAACTTCTTAAAGAAGTTGAATAGCTCGGAAATCAACTACAAAATCCCTAATTAGGAATTCATAGCAATAGTAAAAGCTTTCAAGAAGTAGCAATACTATCTCATTAGCATATAATACTCAATTATAGTTTACTCAAATTACAAGAATCTAATTATATTTATAATAACCAAGATTTTGAATAAGCAACAAGTTAGATAAGCAGAATTCCTCTTATAATTCAACTTCAAGATTGTATACTGCAAAAGCTCAGAGAACGAATGAGCAGATGCTTTCAGCAGAAGATTAGATTATCGAGATGCAGATTCCTCGAATATATAGAATATCTTTGCTTAAAACGAGTTAGGAAATCTCATTAATGTATATAGAAAACTGAATACTGCTCTTAGAATCAAATCTTCAGAAAAGAATCCAGAATCAATAATTCCAAATAAACAAAACAATTATATTAAGAATATATATAATGCACTAGCATACAGATATCAGAGAATTAAAGCAATCTATAAATATATTAAAAGATATTAGAATCTATCAAGCCTTAGGAAAAGAATTGAAAATATTCTATAACAATACAACAGCTGCAAGAAAAATAAAGCAGAAAGATATAAGCTTTATAAACTACTACACTTCTTATTAATATCTACAACTGTTTAGCAATCCATTAATTTAAACTTTATTATCAAGCTACTTCTCTTATAAGAACTCTTAACTAAGATACAATATAATAGCATTCTAGTAATGATTTGCAAACTGAGCAAGTATGCTTATTTTCTTCTCTATAAGGAAAGCAGTACAGCAGAGAAACTTGTATATGCATTCCTCAGAATGATTATTGCTAATCACAGCATGCTAGAGAAAGTAATTTCTAATAGAAATAGGAAGTTCAACTCAAAGTTTTAAACTTTGCTTATGAAATAACTCGGAATATATTACAGAATATTCATAGCATTTTACTTATAAACAGATAAATAGATGAAAAGAATAAATCAAGTTATTAAACAGTATCTACAATACTATATTAATCAGAAACAGAACAACTAAATTAATCTATTGCCTCTTGCATAATTTGCTTATAATAGCGCAGATATAAGCATAATAAAGAAATTATTATTCTTCATACTCTATAAATATAATCTAACAGCTTACTATGAAATGCTATTAGAAGCAGATATAGAAGCTGTAAACAAAAGAGTTAAGAAGATTAAGAAAGTTCAGAAGAAACTTCAATCAGAACTACAATTCGTTTAGAAACGAATAATATAGTATGCAAATTCTAAGAGGATTGAGAAACTAATCCTATAGAAGAGAAATAAGATTTATCTACTTCGAAAAAACATCAAAACAACCAAATCCAGCAACAAACTCAACTATAAGAAGTTGGAACTATTTAAAATCTTGCAACAGATTTCCCTAATCAACTACAAGTTAGCATTATCTTATAAGATGAGAATATATTCAGTTTTTTACATTTTACTGCTGAAATCAGCAGTATAGGAAATACTAACAGATAATATAGCAGAAGTGGAAAACAATGAATCAGAGTATGAGATGAAAAAGATCCTCAAGCATAGAAGTACAGATAATACAAGAGAATATCTTATCAAGTGAAAAGATTATCTAGCAAGTGAAAATTCATGGGAACTACGAAAGAACATCGAAAACGCTCAGGAAAAGGTAGCTGAATATTGGAAAAGAAAAACCAGCACCTAAGACAACCGCTTCAGCCCGAAGAGGAGCCCAAAGCTTACCGTCTCATCCAAAAATCCAGACCAATCCACCACACCATTCCCCACATTCACGGAATTCCAATCAAAACCTTCGAAGAAAGAATCCTCAGCTACTGCAGCTGATTCCTCGACTACCACAGGCTCCGTAGAGATCACAGCCCGAACCTCAGCAGACACACGCTTGCGCTCCTCCTCTTCTAAACCTTCGTTTACCAGTTTTATCCCCTTTTCCTGAAGGAAGCGTCGTTGCTTCTTCAGGCGGAACAAGCAACCCAAAGATTCCAACAAATGAGCCTGAGCATCAGCTAACTCTTATTGACGCTCCAGCAGACGCTCCTCTTCCTCCACCTCCCTACTATCCAGACGAACCAGCTCATCGGTAATGCGGGATACTGAGAAAGTGCTATCAGGAAAAGTGCGCAAGAAAAGAAAGCGGTTGGAGAAACTTACGGGAAGAAACGGGAATCCGACCAGCATCACACGAACAGCCTCGCTTCGTGCACTGAGAACAGCTTTTTACCCCATCCACCATCTTATACCGCACTCCTTCCTCTAAACAAAAAGAATACAGCATAATCTCGTAACCGGTGGATTCAATATATGAAAAACGCTTGAGACAACGAAGATGCAATTGCAACAAATCAGAAGAAGCAGAAGAAGATTTCTTCGCAATACGAGAATTGAGGATTCTATTCGATATCTCGATTAGAAAGGCATGACTATATACATAGATGACTTGCCAGGATACTTACAGAAGATCGTTAGGAATAATAACTGATAGGAAGGAGATGATGTTATAATCCATTCAACATGCAGATTACGAAACAAATCCCGGCAACAAGGAACTAGATGTCACAATCCAACGTCGGACAGCCATCAACGATTAGATAATCCAGAATTAGAATCACAGAGCTCAGCCAATCAGATCACAGAATGATCACTTGTAATCACCGATACTCAGTAATCAGTAATAATCCAGAGTGATCACTAGTAAGCAGGAACTGAAGAGCTGGATATATAATCACACGTTCATTACCATTAGATAAATCATTATACATAGCTCTTCAGTTATCAATCTAAGTATTCAGTCTTCTATACTGAGTAGCTTCAAAGGCAGTAAACACTTGCATCGCTCATCAGAACTTATACGATTCCGTATTCAAGAACTTAACACTTTGATACTGCTCTTGTTAGCATAAACCCTTCGTATACTTGGAAATCTTCGGATTGCTGCAGTGCTCATTACACTAATACAAGAATTTGGGAGATAATGCTTCAAAAATGCACTGAATGAAAGGCAAGGGAAATGTATTAAGAATCTAGTTCTCAACTGTATAGCAGTTGTAGATAGCTTTCATATTAATATAATTGCTAAGGCTTTCTTATATAAGAAAGAGATCTGATATTATAGCAAAGATAGCATACTGCACTTAGAAATGCTTGAATAGAGTGCAGTAATTGTAAATCTATATAAAGAGTTCAACTTAATCTTCTTCGAATATATTCCTTTTGCAAATTCTTTCTACTCTCGAGCTCTAGCTATGCTGCTATACAGCTGAGCTAGCGTTCTCGTATTCTCAACTCTAAAAAGAAACAGGCATTCTTATTCTTTATATAATAAAGTGCTTAAAAGAAGTAATTCAGAGCATCTTTAGCATCTAAGATCGGAATACCTAAATGCTAATGCTCTAAAGAAGCTTATCTACTTAGTTTGTAATATTAGAATTAATAGAACTAGATAAATTAACTATGAATACTATGCTCTAAAGCGCATTATAAAGGTTATTTGATGTGCAAGATCTGAATACTACAGCTTTTAACTGTTCTGATGCATTAGTTAGAATCTTCTTAATTATAATGAAGTGTAGAATAGCTCAAAATAAGCTCTTATACTCAAAGATGAGTATAGTAGCAAGTTATTTGCCTTTCCAATATCTAATAAAGCATAATCCACAGTGTTCGATATGCTTAGGATATTCGAAATCTGAGTATAATGCTAATATTGCTTCTTTGTTTGCAAAATCAGACAGGATGCAAACTTCTTAGTTATAAGAAAGCTATACGAAATAGTATATATATAATGATGTGCTGATAATAGCATCGATCTGAAGGTTACTCCACTGCGCATGAAAGAGTTAAATAGCGCTGCTAAGCAAGCTGGGCATGAAATTCAGAAGCATGTGCTAGTTCTCCTGTTATCAGCCAAACTACTGAAAGATCTATGGCCAGAGTATATGAAAGCAGCTACCTAGCTATTCAACATCTCTCCATTCATGCTTAAGCATTCCGAAATGCTAAATTTACTTCTGAATAGCTGGTTTAAGCAATACTTTCATTAGTATGTACTGGAAATAATTAGAACAGCAGTTTCGAATCTACAGCCCAACTGAGCCAGGATCTATGCATATAGATGCTGAGCATACGTTCTGCGAAAAAAGCATAAACTTAGCTCTTATAAATAGGATATGAAAACAGAACTAAGAGTATATAAGAGCTATTTTATAGAATATATTGCAAGCAATCTATACTGCATATAGCTTCCAGCGCTTGCAAGAGTTGCAATCATGCGCAATATTCTGTTTAATAAGAGCTAATTCTACAATCCAAACAGCAGTAAGATATTAGAAGCATTATTTCGTACTTAGCTAGCATTAATTATTTCAGAAATCGGAAATGATAAGAAAATCATGAATACAATTATTGTTAGAGATATATGAAATTCAGTTCTCTAGCTTAATATTACAAATTGAAACCAAGAATCTTATCTGCTATCTAATAAGAATAATAGCTTATTCTCAGAGTTTTCCTCAGGAGGCATTCCGAGTTGGAACTCGGAGATAAGAGCATCTGAGACTAGCAATGAAGCGCTCTTGCAAAACAATCCATTCCAGGAAAGAAGCTTAGAGAATAAGGTACAAGAACTTCCAACTTCTGAAAAATCTTTCAAGATACTGGAATAAATGAATTAGCTAGAAAGAAGCGCTGCTATAAGCAGCAAGAATATTTCAGCAACTGAATAGATATCTTTAAGTACTGAACAATAAGCTATCAGTGCATCTACTGCTTAGGATACGAGCTAGCTTGCAGTATGAGAGTATGAGCTTGATTAGGCTTCAACCAGATATTGTTGAACAAGGAATGAGATTTATAAATCTTAATTCATATAGCATTCAGATAGAATATGAAAACTAATTGATAAAGCTTGCCAATATCAAGAGTTATTCGTTATAGCTTTTGTAACGAGCTAAACAGCTCTAATAAACCTTATAGCTACTTTTTTGTCTGATCAGCTAAAGGAAGCAATCAGAATATGAGATAAGCATTTTCAGATTATATATAGTATGATTGCAGCTGCTGTACTTGAGACAAACTCTATATACAGAGAAGCTTTGCACTTGCAGCGAAAGCACTTTGATGCTCCTCAGCAAGTTACAGAGCTGGCAATAGCTGAAAAGAAGCATTATAAACAATTACTATCCGAATCTGGAATCTAGCAAGAAGTACGAAATAGTTCTTTCTATACTGAATAATGGAAAGCAATGCAATTAGAAATCCAGAAACTGATTAACAAAAAAGTATAGCAGACTCTTAAGCATGGAAAAGCTAAAGAGAAGCTATTACTACTCAAATAGATATATAGATATAAACTTAATAAGAATAGTTACTTAATCTTATTCAAAGCTCGAATCTATATATAAGAAAATCTGCAAAAAGCAAGCAATCTTCAAGATATATATGCAGCAATGCTAGCTGTATGCTCCTTTTGCATATTTATAGCTATAGTAGCATATTTCAATCTAGAAATCAACTAGATGGATATTACTGAAGTATTCCTGAATGCTAGCAGGGAAAGCTAGGAAAGCGTTTTCTATAAGCTGCCTAATGAATTCAAGAAGAAAGGGAAAATTGTGCTTCTGAAAAAGGTACTATATAGCCTGAAAGACATGCCAGCATTCTAATATAGGTACTTCTGCTCAACTCTGCGAAATCTCAGCTTTATGCTTTCAATTGAAGAGCTCTGCATATTCACTAACAAAGCAAATAAGCTAATCATTCTGTTCTATGTAGATAATATTCTGCTATTCTATCTATAAGACTAGGCATCAAAAGCATGCAGAGTAAAGAAAGGCATCTTTGAAGCATATAAGGTAAAGAATCAAGAAGCAGCAGAATGGTTCTTAGAAGTTTGAATTGTTAGAGATAGAGCTAACTGCATAATCAGCTTGATTCATGATGCATATATTGAGAAAATAGCTAACAAGTTTAGCCTTGCAGCCAATATAGCTTTAATACTTTCAACATCTCTGAATCTTGAAGAGCTTATTAAATGGAAAGAGAAAGCATCAAAAGACTAAATCAAGGAGTATTAGGAGAAGATTGGATCGATTCTGTATACTGCTATTATAATAAGACTAGATATAGCTTTTGTATACGCTTTTCTCTCCAGGTTTTTAATAAATCCAGAGCTAAAGTATCTGGAATAAGCAGACAGAGTAATCTATTATCTGTATAGAATGAGGTTTCTAGCAATTCAGTACGGAGGAAGCCACTCTGAAGCTCAAGTCCTGCTAATTGCTGGAGATGCTTTCTTTGCCAACAATGCGAAGAACCGAAAATCCTTACAAGGATATATCTTCAGCTTATTCAGAGATTTTATACAATGGAAAGCAACAAAGCAAAGCTTGGTAATCATCTTAACTACAGAAGCTGAACTATACGCTCTCTCAGCTACAGCTAAGGAAACAATTGCTTTATAATGCTTCTTTCGAAACCTTACCTTAAATCTTAGCAAGCTCTGGAATATCTTCTGTAATAATCAACAATGTCAGGGCTTGTATGCGCACAAAGGAAATAGGTGGCCCTTGCGACCCCTGGTGGCGGTCCAGGGCTGCTGCGAGGGCTTCGCTCCGAAGCAGCGCTCTCGTACGATGCCGCGTGGCCATCAGGCCATTGTCATCCCATCTAGTCCAGGCCAATTGTGTACATAAGGGAAAGGGGAACAACAGATCCAGCAGCGAAAAGAGGAGGAGGGAGATAGGTTCAGTAGTCCCTTTGAATGGAAGCGTCAACAGAGCGGCTTGGGAGCAGCTCACACCCCTTCACCTCACTTATATGCCCTTTTTACCCTAACAAGTCTGAACCTTCTACCCTTTCCCGGGAAGTGAGCCATCGGGAGTGAGAATAGCTCCGGTTACACGAAGCGGCAGCGCCGCTCCAGAGCAACAACCACAACGAGCCGGCAACTCCGACCCCTCACAGACCCTAAGCCAACTCCCCTCTCAGACCCTCCCTCCAAGCTCGAACCCAGGCCCAGCCCACGAGAACCCCTCGCTCGAGGCACCAGCAGATATGGCTGGATTGCAATGCCAGGAACGCGAGCTCGATCATTAATTGGAAGAAGAAGAGATACAGCAGCAGCTGAGAAGCAAGCGCGCTCGCTTAACACTACTCCAGAGCAGCGACACCAGCCCGGAGCTCCAGCCAGCTAGCCTCAGCCCTCTCAGCACCCCTCCTATGCCAACCCCTTCAGAGGCACCCTCAACAGCGCCTGCACAGCTATATCGCAGCTTGCCAGCTCTTATATACAAGAGAGAATCGTATATGGAATTGAAAACATTCCTATACAATCTGCAATATCATTTCAATATCTGCTGCTTAATCAATAAAGCAGATAAGATGGAATATGCAGTACGCTACTTGAAAAACAATCTCAAGCAGAACTGGATCAACTATATCGCCCGCCAGGAGAAGGAACAGCATAAGCCTGTTCCTATCACCTTTGGAGAACTCGAGTCCTTCCTAAAGAACCAGTTAGCTGATCCCACCACCCGCACTATCACTGCTGCAGCGATACTTGCAAGCATTGCTCAAGGCAAGAGCGAATCAGTGATAAGCTTCATATGCCAGTACCAGAAGATGGAGCTTGAGTCTCCCTATCCTAATACCGAGCAACATTGCATAACAGCTATTCTCATACGCCTCAGACTAGAGATCCGTATCGCTATCAGTATGCAGATAACGCTTCCGAGCAGCTGGAATGCCCTAATTAGCTTAGCACGATGTATCGAATCCGCTTAAAGAACGATTACCAACCCTCAACCTGCTATCAAGACAATCCTAAGCAGCAGCTCAGGAACTGCTACCTCCTCATATCGTAGCTATTACAGCTGTAGCAAGCCAGGCTATATAGCAAGGGACTGTACAGCTCTGCGTGGTTCTCAAGCACTTCCCCTCACAGGCACTCAAGCTTCATCAACGCGCCCTCAGACAGTTGACAACAACTTTGCCCGCTGTTACAACTATCAGAAAACAGGCCATTTTGCTAACCTATACTCGAAGCCTCAACGAAACATCTGTTACACCTGCAATAAGCCAGGCTACTATAGTTCCAGTTGCTCAGAAGCAGAATGTCGGATTTGCAGGAAGAAGAAGCATACAGCAAACAGCTGCAAGCAGGCCAACAAGGTAGCAACAGCCACGCAACAGAGCTGAAGAGATGCTAAGCAGAAGCTTCGCTAGCTCACCATCCATGCAAGGCTGTTGCTTGGAGACAAAAGGAAGCATATGTATAGGTTGGTCGACTCGGGGGCAGAGGAGAACCTGATCAATCAACGCTTAGCTGAGACTCTGGCGCAGAACCAACCTTTTGAAGTATACCCCAGACTCATCTCAATTAATCAGAGAGCTATTATTACATATAGCAGCTGCTCTATCGATATGAAAGTTACAGATAGCTTAGAAACATCCAGGAAGCAGTATTATCGCTTTATAGTAGCAGATATTAGCCAGCTCAGCTTAATTCTGGGATTTTCATAGCTTGAGATTATTAACCCGATAATACAATGAGATATGAAGCAATGGAGATTTTCTCTTCAGCGCTCCCAGATTCAGCTCTGCATTATAGTGAAAGAGCTTGAGAGAGCAAGAGTTGCTTTTGCAGCATATTACTACTCAAGCTTATCAGATCTACCTCTCAAGGCTGAGCCAGAAGATGCAGCGCTAAAGCTGCATCTGCTCTCTGAATACTGCAACTTCATTAACCTATGCATAGAGAAAGCATCAAAGTTGCTTGCACTCCATACTGATATTGATTATTGCATCAAGCTTGAAGAGAGGGCAAGACTGCCCTGGAGGCTCTTATACGCTCTCTCCGCAGCTGAACTAGAAGTACTCAGGAAATACTTGAAGGAGATGCTAGCTAGGGAATGGATTCAACTCTCGATCAGCTCTGCTAGCGCATTTATATTGTTTGTGCTAAAGAAAGAAAGCGAGCTGCGCTTCTGTATGGATTACAGAGCGCTAAATCGGATTACATGCAAAGATTGCATTCTGTTGCCTTTAATTGCTGAGATCTTCAATCAACTAAGCTATGTACAAATCTATACCAAGCTTAATCTTAAGAATGTATACTATTAGCTCTGAATCTGTAAAGAAAACGAGTAGAAGACTGCTTTCCGTATGAAATATAGCTATTTCGAATACTGTATTCTGCTCTTTAGCTTTATTAACGCTTCAGCTACATTTCAGGCATATATTAATAAAGCGCTAGCAAGCTTAATAGATGTAATCTGTATCATCTATCTGAATGATATTCTAATCTACAGTGATGATGCTAAGCAGTATACAAGCTACATTTGAGAGGTTTTAAAGCAGCTACAGCAATAAAAGCTATATCTCAATCTGAGGAAGTGTAAGTTTAATATATAACAGGTAAAATTCCTGAGCTTTGTAGTGTTCCCAGAAGGAATTAGTATGAATAAGAAGTGCATTGCAGCTATTGTGCAGTAGCTGCTTCTGCATACTATTCACAATATTCAGATATTTCTTGGATTTACTAAGTTCTACTGTTAATTTATACGAAACTATTCCAAGATTGCTATATCATTAATCGATCTTTTGCAAAGCAGCAGCACAGGCGTAATTGCACTCTCGAACTGCATCCAAGTAGCTTTCAAGATTCTGATTATGCTCTTTACAACAGCTCTATTACTATACCACTATAATGCTGCATTATTAACAAGAGTTGAAACAGATGCTTCTGCTTTTGCTATAGAAGCTGTGCTAGCTTAGCTGTTTCAAGGCTGCTGGCATTCAATTGCCTTTCATTCAAAGAAGCTCTCTCTAATAGAAATACAATATAGCATGGGGGATATTGAGCTGTTAGCTATTATAAATGCTATATCAAACTAGCAGCATTATTTATTATATCTGCCTAAGCCTATACTCATTCTTACAAACCATCTCAACTTGCAGTACTGGAAGACTAAATAGAAGCTATCTGCTTGCTAGTTGCACTAGCTAAACGATCTCAGCATGTATAATCTCATCATCCAGTACTGCTCTAGCAAGTCTAACCCAGCTGATGGATTATCCAGGCAGCTAGATCACTAGAGAGAAGAGGGAGCTAAGCAGAAGCTGCAAAGCTCTAGCAATTTCATTATAATAGAGAATCTGGGAGATTAGAGAGAACCTTGTATTAATTGTATTCGAAGAGTAAGAGTAGAGCAAGCAGCAGATCTGAGTATCTCCTGTTTTCGAGTATACGCTCTTCGCTATTCAAGCAAGAGCGCAGAGTTTAAGCAGATAGCAGATCTAAGTATCTCCTGTTTTCGAGAGTACGCTCTTCGCTATTTGAGCAAGAGCGCAGAGTTGAAGCGGAGTATTCGCTTAGCAACTAATATTGCTTGGATATCGGATTGCAAACTGACTACTCTTCCGCATCTAGCAGTAGAGCAAAGTGTAGCAACAGTGCTGGAGCAGCTTGCAGAGCTAATAAGAGTGTATCTGCTACAATTGCAACAAGAAGATGTTTTTGTTCAGATGAAAGCTTAGTGCAAGAAGCGAATATGCAGCTCTACAGCTGATATAAAGCTATAGCAAGTTATCAAGAGCTTGCTATGCTTCAGAGGATATATATTTGTGCTAAACTATTCATCAACTTGCAAAGAGCTTTTAAAGATGTATTATGATAATTCAACAGCTAGCTATCTCAGCATAGCTAAGTTTACTAAGATGATTTCTCGTTATTACTATTGAGATGCATTAGCTAAGAATATAAAGAAGCATATTAATACATATGCAGTATACTAGCAGATAAAAACAAGGAAACAATGCTTATATAGCTTGCTCAGTCCCTTACTACTAGCAACTCGCTTATAAGCTGAGATATCAATAAACTTTATCACCAGTCTGCTCAAGTTCATCAATTTCTATAATAAAACTTATAATGCTATTCTGGTAATTATTAATAAATACTCGAAGTATACTCTATATATTCCAATAACAATACAGCTTACAAGTAGCAGCTTAGCAGATATTATATTATAGCACATATATCAGTTCTACAGCATTTCTGAAAGCATTATATCAAATAGAGAAAGCTTCTTTACAAGCTACTTCTGAACTAACTTCTGCTTTCATCTGGGAACTAAGCAGCATCTGAGCACTGCGTTTTACTCTCAAACAGATAAACAGACCGAGCAGCAGAACCAGAACCTCGAACAATATCTCTGTACTTATTGCAGCTTTTCTTAAGCGGATTGAGCGCAGCGCCTACCTCTTGCATAGGCAGCATATAACAGCGCAGATCATAGCAGAACAGGATCATTATCTGCTATATTGCTCTATGAATTCCAACTAACAAAACCAACAGATATCAACATATAGCGCTCAAGCTACATTCCCAAGGTCTTAGAGCAGCTTGAAGATCTTGCTAAGGCTTGTAAGAAAGCTTAGGAAAGTTTTAACTATGCAAGACAAGCATATACTAAGTAGTATAACAAATGCCATACTAATAAAAGATTCTTCCTTAGCAATCTTATTCTTATTTCAGCCAGGCATTTATGCTAAAAAAGCGTTAATAATAAACTAGCAAACAAATATCTTAGCTCTTTTCAAATGCTGGAGATTGTAAGAGTGCATGAATTAGCATACAAGCTTGAATTGCTAGCGAAATACAAGATTCACAATATCTTTCCAATTGTAGCTCTAAAGAACTTTAATAAACAAGATGGAGAAGAGCTCAAGGCGTATTCTAATATCGATCTCGAGGAAGAGGCGTATTGGGAAGTAGAAGCTATTCTAGCATACCGAGAGCTACTTAGAAACTGCTAATTCCTTATATATTGGAAGGGATATAGCAGCAATGAAGATTCATGAGAACTATGAGCATTTATTGATAACAGATTATTAATCAAAGAATACAAAGCACAGTTAAAGCGATAATAACGCAGCGCGAAAGCTGCTCAGTCTTTGATTGAAAAACTAAAAACCCTTATATAGCCTACCCACCCAGGGAGTTAGCGACGCCCCTGCATCGTGGCAATCAGTGCCAGTTATTTCCCACGCTATAAAAGCGCGCCTACTCACCCAGGGTTTTTAAAGAAGTTATCCTTCCTCTTTAGGAGCTGCCTCAGAGAGCTTGCAAGCTGCCTCAGCCAGTACCTCCAGAGCGCTAACACCGCGCCGGAGCAGTAATATCAACTCCCCGCTCAAAACGGGGGCAGAAGACGTACTAATTACCAGCGCAGAAGCAGCGCTTACAGAGCGCACCAGCTGGAGAACACCTTGCAAGTTCTCATCAGTCAGCTCCCGACTAAAGGCGCACGCACCATTCAGAGCTAAGCTCGCTTTATATGAAAGCTATAGCAGCTTGTAAGCAGCGCGGAAGACAAGAGGAAGCAGGGATAATACTACTTACGAAATAGCAAGAATAGTTATTGCTAGCGCATCGAAAACAACGGACATCAGAACTTATGATAAGTTAGCATAAGGAACAGTAGAACAGCAATGAGGGAGCTTGCTCATCCGCCTGATTCTGGCACCGGATACCCGGCTCCTAGATGCAGCGGCGCACGCATTCTTAACACCAGCCTGCCGGGAGGCGCACTGCACCTAGCTCTGCAGAAACCTTCTTTCTCTTGATAGCCTAATAATGTTAGTATAATGCTGTATATACAGTATATCTGGATACTTACAAAGGCTGTGGGAGTGATGGGAGGAAGGACTCTTGGGGAGGGAGTTGCAAGGGACTCGGGCGGGGGCAAGAGAGAGAGCGAGGAAGAGGCTCTCTTGCGCTTCTTGCTGGCAGAGGCCTTGCAGCTACCACGCCGACCGCTGCAGCAGCCACGAGAAGAAGGGGATGAGGGAGCAGCGGGGGCGCTAGAGAGCAGAGAGTGGCGGGGAGAGAGCACTGCATCAACAGCGCCGGAGGAGGCATTGCCAGCCTCCGAGGCCTCAGGAGCAATCTGATCCTCAGAGATCTCAGGAACCAGCATAGCCTCCCCAGACGCGTTAACAGCAGTAAAAGGAAACATCTGCAACGAATCAGCTTCCACGCAATGCCTCAGAGGATAGGAATATACGTACTATGCTGTTGCTGCTATTGTTATTATTATTGCTGCTGCTGCTATAGTAGCTAAGGAAAGGGAAAAACAGAAAGAGAGAAGGATTCAGGCGCAAGAGCAAAATAGAGAGTAACAATGCTCCACTAGCACGCGCACCCCAAGCAACCCTGTTATCTGGCTCTAGAAGCTATTCCGAGATTGCAGTAGCATGAATAACTGCGCCAAGCTGCGCAGTCTTCGTAATCATGCTGCGTCTGCGCTGCACCAGCGCTGGAGCAATCTTCACGACATCACATAACTTACCAGCGGAGGAAAACTTGGCCCTCTAGAGCGAGGCACTCCAACAACAAGGACTAACTGATAAGAGAATTATTAATAAGTATGAAGGGATCTGTAGATCTGCGCAAGAGCAGCTTGAGCGCATAGTTCCTGGAAACAGGAACCTGGAAGAGGGAGGATTCTGTTAGAGCTTGTATACGCACAAAGGAAATAGGTAGCCCTTGCAACCCCTGGTAGCAGTCCAGGGCTGCTGCGAGAGCTTTGCTCCGAAGCAGCGCTCTCGTACAATGCCGCGTAGCTATCAGACTATTATCATCCCATCTAGTCCAGGCCAATTGTGTACATAAGGGAAAGGGGAACAACAGGTCCAGCAGCGAAAAGAGGAGGAGGGAGATAGGTTCAGTAGTCCCTTTGAATGGAAGCGTTAACAGAGCGGCTTGGGAGCAGCTCACACCTCTTCACCTCACTTGTGTGCCCTTTTTACCCTGACAAACAAGCTATACAGCTAGTAGTTACAGAGCGTGAAAGGATAAATACAAAGCTCTGCTATATGAATATATACTAAATGTAGCTCAAGCAGGAGTTCCAAAAGAGCAAATTTCAGATCTTATATATGCTAATATAGAATATGCTAGCTGATGGATTAACCAAGAATCTCAATTGAGCGCAGTTCGAATACTTCAGAGCGCTTCTCAATCTTCAGAATATCAGCTATGTCTTGAATTAGAGAACTAAGAAGGAACTTAAAGAGATACAGATAAGCAATTTGATCTCATATTAGCTCCTTTTGAATGCTCTTAATTACTAAATTTCATTTATCAAAATTAAAAACAAGAGCTTATAGCTCAGGGATATCATTCAGAAATACGCAAACCAAGCGTGCAGCCTTTATTAAATAACAAACCAAAGAACTTAATCATAAAAAAATCCAATCATTTACCAAAGCTTAGAGCATATCTAAGCTTAAACAGAGCTTACTCCTTAAATAGAAGGTAAAGAGTAGCCAGCACTGCTTCAATATCAGCTTTAGCTTTCTTATGCTTCAGATGCTATTTACAGTAAGATTCGATAGGATGATTATTAACAGAGTACAAGACAGACTGAATAGCAGCTTGTTTTCCCTTCTTCTTAGCTGAAACTATAGCTTTTCTGTTATGACTCATCCAACATGCAGGTCACAGAACAGATCACGAGTAACAGGGACCAGGTGTCAAGGATTCAACATCCTGACAAAGCATCGATTATATAACCCAGGGTTAGGATTATTAGCGGATAGATACAGTCAACATCTATCTCGTCGATAAAGAAATCAATGAAATCAACATCAATCCTATCTATTCAGACTGAAGAACCAAGTATATAAAGGTTTACATTTCCTACTATTAGATAGATTTCCTTTAGATAGTTCTTCAGTTGTTAATCTAAGTATTCAGTCTTATATACTGAGTAGCTTCAAAGGCAGTAAATACTTGCATTGCTTATTAAAACTTGTACAGTTCCATATTTAAGAACTTGATACTTTAATACTGCTCTTATTAGCATAAACCCTTTGTATACTTAGAAATCTTCGGATTGCTGCAGTGCTCATTACATTTTGATAACTCTTGTTCAAGAACGATTTAGTATTACCTCTTAAGCAATACGGAATACAATAGCTTCTTCAGAAATCTCTTTATTCTTGCACATCCCTACTCAGAAGGAACTGATTAACTAGATATACCAGCTTACTTAGCATATTCAGAATCTATGCAAACAATAGCAGGCTTAGAGTGCTATCATTGCTAACTAGCAAGCTTAGCTAGCTTAATAAGCTCAGCAGGCGCAGTTCACTTCTGCAGTTACTAGCAGTGCTGGAAAGGTGTATAAGATGAATAAGCTTGCTATGTATAATGGCAATCAGAAAACGCTGCATGAATTCCTTATCTACTGCAGAGCGTATTTCTTGCATTATGCAATTTAGTTTATCAAGGAATCTGAGAAAATTATTCTTGCAGGGATTCGTCTTGAAAAGAATGCTCTTATTTGGTATAAGCCTTCTCTATGTAACCATTTGAAGCATCAGAACAATTCCAATATGCACATCCAGAGTACTAAGAATATATTTGATTTCTTTAAAAGCTTCAAGAAAGCTCTTAAAGAGACTTTTAGTAATTCTAATAAAGAGCATATTACAGCTCAGCAGCTTATAAACCTTAGATAAACTAAATTAGCTTCTGCTTATATAGTTAGATTTAAGCAATTCTCAGTACAATTCCTATAAGAAGATAAAAACCTTATAGAGCACTATTATAAGAAACTCAAAAATGAAGTTAAGAATGAAATTTCCAAACAAGATTAGCTAGAAAACTTTGCAATATTCTCAAATCAGGCAATCTGCATTAATAACTATCTGTATGAACAACAGATAGAGAAATCCAAGAAAGAAAGCAGCCAGACTTGAAGATTTCCAGCTAATACAAGCAAGAAACTTCAAAACAAGAATAGCGATTAATATAGCAGCATAGCTTAAAGCAGCACTACATATGCCAATTCTATAGAACTCGATACTGCTAATAAGCAGTATAGTAAGAAGAATAGTATTACTTGTGTTATAACTCATTCAACATGCAGGTTATAAAACAGGCCCTGCTAACAAGAAACCAGGTATCACAATCCAACATCGAACAATCACCGGAAATTATATAAGCAAGAATTAGGGTTGAATCATAACAAAACAAGTAAGCTACTCACTGAATCACTGCAATGCAGATCACAAATCACAGTAAGCCAGATAAGCCACAATGAAGAGCTGAATATATAAGAACACATTCATTATTACTAGATAGATCATTGTATATAGCTCTTCAGTTATCAATCTAAGTATTCAATCTTCTATACTAAGTAGCTTCAAAGGCAGTAAATACTTGCATTGCTTATTAAGACTTGTATAGTTCCGTATTCAAGAACTTGATACTTCGATACTGCTCTTATTAGTATAAACCCTTTTGTATACTTAGAAATCTTCAGATTGCTGCAGTACTTATTACATTTTAACAACTTTTGTTCAAGAATAGTTCAGTATTATCCTTTTGAGCAATACGGAATACGATAGCTTCTCCAGGAACCCCTTTGTTCTTGCATGCCCCTACTCAGAAGAAACTAGTTAATCAGATGTATTAGCTTATCCAGCATATTCAGAATCTGCACGAATAACAGCAGGCTCAGAGCGCTACCATTGCTAACTAGCAGACTTAGCTAGCTCAACAAGCTTAGCAAGCACAGTTCACCTCTGCAATTACTAGTAATACTGGAAAAGCATATAAGATGAATAAGCTCGCTATGTATAATAGCAATCAGAAAATGCTATATAGATTCCTTATTTACTGCAGAGCGTATTTTCTGCATTATACAATCTAGTTCATTATAAAGTCTGAAAAGATTATTCTTGCAGAAACTTGTTTCGAGAAAAATGCTCTCATCTAGTATAAACCTTTTCTGCGCAACTACTTGGAACATCAGAGCGATTCCAACATACGTATTCAGAGTATTAAGAATATATTCGATTTCTTTGAAAGCTTCGAAAAAGCTTTCAAAGAGATCTTTAGTAATTCTAACAAAGAATACATTACAGCTCAGCAGCTTATGAATCTCAGACAAACTAAATCAGCTTCTGCTTATATAATCAGATTTAAATAGCTCTTAGTGCAACTTCTGTAGGAAGATAAGAATCTCATGAAATACTATTATAAGAAACTTAAGAATAATATTAAGAATGAAATCTCCAAGCAGGATTAGCTAGAGAACTTTACAATGTTTTCTAATCAAGCAATCTGCATTAATAATTATCTGTACGAATGATGGGTAGAGAAATTCAAGAAGAAAGAAAGCTAGATTTGAAGATTTCCAGCTAATACAAGTAAGAAACTCCAAAACAAGAATAGCAGTCGATATAGCAGCACAGCTCAGAGCAGCACTATGCATGCTGATTCCATAAAACTTAATGCTGCTAATAAGCAATATAGCAAGAGGAATAGCATTACTTGCTACAACTGCAATAAACAAGAATATATTGCATATAACTGCTATCAACTCTAAAAGAATAAATAGCAATCAATTCAGAAAGGATGCTAGATAAATATTGCTCAGCAACAGGAATTCAATCAACTAAGCAAAAACACTCCTTTGAAGCAAATATTGGATTCTATTGATCACGGAAGTCTCAGCTGAACATTCTGCTATAACAACAACTGCTTAATATACCTCTCGAGTAAGAAAGGTTCAGAATAGTTCCCTCAGAAACCTAAGCGCTACAGGCAGATAGCGATAGCAGAGCGAGGGTATACGCTTAGCACAATTATAAGCAGCAACAACTCGAAATGCTCTGATATTACTGAACGAAGCATTCAGATGCTAGAGGAAGAGCTTAATAATAATGCTCTTCGCCATTCTCTATTATCTGTATCAGATATTATAATTAGAGAAATAAACAAAGAATAGTACTCTTTTAGTTATTAGTATAAATATCTAAACAATATCGAAAACGTTTCTCAAGCAATAAAAAGATCAAGCTAGAATGAATAATCTAATGATTCACCAAAGTTTCCTGTGAATAATGAACCTAAAAAGCTTACAGAAAGATTTCCCTTCAGCATTGAATAGAACAAGAAAACAATATGAATTAAATATCTTGTTTACGGAATAGAGCTGGAAGAACTCTTTATTTGTATTCTCTTGCAGAATATTAAAGCATAAGAAGATAAGAATTCTCGAATCAGCTTACTTTACAATCTATACTATGAACTAGCTTGGATCTTCTGCATCTATCATAGCTGCAGAATGCATTTCTCGGAGAAGGTGCAATACGAATAGTTTCCTATTAGAGAATTAGAATAAATTCTTTAAGCTGTTAAAGAATAGAAATTCTGCTTCAGAGAAGTTTTCAACAAGCAATATTACAATACATATATCGAGCTACTAAATAATTGTTCCATGCAATATATAAATAAAAAGATAAAATAGTAGCAGTATAAAATAATATTCTGTATGATTTATATTAATAACAAGATTTGCAACTAGTATTAACAGAAGAAAGACTAGGAATAATAATAATATAAGCAAAAGCAAGCTAAGAAGCTTGCTTAAGAAGTAGCAAAACAAGCTTAAAAGAATAAATAGTTCTTAATAAACTTAAAAGAATAGAATTGCTTATAAAGGAACTACAGATGATTAGACTGGAATAGTTTCTATGTGAAGCTTTTAGGATAGATTATGCTTATATTAAGTTCGATATATATATTCAGGAATATAAATACAGCATACTATTGAATAGTAGCGCTTAGAGAAACTTTATATTTCCATATATTGTTAATCAGGCATAACTACAATGGAAATGAAAGAGATACTCATATACTCTCAGCACTGTAAAAGAACAATCTGTTGTATACAATCAAGAAGTAATTGATAAGAAAACTAATCATCTATCTATCTTAATCCAAGAATATATAACCAGAGCTTTCTTCGATATTACAGATATAGCATAATATGAGCTGATTATAGAGCTTCTATAGCTCAAGAAGCATAATTCTCGAATCGATTAAACTACTAGCCAGATCTCATAAGAACAAGCTATACTTAGAGAAATAGTTACAATTAATAGCATAAGATTGAAGCTAGTAATTGAAGAATACTTAGAAAAAGAAGCTTTATACAACTTTATATATACTTCTAAGTTAGCAGAGCTAGCAATTCAAGGAGAAGAATCTAGTAATAAGCGAATTCAAACAGTGCTAAAATGCTAATAAGTTAGCAAAACAACGAAAGCGAAATCCTTAGCAAGTTAGTTCACTCCGGAGCAATAAGGAAAAGCTTCAGAATATGAATTGTAAAACTATATAAGAAAAACCTCGAAACCAAGCTCTCAAGCGCTCAGCTTAGCTCGAAGCAAACGCTCAAAGCTCTCAAAAACGCTATCAGAAAAGAAGCATACTTAACAGTATCTACTATTCCTCTAAGTAGCAGAAACAGTACATGAATCAGAACTAATATTCGCAAACATACTATAAGAATATTACAAGTTCAAGAAACTATTTCAGGAAGAATTGAATATGGGATTACTAGAATACAGCTCATACAACTATGAGATTCTGCTGCAAGAAGAGAAATAGCTCAAGTTTTTCCTTATCTATAAACTAAACAAAGCATAGCTAGAGGTACTTAGAAAGTATCTCAACGAGAACCTTAAGAAAGAATATATATAATCATTGCAATTATTAGTAGAATATCTTATCCTATTTGTATTCAAGAAGAATAGCAAGCTTAGGCTATGTATTGATTATAAGCAACTTAATGATATTACAATCAAAAACTGATATTTATTGCTGCTTATTAAGAAATTACGAGATAGGCTACAAGGAGCATAGTGGTTTACAGTTCTAAATCTAAAAGAAGCTTACAATCTGATTAAAGTAAAGGAAGAAGAAGAATGGAAAACTGCTTTTAGAATGTGCTACAGATACTACGAATATTTAATTATGCTTTTCAGCTTAACAAATGCTTTAGCTTTGTTTCAGGAAATGATCAATCATATTCTATATAAGCATCTGAATCAGTTTGTTATTACTTATCTCGATAATATTCTTATTTACTCTTGAATACTTGAAGAATATAAGAAATATGTGGGAATAGTATTGCAAACGCTTCAAGATGCAAAACTCCTTATGAAACCTGCAAAGAGTTACTTTTATATGCAAAAGATTAACTACCTCGGATTTATAATCAAGCTAGGATGTATTAAGCTATAAAAAGATAAGATAGAAGCTGTTAGGAATTAGCTAATTTCCAGAAATGTTAGAAATATTAGATCTTTTCTCGAATATATCAACTTTTACAAGCAGTTTATTAGGAACTACAGCTGAATCGCACACTCTCTTACAAATCTTACCAAAAAGGAATAGCTTTTCGAATAAATCTCCAAGATATAAGAAGCCTTCAATAAGATCATTAAATACATTATCTTAGAACTAGTTCTATATAAAGCAGATCTTTACAAATCTTTTGAAATTGAAACTGATGCATTAAGATATGCATTTGGAAAACAACTTGGCTAGCAAGACAATCAAGAACATCTAAGGATTATAAGCAACTTTTCGAAGAAGTTGAATAGCTTGGAAATCAACTACAGAATCTCTGATCAGAAACTTATAATAATAGTAAAAGCTTTCGAGAAATAGCAGCACTATCTCATTAGCATACAGCACTCAATTATAGTTTACTTGGATTACAAAAATCTAACTATATTCATAATAACCAAGATTTTGAATAAGCAGCAAATTAGATAGGCAGAATTCCTCTTACAGTTCAACTTTAAAATTGTACACTGCAAAAGCTCAGAAAACGAACAAGCAAACGCTTTCAGCAGAAAATCAGACCATCAAGATGCAGATTCCTCGGATATACAGAACATCTTCGCTCAAGATAAATCAGGAAATCTTGTTAATGCATACAGAGAACTGAATGCTGCTTTCAGAATTGAACCTTCAGAAAAGGATTCAGAATCAATAACTCCAGACGAACAAAACAGCTATATCAGAAATGTATATAGTATACCAGCATACGGATATCAGAGAATTAGAGCAATCTATGAATGCATTAAAAGATACTGAAACTTATCAGATTTTGGGAAAAGAATTGAGAATATTCTATAATAATGCAATAGCTATAAAAAGAATAAAGCAGAAAGATACAAGCTTTATAAACTATTGCATTCCTTATTAGTATTTACAACTATTTAGCAGTTCATTAGTTTAAACTTTATTACTAAGCTATCTTTCTTATAAGAATTCTTAACTAAGATACAATATAATAGCATTCTAGTAATAGTTTGCAGACTAAGCAAGTATGCTTACTTTCTACTCTATAAGAAAAGCAGTATAGCAGAGGAACTCGCATATGCATTCCTCAGAACAATTATTGCTAATTACAGCATGCTAGAAGAAGTAATCTCTAATAGAGATAGAAAGTTTAACTCGAAATTTTGAACTTTACTTATAAAACAGCTTGGAATATATCACAAAATATTTATAGCATTTTATCTGCAAATAGATAAACAAATAGAAAGAATAAATCAGATTGTTAAACAATATCTTCAATACTATATCAACTAGAAACAGAATAACTGAGTTAATCTATTACTTCTTATACAGTTCGCTTATAATAGCATAGATATAAGCATAACGAAGAAATTACTATTCTTCATACTCTATAAATACAATCTAACAACTTATTATGAAGCACTGCAAGAAGCAGATGCAGAAACTGTGAATAAAAGAGTTAAGAAGATCAAGAAAGTTTAGAAGAAATTCCAATCAGAATTATAATTCGTTCAGAAATGAATAATACAGTATGCAAATTCCAAAAGAATTAAGAAATCAATCCTACAGAAGGGAAATAAGATCTATCTACTTCGGAAAAATATCAAAATAATCAAATCCAGCAATAAACTCAACTATAAAAAGTTGGAATTATTCAAAATCTTATAACAGATTTCTCCAGTTAATTACGAGTTAGCATTATTTCATGAAATGAGAATATACTCAGTTTTCTACATCTTACTACTGGAATCAGCAGTATAGGAAATATTAACGAATAATATAGCAGAAGTAGAAAATAATGAATCAGAGTATGAAGTAGAGAAGATTCTTAAGCATAGAAGTACAGATAATACAAGGGAATATCTCATTAAATGGAAAGATTATTCAGCAAGCGAAAATTCTTGAGAACTGCAGAAAAACATTAAAAATGCTCAGAAAAAGATAGCTGAATATTGGAAAAGAAAGACTAGCATCTAAGACAATTGCTCTGCCCCGAACCAAGATCCAGAAGCTCCAGAAACCTCATTCCCCAAAATGCTATTCCAATCCACCACATCGAGAGCATTCTAAGACTGAGCCTCAGCCACAGCTTCAGATTCAGCAGCACGCTAAGCATCCTCCTCCTAACACTCCTTCTCCTTCAACTCGTTCAGGGAATGCAGATCCTAACTAACTATCTTCGCGCTACGATCACGCAGAGAACGTTTCTGTTTCCGCAAACGCATCAAGCAGGCTATCGCCTCATCCAATTTGAACTAAAGCTCAAGAAGAACTTCCTCCGCATCTAACTCCTCCCGATCTAAGCAACCAAGTTCGATAGTAATACAAAATACTATCATAAGAATCAGAAAGCGAACAAGGAAAAACTTAGAAAAGAAGCAAACTCACAAGCATTCACCGGAACACCGGAATCATTGCAGGAACAACCCTAACGAACACAACAGAAACACTGCTTAATACCTTCCATCATCTTACACTCCAATCCCTTCAATATACAGAAAGAACAAGATATAACTTTGAAATCTTGAAGATTGATAATCAGAGAAAGCTGAAGATGTTGTTCGGATTTTCAAGAAAGAGACTTTTCGATTCTGTTCAACATCTCAATTAGGAAAGCATAACCAGGCCCATGAATAGCTTGCCAGAAAACTTACAGAAGAACATTAAGAATAACAACTAGTAGAAGGGAGATAATATTATAACCTATTCAACATGCAGATCACAAAACAAGCCCTGCTAACAAGGAACTAGATATCATGATCCAATATCGGATAATCACCAGAAATTACATAAGCAAGAGTTAGGATTGGATTATAACAAAACAAGTGAGCTACTCACCGGATCACTGCAATGCAGATCACAGATCACAGTGAGCCAGATGAGCTACAATGAAGAGCTGGATATATAAGAATATATTCATTACTACTAGATAGATCATTATATATAGCTCTTCAGTTATCAATCTAAGTATTCAGTCTTCTATACTAAGTAGCTCCAAAGGCAGTGAATACTTGCATCGCTTATTGAGACTTATACAGTTCTGTATTCAAGAACTTGATACTTCGATACCGCTCTTGTTAGCATAAACCTCTTCGTATACTTAGGAATCTTCGGATTGCTGCAGTGCTCATTACAACTTGCTATAACTGCAATAAATAAGAATATATTGTATACAACTGCTATTAATCCCGGAAGAATAAATAGCAGCTAGTTCAGAAAGAATGCTAGATGAATATCGCTTGATAATAGAAACTTAATCAACTGAGCAAAAATATCCCTTTGAAGCAAGTATTGAATTCTATTGATTATAGAAATCTTAGCTGAATATTCTATTATAATAATAACTGCTTAATATACTTTTCGAGTAAGAAAGATTCAGAATAGTTTCCTCAGAAATCTAAGCGCTACAGGCAGATAGCGACAGCAGAGCGAGGGTATATGCTCAGCACGATTGTGAGCAGCAACAATTCGAACTGCTCCGAAGTTGCTGAACGAAGCATTCAAGCATTGGAAGAAGAGCTTAGCAATAATATTCTTCAACATTCTTCATCGCTTATATTAAGCACTGTAATCAGAGATATGAATAAAGAATAATACTTTCTTGATTATTGATATAAATATCTAAATAATATCGAAAATGCTTCTTAAGCAATGAGAAGATTAAGCTAGAACAATCAGTCTAATGATTCATCGGAGTTTCTCATGAACAATAAATCCAAGAAGCTTATAGGAAGATTCCCCTTTAGCATTGAATGGAATAAGGAAACAATATGGATTGAATATCTTATCTATAGAATAGAGCTGAAAAAGCTCTTCATCTGCATTCTCTTGCAGAATATCAAAGCATAAGAAGATGAAAATCCTCGGATCAGCTTACTTTATAATCTATATTACGAATTAGCTTGGATCTTCTATATCTATTATAGCTGCAGAATACATTTCTCGGATAAGATATAATACAAATGATTTCTCATCAGAAAACTAGAACAAATCCTTCAGGCTATTGAAGAATAGGAATTCTGCTTTAGAAAGATTCTCAATAAACAGCACTATAATGCATACATCAGACTACTAGATAACTGCCTCAAGCAATGCATAAATAAGAAGATAAAATAGTAGCAGTATGAAATAATACTTTATATGATTTATATTAATAATAAGATTTATAATTAGCATTAATAGAAGAAAGATTAGAAATAATAATAATATAAGCAAAAGCAAGCTAAGAAGCTTGCTTAAGAAGCAGCGAAGCAAGCTCAGAAGAACAAGCAGTTCTTAATAAATTCAAAAGGATAGGATTGCTTGTAAAGGAACTGCAGATGATTAGATTAGAATAGTTTCTATATAAAGCTTCTAGAACAGATTATGCTTATATTAAGTTCGATATATATATTCAAGAATATAAATATAGCATACTATTGAATAGTAATGCTTAAGGAAACTTTATATTCCTATATATTATTAATTAAGCATAACTATAATAGAGATAAAAAAGATGCTTATATACTCTCAGCACTATGAAAGAATAATCTGTTGCATATAACTGAGAAGTAATCAATAAGGAAACTGATTATCTATCTATTTTAATCTAAGAATGCATAATTAGAGCTTCTTTTGATATTATGAATATAGCATAGCATAAGCTGATTATAAAACTTTCATAGCTTAAAGAGCATAATTCTCGAATCAATTAAACTACTAGCTAGCTCTTATAAGAACAAGCTGTATCCAGAGAAATAGTTACAATCAACAGTGCAGGATTGAAGCTAGTAATTGAAGAGCATTCAGGAAAAGAAGCTTCATACAACTTCTTATATACTTCCAAATCAGCAGAGCTAGCAGTTCAAGAAGAAGAATCTAGTAACAAGCAAACCCAAATAATGCTAGAGCGCCAACAGATTAGCAAAACAACAGAAGCAAGATTCTCAGCAAGTTGATTCGCTCTAAAGCAATAAGAAAAAGCTTCAGAATATGAATTGTAGAACTATACAGAAAAAATCTTGAAACCAAGCTTTCAAATGCCTGCTTCAGCTCAGAGCAAACGCTTAAAGCTTTCGAAAATGCTATCAGAAAAGAAGCATGCTTAATAGTATCTACTATTCCTTTAGATAGCAGAAACAGTATAAGAATCAGAACTAATACTCGCGAATATACTATGAGAATATTACAAGTTCAAGAAACTGTTTCAGAAAGAATTGAATACAGGATTGCTAGAATACAGCTTATATAATTACAAGATCCTATTATAAGAAGGAAAACAGCTCAAATTCTTTCCTATCTATGAATTAAACAAAGCATAACTAGAAGCATTTAGAAAGTATCTCAATAAGAATCTTAAGAAAGAATATATATGATTATTACAATTATCAGCAGAATATCCCATTCTGTTTATACTTAAGAAGAATAGCAAGCTTAAGCTATATATTAACTATAAGCAATTCAATAATATCACAATCAAGAACTGATATTCATTGCTACTTATTAAGGAATTACAAGATAAGCTGCAAGAAGTATAGTGATTCATAGTTCTGAATCTAAAAGAAGCTTATAATCTAATCAGAGTAAAAGAAGGAGAAGAATGGAAAACTGCTTTCAGAACATGCTACAAATACTATGAATATTTGATTATACTCTTTAATCTAACGAATATCTCAGCTTTATTTCAAGAAATGATTAATTACATTCTATACAAGCATCTGAATCAGTTTATCATTGCTTACTTCAATAACATTCTTATTTACTCTTGAATACTTAAAGAATACAAGAAATATGTGGAAACAGTGTTGCAAACGCTTTAGAATGCGAAACTTCTTGTAAAATCTGCAAAGAGCTATTTTTATATACAAAAAGTCAACTATCTTGAATTTATAATCAAGCTAGGATGTATCAAGCTACAGAAAGATAAGATAAAAGCTGTTAGAAATTAGCTAATTCCCAGGAATATTAGGGATATTAGGTTTTTCCTTGAATATATTAACTTTTATAAGCAGTTTATTAAGAACTATAGCTGAATTATACATCTTCTTACAAATCTTATCAAAAAAGAATAGCCTTTTGAATAGATTTCCAAGATATAAGAAGCTTTTAATAAGATTATCAAGCATATTATCTCAGAGCTAGTTCTGTATAAAGCAGATCTCTACAAACCCTTTGAAATTGAGATTAATGCATTGAGATATATACTCAGAGAATAACTTGGTTAGCAAGATAATTAAGAATGTTTAAGAATTATAAGCAACTTCTCAAAGAAGTTGAATAGCTCGAAAATCAATTATAAGATTCCTGATTAGAAACTCATAGCAATAGTAAAAGCTTTCGAGAAGTAGCAATACTATCTCATTAGCATATAATATCCGATTATAATTCATTCGGATTACAAGAATCTAATTATATTTATAATAACTAAGATTTTGAATAAGCAACAAGTTAGATAAGCAGAATTTCTTTTATAGTTCGATTTCAAGATTATACATTGCAAAAGCTCAGAGAATAAATAAGCAGATGCTCTCAGCAGAAGATCAGATTATTGAGATACAGATTTCTCGGATATATAGAACATCTTTACTCAAAATGAGTTAGGAAATCTTGTTAATGCATATAGAGAACTGAATACTGCCTTCAGAATTGAATCTTCAGAAAAGAATCTAGAATTAATGATTCCAAACGAATAAGATAGCTATATTAAGAATGTATATAGTATACTAGTATACGAATACTAAGGAATTAGAGCAATTTATGAATGCATTAGAAGATACTGGAATTTATTAAGCTTTAGGAAAAGGATTGAAAACATTTTATAATAATGCAATAGCTGCAAGAAGAATAAAGCAGAAAGATATAAGCTTTATAAATTACTGCACTTCTTATTAATACTTATAACTATTTAGCAATTCATCAGTCTAGATTTTATTATTAAGCTATTTCTTTTATAAGAATTCTTAATTAAGATGCAATATAATAGCATTCTAGTAATAGTTTGCAGACTAAGCAAGTATGCTTATTTTCTCTTCTATAAGGAAAGCAGTATAACAGAGGAACTTGCATATGCATTTCTCAGAATGATTATTGCTAACTACAGCATGCTAGAAAAGATAATCTCTAATAGAAATAAAAAGTTTAGCTTAAAGTTTTGAACTTCGCTTATAAAACAACTCGGAATATATTACAGAATGTTTATAGCATTTTATTTACAAATAGATAAACAGATGAAAAGAATGAATTAAGTTGTTAAACAGTATTTATAATACTATATTAACCAGAAACAAAATAACTGAATTAATCTATTACTTCTTATATAGTTCGCTTATAATAGTATAGATATAAGCATAATAAAGAAATTGCTATTCTTTATACTCTATGAATATAATCCAACAGCTTATTACAAAGCACTGCTAGAAGCAGATATAGAAGCTGCAAATAAAAGGATTAAGAAGATTAAGAAAGTTCAGAAGGAATTCCGATCAGAATTACAATTCATTCAAGAACGAATAATGCAGTATACAAACTCCAAAAGAATTGAGAAACCAATTCTATAGAAGGAAGATAAGATTTATCTATTTTGAAAAAATATTAAAATAATAAGATCTAGCAATAAACTTGATTATAAGAAGTTAGGATTATTTAAAATCTTGCAACAGATTTCTCTGATTAATTATAAATTAGCATTACTTTATAGAATGAGAATATACCCAGTTTTCTATATCTTACTACTAAAGCTAGCAGTATAGGAAATATTAACAGATAATATAGTAGAAGTGGAAAATAGTGAATCAGAGTATGAAGTGAAAAAGATTCTTAAGCATAGAAGTATAAACAATACAAGAGAATATCTCATTAAGTGGAAAGGTTATCCAGCAAGTGAAAATTCATGGGAACTACAAAAGAACATTGAAAATGCTCAGGAAAAGATAGCTGAATATTGGAAAAGGAAAGCTAGCACCTAAGATAACCGCTCCAGCCCGGAAAAAAGCCCAGAGCTTACTATCTCATTCAAAAATCCAGACTAATTCATTACTGCATTCCTTACATCTACAGAATTCCAGTCAAAACTCTCAAAAGAAGGATTTCTAGCAACTACAGCAGATTCCTTTGCAACTACAGAACGAACTCCAGCAGCAATGCAAGCTCGCTCCTCCGCCTCCACCCTTTCCAACTCCTCTACATTATTAATTCCCCAACAAACAGTACACATCATCT
This sequence comes from Cryphonectria parasitica EP155, assembly GCF_011745365.1. Lineage (NCBI taxonomy): Eukaryota > Fungi > Ascomycota > Sordariomycetes > Diaporthales > Cryphonectriaceae > Cryphonectria > Cryphonectria parasitica. Next base: position 3,872,188 of record NW_024468909.1, read on the forward strand.
TTTCATACTACATCCTTTTCTGCTTATGCAGCCTAAGAAGTTTAGCATTCAGCTCAGCAGCCTTCTCCTTAATCGCCTCCACCTCCGCTTCTAAGCAACAGTATTGAGCAGTTATACAATTCAATTGTGCAAGCATTAAATTATGCACATTGCAATTCAACAAACTCAGACACATGCAGATCTAACAGCAGAAAGATTTGAACTCAGCAATCTTGCATTCAGCTGAAAGATTGTAATCTTTGCAGTATGAGCAAGGTATGAGCGAAAGAGAACTAAAAGTAGCTATAGCAGAAAGAAGGAATGATTTCTGCAAAGAACGAGAATAAAGCTTAGCAATACAATAAGAACTAACTCTATTCGATATCTTGATTAAAAAAGCAAGATTATAAACGAAAGACTTGTAGAATACTTATAGAAGATCGTTGGGAATAATAACTGATAGAAGAGAGATGATATTATAACTTATTCAACATGCAGATTACAGAACAGATTACGAGTAACAGGGATCAGATATTAAGGATTCAATATTCTAATAAAGCATCGATTATATAATTCAGAGTTAGGATTATTAGCAAATAGATACAGTTAACATCTATCCTGTTAATAAAGAAATCAATGGAATTGATATCAATCCTATCTATCCGGACTAAAGAACCAAGTATATGAAGGTTTACATTTCCTACTATTAGATAGATTTTCTTCAGATAGTTCTTCAGTTATCAATCTAAGTATTCAGTCTCATATACTGAGTAGCTCTAAAAGCAGTGAATACTTGCATCGCTTATTAAGACTTATATAGTTCCGTATTTAAGAACTTGATACTTTGATACCGCTCTTGTTAGCATAAACCCTTTGTGTACTTAGGAATCTTCGGATTGCTGCAGTGCTCATTATACTTTCTCTCTTTAGCAGAGCGTGAAACTGCTTCCTTACAATCAGCCTCCTGCTTAGCAAGAAGTATATTATGCTTTTTCGTAAGCATCTCAATCTGCTTCTGCAGCTTGTTAATCTTTGAGAATTTGCCTGCTTCAAAATGCTTAAGAGCAGCTTTCTAAGCTTATACAGCATGCTTGGATCGGATTCTCAGAGGAGCAAGGTTAAGAGTAGAGTTTTCCTTTTCTACTCTAGCACGCATTCTTTTCTTCAAGAGCGTAGAAGCATTCATCTCCTTAGCAGAAGCAAGCATATACTTGGCTATATAAAGCTTATCTACAAAAAGCATGAGGTAGAAAGAGATCGGAATATACTTGTAATCCTTTGAATACTAAGCATAGCAAGCAGCAGATGAGTTTTTCTAGTTGTAATAGGAATCATTAGAGCTGCTTGCAGCTAGATTCTTGATATAGCTAATGCATGAAACATTGCAAACAGCATCCCAGAAAGCATTATTTTAGCTCTTTGAGGAATCTGCAGCGGAAGTACTAGAAGGGATAGCTACTGGAAAAGTCTTTTTGGCTTGCAACCGAGGAGTTCTCAACTTAGCAGCATCTCCAGCAGCCACATTGAGGCGCTTCTGCTGAAGCTTCTGCATCAATGCATTCTGGGATCTCAAACAAGCTATACTCTGCTCGGTAACAGGCCTTGTTACAACTAGCTCAGAACTTGAAAGGCTATTGAAAGCCTGAAAAAAGATTAGCTAGATAAACATTGAAAGAAAAAGCAGTACGAATCTACAGTCTTGAATACCTTCTGAAGAAGCACAGAGCTGTCTTCATTATCATTGTTATCATTATCAATAAATGAGCTAGAAATCCCTGTAGAACCAGCACCAGAGCGCTTAGAAAGATCAATACCAACTGAATCGGAGGCATTATCAACTGAAGAATGCAAAATCAGGATATCAGCACAAGCAGCAAACAACTCGACTGGAGCTTGAGAACTTGAAGCAGGCAAGCCAGATTGCTATTCCTGGAAACAAGAATAATCAGTTCAGCTTATACTAATTTCCAGACAGCTCTTTCTATACTTATATTAGAAAGAGGATGCTAACCAGCAGTTGGAATCAAGATAAGCTGAATAAAGCTTGCGCTCTTCTCTATAGCTATTAAGAGACTATTATGCAACTCAGACATACTAGTAGAGAAGCTGGAGTTTGCATCCAAGAGATCCTCATCAGTTTCTACATTGGAAGAAGGATTAGAAGAGGCTATATAGATCTCGCTCTTAGCAGAGTTGCTGTTATCGGAAACAGCTATACTAAGCTCGCTGAGAGGAACAGAAACGTTAGACTCGCCTGACGAGAAATCTGGAGTAATTAGAAGAAGCATATTGATGCGCGGAGGCTTTCAAAAACCTTGAAAACAGATGGAAAAAGAGCTGATTGAAAAAGAAAGAGGACTGGAAGGAGGCAAGGCAACTGTAAAATGCGCTCATATAAGCTTAAACGCATCTGCAGAAACCCCATAAAAAACCCATTTTTCTAGCACATCTGATCAGTCAGATGGAGGGTATGTGAAAAATGGAGCATATTTAACCCTAATTCTCTGTTTTGGTTCCCTCATAAACCATCTCAGAGCCTGGTTTAGTTACTTAGAAGATCTTCCTTTTGTATCAGATAGATTCAATCTCAATACTCATTCAGCCACTTCCACGTGCTCAGCTCATACGTTTCTCCTTACATATGATCAAGGATCGCTCAGCAGCACGTGCATAAACATTAGTATTATATCATATTAGATGACGGAAGCATGAAAAAGAAGGGAACATCATGATTACCAATTTGAATAAGTGTTTTCAGCGTAAAAGTTGTAGCGCTTCGAGGCCCGTTAATCCTACACCATCAGCCTGTACGGTCCTGCACAATGACGGCTGAAGGAGGTCGCGGCATGGAGGCCTCCTCGCAAAGAAACAAAGAAGATAAGCAAACCGTCATCATCGCTTCCTCACCTATGCACCCTAACAGGGACTTGTTCATACCTAATCTTGCCATGGCTGCTGCTCATTCGCCGTGTCTACGATTTGGCCTCGCTAGAGGATGGGAAGCATGGGGTAGTGCTTGCGCTCACCTGCGAATGCGTAATAAGGGTCTTCTTTTCTTCCTCGTGTAGACGCTCTTGTGTATCTATTACTGTCTCTATGGGGTGAGAAAACCCGTAGGGAGACACACTGGTGTAGAGCAGTGATCTGAACATGTGGGCGAGGGAAAGCAAACAAAAGGCGGAGAGTTCTCTGATTCATGAACTAGATCTGAAAATACATCGCTATCTAGAATATGCAGACTTCAAGACCCCCTTCTCAACCCTTCATACGCCATGCTTGCTTCATGATAACGGGCCTCCAGCCTCTAAACCTGCAGGTTGACCAAGCAATAATGCCATTATGGTTGCAGGTCGTGCATAGGATCGAATCCTTCAAGTACATGGGAGGTGTCCCAGCAGTGTCTCGTTGTCAAATACTCTCGTTAGGTGCGAGCTGCTGCGTTAGCCGCAGGAACTTGGTCAGCGTCACTTTTGGCGCCTTCTGGGCTATGTACGAGGTCGAGGAGGCCGGCCTTGCAGAGCGGGTCTACGATATTTTGTGTGAGATTCTCTATATCCTTGAACTTGATGCCATTTTGTCGGCGGATAAGGGGTTTCTGCATAGCATTCCACAAGAAAAGGAGTCGCTGAGCGCCAGGATTGTTTTTTATATATAAGTATTAGGTACTTCGATGCTTTTCATAGAGTTCAAGTAAGTGTCAGGAATTGAATTCTTCTAGTAATGAGATAATTGATGCTCTTGACAAAGGCGAGATTGGTAAAATCGGCAGTCTTTCGAACTGTTGAGCATGATAACAGTTGAATATAATCAAAATTATGAGCATCAATAGCAATCTGCTTATTGTTACGGAGAGGATATACCGACCCTGCCCAATCTTCCTCGGTTCCAGTTGCGTATTAACATAGCCCGGCTAAGAGCCACTCGGTAGGATTCGGGCTCACTAGACTCGCTGCAAGCCGGCAGTTCACACAAGGCCTGAGCGAGAGACAGGCGTTCAAGATGAAGAATCTGGCTACATACGCTGGAGGTGGGAGTGGAAGCTGTCCAGACGTCTTCGGGAGGCCCATGTGCTGTCGGAGCGGAACGCGCTCTTTTGTGAATCTACTAATATTTGCGCTTCGTAGCTCCTCTGCCGTGTGCCCTTCCTCGGCCTTTCTCTGTTCCTGTTCTTCCTGTACAAATTTTTCGAGCATGCGATGTCAGTAGTCGCAACTCCTGGAGGGGCTCTTGTCTTCTGTGAGAAATTTGCCCTGTGAAGCAGCCTGTTTGATGGCTGATTTGGTCTCCATGTCTGGGTGCTGTGCCACGCCTTCCTTACATGACAGCTGCCTAGCTGCCCGCCTCCTCTTGGAAAGTCGCAACTCGTAGGTTCGACTGGATTGGTAGTTCATGACTCATTGCATTATCAACTGACAAGGCAACGTTCACGACATGTTATTCCTTACTCTTGTCAGTGGTGTTTTGGACTTGCCAGGTCCCTGAACTTGGGACTGCCCATTGCACAGTTGAATAACTATACGGCGTCAGGGGCTGCCGGTGCCGTGCACGCATGTTTACTGATTCTAGCTGCGGAAACGCTCGCAGGTATCATTTAATCAATCGTTGAAAGCGTATTGGTGCAAGTAGAGTTATATATCGTACAGCCATCCACGTGGTCACCTTTGTACATGAACTGCGCATTTAGCCAGGATCATCTGGCCATGGTGGTGATGGACTTTGAGCATGTGCATGAAGACGGGCGGCGGCAGCAGTGAAACAAGAGAGATCGTTGGAGACGAGGGCCTGTCTGGACTGTGTGGAGAAACGAACTTGCTGGCGCTGCTGGTGGGTGGGGTATTGATACGTACCCCCTTCTCCAGAGCACGCCAAGCTACATATCATCATTGCGAGTACTGGTACACAGCAGCAGCACTAACTAAAGCACTACGGCACTGGCGGAGACGGGGGCCTGCGTTTACCTTAACCCCAACACACACCTCACCTCAGCAGCGACTTGCAACACTACACCACAGCTTAGTACCTTTTTTTCTTTCTTTTCTTGGAGAGGGGTTCTTGGCCTTCTTAAGGTGGTCTTTTCTTTCGCATGACCTCGCACCCACGTGTCCGCAGTGGGCTGCACGACACGGCCATTACTTTCCGTCAGACAATCATCGATGGGACAAGGCCACCTGTTTGCCCTGTCGTGTGGAAGCGAAGTCTGACGGCGCAGCACTACTGTTTCGAGAGAGTGTGGACGTTGGTTTGGCCGGTGGTGGCATGGCCTGGCCGGGACCGTCTGGCTCACCTCGTCGACCACCTGTTTCTCGTCTCCTGTTTGCCGGCCACTCAACTCGGCCCTACTAGGACTCGGTTTCAAGGAAGACCGCTTATTGTCTGATACTCACAGACAAAACACGCCAGCTGCAAAAGAGAGAAAGAAGGAGAAGAGAGAGAGAGAGAGAGAGAGGTGGTATCTTATAAACATCGTCATCCCGTCACGGACCAGATCTGCTTGGAGAGCACGTCCCGACATCCTGTAGGTTCCAAGCCACCTTGTTATCCTCCCCTTCGATCTACAAGACACGACCCTGGTTTCGATTTAATTGCACGCAGCAAGTTCTAGCCCCAGAGCAGTGGCGTTGACAAGCAGCAATGCCTTCCAGTTACACCGTTACCTGGAGAGGGCCATCCCCCATGGCCTCGCCGAGTCGGAGGCCGAATCCCCTGAGGACAACAAAGTCCTTTACCAAGATCGAAAGCAATGACCCCCTCGCCTCTCCTCGCCCAAAGAGGGCTGCCACAATGCAGAACGGTGCCCTGCCGAAGCTAGTTACATCCAACAAGGAGACGGGCCCGCAGAAGATTGCCGAAGAGCCAGAGAGCGCCGACGCGTTCGAGAACAAACAAGGCGATGAGACGCCCGTCGAGCCCCAGCCGAGAGGCTCCGTCGATCTCGACGACCTGCCCATCGAACTGATCGGCCTGACGGACAACTTTATCGAGTCGTTGTCCACAAGGAGTCGACCAGCCCCTCCGACCATCGACAACATCTCGCAGCTGTTCCAGGATTTTTACTACACAGCTGCCCAACACATAAACACACACATCTCCGCACTGATATCGAAACACCGCCGCGAGACATCCCCCGCACCTTCCGCCTCGTCGAGGACATCGACTGCGAGCTTGCTGAGGGCCAAGGCGGCCTCCATCGGCAAGGATCGGCAAAAGGCTGGCACTCCCAAGGCGGACGCACCAGAGCAACAGATGATCACTGCAGACGAGATGACGGAGCGCAAGAGAAAGAGAAAGGCTATAGAACAGCAGCGTGGTACCCTGGAAGAGGCTGTCGAGAGACGCTTGTGTGAGGGGATCTACGCCAAGATCTACCGGCACCGGACCACCCAGGACGAAGCTCAGGACGACAAGCTGCGTTCCAAGACGGCAGCCCTGGCGGTCGTCGGGATCGGCCTGACCGACTTGGGAGTGCAGTTGACTGAGTCCTCCGAGCCACCAGAGGCACAGGCGGAGAGGGCCGAGGAGGTTCGCAAGTGGCTGGACGGGGCGAGACAGGAGCTGATCGCCATGAACGAGAGTCGATATCCGCTGGGGAAGTTGAACCACCTCAAGACTGCGCACAAGAGTATTGTGGATACGCTCTCACATTTCCACCCCTCGTCCTCAGCCGACGAGATTATGCCCATGCTCATCTATACGCTCATTACCCTGCCTCCCGCGAATCTCAATGTTATAAGCGACTTGAGGTTCATAGAGAGGTTCAGGTGGGAGCCGAAGCTCGTGGGAGAAGCCGCATACTGCATGACAAACCTGGAGGCCGCCATCAGCTTCCTCGAGACGGTGGATCTATCGACGTTGCGCTCAGACGAGGCACCCTCTGGGCCGCCTAGATCGTCCAGCCCGCCCAGGGCTGAGACTTTCCCTCCTGCATATTCCCCAACACTGTCAGCCGCGACGAGCACGACAGCAGCGAGCGACGCTAACCCCGCTGGCACGGTGCGAAAACCCTCACCCTCCCCAGCCAACAGACTCAAGGTCGCACAGGAACGCAATCGCCGCTTCAGCGACCTCGTGAATACACCCGCACAGGCTCTGGGCGCGGCCAGCGATGCCGTCCGCAACACGGCCGACCAGGGCTTGAAGAACATCAGCAACAGCTTAGGCGACAGCTACAGGATGCTGATGGGGAGGCTCCGCGAGCCGGCCAACGCAGACGCCGAGGTCGTAGTGCCCAAGACGCTCGAAGACGCCCGCAAACTGATCGGAACTCCACCGCTAGAAGATGACGCCTCGGTCACCAGCTCACAGAACCAAGAGGACAACAGCGCCAACCTCACTGAGTCTGGTGCGCGACGCCCGCGTCCTAGGGAAGACAAGGTGCTCAACCTCATCTCGGGCCGGACTAAGTCGTCTGCCGCCCGCGATCACTCTGCCGACAGCTCGCGCAGCGGCGAGAGCGGCACTAAGAGGCTGTCTGGTCTTTTCGGCGGGGATGATGGCGCCCTCGGTAGGGAAAACAGGACGTCTGGCGGTGGTGTCACGACACCCAACCCGCTGACAGAGGGCATGCGGAATCTCAGCAACTCGCTGAATCCCATGGCCAAATTCGCAAGTGGTGTGGGTATGGGAATCGGGTCATTCCGGCCATTTGCGCGGACGCCAAGCCAACCTGTTACGCCGCAGGCCACAACTATATCGGGATCGGTCAAGTCTGGGTCGTCGGGGGCGGAGGGTGGTGATTTGGCTACAGTAAGACTGACCCTTGGCACACATACACACACCCCCACACCTCCGCTACAACACTTAGTTCAACTTGAACGAACCCACGTGAGATGATATAAGCGTGAATTATGAAACATTCGAGAAGAAAGAAAAATAAACAAAAGCTGACGGTGAACCTAAAACAGGCCTTCCCCGAGCTGGCGGCCAATCTCCCACCCAAGGAGACGCCCAAGATCAATCCGCCCATCAAGCGCTTTATGGAGATGCAGAACCCTGCTGACCTGCGCATCGCGGAGGTGCTGGAGCTGCTGCGAGACTACAGGCGGCTAGCGGGCGCTCTCAAGGAGATGGATGCCTTCAAGGAGTGAGGCTCTGTCTGTAACGGGAGGAGTGGGGAAGAGGAGTTGATGGCTTGGTTGAGATGAGCAAGCTGACAGCCTTCCTATTCTATTGAAAATGGTGTGGGTTTTTGGGAATAGATTCATAGACGGGCTGGGCTGACTGGTGTTATTCTCTGTTCTTCTTTGGTTCTTTTGATTCTGGGTGATGATGATAAAGGCGTCTGTTCACTCTGCTATTTGTCATTTTTCTCATTTGCTTGTTACATTATCGTGCTTATCTTTTCACAATAGCATTGGTGCATTGGATCGGAGATCTGGGGTTTGGGAACCTCGACGGGATAGGATATGGATACGGGCAATCATTTTGCACTGCATTCAAACTTTGAATTTAGACTGTACAAGCTCAGCACAGAAAACAAATCCAGAAATACGCAGAAACACTATTCAAGGCATTCGGAGACGAACAACAGGTAGACAAATTTTGCAGGGTGAGAATCTGCGCAGCGTGTTCTTGTGTTCGTTTAGTTTTTTTTCTTCCTTTTTTCTTTTCACCTTCTCTTTTGTGCATTCAATTGGTATTTATTGGATTGTCCCATTCTCTCATGAAGAGTAAAACGCCTATTTGGATATCGATTCCCAATGGTGCCAGTAACCCTTCCTTTGTTCCCCTCGTTTCCCTCTCGAAAATTTGGCTGAGAGGAGTTCGTTCCCATCCTCTTTCTCTCTCGCAGGGGCAGAACAAACGTGGTTCAGGCCTGTCTGGTGCCCAATAGCATGCGTTCCAGCCATGTCTTCTAGACCATGACAAGATAATTTTGGTATTTGTTCTTCTCGGTCCGTCTCCCCTTACTCTTCTTCTCGAGTTTAAGTCATCACCAAAAAAGGTGTGGTGCGGATGCCATGCTGCCTGAGGCAGATGGAGGGTATTGCCATCCTCAAAGCAGGCGTATATTTATGTAGTATTTTTTGAATCAAATCGCATGGCTGCGACCCATCCGGTCTGGCGCTAATGTAAGCTAGGCGGTGCAAAATATGTTGTGTGTTGGTATGCGACGTGAGCGATCTAGGCTTCTTGTTATGGGTTGATGGTGAACGCGGTGGGAGGGTAGGTGCTGGCCAAAGACGACGACCACCACCACCACGCTTGTCCCTCACGTCCGAATGGCTGGCTGAATCAATGACCGGCGTTATGAGTGTCACGCCACTCAGTGCACCCCATTGATCTTTCCCCCGTCAGCGCGCGGGCTGCCCGAACCGTTCGTCACGTCGCTCAGCGGTGCTTTAGTCGGGCTCGAACGCCCCGACGCCGTGTCCGTGGAGGTGGGCCCCACGCGGCCGTTGGTGATCAGCCGGTCCATGAAGGCGATGTAGTCGTACTGTGGCTGGCCACGGTCCGACTGCATGTCAGGCCCCGTGTGCACGGGGATGATGTCGACCAGCTTGTCGATGACCTCATCCGGCACAAGTGAGTGACGGAGGTCCATCTCGGTGACGTAGGGCTTGCCGTCGGCGACCTCGCGGAAGGACTGGAAAACCTGCTCGGCCGTGTTCTGGTCCTCGGTGACGTCGACCATGAAGCGAATGAACTGTTCAAAAGAGACGCGGTCGTGGCCACCCGAGGCGTCGACAAAATAGTCGTGCATCTCGTCCTCGGAGTAGACGAGGCCGAGGGAGGCAAGCGCCGCGCTGAACTCAATCTCCTGCAGGTTGTTGGAATCGTCGCGGTCGAAGTAGCGGAAGACAGATTCGAACTCCTCAAGCTGAATAGGCGTGAGGTTGGTCATGCTGCGCGCCACCATCTGGTTGTCGAGGAAGGAGAGCTTCTTGGATATGGAGGACTGCACCAGCGACAGCTCGTAGCACAGCTCGTCGTAGGTGTAGGTCGTGAAGTCATTCTCCTCGATGTTGGCCTCCTGGCACTTGGCGTCGACCTCAGCAATCTTGACGAGGTAGGCATCCATCGGCGGCAGGTTGTCGCTCAGCTTGCGGACGTGATGAAGCTGGTCCTCGACATCGCCTTCCAGCCCTGATATGGCCAGCTGCATGGTGTTGAGGGCCATGGCGAAATCGTTTGCCTTTTCGGCAAAGGACTTGCGGAGGGCGTTTTTGATGCTGCCAGGCGGTGGTTGGTTAGTGATTTTAGGCCTCCTCAGTCTTGTTCATCAGTCACGAGCGCGGAGATGTCAGACTTACTCCCTGATGGTCTCATTTATCAGCTGTCCCCGGGCCATCTCTGCACTAGAGAGCTTTGCCCACTCCCTATCCAGGTTCTCCAGGCTCAGTTCAGCCGGTGGTTCATAGGGCCTCAGCCTGTACGTCCCGAGCTTTGTCTTGATGTTACCGAGCAGTGTCGCCAGCTCGCTCTTCTCGGCGACCCAGTCCCTCTTTTTGCCTCTCTTGTAGCCCGAGAACTCCGTAGCCTGGGCCTTGGCGTCTGCGTAGGTGCCCTCAAACTTGGCCGTCTGCCAGCCCTCAACCTGCCCGCTGATGGCGGCGAGCAGTGCTCTCATGCGCCTCTCGTAGGCACTCTGCATCTCCCAGGCGCCCTGCATGTTGTTAACAAACTTTTCTACCCGGCGCCCTGCGTTCTCGACCTTCTCCATCTGCGAGAAGGCGTGGAACCAATAGGCGATGTAGGTCATCAAACTCCTCTCGTCGGGCTTGGCCACGTCACACACGTCCTCGACGTCCAGCAGTTTGGGGATGCCAATCTCCTTGTGCGCCAGGTCGAAGGCGAGCTGCATGTTGCCCCTGTGGTCGGACTTGTCGAGCTCATCATAGTCGATCAGGTCGGGCCGGTGGATGTCCAGGAGGGCGCAGAAGGCGAGACCATCGTTCCAGCTCCCGCTAAAGTCCCGCACATCACACTCGTCGTAGCATGCCGTCTTGCGCTGGCACCACAACAGAAGGCCCTCCTTCGCCGACATGCCGGCCTCGTTGATGTCGCTGATGGTGAATCTCAAAATGAGGGTCCATATCAGGCCGAGGATAATCTTTCTGTTGCCGTCGACGACATCCTCGGCGCCAATGTTTGTCATCTGGATTCCCCTCGACTTGACAAAGTCCAGACCCAGGTTAACGTTCTCAAATCGCTGCACTCGCAGCCTGGGCTTGGCGGCATATCGGCCGAGGGACTCTTGAGACAGGCACTCAAGCAGATGGATAAGCATGACCTGTAGAATAGCAAAAGGTCAATTATCTTCTTCTTGTCTTGGGGAATTTGGCTTGATTATATAAAGTTGCAGGAGACACAAAAGGAAGAGAAAAAGAAGAAGGATGGTAGAAAGACCTACACCATCGCTCAGGTCCTTGACCAGGTCAACCACTTCCAGCCCCCTGGCCTCGATCTTGGTGTTGAGCCATTTGGTAAAGGTCTTTTGCTGGACGGTAATCCAGCGCTGCTGATCAGCAAACGCCATCTTGGTCAAGAGCTGCTCATGCGGCGGCTCGGTGGCTGCGAGGGCGGCCTGTGGGTTGGCGACCTGGTACTTGCGTGTGGATGCGCCCCTCTTGCGACGGGTGAGGGGAGAATTGTTGGTGTTGACGTCCTCGTCGTCGCCCTGTGTGCTCCCGGTGGTGCTAGCGGCGGTGCTTGCTGCAGAGGCGGCGCGCTGTCGCTGTAGACGTGCCTGATGAAGCTGTTTGGCGTTGCCGCGGCTTCGGGGCAGGGGAATGCTCTGGTGATTTTGGTGGACGTGGCTGCTGTTCTGCTGCGGGGAATCTCTATCGGGATAGGATCCACCGGCCTTGTAGGAGGAGGAGGAGCAACGAGAGGGAGAGGGAGAGGTCGAGGGCGAGAACGAGTATGCCGCGTCTGCGCCAACCTGCTGGTGGTGGTTTGGCGGTGGTCTGAGCTGTGGTTGTAGTTGTTCTGGCTGCTGCTGCTGCTGCTTTTGTTGCAACTGCAAGTGTTGTTGACTATGATTGCAGGTCGCGTCGGAATAAAGGCTGCTGACGGTGGATCTCCTCGAGTCGTAGCTGGAGAAGATGTCGGAGGCTTCGTCCGAGGTAGCAGAGGCGGCGGAAATTGAATGTGGTCGGCCGGAGATCAGGGCAATGCCCAAAGCCGGTACAGGTGGTGCTTTGTTGGGTGGTGTTGATGGGACTTCTGGCGAGAGCGACTGGCCCGTGCAGCCGTTCGCCTCGTAAACACAACCACCACCATTTACAACATCCCCACCAGGCAACGCCTCGCGCTCCATGACTGGGCCGCCGTTGCTGGTTTGGTCCCTGGCTAGGTGCGTGGCAGTAGCAGGGGCTGGGGGGTTGTGGTTGGGGGGGTAATCCTCTATAGCGTGTACCGTTCTGTGCAGTGGTAGTGTGTACCACTAGAGCCTGTACGTACTATAGCGGAGCCTATAGCGTTGTGTGTAACTCCAGCGTAGTGCCGCGGTAAATATTTACTGCGGTACTGTCGGTAGCGTCGGTAGTGCGTCCGCTGCTGGACGGGGAACGAGATTGGCCTGCAGGTGGGCACCAGCCCTGTAAGAAGCCACAAGCTACTGCGTGCACTGTTGTGTCCAGGCCCAATCGACTCGAACCCGACCCGCCTTTTGACCCCCTTCGCGGCCCAATCGATAGGTCAAAGTTGGAATATCCAATCTCGAGCGTCGAAAATGAGGAGATGGAAATAATTTCCCACGTGAGGCTATTCGTAAAAGAGTGGTAGTAATAGTTCTGTTCTCCCCGCTTCTCCGTCCAAGGTTCAGGAGAGCAAGAAGACAGACTAAAAATAAATGAAATAATATATGAAAACGAAAGAGGAGGAAAGAAAAAGAAAGGGGCCAGATTCACCCATCCATTCAATCGTTTCTTTCAGCAAATAATTAATCCTTCCATTCATCCAGATCTAAAGATCGAGGAAAGGGTTGTCCTCCCCTTTTGACTTTTTTTTTTCTTCCTTTCCTTCTGAACTTTACTCAACCCAATCGACTCTCCTCTCGACCCCAGAACCTACCCTGTTGAGACGAGGGATGAATAGGGGTCTCATCATGCTGTCCGCGCCTCTTTGCGTCCTCTCTCTTTCCTCTTTTTAAACCCCCTCAGGTTTATCTGAAACGCCCTCCCACCCTCAGAAACTCGCCATCCACCAACACAACTGGCAAATCAGATGCCTCATCAACCACCTCAACAGGGCGGTACCTTTTCCTCAATTCTACCATTCTTTATGCGTCGCCTCTTGGACTGGCAAGGGATATCCTGGCCCTGCCGTGGCACTTTGGCACAACGGCTTGAGATCGAGGTGGCGATCGTGCTATTCTATTTTCGGGCCACACAACGTACATGGACAACCCATGGGGCTCGCGTGATGGACTGACGAGTCAACCTTGACGTGTGAGTGGTCGTCCACTGGCGTTTGTTTGTGTGGCTTATTCTACCCCGAGACGCATGAAAGATCCCCCCGGACCAGATTCCACGCCGGGCCCACCGGTCCGCGGGACATCATGCAGCACATACTCAACCTGAGGGAGATCATCTCTCTTTTGGTGGCCTTGGTGTTGAAGTTCTAGGGATTGAGACGAGATCCCCAGACGTCTCAAGCCTGTAGTCTTGGGCAAGGTGTGGACTGGATTGATTGGGACATGTGTTTTGAAACATCGCGCCATGCTAGTCCAGACCCTCTCGAATAAGGACAGCTTGGAGAAAGATTGGTCGAGAGAATGACGGATTTCATGGGTAAACTCTCACTTTGTGGATCAATTTCATATTGCTGGGAGGGAGAACACAGCCACGGCTCAGACCAGAAAGGCCATGTCCGTTATCCCAGCAGGTGGGTGACCAAGTAGTCTCTTTGTGGTTTGCAGGAAAGCCAAGGGAGAGAGGCTTGATGCAGCATTTCCCAGATCCACTAGCACACAACCTCCGGAGCCACGCACTCGTCATCGGCCATCTCTAATCGGGCAAATCACAGACAAACAGACATTCCTTTCTCTCAAAGTCGAGTGTTCCAGCCCTGTGCCGGGACCAGTCGTCCAGAGGCAGCTCTCTTGGGAGGGAGGGGGTGGTTTCGTCGCTTGTCTGCAACATCAGACGACCAGTCCAGTCGGCGCCGCTGGTATGGCTGTTAAATCGCCCCACAACCGAGTGCGTCCGAGTGTGTCGGCGCCACCAGCACTGATTTCAATGCGCGCAGCGGGACTGTGGCAAGATATGACGGTTTTGTTGTGGGGTTTGGACAACGTTCGTAGAGCCCAGGTAGGCGTATGAGAGAGAGCGAGGCCCTGAAAGTATCGGGTGATGGAGACCGCCGGAGGGAAAGCTGCTCTAGAGGTCAAGTATGGTGCGCGCATCTCTCTAGTGAAGATTAGGAAACACGGTGAATTCGGGCGTGAACAGGCAGTCCCGTCCTCAGACTCACCTACGAGACGGGTCTCTGTAGTCTCTAGAGATTTGTCTAGGATCGCAGGTTTCTGTTTTTCTTGACTGGTGAGGAGGGCGTTCTGTCCATAGAAAAGAAGGACATGATGTCTCTCTGATATGCAGAGCATGTACAAATTTCAGCGTCATTCATACACTCCATCCGCACGCCTCTTCTTGGAACAGGGTGTGCCAACAGCGCACATCACTACCCCAGACTCAAACCAAGCGGACTACTCCCATTTTGAATCGTAATCGGTCGCAGATAGCAGACGAAGTACACATTGCTCATACAAGCTTCTTGGGCCACCTTGGAATGCTGGACCATCCAACCCCTCCTGGTGATACATCAAGCCATGAGATTTCTCACGCTCGGCATATGCCTTTGTCAATCGCTGCCCATATCAGCATCGAAAGTACTGAAGACACAGTTGATGGCATAGATCTCCATGGGCTACCCCACTAACATAGGACGGTGCATTGTAGTAACTATGCTGCGCCGCGATCATGCATCTACTATAGTCACTGGGGGGGCCACGATGCCGCTTACGAAATGGCCCTGACCCATATTCCGGTGTATTATGATATGTCACCCGTCTGAGGAACATATACCCTTCCACACATCATCACAACTCTTGGGTAGGACGCACCACCAAATTGAATACACCGTCACCACCTGCTTTGCTCGGGAGTGTTTAGGCTGCGACTAATGACGACTGATGACCTCCTCGCCCCCTCTCACCGTTGCGGAGTCCATCTCATTTTCGAATCCTCCTTACAAAGCAACAGACCGTAACCTGTCAATGATATTGACCGGCCCCCAACGGCTACCTAACATGGAAACTTGATGATTCGCCTCCCGAGGCCTGCCATGGGCATACACACTCAGACGTGAGTGGCGGCTAGCATGAAGCATCAGCTAGCGACCGAGGGTGCTTACAACCCCATCTCTTGATTTATTGATCCATTCTGCAAGCCTGCAGAGATGGGGTGGTATCCAGTTGAGTACGAACACGTAGAGAGTTACGAGGGCAGTCTCTTGGGGGCGTGTTCACAGTACATTGCAGGCACGGAGTACGCGCAAAAAGGACTTTTGTTCGCCAAAGAGAGACAAAGAAATTAGCTGCTGCCTACTCAATTACCTACCTGCTCAAACCAGTCACCCAGATACCTATCGATGGATGGGAGGGACACTCTCCACCACAGGTTCCTGCTTGGGCTGTTACGGTAAAAGGTGAGTGACGACATGCTTTAGCTAACAGGTCGAGCGGCCAGCGGGATGCGCGCAGCTTGCGTAATTGTGTGTGTGTCTATTGCGTGTCCCTAATCACCCAAATCACCCCTTTCACGTTTGAACTTTTCATCCAAGAAGAACATCAACGACTGATCGGTCTTAGGTGGGTCGAGTGTGAGATTCACCGCCGCGAGGGAAACACTTTGGGGGTTGAATTGGACACTACGAGAGGCTGTCGTCATATCAATATGTACAGGTCTCATAGGTTGATGATCCTAGGGCTGAATTCAAGAAGGTTGAGAATTAGAAATGACAATAAGCCAAGATACGAACAACAACAACAAAAAGTGAGCTGTCAGCTTCACGTACACCTGCGGCTCCTGGGATGTCATTGCAGACACGTGCTGACGGGCATATGCATCTTGCTGTAAGCAGCATGGACGCGTATTAGTGCTGGACCGATTGACCCGACTGCAGGCAACTAGATTCAGCGCATTATATCAGAGTGCAACTTTTTCGGTTTGCGAGAAGAGGCAGATTTAGCTCTGATCAAGTAGCTTTCTGGTCTTGTCTCCCGTATAATTTCTGAGAATACGAAACGATCATTGTCTCCTTGATCTGTGACGGGAAGGGGGGTCTTCTGGGGCTGAAATGGTCATTCGTATCAGTTGCTGTAAGTCGTCTGCCGTTCTTACTAGTAAGTTGTTATTTCGCCATGGTCATGCGGATCTGACTACATGCCTAGGTGCTTGTTGAACACCGTAGAAGACCAACTAAGATAATGATGACATAGTAGTATAAATCCAAAGTGAAGTAAAGATAGAAGGACAAAACCACCCAGAAACGACTGTCGGAGGGGGAGGAGAGGAGTAAATAACGAATTATCCAGGGTGCCTTCTTATCACACATAGCCCCTCCCCACACCCCCGGAAGAAGAAAAAGAACTTCAAAGCTACCGCACGCCGTGACGGGGCCAGCCGGAAGCTTGCCAAAGTGTCAATTTAGAAGACTGAGGACGGTGTGACATGATTCAGAGTGCTTACGGGCTTACGTGCGTTGTTGCGGCGATCAATTCCTGGGGTGCAAAATGATACCTAAACGGGCACTTACGGGAACATCACAGGAAGACCAGAAGAATCTGGCCAGCATGTTTGATTGGGTCGAGTATACGAATGTAACGCTGCGAGTACAAACACTTTGGTAGCTGGATGCACCATGTTCCTTAGACTAAGGTGGGGGCCGAAATTTCCCCAAAGCTTACATGAATATGGACGACCAAAATAGGCTTGGACGACACACAGACCGACCGGAATCATTCCGTCCTAGATGGATGACCAAGTACTTGGCAAAAGCATAAAAATAATTGATGTCGTTTATTATTCACGCGCATTTTAAGCTGCGAGGTACTCCTATGTTATAGCACCGTCGTGTAGACGAAGTGAAGACTCTCAAACAAAGTAAAGTAACTGACAAAGGATGGGTTCTGGTTCAAAACAGTGAAAGGGTTCCGGGCTGGTTTTGACCCTCTGGATGTCTACTTTAACCTGTGCTGAGAAACACGATAAATAAGCCGCCAGACTCGGAGCCCCCCCCCCCCCCCCACCTCTCCATACACTGCATTCCTCCCTCTCTTAAACGCCCTGACCGACCGTTGCCACCACTGAGGTCAACACGAAGAAAGCCCCCACAGGGCAGGACCGTAACAGGCAACAGAATTACCAGACGCTGTGATCGTTCGATGCTCAACGAGCTGCCTCAGCTGGTGGAGGTACGGTGACAGAAGGATGTATCCACCTACCTTTTCCCCCCTCCGATGAATTACTACCGGCAACTTTGACACCCGTGAGCGACCGTTTCTTCCTCCGAGACACGATGGATGGCTGAATGACGTTTTGATTTGTAATTCCAGAAGGATTTGGTTCTTTTGCTCAACCTTCCTGGATAACTTGACTACTTTATTGCTCCGTCCCCTTCTATCGACAAATGTAACAGGATTTCCGTGGTTGTCGCGGTTCTATATGTGATCATATATGAAAGCTTGTGCCATCAGCCTCCGGACCCGGCCGGCTCCGGAAGAGCCGCAGGGGGGGGGGGCGGATATCGACAGATAATTGCCGAGCAGTTGAGGAAGGATTATACCCAATGCAGTGGTTTAGACTGTCGGTAGGAGCCAGGCAACAGAATAAAATCGGGCCAATAAAGTTCTGACGGTTGCAGCGGAGTGGAGTGCTTGCTGAACTTAGATACCGGGGGTCCACAAAGAGGACGATCGTGCATGAAGTCGAATGCTGACCCACGTTGAAAAGTTTACACAGTACTTAGTAGACTTCATTACCATTGACCGGTCTTATTATCCTCTCATTACGTATGCATTATGTCCAAGGGCTGGAGAAAAGAAAGACAGATAAGAAGAAGAAGAAGCAATAAAAATATGTTGCCAAGAGAGAGGGGCGGGGGGAGATCTTTAAAAAAAAAAGAAAAAAAAAGGAAAATAAGATCCAACGCTCTGCAAATGCTAGCCAGCCCAGTCTTCAGATGCCAGAATATGTTGCTGTAAACGTGAAGTAGAAAGAAAGAAAGAAACAAGAAAAATTACAGTGATGCTAGGCATGCCCTTCGTTTAACCGTACAAAAGAGATAATGTTGATACAAACAAGCCGACCAAGATCCGAAACAAAGCCATCTTCTTACAAAAGCAAAAGCTCACCAGTCCGCCAAATCCTTCCATCCTTTGCTCATGACAGACCGGGCCAGATCCTGCCCTCTCCCCACAATTCTATCCTTGAAAGCGGCGAGCCACATCAGCTCCATAGCGCCGTCTTCCGATTGCGTGACGACACTGATGCCGCCGTAGAACGTCTCGGCAACCCGCACGGGAAAAGCCAACAAGTCAGGCTGCGCAGTGGCCGCCAGCGCAGCGTCCAGCCCACGACACACGTGCGCTGCGACGGTGCGGAGCTGGTCTGTGCCGTAGGCCTCCGGGTCAACGTTGTTGTTGGGACGCGGCGGCCCGTAGCCCGCCTGCTGCCGCAAGTCCTCGTCCACCACGGGTGCCGAGATGGTGTGGCCCAGGAGCCCAATGCACGGGTAGAAGAGGACCTGCGCTGTCCAGTAGTAGGTGAAGGTCAGCGCGGCCAGGGCGTCGCGGAACGAGATGGGCTCGCCAAAGGGAACGTGGGCCGCTGCCTGGTGGCGATGGTGATGATGATGATGATGATGATGATGGCCTCCGCCTCCTCGGGAGCTGCTGCTGCTGCTGCTGCTGCTGCTGCTGCTGCTAACCCAGTATGCGGCTTGCCCGCGGTATACAGACTGGTGGAGGGAGGCGTGCCAGTGTTCGAGGGCTGCCTGAATTCCCAGGGCACTATCGAGGAGATCTTGTGCCATAAATCTGCGCGCTGTCGTTGCGTCGAGGCTGAGTAGGTGGTCGAGTTGCTGGAGCAGCGCGGGAATCGAGGAGAGGATGTCGAGGAGATGATCAAAGGGCGCCTTGGGGTGACGCTCCCACGGCGTGGCTATCCATTCTGCTTCACCGCAGAAGACCGGCTTGCGGTTGATCAGGCCTGTAACAATGGCGGCTGGTCGGTAAACTCGTACGAAGAAGTGATGGGCAGGAAAACTTGTGAAGCTGCCTGGGCCCATCTGTCTGATCTTGTCTTCCTGGTCCAGAGGGCCTTCCCAGGCTGACACACCGGTGTATGCCAAAGACGAGTTGTAATCAAAGAGGTAGAGCAACATGCTGTCTGAAGCGGACGCCATAGAAGCTAGGCAATGCGCCTGCAGTTGAAACTCCTCATTTCCGTATCGTGGCTGGATGTCGACGGGCGTATAGGCCGGCAGAGTAAGCAAGGTCGTCCTGCTCCCTGCACTGTTTGTTCTTCCGTAGGCCAGAGCCGGCATGTACAGTGCGGCGATTCGAAGCTGGTAGGTTTTGCCAGACTTGGACAAAGGCACGACATCGTCCCAGGCAGAACGGAGAGGCTTGACGGGAGAAAGGCGCGAAGACGATTCTGGCACTGGCGAGGCCTGTCTTGATGATGATGCAGTATCGCTTTGGGATTTCGAATTTCGTGGAGGGTGGGAACTGCATCTTCCCTTGTCCTCGACAGTACCGACGATGAAGATGGTCTCTCGTTCTGATTTTCCATCAAGTCAGTTCTATCAAGTTCGACCTGTGTTACTTACCAAATAGTCATTCTTTTGCACTCCAACTTCACTCCCCAGATGCAAAGATTGGGGTCAGAAAAAAAAAAGAAAAAAAGACATACCATATCCCTGACACTCTCGTCCAGAGTCTATACACTTTTTGCACAGCGGACGCTGATTATCACACTATACAAGAACATCAGTCGAGCTGACAGTAGGAAGAAGCCTGCCGATGGGCCGAACGTACCTTGACTCTCCTGGCTCTGCAGGTGTTGCATCCTTTGTATTTGCCGGGCACGCCCACCATATTGATTAGCTGAGATTAGAATCTCGGACAAGTGACGATGAGTATCATCCGAGGATCCTGGATTCGATGAAGAGGAAGCTCGAGCAGTCACAGGACGTAGCATACAAGATAGAGACATGCTTCTTGGGCTTCCAGAACAAACCGATGAGGTCGCGTCTACGGGAAGATATAGCATGATTCTCAGTGGGAAAAAGAAAAAGAAAAAGAAGAAGAAAAGCTGTGGGGGCCAGATATAATACTTTAAGTGCCTTGGCTAGCTATAATACACGCCCTGGGCCTAGACAAATAGGTTCATCCGTTGCGCACGCACATCAACATGTCTTATGAATCCTCCCGACTATGATTAGCGGGCATACAACTTGGGGGCAAGGGTTCGCTCGACTTGGTACAAGTGGGCATCAAAACGAACAAGACCACGAATGGACGATACAGGACACCGACCAGGCTCGAAATTTTGTCCCTATTGGAACGAAGGAGCGGGAGGGAGGGGCCGAGAAGAGAAACGTCATGGTTGAGAGGGTTACGGCACAAGAGGCGAATGGGAGACGACAACTTTCCCCAGCAGACGAGGAGGCCTGTGAAAAAAAGGCAACTCTCCACCGTCGCTTCTAGGTTGTGACGACGCCTTACACGGCTGACTGTGGAGGAGCGGGTAGCTTTAGGATCGCTAGGACGGCAGACATGATCCACACAAGAATAGACCAGCTATATGACCGTATGGTATAGCAGATTGGGATTGCCGGCTCGCAAAGAAGCCGAGCTTGGTGGCCCTGGTCCGCAATGGAGTGAGTGACAGGGTGCATTTCCTCGTTGCCTGCGTTCCTGCGCGATGGCTCATTGAGTGCCGACCCACCTCAGCTGCAGGACCGGACCCTAGAGCATAGCGCACGCAGCTCAAACCTTGCAAAGGCCTGAACCTGTGTAGGAAGACAACTTACACGGTCTGGGGTGCCCAAGCTGATGTGTGGTGCAGACCGGCTGTCGCTGTGTAAGTGTATATGCTGCGTAGTCCGCGAATTGTCCCTTACTCCACCACCCTGGGCCATAGGGCTGACAGGGCGCCCGAAGTCGTCAAAACGAGGGGTCGCTGATGGCCCGCCCGTCCATCCTTTCGGGTCCGCTACCGCACAGTCTAAGCCTGGAACTTACTACATGTCCCTCTGCACAAGTGCGTCTAGTACTATAGTACAATGGATCAAGCTAGCTCTCTGGGGGGCCGCAATGCTAGGCATGCCTAGATACGTCGATCCATCGCGGGATGTTGTTGAATTGCCGTTAGACGTTGACCGGAACGACGAGCACCAGAAAAAGGTAGAGTGTTAGGATGCTTTTTGGAATACCGAACCGCCCACATGCTCGAGATAAGTAGAAGTCTCGCCAATTTAGGTGGCGCTACTCAGCCACTGCCGGGGGTATTGGCCTCCAGGTGGTGGCATGCTAATTTGGTAGCCTATTCAAAAACGGGGCGTCTAACGCTTTGACCATGAAGTACTGTTCTAGGGGATAATTGTATCTAGGCACATGATTTGCACCTCATATATACTTGTAAGGGTTCATGATTCCGTTCTATTCAGGATATTGGTCAGCCGCTCGGTCAATCTCGGGCATTTGGTGCGTAAAACAAACGGTGTGGGCAAAATGGAAAGAAGAAGAAACAAAAAGAAGAAGAAAACAAAAAAGGGGTGGGGGCAAAGGAAAGGGGGGAAAGGGCAAAAGAGGTCTTCTCACCGGATCGTAGAGGTTCTTGATCTGCTTCATCAGACCAATCATGTTGTCACTGCGGCTATAGCCGATGAACTTCTTCTTCGCCAGGCCGAGTCCGTGCTCAGCGCTGATACTGCCTTCGTGCTTCTGGATCCACTCAAAGACGTAAGGTTCCAGGACCTTTTCGACTTCCTTGTCGTACCGCCTCACGCAGACGTTGAGGTGCAGGTTCGAATCACCCATGTGGCCATACCCAACCACGTCGACGACCGGGTACTCGTCCGTCTCACCCATCAGCCCAGCAGTCTGGATCTTGGCCTTGACATCCTCGACCAGCTGGTAGAGGGATTTCAGTGGTATCGAGACGTCGTACTTGTAGACGCCTCCGAACGCGCCAGACGACTCTGAGATGCCTTCCCGCCACCCCCAGAGCGACTTAATCTGCGTCTCGTCCTGCGCTACCACACCGTCCGACACGATCTCCTTGCCCATGACATCCTCGAGAAAGGCCTCCAGCTTCTCGCTGTCGTGCTCCGAGTTCGAGCCGCTCGTTTCGATGAGGCAGTAGAAAGGGTACTGGCTCTCCAGGGGGAAGTTGTTTTTGGTGACCCTCCGCACGAGCTCTTGGCTCTCGTTGTCCATGAGCTCGAACGCCGACAGGATCTCCGACAGCTGCCCCTTGGCCTCGCGGAAGGCCTGTTGGACCTTCTCGTACGATTCCAGGCCGAAAAAGGCAACATTGACCGCCTTGGACCTCTGAGGACAGTGGATGGAGAGCCCGGTGATGATGCCAATCGTGCCCTCAGCTCCGATGAACAGCTGCTTAATATCGTAGCCGGTGTTGTTCTTCCTCAGCTTGAAGAGATCGTCCACCACTGTGCCGTCGGGTAGCACCGCCTCGATGCCCAGCACGCTGCCGTGCAGGCTGCCGTACCTCAGAAGCCTCAGACCACCGGCATTCGTCGCGACATTGCCTCCGATGTGGCAGGATCCCTTTGCAGCCAGGTCCAGAGGAAAGATATAGCCTCTTTCCGCCAGGTAGTTGTCGACAACCTCAAGCACAGAGCCAGCGTCGGCTGTGAGCACGCCACTGACCTCATCAAAAGACCGAATCTGGTTCATCCGGCTCATGTTGATGACAATCTCATCAAAAACAGGGACAGATCCTCCCACCAGGCCAGTGTTGCCACCCTGCGGGACGACCGCCAGCAAATTGTCGTTGCAGTACTTTAGGACTTTGCTGACCTCCTCGGTGGAGCCGGGCTTCAACACAAGCCTGCAGTGACCCTGATACTTTTTCATCCAGTCGCGGTTGAAGGGCTCCATATCATCTACCGCTGCCTCGTTGGTGACAGCGTCCAGAACGGCAGCGCCACTGCCGAGGAGTTCCTTGAAGTACTTGACATGGTCTTCCGTGAGCTGCGAAAACCTCGAGTCTCTCTTGATCTCAGGATATGAGTCTGTGGTGAATTTGGCATTGCAGGCTGTGGAAGACCTGAATTGCCTGGCCGTCGTCGTCGAGATGGTCCTGGTGGCTGCGACTGAAAAATATGACGAAACTGGCCGTGAGTAGAGCGCAGAGGTATTGGCCTTCTCGGCTCTAGCTAGAGCACGAGTGATACGAAACCTAGAGGCCATCTTGCAGTAGAGATGTGGATTAGAAGGGGAGGGCGGGAGGACAACGACCTGGCGACCTACAAGTCTCTTGGAGGAAAGAGAGAGACGGAGATATATACAAGCATTACCAAGACTTACGGAGAATCACTTCACCGGCCCGTGATTTTTCAGGTACGGCGCCTTACCCTGAACCCTGGATAGATAGTCCTTGGTGCAGAACTACCAGTGACTGGTACGTACCCGTGTCGTAGCGGGTGCTGTGGGTCTTGACAGGGATTTGGTACAGCTTCCAGCAACCCAGCTTCGTCGTCAGAGCTGCAGCCTGCCTCTCCTGCCTGCCATACACACACTCACTCAACCTCACATCGCGCGTCGCATCACATCCCCATTCCATCCGCCCACCCGACGGATTCCCCGAAGTCTACGACCCATCAGCACACACCATACCTCTCGCTTTCTTCGTCCATCCACTTCTACACCCATCTACATACGTGAGACAGCTTCGAGAACACAGGCAAGATGGCTTCAGGATACGACAGAGCTCTCTCAGGTAAGCACCCCCACGGATTGAGTTGAGCGAAAACACAAAGCTAATAGATGAACCTCGTTAGTCTTTAGGTTTGCACCAGACTATCTCCCACCACCAAGTTTCCCGAACTGACATGTTGCAGTCCTGATGGACACGTCTTCCAGGTGGAGTACGCAGGCGAAGCTGTCAAGAGAGGTACATGTGCGGTCGGAGTCAAGGGCAAGGATATCGTGGTTTTGGGATGCGAGAAGCGCTCAGCAATGAAACTACAAGACACACGAATCACACCATCTAAGATCGGCCTCATCGACACCCATGTCTGTCTCGCCTTCGCCGGTCTGAACGCCGACGCCAGAATCCTCGTCGACAAGGCGCGGCTAGAGGCACAATCCCACCGCCTGAACCTGGAGGACCCCGTCACCATCGAGTACATCACAAAGCACGTGGCCGGAGTTCAGCAGCGATACACTCAGCGCGGTGGTGTCCGGCCCTTCGGCATTAGCACCCTGGTTGTTGGGTTCGACCACGGCAGCAAGGTGCCGCGGCTCTACCAGACCGAGCCTTCTGGCATCTACTCGGCATGGTATGCATTTCTTGTGATGTCCTACCTCCTGAGCATGCCCGCGTACTAACACCCATACCAGGAAGGCCAACGCCATCGGACGGTCGAGCAAGACGGTGCGCGAGTTCCTGGAGCGAAACTACAAGGAGGATATGGACCGCGAGCAGACGATACGTCTGGCAATCAAGTCACTGCTGGAGGTTGTGCAGACGGGTGCCAAGAACATCGAGATAGCCATCATGGCACCAGGCAAGACGATGGAGATGCTGCCCGTCGAGGATATTGAGAGCTACGTCAAGAACATTGAGCAGGAGAAGCAGGAGGAGGCTGCGAAGAAGAAGGGCGGCCGGTCGACCGGTGCAGGAAGCTCTTCGGTACCATCCAGGGCCGCCGGTACCGAGACTGCCGATGACCAATAGACCGGGCGGGTAAAGCAACGAAATAAGACAGCCAACCCGATACGCGCTGCATGATAGAGAGGGACCATTGTACAGTATGACTTCATGACCGGGCGCGTCTACGGTGCCTCGTAATGATATTTTCCTTGACGCCAATGCTCGAGAACTCTTCCGTATGATGGTATTCGTGACTCCTCCCGTTTCTATTAGACGTCATTTCCCTCCATCCTCACCCCAGCCTGTTCGCATCTTCATCAGGGTCGAATATTGTCTTCAGCTCTTGCTGCTTCACCCGATCATCCTTCAACATCCTGTTGTCCACCCGTGCATCCTCACCCTCGACCCTGAGTGCTGGCTTGGGCGTCAGAGCCTCGAGCACAAAATGATTGTCGCAGTGTGGGCAGTATTCGTCG
The DNA here is from genome assembly GCF_011745365.1 of Cryphonectria parasitica EP155. Taxonomy (NCBI): domain Eukaryota; kingdom Fungi; phylum Ascomycota; class Sordariomycetes; order Diaporthales; family Cryphonectriaceae; genus Cryphonectria; species Cryphonectria parasitica. Next base: position 3,897,491 of record NW_024468909.1, read on the forward strand.
GCCTCCTCAAACTCCTGGGCGTCCTTGCGGAAGCACTTCTTGCACTTCTTGCAAGCGAAGATCATCTCGAACCGCTGTAACAGCGGATGCGTCTCTTGCTCCTGATGGCACTCAACGCAGTCGAACCATTTTTTGCCTAGTCATTGGAACGTCAACCAAATGCTGCGTCGTCAGAGGTCGAGGGCTGGGATATGGGCGGCGTACAACATGGCGACCTGATCGATACCTGAGCATTGAGGATGTGTTTGCTGCAAAGAATTTGTCAGCTGGGATAACTCGTACACTCGTACCCTGGCTTTGGCTTTGAAAGCCCGTATACTGACCACATATTTGCGGAGGTAGGTGTGAATATGCTGTAGACAAAAAGTGGTATGCCTCTTCCAAAGTCACAATCGACCTGATTTCTAAGGCGGGCGCGTGGAACACGTCTCGGCAGATAAACGAATATAATAGGCTAGCTAATCCACTTTCCTTGGGCGACTCCGGTGTAGTGGAACTGCTGCAAGGGGTGGCGGTAGGCTCTATCGATAAGGGGGTTATTACATACTAGGTCCGGACCATCCATTCTAAGCGTCAGACAGTCTTGCACTCTTTCCTCGTAGCCTTTCTTTTCTTTCGCCTCACATCGCCGATTTGTCTCTCGACGGTGTCATCGGAGGCACTGCTCTCCTTGCCTTTTCCATTCCTTCATTTTCTACTCCAGGCACTCACTGTATCTCTGCAAGCTCACAGGTCGCGCGAGCAACAGCCATGGCCCCGAAGCGCAAGGCGGGCGCCGTCGGCGGCATCACCAAGGCTGGTAGGCCCTCCAAGGGCTCGACCCCTGGCCCGGCGACACCTCGAAGCCTTGCCAGCGACTCTAGCGATGTTTCTGACAATGAAGCGGATGTCGAAATCCCGGAGGAGATGCGCAAGAGCATGGTCAAGTTCGACACCAGCTCTGACGAGCATAGATACAGCATGGGCCGTGGCGTTCACGACATGGCGTCGAGACATTTCGATAGCAGTAGAGACTTCACTGCATTGAGACCCAAACACGACGCTCACAACAGGCCGCTATGGATACAGGGCAACTTCGTCATCGTCCTCGAGAGCTTCCATCAGCTCGCACCGCAGGCCCAAGACTTCCTTGTCACCGTCGCCGAGCCTGTGTCACGACCCCAGTTTCTCCACGAGTACAAGCTCACCACCCACAGCCTCTACGCCGCCGTATCCGTTGGACTCAACCCGAAAGACATTATATCCACACTCGAGCGCTTTTCCAAGACTCCGGTACCCAGCAATGTCAAGGGCTTCATCTCAGCGTGCGGCAGGAGTTATGGCAAGGTCAAGTTGGTCCTGCGGAATACCAAATATCTCCTGGAGACCACAGATCCAGAGGTGCTTCAGATGCTCTTGAAGGACCCAGACATCTCGGCCTGTCGAGTGCACGGCGCCGAGCAGATTACAACGAGCGCCCCAAAAATGTCGGGTTTGGCCATTGCGGGAACGAAGGAGGCTGCTGGCATTCGCGAGGCTGAAGGACTCAACACCGCGGAGCAGGCTGCTGCGAACCCCTCCGAGAAAGAGGTCTACGCTGCTTTGAACGACGATGATGACGACGATGACCAAGAGGTTGTCCATGCGTTTCAAATCCGAGACGATGCGGTCGAGACGGTCACAAAGCGGTGCCAGGAGTTGCAGTACCCCGCGCTGGAGGAATATGACTTCAGAAATGATAATATCAACGCCAATCTCGAGATTGACTTGCAGCCTTCTACGCAGATCAGGCCATACCAAGAGAAGAGTCTCAGCAAAATGTTTGGCAACGGTCGGGCCAAGAGTGGCATTATCGTGCTCCCTTGTGGCGCCGGCAAGACCCTCGTCGGCATCACAGCTGCGTGCACGATCAAGAAGGGCGTAATCGTGTTAGCAACCAGCAACATGTCAGTTATCCAGTGGAGGAACGAATTCATCAAGTGGTCCAACATCAATCCCGACGATGTGGCCATCTTCTCTTCAGACCATAAAGAGACTTTCAGTGGCAATACCGGTGTCATCGTTACGACCTATTCTATGGTCACGGCAACTCAGAAGCGATCGCATGAGTCTTCTAAGATGATGGACTTTCTCAGGAAGAGAGAATGGGGCCTCATGCTTCTCGACGAGGTGCATGTCGTTCCCGCCAACATGTTCAGAAAGGTTATTGGCAATATCAAGGCCCACTCAAAGCTTGGCCTGACGGCTACCCTCCTCCGAGAGGACGACAAGATTGAGGACCTGAACTTTCTCATCGGCCCGAAGCTCTACGAGGCCAACTGGATGGAGCTGTCGCAGCAGGGCCACATCGCAAGGGTTCAATGCGCCGAGGTTTGGTGTCCCATGCCAACTGAGTTCTACGACGAGTACCTGAAAGCTGCGACGCGGTCGAGGTCGTTGCTCTACGTCATGAACCCGCTCAAGATGCAGGCATGCCAATACCTCATCACCTACCATGAATCCCGTGGCGACAAGATCATTGTTTTCTCCGATGACGTGTACGCGCTGGAATTCTACGCTCGGAAGCTGATGAAGCCTTATCTTTATGGTGGCACTAGCAACGCCGAGAGGCAGGAGATTCTGCAGCGATTCCGCGATTCTTCGGAGTGTAACACGATCTTTCTTTCCAAAATCGGTGACACCTCCCTCGACCTTCCTGAGGCGACGTGCCTGATTCAGATTTCTGCCCAGTATGGTTCCCGTCGTCAGGAGGCCCAGCGCCTTGGTCGCATCCTGCGGGCCAAACGACGTAACGACGAGGGCTTCAATGCGTTCTTCTACTCGCTCGTTTCCAAAGACACGCAGGAAATGCTCTTTTCCTCGAAACGCCAGGCTTTCCTGGTCGACCAAGGCTACGCTTTCAAGGTGATCACAACGCTGCACAATATCGAAAAGACACCCAACTTGTGCTTCGCAACCGCGCAGGAGCGCCGTGAGCTCCTCCTGGGTCTGCTTGACGACATGGAGAAGAATAAATCTCAAGCCGAGTATGACCGTGAGAACAATGCGCTCGTGGCAGACGGCAACCTGTTCAACTCGAAGAAGCCCGGAGCTAGGCCCAAGCCCAGACCCAACAAGATGGTGCGACGCGGTGCACACCTGCTGGCGGACCTCAGCGGCGGACAGGACATGGCATACGTGGAGCAGAACAAGCCAGCTAGGGGTAAGAAGAAGGTTGCGCACAGTGACTTCTTCAAGAAACAACAGCGTGACAAGGACAGACGTAAGAAACTGGTCAATGAGTAAGGGTGCACTACAACGCCCCGATATCTAGGGCGTTTCTGGGCACAAAAAAGGATGCTATCACCTCATGATATGTATGCGTTGGCGTTTTTGGCTTGACTTTGGCGACTCAAAGACTGACAATTGTCGCGAATCGAACTTTTCGGTTTTTCTTCTTTCTTGCTTTTCTCCTCCTTTCAGTGGAAAATAAAAAGTCAAGGAAGTGGCGTACTCGGCAGTGGCATTAGGGAGCGTGGTATAACTTTTTAAATGGCAACTCGACATAGATGGGCGACATTGCATGGCAGGCGTTCATGGCATGAAACATAGGACACTTAGTTAGATCAAACCCATTCAACCCCCAAATTTGATCACAGGTGAGTGTGACTTTAAAAGGTCGGTGGTGACTTCTGAGCGGGTCACATAGCGAGCACCGAGTGGAACGTGTCCTACAGGTTCACGCAATCGTCTTGCATGCCAAGCATGTCGTTCGCTCTGTGCGCTGGTGACAGGACTTGATGTCTGTGCTAGCGGCTCCCTACGGCTCTCCGCCGAGGGGACAGGATAGTAAAGACCTTGGCAGCAATACAACTTCGGGGAAAATCTGTTCTCAAGGAACATAAAAAGTAGTAGGAAGACAAGATACTGGAAAATTGCCGAGAAGGAGCGAGAGAGAGAGAGAGAGAGCACACTCCCACGGCCTGGACAACTCTAGATCCAGGCCATAATAACTCATACTCGCCGCCGGGGCACGGCACCGTCGGGCAAAGGCCTGTGAAATACATAATAGTAAGTACAGTAATGTTACAGCAGCCTTTGCAACCTTAGAGCACAGTATGACACCATGCTGTACCCGTTTGTTCCATGCCCTCTTCATATAATCACGACAGTAGGTCGGAACGGAATCTCGAAATCCCAGAGGGTCTCAATACCACCCTTGTGTAGACCTTGGAAAGCCCATGCCGTCATCGTGCGTTATGAGTTGACGGAGGTATATACTATAACATATCACCTGCATGGACCTGGACGCTGAGGAGGGTCCAGACCCGCTTCCACAATTTGAGCCCGCTACCGTCGGCATGATGGGGTGTGTGATGGTGATCGTATGGTGCCAGGACGAAACCCCGATGATGGAATTTACCGTGTATTCATAATCGCTCTCTTAAGATTGATGTACGAAAATGTTTTGTAAAGATTTACAGTATATTCGATAGGTCAAGCCAGGCAGTGGCGTAATATTTCTTATCGTTGGGAGAAGTGGACACAGTCTTTTGTTGAAATGGTCCTGGCCATGGTTTGCATGGCTGGAGAGGAAAAGGGGGTTCCACGGTTTGCCGGCAGGCCGATCGACAATAACATCATCGTTGTTGCTCAGTGACCCTGACGCTTCTATTGCGGAGGGTGAGGGATATTCTGGTCGCTTAGAAAGGGAGGCAGGATAAAAAGAAAAGGGACAAAGAAAAGAAGAGGCTCTCACTGCGGGGGTATTTTTTTCCAGCACACTGGCTAGTAGTGTTCATTTGGTGAATTAAAGGATCTGGGTTCTCAGAGGCAAAGCTGTTAACAACTCAAGTCCTTTCCTTGATACTGTAGTACAGGATGGGCTGACATGACTGAGACTGCTGCATGTGCTTGCATAGGGGGACTTCGCCTTGTGCGGTTCAAAGAAAGTTTGAGAGGCTTACAGGTGGGCACATTGTCAACATGTCCACCATCCCATATGACAACTCATCCTTGGCAGGCGTGGGGTGATGAGAGAACAGAAACAAGCATGACGGCAAATGTCGGAAGTAATTTTTAACACAGCAGTGTAAACCATCCTCAATGGATCCTTTTGCGTACATTGCGATGACAGATAGTTAAGTGTGGAGGGACGAAGTTGATGTGTCGAGTAAAATCTACTACTACTTGCTGTTACTGAAGAGTACACAAATTCGACATCAGCGTCCTTTGAGATGCTGAAAGGAGAATTCCCACTACAACTACAGCTGTGAGATGCGATCTATAGATGGAAACCACTGCCCCTCCTCTAGCACTACCTGAACAATCCCAGGGCCCGAGACCCACATATAGCGCTAGTCGCAGCTGACAGGGGTGGACAGGCTCGGAGGAAACTGGGAAGAGCCTGGACCGGCTATGTCCAGTGTCTGGAGTGCCAACGGCTAGGGGGGTGCTAAGGGGAAGAAGACGAAGAGAAAATGAGAGAAGAAGAAGAAAAAAAAGGAAGTGAGGTCACTCCTTTTCTTCCTCTTAATTTTCTTTCTCCTTCCTTTCCTTTTTCCCTCTCCTTTTGAGATTACGGTCTGGGCTTCCTTTGGCCTGCCGCCAATCGCAGCACTCACGATCAAATAGGAGCAAGCACTACAGTCCCGCCAAAACCCCGATCGGCAGATATTCAGTGTCCCGGCTTTTCCTCTTCAGCTTGGGAGCAGCTGTCGTGTGATAACGCCACCCTGGGCGCACTGCACTACCAACCATCGATTGTGCTTTCCTTTCTATCATCACCACTGGTCCTTGGACTCGACTCTTGTGTTACCTCAACCTCCAATCTTGTATCGCTCGTCTACGAGATTCAACCAAATTACCCAGCTAGTACATGTTTCTTCATGCGCATCATCTGGACCACGTCAATTTCGCCATTGCCACCATTGGACTCCCATTTTCTTGCCGCCTGTGCAACACCCTGCTGAACAACCTCAACTTTGTTCTCCCGGCAGCAGGTGCAGGTCGACTTGGAAGAGGGTTGGAAACGACCATTTGATTCCCAATCCATGCCTTGGACTTATCATCACAATCCTTGAGATCCAGACACTGCAATCATGAAGCTTTGGTTCTGGACAACTCTGGACAGGCATTCTGCAGTGTCTCATTGAAGAGACAGACTTCAATTCCTGAATTTTGTCGATATACAGACCATTTTTACCATCTGAGACGGGGCCTCCGGAGACCCCAGGTGGCCCAGCATGGTGTCACCAGTCTACAGCATCTTTTGGGACCAAATCAAGTCTCTAAAACCCTCTTTTGTTTCCAAGCAGCCTCACTTCAACTTCATCACAATCCACTGTGAGTCTCTCCTCCCGCTCTCCTTCGGAAGCCCTCAATCTCATTCTCGTGGCTGATTTGATGGGACATAGACTTCTGGGTGATAGGCCTGACCATATTGGCCTCGATTTTATTGTATGCCTCGGGCTCAGGAGAGCTGGCCTACATAAATGCGCTCTTCTTCGCCGCCGGGGCCAACACTCAGGCCGGGCTGAACCCGGTCGATGTGAACAAGCTCAACACGTTCCAGCAGGTTGTCATCATAATCTGCGCCATGGTCTCGAACCCCATGGCAATCAATTCGTTTGTGGTGTTCCTACGTTTGTTCTGGTTTGAAAAGAAGTTCCAGGATCTCGTCCGCGAGGCACGGACACGCCGGGCTACCATGACAAAGTCAAAGTCCAAGGCCAAGACGACCACCGAGCGGCCCATGGGCGGCGTCAACATGAGTGACATCAGAGTCATGCACAATGGCGCCAGGCAGCGAATAACCAACGATGGGTTTGTTCTCGACGAGCCGAACGGAACGACGGTGAGCGGCGCCAGCTCCGGTCCTAGCCCTGGGGATAGCGGCGACGACCAGAACACGGCAGATGAGAACACGGCAGAGGAGAAGACGCCCGGCATCACGTTTGCCGGTACCGTCAAGAGGAGTGATGGCGTGGAGAACTCCATGTTGAAGGTGCCGGGAAGAAGCGACGAGGAGCATATTGCCATTCTCCAGCGCCAACGGAATACCGACAACGACGAGGTTCTCCGCATCCCCGGGCCAAGGGATGTCGAACTGGGCGAGCGGCCGAGGAGGGTGGAGGACGGCGCGGCCGAGGAGGACCCAGAGCCGTTGTTCACGCCTGGGTACGGTCTCAACGACGGCGAGGCACAGACACCAGCGCGTCCTAAGGGCATCACCATCCAGGAGCCAGCGAAGAAGCCGAGCCGAAGAGAGGAGTTCAACGACGATGCGATCGCATTCCTGAACGTGTTCACGCCTTTCAAGATCAGAAGGCCCCGATTCATGAATAATGGTGGCGACAAACTTCATCACCAGAGCACCGGCGGATCGATTGCCCGCGTACGCCGAAATACTGTTTCCACAATACGAGATGCCCTCAGCAGGGACAAGTACGACCTCGCCCCCTACCTAAGCTGGCAGCCCACGCTGGGACGAAACTCGGCCTTTGTGGGCGAGCTGACAGACGAACAGAGGGAGGAGCTTGGCGGCATCGAGTACAGGTCCCTCAAGACGCTAGCTCTGATCCTGACGTTATATTTCTGGGGATTCTTCGCGTTGGCTATCGTCATGCTGACCCCATGGATCTTCCATACTTCCTATGGCTTGATCGTTGACGCTGATGGACAGAGCCGGGCTTGGTGGGGCATCTTCACGGGCACTTCGGCTTTCACCGATCTGGGCTTCACTCTGACACCGGACAGCATGAATTCGTTCAACACGGCTGTCTATCCACTGCTCATCATGAGCTTTTTCATCGTTATTGGCAACACAGGATTTCCGGTGATGCTCCGCTTCATCATTTGGCTTTCCAGCTTGTGTACCACAAGAGGTTCTGGCCTGTGGGAGGAGCTTCGGTTCCTGCTGGACCATCCTCGTCGCTGCTTCACGCTGCTGTTCCCCTCGGCAGCTACGTGGTGGCTCTTCTGGCTGCTCGTCATTCTCAATGGTATCGACCTGCTCTTCTTTGTTATTCTTGATGTGAGTATACCACAACCCCGGCAGGTGTGTAAACGAAGAAAGATATATGTACTGACACGCTCACAAACAGCTTGGGAGCGGCGTGGTCGCAGATCTATCCCCTGGTATCAAAGTTCTCGATGGCGCGTTTCAGGCTTTCTCGACGAGAACCGCCGGGTTCTCCTGTGTCAACCTGGCAGAGCTTCACCCCGGCGTGCAGACATCCTACCTCATCATGATGTACATCTCCATCTTCCCCATCGCCATCTCCGTCCGCCGCACGAACGTCTACGAGGAGAAATCTCTTGGCATTTACCACGGAAGCGGTCATGAGGATCACGATGAGGCCGAGCCGGCAGGATCCCTTAGCTACGTGGGCGCCCACTTGCGGCGCCAGCTGTCCTTTGACCTTTGGTACATCTTCATCGGCTTCTTCATCCTGGCCATCTCCGAGGGGCCACGTATCCAGAACAACGACTTCAGCATGTTTGCCATCCTCTTCGAGATCGTCAGCGCCTACGGCACCGTCGGTCTGAGCCTCGGCTACACCGGCATCGATGCCAGCCTGTCGTCCCAGTTCACCACCGTCGGCAAGCTGGTCATCATTGCGATGCAAATTCGTGGTCGCCACCGTGGCCTGCCTTATGGTCTTGATCGCGCTGTACTGCTGCCGTCCGAGTCCCGCTACCTGAAGGAGGCCGAGGAGCCGGTGCTGCCCAAGACGAGGACGCTACCGCGGCGCAACTCGGCCGTCTCGGTCGGGACGGATGCGAGAAGCTTGAGCCGCAGGCGCAGCAGGAGCGCCGGCGGAGAGAACCGCGTCGACCGTGTCAACAGCAACCTTCTCACGTCGTTACTGCACCCCGGTCCTGCGTTGCCCCAGTCACCGAGGAGGCCCATGAGTGGTCATGCCACAGGGGACGAGGGCCATGATGACCCCGGCTTTGAGAATTTCCGGAGTATCCCGAGGAGGTCAGACACGTACTCGCTCTCGAGAAGGTCCGAGTATAATACAAGAGGGAGGGAAGAGGTCTAGTGGATTTTCCCACTGAAATGTTTGAACCCTTTGCCTCTCCCATGTTCCCCATACGGGGTGGGCCATCTATGATTCTCGTTACTATTCTTGGCGCGAAATGGAAAACAGAAAACAATTGCGTATGCATGGGCAGCGGATACAGCGGAATTGGGAAACATGGGACGTAAAAAGGAGGAGTTTTCATGACACTCAGGTCTGAATTATGTTCGTTCAGCGACATTGGGTCTGGAGTCTTTATTTAATCATTTGGATACCCTTCGGCGGCATAGAAATGTCAATTTTCTTCAGAAGGGGGGCTCTCTTGTGTGTATATATATATATATGTATGTATTGTGGTCTAGGTCTCTCGCTGATGATCACGGCCTAGAATTTAGTAGACTGGTCGGTTTTCATCCCGTACATATTACAAGGTCGTCAATATAAATGTATGACTCTTCATCTTGCATATTACGCTTGCTTGCCTTCAGAACTGTGGGCAATGACATTTTGGTAGGTATATCTTTCTTTCTTTCTTCTGTTTTTGTACATGTACTAGATTCTCAGAGCAGTGTCACCGGGAACATGCAGCTACCACCATCATACTTTCTCTCTTTTTATCCACCGCCGCCCACATCTTCACAATCCCGAATTGCTCCCCTTTCCACCTAACCTCACCTAAAACTCCAGCACCCTCTTCTTCTTGCCCTTCTTCTTACCAGCACTAGCAAAGACATTCCGGCCTTTCCGCCACTCCCGCACGATATGGTCCACGCTGCCGATATCATGCTTGGGCTTGCGCAGGTAGGTCAGCTTGGCGCGCCTGGCCCTCTTCTTGGCACGCTTCACGATCTCGATGCCGGTGACGCTCCGGCTGTAGATCTTGAACCACATCTCGACGCCGATCTTGGTCAGCTGGCCGCGCAGCAGGATGGCGGTCTCGATGCCCCGGCGGCGGATGCCGACCAGCACGCCCGCAAAGGGCTCGGCGGCGCGCTTGCTGGTGACGAGCAGGATGTCGCCGACGCGGGCGCTGTCGGGGTTCTGCTTGGAGAAGAGGCGCGTGCGGGTGCCCGAGGGGTCCATCTTCTTGATCTGGTAGGCGTGGTGGGCTTCGATCGGGGAGGGCGCGGGCCGGAGGATGTGGGGGTGGGTTGGTGTCGGGGCGAGGCCCAGGTGTGGGCGTGCTGTGAGGGGGGTTGTGTACACGGCGAAGGCGGTGCGGACCGGGCTGGAGGTTGGGTTGAGGTGGTGGGTCTTGTTGGCGATGGCGTCTGTGGTGTGGTGGAAGATGATCTTGTGTTAGTAGGTAGGAGGGTCTATACTCTCTCTCTCTCGTTCTCACACACAAACTCTCTCTGTGCGCGTGTGTGTATCTGGATTGTTGGACTGACATAATTTGGGAGCAGGCGTTGGTGGCACTGGAGGGATATGTTGAGGCTCTTTGAGGATGGCGTTGGCGTAGCCTCTCCTCTGTTGTTGTTGTGATCGTTGTGTTCTGCTCTGACGAAGAATGGTCTTAAGACAGCCAAGTGGCCGTCTTAATGATATTGCGCTCATGACGTGTGTGTATGTGTAGCTGTGGTCTCGCGACCCGCGATGGGATATGGATCAAAATGCTATGATCAAAGTCGATGGAAGCTCAAATTCTTGGAGACGATTGAGAGACGTCGAGCAGGGGTTGTCGGATTGACAAGTCATGATTGGTTCAATTCCATTACCAGACCGAGGGGCCCCACCTGCGGCAGAACGGCGTCCTCTTTCTCGGCAGGCACTTTGCACCTGCAACTTTTTGAGTCCACTGCGTGATTGGAGACGCCGAGCTTCTTTCTTTTCCACGGCCTGGTTTGCATTTCAAACCACACACACACACAGCAGGCATGTCAATTAATACAATACGGCCGGCCCTCAAGGCTGGCCGTTCTCTGGTGGACGCGTCGATTAGGTCAACAGCGCCTGCACAGGCAAGATGTTTCTCTGCCACAGCAGCCCAAGGTGAGCAGAGCAGAAAAAAAGCAGTTCTTCCTTCGACCTGGTCCCTCAGACAACATCATGATATGACTAAAGGAATAGAAATGCTGACACAAAAGGGTGACAGGCAGCATAATAACCTTCAGCAGATCCTCCAACGAAGACCTCGACAAGATCCTCAAGGAGCTCACCCACAAGATCATCCTGCCCTCGTACCTCTCCGTCCCGCAGCGCAAGAAGCTCTTCCGCTCGCGCTGGAAACACAAGCTGGAGCAGGACCCCATCGAGATCGAGCTCGACGACCAGCGCATCCGCCTACGCCACATCGACTCGGCCGGCGGCGCTGTGCCCGCCGCCCGCCGCATGCTGTACCAGGCCATGGACAACATGCGCACCACCAACGACTGGCAGAAGCTGCCCGGCCTGCTCGAGGCCCTCTGGTTCAACGCGAACCGTAGATTCCTGCCGTCGGACTGGCCCAAGATCGTGAGGAAAGCAGGGCAGGCAGGGCACATGGGCCCTGTGTTCGAGGCCATGAAGAACCCGGGGCGCACAGGCCTGAAGCTGGACTCGTCCGAGACGGTGCAGGAGGTCATGACCGCCGTGGTCTGGCAGGCTGCGAGCGAGGGCTGGACGGCCGGGGCAACCGAGAGGGCGTACAGGAACGCGGAGAGGGTGATACAGTTCCTGGCGGAGGAGGGCCACCAGCTGCAGGGACAGGCGAAGACGACATTTGAGAAGACGGACCGGTTCCCGCTACGGAAGGACCCTCAGGTCCTGGCGACACCTTTGTTGCTGGCGGCAGCGATGGTGGTCAAGCATGGAAAGGACGGGGAGCACATGAAGAGGCTGCGCGTCTACGCGCAGATTGTACTGGAGCAGTGGCCTGAGAACAAGGGGCTTCTGGAGCTGCATCCGCATGAGGCATACGTCGACCCCGAAGGGATGGCGTACCTGATGGAGAGGAACAGATTCCTGACGGTCGCTGCACCGATCCTGAGGGGGTTTGACCTGGCTGTCGAGGCTCTGGGCGCCGACGAGATGGGACAGGAGCTCAAGTCGCGGAGGAACGCAGTGAGCGCAGAAGTCCATGACGCCCTTGCGGCGGTTGAGAAGGGCAAGCGCGGGGCGACCATGTACGAGAAGTGCTTTGCTGAGCCTCAGGTCCAAAAGACAAAGAAGGCGGCGGCAGCAGCAGCAGAAACAGCAGCATAAGTGCCATGAAAATTCAATGTGCTGCTGTTAATTACAGTGATTCAATTGTATTTTATTATATTCGCCTGCTCTTCTCATGGAAGAACAATGTACCTGTGCAGGCTCTCCGGTATGGCGTCTATGAGCTTCTTCTCCGTCAGCCACTTGCGCGAGAACAGGCGGTCGGCATATCTATACGCGCCGTCACACAGCATGGTGACGACCGTGTGTCCCGGTCCCATCTTCTCGGCAACTTCCTTGGCCGCGACGACATTGAGCGTGGAGCTGGCGCCCAGGTAGAGGCCCTCCTCGTCCAGACACCTGTACACCATCTCGATGGTCTTCTCGTCCGAGATGTGCAGCGAGTCATCCACCAGGTCAAGGTCAGGCTTCAGGTTGTCCGTGATGCGACCCTGCCCGATGCCCTCGGTGATGCTCGACCCCGTCCTGTCAATCAGCTTGCCGCCGGACTGCACGTACGAGTGCAGCACGCTCCCCGGCGGGTCCGCGAGAAACGACTTGACCCGCCCGCCGCTGATCTCCTTCAGATACCTCGTCGTGCCGGCCAGCGTGCCGGCGGTGCCCGTGGCGCAGGTAAAGGCATCGACCTTGCCCTTTGTCTGCGCCCAGATCTCCGGGCCCGTGGTCTCGATGTGCGCCTGCCTGTTGGCCGTGTTGTCGAACTGGTTCGTCCACACGGCGTTGCCCGTGCCCAGGCGCTCCGCGTGCCGGCGCGCCTGGTGGTTGTAGTTCTCCGGGTTGTCAAAGGCCACGGCGGGGACGGGGTACACCTCGGCGCCCAGGAGCCGCAGCAGGTCGATCTTGCCCTGCGACTGCGTGTTGGGCATGTAGATGACCAGCTTGTAGCCCAGCGACCTGCACACGTGCGCCAGGCCGATGCCCGTGTTGCCTGCTGTGCCCTCCACCACGGTGCCGCCCGGGTTCAGGAGGCCCTTTCGCTCGGCGTCGCGTACCACGTAGAGCGCTGCGCGGTCCTTGACGCTGCCGCCTGGGTTCATGAACTCGGCCTTGCCTAGGACCTCACAGCCTGTCTGCTCGGAGATGGTGTTGAGGCGGATGAGGGGGGTGTTGCCGATGGCTGGAGCGAAAAAAAAAAGAAAGAAAGAACAGTCAAGTCAGCATGGCTGTTTTTTCTTCTTCTTCTTCTTCTTCTTCTTCTTCTTCTTCTTCTTCTTCTTCTTCTTCTTCTTCTTCTTCTTCTTCTTCTTCTTCTTCTTCTTCTTCTTCTTCTTCTTTCTTTTCATAAACATTGCGGAGTAGTAGATGTTGGCCTTAGAGAGAGCCATCTTGCTTACCTCCTGTCAGGCCCCTCGCAATGCCTTGCGCCTGGGCGATGCCCATATAAGGCGTCTCGGCCAGGCGGCGTGCGCTGCTCGCGAACGAGCGGACCGTCTGGCGTATCATCTTGACGGCTTCTGTTGGAGGAGGACGGCTCCAACTATGTCGCACCCTTTTCTGTTCCTTTTTTCGTCGGTCACGGCTCTCCGTGGGAAGGGGGTGGCGATGTGTTATTGTGGAAGGAAAATGTTTCTTTTTGAGGGCATTTGCGATCAAGAGCCACCGCGTGGGGCCGAAAGCGGCGCCGGATCACATCATCAATAGCCGATGTACTATGGTACGTAGGGTGTACGCTCAGTGGGTACCCTGGCAAGCCTAACAAGCCTGGACACTGCTAATGCAAGGCAGATGATATTACTAATCAATATATTCTCGACGTCCTTCCTTGCTTGTTGAAGACTGATCAATCAATCCCTTGTCTTGACCTTTAACCTCTCTGCTTTTACTTCACTACCTCTTCTTTTTGCAAACTGGAGGCCTTTCTGCATTGACATGCTTGCTTAACCAGATCTCGATTCTCTTGTTCTCCTTAGCACAGTTCCCATGACGGGAACTTGTTATCGTTTCCATTCTTTGGCGGGCCAGTCTGGCTCAGTCACATTGAATGAGCTTTGTCCCATTGAGCAATAATAGACCTCTTTCCCTAAAGACGAGTGACTATAAATATGTCACAATGTCAATGTCTTCTGCGAACAAAGACAGAGAGATAACCCCTTTTCCCAAACGTTAAATAGAGACTTGTTTGCTCGTCCTTTTCCAGTCTCAATCTCACAATGGCTTGTCTTCAATCACATTTCACAGTTTCACATGGACCCAGTCCGACACACTCGAACGGCAAATGATATAGCAAAAGGCACCATCGGTTGCTTAACGTATGAAAGAAAGATTTAATTATGACAAAACAGGTTCCTGAAGAGTCCACGGCGCCTGGACTTCTCTTCCAGTGGCGAGATGAGCATGGCAATCTGCAGCCACTTGGCTCCGGGTACGACATTCTGCCCGTAAAGATCTCTGAGTATCTCGCCTCCCGGCAGGACTGGGCCGGCAGTTCTTCACCAACAGTTGAGGGACTTTTGGCCAGAAACTCGCTTTCAATGCACTGCAGGGTCTGTCACCGGCGTGATGATGCTTGCCCCGGACAGCCCTGCGTCGACGAGTTTCGCCGCACCGTCAGCATCCCCGCCGAAGAGATGGTTGAGATCCGTGATGCCGGGATCATGGGAATGGGTGCCTTTGCCAAGGTCGCCATCCCAAAAGGCACACCGCTGGGTGAGTATCTTGGTGAGTTGCTTCCCGCGAACCTCAGCCTCAAGGACGATCTCTTTAGCTTCAGCATTTCCGACCGGGTTCAGTGCACAGCGATGCAGTTTGGTAACTGGGCGGTAAGTAATGATTGATATGCCTCCTTCCCCCAACAAATGAAGCACTGCTTAGTGTCCCTTCTCTCACTTGTGCATATTGGTAAATATCTGTTCATCACTAGCACTCTTATCCCAAATTGTCGAAAGCATGGAAGCTTTACCTTTTATTCTTCAGAAATTTCCTCTCAGGACAATGCTAACTACGTATTCAACCCTGGACAGCGATTCATGAATCATCACTGCACGCCAAACGTGTCTACCCGAGCTACAATGTACGGCCGTCGTTATAACGTAGTCTTGTTCCGTGCCGGTCGTGATATTGCGGCAGGTGAGCAGTTGTTCATATCATATGGAAGCGCATATTTCGCAAACGGAAGAACAATGTGCCTTTGCAATGCACAAGAGTATGCGCACTATCCTCCTAACCAAACGTCTACTATTGGGTATGCCGGAGATGAGCATATTTGGGCTAGGCCGCAGCAGCGGCGGCCGCCACCACCACCGCAGTGGAACGAGGAAGAGAAGGAGTCAGAGAAGCAAGAGGACGGTGAAAAAGAGGCGGAGGAGGAGGAAGAGGGGGCGGAGGAGGTGTTGCAGTACCCGGTTCACTTTTCCCAGTGGACGCAGAGCGAGACACAGCAACAGCAAGGACGTGACAAAATGCCTGCGGCCGAGGGGCAGGCGGTCGAATCTTCAAAGTCGACCCCAAAGACCTCTCCTGAGACCTCCCTCAGGACCTCCCGCAAATCCTCTTCCAAGATGAACAAGTCCCCCTCCAACTTACAGGCAATTAAAAGGAAGGAGGTTTTCCCTCCCAGGCACCATATGGTGCTACGATCGCACAAGGTGAGCGGCGTCAGGAAGCAGTACCATAAGTACTACAACAGCCGCCTGTCTTATTCCGAAAAGGTAGGTGCTTACCTGATGTGAGTGAGCTTACTATAATTACGGTCTGGTTTCAACATCCTGCGCCCATGACAGCTCTGTCTCTGTTGTACGTGACAAAAACAAGCTTGCCGCCCCCTCGTTTCTCTTGGCGATCTTCTCAGCGACACTGAAATCATATTAATCATTGCTTTTCCTACGTCTTCAATCCCTTGAAAAGGTATGCTTGAGGGTGGTAATTCACTGCCGACTGCAATATAAATGAAGGTCGTTTTGAGGGCAGTCTCGAGAACTGATTCACCTGCAAGCACCAGAGCAACAGGGTTACCGGCAGTTTCGTACTTGCTCTCTTTCTCTGACCAAATATGCTCTCTCAGCCGGGTCTTAGGTGTCGTCAGCATGATTATCCTGGATGGTGTACCTGGCTGTTGTTTATTTATGGTTCTGACATCTGGTACAACAGTGCTGACCTTCCGTATTCTTCGAGATCCTCTACGGCTAATTATCTCACATTACAAATCAGCAAATGAGCTTCGTAGTCTAGGACAGCGCTGTAATAGATTGGTTCTTGGTAATGCTACTCATGCTCTTGCATATTGGGATGTATCTATCCAGAGCACGCATGACACATGAGACGATAAGAAAGATTAAGAGTCAAGAGGGGCAGAAGGGGAAAATAAACACTTACAAATACAATACAGCTTGGAAAATCAGGTCAGCAAAAAGAGGGCATTTTCGACAAGCCGAGGCTGCCAATCCCTGCATGCATTCCTGCAACGGTTGGCGCACAGCAATCTCGAGTGGGGATGCCTCGGTCGGTTTCGCGTCGTTATTCCCCAAAAATCTGTAGGTATCTGTTGTTTCTTGAGAAAATCCGCTCAGGATCACCTTATTCCCCCCTCCCCTTTTCCTCCTTTTCATCCGCGACCCATCAGATAATTGTTCTAGTCCAAGCAACACTTCCGAGGTTGAGTGCACAGAGTAGGGAACTAGGGGATTTTTTTTCCCAAGTGGCTTGAAAGAGGGCGCGCGCTTGAACAAGGGTTTATTCGCGGGAAGGAACATCTTGGTGACGTCGTCTAAGCTTCCGCTCCACGGCGAGAGTCCCACTATTAAGCTAGCTACAGTAGCGACAAGTACATGAGTACTGAAGTATGTACCTAGAACATCTCTGATCAGGTCCTTCCTCCACTTTACGTAGGGCATATAAGAACCACAGCAGTCGCCCCTTCCTCAACTGGTTACAATTCTTGCTCTCTTTGGGCTTGCTCCATCCAATCCTCCTCATTCTACCCCTCCTCCTCCTCCTCCTCATCACCACCACCAAGGGTTTTCATCCTTCCCAATTTTAACAAACGACCACCACGCCATACCATCCATCACCCATCATCCACATCATGCCCGTCGACAAGCTCAAGCCAAATGACCCGCGGGTCCAGTCCGCCACGGCCAACCTGCGCGGAAGGACATACCACTATCTCCACGGTAAGCCCTCAGGCACCATCAAGGGCACCGTCCTGCTCGTCCACGGCTGGCCCGACCTCTCCTTTGGTTGGCGCCACCAGGTGCCCCTGCTGCTCTCCCTCGGCCTCGAGGTGATCGTGCCCGACTGTCTCGGCTACGGCGGCACCGATGCACCCCAGGATCTGGCCCTGTACAGTCTCAAGTCCGTCTGCGACGACTTCGCCGAGCTCGTGCGGCAGATCTGCGGGCCCGACGGCCAGATCATCCTCGGCGGCCACGACTGGGGCGGCATGTTGGTCTGGCGTTTCGCCCTGTGGCACCCGGAGCTGCTCAAGGGCGTCTTCAGCATCTGCACCCCTTATGTGCCCCCTTCCCCCGTCTTCATCGACATCCCAGACATGATCAAGAGGCTGCCCAACTTTTCATACCAGGCGCAGCTCGCCGGGCCCGACGTGGAGCGCGAGATCGGCAGCGACCCGGACAAGATCCGCGGCTGGCTCAAGGGTATGTATGGTGCGCAGGGCCCCGCGGGCGAGCACGTCTTCTCGGTAGAAAAGGGCGTGTTCTTTGAGAACATTGACAAGATGGGCGACTGCCCCCTGCTGAACGCTGAGGAGGTCGACTTCTACGTGCAGCAGTACGCGAGGAACGGCGTCCGGGGCCCGCTGAACTGGTACCGCACGCGCAAGATCAACTACGAGGAAGAGCTGGCGCTGCTCAAGGACGGGCAGCAGCCCAAGATCAAGATCCCATCCCTGATGGTCACTGCGGCTCAGGACGCTGCGCTGCTGCCGTCCATGGCGGCGGGTATGGACGCTTTCTTTGAGAACCTGACGAAGGCTTCGGTCGACGGGACGCACTGGGCGCTGTGGGCGCCGTGGGCGGAGCAGACGAATGGGAAAATTGAGAAGTTTGTTCAGGATCTGCTGAGTGGTTCGGCCAAGGCGTCGATTTGAGAAAGTCTTTCCCCTCCGAGGATAAGATCTCATACATAGTTATGCATGTGTATTTCTCATCAAGGGATGTGGTAGGAGACTTGGTCCATCAAAAACCCAAGTAGAGGTAGCCGCCTCCACTACCATCACCATCGTCACATGAAGATGTCGTCAAATCATGGATCCAAAGTTCATGCTACATAAGTACTCTCCTCTAGTGCTGATATCAACTTCGTTGTAAATGAAAATTCCCATCTTATCAGTCACTATAAGGCGTCTCTTTTTTTTTTTTTTTTTTTTTTTTTTAAAACCCCCCCCCCCCCAAAAAAAACCAGCTTCAGATCCCTATAGAGAGCTCTCAACAGTGTTGTGTCTATAAATTTTGACCAGTATGCCTTGGATTCACTCCTCTTATGGAGATCATTATGAAAAATTCCAGGGTTGCACCACCACTAACGCCGAGATCCTGCAACACAGGACGGGAACCTTTTCAACCCATTGGCCCAACCCTTGTGAATCCTGCTCACTTCAGCGAAAATTTTTGTCCAGATATCTGTGGAGCCTTGCCAGTTGCCTTCTTGTTCGGTTTGCCACACATTGCACAGACTGCCCGTAAAATCAGCTCTCACTCCTTTGACTCTCTTTCAACACCAGATGGAGTTTCCCAGAGGCTATGACTTACGATCTGCTTGGTATGCACACTTGTTGCAGTAACTGTGCCCCTGTGTGATCTTGGTCTTGCACTTTGTACAGGAGCTTGCATGAAATTCTGGTCAGTCCTGTGGCCCTGCAATAGTGACTGCTCTACTTTGGGGGTGGAAAAGGGGGGGGGGGGAGGTGTGTGATGTCCGTCACTCACCTGGAATATTGAGCATATGGATTCTTGGCATTCTTTGACAACAGTTTGCTCTACATCACATAATGGTCAGTCACGCCAGCTTGCCCTGTTCATGGGGAGGACTTCTCATTGATTACCTTTCCAATACCTGAGGCTGACTTGGACGATGATGCTGCTGCTGATGATGATGCTGCGGGAGATCCATGATACATTTCACTCTTCTTCTTCACCCCCGGAGTGGCAAGGGTCGTCCCCTTGGCCAATTTCTGGCATTTTGCGCACACCATGGTGGTGTATACACAACGCAAGAGGGAGTAATACTCGATGCTCTCAAATGTATTGTGTCATGGACCCGATTTCTGGTGAAGAAGGCTGAATGAAAGCAGGTGATCGTAGGGGGGGGGGGTTTGGAGAGGTTGAAATGCTGACGTGAAACGGTATCTGGCCTAGGGGCACTAAACAGGGAGTTGGGTTTCCTCTGGCTGACCACTTGCTGCAGTCGTGTGCACAACAAGTGAGTGAGTGGGTCTACTGTTGGGCCGCGTTCATTGGTCAGATCAACTTGTTGGAAACCTTATTCCTCACCATTGTCCCTTTCTGTTTACTGACTGTTAAACATTATTTCATTCATTCAGTCATTGCTCTTTTTTCTTCTTCTTCATGGATTTGGGTTCATGGTGAGCAAATTTGCCCTTCCACAATTCATTATTGATGGCATTTATTTCCAATCTTCATCCAGTTCCTTACGATATTACTTCCTGGAATTTAAGGGACAAAAAAGTCATGTATTCTCTTGCAGGTTTCTGGTATGGAATTTCGCAGACAGGCTTTCTGTTTTTCTTCATTTTATTTTATATAAACTGCAACCATATGGTCTCACGATACTCTGCCTGATCGATCCTCTACACTGACTGAATACCAGCCCCACTCAGTCAACACGGAATTACTACTGTCACGGCTCCTTCCGATTCCCGAGTGGCTTCTTGCAACCAGGCCACTCAATCTCATGCAGCCAAAAGCACTAATATAGCAGCTCTGCAGTGGTGGATCTCTCTCTATCTTCTCTTTCGCCCTTTCTTCCTCACACATACATCATCGTCATCATGGCTTCCGTATCTGAGGAAACTGCCTCCTCAGAATTTGCCATTGCATTCGACATCGATGGCGTGCTGGTCCGAGGCAAACAGCCAATCCCTAGTGCTGGATCCGCTCTCGACATACTACGGATTCACTCAGTTCCGTTTATCCTGCTCACCAACGGCGGTGGTCTGACTGAATTCGCTCATGCGAAGCGGGTTTCCACGCGTGTCGGTGTGTCCATTCGAGAAGACCAGTTTGTCCAGTCTCACACCCCCTTCAGGCATTTCGTCGACCAGTACCAGGGTAAGTACATTCTTGCCCTTGGTGGCTACGGCGACCAGATCAGGGAGGTGGCTGTGGCCTACGGCTTTGACTGGGACTATGTCCTCACCAGCAGTGATCTGGTCAAGCACTTCCCCAGCATTCACCCATTCCCGGAGATGACCCAGCAGTCTCATCTCCTGCACGGCAAGCTCCACGACAACTTTGCCCATGAACCCCCCATCTCGGCCATCCTTGTGTTCTCGTCTCCTAGAGACTGGTGCCTTGACCTGCAGTTGTGTCTGGACCTTCTCCTGTCCGAGGGCGGCCGCCTGGGCACCCGATCTACCAAGAACGGAAACACGGCTCTGGACAATGCAGGCTACCAGCAAGACGGACAGCCTGCCTTGTACTTCTGCAATCCCGATCTGGAGTGGGCCACGAGCCACTCACAACCCCGTCTGGCCCAGGGCGCCTTCCGTGCTGCGCTGGAGGGTGTCTGGTCGGGAATCACCCAGGGTCATGCCCAGCTGCAGGCCTGGACCTGCGGAAAACCCACGGCGACCACCTACGAGTTTGCCGAGGCTGCCATCCAGCTCTGCCACGCCAGGCTCCGATCCCAGGCGGCCACAGCGTTGCGAACAGTCTACATGGTCGGTGACAACCCCGAGAGCGATATCCAGGGAGCCCTTTTGGCCAACAATGCCCACGGCGCTCACCCTGAGTGGCGCAGCGTGCTGGTCAAGTCTGGAGTCTACACGGCTGATAGCCCGCCAAGGTTTGAGCCTACTGTGATCAAGGATGATATCTGGGAGGCTGTTCGCTGGGTGATCCAGCAGGAGCGAAGTCTGGACATTGGTCCTGCGAAACAGCCAGACATTGGACCTTGCTGAGGAGAAGCCCTTTTTCCTTGGATAAGTAAGTGCCAACTTTGGATTGGGGCCATCGCACACGCACACACACACACACATAATGTAGTGTGGCATTAAACATCTTGACCTTACAACTCTTAAACAACTCGATGAAAAATACTCTCCCCCTACCCGCTAGAGACCTGAAGAAATGTCTCTCAGAAAGACAATCCTACCCTGAGGGTGGGATCAATTGCATAGACTGATTGCAGACATTGAAACCCTATCACACCTTTCATTTGACAATATTTTATGTTTCTCTTCTTACTATCAAGAGAATGATGAGCGATGACATATATTAGGTAAGTATTTACCTAAATTTGCAACCCACCCATCTCTCGACCCCTCGTTTTCCAGTGCCTTGTGATCTCATGGTGGTATTTCCTGTACTTTGGATTTATGACTGAATTACACTCTCCATCTTATCACTCTGTGCCAGCTTGATGTATTACCACATTTCTCCATGTTCACCCCCATAGCCTCTGGCGCAGAACAGGGGAATGATAAGAAAGCAAAATTTCCAAATGGGATGGTCTGCTCTATTTGGCCCATGCCTCTTGCTTTTTATTTTGTATAAACCTTTCTATCCCTTGTTGCGTTTCATCTTTCATTGCTTTGAGACATATTTCCCCTCCTCACTCCTTTCACCTTCTCTCTGCTAAAATTCTTCTCTTTCTCATTCATTCGTTAGCTTATAGACAACCTGTCGGCGATTGATAGCCGTGAGTTCCCTATACTTACTTAAGTACTTATTTATATGCAAGTGGGGGATGTCAAATGACGACTTATAGACTTACAATTGTTCAAGTATAATCACTTGGTGTCCCGGGCGGTTGGGAGCAGGCTAGTACAATAACCTCATGGGGGAGCGTCTAGCCCAGCCCGTTCACCACCAGAGATTGCTCATTGGCGACGACGCAGGCGGACAGTATGGTACCTCATTAGCGTGACGCACCCCGAGATGCCAAGGGATGTCATCAATTAAGGGTCTCTCGTTCCAGTCTGTGACGTTACCGTGCATAACTCATTGCCCTTTTGCATACGTGCAATTCCTATGAGTAACCAACGAGTTTCTCTTCTGAGATTTCTGAGGACGGGCCGAGGAATGGGAGGGTTCAGTGTTGTCTGTCTACTTACTTATTAACCACGAGTCACAACCGGACAATCGACATGACATTTGCCGGCTCTCCTTGCTTCTTCTTTTTTGTTCTTTGTGTTGTCTAATTAATGCATGATTCTTTTCTCAGATATCCGGCCTCGTAATAAGTTCTCAAGGCATTCTTACCTCTTTAAGCACTCCAACCCCGCCATCCTTACACAGAACGTCTTCCTCTGGTCCGGACCTCCCGCACCGCACCGCACCGCCACTGCAACACGCCACACCCTCGCTCTATTCCCACGCACCTGGAAATACCCTCATGTTGAGGATGTAACGACGACCCGAGATGACTCTAAGTCGGCGTCGCCTTCGACGGTCGCTCTTCACCCTGCGGCTCCTCTTCTCAGCCGCAGTTGTGCTCGTCCTCCTGTACACGACACTGGCTTACGACAACCCCATCAGGCTGTCCCTGCAGTTCAACACCCAAAGGGCAGGACGGTTCATCACCGGACCGCTGCGGAATGACCGCTGGCTGTACGAGCGACCGCGGTTTCCATTGGACTGGGCGACCGACGTGGCCATCATCCTGAAGACGGGCTATGGGACTCAGGAGCGGGCCCTGGCGTGGCTGCAGGCGCTTCCGACCGGCATCAGCCTGGACAGCGTGCTGGTCGTCGGGGACTTTGCCTCCGAGATGACCGTGCGGCATGATCCGCCGGTAGGGCTCAGGATTCACGATGTCGTCTCCGGCGCCCTGCAGAGCCGCGACAGTATGATGGGGAAGGAGGAGGACATGCACCCTGCGCGCGCGGAAAAGTACAGGCTGCTTGCGGCTGCTATTGCTGCTGGGGAGGACGCGCTGGCCAGGAATCTCTCGGGGACTTTTGGATGGGAGCTGGATGCTATGAAGGTAAGAATCATGCCTACGCAGCCGACAGCAGCACACTCGGGACGTCATTCTCATATTTTTTTTTCTTTCTTTATTTCTTTTCCTCATCTCTGTGTATCTGACCTACTGAGTAACAATCAGTTCATCCCGGCTCTCGATCTCGCCTACCGAACCATGCCGCACAAGAAGTGGTTCATCATGGTAGACGACGACACCTACCTGATCCAGCCGTCACTCAACCTCGTCCTGGGCCACTTCGACCCGGCCACCCCTTACTATCTCGGCAACGCCGTAGGTGACTACCGACAGCGCTTCGCCCACGGCGGCTCCTCCATCGCCCTGTCCCACGCCGCGCTCCAGGCCCTCTTCTCCCAGGCCAACAGCCACCGCACAGCCGAAGCCCGCCGCGCCTCGCTGACCGAGACCTGGGGCGACCGCCTCCTGGCCAGGACCCTGCAGGGCGTGGTGGGGATCCGCATCGACGAAGCGAGCAGCCGGTTCTTCAACGGCGAGCAGCCGTGGGCGTCGCGGCTGCGGGCGGACCGGTTCTGCGTGCCTGTGGCGTCGTTCCACAGGCTCTCGGCCGAGGAGATGGGCGATGTTGGGCGGGTCTTCCGAGTGGTGGCGGATCCGGTGCTGTGGGTGGACCTGTGGGAGCTGTATGGGGCGCCGCCGTTTGCGTCGTTTGAGACGAGGCCGCTGCGCCAGGGTTGGGACCATGTGGGCAGGCTGGATGAGCATACCACCACGGTGGAGGGCGTGACGGCGGCGGCTGGGTGTTCGCGGCTTTGTGAGGGCCGTCGTGGGTGTCTGGCGTGGACGTGGCAAGAGGAGGATGGCTTGTGTCACATGAGTCCTTGGATTACGGTCGGGAGTGAGGTGCAAGGTAGAGTGTCTGGATTGCATGTGGGCCGGGTGAGGAGGTTTAGTAATGAATGTCGATAATGTATACTTGGGTGGAAGAGTTCAGACGATGAGATGGGTCTGGTGGTTGCTGGCGGGTATGAGAACGACTCTGTAAGCTGCTGATACCCTCGTAGTGATGAGATTATCCTTTATTTTATGAGTCACCAATAGAAGAGAATTTATTCGTGCTATTTCACCATCGTATAGAATTGCAGGTGTAACAGAGCTCAGAAAATGTTATTATATAGTACTTATTTCCAGTATGCTCATAGGAGTTGCCTTGCAACGGCCTTGCCTGTCTCCTCTTCCTACGCCCTTGATAGAGAACTTATTCAGTGGTCCATACACTCAAGGAATTATCTTGGCTCATGAAACCCCAAAAGCCAGCGTAATCGTAATTCTGGTGCTCCTCGCCATGCCACATGCAGAGAGCGGGAGGGATGATGCGTCTTATCCGTGTCATCTGACAGCTCTTTCTTTTCTTTTCTCTTCTCCCTTTCTTCCTCCCTGAAATTATCTACCTTTTCCTACGATAACAGGATCTTCCTACAGTTCCAACGTTATTTCCTTGATTTTGTTATCTTGTAGACTCATTTTTCCTGCTAATTACACGGAGGTTTGAATAGAGTTTAGAGAAAATGCCAGTATCTCAAGACTAAACAAGACGCAACAATGGTTATGCTACAAGCGAGACCAATCCAGAAGGTCACATGGTCCTCCAACATACGAGTGGCAAAGATAGATGCTCAGGTGAGTTTTGAGTGCGGTCGGGAGTTCAGTTCTCCCTGCATCACCATTCTTTTGGTCAGCTGCACCTGTGGCGGACGTTCTAGAGGTTGCGTGATGCATCTATTTGGGCTCGCGAAACCTGTACAGTGACTTCATCACTTATTCCTCTCTCTTCGATAATAATAAGAACATATAGGAGCGGGCTGCAGAGAACTGCCTAGTTCAGAATGACAACCTCGGGTATGAGAACAGTATCGGGATCGCAGCCTTCTCTGAACCCCGTAGCCGGATTTAGATACTGGAGGTCGGGTATTATTACAGTTTTTGCCGATGTTCCATGCATCGACTCTGCACCTGGACCAATCTGCTGGCAGCCTTGTATACAGAATCGAGTATCTACTTCAGGAAGCTCGTCGAGCCGATTAGCCGATGTTCAAGATACACCTACCAACTTGGAAAGTGGGAAGCTATACAGACTTGGAAGGTCTCATACCTACAGCAGCAAACACATACTTCCCTGTCAATTCTAGGCCCTCTCATAGACTGATCGATCTGCCTTGCTATTTGTAGTCTTGTAGAATTATTTATAGCTGAATGATGTCCGCCAAGATATATATCCTGATCTTGTATCGTCTTGCTCTGCAGTTCGTTCTCGATCTCCTCGCCCACACAGAAGCACCTCCTTCGTTGGAAAAGCATTGCACCCTCCAGTCCAGCTCTTGTTAGCCAATCCGCCAAGATGAGATTCACCGCCGTCGCCAGTGGCCTGCTCCTCGCAGGCAGCGCTATTGCTGCGCCCGCCACTCGATCCGAGAAGATGGCCAAGAGCCGCGCTGCCCGCCGCCACTCGAACCCCAACAAGAAGATCGATGCCCCGGCTGACCAGCCCACCAACGACACCATGGTCTCGTACTCTTCCAACTGGTCCGGTGCCGTCCTTGTTGGAACCGGCTACACTGGTGTGACTGCCAAGTTCACCGTGCCCACTCCTTCTTCCACCGGATCTGGCGCTGCCTGGGTTGGTATCGATGGAGACACGTGCTGTATGTAGTCCTTTTTTTCTTCTTTCTTTTTCTCTCTCTCTTCTCTCTGCCTCCTCTCTTTCTTCTCCCAGCTTTACATATCATCATATACTAACTAATCATATCAAATCAGCCACTTCCATCCTCCAGACTGGTGTCTCATGGACCAAGTCTGCCCTCACCACCACCTACGACGCCTGGTATGAGTGGTACCCCCACGCCTCCATCGACTTCACCGGCATCACCATCTCGGCAGGCGACTCCGTCCAGGCCACCGTCGAGGCGACCAGCGAGAGGGCTGGAACCGCCACCGTCGAGAACCTGACCACCGGCGACTCCGTTACCCACACCTTCACCATCGAGACCGCCGAGCTGTGCGAGTACAACGCCGAGTGGATCGTCGAGGACTTTGAGGAGGGCGGCTCCCTCGTCAGCTTCGCCGACTACGGCTCCGTCGAGTTCACCGATGCCGAGGCTACCCAGGACGGCTCCACCGTCGACACCACTGGCTCTTCCATCATCGACATGCGCTCCGGTCTCCTGGGCAGCGTCGAGTCCACCTGCACTGCGTCTGGCACCACCGTCTCTTGCACCTACGGTTAAACGGGTTTCCAACCCTTTCCCTGTTCCCCTCGTGATACAGTCGTTGCGGGAACAAAGGGGCGTGTAATGTGACACGAAGTACGCAGAGACTTCTGGAGAATGAAAATTACTTCAATTCTATGTTTGGAAATACTTTCACGTGGCGATGTTTTTGAGTTATCTTGAGATAGACATTTTGAGATAATGAACTGTGAAAATCGTCACCATAAAAAGCAGTCCGAGATAATTGTTTCCAGTCCACGTTCGTAAATATAAAAATGGCAGCCTCAGTTGCGGGCCCAGGATGAACCATCCTTGGGTCAAGACACAGAGCCTTTAGCAGGAATTCTGGGAAACCCAAGAAGTGGGCTCCCCCTGTCTTGAATTATTTCTTCTTCTTGGATTGGTCCTTGTTTGACGAACGGCCCTTTCCTTCATTCGCTTTGCGTTTTGCTCTTCTGAATGCCGAGTATTGATCCTCCTCATCGCTCTCTTCACCTCTCTGGGCTTGCTCTTGTTGCATCCGTTGCTGCCGTTGTTGCTGCTGTGGCAAATGCTCTTGTTGTGGCCAATGCCATTGCTGTTCCCATCGACCTTGCTGAGGCGTCCGCCCTTGCTGCTGCGTACGTGGCTCCTGTTGCATCCATTGCCCCTGTTGTGACCGTTGATCTTGCCGTGGCCGTTGCCCTTGTTGTGGAAACGGCTCTTGTTGTGGCCGTTGCTCTTGCTGTGCGCGTTGCCTTTGTTGTGCGCGTTGTTTCCGTTGTGCCAGCAGTTCTCGCTCTTGGGCAGCCTCTTCGTCCATCAGTTCTTGCTCCTTCTTCTCAGACCCCTGAACCGCGAGTATGTTAGCGACGGCGCTCCGACACGACTCCATCAGAAAAAGGGCAATAAAATTTTCTATTACCTGAAATTCCCGAATAAAAGCTGGATACGCCAACACTGGTTCTGGCACTTCAAACTCTCGGTACAGTTTATCTCGGCACGCTTCCCATGTGTCCTGGCCCAGAAGTACCTTGGTGAGTGCCACATCATCATCCTTGGGCACAACAAAGAACTGAGTCGTCCAGGAAAGCCCAAGCGGACTGGTCCAAGTCACCTCGACAGACTCTTTGCAGATGCTTTCCCCTCCGTCCCAAGAAATGGCCACGGGTGTCTCAAGTCGCTTCTTGTGAAATTCATAAAAGTCGGCTATAGTCTCTGGCATCGCGTTGACATGTGCATACTGACGAGAGAACTTGCGGCGAAGCTGTGTATCGTTGTGCACCGGAAGGTAGTCGGTATCAGAGCTTCCGCCGTCAGAGCTTTCGGATTCCGGCAGGAAGCGCATCCATCCTGTGGACGTCTTTGGCGCCCTGGCTCTAGCCTCTTGCTCTTCCTAGTTGTGACGGTCGCCGATTTGTTAGCCATTCAAGATGATTGAGGGTGGGAGTCATTTCAGCTCCATTCCTTACCTGCAAAAGAGCGATAATCTCTTCGATCCGGCTGTCTGTAGGAGGACGCAGCCCCAATATAGCGGCATCGGAAGTGACGCGATTCCTTCTATAATTCAATTCGTTTATAGCAGCGTTTATTTCCTCGTTGCTGTAATCTTCCAGCCTTTTGGCTGGCCCAGTTCTTTTTATCATTTTATATGCGAGTAGTGTCAATGTGCGATATTTCAATCGAAGAGATGGATATAGGAAAGACGGGTTAGAAGCTGACAGTGTCAGACGTTAAGCCAGGTTAGCGTCCCTGTCTTTGGGCACTCATTGCTGGTTCGGTTGGCGCAACGGAGAGATTGACGACCTTGCTGAGTGGTTTTCGGTGCAGAAGGAGGTTGGAAGGCTGTGCATGTTCATACATCGTGTTTCAAGGACCTGATCAGCCATGGGACTTTGTAGCCTTTAACAACGTTTCGCTCGGGTACTGCAACAGTCTGACCTTCTCTGCCGAGACAAGTCACCTTGGACGAACTCGCCCTCGTGCTCTCGAGACAAACTTTGAAGCCTTGAAGGCAGTGTGACGAACCAGGCAAACATTTCAAGATTTTAGGTCGCGAAGTGGTGGCGTCTGTATGCCTTCAGGTAGGTTCTGCACCACAAACTGCAGTGAGACGAGCGGCTTTCTCAACCTCTTCTTTGCCTAATGGCCTCTCGAAAGTTGACTTTGCCTTGTGATACGACTTCCAAGTACCGAGATCACGCGCACTGATGGATTTTGCCATGTTAACACAATGCGACTTCAGTAGGTGATTGCCGAGTGGCACATGTTAGCACATGTATACGAAATGTTGTGACACGGCATGGATAGTGGCCGAGAGAATAGTAGTGAGGATGGATAGGGGCTCCGTCATAAATGCAACACACTCTCCGCACACTTCTGCGCGAGTGCTTTTCACACCACGAACCTCTCACCCTCCTCGAACCGCTCGTAACCCCCCCTCTCTTCGCAATCTGTATAACAAAATGGAAGGATACGAAAAAGTCGGCCATTTTATGGCACAGTATGAACAGTACGCCATTCTTCGCCGGTTCAAGGCTCTGAATTATCAGATCCTCCTGTACAGACAAGCGGAGATTATGCACCTACAAGAAGATCTGAAGGAGTTGGTTGAAAAGGACTCAGCTTTTGCAGATCGGAAACTGTATGCCAATGATTGGTGGTGTCTGGCTCACGAGGACGAAGGAAGGGAACAGTGGCAGACGGCGCAAGAACTCATGAAGAAGCTCGACGAGTATAGTAAGATTGTGGCAACGCGCATGACCACCCTCGGGGAACCTCAGGATGTAATAGCTAACAGTGCCCAGATGAACGGCTGGAACGACAGGCCACATTATCCAAGTTGGAGGTGCCAGATGAGACTGATGTCGAGTTCTTCAAGAAGTGGCTTGGGCATGTGAACGGCGGCAACTGTCCACTCCGCGGCCTGGATGGGGATGCTTGGAAGAATTCACCAAGTTGGGACCTTGTTGCGGTGAATCCTCAAAAGCCTGGGGATACGATCTCGAGATGGGTGAAGGATTCCTTGTTTCCACTGTTTCATCGGTATATTGGCGAGAAATACAAGGTGAGACGATCCATGTCGACGACGGGAGGGCAAAAAAAGAACAACCCACTCCTCCTTTTTTTTCTTTTCTTTTCTTTTTCTTCCCTCCATCTGATTGTATCGATGCACTTACCAAGTTGAGACTGACGACAAGACAGACCCCTGAGGCACCCGAGTTCGGAAAAGGTTTCTACTACTATGAGGAATCATGCATATTCAGGGCGACCAACATTCTCACGACGGTAATGGCTTCATTGTTGCCCCTTGTATCGATCACAGTGCTCTTCGCGATTGAGTCCAACACAGTGAAACTCGGCGTGGTGATGTTGTTCTCGGCGTGCTTTTCGCTCGCACTTGCACTCATGACGACTGCGAGAAGGATAGAAGTATTTGCGGCTACTGCTGCGTAAGTCTCCTGTCAAAGTTCTGATGAGGATTCACTTTATTGACAATGATATTGTATCATAGGTTCGCCGCCGTCAACGTAGTCTTTCTTACGAGTGGTCCTGCGGTTTCTAACTAGATATTGGTTGGCAAATCGGCTTTGTACACGTGGGCAGTATCAATCTCTGAAAGCTACGAAGACATGCAGTACACATATGTCTGGAAACAACTTACTTTATACGATATGAATATGCTTGCATGCTTTCTAAAACACTGTGGTCTGTCAACATGATGATGAGTGTTATTGCGCTAGAATTGGTATGAACATTATAACTAAAGGACACTCATTTCTATTATTAGCAGAGAACTACACGCAGTCCATATACTCATGAAATTGTGAAAGATGAACACATTAGTATCGGCTCGAGGCTTGACCCTCACAGTGGATGATGCATTACATTTTGTCGGAATAAAGGCATTGGTCTCATGTGGGTGAAAGGGCCCTTCAGGCCCCTGACACCAGGGCCCTTTCACTAGGTTTCGGGCTAGCCGGCCCTTTGTTGTACTTTTCCTATAGAAACGGGTGCACCAGTACCTCTGGCCCCAGGATAGTTAGAAGGATTAGTGCAAGTGAACTATGACCTGGCTTTTCACCCATCCTTCACCCCGATGAGTTCACTGCCCCACATTTGACACATTTTAAGCCCGTTAAGAATATAGGTTGCTGGTTAGACAATATGAATCTTTGTGCGAGGCCAGGTGAGTCAATGGCCCCACTATCGCCAGCCAACCTCTGTCCATAGCCTCAGATAGCCAGCTGTTTTTTCCTTTCTTTTCCTTCCTTTTCCTTCCCTCAGCGCAGTCCAATACAGTTCATTTCCCATAGGTTATGACCCCTCACACTCTTCTTTCATCAATTTGACGATATTCCTCGTCAATTGACCCTGAATTACGAGCCCAACTTCGATATCTGACCTCGTACGCGCTCGCGACGGCCAGAACCAACAAAAACAACGAGAAAGAGGCCTGAAAACCCTCTCCTCAACCAACACCATCGAGACAAACGGCCTGTGGCCTCACTCGAACCCACTGATCGATGGACCACTCCTCAGAGGAGGAACCCACTGATCAATCACACTACGAGGACGTCGAGAACGACGACGAACCTTCACAACAACAACCTGCTGCAACAGAGATGCCAGAAGCTCCTCAGCAACAGCAACAACAACACCACCTTCCCCTTCAGCAAGATCGTCCGTTGAAGATGGAGGAGTCAACAAGTCGGCCCTGGCAGCCGATCACCCATGCCATCCCTGTCCTCGTCGGCGAAAAGAACCTCGAGGATTGGTCTGTGATGGTAGCATCGACCCTGAGGCAAATGCGCCTAGGCAAATACATCAAGTACTCTGTCCCTGAACCTGACGAACGGAAGGATCCAAAGGGATATGAGACATGGAACCAGGAGCAGGGAACAGTGGTTACCCTTCTTCAAAGCACACTACACAAGGTGAGGAGCACGCTGACGAACGCTGGCCTCCCCGTAGGAGAAGAGGACCCGTATGTG
Organism: Cryphonectria parasitica EP155; assembly: GCF_011745365.1. Lineage (NCBI taxonomy): Eukaryota > Fungi > Ascomycota > Sordariomycetes > Diaporthales > Cryphonectriaceae > Cryphonectria > Cryphonectria parasitica. Next base: position 3,928,937 of record NW_024468909.1, read on the forward strand.
ATATACAACGCGGTCCTCAAGACGATCCCTAAGCACTCAGAAGAGCACATCGACCAAATAGCCACACGACTGGCAAACTGCAAGGTTGCAGATTACTCGACGCTCCAAGCCTTCAGAGACGACCTACAGTACATGAAGAGACGCTTGAAGGAGCTCAAACTAGACCCTCCAGAGGGCTTCCTTCTTGCCATCGTTCTGAAAAAGATTGAGGATGTGCTCCCAGAGATGCACGCGTTTGCCAGAAGAGACCACAAACTGGATAAACTTACCTGGGATACCCTTATGGCAGAAATCAATTCAGCCATCATCACTGGCACAGGTAATAAGGCCTTTTCAACCTTCAAGAAGACAGCTCAGACGTCGTCCTCGTCGTCTGCCTCTGGAGGAACCCAAGGGGGTGCGAGACAGTGGCCTCGTGAGGACTCCCTACCCTCCACAGGTGTCATCAACGGCGTGAAGCTGCCGAAGTCGATCATCGAGAGGATTTCCTACTGTTGCCAGTGCAAGAGATACCTTGTCTCTGGCTGGAAGCACTGTGAGGAATGTAGCAAGTGCCATGGATCCTCTCCACGAGGTTGCAGGACTGGCAATCAAAGCCAGGCAGCCCAGCAAACATCGACGAGTTCGTCGACAACAGCAGGACCAACGGTTTTTGGTGGATCGAGCGTGGCCGACAAGCTAGCCACGGTTGCCATCTCTGCTCTCGTCGAGCACGATAAACTCTCGAGGGACAGTATTATTGCTAATACAGGCGCCTCAGAGACACTCTTCAACGATCCCAAATGGTTCCTGGATCTGGTCCAGCTGCCTCGAGAGGAAGCTATGGAATCAGCAGCGGGATCCTTCAAGATAGAGATGGCTGGAACGGTAAAGTTCGACGTGGTACGCGACGATGGATCGATCGCCACTATCACGCTCGAGAATGCCAGATTCTTCCCCTGCACGCCCTGCAACCTCATCAGCGTGAGTAAGTTGATGGCGCGTGGATATGGCTTTGACGGCCGTATGAACCACATCATCAACACCTCGAACAAAAAGGAGGTATGCCAGGTCAATTGGAAAGAGGGGGTGCCAGTTCTGAAGGCTGTTGACCGCTCTGAACCCTCAGGGGGTAGCTTTCTAGCCAAACCGGCGATGCTCACGTCGGTCACATACAAACGCCTTCACGATCGCTTTATGCACGCTGGCCCAGCAGCCATACGAGGTGCAGCGAAGAGGGCTGGTATCACGATCGTCAAGGACAAGAACTTCGACTGCGAACCATGCCTTGAAAACCGCCTGACGGATATGTATGGAAGATACCAGGAATCCAAGTACAATGCTCCTGGCCAGCTTATCCGCTTCAACCTCATCGAGTTCCAGGAGGGATACAATGGCCGTCGTTACTGTCTTCACTTCGTCGATATGGATACGAACTTCCACTGGGTTTACTTTGCGAACAGGAAGCACGAGGCGTTCACCCAGATCAAGGAATTTGTTGCTTTCTTCGAGCGTCAATCAGGCAGGAAGATCCAGGCGCTTGGATGCGACAATGGACCAGAGTTTGGCCTGGCCACAGCCCTATTCAAGAACTCAAAGCTCATGAGATGGGCAAATGAGAACGGCATCGCCATCCTCCGCACCATTCCTCATTCCTCGTGGATGAATGGCAAGGCAGAGAAGGCTGGCCGAGACATAGTCGAAAAGGCACGAACAGCCCACAACGCAGCTAATCTTCCTTCACAACTGTGGCCGTTCACGATGGAAGCAGCCTGTTGCGTAATCAACCTTCTCCCATGCACAGCGAACGAGGACAACAAGGCACCCATTCAGTTGTTGGGAGAACGCCTAAATCTCGACAAGGAGGCGATTCCTGATGCTGGATTCCTCAGAGTTGTTGGCAGCGAAGTCTGGATACACGTGAAGAAGGCATATCGCCAGTCGAGCGACAAATACGCCAAAACAGGCATCAAGACTAAGCTTCTCTCCTGGGACAGTCCCTCAGGGAAGATCGTATGGGTGTACGATGCTAAAACTGATGAGGTCTATCGAGCAGTGGCTATCAAGATACGAGAATGCGAAAACCCCCCTCTGAACGACCCAGAGATGGCGGAGGTCGAGCATGTGGCTGAATTCAGCGATACCTCCATCGAAGATGAGTTCACGACGATCACGACGATCCTCGAGGAAGCCAACAGCCTACCTACCCTCCAAACGCCTATTATTCAACTAGGCACGCCTATCGAGGACCGAGAGACCTCAGATCCTCAAGATCACACTCCTGACACACGTCTGAACGAGACTTCGACCGAGGTTCCAGAAGCTTTTCAATTGCCAAGCCCAGCCTGCACCCCTGAGCCAGAAATACATACATGGTGCAGGGCACGGAAGGGTCTGGGGAAAGCCAGAAGAACAACCCTCGGTGTAGCCCTGCAAACAAGACAAAGGGTCGGAGGATAGTTCTCCGAGATACAACAGTAGAGGATAGAAAACACCATGAGGAGGATCGCCACCGAGGCTCGCGAGGTTGCCTGAGGGGGTGTGTGCGAGGCCAGGTGAGTCAATGGCCCCACTATCGCCAGCCAACCTCTGTCTATAGCCTCAGATAGCCAGCTGTTTTTTCCTTTCTTTTCCTTCCTTTTCCTTCCCTCAGCGCAGTCCAATACAGTTCATTTCCCATAATCTTTGTATTGTGCTCCTTCTTTAAGTGTGGCCTTTTGGGGAAAAGGCTAGGCTTGCGAGAACAAAAGCACTCTACAAGTGGCACCAAAAGTCTGTCAATGCGAGTCTCCAGGCTTATGAACCTATAGGTTTGGCGAGCTCCAAAATTCAAGCTAGAAAGGCATGACGCCGTATTAATGAGAACTCTCCACAAAGTTTGTACTATGGTGACTATACGAAAGCCTACTAATCCAAACCATTATATTTGCTACTTTCTGGACCCCATGATCTTCGGCTTACTGTCAGCGGTACGTAGCATTGAGAGGGTTCGGGTTGAAATCCTAGGCTAAGGGGTGGGCTTATTCCCAGGCTTATTCGCAGCGGAGGAACGGAGCGTGTGAGTCTCTCCGACTCCGTCCCGTCTGCAGGAGCTACTAGTTCGCAAGGAGAACCAACTCGAATTCCCCTTTCTCAAAACTCTCTCATCATGACTTTTGTTTCTTCTTTCAAGGACTTCTTCTGTGATTTACCTGTAATTGTTTTTTCTCATGTCGATATGACATCGTGAGGCTACGCGCGCAACTCTGCGAACATGGACCACGAGACGGAGACCAAGGCTAAAAAAGGCCCGAGAGCATGTATTACTTGTGCTAAGGTAAGAAGAGTCCCAAGGCTTTCTAGAGGCACCGGTAGTCTTCATCAGACGTATCGACTGAGACTTTGCTTGCCAGGCAAAATCCCGTTGCATACCAGGTCCAACAAAACATATCTGTGAGAGGTAAGCTGCGATGCTGCTGACTGGGGTTTCTTTGGGAAGTGGCATGAATGGAGCAGAGCGACAAGAGTGCAGGGGATGGCAATAATCAATAACAATTCGACATGGCTCACCAGAGTCTCTGACTCTTCTCTCTACCCACAGATGTCATCGTCTCAATAAGCCATGCTCGGCCCAGACACCAGCCCCGCCGCGCAAGAGGAGGGCTTTCAAGCCTACTCGGGTCGCAGAGCTGGAGAAGCGCCTGGAGGACCTGACCGCCCGCGTCGAGTCAGGACAGGCCTTCCCGGTGACTCCTTCAGACGCCGAATCACCCATTGAGAGTGAGGGTCGACAGCGGAAGACGCCGAAACGTGCCCACTTTCCTCAGGCAGTCTTCGGAATTCCGCCGAATTTTAATTACTTATGGCCTCCAGGGAGTCCGCGTGACCAGGACCAGCCGAGCCCGGAAGAGATCTCTCGTGTACAGCAGAGGGCACAGTGGAAGGAGGGTGGTCATATTTATAGGGGCATCGCCATTTCACCGAGAGCAGCCTCCAGTAGTGATACCTTTGAGAGCACAGAGCCACCATCACCACCACCACTATCACCAGCAGCAGCAGCAGGACAGGACCGATCGAACCGGGTTGGGAGAGCTGCTCAGACGACTGCACTTGTGTCACACAATTTACCCAACAGCAATGACAAACTTTCTGTTAGCCCTTCTGGTCATGAGGACATGAGAACTCGGCAGCCCTCGCCGACAGACACGCGTCGGGCCCCTCCTGCACCACAACCAAGGCCAGATGGGACTCTTCAGCGAGCCACCATCACCCCTTCAGGCGTGTCTGCGACCCCTGGAAGCGGAATACCCAAATTTTATCCCGACCATGAGGAAGGACAACGGATATTAGAGAACTACGGCCCTCACATATTGACTGTCTTTCCGTTTGTTGTAATTCCGCGAGAGATTACGACTTCGAAGCAGCTGCTCGAGCAGAGGCCATTTCTCTGGAAAGGCGTCATGATGTCGCACCCGTTCAAGGATGCAAAACGCCAGTTCCTGATGGGCAACGATCTCTTGAACGACATCATCACAACTACATTTGTTCGGCCTAGGAAAAGCATAGACCTTCTCCAAGGCCTTCAGCTGCTGATCGCTTGGTGAGCCAACCCTCCTCCCGAGAATGCTCCGCATCTAAGGGACGAACCTAACCTAGAGGCGCAACAGGTTCCATCTCAACTCGGACAGTTTTCGCGTAACGAATTTTCTGTACTTGATGCGCTCGATCTGTGCTTCTCTGGGCTTCAATGAATCCCAGCGGTCCTTGAAGCAGCAGCGCCGTGACCGCACCAGCCTCGAGTATATGCGGGCCTTTGCTGGGGTATATTACCTGGTGACGATGGCCTTCACGACCAACAAGATGCCCGATGCCTTCATGAGCTCCAACTACGTGTCTCAGTGCTGTCGGGTTCTAGAAGAGAAGCAGGAGTACCCTACCGACCAGCTTGTCGTCCTGCTGACCCGGAACCAGCAGCTCTCGCAGTCCATCTCAATGGCCCTTTCTTTCCGTGACAGTGTAAACAGCATGCCTCTAAATTTTATCGTGAACACTTTTGAGCGTGAGATTGAGCAGTTCCGCGCTTCGATACCGGAAATGTTTCAGCAGCACGGTAAGTCCCAAGAGCGGGGAGGAAGAACAGAAAAAAGTGGCAGCTCTCTTGAGAGGAGTCATGGCTGACAGAGTGCCTCTGCGATACAGCCGTTCTCATCACACAGGTCCACGTCGTCAAGGTCCTCCTCTACGAGGTTGCAGTAGGCGAGGCATCGTCAGTGACCTTGCTCCCCACAGAACGCTGTGAGCTGCTCTGGAAGTGCCTTCGGGCCGTGCGGTCGCTGCTGGAGGCACGATTCTTCGTGCAACCCGATACACGTCCCAGATCGTTCTGCCTGGCGTCTTTCGATTACACATACGGCATGCTCGTCGCGCTGAAGCTGTCGACTCTGGACCTGCCAGGATGGGATCTCCGGGTGGTCAGGAAGGAGCTGGATTCCGACAAATATCTCGTACTGCAGATCCAGGAGCTGTGGGAATTGGTGATGGAGAGAAACAGGAGAGGCCTGCCTATTGCTGATGGCGGCGGCGGCGGCGGCGGCGGCGAGGTAGAGAAGAACGCAGCCCAGCAGCGACGGCCCAGCTTTCAAGACCCCTATAAACGCCTGCTCTCGAAAATTATTCAACTGCGAGCCAGCATAGTGGCCGATCTCGCCGCCAGCATGCCTGCAGAACCCGAAGAGTCGACCACTGGCGCCAGCACGCAAGCTGCAGCTACACCAGCGACAGGGGACGCGAGTGCGCACATGCTACCGGACATGACGGCACTCTTTGGGGAGGATCTCTCGTCAGGAGGTATTCTACAGGGCCTGGACGACCCTTTCTGGGAGGAGATGATGGACAGCGCTGCTCAGTTGGAGACCAGTTTCAACGCGCTCCTGGGCTGGGGCTCAGATGATCCTATTGGCCTTGCTTATCCCAGCTGGACAGGCGATGTGCCCATCTGAGGGTATTCTCTGATCCTCTGCTGTCTCTCCTCTTCTTTGTGCCGGGCTTGCGGTCTTTGTTATCGAATCCTGGCTGTGGATTCGGGTTGGGTCATTAATGATGCGAGGCGTTGCCTTAATACTGGCTTATGAGCACGGGATTTGTCTGCGCGTAATCATATCCTGAATTCCACTCAAACCTTCGAGACATCAACGTACGAGGGCTTTGCCAAAGTGAGGGAAAGGCTGAAAAGTAAACTTCGTACAGTACTGTGCAGTACAGTATAATACGTTCTTTGTCCTGCCTGGTCCGGGCGCGATCGAAGCATCCCTGATCCCTGGCAGAACGCACCGACCCATCAACCTTATTTGAACAACATATGAGCAAGGCAAGTGCGGACGACAACCAGGTTCGTGATATGGTCCTTCCATGTACAGAGGCTGACCTCGAGACTGGCTTCCTTCCCTTCAGACGAAAAGCTCTTTCTTCGTGTCGTTGCGTGCATGATTGGAGGAAAGCGTTGGTTACGTAATTACACTTATCCCCACCGCCTTCCAATCCAGGCATGAGTGATAAGCTCTTCCTGCAGGCGTCCTCGTACTCGTCCCTCGTCACCGACCGATCAACTCATCATTCACCGAAAACCAGCTCACGGTCCAAGAAAGAGAGGAAAAAGTCAAAAAGCAAAATAGCCACAGCCCCATCTCATTGCCTGGTACGAACCTAGGACGAGGCTGTGAGGAGCAGGCTGTGGTCTTACATGACCCGACAGACATGCTGAGAGCCAACAGACGGCCGCCATGATTACAGACGCACAGCCCAACGCGCCCAGCTCCAGCGCCTCGAGCGCAAGTGCGACTGCGAGTGCAAACATGATCAGCTCTGAACCCCCAGCACCCACAAGGCCAGCCGCAGATTCAACATCATCACGCCCCCGCTACAAGCACTCCCACTCGAGCTCCACCTCTTCCAGGCGGCGTGTCCCACGCTCGGATTCATCAGACTTTCTCTCAGACCGCGCCACTTCACAACTCATTCGCCGCGTGCTCTGCCCACAGCAAGGGCCTGACAGGGGCAGGACCACGCCTCCTCCTCCCATTGACGAGCTGTTACCACCCCTGACGAGCCGGAATGATGTCGACCTGCAGCTCTACGCCATCATAGCCATCGTGTTGCGGGACTTTGTGCAGACCTGGTACAACAAGATTACGCCAGACGAGGCGTTTGTCGCCGAGATTGTTCAGGTCATTGCACATTGCACGCGGGCCCTGGAGCAGAGGCTTAGGAAGGTTGACGTAGAGAGCTTGTTGTTTGACGAGCTTCCCGACTTGTTCGACAAGCACGTTCAAGGTCAGTCCCCTCTTCCCCCCTCCTCTTCTTCTTCTCCTTCTGCACCGCCAGCATTTGTTTAACAGCAACAATCTCCCCAGCGTACCGGGCATCTCGCAGGCCTCTTGTGCGGCCTCCCATCGAGGCAGATGGGAGGGAGATCTACCATTCGCTATGCCCTCTGCCCTACTTGTCTCCCATACCGAGGATCGACAAGCCAGAGACTGCTTCCGAGCAGGCTGCTAATGAGGTGGCCTACCGTCAGCTGCTCGTTCAGGGCGTCCTGGCCGTGCTGTTGCCTACAGAGGACCTGGAGAACGAATGTTTGACGTCTCTGATTGGTCAGATCCTGTCAGAGCTGATCATAGGCGGGGTGGTCGTCAAGAAGGCGTCTGAGCCTTGGATGATCTGGACCGGCCTGACCATTTTGGCAGATGTGATAGCGCGCAGGGGACAACAAGGCTCTTCTTCTTCTTCAGGACCTGCTCTGAAGGGGACAGGCCGTGCTCCTTCGGGGCCAAGGGGCTTCTCGATACCTGGGCTGCTGTGGTCTTTTGTCCACTACATATTTGCACTGATGGGTTTGCTACGGGTCTTCCTCACGACGCTGACTATGAGTCGGTCTCTACCTCCTCGTGGGCATCAGCTGTCCCCGCAGAAGGAGGGCGGGGGTCGTCATGATTATGATGATGATGATGTTACTGCTGATGCTGGTGCTGATGATGTGGAGACTGCGACGAAGGGTATGGGCTCGGCTCAGCTGAAGCCAGGCTCGGAACAGACACCTATTCTGGCCTTTGCCATATGGCCCATGATATCAGATTTGATTGGTATGGATCGACGCATGCCATGGCTTTCGGGCAGCCTCTCTATGCTACAATGGCTGGCTATTGGAGGGCCTGGACATGTGGCTGGCCCGGATGGAATTATCGACAGGTAAGGGAGAAGAAGAAAAAAACACCTTCCTCTTCCTGATGAGTGCACAACCCCCTCCCCCCCTTTCTTTCTTTCCCTTCACTACACCCACCCACACTGGTCATCACACCGCATGAGCTACCGGTCACTTGACCTTGATATCCTTCCATTCAGCTTCTCAGGAGCCCTCCCTTTTCCTGCAAGCGCAGGGCGGCTGACGTTCTGCACCTCGTCTGGTGCGGAGCCAACACGAGATGACACTCGATATGGTCATTTTCTTTTTGGTGGAAATCCCCCCTCCCCCCCGGGAGGAGAAACCCGGTGGTGGCCTAATACACATCTGGACCCCACCCTTGGGACCCCCTCAGTGTCAGGCGAGCAATGTGGTGGAGCACACACGTCGAGGATCTTCTGCGGCCAGATCGGCAGCCACAAAGCCCGACAAAGCGTTCCCACAGAACCCGCAGGCCCTGGGCCCCATGCAACCGTTCCCAGATGGGTCACCTCAGCCGGCCAATTGCGGTATGCTACTGTCATGCATGCAGCCGATTGCACAGGGTGGGATTCGTGGGGCTTGCACGGCCGTCCATCCGCGAGCCTCATTTACGCGCCCACCATCCAACCTTCACGGCTTGGTCTGCCAGGATTGGCTTTTTCTTTCCTTTCTTTTTTCCCTCTTTTCTTCTCTTCCTGCTGACCAAGCACTGATCTCATCGATTGCAACCCTCACCCCTGGCCTCCCACCACTCGTCCCCCTTTGTCCGCTACGTTGTGTCGAGACTCTCTGGCATGCAGGCCTGCCTATTCTGAATGGGGCATCGATGGTACCCGTCCAGGACTAGGACCCGCTACAGTGTTAGCATCTAGTTGCTGCACAGTATGTTGACATCGGACGGGAGAACCACCCATGCACTGCAGCAACAACATCTTCACATGCGCACCCGCTCCACAGGCTAAGATTTTTCGACCGGGGGGGTGATTGTCTTGTCACTTTTTTGTGGGGACCTCTCTATAGCCCGGACGGCAAGCTTGTTTGTGGGGAGGTATGGCAGCCCAATGCTGCAGGTCGTCCACTCGAACACCCTTGTCATGCTGCCAGGGGCATTGAACACCATCTCGTCATCTCAACAATCATCCGGTTTACCACATTTGTCGGTCGGGAAGGTGGAGGGGAGAGGAAGGGGTGTCCAGTGCAGCCATCGAGTCTTGGCTCTGATTCCTCCACCTTTTTGGTGGTCATGCCCGCTCTTCCAACACCATCATCCTCATCATCATCCACCCAACCATCGTCCGTTGACGCCGTCCCTGCAGCAAGACGAGTTTGTCAATGCTTGTGGTGCCGTCCCCACTCTGTGTGTCGGTGGACTCGTCGGCTGGGGTCTAGGGGCCCAGTCGGATGTCTGTTCTTCTTGAGATTTTATTCCGCGTATTGCGCTGTCAAAAAAGGAAAAGAAAAAAAACTCAGATGCCCCGTCATGGTCATGATGGCTGGTCTTTTGCTCGTCCTGCCATCGGCAGATGCTACTCGTCATATGGCGTTTTGAATCATTTCTTTCTTCTTTGTCGTACCCCAGCCAAACTGTTTCTCACTTGGCTCTTTTTATGCTGCGCCATGCACCTGACCATTCAAAGCACATCAAACACACACGGATCAGCTGTTGGTGTTTTCCTCGCTAACAAGCAATTCCGTCTTCAACAGGCTCCTCTCTGACGCGATACATCGCCATGTCCTCGATCCTGGCATGTTACCTACGGCGCTTCGAAACCTCCGGGGTGCTATCTTTCCGAACAACGCCATGGGGTCCCCGACACTCTTCCCACCCGCGTCTGACCATGAGTTGCACGTTTTGAGACGCAAGTGCGCTAGTGCGCTCTGGACCTTGGTGCCCAAAAGCGTGGGCAGGCTCTACTTTGGCGGCAACGCCTCTTCCTGGTTGGCAGCATGGTTTACTTCTGAAAGTCCACTGTCAGAAGCATCGCTGCGGACCGATCCGATTGGTACCGGTGACAGTGGCAATAGCGGACATGACCTACAAGAAGGAGTTCCAGATGCGCACATCATAACTGTAATCGAGACAGACATCCTGGATGTCTTCAGCGATTCTTACTGTAACAAGCATCTCATGTACAGCGCCCTGGAACTGGTCCTGGTAAGACTGATACCGGAGCTAGCCGAGAAGGGCGTCGAGGAGCTGTTGGAAGAGCGGCTAAGCTAGTAGGAGGGGAGGGGGGGGGGGGGAAGGTGCCTGTAACTCTGAGCTACACAAAATTTCATCAATGTGGCAGTCATCACCGAAAGTTCTAGCCTCGAGCCCTGACAGCACCATTTTCCTTCTTCCTTTGTTCTTCTCTCCTTATATGTACAACATACCCTTCTGCTGATGTAGCTACACGATTACACGTCAAGAATTGTCATGTATCCAATCGTAAATGATCTGTACAAGTGTAGATCTTTCATATAAGTGAAATTAGTTAATAGGAAATACTTGATGCCCGCCATGATTAGGAACTAGGCCCCCCTTGTCCAAAAACCAAGGCCCCGCAAAAAGTTGAGATTTGACGTCCTTCTCTCTCCTCAACCGAAACGCGGTAACCATGGATATCCTCTTCGTACGGACGTTCCATGCTGCATTACAACCTTCCGACCCAACCCCTCCCTTCTGGGCCTTGGAAGGCGTTTGGGGAAGGGGGAGGGGGGAAGGGAGGGTGGGGGGCTAAGCTACATCTGCACACCACAAGTCGAGTCTCCAGAAAGGAAAGAAGAAGAAAAACACACGAGAGAGAGAGAGAGAGAGAGAGAAAAGGCAAAGAGGGGGGTGGTGTAGAAATGAATGCGACGTCTCACTGCACCGGACAACGAACGGGACAAGAAGGGCAAAGGGGTTAACCAAACGCATGGTGCGCCCGTTTCGGCCCTAGTAATCATCATCGAGCATCCCATGCAGGGCGAGAAAAGAGACAAGAGAGAGAGAGAGAGAGAGAGAGGGGCAAATGGATGGATGCATGAATGGCCCCACGGAAGGGGGAGGGGAAAGGGAGGGGGGTTACACTTTAACACTAACCGGCATACACACACACACACACACACACACACAGGAAAGTCCACCCACATACCATAATCTTGGGGGGGGGGGGGGTGTTGTTACGGCGGAGCCATAGTTACCATGGTGGTTAGTTACCTGCTAGCAAGGGTTCCTGATTCGCTTTGTTGATGTGATGGAATCGTTTCTTTTTCTTCTTTGTTCCTTTTACTTTTTTATTTGTTTATTTGCTGTTCAAGGGGTTCCCTATCTGTCTCATCTTTGCCATGGCTTGTTTGTCTGCCTCGTCATCCCAAGGCGAGAAAATGCAGTTTCGCCCGCCTCGAAGGAAAACAAGTAGGAGGGGAGGAAGAGGAGGGAGAGGAAATCGGAATCAAAGGGGGAGAACGTGGTGTGTTTATGTGAGTATGCACATCTGGACCACACTACGTGTGTCTTTCCTCTTTTGCTCACTTGTTTGTTACCTGCTTTGATGATGATTACTTTGCCCGGAAGTGAGTCTCTTCCCGCCCCTACTCATGCCTCCCCCCTCTCCCCACACGTTGCATCTCACCAGTGGGATGATCAGATCAGATGAGCCGCCCTGGAAGGTCTCCACAGCTGCCTCGGCCACGAACATGGTAGAGGATGTGAGCCATCTCCTGCGTTGCTCTCTCGCCCCCTCTTTTTCCTTCTCCCTTTCTCATTGTCCTCTCAGGGCTGGTGAATGCGCGGCCCCCCTTCCCCCTCCCCCTACAGCGTTGTTTCTGGTTGATAAACCCCTCCTCTTCTTTCCCCTTACCATTCCCACCATCCGGGTCGCACGCCCCCTTAGGGGAGCAGGAGTAAGCACTCCTTGACCCAGGTCATTTCGTTGTCTTTTGTCCACTGATCAGCTGTCCTGTGCACCACCAGACCCATTCTTTATGCGCTCGCTGCTCAGATCTGAGCAATCCCAAAAATACTCAATCCCGGTTTGCAGTGGAACCTTGACCCAGAAAGTTAAAACGATAATAAAATAGAATAGAGAGGGGAAAAGGTATTATGTAAATGCCTAGGAAAAAGAAGAAGGAAAGAAGAGAAGAGGCAAAACCCAGAAAGGAATAGATAACAGACATAGAGCCAGATAGAAAAAAAAAATAAAAAAAAATTAAAAGTGAAAGAAAACAAAGTGAAAGACACAAGATTCCCGCACCAGGAATCTTTCCTTGCAAGTACATGAAGAGGAAAGCTGTTGAATGTCGAGATGTTCGATTTCGCGTGAGCGGGAAGGAAGTCTTCAGTTTGAGGCAGAATTTACAACCTGAAAGCTTGCATGACAGATCAAAAAGGGTATATAAGTGTGCGTTGCTGCTGGTGTGTGTGTGATTGAGGTGGGGTGGGGGGACGACTTTGAATGATTTTTGCAAGTCATTGTAGAACTTTCGTCTCTGTCGCTCCGTGATTCGGATTGTGGTGTCGTGGGACGTGATCTCCGTATAAATAAAAAAGGAATAAAGAAATTAAACCGTGAGGCCAATTTTCTGATGTTCGCTTAATCCCTGTGGAGGGAAAGGCCATTTCTTCGTGTCGAGGACGCCGTGATAAAAAGCTTGGTTTCCATGTGTGTAAGCATTGATTCCAATCAGGCTCTCATGGGGCTTTGGAAGAGAAACATACCAACGAATAAAAGTGGAAGGGCGATCTGACGAGAGCGCACAGAGGTAGACCTATCAGACCCCCTCCCCCTTTCAAAGTCATACAACCATGGTCTCCTCGCTCTTGATGAAATCGCCCTCGTCTTCAACATGCTGCCCAGTGTTGCTCATCTCAGCGTCACCTTCTGGGATCCGGTCCAGGCCCCCCATCCCGATGTTCATGCCCAGACCGGTCACAGCCGGAGGACCCATGCTGCTCATGTTGTTGCCCTGGCCTCTCACGGTGGCGGCCGCTTGTTGCGCCTGCTGGTGGATTCTCAATTTATCTGTAAGCCGCACCACGGCGTTGTAGTCAGTCTGGTCGACGATGCTGTTGGGGCCGCTGTTTGCGATGAAGGACAGCAGTGTATCTGCTGCCCGCCGGGCGTCCTCCTGGCTAGGTGATACGGGCGATGAGGCAACAGATGACAGCGGGGCGCTCCCGATCACGGGCGTCGTACTGCTACCTCCCTGCTGCTGCTGGGACAGGCGGCCCTGGAGACTGCTCGCGCTGCTGCTGTGATGCAGCGGGGGACGGACAGGCTGCTGGTGGTGCTGGTGCGGCGACATAGTGCTGTCGAGGCCAAAAGGGCCCGCAGCTGCGAACTCGTGAGCAGGCGAGTCGATTGCCGAGGATGGGCCGCTCGAGGAGACGCCCTGATGGTGGTGGTGGTGGCCTCCTGGTGGAAACTTCGGGGTCATGGGCTCGTTGGAAGGCATGGGCTCTGTCTCGTTCATGTATTCGAGGTTGAGCGTGGGAAATGTCTGGCTCCTAGGCCGCTGAAAGTCTGGCCCCCCAGGAGGGAAGTGTCTGACCTGGTCTGAGGCCAAGAACCCGCCGACGTTGGGATCCGGCGAGAAGGTAAACTGCCCTGTGCCTGTCGGGCTGAGGTTGCTCTCGGAGAAGGATGAACCACCCGTCTCGGGATCGAACGAGTGGTGGTGGGTCAGGTGGTGGTGGTGGTGCTGCTGGTGGTGCTGGTGCTGGTGCTGGTGATTCTTCAGAGTGTTGTTGTCACCAGCCCCCCTCTTGGCGGGCTGCTGTTCGTTCAGATCCATCATCATCGAGGAGCCGCTTCCTCCGCCTTCCTTGTCTTCCTCCCCACCAGCAGCGCCGGCGTGTACGATACTGCTCGAGAAAGGTGACGGGGATTGCTGGTGCGCTGGAGAGCCGGACGAGATGGCGCTGGACGGCTGAGAGCTCGGCAGGATGGGCGAGGTCATTGCCAGCTTGGAGGCGGCAGCACTGGGAATGTTGGTCTCGGAGGCTCGCCGGATCAGCCGCCCTGCCGCCTCATGCTTCTGCTTAAATTTCTCCAGCCAGGACGGGTTGTTGATCTTAGTCTCGGCCTCTCGGAACGGACGGGCATACATGCGTGCCTGCTCCTGGATTTCGGCGTCTGAAACGCGTCGTCCTTTGTGCTGTTCGTTACGCAGCCAATTGGCTAGTGTCTTGTCGATGTCCGGGATCTTGCTCTTGGACTTCTTGGTTGGTGGAGGTGGGCGTTCCTCTGGGTTCAGCCATTTGTCTTTCCGGCTGAGGACCTTGGACACGGTACTGTTTGATGTCGTCAGCAAATCTCTAGGCGCCATGTAGTTTTGGCTCGTGTGTGTGTGTGTGTGTGTGTACGCGCGCGCGCGCCCTTAGTTTCCTATAGGTCATGGCTCACCTTCGCTCCACCCCAAACATTGCGCCAATCTCAGTCTGCTTCATGGTCGGGTTATCAAGATGGCACTGGCACATGCGACGGCGGTCTTCATCTGTCAGCGTCTTCCTTGGCTGGCTCGGCTGTGCAGCTGGTCTTGTGGCCTTGACCGTTGACGACGACGACGGCATGCTGGTGGAGGACGAGGCAGGAGGTATAGCGACTGGAGGCGACGTGTTGAAGCTTCCCGGGTTGGTCAGCATGCTTGGCCACGTAGGATGCGATGGAACCATGAGCAGCGGGAGCGTCGGGTGGTGCGGAGGCGGGGGAGGATGTGGATGAGGCTGTAGAACCGGCTGTGAAGGTGTCGCTGGTGGCGGCATCCGGCCCAGCGACTCGGATGGGAGGCCATGGCCGTGTGATGAGATGGGAGACATGAAGGTGTACGCTCCACCGCCGTAGTCTCCCACTGTCGTCGTAATGTATGGGCTCATGTCGCCCCATTGGTCGCTTGCAAACGTCTGGTCATGGTGGGCGAGGTGAGTATCGTGGTCCATACTCGAGGAGCCTCCGATTCCGCCCTGGCTGTGCATTGTATATGCCTCCAGAGTGAGCCTTCCTATGTGTTTCTTTTTGGAAGACCACACTCGAGAGGGGGTATCTTTAACCCCGAGCTAGCGAATGGCCTTTTCGTTTTCTTGTATTGGTCAACTTATTCTAGGAGTGTATCCTGAAGAGCTTCTCGAGCGTGTGTGGCTTGCGGTGAATGCTGTAAGAGGAGAAGAAGGGAGGGGGGGGGGGGAGGGTATCACTTGTGCCCGACCAAGACTGGCGTGAGTCGATCTCATGAACGACGGGCGACATGCATCAAAGAGAGCGACAGTTCTTCCAGTAAGAGACTTGTGTCATGGATGGAGTCTTCCGTCTGTGGTTAGAGAGGATCGGGCTTCGTCGACAGCTGCAGCTATGGACGGGGGTGGAGCAGAGCCACGAGCGGTCTGCCCGGAGAGGGTATATGCAGATGCAATGCAGGTGCCGAGCTTGGACAAGCCAAGGAAAGGGCGAATGGCAAGAGAGTGGGAGAGAGGGAAGGAGAGGGTCAGAGTTCGAACCCCAGAATTGCCTTGTCGTGTTCCCCGGCGGTCTTTTGAAACGGGGCCTGAGAACTCCTCATAAGATGGATCTTCACCCTGCTTCCTCGTTGCTACGAAGCACAGAGGCTGTGTTGTTTGAACTCGCTGCTGCTGCGGCGGCTGCTGCTGAATACCACTCGCATGATCAGTTCCTTTCTTTATCCCCCTCCAAACTTCCTCTTATACGGAAATTCCTTGCCCGCCATACATATGCAGAGCCCGCTCGACGGCTTTGCTTCTGGGAGGGGGAAAAGGAATGAAGAAGAAGGAATGAGAACTGCTCACAATTTTATTTTTTTATTTTTACAAAAGCCGCTCATCCAAGAACATAGTCAGGCCAACTGCCGTAATATGAACTTGCTTCTTTGTAAGTAAACAACAGGCTCGATGCAGCAATCAGGATGAGCCCTACTGCGGAGCAAAACGCCGCAATGCACTTGCAGACGCTGGTGTACAGTGGCTAGCCATAAGATTCAAGGCGATGGGCTGCATGGCGATTACATGTACTATGTATGTTTTTTTCCCAGGACTGCTTGTACCAGCAGGGGTTCGTGCTGCACACCCCCCCCCCCCCCGTCGGGTAGGGTAGCAGAAGGAGAGGGGTGGATTTGACAGGGGGCTGTAGAAGAGGGAGATGGGAACGGATCAATAAGGGCAGAGATAGCCAGCTTGGGTTGCTCTGGGGTGGGTACATGTTGATGCGAGGCCTGACAGCTAGACAAGGCTTGTTCAGAAGTACTGTTGTGGTAGCAGCAGCAGCACCATAGTAATAGCATGGGGGGTTTCTGACTGCTGCTCTCGGGGGAAAATACATGCATCAGACTGCAGAAAGTGTTGAGAAAGAGGGGCCGGGGAGGGGGCGCAACGCAGCGCAAGTTTCCACGTGAATAACTTGTATCAATAAATATCAGATGAGTAAAAAAGAAGGGTGCAAGGCGATCCGAACCACGAACAAAAAGATGGCTTCTCTCGCTTCTGCATTGTGGAGTTGGAACTTGGGATGACAGTCAGCACCACACCTCAATGTTGCGTCGTGGGATCGGAGATGGGGCCCATCCGTCATACGAGAGGAGAGGACGGGACCGATCAGGAAGAGGAAGAGACGATGATGTATTCTGGGGGGGGGGGGAGCTCTGCTGGGAGGGGAGTTGGTTAACCCAGGACTAGGACATGGGGAGGGGAAGTGGTGGTGGCCCAGCGATTTGACAGAGTCGTTTATTGCTTGCCCAATACCTCATTCAATAGTACCACCACCGTGTGAAGAGACCATCGGCCGAGGCGTGCGAATCAACGAGTGTGGACGGCATGTCGTTCAGCGAGGCTTCCTGACCAGGGTGGATCGGACCGGGTGTGCTGGAGCCCGCCCCACCTGTGATGGCGTCCCACGGCCCCATCGTTGATGGGACTCCCTCTCTGAGAAGTGCTTGAGAGGCCAGAAAGCGATCGCGAGGGCTCGTGATGTCTCAGAGAGGGGAGGGACCTGGGCATCGAGAAATGATCTCATCCATCGGACATGATGATTAATCTCGGCACCGTAGATGGGCAAAGAATGCCAATCACCAACGACAGGAGATATCCAGATCCTCATCGTTCTCAACCCAACAACCAATCGAGCAGCTGGGCGAGCCCCAACTGTAGTATCATGCTTTGAAAGCTGAGCTTGGACAAACCCTTCCTCAAGAAGACGCTTGTCATGAAGCTGATGGATCCAACCGATCCTTACAGGGCTTGGATCCGAAGAAGTCTTGGCTCGACGAGCCCTCTCTCTCTCTCTCTCTCTGTGTGTGTGTGTGTATGTGTGTGTATCTCTGTCTCTCTCTCTGTCTCTCTTTCTGCTTCACTTTCTTTTCTTTTCTTCTGCGGCAGGCATGTCTCTTCTTCCTTAGCGACGGGCGGCGACCATAGCATTTTGCGCACGCGGCTCCGATGCGGCCCGCTTGTGCAGTATGCGCGTCCCGTCCAGGCCGGCCATCGTGGGCTGCTAGGTTTCCTAGGCTTGCTAGGCGTGCTGGGGTATGCTTCGATCGAGCGCTCCTCACCTTACGCTCGCTCTTCTCTCTCTCTCTCTTGCCAGGCCAAAAAGCTAAGAGCTACTACGGTCCAGGGGTTGAAGGAAGATCTGCTCACCGGGGCGGATCCCCCTCCTCCAAAGTGGGGAACCCTCCTCGATGGATTCACGTAGCCAAGTACATAGGAACCTGAAAGCGCGCCCGCCAGGATTATTTGCGAGTCATTCAGGCCGTTCGAGGGGTCCGAGGGAGGAGGAGGAGGGGATCAAGATTGCAAGACTGGTCTGAGTGGGATGCTTTTTTCAGCTTGTTAGAAGCCGGCTACAATGCCTCAAAACTTCCAATCGTGCCCGTTGTCAAGAGGGTGCCGTTCCTGCAGACCTAGCACCTTCGACCCTGGACGTTGACGATCAATGCAGCGGGACGAGGGGTCCACGGTTCGCAGTCCCTAAGTCCAGTTAAGGCAGGATGCGCGATCTCCTCGCAAAACGAGCCAGGCCTGTTGTATATAAATAACAAGCCTTCTGCCTCTTGGTGTGTCCTTTCTTTATTAGTGTGCTGATTCCTGGCCCTTGCGAATTGTCGAGGATGACTAAAGAAGAGACGAGATGAGACGAGACGAGACGAGACTGGTGCAAGGGAAGAAGAAATAGTAACAGTATGCCGCCGCGGGCGTAGGAAGCAGGAACCGGTGCTAGCAGTAGCATGGTCCCCATCAACACATCACGAGCCGATTGTTTAGCGCAACCCCTCGCTACCAGCGGCTTTCGTAGAACTATGTACTACCACCGTTGGCTGCCATCATATCGGTTGGTTCGAAAGAACTGTGGTTCCCGGTTATCGAGCAGACCCATTCCAGCAAGCAGAATCCAGCTCTGTGGGAATCAGGCCGTACGGACAGCATCATCTGAGGGAGATCTGCGCCAGACCTTCCCTCCAAATATCCTAGGGATCAAGCAGATGACCAACGACGACACTGACCAGCAGCATAATGATCTAGGAGACAGAGAGGGTCGCACGCGGGTTGCACGGCTCAGTCGTCGTCCTCGTCGTCCTCGTCGTCGTTGTCATCGTCGTCGAGGAAGTCTCTTAGGGGAAAGGTTTGGGCCATACGCGTCGGAAGTGGCCCTGGTAAACTCTGTCGATTCCGGCTTGTATTCCAGTTTGCCAGTTGATGTCGTTTATCCCCGCTCGAGGGCAGCTCTTCTACCCCCCCCCCCCCATGCTGCTGCTAGTGGAGGGAGGGCACGATTGCAGTCTAGTGCTGAAGCTGACTGCGCATGGCACTCAACGCCCTGTCGACCCTTTCACGCCATTGTCCACATTGCGTAGAGGCGGCCGTGTGCAAGAATAAGAGGTGTGTGTACCTCATTCATTTAGTAGCTGTTGAGGCAGACCCGGACCAAATCGGCCTCGGCATGAAACATGACTTCCGCGCGCCCTGTTCTGTCTGATACTGGGGTAGTCATCTATAGTAAATATTCAAGATGAACGGCTGGCCCTCCTTTCGGCGCATGGACATCTCGAGGCCAGGACGGGGTTTGTGGTCCTGACAGGCCAATCGCAAGCAAAGTCATGCGGGAGCCTGTCAATCTTTAGAACAAGCCATCCAAATACCAAGTGAACAACGAGATACTCCAGGCGAGACACACGTTAGTATCGACATCATTGCTTGATGGATGTGACAAGAAACGCATGGATGCTCTCGGAGATTTTTTTTTTAAGAAAAGAAAATTACGTGGTCCAGATAACGGGCCGTGCAGGCTCAACGCCACACGTGTGCAACCCAACAGACCAAGGTCGTTGGCAATGTGCATCCTTGGATGGTTATGGAGACGGAATCAGATCGAGGTCAGACACACGACACAAACAACCCCGTCGAGGCTAAATGAAGGGGGGAGAGGGAGAGAGGGGACACGGACGCGATGTTCCTGTTCTGCTGTAAGGAAAAGAAGTAAGGCGAGATGAGACAAGGCGTGGGGACGATTGTGCGTAGTAATTGTCCCAAAGAGTCGCGATGGTCCGGGCTTGCGCTTAACTCTCTTCCGCAAGAATACCAGTGTGGCAGGGGAAAGCAGTGCGCCTCACTAGCCTCAGGCACACAAGAACCTGCAGCGCGTCAGTATGCAGGCAGGCCCCCGCGTCGTCCTCCCTCGGTTGACTAGGCCCGAGCTGCTCACGAGGCCCGTGTGCGTGTTCGCCCTGCCTGAAGGGTGCCTTTGGGGCCTTGTCGCCTCCAGGTCCTCTTGATTGCACAATAGCGTTGCGACCATGTGTTTCTTCCCGCAAAATCAAGAATAGCGCAGTGAATCGAGATTAAATTATGGGAATGGCGAGTTCTAGAGCTGGCAGACATGTTAGTGAGCTCGTCGTCGAGTATCTGCCGGGACTCTTGTCTGATCGCTGCCCGGCAGGTTCTGCCGTGACTTTTGTGTGGCATCTGACCCTGTGGTATGGACCAAGTAGAGACACAGTGCAGCAAGGTACAGGATCTCGAAGTGGGGTCTCGGCGGCAAGAGTCCTGTTGTGAAAGGCTGATCAGCCTGCAATGGTGCATGCAGAAGCAGGGGCACACTTCCAGAATCGGCCGTTCGAATGCTGATTGGTGCAAACACTCCGGGGTTGTGTGGAGTGTTCAGACTTTCACGGTGGTGTAATGTACATACCCCAATACACACCCTTTAGGTACAGAATACAGAATACCTCGTCGTTGTCGGCAAATTTCCGTCTCTCTTCAGATAGCCCTTCCCAGTGTGATCGAGGTCAACCGACTATCACATGCCCCAAGTCGCTCTGCTGCGCAAGTCTGCGATGATTGCACAGGTGAGTTTGTTGTCCATAGCCTTCTTCTCAAAACAGGCGGCATGTCTAGGTAGCGTAGCACAACAAAAGTCTTTGACATCGTATCCCCGGCTCGCAGTGTCATCTTGTGCAGGTCAGTGCATGTGGGGAAGCCGGAGGACGCAGCAGACCCAGAAATCGAAACTTTATGTGTCAGGTCGTTGACCGCTGGTGAATGGGCATCACTCTTGTTCTGCGCTGCCGTAAGCGCTGGCTGGCCTGACCGCTACTGCTCTATGTCTGCACGTGCCTGCACTCTGGACGTAAGATCAGTCTGTCGCTCATAAATCCACATGCCAGTCATGCAGGTTGTATGAAATGTTGAGGAGCTAGACGTGCAATTCTTTCGATGCAACCGAAGACTTTGTGGGGGGCCGCAGTGCTTTTTTCCCCCCTCCCACATCCATAGATTGTGTTGAAGCGGCTGGTTAGCTCAGTGCCTGAATGAAAGACGCCACACTGTAATGCGCAGACCGCGGGCCCGAAGGAGACGGAGCGATAGCACTGGATCTTGTTCTCATCTATCTTGCCAGACAGCATTGTTCTCTATATCGGTCACTAAGTCGCTGTAAATCGATGACGAGTTGACCGGTTGGCTGAAAGTACAGCGTCACTCGAGTGCCGACCCATCGATATGCCACGGCCAGAAGACTGCTGCATTTGAATCGGGGTCGTATTTCCCATAAATCCGCTCTCATGAAATTGCAAGTAATTGCTGCGGATCTAGCAAAGTCCGCACGTAGTATCCGTATAATTTTCTGAAGGCCTTGGCCTTTTATCGGTCTTCACCCTCCGTCATTGGGGGGTCAACGCTACGTCTTGGAGCCTCTCAAGCCTTGTGAAACGACAGAGAGAATCGTGTTCGCAGCAGCGTGCGAGAGGAGACCGACATCCCAGATGGCGAATCCACGGCTCGAGAGACAGAGCGTGGGGGATCGGGATCCATGTTTCATCGCTTGACAATAGTCACTTTTGGGGAGGAGTATGGTCAGTATCAATACTGTCTCCGCTGCGTCAGAGGGTTTCATACCAATGTCCTCGTCAGCAAGCTCATGAGAGAGGCCGACACGCTGCGGCTGATGCTTTACAGACTTTCCGTAAACGATGGCATTCCTGAACTGCTCAACAATAGTGCGATGGATGGCGTTGCACTGAGTAATGGTCCAATCAGTCCCAATCATTGACACGCGAGTTCATAGATAGACTGAGGGTGGAAAATTGGCTGGGGCTTAGGCTTACAAAATCTTCGACGGTGCACCTCGAGGATCGTAGCACGACAGGTGCGGAATAGTCTGGCATTTTACCCTTGGGTTTGGTGTAGACTCGGACCAGATTCAGTTTCTCCCACCTGTGTTTACCCGCCTTCTTGTCAGCACGTCCTTCGATTTTGTAGCATCTGCAGAGGAAAAGAGAGATTTACATCGCCTCCATTAACTCATCGACGTTCCACCCATGTTCGGAGCTGATGGGCACCGCGTTGGGAATTCGATATAGCAAGTCCAATTCCTCGATGCTGATGGCGTCAATTTTGTTCAGGACGTAAATGACGGGAATATAGCTCCGGGATTTGGCCTCTATTATGTCAATGAGATCATCGACGGTCGCGTCGCATCGGATGGTGATATCCGCGGAGGACATCTTGTATTCGCTCATGACGGCCTTAATCTCGTCATGATCTTGCGTCGGGAGTTAGTATCTTGTGTCGCCTCGGGGCCAGCATCATTATATCATCAGGACTCACCTATATGGGTTAGGGGCACCGTGCTCGTAATATTAAGGCCGCCCTTATCCTTCTTCTTGATCGTGATGTTTGGTGCTTCCTTGTTGATTCTGATTCCGAAGCCCTCGAGTTCGTTTTCGATGACTCGTTTATCCGTGAGGGGTTTGTTCACGTCGAGAACAATGAATATCAAATGGCATGTCTTTGCGACCGCGATGACTTGTCGGCCACGGCCACGGCCGTCTTTAGCACCCTCAATGATACCTGGCAGGTCGATCATTTGCAGCGGTGCTCCATTATACATGACCTGACCTGGCACACTTGTCAAAGTTGTAAACTCGTAGGCAGCGGCTTCCGAGTGCTGCCCTGTCAGCCTGCTCATCAATGTACTCTTTCCCACTGACGGGAATCCTATGAATCCAACACTGGCCACACCCGTTCTTGCCACGTCAAAGCCGGCACCGCCACCGCCACCGCCGCCACCTGAGGGTGTGAGAAGTTCTCTCTTGAGTTTTGCGAGCTTTGCCTTCAGTTGACCCAGATGAAACGATGTGGCCTATTAGTGTTTTTGTTAGCAGCTGTTTGACGGCCAAATGTGCCTCGGAGTGGTCTCTTGTTGTTGACGAAAGCCATCGTCCAGCACTAGAGAAGGGCTTCTTTGGGGGGGGGGGGGGGTGCAGAGAGAATATGGCGGACTGACTTTGTTTTTCTGCGTCCTACTCATCTATTGGATTTACCATTGTCAGTTCTGTTTCTGGAAGCTGTGATTGTGGAGGGGATGAAGTGCCGGCGCTGAGTCTCGTGTAGGTATCGTGAGCTCTCCGTCAGTTGCTGAATGCTCTTGGAGCCTGAGCAGCCCCTCTGACTGCCTGATGCTAGTTGTAGCCTTCTAGTGAAGCAGCTCAAGCCCTTCGTGCAAACCAAGCAGCACCTTAGGATCCCGAGCCTGGCCCTGTGCCTTTTCCCCAAGCTCTTTGCTACCACGGTTTTCTAGGCATGACATTCTCCACAGAGATCTCGCGTGCTGGTGGGGTTGGAAGGGCGAAATCTGAAGAGAGTCAATCGTACCTCGGCCTCAATCTCCTTGATCTGTCGTTCCTGCTGTCAGCTCAAAGTTCTCCAAGACACATGCTGCGGTCACTGACCTTCTCCACGGTGGTCGACATCTTGGCGACCTGTTAGAGAGACTCCGCTCTCTTGAAATTATGAAAGTTGACCAAGTAACAGATGGGGATCTGGTTGTGGCTCGAGTTGTGGTGCTGCTCAAGGCTCTTGCGGTCGACGTCGTTGTTGGTCGTCTGGGGAAAGAAAACAGCGGGGCAAATTTCTGATGGTTTTCTGAAAGGCTGGGTTGCCCCTCGACTGATGTCACCTTGGTAGGCACGACTCAAACAGGGTTAGGGGTTTCCCCCTCTCAATCACCAATGCTTCTTGAAGAAAGATACCCCCCCCCCCCCAAAAACCCCCCCCAAAAGCCATGGCTGTGCTTTTGAAACCCGTTTTTGAGTCAGTCCTGCTCTTATGTGAGAAGCACGGCTGCCAGAGTGCCCAGGAAAATACAGTTGACAGAATCACATGCCACTCCAGGCCATCCTTTGATAGGCCTTGCAAGGGCAAGGGATGTGCTTCTTAGATCAACGGGAAGTGACTTGAGGTTCATAGTGTTCTCTTGTTATGTCATGTTGAAATACTTAGCAGCATCAGTCACTACTACTAGGTAATTTAATCTGGTAGGTATTTCTCTCCAACACAGACTTGCCATTTCTTCTCTCCTCAAGTACAAATCGTCAGCCTTTGTCTGCACTTGTAAGTGCTGGCTGAGACTTGCCAAGACAGCATTGTGTTTTAGTGCTGCGTCCAACGCAACACAGTACAGAAACTTGGACCCCTACTTAGAGTTAGCACCAGATTACAAGCCTTAACGCCGATAAGCCAGGCACTGATAAGCGAGCGTGTGACGGGCCTTGTTGTGTCGTCATGGGGGAAGTAAGAGAGGAGGAGCCTCGGTCGGATATGTTTCGCAGGACAAGGCAGTAACGATGCAAGGCAATCAACTACAGTGCAGCCCATCATCATACACTATATTGCAGCGCAACGGCGGTTGCCGAGAGCGGCCTCGCTCACCACGCATTCATTCCCTCTCCTTTCGTCAAGGGTCATCCAATCGCCTCCCCCCACCCTTATCCTTAGACAGACAACCTTAGAATCATTTACGTCGTCGTCCTCGTGACAACGTGTCTCAACCCCAACAGCAACAACAACCTCGCCCAACGATCCTTGTTCTTCTCCTCCTCCTCCTCCTCGTTCTTCCTTATCTTCTTTCTGCCTCTTTTCACGTCGACATCACTCTTGTCTTTCCTAATTTTGTTTTTTCTATTCGCCCGCTTCGAGAACCCTATTAACCATCCTCGACGACGACGGCGGCGACGATGATCCTCAGGCGCAAGACCAGGGGGCGTGGCGACACCTGCACCTCCGCCGGCAAGGTGACCGCCAGCCTGCTCCTGTCATTTCTTATGCTCGCACCAGCGGCATCCGCCCACGCTCCAGCAGGCAACTCCAGATCGAGCGAACAGGCCGACCTTCCCTTCAAGCCCGACTTCTTTAACCCGTCGCCAGAACCTCCCGCCCCAGCTGACCATGTCTTTGTAAGGTTTGCCCTCGTCAACACCATCTTCCCTTCCTCCATCATCATCGTCGCCATCATCTTCTTCATTATTATTATCATCATCGTCGTCATCAAGTGTGATATCAAGCTGACCATCGGAAAACATCGTCTTCGTCGATGTCTCCAAGAATAGTCCCTCCGACATGTCTTCCACCACGGCACGCACAGATACCCGAACCTGCACAGGCGCCAGGACGTGGTCCACATACAGGAGCAGGAGATATGGCTGGCTGCCGAGGATGAGCACGTTGCCGAGAGACTTCCCCCCCTAAGGGCAAGGAGCGATGCGACGAGGATTCAGCGGCTAGTGGACCGCCGGCCGAGCGTGGTCGACCCGATGGTGGCGCTGTCGCGGGAGCGAGGCTATGTCTCGGTCCTGTCCGAGGACGCGTGGACGCTGGACGACATCCCTGGGCCTGACATTACGGACAGAGACACCGTCGTCAGCCTGGCCTATATGTCGGCCAACGCCTACGTGGAGAAGGATGCCGACGGCGAGTGGCTCGAGGTCGGCGACCCTTTCAACCGGTCTGCCGACTTTGGCTGGGAAAGCGACGGCCTCCGCGGCCACGTCTTCGCCGATGCCGACAACTCCACCATCGTCATCGGGCTCAAGGGCACGTCCATGGCTGTCTTCGACGGCGAGGGCACCACCACCAACGACAAGGAGAACGACAACCTCTTTTTCAGCTGCTGCTGCGCCCAGCAGGGCCCCTGGCTCTGGCACCAGGTCTGCAGCTGCGCCACCGGCACTTACTCATGCAACAACACATGCGTCGTCCAGGCCCTGCGCCAGGAGAACAGGTACTACATGGCCGCCCGCGAACTGTACTCCAACGTCACCGAGCTGTACCCGGACTCCAACGTCTGGATCACCGGTCACTCCCTTGGCGGCGCCGTGAGCAGCATGCTCGGCTTGACCTACGGCCACCCCGTTGTCACCTTCGAGGCCGTCCCCGAGGCCCTGCCCGTCGCCCGCCTCGGCCTCCCTGTCCCTCCAGGCTCCGACCCCAATGTCCCCCAGACCCGCGAGAACACGGGCGCCTACCACTTCGGCCACACTGCCGACCCGGTCTACATCGGCACCTGCAACGGCGCCACTGCCTCGTGCTCCTACGCCGGCTACGCCATGGAGTCCGCCTGCCACACCGGCCGCGAGTGCGTCTACGATGTCGTCGCCGACAAGGGCTGGCGCGTTGGGATCGGCACGCATAAGATTCGGTCCGTTATCAACGACGTCATCCTCAAGTACGACCTGGTCGCCGAGTGTAGGTTCACCCCCGAATGCCGCGACTGCGCCAACTGGAAGATGTACGAGAGCAACGGCACCGAGTCTACCACCACCGCCAGCTCGTCCACCTCCACCAAGACCCGCACGAGAACCGAGACCTGCAAGACCCCTGGCTGGTGGGGCTGCCTGGATGAGACAGCCACGGGAACGGCTACGGCGACCAGCACCACCTCGACGAGCACAAGCACGAGCACGTCAACCTGTAAAACCCCGGGCTGGTTCGGATGCAACGACAAGACCACGACAACAGCCACCACATCATCGTCCGACTCCTCGCCCACCAGTGCCCTGCCTACGACCAGTACGACTTGCGAGACGCCAGGGCGTTTCTGGGGCTGCTACGATAAGACCACCACGAGCGGCAGCGCAACGTCGTCCGCACTCACCTCGGAGCCAAGCATCACTGCGCCGCCTGCGCCGACTGTGACCACCACGCGTCCCATCACTCCAAGGCCGACGGGCACGTCCACGCCCACGTCCGGGTCTGTACAACCGACGCAGTCTCACTGCACGAGCAGGAATTGGTTTGGTTTCTGTAGGGGGTACGGCATCAGCGACGATGAGATATAGGTACATGCTACCCTCGTGGGGGAAGAAGTGTTTAATAGGAGAAACAGAGTTGGTTTGAGTCAACGATACGATACGCTACGTTACGGTGTGGGCATCTATTTCATCAATCTCGTTTTTTGACTACATGGAGTTGGGGGTTGCCGGGCAGAACAAGGGCAAGGCAAACGCAAGAGGGCATGAGAAGTCAAGGCCTTGGCTCGGAGTTGAGTTGTCCCATTTTACATTACCACATTTGCATTTACATGTGGCTCGTTCAAACAAGCCAATACAGACTGCATTAGATTTCAATATCACATTCTCATACTTGATCTTTTGTTTCCTTCTTCTCCCTTGGACGGACAGCCGTCATGGGCGGCTTATGCTCAAGAGAAGAAAAGCATGGGCTCGCATCGACAGCAGGGCAGTATAGCAAAGAAATCTGGGTGGATTGAAACAGAGACAGAAGGGAGAAAGGAAAAGGGGGGCGAGGCATCCTCGTGTCCCAATTTCTCACTCATTTGCCCAGAATTACCCTGATGTATCGTGTATGTAGGTCGTTTTGCTCAAAGACTCATATGCATATATGTACATTTGTCACACCCCGCACTACTTACTATTGTAGCATTTTTGCACAATGAGCAACATTATGGCATACATGACTTCACTTCACTCGAGCAGTCGATGCTCTGAGGAGCACATATTGGATTAATAAAAATAACAAAAATCAATGATTGATGCCTAACCCGAGACCGATGCTGTTCCAATACCCCTGTCCTAGTCCTATACGTACAACCGTACAAACACTTGCATGAAGACGTTTCTTCCCATTCTCCCTCCCTCTTTCTCTCCGAAAAGGGACATCATGCAGGTGCCGTGCGTGTCTGGAAAACATGCGTGGTGCGTGTGTCGTCCCATCTGTATCTGTCGTTCGTGCTCATGCTCTCTTTTGAATATCCTATAGCAAGCGTACGCGGATACTTTGCTCATCATCAACACCATCCCGAATTAATACGTGGATCTTCGTTCCATGCTTTATGCAGCGCTGCCCAATCTTCCAACTATTTCTTTTCAAATTGGTCCAAACGTCTCGGCGTGTTGTCTGGAATCTCCAAATTATACCCGTTGTCCTCCACTCCTCTTCCGCGCGAAGGCAACCAAGAGGCAGAAGAGGAGGACTGCCAACAAAAAAATCATAGACAGGAATTTGGTGATTATAAGGGGAGATAGTGGTTTAAAGATAGAAATAAAAACAAGAAAGGAGAAGAAGAAAAACAGCGCAGAAGGAACTTGCTTGCAGTCCAAGAAACAAAGCGAAATCAGTGAAGCCGGTGATTACAACAGTGTATTCGACCATTTTGCAGCAAAGCGCTTTCAGTTGGCGACCTCTTCCTCAACCCAGCCGTTGAGACCACCCTGGATGGCGAGGCCGTAGCCACTGCCCATGCCGCCGAAGCTGGCTTGGTACTGGTGGCCGCGCCGGGCGCCTTCATCATGGACGCTGCCCTGGACGCTGCTGGGGCTTGTGCCGCCGTTCTCGAAACCGGGTCCGAATGCAGGCAGGCTCACCGCTCGGCTATGTTGGCCGCGGGCGTTGGCAGGGGCCAGCAGCCCGCCGATAGTCGTCGGACCAGATGTGGAGTTCTGCGTGGCGTAGCCGTTGGAGATGCTGGCAGACTGGCCGTGTCCAGAGACGGAGCCATCTGGCATCTGGAGCGTCATCTCGCTAGGCGAAGACGACGCGGTTCCGAAGAGCACAGCCTGCTGGGCAGCGAGGGCCTGGTGCTGCTGCTGATGGTGTTGCTGCGCCTGCTGGGACACCTGGTTGAGGTACACAGTCAAGGGGTTGCTCTGGGTGTTAAACAGGGCCGGCTGGTTTCCCGCTAAATCGTTGGTTGGTGATCCGCTCTGCGGGGCCTGTTGCTGTCCTGGAGAAGCAGGAACTTCGTTACGCGGCGAGCCGGCCTGCTGTTGCTGTTGCTGCTGCTGCTGTAGCTGTCGTGGCGGGTTTCCGCAGCGATCCTTACCGAAGTTGACCTTGAACTTTCGGTATTCCTCCTTGCTCCGAACAGCCTCGATAGCCTTGATGGCATTGGCAATGTTGGTAAAGTTCACAAACGCGCAGCTCTTCTCCCGGAGGGTGTTGACCAGCTCAATCTCGCCATACTCGGAGAAATCTTGTCTCAGCCTCTCCTCCGTGAATGTCTCGTCCAGGTTTCCGATGTAGACGTTTCGCGAAGCACCGCCACTGACGGCCAAGGCGATCGCTGGGGGAAGAGCACCAGAGTGCTTACCCCAGCCAATCTTCAAGCGGCGGTTGTGGATCATCAGACCCTGAATGTTGCTCAGGGCGTAGAAGGAGGCCGCCGCGGTAGGGTCGATGAAGGTGACGAAGCAGATGTGCTTGTCCGGAATGTAACGAATGTGGTGCAACAGGCCACCTCGCACAACGTTGCAGATCTCCTCGATGGTTGTCTCGGGGTGGATATTGCCCAGGTAAATAGTCCGGTTTCCAAGGTTGTTGATGCCACCAGCAGTAGTGGCGACAGCAGCAGCAGCGACAGACTGCTGTGCCAGGGCACTGGAGATCACATCACGGTCGGCGCCAGTCAGCATGTGCGCATAGCCAGGAGCAATGCCGAGATACTGCGCTGCGTTCTGCTGCTGCGTCTTCGAGACATAGGCGCACCTATCCTTGCCATAGTACACACGCCGCGGGGCCTGCCACTTGGCCTCCTGGGGAAGCTGAGAGACCGCCTTGATAGCGTTGGCAATGGAGAGAAAGTGGATGAAGGCGATGCTCTTCTCCCGGACAATCTTTACGGTGTCTATGGCACCGAATTTGCCCAGGTCTTCTCTGATCTCCTCCTCCGTGACCTCCTCGGGCAGGTTTCCGAGGTAGACGTTTCGAGAGGCACCAGACTGCTGCACGGCGAGGGCGACAGAAGTAGGCACCTGAGACGGCTTGCCCCAGCCGACCTTGATATCCTGTCCCTTGATGCAGAGCTTTTTCAAGATGGCATCAGAGTGGAAGTGGGTGGCGGAACCGGCGTCCAGGAAGGAGATGAAGGCGCAGTTCTTATCAGGGAGCAGCCTGACGGACTCGATCTGCCCACTGCGCACATGGCTCAGTATCTCCTCCGCCGGCGTGTCCTGAGGAATGTTTCCCAAGTAGACCGTACGGCTGGATCCGCTGCCAACAGGGCTCATGGCCACAGGAGAACCGGGGTTCATCTGCATCTGCATCTGCCCACCCATGTTGCCATACGCCGTAGTAGGAGACTGAGGGGCGAAAAATTGGGGCGCCCCATACGTCGAAGGCGAGACCATCGCCTGATAGCCACCAGGCGACATGGGCTGCTGGACAGGGCTGGCAAGACCGTTCTGCTGCTGCTGCTGCTGCTGCTGCTGCTGATGCTGGTGCTGGCTGTTCTGCTGAGCCTGCGGATAAGCACCCATGCCCTGGAACTGACCGCCGGCAAAGGCAGCAGGGGTACCCGGCTGGAAGGGGCTGCCGAGGAGCAGCTGAGAAGGAAGCAGAGGAGTGAATTGCATGTCGAAGCCAGAGCCGGGAGTGGTCATGTCGGCAACAGTCGGGTTCAGAGTCTGCTGCTGGACATTCTGGGTGTTGATCGTGGGGATGTTCCCACGGCGCGGGTGCCTGTCGGCAAAGCCAGAAACGTTCGAGGTGAAGGCACCGTGAGAGAAACCAGTGTCGCTCGTGGAGGGTTTGGACGCGTGACCAAAGCGACCGAGGCCATTGCTCGGGCCTGTCTGACCACCAATGGGACCTGGTTGATGCTCCTGCATCCCGAGAAGATGAGGAGGGACAAGGTTGTCCCGGCCGACGTGAGATAGGACTGCCGTTTTGAAAAGATTAGAGGTGCCTCCCGAAAAGAGAAGGCACTCGTCAAGAAGAAGTTGGAGGTCTGCGGCGTTGTACAGACACCAGAGGGTCGTAGAATATAAAATGGGTATCTCAAAAAGAAGAAAAAAAGAAGAGAAGAGATTCCACAACCACCAGCGTCTTGCAATTGGTTGGGGAGGCTCTCTTGTTTTTTGATGTTTCTTCCTTCTTTTCTGAAGTTGTTCTCAAAAAACCAACCCGAACAACCGAAGTTTGAAAGGCAGGGGGTCCAAAACCAGGAATTCGAAAGAATACCAGCAGTATATGTCGTATATGCAGGTTCGAATGTCTGCTGAACAGATTTATACCAACACGCAGGCCAGTCGGGAGTCGGGGATCTCGAGACCTTGAAAGCCAAGAAAGCTAGGTCGAAGAAGCCGGGACTGGGGCGATCAAAGGACGAAAGGCCCCAAAGTGCAGCGAACCAAGTATGTATGGGATCCGCAGAGGGCTGGTCGAACGGGACAGGAAGGTCGAGACTGGCGCAGCGACACGCTCCCACTTTTGTAGTCGAACAAAGACGGCCGATATTGAAAAAAAAAAAAAAAGGCAAGGTAGCCCGTAGCCCTGGCGAGGATTCGAAGGGGAGAATGCCGGGGCGGAACAGACACAATGCCACGACAAGGACAACGAGAGGGCTCAGGCCTGCTCCTGATGTGTTCGTTTGCGTTCGCGGTGAGACTTGTCGCGTCAGGCGACGTGGGAGATTGGACGACTGACAGGAACCCGGGGAGTGGGGGACCTAATCGAAATAAAAATATAAAAAAAATGACTGCAACAGATATATGCCAAACAACGAGTGTGTAGTATTCGAACAACAAAAGTCGGTGGTGACGTGGTCGAGGGGCGTGTGCTGGGACAGAAGAGGATTGGAGGGCCAGTCGCGACACAAATTAAGAGAAGCTCGTGCAAGAGGGGTGTTGGGAAGAAGAGAACAAGAAGCTCAAACTCAAGGCTCGGGTTATGCGCAGAATCTAAGGTAATGGTATGGTAAATATGAAGGTACCACCAGTAGAAGCAGGAGAGGGATGAAGGCGAAGCCAAAGGTGAAGGTGAAGGTCGATCCAAGAATGAACATGAGGGAACGAAAGAGGAGGAGGATGAGCCTGAACCTAAGATGAAGGTCAGAAGAAGAGGAATCGGTAGGACAGCAACCAACACGCACGGAAAGAGAAGAGAAGAAGAAGAAAAAAAGGGGAGGTCAAATTGAGAGTGACTTGAGTGAGGATCCGGGGCGAGGAGGTGAGCGGAGAGAAAGGACCTCTCTGGACATGGAGACACGGTAAAATTGGACCAGGGCCCAGCCTATCCAGGCAGGAAAAGGAACTAGGGCTAAGGGGGGGGGTGGGCATGGGCAGGTACTATGGTCAGGACAGGGCAGGTCATGCGCAGGGCAGGTTGAAAGGCTCGAAGGAACCGCACTTGGTTCTGTGAGTACGTACTACAAGTACACTGTACTGTACCGTCAACGTTCAGACCCTCGCCAGACACATTGGCTTTTACTGAATTGGTTTTTTTTCTTCTCTTTCCCTTTGCTTTTGCGCGGTGAGGAACACTGCTGGGGCCCTGCCTGAAGGGTGGGCTCACCAATGAGAAGGCCTCAGTGGACCCCCAGGGTGTTGACCCAAAAGGGGCAAGGACCACCGTCAAAGTGCAGGCATCCCTGGCACCGCAATTTAACTCTCCTCACGCCTTCTCCCAGAGGAGCCATGGCCCTCCGCCAAGCGTACCTCTGTACCATGTAGTATAAGCTCCAGCACGCCGGTACTGTGGCACTGTAGTACATACTATGGACAACTCGACCACTACGGTGGCCCTATGGTGGCCCCATGGCAGTACAATGTCCTCCGTGCTCTCCCCCCATCTCCACTCCACGCAGTGATTCGAGCTGGCGGGCATGCAGTCTCAAATTCTGTGGGAATGAATGGAGGTATGCATACAAGTATGGTCGGCCTCATGCGCAGCCCAAGAGGAGGAATGACTGACTGACAAACTGATGGATGAATTGACAATGGTTACCTATTTTGAGAATGAGGGTCCTGGCGCCTTCCAATAGGGTGGCTGCGATTCGCGATATCTTGTAGTAAGCTCGTAACACGGACTGAAATCAGCCGTCTTTTTTGTCCGTTTCTTTGGTCAGGGTCTGGGCCAGGGGGCCATCGTGCATATTACAGAGTAACATAGCTAGCCTACTACTTTGCACATGGCCTGGGTACCCCTAACATGGCCAGCAGGACTTGGCACTGCAATGTTTACCATAATACGCATTTCTGACCTGTCTCAAGTCTACTGTGGTGGTACCTCTATCTATCTATAGAGTCATTAATGAACTGACACATATATAGACAGACAGAGGAAGGAAGAGAGAGATGCCAACTATCTACTACGTAGTCAAGTACCTAAGCAGCAGGCATTAGAAAATGACCAAGACCAGCCACTTCTGTAAGTAAGTAAGAAGGAGGGAGAACGCCATCGGGGAGTCCCGTGTAGATGACTGTATACATAGTAGCAGTACGTATGCACAGGTTCTCTCATCTCATTATTCTCCGAGTCGCCCAAATTTCTATCAAAAGAATCGATCTACTGCTGTAGGAAATTATCCTGTGCAGTAGCGTTGTCGGTTTGAGTAACATTGGTACATGACACTGACACGGTCCCGAAGATCATCGTTTTTGTCATCGTCGCTTTGCTTCTTTTCCCAGTTATATTCAATGAATGACAATCCTGTGTGAACCGAAGTCTTGAAGGGGAGAGAGGAGAGAAGTTTGGTCGAGGAGGGGGGGGGGGGCGTCGATCAGCCCACGTCGCCCGCCCGTGAGAATGCGCTGTGGAACCTTACCATCAACCAGGAACCATCAACATCACTGAATCATAACATTCATCACGTCCCATTCCCCAACAACCGACCAAAGTAATGTCACGCTGAAGAAAACAGTACCAGTAGTAGTATTCATTTAGCAAAGTAATAAGGAGGAGCAAGAAGTCCAGACGATCAAGTGGGTATACCATCGTTTCAGAGAAAGAGATCCGAAAGAAACGAAACATCATAGACACATGCACCGCCTGCCTCTTTTCTCTAGTTTGCCCCAGCCTGGGGGAGAGACAGACATCCACCCACCCATTCAGGGGTCCATCCATCAGGTCCAGCCCTAAGGGACCATCCGGGGAACCGACCAGATCGCATGTGTCTTTCTTCTTCTTCTTTTTTTTTGGGGGGGGGGAGTTGGCCGGCAGCTCTAATGAAGATCTGCAAACCCAAAAGTCCCAGGCGCACCGCTGGTGTCTATTCTCCTACCGCAGCCGAGATCGATTAAGCACTTTAGCAGATCGTTCCAGGCGGGTCAGCTTTTGGCGTGCTGTCTGTTTCTTGGTGGTCTCCTCTTTCTTCCTCTTTTTTTGTCCACAAAATCTGATGGCCGAGTCTCTCCGTTTGGGAAGGCCTATAGCAGCCCGTGTGTTTGTGTCTTCCCCACCCCCTCACCCCCCTGCTTAATGTTGTATCTGTCCCCAAGCCACCTGCAGGGTGTGTTTTTGTCTGCAAGGGGTCCAATTGAACAAAGCACAGGTGGTCTGGCCCAGCAGAGAGACCAAGCACCACCAACCAACAACCCCCCCTCCCCCCACCTCTGAGAAAGGGCCACCTCAACAAGACCGCCATCCAGACCGCCCGCTCGCTCATGATCCTGAGGCGCCAAGGTGGAGTTTAGCCGCGCACGCGCGCTCCCGACATCGTATTGTTACTCCTACAGACAATCATAAATAGACGGAAGCCTGAGAGAAGGAGAAAGAAGGGACATTGGTGGGACAGTGTTCGCTTGAGGTAAAGCCCTCCCACACCCCCCTTCGAAACACCAGGCCAGATTTGGGGCCTTTCTCGATGCAACCAGACACCACAGTAGGTATAGTGAGAGAAACTGCTGACGCCACTTCACCGTTTTTTGCTGGCTGCCACCCCTTTCCCCCTTTCCCTTGAGCTTACCAACCGAGTAGGGGAAAGTCCGGCGCGCACGCTTCTGCAGGAACACGCAACAAGGGGGGGACGAACTCAGACACACACACACACAGGATTCCAATGTTCGTCTCTCTCGAAAAGAGGGCTACGGCGTGACGAGCTGCGTTCCTGCTCTCTGCGTAGTACGTAGGCGTGGGGGGAAGGGGGGGGGCGGAAGGAGAAGAATGTGGATGGAAAGGGTCTGTACAGCGAAAGGGGAAGAGAGTAAAGCCAATCCCTGCCGCCCACGTTTTTCTCCCCTTCTTTTGATCCTGCGCAACCGAGAAACCCTGTTCCTCTCAGGAGCACCTTGTTGATAGATGTCTTCCACATGATCTGTTACAATTACACTTGACTGGCACTGGGCCAGAGTGAATATGTAATAACCCTCAATAGAGAGCATAGATAATCCATAGCTCGACCCTATGCCACCTAACAAAGTTTGCTGTTCATCACAATTGATTCTTTTATAAAATGAATAAAGTAATAATCATAGCCATACCCGTCTGCCCTCACCCCACATGTCTCGCCGCAGGGGGACGGGGAGGGGGGTCGTGAGTCAAGCTGGCCCTACTCAACGGCTGCATGCCGCATCCGCATGAACAAGGAGAAGAGGCACACTAACATTTCCTAGCACCCCCCACATGTTTTCATGGATCTTTTGTTCTGCATTGGAGAATTGGAAACGTCCCTTGAATTTTGACTGTGAGGCTGTGAGGGCCACGCGACCAGGGCGATACTGATTACTGAGGCCTACTCAAAGGGCGAGCCATGTGATACTACTATAGTACACAGCCGTCAACCACTGCATGATGGACAATCCAAATAGCCCTCGTTGCCCGATGTTTGGATAGTTTGTCTATTGATTTTGTTTTTGTTTTTCTGTTACGAATCGATCAGGTTCTCTCATGCTAGCTGCGACCAGCCCTGCTCCCTTGTTCAAAACGTAGAGAGATGAAGGACGTGCAGCTCCCAAAAGAAAGACAAAGGCATGCGCTCAAGGCTTGCAACGACCCATGAATCGAGGATACATGCAGCACGTTCGGACCGTGTGCTGGTTAGCCAGCCAAGCCAAGAAACGCTCCAGACCCAGACCGTAACCACCGTGCGGGCTCGTGCCGTACTTTCTCTGGTCCAGGTACCAATAATAAGGCGTGGGGTCGATGCTGTGCTTGTTAAATGCCTGCACCAGCTCCTCGTATCCCTCCATACGCATCGAGCCGCCCACAATCTCGCCCACGCCGGGCATCAACACGTCCACACTCTCCGTCACGCGGAGATCGGATGAGTCCTTCTTCATGTAGAAGGCCTTGATCTCCACAGGGAAGTGCGTCAGGAAGATGGGCTTGTTGATTGCATCCGTCATCTTGCGCTCGGCTGCCTCGGCGATGTCATCACCAAAGACGTGAGGCTTGCCCTCTTCGTTGAGGATGGGGGGATCCTGTGCGTTGAGCCTGCAACGGCGTCAGCACGGCTTGAAAGAAAAGTCCAACTCGGGTGAGATAAAAAGAAAGGGGCTTACCAGTCAATCGCATCAGTGTACTTCATCCGCAAGAATGGACGGCTGGGCTTCTGGAAGTCAGGGTTGACCTGCTTGATGTACTCGGCGATCTCAGAATCCGACAAGACCATGTCCACCACACCGCAGATCATCTCCTCGAGGTGGTTGAGCAGGTCCTCAAAGGTGATGAAGTCCAGCTCGGCCTCGATGTGCGTATACTCGGAAAGGTGGCGCCGCGTCAGACTCTTCTCGGCACGGAACGACTTCTCAATGCAGTATACGTTGCCCATGGACGGCAGTACCGTCTCGAGGTACAGCTGCGAGGACTGCGTGAGGTATGAGTCCTCTCCATAGTAGTTAAAACCGAACAGCGTAGAGCCACCCTCGACCTGCGTCTGCACCAGCGCAGGCGGGGACACCTGGCGGATCTTCATCTGCTTGTACAGATGCCGGAACGCATAGTCGACCTCGGACCGGATCTTCATGACAGAGGAAGCCTTCTCTCCCCGCAGGACCAAGTGCCTGTTGTCAAGCATGTCCGCCTCCCATGGATCCTGTGTGTGAGATACCTTGTTGGTAATGGCATCCATGTCCGAGGGCGCGGTGCCGAGAACCTCGTAGTAGTCGACATGCAGTTCGCGGTTGTCAGGTGTCTTCGCAGAGGGCGGCGCCTTCTTCATCTCGCCGTACAGGACGAGCGAGGTGCTTCTGGCAAAGGTAAGGGCGGCATAGGTCTGCGTGAGGGGTCCGCTTGGTATTATGCACTGCAAGAGGCCATAGCCGTCCGTGAAGACAATAAAGGTCTATAAGATCCCCATCCCCCCCCCCCAGTGTCAGCCTCCTGATATACAAAACCTCTCAAGCACCGCCGCATACGTTCGTTGGCTGGCGGGAGACTTACAGCCTGCTTTTGTGGCCGCAGCTGGTCGATCCGGCCGTACACCTTGACCCTCGCACCCTTCTTGTCGCCCTCACCAAGCTCTATGGTCTTATCGTCGATGCGGATCTTCTTGGCCTCAGGCAGGCTGGGGTCCTGCTTGATGACGATCTTCTTAGCCGCCTCGAGGTTGTCCAGGCGCTGCTTCTTGGCCTCCTCCTCTTTGGCATCACTGGCAGCCTTCTTGGCCTGCTTCTTCTTGTGGGCATCGACGGCGGAGTTGGCCTTCTTGACGGCGCTCTTGGCGGGTTCCTTCCACAGCAGGGCCTCGGCCGGGTCATCGCCAGTCTTGGAGGCACGCGTCAGGTAGGTGGTCGAGGGGCGCTCGATGTTGGCGATCATGGCATAGGCCAGAGACTTGTAGGGTTTGGCCTCTGATCCGTCGACTGAGGAGTCATCAAGGCCGGCGTCGACGTCGACGTAACACTTGTCGCCCTCGGGCTTGACCCGCTCAGCGAGTTCTTGTATGGCTGCCATTTTCTTTTCTAAGGACGGTATCGTTGGTCACCGACAGCCAATTGATTGAGTACGAAGAGAAATATGACAGAAGTCAAGGTAAGGGTTTCGACCTTTGAGACTGGACCTTGAATAGTTGAGAGAGACTTGGGCAGTTTGAGGACCGACAAAGTGTGGTGGGGTAGAGAAAAGATAAGGGAGTGGGAGCTTTGGTAGCAGCAGCCGCAAATCTGGTGGGGTTGAGTCACTGGCTGTATCACTTAGGACAGGGGTTTTGCGAGTTTGCAGTGACTCACTGAAGACATCTTGCAAGCCTGAAGCACACTTCGGGTCAATGCCTATTATCGGAACACACTGTCTCATCAAGATGAAAGTACCATGAAATGAAGTCTTGACTACCATATTTTGGCTACATAAACCAAATCTCAAAGGCTGAAAGCATGAACCACTGTGTTGTCTACTGTCAACTACAGCAGTCAGCAAAGCGGGCAGTTTATCAGGTCTGGATCGAAGCTGAGCAAATGCTTGATGCAACAAGATAGCACACACCCTCACTTGTTCAGATACGATAAAACACTGCTGTACTTTAGAATGTATATGAACAACCAAATGGAGGCATAACGGCATGGCAGTGCTTGTCCCTCTGTTTGACAGAAACCCTGAATACCAACATAATAAAAACAACAAAAAATAGCATATATATGTACATACACTATATATATATTGTATTTCAGTGCTTCTACCAGCTGAGCAGTTTTGGTCCAGCAGAAAGCACTTTAACATAAGCAAGACCAATACCTCGCCTTCTTGGACCCAAGAGCAGAGTCTGATCTCAAAGACTGCAAAGATTGTGCTACTGCTACACAGCACACACGACCCAAAGAATAGAGGCCGTACAAACGCCTCATCGACGAAGCAGGGTGGCTCTGAACACCAGCCTGCGGCCTACCAGATCCTCATCCCTCCCCTTCCCGGGCTTCATGTCCTCCCAACGTGTGGACAATCACACACTGGGCTCCCTCACAACTCATCTCTAACGTCCTTGGTATCCTCAACCGCCTCGGCCGCTCCCTCCTTCCCCATCTCCTCCATCCCCCTCTTGACAACCGAGCTCAAGATCTCGTAGACGACCTGTGCAGCCGCGAGCGCCGTCTCCTCCCCCTGGCCCTGGTACGCCGGCGAGACCTCGACCACATCGGCCCCGACAACGTTCAGACCCTCAATTCCCCGCAGAATACGGATCAGCTCGCGCGTGGTCCAGCCACCAGGCTCCGGGGTGCCTGTACCAGGCGCAAACGCCGGGTCGAGCACGTCAATGTCGATGGACAGATACACGGGGTCGTCGACTGGGATAGCATCGAGGATGGTCTTGATCACGCCCGCGGTGCCGAGGTCGTCGATGTCGTCGGCCACGACGCGCACCCAATTCTGGGAGGTGTCGTCGTCAAAATCGTCCCAGCCGTTGCCGGACAGGCGGGTGCGCAGGCCTGCGTGCACCGAGGGGCGGGTGGTGTCGTTGATCAGCAGTCCTTCCTGGCCGGCGAGCCAGAACATGGAGCCATGAGTGAAGTGGGCCTGGTCAGAGGGCCAGGAGCTGGGGTACTTGGCTGGGTGCCAGGTATCGAGGTGGGCTTCAGGAGTGCAAAGTCGTCGTCAGCAGGAGAGAAGATTTATTAAAGGTGAAAGGCAGAGGGGCCCAGCTACCATCAAAGTGCAACACCCGCAGGGGTTTCCCATAAACCTTATTCAGAGCCCTCAGTGCCGGCAGGGCAAGGCTGTGGTCACCACCGAGGGTGATGAGCTTGGGCTTCTGCAGGAGAGGCGACACAGGCGATCGGCTGCCCAGCTCTGTGAAGGCCTCTGTCATCTGCAGCACAGCCACAGCATTGTCGACGGGCATGACGGGGATGTCGCCGCAGTCGATGATCTTGGCCCAGTTCTGATATGGGTTGATGTTGGCCCTGGGGTTGAAGCCCCTGAAGCTCGTCTGCCGCGATGAGGCCTGACGGATGGCACGTGGGCCGAACCTTGCGCCTGGTTTCATGATAATAATTAATGAGGGAAGGCACTAGTCATTTCTTTCTTTCTTCCTCTCCAGGATTAGAAGGACGGGCCAATAGCCGCCTGGGAAAGCAGGTGTTGAGAGAAGGAGCTACCAACTCACCTGGCCTGTAGCTCACAGCCGTGTCGAACGGGGCGCCAATAATGGCAATATCAAACAGCTCCGACGGCGTTGTCAGGCATTTGGTATGCTGGAGGTGCGCAAAACTGCCTATTCCCGAGAAGGGCCACTGAATGGGTTGGGAAACAGAGAGCCC
Organism: Cryphonectria parasitica EP155; assembly: GCF_011745365.1. Classification (NCBI taxonomy): domain Eukaryota; kingdom Fungi; phylum Ascomycota; class Sordariomycetes; order Diaporthales; family Cryphonectriaceae; genus Cryphonectria; species Cryphonectria parasitica. The sequence continues at coordinate 3,968,778 of NW_024468909.1, forward strand.
TGTGTCAGCCTCGTTCTTCGCAATTTTATTCTTCTTCCTTTGACCCCCCTCTTCTTTTTTTTTAAGAGCGTAATAATAGAACCATCGCATGCCATACAGCCGGTCTGCTGCAGTTGCACATGCTTACCCCCGCTGCAGCCAACCGATCAGGCATATCCTATCATATAGACGTTGAAAGAAAGATTTTCCCCTTCGCATGATAACCTCGCTGCCGCCCACGACTGACTGGGTGGCTGACAAAGTGCATAAGGCGGTGACTTCCACGCTCCGTTCTCATGCACCTTTGTCCTCCCGGAAAGATAAAGGGCAGATATAGCTCTACTCAGACAGTTGCGTTATACGTACCTCCATACCCCATTTGTGTTCCAGCTCGGCGAGCTCCTCGGCAGTCCACTCGTGGTCGTCGTGCCCGTGGTTACCACAGGCTGCTGCCAGCGAGGCGAGCCCCGCCGCGAGGAGGAGCTGTAGTCCTCTCATGGTGGTATGACGGGATCGAGGACGCAAGTTTCACTGTGTAAGGGGCTTGTATGTGTGAGGATGTGTGCGACACCCGGTAATATGTTCAGTAAAGTAGACCGTCGACGCCTGCCAGCTCGCTCGTATATTTACTTAGAGGGGAGGGCAAAGTAGAAGAAGCAGCGATTGGAAAACTTGGTTGTTCCCTGCAACAAAGCGCGAGATTGAAAGAGGAGAGACAGTGAGGTAGAGAGAAAGTCACGAATGAGGTCCTCGACCTTGATTGGTAATATGTAATTCCTATATGTTCAATAGCTGCTGCTACGGCCCTCGATCGGAGGCGGCCCGGCAGCAGTGAGTGGATCCGCAATCGGTGTGCGCCTGATAAAAATCGAGGCCTTGGGCTTGGCGGGCTTCACCTACGCTGCTGTAAGTAATGTGTCCGCACGGGAATTACTTAAGTATTACATATGGCTCGACGACTGGGTGTTATCGCAAGTGCGCGCAACTCTGGTCATTGCGCGTGGCTCCTGTGCCGTGGCTCATCGTGCCCCCCCCCCCCCACAAGCTCGGGTATAACTTTTATATTCCCATTTAGCCATCACTGCAGTGTGGTTTGTGTTATGCAAGACGACTACTGTGTGGTGTTGTTGATGATCCCTCTCAACACCATTGGTCTAACGGCCTGCTGTGGAAGCTGTTGTGTAGTTCCTCGTTTTTATCCAAGTTTTTACATGATCAATCCACAGTTGCATGGCCCGATTCTCCTTCTCCTGCAGGTCTAGTCTAACCCCCCTCCCTTCGGCAGTGGTATTTCCTCCTTCAGCACCCTCCCCTATCCTCACTCTCAATCTCCTCAAGGAGAGATTGTCTCTCGTGCAGGCTCATGACTGGTGTCTAGTAAAATATGCCTTACGAGTATGTCACTGTCCTTTTCATCGCCGATCATCTAGAAAGAAGTTGGACCACCGGCGCCGGACAAGAATGTCGTCGGCTTGGTCATGGAACAGCTCTCATCTTTTTGGGTTCATAGAGAGGATCAAGGTAATTGTAGAAATTCAAAGAGCTCGTGAATTACTCGACGTATTCACTCCCGGGAGAGAGAAAGAGGCACAGCCGAGGCTTATTTTATCATGTCAGGTTCCGAGGCAACTCCCCCCAGACAGAGCTCTTCGATATATCCTGCAGGCCCAGGCTACCATCTCTGCCGCCCAGCCTACTTGTCTGGCTTTCTGGGCAGAGTGACGCCTACGAACCGTTTCTACCAGATGCGACAACCCGAGTCTGGCCACGGGTTCAGGAAGGGTGTGTGTACTCTCTCATGGGAAGCTCCACTCCACAATACGTGGAGCTCTGGTCTGGGGAGCAGGAGGGGAGCGGGGTTTTGGCCTGGGAAGGAGGGATGGATTAGGTCGAAAGGGGTGGGAACTGCCTGCAGTAGCATATGCTTCAGCAAAGCTTGATGTTGGATGGGACAGGCCCCAGATCTACCACTCTCTACTCCAGTTCTCGGACGCGCCAAAGAAGAACAAGAACATCAACTTTTAACGGCGGAAATTTGGCAACCACATGTACCTACATATATATGTGTGTATGTATATACATTACGTGAGCACTGCACTGCAAATGCTTGTCGGGGCGCTGAGGACAACCAGTGCACAAAGGAGCCAGATCTGTTCGTATTGAAAAGGGGGATAAAAAGGTCGCTTCAACGGGTGAGAAACAAAAAAGACGATAACGTCCAGATCTAATAAAAATAAAAAGAGAGAGAGAAGTCTCCTCCTGTCCTCATTTACCAGCCTCCTCTCGTCCCCAGAACCACTCAATGTTCATCAGAAGCACCTTTCTGAAAGTGGCAACAAGAGCCTGCTTATATGCTTCCCACAAAGAAAAATCCACCAGCATGTTCGGATTCCAGGCTCGAGTCGTGGTGCTGAGGATGTCTTTCTCGCCGGCTTCTCCTGCTCTTCTTCTCGCCTTGGGCAGCTCAAGTAACACCCAAGGGCCACAACACCCACCCACCCAAGGGGGAACACCGCCGTCTGCGGCGAGAGTAAAGAGCTTTGGGCTTGGCGTCAGACCATGCAGTCGTCCCAGTCACCCATCTGAACTTGCTGCTATATCTGCGTTCCTTGAAAGGCTGGGTTGCCCCGCCCTGGTGAATAAGCACGCTCGCGGCCTCTGGGTATGACTACAACAACAAACACTTGTGCTTCTTAACCTTTGTTTGCTGAGGGGGCTCCAAGGCTGCTACGATCGCCTGTGGTCCTGTGTCAGTCCGTGGTCTAGATGTTCCTGCTGTGTCTCGAGACGGCATGAGGGTGCCCTTACCTCGTCAAACACGTCCTTGAGCTTGTACTGCGTCAGAGCACTGCACTCAACGTACTTGACCGCACCCAACTCCTTGGCCATCCGCTCGCCATCCTCCTTCCTCACAGGCTGCATCTTCTGCTTGGACAGCTTGTCCTTCACACCGGGATCGTCCCTCAAGTCGACCTGTGTACCAACTATGAGGCAGGGAACGCCGGGGCAGTGGTGGTGAACCTCAGGGAACCACTTCTCGCGAACGTTTTCGAAAGACGCCGGGGAGGTGACGCTGAAGCAAACGAGGAAGACGTCGGTCTGTGGGTATGAGAGCGGCCGCAATCGGTCGTAATCTTCTTGACCAGCCGTATCGAACAGGCCGAGTGTATATGGCTCATCACCGATCCTAGATTTGAGACGCAGCGGGGGGTCAGCCAAAAGGTTGCAATTTTGACTTAGAAGCACGCGGACGCATGTTTTAAAGGCTCGGCTGGATCAAGGGTACTTTGATTTTGAGACATGGAAGTAGGGTAGCGGGGTGTGCCTGAATCGAGACGCGAGGCGCGACGCCTTTGACACGGGCGCGTGATGGGCAGATGTACAAAGCTCCCTTTGTCTCGCGGAGAAGAACGTGGAAAAGAAGGTGGTGGTGGTGGAGGAGGAGGAGGAGGTCGGCCTTACATGACGGTGACAGCATAGTTGTCGAATACTGTAGGAACATATTCGGAAGGGAACTTGTTGGTGGTATAGCTGATGAGCAGACATGTCTTGCCAACAGCACCATCACCAACAACGACGCACCTAAGGAGTCATGTTTTCAATCAGCAAACTGCAATTTCAAGGGAAGGAGAATCGTCGGCATTTCAAGGTCGTGATAATGTGACGTATGCACGTGGCGATCCAATGGAAGCCAAATCTACAGATATGATACATGGGAGGGATGGAAGACAAGATGGTGTGGCCTTGCATGTACAGGACCGGAGCCGTGGCGTGGCTCTATCAGATTCCGGTGTGTGAAGGGGGGAAAAAGAGGGAGGATCGATAGGCAGCGAGCAGCTGGTGGTGGTGGTGATGGTTGAGAAATAGGGTGTACCGACTTGATAGTTGCGACCACCATCTTTCAAAGAGACAGTGCTGCACCTCGGAGGGGGCAGCGATTGCGAGTGTGGTTTGAAGCAGTCGATCTTGTTTGACGATGGTGCAACACAAAGGGCCCTGCAGGAAGGCTGTGGTATTGTTGCTTATCGGAGAAGCGTCGCGTGGGTCGAGACGTCGAGGACGGATAGGCCAATGGTCTTTGGAAGGTCTGTATCTGCTCGCAGATCGGCCAGACTCGAAATCGAAGAAGGCGCAAGGGCTATGAACATCTAAGAAGTGACTTGAACTGTATGTTGGGTTGAGACTCTGTCTCGTCTTGGGGTGTATTGTCCTGCGTATGCCTGCAGTTTGTTTGCAGCAGTGGTTGGGAGGGAAGAAAAAAAACACAAAGGTTGGATTGTTAGCACCCTGTGGAGGGAATAAAAAACAAAAAAAGCCGGGCGGTCAAGAGAAGACCGTCAAGAGAAGGGAAACGAGGTTAGAAGTGAAGGTGACAAGGCACGGACGATAGGGATCTTGATCAGTCGCAGTCAATATGGATCAGGACATAGGGTGGTAAGTGAGTGTTTTGTGTTGGCAGGTCGGAGCAGGAATCAATTGGATTGAATGGACGACGAGGGGGTCAGCCTCGTGAGCATTGGACGAGAGAGGCGGCGGCGGGTGGTGGTGGTGGCGGCAAGTCGTAGTGTTAGGTTGGTAGGTTAGGTAGGTAGGTAGGTGGTTGATCTCCCTCTATGTGTGGGCTTTGGCAGCAGCGAGGACGAGAGCGGCAGGAAGGAGGATCGCATGAAAGAGACGTCGGGTTCTGGGTCTTGGGGTGTCTGGGTCCTGGGTCCTAGACCTTTAGGGCCCTGGTTCTCTTTTTGGTCTATGTCGGGTCTTGGTTGGGGGAGGACGAAAGTCCCTGGACTTGGGCTGTCTGCGGGCTACTAGAGTAATGGATGCGATGGACGAGGTACTGGAGGTGAAGTGGGGTGCGTTTAGGGTGTGGTGGACGGCCAAGTCCAAGCAGGCCCAGGGGGTCCTGGACGGCTGCATAGCGCTACTATTCCTGATGGGGCTGCCTACAATCTTGGGGCTAAGAGGGGGGGGGCTTGTCAGTTTCTCCTAAGACGTGGTGTGTGTGGTGACGTTGGATTTTACTGGAAGGCGTCACTTGCCGTTACCTACTGCACGCTACTTACTGTCATGTCCATAGTATCTCGACAATTGATTGAGTATAGGAGTTGAGTGCCAATTTCTAGAAATTTTCCGGCTGCAAATAATTCATGTTTTGTTTGAAACACTCACTTATTGATCATAAAAACCACACAAGGCACAAACATTCTTTGGTGCCCCCTATTTCCCTCAGACTCCTCCTGACCATTCTGCTATCTCAGACCCTCGCCCCTCCCCTCTGCTGATCTATTTCCCCTTCCCAGTTTCCCCAACAATCAACGTGACTGACTGTCCTCGGTACTTGGGTCACAGTTTGAATAAACAATGAATAAAAGAAGAAGAAAAAAAAGAGAAACAAGACCATGTCAGAAGGTCCGACTTCAAGTGCCGAGATGGCCTCACCCAAAGGTCTCTGAAAGGTTTCTCTCTTAGGACGTACATACCGCCCACTCTACTCGCTCGCCCTTTTTTCTTCTTTTCTTCTTTTCTTTCCACCGGTACGTAAGCTGCACGACCATCGTCGGTTTGTTCTGCTAGGGCCCAGACCGGGCCCACCGCCAATGGGCATACTCTCTCTTTTCAAGTGCGAAGAGGTGGTACCACCCGATTCGACCAGCCGCTCGCGGCTGATAACGTCCAACAGCAGTGGGTGGTTGTTGCCTTACCGACCATGGACCGGATGCTGGTAGCCGAGCCTTGCACAGGGACCATGTCCATTCCTCGGCGACGAAGCCCCAAGCAGCTCAGGACCAGAAAAAAAGAGACCTCGAAACCTCGTCAACGTCATTCCGCCCACTGCCGTCGCCTTGCTAATATGACCTCGCCAGCTCAACTTCCCAAGCAGACGAAGGTCCTTGGCCACATCACTGCGGAGAATTTGTTTCTTGCTTGTACCATAGTACCTGCTGTGGTCCGACACCATCTCATCTCGACGAGGTAGCATAGTAGGGCCAAAAGAGGACATCGTCGATCAAACCTATCCGAATTGAATCGCGACTGGCCCACCATGCATCAAGGCGACTCACACAGCTAGGCCTGGAAAAAGAAAAAAAGAAGAAAAGGGAGAAAGAGACTCTCTCCCCCCTCTCTGGCCGCAGCATATATAAGGATAGACTTTATTTCTCTTCTTCTTTCCATTCTATTCCTTCAAACAAACCCCTTGACCAGTTAATTGATAGACAAAAGAATCTCCAGTCTCATATAGAGGCTGGTTGCATAGATTCCATGATGTTGCATTGTTCCCAGCAGCTGGATGCACACGCTCCCCCTCCCCCTTCTGCCCTTCCTTCTCTTCTTTTCTTCTATAACTTGACTTTTTGCGTGGCAGAGTCATGCTCGCCCTTAGCAATCTGGTGATGGACGCGGGAACTTGCTTCTGCAGACCGCCACGCAATATAGTCTCTTGAGACACCAACCCTTCACAGCAGCCCTGTCAATGGCACAGCAACAGGGCGAGACCTGCATCCAAGCCGCCTGTTGGGCCCCCCCTCGCGCACGTGGTTGAGGCTCGCGATCTATAACATGGTCGACAAGGATGAGGCGTTGTCTGACAAGTACCTGGCATAAGTCTGACTACTACCACCCAGCAGCGGTGTGCGGGTGGTTGTTGCACTCGGCTTCCATTACTCACTTACTGGCATAGGTCCGCGACTAAAAGAAGGAGGAAAAGGCCAGGACCCGAAGCAACGAACCCCCCCCCCCCCAAATCCTGTTTAGCTTATGTGGCATTGTTCTTGGTCTTTGCCTGTCTGGTACCCGCGGCTCTGATAGAACCCCGCCGCTCGAAACGGCCACTGAAACCAGAGGCTTGCACACGTGAAAGTCCCATCTGACCGAAACAGATAAGCAAGCTAAGAATAAAAATGAATAGAGGAACTCCTCGGATGTCTCTGACAATCTTTGAGACTGGCAAGTACGGCAGGCCGGTCTATGATGTCGTGGCTTTTAGGAATAAGTGTCTTGCGTGTCTGGTTCTTCTGCAAGGCAGAACATAAGCAGCGAGTATTCCTGTTCCACCAGCGTCCTGAACATTATTATTCAGCGCCAAAAAGTTGTACAGGTAATAATTGTGTTTGGAAAGAAGAAAAGAAAGGAAAAAGGGGGAAACCGAGGTTGATATGAATATTCTCTTGTTGACGCCCTGACATTAATTAATCCTCCTGCTCTTTTTTTCCTCATTATCTTCTTTTGTCCCACCCCTTCTAGAGAAGCTTTGTCAGGCAAGGCCCGCCCCGCTAGCGTTCTCACTCGACCTTATGCTCAGCAACCATCAGCCTCACCTGTCACACCTTTAAAAAAAAAAAAAAAAAAAAGAGGGTAATGGGAGCTGCTGGCAAAATTGGTATGGATTTGTTATTGTAAGTGCTTGCAGAAGCTAAAGCCGGCTGAGAGGTTAGGCTAGCCAACAGGCCTATGAAGTATGGATTCCGGGGGTAGCACCTTCTGACCCCGCTACAACATCCTCTCGACACTGAATCCTTGTTCTCTCACAAGTCAAACGGTCAAAAACTCGATAGTTTCGAAACAGGAACGCCCAAACACTGAGACCTCTTTTCTCCATCCATCCTTCCAAACGTCTCCAGTGGGGAGTAAAAACAAGGAGGAACAGAAGAACAGAAAGAAACAGAAAAGTTATTAAACCACACGTACACACACTTCAACCAACTTAAATTCCTCCCCCCCCCCGCCCCCTTCTAGTATTACCAAATGGATCTCTACCCAGACCCAGTCGACGGATTCCTGGAGCGCTACCTCGTCCTCCTCGACGAGTACACGGATCTACGAGAGAAGCTCATCCGCCTACAGGCCTCCACCCTCCAGCATCTTGCCCGCGCAAACTTTACAGCCGAGCGCGGCGCGCGGTATGGTGCGGACTCTTATGATGAGCGTATGCAGGCTGGCAGGACTGTTGTGATCCATGAGACCGAGGCCGGCGTTGCGTTTCGCGTGGTGGCCGCCGGTGGTGACGATGCTGGCGCCGCCGAAGAGCCTGGAACCAGCAAGGGTGAGGAGGCCACGCACGAGAACGACGAGGGCGTCATCGGGGGTGGAAAGGCTGGGGAGAAACGGGATGATGAGAAGGACGATGGGGAGGAGGTTGAGTTAGAGGGGGATGAGAAGAAGAAGATGAAGGAGAAGAAGAAGAAGAAGAAAGTGCCGGCCGACCCGATACGCTGGTTCGGCGTCCTTACGCCCCCCGCTCTACGACAGGCACAGTCCTGCGCGGTCGACACCGTCGAGCACATTATCCCTCGGCTGGTCACTGTGGATAGGGCGATGCGAGAGGTGGAGATTGAAGTGCGGCGGGCGAGAAAGAGGAGGGCCAAGGCGGAAGCTGCTGTTTCTAAGGATTTGGGGCGGGAGCAGAACCCTGTCACTCGTGCAAAGGCTGCGGCTTCGTGATTGATAGCCTCGGATAGATCTTACACCAGAGATGAGGGATGGTCCGAGAGGCTGTTTCGGTTGTCTGGGGCACTGTGATAGATGCAGTGTCGAACTCTTTCCGCAAGCCGGAGCCTCCGCCTCGTTAGAGTGATGGATGGCTATTTCATTCCATCCCTTACCCGGGAGACGAAGCTATAGCTTCATCGATGATGCATAGCTGAGTCCATGGTGGATCTGACTGGCACCTGTTCCGACACACAAGGACCAGGCCACCCGGGATACATTTCATCCATAGCTTGTTTAGAAAGCCCGCAGTAACTACTCCCCCAAGCCATCACCATCATCCCTCCTCACTTCATCTTTGGACTTTCATAATCTCTTCAGACAGACATGTGGATGAAGTTGTCCTCCACGCGGGACCCGGGTGGAGTGGGGGCTGCACCTAGATGACACCTGGCGTGTTCTAGTTCAAGATTGATCCTACACCAAACCTCATCATAAGCATCATACATGTATCAAGACCTCATATCCTTTCTTCAAGACGGGTGAGAAGGGCAGCAGGTTCCACCACCGATGAACCCAAATAAGCGTCGGAAAGCCTGCCTGTTACATCCGCCGCATGCTGTGCTTCTTCTCCTTCCTGGTACCGCTACTGGCGCCGCTGGAGACAGCCGCGGCTGTCGTGGAAGAGGTGGTAGTGAGGGAGGGGTTTGTGGAACCTGGACTTGCTTGAGATCGAGAGGCGCCACGTAAACATTGGATAAACGCGGGCCCCAGCTCCTTCGTTGCGCCCCTCCCCCCTCCCTCTGGCAGGAGGAGTGAGCTTTCTTGGCGACGTTCGCTTGGCCCGTGCTATATACATTGAGGCAGGGATTAGGGAGGAGGAGAGGACATAGAGGTAAAAAGAAGAAGAAAAGAACAGAGGAAAAGGAAGGGGGGGGAAGACAGGGAGAAATAAAAATAAAAAAAGAAAGAAAAAAGAAAGAAGTGACGGCTCCCACTACCCAGGCTCTGTTTGCATTGGACGTTGTGCCAATGTCAAAAGCAATATGCCTTCCAAACTTGCAATCATGATACACGATGATTCAGAAGCAAGACTTACCTTACCAGGTCATGATTTACCATGCAGAAATAGCAAAATCCACTTAGAACTGTGCCTCTATTACCCATTCCCTGAGGATCCAATCATATATCCCTGGGTGTGCAAAGTGAGTCGAGTCTATCTGTGCCTAAAACTGCCGCCGCAAGCCACGTATCATACGGTCTCAAGGAAGAATGTTCCTGGCTAGTATCCAGCAGGCTCCTCGCGGACAGGGAAAGCGGGCTCATTTCTGCCCCTCTTGCACTCCTCCTTCCAGTCCTTGGGTGTGAATTTGTCAACAATCGCCTTGAAGGCAGCCTGTGGTAGGGTCAGTATGACAAGCTCAAAAGAAGAAGAAAAAAGAAAATGGTTGCGCAACGTGTCATCAAGCATACCAATGTGCAGATGCTCTCATCTCCCTCAAAGTGGTTGCCCTGTGGCTTACAACCAGGGATCTTGACTACCTCGTCATTGTACCGAATACGGACGTAGTAGCCATCCAATTGGCTCTTCTCGGTCTCGGTCAGCTCTTCCGTAGGTTTCCGACCAATCCCCGCTGGTGGCTGTCCAGCGGCCGATCGAAATGAAAAGAAAGACCGCAGCCAGCTCGTCGTAGAAGAAGCCGCGGCAGCATCAACGGTTTTGATAGCTCCGTTGTTGCCCTGCACCGCTGTAGGGGTACTGGCCCTTCGAAAAAGCTCAAAGGCGATGTGGCTTGTGAATGGGGGCCATTGGTCACCAGGAAAAGCGCCCACGCTATTCAGACACGCGGCTAGGGTCGTGTCGTGACAACCACTCATGCCGAATTTCACAGCCCGGTGGCCCTGTCCAGACTTGTGCGTGAGCTCATACTCGCCGTCTGCAGGGTTCTGCTCCACACTGCCAACCATCCGGGCGGTGATGTCTCCCAACAGCCCGCCGACACCCAATTTCCGGTACTCCTGAGACTCCTTGTACCCGCTAAACCACTCTTCGACGCCAATCTTCTCAATAATCCGGCGTGCTTTGGGGTCGTAGAACTCCTTCGGCAGTCGGGTTTCCGGACCATGGGCGTCTGTGGAATTGACAGTGTCCATGATGCCGGATAGGCGGGGTTTCGCGTCCACGGCGACCTTTGGACTGCCCTCGGGCAGCCATTTGCCGTAGATCTTGGTGAGATAGGCCATCTCTTCCGTTGAATTCCACCGGTCAGCGGTTCTCTGGCCAAAGGCCTGCGCTAGAATGGCGAAGCGACGACATGAGCTATCATTGGGCAACAGCGTCTCGTCACTCAGGGACCGGGCCAGGATAGTGGGTGGTGGAAAGTCGGCGGCGCGGGTATGCGATGGGTACAGGCCTGTAAAGGTCTGCTGGAGGGACTGGAGAGCACGGGGGACAGGTGTGGCACGCAGGTAGATGAAGTCGGCTGAGTCGATGGTCTTGGGCAAAAATCCAAGCCTGTCGACGTAGAGAGTGCGCAGGCGCTCACCCAGCTCGAGAGTCGTAAGACGCCCCTTGTCCGTGAGCATGCCTTGAGATCGTATGCCAGTTAATATGTATTTCTAATATGAGCACAGGGGGAGAAGAGTGACGTTGCTGGACTCACCCATGTCACATACACTGTCCAGTTCACCCCCAGGGCCGGTCGCGATGACAGGTACATCATTGGGGCCAAAGGTCTCGAGACGACGCTTCCATTCCAGAGTTGTGAAGACCTGCCCGTTGCCATCTTTCCCCCGCTCAAGCACGGCATCTCTCATGTGGCGGACAGCTGTGCAGTAGGGCCAGAAGGGCCTGAGACCAGCATTCTGGAATCGTGGCGAGACCGGTGTCCGCTCGCCATGGCGGAGGAGGATTTGCACCTGTTGAAGCTGGAGGCCAGAAGGGTAGAGCTGCCGCAGCTCCTCATCCGTGTAGGGTCTGCGAGGCTGGAGGGTCGTCATGTTGTCGGCTTATAGTATGTAATAGGATAGTCTTGAGTCATCTGCCAATTCACAATGGGACGGAGGTAACAAGACATGGACATAAACGACGAGACCAGGGCAGGGTGAGACTTGGCCGTAGCAGCAGCCCCGCTTTATGTTCCGGTCCTGTTCGTTTAAGAAGTCAATTCTACAACAAAAAGTCTGAACGTGCTTGATAGCAGGGGACCATCTATTCTATGCACAGAGAATGTAGGGGCGAAAGAAGAGGAAGCAAAAGGTGGATGAATTAGCAAAAGCATATTTTCTATTAAGAACGGTTGTAAGTGCAAAGTGAAAGACTGACATGCCGTTGAGTGTGACGTCGGTTGTCAAAGCCGACCCAGCGGGACCGAGGTCGGCTGCAACTGTTGGCACTACATAGTACACACTGAGAATCAGAAAGGGCAGGGGCCCTTGGCCCAGAATTTCTACTGCAGTCGCGAACCTCAACCCTCCTGCTCCACATGTCTTGTACGCTCGCTGCAGCCTGCACAACGCAACTTCCGCCATATCTTCGATTCCCTTCCAGACGCTGACATCCGAGGCTGCTTCGGCGCCATTCCAACCGAGGCCTATGTGGTAAAAAAAACCTGCAGAGCTACATGGGCTGCGCGGTGCTCCTCTAACCCGGCGACTCGGACGCCATGCAGACGACACAGGTGATATGCGCACCGTGTCGCAGGCAGCTCCTCGCAGCTGCTCAGCAGCGCGCTCAGGCCCGTCGAATACCGCAGTGGCAGACGCAAGTATACATCCGCGCAGCATCGACCGGGACGCCCAGGACAGAAGCGCTTCCAGACAACGACTTTGTCCCTTCGATCGATGGCCTGAACTTCGACGGGCCGCCAGGCGCACGACGCAGCCATGATGGAACGAAAAAAATACGCAGTTCAAGACCACATGCCCACCGTCTGCCCAAGCGAATGCCGCCGAATTTACCTTTCAAGAAGGCTATGGCCCCTTCGGATAAAAAGGAATCTATGGATATATTCAAAAAAGTCGTTGAGGAACAGGGCGGTCAGGAGGAAGCTGCCAGTGCCGCGCCGAAAGATATATCCCCTGTTACTGTGGAATTTCTCAATGACTTATGCCGGCTGCGGCCGATGATGAGAGAGGAGAGTATGGAGGCATGTCTGGATTTCTTCCTGGCCAACATATGGCCTAAAGTCATCTCTGCTGGGAGGCCCCGCCTGGTCAAGCAGAGAGGCACCTACCTATTGACAAAAGTCGCCGCGGCCAAGTTGGCTGATATGGACAACGAGAGGCTGCCGTCGGTGGCCCGAATCACTCAGCTCTTTTATGAGATGGACTCTCTGAGTCCGGCGAAATGGACCGACTTGATTATGGGCTTGATCAAGAATATTGTCGCCAGGAGCCCCGCCAGGCAAGACTACCCCAGCGTCGAGGCTCATGAGATGGCCATGGCTCGGAAGGCGGAGCTGCTTGATGATCTTGTTGAATCGTGGATCATCTTCCATCGCTACCGTCTGCCCGCCAACGAATCAGAGCTCCAGACATCTGCCGAGGTGCAGTTTCGACTCCCAGACATCAACGAGATCCGCCTTCGTAGCTATGCCAGAACTGGCAACCTGATAGGCGCTATGGGTATGCTTTTTCACAACTTCGCTACACAGCACAGAGAAGTACCTGCGGTAGCCCTTGCCACATTCGTACTCCTCATGGACCCCGAACACTCGACTGTCCGCGCTCGGCGCAGGGCAGAGCCCCTGCTTAAGCCAATTGGCCATATCCTGTCTGTTGTTGAGCTTCGACGGCCTGCTATGTACTCGATGTTGGAGCCTCATCCCAGTGTTATGTTGTACGTCGTGCAACGCTGGGACGGAATCATAGCACAGCTTCGCGAGCCACAGAGACCCAAACCCGTGCCGCCTGTGAACGTGGAGACCCCACGCAATGCTGGGCCACAAAGTCGGACGGTGCAAGCTCAGAGCAGCATTCCTGGGTTTCAGAGTCGAATTATGAATGCTCTTGCTCTGAGTGATGTGACGGCAGTCGAGGCTGCATGGACAGATTACTGGAACCAGTATGGTCACGTTGGCAAGGGCAGCATTACGGAAATGCACGAGGGCTTGTTGGACACCTTCATTATGGTGTTCACTGCACTCAGACGGCCACAACGGGCTGTTGATGTCTGGAACTCGATGGAGCGCGTTGGCGTCGTTCCCACGCTGAAGACATGGACGTGTATGATTGAGGGCTGCAGAAGAGCCAAAAATCCGAACGGCCTGGAGAACGTCTGGAGAAGGCTCATCGCATCCGGCCTGAAGCTAGACAGTATGGTCTGGAAGGCTAGAATCGTCGGGCTCATGGACTGTCGTCAACCTGAGGCCGGGCTGCGGGCTCTCAGTGACATGTTGCGCCAATCCACACAGCCAGGCGGTGTTCCTCTGCAGATCGACTCCGTAAACGCCGCCGTCGCCGGTCTGATCCGCCTCAATGCAATGTCGGCCGCTAAGAAAGTCCTCACCTGGGCCTCCGACAACGGTGTTGAGCCGGACGTCATCACCTACAACACACTTCTCGGCCCTCTCGTACGAAACGGCGACGCGGTCCAGATTGATGCCCTTTTGAAGATGATGTACGAGCAAAAAGTCCAGCCCGACAGCGCTACTTGGACGATTCTCCTCGACGGCATCATTAGCAATATCAAGAACACCAGCCCTGACGAGCAGCGCAGGAGCGTTGAAAAGCTCCTCCAAACAATGGACGTCGAGGGCGTCAAGGCCAACATGGAGACATTTGCGCGCATTATGCACTTAGTCATCCGCGACGGCCACCAGAGCCATCATCACACCGAGGGCGCCATAGGCGCCATCTACAACCACATTCGGAGCAAGGGCCTACAGCCGAGCCCGCACATATACACCATATTGCTCGACCACTACTTCTCTCGCACACCGCCGGCTCTCGACGAGGTCAATCAGCTACTCGCCGAGTGCGGCTTCGACAGCCATCATTGTGTCCTTCTCGACAGGGGCCGCAGGTTAGACAAGGTCTTCTGGGAGCGTGTAATTCGGGGCTATGCGCTCGCGGGTGACCTGGACCGTGCGTTCGGCCTGTTCGAGCAGGTCAGCAGCCTCTCCGGATCGGCCATCACCCTGGAGGCGCTCGAGGACCTCCTGAGATGTCTCGTGCGCGAAAACATGATGACCGAGGCCAGGCGGGTCGTGGACCATGTGAGACTGCACCGTATGAACGCACATGCGCATGCTGTACCCACAACGCCTGTGGCCGTGGAGATGTTTGGTGCCGGGCTGCCTAACGGGTCCGAGAGGTCCAGGCACAGATACTGGAGGCATGGATTCTGGGCTTTTGCTCTCGACTGCGGGCTGCTGTCCAGGGCGGAATGGGAGCAGCTCAAGGTTCGTGGGCCAGGGATGCATGGGCATACACCGCAGAAGGTTGAGAGTGATCTGTGAGGTCGACGGGTACCCTGGTGCACATACAAGAAGATGTGGCCATGATTCGTAGATGTATTCATATATGTATATACATGAATATATGTATTGAATGATATAGAACTGATGAACTTTGCACAGTCCAGAAGGTATCTCATAATCAATTCTCGTCCAGCCGTGCAGCCTGTCCCGATTCCACTTCATTGCACCGAAACGCCTTCCTACGCCGAAATCGTAGAGAAACCCCCTGATCCAGCCTTAAGCTCGTGTTGAAGCCCCTTGCATGTCTTAAGAAATAGCTTTCCAGCGCCAGTCTTGCCATGTTTCCCCAGCCGTGTGCCTGTCTGCCTGAGGCCAGAACAGAAAGCTGTCAGGGCCCATAGCTCAGGGCGTGTCTGCTACTCCACGCCATCATCGTCCTCTTCCATCTCCTCGGCGCCGTTATCCTCATCGCCTCCTCCCTGGTCTTCTCTACTCAGCCTCTGCACCACGCCCTCTAGCGCCCCAACTTCCCCGACTCCTAACCTCGCGCCGTCCCCTTGCCACTCGCCATCCCTCACCTCGCCATTGCGCCCCAGCTCGAGACCCCTGATAGTCTCCAGGTGCCGCCTTGCCGCACCCTCGACATACTCGACCCTCTCCTTCCGCCACGTCCTTCTCGTCGCATCCACCACGGCGGCATCGCCACCAACGCTGTCCTCCCCGGCGCTAGCTGCTGGCCCCTTCAAGTCCGGCATGAGGCCCGACAGGCTCGCCGACAGCGCCCGCAAGGCCTGCATCTGACTCAGCGCAAACGCCGTCGTGGTCGTCAGCGGCGTCGCGGCGTCCGCCTGTGCCAGGTCGCCCTTGTTGTGCAGGAACGCCAGGGGCGGCTCTGGCTCGTCCTCTTTTGCGGCTGCGGCGGTGTTGCGGCCCGCGATCGCGCGCAATTCCCGCAGAAGCGTGTCGTTCCTCGCCCTCTCGGCCGTGAGCATCGTGCTGAGTCTCTGGCTTGCCTGGAGACGTCTTCGGAGTCTCTCGACAGAGGCGATGGTGGGCGTGTCGGGGTTGTTCTCGTCGTCGTCTCGCTGCACATCAGCATCATCGATGTCCATCCTCCCGTCGTCGTCGCTAGTATGGCCCCTTGTTGTCTGCAGGGCGGAGGCGGGCAGGTTGTCAAAGTTCAGCCCCTCGTAGTGTCCCAGGCGGATCCAGTCGCGGTCCTCAGGCCGCACGCACAGGATGTTCCGCATGACGTAGAGCTCAAACTTGTCAAAGTTGCGGTCGATGGACGTGCATAGCAGCGTCTCGAGCTGGTGCGTACCGGCCGCGATCTCGGCACGGGCCTGCTCCTCGATCTGCTCGGGCGTGAGGGGTTCTGCATCGTCGGGGTCGTCGGCGGGCGGGGGTTCAGGTTGTTTGCGCTTCCGCTTGGACCTGGAATTCGCGTTGCTGCTGGTGGTGTTGGAAAGAGGATTTGGTCTGCCAAATCCGAGGGAGGTGGGTGGGGCGTTGAGAAGGCCGGTCTCGACGCTGGTCAGGGCCTTGTCGGCGAGGATGTTGATGCTGTTGATGATCTCGTCGATAAGGGACTGCGATTGTCGCAACGTTTTAGTCTCTTTTCCGCATGCAAAAGGTTCAAATATGTTCAAGTTCCAGGTGTACTCACGACTGGAGGGTAGCCAAAGTGTTCCGTCAGGAGCTCGGTATCATTATCTGCCGCAGCCATCTTGAGAGAAGAGAAAAATGTGTCGAACCATGCAGTGCAGGTTAGAGGAAGTCGAATTGACGGGCAAGACGCGTCTTAGCCGCGAGCCCTACGGGAGGGATGTTTGGTAACTAAACTCAACCGAGGCAGGCTGGCTGGGGCTCTCCAGGGGGTTTGGTGCCAGGGCAACTCGCCGCACGCCAGCCTGTAACTGACCAACACCTGACAAGACTGACCACCCTTGACCAATAGATCGCTCACTGAAGGCATGCTATGGTACTTATAGGGGTCCAACTGAGCCTTACGTCACGCCAACCAGCAAGTCCACCCACCCTCTGCTGTACCAGATAACCAGATAGCCACTGCACTATGAGATATCGCGCAGTCTTTCTTTGATCAGGACATAAAATACAACACGAGGTTTAAAGAGCCCCTTTTAGCACTCAGTCTTCTGATTTATTTTCCTCAGAACTTTTTTTTTTCTCTCTCTCTCACTCTCTCTTTTTCTCTCCCGAAATGCCCTCAGGTGCTCACAATGGATAGATTCAAAGGCATCGCTAAGGGTGGGTGGCATCCAGACTTGGTACGCAGTCCCCATTGCTTTTTCTGGTCGTCGAGACACTTTCACCGCTGACCACCACCGCCCAACCATCTTACAGGGCCAAGAAGGATTGAGGAACCAAGTAGTACGTTGCCACATACCACAGCCCACCTCTTTCTTTTAATCGTACAGGATCCAAAGTATTGATCATCTCTCCCCTTCATATAGGGCGCAGTACTTGGGCGCAAGAAGGAAGACCCCCGCCTGCAGCATGAGTCGACACCCATTTCCCAGCTCCGCGACCCGTCGACCTTTGCGCCTCCTCCCAAGCGTGTAGACGGCGGTATCCTCCCCCCGCCGCCGCTGTCATCCTCCTCCTCATCCTCCTCCTCTGCCTTACCAGCCTCGCAGGGCCAGCACCAGTATGGCCAGCACCAGTACGCCCAACAACAGCACGCCGCAGCGGTAGAGGAGCCCCCGCCCCCGCCCAGGCCCTACCGTGTCGACACGACCGGCCTCTCCACGGCCAACCTGCCCCCACCTCCGAGGAGACGAGACGGCGCCGGCGGTTCGAGCCCTGGATCTGCACCAACACCACCGCCGCCGCCTTACACAGCAGTGGGTAGTAGTGGTGGTGGCGTGACAAAGCCCCCACCGCCAAGTCTCCCGCCCAGACTGCCCCCCAGGGCGAACAGTGCGTCTCCCGTAGCAGGGCAGGCGGGGTTTTTGAACCAGGGCGCTGCGAACAGGCTCGGCGCGGCGGGGGTTTCAGTGCCGGGACTGGGCATCGGTGGTGGGAATGCAAACAGGCCTGTCCTGCCTCCTCCTTCGGGGCAAAGCTCGTCGTCTAGTGGCGTGGGCGATTTACAGTCGCGGTTCAGCAGGTTTGGCGTGGGCGCCGGGGGGTCGGCTTCGGGGTCTACACCATCTCCGCCGCCGCCGCCTAGCCAGGGGACTACGTGGGCGCAGAAGCAGGCCGCCATGAAGACCATGTCCGATTTCAAAAAGAACCCTAGCTCCGTGTCCCTTGCAGATGCGAAGAGCGCGGCCTCTACGGCCAACAACTTCCGCCAAAGGCATGGAGAGCAGGTTGCTGCGGGTGTCAAAACGGCGAACGGGCTGGACCAGAAGTATGGCGTATCTGGCAAGGTCGGAGGGTACTTGGGCAACAACGGGGGTGGGCATGACGGAGCTGCTGAGAGCGGTGGTCCTAAGTCTACGGCAGGAGCAGCACAGTCGCATCTGAATACGATCGGTGCTGCAGCTGGCATGCTAGGGAAGAAGAAAGCACCTCCCCCTCCCCCACCCAAGAAGAAGCCCGACATGGGGGCTGGCAGTGCTGCGAGGGAGGATGAGCCTCCGCCGATTCCAATGTCAACGCGGCCGAATTTCTAGTAAAAAGTGCACTGCTGTGGGCTGTCTTTTGGAGACGAGGATGGTCATTGAGCATAGCACAGGCGTTGGGGTCAGCATAGTGATAACATGGCCATTTTCACTTCTGAAAAAGACTTGGTTGGGGTCTCGACAAGACAATCCTGATGTCGTCACTGGTATATTCTCTTTTCTTTTTTTCCTCTTTTGCACAACGTGTATGCCAGATTTCAAGTTGCGCAGCGCTTGATCGTCTAATCCCCCTTGGTTTTGGGGAGGTATGAAGAAACCACAGGACCCAAGTTGAAGGAACAAGAGCAGGAGCTCGATTCTCCTTCCCCTTAGACCTTCATCTCGCTCAGGCCGTGCTTCCAGAAGATGAAATAAGGGGTGACACCATCCTCACTGGAAAATAAAAGTTAGTGGCTACGGCCTTTGTCATACCAGAGGGCGTTTGGAGGTTGGGTGAGTAAGAAAGATGGGCATACCGGTAGTTGAGGAGGGCAACCATGCCATCGGGGTTCATGGACTCGCCGGTGTAGAACTCGAAGTCCTTGAAGTTGGGCAGCAGCTTGTCCTTGACGAACTTCTGGGCGCCGCTCTCGAAAGCCTTGACCTCCTCATCGGACTTGCCCTCCTCCTGGAGCTTGGTCTTGACAGCCTTCATGTAGGCTGTACACAGTACATGTGTCAGTATTGAAAGATAGGAAATGCCAGACGACAGTCTTCTTGTGGGCGGATGCGTAGTGGAGGAAGTTCTTTGGGGAGGGGTATTTCCTCGTACCCTTGAGGTAGCCCAGGAAGCCCTTCTTGTCGAACTGGGTGCTGACAAGACGGAAAGATGCGACAACGTTGTTGACCTTGACCTTCTCGTCGGCGAGGTCATCACCAGCCTCCTCAGCGGAAGCATTGGCACCAATGTCTGTTTGTCACGAGCACACACACTCCCGTCAGCAATAGCTTTCGTTGCCCCCATCTGGGAGACAAGCAGCCCATGAAGGAAATATGCATACCAATGTCGCCGACACCCTCCTCGATCATGGCACAGTCGGCCTCGTAGACGATCCCGTCAACCTCCTTGAGGTCGTACGAGTCCGAGATCATCTCGTCGTCGGTGATCTTGTCCTTGAAGATAATCATCTTGCCGGTAGGGGGTTTGTCTGGACAAAGGGGAAGAGAGGGTGTTGTCGGGCTCAAGGAATGGGAGGGATGGGAAAATTTTCTGAAAGGTGAGAGAGAAGTCGAAGGAGGGGAACCCGTTCTAGACTGACAGATTTGGCGAGGAAGGGGTTGGGCGAATAGCGCGGGGAAAATTGTACTCAAGGGCAGCTTTGCCCGACCAAACAGAAAATCCAAAAGCGGGTCATTGGAGGGGTCTAGACGCTAATGAGAAAAGGGATTAGCCGCCTGGCTTTTATCAACCCAGTCTGCCAGTGCAGCAGCGCCTATCTGCGGTTGTAGAAGGTGGTGCTCCCTCACTCGGGCGCTTCACATTTCAAAGGCTGATGATCACTCAGGGCACTTCTCTGGTCATTTGGCAGTCTAGCCTTTGTCTCAACAAGTTTCAATTGCCTGATAGGGTGGCACAACTGCCCTGAAGGAAGACATGACGGAATAGCTATCATACAAAAGCCTAACACTGAGGCACAATTATTCCCTAGTCTGAAGTATTGTGTTGTCTTTTCATGACTGGCGGATGGAAACAGGAGTAATATCTTGAGAATCCAGACAAATACTGCAGGTTGAAGAAAGAAAAGGTTTCACGGCCAAAATTTCACTGCTACTTGCAAAGAATCTGCAAAGGATAAGAAGTATACAGAGAGTCGACACCTGGTAATTTATCTACCCAGCTCTTGAACAATAGAGGAGAATAAAAGGCACTGAGTGTTGGACAACAAGCAATTCGCCACAGCCAGGCCAGGACTGGGGGCCCTAAATGAACCCCCACCATCTTAACCTGATTTAACAGTTGACCACCAGCAATAGGTGGACCGTTGATAGTACCACTCAACTTGCCACATGCACCCGGAACATTCGGTGCAAACAGTCAGCCAGACTTGAGCGTGTACATGGCTGCAGGGTTGCATTTGATCATTTCCAAGAGACACCATTTCTAGGCTGTTTTATGCATGTCATGTCATGTCATGTAATGTTAATGCCCACTTGACAGACTGACATACTGACAGACCGCATTGCATGCGTGTTTCTGGTATGTCGCCAGAAAAGAAGGCTCGCATTCCAATTCACTCACTCACTGCTGCTGAGCAGCAACTAAGTACAGTACACAACAAGTGATCAAATCCCCTTTTCCACTTCCAAATTCACAAACCCCCATCTGCTTGGCACAAGGC
This sequence comes from Cryphonectria parasitica EP155, assembly GCF_011745365.1. Lineage (NCBI taxonomy): Eukaryota > Fungi > Ascomycota > Sordariomycetes > Diaporthales > Cryphonectriaceae > Cryphonectria > Cryphonectria parasitica. Next base: position 3,989,571 of record NW_024468909.1, read on the forward strand.
CTGGGTAAACTACAGAAAAGTGGTTCGACGCAGTGGCAAACAACAGGAGATCCTCGGAAGAAGCTAGGATTGACTGACAGGCTAGCGAGATTGTTTTAAAAACCACACGCCGCCGGTCCCAAACCGGACGAACCTGTCCACCCAAAACTCCGACCAGACGACCGACCGGAAGCCTCGCCTCTCCCGATACAGCTTACTACACCAAGCCTATCCTTTTTTTTCTCCTTCTTCCCTCCTTTTCTCTATTGCTTACACTACTTTCTCTACACTATCACAAGGAGAGAAAAGGGGAATTCTCAGCCCCAACCACAATCACCCGAATTCCTATCTAATTAGCCTTATGGTCTCCCTTCAACAGCAACCACAGTCACTCATCGCCTCCCGAGTTCTGCAGTGCGACTTATCGATAAAGACCCCAAGCGCAAACAACACACGACCTTGAATCAGACCACCAATTGCCACCACTACGACTGCCACCACCACCATCGTCGTCGTCCTCTTCCTCCCACGTCCCCCTTCCTCCATCTCTACCGTCCCTGTTCTGCATCGATTCGAGACCGTCGTGTCATGGTCGCCTCTCCGACCACTGTCGCGATGTCGACATCCGCCATCATGACCAACAGCACCGTGGTCAGCGATCTTCCGCCCCTTCCGGCGTACAGCATCAAGCCCATGCCAGACCTCTTCCCCGGAATCATCTCCGATTTCTGGCTGTCTGTCATCGGCCCACATGTCGCCTACTGGTTAATATCGGGCATGTTTCACCTCATCGACGTATACGACCTATTCCCACAGTACCGACTGCACACACCGGAGGAGATCGCCCAGCGCAACCTGGCCTCGCGGTGGCAGGTCGCTCGGGACGTCGTCATCGAGCAGATCATTCAGATGATCACCGCCGCCGTGCTCTCGCTGACCGAACCCGCGCAGATGACGGGTATGGAGAATTATGAAGTTGCCGTCTGGGCTACACGCATCAGGCTGGCGCAGGGGGCGCTGCCGACGGTGCTTGGGCTGCTCGGACTAAATGCTGCCGCCATTTCCAAGAACATGTCGGCCTCGCATCCGCTGCTCGCGGGTGCGCTGGCTGGTGGACACTATCCGTTCTTGACGACGGGCCTGGACGCCGCCTCCTCTGTGCCGGCCTTTGCAACCTGGGAGCTGGTGCTGGCCAAGGCCATCTACTGGGCTGTCATTCCTGCTTTCCAGATGTGGGTTGCGGTGGCTTTCATGGACTCGTGGCAGTACTTTTGGCATCGCGCCATGCACGTCAACAAGTGGATGTACAGTATGTTGAAATCCGCCGCCCTCTGATGCTGATGATACTTCTCTCGCTATATTCCTTCCTTTCCTCCGCCAGTGTGCTTTTGGCTAACCATCTGATATCTTCTTTCTCCCAACGCAGCTCACTGGCACGCCCGCCACCACCGGCTGTACGTACCCTACGCCTACGGCGCCCTCTACAACCACCCAGTCGAAGGCTTTGTGCTCGACACAGCGGGTGCCGGTCTGGCCTACAAGGTTAGCATGATGTCGCCACGCATGGCCATCTTTTTCTACATTTTTAGCACCATCAAGACGGTTGATGATCACTGCGGATACGCGCTGCCCTTCGATCCCCTGCAGCACATCACCAGCAACAACGCCACATACCACGACATCCACCACCAGAGTTGGGGCATCAAGACCAACTTCAGCCAACCCTTCTTCACCATTTGGGACAAGTGGTTGGGCACCATGTGGCAGGGCGACACGAGCCTGAAATACGAGAGGACGAGAGAGAACGCCAGGGCGAAGAGCGAGAGGAAGGGTCAAGATGCCAAGGCCCAGTAGGCTTTGGTGCTGTGGTCCTCTTGCCACGTGGCGGCCTGCATCGTGCAGATCTCGTTCCTGATTCTTCACTCTTACGGACGATTCCATCATCCCTTCGCTGGGTTGTGTACATATCAGGGGAAAAGGATTTCCCATTTGCGCGTGGTGGATTTGGATTGATGAAAACGACACGTTGAATTAACAGTCCACGACACCCTTCGGCATGGCAGGCGTTTTTGCGGTTATTTCCTTACAGGCTCTTGAGATGGATGAGAGGATCAAGCCGGAGACTTGACTAGACTGGTGCGGATACAGAGAATATCTTTCCCCCCCCCCCTTTTTTTTTTTTTTCTTTCTTTAACAGCTTCCTTTTTCTTGTCTTCTTTCTCATTTCTTTTACCGCAACCAAAATGTACATAGTTAATTGCGTCGTCATTTGACATGCTCCATCGAGGGTACGACAGCTTGTTGTGCTGGGATTTGGTCTCAGTAATCAACTGCTGTTACCGGCAGGTAATAATAGTAATACAGGAGCTTGCTCCTTGGATTCTTACTCTACGGGTAAGCCGGTACACCGGCCCCCCTGCATTTGAAGAGCGCTTTTAGTGAATGATGAAGCCATGGCTTGAATTATTGTTGGAAGGACGCACCGGCTTGTTTCTTTGCTGGCTCCGATGACTTGGACGTCATATGCAGTGACAGTCGACAGCACTTTTCAAATCTCGATATGACAGGACCGAGAACACGGAATGGCCGATTGTCATATTGGCGTTCCTGGTTCACAATACGCGTACGCGTATGACAAAACGGCAGAGATCCAGCCTCCCCAGAAACGGAGGACCTACTTGCCATTTGACAAAATATCCAGTCGGTCAGTCACCACCAAATAGCCATAGACGCGTCTCTGTCAAAACAAAAAGTCCTGGGGTCGCATGTCTTGTTTCCTCCTCGTCCCAGCAACCGCAGTGGAGAGACAATCGACAGCTGTGAACCGGGGCCGGCCGCCCTCGTGCGCGCCGAGTTGAGCTGAGGCGCCCTTCGCGGACTCAGCTGAGCCGCAGCTGCTCTGCTCCCAACTCTGGGGAATTCTGAGTCAGGACTACCCCAAAAGCAATAATGGGCTGGCTGGACAGAGTATGGTAGAAAAGAGAAGCAATTTTCCAAACACTAGCATCCTCGTCCGGCCTCGTGTGGACGCCAACATTTGTTGCTTGCGCACACAGTTAAGAATCGCAACTTACATTTTCATAAGTCATCTGCCGAGACCTCTCGGTCTTCTTTTCGTGCGATCTAACACAAGAGGAGATTACGCACAACTTTTGTTTGTGTCTCGGCTCAGAGCTTTTCCCCTCGGTCTTGAGGCACCCGTTGGCTGCTTTCTAATATCCGGAGGGGACGCCATTTTGCGGTTGAGGACTCGAAATGGGGTGGGTTGACTTTCAGTCCTGGCAGAGTCTTGACCTCGTCTTCGGTGTGACACCTCGATTTACCACGCAAGAGCCTCATCGGACTCGAGTCGATGGGGCTGCCTGGGATGCTCATGAAGCCTCTGTGGTTTTACTTCGCCGGCAGCAGGCAGACTGATTAGCAGAACCAGCCTGCATGAAGTCCGACCGAGAGCTTTCTGGGCTCATCCCAGAGCTATCAACGTGGATGGGGACTTGTAGCCCCGTGTCATCCGGTGCCCATGTGGCAGCCAGCTAATTATACAGCATGTCAGATAGGAGCTTTGATCCTATGTCAATCATTTTACTACTGTATGGATGGGACAGCACGATTCGCACGGTCACGGATGAGATGTCTATGTCTGCGGACTTTGTTTGCTGCTGGGTCATCGTCGTCATTGTGAGAGAAGAGAAGATGCTGTCCCACATTAGAGGAGGTCGCAGCAGTGTCGTACGGTGGCGACTGATATGTCAGGTCCCTGAGGGTCGCTTGAAGCGATGTCCGATCCAATCCTCCGACACGATGCGGTACGATGCGAAAGAGTGGAGATGTAGAGGCTCGTCAACCAAGCCACAGACAAATCGCGGCGCTCGCTCGCAGCCCGTGACCTGTGAAGGAGTTTGGCTATGATGAGATTTGTGTCGATCATGTTTGATGGGCCAGGGCGTGTCCATGGATGGAATGGCCAGTACCGACCGCTCGGGCGTGACCGGTAGCCGGCAGATGGACGATTATAAACCTTAACTCCAGGGGAAATTTGCGAGATCTGAGAGAGGGTCCGCGTCGGAGACCAACCGCGCGCCCCTTTTCCAAATGGGATCCTGAGACAAGCTTAGCACCTGAATTTTGCAGGGCCAAATTAACGAGGCCCACCGTCGGAGCAGACCATGCAGGTGTTTATCGATGACGCTAACCATGAAGACGGCACCGATGTCACCTGGACCACTTGCATTATCCTGTCCTTGGTCGTACTTGGTCGAAGCCAGTCTAGCTGCCAGCGAATGATGGGGCAGGTCGACCCCCACGATGTCACGATGATGCTTTATTTCCCCCCCTAACACTATCCTACAGATGTAATAGGCTCTTCAGCCTTGATACGGATTGAGCACAGCTTGTGTCCATCGCCATCACGATGCCCAAAAGAGTACGAACTACTGCCGGGATCTCCCTCGCCCTCTGTCCTCTCCGTGGGGGGGACTGACAGAGAAACTGACCTAGACAAAAAGAAAACGAAAACCTGTTTCAATATGTAAATACACCAGAAGGGCCCCCGGCGTCTCACTATGTCTTGTTCATGCGGTGCCTTGTTCGACAAAGTCTCAATCCCCTTTTCTCCGACACCTTTCTGCAGCCTCCCCCATCTCTAACCTACACTCTGGAACTCCAAGCACGGCCGTTTTTGGGTCATCAAGCCGACGACAAAGTTGAACGAACGAGGTGTCGTCAGGATATACATATTTCGCCTTCCTGAAGCACACCCCGGTCTGAGTTGCTTTTGACTCTTGAATCTCAGGGCCTCTCGCAAGGAAGACCTCGACTAAACTCCGAATCGGACCCCACCCACATCATCCCCTGTGAGCCTGCAATAACACCGCTGGCGAGACCAGGAGGAGGAAAAGAAGAAAACGAAGAAAAGTCTAAACCTCTGTGCAGAAATCGTCGCTTTCAATCACCGGGCGCGCCGCCTCGTCCAGCTGGCAAGAGGTAACTGTCCTGAGACGCCGAAAGACAGTTGGGCTTTACTTCACACAGAGCGGTCTGGATCCCTGGCCTCAAACTTTTTGTCGTTCGACAGCCTGGCCTTCCAATTTCTTGGCTGTGGCCCAATTTGAAATCGTTCTGCCCAGGCGCAGCTCGGCAGAGGAGGTTATTACCGCCTATATCGACAGGAGCAGGCCTCCCCGCCCGTCGCGCCCTGAAGTATCCAACGAGCAGCGCCGACTGGTCGACTCTACGGCCTCGAGCCACGCCTTACCAGGGTAGAGAGGGAAAAAAAAAAAAAAAAAAAAAAAAAAATTCTTCTTCTGGTTCTTCTAGGTCTGGCCTCCTTTTTTTCCTTCTTTTTCTAGGTTACAAGGGCCCAGGGTTGCATTATAGCCCTCCACCGAGCATTTCATCTGGCAACTGCGTGTTGGGTGCTTACTGCCACGCTGCGTGTAGCGTACCACGGCGCATCTCACACTGCCGGATCCTACACTGCGAGGCGTCGCTCGTTTCAGGCAGCTTATCCTGGTGTGGCGGTCACCCAGTGTGCTGTTGGCCACGAGCAGCGTGCCAAACAACCTTGTCGTGCTTGTGTCGGCAAGCGCCGTGTTCGACACCTTGCCTGCATCTGGAAACAGGGCGCTTCAACGAGAAGGACAACGACGCTCCTCATTGGCCGCTTCGACTGGAGACTTGGCTCATCACCAACTCGGGATCACGGCTCTGTGCCCTCCAATTCAAATTGTTGCGTCTATTTCGGATTGACTTTGCTGCAGGTGAGGTTCAGTTCACGACAGGCTTTGGCGCCTGGCGCTTAGCTGGAGTCACAGAAGGTTGCGCATGAAAAAGGCACGGAGCCTCCGCTCATCGACACGATTTACACGAGGTCCTTGATTCTTCCTTGAAACTCTACGAGGAGTTGACCTCCCGACTCACTGCCATGGACCCAACAACTACTCTTTTTACGTTCATGCTGTGAGTATATATTTTTTCCCCCAAAATTTACCTTTTGATGATTACTTTCCTTGGCGGAGATATTTCATCCATTTTTGTTTCTTATCCAAAACAAAATTACCTGTCTCGGTATCCCACCTGTGAGAGACAAGAGTTTCTTCTGCTGTGCCACCTCATTACCCACCGCCCATTACCCTGTGCGCCACTTTCCTTTAATCTCCTCGAAAAAGGCAAATACTTTTTTCTCTTTTCTATTTGCTTGATTTGTTTACTTTTTTGTCGATCCCCCGCGACCCCCATGCCTGACAGACTTTTGGTTCTGGCCTCTTGGCTCGTCGTGAGTGTTTCTCTCAATTTTGGGGAGAGTTTCTCCATGACCTGCATTTCGACAAAGTTTCCCCCTTTGGCGAGGCACTGCCCAGCTGCATCAATCTCCGTGCGTACCGAATGACAGAGTTGCAGTAGGATCCGTCCCTTGCAGCTCGTGGTCAGCTGTGCGCATAGCCTGGGGCGGGTACCTGACAGTGGCGTCAGCCTGAACATGCTTGTTGGGCGATGACCCTGCTGTGTTCCTTGCCCGCCACATGGCAGCCCTACCTACACGCATCTTTTCCCGTATCTGATTTCCCCATGTATTGGGCGTCATCGTCGTCCGGGAGATTGATAGCAAAGCAAAGACCGGCCAAGCCGGTGGGCTGAACAGTGTGCTGTCCAGCTGATACCCCAGTCTCCACAATATTTCTTGCAAAGAGAGAAAGCATACATATGGAAGCCTTGGCTGTCTTATCTCTTTTTTTGTTTTGTTTTTTTGATCTTTTCCTGTTGTATATAATACAAAGACATTGTCCGGAATGCAAGCTAACTCGTTTCCACGCACCCCATCAAAACAGTGAAACGCATCCATCAGTACAGACAGTCTCCCTTGTTGGCTCTTGGGACAACTTCTCAAAACAATACATTATGGAACGAGATTCGCGACGGGATCGAGGACAGTGGCGAGGCTGCCACACCTTCCAGGATATTGTTTGTGACGGAGATCGACCAGCTCCTTCTAGAAGGAATGGTGGCCTGAAAATGGGCCAGCCCTATTATTTTTATGTACGTGGGTGGTTGGTGTGGGCCCTCGCTTGTGAAAGTCCTGCCTGGCGCATAGAGTACAGCAAACTGACATTTGGTATCAAAAGTATGAGCTGGACGGCTCCCGTGAGACTCATGACCCGACCCGGCCCTCGACCTCTACTTGCCCATATATGCCAGGTCAGACCGTCAACATCATGGTGGTCCCGACGGAGAAGTCCAACAGGAAACGAAGAGCATCCCTCAGCTCAATGAACGATAACGACTTCATGACCATGGACCCGAACGACAAGTTTCTCACCCCGAGGCCAGCACCTGTCCTGCCGGCTATTCCTGACTTTCTGGGCCCGAGACATCGCCTACCGACCACCAATGCACAGGGCCTGAAGCACAAACGATCTGACCGGTCACTCCCGTTGACACCTACGCCGAGCTGGTGGTCGCCGAAGAAGCTCTTCAACCGCAAGCACGCCTCATCATCGCCTCAACCCAGTGTCGTGGAGACTCCAGCGTCGAGACCATCATTGTCCGAGGAGCAACAATGCGCTGTCGCATCAGAGTCGACAGGCACACGGTCCATGTCACCAGAGTCGCTGAGGAGGTTCCTGATGGACGAGGCGCCTGTGTCTTCGGAGGTCCAATCCCCAGAACGGCTCGGCCTGTCTATTCCAGATGACATTGCGGAGGAGGACGATGATGACTTCGTCGTCGCTTCAGCTGTCTCCGAATGTGGACCCAAGACCATCCTGTCGCCGCCGCCTCCCTCATCAAACATACTTCGTCGCCTCTCGGAGAACGAATCAACCATCACACTGAAGGCTGTTGCCACACAGGACCGTCCAACACTCTCACCACGATCCCCAATGCCGTCTGCCACCTTTTACCAGAAGCAATCACATCAACAGGTTGAGGAAGCTGACGTCCCCCTGTCGCGCTTCTCACTCTCCTCTGACGAGGGGTCCATTATCGACGACGACGACGACGACGACTACGCCGACGCCGACCTGGACTCGCCCACGACCACCGACAACGATATTCCCTCTTTCTACCACTCGGATGCCGACGACGACGATATCGACACCGAGTGCCTGTCACCGCCGAGGCAGCCTATAGTCCGCGAGTCTATGGAGCAGCCTACTCCGGCCACGGCTTTTGCAGGCTACCGCCTTCCACGAACGTCCATGGATGGGGAGACCAAGGCGCCCTCTCCATCTCAGGACGACGCTGCTGATGCACCCGTGTCTGTCGTCAGCAGCCCGCCTCTATTGGCCCTGCCAGTCATTGATGACTTTGCCAGCGAATTGAAGTCAGCAGGCTTGTCTTTCTGAGCAATAGGGTCTCAGGGCCCACCACGCTTTGTACACGATCATCAATTTGTACCAGCAATATTCCTTCACACCAAATACGACTTTTTACCCCTTCGTCTTCTTCCCCTCGATCTCAAGACTATATGGCATAGCAATGGAGCGGGCGATTTTCAAATGGGGGGTTTTTTTTTAATACGAGGGTTCAACAACCAAGACCTTTAGATTTCTTTTCCCTTTATCTCATATACCCTCAGCTTTTTTTCTTTCTTCCTTCCTGTGCTTAGACGATGTACGAACAACGATAAAAAGGGTCTCTTACTATACATTTTTCTATGAGTCTCAGGCGCCGGCGGCCTGAGTTGGGCGGAGAGAAGCAAAGCGATTTCGGACACAGCGGGGTTTCCACGGACTCTGGGTCGGGTGCTCGGACATGGGCCATGGCAAGGCAGATAGCGACCATATCAAAATGCAAAGAGCATAAAATATCTCAGGATCCTACGCGACCGAACCTCTCTTGCCTTGGTCTTATTGTGTCTACTGCAGCTTATCTTGCCAAGCTCTGCCAGCGAACTTCAGTGTGAGTTTCTAAGCGCATGGAATCATGAACACATCTACCTGGAGATATCGTAAAGAGTGTCCAATCAGTGGACATGAACCACCTTCGGAGATAGAAAGAGGGACTCCCGTCCACAGTGCATTGATCAATCTGCGGCGATCCGCAACGTTGTAGATCATTGTTTACTACGGTACGACTCGTATCTCAGGGTCCAGTTATATATTTATATATATATATATAATGTACGTCACGGGCATCCGTGCGTGAAGACATACCGACACTAGTAACATAAGACTTACCTCTATAGTAGAACAAACCTTTTTCCAAAGGCAGACTGGGCCCTTAAGAGTGCCCAAAGCGGTGGGGTGACCTCACAACAAAACCCATCATTCATCGTCATAGCATCAGGAGTATAAGAATAAGGTTTGATTAATAACATCCGGGCTCCCCCCCTCCCCTTTTCCAGCCCTACATCAAGCAGCATCCCATCCATGGTCGCGTAGAGAGTGGGGTATTCTTTTCTGGTTTTAACCCAATCAACTGTTATCGCTTAAGCGAAAACCTTCTGGGGAAAAAAGAAGGGGGAAAGAACGTTTCTAGACGGAGACCACTCAATTCATTACTCAACGCACCGTGCTTGCAAAGTAAATCTAAAGCAGATTCTTGGCGATACCACCTAGGATACATGTGAGTGAACACACGAGACCCGGCACTAAAGGTCTAGCTCCCCCCCCCCCTTTTTTTTTCCCCCTTTCCAAAGGAGGACCCCTAGATGCGCCCTTAAGACTAGAAGACCCAACATGTGAAGCACAATCATGCTTTAAGGCGGGACGAGGCAGAAGGCGTAAGGCGGAAAGATAACCCGAGGGGAACGTTTCAGGCTTTAAACTTACCTTGTACTTATGAACCCCCCACTCCCCCCCCCCAACATCAATAACGAGAAGACTTGGCTCGTTGATGCTTCGACGGGCTATAGGTATCAGATTTGAGTTATGATCAATCATCTACTTCATGTTTAAAGTTGGCCAGACCTTCGAGTTTTGTCGAGACTGCTCTCAAAGAGGGAAAACAAGATTGCACGTCTGTGCCGACCACAACGAGTTCATGCTTGGATCTTTTGATGAAGCTTCCCTTTCGGCATTTCAGTCTGTTGGCAAATTAACTTCCTCTCGGTCTTGGCACTCATTGCGATGCTGCTTGGAGAATGCGATTGGTTGGCTGCTTGGTGGCAGTCAAAAGGATGGTAGAAGTTCCGAGTTATCCGCATTGGGGGACGTGTTATATTGATGTATAAGTAAATTGAATGAAGTATTATTATACTTTTTTTTTTCACCCATGGTTCTTCCGGTCCAGAGACTAAACCACGTAAGTATGTAAATGATTTTCAAATAGTAAGGCTTTTAGTGCTGCCTCAGTAGGGTGTCGAGGAGAATCTTGGCTCAGCAGCAGACTTTGGCTGAGCTTTCCCTCAGACATCCACAACCTAGTCCTACACGTTCAACTAACTAATTATCCTTTGCTTCTTGGCACCAAACTGCTTTTCATGAGCTCTCTCTTTCTCGTATAATTTCCTTGCCTTGCGAGGGTAATATGAACCCCTTCTCTCCGTCTCGTATTTTGGTGTGATGTTCCGTGTCGAAACTAAAATTGGGTAACAGCCTATTGTGAAGTGTAGCTTATAACACGATCAAGAGTAAATGTTTTGATTCTTTCGCGCATCCAGTTGTTACTGACTTTAATGTCGTCCCTTTTGCGGTTTCTTTGGATGTTTCATCACCGGCCTCCAAAGTAAGAAATGACTGCTGTGTTCCTTTTAGAAGTGCACATTCAAGTAATTATACACTAACAGCCCCCTCCACCACCCCCCCCCCCCCAAAAAAAGAACAGCCGCAGTGCACGGTCGACGAGTCCTCACAGGCATAGGCGTCGACTTGATTCTATCTAGAGAACCGCATGTTAATTGCCGCAAAGCCACATCAAATATTGAGCAGGACTCGACATAAGAGCCAAAAAAGAAAGGACCCACAAAAAAGACTCACCTATTGCGGAGTTCGCCGAGTCGTCCGACTGGGCTCGGCCCTCCACAACCCTCCGAGTGCCCACTCCGGGCCCCACGAATCTAAGAGAGGCAAAAGGAAAAATCTTCAAAAAAGGATGCATTACATCGTTTCGACGCGGGCCTGATTCGAACAGACGCCTCCGAAGAGAATAGATTTCTAGTCTATCGCGTTAGACCACTCCGCCACCGCGCCTTTGTTGGTTGTTTTAATGCCCAACATAAGGATACATAAAGGAATATGCTGGTGGTTGTGTTGATGGCGTGGTGGGTGAGCCTCCCTCGTACATGTATGTACCTTCACGTTATGATACCAAGATCCTGATAGAATTTATTACTCTAAGCAGGTGTTGCGAGCCACACGGGAGGAATTGCTCTGCTGAGGTTGGTGAGCGCTTTACCATGCAGCACACCTATCTCGCCTTTCATAGCACCAACTGTCAAGTATAGTGCTTCTACAAATCATGCCATCGTGCGGCTAGTCGATACGTAGAGCTGAATGACCTCGTTGTTCTCTGTCTGTGAGACACTTGGCTTGTTTTGTTTGATTTGAATTGGAAGCCGGAGGTCGGAAGAAATTTACGTCTCCCAAGTAAGACTTGATTACAGCACACAAGTCAGACGTCAGCCTTTCAAAAGACTTGTCACTTGAGGCGCAACAGGCTGCACAATCGTCCAATTTTCAGTGCGGATAATAAAAAATACAGTAGATATATACATACTGTCATATACAGAACAATAGCACCGACCCACCTACCCACCTGGCTAAGCCAAGTTTTGCAAATCGCTCCTCGCTCTGGGCTTCCTTGCCACGCAGTTCTCTTCCCCCCCCCCCCTGTCTTTCTTCTTTTTCTTTTTTTTCCTCTGTTTCCTTCTTTACTGTTTCCAAGGGTCTACCCGGAAGATCCCAGATCCCTGCAATCAGGGTAAATATTCACCGCCTGCCCGGTGTGGCGCAGATGAACCCGCTCATGGGAAGACCCGCAAAGCCTGACCCAGCAGGCGCCAATGAAAGCAAAAGATCGTCGCTGAGCTAGTGCTTATGTATATAGTCAATACTTCTAACGGTGATTCCAACAACCGCAACCGGGCGCATGGTTTAGTGGTATAATACTCCCTTAGCAATTTCGGTTCGCAGATTTGGGAGTGGTCCTGGGTTCGATTCCCAGTGTGTCCAACCTTCAAGGTTTAATTCCTTGATTATCTTTTTTTTCTTCTTTTCGTATCTATCGAATATTATTTTTCTTTTCACATTCTTCTTTTGCTTATCATTAAATTTCAATTCATTGCTGCCCCTTGCGCAGTGAAATTCTGCTGCTTACCACTTCCGTGGACTCTACCAATGGATATTGCAGGTAATTACCGAGTCTTCGAAACTCGTAGGCTCATACTATATAGTAACTCTTAGTATATTGCTTTGTGATTCTTCTTCTTCTACTACTACTCTCTCTCTCTCTCTCTATATATATATACATCCATACATATATTTGTTCCACTGGAGAACCCATACCTGCTGAGGTTGGAGACGAGTACTGATCAAGTAAACCGCACTCTCGATTGGATCTTTTCTGTTTACAGTGGTCTGACCCCTCTTCCTCCGGCACGACCGCCAAGTCAACATGTTCTTCAAACCAGTCTCACCGTTGCCAAAAGGGTGTTTTTTCACCTCTTTCTCATCCAGAGATATCTTGGTAACGCGATACCTCAGCCGCGGCTTCAGGGCCAGGGTTTCGACGGTTCCAAGCATGATGATAGAGTTCTGCATCAGTCCCGGCCCAAAAGCCTTCTGACTTTTCCGTGTCATGGACTGAGAAGATGGCGAAGTAAGCTCCGTCTCATCACGGAAATGAAAACTATGCCGGAGTGACAGGGCCGGAAGAACCGTGTTCAACACGCAACCTGGAGCCTGAAGGCGCAGGCCGTCCTCGCGTATCGCTGCGTAACGCGATTTGTCTTGTAGCACAGATCCGCTGGTCGAACACAAATACGGGCGCCCGTCAGAACGGCTCGTCCCGCAGCCTGAAGTATCGCGTAAATGGGGTTCCAACTGGTGCCACCTTGACGAGGTCTCAGAGCCTGGTCATCCTCTGGTTGGCCGTGTCAGCCTCCACAATGTAATTTACGTCCAGGTCCAACATACAGGCGAGGCATGTTGCCTTGTCTTCCCCCTTGCACGTTTTGCGGAAATTCAGGACGGCTTACCAGGTGGAAGTTCTCTGGGGCGAGAGGTCTTTTCCTTCAGCGTCCTGCCAGTGTAGGTTGGCAAGCGCCGGGTAGTTGTGTCACGGTTCTTGCAGCCTGCGTCCGACCGAGACGACGTTTCGTCAAGGAATTTGGCAGAGGCATTCTACATCTCCTCGAAGTCATATGCTTTCTTATTCATCCAGACTGGCAGCCGCTGGGCAAGTACACCGTCCGAGTCCTGCCAGGCTACTAGAATGGGGCCGCCTCCAGCTCGCAGGACGCCTCCGACCTCGTCGGGGTCGACAAAGATTGGTTTGCACTTACACGCGTCTCGCACATGTCACTGTTCGTAACTCCCTCTTCCATATGCAATGCCACGCACTCATCCTTGGTACAAATCCAATGTCGACCCGAGCCTCTTGTAGGCCTGCCGCTAGGGACGCGGGCGTGCTCTGTGGTGGCGGGGACAACAAATTCCTTAACCTAGACCATCCGCTCCAGACTCGGAGAGCATCTCAAGGGAGAACGGTTGCTAGAGCAGCCCAAACCGGGCCTGGGTTCTTGCCGAGTCGAGCAAATGGACGTCCAGATCCCGAAGTGCGAGCAACGGGCCAGACGAGAAGCGCTTTGTCAAGGCATACTGGCTGTACGGCACAGAAGATCAGAAGATCAAAGCAAAAGCGCGAAACCGGCTGGGCATAGGAGGGGTTTTGAGCATGTGGGTGCCGCGGGTTGCTAAACCTTGGAATGTAATCCATCCATTTGTTACTCATGGATCCAGAACCATGACTTTCAGGCTGCAAATTTGCCCAGTAGATAAGTGAAGGTGGAGACGCCACCTCCAGAGAAGGAAATGATTGATTGTTGTTGATGAGGAAGTTGAGGAAAGGATCCTTTCTCTGGTGCCGGGCCCCCAAGGAAATGCCCCTGTTACTTGCTTCTTCCTGCCCACAATAGCAGGGCTCACACCGCCGACGAATTATACCAAACCAGGGGGCTGCAAACAATGGGTATCTCGGAGCACACAAAATCCATTGGGCAAGAGATTCACATTGTATCACTTCTACCCTACCAGAGCGGTTCCAATCCCATTCCATCCTGGCTCCGTCCTTCCGCAATATGTTCCTTCGAGATCATTTTTCTTCTCCGTGCTCCATTAATATCCCTTTCTCCTTGCGCTTATCAAGCCTTACTGATGGTTGCTAAAATTTTAGACTGATTACTACAACGGTTTAAGAAATGAATTAATATGGCCTCACTTTGGGAACGGCCCTGGGTACAATTTCCGGTAATATCATGTCGATTTTGCCCGTTGGGTTTCGGGGCGTCATCACCCGTTCCTATTCCTCTCTTTCTGAACATTCGCCTCGTTTCTCTCCCAATGTCATAAGTACTTCTACTCTGTTTTCTGTGCCGACGGGTGGGGAACGGCGGACAGGTCACCCACCTTGATCTGATTACCTTGTGGACAAATCTCGTATGCACAGCAGCAATGATGCCAAAACCCTGGGATAAAGGTGAGTGTCCGCACGTTATTTCAAGGAAAGAGCTGATAGGATGGAGCAAGGTGACTACATAGTCTTGTGAACTTGATGTGTGGCTGTAAACTGAGAATGTGGCGTGATGAACCAGACAAAAGTACCCAAGCCTGAGGGTAATATTTCACACTGGCTCATCAAGGCATTACCTCGAGCTTGCCCAAGGCTGATCAACCATGGGTAATTGGCCGCGCTATTGGTATGATCATCGCTGACAGATCATTAGGTGCCTTCCATCTTATGTCATAATACTTGGTGATCCCGACCGTTTCCAGGACTGGCCAATATTATAATGATCAATGACCATCGCCCCGGCTCTTGCGTTCCTTGTCTATGAGCTTGCTCGCAACCCACCACAGCAGGTAAAACTTTCTCAAAGAGGCAGCAATGTTGATGGTATATATTGTAAATGGGCACAGCCTCAGCATTGCGCTATTCCCAATGCCATTGTTGAAGAGACATTACAATTACACCCGCTCGTCTCAAGTCTTGCTATGAGCAGGCAGACAAGTGGATAATTACATGGGCGATGGTTCTAGGCAGATGAGGTTCCCAAAGACCACCAGATTTCTCACCCTTGAAACTCGCAGGAACGGCACAATTATACCTGTGAAAGATGGCTCTGACCGAAATTCTACTCGTTGTGACTTTGTCATTGAAGAGGTTCTCGGCACGGTATTCTCGGAAGTCGGTCATTCAAAAGGAACTCTTCCTTGCCTGTTTTAAAGAGAGATCATCAGTTCGCATCCTCGCCTGGAAGCGTCCAACCTGCATAGCACCGAGACTAGTGAAAGGCACAGCAGCCATCGAGTGAGCATCCCGGCCACTCAAGTCCCAAGAAAATGCCAGTGCGGTAGTACAGTCAGCACTTGATCTGTGGTCTTTGCACGACAAACAGAAGAACCAAAGTTGCCCAGTCAGCCAAAAAAAAAACCACGAAAACCGTTGCGACTCTATATAATATTTGTGGATACCTTGCACACGATATGCATATACTATCGATTTCGCTACGGCGTGGGCTGATTCTTACTTGTGTCTACTGCAAACCACCAGGCGCTGCCAGGCATCAGGACCAAGGGCGGGGCCACGGAGAGAAGTGCATGCATACACGACCTGCAGATGATGAATGACTGTTGGCGGAAGGATCAGAGCACTTTTGGATCCGAAATGAGTCCGAATTGTCTTATGCTGCACATAGTCAGCCGACGGAAACGACATTCATTTTCGTATTGCACAGATTTATGCATCCGTAGAGTAAGTCACAAATGCAAGTATCGTGAGCGCTTCGTGGCAAAGAGGCGGAAAGAGAAAACACCGTAACACTCAACACCGTTTTGAGATGATAATGTAACGTTTAGCAGCACAATTCAAAGACTCACAATGTATTCACAGTCTCCAAAAGTATATAAATTGCCGTCTTTCCCTCATCTATGGTCTCACATCTGTCTCTTCATCCCTTGGACAGCAGCTCTTTCTCTTTTGCTCAAGACTCTACTTGAAAAAGACAGAAAACATATCTCTACAAAACATCCCTATCTTCGTCGCCTGCTCGATCTTCTGTTCCAATATGCTCTCCACCAAGTCGATCATGGGACTTCAAGTCCTGGCCCTCTCGAGCCTCTTTGCTACCAGCATGGCCCAGACCACCACGACCACCTCGGCCAGCACCATTGTCACTCCGACGCCCACACAGCCCGAGATGGTCGACAACTGCGAGAGCTTCTACCTCGTGCAGACCAACGACACATGTGACAGCGTTGCGGCCAGGTTCGACATCGACTTTGCCGATGTCTACGATTGGAACCCCTCCGTCGGGGCGCTGTGCCCTGACATGATCCTCGGCGACTGGGTCTGCGTAGGCACGATTGGCTTCGCTCCGAGCCCCACGCCTAGCCCGATCGACGCCGACACCGTTGTGGGATGCTACACATTCTACCTCGTGGAGAGCGGCGACGACTGCTCCAAGATTGCTGACGAGACGGACATCACTCTGGAACAGTTTTATGAGTGGAACCCCAATGTCAACACCGCGACTGCTGATTGCCCCAATCTGTATCCGGGCGAATGGGTGTGTGTAGGTGCTTAAGGAGAGGCTCTCGGGTTGGCTCCCGGCAGCAATGCTCATGGAGTATCACCTCAATGGCGCGGGAGGGATGATGGACTTGGACCAGGGCAGAGCTGATCTTGAAAGATTGCAAAGTTCCTTCTTGCTCTCCCCGCGTACATTTTCTTTTTTTGATCTAGGCTAGTTGAACCAATTATCCCTACATCAGTACGTTAAAGTCGCATGAAAGCGAGCTGTAATGGCGCGAGCATCTGCCCTCACAATAAATTACAGTCCAAATCGTCATTGACTTGTTGCTCTCTGCTTATCATTCTCTTTCCCATCAATCTTCGTACATTTTGACCACTGGGTCCCCTAGCCAGGAATAATCATGCATTCCCTGCAATATTGATTTAGTAGTGTCAACAGCCACTCAGGCAGAGTGGATGCACAGAGTTCGGATCGTCTTCAGTGACGGAGGCAAGCCCAGGGCTGCTTAACTAGAATATATCATTGACTTCTTTCTAAGCTTGCTTCTCCCTCGAAGGTTCAACCGCGTTCCAATATAATCCTCTCAACATACTAATGTCACATGCAGTAAACCAGTTAGGACCGTATGAAAAGATTTTTTTTGTTAAAAAACCTCCGTCTTTCGAATTGCTTGCGATCCGGTACAGCACGTCGAGCTCTCTAGAGTTGAGTTCATGTTATAAAAAGCCTGATATATTATATTGAATAAAGATAAAATCCCAATCCTTGACGTTGCTGTTTTTTCCTGCTCAGTAGATGCATCTGAATTCTTCCATGCGTATATCGACACAACAAGCTGAGCAACCCCGACCATGAAACTCAAAAACCCGAAAAGTACTGTTAATGCAAGACCAAAAATTGCTACAGTCAAAGCATTTCTTTCTGAAGTGTGTCTCTCCACCCACGATATTATTTTATTTCCTGGGGGTGGGTTTGCAGTAATGCCTTCCAGAATTCTTAACCTGTCCCCCCAGTAATTAGATATAACCAAAATCCTTAGGTAGGATTCGAATAAACCCGTCATCTATCATAAGGTTTGGGTCAAGTTTTCGTTTTCTCACGAGCGATCGTGCAAACCTCTTTGACTTTCGGTCTATTGAGATGGGAAATAGGATGTAGTAGAGCGTCAGAAGAGTTTCTAGAAGCAGTTGAGGTGGTAGAGAGCCGCTACAAGAACAGTAATTTAGCTTTTGTTCAAGCAAATTAAGTGAGATGAGAAACTCAACTTACATCTGGACAGCATCACCGAATCCAGCAGTAAGGGGAAGCTTTGCGGTATGCCAAATCTGGGCTTTGATAAATGCTGTATGGTGAAAGATTTTAACTGTGGACGTCTGACGATCGTAGATCAAATGTTGAACAAGGTCGTTCGTCGGCATGAACCGAATTCCGTATCTCTTCTTGAGCTTCCATGCTTTCATCGAACGGTCGGAGGGTCCTGCGTGAAACGGACGTGATGTGGTAGCTGGAAAGGCACCTCGGAGGAAATCGATGAAATTCTGAGCAGCCGTCCACCTGACCGGAAAAGAATGATGCAGCTGGTAGCTATCTGAAACGTCGTCCTTTGAGGAACAGTCGATTATGAAAGCCACTTTGACAGCTATTCTCGTGGAGTACTCCTTTTCACACTCATCGGCCTCTCCGAATACCTGGCCTTGAAATGAGCTTTTGGATAAAATCGCACTCCGTCTCAAGAGTCTAATTGCTTCGATGACGTCCAAATGAGTCTTGAACACAGGGTTCTGTATAGCAACGGAGAAGATATTTCCTCGTCCAAGCAACGTCGAAGTATAGAAACGCATGAATGTTTCAAAATGCACATGGCTGGCTTTACGAGAACTTGGATGGCATAGTTCTTTGATAATAATTCTCTCGCGCTCCGAAGATGTCGGGCTAACGAGAGCCATGATAGAAAGACAATGCTGGATGGCGATGTTCCTTTCGCATATATTGACCAGAAGATCCGTTCGCCGTTCGCACGAAAGACCAAGAATTCTTTCTTTGCTCAAGCAAGGGAAGTCTCCTGTATCTATTGCCTCCAAGATACAATCTCAATTCTTGTTAAAGATTCATAGAACTCCGAATACTGGGAATATTATTACGGGATTTTAAGCTAATTTTAGGAGTGATACGGATCGATTCCAACGTGTTCATTTCTCGACTATTTGTCCTCCATACCCTTTTTCTCTCTTCGTCGATTAGATACAGTGACTGCCGCTGTATATACCCCCCCCCCTCCCCTCCGTGAATAAGAGGTGAATGAGACAGTGACAAAAAAAAAAGGATGGTGGGCCGCCGCCACCTGTGAAGGTGCCGGAAGAAGGTGTCCATCCTTCGCCCCGCAAAGCACGTATTGTTCGTTTTCGGAAGCTTGTAGGTTTACTACATACTTGTGAATTGTCGAGCCGGAAATCACGGTGAGTCGAATACGGATAGATGGACGTAAGTTGTCGGAGAATATGTCTGTCTTGGATTTGTTCATGCCAAATTGAACAAGCACTAACGCATGACTATAAGAGAGAAGGAAAAAGGAAAAATCCCGAAAGCCTTTTCCGACATACGAAAGTCCTTGTACCTATCATGCCATTCCATTCTATCCAAAACACAGTCTGAAAGTATCAACACAATCCAGTACTGCAGTAGGCAGTAGTACCAACCACGGCAAACCCTAGGAGCAGAGCCCTGGAGGCGAGAGAGACCGGGTATATTATACCAAGTCAGACAAACACATTGACTCCTCAGAAGTTTCAATATAGTTCAGCATACTGGAAAGAACAGGGAGTACGATCGAAAGAGAGAGAAAAACCAAAGTAAGTCTTCAGGCTCCTCCTAGATGCCCATAGGACGTGAAGATCAAGACCACGTATACAATCCAATCCGCCAATGACGTCCACCGAAATCAAATAGAAGGAAATAAGAACTCCATTTTAACAATGTCAAACTCCTGAGAATTTTTTTTCTTCTTCTGAGAACCCAGAAGACATTAAGGCCGTGAATTTTATCCAATACCGTCAAGACTATATCTTGCTACTACGCCTTATACCCTGGCCAAGCAATATTTCCGTGATAAGAATTCTTTTCCTTCTGTTGTCCACACCATATGGCCCGCTCAAGTGTAGCTAATGTATATCCAAGAAGTCATCGAAGGTGCGTCGTTGAATGGACCCAAGGTTAAAAAACAAGGGGTGATGAGCCCAGTAATCGATTAGAGTACAGTGGAACAGGACCAGGAGCGTTGGCTCCAGTATTTGCTCGTATCATATCCATATGTATGTCGCTGGAGGGGTGGCGGTAAATCCCCCCCATCACAAATGTTCAATCAGTCGCCCGGGGGTATCAATAAAGATGAAGGCTTTTTAATGCGTCAGATGGCTGGCTCCTGGGCCGTATCGTGTTCGGCAGTGTCGTGGAGACTAGTCTTGCTGAATTGTTCCACGATGTAACCCTCATTCTGTTCGAGGGTAGTGTCGTTAGTTTCCTGCGAGGAGCTAGTCCGTGGGCTATTGCCGCCTGTGGTGAGATCGGGAGTGGGCATCGCCGAGCCAGACTGGGAGTGAGTTTGGGATACGGCGACGCCGTTCGCTCCAGTACCAATGCTACTGACGCTTCCCTGCCTCGAGGGAGTAGAGAACTGATTGATCAGTTTCTCGAAAGACAGCCACTTATCATCGGGACGACTGGGCTTCTTCCGCGCCTCGAAGTAAGGTTTGCTCTCCTTCACGAGAGCCTCCTGCTCTGCGCCCTTCAGGCAGTGGCACAGTTTTTCTATCGGAGACAAGTTAGCATTGTGCACATCGTGCATATTATGAACCACAGCAGTAACTTACGGACGACGTAGTTGGCAAAATTGTCCTTCCACATCGCTTGCAACATGTTGCTGCCATCTTCGGCTTTGCGAGTGATGAGCCGATACATCTCGAGTCTATTGTCCTCTGTTCCGTACTCGATGCAATGCTCCATAACGTTGCTGGCGACCTTCTGCTTCGAGAAGACGAGGAACTGGTCAATGCAGAGTCGGATGACCTTGGCACGCGCTTCCTGACCTCCTTGGCGGATGACGGCCTGAACGACGTAGTTACCCCAGCTATCCGTCACCAGACGGGCAGCCACATCGTGGAACTCTTGCAGGATGAACTCCTTGTCTGCGTCCGTTCCCTTCTCGATCATTCGTTGGATCACCCTGCAGGCATATTGTTGCTGTGAGAGCTCGGAAACCCGGCCACGGACGGCGTTGTAGACGAAGTCGATGCGATCGCGGGGCAGCTTCGTGAGTAGCTTCTGAACAACATGATTGCCGTTGTCGCTCTTCATGATGCGGATGATCTCAGGCTCAAGCTCCTTCGCGAGCTCGACCTGTTGCTCAACGAGGACGTACTCTAGGGCCTGGTGGGTCCGTTAGCTTGCTTTTGTCATGTGCCTTTATTTTGTTACTTCGGTACTGACCTCCTGGACACATCTACACCCGTAGAGCTGTGTCGAGAGCTGGACCACGTGGCCCTTCATCTTGCCGGCGAGAAGCTTCTTCTGCACCATGGTCCCGTGCTCGAAAAGCTGCTGTACGACGTAGTTGCCAAACACATCCACCATCAGAGCGTTGGCATCCACCATGATCTCGTCAAATACGCGTTGCCGATCGTCGCTGTTGGCAGTGGGTATCTTCTCCTGCAGAAATCTTGAACCCTGCTGGTCGCCAGCAAATTCGACCACGCGGCCGAAGACGTTCTAGTCCAGAGTGAGCATAGAGATAAAATTTACTTAGAATACGGGAATGGAACGTACTTTGAGCTCCCATTTCCTGTTAGATTTGGAGCTTCGGCGGAAATCCTCTAGCTCCTGGCACCGGACGCCAACGGTCAGATCCTGAGGACGACCTCCTCTGGGGATCATGCCTGCAGGACCGGTGGGCGGGAAGAAGTGCTGTCCAACGGGGAAGTTGTAATTCGCGTACGGTAGGGAGAAGGCCGGCTGGATCTGCTGGATCAACTGTACGGGGATATCGGCGTAGGGGTTGTAAGTGGCGTCCAAGTAGGGAGACTGGGTCGCCTGCCTGGACAGTTGACCCTGTGATCGCTGAATCCTGTTCAGTGCGTCGAAATCCAGAGGTGCCGGCGCTGGTGTCCATGGATCAGCTTGTCGTGGCGCCCCAAAGTTGCGGGGGCTGTTCAGCGCCGACTGGTGTACGCTGTTCGCCAGCGAGTCCCTTCTGACCTCCTGCACATTGCCGTTCGCCAGGGTAAACCTGTTGTTGGGTGTGAAGTCCTGCCAGGTTCCAAGCTGCGGAGCTGCAGGTGTGCTCGCCTGCGCTGCGTTCGCTCGGGGCCCCGGGGAGCTCGCCTGGATGCGGTCCCTAAGCAGACCGGCTCTAACGCTTTCGAGGGCTGCCTGTGCTTGCTCGCTTCCTGGGTTCAGACTGTGACTCTGAGACCGAGAAGCTTGCGGCTGCTGTGCGAACGAGGTCGATGCCGCGCTCAGCGATAGTCGGGATGGGTGGCGGGAGTGGGAGCCAAGGAATCCAGGTGTCTCGGTCCCGAATTGCAGAGGCGCCTCGCTCTCAGAGTGCCGAGAGGGGGGTAAGACATCGTCAAAGGTAGAGGACAGTGTCCGTTGAAACCCCATGTAGCTCTGCTGAAAAGCATTCCCACTGTCCACCTGGGCGTTGTCGGTATAACTCGAGTAGTTTGCGGGAGCGAAGGAGGATACGAGACCGGAGTTGGCGAAAGTCGGATTCTGTGTGGTAGCGGCACGATTCGGGTTGAAGGAGGGAGAGGTATTCGAGGCGTTCTGGAGGGTGTTCTTAGGAGATGTGCTTCGTGATGCGCTTGGCCGAAAAGACTGGCTGTCTGTAGAGTTCCACGTGCTCGCTGTGGGCCTCGACCAAGGACTGCTGTCGGTAGCGCCGATGCCCTGCGCTCTCTGAGTTGAGGCTAGAGAGACTCGTCAATATGGTTTGCCTTTTATTTTTGTCCTTGCATCTGTCTACTGTACGAACCTGTTGCGCTGCTTGATTCCCTCGAGGAAAGGTTATCGGTCAGATGGTTGTTCAGCCATATATTTCCGCCGGCGCCCTGGATCCCACTGCTATTCATCCAGCTCGGAAATCGGCTGACTGCGTTTCGACCTTGCTGCGTTCGACCTTGCGAGGACTGGCCCTGGCTCTAGAATCCCATACAGCATCAGCACAATGTCGATTTGCAGACCAGACAAGAAGAGGGGGGAGGGAGGAGGCTGGCTCGCGGCGGTCCATGGGGGCATGTGGACAACTGTCGGCCGGTGCATCGATGATATTGAGGTGCGGAATCGGTTGATCGCTTCGGAAGAAGGGTTGCGGTTAAAAGGACAGTAGGGGATCATAGGGCTAGACTTACACCATTCTCCATGGCGGGCTTTTTCTTCAAAGCGGAGCTTTGTACCAGATATCCTGCAGAAGACTGGTCGGTGCGGTTTGGGATGATAAGGACAAGAAGAACTATATGCTAAGAAGAAGGTTCGCGTGAGAAAACAGATCAAGAGGGACTGTGATCGTGGTCGGCACAAAAAAAGGTTCGAGGTGCGAAAAGATGACGATGTGTATAATGGCGGGAGCCTGGAGGATGTGACGAAGGAACGATGGATTTCCCAAGAAAAGGAAGTGTCGGGTGCAGATTGGCTCATGCGCTAAGATAAAGGCATTCATTCCAGGTTCAGCTGTCAGATTTGCGTCCAAAGCAAGTCAGGTCAGGGCAGGTACTGTGTCATAGCACGCCCGCCTGGAGCCAGTGGAGTTTTCTTGGGTTTGAGTTTAGGCCTGGGGGAGCGTTAGGCGGGGCCTGCCTCCAGGAGCAGCAAAGCATTTGGCCAGGGCTAATTCAACCGCGAACCTCGGAAAGAGGGACGAGCTAGCATTCGAGGAGTTGTGCTGAGGCAATGCGTCTTTGAGAGGGGGGAGAGACTGCGCTGACTGAGACGGGCGCAGTGACTTGGAAGGGAACGATGTGTAAGATACTGACCACACTGCTCTTTTCCCCCCCTTCCTTTTATTTTCTTCCCCTCTGGTTTGGCGGGAACAGGTATCGGGTGTGGCTGACGAACAATGCGACTTGTCGTTCGAGGAAATCAGATAGGGATAAGGTTGCAGCTGGATCTTTTTGAGGGTCGCAGTCCCACACCAGGGGGACGACCTAGAATGGGGTTCGATAGTGTGTGGACGAGACACCCTAGATCGACCAGAGAGAATTGAGAGTTCAGTACCAGGAGCCCTGTGGGGAGATGGGGAAGAAAAGAAGATAGAGAGGAGGAAAAGGGTGAAGAGGGTCAGCAGTTCTCTTGGGGAAGGAGACGAGGCTCCTAGTAACAATGACGGCCGCCCGTACTAGTAGCGACGAACCCCTGACAAGAGTGCCCTTGTACTCGTTTGCCCCTCGACCCTGAACCCCAAATAAGCTCAGGATGTGTGAGAGAGACAGCAGCAGCCCTGGTCAAGTCTGTGGTGCGGCGAGCCTTTTTTTTCTTTCTTTTCTTTTCTTTCCCTTCATTCCCTTTTTTTCCCGTTGCTTTTTTCCCTTCCCCTTTATGGTATTCCGTCCCGGTTTCGTGTGGATGACAACTTTGAGAGAGAGAGAGAGAGAAAGAAAGAGAGACGAACTCACAAGACGAGGACTGCAAGCGGGTGCCAGGGAGAACGGGTTGCGCTCCTTATTTAGCGCGTTGCTAGCTGCATGTCAAGGGGGTTGTCGATCATAGGCGGACGACAGACAGTCCTCCTAGTCACGCACGACTCACACCGAAGCTGGGGGATCTCGTGTGTACCTGGACAGCTCGTAGCTGCTCGCGATATAAGAGGCCAACTCCTGTGCACAGTCTGTTGCCAGACGGCGTGAGATGAGAGACGGTGGTGAATTCGGATGACGAAGCACTTTTTTCTTCCTTTTCTTCTCTTTTTCTTGTCTGATCAGCGAGTGACAGGTGTCCAGACGTGCCCGCGGATCTGTGGGTCGGGCGCAGGTCGGGCGAAACGCTATCTGGCCCTAGTCGCTGACAAGAGGGAGCGTCGAAGCTATAGGGCTGATGCTTTTCTGATGTGCTAGCTTCCAGTCTCAAGAAGACGAGATGATGTTCGGGCGAGAAAACCGGGTGAATATAAGGATAGGATGATGATATTGGTGTTATTTTTGATGTAGGACTGCCAGCATATCCTGCTGTGTCCTGATGGGATGTTTTTGTTGTGGCAATCCGTGGGTAGTGGTGCTTAGGTCGAGAGCTTGCTCTCAGGAATGCTGTGTCGTCCAGCAACGGGCAAAGGCCGGCCAGCCAAGGGGGGGAGACCTTTTTTTTTTTTTTTTTTTTGGGCCAACCCTTTCTTTTTCTGACTGCCTAAGAATTATCCGACGCCTTCCACTAGTGCTGACAATGCCTCATGTGGGAGCCGAAATGTTGTTTGCTTTGCGTAGGGGGACGTTTGTCGGCTGCTGATGTACAATAATATATATCTACAGCGCAGATGTCATGGTCGGGGCAGAATAAATGTCCGAGCAGGCGTGGAATGGTGTAGTGCAGAATGCAATGCAGTGCAATATGCAGGAGGGGAGGCAGGATGGTTTTTGTACGATTTGGTCAGTTCTCCGGGAGATCAGATACAGATAGGGTGGATGATGGGCGGGAAAGGGCGCAGAAAGATTGAGCAGTAGGGAGAGAGAAGGAGCAAGGAGTGTGGTCTGTACGTGGTCTCTGAAGGGAGGGGCGAACGAGAGGCTAGTTATCGTATCGCCGCAGTCAACTGACGTACTACTATGGGATGCCGTACGTCCTTGTCTACGCCACAGCTGGGCCAAACATCTCCCGCCCTCCATACCGGTAACAGCATTGTTTATCTAAGCACGGGGGAGAAATGTCTCGCGCGCACGGCAGCGACAGGAATGTTGGGATGCCGCCAGCAGCCAAAATCGCAAGGGATACTCCAAACAAAAAAGAAGGCTTCCACACAGGTTCCATGCTTGAAAATCGGAGAGGCACATTATCTCTCACCTAGACCTTCTCTTATAGTACAGGGAGCGGAGGCGCTCTCCACGACGGGTTGGATCAGAATCCAGACCCAAGGCTAGTGTAGTATGAGAAACGAAGGAGACCTGGCTGCATGTGCTGCATGGCTGTATGGTGAGCAAACAATCTACGACTGGGTTTATGAGTCCAGACACTTGTCTTGAGAGAAGAAAAGCCAGCACACGCCAGTTGAGTATTGTGATCCGCAGTGCCTGCAAGCCAGCCAGCTCAGACGGCCAGGAATGTGGAGAAACATTTGCCCTGCTGCTGCTTCTTCTGCTGCTTCTTCTGCTGCTTCTTCTGCTGCCGCTGCTTGGAGTACAATTCTACAGTATGTGTACATAACATAGTATGTACAGTAATGTAGTTCAGCCTGGCGCATGAACTGTCATGCATTTCATGCCAATGGTCCTGAAAGAAGAAAGGTTGGTCGTCATGGTGGTGGTGAACCCCCCCAGTAGTGGTGTTCAGTGCCTTGTATAGTATGAAGTAGCGTGTGTTTCGAAGTCCAGCACATCCTGGCCTCCTTTCCCCTCTTTGATGCAACGCTCTTCGGAAAGCCCCGCAGTTTTGGTGGGCATTTACATAGTAGACGGTTCAGGGCCTTGAGGCTTGGTTGGGGCCCGCAGGCCTGGAGAGGGAGGGGGGGGGGGCGATCTGGCATCTGCAGCTGGGAGGTAAAATTCCCGGTAGCAGACTGCAAGTGCCCTGCGAGGGGTGCGTGGATCCTCTACCGTTGCAGCGTATGCCCATGTCCCCCCTGCCCCCCCCCGGCCCACAAGGGGAGAATGGCGCAGGTACCGAAGGGGTAATAGTAGAGGAGGGGAGGGGAGGGGCCCATTTAGAACCATTAATCAGTTACAACGCAACTGGACACGCATCCATCTCATCCACCTAACTTAATTTACTATCGTGGTATGACTTTGATCATACTGTAGTACTATGTAAATATGTGTTTTGCACTTTACAATATTCATATGTGAGTCTCCTACAAAAGGGACAAGGGAAAGGGAAAAAGCGGGTGCCTTTTTGGCGGTCATAAGACCAACCAAAACTAATGAGTTATACATAGAAAGAAACATGAAAAATAGGATCGTTCTTCGTAGGAGCGAACGGCTCGTTTACCTGTCTGACCTGAACCTGAAGGCCCAGACCCGCAAAGCAAACGACCTGCCGGGCCCTCCGGGGTTCTATTTCAAGCGCTGACAGTTGTTCGGCCCACGAGAATGTCGGGAAGCCAGTTGTTAGCCAGCCAGCCTTGTCTACTACGGGCAGAATAGAGTAACTCCTCTCTTTGAGAGACCAGAGGCCTGCAGAGCCGGGATGCAGTGGTGACGACGGTGGAGAGTCAACTTTGTTCTACCTTTTCATCGCATCATAGTACATGTTACGTACCATAGTAATATGGTCTCCTCAGGCAATATTGGCGGCCATTCCTAGGGGTCGCGGCCCTTTCCCCGCCCTTGTGTGATGTGCGACATTGAGGTGAAACATGGCCAATTGACGCTCGGACGAACCCTCCTCTTGTCACAACACGATGACGCCTCATCGGAGTCACTCCTTACTGTTTGGGTTGGTTTGCTTGGTGACATGGAGGGGGGTCGGTCTCAACAAGGAACGGGACGAGATTCAACTGCCTCTTGATCTTTCAATAATTCATGCACATTTCGTTGCGCCACATCTCGTGTGTTGCGCCGAGTCTGCTGGCCATGCTCTCTAGAGTACTAGGGCAAGCTACGGCTGGGGTCTCGACATCAGGTGGGTGGTTGGCTTCGTGATACAATCCACGCGCCCAGGCTGATTGCTTGCTCGCCCGCCAGCTCACTCACCTGCCCACAGCAGGCAGAGAGGGAGACAGAGCGTGCATGCACCGTGCTCTCTTTGTGCCTGCGCGAGTTTGTCGAATGATCACACGAGCACCGTTTCGTGTACCTCCGCCTCCTGTGCACACCGGTGGTGATCTTCCTCGTGGCAGGTTCCCCCGCCCCTTGAATTTTCCTACTGTGTGTATATCGACGAGCCCGGTTTTCGGTGCTGCTAGTGACACATGTCGTGCTAAACAAAGGGCTTTGTGAGACGTGCAAGGGGTCGCTTTCGGCTGCAGGTGCCCGATAGTGGCGAAGACAAGATCGCGGACTCATAACGTGGCAGCCCAGCCTCACCGTAGACTAGTGAGGTAGATATGACGGGAGCTCAGGTATGGGATCTCAAGGTTGCCCCCGTTAGCAAGTTGTTGAGGTAGCTCACCTTTTGAACACACGAATGACGTGGCTGCTGGCCACGAGAATGTTGCATCTGGTTGCCTGGCTTTTCGACTCTCCTCGGGGTGATTTCCACCTGCCTTGTGGCGCAAGAATGGTATGCTCAATGGGCGCAGGTAACAGTAATCGAGGGGTTCTTCCTAGCTACAGCCAGCAATGCCACCATCCTTGGGATAGCTGCACCCTTTTGGGATTGCCGTCGACGGATTGAATGAATTAAAGGCTTCGGAAGTATGATACGAGTCTGTCTCGGATGAGAGAAAGTCTGGATCTGCCGACGCCTAGACACTCGAGAAGGCGTTTCTGCAAGTGATGGCCACTCCTCTTCGAAGCAGGCGAACGATATGATTGTAGTAGGCACCATGCAGTAATGGTATGTGCCAGAACCAGGTTGCAAGCCACTGTGTCGTGTCCTGGATTCACCAAAACGCCTCACCCAACGATATGACCGTCGTAAACAAATTGCCGTGAACGTGTATGGGGGGTGACGCTTCATCACTGAACGACGAGGAGGACGAGAGACCACCACCGTATAGTATGACACGTATAGGCACGGATAAACGGATGCGGTGCTTGCTGATTTTTCTGTGTTTCTTTCTTTTGTGGGGGCGATGAGAGAAATGAGAAAAGAGAAAGGACAAAAGCTCCATGAGGAGATAACAGGCGTCTGCCCCCCCCAAAAATCATCACGATTCCGGCGCTTCGTCTATCGTGATCATTGGTGGTGGTGTCGCTTCCTTCCTCGGTGACGGATGACAACTTCGCTCTGCTACTCGGACAAAGAAAGCAAAGGAAAGACACAAAGAGGCAAGTGAAAACAATAAACAACAGCAGACGTCTCGAGATCCTCGATGCAATAGCCCCCAGGGTGAGGAGTAAAAAACCAGGGCTGTCCAAATTGGAGGATCCACCCTGGCGGGATCGAGGCTGGTGATTGGCGGTCTGTTTACTGAAGATTGAAATTGAGCGCGGGTAGAGCTCAGGGGTGGCAGCAAATCAGCGAGCTCGGTCTCGAGGATTTCTTCTCCACAGCGTGCTTTGGCGCCGTTGTGATCCCCATCTCGACCTGCATTGGGCCTGCATCCGTCGACGCATCCTCGCTCCTGCTGCCCTGCAACCTGCAGGCTCATCGTTGCATTCGGTGGCTTGTCGACTTTCCCCCGTTCTCCCACTCTCCTTTCTCGTATCCATCTTTCATTTTGGATTGGAGCCGCCCGTGGCTGCACTGTCCCGTCCAATCCAGTCCGGTCCTGGTTCCTTCCTTCCTGTGCAAGGCCTCGTCGTTCGTTATTCCTTCCCTTTCCCTCCTCCTCCTCTTTCCTTTCTCCCCTTCTCTTTTCCTTTTCCTTTCACCACCTGGTCCATCGCTGCCGGCGTCGTCAATATCACCAGCCCTCTTTCGTTCCTTCTGCACAACCAAGATACTGCTCGTACACTCCTTTATACGAGCGTGTCGATAGCCCTCACTCACTCACTCACTCATACTTCACACACAGACTTTTGTCTTTCTCTACACCCTGGCTCCGACTTCATTCTTTCAGTCGAGCCCGTCCTCTCATTTGTTCCTCGTCTTTTCTGGTTTGCAGGCTCGCCCGTGCGTATAAAACGCCGGACTACTAGTAATACTTAGTGAATATTGCTCTGTCTCCTACCACCACGAGGTCCATTTTCTGCAGAGGTAGGTGAAGCTTTCATCCCAAGATATCCATCCTATCAGCAGCCTGTTGTTTCTTTGTTTCTTTTTAAAGTTTGATCTAGGTTGGGGGAGAAAGATCGAAACCATAACTGACCGATGATCACATAGGCTCGATCATTTCCAGGCAACCCCTCGATCGTCATCCTATCCACCGTCAATCCCAGATATCGAGGATCTACCAGCAGCTTGCGGTTGCTCAAAAGAAAAACAAAAACCGAGACACTCATTTTATATTGCACCTAATAAAAAGCAATATAGCTCCGGCACAACACACACTCACATTCACACGCCATTATCAATCTTCATCATGCCTGCTATCCTTGGACAACCCCTCCAGGCCCGTGCCCCAATCAAGGTCACCCGTGGGGCCGACGATACCGGCAACACCAGCGTCATCAACCTGCTGGTCATCGTCCTGGCCGTCATCGTCGGCCTCGGCCTCGTTCTCCTGGGAATCCTGCTGGTGCTGAAGAGGGTCAGGCGTCAGAGGACGCAGGCGGCTAGCCCGCCCCGGTACAACGATGTCATTCACGAGAACAAGAATCACCACCATCTCACCATCGAGACAAAGGACGGCCGCTCCAGTGTCATACTCTACAACAAGGATGGCCGCCCCATGCTAGCAAACCCCAACTCGCCGCCTCACTCTCCTGACAACGTCCCCGAGATTCACATCACTTTCCCCGACGAGGAGGACAGCGCCAGCGGCAAGCGCAAGTCGGGTCGGGTCGTGGTCGTCCGTGTCGGTGACAATGCTGCTGTCGGTCTGGAGCCCCTGGACGAGGACCAGCTACCCGCGTACGAGAAGAACAACAACTCGCACTTCTACTCGATCGACATGGACGATATCGGTGGCCTGAGGGAGAAGGAGCGCGAGGACTACCACTAGAGATGAGCGGGTGCAAACCTCGAGCACCGCCGCTCGAGATTTCCCCAGTCATCACAACAATCCGCCGCCTTCTCTCTTTATTTCTTATTCACGACCTACTCATATCCGTGCTGGGGGCTTTGCGACTGGAGGGAAAGCCTTCACATTGTAACGACTTTTGATACCGTATTTCGATGGGGATTGGAGTTTGGAGAGATGCCCGAGTTTTGCTGCCTGCAGCCGAGATACCCTGCACGAGCTTCACCTTCATCCTGTCGACCAGTTGACCGCATTCTCCTTCGTCTTTTGGGGCGGCGCTTGTGCCAAGTTGGTGGGGGGGTGGTGGTGGTGGGAAAGGGGAGGGGGAGGACGTGTGCCAGCAAGGAAGATGAGCTGTGGTGTGGTCCACCAACAACAACATCAATGAATCTCCCGCACCCAGGCAGGCGCCCGAAGTGTTCGCGACGGTTCTACCTCGCTCATTACCATGGCTGTCTTGTTCACGGCTCGGCATTGCATCCTTTGCATCCCGTAAGGCTTCTGGATGCGGGAGGACGAATTCCATGACAAAAGCGAGCATCTGTTAGCATCGTTTTCCCCGTTCAATCATTTTGACTAGTGTGGAGTTTGTACATTCTCAATATTGTATAATCATTATTATCAGAAACCCTAGACCAACAAAGCGTCTGCCCTTTTCTACTCTTTGAGCAGTGCTCCCCTTCTAGGTTATTGATCAAATTGGATTTGGTAAATGAAAACTTTCGCATCTCCCCTGTCCCTCTTTTGTGCGCAGTGCTTCATGCTGTGTTCACTAGATACCCTTCAGTCTTACCATCTCGTGTCTTGTATCACAGTCTAGAACAACGGTTTCCTTAGTGAACCCAAAACTTGAGACGAACCCTTCCGCCGCTACCGCACATGGGTGTTACTAGGTGGAGGCTTGTAGGGGGGCACATCGTGGCAACTCTCTCTCCCCAGTTGCGGGCGAAATTCCCCGATACGAGATTGCTGACCGAGTCAAACAACCGTTTATTGACAGGTAGCGAATAAAATAGTCTAGGTCGGCTCACCCCCAGCTGATACTTGGCTCGTTATAACTTCTCTGTCTTTTTTTCTTCTCCTTCTTTCTTTTCACTCTCAAATGAGTAGAGACGTATAGTATGCGGCGGAACGGAATTCTTTGTCATTGTTGCAGCGTGTGTGTGTGTGTGTGTGTGTGTGTGTGTGTGTGTGTGTGTGTTTATTGTATGGAAAGGAACTTCCAGGGAAATTACTAGAAGGAGGAGAAAGTAGATGAAGACGAATGGGTTAGACTGTACGGTGGAAAGGCCTGTTGTCCCCCTGGGCCCGGGGGGGGGGGCCTCTTTCACTATACTTTACCCTGTCTATAGACAGACTTACCCCTTTGATAGAGACACGAGCAGCAAACAATAAGAATGCCGAAACTAAATTCCCACAAGATAACAACACCGCCACACAGAAACAGCCAAAAAGAATACACTATTTTTTTTAATAAAAAAAAAAAAAAAGGAATTTCTCTTGAAAACGCACTCACAGCCCTGTGTATATGCATGACAAAAATCAGACAACCAACGTAACCACCATGACCCCATGGAGACTCAAGAGCACGAGAAAAGTCAAAAGTTCCAATTGTTCAACTCGAGCACCGTTGGGTCATATCTCTCTCAAGGTAGCTTCCTGCTTGATGTCGATATTACACATTCGAGCAATATAAGGATAGCCATCCCTAATACAAGCTGAGAATAATGCCATCCATATAGAACGTCTAGAACTCGCATGATAGACCTTGATTGTCCTATAATCTAGCCTCGGTGTCAGACATCTGAATCGCCGGCGGCTAAGTTGGTATGAGGAGGCGGACTACGCGTCAGGGTGATGTGGCCGTCAGGTCTGCGTTTCGGAAGAAAGCTGGAGCAGCTATTCGAGGCTGCATAAAGACAAAAGAAGTCGGACCTCTCTTCCTATGTGACCGAGAGAACATGCCTTTAATCATCCACGAGTAGATGCCTAGGGTATCATCATTGAGCTATCCCATTTGCCACATCGAGGGCCGCGAGGCTATAGAACATTACACTTCCAACATTTCCCTCCATCTCCGTCAGCATGCTCCTTCAGAGATTCCCCTACCTAGATAGTCGGGCCTGGCATACCAAACTGAAGATCTCTATTGAGCTATACTATACACCCGTCACCATACCCCGCTATGACACCTATTGCGCAGTCTCCGAGATCTGGGCCAGTATTATGGTCACATAAGCCTGGTATGAACCTTGTACAATATCAAGGCCTCGCTGCAGCACCAAGATACGTTTCTCTAGGGAAAGGACCGTCTCGTTACGCAATAAAAGGTGGGCCTTCGTGTAGCCGTCTCATGAGCCGACGGAGGGCTGCACGACCTCGCCAACGTACCACAGTCTGCCGAGGCGAGCAAAAGCGTAGAGACGCTTATGCTGCAGCAGATGGGGGATACCAGCCACAGCTAGCTGTAATAGAGAAGCCGGGACTTTGCGAAGGTAGAAAGCCCCCACATGCATAAGTCTAGAAGCCATTGGGAGGTGCCAAGATCAAAATAATAGGCTATCCCTTCGAGGTGTCAGACATGGGCCAAAGCGAGTAGTATGGAGAAAATTCCATTGTACTTACCTTGGCCATAGATCATGGGGGAACTGAATGATATGCATCGCCCTGGATTCGACCAGACCGATCATCACATGCGTGTGCTGGTCAAGTCCGGTTGTCTTCCAGAGTGCCTTTTGTTTGTTCTTTTCCTTTACAGGTCTTTCTAAATGCTGACTCCAGAAAAGAGTCGCCAAGATTGTGAAAGTAAGTGGTATCATATCTAGATGTGTTGAGAATAAAGTCGTGCAAAAGGAGAAGAAAAATTATCATATAATCGAGTCGATATCTGGGAAGGGCAACGTCTTGCCCCCTGCCCTGTGATAGAAGCCCGGATGGTCGTCACGACCTAGACTAGGTCCAAGGATAGAGGCTGTGTAGGTATGCTGATTCGTGTTCGTGGGAGGCGGTGGCGGCGGGAATGCTGAGGGCGTGTTATGATATGTGCCCAGGGGGTTGGACAAGGACCCAGCACGGGCATACACTGGCTGCTGAACAAACGCTTGACTCTCTGGTGGCTGAGCCGTCGCGAGCGCAGGCATTACGGGAGATTGTTGCGGAATGGCCAGCGTACCGGGCGCGGCCTGACCGTTTCGTGCTTCCGCGAGCCAGACCGGGATATCAGGTCTCTGAGAAGTCCCTGCGCTGCCGGTACCAGCCGAAGAGGGCACCGAAGACAAGCCTGACGGTTGCCTTCTCTGACGTAGGAGGACATCTGCTCCGGACCTGTTGCGGTGTTTGTCTCGTTCCTCGTAATCCGGAGGTGCGATCGCTTGTTCGAGCATATAATGCGGGCCTGGCAGCCGAACATTCTCTGGTGGTTTCCTGGCCGGCATTCTGACAAGACGACTGGGGATCAGCAGAAGAAAGACAAGGTGGGGCACGAGCAACATAGTCCATTCCGAGAAAGAGAGAGAGGAACGTACCCAATAGTCTCCCTTGGATTGTCGTAAGGAGTGCCCTGTTGGATGCCATCAACGGCAAGTCGAAGGTCACGCGTCTTTTCAGTTCCGCTTGTTAGCACCTCCTTGGACACATCTGGCGACAACAGCCTCTGTAGACTCACGTGGTTTTCAATGGTGGCTGGGAAGAAAACAGCGAAGGCGTCAAAGAGTTTCATGTTGGACTGTATCAGCGCAGCAAGGGTGTCGTCGTTGACAACTTCCTGCCGTATAAGTGGCGCTGAACTGCCTTCCACTAGATTGTCGTAGAGACGGTGCTGTCTCGCAGCCAGAAGTATCTTTGTGACTTGAATAATGTGGACAATCTATCATCAGATCGGACATGAGCCTGTCAGCTGTTGTACCCGTGGCAGCCATGTCCAGCTTCGAATTTGAGGGAGGCATACCAATGTCTGATCAACTGTGAGAAGCCTTTCCCTCCCGTCGACCCACGGCTTCTGATCAGCAACTGCCTGGCCGCATCGCCAGAACCGCGAGAGGCAGATGGCATATCCAACCGCCTGCTTCTGTGATGATACCACAAAGTCTGAAGGCAGCTGCTTCGCGATCTCTGCGCTCGCCTGTTCCCGCAGACCCGGCACCGAGAACCTGTACAGGTCGATGTAGAGCTCCCAGAACGTGGTGTACAGCATGACGAAGCTTCCGCGCTGTGGCGAGTTGAACCAGCGCTGGACGGTGCCTATGTCTGAGACCTTGAGGTATTCCGGTAGGCTCTGGCTGAAAGTGAGGAGCATCTGCTGCAGCTTGCTGACCTGGTTCAGAAATTGTGAAGGCTCAAGCTGGGCTGGGCGGGGATGGCGCGTTGGGGGATCCGCCAGCCTTTTCGTGACCCCGAGGATGTGATGTTTTGCCCTGTGAAGGTGTATGTGGTACACGCACAGTGGTGTCTGCCCGGGCCGGGTCTGTCCGAGTGTGGGCGTGGCCATCGTCATGTCGCCTTCTGCGGGAAACTCGCTATCGGTGGCAGGAAACTTGAGGTGCATCACCTCGTCCCGCAGGATGAGATGCTCATCAAAACCGCTCGCCAGATAGCGATCCAGCTTCCAGATGGTCCAGACGGCACGGCGAATGATCTCTTGTTTGATAGGCGTGTCGACAGCGCCATCCCAGTTCATCTGCAGAGCAGTGATGAGACGCCCAGCAAGACCCATATACATCCAGACTTTCCCCATCTGAGATTCTACCCAGAAGTGACAGATCGTAAGAAGGAGGATGAGGAGGTTCTCAAGTCCATCGCCACCCCTGAGAAACGTGCTGATCTGCTGTAAGATGTACTGGTCGACGTCCTCGGCACATTTTTCAGCGAACAAAGGCAGGCTTCTAGATCCCGGGATGAGGAATCTGGCCGTCATCGCACATACGCACCGAACGATGTGTGGGCTAAGCGTCTTGTCGTGGATTCCCTGATACGTCTGTCCTGGGTGGAAGATGCTCATAAGGGGCAGTCTGCCCCAGGTCTCAAACCAAACATCGAAATGTCTCGAGAGCAGGTCTACACGGGCAAGAATGTCTCTGCGCAGTGAGAAAGTTAGAAGGAGCGAGGAGAGATGAGAAAATACGAGAGGAAGGTTGCAAAGATCGGGTCAGAGATTTAAGGGAGCGCACGCAGGAGCGGGTTGCCACTAGCTCATGCTCGAAGAGCACAACATATACTTACTCGGAATTCAAGACACTTCCAAGCGAAGGTTTTCGGTTTGCGTCCGTCAGGCCAGGAGACACACTCGATGCGCTGGGCGAGATGAGCTGCTTGGCCTCAGCACTGACAACAGACGGCAGCGACCGAGAGGCGACATTCTGGACCGGGTTTAAAGGCGTGGTGGGGGAGGCGCTCGCGCCCGGAGCCGCAGTGAACTTCCTCCTGGAGACCTTGTACTCGCAGTTGAGGCCATTCTCCAAGCATCTCCTACATTTGGGAAACTCTCCGGAGCACTTGGTCTTGTGCGAGTGACAAGCCTCACAGGCACGTTGAGCGCGTTTCCGACGAGTGCCGGCTTCAGTAAGGTCTTGAGTTGGAGTCACTCGTGAGACTTTCAGGGATAAGTCAGGTTAACTGAGGAACACTGCTGTACAACATCACATGTCGGCTGTGTGTGACATGATCTGAATTCGATGACGCGCACAAGGCTGACACCCATGATGAGGATACTGGTGGGAAGGGGCTGGTGTACTGAAGGGTTGATTATGATAATATGAAAATATAAGAGAGGGAAGGGTGAGAAGAGCTTGAAGGTAGCAGATATAAGGGAGGTGACCGAGGGTAACACTGCATGAGGAGCGGATGGAGGTGGTGAATAGGTGCCATGGTCACACACACCCCACACTCCGTCTCTCCATCTCTTTCTCTGAGTACAACAGGGACACATAGAAACAGAAAACGTCTTGCTCACCTTTCTCGCCGTCGTCTGCGACGAAACCGCATCTTATATTGGCTTTGGCACATTTCTCACAAGGTGCACCGTGCTGATTCGCTGGCCTTCCAGAGCATTTGATCTAGGCGATGAGCCATTCCTCGTCAGCCAGGCACGGCCACACAAAATATGTTTGGATGGAGGGGGGAAAGGAGGCAATGCGCAGGGAGACTGAATGCATGCGTGGGCCATTGCCCCTGGGCGTAGATTTGTGATGGAGACGACATTGCCCGAGGGGTTTTTTGGTTTTTTTTAATGCTTTTTGTTGGTTTGGACAGTATAGTAACGGTCTTACAACAGGCGATCAACCACACGTGCATTCACTCGGCGCGCCATGCCGGACCAGACAATCGGGGATGGTGACGCAGTAGCGGGCATTCGCGTGCTTCTCTCTTGTCCCCTTACCTTTCGTAGTCTGCAGGTCGAACAGCTATCATTCGAGCCGGCCAGCCGAGGCCGCTTCTGGGCGGGCTGTTGGATCGTTGGCGGCTCATGTTGGTGCTGGTGCTGGTGCGGGCGGTGGTGCTGATGAAGGGGCGGGCTCGAGCTGGATGTCGCGATGCTGCCGCCGGCTGTCGCTGCGAGCGCGGACGCGGGCGTATCCATCTACGCATCTGGTTCTAGGTGCGTATGTACGGGCCCAGGTTGCGTTGTGCAGACAACAATTGAGAAAACAAAATAAACTTTTAAATTTATAAAACAAAGTAAAAAAGAGAAGGAAGAAATTGCGGGTCAACAACGAGGACAAAGGGTACCGAACATGACATGGGGTTTGGCAGGAGGGGGGGGGGGGGAAGGTTTATTGTTCCCTCTCCTCCTATGACCTGCACTGGCGATGATGATTTGCGAAAAGAGAACCGTGTTTCCACTAGACAAGAGGGTGAGTAAGTAGTAGAGCTTAGCCGCCCAGCTGTGTGCGTGGGTACGTGGGGAAAGTTATCGAGTCTGGACCTGGGCTTGACCTGGCGGTTGCCCTCGAAGGAACGTCTTCGGTACGAGAGAGGGAGAGGGAGGGAGAGACGAAAAGACAGAAGCCAGGCGATGAGGGACTGTGTGTGTCTGTGGGTGGTGTGAAGGGGGGGTGTGTATGTAGGGTAAATGGTAGTGGTGCAATTGGGGGCCACCCTTTTCTCCCCTGGCCAGTGTTGATCCTTCCCAGAGCCCTGGAACCTCCTTCCGTCGTTCCAATTGTGCTCGAATCCTTCCCAGCGGCACGCGATGGAAGCTAGGCTATGTTGGTGGCTGTCTTACGGTGGGTGTGCTGCCTCGATGTGGAAGGAGAACCTCGCCCCCTTTCCATTCACCCCATCCTCCCCTCCCCTTCAGCACGAGCACGGCAACCTGGACGCTGTTTTCACCCCTCCCACCGCGAGCCCACAGGCCCTTTAATGGGGGATGTAGGACTTCTCCTTTGAGTGTGTGTGTCGAGAAAAGGGCGGAGAGCGGGCCCACCCGTAGTGTCACCCAGTGAGAATGAATGATGCAGGTATAAAAAGCGTGTGCGTAGTAATAGTAGTAGTAGGAGTGGTTAGTGCAGACAAGTCTTTGAAGACAAGGTAGAATCTTGATCAAGAAAATTAGGTGAGTGAGTGGATACGGGTGGTGAGGGTGAGGACTGGTCGGTCAGACAAAATAGCTGGGGGTCACGTCGTCTCAAATGTAGGTTGAACAGAAAGGAACAACCAACCGGTCAACTGCATTTCCAGGTGACAGGCCAGGCAGGCAGGGAACAGCAAGTACCTAGCCCAATCTCATACGTGCTCATAGTACATAATCCATTTTAACGTATGATGCTACCATGGCACGCATGGTCCTAGCAGAGGCCTTGGAATTAATTGCCGCGCTCGCTAACCTGAGGAGGGATAGGCAGTGGCGGCGCTATAACTATGGCACCATTAGCTGATCCAGCACTGTGGGAAGGATCAGTGGTCACCACACAGCTGAGGATTTATTTTGGTGGTCGTTTGGGGGGACAACTGAACCAGAGGATAATTATCTCAGCTACAAGACTAAAATCAACATGGGGCTACCCTTTTTAAAAAGAACTAACAACCTAAAAACACAATACAAAAAAACTAACCCCCACACGCTGGTTTTTCTTTTCTTTCTTCCTTGTCTGCAAACAGTCATCCGCCCATAGTGTCGGCGCCGTCCTAACCAAATCTGTCGTAGTAGATAGTACTGGATTGTACCATGTACACGATACTCTCCTTTATGGAATCCTCCCTGTCCCTCATATGTCCTCACCCACTCAACAGAAAGTAACCACACGGCCTCGTGTCCAGGAAGGCACATACTATAATACATAGTAGTATGAGTGGTTTGGGACTTATCAGTGGATTGCCAACCACCCACCCGTCAGATGCGAGACGTCGCGGGTGGCCGGCTCCTCCTATTCCCTACTAGGGTCTGAATCCTAATCGCACCACCTGGGAAGACAAGGGCTCAACGATGGTATCTTGCCTGTCCCAAATATAGGACTATGTAGATAGACATTAGCTAGAAAAGGTTCTTTTGTCTTCTTACTGGCAAGCTCTTGCAGAAGCAATCCTTCTGACTGCAAGATTCCCCTTTCATAATAGTCACCATTAAGGGTCGGCTGCCGGAGGAATCATAAACCGATCTCTCTTATCATCACACCCAAATTTTGTTTATTGGTTTCGTTTTGTCTTAGCCGCCTGCCGACAGTAAATAGAGCAAAGGAGGAGAGGGGGAAAAGAAAAAAGAAGAAAAGAGGATGCATGTATCTATGTATAGTATTTTTACTCCCCAACCGACCCCCCTACAACGCACCACCTCGTCCGCCGGCAGCATCTCTCGCCCTCGCCGCGTCGACCTTGATATCCGGCAGCTGCCTTCCCCGTCCCGAGGGCCACGCGATGTATTTGATCTCGGCGAGATACCTGAGGTACCTCCCGACGTCCTCCCGCGACACGCCGTACCCTGCGCTCTCGTCTATGCCTGTGAATCGGTCCGCATCCCGCCTCAGCACGGCGACGGCATTGCGATCGTCCAACTCGGGCGCACGCGTGTTGGCCGGCAGGTCGTTGACGCAGAAGTGGAACAGTGGCATGAGCGCGTTCTGCTCGGCGTCCTTCTCGAGGGGGCCCGATGACACAAAGGTCTCGAGCGCCGCCTTCCAGTCGTCGTAGCTCACCTCTGGTGTCTGGTAGCCGTAGTACTCTAGGATTGAGAGGTACTCGCTCATGCGCAGGCGCGGGTGCGCAGTGACCTGGACCACGTTGACGCCGTGGTCATTGACGAGCGGGTTGAGGGCGCCGGCGACCACGACGCGCGCGACGTGGTTGACGGGCACGGCGTTGACCGTGTTGATGATGCGTGGGCGCGACGACAGCTGGATGCAGCCTTTGAGCATGCGGATCAAAAAGTCGTCCACGTTGCACACGCCCGTCTCGCAGTCGCCCAGGATGTACCCCGGCCGGATGATGGTGCCCTGGAGACCGCGCCGCCCTGCCTCGCGAATCAGCTGCTCCGATACCCACTTAGTCTGGCCATAGCCTGTGCCCAACCCGACGCGGCTACCCTGCATGTCGTCTTCTTCCAGGATGGAGCCCTGGCCTGTGCGGGTCTGCTCTTCCGACAGTTTAATGTAGTGGTCGGTGTCGAGGACGGCTGTCGAGCTGACAAATGAGAAAAGCTTGGGCTTGCCCGTGTTGCACAGCTTCATCGCCTCGATGGTGGAGAGAACGTTAGGCGCAACCATGTCGTGGTACCGCTTCACCCAGTGGACCGAGGCGCCGTTGTGGATGACCACATCGACCTCCTCGGCCAGTGTGTTCCACGTCGAATCGTCGATGCCGAGTTGTGGCTGCGACAGATCACCGACAGCACAGCTCAGCCTCGAAGTCCAGTCATCGTTCCATACTCCATTTCCGAGAAGGGAGCGCCGTATGCGTTCGAGCGCCGCTGCAGCGTCCTTAGCACCTCGCACATGAGCGATCAGCCTGATGCCGGACTGCGTCCTCTCCAGAATGTCTCTGATAAGATAAGAGCCCAGGAACCCAGTAGCACCGGTGAGGAAGATGGTCAGGCCGCTAGAGGA
This sequence comes from Cryphonectria parasitica EP155, assembly GCF_011745365.1. Taxonomy (NCBI): domain Eukaryota; kingdom Fungi; phylum Ascomycota; class Sordariomycetes; order Diaporthales; family Cryphonectriaceae; genus Cryphonectria; species Cryphonectria parasitica. The sequence goes on from NW_024468909.1 coordinate 4,030,189, forward strand.
CCCGATAGAGTCTGCGTCTGCAGACTGGTACTTCTCTGGAAGAGTGGCAATCAACTCGTCCAGAGACCTGGCATAAGCAGGCACGCCGTCCTCGGCGGCCTCGCTTGTACCACTCTTGCCCTTCTCCACCTGTGCAGCAAAACCTGCCAGGGTCGGGAACTCGTACAGAGTATTGATTGAGACGTCCACGCCCAGATCCTTGCGGGTGGTCAGAAGAAGCTGCTGGGCCAACAGAGAGTGTCCACCCAGGTCGAAAAAGCTTTGATCCCGCCTGATGGTCTTGGGGTTCAAACCACGCACGAGTTCTGCCCATTTCTCAGCGACTGCCCTCTCGGCCTCGGTCAGAGACTCCCAGTACTGCAGGTCTTCTTCTGATGCCTCCTCCGTCCGCTCAGCCACATCAGGGAAGGGTAGGTTGGGCTTGTCAACCTTGCCGTTGGGGTTTAGCGGCAGCTTGTTAAGTACGATATAAATCGTAGGCACCGCGTAGACTGGCAGACGTGACTTCAAGTGATCTCGGACCTCTGTCTGCATCCGTCTGTACTTCTTCAGGTAGACTCTGACGGACCCCATCTCGACACCCTCATCATCCACATCCTCCAGCTTGTACGTCGAAAGCCATTTCTCCCATTCCTTTTGTTCAGGAACCACGTAGCTGACCAGGGTCGGCTCTTCATTTCGATCTCTTCGGACGAGGGTCTTGCAGTCCCGGATCAGCGAGTGTTGGCTCAAGTTGCTGTCGATGTCGTTCAGCTCGATGCGGAAACCTCGAATCTTGACCTGGTCGTCGGCCCGGCCGGTACACTCGACATCCCCTGACTCCAGGTATCGACCAAGATCACCAGTCCGGTAGAGTCTGTCCCGAGGACCCTGGTAGTACTTTCGCCATGGCTCGTTCTTGTTGTTCTTGGCGTCCAGCTCAACCCACTTCTGGTTGTCGACGAACCAGTTGACGAGAAACTTCTCCTTGTTCTTCTCCTCATCTCCAAGGTAGCCCTCAGCGAGACCAGCAGCACGGCAGTAGATCTCACCTACCTCGCCCACCTGGCACATCCGGCCTCGGTCCTCGCGGCTGACGACCAGCAGCTGCACATTCTGCATACCCTTACCGGCGGGAACAGTATCCTTGAGCTTGTCCAGGTAGTCAGGGTCCCTGGCGGCGCTGGGGATCTCGTAGTAGCTCACTGCTCGCTGGGTCTCGGTTGTTCCGTACATGTTGATAATGTTGGCATTCACCGCCAGTCGCCTGAGCACACGACAGTCTCTTGTTGTCAGGACGTCCCCGACGAAGAAGACGTTCTGCAGACTTGGAAATTCGGCTGTTGCGCCACCGACAAGGATCTGACCCATAGCTGGTGTCAAGTGGCTGACGGTTGGCTTGTGCTCCCCCATCCACTCTGCCAGCTTCTCGTGCTGGATATCCTCCCTCGACGGCACGAGCAATTGCGCCCCCAGAAACAAGGGCGTGAAGACATCCCTCTGCACGGGATCGTGAGCGATACCAGACAGGAGAGTGAACCTGCTCTCCGACGTGAGGTTAAAGCGCTCGGACATCCAGGTATAGTACTTGGTCAAGCTGAAGTGGCGACCAAGCACGCCCTTGGGGCGTCCCTCGCTTCCAGAGGTGAACGACAGGGTGGGATTTGAGTCTGGACCCACGACGACATCTGGGGGAGCCGCCGCCTTTCCTCTGGCGCCCCCAAAGACATCCTTCCCATCGACCTCACCACCAGCAAGGTATCCATCATCTCGGATGCGGAGGTCTGGCACTTCTGCCTTGAGCTGCAACGACTCGTCGATGTAGCTCTGGACAAGAGACGCCAGGGGTCCGTTCTCATCCGTGGCTCGGCCGATCCGAATGAGAGCTCGCGGCTGGGAAACTTCCAGGTAGACCTTGAGAACAGTGAGCGTCTAGCAAGGAAAACAGTATAGAGAATGGAACCCTTGTTCTAGACATAGAAAAAGCAAAGGTTTGCCTAACAGTTTGCCTGTCCCAAGTTCCTGAGTGGCCCACCTGGCCCAAGCAGTGTAGCGACTCACCTGTTGACGAGCTGGAGGGTATGCCGGGTCTAACACGGTCATAGTAGCACCAGAAGCCTAACGATATTGTGAGTGTAAGTCGATGTTTACCCTCTCAAGGAATAGAGGAGAACAGAAGTACAATTGAAAAGACTCACCAATGTGCCCATCATACAAACGACCAGGTCCACCGACCGATGCGCCCAGATCATGACCACATCCCCATTCGTAACGCCTGCATCATGCAGGTAGTGAGCGAGGACATTGGAGGCCTCGTAGATTTGGCGATAGGTGAACCTCCTCTCTGGCGTTGTCGACGTCTTGGTCTCGACGACGCATGTGCTGTCGGGGCTCCTCTCAACTGAGGCCCTGAAGCGCTCGTGGATGGGGCCGACAAAACCTGACCAGTCAAGGTCTACGGTAGGATCAGGAAGCTGTGACATGGTTCTCTGCAGGTTCCCCGGATGTGAGGAGTGGTGATTGCCAATTGAGAACCAGTTTCAAGTTGTAGGTGGAAGCAATTGATGGAATAGAAAATTTTGGAAACTCCCATTTGGGTGACTAACACGATCCAAGGCCCAGCAGGCGCTCCCGTCAAAGCTTCCAAAATCCTTGCCGAATATGATGCATAGGGATCCGACTGCGGAGGCTGGAGGGGCATCTGGTGCAGGCTCTAGTGGCGTCACTGCATTAAGTAAGCCTGCCCAGGTACCGTCCCTGTCACTGCAAGTCACCATAGTCCTAACCCTCTTTCCTTCCTCTACTACAAAGAGCTTTGCCTAGGCCTGCATACATCAGAGAATTGAAATCATTGGAGACTTAGAATTCATCCATCACTTCATATGTACTCTGCAAGCCTGAGGCATGATGCTGGAGCTATGTCATGTCATTCAGCTGCAGAGTCTCAACATAATTGATTCCAGGGCAGTGAGATGTGACGCTGCTCATCAAGCAAGCCACCATAGCAAGAGATCACTATTAGCTCATGCTAACAACTCGGCACGGCCCGCTGTGAAAAGACACAGATGTAAGATGCTTGGGGGAGAAGAAAAGAATTGAAGAGACAAGGAAGTCTTCATAAGATGTGTAGTGTACTTGGACATCTGTTATTGGGCTGTAATACCAGTATATGTATGAGGTGGCTACTATCAAAATAAGATTAGAGTATTGAGGATTGAGCCAGAATGGAGTTTGAGGTGGGAGAGAGCGAGCAGTGTCAGGGTTTAGATGGGCGTGGGCCGAACTAGACTTGGGAATCATCGTAGTACTAGTAGCATAATTGCAATCAGTACAGCAACTACTCATAAAGCAAGGGAGGGAAATAAGTTGGAGGTGGGGGGGGGGGTTAATGGCAAATTAGAAGGGGCGCGTAAGCCAGTATAAAGACTGTAAAATGAAGTTCCAGGTACATGTTCATGCTAACATTGCTAAGAGACTATACTGGTAAGCTTAGGGGTCCTTACTGGGTGTGCCTGTCCACTGCTCATGGCAAAGGGCAATACAAAAAGAACGTGGGGCAGTTTAGTGGAGAGCTGTGGACTCCTCAACCAGCTTCAATGCTCCAGCTCCAACGTCCCCCAGAACCAAATCAAATCCCAAATCACGACGACGCCTTGTTCGATTCCCCTCGCTCATCCTTCTTTTCCTGAGCCATTTACTTCACTTCCAATTATGTCGTTATAAATTCAACAGCTTTTCGACGCCAATCTCCCCTCCTTCGTTCCCTCCCAAGTAGGCACAATGCCGCCCCGCAATCCTCGATCTACCGACCGCTCGAAACCCCCTCCCACAGACTACAACACCATCGCCGCACAATTCGCAGCAGCCAAGCGCCGACAGCAGGCTGAGGGGGTCAATGAGAAGAATGAGGACACAGCTGAGGAGAATCAGCGCGCCAGTGCCCTCAAGAGACAACGTGCAGCCCTCGAATTGCGTCGGAAGGCCGCATACGAGCGACGTTGGAGGTGGACAGTCGGCTTCTGGGTCTGGATGCTGTGCATACACGCCATTGGCATAGCATATTTCACGTCTGGATTCCTTCTGACGCGCCTTGTTCTCGACGAGAAGTCCAACTGCACTATCAATCCCGTAGAGGCCACGACGACAGGAGATCTGAGTGTGTTGTCGGACTGGACGGGCCGGGGTACAGTCGAGGGTGGATGCTGGCACCCCAAGACGTTTGAGCGGGCAGTGGTGGTCATCATCGACGCATTGCGATATGACTTTACCGTGCCGGTGGAGGACGATGCCGAATTCCACAATGCCTTTCCCTTTATGTACGAGACCGCTTTGAACTCTCCAAATCATGCCTTCCTGCGGCCCTTCATTGCAGACCCGCCGACAGCGACCATGCAGAGGCTGAAGGGGCTGACGACCGGAACGTTGCCGACGTTCATCGATATCGGAAGCAGCTTTGCGGGTACGGCCATCGAGGAAGACAACCTGCTCATACAATTACGGGACGCCGGGAAGAAGATTGTTCACCTTGGAGATGATACCTGGGAAGCCTTATTTCCTGGATATTTCGAGCCCAATATTAGCAGGGCTTACGACAGTTTCAATGTCTGGGACCTCCACTCTGTTGACAATGGTGTCCTGGAGCATATCTTTCCGCTTGTGACGCCGGAAAGAAAGGGAGAGTGGGATTTGCTCATTGGACATCTGCTGGGCGTTGATCACGCTGGCCACCGCTACGGTCCTGCCCATAGTGCCATGACGGCCAAGCTCCGTCAGATGGACGGTTTCATCCGAGATCTGACCGAGAAAATAGACGACGACACGGTTCTGATCGTAATGGGTGACCATGGCATGGACCCCAAAGGTGACCACGGCGGCGAGAGCGATGATGAGATCGAGGCTGCTCTATGGATGTACTCCAAGAAGCCTGTTTTTGGCCGGACGAGACCCGAATTCGTCATCCCTCCGTCCACAGCCAAAACCAGGCCCGTCAATCAGATTGACCTTGTCCCGACTCTGGCTCTATTGCTCGGCATCCCCATCCCTTACAATAACCTGGGCGCGCCTATCGAGGAGGCCTTTGCTGGCAAAAAGGGCGACGCTTGGAATTCTCTGGCATCTGCGGTGCGCGTCGCGGCTTCTGGGATTCAGCGATATCAGGCATCCTATTTTGCGGCCCGGGGAATCGACCAAAAGATCGAGGCCGGGTCGCCTAATGAGTTCTTCCAAGGCGCCGAGAAGGTGTTGAGAGACCATTCTTGGGGCAGATCCTACGAGACGGTATACTCTGCTTTCAGGGACTACCAGGAGGAAAACCTGAAAGTGTGCAAGAGCCTATGGGCCAGATTCGATGTCCCTAACATGATCATCGGCTTGGTGATTACTGGCCTGGGCCTGCTTGCACTGGTCATATATATCACCAGGGATGACGACGACGATCTCGCCGAGTTGGACGACTTCGAGCTGGATATGGCAGAGCAGAAGCTGGAGGTCGAAGACGGCAAGGCGGATCTGGATATGCCCTCGTATCAGACGTCCCCCAAGACAGCTGTCAAAGCTGCTCTGGCCGGTGCTGTTCCAGGCGGTGTGCTGGGCACCACCTACGCCGCCTTCACGAAGGCGGATGACTACCGTCTCGGTGCTGCCTCGGCTGGACTTGCAAGCACAGCGATGGTCATAATAGCACTATTGAGAAAACGTTTCGTCGTCCCGTTTCCATCCAACATTTGGGGCTGGCTGGCAGCCACTTTCACAATAAGCCAGTCTATTGGCTTCGCTTCCAACTCGTACACCATTTGGGAAGACTCCATTCTCCTCTTCTTTGTCACCACATTTGGCCTGGCAAACGCATTGGCCGCCTTGAACATCGAACACAAGCAAAACCGCTACCTCGCCATCTACCACTCAATCCTGTTTGTCGTACTCGGACGTGTCGCTTCTTTTTCGAAACTCTGTCGTGACGAGCAGTACCCTTTCTGCAAGACCACTTATTACGCATCTTCAACGTCTTCGACGTCGGCACCATGGCACCTGGTTATCCCGTTTGCCGTCTTCGCTATTCTCCCTTCGATCATCAAAGCGTACTATATACCCACACGATCCTATCATGGCCTGGCGCCCACATGGATCAGCTACGCACTTCGTATCACTCTGTTCCTGTCAGCAGTGTACTGGACCATAGACACAGCAGACAGCGCGAACTGGATTTCTTCCTTGCCCGCAGGCATCCTCAAATACATGAGCGTGTACACTGCGCAACTCGCCCTTGGAATCGCCCTCGTCGCAGGTGTCACCGCATTCATCTGGGCTCCTCCATGTATCAACATCATCACGACATCTGCAGACCCCAAGAGAGCACAGATCGTGGTCCTGGGCTACGGCAACGCCAATGGTGCGCGGTACCTTCTGCTCCCCATCAATATCATGGCCGCCTGTATCCTACTTTCCAAGCCTATGGGCGGCGGCGCCATTGCCCTCATGATGTGGCAGGTATTGTCTCTCGTGGAGCTCCTCGACCTCAACGACATCGCCGGTGAGACCATCGGCCCCGTGATGCTAGGCCTGCTGGGCAACTTCCACTATTTCAAGACGGGTCACCAGGCCCTATTCAGCAGCATCCAGTGGGACGCAGCATTCATTCCGCTGTTCACGCTGCGATACCCGTGGAGCCCGCTGGTGGTTGCCATGAACCACCTTGCGGGGCAAATACTCGCTGCGGCGTGTGTGCCACTGGTTGTATTGTGGAAGACGGGGCCGAAGCGCAAGGGCGTGCTGGAGGGCGTCAGTCGAGCGCTGGGTGTGTTTGTGACATTTTTTGCCGTGGAGAGCTTGGCGACCATGGCCTGGGCCGGGTACCTGCGGCGGCATCTCATGCTGTACCGGGTGTTTTGCCCGCGTTTCATGATGGCTGCCCTGGTGCTGTTGGTCGTAGATCTCGTGGGGATCTTGGTGGCGCTTACAGGAGTCAGGATCAATACTCTGGCCATCGGGGAGGCGTTTGGCCTGGCTGATTAGAATGTGTATGTGTTTGTCTTATGGTAGGCATGGCCATCTGATTAGGACCGCAACTTTTTTGTTATGGCAATTACGGCTGGATATAGAAAGAAGAAGGGAAACAGCTACTTAAGTACTTAATAGCCTCCTCTGCATTCTCGGCGAATAAAGAAAGGGTCTCTTCAGATCAAGTGCCCTCAGGCTGTTGATTTTGATTTCGTCTCTCTTATCCCCCTCCCCGATCCCCTTCTTTGGGCACGAAAGAATGGGGGCTTAGAATTACGGGCCGTAGGCGTCAAAGATAGATGCCCTGGAAATTTTTATCAAACTCTGTGTAGGAGAGTATTAATTGTACCTAGCTAGTCGAGATGTATAAAATGAGAGATATACGAAATTATAATAACAGAAAAAAGCGAAAACAAAAATCTAGGGATATCAAATCGTCTCACCCATGCTCTGCTCAGAAAACAATCCAAACACATACTACAATAGGAAAGAATAAGGAAGGATGAAGACCAGCAAGAGACTCAAACACCAATCAAGTCTATCTACACACTCCCTGACGTTAAGAAATCGAAACACCCTTTACAGCCCATATTCTCTCCAGATGTCATAGATATGGTCCCGAATCGCCTCACATCCCATAGTGCGAGGATGAAACGTCTTCCCATAGCTCGTGGGAACCCACCACATGCCATTCTGCGCCGTCACGCCCCCATACGCCGGGCGCAGTGAAGGGTCACGGCTTTTCGCCACGGCCATGTAGCACAGCGCCAGCTCGCCCCAGTCGCCGGTAGCCTGTGCGTTGTGCAGGCAGGTCTGCGGGTTGACAAGTTCCGAGGCGGGCGACAGCATCATCATCGCGCCGTCATCGTCTGGAGGGGGGTGGTCGCTGTTTGGCGGGTCGCTGTTCGGCGGGTCGCCGTTGGTCCCGTTGGGCCAGGTCGTCTCGTTCCGCGCATTGTCGGGCCCGCCGACAAGGAAGAACCAGCTCTCAATGCGCTCATACGCAGGCTCCACGACCCCCGGCTCGCAGAAGCGGTGGCCTTCAAAGAGCGCGTTGTAGTCCGCAAACAGCACCCGCGGGCGAGGACCACGGAACCGTGCGGCGGCGCGGGCGACGGCCCTACGCAACTTGTCGTTGGCGGCGTCGACAAGAGCATTCATACGGCCCCGGATTTCGCGCGACAGCTTTGGGCCGCCCCACCAGACGCCGAGGGACATGGCATCGCACTCAGGTGTCTGGTCGTTGAAAAATCGGGCGTAACCCGTCACGGTGAGGCTGAAGAAGGGCCGCTTTTCCCAGGCGACGGCGTCGAGGATCTCGTGGAGGATGATTTCAAGCCTGTGCTCGAAAACGCCGCTGGCAAGGGCGGCGTCACTGGCGGCCAGGGCGGCGGCGCAGGTTCCGCTGTAGAAGGAGTAGAAGCGGAAGATGCAGGCGTTCATGACGTTGAAAAAGCCCAGGTCGTTGCCGCCGATGGAGAGTGTGGCGAAATCGAGAGGGAGAGAGGTGTTGATGGCGTCGATCTGGCTGGACGGGTCAACGCCGGAGAGGAGGTCGGTGGTCACGGCGCCGGTGCACGACAGCCATTGGAAGGAGGTGTTGGTCCCTGTGGTATTGTCCAAGTCTGCGTGGAGGAGGAGAGGGTAGCCATGTTGACCTCGTCGGCAGTCTCCTTCCGAGACGAGATACTGCCCGTCGAGGCCAGTACCGATACCTGCAGAATAGGAATCGCCGAGTGCGACGAAGCCCCGAGAATGCCGGTACGAGGGCGGAGAAAAGAGAGGATTGGGCTGTGCGTTCAGGCTGAAGATGTGTTGTTGGCCGCTATTATCATCGTTGGCCCGGCCACGAGGTAAGAGAGATGCCGCGTGGCATATTGATGTAGAGATGGCAGCAGAGAAAAGGAATAATTTGCGCATTATTATAAACAAGTCTTGTCCTTAGACATTGATCTTGATTTTCATTCGTGTCGCAGAATCAACAACGCCTTTCGAGAAGTTGAACTGGACTGCCACCAATAAGGAGATAGCAGGATATAAGCACCCAGCATTGTGGTGAGGATGCAAGGCAGCAGCAGATAAGGGAAGGCACATAAGCACTAGGTATGACCAAGTTGGTGATGGTGTGGTGGCAGGTAGTACTTACTTATTTCGTACAAGATGCAGTAACTAACAGGGCCTCTTTAGCGCTTCTGCAGTCTTACTTGACCTCCGGAGCCAAGGAGTTGAGCACATGTTTCCTGTTCAGAGCAGGAATAACGATGGTATGTGAAGTATTAAGAAAGTACATGAGATGAGTTGATTAGGTGGACCTAGAGTAGATCTGAGAAGCGAAACACATCATGCAGATATCATTCAAACGTTCCGTTTCCATTTATCTATTTATTTATTTTGCAACTTACCCTAGACTTCAAATCAAAAATCCAAACTTTGTTAGGCAGTGTCGACCCTGCAGGTTGCCGGCCTGACAGTGTCATGCATGGTATCCACGCCTTTGGGGTGCACTTGCCCTCCCAAAAAAACAATGCAATATTGAAATCTCACACAATCATCGTCTTCACTTCTGTGGGAGAGGAACCAGCTTGAGTGCCAATTGTGGCCCGCATCTGACCAACCCAGGAGAGATATCCGTCTCCTCATTTAATTTCAGTGTCTTTGCCCAGCAGCCATGGCTCAGGTCTTCGGTATCCCACCTCATCCATACTACCCACAGGATGCACACATCCCAAATTATGTTCCCAATACAAGCTCTCTCATCGAGCTGCTTGTCCGCCTGGCAAGCTTGCTGAGCATCACCGTCTTCACCGCACTATGGCTCGCGACAAGGTTCAACCCGAGGCTCTCTCTGGTCGACAAGACTGTGTTCGGCTGGTTCGTTTTATGTAAGTCCAAATTGCCCCTCGGTGGACTAATTTTCACCTCTCAAACCAGATTTGAATCAGTGGTTGACATATACGCAGGTGGATCGCTGCACTGTTTCTTCGAGGGTACGTGTCGTCGGCTGAACTTGCCCTGCATCAAGCTCAGACCGACCCGATGAGTTTGATGGCTTACTTACTATTGGAGGACTTGCCAGGTTATTTCTTGTATAACCATGCCACCCTCGCCAGTTCACAGGACCTCTTTGCTCAGTTGTGGAAAGAGTATGCACTGTCCGACTCTCGCTATCTGACGTCGGACCCCTTCATGCTCTGCGTCGAGGCCATCACAATCGTGAGTAGAAACGACAGCCCTTTCCTTTCCAGTACCTGGCCCCATGGAAGCAGGCTTCAACAAAACACACAGCACTAATGACTCACTCTGTAGGCCGTATGGGGACCCCTCAGTTTCGCAACAGCTGTATCGATCACCCGCACAGGCAGCCTGCGCTATCCCCTCCAGATCATCGTGAGCGTGGCACACCTGTATGGAGTGGCGCTGTACTACTCCACCTGCTATGTCGAAGAGAAAACCAATGGTGTCATGTACAGTCGGCCCGAGTTCCAGTATTTCTGGGTCTACTTTGTTGGATTCAATGCCCCATGGGTACTTGTTCCTGCAGGTGAGTCGACGGTCGCTCTCTTCCACCGTGATTTGTACATGCGAGGAGGGCCTTGCTGATATGGCGGTGGTGACACTGCTGGAAGTCATCATTGTACGTAGCATCCAGAACATCAACAAGTCGACTAGGGCGTTCGATAAGGTGGCCGCCACTCTAGACAGGAAGAGGGATAGATTGAAAGCTGCGTTTCAGTAGCTGAGCATCCCATCTCAAAGCATCGGACTGAATGCAAACCAATCGGTGCCTTGATTCAACTTTAAAGAAATCGCTCATGAAACTCCCTGCCTTGTACGCCCGCGAAAATGCTGCAGCTCCGCTTCTATCGCACATACTTGCTCATGAAACGCTTGTGGAAGTCACTCCGCAGCATATCATTCACAAACTCCTTGCTCCTGTTTTTGTCCTCTGTGCCCCTTGCCTGGTTCTTGAACACCACATCATCATCCCACCGCCTTTTGACCGTAAAGTCCGGCTTGTTGAGCAGTGGATTTCCCCTCGCAATGTCCTTCTCCCTCTGCTCCGCCTCGGCCGCTGCCCTCTCCCTCTCCTCGCGCTCGCGCTTCTCCTGCCTCTCGCGCTTGACCCTCTCGAGCTCCCTCTGCAGCTCCGCCTCCTCGTCGTCCGAGTCGCTCTCGTCCGAGTCGCTATCGTCATCGTCGTCGTCATCATCCTTGCCCGAGCCATCTGAGCCATCCGAGTCGTCGGCATCAATATCTCGTGTCTCTTCTAATATCCGCCGTCGCTTCGCCTCGGGGTCCTCATCCTCGTCATCAGCACCGCCAGCAGCTGAGGCGCCGGAATCGAGAATGCGCTTGGTGCCATGGCTAGCAGTGGCAGGCTCGTCATCTGCAGCAGGGGTTGGGCCGCCGTGCAGCTTGGCCTGGTGCGCAGCCTCGGCGGCGAGAAGCTCGGCGCGCAGGTCGCGGGTCTCTCGGTCGCCTGTGCCGCCCTGTCCTGGTTGTCTATTGGAAAAGGGGATGGTGTTAGCAGGCTGTAATCGCCCGAGGTGAGGAAAATGCAGTGGGACAAAGGGCGTACCGGAACTTGAGCTGGGTATGCGCGGGCAGGAGTCGCTGGTGGTAGGCTGGGCCACGAAGAGCCTCTTTGCCCCGTGCCTGGTGATCTTGTGTCAGTGTCCGGCGGTGATTAGAGGAAAAAGGCAGACTGATATTCTTACAGGGTCAAAGGTAGGTCTGTGTGCGGTGGTCATTTTGTGGTTGAGGGAACTGAAGGAGAGGAAGCTTGTCCAGAGAAAGATCGGTAGTGCGCAGGGCCTCAGTGAGGAGGTCGTTGAGAGTTTGGAGAAAGTTGAGGTTTGGTTTGGGAGTGGTTCGGCTGGTCGGGCGTCCCGAGGCTCTGGTGTATGCTGGAGGCACCCCTGTAGATCAGCGTCACCGCCCGGCAAAATTGGATGCGACCTACTGTGCCACAGCGGGCTAGCAGCGAGCTTTCCCACCTCCCCGCGATCGAAAAAGTTCAGAAGCGGAACGGGACGACAACTCTCCTCCAGGCTAGACGACAAAAGACATTCTGCAGCCCTAGGCATGATTGGTATCACCTGAGGTCTTCTGGGCAGAGAGAGGAGAGAGAGAGAGAGAGAGAGATAACTTCAAAATGCCCCGAGAAGCAGAGCCTTCTCTCAACGAGAAGGCGTTCGTTACGCAGGCCCTCCAAGAGCACCTCCGGCTGGACAATCGCAGTTTCGACGACTATCGGCCGATCGAGCTCACCTTTGGGGATGAGTATGGCACGGCTGAGGTCAGGCTGGGCAAAACGAGGTATGTGAAGTGCATATCTGGGCTAATATGGGCTATATGTTCGGAAAATCTAACCATAAACCAATCAATTATGCAGAGTCCTCGCCAGAACCTCAGCCGAAGTCACAGTTCCGTACCCAGACCGGCCCTTCGATGGCGTGTTCAACATCGTGACCGAGCTCAGCCCCATGACCTCACCCGCGTTCGAGGTCAACCGTCCCACCGAGACCGAGGTGCTCCTCTCGCGCACCCTCGAGAAAACCGTGCGGCGCTCAGGCGCTCTAGACGTCGAGTCGCTGTGTCTGGTCGCTGGGCAAAAGTGCTGGTCTATCCGCGTCGACCTGCACGTTCTCTCACACGACGGCAACCTGACGGACGCGTCGTGCCTGGCGGCGGTCGCGGCGCTGCGTCACTTCCGCAAGCCCGACACGGGCATGGAGGGCGAGGTGCTGACCGTGTACACACCCGCCGAGAGGGAGCCTGTGCCGCTGAGCTGGCTGCACTCGCCGTTCTGCGTCACCTTCAGCTTCTTTGGGGATGAGGCTGAGACGGCGCTCGTGGACGCGAGCTGGATCGAGGAGCAGGTGCGCGTCGGGAGCTGCACCGTCAGCCTCAACAGGCACGGCGAGATCTGCCAGATCTCCAAGCTGGGCGGGACCCCGACCGAGGCGGTCGCCCTGTTGCAGTGCACGAATGTGGCGCTGACCAAGGCCAAGGAATTTTCGACGCTGGTGGACCAGAAGCTTGCGGAGGACGTCAAGAGGAGAGACAAGGGAGGCCTGATTGCGGAGCTGTTGTCGGCGGAGAACGACAGGCAGGCCGAGACCTAGACAAGAAGGCTTAGACAAAGAAATGAATTCATGATACCCCCCGAGAAATAACTCCAGCTTGTCAGTCATCTCGAGACACTACTGGTTCTAGCATGTATGTCAACTGCCTGTTCGTGACGAATGTAGCAAGCAGCCTTGCTCCCTCTGTTGCGTCTGGTTGTGCCCCCCCAAGTAAATAACACACTCGAAACTCCGCCGTCCCTGCCAACCGCTCTATAATATCCTGATGACCTCCTCCATAGATCTGAGAAACGCCTGGGACGCCATGCACACACACAGACACACACACACACACACACACACACACACACACACACACACACACACACACACACACACACAAGCACCCGCCTCGTCACCTCATCACGGGCGGCCTCGACTCCTTGTTCCACTTGACCCTCGACCTCACCCACTCGATGGCTTCCCTGACGCCGGTGCCCGTCAGGGCGGACACGGGCAGGACCCTCGAGTCACGGATGCTGCTGGCCTTCTCGCCCTCAAACACCTTCTTGACCAGGCCCTCCTTGATCCTGACGACCTCGACACAGTCCTCCCTGTCCTGCTTGTTGGCCAGCACCAGCACGGGGACGCCCTCGGTCTCGCTGTGCTGCAGCACGTCCTCGAGCACCAGGCGGCACTCGTCCAGGCGGCCCGTGTGGTCGTGGTCCAGGTTCCCGTCGCCGATGTCCGTGCTGTCGATGATGAAGATGATGGCGTGGCAGCTGGCGTAGTAGCTCTGCCACAGCTTGCGCAGCGAGTGCTGCCCGCCCACGTCCCAGATCTTGAGGTACATGTCCGGGAGGCTGATGGTCGAGACGTTTTGCCCCACCGTCGGCACCGTGTTGAGCTTGGGCTCTGGCTTGTCGGGGAGAAAGAGGGACTTGACCTGCTCGTGGAAGGTCGTCTTGCCGGCGTTGTCGAGGCCGAGGAGGATCACCGAGTACTCTTTTGGGCGAGCAGAGGATGTGTATGTTAGCCTGGGGGTTTTTGTGAGGGGGTTGGGCTGGACTGGGCTGGTGGGTGCGCGCGCGCGAGAGGTTACATACCTTCCTTGCTGGTTGCCAGCAGGTAGAGCCCCTTGGCGAGATGGTACATCTTGTCATTGGGCTATGTTTCTGGAGGGGTTACAACAATCTACTTTTGCGATGGCGGTAGGTGAGGATGGTGAATTCCCAATAAGGATAGGGAATGATCTTCCATACCACTGACTGTAGGGTACCTGGACAAGGGCAGCAACTGTACTAAAAAGTAGAACTGTACAGTTAGCAAAACAGGGGGGCCCCTAGTAATCCCGCTGAGCTTCAGTACTCCACTACTGCCATGTGGTGCTATCAAGGACGTAGTGTACAGTACTACAGGAGTGCCTATTACAATACTACGTCTTATTGTTTTCTTACTTCAACATTCAGAAATGATAGCCTCTTTCTTCCTGCAGATGAGTTGGATGGCTCTCTCAAAGCTGTCCAGGTGCCTAAGAGATGCCCAACGACCACTGCAAGCCTCTTGACCACATGTCTCAGATGCTCCATAGATGGCGTCTTCACCACAGATGCATCTTGCCAATACCTACCACGGTTTGAGTTGTTGATTACACAGCTAGGACGACAAACAGCATATACAAGCGACGATGAGGCAGCAGCCCATATGTAAGTAGCAAGTCGCCCATCTACCTGGTATTGTTCACATTGGAGATCCATTTTCAGACCCCTGAGCCAGTCACATACTTTTATGTGCCCAACCCATGTGGCAACGTCCTCCTCAAACGAACCATTTTCGATATACGGGACGCTTGACAAGACATAAGGAGTCCCTCTTAGATGGTCCCGTCTTCAGTGCTCTTTCTTACTTATGATGCGATCCGGAGCATAACAACGACCTCATAGTCGATGGTGCGGTCCTGGTGTGACCAACAACCTCGCCACGGCCCTCATCGCCACATACCATCACTGGGGAATCCGGGTTTCCCGGGAAGGACCGCCACTTCACTCAAGGTGGCCTCTTTGGGCTGATGGTGTCTAGATCATTCAAAGCGACTTGTCGGAGAAGAGCCACCAGGGACCGTTAATGAGAGACATGTGCTCCGGAGCGGCCGGATTCTGCCTCGAAATGCTCTGCAAAATATCAATAGAATACCAATACAATATGGAAAACAAACACCGGGAACTTTGGGATCATAGCCGGTCTTACGGATACATTGATGATCAACGTGTATCTCCGTCCCTCCAATGTCTCGGTACACGCAAAGATGGCGTTGCGGTCCAGAGCAGTTTGCGTCCTGGCGTTCTTGAATGCTCACACTTGAAGCTGCGTTGACGCCAGCAGAGGGCTACTATACTCCTTTGAGTGCATCTGCAGTTGCTAAGCGACCAGGGGCATGTCACCCCAACTGCGTCACTGTGCAGATGTACATCTACCTTGCAACGGAATTCCCTACCCTACCACTGACCATCATGATGTGAATAATCAGTGTATCTATACATGAGCCTCGGCATCATTTTCAATACTGGTAGAGAAGGGAGTAAGGCGTCCATCCATCCCCTCATCACCCCTATCGACTGGCCTTTTGAAGAGCGCTCGACATCAACATCTCAGCACACAGCTCTGTGGTTGACATCCCCAACTTACTGCTCACGACGTGGCATGCGTTCTCGAACATGGCACCCGTTCCTATCGAGCCCGAATTAAGGTCTGTTACACATCGAGAGTAGTCCTGTTACCATGGGCTTTATGGATGGACTTCATCTATGTAATGAGTGCGTTCGCTGACTGCGGGGCAGATACACGGGGGCGGTATTGGTGGCCCTGCACGTCCTCAGTGCAATCTACTTCACTCAAAATGTAGGCGCCAGCCTGTATCGCTCATTCAAATCCCTCAGCCCGTCTCAAGATGTAAGGCTTCGTCTTGATCGGCGGAAAAAACTGGTGCCCATATTCGCCGGTCTTGCCCTGCTCAGCCTCGGTACTGCCTGCTATGCAGCGCTGGCATACGCATCACTGTCGTTCCGTGTTTGGGCCGCTGAAAGAGGGGTGGTTGAGAAACCTCAGAGGTCAGTTCTACTGACAAAGTACTACTGAGAAGAAAAAATTATTTGCTAGAATCTAATGCATGTTCTCATCAGCGGCGCACAACAAGGCCTCGCTACCAACACCTCGGTTGTTCAGGAAGAGCCTCACGCATACACCTTGTTCAGCAACAGCGTGCGGTGGCTGGCAGATACACCAATCTACCAAGATGCCTTCGAGATCGTGGCAGAGAAGGCTCGTCGGTTCTGGTGGGGACAGCAGCTTGACCTGTCGATTGTCCCCTGGAGCGTGCTCGTGGCTACCGAGG
The DNA here is from genome assembly GCF_011745365.1 of Cryphonectria parasitica EP155. Taxonomy (NCBI): domain Eukaryota; kingdom Fungi; phylum Ascomycota; class Sordariomycetes; order Diaporthales; family Cryphonectriaceae; genus Cryphonectria; species Cryphonectria parasitica. The sequence continues at coordinate 4,046,623 of NW_024468909.1, forward strand.
GCACCCGCCGTGGCATCTCGAATCTCTTTGCGTTCCAATGCCTGGCACACCTCGTCAGCCTATCCTTTGCACAGAACCTCTTCTTCGTGGCCCTGCTCCTTACGCCGACACCCTTACCAGAGGGAATTCAAGCGCCATCCCGGTATATTTTTTTCACTCCACCTCTCGACGGAACGTTGCCATATCCCATGGGCCTTTCGCTAACCACTATGCAGGTTCGCTCGTGTTCGTAACGCCATCTTCACACCCAAGCCACGCGACTGGGTTCTGAGCCCGCGCCTGTTGCTGCTCACCGTCCTGGCCAGCTATGGTACTATCTTGCGTCTGCCTTATGCCGCAGGAACAGCATCTTTCAGCCGGGTCCTTGGCGCATCTCGTGCCTTCACATTCGCCCCCTTGGTGCTCCGGAGTGTGGCGCCGATCTCATGGGGGTCTGTACAGTCTGGCCGCAGGGCCAATGCTGCTGCTTTCGTCAACCTATTCAGGTTCATGGCAGTAACGAGTGTTGTACTTCACGGGATGGCTACCTTGCGTGGTCTGCGGTACAACCTGCCTCAGGCCCATTACCACCGGCACAGCAGGTTCCTGCCCTGGGATATTGAAGAGCGGTCGAGATGGGAACGCACGACCACTGCGATCGGCAAACTTCTGGGGTCGACGAGAGACCACCCAGTTGTTGCCGCCGTCGGCTACGATGTCCTGATCAGTGGGCTGAGCGTTGGTCTCTGGGCAGCTGTCCGATCCTTGGGCGCTGGTGACATTCTCACCTTGGCCGTCCCGCTGTATCACAACAAGCACGAGTCTGTCGAGGGTGGTCCCGGCAGCTCGGAGCAGCTCGCACACGACGAGCAAAATCATGACGACACGGATGATACAGCCTCTGCGAGCGTTCGACGACGAGCTGTAAGAGGCTCCAGATCCAAGGAAGACGACGAGGGGCACCGGGAACCATCCGCATCATCGCGCCGCCGCGGCAGGGTACGCAAGACCGGACGGGACCCTGAGGAGGAGCCCGGCGACGACACGTACCATCCGAGTCCTGAGGAGAAGAGCAGCGTGAAGGGCGATAACTTGCCGGCCCAGGAGGTAGATCTGGAGGCCGCAGGCCTGGCGTGGGGTCTCATGTCGGTTGGTGGTCTGCCTTTGGGGAGCGCTGGTGTGTTTGGTGGTGAGTGTCTGGCATAAGGGACGGTGTGAATGCTGTCTTGCTGGCCTGACTTTTGAGTGTCTATCATATCGGGAGACATGACGGTGGAAGCTTGTTGGGGTGAGGAGGTATGGTTGAAGTAAGATGCTGCTATGCGGCTAGACCAGGTGAGCATAAAGTTACGATGACCTGCAGAGGGACTTTGTGCTGAGTTCTCAATCACCACAGGATTGTAATAGATGTCTTACAGGAATTCGTCACTGTGTACGATGGCATTTTGTCCCTCGGACTATCCCAACACTATGATACGGTACTGCATAATTTCCTACGATCCGGGTCATCTCCTCAAGGCCAAAGGCTTCCTCACAAGCACACCGCCTGTCTCAACCACAAAGTCAACATTACCGGGCGCAAGGCTTCAGGCACACAATATTGAATCGTACCCAAGCCAAAAGGGTGAAAGCTTCTCAACCGACTGACAACAAGGCTTTCAGTAGACGGCGATATTTTCCGAACAATATATTGGTGTCATCAATGTTATTTCCCTCTTGTTTCCCACCCCTGATGATGCTAATTTGGGCGATTCATGGGCCCAGTCCGAGTAATGGCCTGAGACATGAACTGAGTGAATGCCTTCATCGGGACCGAGAAAAAAAAGAGACATTCATTTGGTGAAGCATGCCCTCACCAGGGGGGCTTCGGATCTCGCGTCGGCACACGGGAGCGCGAGAGCTCTTTTCAGACAACGCGGTATAGCTCACTCTGCTTGGTCACCGCCATTCGATAATGCCGGTTTTTGTTTTCTAACCCAGCGCGGAGCCCGGTAGGATGTCTCAGATCTTGATAGGAGGGATGGTCGGGCCCGAGACGGGGAGGGACGCAACGGATGGTTTAAGAGAAAGGGGGGGGGGGGGGCGTGAGTAGTTTAGTATAGTATCGGATAAGGGGGGGGAGGGGGAGGGCAAGCGGGAGGCACTCGGGAGAGATCCGAAGGAGGGACGGAATTGTTTCGCGTCTACTGCTTTCAGTTTAGACACATTTTTATTCTTACATCGTCGTGAATATACTATGTGTAGAGAGAGAGAGAGAGAGAGAGATGAGACTTCTCGTTGTCTTTGCTAGTGACAGCTTCCGAGGCCATGGAAACCCGGCTCTCGTGCCTGCGGTTCCGCGTCAGGTCATGGAGGAGGAGAATTTGGGCCGCACGAGATTGGATGGGCAAAGTGAAATATGGATTCATGTTTATGCTGCCATCCTCGATAGCAGTAGGATGATTAAAATCTTGGTACTGACAGGTGGGGAGACCAGCGAGATAGGTGTGTCTACAGTATGTTCTGGAAGCAGTGCAACGGAGTATCTACTATGGCCATAATCCACCTACGCAGATAACAAACTAGAGACAAATCAGAGGGCAATAATAAAAGAGTCGACTGATTTTCTTTAATCATGTGATTGTATGCAGGAAAAGCCGGGTGAGCACCTGAGAAAATGATCGGCAGACAGTCGCGCCACAAAATCCAAGCATAACTCCCCTACTCAACAACATCACCCGTAGTTCAACGTATCAGATGTCTTTCCCTCCCTCTCAACATCGAGTAGGGCTAAAGGGCCAAGAAGGAAAAATGTTTTTCTACCAAGTCATTGAAAAGAGCAATAGGTGGGATACACAGAAAAAAACAGCGAGTAGGGGGGGGGGGGTGGAACAGTCCATATTATAAAATAAAAATAAAAATAAAATAAAAACTTCTCATGTGGATGCATAACCGCAAACGGCAGAGATGGGCGTGCTGGGCCACCCTCTTCTTATTATGGCACACACTAGTGCGTACGGAACCCAGATGCACCCCCCGCATCGATCTGGCTGGACCCCCTTCGGCGGCCGTTCTGGACCCCTGGGATGGAGAATCCGGGGGCGCACCCACCATAGGAGGGACACAAGGCGGCCCCACTGCTAGCCCGATCTACTGTAGTACGAGACCAAGACGGGCCGGCCGCCAGGGAGAAAAAGAGCCGTGTGAGCGAGCCGAGCGTTAGGAAGGAAAAAGGAAGAAGAAAAAAGGATGCAGTAGCACGAGGTGGAAAATTCCATACGGGTGCATAAGGAAATCTTAGCCTGGAACCTAATGTGGAGAGTAAAGGAGAGGAGGGTACGGGTGGAGGATGAGCAGGCTCTGCTAATAATGGTCTGAAAAGGCCCAAAGAGAGTTTAAGTAGATAAATAAATACGTCACGAGTCCCCCTTCCACAACGCTGTGGGGCAATGAAATGTTTCGTGTCTCGACTGTTACCAATTTCCTCATCTTCCGGGAGGATAACTGTTGCCTGTCTAGGTCGTCCCTTCTTGTATTGACCTTCCAAACATTGATGACCTTCGTGTATGTTTCCGACCTCACCAAACAACCAACCGCCTTTGCCCTGACAGCCAGTGCGAACTCAACCCCAACCCAAATCACCTGGCCATCCTTATTTCTGGGACTGTACCGAGATATCCACTTGGTCTCCTTTCCAGTATATCCAACCAAGACACAAGAGAGGAGAAAAAGATAAAGAGCGACAAAGAGAGAGCCAGCCACATTTCACACCAAAGGAAACAACCGCACCACATCCAGAATGGCGATACGAGACCGCTTCAGCCGCATGCTGCGCAAGTCCATCTCCTCATCCTCGTCTACAGACTGCAGCGAAGACAGCCACCAACGTGATATCGCCACTACCGCCACCACCGCCACCAACACCATCGACGCCCCTACCCCAATCGCGACTCCTCTCTCCAAGGCCACATCACGCCTGGCCAAGATGAAGTCCTGGCGCTCGAGCGGCGGCTCCTCCTCGACATCCTGCTACTCTCACCAGAAAAGCGATGGCATTAGCTCCTACAACTGGTCCTGCTCTGCCACCACCACCACCATCACCACCCCCTCCTTACCGTCACCACAACCTCCGACCCGCAAGCCGAACAAGTCCAGCCTCAAGCAGGCCCGGCTCCACCCCAGTGAGCGACCCCTCACAGAGCAGAATCTGCGGCACCAGGAGATGCTTGGGGCGTTCACTATGAAGTTTGGGCGGACCCGGGGCCTTAGCTCTGGGAACTCGAGGGCTGACAGTTTGGACCTGGGAGGAGGAGGCGTGGCGCCGGATGAGGTGATTTAGGAGGAGAGCTCATGCTGGTGTGGTTCTGATGACGACGATGATGATAATGATGACCGTCATGGTGGGTTTATGGGGCGTTCCTGGGATTGCACGACAGGGGCATCATTTCTCTGCCACTCTGCCGGCTGTTTTTGTTGGCGTTTCTGTGTATGCATTCCTTCTTAGCAGTGGGTGTAATCTGGGCTACAATAGAAAGAAAGAAAGAGAGAAGAGAGAAGAGACAATCAAAAGACAAACATGTCAGGTTCAAATTTACCAAAAATAACAAAGTCGGTCCTGGAGACAACAGATCAGGGTGGTGCCATGTCTTTCTCATTTTTCACAATGCTGATCTGGACAGAAGGGACATAGCAGCACTATGCCTGAGCAATCTTGAGAAGTCTTGTAATTTACTTTACCTACCTCGGTAGGTTTAGAGTAGGATATTTCCACCCCTGAAAATGTAACACAATGTTGCTGCCGACGTTTGCCGCAGCGGCTTTTCATCTGCAAGGGGGAGGAACCACAGCACCTTGTTTTGAGTGCAACTTAAATGGAATGGAACGCACGGGAATAATCAGCGACAGTAAATGGAATGGAGAGAACAGCCGGCTTAAGTGGTCTGTCCAGACCGTTCCTTCCTCAGCTTATGCATAGAATATTCTTGGCCTCCTTCCTCGCTGCAAGGCAAGACATGCTTAGAAGTAACTACCATACATTATGTTATATACTTAGTCAGCCCCTGTCGCCATCCCTCTTTTCCTCCCTCATACCACAAAACCTCTCGGACGCCGGACGGCTACTTTGTAACCCATCCATCTCGCCGCCCAACAGTAGATACATTGTTCCTGGTTGAGGAGGGGGTTTTTTTTTTTTTTTCTGTTTGTTTTTTAAATTTCCACCATGCCGTTCTGTTCCAGTCTTACCAGCAAATTAATTTCAACCGACCGTGGTGCGCGAAGCATAGACCCAGTCAGTCAACTCGCAATGTATGTCGGACCCCGATGACGTCCTTCCTAGAAGGGGAGGTGGGAGCCATGGCGGGTTGCGCAGATGGATGAATGGACGGCTGAAGGGCTTAGAGAAGTGGGAGGGAGATTGATGCTGTGGATATCGACAGGATGGATCTTTTAGGTGACAGCCGTGCGGGTTGTTTGCACCTCGGGAGCCTCCCGTTCAAAGCCTGTCGCCATCGCCACCGATTCCCGTTCATTACTATATGCCCTCGAGTATTGGTGGGTGGATGCTATGCTGGTACTACCAGCAGCAGCAGCAGCACCACTCACATCGTCCCACATTACTCACCACTATTACTCACCACTCAACACTTCAGCCACATTCTAGCTATACGCCAGTACATACACTAACCTCCCACCCACAAGAGAGGCCTGCACATGGGGTAGACATGGGCAGGTGTCCATCTAGCAGACCCTCTTCATGAACGGGCCCGCAAACGACACCTGCCCGTCGTGCCTGTGCCCTGTTCAAGGACATTGCGTGGAGGAGCGGACCTTGTCTTGGCCGCTCCTTCCAGGTACAGTATGGATGTGAAGTGAAGGGTTGACGATGATGCCTGATTGCCGTTGGTATCCACCCTCTCTGTCCTCGTTTCTCCTTCTTTGACCGCCCGCGCCCTGGTCTCGTCCTCCTCCTCCGGCTTGTTTATAATACGTCCCACGTATCGCAGCCCTTCCTCCCTCGTTCTCAGGCCCCTCCCCTGGTTACCGCTCGTTCTTGTCTTGGCAGACCGTTGCCAATAGTCCATCTTTTGTTTCCCCCCCCCCCCTCCTCCTTTGACTTCCAGAAAGAAGACAAAGAAAAGAAAAGGAAAGGGGTCACCTCCTCGTCAAGATGCAGCTGTCCGTCCTCCTCTCTGCCCTGGCCATCTCTGCGGCTGGCGTTTCCGCCAGGCGTGACCTCCGCCATGTCGCTCCCGTCGGTGAGAGGCTACAGATGCGCAGGCCCGAGCCCCAGATCAAGAACGAGTATGTCGCTGAGGTCAAGCGCACTACCTCGGCCTCTGGCTACCAGTACCTGACCAATAAGACCCAAGGTGAGGGAGAGAACCGAGGAGACACGGCAGTGGCGGCCCCTCGGTGGCCTTGATGATCATGTTAACTGGGCTGTTGACTGACTGGACTGTCTGACAAACAGCTTTCCTGGTGGATGGCACGGCCATCCCTGATGTGGAGTTTGATATGGGCGAGTCGTATGCCGGCCTGCTCCCTCTGGGGAACAGCACGGAAGACGAGCTGTTCTTCTGGTTCTGGCCGTCGACCAACGTGGATGCCGAGAATGAGATCCTGATCTGGCTGAACGGTGGTGTATGTACCCCCCTTCCCTTCTCTCTGTCTGTCTGTGGCCTAGATTTGCACTGACACCTTTAATCTCTCAGCCTGGATGCTCATCCCTCGAGGGACTGCTTCAGGAAAATGGCCCTTTCCTGTGGCAGCAGGGAACCTACCAGCCCCTCCAGAACCCTTGGGTAAGTTATCTCCTGGCTATGTGGAAGGCGGTTACTTGGGCGTTTCCCAATTGAAAGCAAACTTGCTGACTCTCAAATACTTACTAGGGATGGTATGTCTTTCCTCTCATCAAGAAGTCGTTGGTCGGCGTTGTTGAAGCACGTAGACCATGTTGATCACTTGATTTTGGACCGTACAGTTGACATGTTTCGGGTCTCTAGGAACCGCCTGACAAACGTCATCTATGTCGACCAGCCCGTCGGCACAGGTTTCTCCCAGGGCACACCCACTGCCCAGAATGAGGTTGATGTCGCCAACCAGTTCATGGAGTTCTGGCAGACCTTTGTCGACACCTTCGACCTGACCGGGTACAAGGTGTACATCGTCGGAGAGTCCTATGCTGGCATGTACGTGCCGTACATTGCTAGCGGAATGCTGGACACCAACGACACCGATTACTTCAACGTAGGGTTCCCTTTCTCGTGGTCACGGAGTTGTGTCGGCACTAACTCCGGTGTCTCAGGTTTCTGGAATCATGGTGTACGATCCGTGTATCGCCTATGACTACCTCCAGGGCTCAGTCTCTGTCGTGCCTTTTGTTCAGAACCACCTCGGTAGGAAGATCCCGCTGCCCTTCTCTGCATAGGTCTAGGCTTGTGCTGACACATTCAAACACAGACCTCTTCCCGCTGCAGGACATTGCTGAACTCGTCAGCCTCGATGAGAGCTGTGGGTACGCCGCGTTCAGGGAAGAGTACCTCACCTTCCCGCCGACCAGCACCATGCCAAACATCGATGACCTGCCTGGCCGGAGCAACCCGGCATGTATCGCCCTGTACGACTCAGTGTATGAGGGGATTCAGACGTATAACCCTTGCTTCGACATCTACAATGTCGCTATCACCTGCCCTGTCCTCTGGGATGTTCTTGGCTGTGAGTGCTTCTTTGTTTCTCCAGAAATAATGAATATTGGCGCGATGAATCCCTTGACTGACCTGGCTTACAAAACAGTCCCCGGTTCCTTCGAGTTCATCCCACCAGGTGCTCAGAGTAGGTACTCCCCTCTTCCTCATTTATGTTCCAGATGCATGTTGCATACTGACACCCTGTCGTTCCAAGTCTACTTCAACCGTACCGACGTCCAGGAAGCGATTCACGCCCCCCTCATCGAATGGGAGGAATGCAGCAACATCAACGTCTTCCCTGACGGCGACAACTCCCTCCCGTCTGCCGTGACGGTTCTGCCTGGCGTCATCGAGCGCACACAGAACGTGATTGTCGCCCACGGTCTGCTCGACATGGTCCTGATCGCCAACGGCACGATCCTGCAAATCCAGAACACTACCTGGAACGGGGCACAGGGCTTCCAGAGTACCCCTTACGCTGATGGCCTTTACATCCCCGCCCACGGCGAGTACCAGGTGGAGACGTACGCGGCATCGGGCATCATGGGCACCACGCACACGGAGCGCGGCCTGACCTACAACACGGTCGACCTCTCGGGCCACATGATCCCACAGTATCAGCCTTCTGTGGCCTTCCGCCAGGTGGAGGTCCTGCTGGGCCGCGTCGACAGCCTGACAAGCTTGGCGCCTTTCACCGTGAACGTGGGCGCTGGGGCATTTGATTAAACGATTTGCGAGATCTCAGGCCTGACGGGTGTGGCTTCATTTTGTGTCTGGAAGATGGATATTGTGGCAGAACAGAGTATATGACTGGGGGGTAATCTTGTCATGATGATATCAGTTACCAAACAAGACGACACGGATCTTGCAAGCATTTCTGATTATCAGAATAACCCTCTGGACGTGCGAGTGTGCTACAATGAAATCGTGTGTCATCTTACAGTCCTCGTAAATATATTGAATCATCTCGTCCGAGCCTTGATTGTCAGTCTTTGAAGAAGTGGTGATCCGGAGCGGAGTCCCGGGAGGAGTGGAGAGATGCACTCGCAGTAGGTACGAACACCCCGAAACCGATAGGCCCACGGGCGATCTCGGAGTCACTCGCTGCACGTCATCTAGCCAAACCTTCACTCACCACCCACTCACTGTTTTCACCCACCCAAGTTCCAACAACAACATCATCAGGAGATTCTCAATTGCCCCACAGCCTTGTCTTCTGTCGAATGAATATCTCGCTCATCTGGTTGACTGGCCGCTGCATTTAACCTGTGATTCATAGGATACACCCTTTCTTGTCTTCGAGAACTATTAGCAGGATGGATTATTCTAGTGTTGCTACTCCGGAGCGGTGTTATGTTGATTTCTGTCTTGTTCCTGTGAGATTTTCCCTTTCCCTATTCCTTTTTTTTGGATGACATATGAAACACACACACACACGTACACACGTACACATTTATTAACACGTCCTGTTCTCCTCCCAAAACACTCAGGTAGGAACAGCCTCCCCCTCCGTCGCCAAAGAAGTCGCTGCCGTGCAGAGGCTTCTCAAGGCGTCTGGCTTGACGTACACGATGCACTCGGCAGGAACGACGGTGGAAGGGTCGTGGGATGAGGTGATGCGGGTTGTGGGCAGGGCACATGCGGTTGTGCATGAGATGGGGGTGGGGAGGGTGCAGAGTAGCATGAGGGTGGGCACAAGGTCGGTTCTCTCTCTCTCTCTCTCTCTCTCTCTCTCTCTCTCTCTCTCTCTCTGTGTGTGTGTGTGTGTGTCTTTCTCTTCTTTTCCTTCTGGACTTTATATCGGTATACCCTTGTATGAGGGTGGTTTGAGAAGGGGAGGCGAAAGGAGGTGAAAGTATTGATGGTAAGAGGGGTTTCATCTTCAAGTGCGTATAGTTGCTGACTGAAGCCCTTTCGATCTATAGGACGGACAAGAAGCAGTCTGCTGCGGACAAGGTGAAGAGGGTCGAGGATCTGCTGGCGGAGGACGAATAAGAAGATGAAGTTGCGGGAGACAGATCGCCAACCAGCCTCTTTCGTTACAAGAAACTCTTGAGAGAGACGAAAGTTGTTCAGGCGCGGGTCTCGACAGGTGTTGGTTGCTCTCTACATGCCCATGCCATGTCGTTGGCTGCTTAGGAGGCCAATCAACCCGATTATTACACCCAACCCCATTGAGCGGATTGGAGTATCACAGTAGTCCTGACACTCAACGAGATTACTGAATGATTTTGCCTCCGTTAAACTTTTTAGATGGGCACACGATGATAACTTATACAAGATCACCATATATCCTAGTTCCGTTTTAGATGGCCACGGTGCCCGGCACAAAACCCTGGCACAGATGCCGCCCTTAGCCAGCCCCACTCATCAACGACCTCAATACAGCCCTGACACCCCGGTGCCTTCCCTTGTCCTTCCCGACACAGAGAACCCCCTCCAATTACGCGCGCGAGGTCATTCTCTTCTGCTGCTTGCGCTGCTCCTTCTCGCGCTCCTTCTCGAGGTACTTCTTCTGGCCCTTGGCATCGAGGGCCGCCAGCTCCTGGTCGCGCTTGGCCTTTCTGGCCTTCTCACGCTCGTAGTTGCGCTCCTCAGACTTCTCCTCCAGGCTGGCCTTCTGGATCTGCTTGACCGTGTCGTCACGCACGCCCTTCACCTTGCGCAACACCTCGGGCCGGAAGTGAGCCTCCTTGGCCAGCTGGTCCGTCAGCCTGATGGCGTGCTGGAAGATGGGCAGGAGGGGCGCGTAGTTGCTGTCGGACGGGAGGCGGTACTTGAGGAAGATGCGCTTGCGGGGGCTTGTCTCCTCGAGACTGTGTGAAAGGGATTATTAGGTCAGCATGAGATGTAAAACGAGAGGATTGATTTGTGGGGCGGATGAAGTAACGTACGTCTTGGGTTTATCCTCGGGCTGGTCAGAGACGATGAGGTAATCGAAAAGCTCCCCGGCGGACTCAACAGCCTTGGCAAGCTCGTTGGTGAGCAGCACATTGGTGATCTCGGCACTTTCGCTCATAACGGTGCTCCAGACGGGCAGCTTGTTGTGATCCTTGGTGAAGGTCAGGGAGACGTCGAACCGCTCATCCCGGACCTGCTTCATCCGGTCCTTGTTGACAATTGCCCAGACGAAGCCGTCGTAGCTGCTCTTGGCATCCTTATTGCGCAGCTCTGCCATACCGGGAACGCCAGGGACCAACAAGTTCTCCTTGCCGTCGAAGGGATAGATGGTGACCTCCACCAGATCCTGCGGCATGTTGAAGCTGTCAATGAACAGGCTCAGACCGGCCTCGGCGACCGACATGAGAGGGTTGAACCGGCGGATCAGCGTGAGCTTCGCGTCCAGGAACGCCACATTCTGGCGGCCAGTCGCATACGTTGCGAACTCGAACAGCGACTTCTCTCTGAGCGCCAGGTCTGGGTTGGTAAGGTCGGCATCGCCCTCGCTCGCAGGACCGGCCTTGTCACCGAAGCCGACAAGCGCAAACTCGGACGCCAAAATCTTGGAGTGCGCCCTGATCCACTTCTTGGCCCTACTCCTATTCAGGCGTGAGCCGATGACGTGCAGGGTAAAGATGAAGATGATGGCGGCAAGAATGATGCCCTCGGCGCGGAAGTCGTTGAGGGTGTACCGTTCATCGATGCGGTACCACTTGGTGTAGGGACGAGCTGTGGCGGCGGGCGCATTGGCACCAAAGGTCGCACCGCCTGGAGGAGGGACAAAGGGTTCGGGCGAGGGTTCAGAGGCCTCTGCAAAGTCGGCAAAGTCTACATTGAGTGGAGACCAATGAGAGTCAGCATGCGATCAAGGGAGGAGGCTGTATATAAAGAAAGCACTGCTTGTAAGGGTCTGGTGATTGTTGGGAGAGCTCAATTCAATGATTGGTCGGGAGGATTGGACTCGAGAAGACTGGTAATCAAGGCGCATACCTGAATCTCCAGTGGCCACTGGAGCTGCTGTAGACTTACTGCCTCCAAAGAGGCCCTTGAGAACATCAGCCATTGTCGGTGGTGTCTCGCAATGAGTGGCAGGCTGCGAGCTGGTCGAGGAGGAGGAGGAAAAAGGGCCAAAGGACTACGTAACAAGGAGGCCGGAAAAGATAGTGCCAGAGCTGCTGCAAGCAAGTGCAGCAAGCGAGTGCTTAGCGTGATTGGTGCATGCCAAGGCCAGGGTCAGCCAGGGTGAAGCACCCTGAATCTAGATCCCACCCAATCGGGCAAGGTGTCTGGTTGCCCTGTCAACGCGCCTGCCTTTCACAGTGGCTTCCATTCTTCAACAACGCTCTCTCTAACACTTACACTTGACCATGACGACAGGCTGCCTGCATTAGCCATCTGCCTATTTCCTTCCTTCTTTGTGAAGAGTATAATCAGAAAAGAAGGCAGCAAGACCTCAAAGACTCATGCTTAATTCAGCCTGCTCTCAAGACCACACAGCGAGGTCCAACTACTTCACAGCTGATCCCAGCTTTTGAACATCTGCGAATGTCTGCTGCCATATGAAACGATGTCTCGCTCACTATCGGTGCGGACATATGGCAAGCGAGCCAGAAAACCTCAGCGGGGGATGATGCCCTTGGCTGAGCTTGACGCAAATATGTCTGTTGCGACAGCGGCTCCAAGAAATACTGGAGCAGGAGATGATCCCATCGTTAAAGACCTGACCACCAAGATTGGATCCATTAGCATCCAGGATGAGAAGCAGTCTGTACCACACAAGAAAGAGGTCATCCTCGCCCCATCTGCGCCCGCTCCAGCACCCGAGACGCCACAACAGGCCCGGCGGACTGCGAGACTGAGTATTTCGACACCACTGCACGAGCTTGAAGAGGAGGAATGTCTGCGTGTACTGGCTTGGGAGGATGTATGCCCGCCTGGCGACCGCATCGAGAAGATTGCGGAGGCTTCTTATGCGGAGGTCTACCGGGTCACAAACGAGCGTGGTACCAGCATCATTAAAGTCATCCGTCTCGAGTCGCCCCTCAGACCCCAGACGAAGACCCAACAGAGATCTGGACTCGTCGACGAAGTGCCCCATGGTGAGGAGGACCTGCAGGGCGAGCTCAGGATCTCGGAGCTTGTGGCTGACATCCCTGGCTTCGTCATCTACAAGGAGAAATACATCGTGGAGGGCAAGACTACCCCCGCCCTTCTCGAGACACATCAGACATTCCACAGAAGGGCCAAACGAAAAGACCCTGATCGCCTGCAGTTCTATCCAAGCCCCAGTCGGTACCTAAAAGACACCCGGTTTCTTGTTGTCGAGCTGGGTGACGCGGGGACGGCGCTGGAAGACCTGGAGATCGAGTCAGCGGCGCAGATCTGGGACGTCCTCCTCGGTGTTGCTGTGGCCCTGGCGAGGGCGGAAAATCTGATCAGGTTTGAGGTAGGCCTACCTGGAACTGAAGATACACACAAACACACAAACTTACAAACAGTACAGCACCGTGACCTTCATGAAGGTAATATCTGCGTCCGTCAGGTCAGTCCGGCGAGACCAAAGTCTGACAAGTCCGCTTGTCAATTTGGCTATTCTGGCCTCGACGTGACTATTCTTGACTATGGTCTCTCCCGGGCAGAAGACACCAACTCTCCTGACGTTGCGCCCGTAGCCAATGATCTCGAGAGGGACCTCAGCTTGTTCACCAGCACTCACGCAAAGCAGTGCAAAGTCTATCGTCAAATGCGCTCCTATCTGATCAACGGCGATCGTCTCTGGCTGCCTCCTCAGGAACACAACGAACCCTACGAAAAGGACCTTCACGGGTCCCCCATTTCCTGGCTGCGGCAACACCCATATACCAATGTCCTGTGGCTGGCTTACCTCTACGAGTACTTGACGACCAATTTCCAAGGCCCGGAGAAGGAGCTCACGGCTTTCCAGAAGCAGTCACAAGAGTTCTGGACCCACCTCAACCCTGAGTCTCCATTGGAGATCATGTCGTTTTCCAGCGCAGAAGATATTGTGGAATTTGCGGCAGAGGCGGGCTGGATCACGGAGGAGCAGCTTGCCGGCTTAGCCGGAGGAGAAGGATACTCTGTGGTAGTAGAAGAGAGCATAATAGAAGCGAGACCGACGAGCCGGACAGAAGACGTGCACCTTCGACGGTCACCAAGAAAGAAGACAAGACCTCCAGCTGGATGAGAAGTGGAGGTTGGTGTTGAGAAGTAGACTGACATTCTTAGATTTGGAACCGAAGCAGAGCATAGCGTTGACTCTTCACCGAGCAAGCATAGGAACTTGACGAAGAAAATGAGGGCATATGTTTTTTATCTTCGTTTTCTTCTTGCCCATTGTACATCTATCACAGTGGAATACTTCTCGGCTTCCCGACACGCAGTTGATTCCCAAACCCCCTGCGCAGGAAGACTCCCTTGTCTTAAGAACGCGAGGCTCGCGCGCTGACCTGTGACTCATACGCATTCACCACCATATGCCAGTAAATCAAGAGGCAATGACACCTACTTAAGTACTTGAACTAATGAGATTCCAACCAGCTGCTATGCTAAGTGCTAACTTGAACTCGTCATTGTTGCATATGTGGGACAAACATATTGTCAAACTGAGCCGGTCATACACTCTTTATTATCAAGGTCTGCCACTACCACCACCACTATGGCGAGCCCAAGACCAGCGATCCGGGTCCGCCGCGCCACGCCCGCCGATACAGAGGCCATACGAATGTCTACTTCGCCGGCTTCGCGTCAATCACGCCCAACAACCTAATGTACCCAGGAGGCGGCAGTGCGAGCGCGCGATCCAAGTTTGGGGCCAGACTGTTTCCGCCCGAAGCCAGCCCCGGACCAGAGGGACACGGGATGACACCTCTCCCGGTCGAGACGTTCATCATGGTCGCCGAGCTGGTTCCCCGGGCCGGCGAGGGCGAGAGCGAGATCGTGGCGGTCGCCAAGTAGAGGCTCGTCCGGGAGGCCGCACCTATAGAGGAGTATGCCGCGTATGTGGAGATGACGGAGGAGATCATGGGGGAGGGAACGAACCCGCGGGTGTATAATGCTTTCATGGGGGGTCTGCATGAGTTTCGGAGGAAGTGGATGGCGGGGGTTGCTTGTCTGCGTGAGTAGTTTTCTGGACTTTTTTACGGCGTTTTTGTGTCTGTGATTTGTATCTACATCTGCATGTCTTCCGGCTCGGGACCTCGTTATGATCTGTCCGAGCCCACATCTTACTTCTGCACTTTTCCTTAAGTTGAGGGAAGAAGCGCGTGTTTGTGTCTGTGTGTGTGTGTGTGTGTGTGAGAGAGAGAGAGAGAGAGAGAGCTCTGGAACCGCTGGATGACTGAGAAGCTGATCTACATATTTCAAAATATCAATCAGACCTGGGGTCAATGACCTGCCGCCCAGCCCACCGCGGCCTCGGCGCAGCGTCCGCCCTGTTACGGTGGGGCACCGAATTCGCAGACGCAGAGGGCAGGCCTGTGTTTCTGGAGTCCTCGCCGTACGCGCATTCGCTGTACAGGAAGTACGGCTTCGAGGATGTTGACGCCCAGGACCTAGATCTCACGAGGCAGTTTGCATCGTGAGGAGAGACGGAGAGGATTGGGGGTGAGTTTCCAGAAAGAAAGAGAGAGAATTATCAATCTCGGACCCTGGCTCTTTTATGAGAGAAATTTCTGCTGATGAATGATTGTGTGACTACTTTTTTGGGCTGGTAGAGGAAATATGGCTGTTGCGATAGCTGGGGAGTTGAAGGAGGGGTATTTGCGAGCAGCAGTCATGAGAAGATTGCCCAGAGTGGTATGATGGCGATGCGTGTATGTGTGTGTGCATATGTAAATGATCAATCGGGTGTTTGTCCAAAGGGGAGGGAGAGAGAGAGAGAGAGAGTAGCAGGATAGAGGCTCAGGGTTCCAGATTGGATTCATGTGGCAGCAGATCATGAAACTAATGGATGATCATGAAGAGTGGCCATATCCTCTGTGGGTTCAATAGTTCCGTAAGAACTGAGACTGCAGTATTATGAAGAGTCAGCAGCAAGCCCAAGGAGCTGGTGTGCTAGAGAGGAAAGGAGAAAGACAAGGCATGGTGGCGTTGAACAAATATTCTTCGACAGCCATGCTTCACAGTTACAAATCAAGCCAGAAATCCTCCTCTTGCGGATTAAGTGTTCTGAACAGGATCTCCTGCTCAATTGGGGTGGCTATGGCTATTTCACGACACCTGAGGTAATAAATGAGTGACCCTTTCCTTCCCCTTCACTCACCTGCTTAACAGGGCACATGTTGGACAGCCTCTGTGCTACCATTTGACCTTCAAAAAGAGGTCGAATATAGCCCTGTAGAGGCAATCTTCTGCTTGCATGGAAAAGGATAGCAGAAAGAAAAGCAGCACCAAGTATGCACGACATACTTACATCGCAGATGGCTAACATCACGTGTGCACTAAAATATGTATGTATGGATATGGCCGCATAACGGGCCAGTGAATTGCTCGAGAGAGGTGAAGAGAGCGTGGGTTTTTATTTCTAGTAGTGAGTGCCTGCATGATAAAAAGAAGAAGAAGAAAAAGGTAGATTTCTTTGAATAAGAAAAAAAACATAATCCTGCCTTCCTTCTGTATTTCCCAGGTTTGTCCCTCTCTCTCTCTGTCTATCAGATTGAAATGATTTGTTGTCTTGAGGCTGGAAGTTGATGAAGGGTATGAAATCGAGGATATCACGGTGTATAGTAATATGTAGTAATTAATGACTATGTATATGGTACTATGCACTGTGTAGTTTCTAGCCAGGTGGGGAGTCGTGGGGTCAGGCGCGTGGGGGGAGGGGAAGGGAACAGGGGACCGATCGCCTGCGCAGGCCTAAACTGGACCAAGTAAATCGTACCTACCACCGGTCCTATAGCGGAGTAACTAGTGCTCACAGCACATAGCACTACCACGTACTGTAGTAGGTAACACCCCCCCCCGCCCCTCCAGAACGTATCCGCAGCATTTCCAACGTCCCGCCGTCGACGCCCTTGTGATCTGTCTGAGACAGACGACAACCTACACCTGTCGATAACACATGACAAACATAAGGACGCACGGTTGAACCCGCAGCGCAGTGCTGTCGCGGGAGATAACACAACTCTGCTGTGACGCTCGTCACGGGGGGCTGTTGATCGTTGCACAGCGAGTGTCGTGGGAAGAGGTCAGGTCAACGAGGAGAAGCAACCAGGCGAGAGGAGAGGAGGGGGCCCAACAACGAAACGGGTCATTAGTTGTCGTGGTTCGACGGGCCGTCCCTTCTTTTCCTTGGCCCCTCTTCCCCGTCTTCTTTGGAGACATGTCGAGGACGACGGACGCTGGCCCAGCTTCTTCTTCTTCCTCTCTTAGCGACATCATCAACATGGACAGACTACGAGGCATCCTCACCGGCCGAGGCAGCGCAAAAGGCACGCGCAGCGTCAATCCAGAAGAGTATGAGCCGCTACGGACATCCTCCGACGGTATCATTGAGGCGGGCAACACGACAGACGGCGAGGGCGACACCTTTGAGATTGGCGACGTCCCCTTCTCGTGGTTCGAGTACACCATCTTTGCTCTCCTCGGCGTGGCCATGCTATGGGCCTGGTAAGAATACCGTTTTCTCCTTCTCGCCTCCAAGGCCGCAGCCACCAGCTGTCTGCTAACTCTACATGCTCCTCTGCTGCAGGAATATGTTCCTAGCTGCCTCTCCGTACTTTGCCTCGCGCTTCTTCTCGCATCCTTCCATCGCGCGCACATTCCAGTCCTCGATCCTCACCGTCTCGACCATCACTAACCTGACCGCGACCCTCCTTCTCACCCACATGCAGCGTGGTGCCGACTACGCCAACCGCATCAAGCTGGGGCTCGTCATCAATACCCTTGCCTTCGCCCTTCTGACGCTCTCCACCTCCCTCTTTCGCGACATCTCCCCTGAGGCCTATCTCGGGTTTCTCCTGGTAGACGTGTGTTTCTCAGCGCTGGCCACTGGCCTCTTCCAGAATGGTGCCTTCGCCTTTGCCGCCAGCTTCGGGCGATCCGAGTACACTCAGGCCATCATGGCAGGTCAGGGCCTCGCCGGCGTGCTGCCCGCTCTGGCGCAAATGATCTCTGTGCTGGTGGTGCGGCCGCCGAAACCAGCAACCGGCGCTGCGCTTCCTCAGGACGGGGGGGATGGTGGGCGGAGCAAAGAGGACGATGCTCTTGGCGATGCGGCTTTCATCTACTTTCTGACCGCAGTGCTCATGTCCATCGTCACGTTGGTGTCTTTCTTCCCGCTGGTCCGGCGCCACCAGCGCCTCGCCGCGGCCCGTGTCGCGAGACTGGATGACAATGATGACAACGACGGCGGCGGCGACGACGGAATGGCTGGCCACCAGCAGCGGGCGACACGTAAGGTCGTCTCCATCCTAACTCTCTTCCGCAAACTCCACTGGGCTGCGGGGTCCGTGGCCATCTGCTTCGTGGCGACCATCGGCCTCTTCCCCGTGTTCACAGCCAAGATCCTCTCGGTGCACCCACCGCCACGCAGCCGCTTTCTAGACCCGGAAGTCTTCATACCGCTATCCTTTCTCGCCTGGAACACGGGCGACCTCGCAGGCCGCGTGTCCACCGCCGGCCCCCTCAACGCCCGCGCCCGCCGTCGACCCGCAGTCTTGTTCCTGTTCGGCCTCGTGCGCTTCGTCGCCCTGCCGCTGTACCTGCTGTGCAACCTACACGGGGCCGGCGCCGTTGTGAACAGCGATGTGTTCTATCTGGTCTTCGTTCAGGTGCCGTTTGGCCTGAGTAACGGCTGGCTGGCGTCGAATGCAATGATGGCCGCTGCTGAGGGCGTGGAGGAGAGTGAGAGGGAGGCTGCAGGCGGGTTCATGGGGCTCTGCCTGGTCATTGGGCTGACGGCTGGGAGTTTGTTGAGCTTTACGGTCACAGGATTGTAGGGAGGAGAAGTCTTGGGGGGAAGATGGGCTTGTGGTATTGTTCAAGAAGAGGGATTATTCATTGCATAGATCCGGCGTTGGTTATGGGAGGGACTTTGACTCAAGATAGCATGACTGACTGAGCATTTTGTGATGAAATCTGACTATAGTAGAAGTTGGATAATAGAAATACTGAATTCGGATGGAGGGCAATAGTTGCAATTGCAAGCCCTTCATGTAACAGAACGAAACAGATAATTTGAGTTGGTTATTAGGGATCCAAGAGCAATTCAGAGTGGTCTGGTCATGTATTATTGAAAGTCTATTTTCTATCTCTATTCTCTTTCCTTCTTCTTCCTGCATATCCCCCCCCCCCCCCACCTTTCCCCGGCAAACCGGCCATGTAATCATACAACACACATACAAACTCACACCTCTCAAAGCATACCCTTCCTCCAAGCCCTCTCAGCCAGATCCTCCAGCTCCGGCACCTCCACAGGCCCCCGCGTCCCCTCCTCCTCAAGTGCCTCCACAGCCGCCCTGGCAACAACATCCACCCGTAGAGGCTTCGCCCCAGCCGCGCCCAGGAAGCCCCCCAGAACCCCCCGCGTCAGCCCATTAAAAAGAGCTCCTGCACCGGCGGCCGCGGCCATGGGCAGGGTAAAGGCGCGGCTGGAGTCGTAGAGAAAAGGCGGGCGGAGGAAGACGCCGCGGAGGCGAGGGAACTCGCTGGCGATGAGGCTCTCGGCGTCGCGCTTGGTGGAGATGTAGCGGGCTGGCAAGACGGGGGCGCCGCCGGCCGCGGAGACGTAGAGGAAGGCGGAGGCGTTCTTGTCGTTTGCAGCGCGGGCGAGGAGGATGGCGGAGTCGCGGTTCATCATCTCGTAGGTCAGCTGGTGGCCGTCTGCTGCTGCTGTGGGCTTCTGGTAGGTCTGGCCATCCTGCTGCTGCTGCTGTTGCTGTTGTTGCTGTTGTTGCTCCTGTTCCAGGGGGTTGGGGCTGCCGCGGGCTTTCTCTGGGGAGAAGGCCTTGCGGAGGCCCGAGATGGGTGACTCTTGGCCTGAGATGACGCCCTTGTAGTCGGCCTCGAGGAGGATACCCATGGAGTGGACGACGTAGTCGGCGCCGGTGAGGAGGGGCGCGTAGGTGGCGGGCTGGAAGATGTCGGCACGCTCCCAGGCGACCTTGTGGGACCAGGAGGGCGGGTTTGGGGAGGAGGTTACGGCGGACCACTTGGGTTCTCCTGAACGACTAAGCCAGGGAGAGAGAAGGAAGAACAGGTCAGTAAAGAGGAAGGAGAAGAAGAAGAAGAAGAAGAAGAGAGAGAGAGAGAGAGACAGAGAAGGAGAGCTCTCACCTGATCGAGGTGACGTCCCACCCTCTAGCGACGGCGTATTTACATATCCTCGAGCCGAGAAAGCCGTTTCCTCCACAGACGATGATCTTCTTTACTGTCCCTGCCTTTGACATGGCGGTGGATGGTGTATGTCGTGGCTGTTCTGAGGTTGAGATGATGCTGAGGTGGTGAGCGTTCGATGGACTACTCTCGCTCTTGTATGAAAAGGATGTCAGGCCACTCCTTGTTGAGACTTTGACGGAAGGAACTGATCAGGGAGAACAGTAAGTAGGTAGTTCAGACTGAACTTGGCTGGACAGTTGAGTATCTTTATATTGTAAAGGAGTGTCGATGAGTAAAGAGATCAGCCTGACAGACATTGAGAAAGGCGAGGTTGTTATGCTTAAGGGTAATGGTCATGAAATTTGTAGTAATTCGCGAGACAGAGAAATGGGTTGAACAAGGGAATAATGCTCTTCTTACCAGTTTGTAAGCCCAGGTCAATTCTTGGCTCCAAGAGAGTAGATGATCCCTTGAAATGAAGATAAATATGCTAATTGACACAAGTGATGAATATTCGCAGCCAAACGGTTTGTAATATTCTATTTCCTTAGGTGAACCCGGAATGATACCTTTTCGGTGCTACAGCAATAAACTTCCTTGTCGAATGATGAGATCATGGATGACTGCCACAGCGGCAGCTACTAGTCAAGCTCTGGAAGCTACCACAGTAGAGCTGAGGCCTGTGCTGCTGGGCAGGGGTACAGGGCCTTGCGGGCCTGCAGATGAAGCTGCAAGGACCCCACTGAAGAAGAGCAACTGCAGACAACAAATACGCTAGCAGCCAGCGGGTCCGTGTGTTAAGCGGATACTTTTGCACCGCTTGGGCGTGTTTGTATGGTGGAGACGAGTCGTGGGTGGTCCCAACCTCAACGCCTCTCAGCTTCTCAACGTCCAGTCTGTGTCGTGCATATTTTCCCTGTATAAAACCTTTTGTCTCCTCCTGCATGGCAACTTCCAACTCTTGTGTCTTGTCTGATTTTTCCTTTTCAACAAGATTTTCCACCGTTTGAACGCTGGCCGAATGCTCTCTTTTGAGTCGAGATACCATTTCTGAGTTCCAGATTCAGGTTACCCAAGTGAGACCTGCCTCACCTAGTTCCCGCCTAACAGGGACTCCTTCCCTTCCTGCCGTTGGTTTGTGTGTGCCACCTGCCGCCCCAAACGAACCCCAACCCAGTCAGGTCAGAATCGCCTATAAGAGATAAACCGCCCGCCGCCCGCGCGGTCCCCTAGAAAAAAAGATGTCCCGCCACGCACCTCGCAAATCTCTTTCCACCGCCCAAGCAGCAGCCATCATGGCCCCATCATCAGCCCAGGGAAAACGTGTCAAGGGGCGCCAGGTGTCGCGCCCCTTCGTCTACGGCACCACGGCGAGACCCTTTGACCCGGAGAAGAACCCCAAACCCAGTCACGTGCCCGACGACCACACGCACAGCTGGACCGTCTTCGTGAAGGGCGTCGACGATACCGACCTCACCTACTGGCTCCGCCGCGTCCAGTTCAAGCTGCACGAATCCATCCCCAACCACGTGCGCATGGTCGACGGCCAGCACGGCCGTGCTTTTCTCGTCGAGGAGACGGGCTGGGGCGAGTTCGAGATCGCCATCAAGCTCTACTACGTTCCCGAGTCCGGCGAGAAGCCGCAGACCCTCTACCACCACCTGCGCCTGCATGCCTACGGCTCCGACGCCGAGCGCGCCGCCATGGTCGCTAATGGCGAGGTCGTCAGCTGGGTCTACGAGGAGCAGCTCTTCAACGAGCCCTTTGAGCACTTCTTCGACATCCTCACCAGCGGCGCCGTCGCCCCCTCCAACCCAAACTTCACCGGCTCGGCCTCTACTGGCGGCTCTAAGAAGGGCGGCAGCAGCAGTGCGGGAGGAGGCAAGGGGAAAGGAGGAGGAGCGGCTGGTGGTGCCCAGTCCAAGGATGGTCAGCCAAAACGGACCGAGGGGGGCGTCATCGAGCGCAGCGCCATGATTCCCATGCGGTCCAGACCAGGCCAGCCCTTCAGCGCCGAGGCCGAGAAACTTGAGATGGACATGATCCGCCGCGCTATGGACGAGGTGCGCCAGATGCGCGAGAAAGATGAGAAGGCCATCGAGGAGATGACCGCCAAGCTGGTGCGACTCAAGGAGGAGGGCAGAGGGGAGCTCGCTATGGCGGCATAGGGTCCGTCTGATGCGCAGGACAACAAGAAGCCCTCACTTCCGGGGCCACCCAACGCCGCGGGTCCCGCACAAGGCTATGGGGTGGAGACTCGTAGTAGAAAGAAGGGAAAGAAACAGTCATAAAGGAGAAGTACTGTGCGAACAGCAGTCTGTTTGTGGAGGAAGAGGCGACCAAGCAACCAATCACTGGTTTCACTGTTGAGGAGGTCGATATTGTTTAGACAGGAGTTTATTCTGGAATTTCACTAGTACGGATTTGGTACATCTCACTGGAGGCTGGAGTTGTCGGTTCGGCGTTTTTCATGGACTGATAAATTTATTATACCAAGGGAGGGTGTGGATAGGTCTCAAATGGGAACATTACTTCTCATCTACCTCTGAGCCCTCAACCTGTGTCTTATACACATCATGTGCTTATCGATCTCAAATGACGTTCTGTTTCGTCACAAAGCCGTTTCTCCGACCTCCACTCGCGGTTTGCCCTCGATGGCAGGACTTCGATACATACATTCAAACGACAAATAATCACAGCCACAGGAAATTTCTTCGAATGGTTTAGAGGGATTTTTATGTGATTTGTATATGTAGAGTAGAGGTGGGAGTCTCATCATTACGGGAACGTCCCAGGTTTGGCCAGCAACGCAGGCGCTCTCTGTCTCATCTCGCGCACGCGCACACAATCCGTCTATATCATCGTAGTATGACGACGACTGGGTGTCCTTCGTGCTTCTTCTTCTTCTTCTTCTTGATCACCATCTTCTTCTGCTGTACTTTACAACTGTACACGTGCACCCATCAAGGTGCGGCTAAGTCTCTGCCGTTCTGATCGACCAACCAACAAAAGAAATTCCGTCTGAGGAAAAAAAGGCAAGAACGAGTGTGAGTATAAAGCTTGGTTGTGGAGGCAGGGCCAATCCTCTGATCCATCTATGCCATGTGACCGCCCCTTCATGGCGCCCTATAATATCCAAACTGAGATCACATCTTCTCGCCGCCAAAAAGTTTTTTTGTGTTCCACCCCAAAGCCTGAACGCCATGCAGGATCATTCTCGATAAATAGAAAAGAGCAAAGGACAAAACCATTCTCGTGGCTCCATGGGGTATAACGCCAAACCGGATAGGAAATTGCTCTGGAGACATAAGAAATTTGTGCACGCTGTGTGGCTATCACTGAGCCTCATACGCTGGTGGAGGCCCATCCTCGCGATCTTCCCAGAAAGCGGGGTTGCGCCGCTTTTCGTCGTATACCCGTCGGGCAATCTCGCCAGCCATCTTTTGAATCCAGGCTTGCTCAAAGATTGCAGACGACGTTTCGGATGGTGGCCCTCTTCGTGGGCTGAACTCGAAGGGTGTCTTGGTGTCGGCCGGTACGGAGGTCTTCCCTGACGATTGCGTCACAGGAACATATGCTGTTTGTTGAGGTTTCTGAGGCTGCTTCTCGGAAGAAGACAGTGTCTGAGATACTTCCGTGTTGTACAGTTCCGGCTTCAAGGGTGGACGGGTGAGACTGTCGGCTGCAGCGACGCTGTCGAACCGCACCTTGGTCGGTGACAATGGAGCATGGTCTTCGGGCTCCTCGGGGATGATGGTAGTCACCAGAGGCTCTGACAGAGGTCCCTCCACGGATGCCGTCTCGGTGGCCGTGTCGCTTGCCTCGCTGACGGGCGCACTCTCGACCGTGCCCTCGGTGTGCCTGCGTCGGAGATTCACCACACGCGTCTTCTTCTTGCGGCCAGCATTCGACCTCGAATTTCTCCCTGATCCGAGCGACAGCCCAGTCGCGGCTGAGTTCAGGTTAACCATGGATGACCTTGATGATGGCATATAGCCCTGGTCTAAGCTACTCGTGTCGGAAAAGGTGTACGTTGTCGAGTTCGCCTGGAACGAGTGGGCCTTGGTCAGGCTGGGAGTTGCCAGGGGTGGGCTGGTGAAATCAGATTTCTCCTGTGAGCCGGCCCAGGCCCTGAATACAACATCACGCAGGGACGGGGTGAAAAGAGACATGGTGCGGTTGCAGTCGCTTAGTGATGCCAGCCTGGTGAGGTTCTTCTGAGAGAACAGCGTCTGCAGCTCAGGCCCTCCATCCAGAGACAAGTTGGAGATCTCGCTGGGGTCCAACAAGTTGCCATGCGCATCCACCGCATCCTGTGGTGGGCTGGCAAAAGGATCAACGGCGGGCTCGCTGGTCTCTGGGGCGCCGTCCTCATCCCTGGGGATCTGATCCGGGCACCAAAGGCGCAGCGACAACCGGTGAATAATGGCCGGCAGCTCGTCCATCATCAGGTCACGGAGCTTTCCCTCGATCGTCTTCTGCAGATAGTCTCTAACGAACTGGATAGAGTCGAAGGTCGAGGAGACCTTGAGCGATTCAAGCGGGTCATTTCTAAAGACGATGGTGAGACCCTTCTGCTTGGAGAAGACGACGATGATGAACGCCGACAGCTTGATGTCGGAGAGCGTCAGCGACAGAGGGATCGTGAGCCCCGACGAGGCGGCCAGCGGTTGTGGGGACGTGAAGTCTGGCTTTGAATGCAGGTACGTGTTCAGGGGATTTGCCTGTGTGGTTGGATATATTAGCCCTGGTATATGCATCGTGCTGGGATAGGCTGCACAAGCAAACGCGCATCCTTGCCCAGTCATCTCTCTCATTCATGCAAAGCGCGTGGGTCCGAAGAAGATCTGGGGCAGGGAGAAGAGTCATCGAGGTGCAGCTGGGAGTACGGCAGAGGCGCCAAGAGCCAGACACAGAAGAGACAGACAGACAGACAGAACTCGCACACCGCTGTCGCCACACAGTTGATGTTTTGAGAAGCAGACCGTTCCCTCGATTCTGTGCCAGCTGAGCCCCCCCAGCCTGCCGCACCCTCCTCTCCCAAAGTCCCAAAGGGAAGGAAAGAACCCAGCAAGAGGTGGCTGCTTGCCGCCTGAATGATGACATAGGCGCCAACGAAGGCATTGCAAAATCGGCACTTGCCGCATTGCAGTATGTCCGAATAAATGCTGCTGAGCTCTTCTGAGAACGAATAGCTGGCTGGTCTTGTCGAAGATGGTTGAAGGATTTTCGGGGCCCGCGAGCGCAGCGATGTTGCCCGGCGGGTAGAGTCGGGGAAACATCGGTTGCCACCAAAAGAAGAGAAACAAGAATTGAAAGCAACATCAAGCACCTACCTGAACTCTTGTCCTGAGGGTCAGGAAGGCATCGCCGCTGTAGCACATCTTGAATATGCCCCTGAAGCGATCTTCAGCCAAATCCCCTATCTCCAGTATTTCCAGCTCGGGCGGCACGGAGCCGAGGTTGAGCTCGGTGACGAGGATGTCATCGACAATGATGGGAGGCTTCGGGGACTTGTTCAGGGCGGTGGTGAGCAGGTCGCGGGCGCGCTGGTAAAAGTCCTCATCGGCCGTGAGAGGCGACCAGTTGAAGTTGAAGGCCATCGCGCGGGCGTGTTTAGGATATGATATGCCTCGTCATCGCAGTCGAGCGTTGGCGCAAGATGATGAATCTCGATTAAGCACAAAAATTATCGGGATGCGCCGGGTGGGAATTGACAGACGGCGTGATCGATATTATTATGTCGCAGTGATAATGACTGCACAATCGATCGATGCTCGAGATGATCGATTCGATAAAAGATATGGAAGGTGTGAGGTAGAGTAGGATAAGGAGGAGGGGGGTGAAAGGGAAGGAGGATGACGGTTGGAAGTTGTATGATGAATGATAAATGACGGGCAGAAATGGCAGGGCACGGAATGACGAAAATTGAGAGCACGGGCGCGCGTGCAGGCAAGGCGGATCACAAAAAAAAAAGAGCTCTTCTCCGATTTTTGACTGGGTGAGGGAAAACCCACCGAGTCAAAGGGAAGTCTGGGTGGGGTGGAGCCACTGATGGGGACATTTGCTTTTAATTCCAGCGGGTTGTTCTTTTTGCTTACAGGGCCAAGGCAGGATCAGCAGCAGCAGAAAAAGTGAGCGCACACGCGACGTAGTGTACATACACTGGGCAGGTAGGGCAGGTGCAGTAAGCCAGCGTTTTTACCTCCCCTTCTCTCTTTCTCTCTACCATTTTCTCTTGTTTTGATTCTTCATTGCCTGGTCCTTTCCCCCTTTGTCTCTTTCATCTTGTGCAAGTTTTTCACTACTTTTCTCTCCGTCTGGCTGTCTGTCTCTTCTTCCTTTCATTCCCTTTTCCAATTTTGCATATGTTTCTCTTATTGTTATTGATTTTCCCATTTATTTATTTTTCATGCGGGATCGTGACAGGCTAGCAGGTGCCCTGTGCTGCCCCGTGCCAGGACAGGATGACCCTTGGTATCTTAGCGTCTATTGCTGGCTTCCTCCCCAAACAAGCCCTGTAAGGAATGGAGGCAGTCT
Source organism: Cryphonectria parasitica EP155 (assembly GCF_011745365.1). Lineage (NCBI taxonomy): Eukaryota > Fungi > Ascomycota > Sordariomycetes > Diaporthales > Cryphonectriaceae > Cryphonectria > Cryphonectria parasitica. Next base: position 4,073,085 of record NW_024468909.1, read on the forward strand.
CAGAATTCTGTAGGCGAGAGGAAGAGAATGGAGTCAGATGCTCTACCAAAGTCCTGAGCTATATTTCTCAGTTCCTATAGCTATGTACCGTGTATCACGGTGCATAGCACACAGCTACTTTTGTAGGTGGAGAATTTTCCCAGGCTGCATGATCCTGTCTATCGTGATATTATTTTGGCCTCAGAAAGAATGGGCAAATGAATCGAAGGATCAACGCTGACCTGATTGGTTTCTTCTTCTTCATGGGTCATTGGAAAGGGACAAACGCGGGGAGAGGCGGAGAGAGTGGCGTGACATCAGAGCCAAAGAGGGCCACAAGGAAGGTCTTGGTGAGTTGATAATCTGGTGGATCTGGACGTATCTGGTCTAGCTAGGCTGCCCCCCAGGGCCGGAGATTTTTCGTAGAAAGACCAAGAGAGAGAAGAGGAAGCGCGCCTTCACTTTCTCCCCACGGGGGGCCCGTGTGCCTTCCTTGCCTTGCCTTGCCTTGCCTTGCCTTGCCTTGCCTTGCCTTGCCTTGCCTTGCCTGACATGACCTGATCTATCTGACCTGACCTGAAATGACCTGACCTGCCATCCTTCTTCGCTCTGGCCGCCCCGTCCTGGGTCACCAGCTAGCACCCCTATTCGGAAGCATCATGCGATTTATATTCCTCTAGGAAGAGGTCACAGCCTTCTTCTGGACGCGTCTTCTCTTCCTCTAGGCCGAACACGACACACACTATATACTCTTTGTGGTACGTTGGCAGTCGAGGTAGCAAACAGCAGGGCGAGCTGTAGCCTATCATGGACGCTACTCTTTATCATGGTATGTACAGTGCTATACTATTGTAATACTACACAGTACTGCTTGCTTCCAGGTCGATTGTCATGCAGTCAGACATTGTGTTGCACCAAACTCTACGACCCGTGCCCCAGGGTCGGCTGTTTTGTTATTCAAGCTCTGAATTTCTCGTTGCCAGGTCATCTAAGACACAATTTGCGACCTCATCTGGCACCATACCTGATCCGGAGCCCCAACTCTCCTTCTTGAAAGTCCCCTGGACGGAACAAATGAATGAACGCAACCGTACTGTACTGATACTTACTATTCTGGTAACAGTTGACGATTCTTTGCATCTGTCTTCTGCATGATCAAGGGGTGTTTCCACCGCCTCAAAGGGGCGCAGCTCGCAGACCGTGGGAAAGCTGCCCACAAAGAATGCCCCCCGTCCGAACATCTGGACCTCCAACCTTCTACACGAACACAAACACACGGAACGAGCGAGGTGATGGCCCTACCCATGCTTGTGTGTGTGCAAGCAGCCGCCCAGTTCCTCGCTGTTCGATTCCCACCTGTCTCCTTGTTGTACTCGCCCACATATTCTCCCCCACCTAAAATAGACGGTCATGGCGCGAGTGCTCGGGTAAGCACCGTGCAGAGATTCTGATCAGCTCTGGAAACAAGCACACCAGCGAACAAGAATCGCTGGATCTGGCAGTGTGTGCCCGATGCTTCTTTCCACGCCTGGACACTGAACCTGGAACCTGGGAACTTGTAACATTGATTCCACCCGCTAACGAAACCTTGCGACTGAATGTGTGTGTGTCCTTGACCCACGGCTGCTAAAACAGTTATAGCCAAGCTTAACTCAGTAATTCTCAATCCGCTCAGCGCTTTACCTGGCCTTGACTAGACAATCATGTGCGGCTCCTGCGACTCGTCGCACCGCCCCTCTGGACCCTCCCCCAAGCTCACCGGTTGTGGTCTGGCCCCTCGTCGTCGTCGTCGCCAACCACTGATACGACATAACCATTGAAATACCGTGTGACCCCGGACCTACATCACCAGAGAGCCTCAACTGACACCCTTTGGGGCCCAGCCAGACTACAGTACAAATAACATCAGTGACGGAGACGAATGTTGTCGTCAATCCAGCCAGCACGTGAATTACCATCTGGCCAGGACGCTAGTTCGGCACATAGTACGAATATCAGTGTCAATGATCAAGTAAGAGCCTCCAGGGTAGCGTTTATGGTTTGGAGGGAGCTGGCACAGGACTCAGCCAGAAGACAGCCGACATAAAAGCGAGAAGGGAGGAGGAGGAGGGGGAAAAAGAGGAAGAGGAAAATCAGAAGAAGGAGAAAGCGATACAGGCTATGGAAGTACAAAACGACATGGATACCATACCCGCGCCTGCGGTCTGCAGGTTCGTCGGCGAGGGCAGGGCCAATGTTGTCTTTTCACTCACCGGTGTAGACGACCATCCTAACCTGCGAGGTATGTTTAAATGTATACATATACATACACACGCCCACTACCTTTGCTTTTCACAGACCCCCAATCAGAAGGGTATCAAATGAAGGATTCTTGCGCTAAACAATCTCTTTCTATCAGGCCAGCTCCTCCGGGTGCCCAAGCACAAATACAAAGCGCTGCCTTACGTTGACCTGCAGCGATACTGGGAGACCAGGGTCTCGCCTCTGTTCGGGCCCCACGAACTTGTCCAGCAAAGGCTCGTGAGGCTGCCCTGCGATAAAACCTTCTTCAAGCTTCTCAACGAGCAGCTCCGCAGGCTCGAAGAGTCCGGCTCGCGCCGCCGCGACTTTGTTGGCCACGTCGTTAGCGAGACCGTAGAGCTCGGCATGCTGGTCGAGGACATGAGAGCGGAGGCGGCGGCCACAAGGAAAGACGGCGTCGCCATCATGCATGAGATCAAGCCCAAGTGGCTAGCTCAGTCGCCCCGCGCGCCCAGGAACGCCGAGCAGTGCCGGAACTGTGCCCGCGAGGTCTGGCGCAACATGAAGGACAAGACCAGGAAGCAGGTCTTTTGCCCCCTCAACCTCGTCAAGGCCGCTGACTTCCCAGACGACCCAGCTGTGGCAGCCGATATCGCCACGGCCCTGCGGAGGTGCTATGACATGCCCGACGCTGAAGCAAGGAATCTCACGGGATGGCTACGGACGTGCGCCGTCTTCCAGAAGCTGAGGAAGGTCCAGTGGGAGAATGATCACGATGGTCATGTCACTGACGACGACGGCTACTCTTTGGCCATGACGCTCAGGGACTGCAGCCTCCTCGTCCTAGTCCCCAGCAGGTCTGGCGCCCCGCCGGCCGAGGTTGTGGGCAAGCTGGGCGACACGGACATGAAAAACTTTGCCGTCAAGAAGGAGTACTGGATGAATATGGAAAAAGAGTTTCACGACAACGGTGTGTACATGAGAAACACCAACAGCCTGGCTTCAGCGATCACCGACTGCCAGCTTCCCTTCTACAGGGCGAGGAGGGACCTGTCGGAGGAGCTACGGCGATATTATGTGGGCACCTGAAGCGCTTACGAAGAGGAAGCTCGGAATATACCTTGGAGCCATAGGAGAAAACCCAGGTTCCCAGGGTTTTCCTGTACTAATAATTAATGCTGCGATGGTCGTCTGATCCGGTCAGACTTCATAGACACATGTATTTTACACTGCTTTTACCCCCTTGATACGTTTTAGAGCATTGCACTGTGCATGCAGCCTACCTCAGGGCACACACAACTAGGTCTCATACCACCGTCTAATACTGATTTCAAGCAAAAAGCCTCTCTGGTATCAAATGTTTTGATTAATTGTTCACCGTAATCAGTGAAACCCCCTCCTACCAACTCCGATTCTGAATGACGCTGCTGCTAAAAACGAAACTGACACATGGTATGATTTACCAGAGGCAGTAGAAACAGACCCAAAGGGACCAATCCCCTCCCCTCCCCTCCTCTTCTTTTCTTCTTCTCAGATCATTGTACCACGCTCGAAGCTGTCCCTGATTTCTGCCGTGTACTTGTTGTAGAAGCGTGCCAGCTTCTGGTTGAATTGTTCTGCGATGGGAAGTCAGTATACAACACGATTACGAATCCAACCAGAGAGACGACCAACAAGCCAAGTCTCCCCAGAAAGAGAAACAAAAAAAGGAAGGGAAAGGAGTAGCCAACTTACTGTTCTTGTCATTGATGTACGTGACATCCGCATCGTCGCCGTTCCTAGCAGCCCTCTCCTTCCTCTTCTTAGCCGCGACCTCTTCAGCCTTCTTCATCTCACCCACCAGCCGGTCCACAGCCTTCTTGTCGGGCTTGTTGTCGGCGAAGCTCGAGATGATATCCCCACTCCCACCACCGCCCCCGTAGAAGGTTCCGTCCTTGTCCACAGCAACCATCTCCCCATCCTCCGTCTCGACAATCTCCAGCGTGCCCCGCCGCGCAGCCTCCTCGACAGCCCGCATCCTGTCGGCCGTATACCGCTCCAGGTCGGGCCCGCCCAGGTTCCGCACCTGCCGCTCGTACACCTTTCCAGCCTCCTGCCGGTAGTCTTTAAAGGCATTGTCGTCCCGCCGCGCCGCGCGCTCCTTCTGCCGCTCGTCCCACCGCTCCGACTCGTCGACCGTCCAGTCCCACGCCCGCTTGCGCTCAAAGTCCCCGCCTGCGTCCTCCACGTCTGCGCGTAGCAGCTTGTGCGAGGCTACCGCCGACCGCCGCTGCACGGCCGACAGCTGCGCCGGGTCGTTCGCGAGGCGGTGGGCCTCTGTCTGGGCGGCTGTTAGGTTCGAGGCTGAGGAGGTCTTGGCGCGGGTTTGTAAGGCGCGGAAGCGTGCCATGCGGTCTGCGAGAGTGGTGCTTGGTGGTGGGGTGGGTTGTTTGGCCGTAGGCTCTGGCTCGGGTTCTGGCTCCGGCTCCGGCTCTGCTGCTGCTGCCGGTACCTCTACTGTCTGGTGCTGTTCTCCCTCATTTTCTCCTTCTTCTGCGACCTCAGGGGCAGGCTGGGGTTCATCGATGGGCTGCGCTTCCTCGGCGGGCTCTTCTGGTGGTGGTGGAGGGGGTTGCGTCTCGGCTGGCGGTGGGGACGAGTGCGATGCTGTCACGACGTGGTTTTTCTTCTTGCCGGCTGCCTTGGCAGCTGTCTTTCTCTTCTTTGCTGGAGGCATGATGAGGTCTGTATGTGTTGACGTGTGGATGATTTACTAAGTTCGAAGTTGAAGGGGGACGGTTCCGTTTAACATTTGAGAGATGACGGCTGCTCTGGCGTTCGAGGCGTCAGGGCGTTCTTTGAGAGCTGGGATGTGAACCAATGGTTGGATTAGGTAAGCATCTGAGTTTACTATGGCAAGTACATTCGGTAGCGGTAGTAAACATAGGTACATGAGTACACAAATACTTACATAGTAGGTACTGTACGTTGGGGGAGCGCGGGAGGGTACGACTGAACCCCTGCCACAAGTCACACGCAACCTCCAACTGGCAACCGGAGAAATTTCCATACATGCAAATGCAAGGGTTCTTCTCTCTTTTCATACTGTTGCAACTCATTCACTCGAACCTTTTCTCTCACAACAGACCCTCAATGCATCTCCCATATTCATGATGATGCGCATCTCGAATGACTCCCTCAACCTCCAAGGCCCACACTGCTCATGAGTCGTCGTTCTAGAGGACCCACGCAACACCCGCGGGAGAGAGATGCGAAGGCTCGCAGGGCCCACCACGGGCCTCTGTCAGAGAAGACTGGCTCTCCAGCAGCAACAACACCAGCAACAGAGAGAGGGGGGCCCATGGCATGCACAGAAGCGGTACTATCTGGAAAACAGTCCGCGCGGCACCGTCGTCTCTCAGGGCAGGGGTTCCCAAAAGAAGACATTCCCAACGTTTGAACTGCCAAATCTGGTGCTGGATCTTGATGCGGAGGACAGCCCTCACGTGCGTCCCTTTGACAAGAAGAAGGATGGCCCGCTGCAGCGTTCCCAATGGGGCTACGATCCCGCCGTTGACGAGGCCGAAGAGTTCTCGAGGAAGATGACGTTGGCGAGCAAGAAAGACCTCGGAAAATTGCACAGTGTCACGACGAGCCCCGAGAAGGCGCTGCGTAGAGTGCACATATCGGATCTTGACGTGATGACTGTTGCCCTCCTCGGCGGCTCTAATGTCTACGACATTCTGCAGACCGACACCAACGCGACGTTGCGCCAGGCCCTTCTCGAATATGGAGTCCCGACCGCCATACTCGAGCTGGGCGCCAGTAGCGTGATTCCATTCATGCTTCAGCGCCAAAGGCATTCTCTGGCCGCGCTGAAGGACTCACCGCTGGGAACTAAAGAGACTACAGACGACCGGGCTGTCCTTTTCGAAAGAGAAATTGGAAACTGCCACAGTGTTCAGGCTGTGGAAAAGTTATGTTCCCAGATCGACAACCCTACATCCGGCATTGAGTACAGCGTCGACCTTATTCACCTTGTGCATGACCGCCTCTTGCAACTCATGCAGACGTCCAAGAGGGAGTCGACGTTAGAGGACTGTCTGAGGTTCGTCAACAACTTGACCATCAGAAGTCTTTCCGCCAACAGGCCACTCGCCCGCTCCATGACGCTCCTCGGCCTGCACCTGTCAACCCTGCTCGGCCTGCTGCCCTGCATCCTTCAGTACATCCAGATCTGCCTGTCAATGGATCTCATCGCACAGCCCACCGAAGGCGCCGCGAAGACATGCTCAGAAGCCTGCCAGGCGATCCTGACTGCTCTCGAATATGGAGAGGGGAGTGCGAGAGGAACCCGCCAGCAGATCTTCACTATGTTGACAGGCCGGGGCTTAGGCAGCTCGGAGCCGCAGCCTTCCCTCCTCAGCGAGCAGCAGAGACCTGGTGACTTCGAGCTGCGGGTGCGCCTGATGGGCGAGCTAGGCGCCCTGCGCCTGTTGTGGCATTATTACCATCGCGCACAAAGGCAAGACGACCTGTTTGTGGGCGCGTTCCGGCGCTGCGCACAGCTTCTGGGCCGCATCAAGGACGACGGTCTGGGCCTGGATCTCACGACGTCCACTGGGGGCCTCGAGGGGGATACCATGCTCGACTTGCAGCTTGTCAATGCCATCGAGGCTTCCTACATCGCAAGGGGCAGGAGGATGCCGACGCCGTCACCCTCGAGCTTGGAGAACCGCATCTCCAAAGACGAGATCGTGGAGGCTCTCAAGCAATCGGATATCACAAGCGCGATGAAGCGTTTTCGAAAACTCATCGATCGTGCCACTGCTGTTAGTTCATCTGCAGATGAAGCCGCATTCTGAGTAGAGCTTTCTGGCGGACCATTTAGCAGAGGCCTGGGGAGATGGAGGAGGGAACCCCACGGAGGAGAGAGTAGCGCTCCTGGAGGGCGAGATAGATCGTTCAAGATAGGGCGATGATCCACGCGAAGGCACATACGTAGTAGACTTGCAGCATATCCATATACATATACATATTCATAGATGATAGACCGCTGTTGATGGATGCAGAAGCACTCGACTACCGTTACCAAAGAGATATTCTTACCTTGTGTTTAAGGGTCGTGCTGTGTAGCGTTGCATCATGGACTGAAACTCTGGAACCGGCTTCGTTCAATTGATGAAATTGTGCATATGCTGCCATCCTTTTCCGACATTGCTGTTTTATTGTATTTCAATTGCTATGCTACGGGTATGCTGGAAAGCATGAGTTGTTTACAACTGCTTGGTGATAGATGCCAATTGGTGTGGGTGACTGATACACACTGGCACTTCTCTCTTTTCCATTGCCATTTACTCGAGGTTGCACCGCCTCCTGATATTCTTATACCCTTTGTATGGGGCAAGGTGGACGATGAGCCTGACTCAGAGCACAGATGATTCATGGTGATGGCGCTTGAACCGTCGCATGAGCCACATCCCGATTGTTGGCTCAATGCAGATCGTCGTCTCGCAGGCGAGATCAGTGGCCTGCCGGCTGCATTCTAGAAGCAGCCAGGGCAGCAACGCAATCCAGGTGTCTAACAACCGGGAGGGTGTATAGACATAAGACGATTGGGAGCACGTGAGCACCAGGCGCAATGACTTTCAAGAGTAGTCGATAGATATGAGCCCGACGCAGCTTGTAAACGCACATGAAGCAGTTTGCTAGCACGTCACCTGCTTGCCACCGTTTCTTGGGCACATGACAAGGCTCGAGGCGTGAGCACCGCGGCCGTTGGATTCGCCAGACAAGGCGTTTCAGTATATATGAAGGTAAATCTTTGGTAACTCGACATCAGATATTGCCGTTCGTGGCAGTCTCACCCAAGGCTGGGTTGGTGCTGTCGCTGATAAGGGGCCTATCTTGCTCGGCAGTCGAAGAAGTAGAGGATCGCGGCTGGCCGTTCGCGGTCGCTGTAGACTCAGACTGGGGAGGCGAGAGATCGCCAAAGGCTCGCTGAGAGAAGATACGGCCCGGCGACGTCTGGGCACCAATCAAAGGTGGCGTGCGCAGACCTGAGAGCAGGTGCTCGAGGCCTTGCTCCTTGGCGAGGCGGACGTAATTTGGATCCGAGGGGGCGATAGCCGTGAGTCCGTTACGAGGCACGCGAGCCTCAGGCCAAGGGCTGAAGCTGGCCGAAGACGTATCCACCTTGCCCTCACGGACGATTTGACCATTGATGTAGTACTTTGGGCGGGGGCTGAATCCCATGTAGCGCGCTGCATCTGGGTCACGATGGTAACGGTTGGGGTGTTGGAGGTTGTCGTACTGCTCCATCGTCTCGGCGGCTTCGTGGAACGAGACCTTAATCTCAATATTGCGCAGGTGGGGGAAGTTGGGGACGGCGAACATCAGGTCGGAGACCTTGACGAAGAACAAGTCCAGCGCAAGGAACTTAGCCTTGGACTCTTGCTCAAGCTGGCGCACCTCGTTGCGAGTCAAATGCTCTGGCCCTTTTCCGTAGTAGTAGCCAGGAATTTCTCTGCCGAGATCCCACTCTGCCCGAGCGACCAGAGCAGGCCTGGGCGCCGCCAAGCTCATCACCAGGTGCTTGGCTGGCAGAGACGCAGGCACACGATCCCAATTGGGAAATCGGCTGAGCTGAATATCACTCTCCCCGAGGAGCATGGCGACCTGGGTGTTCAGAACCCACAGCTCACGACCTTCTGCAGTACCCTCGGTTTCAGGCCGAATGCTGTCGAACCGTACGCCTCGGAGCGCGAACCATCGTCTGGCCATGTCCGGGGTCTTGGCATTGGGGCTGCAATCCAGCCAGCGCAGAAAGGCAGGAAGTGTCTCGAGACGCTTCCTCTCCTGTTCTTCACGTATTGTGCGTAGCCGTTGCTCTTCTTGGGCCCGTCTTTCCTGTTCCCTGCGCTCCTCTTCCTCGTGCTTGCGCCGGGCTTCCTCAGCAGCTTCCTGCTCCCTGCGGACACGCTCCTCTTCCTCCTCCTTCTTGCGCTGTGCCGCCGCCTCCTCTTCCTCCTTCTCCCGGCGGATCCGAGCGGCCTGGCGCTTCTCCTCCTCCTCCTTCTCCTTCCGCTGTTGAGCCTCCTCTTCCTCCTCGCGTCTCTTGCGGGCTTCCTCTTCATGCTTGCGCGCCTCCTCTTCAGCGCGCCTCTTGTTCTCTTCTTCTTGTTCCTCTTCCTTACGTTTCTTGGCCGCCTCGAGCTCACGCTTTTCCTCCTCCTCCCGGCGCTTTCGCTCCTCAGCTTCTTTCTCCTTCTCCTTCTCCTTCTCCTTCTCCTTCTCCCTTTCTCTCTCTCTTTCCTTTTCCTTCTCCTTCTCCCTCTCCCTTTCCTTCTCTCTTTCCTTCTCCTTCTCCTTTCTCTTGGCTTCAAGCTCAGTCCGCCGCCTCTTCTCGTCCTCCCGAGCGCGTGACTTGCCCTCTTCGCTCTGGGTCACTCCTACATCGCGCATCACAACATCAGAGTCCTCGGACTTGACGTGAATGCTATTCTCTGGCGGTACGGCTTTGCCGGTCTCTCGACGATTCTCATGGTGGGATGTAGAGTCAGCTCGACGAGGCTTGGCAGGATCTCGCTTCTCGGCGAGCTGGTCACCTTGTTTGCGCGTGGGCTTGTCGTCATGCTTCGAAGAGGACCCGAGAGCATCACGAGATGTCATCTTGCGGTTGCGGTCGGGCGAAGTGCTGGGCTTGACTGGTCGCTCTTTCTTGTCGCCGTCCAGTCGCCTCTTCTTCACGGGCTCACCCTCCTTTTCAGAGACTGCGTGGTCGGGTGTGGCGCTCGTCCGACTGCGCTTGGCCGAGTGTTCGCCAGCGACAGAAAGCCGATCTCGGGACTCGTCCCTCTTCAGCGCCTTGGCTCTATCATGATACTTCTCCGTCGGAAGTTCGTGCAGATCGTCGTGGCGCGCGTCCCGCGGGCTGGAAGGCTCCCGTAGGGAGGAAGAGTTGGAGACCATGCTAGCACGCCTATTCTTCTCCCTTTGCTCCTTCAAGTCTCGGCCAGACATTAGTCTCTTGCGGGGTTTGGCTTCGCCTTCTGACGAGAGAGCTGCAGTGTCCGGATCGGGACGCTTCGTTTTAGGGGCCTTGGTGGCAGGCGGGGAGGTCTCTCCATCAGATATGGCAATGGTGGGCAATCCGCGGTCGTCCCTCTTGGGTCTAGCGGGGACTCGTTTGGGAGAAGTCAGGTCGTCGGATTTCGGGGCATGTGAGTTTGTGACCTTGTGTTCTCGCTCGCCTGGTCTAGTCTTGCTAGAGACCCGCGTAGCCTCCCGACTTGGGCTAATAGCTTTCCGTTTTGAGGTCTTAGCTGTCTCCTCTCTGGCCTCTGGACGACCACTTCGTTTCGCTTCCTGGTCCTTGCGGTTGGGCGACTTCTTGGAGGGATCCCGGTGAGCCTTCCTGTATGCGTCATAGGCGTCCTTCAAGATCTGCTCCTCGTCTTTCCAATTCGGGCCTTGTCTTTTCCGGGCGATTTCGAAGTACGTGTCCCCTCGATATCTCTTGGTAGGATCGAAGTTGGACTGCGCCAGGAGCAGGTTAATGACCTTGATATTCTCTTGACCTATGGCAGCCAATATGGGAGTTGCGAAGTCGTCAGACACTGTTCGGATTGGGGTTGGGTCTGGGTTGGCGCCACCTATGGCTAAGAGCAGGTTCATCACGGTATCGTGCCCGCCCCTGGCGGCGGCGACCATCGACTCCGGATCGTCAAAGCGGTCTCTGACCTGGAGGAACCGTTCCACAGTCTCGATGTCTCCTTTGCCGGCAGCTGCTCGCATTGTCTTGTCGTCATTCATGTGCAGATACAACATCTGGTTGCTCAGCTTGTGGGAGCGGGAACTAGCCGCACGCCGCGAGCTGGAGGCTGGCTCGGGCACGGCAGGTGACCGCCGCGGGCTATCAGCACCATGTGATGAGCGCGCATCCGTGTGTTCTGGACGCTCTTCCGAGGTTTTCCTACGACCGCCGCCCGCCTTCTTCCTCGCCTCCACGAGCGCGGTCCGAATCTCGTCAGCGTTGTCCAGATCATCATCCACTCGGTCCAGTGGTTCCTGCCCGTTGACGTTCGCTTTCCGTGGATTCACCCCAGCCTCTAGGAGAACCTTGATGACGTCCAGATGTCCGTTGTCAACAGCGTCAAGAAGAGGAGTGTCCTTGTCGTGGTTCACACAATCGATATCGCAGCCCGCATCCACCAAAAGCTGGACAATCTCGTCGTGTCCATTGATGGCTGCTATCTGGAGCGGAGTGTTCCCTGCATAATCCGGGAGGTTCAGGTCTTGAGGACGCTCGAGCAGGCGCCTCCTGACGAGATCGTAATTTCCGTTGGAACATGCCTTCGCAAGCTGTGTTTGGCCGTGGGCGTCGACATGTTTCTTGTGTGCGGTGTTCTTGGCCGACGACATGGTCGATTCTGCAGTTGCGGGCGTGGCCAGGCTGCGTGCGGTCGAGCTGCGAATGTGAGGACTGCCGCCCGCAGAGGAATCATCTGAGAGGTAATCGGTAGCGAGAGGCGGAGGAATTCGCTTCTTCTTCTGACTAAGTCCGCTTGAGGATTGGGACACGATCTGGGTGGATGCACTACGCCTGTGGGTTCGTGGGTGTGGTGAGGTGGACCGGTGATGCGAAGATTCGTGGGTGGATTTGTTCGAGGTTGCAGGTTTTGCGTGGTCGCGCTCTTTGTTTTGTTGTTGTTGTGAATGCGGTGGTGGTTGTTGTTGTTGTTGTTGTTGTTGTTGTTGTTGCCGTTGCGAGGAGAACGCGTCAATGGAGGCAGAGGTGCGCTGCCTGCGAGCCTTGTGGTTGTCGTGCTCAGCCTCGTCATCAGAATCAGCCCTTGGGGCCTTTCTTTTGTGTGACGATACCAGTCGATCTCCAGACCTGTGTTTGGCCTGGTCTTTAGCCTGGTCCTTGTCCCCATGATCTCGCTCTTTGTTAGAAGGTTTAGAGAACTTGGCGTGGACAGATTCCGAGTCCGACCCTGGATGCCCATCAGCAGAGTGTCGTCTTGGGTGGTTGAAGGGTGAATCAGGTGCTGAGCTCAACGCACTCGAGTCCTTGCTTCGCGGTTGATCCATCAGCCTTTTCCTCTTCGCGGCATCCGCCGCGTGGCTGTGAGCACCACCACCATCCCCTCCGTCCACGGGACCATTTGATTCGGCCTTGGTGCCCAAATTAAGACGTTTCGGCTGGGCGTCAACACCTCGACCTTTCCGGTCATCGTCACTGTTGTCCTCCCGCTTGATGATCTTGCGGGACTTGACAGGAGAGCCGTCCTTGCCAGCGAGAACAATGGTCTCAGCCTCGGAGTTGTTGTCTGCAGTAGCGTCGTCTTCTTGGCCGCCGTTGGGCTGAGGGGCCGCCGTCGTCGTGATGTGCCGATGCTCCTTCTCCCTGCCATGTGGCGATGGAGGTCGCACTGGAGCAGCAGTGGACGACTTCTTCAAGGGGAGTGCAGACGAGAGGGTTCTGCTGGAGTGGTCGGCCTCGAAGGTGCTGCCTTTCCTGGGACGAGAGGAAGGAGAAGCAGAGGAAGCTGGAGGCTTCGTGGAGGTGGACTCGGCAGCATTCTGCGCATCCATATCATTTATAGCCGGGAGACGCGGTAGGTACTCATCATTGTGAGCACCAGCGGATGGATGTCACGATCGTCACAGCCCCGAGTTGACACACGCACTACGCCGGGGCACAACGTCAAGGGGTGGTGAGGGGAGAGGTCAATAGGTTCTGGATCGATGGGAAGATGAGGCGATCCGTCAGTTTGCGAGCCAACGATGAGTGAGATAAGTCTTGGACGGTCCGTGACGAGGATTGCCAGGCTGGCGTAAATGTAAACCGAAATGGTCGATGAACTAAGGACACAGTAACAAAGTATAGTATGGTGGAGGCCTGGGCTTGGATGAGTGAAGATCGAGTACTCTCATGAAAAGACTAGAGAAAGAGAGAAAGAGAGCTAGATCTAGTACTGAGGAAGAAGAGTGGTAAGAAGAACTAGAGGAAATCCGGGGCTGGGTTCGTCTCTAAGGCGTACTGTGTAGTAAGTTTTGGCATGAAATCAGGACCAGGAGAAAACAGAAAACAGAAACAGAAAAAAAGGCCAAGCAGGCTGGCCAGCAGATTGCCCCATGAGACAAGAAACCTTGAAAAAGACTAGTCCTTTTTTTCCCAGGTTGCTCTGACCTGAGATGGACTGAACAAGACAAGAACAGGACAGACACGGACAGACTGAAAAGACAGACAAGAACGAAAGTGAACAGAGTACTATGGTACATGGCACTGTGGGAAGCAGGCACCTGGCACCTGGTGCCTTGGCTCCATTGTACCTACTCCATGGATGGTCACTCCATTAGTGGGCTTACTGCAGGACTCTACACAGTAGTGCAGGGTGTGTTGGTGAGGTGTGGCGGTTGGGCAGGATGGGGGACCGGAACTGGGATGGGTACAGGTGGGTTAAGGTGGGAAGGCAGGGCAGGGGGGAGGAGGTGGGGGGAATGGAGATTTTCCCTCGCGGTTTTTTGGTTCTCTCTTGCCTCACTCACACGGCTTGCCCAACACCATGGTCGCGCCCCCTGCCCGTCTTCCAGCCTGATCCTGGCTCATCCCTGTAAATAAGCGGGCAAGGCCCCCTCCACTACGCATCCCCTGCACAACTAGAGCGATCTCCTTCAGTCGCCACTGCCGGTGATTGGCTGAAGAAAAGGAGAGATACGGCAGGCTACAACGACCGTAAGTGCCGTTTCGAGTCCCCGCCAGCCTACCTCTCAAGTGCGGATACCAGATACTTGAGCTGGGAGGTACCGGTACCGCACCGGTTGGCACGTTGGACCTTGTAGAAGAAGAGACCTCTCCTGCATCCGCCGTGCACTAATGTATTTCCCTGCCTCATCTGTTTATCTCTTTGCTTTTGCTAACACCACACACCTTGAGAGTTCTCCTCTCAGCCTTCATCTACAGCCCCTGCGAATATGATATTGCGAGACCGACGAGGACCAGATGGCCGATAAGGCGGCGAGTTGTGAGGTATCTACCTCTGCGACGCATCGTACTTATCATATGGCCGCGAATCGGTTCCCTTCCATTCACATCGACAACTTCTGAACGACTGTGTCAAAGTTTGTCACAGGCGAAAAGGCTACGTCTCTCCTGGCCCCCCCGCGCCCTCCATCCCGGACAGAGAAAGACAAGCCCACCAATACCAAAGTACTGAGTCTCGACAAGCTGGACTCTTGTTTAGCGCTTTGTGAGGCTCGCCCTGCCTCGTCACAGTTCAGTCTCATCAATGGCAGCAGGAGAGGCGCAAGCGCTACGTAGCTAAAGCTAGAGCCTTTTGTAGATCACCAGTTTATCGAAAGGCATGCGCCACCTGGGGAAACAGAATTGTTTTCTCACAAGGAGGGTCGAGAGAGTTTCTTTTCTTTGGGCGGCGCTGCCTAGATCCTGCAGAAGGAAAGAGGAAAAGAAAAGGGGGAAAGGCCTAGGAGCTGCAACATCCGAGATTCCGGAAGCGGTGGAAGATAGCAAGCATGGCTCCTGAGACGAGAACGGATTGTCTTGTAGCATCGACCAGCGTGAGGCCTCTCTCGTATTTACTCGACGCGACACTGCGAGACCTGAGCCTGACTCGACCGTCAAATCATGAGATGAGATGAGGGAAAGTAATGTCCTGTTGGGTTTTCGGGCTGTAAACTTGGATGGAACTGGAAATGGACTGGACAGGACAGCCGTTTAGTTTCTGTCTCTCTCCGGTGCCGCAGCAGCGAGCCTTGTCTGGCGTATCTGTCTTCTGCGTTGCACACCCAAAAAAAACCCAGACGCGGATCCCACAACCTATGGTACAGCCAGCCGTCTTGCTCCTTTCCGCTCGCACCGCCCTGCACGTCCTGGCAGAGTGTTGCAAACTACCTGACTGACTGAATGGGTCCGTTGCTTTCGGTCATCGGTTCTTCGGTCAATCGCACTCGCTCTCCTTTCACACCCACCGCGCACCCCCACCTGGTGCTCGAGACTACTGCGAGGTTACATGGCCTACCAGCTGTTCCAAGTTGGTCATTTCGTCTGTTCCAGAATTTGCTGACATCGATATTGCTGCCTTCTTGCAGCCTCGCCTCGCCAGCCTCTCGGCAGCGTCTGACACGACCCGACACTGTCGCGTGGCATCCAGATAAGAGGGGCCGCAACGAGGCCTTCTTGGTCTTCTTGTCTCACTGCTTCACGGACCATATTAGACACGCTGGCAGGGTCCAATACCCCCCCGCTGAACGCTGGCGCCAAGCACGGTCTGCCTCCTTCGGCCTCAAAGGACGGAGAGAAAGGAGTCTCTGCGTACATCCACCTCCACCTCCTCCTCTGTCGCCCACCCACCACTGTCAGTCAGCCAGCCAGCTTGCCTGCATAGTACCATAGTACAGGACATTTCATTCCGGGTTGCTCCGTCTCTCCTGCGCCTCCGCCACTCGTCATGGACCGTGCAACTCCACCCAGTGAGGTCTCACTGCCCTCCGCTCTCGATCAGGCTAAGATCCACTGCCTCCCGGCCACCGCTTACTATATCCCCGACTTCATAAGTGAAGACGAGGAGAAGATCATCCTTGATAAGGTGCGTCTGCCACCGTAGCCTTGCTGCTGCTGCTGCTCCGTGCGTACAATACGTGTGTTGGCGTCCCAGGGGCTCGTGGGGGTGATCGAAGGGGGGGGGGAGGGGGTGTTCTAGCTGGTTTGCTCACAGACACTCATTTCAGATCGCCAGCGCACCCAAGCCGCGATGGAAACAGCTCTCGCACCGGAGACTCCAGACGTGGCCGTCTGATCTCGTCCGGGATAGACTCCTCGACGAACCCCTTCCTACCTGGTTGAACGACCCCGTCGTGACGCGACTGCTCTCTATCCCGCTGTCTGCCGAGGAGCCCTCCCATCTCTTCACCGCAAGCCCCCACCAACGCCCGAACCATGTGTTGATCAATGAATACCCTCCAGGCGTAGGCATCATGCCGCATAAGGACGGCTCAGCATACTATCCGGTTGTCTGCACCGTGAGCCTGGGAGCCAGTCTTTGTCTCAACATCTACAAGAGCAAGGAAGATGGTGCTCTGCAACTCGAGCCAGCTTACAGGATCCTCCAGGAGCCACGGAGCCTCCTCATCTCGACCGACGACCTATACACGGAGCTTTTACACGGAATCTCGGATGCTACAGAAGACGTGGATCTTTCATCTGAGACGGTCGCCAATTGGGGGCTGCTCCGCAACCCAGATAGCTTTGTTGACGGGCACAACCAACGGTCGACACGGACAAGTCTCACATATCGTGACGTGCTGAAGACCTCGAAACTAGGCAATAACCTCGGGAAATTCCTCATCAAGCGATAATGGCGCACTCGACATGCGCAACCCCCAGCGCGCCCTCAAAACAAAAAGGGGATCATGATCCACCTGCTCTTGACTTTCTGTGGCCCAAACTTCTCGACATACCAATTCCTCGTCCCGTAGGCGGTGACACCTAGATTGACAGCCACAAACACGACCACAGACAGCAGGGTCCGGTTGCACCACTGTCCCTCGGGCGCCGCGGCGACTGCCAATGAGAGGTAGATCAGGCACTCGCAGGCATAATGAGGACAAACGAGGTAACGAAACAAGCCCTGCTCCGGCAGTGAATATTTCCTGAGACCTGCAAGGTGTTTGTGGCAGCGGTGCTGCATGACCCAGCCGTACAAGAAGAGCGGCAACGCCACAGCTGTCTTGAACAAGCTGGCACCTGCCACCAAGTTGCCGTCTCCTGTGAGGCGGACATCGTTCTGTAGGACGGCGGCTGCCACGATATTTAGCTGCATCTCCGAAACAAGGGCGTTCCCAAGGCTCGACATACCTGACCCCTCGACCCAGATGGCCACGCTGACGCCCGCGTAGAAGCCCAGGCCTAGCATCCAGTGGACGAACCACATGGTGGACCTGGACGGCTTCATGACGGCCCAGCACTCGTACAGACGCCTCCCGGCCTGAAGCACCATCAAACACCAGACGACGGCCACCTGAAATCCACCCATGGTAGATGACATTGAGGCGGTCTCGGCCTCAGCCTGTCGAGCGGCTATGAAGTGTAGAATGCCATCACCCTGCTGGAAGTACTCCGTCGCCCAAAACCCTGCGCACACGAGATAGGAAGCATAATAGGTGAAGAACCACGAGTGAGGAACCTGGCCCAGTGATGTAACCTTTTTTACGACGCAAAAGACAGAGTCTCCCTTCTCTTCTCCCTCCTTCTGCCCAGCCTGGTCACCTGCTGTCGTCCCCTGCCCACTGCTGCTGCTGTTCGTTGCGGCCTGGGGTGCTGCCGCCCTCCGCGGTCCGTAGGCGAGAAGGAGTTTGCGCTCTGTTGCAGGTAAAATTGCGATGGCGAGTACGAAACTCGATGTCAGGATGAAGGCTGCCTGAACCCATTGGGCGGGGCTCGCTGAAAACAGCGGCAAGAGCAGGGTGCTCGGATGTGCCATTGTCTCGAAAATGGTCCCGGGGTCAGGTGATCGCGCTGAGGACGGAGAAGAAGTAAAGTGAGGCAGGCACTCATAACTCGCCTACCGACGACTTATGAAATTCAGACGCGTTGAAGGAAGTGGTCCAAGCTTCTTACGACCTCACATGCCTGGCCCGTGCTTCTCAACAGGGATCGACAGCCTTCCTCTTCTCGCTGGGTTTGGGGCTTTTCTTTGAAGATATCGCCTCAGATCTGTAGCTACCTGGTCTGCAGATTGAGATCGGTTCCTGCTCGCCCACCTATCACCTAGCCGTCTTGATTTTTATGTCTTTCTTTTCTTTTTCCGATTCACTTTTTCATTAAGCTTTTTCTCTTCCTCCTTTCTTTTTTTTTTTTTTTTTTCGGCTTCTACTGCTTATGAGTGGAGTCGTAAGGCGGCAGGGCAGGCCGCTTAAGACACACTTGTTCTCCACACCGCACTGCACTGATGAGCCTCACACGAGAAATGGCTGTGATGGACATGAAATTTGAGGCTTGTTCTCGTCCCACGTCTCGATGAAGCTGGCATGACTGTGCTTCATATAGATTTGTCTCTCCCGAGAAGGTCCATCATACAATGGTCGAAATACGGGATCAACTTTCAGCACGAACATCATCAAGTCATGACCTCATCATGATGCTTCCTTTCCCTCTCAAACCAAAGCATAACGACTTCTTCTTCTCCTACTGCTGCTGCTGCTGCTGGAGCTAAGTACTATGTGAATGTGTATGTCTGAGGTTGCCATATGCCGACCTCGGCAGTGACTACTATGTAGCTGTGCACACAAGCAAGTCTCGCTTGGCTGCGTACAGGCTGGACTGGATGCAGCCAGGTCATGCGGGCGAAGGGCGAGGGTCTCACCCGCGCTGTGCCAGTAGCCGAAAAACAATTTGCTTCCCTCACCGACAGAAGATTTTTCCCTGTGTCCTCATCATCAACATCATCATTTGCCTATCGACCTAATCGTCCTTGATTTGTTTTATTTTTTGTTTTGATTTTCCTATATCGCGAAGCCCCAAAACTTAAAACAAAAAACCAGGCGTGGCAAACAAAAGCGCTTGTCCCTAGGAGGAAGGACCCGGGTCCGTCCGCTGGTCGTCAGTGGGGTGGGTCAGCTTTCCTCATGCAATATCCTCTCCATACTGTACTCGCTCCGGATCGATAGAGAAAAAAAGTATATAAAGTTTGAAAGCCTGCCCGCCGTCTCTCGGGTGTCGTCACGCCCGCCCTTCGTGTCTCTCGTGGCTCATCTGAAGTAAGGATCTTCCACACTCATCGTCTTCTTGTTGAGGTGAACACAGTTCGACTGTTGAGTCTTGTGAAGCGGAAAACCCTTTTCTTTAACCATTGTTTATCCTCCTCTTCTTCTTGTAAGCTTCTAGCGCTTGACCTCAGCTTCCTCCTCGGCTTTCCCGGATCTCTTCTTTGACCATTGGCCATGGCAGTGAGTATTATACACAAAAACACACAGACAAACAGGCTTCATATACAAATACATTTATACATACAACACCAGGCGTTGGTGGTTTTGTTCGAGGACGTAGGCTTACACATCTCCTCCTCTAGGCATCTTACCCGCAGGTCGTCCTCTTTGGCGACTCTCTCTTCGAGGGTTGCGTGGATACGCAGGACGGCTTCTCTTTCTACGCGACACTGCAGAAGCGTAGGTGGTTTTGTCTAAATTCCCTTCTTATCATAGGTAGTCACAGTATTGTCCATTACGACAACTAAAATAATCAACTCTGTAGACTGTTTACGCCGGTACGATGTAGTCAATAGGGGTTTCTCAGGATACAACACCTCGCAGGCGCTGAGGATCTTGGAGCAGATCTTCCCGGAGCCTACGGCTGGTGGCCCGCAGCTCAAGTATCTCGTGGGTCTCCTCTCGACCAAAAAAAAAAAACCCTTGTTGCCGAGCCCGCCCCAGCTGACCGACGGCCACAAATAACCTATAGATTGTTCTCCTCGGCGCCAACGACGCCGCCCTCCCACAGGAGGTCGAGAACCAGGGTCTCCCTCTCGACCAGTACAAGACCAACCTGCACCGCATCATCACCCACCCCAACATCACAGCACACAAGCCCAAGGTCCTGCTGATCACGCCGCCGCCCCTGGACGAGATCCGCACCACAGAGCTCGACACGCCAAAGTACGGCCACACGCTCCGCGAGACCGCCCGCAGCGCCTCCTACTCGCAGGCTGCGCGGGATGTCGCCGCCTCCGTCCCGGGAACGGTGCTACTCGACCTGCAGAAGGCCCTCATAGATAGGGCCACGGCAAGCACGCCCGGCTGGGATGTGAGCCAGCCCCCATTGGGCTCGCTGGAGGGAGCGCGGCGGGGCTACCTGGAGCAGCTGCTCCCGGACGGCCTGCACCTGAGTGGGGAGGCCTACAGGGTGCTATGGGGCCTCGTGGAGGCTGAGATCGAGCCTAGGTTTCCCAATGAGGGGCCTGAAGGGTATGTCTTCGCAGAGTGGAAATCGGCGCCCTGGGAGGAGAAATAAAAAGGAGAGAGAGAGAAAAGGAAAGAAAGGAAAGAAGAAGAGTAAAGAGTATGCAGGAGCGGCAGAGGTAAATATATAAATTATGTGAGATGTGTGTGTGTGTGTGTGTGTGTGTGAGAGAGAGAGAGAGAGAGAGAGATGGCCTTTGGGTATAAATGGAGAAATAAGTGGGCAGAAAACAAAAGTATCGTTTAGAGAGTCGAAGCTCAGCATATAAGGAGGGCTTTAGATGAAATCTGGATAGATTATTTTTAATTTCTTATTTTCCTACTTTTTACTTATACTACAGCTAAGGACAGGCTTGTCAGGATAAGTAATATATCTCATGTTCCTCTCGAAAATCTAGTGTTGGCTCTTGAAATAAATACTTGCTCAGTACTCTTTTCTATACGTAAACACGTTCAATGAAGTGGCCGGGTTGCTAAGAGGAATTGTACTGGTAAAGATGCGCAGTAAGGGGGCGGATTACCTAAGACGCGGCTTGCATCGCTGCTGCATGCACAAGCACCTTTTTTTGGTCTTCCCGCTGTCGTCACTAACTGTTGAGCCGGGATCCCATAGTAAAAGTTACATACTGGTACTGTCATCGAACGGGTCCTTAGCAGCTAGGCCCAACGCTTGCCTCTTGCATCTTCAAGGCCACCACCCAAAACCAGCTCAAGCTGCTGCTGCCTCGCCTCGATTCTTCACTCCTCGGACAACAACAAAACAACGTCCACAAGATCCGACTACGAAACGGAAGCCTCACATCCTCGACTATTTTGATCTCTCGTTGGACAATTTGACACTCGCACCCGTCCATCTGCTTTTACTCCCTGGATGCCTTGTCCCTGACCCTGGAATTCCAGTCTGGTCCTTCGACGCAGTTACCGAACCCAGCCCACTAGAAACCCGTCACCGAGTCCACACATTCCTCGAGGCGAACGAAGCTCTTCGTCACCTGTCATTCATAGACCACTTTCTACTTCTTGTCCCTTCTCTCCCGCTCCCTCTCTCTCTCTTCCCCTCCCTCTTCCTTCTTCCTTCTCGCCCAGATATTGATAATTGCTTCTTCTCGTCTCGGATTAGCTTCGTCTTGCTGGAAACATCCAAGGTCGTCCGGACATAATTCTGAAGGAGCATTCGCCAAGGCTGACTGTCAGCTTGTCCCTGCCGTGAATAGCACACACGCAGCCTCGTGGCAGCCCAGCCACACTTCACCAGAACCAAAAACCTTTCCGCAATCCTGCTACGAGCCCTCTCCTCTTCCTCCAACAAACGGCCGCATCTGTCCTCGAACATCTTTGCCCCTATCACTCGTTCGGTGCCGTTCGATCCTCGAAGCCACTGCCTGATCTCGGCTCCCTCCTCCCTCCCACCCTTCGAATCGTGAACGTGTCCAAGCATACAGACAGGGACAAAGCGGGACAACACGAGCTGAGCAAGGGGCAGGTGGCATCGCAGGGAAGGCCTGTGCGGTCTTTTGCGTGCGATGTGGGTGTGGGCGACCTCGTGATCTGATACTCGAAGATCAGGACCCGTGAGAAGAAACAGAAACACGGCGATCTCGAGGCTGGCAGCATCCACAGAGACAAAGACCACATGATAGAGTCCCCAGCGTGAACTTCAGCAGCCGTTCAGCCGCGTCCACACTTTGGTCCCCTCCTGCGCTCGCCTTCGTGAGAGTCACACTGGCCGTGTGTGTATGCGCACTTGGTAGTCCCCTCCCCCCCCCCCTCGCCTTCTGTCTCTCCTGTCAGCCAGACAGCTATTCTGAGCCCTTGTTTCTGATCATCACTTCCCCCTTGGCATGGATCCTCGTCTCACGCCTCTCCACCAAGACCTCCACAATGTCCAGATGGAAGTGAAGCAGGTCCAGTTCGTCCAGGCCAACCATGCCGAGCGACTGATGCGACTCGAGAGACGACAGACAGAGGATGCTGCCATAAAGTCTGTATGGAATCCGTCCCCATTCCCCAGCGCCTTAGGGGGGACCCCTCAACATGGTAAGCCAGATATTGACTTGCAGTCCCTGCCTCGTCCTCCACCTCCCAAGAATTACTAACCCTTGTTCCAGGGCCGGTACAGATGCCAAACAACCAGGTTTTCGACGACTTCGACGATGAACAGAGCCAGAACCTCATAGGCTCGCTTCACCTCGACGCCGATGAGGAACCGACTCGGCGAGGGG
The DNA here is from genome assembly GCF_011745365.1 of Cryphonectria parasitica EP155. Classification (NCBI taxonomy): domain Eukaryota; kingdom Fungi; phylum Ascomycota; class Sordariomycetes; order Diaporthales; family Cryphonectriaceae; genus Cryphonectria; species Cryphonectria parasitica. The sequence continues at coordinate 4,095,485 of NW_024468909.1, forward strand.
CCGCATCCAGGGCCAACAGTGTCCGGTTTGACGAGACAACCCTTCACAGTTCGAATTGGGGCCAGGCTGGACGTCAGTCTGGGGAGTTCGCTCCCACCAGGCCTTCGAGCGGTCTGAGTGGCCCGTCTCTGATGGAACGGACCTATTCTCACAAATCAGACGGAAGACACAGTTCGGCAGGCCACTCTGTACATTCATTCCACTCCATGGCATCTGGTCGTACGAGTAGCCTTGGCCTAGACTTGCTCCTAGGTACGCGAGACGACGAAGACGACTCATCTCTGATCGACATTGCTGGACCGCCTCCAGGGCTGATGTTTCTTGGCTCCTTTCCTTCGATTGTCCGGTGCTGGCTCACTACACAGTACTCCCACGACACGCTCCTGTATGCGGTTGTCTGTAGTGGCTCCCAGAAGTCGACTGTGGACTACTCGCTTCTCAAGGAACTAGGTCTCTCGCGCGAATGTCACAGGGACAACAATGGAGTCATGCGCATTGCCTTGCCCGTCTACTTTGCCGAGGCTACTGTCTCCCAGCCGCACTCCCGGTCCATCTCGTCTCAACAGGTTCCTTACATCAATGTCGATTTCGAGGTCACGGGGGCGGAACAGGCCGATGGAGGCGAGGACCGGAAGGAAATCCACATCTTCATTGGCAGTGACACTTTGCGCGCGTACAGTGCCGATCTGCTGTTGTCGCAGAACCGGATGTCCCTCTTTGGCAATGGAGATGATCGTGATAGACTCTCCGTTCCTTTTGTAAGGCCCGAGGATGAGTCCACTTACAAGCACATCGCGACTGTGAATGTAGTGCCAGAGAAGCCGAAGCTGAATGCTAACGCGCCCGAGTTCGTGTCTGGCGACTCTCGAGCTCAGGCTGCGACGGTGCGAGCGTCGGAGCCAGCCGTGGCGGGAGTCCCGCAGTCTGAGCCCGAGACATCTGATGTGCAGTCTCCATTCTCTCCCATGACCACGCAGTCAGGCTACCCCAGCAAGAGCATCGGCACCAGTCTTCCCTCAGACAGTGGCAGCGATCGACAGCAGAGAGACACGGCCCCGAGCGTGACAGACAGTAGCAGCGTTGCTGGCAAGGAGAACGCCGGACAGGCTGAGGAGAAGCGGCGCGACTCTGCCGCTGGAATATGGGGATCCTGGAGGCAGGGCGCCACCGCTGGTAGTGATTCTGCCCAGCGAGAGAACGGCCTGAGCGGGTACCAGCCGGCTGGTGGCCGTGGAGGACGCAGCATGAAGATCTTGAAGCCCCAGAAGTCGGCGTCCTTGTCCTCATCTGCTCGGGCTGGAACGACGTACGACCAATCTCCACCGGCGAGGCCGAGCGGTGAGCTTCGACGGAAGAGCCAGGGCGCAGTCTCGATGCTGGAATCCAACGATGGAGGCTCTGCTACTCCGCCCCCGGCTGTCCGCTGGGAAAACGTGAGGCGCAGTGTGAGCAGCGCAACACCAGGATCAACAGCGACGCCGGCAGCGACGACAACGCCTGCGGTAGACAACAAGGCCACCAAGACACCTGCAACACGGTCAAATCCCATTGGCGGTGCCTCGGCCTTTTCCTGGATGACACCCACAAGCGGCGGTGCCAAGGCTCTGGACACTACGGCTGGAAAGCCAAAGACACCAGCTACGACTGCCTAGCTTCTGGCTGCCGCCCGTCCTAAGAGGGAGGGAGAGCAGAGAGGACGGAGAGGAAAAAGAGAGAGAAAGAGAGAGAGCTTTGTATGAATAAGCCGCTTGAATGGCCATACCTAATGTTGTTGCTGACATGCGAACCGTGCCGCGAGGAGAGCCTATCCATCAGCCTCGCTCGGCGGCACGCATGTACGAGCGCTAACAATCCCTGTGTTGTGCTTCATTTTCCTTTTTTCCCCGCAGACCGAAACCCGTCAAGCGCCAGCGCCGAGAGGTCCCTACGCCTTGAGAAGGGTTCTTTCTTTTGGGTCCCACAGAGAGAGTGTGAGTGACAGAGACAGAGAGAGAACTAAGCAGAAAATCCCAATAAAACAGTATTAAACCTGTGGATGTTATTTTTCTCCAGATTTTGTTGTTGTCATGATTGATGATTGTCTTCTCTCGTGCGACATGCTCATATGGCATACTCAAGTTTGCATTTTTGACAAGGTCTGAAGGAACCCGTTAATGCTACATCCAGCCTCATCGTTCTACCTTCCCTCCTCGCCCCTCTCAGATCTTAGCACCCCCCGAAGGCAAAGGCACCAACGCCTGCAGCGCATTCCGCGTCTCCCCTAGAGAGTCCTTCACGATTCCAATCAACTGCTTGAACTCGGGGGCCCCTGCATCCCCCACAACCTCATACAACCAGCTCTCGCTGGTGGTAACCGTGACGCCCTCGGCCCGCAGCCTGGCGAGGGCGATGGGCACCTCTTCCTTGTTGCAGCTGCTCACGCCGTCGGCGAGGACGTAGACCCTGTGGCCGGCGCGGAGGGCGTCCAGGGCGGTCTGGGTGATGCAGATGTGGGATTCTATGCCGAGCAGGACGATGTCGGGCTGTGAACTTCCTTTGCCGCCGTCGCCAGCAGTGGGAGTGGGAGTGGGAGAAAGCTTGGTGGTGAGTTCAGGGAGCCACATGCTGAAGAGGGTCTTGTCGGCGTCGGGGACGAGGCAGTTGGGGGCGGCTTGGTGCGGTGTGAGGTCGGCTACCACGGGGCCCAGGCGGGCTTTGTTTTGGGTGGTGAAGTAGGTTGGGATGTTGAGGGCGGTGGCGGCGCGGAGGACTTTGTTTGCTGTGAGGATGCTGGACGGGGGGAAGAGAGAGCGAGGGGTGGGGTTTGTTAATGAGTTTGGAGCGGGTGAGGTTTTTGGTTTTGTAATCTGGGAGAATGATGAGGGATCAGTGACTTACACCTTGTCGAACTCATGGATGACAGGCCGGAACTTTTCTTGGAGATCACAGACGCTGTAGGAGGATAAATATGAGTAAGTCATGAGGAAGAAGGAACCCAAAAAAAAAAAGGTAGGTATAGATAGATAGATGGTAGGATGGATGCATGTATGGATGGATTGATCAGATGGGTGAACAGATGCGCTCATTATAAGCAGGCTTCAGATGGGGAGGGGGCCCAACTGACAAGATGGCGGAGTTGTCTGTGTGTCGTGTCATGTCGTGTCAGTAAGGGTCAAGTAAGAAGTCCGTTATGAGGGTTCACAGAGGACTCACTCGGTCGCCGCTTGAGAGCTGGAGCGTCCGTCATGTTGGTGGATGAGAAGGTCTGGGTCCAACGAGGGTTGTTGATGGGAACGGTGTTGATGAGGCTGGGAAGAAGGGTGTGGGAAAGGGTGTGTTGGCCCAGCTGGCGATTAGAGTTTCGATTGATGATTCTAGGTGACCGTAGTAAGATTCTGTTCATAGCAGTTGAGAATTGGAAGAGAAACACAAGGAAGAGGAAGTAAAGCTTGGAGGGGACGGTCGAGAGGAGCGGGGATGAGTGAACGGATGAACGACCCGTTCCGCCGCGGGGTTCCAAAGCCGAGCCGGCCCCGGATTGTGATGCTCGGCCCGGAGAATAAAAACCCGGATCAGCTACGAACTAGTTCAAGATCAAAAGAGTGCAACACATTCAAAGCTCTGTAGTGCATTCATCTAGCTTGCCCTCTTCATAATTGTCGTAGATCTCCAACCTAATTTATCGCAGTTACATTCACGAGGTGAACACGGTAATCCTCTCTTGGTCGAGCCACCCCAGATCGTCCTCGACAGTCCTCATTCGAAGCTCATACAGCGAGTCCAAGAAGGCCGGCACGAACGTTCCCGGGCCCTGTACGCTGCTCTTCCCCGCCGCCTCCTCGGCGGCAATCTCGAAAAGCAGGATCCCGGCCACGATAGCTGCCAGCCTGTCCCCCTTGTTCGACCAAGCAGCCACCGCTGCGGAGATGGTGGTGCCGAGGGTGCACCCTGTTCCTGTGATCATGCCCAGGTACTCATGGCCGTTCTCGACCATGACCGTCCTCTTGCCATCGCTGACGAAATCCGTCTTGCCCGTCATCACGGCAAAGGCCTGCTTGCGTTCGGCCACCTGGCAGACGAGGTGGACCTTCTGTTCCAGCGACAACGTGCTGCTGCTGTCTACGCCGCGCTGGCTCTCTGCGTCGCCGCCGTTGCCTCCATACCAGACAGTCTTAATCTCGCTCTCGTTGCCTTTGATCACGTCGATGTAGCCGCCGGCGAGAATGTCTCTTACTGCCGCTCTCCGTACGGCTGTCGCGCCGGCGCTGCAGTAGTAACAAGGTGGGGATCTCGTGTAAGTCGTAACGTGAAGCCTTGACCAAGCAAAGGGAGGTGGGATGGGTTCCCAGAAAGCCCAAAGAAGAAGAGGAAGAAAGAAAAGAGAAAGAGGCGAGAGCTTACCCTACTGGATCAAAGACTACTGGTTGCCGGGCAGCATTATAAGCCTGGAGGGCTTTCTTGTAATTTTCCAGCCCTTCTGGCGTCACGGTGCCCATGTTGATCACCAAGGCACCTCCCAGCTTGGCCAGATCCGCTGCCTCCGCGCCATAATTAGACATGATCGGAGAGGCACCTATCGACAGTGCTACGTTTGCTGCGAAGTTTTGGACGACCTGAAGAGGACGAAGGAAGAGTTAGTACTTCTCCGCCCAAGAGAGATGGGGACCCCCTTTGTGTGATCTCATGGGGTTTTCCTCCTCACCAGGTTTGTCATGTTGTGAGACAGCGGCTTCGTTTCATGAATACTCTTGATGACCTTGGATACCAGTCCCAAGAGGTCTTCCTTCTTCGTCACTAGTCGTAGTCCTGAATCGGGTTGCGACAACCCGTTGAGCCTGTTGCTCTCCTGTACAAGGTCTAGAAGCTGCCGGGACGCTGCGGTCGGGTCCTCGGCAGCCATGATGGCGCTGACGACCGCGACGCCATCCACGGGCTTTTCAGCCAAACCACCTTGAAACATGACCTGTATAACATTGGACGCGTTGATGCCTCCAATGCAGACGGTAGGCATGTCCCCGTGGCCCCTATCGTTGATAATGTCGAGAGTGTGCCTGAGCCCCTCGGGCCCTATCACGGACTTTGTATCCTTCTTGCTGTTGCTGTGGTGTCAGCCTGCTGCTGGTGGACAATGTGTGTGTGTGTGTGTGTGTGGGTGGGTGGATAGTAGACATATGGAACCTGGGCGCTAGAACTTACGTCTGGGTAGAGAATATTGTCCCTATACCAAGATAGTCTGCTCCCTGCTCGCAAGCAGTAACGGCCTCATTGACGGTGTTGGCTGTTATGCCGATGATCTTGTCCTCGCCGAGGATCTTTCTTGCTGTAGAGATGTCTTTTTTTTGGGTTGGTTGTTTTGCAACAAGTTCTCAGTCTCCCTCTTCACGTGCCCATCTGAAATCAAGGACAATAAACAAAAGACTCACCCATATCATCCTGACCGAGATGAACCCCCTCGCAGCCCACGGCAAGGGCGACATCCACCCGGTCGTTGATGAGCAAGGGAACTTTGTGCCTCCTCGTGACCTCATGGAGCCTCCTCGCAGTCGAGATGAGCACGCCCGTGTCGCTCGTCTTGTCTCTGTATTGCACGATGGTGACGCCGCCTTGGAGTGCGCGGTCGACGACGTCACAAATGTCCTTGGCGCCGAGGATCGCGGGCGTGGAGTCTGTTACTAGATACAGCCTGTAGTCAGGCTTCATTGGAGGATTGTCACCGATGGCGAAAGCCATGGTGGTGTATAGCGCACGTAGTTGAGGAGGTTTGATTATTGTCTTGAGTCCAGGCGAGATGGGTTGTTGGGATGAGGAGTTTGGTAAGTACTTAGTAGCTAAAGTAAATATCAATTATACGTTCAGTTAGTTCTCAGGCACGTAATGATTACCACATCAACAACATGACTCTTGTCACTTTGATTGATATAGACACGAGATCTCTATCATGGTGGCTCACATCAATTATGTGACAAGAATCAGCTCATATCGCCGTCTTTGCATCGTTTGTAATCATCATTGCATGATGTTCCCATGAGGAAAGAACATGCAGTGGTCTGAGTACATGCTGGGGAAGGGACCGAAATCTTTAGGTGACGTGACAAGCATTGATTATTACGGTACAGCGCCTGTCCACAGAAGGGTTAGGGTCTCAATCACAATGTATTAACCAAAAGCAAACCCCATCTGTTGTTAGCCTTGTATGTATTATGAATTAAGTGTGTCAGTTCTTACAAAGGAGTATTGATTTGTTTTGTGGTTTGCATTCGTGCAAAGACTTGCAATGTTTCCCAGTGTTTCTCTTTCGAATAGTGACCTGCCCCAGAGTCATACCTACTTGGGTGGTAGCAACCGATCAATGTTACCATACAATACAAAAGTACACTTAGAAACCTAGGATTGCTGGTTTACCATATGTATATATATAAATTGAATTGTTGTAATTTTTTCTGATGAAGAAGATGGGAAGGAGGAAAATTCATCCAATGTAAGCTGCAAAGTTCCATTGGTCATAGGCTGTCGAGACATTGAATCTGGTTGATGCTCTGATCAATGATGTCCTTCCAGTGCCCAAAACTCCAAGAATGCATGGCCGATCCCAATCTTTGGCCGATCTCTACCAGCCTACATAAATTTTTGACACTTACTTTCCAAGCTACGAAACTTTTGGCAATGAGAAATGCTGCAGATACGAGCAGATTCATTGAGGTTATGAGTCTAGCACTGGAGCTGACCCTGCAGACCAGACTGGGCAACACCAGATTATAACGAGTCTATTGCTCCAGGATTTCTACATAGACCAACCACCTGGGCGCCACCCATCCTTTGCATTAGCTTCTCGCTACTAATGGATCAAATCCTCATGCATGTTGATCACACTGCACCAGAAAACAAGGCACTATGCAATTCCCTGCCGCTATGCATGGCGCAGCAGCTCAGCCATGCCAACCCCTCTTCCGTACGTAGGTGGGCGAGAGCCTCGTTGAGCCTCTTCTTGGTACGGCCATCCTTCCTGACCTTACTCGCGAAGTCATTACTCTGGCTCCGTCTAGTGATATGTCGAGACCTCAGACGGGGCCGATTATTTGTTGCAAGGCGCTCGCATCGGCCATAAAATCAGATCCTACATAGGCGTTCCTTATAATCCAGTCTCCCAGGAGAGGGGAAACCACGCCCGAATTGCCACCCTCTCTATAGCAGCAAGAAGAAGAGAAAGCCACAATGGAAGCTGTGGGCGCCGTCTCAGCGATAGTCAGCCTCGTCGAGATTGTGGGGCAGGTGTCCAAAACAGCCGTCTCCTTTATGCGCGATGTCAAAGACGCAAGAGTGGACATGATCCAGGTTCGCAAGGAGCTCTTCGGGCTGTCTACAATTCTGGAGGTCATACAGGAGGATTTCGCCAGCGGGCCCGCTCTGTCTGCTGGCTCAGCTGTCTTGCGCAGGACGCACGAGCACATCGAGGGCATCTGCAGGAATTGTGTCCAGGTCGTCAGGGACATCGACCAGGTCATTCAGAACAAGCAGTCCAGGCTCACATCCGTGGCGTGGGTCACGTCGGGCCACCGCAAGGTCGAGAAGCTCAAGGCCGACTTGCGTAATCACATTAATGCGCTCGAGGTCTCGTTACAGATGATCTCCTAGTAAGTTCCTTGCCAAAGCGCACGCGGAGTATGCTGCTTCCAGCAAACTCGTTGGCCTTGCGCGTGCTGTTCACTAACGGACATTCTCAGTGTTGGAATCAAAGATATCAAAGAAGATGTATCAGCCAGTCGCCAGGGGATATCTGAGCTTCTCAGGAAGACTGACCTGATCCTAGAGAGTATCTCCGGGGCCCGGAATGCACCGCGAGGGGACCACTACTCGTCGGCAGCGATGCTCGGGTCGTACTTGGAGGGCTTGAAAGACGACGCCGAGACAGTTCTCTCGAGCGTCGATTATCAGCGAGAAGATAGCTTCACGATAGTAGATCAGGACTCCGAACCTGATCATATGCGAGGGGCTTCGTCTCCCTCGACTGTGCCATCGATCATCTTCAAAAACAGCCAAGACCGTCAGTTCTGTATCCCACTCGAGGCCTGCAGGACATGGGAGGTGAGTGCCGCATCTCATTCATTAACATATTACCAGCCATCTTGCGGAGCGAGAAACAACAGTAATGATTAAAGAACTCGAGGTTGAGCATTTGCGCAGGACATGTCCGAAATCGTCAAGCATTCCTTCTCCAACACCGAGGATACAGAGTTCATCGACAAGGGTCAGTATGATTTGATCTCTGGCAACTCCATCTTCCTCCCAAGGTGGTGGGAAACGCTCATTCAACCAGGACTGGAGATTAAGATGGTGTCGAGGGCTCAGACGAGTAGTATTTCAAAGTATCAAAACGCTGCGAAGGCGAGCCCAAGAGCTCGGACTGCGCAGTCGGCAGGAGACAAGCTGGTTCTGAAGTTCAAGGACGCCATTGGGAGGAAGTATATCTTACTGTGGCGTGACGTCAGCACGTGGGAAGTAAGTACTTCACTATGACCCATCTTCCGAGTCACAGTTCGAGGTGTCTTATGGTCGATCATCGGTCCGGCTGCAGGTGCTGATAACTGATTGCACATCGCAGGGCATGGAGCACGTCATTAAAAATGTTTGTGAGAATGTAGAAGGCCTGAGAGCACCGGTGTGGGAAGGTTTATACGACGTGGTGATCGCAGAGGGCACCAAGCTCATAGACAAGTCTGCTTGGGATGCCGTCGTACGTCCTGGGATGAGCATTGCGATGCTTATGTGGCCATGAATCAACATACCACCGCACAAGCTGGGGAGTTCATGCCTGCCTTCCCCACCCACAAACATACCTCCGGCACCTCGTCCTAAAAAACTTACGTTTTATGAACAAGACACCAGTTTTCGATACCAGTGGCGAGACTTCCTCGAAGTGTGCACCGCACGTATATGTCCGATATCACGGGCGTCATCCGCGATAACGGTTGGCCCTGACACTACAACAACACGCTATGAAGGAGTATTCGTCTTGCTCAAACACCTCGAGATGTCAGGTTCACGGACGACCCTCATCAGCACCAGCAGATTTTCCCCAGCTTTGCTAGTCGTATTTACACATACTATGAAATACTGTCTGTAGACTAGTCGGCTTCAGTCACCTTTGGCAAGGCACTCTATTCGATGTCTTTCCTTGTCGTCTCGTACCTGTGGAGTTGGATCAGTAATATGCACAGATTTGGCAGATTCACAGCTTCAAAGACTCACCTCTTGCCGCGGAAGGCCCAAGTACCCCAGTTACCACAAGTGATATCCTGAGGGTCCATATCGTTCAGATCCCACCTTAAGCTGCGGAAGATGTTCTCGCCAGGCTTCAAGAGAAGGTCAAACTCGCCAGCAGCCGTCTTGTTGACCCACTCGATATCCCTCTCCATATCGTACTGTGTGTAGCCCGTCACGACGATGGGCGCCTTGGTCTCCAGCAGCATCGGCACCGTCTCCGCCCACTCGTGCGAACTGGCAGGGTGGCCCAGACCGGGATGAAACAGGACAAAGCAGTCAAAGTAAGGGTCGTACGGGTAAAAGTAGCCAGTGCGGTGTATGTTGTGGTAGTAGTCCACAATCGTGCTTATTTTCATGCTGTGCCAGGGGCGCTCGACTATGGCGCCGTATGGGTTTCCTGGAGTCCTCTCTGGGAGGGGGAACTCGTCGTCTCGGTTGGCCATTGCCTCAGGGCCGATGAAGATGAGGTGGAAGCTTGAGCGAGGGAAGAGATGTGCCAACTGCACCCACGCGTCACGCGGCAGAGAGGATTCTGCGCGTGCACCCAGGATGAACAGACGGACTGGCGGTGCCTCGAGGCGGAGGTTCTTGACCCCAGTACCACCACCTGATCTCGGCGGGTGCAAAGTGTATCGTAAAGCTGCGATATATAAGTATGAGCCATACAGGATTTTGTAATCGAGATCTACATCAAGACGACGACAACATACCACTGAAGCTCTTGAGTCCCTCGGGGGTCAATCTGCTGTCCTGCCGTAGGCTGTACGGACTGAGTTCGTGTAGGATGCTCCCCACCGTGACGGGATACGTCAATATCCTCGTCGCCTGTCTCATACTCCTGTCCGAATTGATTGCCTGAAAACTCCTCGTATACAGGAAGGTGTCCCAGTTGGTCATGTTCACCATGGCCTCCTCCAGCTGTGGTCCCGCATACTCGAATTCTGGGAAGAATCTGCCCGAGCGCAAGTCATGGTCGTCCTCATTGATCTGCCTCAGCGTGTCGCAGACCTCCAGATGCGCCTCGTAGTCAGCCATCCAGTGCTCCTTGGAGCAGTAGACAGGCACGCCACAATCTGGACACTCGAAGTCGACGTGCGCCGGAGGCAGCTGTGCGGTCTCGGGAGACTGGCGTAGCGGCTGGCCGCTCTCCGAGAGTCGGGTCGGTCGGTGGTCTGGACAGGGACAGTAGGCATGCTGTCGCATGAAAGCAGCTCGCTGGCGCATCTCGGGGATTGGTGAGTTGGTATACGAATGGAAGAGGTCGTCTTGGGCGAGGATACGTTTTCCTTTGGTGGTCTCGTCGGTTGCCTCGTTGTTCCTAGACCCAAAGGCATGTGCTGCCTGTGCAAGACTCGAGGACGGCCTTGCGATACCCTGCGATCTGGGCATACGCAGAGTCTTGCTTGTTATCCTTGCAGGCTCGCCAGAGTGTATCGACCTCGTCATCGAAGGCGCCAGTCGTGACATTTGCCTTGCCGTCGACCTGGCGCAATGCCGACACATGGTGCTCAGCGCGGAGCGCGCTGCAGTGTCGATTGACAAGACCATGTTGAAATCACAGTGGCATGCCCCCTAGTACATTGCAAATGGAGGAGAGAAAAGAAGCTTCTGATGTTGCTGTTAGAAAAGGTCGCTGCAGGTAGGCGCGATCGGGTGAGGTCCACGGGTGGTTTTTCTCAGCCACACTAACGCCACATGCCGGATAGCTCGAGCCACACCTGGTTATCCGTATCGAGTCAAACTTCTTTTCGACGAAGCTCGCTCTGCGGCAGGCTTCAACCAGGCACCTCTCAACAACAACCTCTCCAGGTTGTCAAGATCGAGACAACCACCACCCCCAAGCATCAATCTGATATCATCAGAAGACTCATGAGGGCACTGCACAGGTCTACTGTGCCCAAGGAGTCAAGATGGCGACCACGTCCAACATGTTTCTGTACTCGCTGACGATTCAGCCTCCGTCCACCGTCACGCAGGCCATCGTCGGTCAGTTCTCGGGAACCAAGGAGCAGCAGATCATCACGGCTTGCGGCACGCGTCTATCGCTCCTGAAGCCTGACCCCAGCCAGGGAAAGGTCATCACGATCCTCGCACACGACGTATTTGGGATCATCAGGTCTATCGCCGCCTTCCGTCTCGCGGGCAGCAATAAAGGTAAGCTCCTAATTCTCCTGCGAATCCATTCTTATTGTGTGGGCTCTTAGTGATTCAAAGCCGACCTGCCAGATCTTTCTTGAGTGCCAACATGATCGGCATGAGTCTGTCTTTGTACGGGAGGAATCCTATTGTCTAATCAAACAATTGCTGACAATGTCGTGCAGACTACATCATCCTAGCAACAGATTCGGGCAGAATCGCCATTGTCGAGTATCTTCCCGCCAAGAATCGCTTCTCACGCATCCATCTCGAGACTTTTGGGAAATCGGGCATCCGTCGAGTCATTCCAGGCCAGTTTCTGGCAGCCGATCCCAAGGGCAGAGCGTGCCTGATAGCATCGGTGGAGAAGAACAAGCTCGTCTACGTCCTGAACCGGAACTCGCAAGCTGAGCTTACGATCTCGTCTCCTTTGGAGGCGCACAAGCCTGGGGTGCTGGTCTTCTCCCTTGTCGCTCTCGATGTGGGTTACGCGAACCCGGTCTTCGCAGCCTTGGAGACTGAATATACCGAAGCCGACCAGGATTCAAGCGGTCAGGCCGCAAAGGAAGCAGAGACACAGCTTGTCTACTACGAGCTTGACTTGGGACTGAATCACGTGGTCCGGAAGTGGTCGGAACCTGTCGATCCATCATCGATATTGTTGTTTCAGGTTCCTGGAGGCAATGATGGACCCTCTGGCGTTCTTGTATGTGGAGAGGAGAACGTCACATACAGGCATTCCAACCAAGAGGCCTTCCGAGTGCCCATACCGCGGCGAAGAGGTGCGACCGAAGACCCTCAGCGCAAGCGCTGCATCGTCGCAGGTGTCATGCACAAGCTGAAAAACAGCGCGGGCCTCTTCTTCTTTCTTCTTCAGACCGAAGACGGCGATTTGTTCAAGCTCTCCATCGACATGTTGGAAGACGCGGATGGCAATCCTACCGGTGAAGTCGAGCGGCTCAAAATTAAGTACTTTGATACCGTCCCGGTTGCGTCCAGTCTGTGCATTCTCAAGAGTGGATTCCTTTACGTCGCGAGCGAGTTTGGAAACCATCACTTCTACCAGTTCGAGAAGCTAGGCGATGATGACGACGAGCTTGAATTCAGCAGCGACAACTTCCCAACAGACCCACAGGCATCATATGAACCGGTGTACTTCCATCCCAGACCAAACGAGAACCTGGCTCTGGTGGAAAGTATCGATTCGATGAACCCTCTTACCGACTGCAAAGTCGCAAATCTTACTGAAGAGGACGCGCCGCAAATTTATTCGGTGTGCGGCAACGGGGCGCGCAGCACGTTCCGAACCTTGAAGCACGGTTTGGAAGTCAACGAGATCGTGGCCTCGGAACTACCTGGGAACCCGTCCGCCGTCTGGACCACGAAACTTCGGAGCGATGATGAGTACGATGCATACATCGTCTTGTCGTCTACGAACAGCACACTCGTTCTCAGCATCGGCGAGACGGTGGAACAAGTCAGCGATACGGGGTTTTTGGACTCCGTGACAACGCTCGCAGTCCAACAACTTGGCGACGATGGTCTGATACAAGTTCACCCGAAAGGAATTCGGCACATTCGCCACGGCCGGGTCAACGAATGGGGTGCCCCTCAACATAGGTCAATCGTCGCTGCGGCAACAAACGCGAGGCAGGTCGCCATTGCTCTCAGCTCTGGCGAAATTGTTTACTTCGAGATGGACGAAGATGGCTCCCTCGCCGAGTATGATGAAAAGAAGGAGATGTTTGGCACGGTGACATGCTTGAGTCTGGGCGAAGTTCCAGAAGGCCGGCAGAGAAGTTCCTTCTTGGCTGTTGGATGCGATGACCGGACCGTCCGCGTTCTGAGTCTGGATCCGGACTCAACGCTCGAGAATAAGTCTGTGCAGGCGTTGTCCGCGGCTCCATCATCACTTAATATCATGGCAATGGAGGACTCATCATCTGGTGGCTCCACGCTGTACCTGCACATTGGTCTACACTCTGGTGTCTACCTGAGGACGGTCCTGGATGAGATCACGGGCGAGTTGACGGACACCCGCCAAAAGTTCCTGGGTCCGAAGCCAGTCAAACTGTTCCAAGTCTCCGTCCAGGGATCGACCTGCGTATTAGCCCTCAGTTCCAGGTCATGGCTAGGCTACTCTGATCCTCTGACCCGAAGCTTCATGATGACTCCTCTCGATTATGCCGAGTTGGAGTGGGGATGGAACTTCAGCAGTGAGCAATGTGTGGAGAGTATGGTGGGCATACATGCCAACTATCTGAGGTCAGTCACTTTCCGATTTTCACCCTACTTTCAACTGCCTTTCGATGATGATAAAAGGGATACCGAAGCCTATATGGCTGTGAGGCTTGAGTATCATTTTGTGATGCCAATTGTTCCTTCTGACGATTTCATTACTTCTTTCGATAATTCTTTTTCATTTAAGCCCCTCTGAATGATGCTGACGGGGACCACAGGATTTTCTCGGTGGAGAAACTGAGCGAGAACATGATACAAAAGTCAATTCCTCTTACTTACACGCCCAAGAAATTGGTCAAGCACCCTGAACAGCCTTACTTCTACACAATCGAAGCCGACAACAACACACTACCGCCAGAGCTAAGACAAAAGCTTCTTTCCGATCCGGGAGTTGTTAATGGCGACTCGACGGTCTTGCCGCCTGAAGACTTCGGCTATCCGCGAGGAAGAGGACGGTGGGCGTCGTGCATCAATGTGGTGGATCCGATTTCAGATGAAGCCGGCATCGTGTCCAGCATAGAACTTGAGGATAACGAGGCAGCAGTGAGCGCTGCCGTCGTGCCATTTGCCAGTCAGGATGGCGAAAGCTTCCTCATCGTTGGCACTGGCAAAGATATGGTGCTCAACCCGCGGAACTTTACCGAAGGCTACATTCACGTTTATCGGTTCCAGGAGAACGGGAGAGAGCTGGAATTCATCCACAAGACCAAGATCGAGGAGCCACCAATGGCTCTTCTGCCATACCAAGGTCGACTACTCACAGGCATCGGCAGGACATTGCGGATCTATGATTTGGGTCTGCGACAGATGCTGAGGAAGGCGCAGGCAGATGTCGCGCCAAACCTGATCGTCTCGCTGGAGGCTCAAAACAACCGTATCGTCGTCGGTGACGTGCAGCAGGGCATCATATATGTGGTGTTCAAGCCCGAGACCAACAAGCTTATTCCGTTCGTTTCGGACACTATCGCCCGTTGGGTGACGTCGACCACCATGGTCGACTACGAGTCCACGGCCGGCAGCGATAAGTTTGGCAACATTTGGATTGTGCGATGCCCTGAGAAGGCCAGCCTCGAAGCCGACGAGCCTGGTTCCGAAGTTCATCTTACTCACGCGCGGCCGTACCTCCACGCTCAACAGCACCGTATCGACTTGATGGCGCACTACTATACGCAGGACCTGCCCACGAGTATATGCAAGACTAGTCTGGTAGTCGGCGGGCAGGAGATTCTGCTATGGGGCGGTATCCAGGGAACCATTGGAGTGTTGATTCCCTTTGTGAGTCGAGAAGATGTCGACTTTTTCCAGACTCTGGAGCAACACATGCGGCAAGAAGACCCTCCCTTGGCTGGTCGTGATCATCTCATGTACCGAAGTTACTATGCGCCAGTCAAAGGTGTGATTGATGGTGATCTCTGTGAGAGATTTGCCTTGTTGCCAACCGACAAGAAGCAAATGATTGCAGGAGAGCTGGACCGTTCGGTTCGTGAGATTGAGCGGAAGCTATCGGTGAGTTGACCCGTTTCCCGTCCCATACAAAGTAAAGAATTATTGGGCTGACAAGACACAATAGGATATTCGCACACGATCGGCGTTCTAAGTGTCTAAAAATTACAAGACTGGCGTTAGAGGGCGGGACTCGTGACATCAAGAATCTTCAGGTGTACCAGTCTGTAGTGTATGTATACATACGGATTTCATGTTGGGCTATGCGCTGGCGTTTGGCGAAATGATATATGGAGGGGGAAATAACCTGCTGGAGCGGTGGGCTCATTCAAAATTTCAACATGGCGGTAGGATGTATCAAACAACCCTAGACCGAACTGTTACACTCGCTGTTGTTGCCTTCTCAGAGAGCACATCAAGAAGAACCCAGCCTTTTCAAAAATGCGGCCTGACTGGCCCAAACCCCACCAGTGCCCCCTGCATTCCCCCTCGCCTTCGTCTTGCCCTTGGCCTTGGCCTCAAGAGGATGCGCCTTCTCCCACTCCTCGTCCGCAACATACTTCTCCACCGCTTGATTCAGGTCATGCCCACTCTGCTCGAGATACAGCTCGGCGATCTCGTAGTCTGGGCACTTGCAGGCCACCATCCACCGGCGCACCTTGGCCTTGCGAGCCTCTTCCTCCTCGCCCTCGACTGGTCTCGGGCTGAGGGAGACGCCGGAGGGGTAGTGCGACCCGGGGATCAGGATGGTGCGCCGAGCCGACAGTAGATGGTCCGAGGTGAGCTTGTTGTATCGTCGCAGAACCGGGGCGGGCACGTTGTACCGGAGGGAAAGAGAGGGGACCGTGTCGTCGGTCGGGTGGAGGAAGTGTAGGGTGTCTGGGGGTGGTTGTTGGTGCTGTTCTTTCTCATCTGCATAGGACTTCTCGTTGAGGAGGGAGGAGGACTGGGGGGAGGACCATCTGTTTGGTGAGGTTGTGTATGGAGGCGGCGCAGTGGTGTCGGCTTGGGAGGGCTTGTTATGGCCCGCGGTCGTGGCGGCGTCTTTGCTTGTTGCGAAGTCGTAGGATGGCGGCTCGCGCAGGCCGTGCGGGATGGGGTTCGAGGGGGAGGAGGAGAGTTGACAGTATGGGCAATAGGTTGCGAAACGGCTATTGTTCTGTTTAAGGGGGGTCCATTGTTAGTCTCTCAACATACCTCTGCTGTCACACGGGAGATTTCTCTGCCTCTTCTCGGTAGAGAGAAACCTAGAGCAGGCAGGGAAAAGAGCGGGTGTGTGTATCTCGTACATCTATACATCTTCCACAGATAACTCTCGAACAACACTCTAATCTCCTGTCTTCTGGGTCCGAAAATTGCTTCTCTATCTTGGTCTCGAGATGATACTGGGGGGAGGACGCTGGGTCGCGAATAATGGTCGCGCAGGTGCAGCATGCTTCTGATGACATGGCTGTGTTCTATATGAATTATGGAGAGAAAGCGAGAGAGACACACACACACGGGAGAACGAGCAGGTCAAATCTAAAAAGACGTATGTAAACAAATGTGTGTACGTAGTAGATGTATATTGTTGCACACCGAACAAAAGTGACAAGAGGAAGGATGCTTGGTTGTGGCGAAGGTGACGTCCTCGAGACATACCGTCTTTATCGATAACGTCTCGTCCCGAGGCCCCCGAGGGGCATTGTTTCAATGTTTGCATACTTAAAAGGCTCCCAACTAAGTGGTGTCAGGGGGCTACGAAACGGCCCGCTGCTTGGCGTACTAGGGACCTAAAAGCATGTCAACGAGCCGTAACGTTCGAGCCCGCTCGTCTTCTGAATCGAAACACGCAACCGAGATGCTAGGCTTTACTGTATAAGTAATGTGATGGTTCTAGCATCCTGATATGGCTTTCCCTAGCAGATCGTGGCCATATGTTTTGAGATGATCATCACTCAAGAGCTTCTGACCCTCGCTCTACTATCATGTATAGCATGTCTAGGCACGCTCTAGTAAATCATGACATGGCTTATAGAAAAGCCTACTTAACTAAAACCCTTCGATGCGACGAATTCTGTACCAGCAAGTCACCCATCGTCACTCAACATCCTTCATGCTGGAAATTTTTTTTTTTTTTTCTGGGGGGGCATTCTAGGGTATGGACAGACAAGAAGAAAGTGAATTATGAACTGGATTCTTGATAATATCCGGCTGGTTCCGTACAATGATTAGGACAGTAGAAATATCTTTTAGTACTCTTCTATCAAAGGGAAAAGGGGAAAAGCAAGACCAACAGCACGCAGTTCACAGAACCCTTCAGGTTATTTCCCTATTCATACTGCATACCCTTACACAGGAGCAAACGAGGTCGCGGCCAATTTGTTCCAGCATTTGCTCCTCCCTCTCCCCCAAGCCATCTCATTCGAGGTTTCTCAAATCTGTGTTAATCACCAAATCGTCTCTGCCCTTCATGTGCAGCACTATTGTCAAACCTTCCAGACCAAGATTATCCGCCTCGTTCTGGGCATCGAGCTTTTGTTTGAGCTTATCATACTTGTTCTTCCAGTCCTTCTGGCCCTCGGAAATCGTGTCCTCGCCTGGCTGCTGAACAGGCTTCCCAGAAGATCTACGCGGTGCCTCGCGAGATGCGCCCTTGTCCGTTGCTGACGACTCGACTCTGGGAGAGAGTACTGACTTCGACCCTATGTTTTGGTGTTTGACCGGCTGCTGCTCAACTGGCGCCGTCTCCTCGTGTCCAGGGAGGGTACACGAGCTTGGGGCCGTTTGTGGATTTTCCTCTGCATATTTGAACGCCATACTGATGCTAGGCTCCTTGGGCGCCGGACTGTAGTGACTGAGACGCTTCTTGGTGTCGCGAAAGTCCTCTTCCTCAGCTTGGACCGTATCTGCAGGCTTGATCTTGGACTGTCTCGGTGTGGACCCGGTCGGCCGCAGCTTCAGGCGGACGTCGCGAAAGTCCTCAGCTGCCTCTTTTGTAGGTGACAGCATGGGCACCTTCGGCAATGTCGGCGCACTCTGGGTGTGCATTGAGCGAAGTCTGTCTTTGGCGCGGACTGGTTCCTCTCGAGCCTGTACTACAGGTACACATGTTGGATCATCGTCCTGGTATGAGCTCTCACGAGCAGACCCTGCTTGAGGTTGTGCTTGCTGCCTAGGCGAGTGGCCGTGAGGGTGATGATGGTAGCGTTCATGCGTGGCACTTCTCTGATGCTCAGGAATTTGAGGCTCGCCACCGTCGGAACAATTGTCATGCTCTTGAAAGGCATAGTGACGAGGTCCCTCCCCGTGGCCACGCTCTCTGTGCTTCCCTTCGTGCGAATCGTGGTGGTGCGCTGCCTTTCCGTCGCGGGGGCCATGACGAGCTCTGTGGCGGCGGGGATGATCGGTTTGATGAGCCGATATCCTAGTGTGAGGATCGAGAGGTCGAGCATGGCCATGATGACGATGCTCTTCGTAGCGAGCCTGATCCATGTCTTCTTGGGTCTGAGGATAGTCGGTACGCCGACAGGCTTCCTCGTCTCGGTGGGTGTAGTCCGTCACGGGTGGAGAATAGTACTCCGTTTGCTCACGGGTTTCCGTGGACGTCTCTCCGCCGCAAGGGGTGACCTTACGTTTCGTGCAGGTAAGACTGTGCCGGTATGGCCGGTATCCTGAATGGGTAGCTCTGCAGGCCGTGTCGCTGCAAGACTCAGATGATTCGTCTCGATATTCGCTGTCAGTCCGGCGTGAGATGCAGTTGGATGGGGTGACCTCCGTTCTCAAGGTCTGACTTCTGTGCGCATGCTGTGAAGAAGGACCCTTTTCTGTGCGGCCAGGCACAATGTGGGAGCTTTCTTTCCTGGGTGCCGTGGATTTGCTTGGAGGAAGAGGACGTGGGAAGGCCATGGTGATTGGAGCTGGATGTCCGACAGCCTCGTACTGTGCAGACTTCTCCTGCCTCGTGGTGTATTGTCTGCTGGGCCGGGACTCAGCGCCCTCCATCGGGTTCCCAACATCCTTGGTCGGCGAAGGAGGTACACTCCTGTTGTAGCTCGTGAGGGTGTCGCCATCATGCACTGTCAGGTGAGCACCCCCAGAAGCCTCAAAGACGCCGTGGGCCTCCTCGGCTCCCTCTGGAATAGGGCAGATGCATGTTTTGCACAGAGGGTGACCGCATGATGTGCAGTAGGTACGGCCAGCTGCGATGGTCGCCTGACAGACGTGGCAAAGCCGTACGCCAGTATCAATGGCGCTGCTCGTACCGTCAAGCTCGGCAAAGTTCTCGACTGAACTTCCCTTGGACAATAGGCCATCGCTGGGACGGTCAAGACTGGCATCTTCTGAGAGCTATCCAGGAGGCCGGTCGATCCCATATTCCTTGAACATGTCTCGGGCGTCTGTCATCATGGCTATTGGCACTGAAGCCGGAAATGGGGGGGGGGGGGGCGTGGGGTCTAGGTCGATCTAATAATGCAGCAAGACGCAGAGTGTCCAATGCCTGTCCTTGAGGGAGTTGCTGGAGGCTGATGTGGGAGTGGACGAGTTGTTCGGGTGTGACTGAACGGACGTCCTCCTCTTTAGCTGTCTTGCTTAGCGTTGACGAGGTGACCCGTTGGGAGGCCTTTGATGGTCTTATTTGGTTCTTGAGAAGGACTTCCGGCGTATGAGAGGGGCCGTAGTCGATCCGATATTGTTCAGTCTCGGGTGCCAATGATACAGGCGTAGTGTTTTCAATGAATCGATATTTCTGGTCTGTTGAAGGTAGCGTAGTTGGTGAGAAGGATTGAGTCTCGTCTTGCGACATTACCCAGAGTTTGAAAAAGAGAAAAAGAAGAATGGCTATGAGGTGTTGGGTTAGGTTGCGGAAGCCGCCTAGACAGGGCGTCTTGATGGATCGGATGCAGATTCCAGGTGTTTTGGAAGCTGAGTTCCCATGAAGACGAGGTTAAGTACTTAGGCTGAGAAATGTTATGCCTTGAGCTTAGGTAAAACTTAGATAGGTCTTGCAAGTGCTGTGATGTGATAGGCGGCAGTCGCGACAGTGCTATCGTTGAACGAAACGAGTGATGATAGAAGTCATGAAGGCGATGGTAATGCTTGGAATGAGCGATAATGACCGTCCCTCCGAGGTGAAGGATGGTATCGAGTACGGTCAGCCGAACAGAAACAATACATGAGAGGGTACCTAGAGGTCTACATTAGATCTCGACAAGTTTCGCAGGTCATGAGAGACATCACTTGGCGCGGTCACTTTGAAGGTCGTCACAATGTCGGAAGGTCAAGGTTCCGTAGACTGAACTGAGGAAGGTGCAATGAATGGATTTGTCCTGCGTCTATTCATCGCACAAGAATCTGATGATGACGTTGGTGTGGTATTCTACAAAGGCGCAAGAGAATTTCAAACGTCTATTTCAGAGAAGCCTGCAGGCTCTCCAGAACCTATTTTGAAATGGTCAGTAAAGGTGCCCGTCGCGAATCCATCGAGGATATTGACTTGCCTCCAGCTCGATCTTCGCCTCAGCAATATCCTGCTCGCTTCCACCACCGCTGGCGACCTTCTGCGCCTCCGAGATCTGGGCACGGACGGCCTCAGCGCTGAAGTCCTCGAGGGGGTATGCCTCGACGGCGTTGATGCTCAGAGAGGAGTTGGGCTGGACGACGGCAAATCCACCAGACACTACAGAGTAGATTGATATGTGAGCCTCCCATGTTCTCAACCACCTTTAAAAATCCATCTGTATCCTCCAAGGATGATGTACGTACGGAAGAACTGCTTGCTGCTGCCGCTCTCCTCGACGATCTCGATCAGACCGGGCTTCAGCTGCTCGATGGAAGGGACGTGGTTGGCGAGGACACCCATCTCTCCAGACTCGGCTGGCAGGTTGACCTGGACGACATCCTGGGACTTGTAGAGGGACTGCGATGTTGGTTGCGGTAATTAGCTTTCGTGTTCTCTTTCCAGAGAGCGCTACGCCACTGGTCTCCCCCCCCTCGTCCCCAACCCTGCTTGTTTTTTATCTCTCGTCTTGCCGTTGCAAAAGATCATCATCGTACCTGGTGAGGAAGAGTCAAGCTGAGCTTGATCTGTTGGCGGTCGCAGGGTCAGTGGCAGGTCTCAAAGAATAGCGGGTGATGCCGGAGTTGCTTCCGGAACAAACTTACCTTGTCGTTGACGGCCTCAGCATAGCCTCTTCGCTGAAGAGGAACTCGGATGGCGGCCGGGCGAGCTCGAAGAGCTGCACGGGCGATGCGGAGGGAGTTCATGATGGTGGTGGTGGGACCAATTGATGTGTACGGCTTCAAGCATTCGCAAGAGCTCCGGTCGATCGGGTTGAGAGAACGGATCGCAGCAGCCAAACTTTGGCGTCACGTGGAGCTGTAGTGTTTGGTTGCATATATGGTCTATTCCGATAATTCCCGCAAGAGTGATTCTCTATGTATCTAAGCATATTTATGTATCAAAGCCAAATATGCATCAACTGTAAACTAGCTTCGCCCGACTGCCAAGCCAGCCAGCTGCTGATCCCATCCGCCGCTTTGTGCAGTCTCCAGCCAAACTGCTCTATCTGCACCGAGTACTTTTCAGCTACTCAACTTGCGACGAGGCTCAGGCAATCTCGCGAATTTGAAGACCTATACACCCAATACGAGCTTACTGTGGCTCACCCCCTTTTTCTTGCTTCGTTTTCTTCTTTGTCTTGCTCCTCTTTCAGTTCAGTTACATTCCTTAGGGACATTTACGCGCAACAGCATGCTCGGTCTGTGTCGTTTTTTCCGTAACAGAAGTTGTCCCCCTTCCCGACATCCGCCGCCCTCCCTCCCGACTACCATGCTACCCATATAGAACACTTGCACATGTCGACAATCACTGCTATCTACGAGCAGATCTGCGCCATCACAAGCAAGGGGGGCACAGCGGGGGCACAGCCAGGCCTGCCAAGGACAACCTTGCCCACCAATGTTTCGTCTGCAGCTCGTCGTCACCGTCGCAGCTTGTTTTTGGTGAACACGTAGCCGCCCGGTTTGTCCAGCATGCGCGGGATGGGCTGATGATCTACACTTTTGACAACTCCCCCTTGACAACCTGACAACCCAGTGACCACGAGCTGCCCACGCAGCGGGGGTCGCAGATAGCCATGCAACTTGCAACCTGGACATGCTGGGGCACGACAGCGCCCTGACAGCCAGTAGCAATGTGGCGACGAAGAGGGGAGGGGGGGACAGCGCAGACCAGCTGTCACCACTGAATCTCTCCGAGCGCTGCTGATCTCCTTTAGCTCTTAACCTTGGAGATCTGGGATCTACACATGTTCAACGACGGGCCGTCTTGTCAACAAGGCAAAGTAATGGATAAATGATTCTACCGGCACGGCAAAAAGTATGAGTTGGTCTTACTGTGTAACTGGCTTGTCCTCTTCATCACACGCGCATTCTTGAAACGTGAAGAAGAACATGGGACCCATCTAGTGACCATGAAGCTGGACCTTGGATTGTTGTATCTGGGTTTCAAGCCCACCCCCGCGCCAGCCTGTTTCCTGACCCAACCTGGAGAGGGTGGGATAGGGTAGCGGCAATGCACAGGATAGAGGTGTCGACAACCCCGCCCCCAACATCGCACGGAGGAATGCTAGACTTCATCCTGCTGCGGACGGGTTTCTATTCCTGGTGTTCCGCAGTTATCTCTTCTGCTTGGTGTTCAGGTTCAGGGTCCAACATCAGGGCTGTGCTCACAAGCACAACGCCATGCTGTACTATTGAACTACCAGTACTGTAGTATGTGCTTCGAGGACACAGACCTCGAGAGAGATCATACGTATCCAACATCGCTTCTAAGGTTCACAACACCAAAGCTGTGTGGCCTCACCGCATGTCTCACCACACCAAAAGGAGAACTACTTGGTTACCGGGAGAATCCATCTAACCTAGGAGCAAACTTGACTATTTAGACACAACCAACGCACACAACATGCAGAAGACCCTGTAAGCCCTGACCTCAATGTGGTATTTTGAGCCGAAGATATGCAGGCGATGCTCCAAAAAGCCGGGAGGCTTGATCTAGCCTAGGACCCCTTTTGACCAGGCGCACCGCTGCGGAGCCGACCACCAGCTTTCCAGCCAACAACAGCTCGCGCTGGTTGTTCAGCCAAGAACGAAACCGACAACAAACTTTCCCTCGCAATCCGGACGTGCTAGTCTGCAGTGGCTCAATGGTGTGTTTGCTTGATGGCGTTGCGCCTGCGTGTGCAAATCTCATGCATCCTGCAAAGCTTGAATGCTTATGCACCTGTGGCGTCATTGCGGGGCCCTGCTATCCATTCCTTCCCTATAATTTCACCATGCAGGGCTCTCTACTCTCAGATTTGCAGATACGCGCGATAGCCTGCGAACGCAATCACTCACGAGGACTTTCAAAGCCTCCACAGCCGCTAGACAAGGTGACTGCATGCATGCAGGTGTCGTGGCAGCAGCAGCAGTCCCAGTCCACACACTCTTCTCCAGATTCAATGTGAGAAGGAACTGCGGGGTATGAGACGCCCGCCATCCCTGCTGCATCGTCTCGCGTGGGGTCGTGGCCATTGCTGCAACAATGTCCCCAAATGTCGAGGGCACCCCAAAACGGCATGTTGCAGAAAAAAAGCCCATGTACTAGTATCGACAATGTAGAAACTATTAGGGATAGCTCTCGAAGATCGTCAGGGTGCGGGAGAGCCGTGTGAAGATTTCTGGCCAAGGGAGAGCTGAGGAAGTGGTGTGTGTGTGTGTGTGTGTGTGTGTGTCTCAGGCACACCTTGACATGTGATGTGGCCGCTTTTCGAGACGTTCATCCTGGTTGTGTGTGTGTGTGTGTGTGTGTGTGTGTGTGTGTGTGTGTGTGTGTGTACTGGATCTTGTATCACCTGCAGTAACATGGTACCAGCGACGAATAATAGGACCAGGCGAACTGAAAAGTCCCTCGTCTGCATCTGTACCATGGTAAGATGGAGTATGGGCGCTGGCATGCGGCTTACTTCACACCGCGTGCAGTCGATCGAGAAATGAAGGTGGAATCTACGAATTCCCATCATCCGGGAGGCTGCCTCGTGGTTGCCCTTCTCGCCAGGAGCGTAGAAGCACCTATCCGAAAGTTGTCCGACCTGCAGCAGCCGATGAACCCCTCCATCTTGCAGGTGGTGTTGATGACTGACGTGATGATACATAGTACCTGAAGCAAAGCATGTCAGTGAGCAGTCTGGAGGGTATTCTCGGCATCTATGTGAGACGCTAACAAGCAATATCGTCTGACCGCCTAGCCAACACAAGGCTGAGTGAGGGATTTCATATCCCTGGGACGGCCTGGGGAAGGGGAAAACAAGAAGAGAAAATTCCTTTGTCCCGGGGCATGCATGGGTGGTTGTTTCCATCCGGCACCGTTTTTTTTCTTTCTTTTTTCCCTTCTTTTTAGCTGCTGCTTCTCGAAGCTCAACGGACCAAGGGAACCCTGGGCGAACAACACAAAGCGCGGTCTGCTCCACGTGGTAAATTTATGCCTTTGTGCCCCAGTTGGAGCGTCTTGCCCCTTAGATGTACATTCAAGACATGCAAGACAAGCAGTACTGTGTACCAGGAAGCCCCAAGACGCGGTCTGTATTCTCCTGATTTCTCGTCACGGTTTTGCGGCGTGAAGATGGTGGTATGCAGCCTCCCCTATACTGGAGACGGTATTTATGGAGGGGGGCGCGCTGTGGCCTGCAATGCTACGTCTCACTTTCAGGGCACGGCGCGCTGAAAGCGGGTTCAAAATCCAGGGCAAGCATCTGCCAAAAGGAGGGCAGGGGGGACTTGTGGGGAGGGCACATCGTGCACACAGCGACGCGGAGCAGCCGCATGCATTTGCACGACGGAACGACATTAGTTACCATTACTGGAATTCCGAGCTACGTGATGATCATCAGTTTTCTCATTGTGCTGACCTGACAGTCTGAAAAAAGATCATGCTCTTTTTTTCTTCTTTTTCTTCTTCGTCGCGTTTCGTCCGTCTTCGGCCGTTTAGTTCCAGATGGGCGAGGACGAAGGGCGAGATACTAGTACACCGCTTCTCCTGCGCGTGTCCAGGTCTAGCCTGTTCGCACCGCGGGGGAAGAACTAAATGAATTTCCCTCAGCAATGCGCGCCTTACTCAAGCGCTGGATGGTGTTGACTGATTCAGACCCAAATGAAAAAGTGAGGGAGAAAAATAAAATGAAGAAAGCTATGGCTGCTAGGGCACGGACCCAAAGGATTTACATGTCTGATCGACCTTTTTGATCGTTTTTTGGCCCTATAGCTTTTCCCATCTTGTGTATCTGCAATACTGATTTGAAATATCTTCTAGCATTTTACGCAGCAACACTCTGGGCGTTGCCTCAGGTGGCTCGACAGGCAGGAGGTAACACTGAGCCTTCCAGTCTACTCTGTACAGTAGTGTTCGGAGAAGTTGTCGGTGGGAACGAAAATGCAACCTGGCGGTACGTTGGAGTACAGTGTAAGCCACAGGAGAGGGTCAGTGGCTTCGGCACGCTCAAAGTCCCGCTGCTACCCTAAGCGTGGAAAACTCGTAATCCCCGGTTTTTGTTGGACCGAAGGGAAGGGAACAACGGTTAGTGTAGATGCTACATTAGGGCCAAAGAAGAAGAAAAAACAAACAGAAAAAAAAAAAAAAGAACGGAAACTAACAGTCAGCAGTTTGCAGACGGGGCCGCTCTCCCTGGACATCAGTCTTTGGACGACTTCCGAGAGGCAATGATTTTCAATTCCATTCGGGGCTAGTCAGTTTCGTTTCCCCGGGCATGCACGCACTGTCCTCGGAAGGAGGGTTTTTGGGGACCTTTCATTCCATTTTGTGATTTATCAGTCTGCTCGTCACCAGACCCATTCCCCCCATTTTCGAGCTAAGGGACGGCTGCATATCATCCCAGTGTGGGAGTAAGAGTGGGAGCGGTCGGCTCGTCTGTGACCAGTAACCTGTGACAGATGACGGGAAAAAGGTGGTCGAGTGCGGGCCAAGTCGGAACACAGATCCAATAGGTGGCACGGGTCCGCCCTCCCCCCTCTCTCTTTCTCCGGGTTTGTGAGTCGTCCTTTTCGGGGGTTGAAAGGAGAAACAGAATATGCTTTGGAAAATGGAAATGCCCACCCATTGCGATTGCCACGGCACTGCCTATTCTCTGTTTGCCTGTGTCCATACTGGGACCGCGACGTCTTTGTTTCTCATGGCTAGCACGATTGTAAGGGTCACAATGGGGAGGATGGGGTTTCCCATCTTTGCCCCTACAAGTGGCGGCAAAGCATCTCGTTGCGTTCGGCCAGTTCTCCCGGCTTTCCACTCGCTATTAGTACTACGTTGTACTCCCACTGTATGTATTGGGGTGTGTGCTGTGGCGCTCGCTACCCACAGGTATTTAACTAGTACGTACTGAGCAGTACGTACCTTATGGTAGCATTTGCGGTACGTACCTCTGCTCCTTCTCTTTTCCTCGCCTTGGCCGTGTGGTATCCTGGCAGACCTAGGCCCACAAGGGCATTCCCTTTTCCTTTGCGCTACCACAGTACTTGCCTGCTTGCCAGCTCTAAACAGGGGTGGGGGAGTGCTTTGAGGGGCTTTTTCCTCTTGCCAGGTTCGCTGAGCGTTTTTGGCGCTGTCGCCGCCTGTCCCACCGGCGGGCCTCGCAGGAATAACATCTAGCCCTCTGGCCCTCTTCCCTGACCATCAAATCTCTCACTTTCCCGCACAACCTCGACCGCCCTATTTTACAATATTTTCTTCCTTTTCGTGTTCTTCCAATTCTTCTCCACCGACACAGAAATTGAATTTCGATCTTGATACACACACAAGAGAGAAGCCTTATTTGTGCCCCCTTCCCAGACCTGTTGCCTGGGTTCGACCTGTGTTTGTTTCGTTTTCGAGACGACTCACAAGCCGCTTCCAAGACTTGGGTCAGCAGGTCCTGCTTACTACATTCTGCGCCACCCTTACCAGAGAGGCTTTCGGTTTAACGTCATCCCTCCCAGGATCCCAACCAAGACCCCGTGTGTGCGCCTCCGGTCCTGCAGGGTAACAAAAACAAGAAACGGCCAGACCCTGGATTTGAAGCTGGATTCGAATCTCGTCAATCATTGAAAACAACCCAGAAACTGACCCGCGGCCCAATTTCATCACCGCCCTCGAGCTGGGCCGCGGCCCTCGCAACTACCAACTACCAACACCACTCAAAACATACCCTTCTGTGTACTCCTCCCAACCATGGCTCTGCGCTTATAGCCCATCTGTCCCTAGGGACACACCACTTTACCACTTTTCCGACGCGCAACGTTGAGCGCAACATCTGCCTGAAAGGGTGGTCTGTATCCCCACCAGACTCGTCGTCGACAACGTTCCCGAAGCCTTGGACGCGGAGCCGACCAAATAACTTGACCTGTCTGGAGCCTGGCCGAGTTGGCACCCAGGACGACCATATTATCCCACGAGATACCCTCTTCACGACCACCCTCCTGTTTCGACCTGCAGACACAAACCCTAACAAGACACACAAGACACCTTTTTCACCATGTTGAGACACACAATACACGATAACGCCACATCCAATGTGTTGGCGTGGAGCACCACTGCCGCCAACGTCGAGTCCACCCTCGAGGAGGACGCCGGTGCCGACGCCGACGAACCACCTGATTTACGCATCGCCCACCACAGGATGTCTCCAGACTTCAGGAGAAAACTGTCGGCTACGAGGCCCAAGGAGAACCACGCTTCCTTGTTGACTCGAGCCCTCCAGAGCGCGTCTGAGGGCGAGACAACCGAGAGCACACCTGTCCAGAGCAACAACAGCTGCCGAGAGCGACGGAGATCCATCACTAGCGATGTCTCCATCGCATCCACCGCGGATCTCACGAGTGACACGGGCGTGAGCACTCCCGCGAGGACAAACAGCCCTAGCCCGCGCCTGCGGAGCATCGGATTTGCTCCTTTGTCCTTTGAAAAGCAGCCTGGTGCGCCCGTCCAGATTGTCGGCTCGCTACCAAAGAGAACCATTCCCGCATATCCCTTGACCAAGGGCCAGGCTTCGCCCAAGCAGCCAACTACCACCCAGGCCTCCAAGGACCCCGCTGTGCAGACGATTGAGAAGAAGCGGTGCATCTCGTTTGCCTGCACGGCAAAGCCCCAGGACGACGTGAAGAGGGCGCCGGCTCCGGCTCCGGCTCCAGCCCCGGCTCCAGCCCCAGCAGCGCCTGCAGTTGCGCAGCAGGCGCAGCCGCGGAAGTCGTGCATCAAGTTTGTCTGCGCGGCCAAGCCACCTCGGGCGACGCAGCAGACACCTCCACCTCGAGAAGGCCTCGCAATCCCCAGGAATGCCGAGGAGAGCGGATCCGTCTCGACTGTGGTCAGCACTCCTTCCACTATCGGCAAGGCACGGTCGCCAACGACACGTCGGGCAAAGCCCCTGACCCCCAGGAGATTCCTGCCGAGCCCAGCTCCTCTGCGTAAGAAGAAGTACATTACTGCGACTTCGGACAAGCTGCAGGGCGAGGTGTGCCATTTTCACGAGTTTGCCAGCGATCACCTGCAGCAGGAGGACTGGATCCGCGAGGAGACAGCCGTGCGGAAGGTGAAGCTTACTATTGATGACCTGCTGAAGAAGGAGAACGACATCCGACGTATTGGCAAGGAGGCAGAAGAGGAAGCCGAGCTTGAGGACGAGGAGGCTGAAGCCGAGGATGATGCTGAGGGCGCCGAAGAGGACGACGATGAGGACGGCGAGAATCTGGATGACGAGGACCAAGATGACCTCGATCAGGATTTCGACGATGATGATGGCCAGTCAGGATACGGATCTGACGATGACTTCTCGGACGGCTACAATACCGACGAGGACTTGGGCTTCGCCGACTCAGATGATGACGAGGAAGATGACGGTCTTCTGCTGTGGACTCTGACGACAACCCAAACATCGGGGGGACAAGTCTTTGACGCCACGCCCATCTTTCGACCTACGTCTGTCGGCGCACTCTCGGACTCATCCACATACTCGAGGAAGGTCATCCGAACCAAGCACTCTCGACAGCGATCTATCCCTCGTCCCATGACACCGGAGCTGCCTGACAGCACCGACTTTGTCTGCGGCACAATGGACGAGGACAGACCCCTTGAAGAGGCCTTCATGACCCGGCTTGCCGCTCGCAAGCAGGAGAAGCTCCGCGTTATTCCTCAGGACATCGATCCCAGCTTCCCAACTTCGGAGCCAGAAGATGAGGAGGATGAGGACTCCCCCCACGACCGCGACAGCGGTGAGCCTGTGTGGCTTCACGGCGAGCTTGAGGAGCTCCACGATGAGCGGCCAGACAGGCGGCGCAGGAAGAGCCCCTCGCCCAAGAGACTGCGGTCCCCGCCTCCGGCTAAGCGATACCACTCGCCACCTCCCAAGGCACGTGGTCGTTCGCCCCGCCGCCTGTTTGACAGGTCCTCTCCCAAGCGCATCAAGTCGCCAGCACCGAATCATCATCCCAAGTCTCCGGCCGTGTCGCCTACACAGGGCCACAACAACGCCGCTGGCTTCAAGTCTCTGGCTGCGCGGCCCGGCCTGACCCACACTAAGTCCCTACCCCGTGCCGCCTGCTTCCCTTGCCACATGAAGAACGGCAAGCGGGGCAAGACGAATCCCGCAACCAAGAATACCACCCATAAGCGAGGTGCTATTGACATTGTCAAAGGCCTCGAACAGAAGCGGCAGCGGCGCAAGGAAAAGTTCTATCAGAAGTACTGCCACCGTGCGCGCAAGGGTCAGATCCCCGAGAAGAGAGCCAAGGCCGGCGAGGGAGCTGAGAGAATGCGGGAGCTGGCCGGGAAGATGGGCCAGGGCAACTACGTGATCTCGATATAATCCGTCTGGAGGGACCGACTGCATTACATTTTCATTGAGCCTTATCGTCGTCGTCATCATCATCATCATTACCATCATCATCATACCCAGGCGTATTGGTTTTCGGTTGGTGGTCTTTTATTGGGAGATTTTCTTTTCTCTCGGGAATGAGGTTGCGTGGGATATTAATGACGACTGGTCATGACAAACAAGCTTCAGAGGAACAGAGACGCCGCTGTCGCTGTCTCTGTCTACTTGTACCTAGCATTCGTTTTCCTCTTTTCTCTCTTTTTTATCTGTGGAGCTCAGGGGATATGTTATCCGATACCCAATCCAGCACTTGCTTGACGTGGCTTGAGGGACGACTCCGTTCGTTGTCTGTACATACGCACTCGGCCTCGGCGCAGCTAGGCTTTTCCATATATGAAACATATATGATGACAACACACTTGTGACTATTTAGACGGACCTTGACCATGTGAAGGCTGCCTTTGTGATCGTTTACTGACTGGCTGGCGGCCGTCAGAGCAGCAAGCGTAGATGGTCTTTTTTTGCTGCGGGTGCAGTCTTCATGACTCATCTATCATTCACCCAAAGAGCCCATGATACAGAGTGGCCTTACCAAACAATGAGTCAATCTGGACAACCTGGGCACTCTGTGTCCAACTTTGGGGATTGCCAGTCTAGAGTTGAGCTACGAGAGACTGTCTCTACACTCCGTCCTAGAGCCCGAGCCTGTCCACTGGTGTAAGCTAAGGTACTTGGTGATAGCGGTCTGGCTTAGTAAGTAAATCTGCAGCCAATCAGGGGATGATCCGACTAGGCTCGCCCAGACCTTCCTGGGGGGTGCGGTAGGGGCTAAATAGTTCCATAAGGTCCGCTTCCATTCCTGCCAGCTTGCCGTCATCTTTTCCAACACGCAAAGCAGACAGACACCTTTTTTCCTACCCCCCGACGAAACAACCCATTCACCGAGCAACCTTTTCCCCCTCCCACACCGACGATATTTCCTTTTCGTACAGTCCATATCAGTCTCCTTGCAATTTGGATAACGTATCCCGTTCAAGATGTGGATTATCAACTGGTGTATGTGATCACGAGCCCCCCCCCCCCCCCCCAAGCGCAGAGGACGGAGTGAGAGAGGAGAGAAGAAGAAAGAGAGACGGAGAGAAGAGACAGGGCAGGCAGATGGCTAGCGGACAAGAAGCAACGAACAAGACGCATGGATGCTGACCTTGAATTTCCTCTTTTTTTCCTTTGTCGCGATCTAGTCTACGATGTCCTCTCCTCCCTCGGTCTGCTGAACAAGCACGCCAAGCTGCTGTTCCTCGGTCTCGACAACGCGGGCAAGACGACGCTGCTGCACATGTTGAAGGTGCGTGACCGACAATAAACGGCCCGAAAGCATACGCGCCGAGCAACCGACCCCTTTTCTGGCGACCAATCTTTGTCGATGGGGTATACACGGATGCGATGGATCAAGAAATGCACAGGAGCTGACATGACTTTTGGTAAATCTTATAGAACGACCGTGTTGCTATCCTTCAGCCTACGCTTCACCCTAGTGAGTAGCCGGGCCTTGTCGGGGGAGACGAGATGTGTATGCTCGTTTGGAGAAAAGAGGCAGCCGTGCTGACTTGGATTATAGCCTCTGAGGAACTGGCGATTGGCAATGTGAGGTTCACAACGTTCGACCTGGGCGGTCACCAGCAAGGTACGAGGACCAGCAGAGGGGCCTCCCTTTCCCTTCCTTTTCTACGCCTTGAGCCCGCTGGAGAGAAGATTGTCGACAGAGTTGTGTCAACTTTCCAACTAAAGACGAAAGACGAAGCTAACCATTGGTCCTGAATAGCCCGCCGCCTATGGAGAGACTACTTCCCCGAGGTCAACGGCATCGTGTTCCTGGTGGACGCCAAGGACCACGAGCGCTTCCCCGAGGCCAAGGCCGAGCTAGACGCCCTACTCCAGATGGAGGAGTTGGCCAAAGTGCCCTTCGTGATCTTGGGCAACAAGATCGACCACCCCGACGCCGTGTCTGAGGACGAGCTCCGCCATCAGCTCGGAATGTACCAGACCACGGGCAAGGGCAAGGTCCCTCTGGAGGGCATCAGGCCTGTCGAGGTCTTCATGTGCTCTGTGGTTATGCGACAGGGCTATGGTGAGGGTATCCGGTGGCTGAGCCAGTATGTCTAAGCCTGTGGACCCTGCATTTCAGCATCAAGCTGCGAAGCAAGATGAGCAAAGCCGGGACTATGGTCATGAAAGATTCCGCCATGAGCTTGTATAGATCCCCTGCACCAGGCGCGGTAGGACATCGGTCCACAGACAAAGCAGGAGAGAGCACGCTGAGAGCTATGTTGCCTGGGTGAGCATGACGGTGGCGAGGCGGTAGAGGTTGCTTTATGCATGGCAAGGTCGGAAGAGAAAGGGCGAACCCAGAAAGGCATGATGAACCACATACATCTTTTCTTATTTTTATGTGTCTGCGATTAGGAAGAATTATGGCCCATGGCGTTGATGCTTTTTAATCGGAACAGTTTATTTTAGAAACCAACTCGACAGGAAACTCTTCTCCCGACCTTGGTTGGTTGCAGACGATAAGCTGAGATATTCAATGTCATGAGTCAAAGCACAGCAACATGTTTAGAACAAGTATTATCAGGGTCAGACTTGTTTTGCTTGTCGGCCGGTGAGAACAAAGTCTTTGAGACTGTTATTATCATATGGTATATCGGAACTCTTGTATAGTTCCTGTACCTCGGTCACTAAGGGAGTTCCATAGCACGGTCTTTCCCCCCCACACGCCCACCAGAGGGGCTCTGACAGCCAGTGGTAAGGGGCCAGATTACAGTGGCCGCAGCAGCGCTAAGGGGGGCCTGCCTCGAAAACCCCAACACCCCAACGAAACATGCCTGTAGCCGACGTCATTTGTCTCTGAACCACTCAAAGACCCAAGTTGAAGGAAAAGAGAAGCACACATGTGACCTCTTGTTGAACTGAACGTGGCATAGTTTGCGAAACATCACCAGATTCAACAACCACCACACTTTCATTTGACGAGGTTGCTTTAGACTTGTCCAGCTACTCTTTCATTTCATCTTCTTTCTTGTTTTCTTCTTTTGGTCCCCTACTTTTCCCCTTTTCTTTTTCGAGAGTACCAAACTCCATACTTTACCCCTCAAGAAAACGAACACTTTCTCCTTTGTCCTCGGCTCCTGTACAACCGAGATGAGCCACCGACTCCTGAACAGCACATAGGGTCGTGCAGGTAACAATTAAGCACCTCCCAAAGGCAGTAAATCCAACCGTAACAAGCAGCAGCAACAACAACAGCAGCAGCAGTATGACGGCGGACGAGACGGAAGACGGGTGGCCTCCCGTGGTGGTACCCGACAGAAACTACGGATTCCCGCGCGACGCCTTCGACCCTTCCCTCCTGCCTGGCGGCGACGTCGATTTTCTCTCCAAGGAAGACCTCGAGGCCTTCATCTCAGCACTGTCGGCCCCAGACCCGGCCCAGGCACACGACGATGGATCGACGCCGCGGCCGGGCAGCCCTGGGCGCACCTCCTTCGATATCACACGGCGGCAGTCGAGCGTCATCGCGGACAGACCACCGATGCCTGAGAAGGGGGATGAGGCCCAAGAGGTGGCAGCACATGCAGCTGCTGCTGCGGGAGATGTCTCTGGCCAGGGTATCAACGGCAGTGGAGGAGGAGCAGGAGGGCACCAGAGAGACAGCCTCTTCATCACGGCACAAAACGACTGGGCGCCCGTGCACCAGAAGATTGTTCGCCCAGGAACCAAGGGCGGCAGCAGCAAGGCCAAGAGGCGGCACAAGCGGGCGAAGGCGGTCCAGCCCGGGCGCAGGACCAAGGACGAGACCCGCGAGGGCTACCTGTACGGCCTGCTCAAGTACCCGTTCCTGCTGTTCGTGGGCTGCTGGCTCTGTGGTCTGTCTGCCGCCTACGTCCTGACTCGGTACTACATCTGGTTTTACGAGTACTTCATCAGCTGGCGCGGGCGGCGGGAGCAGCTGCGGCGCAACATGCGAGCGACGGGCAACTATAAGGACTGGCGTGCCGCGGCGAGGGAGTTGGACGAGTTTCTGGGCAACGCCGCCTGGAAGGAGACGAATGAGTTTGCCTACTATGACTGGAAGACGGTCAAGAGGGTGTGGGATTCTATGAAGAAGAGCAGGGAGAGGGCCGAGGCAGTTGAGAAGCGACTCGACGACGGCGAGAGTGTTGAGGTGGAGGAGCGGCAGGACGGGGAGAAGGCTGTGGAGGCGCTGCGGGCGCTGCTTACGGCGTGCGTAAAAAACAACTTTGTCGGGGTTGAGAACCCCAGGCTTTATTCGCAGACCTATTATGGGACCAAGAACCTGGTACAGAATCACGTTGATGAAGGTATGTCTCTCGCGACGGGGGTGTTTGTTGTTCCAGCGCAGTACTGACTGACGGTGAGCAGTTGAGAAGAGTCTCAAGTTTATTCTCGAGACGAAGCAGATGCAGCTGGAGGAGAAGCGCGACCTCTTCAAGAGCCTGTATGCCAACTATGGTCGAACGGCCCTCTGTCTCTCTGGCGGGGCCACATTCGCCTATTATCACATTGGCGTGGTCAAGGCCCTGCTCGAAGAAGACCTCCTCCCAGACGTGATTACGGGCACCAGCGGTGGCGCCCTCGTCGCAGGCCTCGTCGCCACGCGCACAAACGACGAGCTGAAGCAACTCCTCGTGCCGGCCCTGGCCCACAAGATCACGGCCTGCTCCGACCCCTTCTTCACCTGGTTCCGGCGGTGGTACAGCACTGGGGCGCGGTTCGATAGCGTCGACTGGGCTAAGAAGTGTTCTTGGTTCACCCATGGCTCCATGACCTTTCGCGAGGCCTACGAGCGCACAGGTCGCATCCTCAACGTGTCCTGCGTGCCAGCCGACCCACACAGCCCAACCATGCTGTGCAACTACCTGACCAGCCCAGACTGCGTCGTGTGGTCGGCAGTGCTGGCCTCTGCAGCTGTCCCGGGCATCCTGAACCCGGTCGTGCTCATGATGAAGCAGCGCGACGGGACGCTGGTCCCCTACTCGTTCGGGCACAAGTGGAAGGACGGCAGCCTGCGCACCGACATCCCGCTCAAGGCGCTGAACCTGCACTTCAACGTCAACTTCACCATCGTGTCGCAGGTCAACCCCCACATCAACCTCTTCTTCTTCTCCTCGCGTGGCTCTGTGGGCCAGCCGGTCACGCACCGCAAGGGCCGTGGGTGGCGTGGCGGGTTCCTGGGCACGGCGGCCGAGCAGTACATCAAGCTCGACCTCACCAAGTGGCTCAAGATCCTCCGGCAGCTGGAGCTGCTCCCTCGGTTCGTGGGCCAGGACTGGAGCCAGATCTGGCTGCAGCAGGGGTTCGGCGGCACCATCACCATCTGGCCCCGCAGCATCCCCATGGACTTTGTCCACATCCTGACCGACCCCACGCCGCCTCGCCTGGCCCGCATGATCCACGAGGGCCAGCAGTCGGCGTTCCCCACGGTGAAATTCATCGCCAACCGCCTCAAGCTCGAGAGGATTGTTGAGCGCGGGCGGCGGGAGACGAGAGGGCTCGACCTCGCTGGTAGTGCAGGGCGCGCCAGCATCCAGAGCATCATCAGCGAGGAGGACCTGCGCAGCCTGCTCAGGAGCTCAGGCAGGTCTCGGCCGGGAAGGGGCTCCGACGACAGGGACGGGCTCCTGGCGAGCAGCAGCGTCACAGGCACTGAGGACGAGACGACTGCTGACGAGGGCGAGGCTGGGGGGTATGGGATTGATGAGGATGACGAGTGCGCCGTGGTTGAAGAGGAGGATGAGTTTGCTGCCACGGCTGGGGATACGGTGCTGGAGAGTATCGAGAGGGATGATGACGAGTATGATGATGAAGGGGGCCTAAAAGAGGACGGCGGCGATGTGGAGAAGGAGAAGTAGTAGTGTGGCCCGGAAGCGTTTCCTTTCTCTCTCTCTTTGGTTTGGTTTTGGGTTTTACACATACAGATACACACACACACACACACACCATCCCCATTGCGCGGAGTTTTGGAGAAGAAAAAGGCGTCGTTGAATGAAGACAGAAAGAGAAAGAAGAGCGTCGGTTGAATACAAAAGACTACAGATAGGTATCTAGAGATAGCATCCATTGCGGTTGGTTCTTGTTTTTGGATGAGATGGACGGAGGAGAAAACAGAGAGATTCTCGAAACTGTCTTTGTCACTTGGTTCTCAAGTCCTGTTTTACCACTGCACGTCGTCCAAGTGACACCACCCCCCGACGATCTCTTCCAGTGCTAGACGCTCCTCTCATCGCTATACTCTACAAGACAGCTAGCTCACCGTCAGGGGAAGTAAAGAAAGGATTCCTGAATATACTGCATGGATCTACCATATCATAATCAACACGACACTGCAGCCAAAAGTCTGTGCCGACGATAATGTGTTTTTCAACTCGTGGCAGTCGCCGGTAAGGAAAATCTCACATCATTCATTACACCGTATGGACCTCCTGCCTTCCTGCGGGCCCACGAGGAATGGTTTCAATACATTTATTCCCTTCTGGCCCGTCTCAAGGCCACTGGCCCACACGAGAAGACAGACCTGATCCGGACCACCTTCGGAAATTCGAGGCGAGGCAGAACAGAATGTTCATTCATGCTAGAGAAGATGTGAACGGTCGCGGGTGAGTGAGTGGACAAGAGCAAGGGCAAAGACCCGCACGAGAAGAGGAACCTGAACAGGTCTGGCAGCGCCACGAGCTTTCCCGAAGGAGCCGTTTTTGGTTTCTTGAGGGACTATCACAATCACGATAAAGTGACGTCGAGAGGAACACTCACGTCACCGGGTGGTCTGTCATCGAATAATAAGCCACGAAACGGACGGGAGGAAAGAAAATAAGGGTCCCACGGCGCCAAGGGCCCACGTGCCTGTCACGCTGAACTAGTATGATAACAAGCACACGAGGGTTTCGTTTCATCCATAGCACTTGACGTTTTTTTTTAGTACGGGGGAGGCCGCCAGCCTGCAACAGAGATTCCTTTGATGTCGGGGTTGCGGGTTGGTCGTGAGGGCCGGCCGCAGTGCAGGTTGCTATTCGTCAAAGGCATAGGAACAGGAACGGCCGGGGGTTGGTTGGCCAAGCCGACGTACCGGTAGTGAGTCGGAATGCTCTGGGCAGGTTGTGAGAAAGATGGGTCGTGATGGGTCGTGTGGCTAGCAGCAGTAGCAGCAGCATTAACTGGCCTTTCCGCCGACGTCAGCAATGAGGCTGAAGCAGGTTTTTTCCCCCTCGATTCTGAAGAGGACGGCTTGACGACATGGCGAAGGACAAAAAGAAGAGATGATGACACAAGGGGGACAAGGGCAAGGCTGGCGGGTCTGGAGCCTCGTCTTCCGGCTCACGCTCTAC
Source organism: Cryphonectria parasitica EP155 (assembly GCF_011745365.1). Lineage (NCBI taxonomy): Eukaryota > Fungi > Ascomycota > Sordariomycetes > Diaporthales > Cryphonectriaceae > Cryphonectria > Cryphonectria parasitica. Next base: position 4,132,827 of record NW_024468909.1, read on the forward strand.
ATAGCACAAACACAATGTTCTTCCTGGCCTGACTGCCAAGTGGTTCCTCTAATTCCGGCTTGGCCCCCTCTTCAGATTTCAGATCCGGGACCTTGCCGAGATATCCCCATGTCAGGTTTTCTGTGGTAATGTGGTAGTAATCGGCTCGCTTTTTCGGATCAATTCGCTACCATAGTAGTGATCTCACCACCATCTGACTGTCTGAAGCGGAAAATACAGCCTTGCGAGATCGAGATGCGAACCCGTCAGCAAAGCAGAGGCCGACCACTCGGCGCGCAGAATGCTGCCACGGGGTTGTTGGCACAAGAGGCAGTCTTTCACAGAGGCAGTCTTTCACAGAGGCAGTCTTTCACAGAGGCAGTCTTTCACAGAGGCAGTCTTTCACAGAGGCAGTCTTTCACAGAGGCAGTCTTTCACAGAGGCAGTCTTTCACAGAGGCAGTCTTTCACAGAGACAATGCTCCTTTTCTTGGTGTGTTGTATTGCGTCCATCGACCCAGGTTTGAGGGCTATTGCGTCTTCGTAGATTATGTATGTACCTGAGCTCGTTGGTCGATCAGACACAAAGACACGGACGCCGTGGTACTCCCAACGAGGTAGGGGGAAGCTTCTTTCGAAGCGTGTGGCGTGTCAGGGCGTGAGAGGATGCGTGACGTCAAAAATCGCTTAACAAAAGATACCCTGGCACTGGTGGCAGGGTGGGTAGGATGGCCGAGCAAGGGGCGGGGTGCTTCATCGTTCCGGGCCGTTTCCTCTGGTGATCATTGCGTACCTGTACAAATCATCCAAATCATCCGAATTTCGTAAATCGTTCGGGAGCTTAAATTTGACCGCAACATCTTCTGTCCTCTTTCCCGCACTCGTTCACGCGCTGAGGCCAGGGTTTCATAGCCAGTCGTCGAGACCCGTGATGGAAACTGTTGGACCCCTAAGCTCGTGGCTCACCGCTTGGGCTATGGCCCAGGCCCAGGCCCAGACCCAAGAAAAAAAAGAAAAACAAAGTCTCACCTCGAGCTTCCAAAAATTTGTGAGATTGTGGCTGGCCCGTCGACGGCACGATGACACGCTGGCACGTGGTCTGTCTTTTTACCAGAAATATTTTCCCACCCTCTTCTCCTTTTTCTATTGCCCCATACAATCGTGTTTTCCTCTTCTTTTGCTAGAGTTGCCACTCGCGCGGCAGGTCACACGAGAAGTGGTCTCGAACACATTGTTTTGGCCCAGAGAGATGAAGGTACTTTGTTGGACAGCAACCCGCTGAGGCCTACACAGTACAGAGTATTGCCGAATACAGGGAGCATGATCCGTAGCGACCCCGGCAGAGAGCACGCCAGCGTCTCCACGGCGTCCCGTCGTCGGGCCTGGGGAGATGCCCCGCCCGCTGGTAGGGAGGTACGGGGTGGTGCCCAGGGTGGACTGCAATCGTCTGCAGTCGTTCTCATGGGTATGTATGGGCGCGCGGCAGCTCTCTGCTGAGCCATCCACCCCAGCCATCCACCCATCAGATCTCATCCGAGGGTTGCTCGAACGCAAAGCTGTTTGTGTCGCGCTGCGGGACAGATGGGGCCTGACCCAAACCCCTTGCCCCCGTCCGATGCAAGTATGGTCCGTCGGCTGTTGGTTGCGTGTGCCCTCAACTTATCCCCCCAGCTCGAGCCAGTGGCTCGCCAGCCTACTTTCAGCAATGACATTACGGACGAATGTCGACATGCGGTGGGCAGCGGCCACGACTGACAGACACGGCAGGAGGGGTGCAGTAGTTTGCTTGCGACCCTCCAAGGGGGAATTAAATCCCTCATAGTGAAGCTCGATCCAGGAGGATGACATTGTCTGTCGTGCGCTGTGCAGGATACCTGGATTGTTGTACTTCTGGTAGGTCGCCGGCATGCATGGCATCTGGAAGGTCCATGCAGCCAGCATACTGGCCCATGCAATGCGTGTTTTATTCTTGAGATAACATGGCGCCGATCAAGATGGCGTCTGTGTCTCTGTTTGCACTGACAATGATCCATAACTTGACGAGAGGTTGATCTGGCCCTTCGTGGAGCTAGCAAATAGCCGTCGCGCCATTCGTCCAGGAGCAGCTCGGAGTCTGTGCCGAACGTACTACATAGTACTTTGTTAGTGTCGAAGTCTTGCTCCCACCCCTCTCCTCGTCTTGTCTTGCCGTACCATGGTGGGTTGAACGACGGTATGCTGCAGCTGACACGTCGCCTAGCTCGCTACGTCCTCCCCTGCTGGATGGGGAGGGGGTCTGTGTGGGTGGTGTGCATCGCAGAGTAGCAGAAGCACTAGAAGCATATGTGCTGTCAGCCGCCAGGATGCTTCTGTGGGAGGTACCAGAGTACCACCACTACTCCTCTCCTTTGGAAGAGAGCGTATGTGTATGGGTTTGTTGCTCTCCTCGCCAGGTCGAGGTCTTCGAACCCTCGCAACACGCAGGAGGTCGTCATCTCTTAAAACAGCTCGTGTAAGGACCTAAATCATCAGCTCCGAGCTGGTCTGGTCACCTCTGGTCACCTCGCGCAATGTTGCCTAGGTAGACATGCGGTGAAAGGTGCAGACGGGACGAAATAGCCCGATGCCCCTTTTGCTGAACGTTGTCATCATCTTGATCCAAGCAGTCCTTGGCGTTGCAACAGATGCCAAAGTACTAATTCGTCTTTTGTCTATTTTTAAATGCGGCGAGACTTCTCGCGACCTATTGGATCAGCAGAAGGTGTCTTCGGTTTGTCCTTTTTCAGCCGGGTAATTTGGTTAGTGGGTGAGAAAAGAAAGAAATCATTTTGGTGATCGTGCGGGATGTTCGACATGTGAAAGAGATACGAAGAGGGAAAAGAAGAAGAGGAAGTAGTAATGGGTAGTAGTGCTGCCGTGATGCAAGATCATACCATGGTACCTACCACAAGCAAGTAGGGAAGGAGGGATGCATGATGAACTTGAGAGGCGCGAATAGTGGCTTTGCACCTAATCAACCACTGCAACCACCCAAGTACACCTCTTATAAGTACATATCTTATCTAAACTGCTTACTACTGTCCTGATGTCCTGAAGTACAAAGTATACATCTTGTACGACCAACTCGATCGGTGCCTCACTCGCTCACGATAGCGAATCTGCACAGGGGAAAGGCAGGAAGGACGATGCAAGCTACAGGCCAGCCGATTTACGCCGCTTACGAAGAACAGCACTAAAGAACAACACTAGAGAACAGGCTGGTCGCCTGACTTCTTAACTTGGATAAATAAAGAGGCGGGACCATCGCTTCAGAATTTGGAAAAGGGGGGAAAGAATAAGAAGACGAAAAGAAATAAATAAAAAAGAGTTGCCAGCAGTGGAAAGATCCTTTCAAGAAGTTTTCCAGATTCCAAACTAGCTGCGAGCCTTAAACGCTGCACCTGACAAAAACACCCTGCAGTCTTAAATTTTTTTCCCTACCTTTCCCTTCCACGCTGCTTCCCCTCCCACTCGCTCCACAGCGCTACCTGGATCTGGGACGGCAGGACGGATACATCGTGGGTCCATTTTGTCAGCCCTGCCGTCGTCTCGTCAGGTCTCGAACCTCGAACCCCGAAGAAAGAATTTATAAGATTCCACGCCCTGCGGGTTTTGTTCTTTCTTTTCGCCCCCTCCCCAGTGTCTCTTGCTCATCAGCGTCATCTGCTTCATCAGCAGCATCACAAGCCTGGTCTTGAGACGCCTTGGCAGTCATCGAGGAAGTTGCACTGCCACCGTCGCTACCACCAAGAGATTGGCAAATCTGCTATGGTATAACTGCACTTGCACCTAGTTAGACTGGCAAGACCCGAGGTATTTTCTGACCTAGCTCCCACATTTGCCTACACTGTCCGTGTGTCCATCTCCCGTTCCGTGCTTGTGGAAACGTTACCCTGGAGAAAAATAATAAAGTGGGTGGTGACGAGTTTGGGCGGATTAACAAAGAGTTTGTCAGCTAACACGTTGGGGCCCAGGACTTTGCTGCGGCTGTTAAGATTGTTCGTCTTATCGTCATCGGATCCCAATCAATCCCCAGTCCAATTGGTCTGGTTCCCAGGCCAGGCCAAACTCCTTCCCAAACTCGCGCGCGCCCACACGGTCTTGCACACAACACATAACACACAAACCACACCCCATCAAATGAAAATGGCCAGCCATTTCTTAGACACCAGGGCCATCGCCCTCTAACATTCGGCCTGTATTACCTACTTCCTACCAATCCTAAGATCCTCTCGCCTCCGAGGTCCAAGACACAAATCAAGACCCTACCCTACCTAATTGCCTGCCAACTGCCTAATTGCTCTCTCTTGACTCTTCACCTTGAGGAACAGTCTCTCTGACCTTCCATCTTTTCGCCTCCCTTTTACTTCCCTCTTCTTTTTCTTTTTTCCACCTTATGTACTATTCTGGTCAACAACAGACCACTGGTTCTCTCACACACCCTCCAATAATCAAATGGTCATGACCCGCCCTGCACCGAGCCGCCTGTAAGCTGAGCGCGGTGACCTCCAAAACAGCGGCCAGCCAGCGGCTACCTCCGTCAACTACTGCATCCGTCTACAGGGCCGTAGACGGACAGTTCCAGCGGGCAGGATACCCCAGAACCACTGTCGCACCCCCCCCCCCCCTCCACTCCACCTCTCCAGGCCTAGCCAGTGGCCCCAATTTCTAATTTCCAACACACCCTGCACGGGTTTGTCATCCTGAACACGCACTGAGGACCTTGGCCTGGACTGTGCTGCTCACCCTCTAATAAAGCCCCAGCACAATTCCCTCATAGTGTTTTTTCTCCCCCGAGCGAGACAAAGAAAGCGCGAGAGAAATTCTACCACTTGCTACCACAACAACAAAAAGCGCACACACACCAAACACCCAACGCACCCTACCACCATCATCGTCTGCCGTTTTGTCTGTCTCATAGAGATTTCAATCCTGGGCTTGGCCCACTCCCCCAAGGCGCTTCTGTCGCCGCACAACACTTCTGCGCTGTGCACCCCCCCCCCCACTCCCACCTCTTCGCTCCAGCGACTGGTCTTGCGCCCTGTTTCGGCTCATATTTGGTGGTTCGCCCACTACCCCCCTTGTCGATACCACCACAGAGAAACTTGCTTCTCTCAGACAGCACAACCTTTTCGCGTTACACCGAGGCTCGGGCGTCAAATAAGGCCCGCGCACCTTTGCTTCTTGGGGCCTTGCAGTCACCAGGTCATAGGCCATAGGGGCTATAGACCACCAGTACGCTCGCCGCTCGCCCCTCGCCCCTCGCCCAACGACCCTCTTGTGTACCAGCTCCAGTCAGGCTCTTATTTTGGCCTACAGCGTTTCGCCTTGCGTCTTTGTCACGGCACTGCAGTCCCTTCTCCGGTCGGCTTACAAGGGGCAATTATTTATTTTTTTGTTTTTTTCTTTTACTTTCTTTTTTTCTTTAAAAGGTCTCGGCATCCCCCGTCCTCTTAGGAAACCATGGCCAGCACTCCACCCATCCGCGTTGCGAAGTCGTCGACCACTGCCTCTTCTTCTTCGCAACCTGCCTCTATCAAGTCTGTCGAGCTCTCCAGCAGGGGTGCCTCGCCGAGACTAAACCCTCAAAACGGCCTTGGCCACGTCCCTGCAGCGGATCAACTACCAAGATCAGCAGCCGGCGAGAAGCCTACCGTGAAAGATCGCCTCACGCGCATGTTTTCCACAAAGGACGTCACAAAGGCCGACATGACCGGCGCATCGCCGTCCAAGAAGCAGATGCCGACCCAGGCTGCTCCAGCAGGTGCTGCCGCCGCCACCTCAGCCACTGGTTCCTCGACGCCACCCCAGAAGCCCAACGCCCCGTCGCGCCAGTCCTCCGTCACCGAGAAGCTGGACGTACCGAAGCCTGTCGAGAAGACGGCGCAGCCAAAAGCCGCCAGGTCTACAAACGGCCATGTCTCAACACGCTTTGTTGTGAATCCTGACGTCCAGGGCGGCCACGAGCATCACCTCAAGTCAAGCCGCCGTCAGGAGAAGCTGACGGATATGTTCAAGGGTCTACTGGGGAGGAAGACCGAGCACGCCCCGGAGAACGACCTGTCGCTCGTGTCAAGCTGGGTAGACACGCTCAAGCAGGAGAAGGCGTCGCTGAACGCATCGGCGGAGAAGAGGGGCGGGCCCAACCAGACGGCCACCCTCGTGGAAAAGTACGGGAAATGCCAGGAGGTGATTGGACGTGGTGCCTTTGGCATCGTGAGGATATCACACAAGAAGATTGAAGGGCAGCCGGGCGAGAAGTTGTACGCCGTCAAGGAATTTCGGCGCAGGCCAGAGGAGACGGAGAAGAAGTACAGCAAACGTCTGACGGCCGAGTTTTGCATCTCATCATCGCTACGACACCCTAACGTTATACACACACTAGACCTTCTCAAGGACGCAAAGGGAGACTACTGCGAGGTCATGGAGTTTTGTCCCGGCGGCGACCTCTACACGCTGGTCCTGGCAGCATCCAAGCTGGAGGTGCAGGAGGCAGACTGCTACTTCAAGCAAATGATGCGTGGCGTCGAGTATATGCACGAAATGGGCGTCGCACACCGTGATCTGAAACCAGAAAATCTACTCCTCACCACGAATGGTGGTCTGAAAATCACCGATTTTGGGAATGGCGAGTGCTTCCGCATGGCCTGGGAGAACGATGCACATATGGTGTCCGGGCTCTGCGGGTCTGCGCCGTACATTGCACCAGAGGAGTATGTTGACAGGGAGTTTGACGCGAGGGCGGTGGATGTCTGGGCTTGCGGCGTCATATATATGGCAATGAGAACGGGCAGGCATCTGTGGCGGGTCGCAAAGAAGGAGGAGGACGAGTTCTATGCCCGCTATCTGGAGGGACGGCGAGATGAGGAGGGATATGGACCGATAGAGTCCCTGCACAGGGTAAGTTGTTCATCTCTTTTGACCCATCTGATCTGACCTGAAAGCGGGCTCTGTCTCTACACAAGCCTCTCTTTTGCTCGGTCCGGGCTGCCCTAACAAGGAAAACCCACAAAAACAGGCACGATGTAGGAACGTCATCTACTCGATCCTAGACCCCAACCCAACACGCCGGATCACGGCATCACAAGTCCTCAAGTCAGAATGGGGCCGCGAAATAAAACTCTGCAAAGCCGGTGAGGAGGGTCTCTAACCTATGTCCCGTCGTTTCCACCGGCTCACACCGGTGAGGGATGGCGGTAGCTTTCACGTTTCGGTGAGAACAGACCGCGGCCTCAACAAGCACGTGTCAAAACCTACAGACACACCTGCGCGACAAGGCCGCCACCAAGGCTTTCTTCATCCTCAGTAGGAAGCCGTCTCTACACACAAAAAGAAACGAGCGAAAAAAATCCAAAAACCACAAAATATATATTATGACATGTTCACGATCAAACACTTGATGAGGTTTTCCTGGTTTTGCGCACGCGACACAGCAGCACTGGAGTCCAGGAAGGATGATTTTGTCTTGCTGCCTGATGATTGCTGTTCTTTCGTTTACACCGAACCGTTTTCCTTCTCTCTCTTTAGTTTCCCCCCATAAACACAAGCGGGCGGGCAGGCAAGCAATCAGTATGCACGACGTGGCATTCGTTATCTCGTACGGTCAAATTACAACTGCATTCAGCACAAAGGAAGATTGTATCTCGGATGTTCAGCAACATGGCTTGATACCATTCGGGAATGCACACAGCTACATGAAGAAACCCCCCACCATCACAAGGATCATGGGGAATAATGATAACGTCGGAGTAACACGGACGCCCTCTTGAATGCGAGGAACAGTCTTTTTTCTTTTTATGTTTTGCAATGCGTTTCTTTAGTGGTGGGATGTTCACCAAATAGGCCGGGCCGGGCCTTTCAACCGCTAGCTCTTGGTCTGCTGGTCTGGACGAGAAGGGTGAACAGAATTGAGATGTGTTGCTCAACGTCTACTCCCAGATGTCTGCAGGAAGGAATCCATTGACAACGTATCTGGCTCATTGAATGGTTCTGGTCGTCCGTGTGCGCGAGATGTAGTACGGGAGGGTCTGGTGAGCGAGCCTTCAACGGAAAGAGGAAGAAAGAAAGAAAAAATGAAGGAAGAAAAGCATTCTCATTGCGACACCTGGCAAGACCAGACAGACAGACAGACAGACAGACAGACAAAAAGCCGGGAGAGGAGGTCCCCAGGAGCTAGACAGGGAGGCAGGCGGCTATTCTTTTTTGTTTGTAGAAGTGCTTTCGCTGTCTACCCAAGAAATTGTGTTTCTTTTCCCTTTTCTTTCTTTTCTTGGCATCTGCGTTAGGGGAACTAAGGAATGAAATGAAGTTATGATGAACACTACATCAGCTTAGGACCGCCTCCTGTTCATGCATCATCCGGTTGGTATCTCTGTGTATGTGTTTTCTGCCTGTTTCAGCCTTGCTCGAGGTTCATCTGCCATGCTTCGTAAATACGCAGCCTCCGATTACACAAAAAGTATCAGTCAGTCTGCAATGCCCACAATGATTTTGAGGAACTGAGGTACTTGTGTATAATACATGTTATTATCGTGCTGGAATTTACTACAGGAGGGCACCCCCTGCATGTGATTACGGTAGGCAGCAGATATGGTATGTATCAGTCAGTGTATCTCAAGCGGGCTCCTCTTGACCAAGCTCGGTAATGTTATGTATATTGCTTGTTTGTTTGCTATAATATGACCAGGTCGAAGAGAAAGACAAGAATAAGGGAAATACAGGACGGGGGGAAACTTACCCTAACGACGCCTCCTTGATCCTTTTTGGGTCTATTCGTGTATGCATTCGTCTTTATTGTCCCAAGAACGAAGCAGCCACCTCCACCCGAACTTGTTTCCAAGGGAAAAAAGAAAAGGAAAAAAACCCCTCACTGCCAGATTAGTTACCAGTTTCCATAATACGAAACGCAACAACAACATCATCATCACCGTCATCATTACTCCCCTTTTTCTTCACCGCCGCCGCCTGTATCCTTGGAGACCTTCTCTCGCGTGTTCTGGATTGTTTGTGCCACCAGATCAGCGAATCGAGCTGGCTTAGACGAGTCCTTCGCCCTATCCCTCACGCCGTCTCCTTCCCTCTCCCTCACCATCGGATGGTGGCGACTGCTCTCGTCTAGCACGTCAACCCCCTCCTCCCCCTTGAACCTCTCCTTCTCACCGCCAAGGTGCCGGGTCGTGTACACGCTGGGCCGGCCCCCGCTGCGCTTGATGCGCTCCAACTCCTCGGTGTACGCGCGGTTATATACATTGAAGTCGACCGCCGTTGGGCTGTCGGCCACCACGGTCGCAGGCTCGCTGTAGGAGGCGACAGGCAGGTCATCGCCCCCAAGGCCGATGCCCAGCACGAGAGGGGCCGTCACGTGGCGAGGCGGCTCACGGTGCTGGTGCTCATCCTTGCTGGCGCTGCTGCCATCGTCCTCGACTGCTGCTGCTGCTGCTGCTGATGGCGGTGGTTCAGATCCTCCCTTAGCTGAAATTGCCTCGACAGGTACCCCGGAATACGGGACGCCGGCCGGGTGTTTACCACGGTTCTTGAGCACGCGCCTGCGCTCTTCGAGCAGCTGTGCGGCAAGCTCCTCGTTAGTGCGCTTGAGGTCAGCAAGCTCCTGCTCGTCCATGGAGGGCTTGGGCCTGTGGCGGAGACGGGCTTGATGACGGGACTCGAGAGCTGAGACGGCGTCTGAGGGTGAAAGATTGAGGCGGGGGCTATTCAGGCGGGAGCGAGAGTGGAGGAGGGCCTTGAAGTTGGATATTGCTCTCATCTTTGCCCGACCTGTCAACAGCTGAAATAGGGTGGAGGGAGGGGAGGAAAAGAAGAACAAGAGTGGAGGAAGAAATACACTTACCACACATAAGAGGTGGCTCATCCTTCTGGTGAAGGCGTGGCTGACTTCGAGCTCGTTTGGAGGCTCTACCGGCTCCGAGCAGTTCTCTTCTGTACTCAGCAGAGGATCTGCACCTTCTTTTGTGACCCAAGGGTGTTCCTGTGCCTTATTTTAGCTGGTGTCTCGTGGAAGCCAAGTGATCTCGAACGAGACGACGTACTCTTATCTCGGGCATAGTGATCCTCTTCATGGGGTCTTTCTCCATCAGCCTCATGATGAGATCTCTGAAGAGTGGATTCTCGTCCTCAGGCAGCTGCGGCGTGTTCGTTTTGATGGCCTCATACATCTCCAGCACGCCAGACTCATTGAACGGTATGTGCCCGTAGCGCAGACAGTACAGCGACACGCCCATGCTCCAAATATCCGCGGCCGTACCGCTGACGTCGCCATGCCGGGCAACGCACAACTCGGGCGGCAGGAAGGCTGGCGACCCGGCTGACTTGGCGGTGCGCATTTCCTCGGGCTTCTCGAACATCTCGCTCACGCCAAAGTCGACAATCTTGAGCACGTCGTCCTCGGTGAGCAGCAGGTTGTCGGGCTTGATGTCGCGGTGCACGACGCCCTGGGCGTGTAGGTACTCGATGCCCAGGATCAGGTCGCGGAACCAGCAGCGGCACTCCTCTTCGCTGTAGGGCTTTGCCGACTCCTCGAGGCCGACCTTCATGATGACGCCCTTCTTGCACATCTCGAGGACCATATAGAGCGAGTCCTCCTCCGGGTCGTCGAGAACCTCGATAAGCGAGACAAGGTTTGGGTGGTTCAACTTCTTCATGATGGCGATCTCCTCCCTGATCAGGAACAGGGCGTCCTTGGCCTCTTCTGCCTTCTGATCAGACAGCTGGTTCGACACTGTCTGGTCCATACCCGGCCCGTAACGAAGGCCAAGCCCTGATGGCATTCGCGCGCCTGGGCGACGAGGCCCGCGGCGGAGGATGTTGGACTGCGCCCGCTTGCGGAGGCGGGTCTTTGAGAACTCTTTGACGGCCTAGAAATTTCATCTGGGGCATGAGTCTCCTGATTCTGTCTGGTGCCATGACAACCCTATTGCTCTTGCTCCCCAGTGTGTCCAACCTACATATTCGTTCCCGAACTGGTCGAGGGCGAGGTGGACGGCGCCGTATGAGCCACGGCCTATCTCCTCCTGAACAGTATATTGATTGATGATGTGGTGCGAGGAGCCATCGGTGTCGTCATTGGTGTATTCAGAGCGCGCATTGAGGGTTTCCTGAAAGTAAGAGCCGGAATTGTCAGTCCAGCTCAAGGCATTGAAGTGACATGAAAAGGGGGAAATACACACCTTGACCTCTCTATGTTGGCTGGGGGTTCTCTTGTGCTGCCTCATTGGGCTCTGGAATTGTTGGACAGCAGGTGCAGATCTAAAAGATTGACTCGATATGTCAGACATGCCCTATTTTCCCTTTCCGCCCCCCCCCCCCGCCCCCCGCCCGGGACACATTCTGTCCCTCGTCCCTGCTCGGCTTCCTAACTCAAGAACTCACCTAGGTTGAGGGGGCAGCGCAGGCCGGGCGCCACCATCCTGTCCAGCGCCTTGACGCTGGTGCTCACTGCCTGCGCCATGGAATTCGACCTTGATGCCCGGGGACTGCAGGCTGGGTCTTGGAGGGTCTTTGCTGCTCATGCTTGCGCCGTCGAGGGCGCCCTCTCCATCTCTAATGCTGGTGGCACCGGCTGGGGAGCTGTTGCTCGACCTGAGCGGTGCTGGCGGTTGTAGGGTTGCCTCCATGGGTGTATTTGTTCTGCCTGGAAAGACTTCCAGCAGACTTCGTCCTACGGAGGAGATACTGCGTCTTTCTTGCACACGGCGCAGCAAGTAGCAGCAGCGTATCGATTCTGTCTCGTCGTAAACTGGTGTACAGCAGGCACAGCCTTGTGAGGAGGCTCTTCTAGGTGGGCTGACTCTGGGGAAGAAGTGTTCTCGGGGCGAGGCGCAGAAAGAAGAGGCGAGGAGCGGAGAGATAGACTCGATCAGCAGCCATGAGGAGGAGGAGAAGAAGAAGAAGAAGAAGAAGAAGAAGAAGCAGGAGGAGGAGTACACCAATTTATTCAGGTCGACATGTCATTTAACTCTTCTGACCAACCAAAGAAGCTGTTGGGCTTTTGTTCTCTCCTTCCGCCAACTCGGTTTACCCGTCGTGCTTGTCCTCAGCCTCAACTAATAAACCTTTTGGGACCTAAACCCGGGCATGTGGGACGAGTCAGAGGAGCTGGATGGCCCTTTCTTCCTTCGACACCTCACACCCTTCGAACCCCTGCAAGTCAGATAAGCTTCCTTCCCAAGGCTGGAGGGCCCACAGTTCGTTTCTCGACCAAGAAAACAGAAGGAACCTCTCACTTTCCCCCGCGTTGACAAGCCTTTTTCCACACAACCCGCCATGGGACCCCCCTGGCACCCCTTGAGGAGCCGCTAAAGCTCCACTGGCTTTCAGCAGCCTGCAACGTCTTGTCTCAGGGATGACAAGTGCCCGCCCAAATATCATCAACGAAACTAAACTAGCACTCAGTGACCTCTCCTCGGGCCTCCTCCTCTACCTCCGACCCTCCCCCGCCTGAACAACAGCGACCTCCTCAAAGGTCGTGATGTAGACAGCCCATCATGCCTGTCTACTCATTCTACATTTTTGACAGGCATAGTGAGTCACAAGACACTGCCCTTGAGCTCCGCCCCCCTCCCCCCGGTCCCATCCCCAAGCCAGCTATGGCCTTTTAACTGACCCTTTCACTCATAGCCGAATGCGTCTATACCAAGTCCTGGCTACAGCCCTCCCAAGCCGCCCTCCCAGTCTCGACAACAACCACCACGACCACCACCCCAGCCCCCCGGCCCCAGACCAACGGCGGCGGGCCCAAGTCCACCCGCGCACAGAACGACGCCAAGCTCATCTTCGGCACCGTCTTCTCCCTCCGCAACATCGTGCGCAAGCTCGGCGGCGAGGACGACGCATTCATCTCATACCGCACGGGCCAGTACCGCCTGCACTACTATGAGACGCCCACCAACCTGCGCTTCGTCCTGCTGACGGACACGGGTACCATGAGCATGCGGAACGTGCTGCATCAGATCTATATCAATCTCTGGGTGGAGTATGGTACGTTATGATAGGAGAGATCTCATTTCTTGTTTTAGCATCCCCCCCCCCCTCCTCTCCTGGGATGGAGAAGGGCATGAAGGGGGACACAAAAGGGACACGGTAAACGACAGAGTGGCTGACAATCTACGTGGGTGTAGTGATCAAGAACCCGCTCGCGCCGGTCGAGCACAAGGGCGGCGACGGCGTCAGGAATGAGCTATTCGAAATGGGCCTTGACCAGTTTATCAGGGGTCTCCAGTGAGCCAGACGGGTTGTCACACGAAGAGCGCATGGCATAGGATCCCCCTTCCCGAGAATGAGGTGCATGTGCTAGCAGGCCGGAAGGCAGTGATATAAGCCAAGGGACGACCAGGCTGTCACGATTCTTGTTATGAGCATTGTCCCGTCCGAGAGGAACGTTGTCCTCTGGAGACAACACCGCTAGTCGCACCCCTCTTTCCCTGAGGAGGGCGTCGCGACTTGGCCGGAGCAGAACCAGACCACCGTCGAAAGTTGAGGAGGGGAGGCCCAGGCCAGACAGACCGGGAGCGAAAATTGTCTCGCTGTCTTGTCATGATCATTTTGTCCATCCTCCAAGCGTCTTTGAAAACGGCAAAGAGGGCCGGAGAGGGGGAGGGGGAGGGGAGAAGCCTGCGATTCAACGAGGCCCCGGACGCCAAAGGGCATGGAAAACCATCAAGAGGCACCAAAATGTGTCTATGGACCAAAGTCATAATGCAAAGGCCAGGGGTCTGACCTGTTCACGTGTATTCATATCATGCCGTTGACATGATCTGTACATACGACACGTGCTACTAGTGGACAGCGAGTTCCATGCATCTGTATGGGTATATCGTCTTGACAATAGTAAGCACTCTTTGAAACGCCTCTCTTGCCTTTGTTCAACGAGCCCCTCATGTCTTGTCCGTGACCTTTGCCCAGACGCTCTCAAAGGAGCTCTGCGAGGGGTCTACCAGGACCATGCTCTCCTCGCCTATGATCGTCGAATGCCGTACACTAGAGTCTGCCGTCGCTGTACCGCCTCGTGTTGATCCGCTCCCGCTATTGGGAGACGGTATCATCCCCTCTTCCCGGATCTCGTTCTCCCAGTTGCTAGAATACACCACCGCCGCGAACCCCTCGAGATCCTGCACGCTCTCCATCGCCTGGAGGTACTCGTTTGGCATACCAATGCCAATGTAATGTGCCTGCCGGGTGAGCGTCGACAGACACTTAGGCAAGAGGACCTTCCTTTCCTGCCGGAGGATCTGCAGCTCAGGACTGATGCCGTCAACATTGATCAGAATCTGTGCTGCCGCTGGTGGTGACGATGGTTGTGGTGGTGGAAGGTCGAAAGGACCCTCGGCTAGTTTCTTGTCCAGGAGCACAGAGAAACCTGCGTCGAGGATCTGTGTGAGGACGTGGGTGAAGGTGGGTGACTCGACGATATCGGACGTCTCGTCTAGGAGACGCCGAAGAGAGGCTGCTGAGGCAGGGCTCGAGGGCTCTCGCTCGGTGAGCTGGGTTTGCGACGTGGCGCTGTCATCTAGGATGCCGGATTCCTTTAGGACGAAATCTTCCATGTCCTGCGGGGGCAAGAGAAACGGCAGCCACTTTGTGGTCCCGCCAACGGTCTGCTGCTGCTGCTGCTGCTGCTGTTCCTGTAATGAAGGCCCCTCGACCAGTCTCCTGACCTGCTTCGTCATTTGCGAGAATGAGTCAAAGGTGACCTGATCCCTCGGGCTCATCTGTCCAAAGACCTGCCTGACCGCGGTCTCGACCTGTTGCATCACGTCCACCCAACCCTTGTTCAGCAGCCACCAGCTGAAGGTGAGGTACTTGCGGTTGACCTCGAAGTCGTCGCCATACGCCTCGGTTGCGTTGTCGTCATCCTTGTTCTCGAGGCTGATGGCAGCGTTGTTAGAGCCAGCCGCCAGTGACACCACGCTGGAGAGGTAGCTCCGCCGCCCGAGAAGGTTGAGCTGGATGCGCGTGAGCATGGTCAGCAGGGCGAGGGTGTACATGAGCGTAAAGGCCCTCGTGATAGCTGTGGCATCCATTAGTAAGCGCAACTGGTCGCAGGGTAGCATCCGTGCGCGAGAGAATCAACCTACAGCTGATCGTCACATCTCCCCACAGCTGCTTCTTGGTCCTCTTGGGCTTGTCCTGCTGCTGCGCCTGTTCCCCTTCTGATGTCTGACTCGCGGGCGGCACCGTGACCTGGCTCGCGTGTATGCCACTCTCGCTGGCTGAGATCATACTCCGTCCGTCCTCGTCCGTCATGCCTGTCGTCTCGGGCAAGCTCATCGAGTCGCCGCTCCCGTTTTTGGCTGACCTGGCGCCATTGTTGCTCTTCAGTTGCTGGATTTCGAGTGTGATCTTCTCCACGTCGAGTGTCTCGAGGATCTTCGTCGCCGCCGTGGGTAGGAGGGCTAGGACGGTGAAGGTACAGTCCTCTTGATTTTGTTGGAAACGTCGTCGGAGGCTGTTGGGTGAGCGGGCCGGGTGTTAGTAGAAAGACGAGGACGATGACGATGAAGATGACGAAGATGCCGATGAATTAAGAAAGGAGGAGGAAAGGCGTACTTCTCCTTTGCTATCCGATCACTGCTCATCCGCTCGCGCGCATCATTGAGCTTGTTGAGCACGTACTGCGTGACAACATAGCCAGTACCAATGATGCCTACGCCGACGGCGATAGGAGTTCTGTTGCGGCGGAACCATCGCCGCGTGGCAGCGAACATTGTCTACACTTTCCACCCGTCAGGTGGTGCGGGGAGGGCGCCGTGTCGATGGGAAATTCAATGTGGTCTGAATAACGATGAAGAAGAATAAAGGAGCACGGCTCAGAGAAAGATGGTATGTCTCATTCTGCAGGAGGGACTCTACAGGACCGATCTGGACTTGTTGACGGAAAGGCTGCTGTGTCACAAGCAAACACACACTCCTAAGCGGAAGGTGCCTTAGCTATTCGAAAACAGCTCTCCCATGTTGGGTTGCAGTGCCTCGGTAAGACAAGACGTCACAGATTTGGGTGAACTCGGCTAGCATTTTAGCGCTCAACAGCTTCGCTTACATAACGAGACCATCCTCCGTCCAATAGAGGGGAAAAGGAAATTAAAGAATACTACAAAGGGAAAGAATAAAAAAAGAAAAGGGAAAGAAGAAAAAAGGGAGGAGGAGGAGGAGGAGGAGAAGGAGGAGTGGAGAAGGCTGTAAAATTGTTTGCACAGCACTGCATTTTCTCTTCTTGCACAGAATCAGGCCACACGAAGTACTCGTAAGAAGGCGAGGGGTTGCTCGTGCTGTGGCAGTATTGAAACCGAGACAAAGGGAAGAGAAATCAACAATAAAAATAAATTCAACGTCATATTCCAGACTCTGGCTAGGGTGTAAAAGCTGTGGGCACCACGGACGGTCAAATTTTTATTTATTATTCTCATCGGCCATACAACGACCCAGGGGCACAGAGTATGGTTTTCGCGACTTCATGCAAATCTACTGTGATCTTAACAAGATCTTCTTCAAGATCCAACTGCTCTTGCGTAAGGAGAACAGACAATTGTTGTAGCTTTATCTAATCTCCCTCTTTGGCGTGGACTGCGTTGCCCAATGCCATCAGAGCATCAAGACGTCGCCTTGGCATTTTACGTTGATGATAGCACGCTGCCGCTCTAGTACACGCTGTGTCTACCTCCACCACCTACAATGGTACGCAAAGTACTTACTGAAAATGTAGGTAGACTTTAGTTTGCAGCTCCGGCTTTCAGTCTGTCTGCTCTTTTTCAGTGACCTCGGGATTAGACAGACGTCCGCTCGCTGATATGTAGGAACTTGAGTTCTTTCCTGAAGAGAGGAAGGGGAATTTGAGCCGTTAATTAGGGAGCGGGAGGCAGCGCCCAATGCAGCTTCAAGCCACTGCAAAAGCCGCGATACGGTAGTATGCGAAGTGAGATGGTCGTGCAGCATGCGACCAACACGGTTCAAAAGAGGTTTGATTACACCTGCATACTTACTTCATGTACTTTATATACTGTAGCCGATGACGTTTGAATACAAGATAAACAAACCCAGTCAATAGTTTCAAGAAGAGGGGCGTGGAGGGGCAGAGGAACCTTGCAGACGCCCCCGCACACCCAATCCTTGATCGATGCCTCAAATTGCTTTCCACATCAACCCATTGGCGCCCCCCCCCCTTATCGACTGCTCTTTTCTTTCATACCCTTCCTTGTCTGCGATGCGTCTGTGAATGGCTAGCGAAAATACCATCCAACTTTCCTTCCAAACGTGGTGCAGCCGCACGAGAAGTTGTCGTCTTCAGCATTGATTGATCTAGCCTACTTCCTTAGAAGCCTGTCAAAACTCAAGGCACATACTTTCTACCACTGCCGACCTTGCGTAACGAAGCCCGATAACAACCTGGGCCCGCTGTTGAAGCTGCGTCAAGATGGAGCCAACCTACGAGGAGTGAGTTCAAGACGACCATGCTCCAAGGCTTTAGTATCACAAGAGATGTTTTCGACTTCGGATATGCTAATGTTTGCCCCTCTGCAGTATCATCGGGTCTAAAATCTTCAAATTCATCGTGGGCTCTCGAAAGAAGGAGTATCATGTACACGCAGCAGCAATTTCTCCGCTCTCCAAGCCGTTGAACGTCTTGCTGGACGGGCCGCATAAGGAAGCTCAGGAGCTATGTGTGGAATGGCCGGATGTCGACGAGAAGACATTTGTGCGGTTCACGCAATGGGCTTATACGAAGAACTACGTCACAGAAGAGCCGGACATTGTGCTTGGCCAACACGACATCCCATGTTTTGATGATAAATCTGGGGAGAACAGCACGCCCGCACCCACCGACTCCAAGGACAAGTCGATAACGACAAGCGAAGATGAGTCTGCGGAAAAACCTCTGTATTCCCTTCTTTCAGCCATGGAAGCCGCCCGCGCCAATATCGAACGCTGCAGCAATGCAAATTGCGATTATTACAGGCGAAACGATCACTACAAGACCGAATCAGTCGTCTGTCTTGTTTGTCTGAGCGGCTACCAGTCCAAGCGATGTAAAGGTTGCAGTTCCGCCTTCTCAGAATGTCCCAAAGGCGCCTCCTGTATAACTGCGAAGAAAAACGGTTGCTCAAAACGAGCATGCACCCACTTTGGGCACAAGTCACCAGTTTCACGATCGCCAACTTGTCCAATGTGTCTGAAAAAATACAACTGCACAGCCTGTTCCTACTGTGCTTCTGCTTTCGCAGGTTGCCCTAGCTGTTCGTCGCAACGAAAATTGTCACTGAAGGTCAACCTCATCGCCAAGTTTCTGAACAAAGATGGCACTGAATGCCCCTCTTCGACATCGGCTTTCATCCCGCGAAAGAATACCGAAGGGTGCGAGGATTACACCGGTGTTTTTATGTGCCATGCCAAACTCTACGTGCTCGGCGACACGTACGACATCCCACAGCTGCGCCAGCTCTCTCTGCACCGACTTTATGTTACTCTCAGGGAGTTCACCCTCTATCCGAGCCGCTTCAACGATCTTGCCACACTGGCTCAATATATTTTCGACAACACGCGCCCAGATGATCGGATCAGAGAGATCATCGCACTATACTACGCTTGCATAGTCGAAGATGCTTTGAAACATGACGGACTGCAGTCGCTCCTCGACACAACACCTGAGTTTGCTTTTGGGTTAATCTCGAACATGAGGGAGAGACTTTCCTGATTGAGATGGCCTGAGGACTGGCGTGAGAATGAGGTCGGGACTGGTGAACAACACTGAATGAAGCCTGGGAACATGAATTCAATGTTTGGTACCAGCATAGAGGGGGTAACATGATATTGGACTAAACGAGAAGTATCGAGGTAATGCCGTATGTGACATTCACAATTCAATTGCTCGCCTCCCTTTTGTACAATTGTCTGCAACCTCTCCCAAGTGTCTGACTGTATCTTCGCGATCCGCTTCGCCATCGGCAAACAACCATCCTGGATCATGATAAAATACATCTTCTTCTGTTGTCTTGCCGTCGTAAAACCGTTGTTCGAGAACTGCATGTGCTATTATAAAAACTTCCTGTTGCTCTCAATTGAAACCGAGTCTCTTTCGCCTTGCCTTTGCTGCTCGTGGGTCTTCAAGGCTCTCACACAAATTTGGGGATCGAAGACTACTTAAAAATAATTAGCTGAAGGTCTTAAAAACACCCAACTGAGTCATCAACAACAATTTACAAACTGGTTTGTGATGCTGATCCGAAAATGGTGGCATCTTTACCCATCTAGGAAGTTGGAGTACATCCCGAGCCGGGTCTGTGAATGCTCCGATGCGTGTTCCTACAACAGGAAGAGTGGCTGAACAGAATACCAAGCCGGATGCGGAATGTCCAGTAATACACCGACCGGCGAATTACAGCACACCTTTGACCTGCGGCTGGAAGCTTGTCATCACCACTCTGCGTCATTCCCGAATCCTGCAACTCAACACAGCTTCTGCTGGCCATCCTTCCACGACGTCTCTAGGGTCTGCAGGCTGCCCCCCCCCCCCAAAAGCGCACGAACATGCTACCCAAGACGCCATGAATCAACAAACGTCGCGGCCGGCGGTGCGGATTGTCGAGGTCGGCCCAAGGGATGGTCTGCAGAACATCTCCAAAAGCGTCCCGACGGCAGTCAAGGTCGAGCTTATTCAGCGCCTGGTCAGAGCAGGCCTCTCGACTGTCGAGGTCACGTCCTTTGTCTCGCCTAAATGGATCCCTCAGTTATCCGACAATGCAGAGATACTGAGGGCCATCGAGCCGCTCTTGAGAGACAAAAACCTCAGTTTCCCTGTCCTGATACCCAACGCCAAGGGAATGGACGCCGCGCTCGGTCACAGGATAACAGAAGTGGCCGTCTTTGTCTCTGCCTCTGAGAGTTTCTCGCAGAGGAACACCAACTGCTCGGTCAGCGAGGCGCTCACGAGGGCACGGGAGGTAGCGTACAAGGCCAGACAACACGGAATCGCTGTACGGGGGTAAGTTACCCTGAGGTTGTGAATGAACGTCAGCCACGATGAGCCGGGTGACAACTGACAAATGCTCAGATACGTCTCGTGCGTGATCGAGTGTCCATATGACGGCGCCACAGCCCCTGCCGCTGTCCTTCACGTCGCACGCGAGCTTCTGAGCATGGGTTGCTACGAGGTGAGCCTGGGCGATACGCTCGGCGTTGGATCTACTGGCAACGTGGAGACCCTGCTGTCGGTCCTCCTCCAGTCCATCCCGGCCGAGAAGCTCGCCGGGCACTTTCACGACACCTACGGCCAGGCAGTCGCCAACGTGATGAAGGCCTATGAAATGGGGCTTCGAACCTTTGACAGCAGCGTTGCGGGCCTCGGAGGGTGTCCTTACGCCAAAGGAGCCAAGGGTAACGTGGCGACTGAGGATATCGTGTACGGGTTCCAGCGGCTTGGAGTACCGACTGGCGTCAACCTCAGGGAGCTGGTTGCCACGGGCCAGTGGATCTCTGACTTCTTGGATCAGCCAAATGGGAGCAGAGCCGGTGCGGCGCTTGCGGCTCGTGTTCAGGAGCAGGCACCTGGCAGAAATAACCCGCCTCATCCAACAACCAGTACTAAGGTGGTACGGACTGCGGAGCCGTTGAACCTTGCGCAGAATCGTCGGGGTGTGAGAGCCACTTTTGCTCGACCCAAAGGAAACTGAGGTTGCCGAAATTTCCAATGATGAAGGATTGTATATTAGATGATGTGTTGTTAGAGCCCTGTCTTTCCAGTTGCGAGGTAGAGCCCGCACTTTCTGTCATTGGAGAAGGCTGATGCCTTTCCCCCGCCGCACTGAGCGCAATGTTTTGTCTTCCACCCTCCTTGGGTAGTTCTAGGCTATGAGAGGTGGCCTCCAGGCGTTCATATCCTCTGTTAACGGTGTTTGCTTCCAATATAGCGCGTTTTGACGTCCTTGTAGCTTTTGCCATTTGGCTCAGTGACGAACATCACATCTAAGGAGATGAAATTAGACTTGTATCATAGAGCTATCTTGAAGTATTCTATTGGGATCCTGGCCGAGTTTCAACAGAGCCGTCGAGTTCATCAACGTCGAATTTCGATGGTCTCTTAGCAGCAACAACATATTGACTGATCTATATACGACTGGTTCGGAGGGTCCTAAAAATTGGCAAAAGGTGGATATAAATTTGATGGAAGAACTTGGATAGCGGTCATGCGGTATCAGCCAGGCACCCAAGACCCTTTCAGAGATTCAAGACAATGTCAATATGCTGGAGTCGATGGGGAAGATGTTAACCCGCAAGCAATTCCAAGAGCATCGATTGACACGGTAAGCATTTGAGAATAATAAAATTATAAACGCGGCCGAGTTAAAAAGTCATCGGTCGGCCTTTGGATCGTTTGGATTTTGCAGGCCTCAAGATATTCAATAAACTGCATGGTTGCTCATTACGTGTTGGCTAGGCTGCTCATGCGGATCTTGAATGCGAGCCCGTGTCCACTCTGAAAGACTGTCTAAAGCAAGTCATGCTAACATCTGCCATGATACTGGTACTGCTTGTGCTGGCAACGTTCTATCAGCCTATTATACCGCCAGTCACTTGAACCTCAAATACTCATTTTGAGGAAAGAGGATGTACTTTGTTAAGTCTCTGGCCACACCAGTACATGGACTATTTTGACTCGCCGGCTCTGAACAATGAGATCAATGTCTTTCTTTTGTTCTTTCATACGATTCATACTAGATGTCACGTAGACTTCTTCCATCCAACATCATGCTTCTTTGAGACAGGTTTCTCCTTTATCTCCTATTCTCTCTTTCCACTCTGCATTATTCTACAATGAGTAGATGGTCATGAAGCAATCAGAAGAATCCTTATTTAAGCCCTCTACTCTTGACCCAGACGGCATGTCATTGAGGACCTGGTCCGTGCATTGAATCTCACCCAATCGTCTTACATGGACTCTGCAAGGATCTCAGGACGCAGACATCCTTGTTGTGAGGACGTCCTATCTTTGCAACGGCTCAGAAGATAAAGTCATGAGGAAAGATTGTTGTCAGTTGTATCATATGCAGAAATACAACACAAGTATACGCTCTTTGGTGCAGGGTTTGGAACTTGGTGGGTGGTTGAACCAACAGCCACTTCAGTGGACAAAACTGCTCACTTTTAGAAGCGCTCAGACAAATATCCCTCAACATCACCTCAAAAAGCCCGCTGTGTCAGCCAATTCTCTACCCAGGCAACTTTCACGGCCTGCAGTTCAGCCAGTGTTGGCGAGGCACGGACAGATGTCTTTGTATCCAGCTGAATCTCCCGTTTTCCGTCCGTCCCAAGGCCAGTGTAGAAATCCAAGATCTTTTCAGTTAGTGTCGTTTGTCTCTCTCTGGTTGCAGTAACCACCTACATACACACTTCTGTGTGTGTGAGAGAGTGAGAGAGAGAGAGAGAGAGAGAGAGAGAGAGAGAGAGCAAGGCTCTCAGGTTAACAAAGTCTTGATATGCGTTGAAAGGAGATGATTCGTGTAAAGTAAAAAGTCTTGTGCAGGAAAACATTTTAATCGCCTCGGGGATTGTCTAATGTGTTGGCTCAGTTACTAATGCGGAGATCGGGCTATACGAATCGTTTTGCCTCATGCCGCAGGCTACTACTAGTGCATATACTTAGTGAAGGCTATGCAAACAGCTCAGGGTATAGTAATATTTTCTGGAGTTAGCACTGGAGCAAGCTACGCCTTGATCAGCGGAGGAAGACATGTTTACTTGGCCAAGTCCACTCCTCCCATTCATCAGGCTCTCCCCTGAAATTCAAATCACATGGACTACCATCATCCCAGAAGCGAGGCATCTGAACAAATGCCGCCCCTACAAGTCTATAGTGGTCTGCTTTTCCCGGGCACCTTGCGAAGTATGAACGGTGTACACGTTCCGCAAATGACAGCCCACACATCACCCTCACGAGTCGAAGCTGGTGCGTACCCATAGCAGCCGTTACTAAAGAGAACAAGCCGTCTATTGTGCGTCATGAGTGCTGGGACACGCCGCGCATCGCTGTCCTGCGTATACACAGCCATGGGCTCATGTGGCTGGTCGGACTGCAAAAGCTGTATGAATGCCATTCGAGAGCTTGGGAACTCGTCTAGCGGCCTTTCGATGGAGCCTTGACAGAGTGCGCCGAGGAATGCCAGCTCCAGGCGATTTTGGTGTGGTCCGGGGCATTTCATCGACTGCGGTGCGACCTCTCTCCACAGCCGGATCACCTCCTCGACCTTTGCTGAAATCTCCGCCTGCTTTTTGAACACACTGGAGGCATATATGACAGAATCATGGATAGTCGCCTTGACTCGAAGCACAGACTCGTCGTCTATATGGACTGTCTTGTCATCGTTGTTGCTCTTGAATACTGTCGTGTCTAAGAAGGACAAAACGCTTGCGCCGCGATCCCAGCGTGGGATCCACGAGGGCAAGGCAGGGGAGCTCAGGTCATCGTCCTCGTCATGCTCCACGAAGCTCAGAAGATCCAGATCTGATGTGTGTTCCAAGTATTTGATAGCAAAGTCGCGGTAGACATCTAAATGCGATGTCTTTTTGCTGTAGTCCGGCTGAAGATCAGGCATCCCGTCGTCCGAGGTCGACAGAGCCATGAATGCGTAAATTCGATCTTTTGGGATTGTGCAACTGCAGCTTCATTCGAGAGTTGAACAGGGTTGCAGCGTCGCTTGGATACTTTCAGGGATCAGTGTCCGGTACTCGTCTTCTCGGCTGAGTAAATAGCTCTTGATGTGAGCTGGTGAAATCTGCCATGCGCTCAACGCGGGTATCCCGGACTTCTCCCGCCGGAACAGCCACCAGAATACTCGGAGGAGGCAGAACAGAACTGCGTCTCGCCCGAGTGCTGCTTCTTGCACAACCCACCCGCGGTGAAAATAGGCATGACCTGTCAATTGTGACCAAGGCCGCCGCCACCTGTATTCGTCGAGGAGCGGGTCTCCTTCAAGCGGATACGGGAAGCTGTCCCAGTCCCACCTGGACGACTGCAACAACAAGGAGGTCAGGACCCTGTCCATCATTTCGGTTACATCGTCTATCAGCGCGGCCACGTTGCGGGCGGCCTGTCGAGACTTGGGCTCGAGGCCGAGACATATTAGGGTACAGCTCGACATCTTATATATGCGGCCCATCAGGCCTACCTGCTGCGCCTTCTCCGCCTCATCGCGCTGGTTGATGCAGACAGAGTCGGTCCACAGAGCCCGCGGCCTATCCGTGAGCCTCGCCTGCCAGAGCGCCTCTTTCAGGTTCGTCGTGATTGCGAGCGTCTTTCCATTGATAGTGATGGTTGCGTACCTCGGAACCCCCTCTTTCCCCAGCTGGGATGTGGGATGACACGTCAGAAAAAGGGCGAGGCAGCTTATCCCCTCAGCAAATCTGCCTCCTGCTTATTTGTTGAAAATATTTCATGTAAGGTTTTCTTGCCTGCTCTCAGCTGATGACTTATGAGGCTTTCCCAAACCCATAAATCACTTAAGTCTTTAATACACTTTCATGAGCATTGTGCCCCCCCCCCCAAAAAAAAAGAGCCAAGAAAATTAATAAGAAAATCATTTCATTTCACCAGAGATCACAGACCTCGCTTCCTCTTTCTCCTGGTCCTGTTTATCTATTTATTCATTTATAAAATATGCACACATACTGTTATAATTTTGTCATTGAAGAAGGTGTACAACTGCCATGATCTATAATCAGAATTCAACAATATTAAAGTATGAGGGCAGGGATCGATGGCAGTATTGATCGGGGGGAAGGGGGGGGGGGGCACGACCGGCTGTCTCTCAGGACTGACTATACTTATACTTTCCCCCACAACATTGAATGCTAGGGCTCATACCTCAGTCCTGGTAATTGAAAGATGTTGGGAGGCATTCAGTGATCAATTATGCGCTGCTTACTTCATTAAGTAGTGTGCGTGCATGTTGTGTACAGCAGTTATACTACACTTAGCAACCCCGCCCAATTGATCCACTTACTAAATGTTCAATATCCGTTCATCAACATATTTGCAGGCCAAACTTATAGTCTAATGCATGTTTCTTACATAGTCAGTATACTGTGCCTGTCCCTCTGGACGATCCTCCATCACAGCCCGCCGCCCCCCTGCAGCTTGCTCGCAGTGGTGCGTGAGAGAACGCTGGCCTGCTTTGGCCTGCTCCATCTGGGCAGCGATGATGCAAGTAAGCAATGTGGCGTCCGTATTGATGCAGAGAGGGTAGGAATCTCACCTCACTCATCACCACACCTGTGCACGTCAACTGAACTAAAAGAATCTTACACAGCAGGACCCAGAGGCACACTTCTCTAGAACCTTTACTCGACGGAGCCTTGCGCAGTCTCACATCTCAAATGAA
Source organism: Cryphonectria parasitica EP155 (assembly GCF_011745365.1). NCBI lineage: Eukaryota > Fungi > Ascomycota > Sordariomycetes > Diaporthales > Cryphonectriaceae > Cryphonectria > Cryphonectria parasitica. The sequence goes on from NW_024468909.1 coordinate 4,158,202, forward strand.
ACCCATTCAGTCGGTCCACCACCACCAATAATCACCACACCAATTCATTACACATCATGGAGGCACTCCGGCAGTTGGCCGATGGGCAGCCTCCAGTCAGCCGGTTCGCTGAGAGGTGGTCAGGCCTAACCTACCGCACCCTCGACATGACAACCAATACAGAGACCAACACTTTGGTGCGCTACCACTCCCAGGTGCTATCCGAAGCCGAGCTGTCATCATTCGCTAGTAAAAACGACCCAGTGCTGTCGCCGGCCCAGGCACATGCGGACTTGAAACTTATAGTGATTCCCGACTTTCTCGAGAGGCAGCTGCTGATATCCCGAACTGCATTTCTCGACGTCTTCCGCCTTCTCAAGCTGGACCCGTGGGCTCTCTATCTGATCACCAACAAGGTGCTTTGGCTTCCAACACCACACAGACGCAGGAGATGGCCGAACAACAACCTTTTACCTGGGCACCATTTTCTACACCATCCTATGGAGCACCACACGCCGCCCCCCTTCGACACCATCATCGACCAACTCCACCACCATCAGTTCCGTCCGCGTCCTCGTCCTGCTCCGCCACAAGAACGAGTTCAAGCGGCCAGAGGTCATCTACGATGAAACTTACTAGCATGCTGCGCGACTGTGCCCCGCCTCACTTGAGCAGGCCAGGCCCCCTCATGGCCTTTGTGACGGCGCTGCATATCGTGCGGTACCTGGACGGTTCCCTGCTCAGCACTCTCGAGGACGTGCGATCTATGGAGTCTGACAGTGGCTTCGGGGGCTGGATTCATCACAATACCATCAAAATGCTGCCCAGCATCGACGACATTGCGAGCTGGTCCAAGCAGATCGGCGGGGACTTGGTGCAATGTGCAAACTACGTCAGGCACGCCGAGGCTGCTGAGGCACTGCTTGGCTATATCGAGGACGAGGAGGAGGAGGAGGAGGAGGAGGAGGAGGAGGAGGAGGAGGCGAAGACAGTGTCGCAGAGGTCAGACGTGGGAAACACAGCAGGAGATGCCGTGGACGCGGCCAGGGTAGTGAAAAGGCAGCTCGCCTCCTGCAGGGTCAACATCCAGTACCTACACGAGAGGTTAGGCGGCCAAAAGAACACGGTAAGGACATGATGAAAGAAAGAAAAAAAACCAAACCCCCAACCTGCCTACTTATAAACACGTTACCCCCACTCAAAACTAACTCATACTCCGCCTCTGCTTTCATCCTTTCCTCTCTCTCTTGCAGCTCACCACAATGCTCACCCACGAAGACGCCCGCGCAGCCATCGAGCTGGCCGACGCCGCCAAGCGCGACGGCTCGTCTATGAAGACCATCGCCGTCATGACCATGGCCTTTCTCCCGGCGACCTTCTTCGCCGCCCTCTTCTCGGTGCCGTCGCTGCAGTGGGATGAGCCTGCGGGCCGGGTGATTCAGCCTAGCTTCTGGATCTACTGGGCTTTCACCGTGCCTGTCACGCTGTTGGTCTTCTTGGCTTGGCTGCTGCTTAATCATAGGGCTTGGGCGGGGGAAAGCTGCTGAAAGATGGGCAAAGTAGGATGAGAGGGGAAAGAGCATGTTTGCCGAGTCTAGAAGGGACCCCCCGGCCCTCTTTGAGAGAGGAGCGGGTTGGGAAGGAAAGGACAAGTGTCTTACTGGTAAGTGATCGTAAGGATGACGGTGTTCTGGTCACATGGGCCGAACTGAACAGCATCATCCGCTACACTGAGCAATAAAGTAGAAAAAGGGGCTCTGACACTTTGCCATCTGGTCCAAAGGTTACATCATATAATTATAGACACAAGTAGATATAATATCACCCATCCATATATGCCTAGGAGGGCCTCTAGGCTTCAAGAATATCAATCAGTCGCCAAGCATGTCTCCTGGCAATAATATAACATGCACAGCGTGGAGATCGTCCATAAGTTCTTTGAACTGTCACAGTGTTCAGACAACTATTTCACCATCTCCTCTCTGGCAGTCCAGGTTCTCACAATAGCATAGAAACACAGATCGTACATGGTGATACATCATATTTATCCTTATTCTATACACAGCACGAGGCCGAGCAAGGTGGCCGTATTGGCCACATTATGATACCCAAGGTGACAACAGGATCCAGCCAGATCCAGTATATCAAAGTAGTAGAGATTGCGCCTCCGCCATGATGTCCATGCATATGTCATACAGACCGCTCTCGTCTTTGTTAAGCCAACTAACAAATATATTTTGTCCAAATCATACATCTCGTGATACCGGAACACGTAAATCTTTTTGTCTTGTTATGTACACATGAATGATAAGACGGGAAAGAGAAAGAAGAAGAAAAAAAGGTGCTCTTGTCATATTACCAAGGCATGGTGAATAGCCCAGCCCCGAGGAGAGGGGGGCGAAAAAAATTAGGTGATGGGCGTCAGGAACGAGTGGAGCATCAACTCGTCCGCGCTGGGTCTCTTGGTATGGTCAAGCTCGAAAGTCTGACCAAGGAAGTTCTGGGCATCCTCGCTGGCGTGCTCGGGGATGGTGGGCGCCGCCTTGGCACCACCGATCTTGAAGATGGCCTGCAGCTGCGAGCAGTCTGGGAACGGGTGCGTGCCCGTCATCATCTCGACGACCAGGCACCCGAGGGACCAGATGTCGGCCTTGCGCGTGTAGCTCGTCTGCTTGACCACCTCGGGCGCCATCCAGTACACGGAGCCCTGCAGCGATGGGCGGTGCTTGTTGTTGTTGGCGCCGGTGAGGATGTTGGTCGCCTCGAGCTTCTTGGAGATGCCAAAGTCGGAGATCTTGATCGTGCCCTTGTTGTCGACGAGGATGTTGGCACCCTTGATGTCGCGGTGGATGATCTCCTTGCCGTGCAGGTATGACAGACCCGTCAGGATCTGCCTGGTAAAGCTGCGAACAGGCGGCTCGGGCAGCGCGCCGTACGAGTTGAGCATCGTCTGCACAGAGCCGCCAGGGACGTACTCGAGGAAAATATTCAGGTATTCAGGAGAGGAACTGCAGCCGAGGTACTGCACGATGTTGGGGTGGCGGAGGTCTCGGAGCAGACTGATCTCGCGCTTGAGTGCCTCGATCATGCTCTTCTTCCTGTGGTCGTTCTGAGAATTGGCGCCTGGCGAGGGGGTCTCGACCTGCTTGACTGCCAGCAGCTCGCCAGTCACGGCGTGCAGGGCGAGATAGACACAGCCAAAAGAACCTTGGCCGATCATGGCACCCTTCATCCACTTGTTGTCGTCCCATGACTCGCCGGCCAGGAAGCTTTGTAGTTCCTCATCGGCATCCTCACCATCCTCGTTGAGCGCCTGGTTGACATCTCGGAGTGAGCTCGAGCCAGACCCACCAGTGCTGCTCTCCCCGTCGAAATAGCTATGTCTGACGACATTGCCCTCGGGGTCGGTGACGCTGACGGCAGCTGAGTCTGAGCCACTATCGGCAAAGGAGACATATGACTTGCGATTCGGCTCAATGGGGCTGGACTCCTCCTGGAGCGTATCAAGCACCGACGAGGCAACAGAGTCGCGGAACATTGGCGTCATGCGTCCGTGGACATTGGGACGAACCTTGGCAATCTGACTCGTGGCGTTCAGCCAGCTGTCGGCGATCGTTGGGATGGGGGGTGCGTCCTGGATGCTTGATGCAAAGCTCAGATTGCTTGCAACGCTGAGGCGGCTGTTGACCTTGCTGAGGCGCGCAGATCGGCGCATAGACAACCGGGCAGTGCGGTCGATATCTTCTCTCGGATGGTCTGGGAAGTACGAGGTGAGGTCGGAAGCGATGAGCTCGCTGGGGGGCCGGAGTCCACCAAACTGCCTCAGGAGCCCCTTGCGAGCTCTCGGCAGGGGAGGGCTGGCGGCATCCTGTGGTGCAGGTCGTTCCAGCTCGCGGGCAGTGTTCTTTACGTTTCTCTCCCGGTCCTGGTATGATACGGGTGACAGCGGCGGCTGCATGGCTTCCCAGCTCTCCCCGAGCAGTTTCTGCACTTTCATCTGGCTCCTGTTGCCAAAGGATTCGACGGTCCGGTGGTTCTGCTGGTTCTCCTCCATCGCGATGGCTGCAGCCCGCTCCAGCTCGCTGTGGCCTGGCTCGCCGGCGGGCACCCTCCTGAGGATGAGCCTGTTCCTCTCGGGCCTCTTCTCGTCCTTGATGATCTTCCAGAGCTCCGTGTCGCCCAGACGACGGCACATTTTTGGGTCAGGCTCGAGCCCAACCAGGACCCAGAAACAGTAATTCCTCTCGTAATCTTCCCGCAGAGAAAACTTGCGCAGCGTGACCCGCATGACCTCTTCGCAGTTTTTACACTCGGCGATCTTAACCACCTTGGTGACCCCACCACTGGAGATCACGCGAATTACATCCTGGTTCTGAGGCAGCGCTGCCATCAGAGATCCATCCGCGCTTGAGTTGTTCCTGTTGTGGGCGGACAGCTGGGCGGTGCGGGTCTGCGGCGGCGAGGTGGGCATCCGTGGTCCGGTAGGAAGGCCTTGGCCAACATTCCGCGGTGCGTATCTCTGGTTGCTAGACTTGTACTCTGTGTTGGGCAAGGGAGACGTGGGCCTCGACGTTGACCTTTGTTGTGGATCGAGCATGATGGATGTGTCGTACTGTCTCGAGTAGCGCTTGTTGGCCGAGGGCGTGGGCAGCGACCGGGCAGCTGAGTTCGGCGGGCGGGGGGAGCTTGTTGATGATGGTGTGTACTGTGGGAGGTCCATCAGGCCACCAAAGGAGTCCTAGGGGTATCTACATCAGTCGCACGTCCAAGCAGCCCATCCAAGCATGTGACAGCGAGCGACTCACCCTATTCCGCTTCTTCTGGTTGGCATATGCCTGTGTCCTCAGCTTCTTGATGCCCAGGAACAAGCGCACGCGGTCGCCGACCTTGTCAATACCCATCTCCTTCAGGACCTCCTTGTCCATCTCGAGCAGGTTCTCGCCATTGATGTGGTTTTTCCTGAACAGCTTCTCGTAGTCGCCACATTTTACACTCCTAAGGTAGTCGCACACCCTGTCCTCGTCCCAGTACTTGACCGAGTCTGGCCCATCGCCCTCGGAGAACTCTGATTCGGTAGGACTCGCAAAAGACTGACTCTGTGTCGGGAATGTCGGCGCCCTCCTTGGTGGTGCATAGGAGGATTGTGTTGAGCTCGAGGGCACCAATGTGGATTGGTTGGAGGAGAGGCCCGCCTGGTACGGCGTTTTCGAGGCCAGCATGGCCATGATGCAATGTTGTGTGTGGTGGTGGTGGTGATGGTGGTGAATATCGATGTTGTAGTGGTGCGTGGTGCGAGGCTGTAGTGTCGAGGTGTGGTGTAGCGTGAGCCTGGCCGAGTCGGTGAGCGAAGTTGGCCTCGAAGCCTGTCAGGGAGGTCTCGCCAGTCGGGTGCGTTTTGGGAGGGGGGCTCTCCAGGGTTCAAGTAGGTATTGTACTTATGTACGCGCCGGGACAAGAGGTGGATACCCACAGTGGAGGTCGTTTCGTGTGTCGGAGGGCGGGATCCAACGCGTCGATCAAGAAGCGGAGGCGGACGAGGCACAGGCTTCTGGTTGTTCTTTTTTTAATGGTGGCGCGGGTGAGGAACAAAGAAAAGCCCCTCTGAGAAGCTTGGGCCCTGGCAACACAAATAAGGAGATGAGGGAACTCAAGCAGGTGGACGTCACCCTGCTGACTGAAGGGGAGGAGGAAAACGAGGCCGCAGCCTGGGCCTCAATCTTCGTATCAAATGCTTATGAGGCACGCAGGGAGTGTGTGTCTCGCTTGGGGAAGTGCCACGCCGAAAAGTGTTGGCCGGTTGGGGAATAAAGTTCCTTGCTTTCAAAAATGGTGGTCCATCGAATTGGTCGGCAGGTCAGATTCGGGGTCGTAAGCAGTCTCACCAAGCACAGCACGGCGAGACAAAAAGGTGGGATAAATGGAAGATGATTTCCGTTCGATTCCCCGTGTATGGTCTGTCCCTCAGCGCAGGCGGCTCGAGAGGAGTTGTTAATGTCAGGTGTGAGGGAAGGGTTCGATCTATTCGAGGCGTAATCCGTGTCAACTCTGACCTGTCAGTCCGTTCAAAGACTGGGATTAATTAAAAGACTGGCTCGATGTGTAAATGGCCAGGCCTGGGGTATACTGTTCTGGACAGAAACCTGGCGAGACTGGCGGGGATTGTAGAATGGATAGGATCAGGCGGGAAAACTCTTGTCGTTTGAGAATAGGCGCGAGGGATGGCGGTGGAGGTGACGAGGAGGAAGGGGGAGGGGGTTGAGGTTTGTTCTATGGTTGAAGGGGGAAAACAAAATAATCTGGAGGGGATCTGTTTTAGAACGGGACGAGTAAGCACACAGCATGTGGTGGTAACAGTAGTCTGATGTGGTGGAGGCGGTAGCGGTGCTTAGCGAGTGGTGGTGGTGGTACGGAAATCACTAAACCACTTACTGTTACTGTCTTTGTGGTGGAGGGTGTGGGGTTTTTTGCCTCAGGGTATGCAGCAGAACATGGGCTTGGGGGCCAGAGATACCAGTGTGCAGCTTGCATTCTGCAGCTGCAGTATCCCAGGGTCGAGGGAGTCACCGACGCCAAATCGACCGCTGCCAAGTGATGACCTGGCGGGTTGCAGAACTGCAGGACAGCCTGCGGGCCCCGCTGCGATTGGTTCAGGCGCGTCAAGAAGGATAGCCTGGGTACATTTTCAGGGGGGTCCGGCAGCGCGGGGACACACTCAAATCCAGCAAGTTCAGAGAGGAATTAACCCCCTGTCAGCCTGCCTGATCAGGCTTGGAACCCACTACGCACTAGCAGCCCGTCTCCGCTAGTTGAAACAGTCTGTGAGAGAGACGGAGGGAGGAAAAAAAGGGGGGGCGCCTGCGCACGGAGCCCTGTACACATCACCCACTCATCATTCTTGAACAAATCTGTAGGCTTTTGGTCATGCCCCAGAACACGAAACCACCAGCGGGACGCACAGAGGTGGGGTGAACCAGCATCAACGGCTGCTGATGATTTTTGTTTTCTCTCTTTGGCTCACTGGCGAGGTCATGGCGTTAGCACAGGTCTCGTCACCGTCACAAAGGGGTTATGGACGATAGCGTGTCTTGGTTCATAATCAGAGGGCTATCCGATATCTGAAATCGTGATCTGAGGTCAATACGAAAGAGGAGAGACCTGCCACTACTATCGGACGCGAGAAGTCTTCCCCTCCCCCCCCCCCTGGGGCCCTCCACAGCTCACGGAACGAACTTTGTAGTAGATAGATGGAAGGAGTACTATGGTACTTTGCCCGTCTGAGGCCACGACCCACAACTTAAACACTCAGCATGACAGATCGGTCGTTCGGGAAATGAAGCATTGACAGTCACCGGCAATAGCAGGTCTCACTATGGCAACTAATTTGCCTTGGCTGACGGGGGTGGTTGGAAGGCGACATCACGGGCAGTTTTTGCGGGAGAAGAGAGCAGTAGGCGGAGGAGGAGGAAGATTAGCTTGTGGTCGTCACTCCTGCGACCCCTACTCCTCTTCATCTGAAACTTGAGGATCGTCAACAAGATCAACAAGTGGCGGACGGCACAGGGGAATAAAAAGAAACAAAAAGCCGCGGACACGTGTCGGCGCGAGAGACTTAACTTGGGACCGTTCCCAGTCAGAATGGGGCTCTTTCTGCAGCTTTACCCATCTCTGGAGGGCTGCCTGCATGAGACCCAAGGAAATGAGGATGATGATCGGCACCCTGAAGTCATAGGCACGAAGGGTTCTTTGACGGGATCAACAACAATACTACTGTAGTAGTATCTAGGTGTCTGTTTTGCGTCACTGGCCCGCTGTTTATGACTTTTAATGTACTGCAATAGTATGGACAGACGATCTTTGATCCACTAACTGGGGGATGGGGAGGGCAATAAATGATGACTTGCAGTCGTTGGTGATATCGCCCCAGTGTAGATCACAGAATCGACCTGGGACCGTTGTCAAGATCGATCCCTATATATGACAAGACATAGTTCTCAATTTTGCTGTGGTACTCGGCAACTCGCCGAGGAATTCATGGTAAGCAGCGGCCTTGGTCATCAGTAGCGTGTTCAGAGGCTCGCGATCGCGTTGAATGTCTGTGCTCGTACCGCAAGTTCGTCGTCAGCCGAGGAGGAAATTTTCCGCACCACAGGGATTTTCCATCTATCCCGACCGAGAGCTGTGTGGCTTCGCGGGTGATGGGGAACCGGTCAGTCGCAAACCGACAACACAAAGACAATCGAAGCCGAGCGGCGCACGGGCTCACAAGCTGAAGCTCTCGTCAGCGTCGATGCTGGGCAAATGGTCCCATAGCCAGGCCACCAAGGCGCCGTGAGACCCGAGCGAGCCTCGATTAGAGCCTTTCCCAGAAGAAAAAGGGCCGATGGGCGAAGGAGAAGAAGGAGGACGTAATCAATGTTTCTTGCGGGAGGATTGAACCGCTCAAGCCCGAATCCTCTTAAGAATTAAGGTTTGTGGAAGTGATGCTATTCCGGTGAACAAGTTTCACGAATCGGTGCCGGTGATAAAACATGAAACAAGAGGAGTGGATGTCAGGTGCGTTTGTCACCTCGCCGGCAGGGATGCGTCCGCGAAGTCGCCCGGCCATATTCATATCATCGCAATGACTACGCAAGTACGTGGCGGTTGTACTTTGTACACGTTAGGTTGATACTACGTAACGTACACTAAAATTGTAATGATGGAACTACGGTGGCAGTAGCAAAGGGAGCTGTATCCCGGCTCCACATCGACTGCCTCCTTCCCAGCGCCTCGGGTCCCTGTCACGTTAGACTTGCACTATTATTATTATTGTACTATAAGATATCGAAGAAGACATATACTGCGACAATCATAATATCGCATCTTTCACCTCAACCTGCAACAATGCCACTATGAACAATTGGCACACTTCCACTTCTCTCTGGGCCGCCAGGAAGTGCGAACGACAGGCGCGTGCATGGTGAGGTTGGCTGTAAGCCCTAGGGGCAGTAACCAGTTGACCTAGCCCGTCTAGCTGAATTCAAGAATGTGTCTTGAGTGTGTGCTCAAGCATGTTTAAGGGGCTACTGCCATCACATGATGCACAAAGCTTTACCATGCAGTGCAACATGCACAAGTTCTATCTGTATATACAATAGGAGTAAAGGGTCATACGGTGTGCCCCATCGTGACATCCGCTCCTGAGATGATGCTGTTGCTATGCTTGCAAGCATTTGGCTCACAGACTACAGACCTAACCCAGGTAGGTTTGTGTATTGTGCATGCCCGTTCACAGCTCAAAGTACGAGTGTGCCGCCGCAGTAGGCATTGGTGAAGAGAGCGCTCTGTCTTGCAGTTTTACGTGGGCAGTGAGACTCAGTTGTCTCTCGTCATGTGGGGAGAGGCAGCCAAGAGCTGAAGTCACAGCCACACCAACGCCACATGTTACCCGTGCCTTCCTTCCCCTACACCCGCGACAATCCTTACCCACGCCTTCCCCTCCAACTTTATCCGGGTATGGCGTCAATCGAGCATCCCGCCGCTGAGGAAGATTCCGTCATCATAACGAGACAAGGGTGACAGAGCCAGCGGCGTTGCTATTTTGTCCCAAATTCGTGGGCGCAATCACAAGTGTGTCAACGTACAATCTGCTGTCAGCTCTCAACGTCCTCATCGCCGCCGTTCATGTGAAATGAAGCGCTACTCCTAAAGCTTCTCCCTCAAGCAATAAGAGCTGACTCGGATTAGCTCTAGGTTGAACGCGAGCCACGAGCAACATGGACACGCGCTTACATACAAATGGGAGATGGGATGCCCCTGGGCGCACAACGATGATCTCGAGGCAGCTTGCGGTCGGCGCATCTTTCGGCGTTGCCAGACATGGCACCAACACAAGAGTCCGCAGGGACTAGCCTTCGAGGGTTGTTTGATCAACCATCCTCATGGAAATTGGCATGACGTTGACCTCTGACCGAGGCTCCCTCCCACCTCCTAACCGGACCTTCACCTATCCGAGTCTTTCGGGCCCTGCTTGACGGTCTCTCGTGCAGCGAATTACGGCACGGAAGAGCCCTGCGTCACTGGTCGTACAGCATGAGAGGGGAGGTGTCACCCCCCTCTGATCCTCTCCAAAAGCATCCTCAGGTCCGCGCTGCAAGACCCTGTTATTGGGCCCCTTGAGCCTTGTGCCTTGAGCGGCCGCACACACGAGCTGCAGGAGATAGCAACCAACCAGCAGGCCATTGACCAATGAGCTGTAGCCACCAGCCACAAACAGGATAAGAGCTTTGGGATATGGCATCATAGTCGGGTTCTCCCTCAAGCCAACTTTCCGCTGCGAGCTCGCTTGCCTACTCGAACCCGGCTCTAGTGGCCTCCACATGTAGCGTCAATCCCTGGCACAACGCTCTCCCTCGGAGCGGCGACAATGGGAGAAACGGTATGGCAATGCCGCTTTCTCGATGCTAAAAGATACCGGGAAAACGCAGTCTTGCATGCTGTATTGCAGGCCCTCGCGGTCTCCACCACCCATCCGAGGGAGCAGCAGTACTACCTACCAAGTGTTACGGCACCCGAGTTACATAAAAGATGAAAAACAAAAAAAAAAAAAAAACAAAAAAAAAAAAAAAACCAGCGCCATAAATCAAGCGTCCTTTACGCAGGTACGTCAGCTTCACGACGCTATGATATCTCCACTGTTGAGGTGGAATCTACCATCTGCGTAATAGCTGCAGCATTTTCGCATCATCTTGTCCTTGTCTCCTCTCAACATTTCGACTGCCGCTTCGACTACCGCCTTCGTTTGGTCCTCTGTCGCTGGTTGTCTGTCATCCGCTACGCCCCGTTACATTATCTTGGGCAAAACGACTCTCGCAGCCCCTGGAGCCGTAGGATCGATCCGTCCTATCTTCAGATATAGACTTGCGACTTAATCCTCGCTCCCAACACGAAATTCATCGGCAGCGAAATTTCGCTCGCTTAACCTCTTCACCAGAATTTATCTGGTGATCTGTTCAGGCTGGCTCTTATTAGACTGGTTGGTCGACAAGGCTCTCTCATATCACCACTGCAACATCTAGGGTTCGGCTCTGGTTAAGCAAGGCACCCGCTGTACTGTTCGATCCTCGGAGGCGCTATCGTCACATCCTTCACGACTCCGCAGTTGCTCGCATGGCCAGGTCACCTCACTACTAACTTTGGAGGCCTATGAGGCAGGGCTGGGCAGTGCAGTGCAGTGCAGTGCAGTGATATACTGCTTCGAAGCTATCTTTTCTTGTCGCGTCGACGAGGTTGAGGAATCTGTCTCAGAACGAACCTTTTCACTGCACTGGCAGTCAATTTCTCCTCTCGGTGCGGGGCTTTTCTGCACATACCCTAGCCGCAGGCATCGTCAACCTCACCTGATTATTCCCTTGCGGCTCCTCTTCGAGCAGGAGTCCATGCAGGGTGATCCGCCTCAACCGAATCTTGTCAGATCCGGCAACACGGCACTTCTCACTTTTCCCAAATCGTGAGGCGGGGATTTCTCAATCCGAAGAGGTTTCCATTTTTGGTCTGCAATCGGTTGTCAGCCACTGCAGAACAACATTCCTAAGGGTTTGCATCCGGCACGCGACCCCTTTCACCAACCTCCTCAATTCCTCCCCGCCTGCATCTCGCATATCCGCGCACGCAGCGGCCTTCCCGTCACCATTCGTCCGCCCGCGGGGCTCATTTGCCGCGTGTATCTGTCGATCCAGACACTCGGATCAGCTGGCGACGATTCTTGTGGAACCTCCCAGTCCGACGTCGACTCCACCAGGCTGTGTTGAGCCTGATTGGCATCATTAAATTGAGCAGTCACCACGTTCGACTGCCATCCAGCTTGAAGTGTTGCGCATTCTGTATGGGGTCATTGGTGTGAGACCCAAGCTCCAACCTCGACTATTTCACTTTGTGTTAGACGCGGTGTCGGGAGCAGCGTTGGACTGAGTAGCCATGGACCTTCTCAAATGGAAACGGCAGAGCTCCGTCCAGTCGCTGCAAGGACTGGCGGTGGATTCCCCCAGCAGCTCGAGCCCGGGAGGAAGCTCAGCGGCGAGCTCGATACATGAGAACAGGAATGCTGGATTCTTCAGCTCGGTGAAGCGAAGCCTCAGCCGGGCCTCGACTTCACGGGGGTTCAACGACGACTCGACACCGGACACCCCGGCCTCATCGAATCGAAAAGTGCTGCATAAACAGACGGGGTCATTTTCGTCCTTCGATACCTTGCCGCGGCGGAGCTCGGCCACCTCGGTCCAGAGCCGACGCCTGTCGAGAGCATACTCGCTCTCATTGAGCTCCTCCAGACTACCTATGACGGGAATTGATTTCAAGACGGCCATCGATTGGAAGACACAGCAGGTGGAAGCTCATTGTGCCGTGGAGGCCGATCTTCGCAGCAAACCCTCCTATCTAGTAGTGACGCGGGACTACATCGTCAAGATGAGGAGTAAGGCAGAGGCGATAGCTGCCTTTCCTCAGATCGACGGCGGCCAGGAGACCCACAGCATGATGCCACCTCCAGAACCTCTCATTGTCATTCCAGTCCACATGATGGTTTCCGTATTTGTGGCAGAAGGCTCACGGCCCTCATTTGGAATAGAGATGTGGTGGAGGTCGTCTACGTGTCGGGCAGCCTATTGCAGCGCGCAGGCTTACTTTAGTCTGCCGGAGGCGCGATCTGAGATGCTGCACATCATTGTTGCTCAGCTGAAGGCCAAGAACATTGAGTTTCCTGAAGCATCGCTCGTTCCACTGGAGGTGGAGGCGCAGATTGTGGGCATCTTCGGAAAAGAAGAGCCTGATTTCAAGACATGCAAGCCAGAGATTTTTCCTGTGGTAAGGAGGACGTCGGTCAGAGAAGACGTGTACTCGAAGGATAAGCCAAGGAAGTCTCAAGACGTGTCTTCTTGGTATCTCGCTCTGGGCAGGAATTCGTGTTACCTTGCTGAAGTGGGTCCTGGCCTCCCCGTGGATGTGAAGTATCAGACCTTTGGGCTGGTGACCTTGGACTCGTTTCGGGCCAACTGGACATTTCACGAAGAGCGCTTTGTTCTGACCTTCCGGTGAGCATGCCTTTTACTTCTTCTTCTTCCTCCCTCTCTGTAGGAGGTAAGCTCGTGAGACTCCGCTAACCTCCTAGAACAGCGAACCCTTCAAACCCGCAGTGAGACTCGAACTGGCAAGCAGGTACTATAGACAGATTGTCATCACTTTTATGAAGGCAGATAGGTTCCTCAAGCCGTGCTGGCCAACAACAATGCAGACGATGGAGACGTTCCATATCTCTGGGCTTACCGACCCGCAGCTCTTGATCCCAGGGGATAACTACGGCGGTCTCAAGCGGACGCTGGGCGCCTTTCTCTCGGCGTACCACAGCCCGCAGGTAGAATGGGAAATCAACTGGAAGACCGACCTTGCTCCCGAGTTCCGCCTGCTTCCGCCCAAGGCGGGCGGTAACTACACCAACCTGCAGCTCTTGGCCGTCATGAGGTCGCTCCGCTACAACGGGTATTTCAACTCCATTTCGTTCAATGGCATCGATCTCAGTGGGTTGTGGGACAGGACGGATCCAGCTGGCAGAACGCCTGTCCCCTATATAAACCGTAGCTGTGAGTTCCCCCTGTGGTTGTGACCATACGGTTCCAGACTGACACGCGTTTAGGCCTAGCACTGAGCGAGGTCGAGTTGGGCCAGATGAAGTTTGGTACGCTTTTGCATCAAGAAATACATGCCCTTGCCTTCTGTTCGGAGACCATCCGGCAGATCGATTTTACTCGTTGTTTCACTGAACGGAATGTTCAGCGAAACATGTCGTCTTCGACGGTGACCAATCTGGGATTCCTCTTCCCCATCTTGAATCTGCTTGAGCTGGGCCTGACGAAGTGCAACCGCCTTCTGCTGAGCGGCAACTACCTGCGCTCAGCAGACATTGACGGTCTGGGTGAGCTAATTCTTTTTTTTTCTTTCTGCCTCATTCAAGCAGGTTCCTTGTTAACCATTTTGCTCTATAGTCGAAGCGTTGATGACGCAGAACGTCACGATTCAAGCTCTTGACATCTCGAACTGTGGTCTCTCTGATCTTGCACTACGAGACATTTTCGAGGTCCTGTATCATCAGGGACACTCTTTACAGTCACTCGACATATCTGGCAATCGTGGTCGTATTCATGCTTCTTTCATTGCGAACTTTTCCCAGTCTATTCAAGATCTGAGAAAGCTTAATGTTTCTGGTGTTGTAATGGGAGACATTCCTGGTCCCATCTTCTCCTTCGAGACACTCTCGCGCTTTGAGCACCTCGAGGAGCTGGATTTGTCGAAGCTCAACCTGAATGACGCGTCGCTGAACGCCCTAGAGAGATTCCTCTCGCAGAAACCACTCCCGTCAGAGCCTCAATTTTTTGACACTCAGGACAGCTCATCAGCCGCGACCTCGACGTTGCGGAAGCTCGCCCTCAACAACTGCGGTATCAACGGGCGCGAAGCCGCTCGTCTCGTGCGTGCGCTGGCCAATCACCCCAGCGCACACCTCCACCTCACCGGAAACCCACTCGACGACGGCGTGGAGGATCTCTGCCGTGCACTTTCGCTGACACCAGGCCCTGCCGGCCTGCACATTGACATGGTCGAGTTCCGCCGCGAGGAAAGCTTCGTTGCGCTGATGAAGGCTCTGGCCCTCAACAAGCACATCATCTTCCTGAGCATGGCAGGGACTGCCCCCACACCACTCGCAGATGGCCCCTGCGGGCCCGAGGTGTGCGAAGCGCTCGAGACCTTCTTCAGGGGCAATACATCAGTCAAGTACCTCGATCTCTCCGGCTACAGCGGGAAGCTGGACGAGGGGCAACTGGCGAGAGGCTTCGCCCGGTCACTACGTGGCCTGGCGCACAACAGGACTCTCACGCACCTGCGTATCCGTAACCAGAACCTTCACGACGATGTCGGCACGCTGGGCAGCGTCATTCGGCAGACCAACACCCTGCGCATGCTCGACTGCCAGGACAACAGCTGGAACCTGACAAGCATCCAGTTCCTCGTGAAGAGCCTCAAGCTCAACAGCTCCATCGTCGACTTCCCCTTTCCGCATGCAGAATATGAGCGTGTCTGGTCGCGCGTGGCGGCTGACGTCAGGCGGCAGAGCGGCTCGAACAAGGCCTCTGCCACGATGCAGCAGCAGCAGCAGGACGTGCTCCGCGGCGCCCTGCTCAGGCAGGTCCAAGAGCTGCGAGAGGCGGTGGAGCGCAACCGTGGGGCGGTGGAAGGCGTTGTGCCCCTCACCATGGACTTTGGAGACTCGACTACGACGGGAGGCGAGAGCGGGTGGCCGAGTCTGCAGCTGAAAATGCCATCGAGCAACAACAGCGGCGGCGGCGGCGGCGGCGGCGGTAGTAGCAGCAGCGGCAGCAGTAGCAGCAGCAGACGCCTCTCCAAGCCACCACCGTTCACGCATGTCCAGCAGCTCCGCAAGGCCCTCACCATTCCGCGGCCCACCCTCAGCCCAACTCGCCTACTCGACATGGACCTCGACGCTGATCTCATGGATAGCCCTGTCGACGCGCCACCGGCCTTGCCCGACCTCACACGCAGAGTCCACGAAGTCCCGGACCCCTTGACCGTACGCTCCGACTCGCTCGACGTGAGACGTAGAGCCGAAAACGACGTCGAGAATCCATATCACATCGGTCGCGACGCAGATGCCTTGCTCCTGCTGGAGACGCCACCGGGTGCTCTCAGCCCGAATAATGAAGACGAGGATGCTGGTCGGGGCGGAGGATTCAGTCCCACTGATCCGGATATGCCCGTCACACCGCCCGAATCAATCCCTGGGTCAGAGGATGCCGAGTCAGAAGACATGATGGGGCATGACAAGGCCGCCTCCGAGCCAGGTTTAGTGATGAGGAGTGGCGGTGGTCGTGGCCGTGGCCGTGTCAATGAGGCGGGGGCCAGTGCGAGCGAGGTAAGGTTATCAAGCCCTACGGGCTCATTTGACATGGGCCCATACTTTGGAGGTGGGAGAGACTTTGTGGTGAGCCGGTTCCGGGTGGGCAGCCTGGAGGCGCATGAGGAGGAGTGAGTCAGTCCTTCCAAAGCAAGCTCATACTTGTGTGTGCATGGCGGATAATGGTGTCTGGTGCCAGGATCAAGTGACCCATGAGGTTGATTGACGGTGGTTGGCGGCCTGAAGGTGGCCATTCTGTATATTTGTATTGTAAAACGACGGGATGGGATGGGGTGTTGATGCAATGCAGCCTTAATGGGTCGGCTGCTGTTGAAGGAGATGGCATCATGTGCGGGAGAGCGTGAACGTGTGTACGATATTACCTCCTTCCGAGGATGGATGGAGCATTCAAAGATACCCTCAGCCTTTTAGAAAAAGCTAATCTTATTTTGGAATATTATCATTACAACAATTCATTGCAGACCCTGTGCATTCAAGACGAGTCTCGGTGGCCCAAGCCCATCCATCACCACCAGCTTCGCGTGTCAGAACTCCACCACCGTGGGGTTGTTGGTGTTTCTCGCCCCTGCCTAATCGTTCAACAGGTCCTCTCCTTGTCGTCGGGGGAAATCCACTGCTCGGACATCCGGCATGGCAGCAGTATTGATCTGCAGAGGCACTGCTGCCGACTGTGCCGAGCGTTTCCCGGTTCCGAGCTCCCATCGATCTACATATATTGATTGATCTACCCCCTACCTACAACACCACCTCAGTCTTTTTCTCGGGGTCTGTAAGAGCTTGGTGTGCCACCGAGCTGTGGAGGCACGCTGCACTGATCCACCGTGTATGCGGTGTGATACATGTAAGCAGTGATTAGGATCGAAATGATCACCCGAAGAAGGTGGATATCTTTGTGTTTTTCGGCAGTCGAGAGGAGCGAGACTGCCTTGTTCTTTGCCCGAGGTCCGTCTTGTCGATGATGCTAGTCGAGGATGATGAGAAGAAAGAAGAGACGCCCAGCTATATTTTATCATATATGTCCTCCCACCCGCCCTTCTTCCACTTGCAAGAAACCTCACCACAACTCTGAGGGGGTACTTGTCACGCACGACTTTCATAAACCTTGGACGGGAGCGAAGGAGAAACTCCACAGAATACAGAGGACCGATGCTGGGGAAGAACAAGCATCAGTATCGTACCTGCATAAGCCAAAAAAAAAAAACATGTATGGATAAGTCGGCATTGTGTGGTGCCGTTCTTCCGCGGGGTTCTGCAGGAACGAATAGCATCACGTAGTCGGTCTCCTCTTTCTACACATACCTCGTCACGCTTACATCCGAAGGGAAACCCCCACGCTGTGCTTTTTGCAGTAAAGTATTTTGAGAGAAGAGTGGACCCTCGTTTCCTTACAGGCTTGTGTGTGTGTGTGTGAGAGAGAGAGAGAGAGAGAGAGAGAGAGAGAGAGCCCTGAGGCAAGTCAAGACACTCAGACCAACACCGTAATTACATGGTAGAGAACACACCAAAAATCACAAGAAGCACGTATCCCAACAAGCCCTTGACCATTTGTTCTGTTCCCCCTTGATTCCCACGAGAATATCGTTTCACATTTTGTAATTATGTGATGCATGTGATGGATGACGCCTGGTCTGCCCGGGGGTCAGTACCACCACTTCGAGGGATCCGCAGATAACGCGTCTTGGTGGTTTGAGAAAGTGAGGCTGTGTGTGCATGCATGTGTCTGCTTGAACGGGTAGTAATTTAAAAAGTTCCTTCGGCATTGGGAAGACGGGGGCCGGGGTTGATTGGTTGCAGGGCTGTGCGTTGCCGACTACGCAAGGTTCGTTATTATTTTGATAGTCGTGATGACGAGGCGTGGCAGAAGAGATGTAACACAAAGGGATGTGGATCGTCTCAGAAAGATTACTCTGTAGTTTTTTATTCCTCTCTCTTCTTTTTCCCTGTCAAGAGAAATAACGTGCAATACTTCAGAACATGGTATCACTACTGCATCACAAAACACTTGGAACGGGGAGGGAACAGTTTGTGTTGTTGTGGCTCGGTCACTTGGGTGACCACGAGATGAATGTGTAGAATTTCCAATGCCGATTTAGGCAATGCCTTGTAGTAGATGAAGCCATTCGGACCCCTTCCTCCTTCCCACCGACGAATCTTCTGCCTTTTTTTTCCTTGCCTTTCTAGTGAGCCCCTCTTTCTCTCTCGCTGCTTCTCTACAGTACCAAGTACTTGGATGTAGAAGAAAAATAAAAATAAAAAAACCTCGCCCCGGCCCGATAAACCACAACGCCATGCCATGGAGGGATATAAACAATGTTTGAAAAAAATTCAAAAACCAACCAATAAGGAGGAGAAGAAGAAGAAGAGAAATGAGGCCGTTCCCCTCATGCAAATATTTGCCAAGGGGGGGTGAAATCATGAGATCGTTCACGTCTTTTTTTGTGCCTTTCTTTGTCCCCTTTCCGTCTTGTGTTTGACCGATCTCGTCATATCAAATGAAGATGCCCCGCACGCCTTGGTCTCTTTCTTGCCTTTCTTTCTCTCTGTGGGTATCGTGGTATGCGTATGTTTGTGTGTAATTGTGTGTATGCATATGTTGTCCTTTTGCATGTGTCGAGTAAAGGATGCGTGCGATACAGGCTCAACCCTCATCCGAGAATCCTATGCTGTTGTTGTTGTTGTTGTTCGATGTCGTCATTGTCGTCACCACCACAAGTTCGAATTATATCAAGCCCATGGTCAGACCAAACCCAAAGGTCCCCACGACAGCTGCCACCACGCACGAGGTCATTCCCACGCCCTGCAGCCTAGGCGGGGCTCCGCTCTTGAGTCCAAAGCCGCCCGTGGTAGAGGTGGCCTCGCCGATGCCTGTGGCAGACACGGCATTGGACACGCTGGTGGCGCTGGGGACGGCCTTGCTCCCCGTGCCGATCTCGACAATATGGCTGGTCGTCGTGTTGAACTTGGTCTGGGCGAGCGAGATCTCGTTGTTGCCGAGGTCGTAGACGACGTAGGCGCTGCGGAGGAACGTGTCGCCCAGGACATTGGTGGATGTTCCGGCCGGGGCGATGCCGAACAGGCAGGCGTCCGTGCCATCAGAGAAAGTAGGCCTCTTTCCGGACGAGGTGACGACGTCGAGGACGAGCTCGTTCATGGCGACGGAGATGACGGGCTCGGAGAAGTTGAACTTGAAGACGGTGTCGTCGCTGGCCAGGGAGCAGGCCACGTAGGCGGCGCCGTCGGACGAGTCGTACTGGGCCGAGACCTGGTTGTAGATGGTCTGGACCATGGCGTCGGGCAGGTAGGTGAGGCTAGACCCGCTGTCCAGCAGCACGGGCAGGGCCTCCCCCGAGGCGACAACGGTATCGTCCATGTGCAGGCTCGTCAGGGTGATCAAGAACTCGGCGTACATGGCGCCCTCGGCCTGGACGGGCAGCGTGGCCAGCTCGCCCTCGAACTGGTCCGTGTCCACGCCGCCGAACAGAATCGAGCCCGTGTTGGCGTCGAGGTCGTTGAGCCAGAGGCTGTAGGCGTTGGAGTTGATGGCGCCTGCCGAGACCATCTTGGCAGGGAGGTTCTCGTACGGCGACAGCTGGGCCCGCCCGACCTGCACCTCATTGACCTCGTACCCGATGCCCAGGATCCCCTGTCCACTTGTGCTCTCGTACCCGATCCCAAACTGAAAATCGTCCAGCGTTGTGCCCCCCACGGTAAGGACGTCCGTCACATAGTCGCCGCTCGCACCTGACCCGTCGACGTACGAGATATTGAACCACGACCCGACATACTCGTATGTTGACGAGTGGTTGGCGCCGTATGTCCCCGACGCGGCGCAGGGCTTCTGCGATTGGGAGCAAAAGGAGGACGAGTCTGTGTTGACCCACAGATCGCTGCTGCCCGTGTCGATGTGGAGGCGGAGAGGCTGTGCTGGGGTCCCGATCGAGGCGTTGATGAAGTAGAGGGTTTCTGCGTTTTCCAGGGTGGCTTTTACCGTCCCTCTCCTCCGCAGCTGGTCTCGCTTGAGTGGATCTGTCACTGTCTTCCTCTGCGTCTGGATGCTGACCACCCTCGGTGCTCTTTTTGTTGTTGTTGTTGTTGTCGTCGTTGTCGTCGTCGTCCTTCCTAATCGTTGCCTTAGGTCCAACCCTTCTGCTAATGATATTATCGTGGCCCCGACGGCCAATATTGTCGTGCATTTCATGATGTGATGATGACGATACTGCCGCCGCAGCCGCTGCTGCTGCTGCTGACGGTCGAGAAGAAGGGGAGTGAGGGGTATCGTTTTCTCTCGAAGCCTGGTCTGACCTGAGCTGCTTCTGCTGGCGGTGGTGGTGATACTGTTGTGAATCCTCCCCCTAGGACGTGGTCTCATGAAACCTCGTCCACGAACCCACAAACCATGTAAGTGATGTGGATGTGTATCAAGGTGGGGAAAAGAGAAGTCAAAAGGGAAGAAAGAGGTAAAGGGAAGGGGGAAGAAAAAAAAGAGTAGGAAAAAGAAAAGGATCCTCCAGGCACTATAACATTAGACCAAATTTCCCCATGTATGTTGTTGTGCAGGTCAATTGAGAGAGTAAGAGGAGTCCTTTGGTGTAAAAGGCGGGACTACTCGGCTCGATGTGGGACGGGGTGCGTGTGCCTATACGTAAGAAACTTGGTCCGCGAGGAGGCGAAACTCGGCCAGGATGGGGCGAAGCACCTCTCCAGAATAAACGTGTGTAAAAAAGACCAGGCAAATTGAGTGGCACGGCTTCGTCTGGCTTGTGACTGCTGCCCTGCAAGGGTTGCGTGTTGATCCCACGACGAACAGATCACAACCAAAAATGAGCACCGTAGAAGAGCAGGGAGGGTATACAACAAAAACTGATGTGACAATGTGCAGGCAATGGACAAGATAAGTAAAGTGTCCATGTATACACACACTCGAGCCAGAATGTCGGGTCTGTCCAGTCCAGCCCGGCTTTAGTTCTGTCCAGGGCCGGGTGGGGAGGGAATCAACAGACAAGTCGTCGTCAGGCAGCAGCAAGAAACCATCCAAGACAAGCAGACAAATAGTCACACAAGCCAAGATGCCTAGACAAACAAGCAGCCAAGCCACATGCGTATGCCAGTCAAACGTCTTGGGGAGTAGTCTCTCACACGGCCGCTGTGTCAGGGATCTCGCGGCTCGAGCGCAAGGCTGGGGAGGAGGTAGTGTTGGAGGTGGAGGAGGACGAGGGGTTGGGATGAGATGAGATGGTAAGGGTAGTAGTATAGTTCAGTCGTCTTGGTAAGTTGACAGACGGGGGATACTATGGCAGTAAAAGGAACAGAACGACAGAGAGACAGAAAAAGAGAGAGACGAAAATCACATCAGGGGAGGGATGAAGTTGCGTAATCCATCATGTAAATCCCCAGCCTCTCGGCCCCTATTGTCCGTTCATGACCGTCGATCGACTGGATAACGGCACACGCAAGGCGTTCCCCACGTTTGCCATAACTAGAGAGGATTGGAAGAAAGAAAAAAAAGACTTCACACACACACACACACACACACACACACACAAGGCGGCTTGACAGGGCCCCGCAAGTGCGAGACGTGTAAGTGCGTTGTGTGCCTGGGAGGGGGGTTGTTCTGCAGATCCATCGGGCATCTAACCCCAGCACGATTTGCAACTGGGCTTCCCCTTGTGGGATTCGACATTCAGCGCTTCAAGGGGTTTAAAAGAACCACCCAGCCTCGAGCCAACGAATCAGAAGCCATGTCTGTCCCATGACACCCTTTCTTTTCTCTACTGGTACAGGCCGGGACAGCGTGGATGAAGGGCGGCACTGCGGCCAAACAAAAGAGAAAAATGGAAAGGGGAAAAAGGAACGGAAGGGGAAAACCACCAAAAAACCCAAAAAAAACCAAGGGGTCCCCATGGCCAAACCCGCGCGCCAGGGGATCCAACAGGAAAAAAAAATTAAGAGGGAAAGAGGAGGAGGCGCTCTTACAGATTGCCATGATTGCCATGCCCGTACTAGGGT
Source organism: Cryphonectria parasitica EP155 (assembly GCF_011745365.1). NCBI lineage: Eukaryota > Fungi > Ascomycota > Sordariomycetes > Diaporthales > Cryphonectriaceae > Cryphonectria > Cryphonectria parasitica. Next base: position 4,180,148 of record NW_024468909.1, read on the forward strand.
AGAAAGGTGACGCGCGTCCTCTTGGGTAGTGACATGACAATTGCGGGCCCCCCAACTTTGTACTGGGGCTCTTGCCAAACACCACTCACCGTCCTTGACCGTCGTCCCGCTTAGGACCTTCAAAGAAAGTACGAGTGCCCACACCCCTGCTTCTTCTACTATAGTACTGTCTTGTGTGGTACGTACCCCTCGTCCCCAAACCCCTGCTTGGCCCCCAGTCTGTCAAGATTGCCGACGCGTAGTCTTTTCTCCTCTCTTCTCTCCATAATTCAGACAATACTCGTTGCTTTGACAATTGCCTCTTTCTTTCTCTCTCTCACACACCACCCCCCACAGAGAGAGAGAGAGAGAGAGAGCATCCCATATTCTTTTTCTTATATTTTCCCGTGTCATGGCAGCTTGGTGGGACCTCAAGACTCCGGAAGAGCCCCTTGCCACGGCACCAGCAGCAACAAAAGCGTCGAGCACGCAACCAACTTTTTGCTTGGCCGTCTTAGGTTATGTTGGAGCAGGATAGAGGCTCGTCTCTGGCCTTGTACAAGTGTGTCAGGGAAGAGGACGAGTTTCGTTTTACTCTGTGTGCAAAAGGGGGGGGGAAAGAAGGAGAAAAATATGAGATCTGAAACATCCAAGAGAGACAAGGGGCGGCTATGACAGGTAAGTCTTACCTAGACTGGACTAGCTTGAGGCCTATTTCTGGCAACGCACAACTAGACTCCAGACAATTTCCAACACCAAGTGCTACATGGCAACCCTTCCTCTGGCAGAGAGAGACTTGGAAGGAATTACAAAAAAAGCTATCAAGAGTTTGATGCACCAAGCCGGATAGCTGCCGACCCGTCTTGACTGTCTTGTCTTCGTCTTTTGTTCATCAGTGCAACAACCCCTTAGCGTCTCTCTTTCTTTCTCTTTTCAGACAATTCGCTGACACAAGAGAGAGACGTTGTCCACTTACACACCTTCCATCGTCGTCGCAGTCGTCGCCAAGTGGTGGCCCGGTCTGATCTACAATATCGATCCTCATCGAGCCATGCTTGCATGTCTGTTCGGAATGGGCCGCCAATATTTCCTCCCCTTCGTCCGGCTGGTGTGTGCCGAAGATCTGCTTCACGCAAGTACGTACTATGTACCTGTGATAGTACATAGTGACTCTTTACTAGTATCAATTCGTTAGGAAAAGGACCCCTCAAAAGGGGATAGAGAAAAAGGAAGAAACTCGGTTGACAGTCCTGCTGGTCCACCGTCGCCGTCTGCCTGTCTCCGTCTTGTGCCGTTGGATTTGTCGCTTTACAATTATGGCCTCGCTTAGTTTGGTTGCTCGGACAATAGACTCGGACGGCCGAGCTGTATTACTCTGTGTGCGCACCGTGTGAGCAGCAACGGACCATCCCGACGGGCCGCAGTTGGTCGTCTCAGGGATTACTATGCCTTGGGTGGCACCCTTGGTGTATACGCATCCAGGCAGGCCTACCTGTATTACTTTTGTGCCATATACACACACTTGACACACACACACACAGAGAGAGAGAGAGATACAAGAGCTGGGTTTGGAATCTTTTACAGCCGAGCCGAAGTGGGCGTCCCGCCAAGAGATGGTCTCGATCGGCCCGCTGCGCAAGGTCCAGTGAGGCACACACCACCACATACCATGTGGCTTGCATACATCCAATTTCGGAGACTTTGGCTTGCTGTCACCAGATCGGAATCCAATCTGATGATTGAACACTCCCTCCCCCCCCCCTCCTGGGCAAAGAGGTGTCGAAATGCCTGTACACCGCAGAGGCAGAGCGGTGATTTTAATAATTTCCGACAAGATTGACGAATGCACCCAAAGCGGACTTCACGAGAGAAGATCGTTGACGCTGATTGTGTTGCATCTTTGGTCATCTTTTGTGTTTTGTCGTCTGCGTGATACTCTCACTCTCCTCATCTCTTTCCTTGCTATGCATGAGCTCAACGCATAGGCGAGAAGTTTTGATAAACAATTTTACAAGGTGATTCGACTCCAGAGGCGTCTGCGTTGGAAAATGGAGTGCACTCGCTTTAATTTGTGACCAAAGCGCTGACTCGCTACTCAAAGTGCGCAGAAGACGCAGCGACTCGACCCCGTCGCAGCACATGCAAGACATCAGTCGTGAAGCCAGGTGATGATCACCATCCTTACGGGCACTAGTCCTGTCAATGAACAGTTATTTGACCTCTTCAAGTCTGAAGGGTCGCAACTTCTAATAATAATAAAATTCTTTTCTCTTCTTCTGGCAGGCATCTTCCCCCCCCCCCCTTCTCTCTCTCTCTCTCTCTCTCTCTCTCCTTCTCTCCTCTGATCTCCCTCCTTGGCGTCGACATGCAAAAAAAGCCTACGTATGTTTTCAATCACGCCAAGGTGATAGGCATATCCGAAACAGGGCTGAGTTGAACAAGAGGCTCACATGCTGCACCCAAAGTTTCGGCACCAGCGACAAGGTCCAGTGGGCTCGCACCAAATCATCTGTACGGGGTGTTCGTTATGCTACCCCAGGTGCCGCTTGTTTCCCTCGCTTCTCTCATGCGTGCCAGAAGACTTGGCCATTTGCCTTGTTGAAGGAGGGGTCCTCAGGTGCAGGTGCCTGGTCTCAGAAGACCAGCCAGCGCACAACAGCTGCCCATGAGGACCTAGGAATATGTCTTCGCTGGCAAGCTCTGGATGTCTGCTATTGACCAAGGTCAACGGCTTGGGCGAGGAGATGGATGGGCTTCCAGTTGAGCCAACGGTTCTGCAGCCACAGGCTCGACTCACTTCAAGACACATGGATTCTTCGTCAGGTGGATGGGCATGAACACGCGGCAAGGTCCTTGCATCTTGCATACACTGCCTGTACGGATCTGTGAGGGTTTTCTCCCACCTACCATCCAGTCTCCTTGATGCGGTCGTTGGGTGATGTGACGATCTCAAAGCGTTCAGAAGGCGTTGTGTGGACGAGGCGTGGCCTCTTGGTCGAAATAATGGACAAAGAAGACTCCCGAGATCCTTACATTTCCCTTTCAAATTGGGAAAACATCGGACACCTGCTATAGGGCAATGTACACTGGAGACATCGAGTGATGCTATTCGAGCCTGCCGTTGTTGTATTTTGTTCTTTTGGGAGACAATTTCGAGAGTGGAGCATTTAATCAATCGACCACAAGCAAATTCCCATAGCAGGAAGAGAGCCTGCCCTGTTGCTGTTATTCCAGTGCTATTCCCTCTGCGCAATTGAGCACGGACGGATCCTATCTAAGTGAACATAATAACCGATGGAGCAGGTGAACCTGCCCGGAAGGATTGGGATTGTTCCGGACCGTCTTTAAGCCGAACAGGAATTATGACTTGTTCTAATACTGGCTAGGTCCAATGCTGAACCAGATCCTCTATCTCAATATTCTCTTCTGGAGTTTCAAAAAGGACGCAGAAGTGATCAACCATGGCATCAGACAACGAGGTAACACCTCTTCTACAAGCCCTCAATGGGCCCAGCGCTGTGGGTCCAGCGACGGAGCAGTCTACGCAAGGAGAAGACGGCACAGAGAATCCGGATCGACCAAAGGGTGTCCGATTTGCCATCGTATATGGCTGCATTCTGCTTGGTGACTTTTTCGTGGGATATGTGAGTCTCGTCTAGACGATGTCCCATTTAGCCTCGAATCTCTTTCTTGGAACCAGTGGGCTTTGCGCTTTTTCTGACAGCGATTTCTCAGGACACGAGCTGCGTGACAACCTTGACGCCAGTCATCAGCGATGAGTTCCATTCGATTGGTGATGTCGGCTGGTATGGGATTGCCTAGTAAGTACTTGTTCTCTACCCTCGTTTGTGCTTTCGCAAGCTATAAGCATTGAGTCTGATGCAAAGGGGCCGTGTGACTGACAAGAGCACCAGCATCCTCGCCCTGGTTTCCACGATTCTGGTCTTTGGGCAGCTGTATTCCATCTTTCCCATGAAGTCCGTCTTCACAATCTCGTTCTTTTTGTTCGCCGTGGGCTCAGTCATCTGCTTTATGGCGCCTTCCTCTGTGGTCTTCATCGTTGGTCGAGCCGTCACAGGTATCGGCGGCGCAGGTATCTTTTCTGGCGGAGGAATGTACGTTGTCACTTTACTTAGACCTCAACTTCTTCTTCTTCTTCTTGATCCACCAAATTACCGCTTCTTCAACACCACTGTTCGACCCCCTCTGATCAAGTACTGACTCGAGATTTCCAGCATCGTCTCCCAGATCACTCCCCTACACAGCCGCCCAATCTACCAAGGCATCACAGGAGGTGTAGAATGCGTGGCCCTCGCCTTCGGCCCCATCGTTTCCGGCGCAATCGCCCGCATCACTGGTTCCTGGCGCTTCTCCTTCCTCATCATCGCACCCGCCTGCCTGGTCAACGCCCTCGCCATCCTCACTTTTGTCCACCGTCTCCCTCAGCCAGAACACGCCAGCCTCTCCACCCGCGAGCGATGGGCCAGACTCGACATCGTGGGTGTGTTGCTGTTCGTCCCCGGCTCCACGTGTCTCCTGCTCGCTCTGCAGATCGGCGGGTCGGTGTATCCGTGGGATGACGCACGGGTGGTCGCCTCGGTTGTGGTCGCGGGTGTGTTGCTGGTTCTCTTTTTGGTGGCGCAGAGGTGGGCTGGTCATCGCGCCATGGTCCCTCTGTATCTCTTGAGAGTGAGGGCCGTTGCGCTGGGGTCACTGGCCATGTTCTTCACCAGTGGCTCGTTCTACGTGTTTGGGTTTTATCTCCCGATATACTTTCAGGCGCTGCGAGGGGCAGATACTTTTACCTCTGGTCTCAGTATGTTGTTTTCTTTTACTTTTTAAACTTCGTCACTTTCTTTCCCGACATCAGCATTACTTTACAAGGTAAATTGAAAGAAGAAGAAAATAGCCACTAATGCTTATGGTCACCAGTGTATCTCCCCTCCGCTGCTACCCTGGCCATCACAATTCTCGCCGCCGGCCACATAACATCCTACATCGGCTACTACACGCCCCTCATGGCCTTCGGCACTCTCCTCTCCTCTCTAGGCGCAGGACTTATCACGACGCGCTTCACCCTATCCACTCCACCCCTTGAATGGATCATCTACCAGATCTTCTTCAACCTCGGCGGCGGCGCCATGTTCCAGCAGCCCTACACGGCCATCCAGGCGGTCCTGCCGGACAAGAATGTCCCCACCGCCATCGTCGTGCTCAGCTTCGTGCAGGAGCTGGGCGGGTTCATGGCGCTGGCTGTTGCGCAGGCGGTCTTCATCGGTACACTGCTCAGGCGGCTCAAGAGTCTGGGGCTGGGGTTGACGGCGAGGGATGTGTTGGATATGGGAGCTTTGGATCTGATTGAGGCTGTGCCAGAGGCGATGAGGGGACTGGTGAAGGAGGCGTATATGGACTCTATTAGGGAGGTGTTTGTGGTGGGCTTGGTGTGCACTTGTTGTACGATTGTGTCGTTGGGAATTCCGTGGCGCTCAGTCAAGGAGGACAAAGACAAGGCTGCGGAAAGCGACGAGTGATCATCACAAGGCGCACGGGAGAGGCGTCACAGCTTGTTGAGGGTGCCTCATCTCATAAGTGGATTAATTTAATCAGTGAGACTTGAATCCAATATGTCCAACTACGTGATTTTAGGAAATGTGAGACTCTGCCCTTCAAACACAGTAATATCTTTTTACCCAAAACATAATCAATGTGTGCTTCTTGGTAGCGTCTTTTTATCTCTTTTCTTCTTTGTTGGTTCTCTTTTCGTACATGTAAGTATGCCAAGCCACGAATTTCTCAAAACCAAAGGAACGACAGCGCATAGTATTCGCTCGCCCTCCTATACTCCTCGCTCATCTCAAAGATAGAGTCGTCCCCCCTCCGGCGATGATACAAGATAGATCTATTGTCGTCATCATCATCATCATCAGAGTCCATATCCCTCCGGTCCTCCTGAATCACATCTGGCGTTGCGCATCTTTCTCTCAGCTTGGCGTTCCGCGTCCGAGGGGACTCGGGCAACACGGCGCTGTTGGGCAAAAAGCTTTGTTAGGAAACGTATCTTCTCAAAAATCTATAATTTGTCATGTTTCCCTGGGACAGACTCACAATGAAACATGCCTTTCAGGCTTGCACTCCGCACTACTGACAGTCTCGATGCTATCAGAGCTGGTCCTGCGGGAAAGGCTCTATCACACTCTTGTCAGACCTATTTGCGATATGATACAAACCAACATGTTTTGCAACAGGCACGAAAACTTACCAGCTTCCTAAAGAACCGGGAACCGCCATCCTTGAGCCTCAGAACTCTCAACCGCACACGAGACATATCCGACCCCTGGGCCTCATCGGCCGAGGAAGTGGACTTGTTGCTCCGCACGCGCCTAAGGCCCTCGACGGGCGAGGACCAGACCCGCCGGATGGGTGACATTGTGCTGTCCTCGCTGCTCTTTGGTCTTGAGACTGAAGGACGTGGTGGTCGTGAGGTTATGGCGGATTGGGAGGGGCTGTCGTAACTTAGGGATGGGAAGGGCCCTCCGAATGCGACGGGTGGAAGGGCAGACATGGCGAAGGAGGACATTGTGGGTGTAGTGGACTTGGTGGTGGATTCTCTTGTGTATGGAGGAGATGTGCCAAAGTTGTCAAGAAGAAGTCGGTCTCCTTTGAATAGAGACAATGATTGATGTGTTGAAGGAGGGATTTTCCAAGTAGTTTGTTATACGAAGTTGATTCTCAGCACCATAAACGCTTGATACGGCTTGATTGATCTACAACTTGACGTCTAAAAGGGGGGTCTCTTGGCTCTATTAAATATTTTTTGATTGAGCACCGTAGACATAGATCCGAAAACAATGTAACATCTCAACACCAGCTTTTTGACAACATTGCAACGAAAGAATAGTTGATTCGGCAGACGATGCACCGACTTTGAGACAGCAACGTCGAATGCCAAGAAGGACCGGACATCTCTAGCCACATGCTCCCAGTAAAGAACCAATCAAAGCATCGAGATGTGACCCGCGCGAGAGAGGCACGGCTTAGAATCTCGTGGTGAGTAAGTCGAGGCTCCTGGTCCCGACGATCCGGTTCTGGTCTGGCCGATCCCTCTGTCTCAGCTACGGCCCGATGGCCACCAACAAAGACACGTGAGGCTGCGCTGAGCCTAGTAGCCTCGTGCGCTACGACTGGGGCATGTAACGTTGAAAGGAGAAATCTTCAAGAGCCGTTCCCCCGGGACGAGCAGTCTAGGGTCCGCGGACATAGCACGTGGTGTCCAGATTCAGAGAATTGTTGGTGGTCCTGAGTCTCCTTCGGTCTTCTCGAGGCAATGTTCTGGTTGGGGTGCCGCAAACGGCCTGGTGCCCATGAGCACGTTTTTTTTTCTTTCTCTTTTCTGAACTGGCTGCACTAAATCGTATGCGGGTTGGTTCAAACACTTTATCCTACTGTGGTTCGTTCAAGTTGATGCTGTAGGCGTATACGGTGCAAAGGTGATGACGTGAAAGCTTTGATCTCAATCCGACCCAAGACCAGTTTGCCTTCTTGTCTTGTTCAGGGCTAAAGATCCAAAGAGAGAATCAAGGAAGAAGCAAGGGAGACATCGGGGTACAGAGATAGAGAAAATGAGACGACTTATACAAACAGAAAACATTGAAGGTGTGCATTGACTAATGGCTCTTGTCTTGCACATAACAAATCACAAGGGCATTTCGCTTGGAATTATGAGTGGGATTCACTAACACAACAAAAACCAAGATTAGACTCCACGTGCAAGTAGCAAGAGTCGAACTTAGATAGCGCATCTGTCCGTTTCCAGCCATGAGAAACCGAACGATCGATACCGAGATCGTGGTACGGCAATCAGATTTTTAGTTTGAGGCTATAGTAACGCTCGATCGAGGCTACGGCTGGGTTGGGCAAAAGCGCTCAAGTGAACTGCCTAATACCTATGCTATCTGCCTTTGACTGAGCTTTAACATGATTACGATGGGCAAGGCTGGCCCGCCTAGACTAGCACGAGATTTTAAGGCTGTACGCTTAGTGCTAGTGACACATACCTTAGTATCACTTCAACCTCGAGCAAAAACTTTCGACAAATTTCTTAGTGACGACACTGGACACAATCCTGAAGCTCAGCGCGAAAGCCCGCATGAGTTCAAAGTTACCATGAGGAGGTGTAGTGATATAGTCGTTCCAATAATGGGTGCAAGTGATCAGAATGTTGTCAGCCTCTTTGAAGGAGTACACTTTCCGATATCGAGGACCACAAGTATTTCACAGCGCATGTGGTTGGCACCACACGCAATGGCATACGACTTAGGTTGTAAGTATTCTGTGATATAACAGGAACGAAAGTGATCTATAATCTCAACATCAGCCTCATCTCACCACAGCATAGTATCCTCAACCACGTAATGGAGCATTCAAAGCTCTACGCATCTTGAAGATGGGTTTCGGCGAAGGTCACGTCGACAGAGCTTGTGGTGTCAAACTCGGGATGGTGGGAATGGAACCCTTGTAATCAAGTGGAAGTAAGCTTACCAAGGCTCATATCTTCACTATGTACCTGCCAGGATGGCAACATCCCCGCGCATATTATCAGACTGGAAATGGAATGTCCATCTTGACTGAACTTAGCACCTGCTCTTCAGCCGAACCTTACTCCAAGTACCCGTAGACCTGTCCCGCCGAAAACCGTGGCTCTGAGTGAAAAGGCACAACTTTCAAGATAGTCTAACAGGCATTTAAAGCCAAGTATTACCTAAAACTATAGGGTCACGCACATATAGGATATTTCTGCTCTCCAAAACACTACTCACGAACTACCTTATCTATAGATCGTCCAAAGCCGAGCTAGAAAACGCCCGCCTCGTTAAATGTATAGCAATGCACAAAGCTGAATACCTCTTCGAAAGTATCACCAAAGCCACACGCACATTTCGACAAACCTACAAGTCGTCCTTGTGCGCCTGCAAAATAGATGGTGCTCTGTAGGTCCTCCTTGTAAGGCGCTGTGACAGCCATCATGATATCTCCTACATTTCCAAGGAGTTTCACTAGTTGTTGTAAATTCACCCTACACCCTTCTACCAGCAGCGGGCCCGCCCTGGCCTCCTTCATAAGATGATTACTCTTTCGGAGCACGAACTAGCAGCCGCTCCCCGCTAGGGAACATGTCGCCATCGTCTGGTCTATGTGATGGAAACCGGAGAGGACGAGCCCTTGGGAATCGTACTGCATATTACCCGCATGTCCACTAAATCCTCCCTGCAAGCCGTCATCTCGTGAGGCCCAACTAGGCAGACCGTGGTCCGATTTCCGGTCGCTTCTGGACGTCAGGCACGTGCAGGATAGGGCCTGCCTCTTGCTATAAATACACATACACAAGCGGATCCACAGAAGGAGCGCGTGGTTTTCAAACTGGTTTTTGTCAGATCGAGGCCCGGGTTCGGTGCACAGCGTCCTAAATACAGCATGGAGCTTCGTGGGGTGGAAAATGTGCAGTGCTGCTTGCCTGCATGCATACTGGATGCAGTAGTATTAGCAGTAATATGGTAATTAGAAAAATATCTGTCTGCTGGAGGACGATTTGTTGGAACAATGCGCAGGTGTACCCAGGTGCAAGGGGTCTGGCTTGAGGAGATCATTCCGGTGGGATTTTCCATTCCTTGCATTAGCAGCACAGGGGTAAGAGTGGATTCGACATGGTACTTCCTGCCCAAGATGACTGTCGTCTGTGCTGTTGTAAGTGCTTGCGTCTGACAATTTTTCTTTTTCGTCAATTTGCTTCTGGAGACGGTTGGCTGTAGATCGGACTGTGATCTGAGAAGGGGGTTAGGGTTAAAGAGGAGAAACGGGCCAGCAGGGGTAATTCCTCCTGTTGACCAATGGCGTCAGCGCCAAGAGACGCGCCGGGAAAGCACGACGCGTCGCGTAGGACCTCATCTCGTCCTTGGCCGCAGACATGTTTCCGTCATGTGCGGCTCGCAGTGTGACTTTCGGTCCTCTTTGAAAAGGTAGGGGTGGGAATAAGCCTATTATAGACCCTCCAGATGCCTCTGTCACGGAAGAGGAATGTTCGTGCACTGGCAAGGGCCGAAGAGGAGTCGTCGTGGGGACGCGTTTTGTGTGGGGAGGCTCGGTAAACATTGAATAACATTGGGTTCCTTGCCTCATTTTGGGGTGGCTGGGAGCGTGCGATGTATATAAATGTCTTCAGACGTCCGTGGACATACTAGCACTTGTTCTACTCTTGTCTATCTTTTTTATATTCTTGAAAGAAAAAAAAGGCCACGACGAAGATTCTCAATCAGAAATTGTCACCGACGACAAATGACTGCCGGCATCACCACAGCTCGAATATCGACACATAGCTTTGTGCATGGAACCCTCCTCCTATGACCACATTATAGGAATAGTTCGCGTCCGGCATCAACAGGACCGATACTGTAGGGGCCAGATCCTCACACAAGTTCATCCGAATTCAGCAAAAGTCGCCAGTGCTTTTGGGTTCAAGAGTGCGTGCTTGTCCCCGTTAGCACCATCTTATAGAGTTTGGGCGGCTTGGGACACGAACCAGTCTCAGCTGGCACATGGGAGCCCTCAACACGACTGTAAACTTCGACGGATCGACGCCGTCCTGTCTGCGAGGAGGGTGTAGCAGCTCTTGGTGGTCATCCACGCAGCTGCTATGCCACTGTGGCGCGCCAATGCAACTTGACGGCGTGCTTGCAATACGCCACGAGGTAACCGGTACTAAAAGTTAGCATCGAGTCATTTGTTCTTTCTTTCTCTTGTTCGCCATACTTCCAAGATCCCTAAATCATGGAATCGCATGACTTGGAATATCTAAGTGGGGACAAGAGAGGGAAGATTTGAGGAAGAGAAGTGAACAGCTCTCGGATGATGATGAACAATCTGTGGATCCTCTCAACTTCCTGGGCCCATGTCTCTTATTTTGTGGGTAGACCAGGCTCGCAAAAAGGTGAAATTTTCTTTTCTTTTCCTCTTTTGTCCTCGAGAACCGAATCTGCCGAGGACTGCCGGGCGTCCTACCGGTGCGAGATGACGCAAAATCTGCACTGACAGCAAATGCCAGCAATGCCGGCGGGGTCCCTTGTGGACCGTCGACTCGGCGGGTACCGAGGACGAGCACGTATGGTCTCCTCCACAAGGGAAAAGGAAAGGAAAGAAGAAAACAAAGGGAAATGGAGACTGAGGACGTTGGCACTAGAGGAGCCTGTATGCAACGGGCACTCATCAAGACATGATGTGCCGTGTCGGTCGAATGATGGCAACCATTCCCAACTATTGCTGCCAAAGAAGGGAGGACTGATTAGCGCAATTCGCTGCTGTTATGCGTTGCTGCTAAGTACCAGGGCCACCTGGGCACCCAAGTCCAATAGTACAATTGTAGCGACCTGTGAGTTCTCGTTTGTGTGTGTGTGTGTGTGTGTGCCGGGCGGAATAGCGAGCAACCTTGCAAGATCTCGATCCCCCTTGAAATCGGCTAGAAGGGGTTGTCCTTGCACTCAGTTGGGGGAAGCGGGTCGCATTCGAGTCGACCTGATCTCGAACACCACCAGGCACGCAAAGTTTTGGGTCTCTGATGGAGGTGGAAAACGAGAAGCCTCCTCTCCGATAAGACGAACACGAGAGACACCGAATTTCAGGTGAAGAGCCATGACAAACGTAATTAAGAGGTTGGGAAGTTGGGGGCTGTTTCGTGGCATAGCCCAGCAGCTACGGAATATTCGAAAGGGATGAGAAGAAACCTTGGGGATTCAGTCTGACTACCGATCGAGGATATGCAATCAGATTACTTGAGACCTGGGTAAGGAAGGGACAGCCTTGTGGGCTTGTGGGTTAGGGGAGAGGCTTGAAGGCCTCGCCACTTCCGAAGACGCCCAGATTGAAAGGTTACATGGTGAGAGGATCCCCCGAAATTGTGGATGTCGATGACTATTGCTGGTGATGGGGGAATATGCACGCACTATACCCAGGGTTTCCAAGGTTCTTCGAGGAAAGAAACGAAAAAGAAGGGTAAGAAAAGAGAGGGAGAGGAGAGAGGAAATGCCGGGGGCGGCAGGGCAGGGCAGGCAGAGCTGGTTGATGCGCGCCTCAGCTCAGGCTTACCTTGTCTCTTTTCTGGCCTCCCTCTCACCTGGGCCTAAGCGCCCGCCTCGTGCAAGAATGTGAGGAGGAGGAGGAGCGCCATGACCCCTGTGCCATGGCTGCTGTACTTTTTCCTCTTCTTCTTTTTAGCGGGCAATGACAGTCAGACTTAAGAATTGAGCCGTCCTGGACGAGACATGCCCAACAGTAGTTCCTCTTTGTCTCCCGCCTCCGGCTCACTGGTCTTGGGTTGGTATTGTCGAGTTAATTTACTCTCTTGTAGTGTTTATGCTGGGAATGCCGTCTACAAGCATTTATCAATGTTGAAAACGCCTCACCTGTCATTGCTGTGCAACCCTGTCAATCGATGAATTGCAAACATTGGATTTCGGTCATGCACGTGCCGTAGCACCTCGAGTACATCTCTGAGGTACTATAGTACATCGTATGCGTGCATGTGGGTGGTAAGAGACGGGCGGGCGATCCCTGCTGGCGTGTCACAGGGTGGACCACTCGCCCACCAATCAGTGGCTGCCAGCACTGCATTCCATCTGCCTCACACCTGCAAGTCGTCCTTTGGTCTTGCCAAAAAGTATGTGTGTGAGTGGGTGGCAGCTGCAACCTCTGGACTTGCACCAACCGAGCTTGGCGATCCCAGCTCAGGTTCCAGCTTTTGCGCTTCTCTCTCCGTCTTTCTTCCCTCACCCCTCTTTTCTCCCCCTCCTGCATGGTCATTCGTTTGACCCTGCTGCACTTTATGAGTGTCTACGTACCACACATACTACTGCTGCCGCTTTGTGCAGCCTTTTTGGTCCTGGCGGGTGCCGTCTATCCAATCCAAACAGTCAATCGCTCAGGTTTTGGATCTTCATCTTGATTCCTTTGTCTCTCGATTCCTGCCTGTCACGTTGGCGAGATCGTCAGCACGGACAAGCCTCAGCCTGCACATCCGGCATATCGGGTAGCTCTTTTTGATCGAAGCTTTGGAATGCTGGCAGTGGATCTCTCAATGTAAGTGACGCTGCCGCGCCGTGTCATTCAGATCACCCACACAGTTGGAATATCTCCCTCCTCTGCTCTCTCGTCTCCCTCTCAATCGGTCCCTCATCCTCTTCTCTCTTGGTCCTCATTTTCCCACTTGCCCATCAAACTGATCTGCCCTACTGCCCTGTCCCCATTGCTCGATCTGCTCCCCCTGCTCCACTGCGCAAGGTTTCCCTTCTGGTCTGTCAGTCCATCCATTTGTCCCCCTGTCGTTTCGTGCCTCACTTATTCCCCGGGTCTCCTCCAGATCTCCATAATTTTCAAGCCTTCTATCCTCCGTTTCTGGCTTCTTGCTGCATGCACGCACTCAACTCTGTCACTATCCCCCGGCCCAGTTTAGGTCAACAAGACTGGCCCAAACCCGTCCTATCCTCCTTCTCTTCCTGGTTCGCTCCACGGCCCAGGTTCCCCCCCCCCTCTGTCTCCTCCATGGTCTAACCTGGGCACACACCCAAGGAATTCCTTTCCCTCTCCCATTGCCCCCATCTCCAGGGTATGTGCCAACCTTATCCTTGGAGCATGACAGGGGCCCACCCGCTGCCATAGCCCACTCAAGTACCTGCGGTACCCCCCATCCCACGTCGCCTATGTACCCATTCTCGTCCGTTTCCAATCCATCTCACTCATCGACCAAGTCTGTCGGCCTCCCTGCTTCCTCCTCCTCCTCCCAACTCGCGATACCGCAAAACCCAACGCTCAACTGTCGCTCGCCGCTGCTCTGCTGACTCTAAATGCTTGCGCCCAGCCTCCCACGTTTCACAATTCGATTATTTCGCAGAGTCCAGAGTCCCAGGGCAAGAGTCCAGAGCCCATATCTGCCGCTCCCGCCTGAGACATTCAATACGCTCCTCAATACCAAGAACCCACTGACCACCTCGCCACGGGCCACTCCTGAGTCCTCCCTTGCTGCGGCCGCCCCACTAATCAGTCGCCAACTTCTCATCAAAAGTACTGTCTTCCTCGCGATAACGGCGACCGTCTCGTTGCCCATTCATTCCACTCGTCAGTTATCCCACTTACTAATTCCGGAAGCATAGGCTCGGCTCGACTTGACTCGAACTCGACAGAGACTTGATCCGACCGTGTCCCTATCGCCCATCGCCCGTCGCTCATGGTCACAACCTACACCAAACTCCATCATTGACTGCTATCGCTCCCGGATTCGAGAGACATGAGCCATCGTTCACAATACGGCGACGGTGTCGCCAATCCGTCTCGCCCGCCCTTTCCAAAGGGTCATTCGCAGTCCTTTACTGCTGGCTCCAACCCCAACAGTGCGCCCATGCCCAGCTATTCCAACCAGCAGCATCGTCGACAGTCACAGCCTGCTGCGCCTAGCAGGTCTTACACTCCACAGCCCGAGCCCACATTCGACCTCATGTCGTCCTCACAGCCCATGTTCGGAGATGTGACCTTCCAGATGCCAAACATGTCCTTCGATCTGCACGCCTCCATGTCGATGTCCCACCCCGCCTCGCCCTACACCGCGTCGGCCCTGCCAGGTCCAACTTTTCCTGACAATTCCTCTTTCGGCGCTTCAACTGAGCCATATTTGGCCAACGGCATCTCCAACTACGGCCCTGATGCCTTCACGACGAACACGACCGATACCACAGATTTTGCCGCCGTGAACGGCCCCGACACGTCGTTTTCGCGTTCCTCCCTGGCGCCCTCTGCTCCTAAGGTCAACAACTCACCCTTCACTGCCAATGGCCCAATATTGGCGCCGCCACCCTCAAGTCGGCAGGGACCTACCACAGATTCTATGCACAAGAACCAGCCGCAGACACCAAGGAAGGTCGCCAGGGCCAGGTCGGTCGCTACTGCACAGAGCCAGCAGTCTCTGGTAGCTACCCCCACCGGCATCAAGACGCCGCTGGCACAGCGTGATGCGAATACGCATGCCGGCAAACGGGCCCTGCCAGAGTCCCCGACCCTTGAGCATACCTCACCTCGGAAAGCAGCAAGAAGATCCAAGACAGACGAGCCTGGCAGACACCGTGACCTGATCCCGATCCCCGCCGCAGAGTCCTTCCCTCCCATTGATCCTGGCGAGGACAACGCCAAGCCACCCTATACCTATGCGCAGATGATTGCACTGGCGATCTGGAAGGCCCCATACCGCCGTCGAACTCTGGCACAGATCTACGATTTTATCAGAACGACTTGGAGCTACTACCAGAGAGACGATACCTGGGAGAACAGCATTCGCCACAACTTGAGTCTTCACAAGAAGTTCTTCGAGAAGCAGGCCCGGGCCAAGGATGACCCTGGCAAGGGCAACTATTGGCTGATCATCCCCGGGAACGAGCGTGAGCTGCTTGAAGTCTATCTGAAGGAGAGGCCAGGCCCTGATGGTACGATGTCGGGCAAGACCATGGGCCTGCTCTCCACTGCCCGCCTGGAGCCATCCGCCTTGCCGCTTCCCCCCTTTCCAGAGCCTATGCTGCCGCCGCAGGTTCCCGACTTTTCGCTCCAGTTCCCACAGGCGCCAAAGCCGCAATCTGCGGCGGCACCTCTACAGCCCGAGCCCTCCTCAGATGCTACGATCCCTGCGTCAGAGGCCTTTGAGGAATCCGACCTAGCTCACGACCCGCTGAACAATCTTCTCGATGCTGCCCTGACGTCTTCACCGCCTGCTATCTCCAGGCGTGCATCTGCACCCAACCACACGCCGACACGCACAGTCAGATATGGGGGCTCATCCGGTCGCACATCGGGCAAGCGCAAGCGCTACTCGATGGTTGATAGCGGCTACATGACCGGTCTCGAATCCTCAATTCTGCGCTACGGACCGCAGAGGGCGCCCGTGTTTTCTTCTGACGCAGATACCGAGTTCCAGGGCGGTGGCCGCGCTGAGGACGCTATCAGGAAGATGCGTGCATCCTCCAATGACAGCCCATCCAAGGGCAGAACTCTGATGCTACCCCCTTCGTCACCGCTCGGCAAGGGCTCACCTCTGCGATACCGAGCCTCACCGTCCAAGCTCGCTGCTCCAGCGAAGACGCCAGCAAACACCAAGAGACAGCTTGCAGGGACGCCTAACCTTCTGCCTCCAAAGACAACGTCCAAATATAATAACTCTCCCATCCGGCAACATGACAAGCTCAGGGCCAACGTGCGGTCCATGCTCGAGACACCTCAGTGTATTCGTGACTACAACAAGAAGTATCCGGGTCGCCGGCTGAACCGTGGAGGGGATTTCGATACTTTCGCGATTTTCGAAGACAGCACCTCCGGCCCAGAGCTCGAGTCGCCTCTCCCTGCCAACTCCGCCGGCAGGATGTTGGATGAGCTCATGAGTGCGAAGAAGAACCAGAAGACGACGCCCTTCATCGCGTCGTCTCCTTTCAAGACCTTCCCGCTCTTTCCCCCGGGCGACGAAAACGCTCCCTGGACGTATGACTCGCCGAGCAAAATCGTCTCGCCAGGCCGATTCTTATCATCACCCAGCAAGTTCCTGCCAAGTGCCAGCAAACTCCGTCCGCAGGAGTCAGACAACTGGATCGTCTCCGAAGCGATGGACAACCTGGATGATGAAATCGACCTGAGCAACCTTGACAGCTTTGGTGATTCAGCCTCCCTAGATCTTACCCAAACATTCCGGAGCATCGGCGAGCGGCCAGTTGGCGTTGAGGCATACGGCCCTTCAACTCTGCATCAATACGGATAGATTCCGTCTGTATGCCTTATGCTTCCATCAGCTCTCTGTGTCTAGCTGGATGCTTAGCCTTTTTTTGTTTTTCTGTGCGTGGCAAGCTTTGGCTGAGGTCTGATGGCTTTGAGGACTCATGACCGTCACGACTAATGACGATGTGAGAATCTGCAGGGTGTGGTTTCCTCACCCATCTTTTGCAGACTGATGACAAGGTGTTAAATGGATTGGACTGTTTAGGATACAGTCAAGGGGGGAAACATTAGGAGCCAGCACATGTTTTTTTGCTTGTTTTATTTTCCTTACCGCCTCCATACTTCCTTCTGATTTTGTCATGGGTTCAGGCCCATCCTGTCCTTCCTGGTTGTATGGCGTTCTGATTACAGAGAGAGACTGGTTTCATACTTGTTTCCACGTTGCGTTTTTGAATTTGTTAGGGAATGCAAGGAGCCAAAGGATAATCGCGTGGCATCACTTTGGGATCGGAAAGCAATGGAAAGAGTTCTTATTTTATGGATTCTGCGGTGCCAGATCAGGATTGATATCGGAGGGACAGGGTATTATTTTGTGTGTGCGCACATCGAAAGGCAAGATGAATTGTGTTTGCTAGTTTACCCATGGCCTCCGTGTACCTACTTCGTATATTTAAGTAGAGAGGACTTGAATCGGGTTTCACTCTACCAGACTAGAAGTTGTCTAGCACTTTTTACATAAATTCACATCATGCACCTACATCCATTTCAGTATCTTTGAACAACTGCTCCGGGTGACATTCCTGGGTGCGGTTTACGGAAGACAAAAGAACATATCGATGGTCTATTGGGAATGAGTACGGTGGTCTCTATTCACAATGAACTGCCGCATATAACCATGACAGCGAGCAGCACTGGGTATCTATCTCTTATCCTCATCTCTTCTAAATCTTTGGTGCGAAGTCTCGTCGGTCGGCATGACCGTCCACCCTAGCTCGTGATTAGAGATTAGTAGAGAAGGCGGTAAGCCGTCAGTCAACGAGTGAGTTGTGCTTGCTCGTCTTGCACAGGTGCTGGAAGAGCCAAGGCTGGTCAGCCAGCCTCGACTTGGCCTCCTCTTGCTTGGCTCGGGTGGACCTGTCCCATCTCTGTCGCTCGTGGAGGAAAGGGGGGAAGAGGGGCCGCGGTCCAGCATGTCTCCTTGGTAGGGTTGACAGTCTGTCGAGACGTCACCTCAGCCTGTTGGGAGCAAACGGTAGGGATAGAATAGGTCATAACATGACCTCTTTGTACCTCCCTCTGTGTGCCTCGCTTCCGCCCTCCTCCCCTCCAGATCTGTGATTTGTCTCTTTCGTGGCCCTCGGCACGCCACGCCTGGTTCAATATATGCCACCAAAGCGTCCAGCCCAGCCACCGACAACCCCACCACCACCACCGCCGCCGCCAGCACTCCCGCCGCCGCTGCCACCGCCACCACCACCGCCTCCTCCTCCTGCTGCTGTTGCTCCCGCTCCCCCAGCGCCAAGGCCAGCCTCTCTCTGGTTCACGGTAATCGAGTAAGGAAAGGGATTGGCCCCCATGATGGTGATGGGCGGGATGTGATCTTTGTATGTGTTGACAGAGGTAATGACCTTCATGACGTTGGCGAGGAGGGTAGACTCCATGGCCTTGCGGACCTTTGCTCGTTCTGTAGTGTGGGAGAAGGAATACCCCCCCATAAAGAGAGGGTTTCACCATGATTAGCCTGGATATTCTTCCTTTCTCCTTCTTTAATCCCCAAACCCAGCCAAGGGGGCAAGACAGGATTGAGAACGAGGGGGAGCTCATCTCCAACCAGAAAATTGTCTGCTTTCAAAAGAAAAAAACCTACCGCTTTCCGTCCTGGGCTCGGCAACGGTGACCCGCACCGTCCAGCTCTCCCAGCAGACCTCCTCGTCGCCGCCCTTGTACCACAACTTGCGCCGCCGCGTCATCTCCATGAACTGCACCGACACCTGGCCACGGCCCCCTCCCCTCCCCACGCCGGCACCCGTCGTCGTCGTCGTGGGAGTGGCGGCATTAGCTCCTCCTCCTCCTACGCCGAGGAACGCGCCTATGGCCGCTGCTGCTGCTCGCCCTTGCTGCTGTGGGAGGGACTGGGAGGTTTGATGGTGGTGGTGACTCTGATGGGCGATCGGGATGGACGAGGAAGAGGACGAGGAGTCGAGCTCGCGGACGAGGGCGGCGGTCCTGGCGTCGATGAGGGTTTCGAGCTCGGGCACGGCGACGTAGGGGAGGGTCAGGTCGAGGACCTCGTGGGACTGCGGGACTATGGTGGGGAAGTAGCGGTGGAAGAAGATTGTGTGGAGGATGCCTTTATTATTTTGTTATTTCCAGTTGCTCTAGACGTTAGTGACGAGGAACACTGGCTGGTGGTATGACAAAGTGTCTATGAGAGAAAGCAAGAGAGAGAGAGAGAGAGAGAGAGAGAGAGAGAGAGAGAGAGAGAGAAGAACAAAGCTGCGTGATGGTGGGATGGCAGGTACAAGAAAGACGGGCAACCGTGTGTCAGAAAGGACAAGATGCTGGACAAGACTCTCGGTTCTGAGCAGCAGGGAAGACGAGGCTATGAGACAAGGCTAGAGTGAAAGGCAAGGCTGCAAGGCTGCGGACAAACTATCTCATCAGGGGAACACAACCCACCTCGGACAACATCGCGGACAGACGCGGGGTCGGCAAAGGCGTCGAGGATGAACTCCCGCGGTAACTTTGGCTCTGGTATCTTCTCCATCCTGGCAACGTTCCACATCGAGGGAGGGGGCTTTGATTTTTTTTCCCCACAAAAAGGGATCGGTGAGGAGAATGGTGTGTGTCGTAAGGCTGGTGAACAAGAAGAAGAAAAAGAAAAAAAAGAATGCTGTGGTTTGTTTTGCTATTCGTAATTCGAGGGGGGGGGGTTTCGAGGTGACACGGCAATGACGATGGATGGCCACGATGCGGTGCAATGTGATGTGTGGGGGAGGGGCAACACTTATCGTACCAGGGCGGAGAGGGCCGTTAGTCCCATTATTATTAGGTGACTACTTTTATCTACCACAGTTACATACTGTACTACAGTATGATGGTAAGGACGGGTACGTACCTTTAGAAGGGGGTTGGGTTAGCGACCCCAACCCTGATGATGACTTCATGTTTCATTGTGTGAATGTGAGAAGGGATCTCTTGTTGCAGGCTTCCTCGAACTTGTCTGATTATTATTACACATGTGTATTCTCTATTGACATATCTGAAAAATAAAATAAAAAAATACACAGCAGTACCTAAATGTGTGCAGAAATTATACATGCTAATTGTGTCGTGATTTCTCAGTGCCCTGTTTCATTAGATATACTTGGCCAGGCTAGATAAAAACCCCTTCCATGGCTACTCTCCGTGAGCAGTGGCACCCAATAACCACTCCCACTTCAGCAAACATCAAGCACAATCATAGGCCTATCTCAAGTCTACACAATACCAATGCTTCACAGTAGTCACCATCTGTAAGCAATGTTGTAGGACTAATGTGATGATGATATAAAGTACTATAGACGCAGGAACCAAAAAGGTGACCCCTCCTCCCACACACAACTCCCAACCTAGATCCATCGTCTCTGACCTGCTGGAGCCTAGCCATCCCTCTCGATCCCATGCTCTTCGCAAAACTTTAGAAGTGCCATGCTGAGGGAGTCGCCTGCAGATGACATCCTGGTCCGAGAGCTCAGGCCAGAACACCCCTTCCCCATCTGATCTTCCCTCTTCCCTTCTTCACTCGAATCGCCATCATACACAACATTCCACGTCTCCTCAACGCAATCAAGATAGTCCTGGATTGGCACCGTAGGACTTAGATCCTCACTGGTACCAGAGAGAGGTGTGGCCTGGTTCCAGTCCTCGTCATCTTCGTCGCCATCTTCTCCCTCCTCGCCAACCACAACGTTTCCCTGCCCCTCGGTCCACTTCACGCGATTGCCGTCACACTAATCCAAGACTCTTCCCGCAACAGCCGCCTGGCTCTTGTCCTTGGTCGTCGTCTTCTTGAGCGCCCTGCCCGCCTGGATCTCGCCTAGGAACCCGGCCGGCCTCCCACCTGCAGCCGGTGGGCCCGATGGCAGGGCGCCTGGCGCTGGACCTGGAGGAGGAGGGGGTGCTCCCATTCCAGGCATCGGCGGAGGTGGCGGAGGGCCAGGGGGAGCGCCTGCAGGCGATGATGCCGGCATGGGTGGAGGCGGCGGGGGAGGAGCAGCTGGCGAAGCAGCCGGCATTGGCGGCGGCGGAGGAGGAGGCGCTGGGGCCGCACCGCTCTCCGGCATTGGTGGGGAAGGAGGCGGTGGCGCGGCCGGGGCGGGCGAGTCCGTGGTCTCCGGGGCTGGACCAGGCGGTGGCGGCGGTGGAGCGGCGATGGGAGAGCTCTGCGCCGGCGAGCCCACCGACTTCTCACCCATGGAGGACAAGGGACGTGGCGGTGCCATTGTGCCGAACAGGATGGACGCAAGTGCAGCGGCGCTACCACCACCAGGCCGGTCGTCATCGTCTGAGTCCTCATCATCCTTCTCGTTGTCGCTTCCCCAGTCGTCGCTATCGGCCCGCTTGCGGGTGAAGGGCTTGGGAGGTCCAGCTGGTTCCTCAATGGCCGGAGCTGGTGCAGACTTGGCCTCCTGCTGCATGCGCAGGAAGGGGTTGGTAGACTCAGCCGTCGGTGGAGGAGCTGGGGCAGCAGGGGCCGCGTCCGTCGGCGGTGCAGGCTGGTCCGAGGTCTGGGACATCATCCTGAAGAAGGGATTGCGGCTCTCCGTCGTCTCTCCGGTCGGGCTGGCAACGCCTGCAGGGGGCGCTGGGGCCGCTGGGGCCGCTGGGGGAGGGGGAGCAGGAGCAGCTGGCGGCTCAGACTTTGGCTCCAACTCCTGGCTGGCGACTGTAGGGGTCGAGGCCTGGGGCGTGATCTGCTGCGGGCCCTCATCATCCTCAGACGAGTCGTCGTCGTTCATGGCCTCAAGCTGGCGTTGAAGCTCCTCTTCACGCTTGCGGGCGGCCTCGATCTCGGCACGTCGTGCAGCAAACTGAGACTCCTTCTCCTTGGCCTCGGCAAGAGCAGCCTTCTTCTTGCGCTTCTCTTCCTCCTTCTTGAGCTTGCCCTGTCGGACCTGCTCCTCGAGGGCCTTGAGGCGTGCATCCGCGGCGTCACGCTCTCGGGCAAGATCATCTTCTTGCGCTCTCGCTTGTTGTCTGCTTCGGGTCAGTATCGGCTCTCTCGGGTTCAGTTTGGGTCTCACATACTCGAGCCCGAGTCTCTCCTTCTCCTCCTCTGCACGTTCCTGCTCGAGGCGCTCTTCTTCAGCCTTTTTGGCAACACCGTCATCGGCCTTTGGTGCAGCCTTTCTGCTGGGTGGCGCTGGCGGGGCCTTCCTGCCGTCCGACTTGGGAGACGTAACTGGTGCAGGGACACCCATCTCCTGGTCGATGCGAGCCTGGCGCTCTGCATCACGACGTGCATCCTCTTCCTCGGCAGCACGAAGCTTCGCGGCTCGCTCAGCACGCTCGCGTTCTATGCGCTGCGCAGGGGTCTCGCCTGGCTTGGTTGGTGCCTTGATACCGAGTGCAGCAAGTCGCTCCGCCATACGCTGCTCTGCCTGCTGTCGGATGAACGCAGCACGCTCCTCTGGCGTCTTGTGCGCACCGTACGTGCTGCCCCCTGTCGGCGTGGCAGTACGAGATGTCGTGGCTGCTGGGCTGTCAACACGGGCCGGAGCTGCGGCTTCGGCTGCACGTACAGGCTCGCTGGCTGCGGGCGCCCGGCTGCGATCCTGATTGCGGACACGGGCAGCCCTGCTATCGCGCTGGAGGTCAAAGATAAAGTCTCGGACCTCGTCCTCAACTCCAAGGGCATCTTCCCACCTGCGCTTCTCGTGCTCGCTTGTGGAGTCTCTTCCGCCCTCTTTGAGGGCATCCTCGATGCCCTTAGAGAAGTCACGGACACTCTCCTCCACATCACGAACCATGCGCTCGTTGTTCTCTTTTTCGGTCCTGATCTTCAGGTTCTCTTCCTCCAGCCGCTTAGGTGCGGCGGCATCATCATCGGTCGTCTCGATCTTCTTACCCGTGAGCGCAGCCGTGCGTTGTTGCATCATAGCCTTGGCGCGCGCCTTGAGCCGATCAGACTCGGTGACGGTGCCACCTGGACCAGTGCCCACGATCGTGCTGGCGCTGCCTGGGTGGGCCTTGGCATCCTTCAGCCGGAACAGCTCCAGACGGGCATCAGCAATGGCCTTCTCTGTCTTTCGGACCTGCGACGCGAGCTCGGGGATCTTGTCGGTCAGGTTCTGAAGTTGACGCTTAAGAGAACGTCTTTCAGCGTCCGAGTCGCCGCTGATGAGCTGGGAATCAGGATGGGCGTCAATGTCCTCCTGTGTTCTGCGAATACGGCGGTACAGCTCCTCGGCCTCGCGACGATCTCTTCGGTCCAGGATGTCGTCTTCCTCCAGGTTCTTCTCGTCTTTGAAGTCCATGGCGTCGAGCATGACCTGTTTCTCCCGGATCTTCTTGCGCAGCTGCTCCAGAGTCATCTCTTCGTTGGAGCCGACTGATGCAGGCGACTCCGGACGAGGAGAGGAGCCCCCAGCAATCCTACGGCGAGCACTGGACCTGTAGCCAACGGAGTCGTCATTGTTCTTGAAGACGGTCGCATCCTTGCGACTGCCTGCAGCGCCGCCAGGACCACCACGGAAAGAGTGATTCTTCAGATAACTGACGCCGGTCTTTTGAGGGAGCAGTGCAGCACCCGAGTTCTTCCGGAATTCGGATTCGTCATTCAGCATGCTCTTCATGTGATTGATGGACTGGTTGAAGTTCCTTGTCGAGGGCGGTACGAGCTCGGGAGGCAGCTGGTTGGGGATGGGATACCCATTGAGCTTGCGGTAGATCAAGTGCATAGCGACCGCGAATTCGTCCAAGTTCAGGCGACCCTTATTACCGCTGTCAGACAAAGTCCAGATTCGCTCTAGATCAGGCTTGTCAAGTCCGCTCTGGCCCATGATCTCGATGGCCTGGTCACCTCCGATATAGCCCTTGTGAAGGCCGTCCCATGCCCGGAACAGCTGGTCGTATCTCGTCTTCTCGTCTTTAGTGATAGCCCATGGAATGACTGCGTTGCCCTGCAGCCCTGTGGTGGTGTAGTTGCCCTGCTCACGGCCCTGTTGAGGCATCATCTGCGCTTGCAGAGCGTCGATATTGGGCAGACCAGAAGCCGGAGTGTTCACAAGTCCCCATTGGCCAGGCATTCCAGTTGGCTGCGCATTCAGGGGTGCCGCCATGCCACCGCCAGATCCAAACCCAGTAGGCATGGGAGGCATCGGCGGTCTCGGGCCATTGTAACCTGTAGCTTGAGAACCTCCTGGAAAGCCGGTCTGTTGCGGCTGTAGACCCTGAGACTGGCCCAGGAATCCGGTCTGCTGGGCAGGAAAGCCCGTCATTTGGCTCTGCAACAGCTGGGAGTTGGACGCCTGAGGCTGTGGGGCCTGGATCGTGGGCATCGAAGAAGTGTTCGTGTTCGATCCGCTATTCGCGGCCTCCTCTGCTGTGTTGAAGTTGATGATGTCGACCATACTAGAGACCTCATTCTTGATCACTTCAGGCAGCTGGTTGGGGATTGTCCGTCCGGTCATTTTTAGGTTGCAGAGGTACATGGCCAGTGCAAATTCGGGAAAGTGTAGTTGTCCAGATCGTGTAGTATCTGCAAGTTGCCTTTATATGCACAGTCAGCTCTGCTATTTTCCCTTGAATATGACCTCCTCGAGCCACCACCGCCGCCGCCACATACCATATATTTGACAGTGAGTCTCCGTCCAGCCTCGACCTCAGCAGTAGATCTCTCGCCTTCTCGCCCGACATTGTCATCTCATTGTCTCCCACAGCCTGCTTGAACAGAGTCTCGAATTTGGACTGGTCTGCCGCCGTGATGAAGCTCAGCCGGATGTTCGGGATTTTACTCGACTTGTGTGCCGGAGCGCTGCTGGAAGCAGGAGCCGCGGTGCCCCCCGTCCGAAACGACGCAGCCATCTGGCTGAAGCCCGTCGGCTGGGGCTTCATAGGCGACGGGGCCGGCTGGGGGGTTGACTGAGATAGCGCTGAACCGACATTGAACCCGGTCGGCTGCGGCTGCTGCGGCTGCTGTTGCTGCTGCTGGCTAAACTGGCTCTGAAACTGTTGGGGGATAGCAGGGACAGGCGGAGGCACGCCAGTCTGGAAGGACTGCTGTTGAGGGGCCCCGGTTTGAAAGGGCTGTTGCTGAGGAGCACCGGTCTGAAAGGGCTGCTGTTGAGGGGCAGGCTGGCCCGGGAAGCCAGTGAACTGAGCTTGGAGCTGGGGAGCCTGCGCCTGCGGTTGCTGGAGGCCCGGGTAGCCCGTATACTGCTGCTGTAGAGAAGGGGGTTGGCCGAAACCCGTAGGTTGGGGCGCAAAGGGGCTCGGCTGCTGCTGCTGTTGCTGCTGCTGCTGGCCGGGCTGGCCGAACGAGCTCCCAAACTGTTGCTGGCCGGGCCGGAAGCTATTGCCGCCGCCCAAGAAGGAGTTGGAGCCGGAATACATCTTGACGTTCGTTGTTTGTGGTTGACGTCGTCGTCGTCGTCGTCGTCGATACGCCAATGGCGTTGGAAGGGGGAAAGGGGGGAGGAGGTTTCGTGATGGTCGCCCAGGGGTTGTTTACGAGAAGTTCCGCGGCTGGACAAAGTGGTGGAGGGTGGTGGTCCAAGTGGTTGGTTGGTGGATCTGGCGTAATTAACAACAGCCTGGAAATAAGTAAAAGAATACTGGCATTGAATGCACGTTGAGATGGGGGAAAGAAGAACAAGATAGCAATCAAGACGGGGCTTTGCGAAGGATGCCTGTTGGTTAAAAAAAAAAAAAAAGAAAGAAAATCACACAAGCACCATGCGGTCGACTCGATGTTATGGAACTGGAAGGAGAAGAGACGTTCGTGGAAATGAGGTAGGTCTAGGTAGGTTATGATGAGCAAGGCAGCATGACCAGCACTTGGCACTGAGAGACAGAATAGCAAGGTCGTATTGCGTCGACTCTTACCCGGTTTGGCCTAGCACTGACTCTCGTCTGTACCTTGTAACTCCAAGTTGGAACAGCTGCTGCCCAAGGCTCAGACTCGCCCCACAAAGAAAAACAGGAGGTTCGAGGTTCGTTTCGTCGATAAGGGCCTCACGTATTGTGCTATGATCTCCTGTTCTTCATAACATCTCAGATGTTATTTTCTTATGAGAGTCATTGCTCGTCCATCATCTACGGGTCTGCATACTTGTCTAAACCGTGCCAATTGGAGGTCGAGGGCCCCAGATGCTCTCGCAACCCGTCTCTTTCCCAAAACGCCATCCAAACAAAAAGATGGTGATTTTTTTATTTTTATTTTTTTACATGCCCGTCATGGAGCGAGACTCCAATATGCGAAGCCTTCCTTGATAGACACACTCCTCTTCCACTGGCGCTCCCCCCCATCGTATGCTGCCGATCCAGTAGTATCGCACACACGACTTAGAATCCGCGCCCTCTTCTTCCTTCGTATCTATGGGAGCTATGCAACAGCCCGGACTAGTCTGTGACCAGAGTGTGCTGCTGCGTCTTCCCAATCCTCCTCGCCCTATGTCTACTGGGTAGGGACAGAGGGGAACAGAGTTGTGTTGGCCTCCTGCCAGGACTTCAGGTCGAACTTGGCACTAGCCAGCGCACCGGACAGACCAAAGTGGTTATTGATGCCCTCAATGCGGTGGGTTGAGTTGATGTTCTTGACCAGGGTGATCTGGTAGCAGGTCGCGCTACCCTGGCGGGAGGTGATGGTAGAGTAGGCAAGGAAGTATTCCCAGATCTGTTCCAGGCGTCAGTGGGCTGTTGAAAAAACTTCACACGGATGAGTACATGAGAAAGAAGGGAAACATACGCGGAACCACCTCTTGCCATACTTGGCCACAACCTTGTCCTGGTTGGCCATCCAGTTTCTGTACCACCGCCAGATAGTGGCTGAGTAGTGCACACCAATGGTGTCAAGATGCTTGACCTCAAAGCCAGCGCCCTCGAGCTTGTCGACAAACCAGCCCAGAGGAGTGGAGGCATCGGCACCCGGGAAGATGTACTTGTTCATGAACAGACCCCAGATGAGATCCTCGTACTGCCAAGGCTTGCGCAGACCAGCGATCTGGAGGAAGAAGACACCGTCGTCGTCCAGCATATCGTAGACCTGGGTCAGGAACTTGTGGAAGTGACGGACACCGACGTGCTCGGCCATCTCGAGACAGGTGATCTTGCTGTAGCCGCCCTCGGGGACGGGGATGTCTCTGTAGTCCATGCACAGAATCTTGCTCTGCTCCTCAGGGATGCCGACCTTGCGGAGAGCATTGTTACCCCAGGCAGTCTGATTGCGGCCAAGAGTGACACCGGTGGCCTTGGCGCCGTAGTTGACGCTGGCGAAGCGGGCGAGCGTACCCCAGCCACAGCCGATATCCAAGAGCTTCTCGCCGGGCTTGAGGCCAATCTTCTCGCACACAATGGCCAGCTTGTTGTCCTGCAGCTCCTCGAGGGTCTCCTCCTTGTTGATATCGGCGATAATGCCGGAGGTGTAGATCATGCGAGGGCCGAGGAACCAGGCGTAAAAGTCATCACCGCGGTCGTAGTGGTCACGAACCTGCTCCTCGTCTGTCAAGGGGGGGGGGGGGGGGCTTGCTGTCAGCGCCGGCGAAATAGAGAGGAAAAGGGTAATTAAAGGGTTGAAAATTCGGGCCTCGACTTGCCTTGGGATCTCGTGTGCATGATAGCTTCGGG
Organism: Cryphonectria parasitica EP155; assembly: GCF_011745365.1. NCBI lineage: Eukaryota > Fungi > Ascomycota > Sordariomycetes > Diaporthales > Cryphonectriaceae > Cryphonectria > Cryphonectria parasitica. The sequence continues at coordinate 4,207,739 of NW_024468909.1, forward strand.
AATGAAGCCGAAGAAGAAGTGCTTAATCAGACCAATGGTGAAGCGAAAGTTGGCCCAGTCATGTCTGTACTCCATGACCTCGAGGCAGTCGCCGTTGAAGTCGACATCGCCGTCAAAGTACATCTCATGGAAGGTCTCCATGGGGATCTTGTTCTTGCCATGGTACTTGGCCTTGTCTTCAGGCTTCTTGAAGGTGAGGTAGTGCTCGACAGGGCGACCAGGAAACCTGGCCTTCTCATTCTTGCGGGGGCTGACGGTGGAGACGAGGAGCCAGAAGCCTGCGACAATAGGAGCCGAGGTCAAGAGGGCAAAGAAGATGGCGGTCTTGGTACCGCCGCCAACCTTCCAGGCAAGCCAGTAGGGGGGAACTATGAGGGCGAGGCCCAGAGCGATGAGGGAGAAGCTCTCGCTGCCGGGGCCATCAGCTGGCAGAGGGGCATTCTTGATGGCGGGGTACTAGATGGGGGTTCAGGTTAGCAGAGGGTTCCTGCTGGTCAGAGACAGCTTGCCTGAAGCTCGAGCTATAGGCGGTGACGATGTATAAAGATCAGGTTTCAGATCATACCGAGGTAGTTCGCACGCCACACTCCTCGAACTTCTCGAAGGAAGGGGTGGGAGCCTTGGGAGTCTCGATGAATTCGAACTCGGACTCGCTGCCGTTAGTGCTCTGAGGCTTCGACATTTTGGCGACTGTGTGTTGCCTCGAAGCTATCAGAAGACCAAGTTGTGTGAGAAGAGAAAAGAGTCGGGAGAGCAGACGGGAGGGGAGTGGGGGAGCAGGAAAAGATAGCAGAGCTCTGACCGCTGCTTGGAGGATTTCGCGCGGCCTGCCGTGTCAGTTAGTACAAGCTGCCAGACATGCCGGAACGCTCTGGAGCTTGAGCAAAAAAAGTGGGAGGTTAGCACGTTAGCTGTCCGTGGATAGTGGGCGAGCGGGCGGATAGAGTGGGCGCAGAAGGGGAGCTCTGGGAGGACCCTGGGGACCTCAGACCAATTGAGCTTGTTGATTGGCTGCGGCTGCCCTTAGCCCCTGTACGGCGGGGGTCCTGCGACACTCGTCATTCTCCTCTCAGGGCTTAGTTCAGCGCTGAAGAGGTCCCCGCAACACCAGATAAAGTCGAGACATATGCCAAGTACTTGGTACTATTTAGTACACAGGGGGAGACCACTGGCACTATATTTGTGTACGAGCATTTCTAGTGAGGATGTTGAGGGAATTGTTTCAATGCTTCCTCTCATTGTCATCCTGAATTGCACAAGATCATCTTGGCCTATACATCTGGACTGCAGTATGGTTGTAATTATACTGCAGGTTTCTTATATACCCACTCCAGTATGGTTACTTGGTAGTAGTTACTAGAAGACTGGGACTGCCTATCACCTAAATTCGTGGAGTGTATTTGTGTTCATAAGTGTTTATAGAGGACCAACAACAAGAATTGAGGTCTGGACTGAAGGACCAAATGTGATCTACATAGTAGACTAGAGTATACAGAATTTATGGTTACAGTTGTGTATTGGACCGTTGGGGCAACCACGATGCTGTGAAAGGAAGTTGACATCATGTTACAACTTCCTTCTCTCTCACTTAGCTCAAGTCGTTGGCGTATAACCCAACACTTACTCAACAACAACAACAACAGCAACAACCTTTTCTGCACACATATACCCATGATGCTAAGATGAGACCACGCCTCACACTGAGCCCATCGTGGCGCCAACATGTAGCCTCCTCTGAGAGAAAGAGGTCAATCACCACCAAGCCAGCCACCTTCGCCAACATCAAATACGAGCTCATGAGCCGGCCCCCGAGGATCCACACCGACTACCTCACACCCACCAACGCCAACCTGCTCTCCGTCGCCCTCCTTGGAGGCTCCACCGACCACTACCTAGATCCTCACCCGTTCTCGTCTCTGCTGCCCCAGGGCTACCATCTCGTCTACTTCCCGCCTGCACACCCCACCGCCTCCCTCCTGCCCGACGGGACAGACACAGACCACTCTCCAGGCTCGCCCTTCACCCGCCGCGTCTGGGCCGGTGGTAGTGTGACTTTCCACAGGGGATGGGAGGAGGAGGTCGTCCTCGACGGCGCTGTAGCCGGGTGTCTCGAGACCATCAAGGATGTCAGGATCAAGGGCGTTCCGCCTGGCCGGGATGCGGAGACGGGTAAGACGCCGGGCGCAGGCGAGAAGATCCTCGTGGACATCGTGAGGCAGTACGGATGGAGGCAGATTGCGCACGAGATGAGGCAGCAGCGGCTTGACGGGGCTTCGGGCGCCGAGTGTGTGATGGCCGAACCGGCGATCGAGGAGACGAGGACGCTGTGCTTCATGACGCCCAAAACAGCAGACGAGGCCAGAAGAGATGTTGAGGAGCCCCATAGAAGGGTGATAAAAGGTCAGTTTGTCAGACCATATCTCGTCACTGCCCCACCTTCTCTGCATTGAAACGTAGACTGACGCCTCCCAGCACCCGCCTATGAGCCGACATATACCCTCACGCTTACTCCTACACCCTCGCTGCTCTTCCGCTTCAGCGCGCTCACCTTCAATGCCCACGCCATCCACCTCGACCGCCAGCACTGCCGCGAGGTCGAAGGCTACCGAGACCTGCTCGTCCACGGGCCGCTCCTCCTGACCCTCATGTTTTGTGCCCTACGTGAGGCAATCAAATGTCACGCCAAGGAAACACTTCGCATCAAGACCCTTGACTACCGGAACCTGGCGCCTGTATACGTCAACGAAGAGATAAAGGTGTGTGTGAGGGAGGGCAAGGGCCAAAACTGGGATGTCTGGATTGTTGGGCCTACAGGTGGGTTGTGTGTGAAGGGCACAGCGATCCTTGTATGAGTCCTTGCGAGCCGGGTGCAGTCTGGGGTGTGGCATATTGCCCGATTTGACCATCAACAACTTCCTCGGCTCTTCGTCAGTGAGAAGATTGAGAGAAGGGCGGAGAGTGAAGAGGAGGGGAGAAGTGAATGACTATACACTCTCATTGAGCGCTTTCGATTTCAGAAAGCCCGGTGCCGGACTTGACCCAGCAAGCAAATTCCAGCCCAAAAACGGGATTCTCTATATCATCTAGAAGCAGAAAGCTAAAAAAAATATAGAATTTATATTCCTATGCCATTTGCTGTTACAGTAAAGTTAGTTGTAAGGCCCTGGACAACTTTTATTCAAACCATGTGTGTTTGTCTCAAAGAGCCCAAAAATATGAATTTATCAGAAGAATATATTTAAGATCCTCAAGTTATTCTCGATTAGGACGCAGGCCTCGTGATAGAGAAGCTATTCCCTTAATACAACAGTCTAATGGCGTTGATAAAGCTCAGATAGTAGAGCACCGCCTGATCATATAATACATGAGCCCGCGCAGCATATTTATTTATATATAGACGCATGGACATCCCCCAGCGGCATTTTCTGTCTCTTTCACCACCTTGAGAACGCCCCGCAGGCATCCCAACTTGTCCACTCGCTCTGCCAGTGCCACTCGGTCAACCTGTCAAGCAGGGTCCGGTCCAGATCGCGGTTCGTCTTGGTAAACACCGTCTCGTAGGGATGCACGTTGGTGCCAAAGTATTTGTCCTTGTACAAGAGATCCGCATGCTCCTGGGGGCTGCACACGGCGCTGTAGTTTGCGATCCCGTGGAAGGCGCTCATCATGAGGTCGACCTTGTGCCCGGCCTCCAGTATCACGCGCGTGGCGCCCAGTTCGGCGTGCACGGCGCGGCTCAGGTCAGGGTAGCATTCGGCGAGCCCCACGGGGGCGAACCAGTCGGCAAAGTCGTCGACGGTCGAGTTGGGGCCGGGCAAGGGCGGGTTGATGAGCAGCTCCATGCCGACAAAGTCTGTTGCCCACACGTCGGCCTGCACGTGGAAGAAGGGCCAGCAGTTGGCGGTCAGGCCCACGAGCTTGGTGTCGATGGTGACGCGCTGGACAAAGAGGTCGGACCAGCAGGCGCCCTGGCCCCAGTGTGGGAGGAAGGGCCCCCGGACGCTCGAGTTGAGCATGATGAAGCGCTTGTACCGCCTCCAGAGCGGGATGCGCTCTGCGCCCCAGCCCGCCTGCGTCCATTGCTCTTTGCTGCGCAGCACTTCGCCATAGGCGCCCAGGTCGAAGCATGTAGCCGGGCGCAGCACCGTGCGGATGTTGGAGGCGCCCTCAGGGATCTGGAAGGAAGCGACGGTCTCATTGTCGATGCCGTTCATGATGAAGATGAAGTCGGCCGCCGAGTGTAGGCCGTGGCGGAGGAAATATCGCAGGTTCTCGCGGGATTCGGGCGTGTCGGAGTAGGCGTAGAGGATGAGGGTGCGCCATGGATCGTCGGCGGGCGGAGAGAGGGGGCCATCGAGGGCGCGGCCAGAGGGGTTGAGCTGGCCCTCGGTGATGTATGGGTTGGCTGGTTTCGTGGGTTTCACCGTGTGTGCTGGTGGTACAACGGCCGGGTCGAGCTCTAATACGTCCTGGGCATCCTCGCCCGCCGCCGTCGCATGTGTCTGAAAAGGGGAGAAGAGAAGAATGATGAGCTTGGTGGTCTTGCAAGAATTCTGACGCTGGGCAAGCACAAAGACAAGTGCCAACAGAGATATCAACTCACAGGAGTAGTAGTAAGGGAGTCGGTCCTCGTGTATAGGGCGAGGAACCAGACGAGCGTCACCAGCACGGCGGCAATGATGACCGTTTGCCTGGCCGGGGCTTTTGCGCCTAGAGCCATGGCATCCTCGAGGAGTCCACCGGGAGGAGTGTCGAGGAATGCGACGCCAATCAGTAACAGGAGGAGGAGGAATAGGAGGCAGAGGAACAGCAGCAAATCGTCAAGTGGCAAGCAAGGCTGGCGGCGCAGTCGATGACCAGTCCTCGTGGGCAGAATTTCGCGTACGTAAGCAGTCGTTGCAGAGGCTCGACAGTACTGTGAGTACTATAGTGGTGAATCGAGGTGAGGGCGCGCTGTGCCAGGCCATGCAAGATGGGCGGGTGGGTGGTGGCTCGCTGTAGGGCTGAGGCTTCCAATCCAGGGGCCGGTAGTGGAACGGATGCGCGCCACTAGTCGACAGGTGGTGAAGTCGTCGTCAGCCTTGCAGGGCAGCCGTCAAGGGGGAACAGAGTGGCAATGGATGTGCAGGACGCCTCGCGAGACACACACGTCTCCTCAGCCCGCAGACCAAAGTAGCTCTCCTTTCGAGTGCTGAAACAAATCTAGGATATCGGATCACCTTACCCAGAAAGTTGAGTGATCGAACAAGCCGTCAGAAGCCCGAGGTTGAAGATCTGGAAAGTCCCCAGGTACCGGGTCGTGGTCTGGTGGTGGAGCCACGCTTAATTTTGGAGGTAAGCCCCTGTCGCTCCCGAATAAGCAGTCAGCACCATCGTCATCGTCGTTGGGGGGGGGGGGGGGGGAGACGCTTCCTCCTTTCTTCTTCTTTCTTTTTTCTCTTTTTCTTTTCTTCCTGGATCCTAATTCTTATTATTGATGTGAATCGGACACTACGAATCTTGTAACCCAATTTGCAACATACTGTTCCCAAGATACAAGATCAGACAGCAGTCATCTTGACCTTCATGCACGGTTGGCGCAGTTATATGTTTCTTCAAAGATACGACTGATGAGATTACTGAGGGCAGGAGACACAATTATCGGATGTTCACACGACCAGGCTCCCATGACCAGTCCTCTATTGACATGTCAAGTACACACAAGAATGTTTGTTTTCCAAGGCGTGTCTAACTTCACGACCCCAAGCTATCAATTCAACTACGAGCTGGTTTACTTAGGCATGCCCTTTATAGAAAATGCCCAGCCAATACTCTGCAGCACCAGGAAGGAAAACATAATCCTCGTGGGGGCCCGCTGAGTATAAACGCCTGTGCCCAGTAAGCTTGATTCAACCGACGTATCCGGTTCAACGTAAATCTGACATACGCGCCATATTTTTTTTATTTTTTTTATTTGATCTTTCGAATTGTCCTTATTTGTTCTAAATCTGTAAAGGCTACGATAGTGCCAGTATGTGGCATGCTCAGACTTTGGTATAGGAAACATATGGAAGTTCTATACTTTTCATCTATCCCTGTGGACTCATATATTCTTATTTTTCTCTTATTCTTTCCTTTTCGGACAAGTTTTCAACATTGCCGACATTTTTCAATCTTCTGCTGAATCTGCTAAGGATCGGCTAGTAGGAGTGGCATGCAACACACATCCCGAAGGGGGGGGGCTCCAAATAGGGGCAGTGATAAAAATAGAAGCTTCAAAAAGCATTCGCATGGATTGTCTAGCATATATCGGACTGTGGGTTTTGAGCCCTTGTATAGGTCAAAGTCGCTCGAAGATACTGCAAACACAGGCCGCATTCAACAGACGATACGACGAAGATAGGCGGAAGGGAAAGGATCATGCACGGCGCGGGCCGTGAAGGGTTGGCCCTGGAAAGCTCGTCAAATTGGGCGAAGAGAGTTGCCCTGGCCTGTCTCGTATTGATCTGAAGAAGCCTTCTTGACTGCCCATTCATGCTACATGACCCCGCCAGCCAAAGACTGTACCACATGGTACTGCAATGGTGAGTGCACAGCCCTTCGTCGTGGCAAAGCACCAGTGAACTCAAAAAGTGAGGAGGGAAATCGCCGATGTGGCTGTGATCAGTTCGCGCGGACGTCATCGCATGATCCGGGAGAAGAAGAAGAAAAAAAAGAAAGAAAAACAGCAAGACAAAAGTGTCCAGTCCAATGTAATTGGACATGCAATGTAATTACAGACACGGCATATAGTAGTGGCACGAAATAGCAAAGTCGGAGTGACGCTTCCGACTGGATGGTGTTGGACATTAGGTGTTCATCCTAGGGTTGGCCCCGACATAAAGTGATCACCAGAGCACGACAACGTTCGGGCGAGTGGTCGCGAGTCTCCCCACCAGGACTGAAAGGGGGCGCTTTGTTTTAGGAGTGGGGGGGTGGAAGAAGTGTGTGGTGGTTGTCAGTTGGTGAGGTGCAAGGCCGTCGTTTCAGATCAGCTCCAACGTGGCTCTGGGAGGGTTGATTGGCCCCCGTCGCAGAGTGCCTGCAGCTTGTCCCTGCATGAGGTCGTATTGGAAGGATCCAGGTGCCCTTTTTCCTTCTTTTCCCTCCGTAATTGTACATGCTCTTCGCAGTGTGGTGTGCAATTCTTGGTGATTTCACGTTCCCTCCAGCAAGAAGCCAGCGTTGTCCGCTGTCTACGCCACGAGTTCATCATCCGTGGAACTACTACATAATATGTGCTGGACACTGGCAGTGGAGGGAGGAAATCACAGGAGGGGAAGACCTCCATCAATGGTCTGATTAATATATGTGTCGGGGTACTGGTACAACCTCTGGATTTCCTTATTATCGTCGGCCTTTCCGTATAGATCGTCCTTCCCTTCATTTTTACTATTTACTCTTTATTGTGATCATATTACAACGCTTGTAAGCACATGTACCCGGAGATACAAAACTGACCTTTGGACCGGCCCCGACTCCGAAAGGGATCGAAATGCACAGTCGTGACTCGTGCGGATGGTTGCGCGGCGAGGTTACGCCATCCTCAAGGCATAACAATGGTAAACAGGCTCGACAGCCCGAGGTACACACCGAGTAGTAAGACTAAAAGGTGTAGTAGTCGAGACAGTGCAGGGCTGAGCAGAAAAGAGAGCTCTCCCGCTCGGTCGGCGTACCTCGAGCGGCCCCTGAGCCCAGACAGCTCGCCGAGCTCATGCGATCAGACGATCACCTTCCCCCCCCCTCCTGTGTCGTTCGTACATGAAGCGTCGCTTCGACAGTTCAGAATTAGAGTCGTGGGTCCTTCAGAAGTGTGGAGAACAAGTTTTGCATAACAATGCGTGCTATGTAGTAGTGACTTGAGCCAAGTCTGCCAAGGGTCTTCTGCAGATCCAGTGCAGACCAGAACGGAAGCATCGAATAGAACCAGCAGAGGATTATCTCCTTGAACTCTAAGAGAAAAGGGGGAATGGTGCAAAGAGGTGAGCAAAGAATTTGACGGAATACGACTTTATGTATGAATGCACTCTGAAGAGCGTCAAACCTACTAGTCGGTCCTTCTGCACCTGGATACGATGCAGGTGTAAGCCTTTTAAGGAAAGGTAAGTGAAGCTTCAAAACGTAAAACACAGTACCTCCTCCTCGAGATCACATCCTGTGGGGAACTCCCCACACCTCGGGTTACAACAGAGTCATGAAAAATACACAGTAGAGCCATCTCAATGCCAGGTCTCCTATTATTGTTTTTCTTTTTCTTATTGAAAACAAACGTAGAAAACATGACTTGTTCTTTGCGACTCGAACGGGTAGCTAGCCAGCCTTACAATGGAGATACTAGTGTGAGCCGTAGTAGTAGTACCATACTTTGTTCGTTTAGCTACTGTGTAAGTACGTACTGCTACCAGGTACCGTGGTACATAGCAGCAGCAACGTACTTCCATAGTATATGCCATCGGCTTGAAGACCCACTGTTGGAGATAGATTGAAGGACTTCCAGCGTCTACTATAGTAGCTACAGAACTGCCAATCAGTATCAGACACCAAAGTTTTGACAAGTCATCCTTCCACCCGCATCGCAGCCCTTGGTACCGTATACAGATGACAAAAAGAGGAGAGAGGTGTTTCATCCGTCCGCGCGGTCCTGCCCAGAAGGGACTCGCAGTCGCAACACCCTAGACCCTTGAAGTACCTGGGACAAGCTAGCCCCCCTTTTCACGCATCCTCGCCCCTTGTTCGCTCGCATGCCATGCCTGCCCCTCGACCTCATCCTCTTACGGGGCCAGTGATAGGCTGCCCAGCGCAGCACAGCACGGTAGTACAGTGGCACAACACCACCACCAACTACCACCAGTACCCACTAGTCGTTTAGTAGCACCATCAGCTCCATCAGCACCGGCCCTTACTGTAAAGTCTCTTTACCGCCACCTCTCTGGCAAACATACAGCCTGCTGTGCTTGTTCCCTGGGCTTCACCCAAGAAACTATCCCTCCCCCCCCCACATCTCTCATCGGGTCCAGCAGCCCCAAAAAAAGAAGCTGGTCTTGTTTCGACTTCTTGCACCCTCGTCCACCACCCGCCTGCGCCCACCCTCGACTTTTAGGCCAACGTCAACATCATCCAAGTAATCAGCTCCCGCCCATCCCTAAACAAGAGCATTTTCCTCCCCTCTTCTCATCCTTTTCTCCAGGCCTCACCTGAGAGCGTCTAATGAAGCCTGTATATTGACCTGTTTACCTCTTCTCCTTTTTCTTCTTTCTATTCATCTTTTTAGTTTCTTGCTTCGTCCGCTCCTTCGCATGGCGATATCGTCTCGACCTTGACGTGACCTGATCTGATCTGATCTGATCAGCTCCGGGAAGCTTGCCACGCACCCGCAACCGCACTTATTTATTTTTTAAGGATTACGACCTGAGCTGCTCTGCAAACTTCATCCACAGCAGGCAGGATTACGGGACACATCCACCAGTACAGGAACGTATGGGGCCACGAGACCAGCTTGGGCCATAATCATAGAGAGAGAAAGAGAGACGAGGGGTCAAGAGTAGAGCAGACGACCCTCCTATCCCCTGCAGCACAGCTTTCTTCGCTGCCAAGTTTCTATTGACCCACCAACTACATCCTGCACAGTACGGTACGGTACGGTCGGCAAATAGAGAGTCGAGACTCGAGCAGAAAGAAAAGAAGGGAGGAAAAAAAATACTCTTCGCCTACCACAGCACGTCCACACTGACGACACCTTTGCCGACGAACCCATTTCCCTGTTCCACATTGATTTGTCCTGGCTCTTTGTCCTTCGACGTTCCTCCTCGACCATACTCTCTCTTTCCTACCACAGCACACCGACCTACTCGTTGTTGCCTTCGTCCAATCCCCAATTGACCGTTATCAGCCGTTGCTGGTATACGCCACACCGCTTCCACCACAATAATCCTGTCTCACTCGCCCTGGTGATCGATCGCCCCTCCAGAGAGGCCTTTCGACACCACCGTTACTCTCAAGAGCACGTCCCTCACACTTGTGTGAAGTGGGTCTAGTGCTGCAGAGGCCACCGCCTTTGGTGCTGTGACCTTCATCATCTCTTGACATCGCGCTTGGTCGCAGTCACCTTTTTCGGCCCATTCTTGTCGAGGTCCAACATTGCAGCACGCCGTCTCCCATAGCTGCGACCGACCATCGACAACATCTTCGTCCATTGTCGCCAGTGACCTCGATCGGGATCAAGTCCCTGGCGACCCATCTGCGGATCCCCCCCGTCGATACTCCACACCTCTCGAATCCCCTCACAAACCCCTTCGACCCAGCATCAACGCACCTCCGACTCATCTCGACAAGATCTTTTGCATCCCTCCACAGGGCATACATACTACATACAGCCTTCTAATACCCACTTCGCCCCTCGTGAAGTGCTATTACTACATTGCCAAACACACACAGAGACAGGCACGTCTGATGAGGGTCGGACAGCTTAATCGATAATGTCAACTTCTAGACCAGAGCACTTGACCATTGGCAAGTTCGCACAGCCAGGCGGCCTCGGCCAGTCGCTGTCGAACCCTGCCAGTGCCAGTACCTCGCCCAACGAGCCTTTGTCAGGGGGCAGCACCAGCCTCCGCTCTCCCTTTGGCATCCCAACCACCTCAGCCTTGAACCCCTCGGTCAAGATGGCTGCTGCCTCGCGCTCCGGCGCCGGGTCTCCCTCTCATGATCCCCTTGCTGCTCCGGGCAGTGCTAGGTTTCTCCCAAGCAAGAGGTATGTTGAGCTCTTCTCCTGTCCGAGGCTTGCAGAAGCTAACCAGACGTCAACATCTAGGGCCAGAGAGATTCAAGCACAGGAAGGTGTGTCTAGTATACCTGTGAATCCTTGGGGCGGGCCGCCCACCAGCGGCAACTCTACCCCTCTCCGCGAGAACATCCCAGAGTCGCCCACAGACGGCTTTCCCGAGTTCCCTCAGCTCGCAGGCCAAGACACCCTGCCGTCCACACGTCGAGCTCGGGCGGGCACGCTTCCGTCCCGTCTCACTACCGGTGGTCCGCCTAGCAATGGCCTGCTAAGCCTCCCCTCTCTGGCATTCAAGACCTCCAGGCCATCTCCTTCGCACAGCCCGTTCAAGTCACCCTCGCCTGGTCTTGAGCCTTCTGAGACGTCCAACAACCCTTCCGCCCTACTCTCACGCCTTCGTGCCGGGTCCTTACCTCAGCGAAGCCCCTTCCCACCGCATGTGTCGGGCACAAGCTCACCGTTTGGCCCTAACATCTTCAGCAGCAGCTGGAGCACCGTCGGTCGCGAGCGCGGCTCGACACTGGCAAGCATTGCCAGTGTCTCGAGCAACGGGCCCAGCTCCCCGACACAGTCACAGCTCTCCAGGGAAGGTGGCGCCGAGAACGACGTGCCAGCGAGGACTCTTGATTATCTTGGTCTTGTGGGCACCCCACAGCCACAACCGCAACCGCAGCCACTGATGGAAGCGCGTTACCGGATGCCAGACTTTGCACAATCCAGCCGCTTCAGGTCGTACTCGGTCAACCACAAAGACAAGTATCAGGACGACGAGTACGAGAACGAAAACGAGGTGGGCTATGAGCAAGACAGCATCCAGAGCCAGTACGAGTTTATCCAGCATCAGCTCGCCGCAACCCAGGCGGCGATCGACGAGCACAACGCCGCTGTCCAGGCTCTCCACAGCCAGGCTGCAATCGGCCGGCCCCGTGCCAGGACTGTCGGGACCGTGTTGGACAGTCCAGCTTCGCGGCTCATGCGTACCAACTACTACCCAACGCCTTCGCGCCTGGACAGCTCAATCACGGCTGCAGACCTCGCTTCGGCAGAGGACCGATCAGTCATCGATGAACTCGCACCGGCTGTTGCTGCCATGAACCTAGGCCGCTCAAACAGCCGGAACAATGGCCTTTTGAATGCTGACGAGCCAGAACTGGGCCCAACAAGCGCTCTCTGGCTCGGCAGCATCCCGACATCCACCACCACGACCACGCTCAACGAGATGTTCAAGCGATACGGTCCAATTCACTTCACAAGAGTCTTGACACACAAGAACTGCGGCTTTGTGAACTTTGAGAGGATCGAGAGCGCTATCAGCGCCAAGAATGAGCTGAACGGGAAAGAGATCTTTCCAGGCGCTGGGCCTGTCCGCATAAACTTCGCAAAGCCACCCTCGGCTTCCCCAACGCCAGGCCACGATGGTACTCAGCCATCTCCCAGCCCGGTTCCCTTCACCCAGGGACAAAACGGATCTCAGGTTCCGGCCACGGCTGCGCTCGGTGAGGCTGACACAGCTTCTGGTATGGTCACGCCCTCTGTCCCGCCACTGGCGGATATGACAGGAGACATTCTTGAGATCGTCAAGCAGTTTGGTGCAACCGAGGAAGATGCCGTTCGCATTAGCAAGAACCTCCAGGATGCCATCACGTACAGTGCTCTGGTCGACGAGATTCCCCCAATTGGCGAGCCTACCAGCACCAGAATGTATGATGCCCCCAGGCTTCGCGATATCCGCAAGAGAATCGACAACCAGAGCTTGCCCCAGGCCGAGATCGAGAACATTGCTCACGACATGCTGCCAGAGATTGCCGAGTTGTCCTCGGACTACCTGGGCAACACGGTGGTGCAGAAGCTTTTTGAGCAATGCTCTGATCCGACCAGGGACGTAATGCTAGAGAAGATCGCGCCGCACCTTGCCGAGATAGGAGTTCACAAGAACGGTACCTGGGCTGCCCAGAAGATCATCAGCGTCTGCAAGACGGATAGCCAGATGAAGGTGATCACAACCCACCTTCGGCCATACACGATCCCACTGTTCCTGGACCAGTATGGCAATTATGTCTTGCAGGGCTGCCTGAAATTCGGGGCCCCGTATACCGACTTCATCTTCGAGACTATGATGAGCGAGATGTGGCAGATTTCTCAGGGCCGCTTCGGCTCTCGTGGCATGCGTGCTTGTCTGGAAAGCCACCACGCCACCAAGGACCAGCAGAGGCTACTGGCTGCGGCCATCGCACTCCACAGTGTGCAGCTGGCTACAAACCACAACGCGGCTCTGCTTCTGACATGGTTCCTGGACACATGCACGTTCCCGCAACGACGGACGGTCCTGGCGCCGCAGCTGGTTCCCTGCCTCGTGACGCTGTGCACCCAGAAGGTCGCATACTTGACCGTTCTGAAGGTGATCAATCAGAAGACGGAGCCCGAGGCACGTGACAAGATTGTGCAGGCCATGTTCTTTAGCAAGAACGAGCAGACGCTCGAGTCAATCCTGCGGGATTCGCAATGTGGAGCAACCCTGATCTTCAAGGTCATCACCACGCCCTTCTTTGACGAGGCTGTTCGCTCCCAGGTGATTGAGAATGTCAAGACTGTCCTGCTCCGTATCAAGGCTCAATCCGACAAGGGATACAAGCGGCTGATGGACGAGGTCGGTCTGTCGACGCGCAGTGGCAACACTGGTGGTTCCCGGAATGATAACCACAACGAGCGAAGCAGGTCAGCTCAGAGGGGCGGCAACAACAACCATCAACAGCAGCAAAGAGAGCAGCAACAAGCGCAGCAGCAGCAGCAGCAGCAACAGCAGCAACAACAAGCGCAACAGCAAGCACAGCAGGCTGCAGCTGCTCAGTACAACGCGGCTGCTAACACCGGTCCATTCTACAACCCGCTTAACGCAGCTGCGAGCGGAATCAGTCCTGGTGGCTTTGATGCTAGCCTTGCTGTCCCTCGGAGCGATAGTGCCGACCCGAATACTCAGCAGCAGTTTGCTGGCTTTGCGCAGGGCGGGATGCCACCGATGAGCATGCCATATCAACAGAACATGTTGCGAGGCACCCCACCAATGAACGGCTACTATCCCATGCAGGCTGGAATGCCCTTTCCGAGTGCCAGCCTGCCGATGGATCAATACCGCAGCAACTCGATCCCACCAGCTGGGAACCAAAGCCCCTATGCTGCACCAGCGTACCCTATGCCGATGCCCATGGGTATGGGTGGCTTTGGCTACGGGATGCCACCTCCTGGATACAATATGGCTGACGGCGGTATGAATGGGGGCTCGTCTGGGCGCCGCGGAGGCCGTGTTGGTCGAAATGGAGGTCGCAACAATTCGGCCAGCCCAAGGCCTTACTAGTTGTACTGGTAGTCCGCGGTCCTTTTTCTTGTTTTGTTTTCTATTTTTCTGTTGTTGCAACATGTTTGGAGGACGCCAACATACTTGGATTGAAGGAGCGATGCGATGACATTCCTGAATTGTCCTCGGCAGTCATTGGCAGACCTGTACTCACACTGATGGGCCTCGCCACCACGGTCGCTTTGCATACAGCAGCATTCAGCGGGGCCATTGCTCTTCTTATTTGTCGGAACACACCACGATTGGTACATAGAGAATTGCTGGGCTGCAGGGCGGAGCAGATGGGATCGAAGAGAAACACGGCGGCGTATTGTATTGAGGGGAAACAAAAAAGAAAGATTTGATCATGAGGACGATTGCATGACCCAACCGCTGGACGACCGAAGGGCCCGACCCATGGCGCGAATGGGGAGATGACAAAAACAAAAATACGGAAACGCCAGAGATGGTTTCTCTCCTTTTTATTTCGCAATACTTCTTTGTAGAGATTACTGTTTTATTCATTCATTCTTCTTGCTTTGTCAACGGATGCGGTGCTTGTTCGCGGGCGCCCGCAATGTATGTCTTCTTCGCCCTGTCCGTCCATGTCTGGTCAAAAGTGCTGCACTCCAGCCCTCCTTTCGCTCGTTGTGAAGACTAGTGGTGTGGTCAGTGAGTGAGAGTGCCTTGTATTAATGCGAGCCAGAGGTGTGAAAGTCACTCGTCGAGAAGCTTCGTGTGTGGCGTAGTCAAAACCCCCCAAGAGACTGAGACTAGAGAAGTCTACAAATATGAAGCCATGGGATGAAAAGATACAAAGATAACAAATAGCCAACACAGGTGAAGCACGCCAACAGGAGCCAAATCACAATCATGATTGTGAGATCATGCTTCCTGTCTATCAGGTATGGGCCGAGACAATGTACTTTTCCTTTTCTTCTATATCACATTGACCCATCTACTTCCCCAAAGCCATTCATTCATTGCTCATCTATGATGGATGAATACTGCGCAAGATTCAACATCTAATCTGATGCTGTTCCGCAAAGGGACATTTTTACTTGTTCTTCAATTAGCTTCAGTGGCTTCTTCTTCTTCTTCCTCCTCTTCCTCCTTCAGTTTCGCACCTAAGCTTCTCTAATCTCCAGCTCCTGTGTCTCAAACTTGGGCAGCTCGCCCTCGACGTCCTTCCACGACTTGCTGCCGTTCACCATGCTCTGCACGGCCTCCAGAATGCGAGACTCATCCGCCCGCACCTGCCTCGTGGAGTCGCGCTCCCGCAGGGTGACCGAGCCATCCTTGACGGTCTGGAAGTCGATAGTGATGCCAAAGGCCGTGCCCAGCTCGTCGTTTCGGCTGTATCTCTTGCCGATGCTGGCGCCGGAGTCATCTACACGGCTGGAGATGCCCATCTGGCGGAGCTTGTGGCCCATCTTGCGTGCGATGGGCGAGAACTCCTCGTTCTTGGAGAGAGGAACGATGAGGACCTTGGTCGGGGCCATTGCTGGAGGGAAGGAAAGGACCTGCAAAGATGTGGGATTAGCAACCTGTCGTGTGAAAATTGGGGTGGAGGGGTGGAGGAAGGCTTGAGGGAATGCTTACACCGCGAGCTTCATCACCGCCCTCCGTGCCGCGAGTCCAGAAGCTGTGCTCAATCAACGAGTACAGAATGCGGCCGATCCCGAACGAAGGCTCGATGACGTTGGGCGTGTACTCCCTACTGTGTTTTGTTATGCTCTTGTACTCAATCTTGACGAGGTCCTTGCCAACCGTGGCATTTCCAGCTGCGATGCCAGGGACATCGATGGTGAAGCTACCCTGATCCTCCAGATCCTTTGCGAACTTTGCCAGCTGTGGCTCGTCGAGGGCTTCTATAGCCTCGGCCACCAGTTTGCCGTCTTTCTTGAAGTGGGGTCCGAACTTCTTCCTGTCAATGTCCACAACCCATAGCTGCTCGACGATGGGAGTGGTCAGGACCTGGCGCACGATCAAGGGTGCGCCAGTCTTCTTCTGGTGGACCGTCAGATCGTAGGCGGATCGATCAGCACAGCCAACACACTCGATCCAGCCGTACGAGGTCTGCATCTCGGCGTCCCAGCAGTCGCAGGCATAGTGGGCCATCTCGTTGGCCATATGCTGTCGGAAGCGGACCTTGCTCATATCCGCACCGACCCTCTCCAGGTACAGGTGGATTCGAGCCATGAAGTAGCCCAGGGTCTCGTTGTCCACGACCTTGTCCTTGACCGCCTGGCCGATGGTAATCTTCCGCGTCGTCGTCTGGCCGGACAGCTGAGTGTGCTTGTCCAGCAGCGTCAACTCGAGGTTCTCGACCTCTGGGAATCTAGGATGCTTCTTTCCGCCCTCGGGGTCCACAAAGTGCTCGATCTCCGCCATCAGAAACTCGCGAACACGGAGCAGACCAGCACGCGGGGAGATCTCGTTCCGGTAGGATTTGCCAATGGAGGCGCTGGCAAAGGGCATGTTCTGCATGTTGAATTCGAGCAGCTTGGCAAAGTTCAGGAACTGTCCCTGGGCCGTCTCGGGTCGGAGGTATCCATGGTCTTTGCCAGAGGGGCCGATTGTGGTCTGGAACATGAGGTTGAAGGGCCTCGGGGGCGAGGGCTCGGCACCAGTGGCGGGGTTTCTGATGTCGTACTTCTTGATCAGGCCGCCGAGGGCGTCACCATCGTAGTTGTCGATCTGAGCCAGGACCTCCTCGTACTCCTTGACAAGGGCGTCGTCCAGCTTCTTGACCTCAGCAGAGACCTTCTTCTTCTTCTTCTTGGGGTCGACCTCCTTGTCCTGGACCTCCTCGCCGCGCGCCTTCTTGTCGCCCTCCAGTCTTGCCTCCAGGACGGCCTCGACAAGATGGTCGGCTCTCAGGTTTTCGCCGTTCTTTGGGTCCTTGCACATCCAGTCGGCAAACTTGTCGACGTGGCCGCTGGTCTTGAAGACGTCATGGGGGGTCACGACACTGCAGTCGACCTCGAGCATGTCCTCCTCGAGGACAAAGTGCTTGCGCCAGGTCTCGATCAGGTTGGCCTGAAGGGCGCAGCCCGGAGGGCCGTAGTCGTAGAGACCAGCGACACCGCCGTAGATCTCGAAGGCGGGCGTGTAGAACATGCGTCGACGCAGCATGGACTCCATGCCTTGACGGTCCATAGTCTGACCGGTGCGGGTGGTCAGGGTTGCCATCTTGGGCTGCTTGGGAACTTCTCCTCCGTGTATAGGTTCTGGGGGTTGAGAGCAGGCAAACAGTCGGGTCGAGCTTGTCTTGAATGCTGCTGTTGGGAGGACAGGACGCGTACCAACAAGTGGTCTGAATATCCTCAATGTTCTCATCAATTGACAATTGTAATGACAGAGGGGTTGTGAGTCATGCGTCGTGGGTAGGGGGGCGGAGAGATCAAAAGAGGGGACGAGTAGTGGTGTTGAAAGCTTCAAGGTGGGAGGAAGGCTATCGTTGACTCAGATTTCCAAAAGTGATCACCAAATTTCAGGAACAGACCAGGGCCTGCTGCTGTGCTTCTCCCCCGCAGTGCTGTGTCTTAGTGAGGGGCAGCAACCAAAACCCAAAACCACAAACCCCTGTAGCAGGTCCAGGCCCATCCGGCAGGCAAGCCCCAAAAAGAAAAAAAAAGGATACTTATCTCGATAAACCATTCTGGGCCCGCCAAAATTTCGAGAACTGCTCACATGCAAACCATTTTTCCAATCGCAGTTGATCAAATCTCAGCCACACAATTCCTTCAATCCGTCTCTTTCACACACGCCCACACCCTGTCTCTCTCCCTCTCTATATTTTTGTGAGAACACCATAAGATATGCCCTCCACCAACAACATACCAGGCAACAAATTACGGCGCAAAGATCTCCATGTGCAGAACAAGAGGACGTCCGGCAAGGCAAGGCGCGAGGAGCGCATGCGCCGGAGGAAGGAGGAGGCCAGGGACCCGGAGCTCAAGAGAGAACGGCTCGCTCGCAACCAGACCAAGACTATCGACCAGAAGCGGGTGTGGGACGATGGCGACGAGGATAGTCTATACACCAGCGCCGACGTCGTGGCGGTCAAGAGGCGGAAGATAGAGGAGGAAGAGGAGGCGCAGGCCGCCGCCGAGATGGATGGGGAGCAGGATGAGAAGGACAACGACGAAGACGACGATGAGGCGGACAGCATGCTTGGATCCGACGTTGAAGACGAGGAGGGCCCAGACGGAGAGGCAGCGGAGAAGCTCATGGAGAAGATGCACGCCAAGCGATCACAGAGGCAGTCGAGTGTCGCCCCCTCCACGACGAGCACCAACTTCGACATGACGCCCGCCGTTCTCTCTGCCAAGTTCCCGAGCCTGTTCAACGACGAGCCCCCAAGGGTCCCCAAGGTCCTGATCACCACATCCCTCAACTCGACCCTGCACAAGGAGGCCGAGATCCTCATGTCGCTCTTCCCCAACTCCGAGTATATACGAAGGTCGGCGCATCGATACGGGCACAAGTACAGCGTCAGGGAGATTTGCCGCTTTGCCTCGAACCGGGACTACACGACCGTGTTGGTGCTCAACGAGGACCAGAAGAAGCCCAACAGACTCACCGTCGTCCATCTCCCCCACGGCCCGACCCTGACGTACTCTGTCAACAACTGGATACCGGCTTCGAAACTGCCCGGCCACGGCAACGCGCAGGACGAGTTCTACCCGGAGCTGCTCCTCAACAACTTCAAGAGCAGCCTTGGCCTGCTTGCGGCCAAGAGCTTCCAGACGCTGTTCCCCCCGCAGCCGGACGTCCAGGCGAGGCAGGTGGTGACATTGCACAATCAGCGTACGTGCCCGCCCCCTTCCCCTTTCCCGAGACCGCCGCATCACTAAAGCATTTTTGTGTTAACATCCTCCCCCTTTACCTAACCTGCAGGCGACTATATCTTCCTCCGGCGTCACAGATACATCTTTCGTGACAAGAGAGAGACGGAGAAGAGCGTCCAGGCTGCCGACGGCAAGGAGCTGAAAGGTGTCGAGAGCATCAGAGTTGGTCTTCAGGAGCTGGGTGTAAGTTTATACTAATATACCCGCCGCCACCTCCTAACTCTGTCTTCCCAGTTGTTCATATTTTTTTCTTTTTCTTTTTCTTCTTTCATTCTTTCTCTCTCTCGGGAGGGAATCGCTCCTCTTGGTTTTCCCGCAGCTCATTCACTGACGGACCTCGTACAGCCCCGATGCACCCTCAAACTTCGCCGTGTGGACAAGGGCATCGGACGAGCAGGCAGCGAAGGCGAGGATGCGCTGTCGTGGGAATGGAAGGCCAAGATGGAGAAGTCGCGGACGCGGTTCAACCTGTAGGTAGTACTCTGCCGCTATGTCATAGAAAAGGAGCGCGTATGAGAGATACGGTCAATCAGCCAGCGAACCACCAGTCCGTCAATACTGTACAAACCAATGCCTATTACTCCACGTCAGGAGGGGCCAAAATTTCTAGGGCGAGGCCACCATCTGCCTTCCTTTCGACCCCCCCCCCCCCCGGTGCCGATACCCAATTGACCCAAAGCGTGTGTACATTGGTACCTGGCCAATAGCCCTTCCCACCACCTTACCGAGGCAGCATTGGTGCACTCTAGACCCTCTTGACCTGGCTGGACGGGATCTCCACCCGCGAGTCCAGCTACATGGTACAGCCGGGAGGTAGGCTCGATCCACCCGACGCCACGAGAAAGGGGGAAGGGGGGGCTTCTCTTAGAAACGCGTTCAGACATATTGGTTCCCTCTTCGGCTTTCCTCGTCCCGAAATGGGAACACAAGTCTTTCTGCTTTCGGCCAGCAGCGGCGGGGATGGTGGGATGGGTGAAAAGTAAACTTAGGGTAGGAACATGTTCCCGTCCGTCCTTCAAAGTCTATCTTGTGTGCCGTGCCGTGTCGTCCTGGTGCCGTCCGTCCAACTCACCTTAGTGCTTCCCATCTCCCTGGGACCCCTTATTCCCTTTGCCCGATGGACCCTCCTCTCCTATGGAAGATCTTCTTCCTCCCTCGTCTGAATGTGTATATCGAAATTTGTGTTATCCCTGGCTAGTAAGCAGCATGCTCGCATGGTGTGGCGTTCATAGCCCCGCTGTGGCTGCCTGAACAAAGTTCTAAAATACTCCTAAGGCGAGGAGGAAAGGGAAGGAAAGAAAACATCATGGGCTACATCCCGGGACGGCCGCCTAGGCCAGCCCTGTGCGGGTAGGTGGGTGGGTATGCCTTACTTCAGCTGAAGAGAGGTCTTGGCGGCGGCGTACAGCAGCTACTAAATAGTCGGGGGCCCCCCCATAGCCCGGGCCCTACCTAAGTATATGGGCCCCTTTCTAGTCTTGCACGCCACGCAGGGATGAATACTAGTAGTAGTCACTAGTAGAGCAGTAGCAGTAGCAGTAGCAGACCAGAGTACAGTGGTGGTGATAGGCCATAGCGTAGAGCGCACACCACCACTGAGGGAGGGGAAGAAGAATGCACGGTACGGAGCCACTTCGTTTTCAGTTCGAGATCCAGGCATGAGAAAGAAACGGCAGGGGGGAAAGAAGAAGGCGATGAGATGGTTCTCTCGGCCCAGCTGCCTTCTCTTGTGAAGCTGTGTTTCCCCACCTTATCTGTCCCCAGGTAAGATTCACGGTTTTCCTAGCCTTTAGGGTAGTTTTACTTGTCCCATTGTAAACAACACCGACCTCATACTTTTAGGACACATATAAGGAGAGAAAAAGGAAGAGATATCGGGTCCAGCAGATGGAGGGAAAAGATCATGAATCATTGCGCTAAATATTTTTGAAATATGTATATATATATATATATATATATATATATTTTTATAATGCAGAAAAGAAGAAAAACCAAGCCAGGGCAGGGCAACAGGACTCATTTGACGCCCTGGCCCAACTTCTTCTGGTTCTCTTTTAGCATGACTATCGAGTAACTGTAGACACACTTGATTAGCATGATGAAAATCGCGACGGTGATTCAATCAAAAGAGATCCACTCACGCGATGATGCCCCCGATAGCAACAAAGACACCCATTACAGATTTGTCCCCGATCGCCCGGCCCGAGGTCATCCACCCCAGAGCGACAATGGTACACGTCTTGACGTGGCCGACGACGGTGCTTGACACGGGGCCGGTCTGTGCGATGATGAAGAATTGGGAGATGTTGATGAGCGCGGCGAAGCCACCAGACTAAATTTCCCAAGCACAACACCGAGTCAGTCACTATGCCACATGCAACACTAAATTTGGGAGTTCTTGACCCCGGCCCCCCCTTTTTTTTTTTTTTTAATCCTCCACAGGGATTTGTTTTGCAGGGAACTTACAATCATAATCATAACCCATCGATTGAGCGGCACCTCGCTCCACACGGGAAACGTGTCCACGAAGGGGATCACGTAGAGTAGCATAAAGGCCGAGACGGGGGCCTGGTTGAACAGCAGCTGCATGGAGCTCATTTGGAGCTTTCGATGGTAGGCGCCGATCCAGACGGTGTAGAGAGAAGAGGCGAAGATGCCGGAGAAGGCAAAAATGACGCCCAGGCCGCTCGTAGTCTTGACGCTGGCGTCGGCGGCGGGGAGGCTGTCATAGTAGCTAACCATGCCGACGCCAAAGCAGGCCGGAACCAGGGCCAAGAGGGCATTGCGCGGCAGGGTGGCCTTGTAAAGAACAAAGTTCATCAGGGCCACGCAAGGCGTCAGGAGAATGCGGGCGACCTGGTAAAAGGTGACGCTGGAGAAGGCCAGTGACAGGTTGGGCAGGATGACGTTGAGAGACATGGCGACAGAGAGCGGGAAGATGGCGCGGATAGACGTCCTCCGGGGTTCAAAATAGCCGAACCTCTGGCGGGAGAGGATCAAGAGGGTGAGCCATGTGATGCAAAAGTGGAAGGCTGCGAAAGTGAGCTGGGCGAGCTTCAGGGACGGGTCCGAGAAGATGGCCTTGTTGGTGAAGACCTAGTGGGCGTGATGCGGTGTTAGCCGAGATCTTGCGCAACGCGACACAACGCAACCAAGCCCTAGCCTGGCCGTCCAACGTTGCCCTCTAAATTAAGTACCAACGGTTGCTGTCAGAACGGTGGAGAGTCTTACAATGCCAACAGTGGCCAGTGTGTTCACGGCGATCCATATTATACCAGATGCTGCCGAGGGTTTTGCTGGTTCTGGCTTCTCCGACTGGTGAGCGAGCAGCTCCTCGTCCTCCTCCTGGATCTCATCATCGTGGTGGCTGTCCTGGTACACGGTAGGGGACTTGAGGTTTGAGAGGCTCTCGTCATCGCGGATGTAGACCGACTTCTCGTTAAACTCCTCATGACTGCCTGCCTCGGTGTGAGACGAGGCGATGGAGCCTGCCCTTTCGGACCGACCGTCTTCTGAAGACATGGCTGCTGAGTAGGTCTGAAGTAGTAGTGGTGGTGGTGGTGGTGGTGGTGGTGAATGTGAAGAATGTCGCAGGCCGTGAAGGAGGTAGAGACCGGCCAGAGGAGCGAAAGGGTGAACGACGTAAGCCCAGATAGGAGTGGAGTTAGGGAGGGAGATGGGATGTAATAAAGACGGGACGAGAGAGAGAAGATATGCTCCGATGAGTATGAATAGACAGAGCGACTCCAGTCAAGGCGGACCAGACGGAGTGTTTAAAGAAAAGAGAGAAAAAGGGAGGACAAGAACACAAGTCTTGAAGCAGGAGTGACCACGCCTGGGTGGGAATGAAACAGTGGCCTGCGCGATCGACTCGTACCGAATGCGGAAACCAGAAAGCTAAATGCGAACGGTGGGGAGGGCGGGCGAGACGGGTGGTGGTGAGGAATGGATCGGGTGGCTTGGGGCGGGCTGTCCAGACTATTATGGCCCCAGAAACTAAGCTAATATCTAGATCGCTGCTGCTGTCGATGCTGCTGCCACTGCCGCATGCATGTGCAATAGTCACCGAGGTGGCTTCTTGTCGCCGACATGTGCATAAAAAAACCAAGGTGTGGAGAGTGTGCAAACGGGGAAAGGTGACGCGGATCAAGATGGGGAAACAGGAGGAGGAGGAGGGGGTGGCCTGGGCTAGGATGACGATCTTCACCTGAGAAGAGAAGCTCCTTGGTTTTGTGACCACCTTTTTGATAGCACAGATGCACACTGCGCAATACGGTTTACGTGGTCGGCACTCGATCCGGGATCGATGGCCTGCGTTCATTCCCTTTTTATTTATTCCCTTGCGCAGGGGCAATGACGGGACGCCCTGCAGCCGATAGCGTTTAGAATAGCCCTGAAGCTGGTGGGGAAGGAGACGACCCGGGGGGGGGGGGATGGAAGGAAAGAGGCAGAGTGATCAGTAGGGGGAAGGGGCAGGACCCTTAGCAGCAGGGGTGCCCAGACGTATCGATACATCTCTGTCCTCTAAGCCCTCTGGAACGAGATGGTCAATTACCCATCCCCCATGTCAATTGAACAATTTGTCTCTCATACCAGCGCGAGTTCAGACGCGCTCATATTTGATCTAGACTTTTTTCTTCTATCTCTTTTCCCTCTGTTCTTGCCGAGGGCTATCTCATGGTGGGGCATTCCGCCTTTTTCCCGTTTCCTTTTTTTTTGGTCATGTGTGTGTGTGTGGGAGAGAGAGAAAAAAAGTACTGATTCACATGTTAAGTCTGGCCTTTGGAGATGGACCATGTTACTATGGTGCTAAAGCTACTAAAGTGCTTTCGTACCTGCAGTGGGACGACAAGCCTACACAGTGGGCCCCTTTTTTAAAGGACCTAGGTACCTCGAGACCGACCTCGAAGCTTAGGTGGTACAGACGTGACAGGGCGTAACCACCCTCGTCTCACAAGGCTAGCCTCGTCCGATACACGAAACCAGAACCGCCGTCCGTACATACTACTACAGGCTATTTGTAGTGATAAATAATTATTATCCATTCATCCAATTTTCTCCTGTTTGCGGACAAAGAAAGGATGAGAGGGAGAGAGAGAGAGAGAGAGAGAGTGTGTGTGTGTGTGTGGTGTGAGAGGGCAGAAAAGGTTGAGACCAGTCTCTCGGGTCGCCGAGGATCAACCCTGATGATTTGCCCTGTTCTTTTATTTTTCAGCCTGAAACTAGCGACTAAGAGAACATGTGTCGTGTCCGATCGAGGAAGCGCACATTGTCCCCTCCCCCTCCGTCCCCCGTCCCCTGGCCCTATTCCCATTCAGCTTTTCCCATAGTGCATAGTGTGTAAACAAAAAGAGAAAGGAGGAGAGTAAGGGAAAGAAATAAAGTAAAATAAAACAAAAGCCACATACAGCCTTGTCGCGCCCAGGTAAGTAAG
This sequence comes from Cryphonectria parasitica EP155, assembly GCF_011745365.1. Classification (NCBI taxonomy): domain Eukaryota; kingdom Fungi; phylum Ascomycota; class Sordariomycetes; order Diaporthales; family Cryphonectriaceae; genus Cryphonectria; species Cryphonectria parasitica. The sequence goes on from NW_024468909.1 coordinate 4,232,158, forward strand.
GCAGCGACCGGATAGCGCTGCCAAGGCGACGCCAGACTCCGCAGACAGAGACCAGAACTCTAACCTATCGATAGTCTAGACGCATTTGACGCAGAGAAAGAAGTGGTACCTCTTGGTGTCTGGCTCGTGCTCGTGTTGAAGCCTTTTTTTCTTTTCGTCCTGTTCTCTTTCCCCCTCCCTCGCTTCCTCCTTCCTCCGAGCTCTCCCTCCGAGCTAAACCAGCAGCCAATGTTGCAGCGCCCACCGGCCACCCCGCCCAGAAGGCGCAAAGCTACTACGTCCTGCTGGGTCCGTGCCTCTTCAGCCGCGCGCCCCCTCGAGCACGGCCAGGGAAATCGCATAACTGGCGTTATACGAGAGCGCCAGCCACGAAGAGACGCGTGCGTCCCTTTCTTCGTCTATGCTCTCGAGACCCTTTTTTCTGTTCTTTTTTTTTTTTTTTTTTTTACTTTGTTTCCCTTGGACAGAGCTGCGTTCCTTGTCCGTGACCACATGGCCCTGGATCCTCAGGCCATAGCGTAGCACAGCCAGCCACTGTGACATGGCACATACTTACGCATACCATGTCTTGAAGCCAGGGGGCGGGGTTTTGTTGGGTCGTCATGTAAACAAACTGTTACCCAAGAACTGCCTTGCCAGTGGGTGTGGGGTCAAGGTTTCTCGATGGCACAACTGAGAATATGTTCCACCACGTAAGTCGTCGCCCATGCACGCAGCCACCTCGACGAGACCTGCCAAGCGGGAACCTGCCAGTCAAGCGAGCTCCTCAGCCTGCCAATCTCGCCTCGAGGATGTGCGTATCTACGTATACTATTGCCATAGATGAGGTGTCAAAATCTGGGCCCTCGTCAGCCCCCCGTGGGACGGCCCGCGCAGTCTTGCATTTCTTGGCCCCTCATCAATACTTGTACATGGCTCTTGTCGTCTCCAGCCCAGTACCGACCCAGCGGCTCATACACTATTAGTTCCGATAGTACTTATGTATGCACGTTCGTCAGATGCAGCCAAGGGGACAGCAAAGTACTATTTACTCCTCCGAAAGAAAAGGGAAAGGGGGAGGAAGCGCTGGTACGAGTGGGCCCTCTGTCTCCATGTTCCTGATCGATCTGCCGTGGCATGGCACACACATGCACACGCACCCAGCAGCACTTGTTGTGGGTTATGTACTATGATCTAATAGTATTTCATCCTGGCAACGTAGGATTTGGCTTGGCCTGCAGATGACTGACAGCTCGAACCGGCTGTCTGTCGTGCCATAATGTCGAGTTTGGTACTGTGTATCATGGCAATACCTATGACCTCACGAGAGCTTAAATTCTAACTTAAGTCGTCACACATCTGGGCCAGTGTGTACGTAGAGTCTCATCATAGTAATATCATTGCCCGTGGATGGACCACGAAACCTCCTCAGACATCAGGGGCCCCTTCGCCGACAAGGCCCACACCACACACACACACACTGCCCACCCTTTTTTGGTATCTATTATACAGTACCACCATGTGCCACCTACCGCACGTTGATCGGCCCCAGGTGTGCCGTGATGGCACCCTGGAAGAGCCAGTGTGCGTCATGTGTGTGGGGTAGGTTGACGACGCATCTGTCGTAGATCCGTGCAGGACTGCTTCATTGAGCGAGTATCACCGCCCAGAGTGATGTTTGCGCAATATCATGGGTGAACTGTCGTTTCTTTTGTGTGTGTGTTTGTGCGTATGTTCTTGTGCAACTGCGACCGAAACACCGAAAATCGTTTCTGCCGCCGCCGGCGACGACGCCGTGGTACGGGCACAGCTAAGGACGGGCCCGACGGCTGAGACTCTGGCCATGAGGGATGGCATGTGTCTCGAGGCACCAGAAGGCACACGCGAGAGAAAGGGAGGGCTTGACGGGGCTGTCAACGCCGTCTTCTTTTTCTCCCTCGTGCCTTATCTGTCTCTATTCCTGACGCGGGGCTTTGATGACAAGAAACAGAATTTAAAAAACAGAGACAATCTTGTCTAACCTATTGACTCGTTTTTTCTTCTTTTTCCTCTCTTTTCCTTCCCTTCCTCTTTCACCGCTGTGGCGCGTATACTACTGCTAGGTATGTACTGGTGGTGTGTCAAGGGCCGAATGAACAGGGGGGCGGGCCATTTCTGGGGCCCTCCCCCCTCTGGCACGTTTCAAGATTATTCACCGTGACTGGAGGAGATGAGAGAAGCGAGAGAGCTGCCTGTGATCGGCGCATTCCAGGGAATATTCGTTCGGACGCCGTTTGCTTGCGTTGACCCTCGTCATTCTTGGAGGGGGCCGTCGGCTTGTGGGAGGGGCCCAATATGCAATAGAAATTGGGGGTCTGAAGTTTTGGGTAGCAGGTTGTTCTGGCTGGCAAAAGACTGGGCTGATCCAGCCGTGGGGATGTTTGTCTGTCCCTTACGTTTGCATCAGTAATTGATTGATTGTGGGCGGCGATGAAAGGGATGTGGACCGCGCGGGCCGGCCGATGTCAAGGTCTGGTCCTTCCGCCCTCAGCTGTCAATTCTTATTCTCTCATAGCATGCCTATGGCCCTAGGTTCTCTCTCGATCGACTCTCGCCATCATAGTACGGCGGGGCGACCTTCTAGAGGCTGGTCTACTCGCACCATGTGGCGTTGATCCAGACTCTAGAGGCTCTGGGAATAGTTGCGCGTGCGCGTGCCATGGCAATGAGCTGAGCTGTGGGATGGGCCGAGCTGAGCTCTGCCATAGAGTCCGTGCCTCTCAAGGGCCACATCTGCATGGAAAGGAACGATTTGTCCGACCGTAGGAAAAAGACAGAATAGCTTGTTGCATTCTCCAAGTACTTAGTTCTCCTGCCATTGGAGCAAACTGCGCACTGGCTGGTGGTGGTTCAAACCCCCCCCCCCCCCCAAGAAAAGCTACCCAAAAAAAAACAAGAAGTACCGGTACATGGCCTCGGCAGGGAAGCACTTGGACCTCTGTAGGCTCCACTAGAAGAAGGATGGGGGGTTCCCCTGTAAGCGGTAGATTCTTGCCATAGTGCAACTACGATAGCGGGCATGTACTGGAAAATAGAAGGAAAATGATGCCACTAACAAGCCGGCGCAGCTTTTTTAGACTTCCCCGGACCCTCTTTCTCGAGTCTGCTTTCGAGACACAACCATGCCAGCGTGTTCTCGCCCTTGGAAGCGAACAGTATACAGTACATACATAAAAGAGCAAAGGGAATCTAGTTTTCAGCCAGAAACATTTTTTCTCAGCCAGAAACATAATTAATCTCTTGGATACCCACTGGTTGTTGCAGTCTCCCTTGCTGGATCACGGCCTCGAAGCTTTGCCTCTTACTGCTTTTACCTGCCCGGCACCACAAGAGTCCGCTGGACTGATTGACTTGATTTGGAACCGACAAAAAAACAAAGTCTTGTCTGTCTCCCTTGCGGATGAATTAAAAGACAAGGAAGACACGCCAATCTCAGGTCGATCGTTGAACTCAGGGAGGGAAAACAAACGACGAAACGAGACAGCCCTTTTTGTCTTTTTCTTCCTTTTCCCCTTCCTTCTTTTGCCTTCTTATTCTCACATTGTGAATCAGGTCCATCAGCTGAGCTGTTTTGCTCTGGATCTAGTCTCACCAGCTCGTACTTGATTTGAGTCTCCGCCCCCCCAACGACGCCTCGCCGGAAAATAGCCTGTCTCTTTGCAAAAGACACACACGTTCTCTCTTTGCTCTCTCTTGCCCCTTCTCTCTGTGTACTACCACTACCACAATCAACAATCTTGTTTTCCCTTCCATTTCTTTGATCTGAATTGAGAAAATCAGAACCATGGCGACCTCATCAAACGGCACCCGTCCTGGAATTGGGGCCAATGGTCACTCCAATGGCTTGAATGGTTCGTAGTCACCCTCCCAGTCTGATGAAGATAACAGTGATGCCACACTCGTGCCGAGCACAACATGCTGATGCGCAGAGGACTTACTAGGGGCGAACGGCCGACGGCCTAGTTTCTTTGAAGATTATGGCCTGTGGAAGGAAGCACCTGTCCTGACGGGGAGCACCAAGTTTGAGCCTCTCCCGGATGTGAAGAATATCATGATCACTGGAGGAGCTGGCTTCATGTATGTGGATGTCTTACTCCTTCAACTCACTTATAATCTTTCTCTCCACTCAAAGTCACATTCACACATCTCACGTTGGAGGGCGTGATAATGGTTGTTTTTTGAGGAGAGGAGAAAAGAGGAGAGAAAGCGTGCTGACAGTGAGGACAAAGTGCTTGCTGGCTCGTCCGCCATTTGACGCTGACGTACCCCCATGCGTACAACATCGTCTCGTTCGACAAGCTGGACTACTGCTCGTCGCTCAACAACACGCGCATGCTCAACGACAAGCGCAACTTCACCTTCTACCAGGGTGACATTACCAACCCAGACGAAGTGGTGGGCTGCCTCGAGCGGCACAACATCGACACCATTTTCCATTTCGCAGCACAGTCGCATGTGGATCTCAGCTTCGGCAACTCGTACGGCTTCACCCACACCAACGTGTACGGCACACACGTGCTCCTCGAGAGCGCCAAGAAGGTGGGCATCAAGCGCTTCATCCACATCTCGACGGACGAGGTGTACGGCGAGGTCAAGGATGACGACGACGACCTCCTCGAGAGCAGCATCCTCGCCCCGACCAACCCCTACGCCGCCTCCAAGGCCGCCGCCGAGATGCTCGTGCACTCGTACCAGAAGAGCTTCAAGCTCCCCGTCATCATCGTGCGCAGCAACAACGTCTACGGGCCGCACCAGTACCCAGAGAAGATCATCCCCAAGTTCAGCTGTCTGCTGAACCGCGGCCAACCCGTCGTACTACACGGTGATGGCAGCCCCACCCGCCGCTACCTCTTCGCCGGTGATGCTGCCGACGCCTTCGACACCATCCTGCACAAGGGTCAAATGGGCCAGGTCTACAACGTCGGCTCCTACGACGAGATCTCCAACCTGACCCTGTGCAGCAAGCTGCTCGCCGAGATGGGCATCCCCCACGAGACCCAGGACGAGCTCCAGAAGTGGGTCAAGTACACCCACGACCGCCCCTTCAACGACCACCGCTATGCTGTCGACGGCACCAAGCTGCGCCAGCTCGGCTGGGACCAGAAGACCTCCTTCGCCGACGGCCTGCGTATCACCGTCCAATGGTACCGCCGTTTCGGCGAAGCCTGGTGGGGTGACATCTCCAAGGTCCTGTCGCCTTTCCCCGTTGTCTCCGGCACCGATGTCATATCCGACAAGGAGCCTGTAACCGACGTGCCACAGCCCAAGAAGCGCAAGGTCAGCGACCTGAATGGGTCCAACGGTAAGACCTTCCAGGTCTCTTGAGGGGAAAAAAAGAAATTTAGTTTTTCTTGTTGTTTTCGATCATGGATGAGTACAGGGTTTGGGGTGAACGGGGATTTAAATGATTTTGGTTTGGGGGTGGAGATAAGGGACAGGACAACGTAAGGATTTTTTTTTATTGGGATTTTCACGGCGTTCTCAGGGTAGAGTCAGAGGGGGTACGGAGGGATGGGGCAAATCCTCATGTTTTGGATTGCTTGTAGTATGCCTCTTCAGTAAGTATGCAGAGCACAGTATCGAGCAATAAAATACATCTCGCTTGTCTTGAAATCAGTACCACCGAGCCCGAGACGATCACCAAATACGCGCTCCCAACATGCCTTTATTCTCCGAGTATTGCCCAGACCCTTGCTGCGTATATTTGTAGTTCCGGAACACCCAACACGATATCTCCCTCGTCCGGGCCCGGATCTCTTAAGAATAGAAGCCGGAAGCTGAGAATTAACGCGCCCCTAGCGACATGATACGATGGGGGCGTTCCGACATTTCGAGTGATGTTAATCCTTTGTTGCGGTTCTGGCAACACACCGTTCGTTTGCACTATTGAAGCTCGGGTCGTCGTCGCTCCTAGTCGAGCAGATGTAGGAGTCTCTTGATATTTCTCAAGAATGATTTGGTTGTTATCGCGATTCAATTTGATGATGATAACAATTTTGACTTGATGATCGGAGGCTCGGAACCACCACTGCATATCTAGTCGTAGTTGCGCCATCGATTCCGTTACTCCTGCCTCGATGACCAATGTTGGCCACGCCCCGGCTATGTTTCGAGCTGGGTGTGGACCACCCGCAGAATCGCCTTCACCGCCATCGCCATCAGGATGGCCTCTTTCTCGAAGTGTTGTACTATGAATTGGTACCCAGCTGTCCAAGGAACCCATTCGGTCCAACTGGCGAACAATTCGATCGTAGATTCCAGCATGAAGCAATTCATGTTCTCTGGTAGGAACAACGATGATGAGAGTCTCTGTTCTAGAGTAGTATCATCGGAATCGTAATTTGCGGCGACAGGCAACTCTTTCTTTATCAAGTGCAACATAGGCTTGGGAAGAAACATCTGAAAAGAAATTTCAGCAAAGCCTCATGAGATCTTGATGGATCAACATGCTCGTAACTACAACGAAATTCCCTTGAATGCAGTTGAGTTGCTTGAAAATGTCATCAGGGGTTGTGAATGGTATTCGTAAAGGCATCCATTCAGAAGAACCTGGGGATGATGTTGGTGAATTCTCCGGCGTAAAAACAGGCGGAGAGGTTGCAGATGTCTCAGATTGCGCTGTTGATGTTGTTAGTGAAACTGACGCTTGTGAATTCAAACCTGGGAGTAGCGGAACTTGAGGATAGTTTGATGCCATGGTGATGATGTTTGCTCAGGCAATGAGAATTGATGGTAAGGAGTAGGCTGATCCAGTTGCGATGGGGAGTACTGCTAGACAAAAAGGGGGGGGGGTGACTGGATGGTGCAGTCGTATTCAAGCACAAGTGGTGTAAGTGTTTGTTTGTTTCTTTGTTTCCGTACTGCAGATGCAGGGATGGAGGTGTTGTAGAGAAGCTGCCAGGGAACACAGGCTACCCAGGCTTCGTGACATCGAGGCAGGCACGCGTTATCTTTGTGACAGCCCTTATGATGTGCTCGTGATGGCAATGCCGAGTTTCGAGTGGCTGATGTGTTTGTGTTCACATCAGCAGGCGAGGTAGGTAAGTACCCAAGTAGGCAAGTTGTGAGGTGTTCAAGACCAGTTTACTAGCGATAGCTCTGGCTCAGGATTGTGCAGTAGGATGCTGTCTGAACCAGCATTGAAGTCTGGCTATATGTGATGCATGTACTCGAGGTTTGAGGCTGTGGTCTTTATGTCTAACTGTGCGGTCCAGATGTCTTATATAGACCATGTCCACTTCTAGCTTGTATTATTTAGTAATGGCCATCTTTTTAGTGTTTGTATAGTAACTGTTTGTTTTGTTGATATGGCCAGAGCTGCTCTATAGCCTTGCAATCGCTTGGTTGGCCTGACCAAGCCAACCAGGCTGGATAAAGGCATTGGTGGTTGAGGGTCACATGTTTAGGAAAAGCTTGTTGATGGTCGAATCGGATTTGCGCACCAAAGATTGGATCAACAAGTGTGGGGGATTGGTTGCTTTTGGGTCTAGGTGTCTAGCGCCGATCAGAGGCCCAGCAGAGGCTAACAAATATACACCAAGGGGTGAGTAAGCTGTCCCTGCCATCCCCTAACAATCTGAGATGCCATTTTTGTCCCCCTTCCCGACACCCGCCGTCAACCGATCCAGAAACGCACCAGCACAGTAGCCGACCTATGCCCACCAGCCAACGCACCATATCAGAGGGCTCGATACGCTATCGATGGGGCCTCCCGTTTCTTGTGCCCCCCTCCAGATCTCCACCTTGGGAGCCTACCTTTTTCACCTTACTTTGGGCTCCTGCTGTAGGACATTCTCACATCCCCTCCTTAACAGACACCTCCTCACCAGCCAGGCTTGCTTGTCTTCCTGCAACCATCTAAATCTCAAGAGACTCTGGGGCTTTTGAGTTGTGCTTTATTATTTATTTTGTCTCATTCTTTTCTTCTACTACTTGTCCAGTTCGTTCTACATTGAATGCAGCCTTGTGGAAGCTTTTGCTGCCAAAATACTGACTGCTGCTGATGGGTGGCCACTGACTAGCACCAGCACCAGCACCAGCACCAGCACCAGCACCAAAGCCCCCAAAACACCTCGGGCTCGTCATCCGCGGCACCTGGGCAACAGTCACAGTCCCTCCTCCAAACCACACCCCCCCTTTCATCCCCGCCCGCCGCTCAGTCACCGCCGCTCAGTCACCGCCTTGTCTCGTCTCGTCCTGCCTCTGCTCCTTTGACCCCTGCATCTTGGGTCTTGAATATTGTGGCCCAAGAGAAAGGCGAAACAGCCCCTGACTATACCCGACCTTGGACCGGACCCGAGCCAAACACCCATCAAGTAGGGACCAGACCAATCCATCGGTCGCCTGTCTTCCATCTTTGCCCTTTCACAAGGAAGAACGACATCGCGCGAGCCACAGCACTGCTGTTGACCACAATTTGTTCTGACCTCGCCCTGCTCTGCCTCATATTGCATCTCCTATCGACTGGTCTCGCCTTGATTTGCATATCGAGCTGAAGGCGTTTTTGTTGAACTCAATCGGGCGGCATTGCATGCCTCCTGCCCGCTTCCTCCGCGACACAATCTACCGCCACTGCACCTGCATCTGAGTCTCTTCAGCACGCAGCATATCATTGGCACTCGCTTGTCTTGTCTTGCCTTGTTGTCTCTCTAGCCTCACCTCATCAAAGACTCAAGCTCAACCAGCCTGGCCTGGCCCTCCCTGACCCTGGGCGACTGCACCACGCCCTCTCCCTCGTCTGGCTGTCGTCTCTGCAATTTGGGGCATCAGTTCCAGGGACGCCCATCTTGAGACTGCGGATTGTCTGTATCCCCCGATGGTGACCTTTTCGCACCAGAATTGAAAAGTACCACCACTGCCGACTCCTTCCCGTCGGCTTACACTCAGCCTTGCTTTGTCTCCTGGGCGGGATCTTGGAAGACGACCCACCTCAGGAGGCTGAGGAACCGTCCCGACGAACACATCCTTTGTTTGGCCTTGCCAGCTGTTTCTCGCGGCTTCTGTCTCGACCTCCATTATCGAACTGTAAACAGATCGAATCGGCCTTGCGTTGTCAGGTGAATCACGATGGCGGCTCCCAAGTACGTGTCAACTCCACCCCCTCCTCAGTACATCTCCCATTCATGTCCGTTGCATGAGCGGCCACTACTCTATCCTTGACACCTCATTCATACATGGCGCTCGGCTTAGAGGCAGTGTCGCGTATTGAGCGTCCTCTTTGATATCTTCTCCCCCCATCCCTGAGTAGCATTCCAGCACGGACACTTTCGCTGACCAAGTGTTGCATCTGATAGCATGTACACCTCGGGCCAGTTCATGAACCCAGGCCCTGCGCCTCGTCCACCCGTGAACGCCCAACCCCGCCTTAACTACACTCCTCAGACTCCAACTCTACCCAACAGCATGGGCCAGTTGTCTTTAAACCCTATCTCACGCACTCCGACCCAGTACAGCGGCTCGACGATAGCCCTGCCCGTGAACAACCCTAACCGGAACGACGGCATGGGTGGTGTGGCGGTCATCAAGGAGGGCTGGGCGCAGGTCAAGGAGAGTAAGAACTTCATCCAGCCGTGGAAACAGAAATTTTTGGTCCTGCGCAAAGAGGCACTGGATTTCCACAAACAAGAAGGCGGCAAGGTCTCATACACTCTCTTCCTGAAGGACGTTATCAATGTGGGGCGGGTCGAGGCCGCGGGAACGATATTCGAGGTCAAGCGACACTCTAATGGGACCTCGACGAGTCCAGGAGACGATGATGGAACGACCAAGTCCCTGCAGATCCGCGTCAAGAGTGACGACGATCTCTACGAGTGGATAGATTTCATCTATGCCAGGTGCCCTGGCATGGGTGGTGTCAGCAACCCGACCAACTTCTCCCATGCTGTCCACGTCGGCTTCGACCCTCAGACGGGCGAGTTTGTTGGCCTGCCGCCAGAATGGTCCAAGCTGTTGAACTCGTCTGCTATTACCAAGGAAGACTACGAGCGGAACCCGCAGGCAGTCTTTGAGGTCCTCGACTTCTACTCGGACCTGACGAAGCGTGCCGAGAACCCTGCCCAGTACCCCAGCCTCACACCAACTCCCCCCCCGAGCAGTATGCAGAACAAGCAGCTGGGCTACGCAGGCTCTTCCATCGCCCCTCCCCGCCAGGCGCCACAGCCGCCACAGCCGCGCCCTGCTTACACGTCGACCCCCTCCCAGAGCAGCATGAGCTCCGGCCAACCCCCCAGGCCCTCACCTCCGGACCAGCGACCGCCTATGCAGAGCACCCCGTCCAACTACGGTGCTGAGGACAGGTATCGGCAGCAGCAGGAAGAGGCGCGGCGGCGAGAAGAGGAACAGAATCGGTTGGACATGGAGGCTTACAATGCTTCCATCCCTCAGAAGAAAGTTCCGATCGCGCAGCAGGAGCTGGGCGGGTACGGCGGATCCAGCTCTTCTCAGCAAGATCGCTACAACCCCGTCCGGCCAGCGCCATCAGCACCAAAGAAAGTCACCAACCCTGCAGATCTGCGTGCCCAGAGACCAGCCCCCGCACCACCATCCTCGAGCGCGCAGCGACCCCCAATACAGACCCAGCAGAGTTCATCATCTGTACGCGATCAGCAGCGACCGCGCCAGGACCAGACCCCCCAGTCCCCAGCCAACCGTTATCCCAATGGCATCGGTTCCTCATCCCAGCCGAGGACAAACGGCGCGCAGGCCCAGCAGCCATCACGCCTTCCCGCTCCTGCTGTTAAGCCCCTGAACGTTGGGAACAAGAACAATGCGCAGACCGATGCCGTCAAGGCTGCCGAAGCCGCGCTCACGGCGAAGCCTCCGACTCAAGAGAAGAAGCAGGAGGTGCGCATGTCGACCATGTCGGAGGCCGATGTGATGAAGAAGCTCAGAGAGATTGTTTCGAAGGATGACCCGACTTCAATCTATGCGAAGCAGAAGAAGATCGGCCAGGGCGCCTCGGGCTCCGTCTACGTTGCTAAGGTCAGAGACCCCTCGAGGCTGCCCAACGTGAAGGGCATCACCAGTTCTGTGGCCATCAAGCAGATGGATCTCGCGCACCAGCCAAGAAAGGAACTCATCGTGAACGAGATCATGGTCATGAAGGACAGCACGCACGAGAACATTGTCAACTTCCTGGACGCGTTCCTGCGTAACGGCGACCAGGAGCTGTGGGTCGTCATGGAGTACATGGAGGGCGGAGCGTTGACCGACGTGATCGACAACAACCCCGTCATCACGGAAGAGCAGATCTCGACTATTTCTCTCGAAGTGAGTCACCCACGATCCAACGCAACTTGTGCACAGCTAACGCGTCTCTATAGACCTGCAAGGGCCTGGAGCACCTCCATGCTCAGAACATTATCCACCGTGATATCAAGAGTGACAACGTGCTCTTGGATGCTCAAGGCCACGTCAAGATCAGTGCGTCTCCGTCTCTCGTCTCCTTGCGTCCTCCTGGAAGACTGCTAACACCTATTTTTCTTGTAGCCGATTTTGGATTCTGCGCCAAGCTTACCGAAAGCAAGTCAAAGCGTGCTACCATGGTTGGCACGCCCTACTGGATGGCTCCTGAGGTGGTCAAGCAGAAGGAGTATGGCCCTAAGGTGGACATCTGGTCGCTTGGTATCATGGCGATCGAGATGATCGAGTCGGAGCCTCCATACCTGAACGAAGAGCCTCTGAAGGCGCTGTATCTCATCGCTACGAACGGAACCCCGCGGCTCAAGAAGCCCGAGAAGTTGAGCAAGGAGTTGAAGGCCTTCCTGTCGGTGTGTCTCTGTGTGGATGTCAAGTCCCGAGCGTCGGCTCGGGAACTGCTGGAGCATGACTTCCTGAAACACGGATGTCCGGTCCCCAGTCTGGCCGAGCTGTTGGCCTTCAAGAAGCACTCAAAATAATCTGTCCCACGGATGCGGGGGAGGGAGGGGAGAAGGGGACGAGCAAGTCAGTAACTGGGATGTCGCAGCTACATTCGACTTCGAGGTAGACTGAGGCCGTTGAGGCTCGCCTGGAGACAAGGACAAAAATCTCTCGCGCGACACGCCTCATGAGGCATGGTTTTAGTATCGCTACGGGTGCTGGAGAACTGCCCGTCTGGCACGTTTCATCCCCTACGGGAGGAACAGTCGACCGGTGTGCATTCGCGGGCCTCTGAGGCACTGTTTGTTCCCCTTTTGGGGCGAAAAGTCCTGCAGACGCTTCGATGAGCCTAGGTTCATGGGTGACGAGATGGTCTCTGACAAGGAGAACATCAGATGGATCATGACGAAAGGGATGCACAAACCATCTTTATACACCCAGTCATGAACATCGCCTTGGGAGAATGGATAGTAACGACGGGCAGAGCAGACAGCCGAAGGACACGAGTAGGAAAGAAGGACTGACGCACAAGAAAGAATGGAGGGGTTGAACCTAGACTATCAGGACTCCATGAATATGGAGTCGAAACATGACCACGGTAATTAATTTGATTGAACATCTATCTGCCTTTGGTGCTAGTCATCTCAGTCAGTCTCAGCTATGTGACATCTGTGATGTGCTGTGCTTTGCTGTGCCTGGGCAAGCAATAGTGGACATAGCAGGCTATGAGGTACGTGATGTTGCTGTATTGTTAGCTGTAGAAGCAAGCTCCTGAGCCCATGTGCAACATACCACAGGGGCTCGAGGAGCTAATGACCACTGACGTCGTCCCCTGAAGGAGCCTAACACCACCCCCGCCCCCCCAAACCATGCCGGCAGGCAGCTGGCCCGCCCATCTGTTGGTTCTCATGGCATTGACAGTCAACACCACCACCACCAGAGCTCCTTCCTCACCTTGAGAGCTCTTTTAGTACTTACCCAGGCCAGCTCACTTGTACCCCTCACCCACTCATTTTCTTCCTCCCACAGACGACGAACCTGCCAGTTCTGGCACCACCACCACGGTTCTCTCGCGACTATGAGGTCTCACCGCTCATGACGTACATTTCAAGAAGATGGCTCTACCGATATCCAACGGCGGCGGGTTCGTTGCCGCTGACTTAGCTGAGAGCAACGGGCTGGGCCAACTGCCCATTTTCAATGTCGAGCCTGTGCAGTTGGCCTTCTCGATCTCAGCAGACTTCGTGGCTGCGCAGGTCGCAAATAATGTCTTGATATTGGCGTTATCGACGGGGAGGATCTTACGGATCGATCTGGAGAGACCCGAGGATATCGACGGTATGTCCACTTGCGTGCGCTTAAAGCTGAGGATGGACGGGCAGATAACTTCAGAAGGACACTGTGCATGTGCCACGCTTTGGTTTTTTTTTTCTTTTTTTTCTTTCTTTTTTTGTATATTATACCCTGAGTGCTGACGATCTGTCCCCAAATCTATAGACATAGACCTCCCAAAGAGACCTTCCGAGGCGGGCGTCATCCGCCGCATGTTCCTCGATCCCACCGCCTCGCACCTCATAATCTGCACCTCCCTCGGCGAGAACTACTACCTCCACTCGCAATCTCGCACCCCACGGCCTCTCGCCCGCCTCCGTGGCGTCTCGCTCGAGTGCGTAGCCTGGAACCCGGCCCTGCCCACCGCCTCGACGCGTGAGATCCTGCTCGGCGCCAGCGACGGTAATGTCTACGAAGCCTACATTGAGACGACCACCGAGTTCTACCGGAAAGAAGAGAAGTTCCTCAAAGTCCTGCAGAAGATCCCTGACGGCCCTGTCACGGGTCTCTGGGTGGATGTCTTGCCTGGTCGTGCCGAGGTCCGGAGGGTCATGGTCGCGACGCAGACGCGGCTGTACCACCTGACCGGCAAGGTTGGGCGTGGCGAGGGCTCCGGGTCCATCTACACGCGCCTGTTTGAGGCGGAGCAGCCTGTCGCCCACGAGCTCTCGCGGACGGCGGGCGCGACAGGGTCTGGGCTGGTCGTCTCGCCCGACCCGGCTGGCGAGACGGGCCCCTTGTATGAGGCTGCTGCGCCAGACCGGACCTTTGCCTGGCTGAACTCCCAAGGCGTGTTCTGCGGGAGGCTCCTGCTCAGCCCTCAGCAGGGCACGGATCTCGGTGCGAAAGTATTCGGCGAGTCTAAGCTGCTGTCGAGGGCGCAACTCGCTGCTTCGACAGACCCAGCCACCAGGAGGCGGTCTACGGTGGACAACATCGAGGCGATCGCTCTGACGCAATGGCATGTCATTGCGCTGCTTGGCGGACGCGTCGTGGCCGCAAACAGGCTCACGGGCACGCAGGTGTACGATCAGCTGATCCTTGACCAGGGACAGCGGGCGGTCGGATTGTGTGTTGACCTGCAGAAGAACACGTTCTGGCTCTTCACGGCGCAGGAGATCTTCGAGATCGTAGTAAGGGACGAGGATCGGGATATCTGGAAGATCATGCTCGAGCAGCAACAGTTCGACGCGGCGCTGCAGTATGCACATACGCCTGCTCAGAAGGACACCGTGGCGAAGGCGAGTGGTGATTATTTGATCAGCAAAGGGCTGTATGCCGATGCCGCAGGCGTGTACGGCAAGAGCAGCAAGCCCTTTGAGGAAGTTGCCTTGACCTTCCTGGATAACGGGCAGCACGAAGCGCTGAGAAAATACCTGCTCACCAAGTTGGGCACATTCAAGAAGATGGCGGTGATGCAGCGCATCATGATCGCGACTTGGCTGATCGAGATCTTCATGGCAAAGCTGAATACCCTGGACGACACGATCGTGACAAAGGCGGAGCTGACGGAGAACTTGAGCCCCACACAGACGCAAGAGCAACTTTCTACCGTCCGGAGTGAGTACCAGGATTTTGTCACCAGGCACAAGGGCGACCTGGACAAGAAGACGGTCTACGACATCATCAGCAGCCACGGCCGCGAGGATGAGCTGTTGTTCTTTGCAAATGCGGTAGACGACTACGGCTACGTCCTGTCGTATTGGGTTCAACGGGAAAGATGGCCTGAGACGTTGAATGTGCTCAAAAAGCAGAGGGACCCCGCCGTCTTCTACAGGTTCAGCAGCGTGCTAATGACCAACGCTGCGGCGGACCTTGTCGAGATCCTCATGCGACAGTCGAACCTCGACCCGCGGAATCTGATCCCCGCCCTCCTTGAGTATGACCGCACCTACAAGGGCCCACTGGCGCAGAACCAGGCCGTCCGGTATCTTCTGTACGTGGTCAACCAGCTCAACTCAATCGATGCAGCGGTCCACAACACCCTCGTGTCGATGTACGCAAGCCACCCGTCCCGTGACGAGTCGGCTCTGTTGGCATATTTAGAGTCACAGGGTGACGAGCCGCATTTCGACCGCGATTTCGCGCTGCGGCTGTGCATCCAGCACAAGCGTGTGCTCTCGTGTGTTCATATTTATACCAACATGGGCCAGTACGTGCAGGCCGTGGACCTCGCGCTGTCGCACGACGAGATCGACCTTGCATCTTTGATAGCAGACAGGCCGATAGACAACCCTCAGCTTCGGAAGAGGCTCTGGCTTGCGGTTGCGAAGAAGGTCATCAGTCAGACGAACGGCATCAAGACCGCGATCGACTTCCTGAAGAAGTGCAGCGACCTGCTGCGGATAGAAGACCTAATCCCCTTCTTTCCGGACTTTGTGGTGATCGACGACTTCAAAGAAGAAATCTGCACCGCGCTCGAGGACTACTCCCGGAACATCGACTCCCTCAAGAAGGAAATGGACGAGTCCTCACAGACTGCCGCGAATATCAAGCTCGACATTGCAGGGCTGGACCACCGATATGCGATTGTCGAGCCTGGGGAGAAGTGCTATGTTTGTGCGCTGCCTTTACTGAGCAGGCAGTTCTTTGTGTTCCCTTGCCAGCATGCTTTCCACTCTGACTGCCTCGGAAAAGAAGTACTCAAGCAGGCAGGTGTGGGGAGGGGAAAGAGGATCCGGGAGCTGCAGATCATGATCACTCGGGGTGTTGTGCAGGGGGAGAGAAGAGAGGTAGTTGTCAGGGAGCTGGATGGGTTGATTGCTAGTGCCTGGTTGGTTATACCCCACTCCCCCCCCCCCTTTTTTTTTTTGTTCTCCCTTATGGCCATCTGACTGCCATCTCTAATATGATGTGCTGACTGTTGATCTGGTGGTATAGCATCCTTTGTAGTGATTATGCCATTAAGAGGATTGATGAGCCATTTATCAAGACAGATGATAATCTGAGTGACTGGGCAATATGAAGAGGAGGGACAGTCTAGAGCAGTTGCTTGCTGAGGGCTCAGGAGCCCAAGGCCTAAGACCACTCACCCATTGAGGGACCCGATGAAATGGGGACGGTGAGATGCTGAAAGCATAAAGAAAAGGCGCCCAGAGGGGACGAGCTTCTATTGTTTTAAAGGTGGAAATTGTTATAGATGACACCATAGATATACTATACCCAGTTCAAGCCCAGCTCTGAGCCAAGTGTTTGTTGATATTTGTGCATATCTAATCAGACAGGATCTCGATGTACCTGAGACTCTTGCTCAGGAAATGAGCTACCTAATGAATAGAGCAATAACAAACCAAAGGACGTACACGACATGTACTGTACGTGACAAGTAGCTCAGGAAGTGCGCGCACACACACACCTCTAGGTAGATAAGAGAAACGAGGGAACAAATCACATAGATAGTTTATAAATATACAACCCCCCTCAAAGTACGAGAAAGGAAAGGGTCATTGAGGTCCATGGGGACTGCTTGAAGCTATTCAGGAGGGTTGCACAATGGACGAGGTCGTGCCATGATGTATTGTTCATCAATATCTTGGTTATCTCATTCGCACATCCACAGGTGCCTCGAAAGACTCTCCTCTGTCTCTCTCTCTTTTTCTCTCTCTCTCTCTCTCACTCTCACTCACTCACACAACCGGACAGACTCAGGCCCCAAGCCTCAAGATGCCCAACAAACTGGACTGGTGGCACTTTTCCTCGCCCTTGCCTGAAATGTCAAAGCCTGAACTCCTATGCCGAATGGTGTCACCCGTTGGTAACACTTGAATGTGGTGCAAACTCTCTCTGAATGCTAATAAAAAAAGAAGAAAAAAAAGGGGGGGGGGTGGGGAGGCATAAAGACAAGAGATAAGATATTTTGCAGGACTGCAATCAAAGTAAAACAGGCATGCTGCTCATCCATGTTGTGATTTTCAAGTGTACTTGTAATCAAGTGGGCGTCATCACAAAATGCTTCTCTGTTCTTTTGGAGAAGTGGAAAGGCACAAATGCTTCCTCCGGGTCTTGGGCAGATGAATGTGCGACAATGCCCTGTGTAGCGGTAAAGAAAATGGCTGCACAAAACCTTCAGACTAGACGTCATGAAAGCCAGCACCCAACACAACAATAACAACAATTTGGTTTGATCTGATCTGAGAGAAGACATGAATCTCAGATACATCGAATCAGTAGGCTGATAGGGATTCCCTTCAACCTGCAGAACGACTAATAGTCGCAGCAGGGGCGGGCGCCTAGTCCGCCACCGCAGTCTTAGGTGTCTCGATTTTGTCGAGCGTGTGGTTCGCACTCGACACTTACGCAGAGACGTCACCGCCGTCCTTGAGTGTGTCCGAGATTGGGGTGAGAGCTGCAGCAACGGCTTGGTCGACAATGCTCTCAACCACGCTTGTTGTGATGGCCTCCATGTCAGACTCGGTCTCTTTCGCGCTGGCTGGAGGAGACTCGGCCTCAACTTGCAACAGCCTGTTGTAGATGGTCTGAGCAGGCCCAGCAGCAGCAGTCTCGGTATCATTACCCGTTGACTCGTTAGTGGGCACCTCAGCAGCTACCTCGAGAGCTGCTCCGGCTGTATTTAGCCTCTCTGTGGGTTCTGCAGCGTCTGCAGTGATTGCGAAGCCCAGATCATCAAGCTCTGAGTCATAGTCGCTGTTGTCGTCGTCGATCACGATAGGAGAATCGGGATTGTCACCAGACTCCGCCGCCTCCTCCTGCTCCTCCTCCTGCTGCTGCTGCTGCTGCTCGTTAAGGTTCACAGCATCAGCTCCCCGGCTTTTGCGACCGCGGCCCGGGTGAGGTGTTTGGCGCCCAGTCGATCGACGACGCTCCCGTTCCGGGTGGTCTCCGTTGCGCTTGGAGCGTTCCTTTCTGACCACCCTGTACATGTCGATCAACTTTCTCTCTATGTTGGTGAGCTCATATGCGGTCGCGCCCTTGATGTTCTTGGGCGAGATCCACAAGCTGTTTCGATCCTTCACCACTCCCATGGAGATGGAAGAAAAGTCGACTGGGCCCCCACCGCGTTCGTCACGAGCCTTGCGGGCAAAGGCCATCATGGTGAGTGCGGCTTGGTAGCGGTCTTCTGCGTCCTCTTCGTAGTCTACATCTGGCAACTGCGCGTTGCCTGGCCCCATGATCATAGGCTCAGGTTTGCGAGAGTGCTTGCGAGAGTGCTTGCGGCGGCGGCTGACCCTACAGTACTTTTGTCAGCACATTTGCGCACGTCATGTACAAGATACAGAGTCGACTTACTTGGAGATGAAATCATCCCTGATCCCGGTGAAGCGTACTCGGTGGGTTCTGCCGAAGTTTGTGGGATCCCGCAGGCCGGTATGCACAACCATCGAAGTGCCATCTGTCTCGCCGCCATCGTCCTCGATCTCGATGTAGCCGTTGTTTACATTCCCGCGCCGATAAGCATAGGTAATGTCAGAGGAGCCCTTGATCTTTCGGTGCTTGTGTGCTGGACCAAGCTGGCAAGGGACCTGGCTGAGCAGATCGTCGACATGGCACGGGCAGACGAAGGTGCGGTGGTTGGGGGGAAGAGTCCTGGGCGGGTCCAGGCACTCCGGGTGCCACCACAGTCCGCAGAGGCTGCATGGGATGATGGCTCGATTGCTGGACGCGGATTTGGAGCAAGAGTGGCACAGGACGGGCTTCTCGTTCTTGTCCACGAGCTGGTAGAAGTCAAACTCTCTGTCCTCGCTCTTCTCCTTCTTCCTATTTCCACACCATAGATCAGCTTCTGCGGGACTCGACGTAGGCAACGGCACGTGCGCATGATAGGTACTTACTTTCCCTTGACCGGGGTAACGAACTCCTCGTACTCTCCATCAGGACCGGTGCGAACGCCCTCGAAATAGTCACGGACCTTCTTGGGCAAGACGAAGGCCTTGGAATGCTTCTTCTCGAGGTTCGCCATGAGGCTGCCAAATGGGCCATTGTGTTCACCCACCAGGCTGGGATCACGCTTCACCATACAATCCCAGCAGAACCAGGCCGCGTCCTCGTCGGGATCGACGGTTGGCGTATGGCACATGTAGTGGAAGGACTTGTTGCAGCCATCACAGCAGACGAGGTTGCCGTTTCCGCCGCAGAAAGAGCAAAAATCGTCGTTCTCCTCCTAGAAGCGGGCAAGTCAGGTCAGCTGGTTCCGTCAAAGAAGCAAAGACGATCAGATGCTCTTGTGGGACGTCACAACAGGGGAGAGAGGAGGGCGTTGCGTGCCATGTGCCCAACCAGTCATAAGACAGGGTTTGAGTCGCCCAAATTTGTAGTAAGACGCGGGTGTGTCGGAAATGGGCCCTTCGCCTGGAAGGGTAAAACACACAGAAACTTGGCTGACTCCAGCACCCATGTAGAGAAGAAACTCGCCACCAGCCGCGCGAACACGGGAGGACCGCCAGACAATGATGCGAAATGTGGCAGACAAGCGAGGACAGAAAAACGAAAAGTTGGAGAAAGTGAGAAGGGAAAAAGAAGAAAGGTCACGCATCTCGCAGACGTACCTGATTGTTAGAAGCGCCGTTCACACCTGGGCTTGCGCGTCTTCCACCCTGAGGGGGTGCAGCACCGGCAGAGGGTCCAGCTTTGTTCTTCATGGGCCTGCAAGGAAAAGGAAAGGAAGATTAGCATCTGCTGGAAGAGACATTCGGATTCCGATGCAGCTGTGTGCGCGACACCACGCAGAGTCTCTCGGCTGGCAGCGTGACCTGAGCGCAGCATACAGCGCAGTCAGGCTGCAAAATACCCGAGCCGTCTTGGTATGGATGGGGAGAGCTCCCATCTACCGCTTGATGACGCCTGGGTAACGAGATGAAATGGAAGCGAGAACGAGGATTGATGATAAACTTACGATTGCTTGACGCGTCGTGTTCCCTTTTGTCGCTTCGCCGGGCGTGGGGTCTCGGCGCGTGAGCCCGCTCCTGTGCTGGGACCTACTTCTGGGCCAAAATCCTGCGAGAAGGGCGTTGCATCGTCCTCGACGTCGTCGATGGTGCGCTTGCTGGCACGAGTAGCCCTCGCAGCAGCACCACCACCACCACCAGGCGCTGCGCGGCCCTTGGGCGCAGCAGCCTGCGTCTCGGGCTCCGTCTCCAGCTCTCGCTCCGTCTCCTCCAGAACCTCAGCCTCGGGGACAGAAGAAAGCAATGATGACGCCGCCGACCCAGGGCGCTCGGGAGGCGACGGGGCGTCCAGCTCCTCACCTCTAGCGAACGAGGCCGATCGCACGCCGGTGGTGAGTTTGTGCGTGTTGGCACGAGCGTGAGCGCGCAGCTTGTCGGTCGCGTCCTCGTCGTCAAGGCGGTACTGAGGCGTAAAGTCGGGCATGCCTCTCCTGCTCTTCTTGGTGGGCTGCTTGATCTGTTGTGCAGCGGCGGCAGCAGCAGCAGTGTCGTTGGTATTAGTAGTAGTAGTTGTAGTGGTTGTGAGATTGTTGTGGTCGGGTTGGGTGGCGACAGGTGCAAATTGTGAACTGCCGCCAGCGCTGGTGTTGTTGTTGTTGGTGTTGTTGTTGTTGTTGGGCGATTGAGAAGTGGTGGAATGAGGGTTGTGTGAATTGGAGAACGGGTCGCGCGGATAATAGCCTTCAGGATTTACTGTTCCCCTGGCACGCCTGGCGGGAAGCCGCCTGGGGCCCTCATCGGTAATTGGCCGCGCCGCTGGTGCTGCTGCAGCAGTGGTAGCATTGTCCATACCCTTTGCGCGCCTCATTTCGGCTGCACCACCACCACCACCATCCTGCATTTGGATTTGTGCGTTTCCTGTCTTCTTCTTTGTCTTTTGCACCTGCTTTGTCGAGGCTCGGACCTTCTTGTTGGGCGGCTCTGCAGGCTGTGCAGCCTCTGTGGCCTCGTCGCCTGACGCCTCCTCAATGTCGCTAGGGATGGAGCTGAGCGTGGAGGAAGCGTTACTAACATTAGAGCCTGCGCGATCCCTTCTTCGCTGCGACGGGGCGGCGGATCTGGCACCGTTGGTGGTCGTAGGGCGGGCAGTGGAAGCTGCTGTGGTAGCCTTGCGAGCAGTTGACTCGCGCTGGGTTTTCTGCCTCTTGCGGGGCGGTGTGGCGACCCGCTCCGCCGCTGCCTCGTCAGGCTCGCCTCGTATTGCCAGTGATTCGCCCTCGTCCACGTGCTCCTGCAGCAGCGTAGCTGGCTCCTCCTCGTCCTGATTGGCATCTCGACCTGTACACTGCTTCTTTGACGTGACGCGATCATCCACCCCCCAGACAGTCTGCTGGTTTCGCTTGCGCTTGGGGTTTCGCACCTCGCTCAGGTCCATGGACAGGAGGTGCGCATAAGGTGCCTGCTGCGGCTGGTGCGCCTCGATGATGGAGCTGTCAGTCTCGGCCTCTGGCCTGAAGTACTTCAGCGCAGTGTGGTCTTTGGTGCCCTCGTCTTTGTATGGCTGTAACTTGAGGGCCCACTCGCCAGCGGCTTCCTTGGTGATGAGCTGCTTGGCCATAGCTTCCGTCTGCAGCAGAAAACGCGCGTTTGTCTGGTTATGATTGTAGGCGAGACGAAGCGCGTAAGCCTCCACGTACTGCTGGTGCTTGAGGGCCTCGGCCACGCCATGCTCGACGATGGCCCTCACGACCATCCTTTCGTGCTCCTGCATGATGCGGGTGAGCTCTGCCTCGCTGTAGTGGGGGCCAAGCTGAGGCTCGGCTGCTGGACGGCCAGACGGGCCAGAAGTAGCCTGGTCTTCTTCTGGGTCGGGTATGACCGAGGCAGATCGCAGGCGCCGGGGCTCTGCGATGCCCGCGGCGCGTTTGGGCGGCATACTGAGCTGTGACGTCGACTGTATCGAAGACTCGCGTTTGAAGTAGTCGTCCGAGTCATACGAAGACGCGGTCGATTGAACAGACCGCGGTGTCGTGGGCAGGTGTGCAAGGGAAGGGAGTTCTTCGATGGATGGCTTGATGGGATCAGGAAGAAAGGAGTTGGCAGAAGATGAGAACGAGGCGACAGGTGGTAGGAGAAGAGGGTTTGCTGAGGGTGATTGTTGGTGCTGCTGGGGAAGAGACTGCGAGTTGCGTGAGTTCAGTTGAGACTGAGAGATGACGCGGGGCTCAGGTGTGCTGCCAGACAATCGACCTCGTTGGTACGGGATCGGTTCTGGTTGGTCTGAGCTGGCGTCTGAGAAAAGAGGCTGGATTAGAGGCGTGTCAAGTTGTTCGACTTTTGGCGTTGGGATGGGCGAAGCGTTCTGCGGGACCGACAGTGACTGCCGTGGCAGAGGTGATTGTGCAGACAGCGCTGCAGGAGCTGGCGTCGGTGTGGGCGAGGTGACTGGCTGGGGGGTTGCCATAGCAGTCGAGGGAGTTGTCGACTGCACGCCAGACAGCAGCAGAAGATCCGACGCGGCCATCGCGGACCCATTTACCTCACCAGCAGCACCAGCACCACCTAGCGTGCTATCGATCCCTATCGAGTTCCCATTCTTCCTCTTCAACACGATCTTCTTGCCACCCGACTTTCCACCACGCGACGACGCCGTTGGTGACCCTTCGCGACCTATTCCCGCCAGCTTCTTGATCATGGCGGGCTTGGGCCTCGTCCCCAGTGGCTCCATCGTCTCCAGCACTCCCTGCCGCACCAGTCCGTCCTCCTGGAAGCTGGGCATCCTCGCGCGCTCCGGCTCGATCCAGCTCTCCATGAAGCGCCTAGACCTTTCCATGGACGACGACCGGCTGGAGGGCACATTTGCACCAAAAGCACCAGGCCCAGCATTATTCTCTCCCTTATCTTTGTCTTTGTCCTGGCCTCGGTCCATACTCCCTCCAGTGGAGTTCTGCGAGCACGCTGCCCCGGCTCTTCCTCCTCCTGCTCCCACCACCGCAGGGCTCGAGAATCGCGAGCGCGATGCTCGCGTCGTGGGAGGTGCGCTCATCGTCGCCGTCGCCGGGAGCGTGGCCCTCGTGGCCCGCGACAAGACACGCACGCGACAATCGGTACTTTTTTTTCTTGCACTACGCGTACTAGACGGGAAAGACACTTGTATTAGGCATTAGCAGCTGCATTTTTTTTTTAAGATTTTTTTTTTTTTTTTTTTTTTTTTTTTTTTTTTGGTTGCTTTGTTCTTTGGCTTGGGATATCTGCGGCAAAAAAAGGTGGAAAAAAAGTCTTACGTCTTCAAGGATCTCTGTCCAGTCAGGACAGATGGCTGTGCGCCGGGTGTTCTTTTATCTTGGGTTTCCGGGAGCGCACCTCTCTGCGTCCCGGGCTGGGATTTTGGTGTTTTGGGGAGGATGTTCAAAACTCTCAGGGGACGGGAGCTCGGTGCTTCTCCAAGAATGTTCAGGGGGTCAGGCCCCAGGAGTGCTCAGGTGGTCCAGAAGGTCTTAGGGGGCAACGGTACCTGCCGCTGATCCAGTGTTCAAGGGCTGGACTGAGTAATCCAGGCCGCCGCCACGACAGGGCTATACTATAACTACTGGGACTGGGAACATTCCTCGGCCTGCACCTCAGGTGATCCTGTTTGAAGATCTTCTGGAGCCCCCCCAGGCTTCTGATACGAATGTCATGTGAGTCTTAAATCCAATTTCTTGTTTTGTTCTTGTGTTGCTCTCTCCCTCTCTTTAGGATTTTAAGTGGGCAGCAGCAGCAATAAACGTCTGCAGAGGAGGGCAGGTCGATTCAAGATCTACAGCAGCTTAGCCCATCCTCCTGGTCGAGGGAGTGCTTTTCCTTGTTCATACATATACTGTAGGGTGGAACAACATCGGAATAAAAGATACACGTTTTTATGCAACTCATGCGAGAGAGAAGTGCGTGGGGGAGGGTGTGAGCGGAAATATCAGAAAACGCGGTTGACTCTGCACGACGCGTGACATTACAATGGACCATCAGAAGAGATTGGAGGAGGTTCCTGCGAGTTGTCATACGAAAACATATAGCAGGTCGACAAGTAAGTCCTGAGGAGAAGATTTGCAGAGTCCATTTGGGCAATCCTGTGATATCATGTTGTCCTGGCCCACGTCTGAGCTGTCCTCGCCAAGTTTGGTCAAGTTAGTAGTACCTTTAGCATCACCACAAGACTCATTTTGCTGTACGTTGTTCGTATCTGGGGAGGGGTGTATTCGGCTGTGATTTTTTTTTCTATACAGGGGATATCCGCTTGACCGCTCAGCCTGGCTCCTCCGTCATATGTGGGCGGGCTTCTCATCTCGAGATTGTGATCCGTCGCCCAACATGCAGGCGTCGCAGCGATCCAATGGAGGACACCCATGAACTTAGAGAACATGACACGAACAGAATCGCCGAGAAGGCAGAATAGTCATTCCACCAAGAACAGAAGCCGTTCATTCCGAGGGGGGAAGACTAGGCCTGCTCCCTTAAGACTCATTTCCTACAACCCACTCTTTTCCCATCATCTCGTGCCATCTTTTGCTTTTGACATCCCCAAATGACATGAATGTTTTTTAAATGCTTGTTTTCCTTTCTCCTTTTGACTCCGGTAAATTCATCACATTTACCGTCTTCTCGCCCAGAACACCCCGGGGGCGATCTCATTGGCCGCATTGCATCGAGTGCCTCGCTGATGTAGATTGCCCGGCGGCAATGTTCTTCGGTTGCGAGTATTGGCAGACTCACAGATGCATCTAGGCCTCACTGCTGGCTGGCTTCTTCTTCTTCTTGCCCTTGTTCTTGGACAAAGGCTGCTCGAGAATCTTGAGGATCTCCTCATCGGTGATCTTCTTGTCGGTCTTGAACTTGGTCAAGTCCCAAGCAGGTGGCGCACCAACCTTGGTGATGCCGTTCTTGGTGATGGCTATTTCTAGGTCAGTCATCTCTCTCACTCACTCACTCACACACTCTGAGCACGGGAGGAAATCAGATCTTACCGATAGTCGTCCAAGTCCTGGCAACAGGGGAGTTATCCTTCTCACCGACAAGCTCGTACTGACGGAAGATACCCGACCGAACACACTCTACCACGCCGACCTTGGCATCCTTCTCATCCTCCAGCTGTCGCAGACTGAAGGGGAACATGTTGAACTTCTTCTGCACCTCGCTGAGGATCTTCCTGGATGTAGGCCGCTTCAGAGGCTGCTGCAGGGCGGTGCGGCGGTGCAGGGTGGCCCTCTGCTCGAGCTGCTTGACCTTGCCCGATCCCAAGCTCATGCCTATCTCGACACCCCAGACCTCGCCAACTTCGGGGGTGCCATCGCCCTTGGAGCCATCACCGGGGGCGAGCACAATCTTCTTCTTGTCCTCGATCTCGTTGCGGCCGAAGAGCCAGGTGGTGGTGCTCTCGACAGTGTTGACCTCGTAGCTCTTGGCAATCTTCTCGATCAGGGCGTTGATCTGACCCTGTGTCTTGGGCTTGGCGGCCGCAGCCTTCGCCTTCTCCTCGTCAGTGCCCGAGGCAAGCACGCCAGAGGGAAGCATCAGCCTCAGGAGCAGCTCGTTGGCGTAGTAGGTGGCCAGCATCAAATCGGCAGCCCGGCCCTCGATCACATCCTGAGGCTTGTCCTTGGTGGCCACAATGATGGTGTCGCAGACGATCGAGGCGAATCCGTCGATCTGGGCACCGAGCTGGATCTTGACGGGCTCGCCCTCCTGGAGCTCGACAGCAGCCTCCTTCTCGTCCGACTTCAACGGGGTGTAAGGGGTAACATAGGAGCTAGGGGAAACGGTCGTCGGGTGAGCAAAGCCTATGCTCAGCATCTTGTCAGCAAAAAAACCTTTCAAGCACGAGGACATGCTGCTGCAGTACCTTTCGAGACCTTCTTTCCACGGTAGACCTTGGATATCTCCTCCTCAAGGAGCTTGTCACCCTGCTCACAGATCTCGACAATCTTCTCGCCGGCGACGCAGAGGTCCTTGACGGCAGCCAGGACCTTCTCGGAGATCTCAGCAGCAGTCTTGTACTTGGTAAGGGTATCGGGGTTATTAAGGGTATAATCTGCCGCGCTGGGTCAGCGTTTATGCACGTGGTAAGGTCCCAGCTTTCATGTCTCCTTATTGATGTGATGAGCCTGAAGAGACTCCGGGCTGCCACCAAACCACTCGGAGCCATCTCTGATACCCTATTCCCAGTCCAATTGGAACAGGAAATAGGGCACGAGGGCAGGAAGTACGATATCGAGGGGTATTTGGGAGGGGGTGAGGAGGAGTGAGCTGACCGATTTCCTTCTCTTCAGTCGCCATTTTTGCTGTTATGCGTCGACCTCGAAAGTCGATGCTAGTATCAACGAGAGTCTGTGTTGGTTTTTTTTCGCTTGTTGATGGGAGGTCCCAGGTGAGGGAAAGGGAGGGAAGGGGGGAAGGGTTAGGTTAGGTACTCGAAGTTGTGACGAGATGGAGAAGGGAGAACGAATGCAGAAGCTCGGCTTTGCTTGCAGGTGAGGGAGGGAGGGGAGCAGGTATTTTCGACCCCTCTAGAAGCGTTTTCAAAGCGGGGGAGGGGAGCCCTGATTTCTGTGGGATCCGGTGACGAAAGGCAATTGGGTACCGATTTGCTTCTGCAACAGGCACAATGACAGCATTGCCTTGCTGGTGCTGGTGCTTGGGTTTTAGTATTGGGAGCTCCACCTTGCCCAAGCTCTGCTGCTGAAGGGACCCATAAGTTAGCAGTTAGATCCCTGCACACAGGTGTGGCCCGCTCTTCCTCGCACCAGCCACAGCACCGTCCGTGCAACTAGGAAAACTGCACTGGCCTCCGTAACTTTTCTCCTCACCCAGAAACCCCCAAGCTGAAAGTATTTTCCCAGGCACACGGGTCTTGGCCTTCTGCCGCAGCTGTTAAGCCACCCCAACTTGCACTCGGTCTGCAGCGGAGACCGGCTGCTCAGCATCTTGCCATCTTCCCACCGCGATACCCTGCTGCAAATGGGAGCGCGACAACGCGACGGCCCCAAGCCCGTGCTGATCTCGAGCCTCATCATTTAGGTTTTGGATGTCATTGATTGCACATGTCACTCAACATCATAGGATTAATTACGCCTTGCCTCCTCTTCTGAGACGCCTTGCTTTTGCACCATCAACAGCGCGTCCCCTCGTCGCGACAGCGACCCTCACACCCACGCACCTCGACCTCAACATCGACCCTGACCTCTTGGCTCCCCAATCCGACAATTGCATAGTCGTTCATCATGGCATCGTCTTCTGATGCCTCGTCGTCTGTCGCTGAGGCGACGGCCTCGGTCGCTGCACCTGTTCCCCCCGCCACTGTCAGCGAGCCATCTTCAGCTGGCGCATCTGAGAGCGCGACTGCAGGTCCCTCTTCATCCACACCCGCGCGCGAGAACAACACAGGTGAGGCAGCAGCGTCGAGGGACCCAAAGTCCAAGAATTCAACCCCAGAAGTTACTGTTCCTGTGCGCGACAGGGAATCCTTTGAGAGGTACAACCTGGAGAGGATCATGGATAGAGACAAGCTTGCCACGGCAGCCCTGAAGCAGGCGCAAGACCAGATTGAGCAGTTCTCCAAGAGGCGGCGCATGGAGATGACCGACTACCGCGCTATTCAAACCGACTACGCTCAGGCATTTCCTCACCGGAGGTTATATGGCGTAGGGTATAATGGCTTTGGCAACGGCCACACCGAGACCTCGACACAGCCTCGCCTCATCTACCCCAAGGACAAGCCCCGGCCTGGCAACCGGACAACGCCAGCGCTACCCAAGCCTAGCCGCAAGGACATGAAGGAGCAGGCCGAGCAGTACGAGGAGCTGGTACCGATACGGGTGGAAATCGACTATGACAAGGTTAGGCTGCGCGACACCTTCACGTGGAATCTCCACGACAGACTTATACCGATCGATGTGTTCTCTGCGCAGCTTGTGGAGGATATGGGTATCAAGATGCCGCTCGACCGCCCCGTCTGTGAGCAAGTCCACCAGCAGCTGCGGGATCAACTTCAGGATTTCTATCCTATGGTCTATTCTGAAGAAGACGCCCTCGACCCTGAGCTGCCCTACTCGGCATACAAGAACGACGAAATGAGAATATTGATCAAGCTCAACATCACAATTGGCGCCGTCACCCTTGTCGATCAGTTCGAATGGGAGATCAATAATCCCATAAACTCACCCGAAGAATTTGCTCGCGTTATGGCGCGTGATCTGTCGCTATCGGGAGAGTTCACCACAGCGATAGCGCACTGCATCCGAGAGCAGACGCAGCTTTTCACCCGCAGCTTATACAGCATAGGCCACCCATTCGATGGCAGGCCGGTAGAAGAGCCAGATCTCGTGGCTGCCTTTCTTCCCTCGCCGCTCCCGACCGTGTTCCGACCGCAGCAGCAAGCGAAGGAGTATGCGCCATATCTTTACGAGATGGATGAGGCCCTCATGGAGAAGAACGAGGGCGCATTCCTGAGAGAGCAGCGGA
Source organism: Cryphonectria parasitica EP155 (assembly GCF_011745365.1). Classification (NCBI taxonomy): domain Eukaryota; kingdom Fungi; phylum Ascomycota; class Sordariomycetes; order Diaporthales; family Cryphonectriaceae; genus Cryphonectria; species Cryphonectria parasitica. Next base: position 4,260,702 of record NW_024468909.1, read on the forward strand.
AGCAGAAGCGGTCGGTGAATCGGCGTGGTGGTCCCCAGCTTCCCGATCTCAAGGAGCGACAGAGAACGATACGGACTATGGTCGTATCGGAGACCCTGCCTGGCGCGGCTACATCCCCGGACAAGAGCGGACTCTACAAACGAGTGGGAGGCACTGGTGGTGGAAGAGGCAGGAGAGGAGCTGGCGGTCACGACGGCGCCTTCTCAGATACGGACGACAGCGATGAGTCTGGCCCAGACTCTCCAGCACCGTCGCACGTTCCGACCGGCACAGCTCGCACGAGAAATATGCGCGGTGCTGCAACTGCGGCGCAACAAAAGATGGCCCACCTGGGTCGCTCAGAGACCCCCGAAGTCATCACGTCACATCATCACGAAACCCGAGTATCTTCGACTAGGCGATATGGCCGCGAAGTCCAGGAAACTCCGGACGAGCCACGAAACCACCTAGTCACCATCAGGATACCCAAGAGCTATGAGAAGGTTCGACATCTGCTCTGGAGCTTGAAGACCGGAAAGCCACTCCCATCAGGCTCCCAGACGCCAGCTCAGACACGGGCAGCAAGTGCATCCACACCACAGAGCCGCATGGCGCCCCCTCCACCGACGCCCTCAGCGTCAAAACCAAGCCTTGTAAAGGCTCCGAGCAATGCATCCAGCGCAACCCCGCAGCCTCCACAGCCTCAACTCGGTCGCGTGCCCGCACCTCCCCCTCCGGCTCAAGGAGAGCCTCCTCTTTCTGCTGTAAGTCCCTCTGCACTCTGTGTACCGTGCTCATTGTATGTCTAACACAAAGATCCACACAGCCTCCTCCTCCTGACTGGCTCAATGCAGCCTTGGACGGGCTCCGTCAAATTTGGAAGTTTGACGCCTTCGAGGGGACCATGCGGCACTGCGCCGTCCACGCCGATAGCGAGATCATCATCATCCCAGCTCTGCAGATCCCACCAGGCTCAGCACCGCCGCCAAACGTCAAATGGATGTTCCTGCCCAGGATACGCTGCACGGACTGCCCCGGCAAGCTGTACACTCCAGGCCCAGGGGAGTCTGCCGATAACTTTGCTGTGCATCTAAGAAACAAACAGCACCGCGAGAAGGTCAACAAGCGAGTCGGGAAGGATACGGTGCCCACCTCCTTGTAGGGCCTGCTGTGTGATACCCGGTGTCTGGGGTAAATGGGGCGTTCGCGGTGGGGCTGATCGGACAGTAGGATATCTGGTGTCTTCTGGTGGGTTAAACCGGTGTGTGAGACTGGCTAGCAATAGCCCCCTATAGGGCCACCCGTGCTTCTCTGGAATGGACTGTTTTCTATAGGATAAATAGTGAATCTCATGTGAATATTTTCCTGATGATATAACGGGTGCCCCTCCTCTCTTGCTCCTTTCTGTGCATGCGACCTTCTCTGTCGGGGTCTGCCCTCATCTACGTTCTTCTGCAGCACAGTGGATGGTTTCTAGTATAAAGTATTGCACTGGATCCTGGAACAAGATTATGTGAAACTTCGTTTTCTCCTAGACACATGAAGAGAGTACCACCCTGGCAGTGGCACTGGAGTATCCGGATCAGCCACACCCGGCAATATTGATCCTGAGAGGCCCGCAGACAGATTATAGGGCCCATGTATACACATACAGTATTGTAGAATACTTGCTTGACTTGGAACATCAGAGCGTTTATCTTGGTATCTGATTGAAGGGCAGGATGACAAGAGCTGATGTCTTCAGGGTTTAGTTATGGGAGATGGCAGGGATGTGGTTGAATGACAAGGATGGTCCGTGCTCCACTGACATTCGTCATTGCTAAGTGCTCCCATGTTCCAAGCCTCTCTGCAGTCGCAGACAAGCTTGTGGAGCCGAGTACAGCATCTTGAACCTCACAAGCTTCCTCCTCCATCTCACCAGGCATTGTCGACAACAACCCCCCCCCCCCTTCATTCACCGTATCGAGACGTCTTTCTCTCAGATATCTAGAACACAACTGGGCCTGACCTCATCGTCATAGTTCCGGCACTCCCTGCTGCTCCGTGACAACTGGAGAAGACCCTGTGGTCATATGCCCCCTCCCCCGCCCTGTCTGGCCTTGTCTTGCCCTGCAACCCTGCGACGAGTCAACAAGCTGCTCAAGAGGTGGGTGGGCTGACTGTTCTTCTGATTCTTTGTCAATCAGAGAAAGTCTTGAGCTTCGACAGGACCACGCGTCTCCCTAGCATCTACCTCTGAAATTCGCTCTTTTGAGGTGCTGCTATCTATCATGTGGAACGACGAAGACAACAATCCCTATGGGGATGACTTTGACAGGAGAGACTCCTTCACCTCCTCCATCGACAATCCATCCTCACCTGGCCAGTGTGCGTACCTTCTCCAAGTTACATACTCACTTTTCCCAAAATCTGATCACCATGTTTGAGGATGTGCCCCTCGATTCATCCTCAGAGGATACTGACTCTGAATGGGAGCCTATAGATCCACAGTATGATGTGCCACAGGCTTCAGAGGATTCTCACCACTCCGAATACCATCCCCCAGCGAGGCTGACGGAAAGCGATGAGGATGATGAAGTTCAAGCGCAGGTGGTCCCGCGGAGGAAGCCTGGTGGCTATGATAGCCGCATCGAGCAGATCCTGTACGAGAACCCACAGCTACCAATATTGATCACCGACGCCGGGAAAAGTTTGGAAAGTGGCGGCAGATATATCGTCTACACTATTAGGACAGGCGTAAGGAAATGTGGCTACCCGTGCGGTGTCTTATCTTCTTTGCTGACGAACCCATCAGGACCTCGAGGTTCGCAGGCGGTATTCTGAGTTCGCCTCCCTTCGCGATGCCCTCTGCCGACTTCACCCTACCCTCATCATTCCGCCCATCCCTGAGAAACACACCATGGCCGACTACGCCGCCAATCCTACCAATGCGAAGCAGGACCAACAGATTATCGATCTGCGCAAGCGCATGCTTGCCGTCTTCTTGAACCGTTGTCGCAAGATGGAGCAAGTTCGCACCGACGGGGTCTGGTGGCGTTTTCTTGATCCAAATGCGAGTTGGGTAAGCATTGTAGCCGCACACATTTAGTGAGATGATTTGCTAATCTCGAAGTCTACAGAACGAGGTCCTACATTCCCACCCTGTTGCGTCCATACCAAAGTCTGTCTACAAAGCCCCACCCCTGGACCCCGCGAACCCGACGCCCGCCCACAGCTACCTCCCAGTACCAGCAACTTCGGCAAGGTTGAAGTCGCAAGGAATAGGCCCAAGTGCGGAGGCCGCTTTCGGAACGAGCAGTGATCCAGGGCTGGCCAGATTTCCACCTGACAATGCCAACCTCAGCGAGCAAGAGCTCGATCCCTACTTCACGTCTTTTGAGACGTCGATCAAAGAGCTGGAGCAGTTGCTCATGGGACCCATGGAGAAAGTCAACCGGCGCACCCTCAGTCACCTCTCCACGCTGTCTTCCGACCTGTCGGAGCTTGGCGCCAAGTACAACGCATTCGCGTTGTCCGAGCAGGACCCGACGCTGGGCCCCGTGATCGAGCGGGTGGGGCAGGCGGTAGATATGTCATATGTGGCGACAGAAGAGCTGTCCACCTCTCTCGGCGCGAGTTTTGCTGAGCCTATGAGAGAGAACGCTCAGTTCGCCGGTGTTGTCCGAAGCGTGCTGAAGTACCGAGTGCTCAAGCGCGTGCAGCAGGAGATGACAAACGACGAACTCAATAAGAAGCGGCTGCTGCTGGACCAGCTGGAGAGGAGCGAAGCGGAAGCCCGGAGAATTGACCAATACCTCAGCGGGAGTCAACAGATCCAGCCACCCAGAAGATCTACAAATTCTCAAGAGCCGCCAAATAGTCATCGCAGGGACGGCAGCCAGGAGGATACTGCTTCCATCGACTCTGACTTTCCGCCTACACACGGTGACATATCTTCAGCACCATCGGCTACGATTGGTACTCCCGAGAGAGCCAATAATGGTGCCAGCCACAAGAAGGCAGCAAGTGGAAATTCAATCACGAACAAGATCTTTGGTCCCATCCGGCATGCTATCCAGGGTGTTGCCGACGTTGACCCGGAAAAGACTCGCCGCGACACCATAGGCAGGACGCGGGAGTCAATCGCTCAGCTCGAACAGGCACAGGTCGCAGTCGCACAGGATGTCAAGGATGCAAGCGCTAGCGTTCTGAAAGACATGAAGAGGTTCCAGAGGGAGAAGGAAGATGATCTGAGGAAATACATGGTAAGACTGCCCTACTCCTACTCTCAAGGGGAGGTCTCTCGGTCCGCAGCTAACATTATCTGCAGCTTGCCTATGCAAAGAGTCAGATCGAGTGGGCCAAGAAGAACAAGGAGACGTGGGAGGACGCGCGAGCAGAGGTCAACAAGATTGATGAGTCCTAGAAAGATGATGCAGCCTGTGCGTGAGACTGTTACTCACAAGATGGGGCGGCCTCTTGAGGGACGAAACGACATCATGATTGACTCTGAAGGATATGCCCGTTATTTTATTTACTTTACAGGGCTTTTGGCTCACTGAAGAAGGGCTGTTGTAATTGTATAATGACCACCGATATTTACAAAACTGCTTGATTCTGGTATTCATCCATGATTCAGGGGGTATTCAGCATTCTCAAGGATCGACTATAGAAGACGTCAAGGAATGGGCTTGAAAGCGCGTATGCCCAATGTTGGGACCATGTCAGATAACTGGTCCAATTCTCAGAATGCTGTCAGTGGGAGACCCCTGCGTGCAGTGCCCCCACCCCGCCCACTAGCACCCTGGCGTGCCTGGCTTTCCCCTGGCTGTTCGCGTCTAGTATGTACAGTAGTGAGCCACGGCAGGCAGCGCAATGTGCCTTTGGTTACTTAAGTAGGTATTCAGCTATTTGTTGGTTGAACAAACTACCAGTAGTTGGCTCACCTTCGCATCAGGAACTTTTGATTGAAGAGGATACAATTTGCCCAAAGCCTGCCCCTCCCACTTTATCATCTTTTTATATTACAAAAGACTATCCATCCCCAGTTATGCCATTGCTGTTGCGCCGACCATCACCTACTGGGTACATGTCATTGAAGTAGCAGCTATTCGAAAGCGATCAAACGAAGCAAACGCCACACGCCCGCGGTGGAACAGCACCAGCACCAGAGCAGCACCATGGCGACTATGGCACAGAACGCAAAGCCTATCGACAGGATAGACAACCCTGGCATCAAGGCTGAGGGCCAGCTGCTCATGGATCTGCGCAGGGAGGTCTCGCAGCTGTTGCAGAGGGCTCAGCCTGGATTTCCCGGAGCACAACCTGTCAGTTTTGCGAGAAGACATCTGCAGGACCTGCTGCAGAAAGAGTACGTTTCCTCACACAAATGAAATGGCTGGATAATAAATATAAAAAAAAGAGCTGGCGAGAAGGATATAGCCTCCCCCGGTGCCGTGCCCCTGTGCTGACCCTCTGGCTCGATGTAGCTACTACGTCTGCGAGAAAACCGACGGCATTCGCTATCTCCTCTACCTGACCCAGGATGAGCACGGCTCGGAGGCCGTGTACCTGATCGACCGCAAGAACGACTTCTGGTTCATGCAGAACCGTAATCTACATTTTCCAACAAAGGAGAGCGAAGGTGCCTACCATACGGATACCGTCATCGACGGCGAGTTGGTCATGGATCGCCAGCCCGACGGCACCGAGAAGCCATCGTTCCTCGTATTCGACTGCCTTGTCCTTGATAGCAAGCTTCTCATGGAGCGGCAGCTTGACAAGCGCCTGGCCTACTTCCAACACAACATCTACGTGCCCTACAAGAACCTGTTCAAAAAGTACCCGCACGAATCCAAGTTCCAGGCCTTCCAGCTCGTGATGAAGGACATGCAACTCGCCTACGGCCTTGGGAAGATTTTTCACGAGGTCCTGCCCAACCTGACACACGGCAACGACGGGCTCATCTTTACCTGCCGCGAGACGCCTTACAAGTGCGGCACCGATGAGCACATTCTCAAGTGGAAGCCCGCCGACGAGAATACTGTCGACTTCAAGCTGCACTTGGAATTTCCCATGGTCGAGCCAGACGAGCAGGACATCGCCGAGGGCTACCGGGAACCCTACGTCGACTACGAGAGCGTCCCGCTGGCCAAGCTGCTCATCTTTGCGCAGGGCGAGGTCCCAGCCAACGCGAATCCCTACCGTGAATACGGCAATCTCTACATCACGGAGGATGAATGGGAGACACTCAAGAGTCTGGGTGATCCGCTGATCGGTAGGATTGTCGAGTGCTATGTGGACGACGGCGGCAGATGGCGCATGAGCCGGTTCCGTGACGACAAACTCCATGCCAATCACATTAGCGTCGTCGAGAAGGTCATCGAGAGCATCCAAAACCCCGTCACGCAGCAGATGCTGGAAGACTACGGCGCAGCCATTCGCGATAAGTGGAAGGCCAGAGCCAGACTCGGCGGCGACAAGGCATAGAATACTGCTATGCAAGAAAGTCTGAACCGGCTGCACCATGCATGCGCGCCATCAAGCGAGATCAACAGGTCATAGATACCTTGGCCCGTTTCTTCTTTTAAGGTGAACGAGTGGAACGATATATATACCGAAACGGTAGGGGATGAGGCTGGAAAGGATTCATTCAGGAAACTAAGTTTGTGTGGTGCCATTGAAAGTATGGTATTCCCTGGGCTGGACTGAAAAGATGGGTGACCGACGCAAGAAAATAACCTAGGAGCTGGGCTGTCGAACAGGGAGGGATTCCTCGCAGCCGTGAGAGGACCTGGCAAAAAGGTACTTTGCGCTCAGTTCCACCAGCGGCGGCGGGGGCGTTACATGCCGCAAACCTAGGCAAGTCGATTATTATTTATCAATAGCTTGAATAATTTTGGTCTCCCCCGTGGAGATTCGGCGCAGGACAGGACGGAATGATAGCGGCAGCGGCCGGCGGCACAGCCTTTTGAGTCACACGGATGGACAGTTTGTTTGGGTGCCCCCCCCCCTCCTGATTTCCCCTTCTGTTTTCTTCTTCTTTCTTTGTGCGTTCTTAACTACGGTGGGCGTTATGGAAAGCGGACAAGGAGCTATGGGCGTACAGCCATGGCTCAGCTCTACTCAGGCTCGCATATTACGGTTGATTAAATTTTTACAGTATTTTATTGATCACAATGAATTTTCACACCCACTAGATAGCGGCTCCCCCCGGGGGGGGGGGTTTCTTCTTGTGCCCCTTCATCTGCTTTTCTTTCCTACTATACTCGAAGATCAAGTTGACACAAGTTTACAATGATATGAAGAGCCTCCATGATGTCCTCACGATTTGTTCGTTTGGTACACGAGGTAGATAACTTGGGCTGGGGAGAGAGCATGGCGAGGTTGGGAAATCTCTTCCAGCGACCAATCATGATGTCAGGAGTGTCAGGCAAGAGAGAGAAAAAGATATTGAAAATCGTCATTTGGATTCATGCTCATCAACTAGGTCGACGAAGCAAAAAGAAACCTCAAGTAATGGCTCTTCCCCCCTTCCCTTGAGGGCCAGGCCGTTCGTCCATTACCTCCTTTGTGCCGTGTGCCAAACCGTCATGTACAAGAATCGCAAGAACCAACTGTTGCGCATTCACGAAAAGAAAAGACGTGTCCATATGCTCCTCACCCAAACCGCAATTCATCAAAAAAGGAAACAATTGGCTATCCTCTTGCAAGCCCCGCCAACTACCGTTCCCAACTTGGAAACAATCACCGTCGCCTCAAGAGAGTGAGAAAGAAGAACCGCACACATCGCTTAGCCCCCAAAGAGACAGACCCTCGATTGGCCCCTTCCTCACAAATCGAAAATTTGCCGAAAAAGGAAAGTCCGTGTCGAGATGCTGCAACAAAGGCACTGTGCTGTGATTGAAAGAGCTTGGGAGGTGAGGAATGTGTTTCTCTCTCTCTCTCTCTCTCTCTCTTTTCTGAAGTCGAGGCCGACGTGGTGCCATGATGGTGTAGGGAAATCAGTATCATTTAGATGCAGGCGATTGAACAAGAGAGCTGATGATGGGAATGAACAGATGATGGATGGAGGAGGATGAAAGAGGACCGCCGCGCCAGCCTCTTTAGGAGAGCAGGGCGATGATGACGACCAGCATGACGGTGCAGTAGACACCGCTGCCGGTAGCGCCATCGCTCATCATGCCCATCATGGGCTTGGGCACAGACTGCTTTCCACGGCTGGTCAGGGGCACGATGCCGGTTGGGCCAGCGCCGCCGTTGAAGCCCGAGCCGGTGGCGGTGGTGGGCGCCAGGGTTGACTTGAGGGTCAGCGTGAAGTTGGCCGAGGTGGCAAAGCTGGTGTTGCCCCACAGCACGGTCTCGGTGGAGGTGGTGAGGGGGCCGCCGTTGCTGCCGCTCACGGTGGACGTGCGCAGAGACACGAGGGTGCTCGTGCCGTAGAAGGTGGTGCCACCACCCAAGCCGGCAACGGAGCCATTGCAACTACCACGGACGGTGCTGATCTCGGTCACGGTCACGGTCACAGTAGCAGCGGACGCGTTGAGAATGGACGCGTCGGTGAAAGACGAGGTGAAGGCGACCGAAGAGGGGGTCGAAGCGACCGAGGCGCTCGGGGTCAGCAGCGTGTCTGTGAGGGTGGCCGGAGACATGGCCATGGCTGAGGCGGCGGATATGGACGAGAATGCCGATGCAGGCGTCGTGTTAGGAGCTCCATAAGGTCGCGCACACGGTCCGGCGCCGTCTCCCCACTCACCGCAGGTCTCGGTCGAGGACGTTGTAGTGGTCGAGGTCGAGACGGAGGAAGACATGGAGGAGGCCGAGGAATCGCCTGCGATCGAAGCGATCATAGACGTAGTAACAGCATTAGTGGAGATGGCCAGGACGGAGGTGCTGTGGTTGGTGGTAGTGCTGGTCACAGTGGTGGTGACAGTCAGGTTGACGAAGTCGGTCAAGACAGGACTAAAGAGAAATGTGGTCAGTCAAACACCCTCACCAAGCCACACACACGATGGATTGTTTGATGGCTGGACGACATACATGATGGCAGTCAGAGTCGGCTGAACCGAGGTGGGAGCAGACATCTCGTCGTCATCGCAGGCGTCTGACATGGACTGCGTGGTGACAGCATCGTGGACAACACGATCGTAAATGTGACCATCCAGGAAGGCAGAGAAACCGTCCATGTAGCCAGAATCACGCATCACGGCGCCGTTGGTGGCAGCGGCAGCGGCAACCACCTGACCAGCGGGCGTGGTGTGGACCTGGGCACTGAGTGCCTTGATGTCCATAGAATCTACAAAGACAGAAAAGCGTGTTAGAGAATCCTCGTTCGACCTAGAGCAATGGCTGGTGGCCACCTAAAGAGGGCAAGGACTTACCGAAACCGACAACGACCGCGAGGCCGATGATGATAAACATGCACAGGACGGCGAGAACACTGACGGCGGTCAGGATCTTGTCCTTGCGGTCAACAGCCTTGATGCGAGACAGGAAGGAGCCCTTTTGGGCCGCACCACCAGCAGAGACCTTAGGGGCTGGAGCAGACTCCACATGCTCCTGCTCAGGGACGGCAGGAGAGTTCAGGGGGGGATAGACACCCTTCTCGACGTCGGTGATATCCTCGACATCGATAAGGGGCTCGTGAGAGATGGTCATGGGGTTGTCAGTATGGCCGCTGCCGGCCAAGTCGTCCTTGCTGGGCTTCATGGCCTTGAGCTCAATGCCCTCGCTCTGCTGAGTGGAAGCGTTGGACATCTTGTCAGGTCGAATTGGTCCTAGTTGGAATGAAGGTTTTAGCGGTGAAGATCAGCCCCGAGCTGTGCTGCACTGTTGGAAAAAGCCGGCGTAGGACTCCCCAAAAGCAGGTACGAGAAGTAGTGAAGAAATCAAACAAGGTCGCGTCTTCCCTCTGTGGCGTGTTCAATGATCGCGAGCTGTTGAAAAGCCGGCTTGGGGGTGTGTACAGTATGGGTATCTTCGCGAAAGGAATGAAACGAACGTTGGATTGTGAATAGCGTTGGGGTGCAATGGGAAGAACGGAACGGGCGAGAAGGGCAAAAGGACAGAGGGACAGAAGTAGGAAGCGACAGTCATGGTCGTAGGAGACTCAGGGGATGGAGTGACTGGTGAAATTCAAGCATGAAGATGACTGGATGGGACGGGCGAGAAGGTTGGGCAGACGGGAGATGTTGTGTGACGCGTTTCGAGGAGTGAATGTTTGCACCAGCTCCCTCCCCTCGTTACTCAGCGACCGATCGCAAGGGGCAAAGAGGACAGCGCGTGACAGGAGACACAGGTGATACGTACCTTGAGAGAGCCGGATTCTTGATGATAGTCGGGTGTTGCGATGATCGAACGTTCGTTGAAGGTTACCGTGAGCTTGACGGCGAGGAGAACGAAACCTCAGCTTGGTTCGAGAGGAGGATAAAGGGGCGAGGGTGGAAGGAAGGAAGGAAGTCGAGAAGAAAGAAAAATCTACAGTAGCCTGCTCTTTTATGTAACCCTGTCCCCCATGTCGTCGTGAACCATGCCTATTATGGAGATAGTGATAGTAAATGTGGTGTTGTGAGATCAGTCTCTATTGATATGATCTTGTGGGATCAACTTTGTCGACATGATGCTGTGAGATCAGCCTAGGTGCTGTAGGGGAAAGCTAAGGCAGCTTGGCTGTTGACGAACCTGTTTCTATGGCAAACTCATCATCAATGTTCCCAGCATCCTGAATTTATATTCAACAAATGAAACTCTCCTACCACCAGGCCCTTAGCAAGAAGTTGCCATTAGGAGAGTCTGAGCCTTTCTGTATCTGATCAATATGAGCAGACTCTGGCTGGGTGATATCCAACATGAAGACAAGGTTTGTGCCAGCAAGATCCGTCCAGCACCTGTGGGGCCACTTTGATGTGATAGCAGCCAACTCTTTGAGAGGAGAGTTGGCATATTCCCACCTCTTCTTGATACAAGCATGCTGTATGGTGACTTGACTGCAACTATGAAGTACACTGCTGACAAGCAGGTCTTTCCTGGCAGACTATACGTAGGATATGGCCTTGGTTTGGCTAGAGCATAAAAGGTTGTCTTTAGTTGCTTCCAACAGCCACAGGAGTGATAGTAAAGATGTTGGCCTGACCTGACTCACAGCCTCTGACAACCCCAAAGGTGTTGCTCCTTCTTCTGCAACTCACTGTCCATAAAGTGTTGAATGTCCCCACTGTATCGTCTTGGAGTTTTGGTATAGACACCGAGGCTAAACCACCGGGAATTGAGGAATCTTTGTCTCCAAAAGAGTGGACCGAGATAGGTAAAGAGGGAATTGTAATGACAACTTTGTCACAGCTGCACTTTGATACCAAGGTGCTTGCCCTGTTCTATACGACAACATCTTCTCCAGAAGTCACCCTGGAGATGACACTCTGTCAACCCTGGGAATAGAGCAGGACCTTGCAGCTCTGATATCCCACATACGGAAAGAGAGTGTCCAACAAGTGTTGCTTCCGCAATGGAGTAACAGCTGATATGCCATACAAAGCATTTGGTAGAGTGATTAAAACAGCCCAGTATCACGGCTGCTGAAGCTGACTGCACTGGGGAAACCAATCTTCGTAAAGGACTGAATACCAACAAACAACACACAATATAAGCCTGCATCTTCTGACATTGGTCGCTGCGTTACCCATGAGAACTAGACAGTCCATGGTACTGAGTCTTCCAATGACTCTCTCGTCTCCATCATTGAGTTTCTCCCACTGCTGTCCCTTGCACATTTCATGATGCACTTGCATCCAATAAAGAATATGATGAGACGCTAGAAAGTTCTGGGAGGCTCGGATCCTGAATTGAAAACTGGCCAGGCGGCCCTTCACTCGTGCTGTTGTCCATCCCAACATCTGATCGGAGCAGGCACACAGGTGAGACTGAACTTAATCCTGAGATTTGGCCACAAAACAAACATTGTCATGACTGTTCCCCAAGATCCCATTCCATAGACAGAAGGATGGACAGGACTGGAGTATCTCTGCTATGGCAGAACCTGTGATGCTGGCAGCTCTGGAAGCGTGTCCAGCACATAGCACTGCTGTGGAGGCAACAGAAAGCTCTGCGAAGTCAAGCTTGATAAGACTAAAACATTGACTATGTTATAGCGAGGAGATTGAATGGCAGTAAGAAGTAAACTAATAGGGATATAAGGAGTTGACGTGGTGACAAGGGGAAGATAATCAAGAGATCTCAGGTTGGAGGAGGACGTCGAGATAGAGTGGAGTGCCAGGGCCCTAAATTGCTGAGCTAGAAGCTATACAGTAGGTTCCAGGGTAAGCTTGGGCCCACAAAAAAGCCCATGTGGGGAGCTAAACTCCCTGAGACTTAGGCACGCGCCGTTGACCGAGCGAGAATGTCGCGTAACAGGCGTGGTACTGCGTACTTGGTACGGATTACTGTGTACTACAGCGCAAGTTCCGCCATCAACTTTACTTACCCATCAGCGTGGGCCGAGCACATACGAATGAACTGGTTGGAGGCTCAGTCGCTTTTCCTTATTTTTTGTTTCTTCCCTTTTTGGCAAACCAATTCTAGGCGACAGCCATCCTGCCAATCAATTTATAACTAGGCGAACCCCTCGATATCATCACCGCGTTGGGTCCTCATCCATTTTTGCCCGCTGATTCTCGCGTCTCGAGGCGACACTCTCGCGACTTAACCGCAGTGAGTCGCCGCTCCCATCTCGCCCTTACTCTACGGCAGGTCCAGGCCAATTTCACTTCAAGGCCGAGATTGTTTCGAACCTGAGAGTTGCGACGCTTGTCCGACCAAATATTTGCGCCTGTCTCTCCGCCTCTTCTTGCCTCTCTACCTTGAACTGCCCCCCCCCCCCCAAAAAAAAAAACCGCTCCACGCTCACCTCGGCCTTGGGAGCGCTTTCGCACCACGCAGAATGTCTCGACGGAGAAGGGCAGCTGAGTCTGCGCCCGAGGACGAGCAAGAGGATGGACGCGACCCGGAGGGCCTCAAGTTCAACCAACCTCTGTCGTGGCGCGCCGGCAGATCTATACCCACTGTAGAGCTCGTGAAGCGGCTCGACACCTTGTCCAAGGAGTTGACTGAGTTGGATCAGGATTGGGAACACAAGGAGTCGCTTATCAAGGTCGCGGAGGAGCTCTCTTCGACCAATATTCTCGGTCACAAGGACAAGGGCGTCAAGGCTTTCGCCGCCTGTTGCTTAGTGGACATCCTGAAGATATGCGCTCCGGACGCGCCATTTACCCCTAAACAATTGAAGGTGAGGTTAGCCCTTGGTTGTATATCCCGCGCATATCTGGACAGCACTTGGACCGTACGCTGACCATTGCCGCCGCTCAGGACATCTTTGCGTTGTTCATTACCTACACCCTACCCGCCTTGCAAGACCCCTCCTCGACATGGAACAATCAGCACAAATATGTTCTCATTTCCCTGGCCGAAGTGCAGAGCGTGCTTCTTCTCGACGAGATCCCTAACAATGACGAGCTGTTCGTCCGCCTGTTCACCAATTTCTTTGATACCGTCTCGGGTTCCAAGGCTTCGTCAGGCGAGCCAGTCGGCAAGGATGTCGAGCACTACATGACACAGATACTGGAGATGTTGATCGATGAGGCATCCACTATACCGTCCAAGGTGATCGACACTATAATGGCACAGTTCTTGCGGGCCGCGGCGCCAGGCGCCGTCAAGGACAAGGCTGAGCAAGCGGCAAGGGACGACAGCCAGACGACCCTCCTGCTAAAGGAAGAGCCTGCGGCGTACAAGATGGCAAGGTCTGTCTGTCTGGGAAGCCAGGAGAAGATGTCGCGATATGTTGGACAGTACTTCAGCGACGTCATCATGGATGCATCAGGCCTGGCTGGAAATAGTGGCAATCGAGCTGGCGCAGAATCGGATGACGAGGAGGGCCTCGCTGGGCCATCTGAGGAGGACTTGAGGGAGCTCAAAAAGGCACACCTGCTGATCCGAGAACTCTGGAAGGCTGCGCCGGGGCTCCTGCAGAATGTCATCCCTCAGCTTGATGCCGAGCTCTCTGCAGACAACGTCAACCTGCGGCTGTTGGCAACAGAGGCACTCGGAGACGTGATCTCGGGCATTGGCGCTGCTGGTCCACCACCAGCGCCCGCCTTAGACCCTGCTGCCTACCCGCTCTATAAGATGTCAGACTTTGACACGGAAAGCGTCTCCTCAAACCCCCTGACGACGCCGCTTTCGCCGCTCTCATTTGCACAAACCTATCATCAACCATATCAGAACTTCTTGAGCCGCAAGAACGACAAGTCGCCTATCATTCGTGCGTCGTGGACTACAGCTGTTGGCTACATTCTGTCCACAAATGCTGGCGGCATTGGGTTCAGTCGTGAAGAGGAGAAGAATCTTGTGCGCGGGCTTGGCGAGAAATTGAACGATAGCGACGAGAAGGTTCGGCTAGCTGGCGTCAAGGCGATCGAATCCTTCGGCTTTAGAGACCTCATACTCAAGCTGGCATCGGATGGCGGGCTTGAGAAGGAGAACACGATCCTGTCTAGCCTCGCAGACCGGTGCCGTGACCGACGACCTCAGGTTCGTGTCGATGCCATGGCACTGCTGGGCAAACTGTGGGCCATCTCGTCAGGCGAGATTCTTGCCGGCAACAAGGTCGTCGAGGACGCGCTTTCTGCCGCGCCCTCCAAGATCTACAGCTCCTTCTACGCAAACGACCTGGAAGTCAACGTGCTTCTTGACAGGGTCGTCTACGAGTGCGTGGTCCCGTTGTCCTTCCCGCCCCCCAAGAAGGGCTCCAAGGGCGCCAACGGAAGCTCTCAGTCCCAGTCCCAGTCGGCAACGGGTAGCAACGACCAGGACGCCATCAGGGCTGAGCGAATCCTACTCATGGTTCGGTCGTTGGACCAGAATGCCAAGAAAGCCTTCTTTGCCATCCAGGCCCGGCAACCTCAATTCGCCAAAATCTTACAAACGTTCCTTAGGGCGTGTGAGGATTATAATGGCGGAGTCATGGACGAGGACGAGGATCGCAAGACTGCCAATGTCCAGAAGACGGTCAAGTACATATCTCAATTCCTACCTGATGATGCCAAGGTGCATTCCGAGCTTTGGAAGTTTACGAAAGCCAACGACCGCCGGAATTACCAGCTCATCAAGTTCATCGTGGGCCCCGAGAACGAGTTCAAGACAGTTCGAGGCGCTCTGAAGGAGTTGGTTAAGCGTCTTCACGGAAATCAGCAATCAGGCCTCGCTGACGTCCTGATTCCGCTACTCTATCGTTCCGGATACTTCATGTTTAACCGCAGCCATCTGCCCACCATACTGGACTACTCCAGGACGGATACGGGCGGCTTCGGAGCCACAGCCCATGAGATTCTAAACGAGATATCGCAGCGTACGCCAGATCTCTTCAAATCCCATATCGGCGACCTTTGCAAAGACCTCGCAGACAAGGCCCCTTCGGCCACCAAGGAGAATGAGCCGACGGTCGTTGAGACCCTCAAAGCTTGCGCATCTTACGCTCGGAAGTATGCTTCGGAGATCCCCAGCGATAGGAAGTTCACCCAGGTTCTGATCAACTTCGCACTTTACGGCAAGCCGTGGAAAGCTGCCAAATACGCCGTCAACATCCTCCTGGCAAAGAAGGGCGAGAAGAGCCTTCAGAACGCGACAGACCTCTTCCAAAAGGTGATGAAGGACTGGAAATACGGTGCACCTCATTTTCTTAACAAGCTCGCCATCGTGGCACAGCTGGAACTCTTGGCGCCGAAGGTTACCTTGGATCATGACCAGGCTATTCTAGAGATGATCCAGGACATCTTGAAGCAGGTTCGCGCCGACGCCAGCGAGAGTGATCCGGAGTGGGTAAACGATGCGGACATGGACGAGGAATGCGTCGCAAAGTGTCTGGCTCTCAAGATTCTCGTCAATCGGCTGCGCGCCGACGACCAAGACCGGGCCGCCAGCGAGGATGACACCCAACAGCGAGCGCGGCCGGTATTCAGAATGCTCAAGACCCTGATCGCGAGGGAGGGCGAGATGTGCAAGAGCAAAGAAACGCCCAAGCACTACAGGGCCCGGCTACGACTGCTCGCTGCTCAGCTTGTCCTCAAGCTGTGCAAGGACAGGCAGCTCGACGACTTCTTACCTCCTGAAGACTTCGACGCCCTGGCCTTTGTCACACAGGATGCGCACCCACAGACCAGGCGAGCCTTTGTCGAGAAACTGCAAAAATACCTGGTGCAAGGCAAGCTTCGACCCAAATTCTACACCATCGTGTTCCTGACAGCGTACGAGCCGGTGGCGGAGTTCAGGAACGGAACCGAGACCTGGATCCGCTCCCGCGTGAGTCATTACCAGCGAAACGGCCACTCGGTCATGGAAGCCATCATGCCAAGGTTGATCTCACTTCTTGCGCACCACCCGGATCTGGGCCATTCAGTGGAGGATCTGGCGGACCACGCGCGATACATCATCTATTATGTCAGCAACGTGGCGAATGAGACCAACCTCGGTCTCATCTTCCGATACGCAGAGCGGGTGAAGCAAACCAAGGACGCGATCGACCCGGAGAAGAGTGAGCATCTCTACATGGTGAGCGACCTGGCGCAGACAGTGATCAGGAAATGGCAGGAGCGGAAAGGTTGGGGCTTTGAAGCGTACGGAAAGAAGATTGGGCTGCCGACAGGTTTGTTCCTGGCGCTGCCTAGTCATGATGCCGCGCAAGAGGTAGCAGACAAGCAGTATATACCCGATGGGGTGGATGCGAAGGTGGATGAGTTTCTCAGAATTCTGGAACGCAAGAAGGTACGTTGTGGCCGCCGCCGCCGCCGCCTCCTATCCGGGATATTTACCACAGGGGCGATTTCATGCATTCACTGACATTTCCGCACAGAAACGCAAGTCTATGGATGAACGCAACGACAGCCAACCGCCCGCCAAGAAGACCAAAACGCCCAGGCCGATCCATCCTAAACCATCAAGGGCTGGGAAACAAACTACGCTAAAGAAGGCGGCATCGAAGGCGAAGACGCCGGCGAAAGCGAAGAAGCAACGTGCGTCGTCACCGGAAATTCCAGAATCCGAACGCCGGCGAAGCGGTCGTGCCTCGGGAAGAAAGAGCACAACCTATATTGAGCGGGACTCGGACGACGATGACGAGGAAATGCTCGAAGGCGTGGCGGAGTGGGACTACGGTGATGACGCTGAAGAGGGCGAGGATGGATCTGACGGCGACGAGCCTCAGCAGGAAGACGAGGAAGCTGAGGAGGAAGCCGAGCCTGTGGACGAGGCAGATGCTATGGATGAGGATGAGGATGTTCAAGGAAACGAGGAGGAGCCCGAGGAAGCGAGTGAGCTCTCGGACCCACCTGAGGAAGAAGAGGAACCGCCGGCCGAGGCGAATGGTCGAAGGAGTGGAAGGGCTGCCGCAAGGGCACAACACAAGGCTGAGGAGCCCAAGAAGCCGACTGCAAAATCCAAGGCTGCTACCGCGGCTGTCGCTGCTCTGCCGACCAGGAGCAGATCAGCGGCGAACAAGATTGCGGCAACCACAGCCGCTGGCAGGTCGAGGAGGGCCAAGGACGTTTACAAATCGTGAGGATTAAACTTGCGATGTCGTTGAGCTAGGTGCAAGCAAGGGGATTTGGTACTGGTATATCGTTGGGAGATGCTGATGCTATGGATAAAGTATCGACCAGTGCAATTTTGGTTGGGCCAGTTTGGTTTGGAACCTATTGGCGGCTTTATTCCTCTTCCTTGCCTGGGATCCCCCCCCCCCCCCGGGACCTTTTCCTGGATGGTACTTTGTTCTCTTTTCTTTATCTTGCTGCTTGTGCGTGGCCCATGACAGACGCTATGAAAGTTCCATGTTCATATTCTCTTCCTATTCTGTAGGTGGTGCTGATGTACAGTTAGCTCATTTATATACCCTTGCTTTTTTGTTTCTTGCGCAGTCTGCATTCTTCAGTTGACATTGACAACAAAGATTTTTTTAAGCATGGGGAAGATATTGTGCGAGTGTGTGCTGGCAGGTTACAGTAACACCAGTGCAAGGTCATACTCATTGCACAGTCACGACAGCTCTCTTGGCTGTCACCCATCAGTAGTAAAGAGATATGGTGCATGCAAAGCGTAGCTGTTGAAAAGGAATTTTACCTAACCCGCCACCATAGCAAACTGCTCCCAATCCCAGTTAGTCAAGTACTTGTGTACTGTACCATAGCAGTGAGCCCGTATTGAGACCGGCCAACCTCCAATGCCTACTACCCTCAAGGTAAATTGATTGTAGGTTCAGTTCAGCCTTTGTGTGTTTCCACGGCAGTGACCTTTTTGCATATTTGGGGCAGTAATACTACAGGACTAGGTGCATGCACGTCAGCAGCAGCAACAAGCACAATCCATGGTAGGCAAGCCCCCATGCCCAGCGGCCGCCACCTTTTTTTTTTCTTTCTTTTGTTCTTCTTCCCTCCCCCTCTTCTCATCGTCCAATCATTTGTTTCTCTCGTTGCTGAAGCTGAAGGAGGGGCGGGGGCCGGACGGCTATACGGCACCAAAGACAATGATGACCTTTTTCTTCAGTGTAGAGTTATACAAAGTAGCAAGTATCAAACAGTATGTCGAGTCTTGGTTTTGATTCCGGGAGCCAAGGGGGAGCCCACGCACAAACACCAAGTTGATCGGGTAGATAAGTAACAAGGCTGCCGGTGATCTGAAAACAAGTGGGTTGGCCGCTTTCTTTCCTCAGCAGAGAGTGGGAGAATATGTGACCTCATTATAATGATCCATTTTGCATCAGTTTCAGCTCATAGGCGCTTTAGTACAGCACATGCTATCCAAGTACTACTAGTGTGCAATCAAAACATGGCCGCACCATGGATGGATGGATGGATGGATGAGATGGTCTGGAAATGCTGGCCTGCTACTACCCTGTGGGGATGATGTACATAGTAGTAGCAAAGCCCTAACGGCCACCCCGTCCTTTTCTTCACCAACCTCCATCGTCTATCAACTAAAGCAACCCTGTATTTGTTTCATCCGTCTCACTTGCCTCGTGGTGGAAGGATTGCACAGTACTATTGTAAGGACCCAAAATAATAAATAATAATGAGTGGGTGAGAGAGAAACAGAGAAACAGAGAAAGAGAGAGAGAGAGAGAGCGCGAGGAGGGTCACGGCCATTGTCAGATCAGGATTTGGATCCTTTTCGAGACTTGCCCAGTTCAGTTCAGTTCAGTTCAGTCCAAGTCGGCGCCTGCCTTCCTTGATTTTGAACCCAACCTCCCCGTCCATCCTTCCTTCCTCTCTCACACTCACTCTCTTTCTTTCACTGTTTCCCAATTCGACGATCTATTCAATTCATTTGCATCCATTTGGGTGGCCCGTTGTGCAGCCTTTTGATCGTATCATTTTGACCTCCCACAAGGTCTCAACAAGCACAGTAGCACCCCATGTCAGGCTCTTTCTACCTTGATTGATATCGGCCTCCTGGGGGTTTCGTCATCGTTTTGGTCCCAACCGCCTCACACACACGCCATAAACTTGCACACATTCTGTATCTCCTCAGCTTCTACTGCACACTTGCTTTCTGGAAGTAGTAGCCAGCCATTCAAGCAGCCTGTACATCAAATTGCTCTGCTCTCCCTTTTCCCCTCACAATGCCACGCTACGTTTCCCCTTCGCGGGAGCCCTCACGCGGACGGGACCCTTCCGCCTCCCGCTCGCCCTCTCGCACCACGTCATCCCGCGCCGGGCGCCCCTACACAGACGGCGTCTACACGCCCACCTCGAGCGAACGCTCCTACTCTACCTCGCCTGTCCGTTCCCGCTCTCGTCGTCGCGGTGCTGGTGCTACGACGAGCCGCAGTCGGAGCCGGAACTTCCAGAGCCGGGACAGGGGACGGGGCCGCTCAGCATCTGCCTCGTCCGACTACCTTTACTACTCAGGCTCGGAAGAAGAAGGAGAAAGACGACAAGGACGGGATGGACGCTCGCACAGCCGCGCCCGCTCAACAAAACAGGCCGCCAAGGAGCGCCTGTCGTCCATCCTCGACACGAGCGGCAACACTAAGCAGGAGAAGGCCGAAAACGTCGTCAAGGCGTCCCTGGTCATGCTGGGTGCCATCGGCGCCGCAAGCCTGGCCGCCCACAAGTTCTGGCCCAAGGGCATCACCTACGGTGACAAGGACGACTGGGAGATGGAGAAGGAGGACGACAAGCATAAGCTCAAGAAGAAACTCAAGGAGGGTCGCGACATTCTGGAGGGCAAGGCACCTGGCGGTAGCGGCGGAGAGGGGGAAGGCAGCAGGCAGAGGATGAGTAGGAGGAGGAGGGGAAGCGAGGGCGACGGCGATGGTAACGACGGCGATTCCGGCCGCAGACAACAGTACCTCCGCGACCGCTACCAGCAGCGCCCAGCCCTCCCTCAAAACATGGACGGCGACGAGGGCGCACAGTTCTGGGACCGACGCGCCAGGATACCAGGTCGCCATCGCTACTCGGCTAGTTACTTGCCCGACGATGGCGACGCGTATGACCAGCGCGGTGGCGGTGCTGGTGGTTATGGCGGGCGGTACGTCGAGCCGCCTCCACCAATGCGCCGGCTTGAGCCTGCTCCTCCCCCGCCTCGTGTGCCCGCACCTCCTCGAACTTATGCCGACAGCGCACCGCTCGTTGTGCCTGCGGGTGCGAACTACCGAGACGGCCGTGAGGGAGGTCGAGGCCGTTATTATGTTGATGGAAGTACGATTGTGGTCCCATCGTCCAGTGAAAGGGCCTACGTGATTGAGAGAGGCGCGCCGCCCGGCCAGAGGCTCAGGGAAAGGGAGCGGGATGGAGGTTATTATCGGTGACGAGGTGTAATTGTTTCATTTATGACTATATGAGTTACGAAGCTTGCGCGATGCTGTGATAGATGATAAGATGGATACATATGGTCTTGGAAGGAAAGTATTGGGCAACGGAGACATCTGGGTACTTGAACGAATAAATGGTTTAAAGATTGGGAGCGACTGGTATTTTGGATATGAGCGCATCACTATGTGAAGAGCGGCGGGTTGATTCGATCGTCAATGATAACACAGATGGTCTTTTACTGTTTCATTCCTCAATCTGGTATTCCCCCACCATCTATTCAAACCCCCTCCCCCCCCCGGGGGGGCCCCCAAGAGAGGAGACAGAATCTGGGGGGGGAGGGGAGGTTTCATTTGTCTAATCAAGCAACAAGCAATGCCAAAAAGCAATTTCAATAAACGCATTCCTCCCCGCGCCGGACCATGTCTTTTCATCTGTCGGTGAAATGCTGTGCACGTACCAACCTCCCCAACCAAGTCCCATCCTACAAGTCGCAGTTTATATGCCGTATATCAAATTTCCAGGCTCAAATCTCCCCTACAGGACACTCATAGAAGGACGCTGCGTCTCCCACATGAGACTGAAGTCGTGCTTTTCTAAGAGGGTCTGTACCTCTAGAAAACAATGCAGTTGATGGGGAGATGGGAGTCCTGAAGGGTGCCCAAGACAAAGCCACTTTGTCTTCAGTCCACCTCTGTCTCGCCCGAGCTGCTAGTCGCTTCATCATCGCGGCTGCCAGCGAGGACCGTCTGGGAGCTCACATCTCTGGCGGAAGTCGACCCCGAAGCTGAGTCTGTCAAACCCCCAGAACTGCCCAGCCTTGCCTCCCTGGTAGCAGCATCCCACCCCTCGCCTGCCGTGCGCATGACGAGGACCCCGTTTAGGTCGGCATCGAACCACTTGTCCCGCCGTGTCGTGGTCCTCGAGCCGCCTTCCAATGCCGCATGCGAGGCCCTTGTCTTGCGCCTCTTGGTGCCGCCTTGGCTCAACAGGTTGCTGAGCTTATGTCGCTGTGCTTGAAGCTCCCTCTCAAACGAGACAATACTTCGCACGTACGGCGCTACGTCAATAGCAACATTGGCCAAGGTGCCGTCAAAGACCGAAAAGTCTAGATTCGTTGAAGAAGTGCTACTTTTGTCGGAAGTGGCGAGCGTGTCAAAGGCGTCGCTGAAATCGTCGCGGGTGAGAGCGG
Source organism: Cryphonectria parasitica EP155 (assembly GCF_011745365.1). Lineage (NCBI taxonomy): Eukaryota > Fungi > Ascomycota > Sordariomycetes > Diaporthales > Cryphonectriaceae > Cryphonectria > Cryphonectria parasitica. Next base: position 4,282,704 of record NW_024468909.1, read on the forward strand.
CCGGTACGCAGGCTGCTGTCGGGCGTTGCCGAATCTTGGTGAGGACTCTGGTCTCATCGAGGGGTTCCAGAAGGGGAGATGGTGATCCAGGCACCGAGACTCGCAGATTCTTTCGGGCAAGGCATCTCAGGTTGATGGGCAGCGACGTTGCAAGTGGGTCGTGGGTTGAGGCAGCAGATGCGTCCAATAGCTGCCGACCTAGGATGTAGTCGTTCCGAGTTCTGTCCGTAATCTCAGGCAGAGTCCAATCGATTGCTTCCTCAAAGGAGGTCGCAAACGCCAAGGAGGACGACAAGTCAGCGACACTCATCGCATCAGTAAAGCCTTCGTAACTCTTCAGGGCTGCCAGTCGATCTTGTGGCGAAGCACTATCCTGCTGAGCGGCCCAAGAAGTCAAATCGAGGGATTCATGCCAGTTGCCAATGTCCATCTGCCAACAGTCCCGGGCTTCATGGAGGAGCTCTTCCTCACACTTCGCAGTATCCGTCTCGAGCGCCAGAACATCGTGGGCAAGCCACCCTAGCCCTTCCACGTACGCATCCTGGCTGATGACCCGAACAATATTCCCTTGCTCATCGATATCGCAGCCTTTTGGCCAGCGCGGATAGAACCAGGCAATACCTCCACGTCTGTCGCCAACAGCAAACTGACACCAGTAATTCAGGTCCATCAAGCAGGCACGCAGATCCTGCTCACGGGCTTCGTAGAGTGCCTCAACTGCATTCCGGCGCAAAGCATGACCCTCACAAGCCGCAATCAGAAGCATGCGGTCCACAACCAAATCAACCGGCGGTGTGCTGAAGCGAAAGATCCCATGGAGCTTCAGAGCTTGCAGAGGGACGAGGTTCTCGTCACTGCAGGTCATGATGAAAGGACGTCTTGACTGTGCGATGAGAGTCATGACCGTGCTCCAAAAGTTCTTGTCTTCCTCGTAGAGGATATCAACCTCATCCAAAAGAATCAAAGACTGCTTCTGATGTTTTGGGCTTGTTTTCTTCGGGTCTGCCTTTGGCAGTGTCGACAACTCTTGCTTGACCACCTTCTTCGGCTTGGCTGGGAGAGGCGTGGTTTTGGCTTTGAAGAACGAGTTCATGGTCGCCTGTTTTCCCGACTTGATGTCCTCGGCCACTGCTTCCTCGTTGACGGAAAGACTTGAAGCGTCTGTCTGGTGGTGCTGGACTAGATGGTTTCTTGTCATGTCGCCAATTTTCTCGAGAACGTCCTTGCCGCTCCTGCGACTGCCCGCATTGATCTCAAAGACCTCGAATCCCAATTCCTTTGCGATAGCGTAGACCGCTGACGTCTTGCCACAACCGTGTGGACCGCTTATGACAACCGCGTTCGTCAATCGTCTGGAATCCTTGGGATCCCTCGTCAAGGCGTCGCCGGCACGAATAACCGTCTTCTTAGCGCAGCGTCTGTCTGGCGACCAGTCTTCCCCAGAATCTGAAACCTCGTCCATTGTGTCTGCTTCTTCATCACTGTTCACAATGAAGCTATCCAACTTGTTCTTCTTTCGTCGCTTCCTGGGTGGCTTTGTCGACTTGACCGGCTTTGCTTTCAAATCCCCCGTATCCACGGACTGAACTTTGAGCGCTTCCAGCCAATCTCGTAAGAGAAAAGCCTCTTTGCCGTACTGCAAGACTTCTGCTGCAGATTTAGGAGTATATTTCTGAGCCCAGCACGCGGACTCGCATGTGAACCTATCAAAGGCAGCGAGAGATGTCACTAATGACACCCGCAGCTGAGCCAAGGCTGGATGTTGTGCATGTCTTACTTCGCGCAAGATGCGTTTTTCGAGCTTTGAACCACTCTCAAAATATTTTTGAGGCAGACGAAGCCCTGGAGGCGGCGGCTGGAAAGTGTCGTCGTCAACGGCCCTCAGGTCATCAAGAACCCCAGGAATCTCAAGTCTGGCCGCAAGGTCGTTCAAAATCATCTCCTCGGGGCTGATATGGATGATTTTGCCTTTGCATTTTCGAGCGCTTACTGAATTTTCAGAGATATGTGGTAGAGAGAAGGCATCATCCTCGCCTCTAATATGAACCATATCTTTCGGCGGCCAAACAGGCAACCTCGCACCTGGCGTTTTGAGACCCAAAGATTTCATACCGAATTGAGGCAGAGGCATGCTGGACGGTGCAACTCGAGTCTTTCTTGGGGAGCATGGAGTGGAGCTGAAAATCTTTGGCCGCGAGGAGAGAGCAGCTGGCTTCGTCTTTGTAGCCTCTGTGGCTTTTGAAGTGGCCGTTGCAGTCGGAGACGAGGCACTCGTCTTTTTTGGCTTGCCCCTGAAGAAAGGATGTGCTTCTTTCTTGGGGCCCTCCTCGCTTATTTTCGATTTAGTGGCATCGTCCTTCCTACAACCCCGAGGCTGCTTTCTCATGTTCGTCTTTGGATGCAGACTTGGGTCGACCGGCGAGGACAGGATCGTGTCGATCTTATCACCTATGCGTTTTCTAGACGCGCCATCGATACCATACGTAATGGTAGCGATCCTGGTCATCCGTCTGTTTCGTTTAGAGGTATATGTGGTTTTCTGGTCCTCAGTAACATTTTCGTCTCTTGCTGACTGCTTGGAGAGTCTCGACCCCTTGGCCTGTGGTGGGGATCCGATGGTCCCTGTCTTTCGATTGAGCTGCAGGATTTTTTTGAGGGGAGTGCCCTTTTGGCCAGTCTGCTGTTCTGGAGCGTCTGAAGTGGTCTTGACCTGGTCAGGTACAGGTAAGTCATCCATGGGAAACCTGGCTGAGGGCGCAGGAGCTGAAATTGGAGCTGGAACCATGGATTCAGGTACAGGCGCAGGTGCTCTTTCCTCCTCTTTAGACACTGGTTGTGAGTGAGCTGCAGAGTGCACATCACATGCCACAGGCTCTACGCTCTGACTGTTGATTTTTGAGAAGTGATTCATGATTGAGGCTGATGGTAGAGCCTCCTTCTTTGTACTTCGTCTGAGCTTTTTGGTGCCTCCCCAATCCTCATCGGCCTCCTCTGCTGCCTTACGCCTCTTGCGCCCAGGCATATTGTTCTCTTGTTCTTCTATATCCCCACCTGTTTCTTGTACTTCGAAGGCTTCGGAGCGATCCTCAGACAGAGTATTCGTCTCGACGGGTTTGGAGACTCGGGGATCGGATTCGAGAGGTTTCGGCGCAGTGAAGAATGGATGGAGCTTCTTGGGCTCAGCAGGGAAGTTGCTGCCCGCCATGGCCTCGACTACAACCAGCCCCATTTGCCAAAACAGTGGTGATTAGACCTATGCCTGCAGAGAGCACTGCCTTGGGAAAGAGGGCTATCTGCGAGCCGAAAAGCCTCAATTTGTGGTGGTGCACACACGCTCAAGTTGAGGAAGCCATCGCGGGTATGCGGAGCGGCAGACGGATGTGGACAAGAAGTCTCCAATATAATTTTAACTTGATACTGCCAGACCAGCTCTGATGCTGAAGATATTGTGAGAGGACCGTGGGCTTGGGATATTGATATGTTCAAGGTGAGGAGAGGTTTTGAGGTTTTGAGGTTTGGAGTTCAAGGATTGAAGTGAGCCATACTGTGTAAGAAGTCGCGTTCGCTGCTGAGGCAGCGCGTCTTTGGATGGAGCGCGACTTCCCCCAATGCGCCGGGATTCCCTATGACGCCCCTGTTGCTGACTCGAGCCAATTGTGAGCACCGTCTCGACCCCACCTTCCTTCATAGTATTTAATAGTAGTAAGCCCGGCAGTAGCTTCCACCTCGACGAAGAGGGAAAAAAGGAACATCGTAATGCCTCAGAATGAGATGTTCTCTCCGCAATAACTGCTTGGAAATGATACGTGTGAGGTAAAGATTCAACATAAATTCTTACCAACCATCAATGAAACCATTACCATGTGTGCAGTACAAAGTATATGGGACAGGGATATGACAGGTACAAGAGTCCGCTAACCAGGAACCGATAAGCGATAAGAAAATGTTCCTTGTTCATCCTCAATTTTTTTCCCTGTCCCTATTTTTTCGAGTTGCAAGCAGAGCCAAGCAGAGTAGAGCAGCAGCTTTGCAACGCCCAACGCCCGACATCTCCCCCCCCCCCCCCATTCAGTGCCCCCTGACGGAGTCGTACGCTCACAATGGCTGCCACATTCAACATACAAAAGCCATACGTGCTTACCACCCTACCTCGACCTCTGAACCGCCAAGGCAATGGTAGCGCATATACTGTCGGCGATGTCTGGGGGCAACAACAAGGGTCCAAGAAGAGAAAGCGGCCAGAACTGGCTGTGGGCATCGACGGCGAGGCAGTCAATCTATACGATGTGAGTCGGCCACCAGACAGGGAAATTATGTGTTGAACAGAGCGCTGACCCCTTCGCAGATATCATCTCAGAGATTAATCACATCCTATCCGATTCCCCCTCAATCCGTCTTCACCTGCCCGCCTTGTTCGACGAGATGGCGAGTTGCAAAAAGCAGAGATGCCGCACGCTACACCTATGTCTCAACGAGGGACCCGAAGGCAAAGATCACCTTGTTCAAAGATGTTTTGGGAGCATCTGGCGACACCACTTCCACCATCGTGACCGAACAGGTGGACCACGCTTCTAAGCTGGTTCACTTGGGCACTACCTCGACCTCTACCGAGGATGATGCCAAGGCGGATCTATTGGCAGTCACCGAGGACGGTTCCGTCATGTGCTTTCAAGGCGAAGATCTGCGCAAGAGATGGGAGACGTCGCCAGAGATTCTCCGACAGGATCTGGCTTCCATTCCGAGGGGGGGCCGCCTCGAAGTCGAGCTCGTCCAAGCCGCACTGGCTAGCGACGTTATTGCTGGTTTCTTTGGCGGCAAGCAGGATGCCTTTGCCTCCCTTCTGCGAACGAGCCAAGAGGATGTCTCCGCTCAAAACATGCTTGTGCTCATCACGAAGACCGTCAGCGCTGAACAGGTCACCCGGCAATTGCACATTCTTGGAGTCGTTCCTACAGACCAACAAGTGGCCGGGAGGCTTGTGCAGGTTCACACCTCTCCCATACCGTCGGCTTATGCAGCATCAAATGGACCTGAGAGCCTCCGCTTGGATATAAACACGGGGTCTCTGATGGAGCTGCAAGAGGGATCTCTCGTCACCTACGACCTCACAAGGAGTCTAGCCAAAGTTGAATGCACACTCGAGGTCCCTGACGTCCGGTCATTCATCAGATTATCCAAGTCTTCTGTACTTGCTGCCAAATCAGAGACCCTGGACGTCTACAACCCGGTCTACCAATCGCTACAGGCATCTGCTGCCTTCGACCTGGAGTCAACCAGCAAAGAAGTGCATGCACCTACGATATCTCTCGTCGCATATTTTCCGCCGCTTGAAATAGCAGTGGCGATCTACGGCGCATCATTGGTCGCCATGCAACTCGAAGCACCCAGAACACGTGGCAAGAAACGTCGATCGGAGGGACTGTTGATCGACTCGATAGGTCGCGGAATTCCACAGTCCAAAGACATCAAGAAATTCAGGTCTGGTGCGGAGTCTGCGAGCTTCTCGACTAGCTTCTCTAGCAACCTTCCTGGCAGCGTCTCTGGCAATTACTGGTCCGATTTTACCTCAGATGTCCAGAGAGCTGATGAACTCCTGGCCGCAAATGATATTGCAGGATTTGAGGAGATCATTGCTGAAAAGTTCGGAATCGAGATCAAACCGGCGGGTGCGGCAAGCGGCACGAATGGCATCGACAATGAGCCAGTGCCAGACCAGGAACAGCCCAGACTACCAGAGTGGATATTGCCTGCCGCACGAACCAATTACCGGTACTCTGATCGCCGATGGGTTCAATTTGCAATCTCACGAGTGTTCGCATGGCGAGACACGCAGGAGTCGGGCACAGAAGCGACGAGACTTATCTGCAGGCTGCCACAGAGCAACCTCCTCACAATGCTGGTTGATGCGGGCCACCTTACCGTGTCAAATCTCAAGTCAGCTTTCAATGACGAGACACGAAATATAGACGACATCGACTTCATCTTTGGGGAAGAGCTGCCTCAGGTTCTGGTACAAGTCGACCCAGTCTTCGAGCTTCTCTTGTCGTACCTGTCCTCCACCAAACTGGGCGCCGTCGAGCTTCTCACTTCTGTCCGACTCATAATGCGCAGTCTCGAGCTGGTACAAGATCCCACAAAGATCGCACCGAAATTACTCGCCTTTGAGTCTCAAATGTCCGACGCTGCGGATCCGGACGATACCACCCTATTGGCAGACCAGAGCGCGATTGGCCATGAGCTGGAACGTGCGGTGCAGGAACTAGAGGCCGCAGAGTATTTCCACCTTGGTGACCAGTCACTCATCCGCGGCAGGAGCCTGAGTGTCGCGTTCGGCAAGCTCAGCAGCTGTCCACGTGTCTCCACGATCCGCGTGCTCCGCCGGAGCTACAAACCCGAGGAAATCCTGTCCCTCATCTACGTATTACGCATGGAACTTGTCAAGGACGGCTGGACAACGCGGTATCTCGACACGACGCAGCTAGACAGGGACGACGAGCTCGAGGCGCCGCCAGATGGGAGCATCAGCCTCATCTCTGACCTGCTCTGCAGGTGCATCGACGCGGTCGGGCCTGGAGGCTGGCTCATCAACGATGCGATTGTGGCGGCTGGGGCAGGCGACCATATGGATTCGGCAGACTTCCTCGCCTCGCTCAAGCTCGAGGTCAGCGCTGCGCTAGAGGGTGTACAAGAGGCCGTCTTCCTGCGGGGAATCATCTCCGAGGCGGTGCGCTACGGCAGCACCATGCAGAAGGTCGAGGCAGAGATGGGACAGAAACACAGGCGCGTGGATGGTGCAGCCCTGGTGCTACGTGGCTCGCCAAGTCTTGACAGCGGCAAGTCAGGCGCATCGTCTGCCATGTTGCCGCTGGGCATGAAGGCCAAGAAGAGAATCTCGGCGGAGAAGGTCGTCTCGGGTGGCGAGGTGGCCCGCAGGCGAAAGAGAGAGGTGGGGCACCTCCTCAGCCAGAAGGTCGGGCCATACTCGTTGGAAAGGATCAGCATATAGAGAGCATCACATCACTACGGAAGCTGGAAATGACGGTCGCAGTATGGCCTGCTCCGGCGGCGATGGGCAGATATGGCGAGAAGATGTCAGGAAGGTGAACAGCATTTCGACAGCCTTAGTTCAGTAGATGGTTGGAAAGAATTGATGACGCGACCTCTACAAAGTTTTCAAGGCGCTTCGCATTCAAGATGTTTGTATTTCCTCTAATGGAACATGTCTCTATATGGGCCCAGTATTGACTCCACATTACACGACAAATCACCTCACCTGGGCGAGCAAGGCTATCTGGAATTATTCGTCGGGGGTGAATGGGCGAACTTGCCGGGAAATCTCTTCCATGCCTTCCCCAATGTCTTCCCATCTTATGAATCGGACAAGGCGAAGCAGGACACGCATTCCGTCAGCGGAACACAGGACTCAGACATGGGCGAGACAAGGCCAGAGGCACGTCGGACGGGCGCGTGCACCGTCCGTCACAATATCCTGGATAAGCGAGTCTTGAGAGCCAAGGGGGAGCTATCCTCTATTGCCCTGGCCTCCAGCCCCTCACAACCCCAAAAAGAGATCGGATCGGTTCTACGGCAGAAAATCGAGGAAGTGGAGGAGAAGGAAACACAGGTGGTGGGGTCGTGAGGATGAGAATGAGAGAGAATCAGCCCCGATAGCCTACCCGGGTGAACTCGCACCAGCAGTATAAGGCCTTGTCGAGGCATCAGGTGCTACTCGCCCGTTTTTTCTTCTCTTCTGCACGCCGGCCAAGATGAGAAACAACCTTTTCCCCTAGCTCATTCCATGTTTCCGGTGCAAAGTTAGACCTGCAGACAAACAGCTCAGCGAGGCGAGAGGAGAGGTGATCACAGCCCATTGAAAATGGTACCATGCCAGTGCAGTGTGTAAGACTTTTGTTTGCACATCCCCATAGGACGACACATCTTATAAAGGCTCATGCCCTGTCTGTCCAGGTTTAACTCTCAAGCAATGCCCATTCAGGAAAGCTCATGATAGCCACTCGATGACTCCTTCTCGCCGGTCCGGCCGGGGAATGGAATGCCAAGTCAGCCGCAGCCCCTCGCAAAGCCTCTGCGCTAACCCCAAGTTCAAGAAGTCCTGCATCGAGAGACCTGGCTAAGTGAACAACAGTAGGAGCCGCAAACGATGGAGGGGAGGGGAGAGGAGGGGGAAGAGACGCTGGGCACTTACAACGACACACAATGGCACAGCCCGTCAGATCTTACAGAGGCATCACGCCAGAGGCACGTGGAGAAAAGGAGAGGATGAGCGAGCGAGTGAGCCTCGAAAAGCCCAGCGCTAGTAGGTTCTTGTCGCGTTCAAAAGTACGATTAAGCTTCCCGCCGCACGCCCGCGCTCTTGGTCCAAGCATTTAGTCCTAACGTCTTTCTTATGCCTTCTTGTGTAGGTGTAAAACCTGCTGCCTGCGGGCCACACGGGAACGGATCTCTCGGGATAGGGCGTACAAGTCCCGTGGTAGGAGATGTGTTTGTCCCTCGGTGAGGTAAACAGGCCGACCGAGCTCGAAGCTGTCGACATCTTTGTCCTATCAAGAAGATGAAATGATGTCGACTACTATATAGCATAACACTGTGCAGTGGATATGGGTGGGCGGGCGTTCAGATACTGCTTCCAAATGCTTCATTGGGACGTTTCTTCAGCCCTTCCAGAGCCCAACCCTCCCAACACATCTGACTTACTGAAAGCACCCTGACCACTAGAGCGCAGCCTCGAACGCGGAATTTGAAGACAAGAGAGAGTAAGCATGCCCCGTCCATGGTTCGAACTCGGGGACCCGTCCCGCTACAGCTTGAAGATCTGCCGTCAGCTCCGTCTCTCTCTGGGTCCACGTATGTGCATGCATGCGTCTAGAATTTTTTTTGGTTGTTCCCTGCATGATATGCAAAAGATCCCCTTTTCAGGCAGCCTTCCATAGAGAGTAGAGTTCGTACTACTGAATCGTGCAGCACACCACGCACATTCTTCCATTCGTGGCCCGCCCTGATACGGCAGTCCCCGCGGTGTACCAAAGTAGAAGAACTGCCATCCCCCCCCCCCAAAGGCAGCCTGGGCTTAGTAAATACATACTACCGTGGTTCTGCTATCGCGGGTAGGGGAATCTTGCAGGGAGGAAGGGAACATGAAAACAAAAAGAAGAAGGAAAAACATGAGATCCACATCGTGTTCCGAGTAAGGAGGTGGAGACGACCGACGACTTTGAGCGTATACTTTCCGAGTTCAGATGCATGTGAATGTGATATGTGCGACACAGCCGCCTCGTGTTTGAGGTGCGAAGATTTCTCCTTGGGGGGGACCAAGAGACGGGCAAAGACCTGCAGGCTCTGTCACGAGTGTGGCAAGCTAAATCTGCACTGCTTGCCCACAGATCTAGGGCAAGCAGGCAGTAAGCAGAACTCGGCGGTGATAGGCTTAGGGCTGGCCCAGCGATTTCGTACTAATGGCTGCAGAAGTATGTCGTGATGACCTCGGCTCATGTGGCCTAGCCCCTCACAGCCACGTGAAGGCACATACCATGCGAAGAGACTGCACCTGAGACGTACATTCCTGTTCTCATCTTTCTCTTCTCTCCTTTTCCTTTCGGTGCAGCCATTTGACATTGGTTTCTCTGGCTTCGGGGACATTATTCCGGCATGACGACATGCATTTAGGTCTCAGCAGGGCCTGTTCATAGTCTTTTAAAACTACACAGCAAGGTTCTCTCGGACATCTTGCCCCAAGCGAGAGAGCTCCTCCATGTTTCACGTTTTATTCTTTCTTTCTTCGAGGAAATAGTTGCCATATTACCTCTAGAACGGGGCGATCCGTCACGACGAACAGGGGAGAGGAGATGAGCATAGTAGCTAGCTGGAGTTGGTTCCTTAGTCTCCGGGCAGAGCGAGGTTCTAAGCCGCAGTCAGTGGCGCAGGGTCAGTAGGTCTGTACTTTGGTATGGTACAGTACTATAGTAAAAGGCCGTCAGCAAGGGTCTGAGATTCCCTTGAGATCCCTCGTGAGGAGGGAGTCCCAGTGCCCCAGCTTACTGTAGTACTGAGCACGCTGAGGTACGTAGCTTCCAGCAGACACGCAAGTACGTATACACGTGCCATGTCGCCATGCCATGATGATGTGGGCAGGGGGGGTTCAGGGGGGCCCCCATGCGATGATCTCATGCCTTGACGTCAACCTCCCTCGGGACAGCCCAGTCAGCTCCTGCCACAGCTCATCCTTGACCTTGTCACCCCAGGAAAAGGCTGCCCTACTGCCGTAGCAGGAGCATCAGACCCTAGGACCCTACAGGCATTCCAGGCAGTCAGGACAGGTGATCAGTGTCTACTATACAATTTTCGTGACATTACTGTACGTAGTACTGGACAGTATGTTATGGTTGGATTAGGACAACATCATGACCCTTGACTGAGACAGCAAACAGAATCACGGTAATCAGCAGCCGGATTTTTTGACAAAGGAGAGGAAAGAGGGACAGAGTGAGAGGTAGAGTAACGTGCTACACTGTGGCATATTTTTATTTGTTATTTTGGAGTGGGATTTTCTCTGTTTGTTTCCTTCCTTTGTTCTTTCCCTTTACTCCCTTCCCCAATCACGTTCAGATTTCCACACACTCCTTCCTCTTACGGCCACTGATCATCAGCTTCGCTCTTTCTGAAATTGATTCCCCGTCAGCCGGCGCCCTAGGGAGCTACAGCTTCTTTGTTCCTCAGTCCCCGACGGCCTTGTCTCATGACCAGGACCCCAAACCTGTTCCTGAGTCCCTTCACCCCATCGCCACCCTTCTTCCCTACGTAGAAGTACTACCCTCCTTCACCCTCAAGGGTACTACTTCACAAGTACAAAGTACACACGCTACTGCTTTGTGCTTGTATGGTCACCCTGGACCGACCTCGAGCAAGGCCCCAGCATCATCAATCATTCAATCATCACCATCACCACCAATTCGTCTGATGACTCTTTGTTCGCCCATCCTCATCTCCGGGCCTATCCAGCCGGCCATCTCCTCCGTACTATTGCAACCCCATCTTCATTCCCAGCTAATCGACCAGGGCTTATCCTCGTCCCTCTGCAGGAGGAGAGGTACAGCCATCTTTTCCTCTCTAAGCTGGCCTGCTTTGATCCAGGCCTACGCTGTCAGATCTGCTGCAATTCCGCCCACCTCCACCCAAACGAACACCCTTTCCCCGGCCCACACACACCCATTCCCACACCCACACCCTTACATACCTCTCGCGCCGGCCTATGACATTATCACACGCCCTATTACATAGCCACCTCTTTGTGGCTCTTCCAGGCTTGCCAGTTGCTAGCTGCTAGCCTCAGACAGCAGCCCACCACATTCTTCACTCAGCCCTCCTATCTGCTTTGTCCCCTTGATAGAGATCCCTTCTACTCATTTTCTTGTTCCACCAAAGATACGATAGGGAGAAAAAAGGGAAGAAAAAAGTTTTTTCTTTCACAACGCGAGAGGACTGAAAGGCTACAGCAGAGGGATTCGAGGGAGATACGATATACGACGCCAAAGGTCACATCACACGACCCGTGAGACGACGAGACACGACTAGCCAACGCATACACGCAGGGCAGACAGGCTCTCGCCGCCCAGGACGCCGCCGCGTGAGCGCTGCATCGATCTGGTATATCACGATATGACGGTCGACAGTACGTCCATCACCGAGCTCGCCGCCTACGCGCGGTCCCTCTTCAAGCGAGCCAAGACTTCAGGCCCCGACTTTGAAGATGTCGCTGCCGTCGTGCGCTCTCTGCACACACACATCAAGCACCTGCGCGCCGAGGCAGAGGATCCAGACAGCCTCCTGAACAGCACACAACAGGATTCGTCCGTCTACGCCCGCCAGCTGGCCCCGATCGTCGAGGACACTGACTTCACTCTGAAACAGCTGGACACGATCCTCACAAAGTATGGGTCTGCTCCCGACGATGACGGCATCGAGGACAGCGCATACCGCGCGGACCATGGCGAGAGGAGGCTCGAGGACAGGGAGAGGGAAATGCTGCAGCTGATCCGGACCAAGCTGTCGAATCAGAAGACGCACATTGACATCTTCCTCGACACCGTGCAGCTGCACAACCCAGCGCGGCAGCCACGCCCTGTAGATCTGGACCACACGGACAGCCAACAGCAGAACTCCATCAAAGACAAGGTTGACGCTGTCGCCGCGCGCATCTTCCATCGGAGGGCCGTGGCCAAAAACACGGCCGATGCCGTCGACGACAACAACGAAGAGGAGATGTGGCAGCAGTTCTGGGCCGAGCTGGTCAAGGAGGGCTTCTCCAGCGATGTTTTGCGGAAACACAAGGTGAGATTTAATCTCTTGTTTTCTTTTTCTGGTGGACTTTTGCTTGGCCGATTGTCCAAACCACCTCACCACCTGCATGTCTCAATGAACGGATTTTCCTCGCTCCCCAGCCGCCCCTAGTCATGCGTGTCAGCGTAGCACACACGGCGTGGCCAGAGCCAGCCAAGAATGTCATACTACTACAGCATTGCATTGGCGATCCAGGGAAAGAAGAGAGATTAATTGCCGGCCGCCTCTGAACTGGGGCATCCCCCCACTGACACATACCTCATAGGAAGTGCTACGTGCATACATACGGGAACTGGAAGCCAACGGCTCCGTAGACGAAAATCCACCATCGGTTCGTGGTCTGCTGGACCACGCCAGCGGCGGGTCTGCATATGCACCCCAGCAGCAGCAGTGCTGGTCCTATCCCGACACGCCAGCAGCGTCTGCATATGGGTCTCACCAGCAATACGGGCCCTCGACCCTGCCACCGCCAGTGGCGATCCCTCGCCATTCCTCTTCACGTGGCGACACCATGTCAGTCAAGGAATTGGTCTCGCCCACGCTGGACAATGAGAAATTCGCACCTGGCGTCAAGCTCGGACGGCCACAGCCGGAGCTTAGTCCCCACAACAACAGCAACAACGGGAACCACACTCGTACAGCGGCACAATATAACTCTGAACCACCGGCGCCTCCAGGCATGCCGGTGCTGCTACCCTGGGACAGGTCTTCATCCGACTCTGCATCCGATACGGACCTGGCCAGCACGCAACAGCTCGCTCTCATTTCGACCCGAGACCTTATGGATTGCGACCAGCGTAGTGTTGATACCCTCGCCGTCCCGGTAGGGAGGCTTCACTCCTCCTCCTCCTCTTCCTCCCCGGTGCTGCATCCGGCACCAGGTTTTGGTGTTTCGCCGGGGTCGTCGCCGGCGAGCCGCTATCTGCCACCACCACCACCACCTCTGACCTACCAAGGCAAGTCTGGTCTTTCTCCGGAGTTGAAACCAGCGACACAGCCTCTCGGGACGTCGCCGCGATATGTCCCACCCCTGGCAGACTCGGCGTCTGCCTACGGGGCCAGTCCTGTATCCCCTTCTATGATGACACCTCCCCCTCGGTACTCGATCGAGGACCCAGTTACTGCCTCTGTCTCTTTTTCGGCACCCCCTACCGCATATGGCTCTCCTGCACCTCCACCTACAGATGAGCCAACGCCTCAGCGCCGTCGCCGTCTGGGCCCAGACAGCACGGGTGCCGAGATCCCCCTCGACGCCACCTGGACGCGCATCAAACGCACGCTTGTGTCTCCCGAGGTCCTCGACAGGGCTGGCCTTCGCTACGAGGCTCGTCCTGACTTTGTTGCTGTGCTCGGCGTGCTGAGCAAGGAGAAGATTGCAAGCCTTGCACGGAAGTCGGCTGAGATTCGGTCTAACAGAGCTCGTGGCGACTCGGCCTCTAGACCAGCACGGCCGGTGCCTACTGCCAGCTTACTCGACAGGAAGCGAGCCGAAGGCAACGGAAAGAAGTCCCCGCGTCACTCCGACACGACAGACGACGAGAGCGTCTCGTCGGACACCATCTGGGACGAGTCCGATTCGAGCAGCGACAGCGAGTCGGACTACCAACACTCTCGTACACATGAGAGGAGAAGCTCGGGCTCCAACACGGACAAGTACATCCCACGGGATGTCCGACGACGGCGTCGGGACAGACGTGACTCGGTCATCCAAGAGGAGCCGGCCCTGGAGGACGTATACGACAGCAATGACGGTTCTCATAAGAACGAGCGGAGCAAGAGACTCTACCCTGTCATCGTCCCACCTCCCCTAGAGAAGGGTTCCCCCTCTTCGACGGTCGTCCCCAAGCCTATCCTTAAAAACCAAAACAAGAACCATGTACGCTTTGACGAGGATGGCCCGCGGGAGATGTCACCAGGCGAGCTCGACCGCGAGCGGGAGCGCAGGGAGCGCAGGGAGCGGAGACGCGCCGCCGAGCGGGACGGAGATCGCCGCCGGGATCGCGAGAGGGATCGTGGCGATCGCGACCGTAGAGAACGTGACCGAGGTGAGAGAGATCGTGAGAGGGAACGAGACCGTGAAAGGCACCGTGACCGCGACCGGGATGGTCGAGAACACCATCATTCCTCCACGCACTCCACACGCCACCGCGACAGAGACGACAACGGGCGCTCAGAGAGGCGCCGTGCCAAGAAGAGCGTGTGGGGCGAGACACTCGGCGCCGTCGGTGTGGGCGGGGCCGCCGCAACGCTGCTAGGCGTCTTGACGGAAGCAGCCGGTGGATTTTGAGGCAGCCACGGCAGCTGTTTGCCTGTTCTGCTTTTATCTTTCTCTTGCTTTTCTCCATCCAATTTTCATTTGTACAAGGATCATTGGGCTTTTCTTGGTTGAAAGGAATATCACATCACATGCTACTGAGAGATTGGGCACATTGAAGAACATGAGCGGTTATACCACGGCACTTCCGACAGGATTATAGCCCGGCAGGACCGGCGTCAGATAAGGTACAGAAGAACAAAGCATTGATGAGAAAGGAGGAAGAGACAGGGGGAGGCGACAGCATGGCGAGGAGAGAGATGCGCCATATCATGCCATCCGTCCCTACTGTCTTTTTTAATCTTGGGATACGCTTCAAATGTGTCGTTGGAAACTGTATTTTGTCACTTTGCATATTTATACCCCCATACCCCTAAATGCCAATGGATGTCGAGATGAGCAAAACCAGTCTATTTCATGATCTTCTTGTCTCTGCGTGGTGTAAGAATACGATCATTGCCTTCAAACAAGTAAGCTCTAGCGGACGGGGAAGTTCAAGTAATACTGCGAGACCTATGGATGGCAAACGGCCACAATCCAACGTGATATATAAAAAATTTCCTCAACGCCCAGGCTAAGAATTCCTATCGCATGGCTCCGAGCAGAGAGACATCATTCATCCCCTCCTCGGCAGTAGCAACAGCAAAGAGCAAGGAAACCAATGACCCCACATTAATCAACGACGACGCATGCTTCGACCACCCGCATTCCTGCCAGACGCTGCAGTTGTCTGCTCAAACCTCATAGCGTCCATGAAGATCCCGCCCTCAGCAGCCGGCTTTGTTTCACCAGCATCAGGGCTGCCTCGTTGCCCGAGCATCCTGCTCATGAGCCGCTGCTTGTTCCGCGTCGCCTCTGGGTCGTCGTACTGGAGCTGCGTGGCCGTGGGCCCAGCAGCTGCCGGCTCCTCCTCGCCAGGCGAGTCGTCCTCGTGAAGCACTACAGAGTGGGTGCGCCCCATGGGCCCGCGGGCGCCGGTCGACGACCCCTCGCTACCGTTGGATACGACAGAGGCGTTGCTGATCACACGGCCGATGATTTTGCGCCTACGCCTGGCCGGTAGGGGTGCGGCAGCAGCAGACTCGGCGCTGATGCTTTGAACACTTCCCTCGAGGCTACTGCCGCCAGCATTGGTAGCAGTGCCCGCTAAGAGGGAGGTGAGTCTGTTCGAGAGGGCCTGGTGCTCGGCTGCGGCCTTTTCAGCCTTCTCTTGCTCAATACGGCATTTCCCAACCTCGACTGACTTTTGGACCGTCGTATACTCAGAGGCAGTACCCTCGGTATCGCCATAGGGAGTGTCCAACTCATCATCGTCACCGGCTTCGGAGTCGCACACCTCGCTGCGGATGCGTGCGAGTGGCTTGCGGGAGGGTTGTGAAGGAGGCCGCTCCCTGATAGAGTTCTTGTTGAGGTCATTTGCGGATTTCTCCACCAGGGCGTGAGATCCGCGCCTCGATTCAGGTAGCGGCGGCAGATGCTGAGTATCCATGTCCTCCTCAGGCTGGTGCGTTGGGGCTGTCTCGAATTCGGAGGTGAGATTCGAGTTCTTGACCAAATTGTCTGCATGAGACCCAGGACGAGGAGGCTCCGTGGCCACAAGCGGTGTGGTATCGAAGGCTGACATGTCCGGACCAGCCAATGTGTTTCGTGCCAGAGAAACGGTGCGTGATGTCAGGGGCTGAGAAGTGTTTTTCTTTGGCATATCCGAGACCGACTTTGACCTGTTGAAAGGCTTAGATAACCGACTTCTGTCAGTTGCTCTAGACTTCAGCTCTGGGAACAAGTAGTCATCTGTTGCCAGCTTTTGGCCCCGTGTTATACAATCCCACAGCCACTCCGCTTTGACGATAGACACCCCCCACGAGAGGGCTAGCTGGAGCTTCTGTCTCCTCGCGCCGGCCAAGGAAGTGCAGACCAGCACAGAACATTGCGCAGTGAAGCGCTCCTCATACCGCGCTCCTAGCTGACGAACCACCTTCTCTACCTGGTTGAGCTCGATGTCCAGAAAGCCGCTGGTGGCTATTGAGAGCTGGTCAAAGCCGCCGAGGGGAAAGACGGGAAACGGCCTGCCAATGACATGTGCCCGTGGGTCTGGCAAGGTCGTACCCTTTTTATAGACGCATTTCTCGATGAAGAACTCAGTGATGACGTCTACTCCATCCAACAGCGGTGGGTGAGTCTTGGGGTCAGACTGCTGCGGCACGACAACAAAGCAGCGCCGCACACCCTTGACCGGTCGTAGCTCGCCTAGAGATGCCACAACCTCGCCCCCTCGCGAAGTGATGAAGGGAACGATGACGTCGACGTGTGCCGGAGGGAACTCGTAGATGTAGAAGGAACAAGAAGCAAAGACGTCATCCACCCCTTCATCCACTCCTCCAATAGAGTCCTTGACCACGCCAGCACGCGAGATCGACGCACTGGGCTGTCGCAACATGGAGTCGCCGGGGAGAGGTTGGGTTGGCACTTCGGCTGGGAGCGAGGCCGCAGACTGGTCGAGGGAGGGCTGTTGGCCGAGAATCTCCCCCCACATGTTGTCCCTCTGGCTGTTCAGTTTCATGCTGGCAGTCTTCCTCAACTTCCGCCTGCCACCGCCTTCCTGCCCCTCGGCGGCCTCTCGCAGACGCTTGCCCAGCGACTTTCGACGGACATCCCGCTTGACCCATGCGCCCTTGCCAATTTCTTCTTCGGGCAGATGAGGATCGTAACATGCCTCGTCGAGAATCATGCCGCGCTCGATGCTGTCCTCGACCCATTTCTTGGTGACGATATGTTGGCCCCACCTCCTGGCAGCAGAGTATTTCTTTCCCGTCGGTTCGCGTACGATAAGGTGGGTGCAGGACTTGTCAAGGTTGCCCGTATATTTACCGCCGTTGGCCTTGATCTTGGCAATAATCTCGGAGCGTTCTTCTGCAAAGCGGGTGGGTGTGTACGTCAGTCTACAAGTTCCTCATTTTCCATACGTGCGGAAGAAAAAGAAAAAGGGAAAAAGAGGAATAAGACATACCCTCCAACAAGCCACTGACACAGCATTTGAGCTTGTTGCCCGGACCATCCTCGTCATCAGCGTCCTGGGGGATCTCGCCTCGGGTCTCGAACGTCTTGAGGGCCCATTGGTTCTCCAGCGCTTTGAACTCGATGGGGTCATCCCTCACCCAGAGATTCCGCACGGCATCGATCCAGCCTATGGCCATTGGCCTGATATCGGGTCGCTGCTTGGCGACATGTCGGTACTTGGTCGTCTCGTACTCGCCAACGACGAGGTGTGTGGTTTTGGGGGTCAGATCGTATTCGTGGCGGCCTCCGAGCTCTGCGACCTTGTTGCCCAGGTCGGTCTGGACCGTGCGAGAGTTAGCACCTGGCAACTTGAAGGTCTGGTAGGAGGGAAATCTCGACACAGGAGCCAGCGTGATGTTTTGGGGCGGGTCTTCGCATCACTTACACGCTCATGAGCGGGAATGCTGGTGCAGCATACCACAATGCCTTGTAATGGCTTGGACGGGTCGAAGAATTCGGCAAAGTCGAGGTCTGAGGAGGGTGGTGGGGACTCCATGGCTTCCTCATGGCCTGTGGTGCACCCTCTCGGGTATGTGAGGAGAGGAAGGAGGAGAGAGCACAGTCCAGGCTCGAATCGAGAGTCGAGGGAGGTCGGAGAGTCGGGGGTTGTTGTTGTCTTTGTTTTGGTCTGATAACTCAATTGCAGTGTAGTGGAGGGGCGGGCGCTTTCACAGGCTTAGGCGCGTCTGACTACTATTATGGTACAGTGTAGGCCCCACCCACGTAACCCGTACCGCGTCTTAGGCGGTCACCCGTCCACTAAAAGATGTGCAGGCATCAGCAACAGCAGAGAGTGATAGCACACAGCTGCTCCATTGCCAAAGACCTCAATCTTGAGATTTCGATGCTTGCAAGCAAGGCCGTAGGAAGTTGATCAATCTATCACAGACCAGACTATTCCAAACTATTAGCACAAGGTAAATGATTGATCTCAAGTAACAAGATTTCAGATGTACGCGCTGAAATCTTGTTACTTGAGAAGGTATGCTGCCATTCCACATCTATCCAGTTTCTTACCTCTCTATCTCTTCTCCTGCACATCTTGTCAAGGAAATTGGCACATGGCCTCACAATCAACGTGAGACTGTCCTTCTGATTCTATTGCCGCTCTATCCTGTCTGCCAGGCCGCACGGCCCCATCGCTCGCATCATGAACGCTTGACGCTCTTGCGCCATTCGAACGCTCTCAACACGGCAGCCTCCTGCGCAGGCGTTGTGAAATCAATCTCGACCACACTATCCTCCTCCTTTCCCCCAGGCGCGCCGCCTTTCCTTTTCACCCGCCTCGCACGACACTCTTCCTCCGTGGCCCAGACATAATCCACATGCTCTTTCGGATCTAGCCGGACGGGGTCTCTATGCGACTCTAGCTGAGCCGCAAAGGTAAACTTGATAATCGTCTTTCCCCTGGTGGTACGAAATATGTAGCCCCCGTCCAGCTCGTCATCCGCCCCTCCCTCATGGGCTATCAGAGCGTCCATGCGGCCCACAATCAAGCCCGTCTCCTCGCCGACCTCCCGAGATGCCCCGAGCATGGCGTCCTCTCCCTTGTTGACGGCTCCGCCAGGCACTTCCCACTTGAGCGGCATGGAATCCGTCGGAGCCCGCTGGATGAGGAGGACCTGCGGCACGGGTTCGAGGGGCCTGAAGATGACAGCACCGCTGGCCAGACCATCCAGTGGTATGGTCGTCTTGTCCTGCAGCGTACGGAGGAGGCTCTCCCTGTCGAGCTCGAATTTGGCGAGGGAGCGGTCGAATGAGAACCGCATGTGGAAAGCGATTGTCGGCATTTTATTTTGACTTTCTCAAGAAGGGAATACTCAGAGGGTGCAGTTCTAACGGCTCGACCTGAACTTAGAATTGTAGTAGCTGGCACGGAGGTGTTGAACTGCCGAGACTTGGTGTTCCAAGTTATGCAAGTCAATAAGTACTGACTCTGGCATACTAATAAAACAATCCTTAGGCTTGAATCGTTCGCGCCTATCTAAGTAACTACATGTCCAGGCACTTAGGGTCTTGTAGGCCTACTCTGACATTCCAAGCTAGAAGGTGTGCGAGGGCCAGTGAGCCACTGGCCGAGGGCCGTGCAAGGCCCGCCAGTCAGCCAGCCAAGAGCTCGGCCTGTTGATAGCCTCAGATAGTTCGGCCTCATGACTTTTCCTCTTTCCTCTTTCTCTGTTCAGCGCACAGCAATATGAGCCTTTTGCCCTCGCATAAAAGGTGTTTTAACACTTGCAAGTAAGGCACCTCCTGGCTTGTATACATATATATGTTCTATAACTAAGTAGAAAAATACAAAACCCTTCCAATGCTATGTGCTAGAATTCGCTGCTATTCATCAGTTACTCAGCCAAGTGCTTACT
This sequence comes from Cryphonectria parasitica EP155, assembly GCF_011745365.1. Lineage (NCBI taxonomy): Eukaryota > Fungi > Ascomycota > Sordariomycetes > Diaporthales > Cryphonectriaceae > Cryphonectria > Cryphonectria parasitica. The sequence continues at coordinate 4,302,792 of NW_024468909.1, forward strand.
GGATCCTCAAATGTAAATACAACAACAATCTAAGACAAATATAAAGAGAGTCACACTGATTGACTCATTGTTTGACAATTATCAGATGCTGAAGAGATATTGAATTACATTCATTGTTCCTTGATGAAGAGTCTGTAGCCACTTTATTTAGTGGGGCCAGCACTTGCTTGGACCAACATTACTACATGTACAAATTCAGGGATTGAGGTGGTTTGCGGTAGATTCACACTACTCTGCTTGTGAGTCCTCTATTATTGGGTATCTAACAAAGATAAATGTAGAGAAGAGTAAAAAGGCACCGTGATTACTTTTTCATGCTTGGACAATGGGTGAGCAGCCTCAGAATCCCATCTCCAAAGCTCATTTTTTTTCTCTCACTTATATATCTAACAAATAATAGGTCCCTCTGTCAAAATGAGGGAAACTCCGCTCTTTATGCATCTATATCCAACTCCAAAACAATGCTTAGGCAACCAGTTCCTCCTGACCACCGTGGTCATATCAGCGCCAGCGTCACCATCACGGCCACGACGAGCGCGGCAGTGGAACACTGCCCCGAAGCAATGGAGCTGATGCCTGCTGAGGCTGACGAGCCCGCTCCTGTGGCCGTCCCTGTTGCTGTCGCTGTCGATGTCGCGGCTGCAGGGATGCCAGTGACGACAACGGTCCCTGTGCCGGTGGACGACGACGACCCAGCAGCCTTGCCCGTCGATGTGGCAGCCGAACCGGACATACCCATGTTCATCTTGGCCGTGGACGCTGTGCACTTGCCCTGGAGACCGACAAAGTCAGATGCATTGGCCACGGCGGCAGGAGTGGAGCCACAGTTTTGGTACTGCTGGAGGTGGATCTGGTTGTTGTCGAGGTCGAACACGGCTGGATGGATACATGCATGGTCAGTAAAAGCCGCATAAGCCAAAAAGTAACCCAAAGGAGAAAGAGAAAGACGGCAAATAAAAAAAGAAACTAACCATAGGCATTGCGTAAAAATGTATCACCTAGCAGGGTGAACGAGTCACTGGCTGTGATGCCCAGCACGCAGGTAGTCGTAGATCCACTGGTCGTCTGCCGGATGAACTCGTTGTAGGGGACCGCCACGGTGACGCCGTCGAAGGCAAAGTTCACAGTGCCATCGATATCAACCAGACTGCAGTCCACAGTGTAATACCCATCCGAGTCGGCCTCAGACGCTCCAAAGTCTTTTCCTATGGCGTTGGCAATGTCCGAGGGAAGAAGGGTGAGAGTGGCGCCGGTATCAAAGAAAACGTCGATCGAAGTATTAGCATAGGTCTTGACCACGCCGTTGGGAGGCGTCAGGCTCATGTTGTTCATCGAGACCCAGTACCGCGGGACGCCGTCGGGAGAGTCAGCGGCCGGGATGATAGGCAGCGTGGCCAGCGTTCCGGCAAACTTGGACGTGTCGATGCCGCCGAACACGATGGCACCCTCCTGCTCCGTCTTGCTTCCCAATCCCACGCTGAAGGCCTTCACGCTGGTCTGGTTCTGCAGCGACAGCTGGTCGACAAAGTTGGGGTATGTCGTCGTCTTGCCCATGCCATATCCGATGCCCAGGATGCCCGAGAACTCCTCGGTAGATGAGGTCGCGACGCCGAATTGTACATTGGTCATGGGCTCGGCCGCACCGGGCAGGGAGATGGAATCCTCGACATAGGTGATGTTGGCAGATCCAAGTCCGTAGGCCAAAGTCTTTCCGGTGGTCAAGGCTTTGACTGTCGATGATTCGGATTCGTTGTAGAAGCCAGTGGCCTGACAGAAGGTGGCGTCCGAGGAACTCAGGCTGGAACATGTGGGATTCACCCACAGCTCGAAGGAACCCGTATCCAGCTGAACGTATACCTGCTGCGCCGGTGTGCCGATGTTCACTACACCGTTTTGTGAGTTCGTTATGCCTTTCAAACCTCAAGGGTAAAATATTAGTAGTAGTAGTCAAATTGCTTACGCTGAGCATAGTATGCTATATCAGAACGATTGGCCAGCTGCACATCGATGGCTCGTTTTGAGAATACATTTCTGTTGGTCGAGTGTACGACATGCATATGAAAGCATGGCTCATCCTCATCACATTGAGCAGATGTGCCAGGGAGGAAGCTGATTGCCAAGAGCAACAGCTGGAGGAGGTGATTATATGCCATAGAAGGCATCAAAGGTGAACAGAGAGAAGAGCTACCTCGACAACGAAGGCATCGAGACCGAATTTTGAGTAATTCAAGATTCCTTGGTTGACAAGTATGAAAGGGGAGAAGCGAGCAGTGAGAGAGAAACGTTGACCACGGTGACGACGACAAGAGCTGCTCCCATCAAGGGGCTGAAAGAATGGAACCTGTCCTCAAAAGAGAATGAAAAGGAAAGGAAAAGAAAAATCCAAAATCCAAAAGGACTTTGGTCTCCCGGCGTGTTGGTGTCGTGCCCCGAGCTGCTCAAGTGGGCCTGCAGAACGTCTGCTACCGGTTGAATCAATAACCACAGCCAAATAGGAAATCAAGAAGAGAAAGAAGGCAGTGAGAGCACCGGAGTCTGACCGTCGAAGAGAGTGTATGTACAGATTTCCAAGTAAACTGATGTGTCAACGAGAGAGAAATGAATGAATGACCAGCCCCGTATTTCCAGGCGAAAAGAGTGACGGACGTTGACAACAAACAGAAAATAAGCTTGCAAGGAAGCCTTCAGGTCGAGATGAAATCAGACGACGTTGAGACTCAGAAGCCAGCCACAACAGTCAGAAGCATGCCCGTGCGAGAAAGCAGAGAGAAAAAGAGCACAGTACCGCAGCAAATCAACAAGGCACAAATTTTGTCAAGCAATACTACTGGTACTCTTGAGGCCCGCATATGAGTGGGGTCTTCTCTTACAAAAGCGCTTGGCTCTCGGCGACAATATAACAGGGGATGAACGGGGGGCCATGCCAACCCCCCTTAACGTCTCAGAATCTCAACATCCCGGCCTGGAGGAGGAGTCTGGGGCCTCGAAAAGTAGAGGGCCAAGGCGAAGCGCAACGAAGCGCGCCTTGGATAAGTGAAGGGAGCCCCCCCCCCCCTTTTTCTTTTCTAGTCAACCCCCTCTTTATTCATGGACAGAGGTAACCCCTATCAACCATCTACTATGGCGGTTCAAGCGCCAGGGCTTGGCATATCGGATCTGCTTTTAGAAGCCGATCACAAGAGATAACTCAGGACTACCGTCAAGACTTGCCACGGCTTGGCTTGGTTTCCTCGCAGTCACGAGGTCCTGGCTCGCGTCTCCGAGAAATGTGACAGCCAAGGATCGCACGAGATCTCCTTGAAGATCCCCAAAGTGTCGCGTGCCAGGCTTGCCAGGATAAAAGCCCATGCTTTTTTTTTCTCTTCTTTTGGGAGCTCCACGTCCTGGGGCCAGAACGCCTCAGCGCCAAAAGAGATCTCGGCTACAGCAGTGGCCAAGGAAAATAAACTGCTCGGTCTCAGCCGAGGTTTCGGGATGACAGGGGTGTCAACAGATCCGCATTTTGTGGCTTGATCTTTATGCTTCCAACAACAACCAAGGCATGATGACCCAAGTCTTCACGATGAACACGGTTCGGATTGTCATGATTAACAATTCAAACCAATCACAGGATTGCGCTCTTGACCTCCAAGTATACTTAATAGATGTTTGTGACTTTATGGCATACTCTTAAAAGCGCAATGCCGTCCCTCATCTGTAATCAAATTAGGTAGCCTTGATATATCAATTTCACTGCATATGATTCGACACTGCTGTTAATGAATGAGACAAACCACTTGCCAGAAATGTGCCAATTCTGATGAGTAAGAACACAACATTATCAATCCACGGAGATGATTGAAATTGGACAATGATACATGATTGTCCACAGTCATCATCTTAATGTGATATAATGACAGTGCAATAGAATACAATAGTCAGCGATTTTACCTTACCTGGTTGCTAGGCTTGGTGCGGACAATGAAGACTCGGTCAAAAGGCTGTCTACGTTGAGCGACAAGCAGAACATAGAGGCAATAGTCACAAAGAGCAAAACCTGTCTTACGTATAGACCCAACATTAACCTAGTAGTGAGATGATATTAGTCCAAGCTTGACTGCCTAGCTGATAGTAAGTCATTTTTCTTAAGTAACTGTTTTTGGACAGATTTAGACTGCACGGAAAAATACCGCATAGCTAGTGTTCTCCGGGCTCATATATGCTTGTTTGGTGTTGACAAAGTCTTTCAGTCTTCTTAACACTGTCATCCTCACAGCTCTTGGGGTTTTAAACTTTTTCAATAATGCAAGTTGTCTTTACATATTACTACTTTACTTTGGAAAGTTTTCTGAGGAAGCACGTGACGCACTGGTTTTGAAATTTCCTTGTCTTTGTGACCAACAAGCTGGAGAAAGTTTCTCATCCATTTCTCTTCTGGCGTTTTGCTGGAATCTTTTCAGTGCTCGAGAGGTGACCTGCTTCGTCTGAACACCCGCTTCCCACCGATAGCTCTACGCCAGCTGATTATGGGATGGCGTTCAAAAGAGCACCTACATATGACGACTATGACGCATGTTCGGATGAAAAGCCACAACAGTATGCAGAGTCCTTTCGGTGAGAATGTAAGATGGAAGCGACTTCCATATTGAGGCCATCGACGATGTTCTCCGCGATACCGTCGGTAGAAGGGAGCAATACAACAGCCACACTGGACCTATCAAAGAGTCCGTACGGCAACAATCCCCCGGAAACGGCAATTTTTGGCCATGCCTTCACTCCGCTGCTGCGCGCAAAGGGTATCGCGCTGTTTCTGAATGCCAGTGGCTCAATTGCACCTGCAGGAGGATGCGGCTCCCGCGGAGGGAGGGTGTGACCCAAAATACGTATTAGGTAGCGAGCCGCGGTATCTGCCGTGTGCGAGATACTCGGGATCCTGGTTTTGTTGTTGCAGCAGGGGTCCAAGCTTGAGAAATCACTCGCGAGGTGCTGAACGATGACGTGTAGGAGAGCCAGACTTGTTACGAGGTAATATACGGTCCCTCCCCTCCGTCCGGCCCTAGGAACCAAGTACAACCTGGTTCCCTTTCTTCTTTTGATTCGAGAAAATTCAGAGCCCGATCTTAAGGCGAACGATTGTATAACATACATAGCAAGGCGGGGGCGGAGAAGCCTCACAAAGATGGAAAAGATGGGATTAAGCACTTGCTTTATGCATTGTAGATGATGAGGCTACCCCGGACTCAGTACCACCTGATCACACCTTATTCTCCTGTTTAGCCTAAACGACGTGGTATTTACTGCAGCGAATCGCAGATTGACCCCATCACACGAAAATAAAGAACAAGAAAACGAGGTAGAGAATGTGGTTGACCACACAGTTTTGAACGCACTAACTCCAAGAAGATCGTCGAGCCATCCGGAGATGGATCGTCCGCTGTCACCTTGAACCAAGTGCACGAACAAGCAATACTCGGTTCAGAAAATCGCCCTCGAACCTTGCGCCATGAAATGTGACACGATGGGAAATGTTCCGAAGAGACGGGAGTGCTTAGCAGCAACCATACAAAATACGTGTATGGGACTTAATTAATATATAAGGCTGACTCCAATCCCGAGCACATTGGACGCAGGGATGCAATGCAGAACACTCACACGGCCGCCTGCTTAGCTCCCTGCATCTGCAAGTCTATATTGATTCATAACTAGCACTAGGAAAGACCAGGCAAATCATCGGCACTGATTCATCATGGTGTCCCTCAGAAGCATTGTCGTAGCCATTGCCGGCATTACGGCTGCGGTGGCGGCGCCTACGACGGACCTCGCCATCCGCGCCCGGGGTGAGCTTGCGAAGCGGCTGACCGTCACGACAAGTTCCACTGGTACTACAGGTGGATACTACTACTCGTGCTATATTGAGGAGAACACCGGGGCGACCATGACAATCGGCACTGGGACTTACTCTTTGAGTTGGGAGTCCTCATCTGTGGACGTTGTGGCTGGAGTCGGCTGGGCCACAGGCGCAGCACGGTGAGTTGGTCTTCCAGAAGTCTTGTAACTTTGTGCATCGATCACAGCTAAGTAATAATGTCTTGCTTTCGGTTAGAACAATCACGTACTCCGGCTCCATTGACGCCACTGGTGACTCTCTGCTTGCGCTGTATGGGTGGACCACCTCGCCGCTCGTCGAATACTATGTCATTGAGACATATGGTACCTACAATCCCGGGTCTGGCGGCACCCTCAAGGGCACAGTGACATCTGATGGTGCGACCTACGACATTTACGAGGTCGTTCGTAGCAATGCCCCATCGATCGAGGGAACCCAGACCTTCAACCAGTATCTCTCGATCCGCACGAGCGAGCGCACCAGCGGAACAATCACATTCCAGAACCACATCACTGCCTGGGCGGAGCTTGGCCTGGTCAGTACTTGAAGAGAGAGCCCTTCACACTCACACACAAAGAAGGAATATGCTGACTATTTGTACAGGACCTGGGTGCATATAACTATCAGATCATGGCTACTGAGGGATATGAGAGCGGCGGATCTTCTTCCATGACCATCGAAAGCAGCACTTGAACTGTTTACGCTCACTTGGCTACTCGTTGAGCAATCTTAGGAGGTGTCAAGGACATTGTTGACCACGGCTAAAAGTTTGATTGGACTTCGCTTCCGGAATCGAATCCAAAATTGCGCACTTGTCTCGACGCTCTGTGTACATATCTTCAAGGCGAATATATATCAATGCATATATATCAATGCACATATATATATATATATATACACGTACATAATGCTTGTGTTTGGGACCAGGTTCTGTTTGAAATATTCGGGATATATAACTACCAAGTTCAATTCATACTAGAAAGTGCGTAAATCTCGTCCAACACGAAATATAGTTTAAATAGTTAAGAGGAAGTCATGCCCAAGCGCGAATCAATCAGCGGCCCAGATGTGTACCGCAAGGTCAGTGGCGTCTATCCCAATTTAAGCGTGAGGGTCTCGGCCGGACAACATACTTACACAGCGCCGTGGACTTTTTATTAAATTTGGACTCGTTCGGATATTGTTTATTTGTTATATTTAACGCCAGAGAAAACAAGCGTGGCTATCTAATTTGAAGGCCTCGAGAAGGGTATGAGGCGCGCTGAGCTAGATTTGGCCAATCTCAACAACAGCCATCTGCCTATATTACAGCGACTCAAAGTCTATCAATAACAACAGCAGTGCCACTAAATCATATGTTAATTGTAACTAAGAAGAGAGCAGGAGGCTATGTCTTATTTATCCCATACTGGAGCTGGGTGTCGTGTTGCTAGCAGGCGCCTATTCTGACTGCCAGAAGGCAGTTTTTCTTTCTTCTTTTTCTAAAAAAAAAAAAAAAAAAAAGGGATGAAAACTTTCCTCCCTCCTCATCTCTGCCTTCTTTTCTCCCTCTTTCCTCCCTCTTTCCTCCCTCTTTCCTCCCCCTTCCCTTCTATCCTTTTTCTTTCGGTCCTTCCTCTTAGTAGGAGAAGGAGGCATCTCAAGAAAACTTTTCGAGATAACTTCTTAAAAAAAAAAGGAAGCAGAAAACTTTCCTCCTTCCCCATCTCTGCTTTCGTGCCTTCTCTCTTTCCTCCTCTCTTTCCTTCTCTCCCTTTTCTTTCGGCCCTTCCTCTTAGTAGGAGAAGGAGGCATCTTAAGGAAACCTTTCGAGGTAATGTCGCATTCATCTTGTCATAGGAGAAGGAGACATCTGAAGCTTCCGAGGTAATGTCACGTTCATCTTGTCACAGGAGATGGGCAACCTGTCCATCAAAACCAGCCGCGACGCGACCTGTGAGATGCCAGCCACTGTCAAATGTTGGCCGTGCTGGATAACAATCAAGAGCTCGTCTTCGTCCTGGATTTTTGTTTATACTGTGTTTGGAAGATTATGTCATGTGCTGTGACCACCAGCGCCTAGCGACACAACAACGACCGACCATGCTGCCCCGCCCCGCCTGTGCCTCGAACCTGGCCCCCAATTTTTTGGGAAACCGTGTAAATCTCGGCCGTGGCTGCGGTATCATCTTGTTCTCCCTGGTGGAATATACATACTACATAGCATTATGGCATATCATAGTACAGAGTAGTAAAAAACATGGACACGACAGTTAAAATTACAGGACTAAAAGACAAGGTTCTGATCCCCCGGGAATCCAAGCGACGAGGCCATTTCGAGGCTCAGGACCCATTATATTCCCTAACCAGCTTAGCAGACTTCGGAATCCAGCCCGAAAATGATCAGCCTCTTTGCTGGCCCCTCCCCGCTGGGTTTCGAAACGAAACAACATAGTACCATGCTATGGTGGTACTTTGTATCATGACGTGGGAGAGAAAAAAGGGGACTACTGCACCATATTCCCATCTCAGGAGCCGGAGGTTTTTTGAGTCCAGAAAATCATGCGCTGCCCACCTACGCGCCGCAGGGGCTAACACCATACATGATTTGGGGGGATCCGGTTAAAATGAGTAGACCCAGACAGGGCCCAGGTGCCTTGCAGCAACGTCCAGAACGGGATTCGCCCCGTTCAAGCGAGTGGCATGGCATTGGAGGAAACATCGTCGTGAGTTTCGAAATATATTGGCTTGGCTCCCAAGGAGAAGGCGGTGCTTCCCCGTCTTCCTCATAAACCCCCTTGCTGTGTGGTCTCTGGTGACTTTTGATCAAGTCTGTTGTCTCGTTGGACTCTTGTCATTCGTTCCATCACATTCTTTTCGTTTTCTTCTCTTCTCTTCTGCCATCAGCATCCATCATTCTTTTTCGTGCATTTGCACACAAGTCTCTCATTTTTTCTTATACCTTCTCTCACTAGTCCATATCAGTTCTTAAGGTGAAGCAAGCCCTTCACATTTCACAATGCATTCGAGTGCTTCCAACCTTGCCCTCCTGGCGCTGGCCGCCGGTGCCAACGCCCAGCTGAACCAACTTGCTGTGGCTGCCGGAAAGAAGTATGCATACAAAATTCCTCTCTCTCTCTCACTCTCTCTCCATCACACGTTCTTGCATCCACAGGTGAATTGTAGGCTTTTGTATAGCTAATGAGACATTAAAGATACTTTGGCTCTGCAACAGACAACGGCGAGCTTGACGACACCGCCTACGTTGCCATCCTGAGCGACGCCGATGAGTTTGGCCAGATCACGCCTGGTAACACCCAGAAATGGGAATACACCGAGCCTGAGGAGGGCACGTTCAGCTACACCGAGGGTGATGTGATTGTCGACTTTGCTCAGAACAACAGCCAGATCGTGCGTTGCCACAATTTGGTCTGGTACAACCAGCTGCCCGCTTGGATATCTTCCGACTCTTGGACCAATGACACTCTCACATCCGCTATGACCACTCATATTACCAACGAAGTCACTCACTACAAGGGCGAATGCTACGCGTGGGATGTCGTGAATGAGGCTCTCAGCGACAGCGGCGGCTACCGTGACAACATCTTCTACGAGACGATTGGAGAGTACTACATCCCCATTGCCTTCTCGACTGCGGCGGCTGCCGACCCCGACGCCAAACTCTACTACAACGACTACTCGATCGAGTTCACCGGCACCAAGCTGACCGAGGCCCTGGCCATCGTGGACCTGATCCAGGGTGCCGGCGTCCAGATCGACGGCGTGGGTCTCCAGGGCCACTTCATTGTCGGAGAGGTCGGCAGCGCGGACGCCCTGGCCGCCGTCATGAACCAGTTCACCGCCAAGGGCGTCGAGGTCGCCTACACCGAGGTCGATGTTCGCCACCTTACCGTGCCCGCCAACGACTCACAGATCGAGCAGCAGGCTGTCGACTACGCCTCCATCGTCAATGCTTGCCTGCAGGTCGACGACTGCGTGGGCATCACCGTCTGGGACTTTGACGACAAGTACTCCTGGATCCCGTCCACTTTCAGCGGTGAGGGTGAGGCCTGTCTCTACGACGAGAACCTCTCCAAGAAGCCTGCCTGGACATCCGTGTCCTCCGTTCTCGCTGCTGCCGCCACGGGCGGTGCTTCTGCGGCTACGACTACCGCTGCTGCTGCCGTGGCTGCCACTACCAGCAGCGCTGCTTCTGCCTCGGCCACCGGCGGTTCCGCTGCCCCTGTTTCGACTGCCAGCGCTTCCAGCTCTGTTGTTGTTCAGTCTTCAGCTGCTGCAGTGCAGTCTGTTTCCAGCTCTGCTGTGGCATCTTCTGCCCCCGCCAGTACTGTTTCGGCGGCTGCCCTTGCTACATCTCCAGCAGCGGGTTCTTGCGTCAAGAAGACCAAGACTGTCTACGTTACTGCGTCTGCCTAAGATGTATTGCTGTAGGATCTTTTGAAGACTTGTTGAAGATAGCTAGTGCAAGGAGGAAGGAGGACTTGCCGTGTCCATTTTTCAATGTATATATATTGTTGAAAATATGCTGCGAACATTCTCATCTGCATATATAGGAAATTCTCAATAGAGCCCATTCCATATTATTGACCTGTAATCACCTATTGCCACTGAATGGACACTAGTCAGAATCATCAGAATAGGCGCACAGATACGAGATACATCTGATCTACAAAAGGAGGGGAATGGAAATAATTAAGGTAGTATATCAATGAAGGCGGCTATGAGCACCAGATTCTCTGAAGGGAGCCAGGCCAAGTAGATCCTAGCCTAAGTTTGAGTATTAGAAATCAAGATCTTTTAGAGTAATAGAAGACTAGAATTCAAAGAGATAATAGAGAGGCTAAGTAAGACATACTTAAGCTTAGCATTAAACATAAGAATAGCTGGTAAAGCAAGCGTAGAATTAATAATTATAAAAAAGATTTACAGAGCCTAGGGTAAGAAAAGAGGAAAGGAAAGAGGAAAGAGAGAAAGATAGAGGGACAAGGGGAGGAAAGCTCTTTCTTGATTTCTATATTCTAAATATTCTAAGACACATCGTGCAGAGGCTTCCTTCCATATGCAAAGTATACCAGCGAATAGGCGTGGATCTTGGGGTCCACAAGGTCCTTCCTCACATCTTCTAGAAAGTCCGAGACCGTATCGGCGTCCATTCCCAGGACCCTCGTAAAGATGGCCAGAGACATACTCTTGACGCCTTCTAGGAGATTCTGCCCGGTCATGGCGGCCAGAAGCTTGTTCTTCTTGCCCTTGGGCCACGGATTGAACGCCACAGCCCCCCTCCTCTCGACCACAGCCTCGAACCCGATCTTGCGCATGTAGTTCGCCCAATTAAGGTTGTCCCTCAGGTCCTTTCCGGTTCTCAGCATGCCGTCATACAGCAGCCTGTTCCACTCGGCCAGGGCAGTGCCGTCCCAGGACCCGTCGTCGCACTGCATTGGCAGACACGGATCCTGCAGCTCAAAGTAGCCCCCCGGGGCGAGATTGTCAAAGATGCGCTGGAGGACGGACTTGGGCTCCTTGAAGCACGTCACCATGGCGCGAGCGTGGATGTAGTCGAAGGGCAGGTCGAAGCCCCAGTCGGCCTCCTCTGCATCGCCGATCTCGAACCTCAGGTTGCGCGGGACCAGATCTGGCTGGATGGGCGACAGGTCTGTCCCGATCACGCTGGCGTCCGGGTGCTGCTGGGCAAACTCTATAGCCCAGATGCCCGTGCCTGTGCCTATGTCGAGGACTCGCCGCGGGTAGACCAGCGGTGCTGTGTATAATCTGCCGTCTAGATAAACCTTGAAGGAGTGGTGCTGCAGATCGAGGCGATCCTGCTCGGCGTCATCGTTGGGCAGCATGTACTCTAAACAGGATGGTCAGCATTCACACGCCGTCTCGTTTCATGTTTCTATTCATGGAAGATGATGAAGGACTTACTGCCAGGACGGTATGAGTGGTATGTGCGACCATTTTCAAGGACAAAGTTGTGAATACTCGTCCTCAACGAGGTTGTAGAATCACTTCTCATCAGGTAGTGGTGTCAGCAGCCTGGAAAGTTTTGAAGGGAAAGTTTTGAAGAAAAAAAAAAGAAGAAGAAAAAAAACCATCCAGAGCAGTGCATATGCCCTCCATCACAGGAGAAAAGACAAATACAGGCACAAGGCGCAGCAAAGGCATTGTAAAAAGAAGTCCGTCATACCTCAGAGAGAAACCCAGCGCAGAGTCGTGATCCTCAGCCTGGAACCGTTTAGAGATGGAAAGAAAGGGGCAGGTAAGGCTTGTGTATGTGTCGTCTCACCTCAGACCCGTCAGAAACGTCCAAAGTCGCTGGGAAGCTGTTCAAGGTGTCCCATTGGTCATCGCTGCTGCCAGCGTCACGTCTTATTGAGCTTTCGTCCATGCCTGCAACCACGCGCCTGGCTCCCCGGTGATATGTCGGAGCCCTGTGTTAATACTACGGTACCTGGGCGATGATCAGCAGCCGGAGGTTCGGATGCTACGCTCGGGCTTTCAGCAGTACTTTTAAGCGAGATGTGCTGTACGGTAGGGCTGATGGTTCACACGAGATGGCCGTCTTGTCTAATTTTCAACGAAGATTGTTAAACTCTTGTTCGGAATCTGAAAAGTTTGGAAATGGAAAGGTTTTCAAGACCACAAAAATCTGACCAGTATCGTTGGTTATTAGGCGGGTGATGCAGAGAAAGAGGAGAAGAAAAAGAAGGACTGTGCGTGATCCGATCACTGATAAAAGCCACCGTCTTCGGACAACAGCAGAATCGTACGCCTTGGCCCTTTTGACTGGCCTCGGGCCTCGTGCAAGTGCCGAGATCCGGGGAAAGCGGCCCTTCGAAGAGCCTCGTCTGTAATTTGACATGGCCGAGAGCGGCAACTTTGGCCGGATTGTCCCCAGGTAAAAGGAAGACTTGGATGTTGGAAGCCCATTGAAATATAGAGCCCACAAGACATTCAACACTTTGATCATAGTTAAGTAACATAAGATCGGGGCGTCTTGACGCTGACGCTTGACAGGTTTTGTCCCGAGGTACTCATTCATCCATTGTTATTCAAACGGCAGAGCGATAACCGCTGCTGTCTGGACACCGGTCTAGGATCCTGTGCCATAGTATGCGACATGCCCCCGACAAGACGCATGATAATAAAGACAAGCAAACAAAGCCGTCGGTCGATCTCTACACAGGCATCTCACCTTCTGCCACTTGGGATTATAATTCTGTGTCACGTTCTTTCGACAATGATTTCAGACGATCTCTTGCAAATCGCGGATGGAACATTGGCTCAGACGAATGAGGCTATTCATTTCGTGCTGGCATCAGATAATAAAGCGATATGTTTCCTGCTTGTAAAACCAGATATAAACATTTCTCAAAGCCGAAGTCTGTGTCAGATCATCGGACGCAGTCTTTCTCTAGAACGACCAGGTCATTGCATCTCGAAATGAGGTGAGCATCTACTCTTGGGGGGGGGGGCGGTAGGGCAGAAGACAAGCCGTACACTGGTTGCTGCCCTGGAGGTCGTAAAGATTTAGCGGCTGACTGTGCCGTCACGCTAGTCACAGCGTATGATTACAGGCTCCCCCGCTCTCCGCTTCAAGCTTGCATTTTCGTTTCTGTCATTCTTCTTCGGGGGGGGGGGGCCCACAAGGATCTTCAGCAGAGGGCGTTCCACTACATAGTACACAGTACCGCACACGCCCCAGTAAATACAGTTCGCACCATAGCAATGCTGTAATTACCCATGCAGCAGCTATTACGTAGGAATGTGCAAACAAGCAGCGCGGTCCACGCAGGGCACGTCAGTTGTCATGATTAAAAGGAGAAAAGGAAAAAGAATCAGAAAAAGGCCTCAATATTTTGGCTCTCAGGTTGACTTTCGAAGCCCATCTGATAACAATTCAGAATAAAAATACGAATGCTTACATATCCGTACTGATTGATAGCTTTCTGGAGAACATTTTTTCTTTTCCCACACCGACGTCGTAAACAGCCACTACGCGCTCCAAACACCGACACACATTTTCGGTGTCAACCGGAAAAAGGCCTCATACGCCATCGAGCCATATCCTCTACAGACTATTAATTAATTTATCTTAACGGTAACTTGAGCTCTTGTTCCTCTGAGCGCACTTCACGTTCTGTCAACAAGATGAACGTCCCTTTCTTCTAACCAGAGATGACCAGGATGAGGTCACAGCCTACATTTATCTGAACCCTGAAGGCTCGCTCCCTCACTATCGCTATCCTTCCTGGTCTCGCCTTGTTCCAACTTCCTCGCCTACTAGAGCGCCTACACCACCGGCTTGCGCCCGGGATACGACCGCCATGGCGGCCCACCCGGCCCCGGCTCCGGCCAACGGGGACGCCCAGAGCAGACACAGCAGCTCCCAAGAGGATCTAGATACCTTGTCGTCCTCGTCGTCGGATGCGCCAGGTCTCACCACTCCCGCTGCGACCTTTGTGCTGGATGATAGGACAGAGAATAATGATGATGCTGCCGCCGCCAAGTCCGCTGCGGGACCTTCTTTCTTCAGAAGAGCGGTACAGAGACTGGGCCTCAACTCAGTCCTCCTGATGAGTATGTTCAAGGGCTCTATGGCACCAGTCATATGTATCGCCATCTACCAGGCCGCTGCGGTCAGGCAGCTTCTGACTACTCTGGTATGTCCCGGTTGTCTTGCCAGGCTGTCCCCAGCGTCCCGCTCGAACGACTGACGGAGGTCAACTAGGGCTACCTTTCTGCCGTGATATCGGTCTTGTCCCTTGCTCCCCTTCCTCGTGGCAAGTTCCTACAGAATATGGTATTGAACTTGTTGTCCATGTCAGCCGGAGCCGGTATGGGAATTCTGGTGACTTGGTCCTCGGTCCAGGCACGACTTCACACGTCCAATCTGCTCGAGTTGGAGCAGTATATCGAGACATATGGTCGCGCACCCTACAACGCAAGCCAGAGCGCCGTCTGTGGTGTCTGGCTTTTCTTCAACATCTGGGCTGTCAACATCTTCCGGGCCAAATTTCCCGCCTTCAACCTGCCAGTCATCATCTACAGCATCTTTATCAACATCTCGAGCACCTTTGGGCCCCAATTCCCCACGGTGAAGACCGCTGAGTCTTTTATCAGGGAGTTACTCATCGCAATGCTAATAGGTAATTCAAAGAAAGACCACCCAGACTTCATATCAACGAGAGCTCTTCATCCGTCCAAGAAAAGAATGCAAGGCTGACTGATGTTTTCTTTTTTCCAATGGAATTTTAGGTTTGGGGGTTGGAGCAGGCTGTTCTCTGTTCGTCTTTCCCATCTCGACGAGACAGATCGTCGTCAAGCAGATGGGAGGCGTGCTTGGGCTTTTCAAGAAGGCCATCACGCTGGAGAAGGAGTATCTCCAAGGCCTGGAAAAGGCTGACATGTTTACTATCGAGGTTACCGAGACCTCGACCGGCCAACCATCGGATGACAAGAAAGCTGGTAAAAAGGACGCAGGACCACCGTTGACAGGAGAGCAGAAGACGGCCATGGCCCTCAGAGGTGTCCTGACCGCCTCGAGGGAGCTGATGGGCAAGATCTATGCCGATCTCAAGTTTGCCAAGCGGGATGTCGCCATTGGGTATCTGACCCCAAAGGATTTTGGGCACCTTTACGACCTTATGCGCGGCTTCATGATCCCAATGACTGGCATCGGCGTCATCATGGACATCTTCCAGGTTCGTCTCCTCCATATGAAAATCCCTCGTGAGGGTGTTACGAGCAATTTTCCGTCGCGTGGGGTGAAAGAAGAAGGAAAAAAGGTGGACTAGCTGACTGTCCTTCTAGAAAGTCGGAAGAGAGCGAGGCTGGGATGGCGTTGAGGGAGTAAGCGACGAGGCACAATATATAGGTGGTTTCATCCGCGACGCTGTGGACAAAGAAGACTCCCAGAGGATCTGGAACGACATCATGCAACAGCTTCACGAGCCCTTCGAGATCCTGTCGGAGGCTCTACTAGCGGGAATTGACCATGCTGCCATCCTGATGAGAATTTTGCCCCCATCAAAAGAGCAGAAAAAGGCCTCTGATAAGAAGAAATCACGCGCCGACACCGGCGCCGAGGCTGATGTGGAAGAGTCGGGCGCCGACCTTCGTCCAGGAGAAGTTGGGTACTCCAAGGTCGTGCAAGAGAAAATGGACCTGTTCAACTCTCGTCGAGGTGAGATCCTCCGAGTCTGGGCCAAGGACAAGGGTCTGTGGAGAGACGGCAAGCTAGAGAACTGGCACACGGACAGCACGCAACAGTTGGAGAGACGCCAGAACGACCAGATTCAACTCTTCGTGGTGCTCTACCTCGAGAAGCTGGTGAGTCGTGGAGAACTCTTTACCTCATAGCATGGCCCGTCAGCTGATCACACCGTGTCAAAACAGATGCAAGCGACCGGCGAGGCTGTCATGGATTTTGTTTCGTTCGCTGAAGAGAAACACCGTGACGGGTCGATCACTAAAAAGCACCTCATCGCCCCAAGCCTGCACCATCTGAGGAAGTGGGCTCTCAGCATCTTCCAGGAAGACGACTCCTCTGGTGAGGACTCACCCGACATCCTGGAACGAGGCGGCAATGTGGTTTTCGTCGGCGAAGCCTGGCTGCACAAGAAAGACCCCGAGCATCTTCCTCCTACAAACGCCTTGGAGAAGATTGGCAATTCTTTGAGAAACTTTTCCAATTTCTTTGGCTCTGCAGAGTCAATTTTTGGGCTGAGGGTCGCCATTGCCACGATGGTGAGTCCCAGAGAATGACAATCCCCTCTTCTATGATATTTCCTATGGCAAAGTCTTTTCTCCAAGCTAGCATCCTTCAAAGGCCTAGTATGACCGCGCAGGCATCGAACGCTGGCGAGGAGGCCGCTCTTTTCCCTACCCTGAAGACGCGTGTATATCCTTCTAGGTTAATCTAAGACTTGTGCAGACTGTTGGTATTGCCGCATTTCTAGAGAGCTCTCAGGCCTTCTTCATCGAGCAGAGAGTCGTATGGGCCTTGATCATTATCGCAATCGGCATGACACAGAGTAAGCCTCTCGCTCTTGAGAAAAGATAAACCAAATAAAAATGGTTGCGTTTGTATCGAATTGACTACTGAACGACTCTCTTTCACAGCTTCTGGCCAATCGATATTCGGCTTCTTTTGCAGAGTCGCGGGCACGGCCGTTGCTATGGTCAACTGTTACATCATCTGGTATATTGTTGACACCAGACTCCCTGGGGTTCTCGTTTTCCTTTGGCTCTTCACATTTGTAGAGTATTATTTCTTCTTCAAATATCCTCGGTTCATCCCGATGGTAATGATCTGCATTGTCACCCAGGTCAGTTGACTTCCCCGAGCTCTCATGAAGTGCTTGCTTTGATCTAACGCAGTATCGCGTCCAGTATCTTATCATCGGCTACGAATTGCAAACTCAGGCGCTGGGCATCGCCGCATCAACAGCCAGTGGCCAGCGATATTACCCGTACGTCTTTCGTTTTAGTTTGCCTCAAAAATCCAAGGCTGACTCATTGACATGGACTCAGATTGTACGAGCTTGCGCCGTATCGCCTTGCAACTGTTGCAGGAGGCGCCTTGGTGGCCTTCTTCTGGACAGTTTTCCCTCGACCACTAACGGACAGAACATGGCTTCGAAAAGACTTGAGCGCAACACTCTATCTGCTTGCCAACTACTACAGCGTGATCTACACCACAATGAGGTCAGCCTTGACGGAAGACATTGGCTCCACAGAAATCCCAGGCTCGGCTGCGCACAGCCTCTTCAAGGTCAGGCGGAAGCTGTATGGAAAGTTGCTGCTCCTCATCCCATCGATCCAGGCGCACACAAACTTTCAAAAGTTCGAGCCAAGTCTGGGCGGAAAGTTTCCTGCTGAGCAGTATCAAGACATGATCCACCGGTGTACACGGTAAGTTTTCGGACAGGTGTCTGCTTCCCGACCTTATCTTGGGTTTTTCTTCTTTCCTTCCTTTTTTTTTATTTTTTTATTTTTATTTTAAATCCAAACCTTTAGATCATGCTGACATTTTTCTGCTTTGCCAGAATGATGAATTACTTCACACTCATGTCCTACATACTGACCTATGCCCCCAAGGAATCCGTCGAGGAGTCGGACAGGGCCTGGCGGCGTGTCCTGGGCGAAGTCCTCGACGAGGTAACCCCACTACATGTGCAAATGCTGTCAACGCTCACACTTCTCTCCAACGCCCTGATGTCCGGCCAATCTCTTCCCCCGCTCATGGCCCTGCCTAAACCATACGAGATGACACGCCGCCTGCTGAGCTTTACTCCTATCCAGTCCGACGAGACAGAAGCACACAACGCGCCGGCCTCGCCATCTTCGCCGGCCTCCGCCCCATCATTTGGCCTCCGACGTTCTGAATCCCGTGGCATGGCCAGCAACAGTGGAGGGGACAACAGTAACCAGCAACAGCTGGATGAAATCTATGAACCTGAGGCGTGGAATCTGCTGGACGCACGCAATATGGAGCAGAAGGGCTATACGGAGTTTGCCGTGTTCCAGGTGGCCTCGACCCTCGTTCTGTCAGAGCTTCACGGCTTGTTGCGGACAATTCAGGAGCTGGTGGGCACGGTCGACTTTAGCTTCCGTGTCGAGCCCAAGAACACCAGTCAGTCGTCCTTGGAGAGTGTGCTGAGGCTAGGCACATGGACCTCGAGGGCTACAATGGCCGAGGCTCAGCGTAGCAAGACTGGGAATGATGCTGGAAATGGTGTGCAGGGTAAGGGCAAACAAGAATGATGAATGCTGCATCACGTACGAATGTATTAATTACACAGCATTTGTTAGATACCATTTTCGACAGGTCTGCTTAATATACTTAAATAACCCATGGGTCTGTCTGGTCCTGTGTTCCCATCAAAACGTTGATGGGCGTGCTCTTTGATGTTATACTCATTCTCAGCGCCACAACCAGCCTCAGGTCGACCAATGTCGCCAGCCTCTGCTATTTACCAGCCACACCTCTTCCCCGCCTCGGCTCTTCGCTTTGTTCTACACGCAAAATTCACTTCTTGGAAGCCATGCTCGCGTATCACCTCAGCACTACACATCCTAGTCGCTCGGCAGCGAGTGACAAGAGTCTGGGTCACGTCTTGGTGGTGTCTTTAACAGAGGGTTTATAGATGCTTCAAAAGATCGCGCAAACATTTCCCGGAGTAGAATTACTGACTGGTCTGACCACCTCCAGCATCGGGTCATGTTGAGCCCCCTCCACCCTTTCTCTCCCCACGGTAAGAAAATAGGGCCCCCCCCTTTGGGCGTCCTCGTAGATTTGTCATATTGCGACTGTACGCAGTATCGAACCACCTGGGCGTAAATCCCCGGCGTTGGGGCGCATTAGCTGGGTCAGATATTAGAAGGTTTTTCCTTTTGTTGCATGAAATTAATGCATTATGCAGGCGGCCATAATCATTAATTACTGGCAGACAAATGCCAGCAGTTCTGACTACGTGGGGCTGACCACGCCCCGTCCAGGGCACATTTAGGGGGCCGATTGGCCCATGGATGGTAAGGCTGCTGTTGGCAATTTTGTGGCCCTCTCTCCGCGTGAGAGAGATGTTAGACACTTCCCAGCGTATCCTGCCATGCTGTATGTACGATCCAGGGTCCCACCGCGCCCCGAGCCTTGTCCCTCCATATCTGCTCTAGTATAAACATAATGTAGTAGAGTAGTAGTGCATGCTTTGATACAGTAGTTCCTATGTAGTTGCTGGGATACCACGAGCTGATTCAAGGAAGACGGGACCAAAGGGACAAATTGACTGCCAGCGACCCCACCTTCTTGAATCATACCATGTACGCATGCATACCTGTGTGTCTTCAGGAATCCAGTACCGTAGTATGTGTGGTAGTCAATGGGATCTTAGACGGCGGTATTGGTAACTACTTTACCCATTATCGTCTTCGCTAGCAATCATAGCTGCTAGTTGAGTTAGGCTGCCCGCGTGCCGCTCTCCCCATCTGGACTTGCATGACGAGGGGGGCTTTCAGGGCGCAAACCGAGGAGCAATATGGTGCGTGTAGACAGATAGGTATGCGGCGCAGCTCTGTTCCGAGTGGAAGACCCAGCCCTACCGCGATCATGTACAGAGTGGATGCCAGAGACTGTCGTGAAGGACTCTCTCTCCATGAACAAATGACGCTCTTTTTTTCTTCGAAATATGGGTCAGTAGTGGACCCCTGTTGAATGCACATCCATCAAGATCAGTCCACCAAATCGAAACGTTTCAAGGTATTCCCACTTCATCGGGTTCGTAGGAGATTTTAGTGCCGCGCCTTGCCTGTTAACTAGAACAGCGAAAACAGCGTAGGGCCACGATCTGAGATCCAAGGGACAGGCGAGCATTAAAAACCAGTTGTGTGCCAGGTTGCCAGGCACACAGGGAAAAGGGGGAGTGAAACCAGTGTCTCTCCATTTTGTTCTGACGACGACCTAGCCCCGCCGAAACTGCCTTTATTCCACCTTGACTATGACATCGGTGGCGCGGCTGGCGCCGAACCTTGTTTAAACCCGGCTGCGTGGAGCTACAATCACGGGCAAACAGCAAAACTCGTAAGAGGCGGCGGTGAAGCCTGGCCTGGACTCACGCATGGTGTTGCTACTACTGCAGGTCGACCGGCAATGGAAACGCCGGGGAAAAGGGGGGGCGGTCGGTAAGCCTGTTTACACCAATAATGTATAGCAGTTTAGTTGTCCTGGCCTCCGCCTAGGACCTTGATGAGTGCGTTTGGTGAGAAAACGAAAACGGATCTCGAGGGCAAGACCATTCATCATAGTACTAACCATTGTAGGCTCAACGGCTGATCTGTCTTCCATCGCATTTAGCGGCTCTGTGGGGTTTGTTGAAGATCCTTCGTCTGTGGGGGATGACGGGTGTCTCGATGATGATGCTGCTGCTCAAACCGTATGCAGGAAGAGCAGAAACAACTTGTTGTGTGGCGCTGAGAACATTTTGAGCCATCTGTTTTCCTTGCTTTTCTTCTTCTTTCTTTTGCCTGCCCGGCGACAGATCGTGATATCAGTTGTAGAGGGGCTGCTGCTGATTCATGGGGTGGTGCTAGGCCTATCGCATTACATCTCGGGCGCGCGCAGCGTCTCATTGGGCTTTTCTAAGCGGGAGAGGGTATTCCAAAGAATGTGGAGTCACGATTCGACCCACCAAGAAGTAGAGTCAGAAAAAGTTTAAAAAGAACCGACAAGAAGAAGATTTTTTTTTGATAAAAAAAAAGGCGAAGGGTGGGGGAGAGGACGATCAGTCATCAGGGCCAAAAAAAGCATGCACAAAGGTCTGGTGGTTCCCATCAGCTCACAAGCAAGCTTGATGCAAGTCTCACATAGGAAAAGAAGATAAAGGAAAAAGGAAAAAGAGACAAGGATCGATGCTGTAGTGGGTGGATGAGTGGGGCCGGCGCATTGCTGGCATACCAAGGTCCAAAAAACACAAGCCATCACACGTCCGGGTCATCTCGATTTGAGAGCAGCAGGCTTTCAGGGGCCCCCAGCATGAAGCAAACCAGGGGGAGAAAAGCACTCGTACCATAGTAAAGGAGAACGAAGAAAGGGGAGGAGGGCAATGGATGGATGGGTCACGACCCGTCAAACCCGTCAGACCCGTCTGGCCCATTCGGACCCATTCATCTGCAAGTGCGTCCCTTCCCGCTTGTGCCAAGAAATGGACCTCGTGACGTAGGGCCAAAAAGGGTGTTGAGCCCGCGGGTTGGCCCTGGCAACTGGGCGCCTTTTTGTCCCAGCATACTGAACGTGCTATAAGTAAGGCGTAGACTCTGCATCTGTAGCGTAGTGCCATGGTGAGATATGAGGAACGGAACGCGGCAAGGAGAGGGGAAACAAAATCAGGTTTCCCTAGCAGCATGGCTTGGTCTTACACCACTATTACCCCGGAGTATTTGATTACTGTGTACTGTATGTACCATAGTAGAGTAAGACGTTCGTTCTCCTAGTCCCCAGAAAGCTCCTGGTTTGGTGCTAAATTTCATCGAGGCCTCCTTCCCCCAAAAGCTGTCCTCCCCTTGGAGGGAAAGGGTGGCTGCTTCGATACGTACCGGTACGTACCATTGTAGTTGTAACCGATAGGCATTTTTTGGTGATACTGTAGCTACTGTAGTACGTCAATATTGATATCCTTTTCATCATGAATGAAAATTCTGCCGACAGGGAGGAGGGGACGAAAGAAGAGAAAAAGATCAGCCCGGTCAGATGTACCACGACCCCGTCTGATCTCGGAGTCGTCCCGGCATCGCTGCCAGTAGGGCCTCATCGGGCTCTCTTCCTCTTCCCAAAGCAGGGCCAGACCAGGCCAAAGAGGGGTGGATGGGCAGCGAGAACAGGGGTCATTCCGGGTTCTTCGGCTCTTGGGGTACGTCCTGGCAGCCCTGAACGCATCATAGTGCTCTCTGTGTGTGAAGATCTCCTCGGCACGCCCCACAGGCACTTGTCCCGAAACTGGCACCGTCGTTGCCGTTGCCGTTGCCATAGCATGCATACAGAGCCTTTTTTCTTTCTTTCCTTTTTTTCTTCTTCTTCTGTCTCTTTCTTTTCTTCGCTCCTGTCTCTATTCTTCCCTCCTCTGCATGTGGTGAGGTGGTACGGAGGCGTATGTGTGCGTGCATGTACTTGGGATGTAGAACCGGGAATCTGGTACAATCAGCACATAGTGACCATTTACTCACAAGACCTTTCCTCGCAGAAGACTTGTTGCGTTTCACACGCTGGGGCACGCGCCGTTGGTACCGTAGCATGTCAACTCGACTTGCTACAAGTCAGTACTGACCAGTCCTTGCCGTTGTTCCCGGAACCAGCCCCTGACGTCGTCTACCTCTGCATGGACAGACACGACTCCTCTCAACTGCCCAGTTTGCACTGCACCTTTTTCTTTTTGTCCAACTGCATTTCATCATGCATATGTAGTACATGCATACATACCCTATATACTTTGCCGACGCGTGGTACAGGACGGACAATATAAACAGTCTGGGTCGCGCTGGTTGTTTGGCTGGGATTAGTTGGTGGGTGCTTCACGATCCCAAAATTCAACGCATGGGCATAAACATCGAATTTTGCGAAGAGAACCCCGGCGCCCCAGGTCACGGCTATATCCATATCCTTCCTCATTTTCAACCACAAGACCAGCCAGTACATACATAGTACATAATAAACGGAACGCCCGAGGTAGTATTCACCCTCCTGGACGCTTTTTTCTGGATCAACCTGTCCGGCACCAGTTCCACAAGACAAACTCTCTACCTCTCTTTCCGTCCTCGTCCCCGTTCTCCTCCCCGGCTCCCTGTCCCCCAACCCAACCACAACAAAGACCTTGGACTCTTGTCATCTGCCTGAGACTCGCGTTTACCAAGGTCACCTTGCCGCTGTTGTGTATCTGCGTACCTCGTCGGCACGATCTTGTTCTGTACCATAGCCTTAGGAGTTGGCAGTGGTACTCGATCGATTGCCCCTCTCGGGCTGTACAGTAAGGAAATCCTGCTGCCGCCTCGCATCACGCAGCACTTCCCGGAGGCCTGCTATGTCCCATTAAATGTGGGTCCCCGTGCCATATTACCCCCCTCGACGTTGTACATGTGCTCAGTCCACAAACTGCGACATACATTCCCTTTCTTTGCATTGCATCTTGCATCTGATTCCTGACAGACGGCAGACGAGGTACGACAGACCACGGCCAGCCCCAGTCAGTTATCGCTTTATGATCCAGTTCCAGAGAAATACGTGAGTCTACCTTTTTTTTCTTTTCCTTTTCAATTCCTTTCATTCTCTCGACTCTCTCTCCCTCCATTGCTTCCATTTTTATCCCCCCCCTCCACCCCCCTTTCCTCACTCCGGCTTATGCGCCCTAACGCGCTCATCTCCTGGTGTTCATCATCATCATCATCATCATCATCATAGACGTGCTTCTTTTTTACTTTGATGCACTTCCTGCTTGGCACATTCCTACATCTGTTGGCTCCCCTCTCTTTTCCCTCTCTCCCTGGTTTTCTTTTAAGAGAATTTTCAGCTTCCCACCCAGGTCCTGCTCAGTAACGACCAGGAGTGGAGGGCAAACGCCTCTTATTCCCATCACGAGCATACACCTTGATGCCTTCATGTGCTTGGGTTGTCTCTATAACCAAATAATCCCTTAATTGGGCTGAATACATGCGAGGTCCGGGGGCTTCGACAGGCCCTTGACTGACCGCATTGACTCACCGCACCATTTTCCCTGCACTTCTGGTCCATTCAGATCCAAATTCATGAGTCGTCATAATGTCGATCCGGGGAGGTATGGAGATAGCACATAATTCATACCTGGACAACCCACCTGTCTCCAGTTCCAGTCGGTCACCACTTGCTCCTCATTGCCCAACCTGTCTCCCTCCCTTGTCTTTTCTTTCTCTTGTGTCTGTCTTACTGCCTTGTTTTTTTCTCTTGTGCTCCGCTTCAGTCCTCAGACGTGAAATGCTAGAATCCTAACGTTGTTGCGAACATGAATACAGGCACGGATGCCCCCCCGCCTGAACAATATCCTTACTACTATTCGTCGAGAGGCACGGTTTACTACACTCCTCGGAGCACAACCGCGGATAGACGCCCCCGCCGCATTGCAGCCACCAGCCCAAGTCTGCCAGCGCCACACATTGGTCCTCGCCAACGCCGCCCGCACTCAATCCACATCGTTTCCTATCCTTCCGGATACATACCCCACGATCTGAGACCTAAACCAACATCCAGAGACCTGCGCAGGCAACGGAGGAAAGAAGAAGAAAAACAAAAGAAGAGGGAAGAGGAAGACAAGAAGAAGGAGGAAGGAAAGCAGAGAAGGCAACGTGAACAGGAGGAGAGGAGGAGAAGAAGGGTTCAGGAACAACAAGACAAGAGGAGGTCTTTTGCTTCGTCGTTCTCTGGCGGTGAAAAGAGGGTTGGTACCTTGCTCAACAAGTTCAAGGCTGCTTTCTCGTCCAACGAGGCCGAGTCGCAGAGATCAACAGCAGCCCCCGACGTCGTTGCGACATCGGGAACAACAAGATCGCAGCCGAGAGCACGGGTGCGCCCTGTCAGCTGGTTGAGTGTTACGAGCAGGCTGTCAAGAGCAGAGGACACTCTCGAGGCTGAGCAGGTTTCATTGTCGCGTGTGTCGTCCCTCCGAAGGCCAACAACCGCACCGCAGTGCTCAAGTCGGCGGCACACCCTTTCTTTACCTTACGTGCCAGGTCTTGCACCAACCCCACCTCTCCAGCAGCAGCAGCAGCAGCAGCAGCAGCCATCCTTCCCCTCTGGTCCTGGCCCATCGTCGAGACCACATATACAATCCAGGTCACCACCGACGGTTCCCGTCCTGAACACCTTGGACGCCACAATGGTGGACATCTCACTGCGCGGACCAAATCTGACCCATGGCTCGGGCCTCACCGCAGCCAATCCACACCGGAACAGCTTCATGTCTGTCAGGTCGGCCAATAAGAGTGTTGTCAGCTCTTCTGTGCAAGAAATTCAGCAGCCAAAGCCCACTGCTTCTGGTAGCGGACTCTCATGTACGATCCTCCTGGCAGAGCCCAATGTTTTCCTGACGGGATTCGACCACGATGGCCACACGCGACAGGAAAGCCACAACTCGACTGCCCTTCTGCGGGGGAAGCTGCAGCTCAACGTGTCAAAAAATACCAAGATCAAGTCCGTTACGCTCAAACTGTTGGGAAGGGCGCGCACGGAATGGCCAGAAGGAATCCCACCCCTCAAGGTCGACATGTACGAGGAGGAGTCGTTAAGGACTCAGGCCCTGACCTTTTTCCACGCCATGCACGACGGCTGGGAGACCGAGTTTGGCAACCAGTGCTCATACACGCTGAAGGGTCAGAACAACCACCCCAGCTCGAATCTCATCAGGCCGTCTCTGAGCCCTGGAGACTCGGGCAGCTCGCTGGGCAGTCGGCCCCGGTCGAATTTGAGCGCCAAGGAGTTGAAGAAGCTGTCGCTCCGCTCGGTCGAGTCCAGAAGTTTTGGCAAGAGCGACTCGCCAGCAGCGAGCCAAGTGCAGGCTAAAGGCTTCAAGGTCTTCTATCCCGGCACGTACGAGTACACCTTTGAGCTCCCCATCGACCACCACCAGCTCGAGACCATCAAGCTTCAGTACGGTTCCGTCAAGTGGGAGCTCGAGACGACCGTCGAGCGTGCAGGCGCCTTCAAGCCCAATCTCCACGGCAGCAAGGAGGTGTCGATCGTGCGCGTGCCAGACCAGATGTCGCTTGAGACGTCGGAGCCCATCTCGATCTCGCGCCAGTGGGAGGATCAGCTCCACTACGACATCATGATCTCTGGAAAGTCCTTCCCCATCGGCGCCAAGATCCCCATCGCCTTCAAGCTCACGCCCCTCGCCAAGGTGCAGGTCCACAAGCTGAAGGTCTTCGTGACCGAGTCTATCGAGTATTGGACCAACGACAGGAAGGTCACCAGGCGAGACCCGGGGAGAAAGATTCTCCTGCTCGAGAAGACAGCCGGCAGGCCCATCGACAAGCAGTTCGCGTCGAGTGAGCTTCGCATCCTCAGCGGCGGAGAGCTGTCCCCAGACCAGCGGTTCCAAGCGCGTGAGTCGGCCGCCCGCAGGAGGACTCTGGACGCACAGCGCACTGGGTCGCTGGCCCAGCCTCTGCCAGAACCTACGGAGAACCTGCTCGGCGATCTGGACCTCGGTCTAGAGACGTACTGGGGCTCGACGGAGATGGAGATGAATGTCCAGATGCCGACCTGCGAGATGATGGCCAAGGACAAGTCGCTGCGGATGCACCCGGACTGCAGCTGGAAGAACGTCAACGTGTACCACTGGATGAAGATTGTGATGCGCATCTCCCGCCTGGATCCTGACGACCCAGCTGGCAAGCGCAGGCGGCATTTCGAGATCAGCATCGACTCGCCCTTCACAGTGCTCAACTGCCGCGCGACACAGGCCAACACTGCCCTGCCTCAGTACGACAGCCCAGACGCCCTGAGTGATTTCCGCCGGCAGACGTCCTGTGGATGTCCCGACGCGCAGGTCCTCAGCACAAGCGGAGGCAACAACGGCGGAGGACTTACGCCAGAGAACACCAGCGCCACGCAGCTCGACAGCGTTGCGCTCCCCGCGCCACCTCGCGCAGCTCACCTGCACACGGCATCGCAGGGCATCAACGGTAACTCCGCCTCCACCTCTCCAACTACGGCACCTACTGGCGGCCCAGGCGGCCTAAACTCGACGCCGCCCACCTCGGCGAATCCCCTGCAGCGGGTACGTGACCAGGACGCCTCCGCCCGCCCAATCCACCTCATTCGGTACCCATCATTCGACCCACCGCCCTTCAATGCCGATAACCCTCCGCCGCCGATGCCTACACCCCCGCCCAATTACGACCTTGTGGTCGGAACGCCAAGTGTCGATGGCATGGCGGGTTACTTTGAGCGTCTCCTCCGCTACGAGTGCCCAAACCAGCAAGAACAAGAAGAGCAAACGGGAAGCAACTATTTCCCTACAGGCGCGGACGGGCCTGAAGCAGAACCTAGCTCGTCGCAAGCAGGACACGCCGGCACCGGCGGCGGATCGGACGATGATGGGGATGACACGGAGGTCGAATCCGACTCCGACTCGGCGGATGAGAGGGGTCCTGCTCGGACGGTCAGTCGTGCGGGCACGGTGAACATCGCAAACCCTCGTACTCCTGGAGGGAGGCTGGTCCCGAGCAGGAGTTTTGAGATCACAAGGCCTGGCGCCAATTCAAACTTCACGCTTGACATGTCTGGTGTGATAAGAAGGGGAGGAGGCACGCCCAACACTGACCAGAGCGGAGCTTGACACCACAAAGTATCCCGACACTGGATGAAATCCGCAAGACCGATTGGATAGTGTCTGGCAGGAGCGGCTATGGACGATAGTACGCGCAGGGGAAGGACAGACAAGAGAGATGTGACGACGGCAGTACAGATTGCCATCCAAGGTGACGATACTACGATGGAAGATTCAACCGATTGTTATGTGTATTGGG
Source organism: Cryphonectria parasitica EP155 (assembly GCF_011745365.1). Taxonomy (NCBI): domain Eukaryota; kingdom Fungi; phylum Ascomycota; class Sordariomycetes; order Diaporthales; family Cryphonectriaceae; genus Cryphonectria; species Cryphonectria parasitica. Next base: position 4,330,705 of record NW_024468909.1, read on the forward strand.
TCTCTTTGCTTATTCGTTTATTCCCCCCCCCCCTTTTTTTTTTCTTTCTTCTTTGATTTCTCTCTCTCTTTGGAAAGATCTCCAAAGATCCTTGCTACTCTTGCTACATACCCACATACATGTAAACATGGGCGACATGGCTGAAAAAGCATTGGCATTCCTTGGATGGCTGAACTCGTTCGGAGTGGGAGGAGGGTGGGCATATTGGGACAGCGGCCGTTCTGGGGTTCATTTGCACGAAGCATTGACAAGGAGAATGACTGGATAATGAGATCTCTTTTTCCTTTTTCTTCAAGAAAATAAATCTATCAAATTATGCAAAGACTGTCCACTCATCGCCTGTATGTGACTTAGTATGTGCAATACTGGAGGGTAAGATGCTGCTTTGCCTGGTCGTCACGACCTTCAGTTGACTTCGAGGAAGGAGGAAGGATTATTGGACAAGGCGAGGCAGGGCAGCTCGAACCAGGCCAAGTCTCGGTACTGCAGTCGCCGTCTGGCTCTTCCCAAGTAGATATAGAGTGCTGCACTTTGATTTTGGGAACAGAGGTCTTTGTTTTCTTTCATGGGTGAGTCGTCTTTTGTAGTCGACTTCGGGTACGCGTTCGAGGGTATTGTACGCGACTTTGCGGGGAGGATTAAGTAAGCGGAGAGCACGTGATGACCCAGTTATCAACCTCACATCACCTCCCGATCTGGCGACAGACTGAACAATTCAAGGATGCGTTGTTATTTTCTGTTTAATAATCTTTATTCCTTTGTGATGGATGATTTAGGGCTGGACGATGGGCGTGGATGTTGCCAGCAGCTTGCTTGGGTGAGGAGTTAGGCTGCTACAGACGAGACGCACTCTTGATATGGGACTGGCAACCTGAGGAGGCGAGGGCGATCGGTGCAGAGGGTTCCTGATGGATTAAGCTATGCCGAGATGCAAGTGCTCTCAATATGGGATTCTCGTTTATCTGGGTGTGATCGCACTGTTGCTTTCCATTTGAGCTCAACTACGCAATATGAAGAGTCGTCTCGACCATGCCAGACGGGGCGGCTCGAGGAGCCTTTGGACAACAGATGGATCTGCCCTGGGGCGAAAAAATAGAAGCGAGCTCCAATATGGCCAAATACCACAAGATCGTTGGGCGGAAGTATCTTTCTACGTTGTTGAGGGTATCTGCTGTGGCGGCCCAGTTGAAGGGCCCCTGGACTTTACTTAACCATGGTGGAGCAGGAAGAGCGTGTGAAAAGCTTCAATTACGTGTGAGGAACAAATGAGGCAAGTAAGGCAGCGCGTTCTACGGTGGTAGTTGTTGCTGTTGTTGTTGTTGGTATTTCATCTGAAAAAAATGTGGCTGCTGCCTGGGACCTCTGCCAAAGTCTGCCACCTATCTTGTTGTGAATAATGCCCCGCGATATCGACCTTAATGACACACAAACTCACTCACTCGAAGCCTCCACAGAATCAGACGCGTCTGCCAGCTTGTCTACAAATTCCCAACCTGCCAATTGATCGCGCTCCCAACTTTCCTTCCTGTCCTTTCTTTCTTCCTCCCAACAACACACAACGAGGATTCCCAACCACCAACGTGCACCCATCAAGGCTTTTTGCTGCTTTCGTCCACGTTTTCAACAGACTTCTCTTTGCCAGTGTTGTTTTCACTCTTCTTCTCTTCTCCTCGTCATCAGCTTGTCACGTCACAAGAGGCGCGCCAGCTACCGCCATCGCCAGACAAACATCGCGATCGACAAGCTCCTTCTCCCCCCCCTTCTCTCTCTCTCGCCCATCCACCATCACGCGGTGCTCAGCGCATCTTTCTCGTCGTCAACCTCGTTGACGATCCCCCTTTCTGCCCTCTTTTCCCCTTTTTCCCCTTTGTTGCAGAGGCCATAGCCCATCGCGGCCCCTCTAGCATCATCCCCCTCCTACTAACCTTCGGTCCATAATACCGTTGGTTCGCGTGCGTAGAGGCTATAACCCCTCTCGCAAACCCCCTTTCCTAACCTTCGGGCAATAACCCCCGTTGGTTCGCGATCGCAGAGGCAATAACCCCTCTAGCACGCTCTCCCCCTCCAACCTTCGGGCAATAATCCCCGTTGGTTTGCATTTGCAGAGGCAATAACCCCTCTCGCAACTCTTTCCTTCACTCGTCAGGCCCGCCACACCTGACGACATCGACAACCCGAGTGAAACTCGCCAGCTGTTCGACTTCTTCTTGCCCCATCTCGTCAATCACCAATCGGCAGAAGTCAAGATGGCGATTTCCCCTTCTTCTCGTCTTCCCCGTGCCCTCGCTTTCCTGCTGTCGGCGGGTCCTCTGCTTCTTCTGGCGCTCTACAACTACCCGTGGTCCTTGCTTGACGACGGTTCCCAGGACATCGCCCAGGTCGCGGGAAATTTCCTCGCGGCCTTCGTGTACGGAACCTCCGCCATCGTCTACATGGTTGCCTGCCAAGTTACCATCCTCTTGGCCCTATACTATGTGTACAAGGTTCATGGCGACCAGAAGAAGCACTGGGCCCGTCTTGCGGATGTGAATGCGCGTCACCGCTCCGAAAAGACCGGGCTCCAGATCGAAATCCGCCTGTTGCGTAAGGATCTTGCCCGCTACACCGACGAGGCTGCCTCGGCGCTCTGGAAGGAGGCTCGAGAGCCTTCGGTGCTGTTCGGATCATCTGCGCCTGAGATCGCCAGGCTTAACGACGACCTCCGCGCAGCAAACAGGAAGATCGAAGAGCTGGAGGCCGCCGCCGAGGCCGCAGCCGAGGCCGCCGAGCAAGGCCCTGATTTGCTTTCCCAGTACGAGTCGAAGAGTGCGTACCTGCAGAGCGAGGTCGACCGCCTGCAGAGGGACAACTCTCGGCTCCAAAAGAAGGCATTTCTCTGGGATCGGGTTATGGAAATCGGCAAAGGACTGACGGCGTCTGTCCAGCAGGTGGTTCGGGTTTTCGAGGCCCGTGTTAAGGTGCGCAAGCACCTCAGCACCAAGGCCAGCCTGAACCTGCGCGCACTTGGGCGTCGCAACACCTCCCTGCTGGTCATGATCCGCCACCTTACCAGCCAAATCAAGAAGGTCACCTCCGAGCACGAAGAGTTGAAGTCTCTGTACCTGAAACAGGCCGACCTTCCTCCCAAGTTCCAGTCTACAGCTGAGAGGCAGGCTGCCATGCTCAAGGACTTGACTTGGCGCAACAACGTGGAAGTGAAGTACCGTCTACGGACCACTATCCGCCAGCAGGAAGAGGTGTTGGCCGAGCTGCAGACAACGATCGAGCAACTCCGACAAGACAACGCCCGCCTTGAGGCCGAGACGCTGTGTGTTCGGTGCAAGCGTCCCCTCCACGGCAACGGTAGCTCGGGCTCGGACGACTCGGACGGACCTCCAGGACCCCCGGGACCTTTCTCAGGCGGCTCTGACAACGGCAGTAATGGATCTGGATCTGACGAGGACAAGAGCAGTCGTGCCGGTGCGAAGAAGGTTCACTTCGCTGACCTTGGAAACAATCACGACGACGACGATCCCAAGGACGATGGAGGAGATGACAACGATGGACAAGGTGGCGCCATTTCGGAGGTTGCTGTAACTTAGCAGGTTGCCAGCCAACGTGAGGTCGCTTCCCCTGCCACTCCAGTCACTGTTCACGCTCCAGCCGATGTTGGTCCAACGGTCCAGGTCGATGTCTCTTCGGAGTCTCAACATAATGATCAGCAGCAACAGGAGCAGGTCCAAGTCGAGGAGGATTTGGTGGCCAGTCACACCCACCCCGTCTACGAAGCCTCTTTGGAGCCTCACCACAGCGATCAGCAGCAGCAGCAGCAGCAGCAGCAGCAGCAGCAGCAGCAGCAGCAGCAGCAGCAGCAGATCCCAGCTGTTTCAGCAGTCGAAGCCCCCAGTATGACTTTGACCTCGCAGCCGGTTGATATCCCAGTTCCTACCGAGGCAGAGATCTCTGATACAGCCATGACAGCCAGCAGCGAGGCACCAATGGACCATCCTGTCGACGTAGCTGCACAGGACCCCGTGGCAACGACAGATCCGAACATCACTCCCGTCGTAGAAGACCCAGACGATGGCTGGGCTCACTATTCCATGGAAGTTCCGGATTACAATGAGATTCCCGACATTGATCACAACTTTGACCCCTATGACGAGGATGAAAAAATGGAAGATGCAGAGCCAAACGATTTCCCCGAGGACGACCAAACTCAAGAGCCTCATAACGTCGAGGACATGGAGTGGGACAGCACGGAGCCTGGTATGGACTCCCAGTCTGACTTTGCTGCCAACGCTGGAGTGGCTACGCAGAGCCTTGTGTCGCCTAGCCGTTATGATGAGCAGATGGAGGTCGATGAACCTTTCGACGCCCCGCCCAGATTCTGGAACCAAGGGCAGCCAGTCGAGCCTGGCCCTTCGATGTCCGCCGCTGCCCGTGAGCCCAGACCTTCGCAGTATACAGTCTCTGCTTTTCCCTCGCGGCCTGTCTTTGGTGGTCAATCACAGCCAGAGATGCAGCAGCCGTCCTTGTTTGGCAGTCCTAACCCACCAAGGCCCTCGCCCTGGACAGCCTCAGCTCATCCTTCCCAATCTGCGCTCGGTAGTCAAAACCAAACAGCCACGCCTAGTTCCTCGAGTTTCTCTGCTTCCTTCAGGCCTACACAATTCACTACTTCTGCTTTCTCACCTCGGCCGGCACTGGGCAGCCAAGAGCAGACAGCTCCGCGCCAGATAGATGCGCAACAGACGGCGGCTCCTGGTTCCTCAATCTTCGGCACTGTTCCTGGGTCCTCACAATTCAGGATCTCAGCTCTGCCCTCTCGCCCTGTTCTCGGCGGGCAAGGAGAGCCCGCTTCGCGCCAGACTGATGCCCCTGGATCCTCAGTCTTTGCCCCTACTCCTGGTACTTCGCAGTTCAGGATCTCGGCTCTGCCATCTCGCCCGGTATTCGGCGGCCGAGGAGAGCCCTCTTCGCGCCAAACAGATGCGCCTGGGTCCTCGGTATTTGCTCCTGCTCCGGGCACCTCGCAGTTCAACATCTCTGCCCTACCTTCTCGGCCTGTGCTCGGCGGTCAAGGCCAGACAGCTGTACAACAGCCAGCTCCGCAACAGACAAGCGCGTCTGGTACTTCTGTTTTCGCTGGTCCCCGTCCCGCGCCGCAGTCTACTGTCTTTTCTCTGTCTCCCCGGCCTGTACTCGGTGGCCAGGGCCAGACTGGTGCGCCAGGTCCTTCTTCGAGCATGCAGGTACAGTAAGCTGCCCCTGCCCCTGCCGCCAGTGGTCCTATAAACTAATGCATCGACTTCTCAGGGCCTCTAGCCAGGCAGCCGGTCCACTGCCCTCTCCGCCGCCGGAGCATGTCTCCCCATTCGCCTCCAACCAAGCCGCTCGGGATGAGCCAGGTCAAGACGAGGTTGGAGGCGGATGGAGAGACGTGCTCCGGCGGCAACAAGCCAAGCGACGGCAGCAAGCCAACAGCACAGCTGGTCCCTCTGCGGGTCCAAACTCCGTCTCCTGGCCGCTTGGTACCAAGCGGTCCATACTACAGGAGCGTAACCAAGACGACCTCTCAGACTCTGAGAGAGAGACCTTGAGGCGTCAAGGTATCAAGAGAGTTTGCCGTGACCCAAACTCACCCGCAGAGGAGGCCATGGCTGTGGCCGAAGCTAGGCCCACGGGTCAGGAGACTCCGGTGTCCAATGTCGACGGTCACGATGCTGCAACTTCAGCAGCAGCCGACTTGGACGTTCCAGGGTCCTCGGATCAGACACGCCAAGCATCTTCCGAACCGAATGTTGCAAGCCCACATGCTGCGGATGTAGCAGAGGCTCATAACGGCGTGCTCATCAGCGAGGCTTCAGCCCAGAGCACTGTCGCTGCCGATGCTACAATCCCGGCAAACAACCTAGGTTCGGAAGACGCTGATCCAGAGGACAACGACTTGGATCTGGAAGACGACCACCCAGATACAGAGGTGGATACAGAACCAGAAGTCAACCTGGAGCCGGAGGAGGCCTCCCCGGAAGCAGAGGTCCAGCCAGACACCGAGGCCCAGCAAGGCTCTGCCGTCGAACCAGGCGCAGAGGCCCAACCAGGCGCCGAAGCCGCCCGACAAGGCGCCCAAGTCGAGCCAGACCCAGAGGTTCAACCATACGAGGTTGAACTAGATTCAGATATCGACGGCTTGATAGCCGGACTGGAAGTGGCACTCGACTTGGGCGCGCCGGCTTCGGTGGCCCCGGCCTCGGATGTCCCGGCTGTGGCTGTCCCGGACGGGGGTCCGGCAGCCGAAGATGAGCCCCTCCCCGATTACGTCTCGGACGAGGAGGACCCTGCGGCCAACCCTCCCACCGCTGGCAGCAGCCTGCCCGGTAGCTCGGCCGGGCAGGTCACCCAGGCCATGCGAGAAGAGGTGCGGCTTGCTCTCCAAAGGCAGCGCAGGAACCAGCGGGGCCCGCCGTTGCGACGGCCCCAGCCAAGAAGGCCCACTGCTGCGGACCTCAACCAGCAGGACGCCGACTACGATGCCGACAACGACGAGGCAGGGCCCTCACGGGCCAGGACCGAACCACGGAGGCGTGAGGGGCTCGGTTCAGGATCCTCGCGGCCCGGCCCCTCGGGTGGTGGACGCGTTGAAAAACGTGGTCGCCAACCGAGGAAGCCAAGAAAGGGCTGAAGAGGGTCTTGGGCGAGCTCCTCATCCAGCCCCAAGCCACCCCTCCCCCCCCCCCCGGGCGCCGACCGAATCTGCCATCCTCACCACAGCCCGGGTCGCAGTCAGCTTGTGCGCAAGGCAAGTACGACATAGCCAAAGACCCAAAAGTTTTGGGCTGGAAATCTCATGTATGTGGTAGGATGCGGAAACTCTTCATAAGTGCTGTTCATCATGCTGACGCAAACATTTCTACATCCAGGCAAGAATGTTTACGAGCGCACAAATTCGAGTACAATCAGGTGCTCAGACTGTTTGCAAGAAGAGGGCACGGTTCTCGAGATGGGGTAGGGATGTTATTATCCAAAAAAAAAAAAAAAAAAAAAAAAAAAGAGGAGGACGAGGAGGAGTGGGAAGATGGGACGGAAAAGATGTGGTGAGGGACTGAGTGTTGCAGGAAGACTGGTGTGTGCTAAGAAGAAGGCCCAGGACAAGGCACAGGAAAGGCCCCCGGACGGGACCACGGACGTGAACGGACAGAACGAGACGGCCATGAGCACTGACTGACGATGACCATCGACCAGTACGCGGGGCTGATTACCAAAGGGATCAAGAAGGGTGTGATCTCAGATAGTAAGTCCAGAGCCCCCTGGTGAGCTAACCCATCTTCACCCTTTTAGGTGCCAGGTTTTTCAGCGAACGATATACGTCCCTTGACTACCTCCGGTCGAGAGGGCCTCTCCACTGCAGCAGGGTAGGGTCTCCGGTCCACCAAAAGGAAACTCGTTCAGTTAGGCCACCGAAGGTCTCGCTCACCTCCAGTTATGGAAAATTCGTCAATGTCTTTTGTCTGCGCCGTTGATCACACACGTTTGGTTCCTATCTCTGGGGAAATCAGGCTTGGTTTCCTTTCTTCTTTTCTTCTCTTCTTCCTCTTCTGGAGCAAATCAGGTGAGCTACCCCCTCATGGCCCCTAGTTGTCCCCGGAATCACATCCCTCTCCTCCTCCCCCCCCCCCCTCTCCTTCCCTTCTTCCCTCCTCTTCCATCTTCGTCTCTGTTGCAACAGCTGACTACACTTCTTTCACAGATCTCAGTTTGCAATACTCCAGCAAGGGAAACCAGCCTGGGCGCCCCGCCACTCGAGTCCCTGGAGATAGAGGACAAACAGACATAACAGACATGTGTGATCACGACGCCGACAAAAGACATGACATTTTCCATGACAGGAGGGCGAGGTCGGAAGACCGGTGATGGCCGGACTGACGGGCCTTTTGGTAAAAGTGGCCGTTGATAGACCCGCCCGGCAGTGGAGTCCCCTCTCCCCTGGAGTGGTCAAAGGGATGTTGTCGTTCGACTGGGACACCTGGCATCCTGAGAGGGTGCTGTTGGGGAGGCGAGCCCGGTGGCGATGGCTTGTGATTTGGGAGACCACCTGGCTTTGGTCTCCTGCGGTAGGCAGCCCAGCGTCCGTGTCGCATGGTCAGTCTGTCAGTTAGGGCTCGAGGCGCGGAGGAGGGAAGTCTGGGAACGATCGCAGTGGTCCTGCGAAGGGGTTCTGACCTGACCTGGCCTGGTGCCGCGTTGACAGTATTTGTATGATCATTCGGATGGGGGTCACGGTCATGAACTCGGTGCGGTGATGATGGTATTGATAGGTCAGATGGGGCCAGTGTCATGAGAACTTTGGCGTGATGGTAACGGATATTGTTGATAATACAGATGGAAGACAACAGACGAGAACGACGAGGAGGCTATCAAATACAAGAGGTATAGCCATGAACCGCCGAATAAAGACACCACGCACCTGAACAAACACAAGAGGAATCAAGCAGCTGAGTGTACACAAAGTAACACGAACCGCGCCGATCTGTGTACCTACCGGCCACGTTGCTCGGCAGACTGTGCTGGATTTGTTGTCTTCCAGCCGTCCCTTTCTCTCTCCCTCTCTCTCTCTCTCTGTCTGAACTACAACGTATAGGACTGGGTGCTTGCAGTAAGGGAAGCAGGAGGAGAACAACGGAGGGAGGGAGAGAAAAGGCAGGAGGCAGAGAAGGCTAGATATGGGACGAGTCATGTTGATGGCCAAAGGTTTCCCGGAGGGAGGGTGTTCCTATCGATAAGGGAAGGCTTGACTTGTTTCCCCAAGCGGTCCAGGCCCTCTCCTAGTCCAGTCTTGTGGCGCCGCCGCCGCCGCCGCCGCCCTTTGACCCCCCTGAAGATTGGACCGCTGGCGGTGGAAGGCATGCAAACGCACCTCATCAGCCTCTCAACAGCGCCAAAACATCTGTGCCCCTCTAGCAAAAGCCACAGGCTATAAGCTATTGGGAGGCTTGACCAAGTCGAGAAGCAGCAGCAACAACAACAACAACAAATCAAATATAGTTTCCTCCGTCTATCCTCTACACGTGGCCTTGCTCTTGAGAAAGGATAAAAGAACGTTCTCATGAATAAAGAATACTGGCAGGTCAGCACTAATATACTATGTAAAACTACTACTACCACTACTACTACTACTGCTACTACTACTTACTCTAGAGGGTTCGTTACCAGGTTACTTACCTGACTTACTCAGCAGATAGGGGTGTACCGCCTAACGCCTATTTTCACAGCTTAAGTGAAATATCCAAGCAAAAAAAGTACCTAGACCGTGCTAGACCAGCCTCAAAAAGCTCCCCCCACCCGGATCTACTCGAGCGCGCGCACACCAAAGTCTGCTTCCGCCCCCGTGGAATGAATGTTTGAAGGGATCCAGGGGTACGCGTCAGGTTCCCTGTGCCGTCCCATCCCTTCCCTCGCAGTGGCGTGCAGTGGGGCACCCCCCGTCTTCATCACCCCCTGGTTGTCGATCGCCCAACCGAGTAGGTGTTCTGTGTTAAAAAGTGTTTGGCGCCCCTGCCCTGCCTCCAGCTCGTGATGGTGGTGTTTCGTTTTCTTTTTCTTTTTTCTTTCCCTTCCCCTTCCCTCCCCTTTTTCCTCCCTTTTTAGAGCAAGTAGATGAAGAAGAAGGAGGAGGAATCTCACAACCAAAAGCTCAAGCCACGCCGCCATGTATCGGCCCGTCATGGGACTCGGCTTTCTCTCCAAGCGGTTCATCATCGCCATCGCCCTGACCGTCTGCATCATATGGGCAATACGCTGGCGAGGACCTGAACTGGAGACCATCCGCGACTTCGCACATCTGAGTGGCGGCAATGAGGATCGCTGGATGACCAAGAGGCAGTTTGTCAAGCGAGCCCTTCAGGACGACCTGTACGTCAAAGAGTACAACGGCACAGCGGTGCGGGACCTGTGCGGAAAGACAAAGTGGCAGGATGGCATCGCCATCTCCTGTGACGAGATCGCAGGCGGCATAGGCAATCTGAAGATGAGGCTGCTTGGCTGCACAAGATACGTCATCGAGGCAGGAGGTACGAACACAACCAACAAAAAGAAAGAAAGAAAATAACCCAGCGGACCATGGAATTCGCGAGCTGACAGACCCTATTCTCCACTAGCCATGCTGATCACCCCGGTGATACATCCAAGGCAGGCCTTTGAGAAGATGGAGCAGAGTTTCGGGTGGGATGTGGACCTGCCACTGGACTATGTCTTCGATAGCGAGCATTTCTACGAGACGCTGGCGCAGGACTGCCCCCAGCTGCGCATCGTGAATGACACCGACCCGACGCTCAACATACCGCCCAAGCAGGATGCTTACAAGCTGCGGCCCAACTCGCTCGTCCAGACGTCCATGGGCGAGCATGTGGTCATGGACCCCAAGGGCTGGCGACCAGCGTTCGACAAGTGGGTCGACGGGACGATTGTCAAGACGAACGGGCATCTGTTGTCTGCACAGCGTCCGGTGCGCATCAGCTTCGACGAGTGGGTGCAGTTCTCCTGGCCCAACGCCTACGACGGCGAAGAGTTCAAGAACGACTGGGGCCACGCAGCCCGCGTTCGGCAGGACATCCGGGAGCTGTCGGCCCGCGCGCTCTATAAGCTGTACAAGAAGATCGGCTGCAGGCAGAGCCCGCACGCCCCGTCCAAGAACTGCTTCCTCGGAGCCCACGTCCGCACAGAGGCGGACGCCAAGGTCGAGGGCTGGGACACGTACGAGACCCAGATGCAGCACGCGCGGGAGCAGCTGGAGACGCACAACCTGAGCGTCCTCTACGTCGCTACCGGCACGGCCAGCGACGTCGACAGGCTCAAGGCCGACCTCAAGGACTTGACCGTCCGCGTCAACGAGACCCATGAGGCTGACGTCCAGGTCCTGCAGAAATGGGATCTTCTCGAGGAGGAGGACATGATGCTGATGGATGGCTTTACGTGGGACCAGATGGCCCTCGTGGACATGGACATCATGCTGAGGGCGAGTCGTTTCGAGGGCATCTGGGAGAGCAGCTGGACGTGGATGATTGCCCTCAAGAGACACGAATGGAGTGAGGATACAAATCCATTTTCTCACCAAGTCACCTTTGAAGATGGACTAAGCAAGTAAGTCTACACAAAACAACCCCAAACCACGGTCAAGATCCCCGTTTCTCATCTCGACGTATTATTTGGTGCTGACTTTTCCCTCCCTTTCTTTCAAATAGGATATATGGCGCAGCAGGAATGCAACCATTCATACCACCCACGATGTATTTATAGTCTCGAGAGACGCATTGTTTTCGAGTATCTATGACGGCCGGCGTTGTTGCTTGAGAGGCGTTTTGGATTTAACATGGAGGGGAATTTGATACACTTTTCTTCATAATTCGAGGCATTCCTTTTTTTTTCCTTCCCCCCCGAAATTCATACACTTCTCTTGAAACTGTTCCTTTCCCTCCTGCAGGGTGACACTGATAGGTGTAGTCTTTGATGACACCGAAGTGGTAGCCTGGCCACACCGTCGAGTGGTAGTCATCCCTTTGTTGTTATGATTACCAGGCCCGAGTCGTGGTCCAGACATGGTCCACAGCCAACGGATCGTCTCCAAGCTCCATTTTGGATTATCAACGGCAGCATGTCTGGCTGGCTGGCTGGCTGGCTGGCTGGCTGGCTGTAAATTGTCAGGTGGTAATTGTAATGTTTGCAGACAACACGGCCATTGCAGCACGATGTGGCATTGTGCATGAGTGGTGTTCAGTGCCCTGTGTGGGCCGAGTCTACGGCTGAGATCCTCCCCAGCACCTCCAACTGTGCACTAGTGACTAATGGAGTAAGATATCGAGTTGAACAAATCATGAAGCCTGGGCCATTGCGCAGTTCGTAAAACATTCAGATGGAATACTTTGCAGCTCTCTTTGATTCGTCAAGCATATGACGATGGTAGTTTGTGATAAAAATATTTATATAGGCACTGATTACAACCTGCTGGTGGTGGTGGTGGTGGTGGTGGTGTTAGGACAAGGCACGCCTCTTTGGTCATGAAAAAGCCTCTCCAGAGGCGCGTTTGGCGTATAAAGTACATGAACTAAGTCGTAATTTGCATCGTTTCCGTGAGGATGATCTAAACGCTACTCACGTACTGTACCATAATACTGTATGTAGATAGGAACAGACCTATTTCGAAGAAAAAAGGCGCCCCACGCAAGGGACGAAACCAGAAAAGCGAAAACGCGGATTGGAATGACGACACGACTCCGGCGTACCTGTTCATGACGACACATGCCCTAGACCGCGCCCAGCCACAGTGGAAGGGAAACGCACAGCTGAAAACGTAGCTTGTAAGAAACATGGCACACGACGCTTCAAATACCGCCGCCGCCGCCTCACGCCTCGTCCTGCACATCAAGGCATCGATCGCATGGGTGTGCTGTCCCAGTTTCCAAGCCTTCCAGCTGTGTACCACAAGACTGAACACGCGCCCTACAATCATTTGGTCCACCACCCCCTTCCAAAAAGAAAAAGAAAAATATTTAAACGAATTGACCAAGACCTCTGGGTGATACGACCGTCAAAATGGTGAAGGAAGACAAGGATGTCATCTCGGAATTCAACGAGTATGTCAACATGACGGCCTCGGAGCTCGAGAAATGGCTGAAGTCGGAAGACTCCAGCAGCGCCGGGCAGTCTAAGGACGGTAGCGAAGGGGGCGAGTCTGTGGGCCAGGACTCTGGGCACAAGATCGTGGAGATCCTCAAAGCCAATCCCGACAAGGACCCGGAAAAGTACACGGAGGAGCAGATCCAGCATATGCGCAAGGTCGCGTCTTACTGCAAGCGCCACCTGGCGCAGGAGTCCTCTGGCAACAATGAGAAGGATGCCGAGGATGTCAAAAAGACCAAGTCTTATATCTCGCTGAAGAACTGGGGTAAGTCTGCTTTCCTTGTCGAAGAAGAGGCAATGTCTTCCATGCTCCACTGCAAGGTTGCTCACGTTGCTTGCAAATAGGTCACGATTTCCTCAAAGCTCAGGGTCAGAGCTCTGGTTCCGCAAACGGCGGTAGCAAGTCTGGTTCTAAGAAGAAGAAGGAGGAGGAGGAGGACAAAGAGGAAGAGAAGGATGACGGTGGTGAGGAAGAAGAAGAAGAGGAGGGCAAGAAAGCCGGTGATAAGAGGAAGAAGTCTGATGGTCAAGACGGCTCGAACAAGAAGAGGGAGACGGGTAGCAAGACGAGGTCGTCCGACAAGAATGCGAGTGAAGATGAAGATGAGAAGAACGGAGGTGATAATAAGAACGGGGCAGCTGAGGAGGAGAAGGAGGGAGAGGAAAACGGCGAGAAGACAAACGCCAAGGGCGGTGCAAAGAATGGCCCTGAGAAGGGAGAGACAGTGAGCTGGAACTGGGGTTCTGGCAACCCGCAGGGCAAGGTTCTTGATGTCAAGGAGGAAAAGTGCGTCCCACAATCTTCCCAGCGTCCTACATTCGCGTTTGTTGATTCCCATGGACAAGAGAGATCAATACTGACGTTTAAACAGGGCGACTATCACGACCAAGCGTGGCAACGAGGTTTCTCGTGATGGAGATCCGGAGGACCCAGCCGTGATTCTGGATGCTGGCAAATCCAAAGCCATCAAGTCAGCTCATGAGCTGAACTAGGACACTAGGATATTCATGGGCTGTGATGTCAGGTTAAAAAGACTGCTCGAACGAGACAACACACATACTTTCAAATCATGATCGGGAAAGTTCATCAATTCTTCTGTGATTGCGACTCGATAGATGCAATGCTTTTTTACCCTCCCGTTTTAACCGATGCATACCTGGCATTTGTGTCCGTCGAAAGTAGTAAGAAAAGAAAGAGCCACTACTTAACGACTCCTTTTCCCCTCCTCCTCGAGAAGAAATCTCAAAGGTCATGTGGGAATTATTGATGTTGGAGTTATCGTCCACTCGATCGGGGGTATGTTCTGCGTGTATCCTGAACTTGGGCTCAAATTGATGCTACTGTAGCTGTGGTGGATACGGCACAGCAGCTTCAGAAGTGGGGAAGAGGGAGGTTCGGAGGGGGGCTCTGACAGGGGAGGCAGGTAAAACTAATGTGCTGTATGGATTTGGTGTACCAGGGTGCAGTCGTTGGGGGCCGGTATAAAGCCAGACATAGGTTCTGGGGTACTAATATGTGCTACATTGCTTAGTGTGTGTAGCGCTACAGCACCTACAATGGATCATGCGTATGTACTGTTACTAGCATATAAGGTGGCCAAGGTACAAAACCTGGGGGGTTGGCTGAAAGCACAGGCCAGGTGGGCCCCAGGGTGGTTGGTTGTATGAATCCGCCCCCCCCCAGCCACTGCCTGCTGCCCACTGTCACCTTTCACCCTGGGTCGCCCGGCCGCCCTCTTTTTCCACGACAACCCGCCGTTTCTCTTCAAGCAGCCCCAGCGAGCCCCGTCAATTCAATCAATTGCGACTTGGGACCTGGACCCGGATCTTGATCAGTGACGATCCCCCCGTTCCAGCTGCGTTGCCACCTGCAGTTTAGCGACCGGATCGGATAGGGCGGGATGAGGACATGAGATAAGAAGACATGGCGAACCCAACCGGTCAGCCATTCTTTGTCCCCAACCCCCCGGACCTGCTGCCCGCCCTCACAAGCACCCTCGCCGCCGTCATCGACCAGCGCGTCAACCAGATTGTCGACCAGCGCCTCGGCGATCTTGACCAGCGTCTTGGTTCTATCGAGACCGTCCTCCGGGCAGAGGGTCGCCTCAACATCGCGCCCCCTCCACCCCGCCAGAGCCCCATGCGCACCCAGCAGCAACAGCAACAACAACAACAACAAGGGCAAAACAATCCCAGCCACTCCCAGCAGCAGCAGCAACAACAATCGTCGCAGTTCCAAGGTAACCCACCGCCGCCACCATCTGCTACCTCTTCTTCCCACAATCAGACTCAGGCCCATGGTCACAGCCATAACCCCAATGGCGTCGACAACGATCCCGTCATGGCCCTCGCCAGCGCCACCAATCCTCCCTCTCTGCAGCAGCACCAACAGCAGCAGCAGCAGCAGCAGCAGCAGCAGCAGCAGCAGCAACAGCAACAACAGCAACAAGGACAGCAGCCGTCGTCGTCGCAACCGTCGCAGCCACAAACGCAGCTCGCCTCCCCTGCTCCCCCTCCGCCAGCTCCCTCGAATTCCGTCGTGGTCCAGGCTCTGCAGCATATCATCCCCATGGAGATCCCACCCGAGGGCTACCCCATCTCCAGCCGCAGCACCATGCAGCTCGAGCTCGACCAGTACACCATCCCCCGCGGCTACTCCATGCGCATGAGCGGCACGCGTGATATGGGCAAGGGGAAGCGCAAGATACGCTGGATCTGCTTCCGTGCTGGCGAGGCCCGCTACAGCGAGGCAAGCAAGACGGCTGGCGTTCCCGAGCGCACCTCCAAGAAGTGCAATTGCCCCTTCAAGTTTGAATGTGTCGAGACGTTCCGCGACAGCAACATGTGGGTCGTCCACCACCATATTACCCCGGGCACCACTGCCCACAACCACCCGCCCTCCGACCCTAGTGAGGACCCCCGCAGCCGCAAGCTGCCGCCTCAGATCGGCCTCGAGGTCGACGGCTGGTTGAGGCAGGGCTGGCAGGTCAGCAAGATCATGACGGAGCTCAAGAACCGCGGCTTCAAGAATGTCTTGAGCCGGGATTTATACAATCGCAGGCAACAACTGAAGAGGGAGGTTGAGACCGATGCTTAGCGTGATCCGGTGAGGAAAGAGAGCGTCCAGACGATGACCACAGGGGAGAACCGGGGGAGAAACTGGAGCCGGAGGACGTCCGCCTCTTTACAACACTGGCAAGATCATCGTATCCAGAGACTCTACTGCCAAACTCGCTAGAATACACAGAACACCCTTCTCCGTGACCTCCTTTCCATAATTTCCAATTCATTCACATGCTGCGGTGTCCATCACGTATAGCAGGAACAGCAAATTACGGAGACGGAGGAGAAGAAGAGGAAGAAGTAGAAGTAGAATACGAAGAAGGGAACGCTGGCCTGAGGTCCGGTATGTGGTTGGATTTATTATATGAAGGACGATGCCCTGTCCCGGATACTGAGGTCATTGACTTGTATTCTTACGTTCAAAGCAATCCATATCCTTTCAAATCAATATCCTTCCTAAGTCTCAATCTAATCTGTCACAACCTACCCTTTTCCGCAATTGTTCCATCAAAGGCTCATGGCGGCGGCAGTCTCTATGAGTTGGGCTCATGAAGCACTTGTATACCAAAGAAGCAAGAGCATTCAGTTCCAGTACCGTTTCCTCGTTCGTCCTCGCTTCGCAGATGAGGAAGCATCGAGGAGGCCAATGCCAACTGTGGGAAAGGTCCATTCGTACAGCTCAATGTAAATGAAAACATGTGTCCATCTATCATAAGAGCCGGAGCTGCAGTCAAGATATGAGACCTCATGATGAGTTTTGAAGTTATTATCTGTGATTCATTAGTTGCTTAGTTGATTAACATTCAAATTTAGCTTTCCATGATCTATCACTGACCTTGTTCCATGGTCAGTTGAGAAAAGCTGAAGGTTTGAATTTTGTCCAACCATGGCCAAGGCAATTTGAGTGCCTTAAAAATGATGTTGGCTAAATCGTGACAGGCCTTGTATATGTATTTCAGTGTCAAATCAATGGCATGCTCGTCTATGTTAAGAGCTTCATTACATGTTGGAACCATCGGTCACAGTGGCGTGGTTGTCAGTGTCCCAGATTCTCTGTTGTGTGTTCTGCTGGTCACCACATCGCTTGAGAGTACAACCTCAGAGTCCAAGCAGTAGAGAGCCAGTCTCACTACGCACCACACATCCCCAAGATTCCCAGTTGTGAAGTTATTGACTAATGGCCAGCCCTTATAACCTGGCATATGGAAACTGTCGCCAATACTGCTGGCCTTTGTATCCTCCCTCTTCCTTTCTCCCCCCCCCCCCCCAATCTCTCTTTGACTTACTTACTCGCTGATTTCCACAACATCATCAGTTCTAACATTGTCACTCGATGATGGAGCTGGCAGCAAACGTCTTCAATTGTCCCTGAGCTTCTCAAGTGAAAAGGATACTGACTCCGGAGCTCTTTGTCAGAGGCTGTTGCCAAAGCTCACTCGCTGCTGGCTCATATCTTTTCAGGACGTGCTATTCTGTTGGCATAAAGGGCACGTCTTGTAACAGCATCCGAACAAGCCTAGAACGTACGAGAATCCATCAAGAAGAGAGCAAGTCCAAATACGTCCCCCAAACAAGCTCAACCGCATTCACCCCAACAAGCCATCACGAGGACCAACGGAATGTTAAACATAGCAACAATGCCTGGCTTCAAGAAGCTGGCCTCGATGGCCTCTGTCCGAAGCTTCCAATCGCTCCTCTTTCGGTACAACGCAGACTCCACCGACGAGGACGAGTGGTCCCATCCACCGTGTCCGCCACGCTCGGTATCATCATCATCAACATCGTCTTCCTTTCTGTCAATGTCCATGACCCTCTTCAGGCTGCCCAAGCGATCCAAGTCTCTCTCCGAGAGGAGGCAAGTCCGTGCCTTCATAGAGGCCGTCCCGCACATCAACACCACGAACAACGTGGCAAAGGGCCGCGACGAGCAGCTACAGGAGACACGCAAGGAGGGCCGCCGAGCAAGCTACCCAGCCCCTCCCAAGGCGCCGGCCATCATGATATCCCTTGACGACGCGCCCGGCTCGCTGCTGTATACACTCGCCCTGCGCACTCTCGACATCGCTGCACGCCAGACGCTCATGTACGCAGACCAGATGCACTACGCCTCCAGCCCTAACCAGCTGCCTCCGCCGTGGAATCACGCCGAGCTGCGAGGCCTGGCCCAGGACTTCCTCACGACCGACAGCGGCTGGGAAGTCCGGTACCGGTGCGAGGGCAGACCGGGCCTTGTATTTCGACTTGAGACAGACAACGAGAAGACAGACTTTTGGAAGTGGCTGGACGAAGAGTGGCACAAGGCCACAGAGTGTTCGCACTCTGAAAAGGGGAGCGGTGGCACGCAGGAGAACAAGGATATGAGGCTAAAGAAGGGCCGCAACAACAACAAGAAGAGGAGGAGAAGGAAGGGCATGGTAAATGGCAGGGGCAAGCATGAGAAGAAAAGCAAAAGCAAAGACAATGACGATCTAGAGCTTGAGGTGCAGAAGGCGGCCGCCGACGCCGAGAGGGAGGAGAGAGCGCTGCGCGCCAACGAGGACGCTGACCTCGAGTGGGTTTGTTTCTCAAAAAAGAAGGGCGTAATGAGGGTCGACTTGACAGTTCACTTCACCTATCTGGCTATGGTTCCTGTTGAGAAGCACGCAAGTGCTGAGGTATGAGTTTGTTGGTGAAGATGCTGGTGATGGTGATGGTGGTGGTGGAGGAGGAGGAGGAGGAGGAGGAGGAGGAGCATGTTAATTAAGTGAGGGCCCACCCTAGAATTGCTCATTGACTTTTTGTTTGTTTAGATAGCATATACTCAGTGAGGGCGTTCAAGTTCTCTTTGTACGGGTTTGCGATAATGTCATTGCAAGATAGCGACTCTCACGATCCCCATGATCTTTCATTACCACCATGGCTAGTTAATACTTGGGCGATTAGCCGGTGAACTAAACACATTGTCCCAACCAGGAAGCCCTTCAAAATGTGATTACTGTGAGGGTTTTATCCAAAAAGGGCAGACTACGAACAAATATGGATTGTCTTGAAATTGAAACTCTCCACCGAAGACGACGATTTTTTCTTCAGAAGAAAAGGGAAAAGTCCATTGCGTGTTCTGGCGTTTTCATAGGGCCCAGCCGTCGTGTCAGTCGGTACTCGTGCCCCTCCAACGAATCCATGGATCAAATGATATGATAGTTTGCCTGCGTTGCAAGACGATTGCGCGCGTGACTGCCCAGCAACACAAGAGGGATTCGAGACAGAAAGGGAGGGGGCAAGGGCGGGCTAGTGTGCTGTGATTGAACAAGAGAACCTCAAAGGACATAGTATGAATTCTTCATGATGCTATACTAATTCGCTATTTTCACCATCGCTCGAACGAGCCGAGGTATCATTTGCCCTGGGGTCATCAAAAGAAGAATTATAATGACGAGACAACGAACTCCATCAGTTCCAAATAACAATTTTCCAGTCGTGGTTCTCGGAAGCAATTTCATCAGGTGCGAGGTTTCCGAGCTCCGGACGTGAAACAAGGCTTGATAGAAGTCATCAAACTATCCTCCCTTCTTGGTCATTTCGAGCCAAGTGAACACCCAAGGGAAAAAATGGAAGAATATATGTCCTCCACCCGAGTCGTAAAATTCGAAAGCATAACGAGGATGCCTCCCAGATACTTTTGTTCATACTTCATAACCCATGACGTGAGTCATTGACAACGTCGCGTGATTTTCTCAGACCGCCTCATCCAAGATAGGAACCGATCATAATCCTTTACTAACATCTCGAAAAGACAAAGAAGAGGTAAAATCCGATGTAGTGCATCCAGTGGATCGAGTGAGTGACTTAGAGTGACGAGACGATGTCTCATCAAGATATGCAACACTCAAGACAAGGATTTCGCCGTGCGCGCTTATGTGTTCTCCTGGCGCCGTAATACGCTGCAATGTGTGCTCGTGTTCATGACACTTCAAACCCAGAACATGCCGCCACCCTTGTTGTCGGTTGCCTGTCAAGTTGAGATAGGTGCCTTCGAACTTCAAGACCAAGGTCCCCAGTTACTGAGGATTGTGTGTATCATGACGCGAACTGCCGAAACAAGCTCTCACTCGAGCGTGCGGACCGACCTCTCCGCTCGTGCCTTCATGTGGTTTGCGTGTGTTTCGAGACACTGAACCATCAACCGTGTGACTGGCCAAACATTAGATTTCGAAAGCATGTGACCTGTAGTTCTCAGGATTTTGACGGCGTAACCGCCTTGTAGACCCGAGACAAAATCCATCTCCAGCTTCTTTCCCCAGCCGTCCAGGAGGTCCTGTACTCTGTGTAACAGTCGGGTGTCTTCTTCCGCGAGGAGCATGATCGCCGGGACCTGGACCAGGTCGACTTGGTCTTGCCCGAGGATACCCAGATACTGACCGATCCTGTCCTGCAAGGTAGCGATCCACTCAGCCAAAACTTGTGCACAATCGAAAGCACACATGGCGGACTGCAAGGGCAGTTCCCGGCTTGTCAGTTCGGCAAATGTGATATTGAACTTGTCGGCCATCAGTAAAGACTCGACTGCGCAGGACGCCGCTTTTCGAAGAAGTTTCTCTCGCCTGGAACTGGCCTGGCGTGACTTTGGTGGCTCTGTTGTGTCTGATGTGAGCTGGGCAGTCTGAGAACCCGTGAGAGCAAGGCCCGTGGAAATCTTTTCTTGCCCACCCGCCAATCGAATGGAAGACGCTTGTTCGGCATGTTGGAAAATGTCATCTCCACGAGCCAATTCCTCAGCGACTCCTTGCCAATCACGCTGCCAGAACTTCTCCTTGGATCGACCGAGATTGACGAAAAGGCGCAGGTACGCCAGGTCCAGCAACGGCATTGCATCCGCAGAAAGCGGTCCTTCGTTGTAAGGATTAGGTCGCTTCAAAGAGTGCTTTGGATTGCTGCTCCAAGCTGCATGCCAAGCCCGCAGAGCAGGCTCAATAGTCCGGTGCATCTTCTCGGTATCCTCATTCGTCCAGGGCCCATTGTGATGATTTTGTCGAGTCTCCCAGATATAGTTGTGCAAGGCATTTATCAGGACGAGGCATCCAAAGGCGCCTGGCCTAAGATTACTCAGTGGCAAACTGTTGGGGTCAAGACCAGACCCGAACGTTTGACCAGCTTGCAAAGACAGCCTTCGCTGGTTCTCGGTCGTGTGCATCAGCTCCGCAAAGGCATCATGAAATGCGACTCGGTCCTGGTGGGCTTTGATGGTGCCACCGCGGGCATTGAAGACAGCGCTGCTCTCAGCCTCGAATAGTTCCTCGTCGCACGGTAAATCTAGACAAATCTCACCATTCGTCAGGTGAGGGGGCTGATTATAGGCAGAGACCAGGAGGCTTGAGAGGAGGAAAATGGCATAGAGCGTGCGCTTCCGCTCTTCCTGGACCTTCCAGCTGAGCCACTCTGCATTTTCGTCGGCCATATCAACCTTGGCGCCCTGGTCCCTGCGGTCGACAGAATCGCTGGGGACGAACATGTCCGCGCCCCGGGCGAGGCTGACGAGTGCGGCACAGTGGGTCGCTGCGATCTCGCCGGCCCGCTTATCCCCACAGTTGTGACCAAAGATAACATTGAGAAGCATCGACTGGACCAGCCATACCGGAGTGTCCATCGAGCCGTCGTGAGAGCCCTGGTCGGATGCTGATCCGGAGTGGCCCTTGCGCCAGTTGGAGAGCCTACACTGTTCCAGGTAAGTTTGGATCATCTTCTTAGCCAGTTCGAACAAATCGTGGGCTCTGTCATGTTCGGCCTCGTACAAAGCCCCGATACCGGCCATGGACAGCGCCAAACACGCAGGACCGGCGAACCCACTGGAGTGACCACTCGTCGTCTTGGTCGGAGTCTCAAAGGACAGCGTCGGGATATGGAGGAACGGAAGATGCGGGTGGAAGTGTCTGATGTAAGCGGTAACAAAGCGTTGAAGGTCTTGGGTGTCTGGGAGGCTGCTGGCAGCATCTGCACTAGGCGACGTGCTCGAGGTGTGCGCTGACAGGGGCGAGGTCTGTAGGGAGGTCGACGGCCTGCGGCTGGCGAGTGTCGTATTCAGCGAGGCGGTGGAGGAGAGGGCACCTAGGATGGCGTGTCTTGTTGAATCAGTGATTGTCGAGACGGGTGAGGTGCCATGATTACTACCATTTATCGAAGTCGGCGTCTCTGGGCCTGCGCCTAGACCTTGATTCAACGCAGTTTTCGCAGTCGCGATACTCATAGCCGGCAAGTCTGCTATGGATGAGGTGCTGGTTGGCAGGTCCACCAAAGAAGTACCCAGTGACGGTGGCGGTGTGAAGAAGTCATTGATGATGTTGGACTGCATAGGGAGCGGTGACGCCGGAGCGCCGCTCATCAGGTCCGGAAAACCGCTGCTAGGAGCGCCGAAGTCCACACCGAAGGGAGCCGTCTGTGGCGAGACCATCGCGGATGCCCACGGCGACGTGGTAGCTGGGATTGCCGAGGCCGGGTTGTTGGAGCCATCGATCATCGCATCACTCATGCCGCCGGGGCTGGCAGTGCTAATGGCAGAGGACGACGAACCGTCGATGGCGTTCTCGTTGCCGCTGGGGAAGAAATCCGTCCCAGTGAAGGGGCTCATGAGGGACAAGCCCTCGAGACCAGACTCAAAGACCCCCTGGCCAGCCAGGTCAGGGTGGCCGTTGAAAGGGGGAGAGGAGATGGGGTCAATATGTGGCGAATTGGGGCCGAAGTGAAGGATATTCGGATTGATGGTAGTCGTGGGATTGCTGAACATGCTGCCCATGGCGTAGTCATTCCCGAAAAACGAATGGGGCGGGGCGGTGCGAAGTCCGCCGCCAAAAGGCAGTCCCTGCGTCTCGACCCTGAGCGGATTGTTGGGGATGCCGCGGTGGCTCATGGCGGCAGACATGCCGGAGAACTGGCTGTCAAAAAAGCTGTGAGCAATGCCACCAAAATCCATCAGGCTGTTGTGGCGGCTGTGGGTCGGCGGCATGCGAGACATGGCAGGCGTAGCAGCAGCCATGAATTGTTGGAGAGAGGCCGGATCGATAGCACTGAGAGTGTTGGCGCGAGGCCTCATCGATGCCGGGTTGACAGAGGCACTACTTGGATTGGCACCGGCGACGCTGTTCTTGCGAGCACGGCTCTGGCCGACAGTCGCGCCGCTCGCGCTCTCTCTGCGGTTGCGAGAACGAGCGGGGGGTGCGGAGGTCTGGTGTAGCTTCTGCTGGTGACGAAGGAGCAAGTCACGCCTGGCAAAACATCGCTTACACTCGGGGCACTCAAAGGGCTTCTCCTTAGTGTGAGAGCGTTCGTGCCTCTTCAGATGTTCCAGCCGGGCAAAGGCGCGCCCGCAGGTGTTGCAGCCATGTGGACGAGGCTTGTCAGTCTTGGGCTGGGGGAAGGCGGGCGCGGTGGCGGGGACCTTGGTGTTCACTGTGATGGTAGAGGCCTCTAAGGAAATCAAATCAAAAAATAGCCCGTATTAGCCCAGATCTGCGCAATCACCGTGGAAAAAGAAGGGGGTTGGGTGAAGTCAAGAGTTCTCGCAGGGAGGGTAGGGCCAGCCAGCACCAACGATAAGATGACGTTCGTGGGTAGCGAGCATACCGGTATCTTCAGGCTGTTGACCGCCCGTATGTTCTGTCTCAGAGGGGGGAGAGTTGCGCATAACAACTGCAGCAGCCATGTGCTCGTGTTTGGGGCCTGCGTCGTTGCCCATGTCTGCGAGAGGGGCGACAATTCCGTCGATGCGGTCTTGCTGGTATCCGCAAGTCGAGAACAGGTCCTCGACAGGCGAACGGGTTCCCTGATGTATATCCGACCAGGTGTGCACACAATGAAGTCCGACGTACGGTGGCGACGAAGTCCTGACGTGTGGTGAGTGGTAGGTCCGTCAGAGAGGAAGTTGGCCAGGTGGATGAATAATGAGGGTCGAGCCGAGGGAGCGACAAAGGTCGGCCGCCTTTATCTCATGTCTTCTGCCAGACGACGACAGTGAATCGGCCAGGCGATTCTGTCCGCTGAGCCGGGATAGAAACACTGATGCTCGTCAACTGGTTGGTGAGTTTGAAAATGGGCCCAGGGTTGTTAGGTATTGGAAGACGACAGGAGGAGGAGGAAAGAAGAAGAAGGGGGGGGGGTTTGAAGGTTGAAGGTGAAGGTGTAGGTCGAGGTGTTTCGGCTGCGGAGGAGGGACCATGGAAGGCACAAGACGAATTGGAGACTGGTGGGAGAGCTTGTTCTCTTCAGGACCCTCGTTCCGGGTACGTACCCAGTGCAGGGTGTACTTTGTACTATCACATACGCTACCACACATCGACAGTGCCCCTCCAGCAGTACCAATCGTCGTTGTATTCTACTGTACGGGGTCTGGGTCCGGGTACCGCAGTTGTTCCCGGGCCCCCTGTCCATTCGGCGTCTCTAGCGCAGGCATCTCTAGCCCCTGACCCTGAACGCCGCAAGGTCCAGGCTTTCACATAAGCTACACATTGCCGTAGTATGTAGTGCATACCAGGAAGTATTTCCTTCAGCTTCCGTGGATGGGAGGAAGTTTAGGCTGGGCAATTTGGATGGCTACCTTGGTGATCAGCGGTAGCCCAGATGAGAAAGACATTATTAAGTTTTGTGATTTAGAGATCCCTAGGGTTGTTGGCCGCGTAGCAATACGATGGTACCATAACACACTATGGTACTCTCTGTATGCACTGCACCGCACCGGACGAGAAATGGCTCAGGCGCTGGTGGGGGCCCACTGAGCACGGTACCATAGAACCTGAAGCAGAGCCAAGCCCCACCCGATCTGCGACGGTTGGTTGTAGTTGTGTCCGTCGTCAAGGGCGAGAATACTATGGTACGGTAGCATACATAGTACAGACAGACCATGTACTGCATATTTATTAGTTTTTATGGTGGTATCACTTACGACCACCAGAACGGTCGAAGATGCCCCCATTACACTTCTGCCCCAGCCCGTCCCGTTCATTTCCATACCATCGTCTTCGATTTGTCATACAATCTTGCATCTGATGCCCCTACGATGTCGTCGTCGCACAGTGCACCCACCGTGCCTGAGTACGTCTGTCAGGCTGGCCTTGGTGCGATGGAGCCTCGCAAGAACAAACAGACCTGAGACCGAACCACTCGGACACACAGGTTATGACACATGCATAACCCGTAGCCAAGTGCAGCATTACCTACACTTCGCACAGTGCTTGGCCTTCGATTGAAACTCTAGCAGCCGGCTCAACAGCACAGTTTCTGTCGTGCAGCACAAGACAGGCAAGCTCCCTCTTGCTTCGTGACATGCTCGACCTATCGACAATCTCTCAGGACGACATCCTTCACACAAGGCTGTCACGTCCTCACCGCCGCGCCTCACTTAGTCACCCTTTGTTCGAGTGCTGTGGTCCTATTGTTACGTGGCAAATTCAGACAGCAGAACGAGGCTGGTCGAATCCTGACAATAATTACTTGGTATGCTGACGTCAACAGCCTGACGCTCCATCAGCCCATCACCGCAGATGTGCCTCCCATCTGACGGAGCAGGCCTTTATGGTGTGCGTTGCCGCCTAGGTGCGAGGACCGGAGCCCAACCACCCTCCTTTCGTCACGCCCTTCTCACACCTCTGCTGCATGCTGCATGCCCGCCACAGCCTGCTCGTCGTCTGATTGCTCAGCTCACCGCTTGTGGGCCTCCTTTTAGACTAGCGCTGCTGGCCATAGCTGCGGCCTTTGCCAATGGTACTAGTGACCGACCACCGTCAAGCTTGCTGAGCATGGGATCTGCTTTTACGCTGCGTCGGCCTCTTGACGGAGCAGTCCTGCATCGCGGCACACGTCCCCTCGCCCAGCTCTGGGACAGACATCGAAAGCGCAAACGCGGAGCGGTCTTAAAAGTTGAGAAGAACAGTCCAAACAGCAAACGAGTCCTAAATATCTGCGCGATGAGCTGCCTCTCGCACGTCAGGCTGCCTATAATAACAGCTGGTTGGCTGGCTTTTTGGCGGCTGGCTGGTCAGCCTTTCCATCTGTATGTAGCACAAGTGCACACGCATCAAGCCATCGGTCAACCTCGGACGCAATGATGACCTGCAATCATTGCCATATCTGGTAACCCGGTCAGCAGTCAGTCGTGGCTGGCCGCAAGGCTACCTGCTGTTGCTAAGCTAGCAATCAACTGCTTCTTAGTGAGAGGCCCTTCACAACGGACACACGCTCGCCCCCTGTAGATCACCAAGTGGACGAGCCATGAGTCTTAAGTTCACCATGCCAACATTGGCCCGTGCTTGAGAGGTTAACGACATTATCCCCTTGTAGGATACAACACCCGTTGAGAGAAAGCGCGCGACCTAGATCAATATACCTGACCCGGAAGGAGCTTGGGTCCGATGGCGGCCAAACATTACCGCGAGGGATCAGCACAAAGAAGTAACTATTAACGCCGCGTGGCTTCCCGCGCGCCGTTTTGTGTACAGCTTCTTCGCTGCTCCGTCCACCCTGCTGCTTCTGAGCACGAGTGGCCAGCCCAATCTCTGAGGGTTAACATTACGATCACCAGCCGAACACATAGGTATCATCCGCAGGGGAAACTGCTTCACGCAAATTCTGGATTGGCTGTGTGCTGGGGGTCCAAGCTACGAGTGTGCCGTCGGACAATTTCAAAGCAGCACTACGGTGTACCGACAGTGGCCATGGGATTTGATTCCTTGTCATCTTGTTAAGAGAGAGCAGATGAGACCTGGCACCAAGACAAACGAACAAACTGACCAACCACACTCCAAACATCGGACAAGTCTGCACAAGCAACCCTACAACAATCTCACGCGACCTTCGCACAGGCGGGCTGTGTATAGGTCCAGGTGTGTGGGTATGTGAGCCGGCCAGAGTGCATTGGTGCTTCTTCCCCAGAATTGCCTGGCCATCCCCTGCTTGTATGGCAACATTCGGGAAGATGGGGTTCGTGAGCCTCGAGCCGACTCGGCGAGGCAGCCCAGGCGCTGCTGACAGATCTCACCAGAGACCAATGGTGAGTCCAAGTATACGAGCTGCTGTGCCGGTTCAGCCATTCCAATCAATCACACAAAAGCTGAGAGCGCCAACGGCGCCGAGCCGAGTTGGTTAGCAACGGCTTAGTGACCTAGCCTCGACGCCTCTGCGGACCCCAGAAGATGCAGCAGGCCTCGCCTCGATGCAAAGAACAATAGTCATCCACATTACAGGAGATAGGGAGAGCAAGGAGGGGAGGGGTTGTTGCAATGGTGTCACGCTCTCTGTGGCATTGTATTCGCCTCAAGAGGCAAGAAATGCAAGCTGACGTCTGGACTGGTCCAGGACCCATCCGAGAGAATCGAGCCTGGCAGCCCAACGCAGAAACTGCAACTTCGCACTGTCACACCAACTTTTCCTAGAAGGCTCTCTCCTTGAATACTGCCATACGATGTTATGTCATGTCATGTAACACGCGCTGGACAAGAAGCTCGCTGGCTCGGAGCCACCCTAGCAGGTATGTCCAATTCCCACTCCAAGAAGGCGGACAAGGATCGGCAGCACACCCTGTTTGCCGTAAAAGGACGCAATGTGCTCTTCTCTTGCACTGGCTTTCCTGCCGAAAGAGCCTCCGATGATATAGGTGCCATTTGTTAGCTATTCTTTTTCTCTATGATGTCGGCTCATAATCCCGTGATGCTCTCCTCTCCCTTTCCATAGGCAATGAAGAGGCCCAGACACCCGGCCTCTTTGATTCGTCTTCGGGCCGCTCCTACGATGCATCATATTCGGCTTCGCCCCACAGTGTCACAGATCATTACTCACAGCGGCCCCTGATCATGGGCAGCCCCATCGCTTCCATGGGTCTTCCATTTGCTTCGAGCTCATAGGCAGTGCGATTTGAAGGTGGGCTTGCAGTACTATGGTATAGCACATTGTGGGCGCTTATCGGGGCTTGTCGGGGCTCATTATGATGCAGTTCAAGCTTGCCTCCCAAGCCTGCATGTGCATGACCTGGGACTCCTCCATCCTGGAGCGAGGAAGAGGGTGGGCAACCTGCCGGAAGCTCTGGTCTTAGGTGCTGGTACTACTACTAGACCATGTCGTGTCATGGAGGGGCAAAATATGCACCAGAAGCGCGAAGGGGAATGAGGAGATGGTCTGCACAAAGCTTCTGCAAAATCCTCGGAAAGACAATCGCAGCATCTGACGAAACACACCGACAAAGTATGAGCAATTGGGGAATGAAACACCAGGGTATCTCAACAGCAAACTTGTCAAGATGCGACATCTGATCTCTCTTGGGATGCGGCAGGGTCGTCCAATCTCAATAATCGCAGGCCCGGAGCTGCCCCTCCATCTATCTGAGGTACGATACGGCTTGATAAGCCCACCCGTGAGAGGAGCTCTGCCCCTCGACCCCTCCATGCCCCTCCATGATGAGGGCAGCATGCGAGGAGCTCGATCTGCCTGGTGATCCGTGCTGGCTGCTTACGGACAGGGGTCTGTCGGCCAATCAGGCCGCCCGTTGAACCCCTGTTCCTACCAAACCCCCAAGGTATCTCCGGTCAGGGTCAGGTGCGTGACCGGTGGGATTGTCTCCACACAGTGCCCAGGGATACGAGCATGCCTGCTCGAACCCCTCCAAAAGTCACCATCGCCCAGGATCATGACTAGACCTCGCAGAAGGGCCCCTTCACAGCAGCAGCCTGTCGGTCGACCCATGAAGGGGTCTGCCCGTCCTCCAGAGTATTCCCGTTAGCGCAGCCCTTGCCTACACAGCAAACCAGGGTCCAGGGGTCGTTCCTTGTGAGAGAGCCTTTTTGCACAGCCTCAATGCGATGATGTTTCCCAAAGCGTCAGATCTCCGACGCGCGGGCGGCAATGTTCATCACCATCAAGTTTCAGAGAAATGGCGTTCCCTCGTGACACGAATCCAACAAAATGCTTGTCAGATTTGATACTGGGTCGGATCCGGGGGGGGTTTTTTTTTTTTTTTTTGGCGAGCAGATTCGACATGATGAGAGCAGAAATGTGCTCATGAAAACAGCGAGCATTTTTTTCAACCAACCGCCCCTCTCACCGTTTAAGTGTCATTCGCCTCGGGCTTGCACAGGCCTCGTCGTCCCGTCGTCATCAGGCCATTCCACGAAACCCTACCTGACCGGCTCGATGAGGCAGCTAGTTACGTATATGTCAAAGTGTGCGGCACGCACACACACACAGAAAAAGAGAGAGAGAGAGAGAGGAAAACAACTGGGATCAATGTGGCCTCGTTCCAGACCGTCAGCTGTTAACATCCCAGCAGCCCTCAACAATGCGCTCTACAGCGGTCTACAATCATCCGAGGCTAGCACTGCAACGCTGGGCACAGCTTCATCCATGGGAGCTCGCCAAAGCCAGTCTTGTGCCTTTGCAGCTAAGCTGCGCGATATCGTGGATAGACGAGGTTGCACAGAACAACAAATAATCTCCCAAGCCATCCATCCCATCCATCCCACCCATCCACCCATCTATCTCTCAATGCTACCAGATGTCTGGCTCAGGGAGCTCGTGTGGCTGCGACTGGGCCGTCCAACCACCCACCACCGCAGACCGACTTCTCGTGCATACTGTGCCGTGCCATGCCACTCGAGAAAAAAAAAAAAAAAAAAAAAAAGCAACCCCAAAAAATGAGACAGTCCAGTGTGCTGCTATGAGACCATAAACTCCGTCGCTTATACGGCACAGTAGTCTTACGACGGTATGCAAGCCACTCCGCGCATTTATTCTTGTCTGTGCATACGCCACCTGCCTTGACTCATTCCAGAACGGCGTGCTCCCAGCATCGACAAACATCATATTCTGCTTGTCCATCCAACTACTTAGTATGTATCCGACTCACCAATCCTTCCAGGCAGCTGCAGAGGAAACATGAAAGGTCCCAGAATACGGGTCTGGAACAGACAGGTAAATGCTTGTACTCCAGAGGGCCCCAGCCATTCCCATGGCTCACTTCGTTTAGCGGCAAGCTTCGGCCCTGAGACCAGACATCGAGTCCCTACGGATGACAACACACCCCATCAAACATACCATCAGAGTAATTAATTATGCTGCACCATCTCGCCAGCTTAACTTATCCAAGGAGGCAGGCACGGCAGGCTATGAAAGCGGTGATTTGGCGGTGATCGTCCTCGTCTTCTTCCAAAGACCCAATGCTGAGCCAGCGCTCTGTCCTCCAGCGAATACAACTGTGTACGGTTTCGGATGCGGTTGGCCTACTACGGAAGTGGGCTTCTGTCGATATATCACTTTTTTTCCTCTTTGGAGAGCCCACTTGAAATCTTTCGCCATCGAATGGTATGCCATCAATTGTCTGCACGGTTGGTCCAATACCCTCTAAAAATCTTGATGCTGTGCGAATCCTGGTGGGCCCGAAGACCGCCGCTGTAGCTTAGCGCTGTCTCGCCCCTTGGGTACTTTGGCACCACGTTGGGCAACACAGGGTCCCATTCCAACCCAATTCAATGCTCGTTGGAGGCGTCTTCCTTCCCCAAGTCCTTCTCCAATCGAGTGCATGATCACACTTGTCCATCAACCCTCCTTCCTTTTCCTTTTTCCTTCTTTCTTTCTTTTCGTTTCTTTTTTTAAGGTTCCCTTTCACGCACTCGTCGTTTCCCTCTCTTCTCTCCACCCCTTCCTTCCCCACGTCCCTGTTAGGATTGACTCCAACGGCCTCGTCTCCAACCCGAGGCAAGGTGCATCGTGTGATGGCAAGATGGAGAATCCCTGCGGGCCTCCAGGTCGATCTGGGGCAACAGGGTATCGAGAGACCTTGTTCCCTGTCTTCCCCAGAACTTTTCCTGACCATAGTGCCATGATGCTGCTACTGTACATTTGCTGTCGTCTCCCGAATCCAGGGGGGACGTACGTACCATAGTGCTAATTACCTGCTGACATTTGTGGTCACCGGATCTCTCTCGAAACCAACCTAATTGTACTACTTCCCGCCCTCCTACGACATGGTGTCAAATTAAAATTACGGCTTGTCGCCAGAGCAAGGGGTGAATTGAGCCTACGACGCGCGCAAGGCTGGGATATCTTCGCAAGCAAGGCTCGTGTTCGGGATTAGACCTGTCGTCATTTTAGAGTGCGTCTGCGCGAAGGCATAACGACTCTCTCCACGGCCCATGTTCATGGAAAACCACGACCGTACTAACTGCCCAGCGGCTGCACAGCAATGTCAGAAGTCTGAGAACGCAGGTCAAGGGCCACAAAGTGACGATCCCCCAAGCTGTCGCAGACAGGCCGTCGTTGCCGTTCCTGTGCGACGGAGAATCACCTATTACCATAGTACTATAGAGAACCATCCACCCTGTCCCATTTGTCAGTGATGACACAAGACAACTGGGCGGGAAAAGAGTATAGCCGTTACCGGCTCTTCAAGGATGTCACATCAGGTGACGACTAGGATCGACTTGGCTGAACAGCACTTTTGAACCAAGGATATGACAGCTCACTGCAGAGATTATGCCACTTCTTTTTGACTGGCTTGGCATATTCATGGGCCCTATCCGTCCCATCCGGCTGCAGTAGCTGCGACTACCGACGCCAGGCTTCCAAAGACTCGTCGTGGGGTCACTTGAGATATGGACGTTTCTACAAGGTACCTGTAGCCGGCGATTTAACCAATACTCATGCATACCTACATAAATATGCAATGTATATACATTTGTTCATCTTCCCGACGACCCTCCCTTGCCGCTACATTGTAGCGGTCTGTCTGTCTACGAGGCTGGTACCGCCGTGTGTCTTGCATTTCGCAGCGCCAAGAACAGAATCCAATAAGACCCGATTGCTTTTGCAAGACTGACCAAGCAGCGTGATCCTCAAGGATTCACCCGGCATACCTGAACACCCGCGCAGGAGGCTGGCGCAAGCAGCGACCATCTCTTGCCCGAAAACGAAGGTGTCAGCAGCGCAGAGCCGCCTGGGCACTCTACAGATCCCTGTGTACTGAATTCACGGGTCTTACTTTCCGGCGGCTGTGATTTGCCAACCTTATGGAGGTTTCCCAGGGAGCAGGGTTTCTTTTCTCCCTCTGCCACGGTACAGCAGTAGGGCTTTGTGTGTACGGAAAGATAGTGCGGTCCCGATATCCGTGTCTGCGGGAGAAGAAAAGCCCGGCTGGATCGCTAGCCCGCCTGTTGTATTTCGTCTTCGCCTCTCCGCAGGGGGTGACGGCCAGCCATGTCTTTTTGGGGCGATCTTCGTAGCCTCTGGGACGCCAAACTGCTTCTGTGCCTTAGTACCTTGGTCTAGAAATTCTTCGCGCGTGCGCTCGGACAATATTATGAAATCCTAGCCTGCTCGTCACGCGTGCAATGAGTCCGTCTTGTGTTCCGGCTTTGCCTTCTTTCGTGTACACTCAGAGAGAGAGCCTGAGACATCTGAGCAAGATGACTTCCACAATATGTACTATGGTATGTTAGTGCTTGGTCCATTCTCGCACCCAGCCATCTGGTAACTTGAGCCGGGCTGTAGTACATGGATGGCACAAGGCGGTGACGGCCGCTTTTCCTACCAGCCAGGCGCCGATTTGCCACGGCATTTTAAGAATTTATTCCCATTGGCCATGACCCATGTCCAACGGCGTAAACGGTCTACAGAAAGGACCCTTGGACCTTTTACATGGGTGTCTAGTGATCTTTCAGAAAGCTGCAGAGCCTAAACAACGCAAATGGCGCCGCCGCCTCCTCGGTATCGCGAGGGCCTGCCACATCACGCTAATAAGTAGCCTTTCACAGTCGACGGGATTCCCATCCAAAACCTGCTGTGATGGTGGTATGTAAGTCCGTGCCATTTCCAGGGACGATAGCCGACGAGGGAAGGGTAGTGGGGAGTGGTGGCTTTTCGCCCTGCCAAAGAAAATGATCTTGGTGTTTCCCTGGGGCGCGAACAAGGTGACGCTCGACCCGGCCGGGCGGATTTAAGCATTGTAGGGACGGGCGGGATGAGTGAAAAAACAAAAGAACAAAACCATTTCCCCACAGAGGTGACGATCTTCAACGCCAGCAACGTAACGTCGCTTGAGGTTGCAGGATAAACGGCAACAGAAATTCTAGTGTTTCTGTGAAGACTTCCAAGATCGTTGTCGTCTTGCATGGGCGGAAGAGTAGCCAGACTAGAAAGAAAAGGTCTTTCCAGGTTTCGGAGAGGGCCAACGCATGTATATGGCCCCAGATTAAACGTTCAGCGTTGTATCGTAGTGGCAGACCAGACGAATGGTATAGCGTCACCCATTTCCCTCCTCTCTCTCTCTCTTTTTCTTTCTTTCATTCACTCTCACTCTCTCAGAGCTGTTCTGTCACTCAACGACTACAGTATTAGGCGGAGGCAGAGAGAGGAAGAGAAGGAGAGAGAGAGCACAAGAAAGTCTACAATACATACGCATGGCATGGTGGGTTGTCCCGCCACATTCTCCATGTCCACACCATCTTCCCCACGAGATTTGGGGCAACCCTGCCTCCGTATGCACTTACTATGGCATTGTGCAACGGCCTGCAGGAGGACTAGTTGACCTCTGTGGTTCCTGTACGTCATTGGCACTGGCCGTTATCGAGCCCTGGCACCACAGGGTCTGCGGGTGTAGTCGAGCGATGTCACTAATGTGCAGTGAACAATTTAGAGCCGGGCGCATTATGATGGCATTGCTCGCCGCCCATGGTCAATTGGTTTTCACCTGGTTCTCCTACCATACTGCTTCCGACAAGGAGGGGTACACCATGGGTGGGTGTGGTTCCTGGTGATGGTATGGCGACCCGCCCAGCCACGTCTGCACACCCATTTTCCCTTCATATGCTGCACGAGGCAGGCGAGGTACATACACACACACACCCACACCCACACACACTCGCACACATAAAGAGCGATAGGTAGAACACGGTATGGGTGGACTCGGGGGAGTAATGCCCCAACGCCCGACGTCAATTCCCCATTCTCCCACGGGCGATCGGCACGAGACTGACCCTATATTTAACATGTGTACTATTCAATCCTGTTCACACCATCATCCCATCAACCTGCATGCGCCGGCAACCGGTCAGGAAGACTTGTGTGGTGTTCACACACTTAGGCGAGTCCAGTCCACTATCAAGATGTTATTCTGCTAATGCTCCGCGATCCTGCACCGCTACACACAGGACTGCCAATTTGGGATCCGGCCGGTCAGGCGAGCGTGGACAACTGAGCATCTGTTACAAAGTTAAGAGCCAGGCACACCTTACCCACCATTACATGACGTTCAATTGGGGAAATTCCTCTGTTGACCACCCCCCCCCCACTATCCGTTCGACGGGTGTGCATGCTGCGAAGTGACGCATATGAGATTGATGGCCACATCTTCTTTTGGCTGGGTGGCGCATTATTGAAGTATCATATGCAGGTTGCACTCACACACCACAAGCCTGCATCGAGAAACACGAACCAACAGATAATTGGCTGCTCGGGCATTGACCTCGGACGATCTTCTCGCGACTGGATTACGGTTCCATTTCTAGCATGCATTTGATGCGCAGTAGCTCTCATGTGCGATGATATTTCGTGGTGGGGTTTTCTCGTGGTTTTATGGTGGGGTTTTTTGTTGTTTTTTTTGGTCCTTCTTTTCCCCTTCTCTGCAGCTACGAAGTGCATTCTATGACGGCGGTAGTGGTGGCAAGATATTCGTAATTACTGTCCGCGAGATGGCTGACCTTCTTTTTCATCTGGACCAGTGACCTTCCCAACCAATATCACCGTCTAGACTCCTTCATGTCTTCGCCCAAATGGAGGAGGCACTGCTCGCGGGTATCCGATATGGCAGGGACGGTAGTACACCAAGAGGCAACGCAGAGACTGAGCCCTGAGCGAGTGCCAAATAATAACTAAACACTACGTATAGCCTCTGTTCTTGCCTTTTCGAACCACAAGTGAAAAGAGGTGGGGGTTTGGGGAGATCCTCAGGGGTAAGCAGCAGAGAGATAAAGTCAGCTTGAAGACAACATCAAAATCTTGACATATCTGATCCTTCAGTGTTCATTTCATGGACAGGAAAGAGAAGTTGTCATGTCAGTCGAGCAGGACTGGAAGGGATAGCCTCTTTCATCTCATCTTCTACTCTTCTCAACCTTGGGCATGGAATAGTACAGACCAATAGACGGGTTATAATCTTCCAAAGTGATATGAAGTCTAGTGGATACGTGATGGGTCTTTCAAGCAATTTGGGATTGTTAATCTCTGTGATTCTAGTAGTTAACATCTCTACTTGTACATACATACTAAGTACTTGGTACAGAGGGTAATTGACCAAGGGACAATGCCTATTACACCTGTCACCATCCAATTGCTGTGCAGATACTGTCATTTCTTTGCTTGGCCATTTTACCTTGTCAAATACAGTTAATGGATGCTCGCTCTGAAATTACGGTACACAGATGATGAGCACTAGGAGCTACAAACAGCTTTTGTTTGTCTGGCCGTGAACTAAAATTTCCATAATTATATAACTCAACCATGTACAGTAGCCCCCAATAAGTTCCACATAATTCTCCATGTGGATAAAGAGTCTTGCCATGGCTGGTCTCTACATCTACTCCTTGCTCCTTAATATGATCAAAGTTTCCAAATATCGAGAATCATTGGTCTGATAACGCCAAGAGATGTCTCTCCAATTACCACTGTGGTTATGATCAGCTAGAGGTGCCAAAGCTTCAAAGATGTTCACTAGCAGACAGTCTTGCAACACTCTCTCAAATAATAGCACATATTATTTTCCAACATTGGTCAAGTGCTTGGTGGGATGAGTAAAATCTCGCTCATTGCTCAAAAAAGCCGCATTAGATTAGACCCTAGCCCCTTTTGGCATCTAAGAGCTGTTATCTTTCGAGTATTTATGCATAGTTTGCCATCCTGCTTTTCACAACAAGCTATGAAGTCCATAGTTCACCGATGAAAGTGTGAGTTACAATCCCCTTGTAAAGGTAGAGGTGCTCAAGTTCCTGGAATATAATCACATCTCTTATAATCATAAGAGCTTTTGATACTGCAGTGAATATGGCACTAATTATTACTTTAAGCTTGGCTAAAAATCGCAGTCCATCTATAATAAAGGGGATTAATATTCCATCTGAACAGCTAGATTCCTTCAAGTAGTCGATGAAAGGAGCATGGTCTCTCCAACTAAGTGACATGATGTATAGCCGGTGAAGAGCCTTGCGATCAAGCCAGTAAAACCTGGTGAATAGAATCTGAGTAGTATGCAGAGTCGTGTAAATACAATTCAGCAAAACATGTTACAGTAAATGAATTCATTCACAGGACGCTAGGTGACAGTTTTGCAACATCTCTACTTGAAGCTGTAGCTCTCGATACCAGTCCTATCTTATCCCTAATTATCTGCCAGACAGGCATATGCTATATAAATCTGTCGACTCAGCGCACCAAATTCCTACATTTTCTCTTCTCATCAACATCCACAGAACGTGCTGAGACGAACAAGCAAAGACCCATCTCAGCATCACTTGATACGATCAACTTCTTAGGTAGGCAGCCCTCCTAGCTGGTCCTCTAACTATCCAACTAATGGCTTTTGGCAGATCAGACACCCACGCATCACCAGCCAAGATGAAGATCACTAATTTCATTGGTCTGGTCATGTTGGGCTTTCTTACCCTTCTGTCCCCCACCCTGGCCAGCCCTCTCACCACAGCCATTGGTCTTGTCCAAGATGACATCGTGGGTCTGATCAACAACACTGGTCACATCAACAACACTGATCATGTCAACCACACTACCAACCACACTGTCGACCACACTGATTCTGAATACACTGATTCCGACCAAGTCTTCCTGAACATCATGGAGAAGCGATCCTTCCTCGACCAGGTCCTTGTCAAGTACGGCCTCAAGTGCAAGGACGGCCTGGCCAACAGCAAGACTCCGTTCCCCGCCATAGATGGGGACGTCTGGCAGCAAGATGGCATTGAGCGGCAGTGCGCCACTCTCTTCGACTGCGACGGCCTCGTCGGTGGAAACAAGATCATCAAGCAAGCCCGGTCGCGAACCCGGCCTGTAGCACGGAGCGGCTGGGACTGGTGCAACACGAACTGCTACTGCCGCGCTATCGAGTGAGTAATGGCCTTTATTTTGCTGCACATTCACATACGTCTTGCTCGTTTACTTTTCTCCTAAAACTGACCAACATTTTGCGCATAGCGAGCCGGTTCGGCACTACCGCTACAACTTTGGCTGTGTCGACGGCAAGGGGCCTGGTTGGGTGCAGGGAGGAGTAGGCTACTACAAGCGCGACGAAGACTCCCCCATCGACATTGGAGATGGCTTCAAGATGTCCGAGTCTCGTGGCCCGGTTCGGAAGAAGAAGTGAATGCATGCCGTGGCAATACTGTGTTAGAGAAGGATTCACTAGAGCCCTTGCCAGATGGCCATGAAGATAGGATGAGATTCTAGAGAGAAAGGTTTCATACCTCGAAGTGCTCATTAACCAGAAATTCCATTACGCATCAGCATATATCACTAGCCTATCTTTTCATGTGACCGGCGGGCCATAGTATTGGCCTTGAACAACGTAACTTCGTAGAATGTCCAAGCTCAGAAATTGAGAATGTATGTTGTTGCTGAGTCTGTAGCCTCTCAAGCATTGTCGGCCTACTTTGAAGAGACATGCCCCAGGTCCAACAACCTTGGAAGTATTGTCTCGAATAAAGTATTCACGATACCTACAAGCTATCTATATCGTGTGGTCATCGTGGATTTCATATAGGCCTTTAGGAGACCAATCACGGTCAGGTTTCGGCGCAAAAACTTAGACAAGATGCCTGGATCCGCTGCACCCTTGGGCGAGCACCGAGTTTATTTCGTAAGCATTACACCAGGTACAGAAGAAAGTCTCTAACAGAGCAGTTGGAAGGGTTGGCTGGCCGTAGGGACGCCACAAACCGCCGTCGTCCTATTATAAGGTGAACCAGATCAATCAAGCCATGGCACAATTCACAAATGATAGATAAGCATCGTTGATTTAGGTGAACGTTCTTGTATTTCGCGGCCAATCAGCAATTGACTGTTTGAGTAGACCTTTCTGAAGGATACACTGGGTGTTTTATGGTTGTGGTGTATGTTCGTGAACTAGAAGGAAAGGAAGCCGTACAAAGTGTTGCTGGCGATGTTAGTGATCTTTCGGCCAAGTAAGCCAGTTGACCCTAAACCTCTTTACTCATTCCTTTAGCCGTTCTGGTGCTGGCTACATAGATCTTTGACCACACGTTGTCTTGACTACTCCGGTTTCTCATCCTTGGCAGCGGCGGAGATGCCAACCCAGGCAACGCCCTCGCAGAACTTCATGTTGTAGTAGGAATCGAATCCCCAGGCCATCTGACGCGAGGCGTCATAGAAGTAGCCAGAGTGGTTGCCACAACGAGCGGATACGTTGGACAAGGCGTTGTACCAGTCTTCAACCGTGTCACAGCGGGTATCGATTCCCGCGCTGTTTGTATCAAGCATGTTAGATGTTGAGCTTAGATAACACGACAAAGAGGAATCTTACCTGCAAGCCCAGGTACGAGCAGGACTGAGGGGTGCCTTGGGGATGTCATCCTCGAAGACAGACACTGGTGGACAATTTTGTTAGCATATGAGGGAGGGCAGATTTGGAGAGCAAATGTTTTCTCTTGAAAACTTACTGCCAGC
Source organism: Cryphonectria parasitica EP155 (assembly GCF_011745365.1). Lineage (NCBI taxonomy): Eukaryota > Fungi > Ascomycota > Sordariomycetes > Diaporthales > Cryphonectriaceae > Cryphonectria > Cryphonectria parasitica. The sequence goes on from NW_024468909.1 coordinate 4,369,111, forward strand.
ATAGTAGTTGGCACCGGCTGGGTTGAGCAGGTTCTCACAACCGCACCAATCCATCATCTTGGCCGTGGTGGAGATCAGGGCATCAGGGTCAGGCGTCAAGTTGTCATCACAATTGATGTACATGTAGGCAGGCAGGGTGGGCTCAGCCAGATAACCAGTGCTGATCTGGGCCTGGCCGAAGCTGACGATGAGCAACATCATGCTGATGATGAAAGTGAAGGGAGACATATTGATTGTTCGTTGGTGAGTGTTGCAATGTTTGTTGATGAGTGTTGGTCGAGAGTGGAGGTATGAAAGCTTAGGAATTCTGGGAAGCTGGATGCCTCCATTATATAGAAAATCCAACCTGGCCGTTCACATGGATCAGCTGATCGACCATGAGATCATCCTGATCATTTGTTACTATAGCAGTGAAGCAGGGTGAAACACTTCATAGGCTCGAGCTCCATAGGCACGAAGGTGACCACGTTCACAACCCATTTACCAGCTCAAGAGAGTTTTGAAGTTGTATGGGACCACTTTGGAGCTACTAAGTAGGATTCATACTCAACATATGTCAGCAAGTAAAGGAAGAGTCCAACTTGTGGTTGCCCAGCTATCACTTTCTATCGCAGTCCACATTCATCATCCTACTTCTCAAAGCTTTCACAAAGTACTGTATACTTATTTCTCTGTCCAATCAGATGGAAAGGCCTTGGATGCCACAGGATTCAATTGTCAGGTGAAATCAACTGCTTCATTGCTAATTTGGAAAGTTCAGAGCCCCAAAAAAACCAGTGACCAGCCTACAGAGACCCAGCAATGCGGTGGCCAGGAGGAATGCCAGCAGCCCCTCGGATACCTCCAACCCCCCCCCCCCCCGATCTTATTTTCATTGGTTCAAAATCGACATTGAGAAAGATGGTACTCCAAGCAATAAATCAAGCAGAGGTACCTCAGGTGACTATTCATCAATCAGGGTCAATCTCAAAAACTGATCAAGGTGTTCCTCAGTCGTTCGCAGCACTTGATGAATGGGGGATGGATACGCTGAATGGACTTAAGGTTGATGATTCGCACTACGTCGTATGCCAAGAACATTGAATATACGAATACCGGTCTTGCCACGAGCTAAGGGCAACAGATTATGCCTGGTTAGTGGCTATGCTCGAGCACTTCGGTATTGCGTCTCTTGGAATCATGTCAAGTTTTGCCATACGCGCTATAGCAGAAAATTCGAGCAATAAAATATTCCAAGCATTTCCCCGCACGAAAGAACGCCTACAATACACCAGGGTGAGTGACCTGCACGCTTTGAGTAGCCCTTGATTCTATTGGTGGGGAAGTTCAGCAATCAGGAAGACTTCTTTGGCGCCTCGGCAGGCGTGGCGCTACGCTGCGTAGACCACGTCGATCTTGCACAGCCTCGCTCTATGCCTGGGCACAATCAATTTTGCGTGCATGGCGCAACACAACGCCCAGCTAAAACTAATAGACAAAAGTTCTTCTACATTGACACAAAACCTAATTCAAGCCAAGCCAAGTTCATGATGAAGCACCAAGACGCCAGTGAGTGCCATGGCTAGGCAACATGTACACAGCCTCGCGCCTGAGGAAGTACGCTTTCCTAAGTCTACCTGTCAACAGCCTTTCAGTTATCGCAGTATATATATATATATTCTCACATGATCTTGTAGATCCAGCTCATTCTTGAGAATCTTCCCTCACATCTCGAGTTTGTGCTTATTTGTTTTTTTCTTTCGAATCCAGAACAACTACATTCCATCGGCCGTGTGAGCACATCCACCGCATGATTAATTATCTCTTGCAAATTATCATCCTAAGATACGAACCATATCGGCACGCTAGACAAGGAAAAGAGAAATCATGAAAGACAGCGCCAAGTTCAACCTTGCGCCACCTGCCCTCTTAATCGACACTCGAAGCCGTCAAGGCTCAGAGGCCAGCAAATTCACGTTGCCATCATCTGCAGAATCGACGCTATCGAATCCCTTCTTGACGCCAAATAACAGCAGTGTGGGAAGCACTAGGTTTTCACAAGATTTTCTCTCCGAGAAAGAGATTGTCACAGAAAACGAGACAGCGTGTCAGGCTGAAAATAACCCTTTCGCCTTTAGCCCGGGGCTGCTGAACAAACTCCTCAACCCAAAGTCGCTCTCTGTGTACAAGGCACTTGGTGGCCTCAAAGGGCTAGAGAGGGGCTTACAAACGGACATTCATTCAGGCTTGAGTCTCGACGAGACGAACGCGCGAAAGAGAATTAGCTTCAAGTCTGCGCATGAGGCACACGACAGCGGGACCGAAATTCCAGCAGACCCCAGGTGTGAGCCCTACACTGACCGAAAGAGAATCTACGGCAAGAATGTACTTCCAGAAAAGAAGGCGACGCCCTTGTGGCTCCTTATGTGGAAGGCATACAATGACAAAGTCCTGATTCTCTTGACCGTGGCGGCCATTATCTCGCTGGCTCTGGGCCTGTACGAGACACTTGGCGTCGACCACCCTGCTGGGTCTCCGCCACCAGTGGACTGGGTCGAGGGTGTCGCCATCTGCGTGGCTATCATCATTGTGGTCGGTGTTGGGTCTATCAATGACTGGCAGAAGGAAAGGGCATTTACCCGTCTTAATGCCAAGAAGGACGATCGCGAAATCAAGGTCGTACGCAGCGGCAAGACTATCCTCATCAACGTTCGAGATGTCTTGGCTGGTGATATGGTGCACTTGGAGCCTGGCGATCTGATTCCAGTGGACGGCATACTGATTCAAGGCCATGATCTCTGTTGCGACGAGTCCTCGGCTACAGGAGAATCTGACGCTATAAAGAAGACATCTGGCGAGCAAGTCGACAAAATCCTCGAATCTGAGAAAGAGGCCAGATCTACCCATATGGACCCATTCATCATATCGGGCGCCAAGGTGCTGGAAGGAATGGGTACATTTCTGTGCACTTCAGTCGGTGTCAACTCCAGTTTTGGCAAGATTATGATGTCGGTCCGGACCCCAGTGGAGGCAACGCCGCTACAGAAGAAGCTTGAGAAACTGGCGGGGGCTATAGCAAAGCTCGGAGCAAGTGCTGCTCTGCTCCTGTTCATGATCCTGCTCATTCGATTCCTCGCCTCTCTGCCTTCCGACACACGGGATGCCGCGTCAAAGGCCTCCTCTTTTATGGTGAGATCTCACATGTTGAAAACCCAAATTTTGCCATACAGCTTACTAATTAATCATCAACAGGACATTCTCATTGTCGCTATCACAATCATTGTTGTTGCTGTAAGTTTCGTCGTAAACAGCTGATCCCGCGCTCTCCCTCCCCTCGAAGCCTGGATCATAATGAAGGACTTGTTACTGACGGTTACTGGCGCTAAAGGTCCCAGAAGGTCTTCCTCTGGCTGTGACTTTGGCTTTGGCTTTCGCGACTACACGAATGCTAAAAGAGAACAACCTCGTACGCGTCCTCCGAGCATGCGAGACCATGGGAAATGCTACGACTATATGTTCTGATAAAACCGGAACTCTGACAACCAACAAAATGAGTACGTCAACTCCAGAACTTGATTCAAGAAACAGGCTTTCACAGGATACTCTCGGACGCCGGCAGTCGTGGTTTTTCTATGTGTTGTCCCCCCTCCCAATCTCTTTCCGGAACACGTCATGACTCCCACTGGGAGTCTCGAGCCTATCTCGAAGTCATTTCTGTGTATCCGACTTGTTTCTTCAGCAGCTTCGTACGTGTGCTAACTTGACGTTTACCTTTTAGCCGTCGTTACTGGCACTTTCGACTCATCAAGCTTCACCAAAGCGGAGAGCTCGGGCAAGACGATCTCGCAGTGGGCGTCTGAGCTGTCTGCACCGGCGAAGAAAGTCATAGTCCAGTCTGTGGCGATCAATTCAACAGCTTTCGAAGGTGAAGACGCTGGTCAGTTCGCCTTTATCGGGTCAAAAACCGAAACTGCACTTCTCCAGCTGGCTCGGGAGCATCTCGGCATGCAGTCTCTTGCACAGGCTCGTACCAATGAGTTTGTGGTGCAGATGTTTCCTTTCGACAGCAAAAAGAAGTGCATGGGTGCCGTGATCAACCTCGGCAATGGCCATCATCGGCTGCTGGTAAAGGGTGCTTCAGAGATACTCCTAGAATATTGCTCCTCTAAGGTAAGTATCAACGATCTGTCCGTCAGTGCCATGAGCGAGCACGAGAGGGAGGCTATCTCGACTACCATTGGTGCCTACGCACGCCAGTCTCTTCGCACCATCGCTCTTGTGTATCGCGACTATGACGAATGGCCCCCGGCAAACGCCAGTGCCGAAGATGGTCAGGTTGTTTTCTCATCCGTCCTGCGCGAAATGGTATTCCTCGGCGTCGTTGGTATCCAGGATCCCGTACGGCCCGGCGTTCCTGAGTCGGTCAAGCAAGCTCGGGAAGCGGGTGTAACGATCAGAATGGTAACGGGTGACAACGCTGTAACTGCCCGCGCTATTGCTGAAGAGTGCGGTATTCTCGATGAGGAAGGCATCGTGGTGGAAGGGCCCATATTCAGGGAACTCAGCCATAAAGAGATGGACTACACAATTCCAAAGCTGCGGGTGCTTGCTCGCTCGTCACCTGAGGACAAGAAGATACTAGTGGCTCGACTCAAACATCTCGGCGAAACCGTTGCTGTTACAGGCGATGGCACCAACGATGCTCCAGCACTCAAAGCAGCTGATGTGGGATTTTCTATGGGCATCTCTGGAACAGAGGTCGCAAAGGAGGCGTCTGAAATCATACTAGTAAGTGGCATTGGGTATCTTATCCAATTTCCTCCTCAACGGTTTTTCAATGCACGGGAGTTTGGGCACCGCAATCAGATGCTAACACGAAATAATAGATGGACGACAACTTCACGTCGATCATTACGGCCATGAAATGGGGGCGTGCCGTAAACGACGCTGTGCAAAAGTTCCTTCAGGCATGTCGTCTGCCTTCCTTTTCCAATTGAAAATTCTTTATTCTAACTTTTCTTTCCTCTAGTTCCAAATCACTGTCAACATTACCGCTGTCCTCCTTGCATTTGTCTCCGCGGTTTCCGATCCAGAAATGCAGTCGGTACTAACAGCCGTCCAGCTTCTCTGGGTGAATTTGATCATGGTGAGAACTTCTATGCAGAATGACGATGTGATGTTTTTCAGGTTACTGAATCAAAAAATCCAGGACACCTTCGCCGCCCTTGCGCTTGCCACCGACCCGCCAACGGAGAAAATTCTGGAGCGACCGCCGCAGCCTAAGCATGCGCCTCTGATCACGACAAATATGTGGAAAATGATTACCGGCCAAAGCATCTTTCAACTAGCCGTCACGTTCGTGCTGTACTTTGCTGGCAGTAAGATCTTCCCGAGCTATAGTGAGGCGGAGCTGCGTACGATTGTATTCAACACGTTCGTGTGGATGCAAATTTTCAACGAATTCAACAACCGGCGGCTAGACAACAAATTCAACATCTTCGAAGGCCTGCAGAGAAATCATTTCTTCATCATCATCAACTGCCTGATGGTGGGTCTGCAGATCACTATCATCTTTGTAGGCGGCGAAGCCTTTTCGATTGTTTCCGGCGGGATCACGGGCCCTCAGTGGGCGATATGCCTTGTGCTGTCCTTCATCTCTATACCCTGGGCAGTGGCCATTCGACTCTTCCCTGACGAACTGTTTGAACGAATTGCCACCTTCGTTGGACATCCCGTGGTCATTCTTTTTCGGTTGCTTTCTCAAACACTACACCGCGCAGGCTCATTGTTCAAAAGACACAAGAAAGGCGTCCATCAAGATGAAGAAGCTATCGCTGGTAGGGGCACCGCCAACGTTGACGCCTCTTTCAGCAATCCACAAATCAGAGTCGAGAATATTGATTAGACAGACTAGGAGACAAGGCAACTCAAGAGTAAAAGCTCAATGTACTATAATACAATCATCAGAATACACAATTCCTGCATCTGTTACCCTGACGATGGGTATATTATGGCTCTTCCAGTAATCAATTGCATTATAATGACCACTCAAATTCCCATACCATATAGAGCTACAACAACAACGGCTCCATAAGCTGCGAAATTCGCAACAGCAGTTGGAGCAGCATTAGACTATAACAAGTAGTACGAGGTCAGCTCAAGCCTGTCTTTAGCCTTGTTGAGGATTTTTGACTCACAGAGGAGCTAGTGCTCGATGCAGAAGTAGAGGAACTGGTGGCCGAGGCCGAGCTGCTGGCCTCCTGAGCAGCGGTACAGGCCGCAGTGGTGTTGCTAGCCGTGATGGCGGTACCGACGCTGTCCTGTGTACCATTCAGAGGTGTGACGGAGAAGCCACAAGCTGCTGCGCTGGTGTTCAACTCTGGCCCGTACCATTGCCAGATATCCTCATTATCCGAGCCGGAGCATTGCAGGCAGTTGTTATAGTCCGTGATAAACGTCGTATCATTGCAAATGCTGCCGCAGTTCTGGATCTCCTCGATCGCCATACCTATCTTGTAGATGAGAATCCAAACCCAGAAACAACAATGGGTAATCAACTCGGTGGGGGGGGGGGGGGTCACACTGTTGTCTGAGGGAGGAAAGACGTACCGCAATTGTCATGGCAGTTGTAGAGCGGAGAGCCGACTGAGAGATTTTCGCGCTTCAGAAGTGTGAGATCATTCCGCTCAAGAACACCAGACGGCATTATAAAATCAAACACACTCGCTGACGCAGCAGAGGCAGCAGCAGCCACGCCGACTATCCATCGAAGAGTGACCATCGTGTATATGAGATACCTTTCTGGCAAGGATCTTGAGATAGTAAGGCAATTATAGTCGAGGGTGACTGCAGAATTATCCTCGACAACATTCGAGCATAAGAAAGTAAAAGAGGGGAGGAGCTGTCCAAAGAGGCAGAAAGGCGACAGTATTTATAAAGGGCTCGGAGCACGGGGAGAAACGGCCTCTCGCACAACGGAGTAAGTGGTTGGCTTGGTGGTCTTCACCTTGCTCCACAGAAGAAGTAACATACCAGTGATATCCCGGTTCCTAGAGGCTCATCCATGAGCAAACTTCTCTAAATGATGGTTGGGCGCGGAATCAAGAAAGCCCGTGGTCGGAACCCGGCGATGAATTGGAATCAAGCCATCGGAGCCAAGGAGCGAGCGGGACTATTGCCACGCATTTTGTATCCACCAATTCCCAAAGGGGCAAAGAGGTCTCAGCTGTTTGGCTGTCATGAAGGTCGCATTCGTCTGCTTTCGACGTAACAGAATTGGCAATTACATAGTACTATAGTAAGTATTCCTCCCCGGGGCCTCTAGAGCAATGTCTTTCAAGGCTTTGGCTCTTGAGGCAGCGGGGACCTGTGATAGCCAAGAAGTCAAAGTCAAAGTCAATAGTCGGATCCGAGCTGCCCTGGGTTCGCTTCACTTATATTCAAAAGACCTGAAGAGGACCCTGGGCGGCCGAAACGAGACCGATTGGATGAACCAAGACAGTAGAGTGGCATGATCCGAATATATCCACTTTGGATGAACCCCCATGATGATCTGATAAGATAATTGTCTTCGCCATCAGATAAGTCCAGCCCGGAACCTCGATGCTGTCTTGCCCCGCCTCTTGGTCCACAATCAGGCCTCTTTGAGCCGCTGTTGAACGTCTCATGATCACGCGACAAGATGGTGACTTTCAATATGGACCATGTATAAACGCATGTCCTGAAAAGAAGAAAAAAATTTTCAATCTTCTGGGCATACACCAGAGTGGAAGGACATCCGTTCCTCTCACTTTGCTTGCGCTGGTCTCTGGGGAGTCACTAAGGTTCACAGCGTAGCCGAGACCGGAATGTTAATAGTCATATGGGAAATTCGCAACATTACTTCTGTTTCTCTATGAGCAAGAAGCTTGGATCATGAGGCGAAGAAGATGATCATACCCACAACATCGCGCCATCCCTGGTGAGGATCCCGCGGGTCGCGACAAGAGCCCTGGGGAGCCCCCACCTTGGCAACCAGATTTTTGCCAGCTATGTTGTGATGATCCTCAGATAAATGCTATATATCAGGAAGGAGAACTATGTGATATAAAAACAATTACAGATTTGGGTAAAAATAAATAATAAATAAAAAACCTTACCCGAGCTCTTTTGATAAGCCATAAAATGGTACGGCCAGTCGGCAAACAGAGCGGCCAACGATGCCTTGACCCAGGAGCCGTTATGAGCCAGAGGGCTTTTGAAATCGTCGAACTTTCTTCCTTCTTGGCAGAAAACTATATAATTCATTATCTATCCCTCAAATGAGGCCGCTATTGGACAGCTCGGCTCGGAGAAAACCAGCGCAAGCGAGCGCCCAGACATTCTGACTCCATCGTAGCCATTCGACAAACCTGCCACTCGTGGGTCGATTAGCCTAGACATGCATGCAAAATCCCTTCACCACTCTTCTGTCAGTGTCTATGGGTCTGAAGCTGCAGAGAGTCGGTACGGATTCCGAATCATCAAATGTAGTGGGGCCCAAAGGACGAGGAAGTAACAGTACTGTCCAAACCCACCATCGGGACAACTTGCCCACCATGACTGCATTATCCTCGCTTGCCTTCCAGTCTCTGCAGACACTCTGCAGCAAAATTGGACCCCTCGTGCTACCCACCCCCCAAAACTCTGATATCCACGGGGAGACTAACTTCCTGCTCGGTCCAGCCTTCTCATCAAATCCACCCCGTTCTTCAGTCTTCGGCGCACGTGAACTTCCACCCGCCCGCCCTCCAATGTCACCCGCCGTCGGGTACATATCAGGGCCCTCCCCCTTTGCGCCTTGGAAACAATATGACTGATCTCTGATCCCCAGAATTTGTGCGACTTGTGAATATAGTGCAATCTTCAGGCCATCATCAAAGCTGTTGTCTTTCGGATCAAGTTCTGCTTTTTTTGAGACCCTTTTTTGGCCTCTTCTTTATTCAAGATGCGTTTCACCTCAACACTTGCCGCTTTGGGACTCGCCATGGGCACACGAGCTGAAACGCATGGTGAGGGGGATGAGGGCACCATCATGGGACCCGTTGCATTCCTGTGGCCGGACGATCGTAACTGGACAGCTGCTTATGACAACACGGGTCCGTGTGGCAGCCGTGCCAGTGTTACCAATCGGACACAATTTCCTCTCAGTTAGTTTCAATGTCTCCACTGCTCACCTACAAGCCTAAGTACTCACAACGTCCCTAGCGCAAGGAGAGGTTGCCCTTTCCATTGCTGACGATGCTTGGAGGGTCGCTTTCTACATCTCCTTTGACAACGGTAGGATTGCAATTTTTTTGGGTTTCGGCAGTCCTCCCCGCCATCTCGACTTTCGTATCGCTAATGAACCTCGAACAGATCCGACAAGCCAGAGTGACTTCACAGAGCAGATCGTGAGCAATGTGACGGAGATTGAGCCTGGCCACCAGTGCTATAAGATCGATTCCCTTCCCAGTACCGTCGCTGCAGGATCGAACGCTACCATCCAGCTTGAGTACTGGGCCCACTACGAAGAAGAGAATAATGGGAACAATGAGACGTTCTATGCCTGTGCAGATGTCGTAAGGCGCCCCCCCCCCCCCCCCCAAATTTGGTCCATTCTCAACGTCACACTGCTTTAGTGGCAACAGGAACATGACTGACCAGACCACACTTCCGATCAGTACTTTGTCGAAGCCTCCGATTTCTCTGTCCAAGTTCCATGCTTCAATGGTAAGAAGACCTGAATCCTTTTTCTTCCTACGTCTTCCTGCAAGATGTTGACAAGCTCCAATGCAGTGACTGCGGAGAGCTTCGACTCGACCGTGACGGCAACGTCATCCGCTGCGACCGTGACCTCCACCTCGTCCTCGAGCAGCGGCTCAAGCGGCCTAAGCAAGGGAGCCATTGCGGGTATTGCTGTCGGTACAATAGTCGGATCACTGGCCATCGTCGGCGCGGCCGCCTTCATGCTGTTCAAGAAGAGAAAGACTGGTGCTACTCCATCTGACGCTCCGATGCAGTTGGGCATGACGAAGAAGGTTCCTGACACTGGTAGCGTTATTTCAACCCATTGATGGATCATGATGGGGCACAACATCACTACTCGATAGGCAGATCAATGCTTCAGGAGACCGAACCCATGAGTACTGGGGCTCCGACGAAGCGTTGTGAGAGCATAAGAACGGAATAGGCTTGAGCGAGCTTAATGCGTTGGAGCAAAAGTAAGGGCGGCTCTGCTTTGAAGCCCGATCACCTTCTGCTGCTCATCGTGGGGGATAACGTTTTCGTCATGTTTTAATGAATTTATGTTGGCGATGGTATGGGACCAAGCCCAAGCATTTGCTGCCGTTTCAAACCATCGGTACAGGCAAGTCGCCTGCTCGTTCCTCTTCACTCTTGATTTGTGAATTCATTTCTTTCCATTCATCATTCTTTACCGCGTCGTTGTATCCTTCGTTCCTCTTTTCCCTTGCTTCCTTTGATCATCTGATTTTGAATCCGGATACTATAGCACGTCGTTCTTCAACCTTCAATTACTTCCATGCTGCCAAACATGCAAAACTCAAATCGCACTCAAAGGCTCATCTGACAGGGTATGTCACGCCTAGCACCAACCTTTTGTGGGGTTTTCTGTTTTACGATCTTATCATTGTTTCAAGGTTTCCGTCTGGAGCAGTTGGGCTTTGTTTGGTTTCCGCTCCAGCCTCCACATCCACTCTGGCTGCCCAGAGCGGCGTGCTTCAAACTTAACCAGTCTCCTGAGGCCCACTTCTTGGAAACGCCGCCGTCAGCTTCTTAATATGGCTATCAGCCCTTTGGGACATGCTAGGCCTTAGAGCCCGACGCCCGGCCTCTCATTGTAACTGATCCAGGCCTAGAGGGCAATGTCTGATGTAGACTAAATCTAGGGGTGGACAAGTCGTCGTGCACCGACACGCTGGACGCCTTCGTATTCTGAAGATCCAGCTTGTATAAGCACCGTCCCTGCGTATTGATTTTTGACTGTGCGTAGCCCATTTACTGGAGGTTCAAGATGTGCAAAAGGCGAATTCGGATTCTTGTAAGATGGGCTTCTGAGGTTGCCCAGCGTTTATAATATCCCTCCGGTCCTCCCCTACCCAAAAAAAAGACAAACGAGAAACACAACATGATAATTATCTTTCTGCACATTGGTGGGCAAGGCTGTTCAAGATCCTTTCGTCTCTCTTACCCAAGGAGGATAATATACTACGCATTCCTTCCATCCTGGTTACTTGATAACAGCATCCCCATTAATCATCTTTCAAATTCGATTTTGTAATATACCGTCATTTGCTGCCGCGATGAAGGCGATCTTCGTCACCGTTTGTACCCTGGTTCCCGCCTTTGCAAGCCCCATGGCTTCTGCTGGACATGAATTGGCTCAACGAAACACTGCGAGTGCCCTGGATGCCCTTTCATCGACTATCAAAACACATACTGCCAATATCAGTAGGTAGCAGTACCCTCAAGCCACAGAACGATAACATTATTACTTTTTAGGATATAACTGATTGGGGCACCCTGGTAGATCGAACCCTCGCTAGCCTTCCAGCAAATGCGACAACACCGTCCAGCAATTCCACGAATAGCAACATCACCGAGGAATACAATCTGATCGCCATTGCATTAAATACAACATCTTCGACCCTTGCTGGCAGTTCTAAGCGGAGCGTGCCGCTGCTTGCCGGCGCCGATGAGTGTGATGCGACATGCCAGCAAGATATATATAACGAGCTCGGCAGCCTATCTGCTGAGATTGCGTACACTATGGAGGGCTGCATCGAGAGAAATGCAGTTGGTAAGTCTACCAGGTCTCACTACCCCAGTACCGTTACACGTTACTCAATCCTGCCACATGAATTATCAGATGGTACTGACTAATTCGGCACCATTTAACAAATTCAGACATATCCACATCCTCGAGCGTCCTCATCACTGTCGTACTAGCTCTCGCCAATCTCACCAATGACCTTGGAAACGTGGTCGGTGGAATTGCTGGCGTCGTTGTCCAGACACTGCAGGCGGCCATGGGCACCGAGATCGGTGGCATTCTGGCTTCTCTTGTCTCAGTACCTATAGTTGTTGATTGAAAGGGCTCATGACAGTTTCCACAACAAGTATGGATCTGGCTGGACCTTGGAAATCTTAGTTCTCCTTTTCAATACGAAAAAGTTTAGCCCCTGTGGTGATCTCTGTTCTGCGTTTGGAGAGTAAAGTATCCAAATCAGCAGGTTATTGAACATTGTCCGCGGCATTTAAATCTGCAAAACAACGTGCTGCGCATCCTTTGAGGTGGCTAGCCGTCAGCTACACCCAAGGCTTGTCTTTCACAACAATTGGTGTACTCCCTACTGCACAGGTATTACATGGTTATGACAAGGGAGTTGATGTTTTCCCTGCCACTTGATAGGCTATCCTAGACGGTGTTCCTGGTAACATCTCACAACTGAGGCACTGGGGGGGGGGGGGTCTCTGAGGTGTAACGTTAAAATAAGACTATGAAGAGGCCGAGGTTGCTTTCGTCGGAGCTCGCTCTCAATATAGAGAGAGAGTACAAGGCCCGCGTGGAGCTCGATTGGCGCACGCTACAGAAGATCTTGGTCCGCTCCATGAATCGTCTCCGAATGCTGCGATCCTTTCGGAGCTTCCATTTCTCACTCCTTTGAAGTCTCACTTTGCTCTCCCAGATCGGACACCCCAACCGTTCTCTTCGGACCCTGGAACCAGTGTCGACCCCCAAGACCGAAGGGAAGAATCCAGCCAACTAAACTGACAATAGTAACAATCCCAATGCATATAGGAGCGTAGTTGAGAGTTTGCTTTGGTTGAGTCAGCGACAGTGCATGGAAGCTTTGCGGGGATCAGCAGGGAGAAACTAACCGCATTGACGGGATACACCTGTGGCAAGACAAGCACTATCAATTGGAACATGATATACAGACAAGAGATGGTTCCGACGACGACGCTCCACTTTCCAAGGTTGAACCCAGCCGGCTTGAAGTCGTGCCTCCCGATGGTGTGCCTTGCCGCAATTGGGAAAAGGTAGGACACATTCGTCGCGATGGTCTTAAGCAAAATATGATATAATTAGTTCAATGTCCACTCGGAGGAGTGCATTTCCCCCTTCTGGTGACCTCGACAAGTATCTCGTCAGATGCTTTCTCAGGGGAAAAGGCTGCTGCTTACCGCGGTAGCTGTGATAGCGCTGAAAGCAACAGTCGAGCCGATGACTGCGCAGGTAATCGCCACACTTAGGAACAGCACAAGATAGGCGGCATTGACTGGAACCTTATTCTTGCTTAATTTGCGGAAGTACTTGGAGAAGGGGAGTACGTCGTCTCGAGAAATGGCGAAGGTGACTCGTTGTGCCGACATGAAGCAACTGGCGGTTGCGCAAGTCGAGTCGATCCACAAGATGACCAAGACAGCTACCGCTCCGTTCTCCCCTAGGAGCTGAACCAGGTACTCCGCAAAATTGTTGGTGTACTCGGCAGAGACAATGGCGTCAAAGTCCTGCATACAAAACAGAACCATGATCAAAGTCTGGCAGTTTGAGAAGGTCTGTTAGTCCAGCTCACATCTGAAAAGGGTGGGAAAGGGTGGGGGAAGGATATAATGTTTCCTTACTGGGACAGATAAGACCCACGCACACAGCGTCGCTCCCCACATGCCCTTTGCTACAGTGTCAGACGCATCGTGAGTCTCCTCGGCAAGATGAGCTGATGCATCGTATCTGTCTCTTGGTTTAGCAAAAGTGCCCCCAAAAAAAGTTGGAGGGAGGGGGCAAAAGTCTGCATTTGGAAGTTTCGAGGGCAGAACTGACCCATAGAATTCCCAGGCGCCGAAGAGAATACAGACGACCCAAGCATACGAATCAGAAGCTTGCTTCTCGGTGCCCTCGTTGATTCCGTTGTAGAATCGACCAAAGACACCCTCTCGAGATTGAAAGTTGCCCGCTGCCTTGACAGGGAACCATATCCAATAGAAAGCGAAAAGGACGAAGAAGATGAAGACAGCGAAGCGAAAGTACAGCTTCAGGGCGCGCTGGCCCAGGACGTTGGGCAGCATGGCAAAGATCATGCCGATCGCCGTCAGCAGCCACGAGAACCATCCCGTGTATATCACGGTCGAGTCAGGATATCTGACCTCCAAGCCACTGATCAGGAGATTGGTCGCGCCCTGCTGGACACCTGGGACGACACAGATCCACCCGGCCCAGTTCCACCAGGCCGTCATCCAGCTGAGGAAACGGCCGTACTTGTCCCCTCCAAGGCGGTAGGACCAGAAGTAGATGCCACCGGCGGTAGGAAAGGCAGAAGCAATCTCAGCCATGGCCAGGGACACGATGAGTGCGAAGCTAAGTGATTTGAATAGAGATCCGTCAGCATCACAACACTCTTAGCTTGAGAGCTGTGCCCACGCAGGAAGCACAACATGTCCCTCATCGGCTTTCTTTTATACGTACCCTCCAATCATGGTCCAGTTTGCAAAGGCTGCCTGTGGTCCCCCGGTATACATGGCGAATCCAAACAGAACCGGCATACCTGCGTTTGATTCCAGTCAGTATATTATGTATGTCTCAAGAATGGAGTTGTCTTCACAAACCTGAAACGAAGTTCATGGAAATATACGTGGCAGCAAGGTTCTCAAAAAGACCGAGATGGCGAAAGAACTCTGTATCACTATTAGTTATTTGTCCCTCGGTCTTTCTCTTCTTCGTTTACTTCACAATCCAGGGAGCGTGCCTTGCTTGTATCCGAGCTTTGCGAGATGCTGCTCGTCCGTGGACAAGACAACCGTCTCCCCGACGGAGAAGTCGCCATCGACCGTCGACTTCACCTGTGATTCAACCTTGGTGTCTTCCATCTTGTGTCGTGCGTGAGGGATTCTCGAGGCAAAGATGTGAAGGTACTGAAGAAGAGGGTCAGGACCGCGGCATCGGCCACGAGAGGCCTAGATTAAATGTGTAAATGGCATATCTGGGGTCGAGCTATGCGGCTTGTGGTATCTTTATGGCTTAGTCCTAAAATGACATGCATACCCGACTTATCACTGGTATGTGATTACCTCGGCTACCACTACCGTAAACGATGCAGTGGGCAAGCCATGCGTGTCTGGGGTGCTCGATAAGATACTATCCCCCCCCCCCTCCCCTCTCAATCACTCAGCGGGCATGCACTGCAGATCAGGCGTGTTGAGGGGGGGGCTGGGCTTGGCTTTAACCAAGGTTGGAGTTGAGCGTGTAACGCAGCACTGCCGCTTATAGCCTCAGCGCATGGCGGTGAGTCTCCTGTACTCGACATCTGAGGACAGATTGAACCCTCGTGACCGTGAGCAGGCTGCTGTGGTCCATCGATTATCATATCGTTAGCAGTGAACACGCGCACATTATTCTGATACATGCGCCACAATCGGCCGGGCGCTATACTATGATACAGCCGATACCAGGGAGCGAAACGGGCCGGCATTTATACAGGGTATCTTATCTATTCAATGCCGAAGGGAAAGGGCTTAGTAATTTATACCTTCACTTTCTAGTTTATCTATCTTGCCCTCCATGGGACAAGATGGGGTTGGATAACAGACCAGGGAACCTAGACTGGTAGATTCTTCGATATGTGTCCCTTGGATGGCAACACCTTATCGTCATCGCCTTCGTCCTCGTCGTCGCTTGAGAGCCGTAGCCTAGCCTCCAGATCATCATCGGACGCCACATCGAATGCATCCATCGACACTCGAACGACAGCAGTCTGCTCCATGCCCTTGACAGGCTCGTGCTTGTACAGCTGAATGTTGATGAACATGACAAACAGCCCGATGTCGTAGGCAAGTCGGAGGGCGCCTCCGACTACAAAAGCGATCCAGAACCTGTCGTTATCCGCAAGCAGGCCCGTGAAGCTCGGGCCTGTGACGTTGGCGAGGGTGCGTAGAGTGCTGGTGATGCCCATGACAGCCGTGCGCTCCTCGGGCTTGACGACGGCGGCGATGAGTGCCGCGCGCGGTGCCTGGTCCATATTGTTGAGCCCCACCCTCAGAAGGAGGAGGGCGAAGGTCAGGAACTTGCTCTGTGGGAGAGGAAAGATCAAGACGGCCAGAGAGGACGGGATATGCGTAAAGACCATGGTGTTGACGAGGCCAATGTGCCTCGACAGGGGCCCTGCGAAGACCGTGGAGCAGGCGGCGAGGAAGTAACTAGCTGAGAGCACGTCGCCCAAGGTCGACTTGGGCAGATGAAACTTCTCATCCATGTAGTACGTCGTCAGGCTCATGGAGACCATGCCGTCGGCGAGCGAGTCGACCATGAGCAGGAACCACAGGGCGTACATGACATTCCGCGTCTCTTTCGATATCTGGGCCAATCTGTTGGCCTTCGCTGGCGCCGATCGCCCTGTCACCTCCCTGACGGCGCTGTGCCGGTCGTTGTGATGGATGTTGTCGTCGTCGCCGTGGTCCACAGGCCTGAGCTCGTGGTCCTCCCGTAGCAGGCCCTGGGCCGCCTCGCCAGTCTCGCCCTCCTTATCGGCGGCGGGGACCTTCAGCTCACACTTCGGGGAGAGAACGAAAGCGGCCATGAAGGCAAGGGTGCCCATGAGGGCATAGACCGCGAAGCAGACGTGGTATGCGGCGAGGAGGGTCCAGCCCTCCCTGGCCTGAAGCCACGACACAAGACGTCCCGCTGCGGCGGTACCCGAGGCGGAGCCCAGGGCCGCCGTCGTGATATACCAAGACAGGACGTCGGCGCGGGTCTCTGGGACGGTCAGCTCCGACAGTGTGGACTCCTCGATGGCCCTGAAAGGACCAGTGTCCCCACCCGTAGCACTGAGCACACCCACGCAGGCAGCCGGAAGAAGAATCCAGTAGTTGTCACTCAGCGCAAAGGTCAGGCCGGCCAAGACCATCAGACTGGCGCCCCCCAGCAGAGTCCGGCGGCGACCCACTCTGTCGGCGATCAGGGAGATGACAAGCGAGAGGATGACATCGCCAACGAGCGTCAGGGTCAGAAACAAGCCGATACGGGAATCTGAGACCTGGAGCTCGTTGAAGAACAGGGCGAGGATGAGCGAGCTGGCGCCATAGGCGAACATGCGACAGCAGCGCGCAAAGATGATTAGCCACGCATCCCGACCCGTGATCCAGAGCGATGCGAGTCCCGACTCGTGGTAGGCATATTTGTTGAAGAGGGCGGCGATCGAGACCATGATTTGGGGATTGTGTTGAACAGAGCTGTGGAGGAAGCGAAGAAGGAGGAGGAGGAAAAATTTTCAAGATGATGGTGTAGGACAGTCGGCGGAGAAGAAATAAATATACGGAGTGGCTCAAGAAAAACCTCTTTAGGGAAAGACAACAGAAAAGATGGAAAAAGTCGGTCCTCGACCACGATGTTGATGATATCTTTGCTTAGTGATTTTTTTTTATCTTTTATGTTTGACTCTTTTCTTTCTTCCCGTCCCTGGTGCCTCCAAGTAAGGAAAATAGTCACACGAGACAAATTGAGCACGCCTCGATGATAATGATGATGCAAAAGGCCCCAACTTAGATCCATCGCGCCTTCCACTGCATGTTGTGACTTATTTGAGTGAAGACCGGTACCGGTGTCGGCAAGCGGCCCCCGCTCGCCCATGAGTCGCCATCGCCGCTCGGAGCTGTCGGGAATCTTGTTTACTATGTCTATAGTTAGTAAGCACCGGTAGGTTTGTTTTACTGCTATGTGTGTATGTACATACATTTGCATATCTATATACTCATTATATCGACGGCCATACATGGAAACATCTATATTGTACATTACAAACCATGGTTACACGTTTCGGCATGAGGAGAAAGGACGACTGTCTACTCCTTCTTGTGATACATTGCAATTGCGACCAATGACGTAACGTGTTGTACTGCGCCAGAACACTCCCATCAACTTGAAGTCAGCGCGTCCCTTGCGTGCCTGCCGTCTCTTACTCCTTATTGCACAAGCCATACGTCATTTCAAGGGGGGTTTCTCGTGTTGGGTCTCGCTACTACGGTTGCGACGACATTGCACTCATCACCTTATAAAATGCAAACCCCCAGCTGCATGTTGTGTGTGCATGAATAAATGTATGGAATACCTCCTATGCTGTGTCCATAATCCATCTCCGTCTCTGTGCGACCATCTACCTGTCCTCTCGTTTCTTTAGACCAACTTCGCGAAACGCTAGTCTTCTCTGCTCGCAGGATGGCTGAGTTGGCCGCAGGAGCCCTCGTGGCCGAACAGGTCGTCTCAACAGGCCTCGAGGTCGGGGCCGCTGCCTCGCTTGCCAGATCAACACAGCCTCTCAGGGCCACCTTGAGCCAGATCACTACCTCACCTCCCTCAGATTCCCTGTGAGTGGCTCGGCCGCCCTTGAGCGCCGAGATTGGGCGGAAGGGGCCTTCCAACGCGACGTCGAACTGACCAGCCTTGTAGGCAAGCACTCGCACGCTCTCATCATACAGTCACTGTCATCGGTGACAAGGCCTACATCTTTGGCGGAGAGCACGCCGGGGGGAAGCTCTGCAGTGCCGACGTACACGTCTCATCCATCCCCTCAGCAACGACACCCACGGCAGCATACAACTGCTACCAAGCACTTCCTGTCAAGGACGCCACCACAGGAGAGCTGCAGGTCCCTTCTCCCCGAAAGAACCATGCCGCATGCGTGAGGGGCAAGTATCTCCTAGTCCACGGCGGCAGCGATGAGAGCGGGGCACCGATAGATGAGGACGCCTGCATCTGGACCTGGGATTCAGAGACCTTGCGGTGGGCTAAGATCCACGCCGCAACCCAGATCGGGAAGACGCTCACCCCGAGGGAAGGGCATGCCATCTTCGTAGACGAGAAGCAAGACATCCTAGTCCTGCACGGCGGGAGAACAGCATCAGGGCAGACGGGAGAGACTTGGCTCTACGACTTCGACGCCGTCGCGTGGACCCAGCTGCCGTCCTCTCCAGCTCCCTTCGCCGGGGTCTCTACCTTTGTGGACGGCACGCTGTATGGCATCAGCACCGACTCGGAGCTCGGCGGCATCATACATGTCTTGAGACTCGGGTCCAACGCTACAGAGCGTGCGAAGCCAGACGCGCTGAAATGGGACAAGGTGGACTTTCCCACGAATCCGCTGGCTCCAGGGCCCAAATCACGCACCGGTGCTTCACTGCTGCCCGTGTCAACCGGGTACGGCCGCCACTATTTGTTATACTTGCTAGGGCGCAAAGGTGGCCAAGACGATGGGGGTGAGCAGCAGCCGCTGTTTCGCCCTGACGTCTGGTCGCTGCAGGTCCCTTCACGAGGCTTCAGTGCCGCGGCTGTCAAGGACGCCATCCGGGATAAGCTCCCCGGCAGTGTGGAATCGGGAACCTACAGCTGGGCAGAGGTGGAAATTGTGCCGACAGAACAGCTTGAGCACGAGGGGAAAGTCCACCCCGGGCCGAGGGGTTTTTTTGGGGCGAGCCCTTGCGCCGATGGGAAGGCTGTCGTATTCTGGGGAGGACTCAACGCTAAGGAGGAGCAAGAGGCAGACGGCTGGATACTAAGAATTCTGTAAGACACGGATCCAGTGGGGAAAGCTGCAGTCTAAGAACAAAGAGACATTAGAGATTATGTAGGCAATGAAACAGGCTTCAAGGTTGATATTCATAATGTCTCTCTGAGATGTTGATATGTACCTCATGAACACAGGGTTAGGGTAGTTAGTCATGCTAGCATGGAGCTGTGCTGTGGACATGGCCGCCATCCTCACAATCTTCATATATGCCTGCTACGCCTTGACCTTGGGGTAAAGAAAAGAAGAATGATGACCAGCAGCATTGTGATGACTGTTTTATTCAAATAATGGAACCACCTGACATACCTGTCAGTTGGCTGCTGCAAGTCAGGTCCAGGAACCTGAAAGAAAGTCGAGGCAGGTGTCCCAAAATAGCCCGAGGCCCTTTGTTTACTTTGTTTCCTGCATCGACAAACACCCAACAGAGGTCTTTGACTTTAGATCTGGATCTCTTATGGTGACTCTGTTATGGACTGAGGCTCCCCTCCTCCTCCTCCTCCTCTTCCTCCTCCTCCTCCTCCTCCTCCTCCTCCTCCTCCTCCTCCTCCTCCTCCTCCTCCTCCTCTTCTGATTCTGTTCCTGGAGCTTGCCTCATCTTCTAACATCCATCTACGACCTTGGTTGCCCATGAAGTCATCACTACAAGCAACACCACAACGAGACACCAGCTTAAGAACATCAAATTCTTATCATCAATCACGAAGCCCAAGACAAGCCAAGACACCAGCCCAATCACAACACACCCTCATACCAGGACCAGCACAATGGCAGCAGATGAACCGTCTGTGAGTCTGCGATCTCTGCCTCAAGGCTACTCCTTCATCCGCAAGGGGAACGCATACATCACAGGAAACTGCCGCAGGCAGACTCAGGCAGTCAGTCAGACTGTACATGTTGTTCTCGATTCCAGCAAGAAGAAGCAGCTCGGTATTGCTGTCCCCACCGCCATCCTACAACACGTGCGACAGCAAGAGTCCGAGACCCGAGCAGGCCGGGCTGCCAACGTCCAGAAGCGAGACGCGTCCATCGAGAAGAGTCTCGAGAAGCTCATCCTGCACGAGTTCCCACGGATCCCCTCCTCATCGCTCCCCAGGGTCTTGAACACGGCACTGCAGAAGGGGAAGGGCAAGGTTGGCAGGACGGGGACACTCACGGGCCGCGAAAGGGCTCGCCTGGCCGTGAGGGCTCACATTCGCCACGCCGAGACTCCCTACGATCAGCTGCTGAGGAGTGGCACCCCAAGAGATAAAGCACGAGACCTAGTTGCATCCCGAATTGAGTCCATTGCTCGCTCCTGGGGTAGGGCACCCTCAGGTCGGACTTCGGCACGACCGAAGCCTGTACAAGCAAAAGCAGCAGCTGTCAAGCCTACAGCTGTCAAGCCACCGGCTTCGGTGTCGGCGGCGAGGACGACGGCCCCAGCAAAGTTGTTGGCTGCCAATCCAACAGGAACAAACCAGGAGAACGTTATTGCACAGCTACGCAGAGCCAACCCGCCTCGTCCGTCGGGACAAGGGACGCAGTCCAACCGGCATCCTCCCACGTCGCCAATTCTCCTTATCGACCTCACAGATGACGACCACTCTTCAGATCATGCTTCGCCTCAACGGAAGCCCCTGCGAGACCTTTCGTGCCAGCAGAGGCGCATGACCAGGTCAACGCAGCGTATCGAGCACTCCATTCAGGTGCTTGCCCAGAGATTGCCCGATTCCCCTGCGCCCATGACCCCACCAAGGTCTATAATGCGAAGCTCATAGCAGAAGCACCAATTCTCTCCCATATTCAGGGATATAACGTCTGCTATGATGAGACAACCCGAACGAGGGATTAGCGATTCGTGAAAATGCAGCCACCCCACGGCGGCCGATGGGAATAAGGGAAGGTTTCGTGAAGGAAGGATGGCTGGTGCCTACGGTTTCGACGTCGCCAACGGAACGTATATTATGTAGCAGGAAACCTAGGCTCGTACAGAGATGTGTGCTGCGTCATCCGCTTGAAAGTCTGGCGCGAAGCACCATTGTAATAGTACTGGTCTCACACACTAATCATCCTTGATATGTTGATAGAAGGGAAAACCCCCAAGGCAGGGAGCAGCTGGAATTACTAGATACAATCTATAATCTATGGGAAAGTCTACCTAATGTACAAAATCAAGTACTTCATGCCACATAAAATATACGCAGTCTTTAAATCTCACCCAGCGGTGGCGTTCATTGTCAATGATCATTGGTCAACATACCCGTGACGCCTCTCAGCTCGTGCTGCTCTATCCATCACACAACAGCGAGTGGTCCAAAGAGGACCACGCCGTTCAGGAGTTCCAGGTCGTCCAAAACTCGGACCATCTCAACTCTACGCAGGCCCGACGGCGGCCTGTTGCGCAGTTCCCCAACACACCTCCGGGAGTCCGGGTCCGGTGTTCACGGACCGGACAATATGCTTGTCCAGCAAAAGGAGAACAGATCAAATCTTTCAAAATGCCGTCCTTTCTCAGATCTTTTTTTTTTAAGTTCATTATTTCGGGTTCCACTTCGTTGAACAAAGGAAGAAGAAAAAAAACCAAAAAACCTCCCGTATAAGTGGACAGCTCAACATCTGGTCACTATGGGTTCCAAGCCAAATATTTCAGATGAGATCACATTCCCTGGTAAGGTGGTAATTTCTTGTGATATGAAAATTTGTGATGGAGACTGTCTAACGGGATCGAATCTAAGATTATCTCGAGCTGAATGCCGCTCTCTTCGAGTGGGCTGACAGCTACGATGCCAAAGATTGGGAGCGTTTGAGCAAATGTATTGCTCCCACCATTCGAGTGAGCCCCTCCCGTTCCCTCTTACTTCTCTTCGTCTCTTTTTCTTTTTCTCTCCTTCTCCCTTCTTTTTCCTTCACCTTTTCCTGAAACTCATTGCCTCCAAGGTGGATTACCGTTCCTTTCTCGACAAGATATGGGAAGCCATGCCCGCCTCCGAGTTCCTCGCCATGATCAGCGACACCTCCGTCTTAGGCAATCCGCTGCTGTGCACGCAGCATTTCATCGGCGGCTCGCGCTGGGAGAAGGTCTCGGACACGGAGGTAATCGGTCACCACCAGCTTCGCGTTCCGCACCAGGTCTACACGGACGCCTCACTTCAGGAGGTCAGGCTTAAGGGCCATGCACACAGCTACAACAAGCACTGGTACAGAAAAGTGAATGGCGTGTGGAAGTTTGCAGGTCTGGCGCCAGACATCAGGTGGGGCGAGTATGAGTTTGATAAGATCTTTCAGAGTGGTAGGGCAAATTTTGGCAAGGGGAAGAAGGTGGACGAGAAGACCGCGACGATGGAGCAAGTCAGGGAGGTGCAGGCTGCGGTCGCCAGTTGAAGACGTAGCAGTCCCAGAGGGAAAATGGACTTCATGACGATGAGACATCGAGGCCGAGTACTGTACGGCGTGACCGTTGTGCGACGAGCCTACTTCTGTTACGACTCCGCCGCGGCAGCAGGACCTTTCTCCTTGCGCTGCTCTTCCGATTTAGCCCGCCATGCTCGTCCCCACCTGACGGTAGCACAAAGTCCCAACGCGCCCACCACCATGAGAAGCGCAGAGATAGTGCTGAACCAACCCACGCCAATCGACTCAGTTGCAGGCAACACGACCGCCGAACCCACAGCGCCAAAAAGATATCGCACCATGAAATTTCCTGCCACGGCCTCGGCGCTCTTGTTGCGCGCCTGTGCCACATCCAGACAATACGTGTTCAGGCTGGGAAAACAGAAACTCTGCGCGACGCCCTGCAGGAACATGAAGACTACCGGCAAGGGAATTCCGCCTACGGCCTGGTCGACAGACCATCCGTAGATCAGCATAGAGGCAGAGCTGATGAAGCCCATGAACTCGATGCAGCTCCTAAGTCGATCCTCGGCAACACGCTGACCATCTCGTCTGGTGATCCAGCGCTTCACGACGTAGTCTGCCCATCGGCCGCCGCCCAGCGTCCCCACGATGCAGCCCGTGCCAGGGGCGAGGTAGAACAACCCGGACTGTAGCGGTGTCTGAAGGTGAAATCGGGGGTTGAGGACGTAGCGGATGGGCGTAAGAAGGCTGTACTGGTTCCATACGAGTGTACCTGACGCCAGAGCCACTAAGATGAGATTCGGAGACTTGAGCAGCAGGCCGATCGGGCGAAGGGGGCTGGTCACCCGTGCGAGGTACTTAGCCTTGTCCATCTTCGTAGGAAGATTAGCAAGAATCACCTTCTTGCTATTCTTATCCACAATCATCGTCTCGCGCAAGAAAAAAAATGGTCCGATAATGCCCACTCCAGCGAGGCCTGCCTGCAGCCAGAAGATGACGCGCCAGGAGGTGAATGTGCAAATGATTCCCCCTATGAGCGGGCCGATCGTGGGGCCGACCAGTGCGCCGGTGTAGAACCACGAGAGAGCCGTGGCGCGTTCTGTCGGATGAAATAAATCTCCTATTATGGCAGGCCCAATAACCAGGAAAGCTGTGGCGAAGAAGGCAGTGAACATCCGAAATATGAAGAAGGCTGCGATATTGGGGGCCAATGCTGTGGCGATAGAGCAAAGAAAGAACATGGCGCCGGTCGTCAAGCAGGACTTGTACATGTGTCAGCAAGAATTTCACTTCCATGGTCGATCCTAACGAGCCCAGTACCCAAGAGGAGCAGGTACTAACCGTCTTTCGTCCTATTACTTGACACAAGGGCCCCCAGACACAAGGGCTCAGTGCCATAAAGACAAGGTATAACGCATTGCTAAGGCTGATCATGGATCCTGTCGTGTGATACGACGCAGCGACCTCTGGAATAGCGCTGAGAACTGCAGTAGAAGAGATAGGTGACAGAAGACCACACCACGCCATAACAGTGACCATGAGCGTCTTGCGGTGCGGTGGGAATCGGTCATAAGGACTCGGCGAAGGTTCCGCACCCTCGACCTCCGAGTCGTCGGATGTCACCACAGCAGCCTCGGCCTGGGGCCTTATATTCGATAACGTCTGCGCCAGGTTGGCACCGGCGACATCTTGAAGTTTAGGTCAGTATTCCCCCATATTGATGTGCTATTCGATATTCGTTCTAGAGCGATGGCATACCTTCCTCGCCGGGCGCACTCTGGCTCGCGTCCGCCTCTGTTACCACCATTTCGGCAGCGACTTCGAGATTTTAGAACGACGTGCGGCTAGGTCAGGGGCGAGGACTTTTCTTGTCTTGTCAAGAAGGGACAAAAATGAGAGACGACGGCAGTGTAAAATATGCTGGGTTTCGAGAGTCAAGCCCCAGTTCCGAGCTCGGGAGCGGGTCTCTCGTATTTATAAACAGCAAGCAGCGGTCAGAGTCACGCACGACAACACGTCGCAGGAGAATTGCTCGCTTTCTCGCTGCCCAACAGCACGCTGCAAAGTCGGTCAGTAAGTCAAAAGAAGTGGAAGACTCTTCATGCCATCGAAATACGGCTTGTAAGTTACGGGTTTAGCACGGGAATGCTCGGGGAAGTTGTCGTGCTTCGTTGCTCATATTGCTCGACGCTGCCGGGCTGCCGGGTTACGGCACCGGCTTGACCCGGTCCTTCAACCGTCAAGCCGCCTTGTATACGCGGGATCTGTGCAGATTCTGCCGAAAAAATTTTGCAGGTGAAATGCAGTAGAAAGATGGTGCGTGATGACAAGTTCGCGGGCTCCACAGCGATCCGGATATCAATTACCGAGCCATCGGATCTGGACCTTCCCTCCCGCTTTGGCGACTCGGCAAGGCCCATGAACTTCGCCGGTTCTGTGGCATAGGATCATCTGGATTTTGACAAAGTAGAGGTTGGTATGGAAATGGCCTTCACCAATGAATTGCTGCCTCGGGGTCGGCAGGCCGCAGCCAAAATTTGGTAATCGTGTGCAAACGCTGTTGGTTGCAAGATGAACAAAGAAGCAGCAGATATGTCTAGGATTACTTCGGTCTTCCAAAACATTTAGGTCATTTTAGGATCATCGTACTAGACAGACTAGCTGAGAAGCTCTTTGATATCCTCGATGCGTTGCATCTTCCTTTCTTCGTCGTTCATCATTCCTAAAGACGTGGCACTGCCCGGGGGGGTTAGCTTCTCTGAGTTGGCCTAATTTTTTGAGAAAGGCCTGTGTAACCGATTTGAAAGACAATGCAGACTCACATGAACTTCTTCCTCTCCTGCACCTTCAGCATCCTCTCTTCGACACTCTCTTTCACGATGAATCGAATAACCCTGACCTCATCCTCCTGTCCCATCCGATGCACGCGGTCAATGGCCTGAGCTTCCACTGCAAAACTCCACCACGGATCCATCATGAACACTCGCTTAGCCGACGTCAAGTTGAGCCCCACACCGCCGGCTTTGAGAGAAATCAGTAGGACAGTGAATTTGTCTGCGTCGCGGAAATCGTTCAGCACAGCCGCACGGGATTTCTGGGCCAGAGATCCATCCAGACGCAGGAAATCCATGTTGGCTTTTGACAAGGCAGGTTCTATGAGTGACATGAATGAGGTGAACTGGCTGAAGACGACAGACTTCATTCGCGGGTGTTCTTTGCGTAGGGCCCGCAGGTGCTTCATTAGAGCGACCACTTTGGCAGAGGAAGAGTTGACACCAAGCCGCTGGAGGCTGATGCGCGGGGTTGTCTGTCCTGACCTCACCTCCGGGTCGTCATCGTGCCGGACAACTTCGAACAAGTCTCGAGGGTTGATAGATTGACGACAATTGAAGCACTTCGGAACGACATGGTGATCGGTCTCGTGCTTGATGAAATCAAGGAGGCACTTCCGGCAAGCTGAATGCCAGCATCCTGTGACAGTCTGCTCGATCATAGGCTCCTCGCAACACACAGGGCACTCACTGGCGGCTTCATCTCGGATCTGCTGCAGAACATGAGCCCCAAAAGCATTTGCATCTCTCTCATCGTCGGTATCCGCGGTGAATCGCTCGATCAGCGACGACAAGTCCATGTCATCAGCAAAACCAGTCGCTGCGTCGGCGCTCGCGGCAGCCTCGTCTTCATCTGCCAAGACCTCATGGTTGCGGACAAGAGCTGGGTGACAACAGCTCTGGCGCAGCCGCAGAAGCTGGGCAAAGATGGTTGTGAAAGCCTTCATAACGGTCCCCGCCCGAACATTGTCGTTGAATGTTCTCTTGGCACGGGTGAAGATGTAATCATAGATGCTTCGCTCGGTCTCTGAAAACTCAACATCGACGATTTCAATGTGCTTAGCAGGCAGGGCGACGAGCGCATCACCGGTCGGCGTCTTCATATCCTTGGTTCGCCGCATAACCAGCGGTTCCAACACGGTCTGCACGACGTCCAAGGCTTTCACGAAATGGCCTGATTCGAAGGGCACAGTAATAAATGTACGCCAGAACGAGAAATTGTTCCAAGGCTCCACCTTGAGAAACCGAACCAGGCTAAAAAGGTCTTCAAGTTTGTTGACGATCGGGGTGCCAGTGAGCACCCATCTGTGCTCGGCGGAGAGCTCGTAGCACGCCTTTGCGGTCTTTGACTGCCGGTTCTTAATGTTATGAGCCTCATCGAGAATGATTCTAAAGAAATTAACAGAGAAAATGCCGCGATGGCCATCCTTACGACCACCCTTGGATGCTATCTGGTTGAACTCTGAGAGAACCACGCCATAGCTGGTAATGATAATGTCTGGTGCCGTGGCTGCTTGAGCTGAGCAGCAGAGGGTCCGAAGATCGGTTGTTTTATCGTTTCCGTAATACACCATCGATCTAAGTGTCCCTTCTCTCGATGCGTTCTCAGCCTCGCTCTGCCACTGCGCTGTTCATTGTTAATATTGTGTTCCAACGCTGTGCTGCCTTGGCTTGGGGTCCTCAAGGGAAAAGGCTACTTACCAAGAAGCGACATAGGTGCAACAACCAAAGTGGTGCGAGAATCACTACCGACTGCTACCGAAGGCAAACGTGGTAGGTCGTTGACAGACACAAGGCCAGTACTCGATATTTTGGCATCCTCGGGGACTTGGAGCCGATGAGTATGAATTAGACTAAGCATTTGAATAGTCTTGCCCAACCCCATCTCATCAGCGAGGATACCGCCCAGGCAATGTTGCTCCTGTAAAGGAAGGTCGAGGGACAGTTCTCCAGAGTAAGGATTCATGTAAAAGCATGGCTGGTCGGCCACGCGAGGTAGGTCTTTGTCGTCAAAATCTTTGGCCGGCCAGATGTATTCCTCCCAAAGAGGGTGCATTGATGCTTCCTGCCGTTTCCCCCTCTCGTCCTTTTCTTTAGATAACATCCAGTGAAGAGCCTGTTTCTGGTAGGGACGCAGAGTCATTGCAAAGGTTTCACTCGGTTCTGCCCCTGGGGTTGTAAAGTCAAACGACTGTGCCTTTCTGTAGAGCGAGTCAAGCTGGTCCTGTTGTAATTCTTCACCGTCCTCGTCCTCTGACGTCGCGGATGACCCGGCATCCCCTCTTCCTAGTTTTGGAGCCTCTTTGTCGCGTTTCTCTGCCAGGTCAACCGCGTCAAGAAGGCCCTGGCGCTGGTGTCTGGCGGCAGCGGCATTCATCTTGGACGGGTTCAAACTGATCTCCTGGAACAGCCTGACCAAGGCTACCTGGCGCATGCGAAGATCGCGCTCCCCCGATGTCTCCTTCTCTTCGAAAAGCCCTGCAGTTCTATTGTCTGAAAGTTGGAAACCTCGCTGTTCGAATGCGGACCTTAGCAAGGAGCACCGCAGTTGGAGGAAAACGGTGTCGTTGGTCCTAAGCTTTTCAGGTGCGTAAACGCAGGTCCCTTCGAACCTACACACCCTCTGGTCAATCAACGAGGATACCCAGTTCGCCGTGTCCTTGGCCAGGCGGCCAATCTCGACACCCTTATCGTTGGTGAACCGAACGACGACATCGACCCTCTTCATGGCCGCCAAACTGGCTTTCTTGGGAGGCTGGATCTTCTGCCTCTCAATCTTGACAACATCGCCGTGATGCAGCAAATTGGCGCCACTCCTAGTCGCCCACCCTTCCACGCCAAACGCACCGATATATCGGGAAGCAGGCATGAATCTGACAGCGTCGTGTAGGCTTAAATCGGCATCTGGTGGTCGGGTCTCGTGGAATTTCGGTTTTGACGGCGCGGCTAGTCGGGCAGACGCCGTGTTGCCGCTGATGTCTTTCTTTTTGAATTTCTTCCATGTCCCATCAAAGTACATATTAACGGCCGTCTCGATGTTGTCACCACAATGGTCTCTAATGAGATCCAGCACATCAGGCTTCACTTTATCTCCAACGAAGGTCTCGAAGGTGTGCTGATCAAAGGCCAGCGGCCCCGAGTGACCGGATATTGAAGATTCAGCTTCGACATCGGGCTGCGACGCGGAGGAGTTGACAGGGGAGGAGTGAGGATGTAATGGGTCAGCGAGTGACTTGGACGATGCGGCGGGGATCACGGCTGCCGGGCTGGAGGAGGCTGAGAAACCGGCGTCATCGTCAGGACCAGCGAAAAACCGCCTCTTTTTCGCTGGAGGCTCGTCGTCTATATGTGACCCGATTGCGCGAGTCACCATGGCGAGAGTCTGACACTATGTCGAGAGTCGGTCCGCGGTGCTGGTGCGGAAAACGTGTGTCGAGGCTTTCTTTGTCAGGGCCTTGTGGAGGCAGGACCTCATTTCGAGGACAGGAGACGCGACAAGAGGCGAGACGCGACTTCCCTGGCGTCACCACTTTAAAGACCTATCAGCTGACCGCGTTTTGTCAGAGTGCCCACTGCAGGCGATCTCATAGTGATATTTAGTGGGTTGACAGCCTGTAGAACCCACTACGCACCCGCCCACAGGCGCTAACGTTAGGTCCTAGCTTTTGAGAAGTCACGATTTGGAAGCTGCAAGATTCGCAAGAACCGGAAGGAGATAGATACACACATACACGAAGGACTGCAAGAAATTGGTGGCGGCCAAAGTCACTACGAGGTATTGACAGATAGGCTTTTGGTGTCAAGACACCATCATTCGATCCACGTTGGCTGATCAATACTTCTCAGCATGCAAGTTGCCACCTCGGCAATTGACAGCAGCAACCGGCTCTTCACTGTACTTTTTCTCGTCATCTAACAATTAGGAAGGCACATTAACACTTCTTCTCCTAGCCTTGCTGCCATTTTCGACCACGTATCACCAATTGCATTCTACCAACGACGACAAGACAGCAAGATGGCGCATCCGTTATGAGATCCAACATCCAACGGTCAATGTCGTTTTCCCGGAGCCTGGGGCGGGGCTCAGTGCGGCCGTTTGCTCGGCGCATAGGCAACTTCAGTAGTCTCGACATCAACCTCAATCTCGCGTCAAGACGAGGGGTCGTCACAGAGGCAGATGTTGAGAGTGCTCGGAAATATTGTGTCGGCCAGCTGAGGTCTGTTGTACCCTCCAAGCTACCTTAAACTCTTGTTCCCATCCAAGGCCAGTTTCTGACTTCTCCATAGACACGGCGACTACGACGCATATCTCATCCGCCAATTTGTGCCTCGTTCTGCTCAGCATGCCTACGATGCTCTGCGCACGCTCAACCTTGAGCTCGCCAGGCTCCCAGAGACTGTGTCAAATCCCACAATACGCCAGCTGAGGCTGCAATTCTGGAAGGACACCGTCAACAAGACTTTTGCTGGCAACCCTCCACGGGAACCCATCTCCATCCTCCTTCACAAGAACATTACAGATCTCGCCGAGAGGACCGGCTCAAGCACCGCCGCTAATTCCATCAAGTTCTGGCTGCTGCGCTTCATCAACACCCGGGAGGCGTTCATGGACAACAGACCCTTCACCAACCTGGCTGCTCTCGAGGACTACGCCGAGAACACATACTCGACTCTGATGTACATTACACTGGCTGCCATGGGCATGCGTTCTGTCCATATGGATCACCTCGCCAGCCACATTGGCAAGGCCTGTGGTATAGTGGCTGTTCTCCGAGGTGTTCCCATTCTAGCTGCGCCACCGAGGCCTGTCCAAACTCCCGCCGGCGGCGTCGAAGCTGGAAACAACAGGAGCCAGGCGCTTCTCTTACCGCTCGATGTCATGGCTGAAGTGGGTTTGCGGGAGGAGGATGTCTTCCGTCATGGACCCAATGCGCCAGGCCTCCAAGACGCTATCTTCAAGGTGGCGACACGAGCCAATGACCATCTCATCACAGCTCGGGACATGTT
Organism: Cryphonectria parasitica EP155; assembly: GCF_011745365.1. Taxonomy (NCBI): domain Eukaryota; kingdom Fungi; phylum Ascomycota; class Sordariomycetes; order Diaporthales; family Cryphonectriaceae; genus Cryphonectria; species Cryphonectria parasitica. Next base: position 4,399,835 of record NW_024468909.1, read on the forward strand.
GAACAACATCCACCAGAATATGGACCCTGGCCACGAGTATGAGCACCAAGGGGAGTCTGGTCATCTGTATGAGGGCGCCTACGAGGAGGGCGCTACCAAGGCTGAAGTCAAACGAGGCTTTGGCGTGCTTCTCGAAGCTGTGCCTTCGAGCGACTATCTGGAACGCATCGAGAAGGCCAACTTCGATCCATTCCAGATCCGCAACAGCTGGAAGCTGCCGTGGCGCATCTGGCGAGCACTTAGACAACATCATGTGTAGCAACATGAGTGGAATATGCACCAGCTAAGGCTTTGACGGAATTTTTCGTCATTGGCGAGCCCTTGCACCAATCATTGCTGTGATTCCTAACTAGCATATTATCCCGCATGAGTTGCAATGTGGTGGTGATGGCTCGAAATCTTGGTCACTTTCGCCTGTCAACGGAATGAACACGTCAGGTTGACAATGAACGACGGTATAGCTGTATCTGGTCACATTGATAGTTTACATACGTGTTATGTGAGTAAGGTACTGTTTCACATACTGTATACTTCTTCTCCGTCGCGTTATCGAATCTTTCTTGAGCTAAGACTTCGGGCATATGAACAGCTTCTTGAGAACTATCTCCACGCTGCCATCTGCTTGCTGTCCGTAGCCTCAGCACCAGTCTCAGACGAAGAGATTTATCGTCATCATCAGCTCTAACGACGAATACGAGGTAGCCTCAGCGAGGCTCAGGAGCCTGGGTTTTTTTGGGGGGAGGGGGTTTTTTTGGCCCTGAGACCTGCTCGATCTCAAATCGGATGCCGACACTTTTGCCACAGCCAGCCGTAAGCCCTTTGCGGGCTCTCAACTCATAATTGGAAGCTTCACATAAGATCAGAGGTGAAACAATAGTTCCACAGAGGCACGGTCCGGAATGACTTTTGAAATTCTGAGAAGTACGCCTATATCCTAAGTTCTACGTCCGAGTGATGGGGTTCTAGGCGTCAGTCGTCAAGCAGGCGAGGTCCTGCACATTACTCATGTCGGCGGCCCGGCATAGTTCCGATGTCCCCATGCTACATACCATGCAATGGACATCATTGTGAACGCCACAAAGACCACAGATGCATCTGAGGTGCGACTGTCAGCTTCCATTCTTTCAAATTGCGGGGATGTACATGGTCTCAACGTACAATTCATAGTTGCTCCCGTGATGGGGATAACAGTCGGCATGCAAAAGAGCGGGACGGCCAGCAGAGACCATGCTGTTCGAAACGACATTGTTGTCAGCAAGAGAACAACGACATGAAACCAGCACTACACGATGAGACAAGGAGCTCACATACCAATGGAGATGTAGTTGCACACGACGCCCAAGGCACCAAGATTGAAGCTCGCGTGCTTGATCGACTCTCTTCGGTCCAACAAACTGACGGCAATTGGCATCGCGTACGAGGTTGTCAAGCAGATGACGCCAACACCAGAGAAGGCGTTGAAAGCCGCACTGGAACCAAAATAGATCAGACCGAGGGCGATCTGGACAACCATAGACAGCATCATGGCGTTGAATGGCACGCCCAGCCGCCCGTCAATCTTCTTCCACAGGTGGCTTGCAGGGATGGCGCCATCGCGCGCGAAGGCCCAGACGCATCGGGACGAGGCAGTCGTGCACCCGATCCCGCAGATAATGGCCAAGACCAGGAGGGGTACGAGGAGGGCGAAGGTACCACCCGCGGAACCGACGGCGGACTTGATGATGGAGGGCACGGGCTGGCCCGAGGCGAGGGCGAGGAGGCCATCGATGTCAGGCATCACGAAGACCAAGGGAATGAGGATCAGCAGTCCGGCGCAGGTGTTGAGGACGATCGTGCCGACCATGGCCTTGGGGACTTGGGTAGCAGGCTCGCGCACCTCTTCGCACATGCTACAAGTACAGATAAGTTAGTCAGCCATGTCAAAGAGCTTTCATCCGGGAAGGTCTGGATATTGTTGTTTTTAACACAACGGAAGGTTAGCCCTACGAAATAACCATGCCTGTCGAGGATGTGGCATACGCGGCCTGCAGGAGGCCAACGCAAAAGGACCAGCCGGGTGTCCATCCGGAACGGGGTTCGAATGCAGTGAAAACGTATTCGGCGCTGTGGCGGCCCTCCTTGGCCAGAACGAGCACACATATCACGATCGCTATCACGCCAGCGAAAGTCCAGAAGATTGCTGCAGTCTACAACACATATGGGTTCATATCAGCAAAAGTGAAATACTCCAGCAGGATGTCCCTCGGGTTTGGAAGATGATAGTCACGATGTGAAAGCGCCACAGATGGAAGGACCGGCAAACTTCGTCTTACATCCAAGATAGGCAACCAGCGGTCACCAAAGGCCGACACAGCATTGCACAGCAGCGTCAATCCCAGGAAGACCAGAAAGATCTGCCAGGGCTCACCAGGGAATATGCCGACGCCAGCCTCGTCTTCGAACACGTTGATGCAGGCAACCAGGAAGAGTGCAGTGCCGAAATTTACAGCAAGAGTGATGGTCACATTGCCAATCATGTAGAGCCAACCGCAAGTCCAGCTGGCGATCTTTCGCCATCTCGGCGGCGAGAGCTGGAATGTCTGGTAGTACACTCCTCCGGCTGTAGGATAGAGGCTCGTGATCTCTCCGAGAGATATTGCCACGCACATGATGATGCAAGACACACCAATCCAGCCCCAAATGATGTTCGCCGGTCCACCTCCGGCCAGCGGATAGTACATTGTCGTCGAGAGGCCGTAAGGTATTGCAGCCAAGACAAAGGACATGAAGGCTACCTGTAGGGTCGAGCGGTTGCGGGATAGCTCCTGGACATAGCCAAGAGACTCGAGAAGCTGGTTTGCGGATTCTTCCCCGCCGCTGGGTGAATCGATGCTGCCCTTGCGGGTGCCTCCTATCTCGGCATCGTTTTCTGAAGTCGCAGCATGATCGTGATGTGTGAAAAGAGTCGCCATGTTGCAAAAGGCGTCACTGAGACGCGATTTGAAGTGGGGGGGGGGGGGGCAGGTTGTGTTACTGGAGGGGAATGTTATCGGACTCGGGCAAAGTCACAAGAATCGTGAAGTTTGTCTGTCCTGCGGCATGTTTTCCGGAAAACTCAGAATTTAAAGGAATCGAGAGAACAAAAGAAAAAAACCTTCAAACGAAGCGTCATTTTCTCTGTCTTTTTTTTATTTTTTTTCTGGGTTCCCCCGTCTCAAGGGACTTCCCCAGTACAGTTGTACGTAAATGAAAGACCCAAGAAATTGGTCATCTGGATACAAATTCTGCATCTAGGGAGCCCGCAATTGGCAACGAGTCAGATTCGGCAGAGACGAGCGTTGGTCTCAAACCTTCAAAAGACCGCTCCGCCCCATTAAAAGTGACATCACAGGTAGAGTGGCTATAGGGATAGATCCACACGCCGTTCTGCTTGGCCCCAGGGATTCGTGATCTTGGCCTCCAGCATTTGACTCTGGTCTGAAAGTTAGAATTCTCCTGTATGCCGTTCATCTACATGGTAGGTAGTTGTCCGGCGACTTGACATTGTTATCTAGCGGCGCGGCGACGGGCAAGATGTGCGTGTTCCAAGACGGCGAGCAGAGAGTGGGTTCCAGACAGTTGAGATTGAATTGTCAGCGCAAGGGCGGCGAGGCATTTGGTAATGAAAACCCCAGACATTGTCTCATACTCCACACCAACGGAGTTCTGATTTGCTCTCGGATCGTGGATATGGGATCCAAGGATGGACCTCAACATTAACCGGTCTCAAAGATGGGGTGCCCACCAATCCCACCTTGAATGTTCTGAATGCCACTGGGGCAGGGCGAGGCAAGAGCTGCTCTGGTTACACATTCATGACAACATTGCAGTGGTAGAGGGATCCACTGAGAAGTAGATCAACTAATGGAGAGGTGCCACTGCGTATGGGGTTGGGAATAGTTGACCAAGAGAATCATCTGTTGGGCATAATGTGTTAATGCTCTTTGTCCGGAACGACATGGTCTTCAAGGAAGCATGGTACAGTAGTTGATGACTATGTTATTCTCTCAATTCTCTTAAACACCAAACTGATCATTCCTTAAGGGCAATTAACATGGCTCGTACTCGTTAGTTACAATCAGTTGCATACTATTGCAAAGCCATAATGAATTAAGACAGAACAGTCATTTGATCCAACGAGTCTTGCTTCTGAGACTATTGGGGATTAATTATTGGTCCTTCCAACTCAATGTCACTTATTGCTGAGGCTCAGCAGAACAAGCAGCTTCAACCTCATGACCAATATCCCTTGAGAATCACTAGGGGCACAGCATGTTAGTCATGAGGAATGAGCAGCTTTCACACTGTCTTAAATAGATAGAACTGGGTACTATTGGCAATTCCATGATGCAGAAACTATACCAAGCCATCGCTATCATTCCATGCCGACAGCAACCATTCTTGAGGATTCACATGGAGTTGGTCTCGCTAGATAATCAAATTGATGATGTAGTCATGCTAACTGAGCTCAACCGTCGAGATACCGAGTCGAAAGAACCCCCACCCCCCCCCCAAAAACCTCGGAGTTGTATGCTAGTTGCCATCAAGCCAAAAGCATTGAGCCGGCATCTGAGGAATGGAGTCCACATGCATGCTGTGTAGTGAGCTCAGGCGCATGGCTGAATATTTTGTCCACTATTATTGTCCAAGCTTGGAACATGTAGTTACAAGGAGACCCAGAACGAACTGTGAGCAACTCTGGTCAACAGAAAATGTCTGCGAGAAGTATATGAGGACTACATCTACTGCGCAAGGAAAGCACAGCCCAGATGAAAAATTTGAGAACTTAGAATAGATGGGGAAACAGAACTCAATATCTACATACCAATTACGTGTGGTTCGACCCATAACCATCGTATAATAATTGCGAGTGGAGGTTGCTCGGATGTGTTAAATTGCAATTGGGACCTATTAGACAAAAGGTGATTGGAAATGATTTCATTATTGATTGATGACATACAAATGGCACAACTCCAGAATGAATTACAAGGGTGATGTTTCTGCATATAGACCACTCACCTTCTGCGATACATATGTATCAAGTAAACTTGACAACAACCAACATAGGTATTGCTATTCTACTGATGGCATCTACACCGCGTCAACTATCGCCAGTGCTCAGGACACGATAATAAAATCTAATCGTGTTAAAAGGAGGGATGAATGGCTATGCGTCTTACATGTTCGGGTGCATGCCCATCCACGACACCTTTCCACCATACTTTCAACGGCTGCGACGGGTTCTCGACCGTGGGCGTCACGTTTTTGTTGGGTCAGAACTACTCTGTCTGCGTCCTGGGATTTATCCACATACAAACCGGCCAGGAAGTCGCTCGGGCGAAGCAGGAGACGAGTAGAAACAATAAATGAATTTAGGGCTTAGGGGCTGGCTAAATAAATGCTCGGCCCCTTGGTGCTCCAGGAAATAGTTTCATGCACAGGCTAGCACGGCGACTCTCAGCGGCCCCCAAGAAAGACCACCCCCGAAAAAACATACAAAAAAACCATGCGATTGGCGCAATATCTAATGTTGGTATATGCTGTACAGCGATTTCCAAAAAGATGAACACCTCAACACCCGACCCAACGCCATGCTTATACATCCATCTACTGCATAGAGTAAGCAGCAAACAGCCCGAGGATATCAATGTCTAGCATTATGGGACCGACTTCGCTTTTTGTCGACGAGAGGGTACTCTTCATCATCCCCCATCCGTATACGCGCTCCCACACCGCCCACAGACGAGTTTCTGCTGGCCCTGAATCTTCTTCGTTTTGGGTTTCTGGGCATGGCATTTGCGGCATGTCATGTCACCATTACCTGCGGTGTCAACATCACTCTCGCTGGTGAGCTCGGAGCTCAGCTTCGATATCACGGAATTGGCCTGCAGCAGATCTTCGTCCTGGGTCGTTACGGTGCTGAGATGGGAATGTCCACGAAGATGACTTGGCCGCCGACTGGTCCCGTTGCTATCGACGTCCGCTGACTCTGAGGTTGGCGAGGACGTCTGGCCAGAGATGACTGACGATCCTAAGCTCTTTCGTCGGAGGCCATCGGATTCATCCCTTGTCACACCCGACATGGCCTCGCTGCTAGTTCTGGTGTGCTTCTTCGAAACGCCAGCTTTGCCGTCCGAGGACTTGAGCCCCGCGAGGCCTTTCCAGCGGTTCAGATTCCAGAAGGCATGACTGGCGCCAGCTGCATCGGTTTGCATTACGGGATTCTGCGAGCCCTCCTCCTCCACCGCAGGGTTGAAGGAGAACGAAGGCACTGGAGGCGACATCAAGAGTGATGGCTTTGACGTGTCTTCTTCGCCCTTTTTCGTGATGAGCTGTGGCTTGTCCTCGGCCTGCCCCTTGTTGAGAGGTGACAGCTTCAATGGCTGCGGTGGGGGCTTCCGGCGGCCCTCCACAACTGACTTTGGACGGCTGCGACTTGCTACACTGCTCGTAGGACTATCGGGCACATCGCTCGCAGTTGTGCGCGCAGGAACCTGCCGAGGGGACGCAAGGGAGTATGGCAGCTTCCTCGCATCCGCCGCAATGTTGGTAGATGATCCGCGGATGTTTTTGGCGGGCGAGATACTCCTCTCACTCCGGGCTGGCGCCGTCATACTCCCAGCGATTGACTTTGGCCTCCCACCTTCGACGTTTTGTCTCCAGCTGAGAATCATGTCGGAAGACCCCTTGCCCGGGGCTCCCGTGCTCAGGCTAGCCCGCCTCGAATGTGCGGCGCTGCCGATGCTCGAAGTTCGTCCTATGCCGATGATGCCGCGAGGTTTCTGTGAGAGGGTGCTACCCGTCTCCCAGCTCTCGTGGCGACGCTTGTGTGCGCAGTCCTGCCTGAAGACCTTGAGGATGCCCTGATCATCCGTCGTGACGATTATATTGCCTCCTGGATGTGCTGTGCGGGAGATATAGGCCGGCGACGGCTCCACCTTCTTCTTGACCAGGCCTGGTGCTGAGGGTGTCTGATCCTGGCTGCCGGATTCCGAAGGAGCCGCCTGCGATACCGAGACGGCCGCCTCATCCGCGGACATCAGGACGACTGGTGGCGGGTTGCAAAGGTCGTAGATCGGATCGCCAGACGCAGACAGGAGCTGTCTCGTCTTTTTCGGCGCAAATAGGGCTGTCGTCACGATGTCGCCGTGAGCGTCAAAACTCTCACATGGGTGCTTGTCTTTGCCCGAGTCTCCGCTATTGGACGGGCCCGTCTTCCATATAAATGCCTTCCTGTTCTCGCTCCCACTGATGACATATTGGGCATCGTCGCTGAAGCTGGCGCTAATCTGCGTACAGGAGTTCTCGTGGCCCTTGAATTTCGTGTCGAGGCTGCCATCCCTTAGATTGTACACACGGATCCGCGAATCGTTGGTTGAAACCATGATCTTCACCTCACCGGGTTCCGTACCCTTGCCCCCTGAAGTTAGGGACATTGCCACTGCAGAGATGCCAGTGATTTTGCTTCCTTTGGAGTTCTTCCCTCTGGAGCTTTTGGCATGGATCTGGCTGTGAAACTTGAGCCCTTCGGTCTCGTACAACATGCACACGCCGTTCAGAAGTCCAGCGATTGCCATCTTACCGTCCGGGGTGAAAGCCACAGCGGTGATCAGATCCGGTAGATGCACGTTCCAAGCGACTTGCTTGTCTGGGATACTCCAGAGCCGCAGCGTCATGTCTAGGTTTCCGGCCAGGAAGAAACGATCGTCGGTAGGGTGGAAGGCGACCTTCGTCACCACGTCTTTGTGCTTGAACTGGCACAGACAATCATCCCGGGTAACATGCCAAAGCCTCACCGTCTTGTCCATGCTGGTCGACAGGAGGAAATTGTTCTTGCTCCAGCTCAGGTCGATAACCTCGTTGGTGTGACCAGAGAACTCGCGGACTGGGCGCTCGACAAAGACGGGCGCAGAGAGTCTCTCCCCAACAGGAGCTATTGAAGCTTCCTCCTCCTCCTGCGCACGCCTTTCTTCAGGTGTCGAGATGACGGCCCACACCCTCACAACGCCGTCCTTGCCAGCGGCCGCAAGAAATTTCCCATCCTTGGAGAATTCGGTGGCCCAGATCGCCCCGCCTGTCTTCTCCCTCCTCCTGCCGCCTGCGCCCGCCACCGACACCGTCACGATGAGGGCCTTGTCGTCCGCCTGCTCCTCGGAACCAGTATGCTTAGGATGGGTGCCCACGAGCTCCTGGGCGAGGAACATGCGGTTGAATTCTCGTTGGTGGTTCTGCTTGTTCTGCGCCCGGACCCGGATATATCTCGGTGGTTCCTTGTGGATGGGGACGAAGCCCCCCGCATCGACAATGTTGGACGAGAAGACACGAGCGTCGGCGCCGTTCATTCGTTGCTCGCTGCCTAGCTCCGAGTCGCTGTCGTGTACGGAGTCGAAATCCGCTCTGATCTTTCGAATACCAAGTCGGCTGAGAAATGAACCGCCCTTCCTATCAAGAGGTCAAATGCAGAAGACCCAGTCAGCCATGTCCGTGGAACCAGTACCGCCTCCTTCAGTCCCAGCCGTAAGTTTTGCGGAACAAATTTCCCCCACCAACCGACGAACGCGCAACACCTTTTCTTGATCTGTCTACAATCCCTCCATGCTACGCGCAGGATCCTGAAAGCAAGCACAAAGGAGGAATCTGCAACATACTTCTTGTCCCTGGCAGCATCAGCGAGGTTCGCCAGCTGCCTGCTATTAATGTCAGAGCTCTGACGCGGTATGGGATCCGGGGGGGATCTGGGGCTGTCGGGTATCGGTGCAGCAGCATTGCGCGTCCGAGCTTGCTTGACGAGAGAAGAGTCTGTATTTGTGGGCTTGAAGATGTGCTAGAAGACGAGGCACGCTGTCAGTGGACGCTGCTGCGCCTACGTGGATCTTGGTCTACGGGCTGAGTAGATCCTGCTCCGATAACCGCCCTGGAGAGAAGGCGCATACAGGTCTTGTGGACCTGAATATTGACTTACTTGGGACAGCGGATCGACACCCTGGCTGACTGGTGAGGTGCCTGCCGGGCTCTGAGCAGCTGCGGAAGTGGCTTGGACCGTACCGAGGCCTAGGGTTTTGGCAGAGTCGCGATCCGAACTCGCCTTTGCTGAATCTTTCAGGCCGGCGGCTCTCGTTGAGCCCTTCCCCGAGTTGGTGGCCGGGTTATTCGTGGCAGTCGTAGTAGGCGGTGCGACGGTGGTCATGGTGGTGGAGATGGAAGTTGGGATCGGCGGGGAGGCTGAGGGTTTCTGTCTGCCTGTTCTCGTGGGGCCCAATCAGCCTCCTGAGCCCTTCAAGAATCGTGGAGGGAACACACGAGGGCGTGGGGGGCAAGGGGGGTTGTTTCGAGGTGAAGGGACAGACAAGCTTACCATCCGCGTCTGTCGATGGCTCCAGCAGGCTGTCACCGGCAGACTGTTTCTGTCTGGACATTGCTTGAGGGTGTGAGGGTCGTATTGACATCGAGCTGGGTGCCATCTTCCATGATGGTTTCTGGCGCCGGCTTGGGCGCGCCGCGGGGGGATCGAGCCGACACCACTCCTCTGGAGGGAAAGTTTCTTGACCTTCTTGATCCCGAGGAGCAGCAGCAGGAGGAGGCGGCGAACGAGGAGAACAAGCTGCGAGCACCAAGGTAAACAAAGAGAGAGACAGGCACGCGGCGAGCAACGAGGACCCGCAACCGCCACAAGGGAAACGTGGATGGGCCGAGGTGATCAGAGCAGAGGGGTTGCTAGAGCAAAGGGGAACGGGGCCCTAGCCTGTGATTGATCCTGCGGGGCCTTATTTACATTCGCAAGAAAAAGCAGCCCCAGAGACGGTTTAATCTCAGCAGGGGAGAAGGCAAAAGGGGGTAAAGAAGAGTGGATTCGTGAGGTCGCGCTGGTAATTGACTAGCCTCGCACTGCTTGTTGCTGGCTTAAAAGCTCCTCCCTTCATATTGCCCAAAAATAAACATCCTCAAGCGCCAAATGTAGGATGTCGAAAAGGGTCGTCGAGGGCCTTGCCTGGCTTGGCGGTGGGCAAAGATGGTGCGTGGATGTCAGCTTGAACTGTTCCGCAAATTACTCAACACAGGGCAGCGTTTTTGGTGAGGGAGTGAGCTTCTGTTCCGCATTTGGATGGATTGATGTCAGAATGATGACGCGGGTCAGACCGTCCGAAGTGGCTGTTCCGGCTTGTGACAAAGGCAGAACAGACTAAGGGAATTGCTGTCTCTTTGGCCCCGTCCAATCCGGTCGAGTCTCTCCCCGGCAAGATGTACCGACACGGCGTTGGGCTGCGGGAGGGGTACATGCGGCAGGTAACCATAGTAGTACAACGATTTACCTAGCGATGTCAGTTTAGCTAAGGAGGGAATACTTCCTTCCAGCACCCTTTGTCTCCAGCGGCGAAAACAGATAGGGCGATCACTGTTCAGAGTCCTGTTATTCTAATCTATGTAGCGCCAGGGGGTAAGATCATTAGTTCGATTACAACGAAATCCGTAATCACCTTTGGAGCATCCGATCGAATGACAAGGCATGCTCCTATACATATAGCAGCAGGATCCATGGCAGGTGTTTTTTGTGGGTGTATTTCAAGCGCTTCAGACAAAATTGAGAATAACCAGTTTGCCTGGTCTTGACAAGACACCCTTCTGATGATCAGGTATCTGTCGGCAAATTGACTGATGGCGTAGATAATTCTACATCCATCACTCCTCTTGCAGACAATGCGTGCAAACTCTCTGCCTCCCTGATCTTCCTTCTGAATGACGAGGCAGCGTCTCAACCTGTGGTCTTACCCGCCGGCCAGTATTAGTATTCTCTGCACGTGCAGACTGATAGTCTGTTTAGGTGCGAATCCGTTCTCTATTGGCCGAGCACGGAAGGTTGCGTGCTCTCCAGGTCAAATCGCCAGAACCCCAGTCTCCTGTTAGTCGACTGAGCGATCTACTCGAGAAACTCATGTCTGGCCGCATTGCCAAACAGAGCTGGGCGGGCGAGACTGCGCTCATCTAAGGTTTGGACCCGAGCGATACACCATAGATCTCTGATGCTCGACCGTCCGGTGAGGGGATCCATGGCTGAGCGTGTTCTCGATCCCCACCCAGGCCAGCACGGCTCATCTGGCGACCTCATATGATCATGCTTCCTGTGTCTTCCATCGCCCCGCCGTCCTCATCGTCGGTATCGTCCAGGTCGAATATTGGGTATGTCAATATCACAGCGATACCTCCCATCCCCTCTAGCCTCTTCCCGCTCTGGTGGTCACTGCTGAGCACTCTCGCCTCGCCCCCATCCTCCTTGACTTTGTCAACCAAAGCTACGTACTGCTTCCTCGTGGCGATATCCTGACTCCTGAACAAATCGTTGTTGATAAGCAGCACGCCGCCGCCTCGGCCTACCGCTCCCTCGGCCACGGCCTTTGCCACGGGCTTCACACCGTACCATGCCCGGCCATCATCCTTCCTTATTCTTTCCGCCAACTCGTCCAGGTATTTCGTCTCGGATGTGGATTTTCTCTGCTTCATGAGGGCCAAGACCTCGCGCTTCTTCAGCACCTCGTTCAGCGAGTGCACAGACCCGTTGGAGCATTGGGCGATTGTGACGTTTTTCGCCAGGGTCATCAATTTCTTGTCGACAAGTCTTGCGCCTTCTTCGGAGATGTATTGCTTGAAATTGGTCGCGACGTAGGCAGGGCTAGCGAGGAGGAGTGGGCGTGGTTGGGAAAAATCGATGGCACGGAGCAAGGTTGCAAGTATTTTGTCAAAGTATCGCCTGACGGCCTTGTCCTCTCTAGACGAGCCAGGGTTCCCTTTACCGCTGCCAGAGCCACTCACTCTCTGTCTCAAGAGGGTCTGGAAGTCGGTGATCAGGCAGATGTTGGCTACGTGCTCGTCCATAACGACTGCAGCAATAGCCCCATCCCTGTCTTGGTTTAAGGCATCTCGCAGCGTTTGGACTGCGACCGAATCCCAACCATGCTTCTTCCACAAGGTGAAGGGGCGGTTCAGCTCGAGGTCGAGGGTGTGGTACTGGCCGGCGCTGACAAAGGCGTTCGCAGCAACGACTTTGCCGCTAACGTGGAGGGCTGAGGCAGAGGGATCGAAGAATGTTGAGGTGACAGTGATGGTCAAGTCCGTATGAATACGCTCGGTAGAGGATGTGCCGGTCGCGGACTCCTTGGCGACCTTTCGTATAGCGTGTGCGCGAACCACATCGTCGACAGCGATCAGGTTGTTGGCGTGCCACATGTCTTCGGGCTCGGTGGCAACCAGCTGTACTGAACCCTCGCCGAGGTCCTCGATCCGAGGAATCTTCTTGGCATTCACTAGCTGCATTTTATGTTGATATTCATTGACCAGCTTCTGAATTCGAATCAGTCTCTGATGCTGATATTGTTTGATGGGAACGGGCAGCCTTTGTAGTTGAGCAGAAAGTTGTCCGTGTTCCAAACATTGACAGGAGGTTAGGTGAAAGATACAGAGGGGAAAATAGAGGGGTAAGGGACAAGATAGGCTGCTGATGTCATGTGGGGTTGTGGAGTTTTAGAGAGCTTTAGCGAAACTGCAAGGAGTCAGTCAGTACAAAATTCAGGGTACAATTTGAATACTTCCCCACCTGAGCAGTATATACGCATGCTATACAAAACCCAGATATAATGAATGCACTGCAATATCCGAAAATCCTGAGTACACCAAGGGTTTATGCTAACAAGAGCAATATCAAAGTATTAATCCCTGAATACGGAAATATAACAAGTAATCTCTGTGCAAGTATGTTCATTCGCCTTTAGAGCTATTCAAGTATATAATAAATGAATACTTAGATTAATAACTGAAGAGCTATATTCTGATAATTTATCTAATAATAATAAATGTATTCTTATATATTCTGCTCTTTAGTGCGAGCTGTAAGAACTGATGAGCAACTATTACAATTCTTTTCTAAATAGCTTTTATTTTTAATTCTAACTCTTAATTATAATTCTAATTAATTTATTTATATATTAAATTATAATGCTTGCTTTTTTATTAATAGAATTTATTTTATAACTTATATATTAAATAAATTATAATATTAATTTTTTTATATTAATTATTATTCTTAATAATTTTTTATAAATATTTTATTAAATTATTTATATATTTAATTATATTTTTCTAATTAAAATATTAAATAAAATTAATAAATTTTATTATAAAAAAATAAAATAAAATTTTTTTGGAATTATTATTCTTTTTTATTATATTAAAATATTAATTTATTCTTTTTATAAGAATTATAAAATTCGTTATTTTTTTCCTAAAAAAGTATTATAACTTACTTAATTTATAAATTATAAAATAAGCTTTAATAATAAAAATTAAATATTATAATTTCGCGCTAAACAATTAATTAAAATTATATAAATAAAAATTAAAATTATAATAAAAATAAATTATTAAATTATTAAATAATTTAATAAGTTAAATTATTTAAACTATTAATAAGCTAAATAAGTTATATTAAAAAGCAAAATATATAAAAATATATTTATTATTATTAAATAAATTATTAAAATATATGTTATAACTCATTCAGCATGCAAATCACAGGAAAAGCTCTGCTAACAAGGAATTAGATATTGCAACTCAGTATCGAATAACAGACAGTATTATATTAAACCAGTGTTGTGGTGGCCAGGGTGGTAGTTCGTGGGATATGAAGTACAGTGGGTCAAGAATCCTCATACATATAAAGGATACTACCCACTTTTTAAATTCTTTAGCTATAGAAAACAATAAAGCATCCTTTCTCTTCTTTTCAATTTTGAACCTTTTGAACAGATCTAAGACAGATTTTTCATTCTGTTCTTACACCCGTATAGCCTTAGTTTGCTGTTCTTATCTGTACAGGTATACTTGGATTGCATGAGCTCTTGCTTATTGCTTCAGCAGCTATTTATTCCTTTTTCTTTCGAGAGCAATAGCGCTCTAGTTCTGGTTTAATAATATAGTAAGTATGAATTTAGCTATTCAGGCTAATAGCTTAGAATTATTTGCATTATAGTTTGTAAGAATTAGTAAGAGCAGCAAGTTTATTCTATGAATGAGTATACTCTTTTTCTCTGCTAAGCTTTTTTATTTTCTTTATCTATTATGCTTATATAATAAGCTGTGCATTATATCTGAATTCTGAATTATGCTTGAGATCTCTTGTAGAGAGAAGATGAATGGATAGAAAAGGAGTAATATAAGTTCTGGTTGTAAGCTAGTGAATGATGCATTGAGCCTGCAGGCTAATATTACGAAGAAATAAATTCCTTTTTCTAATATTTCTCATATTAATCAATAATTCTATATAGAAGCTGATACAGCTTAGACTTATATAAGCTGTAGCGGAAAGTTTAATTATGTTGAATGTAGATTTATAATTAAATTATAAAGTAAAATGCTTTTAATAAATAATACTTTATAAAGAAAAATAATATAATTAATAAGATTTGTACTTCTTATAATAATCTGATTAGTATACTTTATCTGAATATATCTAGCTATATTAATTCTTTGAATTAAAAGCTTGCTAGTTATATTATTTTAAAAGCAAAGAATATAGAAAGATAAAAATAAGAAACTATTAGTACATATAAGAAATAGAAATTAAGAATTATAATAATATTATCTGATATTAAATTTTAATTAATGCTTTATATCTAATTAGAAATATTTCTATTAATTAGCAGAACTATTAATAAAGAAGATTCCAGTATAGCATAGAATAGCTAATTTAATTTCTTATTATTTATTATAAAACAGATCTTATATATACTTTATTTATAAACTGAATCTTTCTTAAATATCTAAATTTTCTTAATTTCTATAGTATTGTTTTCTGCAGAATACGGAAAGTATTTCAGCTATAGCATTCTCAACTCAAGGATTTCGAATTAGAAAAGCAAAGAAATATCAGAGAAAGTAATAACTAAGAAGCAAGATAGCTTTTATATCTGAAAACTCTTTCAATTAGATACTTAATTCAGCTAATTATTTAGCTAATAACTATTATAATTAGAACTTTAGATTTCCTTTCTATAGTAAGCTTGCTAATAATGAATTGATATTATTTGCTTATATAGAAGTTTCTTTATAGCTAAAGCAATTCGATTAATAGCATTAGATTAAAGAGATTGATGATATTCAAGTATTCAACTTTATAAAAAGCTTCTATATAAATATAATTATTGCTAGAGAAGTAGAGAGATTTATTATAAGCACTAAAACTTGAAATGAATAGAAAGAGCAACTATTAATTACTTATTACTCTTAAGATTATCTTTAAATATATATTTTCAAGCAGAAGCATTTGAATATTATTAATAATTATTTTATTACTAATATTGCTAGCTTCTAATTATTTATTATGAATTATAATAATGCTCTTATTTATCTTAAAATCAGAGATAGTTAATCTGTAGCAGAAGCATAGATAAAGCTCTTTTTAATCTGAATTAAGCGCTTTTAAGCTAATTATAATATTACTGCTGAAAGCATTAGTAATAAGAAGTAGCTTTATCTTATGGAAAAGCTATTAAAAGTTTATTATAAAGTACTTTAGAAGAAGATTTAAGACTAATTTGCTTTCAGTGCTACTAATCTTCAACTTTATTAATAAGCTTAATTTCAAGATTCTTCTATACTTTTATCTCAGCTAGTTCTTAATCAGATATAGCTTATTCCTATTCTATATTTAATATATAATACTCTTAGTTAACTAATAAATCTATTAGAATAAGCAGTAGAGCTATTATATTATTAATTGCTTTAATAATTAATTTATAATTAGTAAGCTTAGCTTAAACTAATTAAGCAGATCTTAAAAGCTAAATCTGCTTAAAAAAATAATTAAGAATATAACTAATTAGCTTTAATAATAAAGCAATTCTGCATTAATTAAATTATAATAGCAAAATTCTTAAAGCTATAAACTAATATTTTTAAATAGATATAGAATATCTTATATAATTAAATTAAAGCTTTATAGAAAATCTTATAACTAATTAGATATTTTCAAACTATTTTTGTAAGAAATTCTTTTTAAAGAAATATAAATTTCTTATAAATGAGTATTATCTATACAAGTTTGAAAAATAAGAATAAGTAATATTCTAAAGTATAATAAGCAGAGATTAATAAAATTCTAAAGAAGAATGAAACTTTATACAGATGCTATAGCTATAGATTGAAGTTCTATAGAGCTCATGTGTAATGAGCACTGCAGCAATCCGAAGATTCCTAAGTACACAAGGAGGTTTATGCTAACAAGAGCGGTATCGAAGTGTTAAGACCTTGAATACGGAACCGTACAAGTCTTAATAAGCGATGCAAGTATTCACTGCCTTTGGGGCTATTCAGTATAGAAGACTGAATACTTAGATTGATAACTGAAGAGCTATGTACGAGATCTATCTAATGGGAATGAATGTGTTCTTATATATCCAGCTTTTTAGTCCTGTTAGTAGTATTGGTTGTTGGATCTCTTGGATTATCTGGATGATCCAACTGATTCGGATTACTATGGATCAGTTACTAATCCATTCTGATTCTGTAATTCTAACCCTTGCTTATGTAAGCCTTAGTTCTTAAGATATTGAATCCTTATCTTTCCGGATAGTTGTTCCGGATATTCTGGCTAGTAATCTGCATATTGGATAGATTATAACATCATCTCTCTTCTATCGATCGTTGTTCCTAACGATCTTCCGTAAGTATCCGAGCAAGTTATTCGTATATACAGTTATGCCTTCCTAATCAAAATGTTGAATAGAATTAACAAATTGCATTCTAATCATTCGGTAAAAACTCAAGAGCATTATTATCTTGCTAAGCTTATTTCTGCTTTTGGTATTGAAATGCCTGCTTGTGCTTATTATCAGGAGACGGAGGCTTTCTATTGTTTCGCTGAAAACTCTTCTTGCTGTGAAGAGTGTATTTCTCTGAATTAGAGCTATAATACTAATCATTTCTCAGCTTCTGCTGGTTAGTTTCTTCGTTTCTTAGTATTCTCTGTGATTACTGATTTTCTTCTTCAACGGGGCGTTTGATTTGTGAAAAGTGCAAGGTTTTGAGCGAGAAAGCTGAAGTAGAATCAGCAAATGCTGCTGCTCTACAAGCCTTGCTAGCATTGCAAGCTCGTCTTGATTGTATACGGAAACAGCAAAGGCTATTGGAGAAGCATGCTGCAGAAATGATTCGTTGTAGTTTCAATTCCTTGAAGAGGTTTGCTAATGAGGAGGATTGCAGTCTTCGTAAAGAGGAGATTCGTTTGATGTTTTAGGAATATCTTGAGGTTATCGACTGGAGTTCCTTGGCCTTTGATCCTAGCATATCTGGTTGGCTTTTCCTTCTGGAGAGTGAAACTGCAGCGCTTGATTCTCAGTCCGGAGCGGAGCAATCGTCTTAGGTGCTAGTTTTCCTTTTCCAATATTCAGCTACCTTTTCCTGAGCATTTTTAACGTTTTTCTATAGTTTCCAAGAATTTTCGCTTGCTGAGTAATCTTTTCATTTAACGAGATATTCTCTTGTATTATCTATGCTTCTATACTTGAGAATCTTCTCTATCTTATATTCTGATTCATTGTTTTCCACTTCTGCTATATTATCTATTAGTATTTCCTGTGCTGCTGATTCTAGCAGTAAAATATGAAAAACTAGATATATTCTTATCTCATAAAATAGTACTAACTTATAATTAATTAGAGAAATCTATTGCAAGATTTTGAATAATTCCAACTTCTTATAATCAAGTTTGTTGCTAGATCTAATTATTTTGATGTTTTTTCAAAGTAGATAGATCTTATCTCCTTTCTATAGGATTGGTTTCTCAATCCTTTTGAAGTTTGCATACTATATCATTCATTCTTGAATGAATTGTAATTCTGATCGGAGTTTCTTCTGAACTTTCTTAATTTTCTTAACTTTTTTATTTGCAGCTTCTGCATCTGCTTCCAGCAGTATCTTGTAATAAGCTATTGGATTGTATCTATAGAGCATAAAGAATAGTGATTTCTTTATTATGCTTATATCTGCATTATTATAAGCGAATTATATAAGAAATAATAGATTAATTTAATTATTCTATTTCTAGTTAATATAGTATTGAAAGTATTATTTAATAATCTGATTTATTCTTTCTATCTATTTATCTATTTGCAAATGAAATGCTATAAACATTCTATAGTATATTCTAAGCTATTTTATAAGTAAAGTTCAAAACTTTAAGTTAAACTTTCTATTTCTATTGGAAATCACTTCTTCTAATATGCTATAATTAGCAATAATTATTCTAAGGAATGCATATATAAGTTCTTCTGCTATACTGCTTTCCTTATAGAGAAGAAAGTAAGTATACTTGCTTAGTTTGCAAACTATTACTAGAATGCTATTATATTGCACTTTAGTTAAGAGTTCTTATAAGAGAAATAGCTTAATAATAAAGTTTAAACTAATAGATTGCTAAATAGTTATAAATACTGATAAGAGATACAGTAATCTGTAAAGCTTGTATCTTTCTATCTTATTCTTCTTGCAGCTATTGCATTATTATAAAATGCTCTCAATCCTTTTTCTAAGATCTAATAAATTCCAGTATCTTTTAATATATTTATAAATTACTCTAACTCTCTAATATTCATATGCTAGTATATTATATATATTCTTAATATAGTTATCTTATTCGTTTGAAGTTATTAATTCTGAATTCTTTTCCAAAAATTCTATTCTGAAAGCAGTATTCAGTTCTCTATATGCATTAACAAGATTTCCTAATTTATCTTGAGCAAAGATATTCTGTATATTCGAAGAATCTATATCTCGATAGTCTGATCTTCTGCTAAGAGCATCTGCTTATTCATTCTCTAAGCTTTTGCAGTATACAATCTTGAAATCGAATTATAAGAGAAATTCTACTTATCTAACTTATTACTTATTCAAAACTTTAATTATTATAAATATAATCAGATTCTTGTAATCTAAGTGAATTATAATTGAATATTGCATACTAATGAGATAATATTGCTATTTCTCGAAAGCTTTCATTATTGCTATAAGTTTCTAATTAGAAATTCTATAGTTGATTTCCGAGCTATTCAACTTTTTTAAAAAGTTGCTTATAATTCTTAGATATTCTTAATTATCTTGCTAACTAAGTTATTCTCTGAGTATATATTCTAATATATTAGTTTCAATTTCAAAGGATTTGTAGAGATCTGCTTTATATAGAATTGGTTCTGAAGTAATATGCTTGATGATCTCATTGAAAGCTTCTTATGCCTTGGAGATTTATTCGAAAAGCTATTCTTTCTTGATAAGATTTGTAAGAGAGTATGCAATCCAGCTGTAGTTCTTAATAAACTGCTTATAGAAGTTGATATATTCGAGAAAAGATCTAATATCTCTAATATTCCTAGGAATTGGCTAGTTTCTAATAACTTTCATCTTATTCTTCTATAGCTTAATGCATTTCAGCTTAATTGTAAATCCGAGATAATTAACTTTTTGTATGTAAAAGTAATTCTTTATAGATTTTACAAGGAGTTTTGCATCTTAGAACATTTATAATACTATTTCCATATATTTCTTGTATTCTTCTAATATTCAAGAGTAAATAAGGATATTATTAAGATAAGCAATAACGAACTGATTCAGATGCTTGTATAGAATGTGATTGATTATTTCCTGGAATAAAGCTGAAGTATTTATTAAACTGAAGAACATAACCAAATATTCATAGTATTTGTAATATATTCTAAAAGCAGTTTTCCATTCTTCTCCTTTCTTTACTCTAATCAAATTATAAGCTCCTTTCAGATCCAGAACTATAAATCACTATACTCCTTGCAATCTATCTCGTAATTCCTTAATAAGTAGCAACGGATATCGATTCTTAATTATAATATTATTAAGTTGCTTATAATCAATGCATAGCTTAAGCTTGCTATTTTTTTTGAATACAAACAGAATAAGATATTCTGCTAGTAATTATAATAATCATATATATCCCTTCTTAAAATTCTTATCAAGATACTCCCTAAGTGCTTCTAGCTATATCTTGTCTAATCTGTAGATAGAAAAGAATTTGAATTGTTTCCCTTCTTATAGCAGAATCTTGTAATTATATAAGCTGTATTCTAGCAATCCTGTATTCAATTCTTTCTAGAACAGTTTCTTAAACTTATAATATTCTTATAATATATTCACAAGTATTAGTTCTAATCCTTGTACTGTTTCTGCTATCTGAAGAAATAATAGATACTGTTAAGCGTACTTCTTTTCGTTTGCTGTTTTTGATAACGTTTTTGAGAGCTTTAAGCATTCACTCCGAGCTGAACTAAGCGCTTAAGAGCCTAGTTTCGAGGTTTTTTCTATATAGATCTACAATTCATATTCTAAAGCTTATTCTTATTACTTTGAAGCAAACCAACTTGCTAAGAATCTCGCTTCCATTATTTTGCTAACCTATTAGCACTCTAGCACTATTTAAGTTCGCTTATTACTAGATCCTTCTCCTTAAATTACTAGCTCTGCTGATTTAAAAGTATATATGAAGTTGTATGAAGCCTTTTTTCCTAAGTATTCTTCAATTACTAGCTTTGATTCTGCATTATTGATTGTAACTATTTCTCTGGATACAGCTTGTTCTCATAAGATCTAGCTAATAATTCAATCAATTCGAGAATTATACTTCTTGAGCTATGAAAATTCTATAATCAGCTTATAATATATTATATTCATAATATCAAAAGAAGCTCTAATTATGTATTCTTGAATCAAAATAGATAGATAATTAGTTTTCTTATTGATTACTTCTTAATTATATGCAACAGATTGTTCTTTCATAGTGCTAAGAGTATATAAGCATCTTTTCTATCTTTATTGTAGTTATGCCTGATTGATAATATATGGAAATATAAAGTTTTTCTAAGTATTACTATTCAATAGTATGCTATATTTGTATCCTTGAATATATATATTAAACTTAATATAAGTATAATCTATTCTGAAAGCTTTATATAGAAACTGTTCTAGTTTAATCATCTGCAATCCCTTTACAAGCAATCCTGTTCTTTTGAATCTATTGAGAACTGCTTATTCTTCTAAGCTTGCTTTGCTGCTTCTTGAGCAAGCTTCTTAGCTTGCTTTTGCTTATATCATTATTATTCCTAATCTTTCTTCTATTAATACTAGTTACAAATCTTATTATTAGTATGAATTGTACAGAGTATTATTTTGCATTGCTATTATTTTATTTTCTTATTTATATATTGTATAGAGCAGTTGTTTAATAATTCGATGTATACATTGTAGTATTATCTGTTAAAAATCTTTCTGAAGCAGAGTTTCTGTTCTTTAACAGCTTGAAGAATTTGTTCTAATTCTCTAACAGGAAATCATTCATATTATACCTTGTTCGAAAAATGCATTTTGCAGCTATAATAGATGTAGGAGATCTATACTAATTTGTAGTATAGATTATGAAGTAAGCTGATTCAAGAGTTCTTATTTTCTCATGCTTCAATGTTTTGTAAGGAAATATAGATAAAGAGCTTCTCTAGTTCTATTCTATAAATAAGATATTCAATCCATGTTATTTCCTTATTCCATCCAATGCTAAAGGGAAATTATCCCTTAAGCTTGTTAAGTATGTTGTTCGCAGAGAGCTTTTGCAAGCTGCTAGATTGTTTGCTCTAGCTTAATTCTTTTATTGCTTGAGAAGCATTTTCTATATTGCTCAGATATTTATATCAGTAGCTAAGAGAATACTATTTCTTATTTATATTCCTAATTATAATGCTTAGTATAGATAATGAAGAATATTGAAGAGTATTGTTGCTAAGCTCTTCTTCTAATGCCTGAATGCTCTATTCCGCAATATTGGAACAATCTGAATTACTACTTGTAAGAATGCTGGATATGCATTCTCATTCTGCTATTGCTATTTGCCTGTAGCATCTAGATTTCTAAGGGAACTATTCTGAATCTTTCTTACTTAAGAGATATATTAAGCAGTTATTATTATAGCAGAATGTTTAGCTGAGATTTCTGTAATTAATAGAATCCGATACTTGCTTCAAGGAGATATTTTTGCTCAATTGATTAGATTCTTATTGCTAAGCAACATTTATCTAGCATTCTTTCTAAACTAATTGCTATTTATTCTTCTGAAGATAATAGCAGTTGCATACTATATATTCTTATTTGTTATAATTATAGCAAGTAATGCTGTTCTTCTTGCTATATTGCTTGTTAGCAGTATTGAGTTCTATAGGATTAGTATGCATAGTGCTGCTCTAAGCTATACTGCTATATTAACTGCTATTTTTGTTTTAAAGTTTCTTGCTCATATTAGCTGAAAATCTTTAAATCTAGCTTTCTCCTTTCTTAGATTTCTCTATCCATTATTCATATAAATAGTTATTAATATAGATAGCTTGATTGGAGAATATTGCAAAGTTTTTTAGCTAATTCTGCTTGAAGATTTCATTTTTAATATCATTCTTGAATCTCTTATAATAGTACTTCATAAGATTCTTATCTTTCTATAGGAATCATGCTAAGAATTGCTTGAATTTAATTATATAAGCAGAAGCTGATTTGGTCTGCTTGAGATTTATAAGCTGCTGAGCTATAATATGTTCTTTATTAGAATTATTAAAGATTTCTTTAAAAGCTTTCTTAAAGCTTTTAAAGAAATCAAATATATTCTTAGTACTCTGAGTATGTATATCGGGATTGCTCTGATGCTCCAAGTAGTTGCATAGAGAAGGTTTGTATTAGATAAGAGCATTTTTCTTGAGATGAGTTTCTGCAAGAATAATCTTTTCAGATTCTATAGTAAACTGAGTTGTATAATGCAGAAAATATACTCTGCAGTAAGTAAGAAATTTATGCAGCATCTTTTGATTGCTATTATATATAGCAAGCTTATCCATCTTGTATGCTTTTCCAGCGCTACTGGTGATTGCAGAGATAGACTGCATCTGCTGAGCTTATTGAGCTAGCTGAGCTTATTGGTTAGCAATAGTAGCGCTCTGAGCCTGCTGTTATTTGCACAGATTCTGGATTTGCTGAATAAGCTGGTATATCTGGTTAATCAGTTCTTTCTGAGTAGAAGCATATGAGAATGAAGAGGTTTCTGGAAGAGCTATCGTATTCCATATTGCTCAAGAAGTAATACTAAACTGTTCTTGAACAAGAGTTATCAAAATGTAATGAGTACTGTAGCAATCCAAAGATTCCTAAGTATATAAGGAGATTTATACTAATAAAAGCGGTATTGAAGTATTAAGATCTTAAATACAGAATTGTACAAGTTTTAATAAGCAATACAAGTATTTACTGCCTTTGGGGCTATTTAGTATAGAAGACTGAATACTTAGATTAATAACTAAAGAGCTATGTATGAGATCTATCTAATGAGAATGAATGTATTCTTATATATCCAGCTTTTTAGTTCTGTTGGTAGTGTTGGTTATTGGATCCCTTGGATTACCTGAGTGATTCAACTGATCCGGATTACCATGGATCAGTTACTGATCTATCCTGATTCTGTAATCCTAACCCTTGCTTATGTAAGCCTTAGTCCTTGAAATGTTGAATCCTTGTCTTTCCGAACAGTTGTTCCGGATGTTCTGGCTGGTGATCTGCATGTTGGATGAGTTATAACATCATGAATATATAGAACTCTATATTATTATGAATTATAGCATTTGCTATACTTTAGTATTAGCAAAGCTAGAGTAATATCTTAGTAATTACTTAGAGTTTCTGAATTCTAAATTAAAACTAGTATTATATAGCTAGATTATATTTGCTTGAGATAATTTTAAAAATAATATAATTTATCTAATTCTCAGTTTCTATAAGAATTAGCAGCTGAAGAGTATTAAGAATTCTTAGATTTCTTAATATATTAGTCTGATTTAAGAGAATAAGAAATAATATGAAAATTCTAAGATAGCTAAGAATAAGATATTATAGAAAGAAACTGATTCTATTCTCAAATATAATAATTAGTATAAAACTAATAATATTGAGATTCTTAGCAATACTAGCAAGATTTAAATGAAGAAGTTATATCTTATTTTAGCTTAAGCTGAATTATACTTATTAAAGCTTTTTAATATTAATGCTATAAGTATTAAGCTTATTTAAGCTTAGATAAATGTAGATAAAGCAAAGAAGCGCTATATTAAGAAGATTGAATATGATAATAATAAGATTAGAAGAGATGCAAGTATAAGAATTATTAAGATTTCTATATATTTCGGAAATATTAAATTAAAGAAATCTAATAAGCAATTCAATAGTCTGAATAAAGAGCTAATAATTTAAGCTATTAGTAATAAGCTTCTTGTCAGAGTAAAAAGAGCACACAAGTGAGGTGAAGGGGTGTGAGCTGCTCCCAAGCCGCTCTGTTGACGCTTTCATTCAAAGGGACTACTGAACCTATCTCTCTCCTTCTCTTTTTCGCTGCTGAACCTGTTGTTCCCCTTTCCCTTATGTACACAATTAGCCTGAACTAGATGGGATAACAATAGCCTGATAGCTACGCAGCATCATACGAGAGCGCTGCTTCGGAGCGAAGCCCTTGCAGCAGCCCTGAACCGCCACCAGGGATCGCAAGGGCCACCTATTTCCTTTGTGCGCATACAAGCCCTGACACTTCTGAATCAGTTTCTAAACTATCTATTGAAGATCTTAAGCTGAAAGATAATAGTTATATTACTAGAATGAAAAGCTTATCTGATTTATAGTTTTTAAGAAGTTAGCTTTAGAGCTTGAAAAATTATTAATCTTAATAATCAAATCAGCTTGAATCTATATAAGATAAATACTGCTGGATTAGCTAATTCATTACAGCATAAATCTGAAATCTTAATGCTTTCTTAGCTTAAAAAGCTTATTAATAATCAGATTATTAATATTTAGAATATTACTAAATATCTTTTAAGACTAGCTTAATTATTCGCAGTTCAAGCTTTATTTCTTATTACTGAACTTAGCTATATTAAGCTTACTATTAATATAATTCGAGCTTTTAATAAATTCTTATTTTCTTCTGTAATAGCTTTTATAATTGCTCTTAATAGCATTCGAAATAAAAGCATTGCTTCAGTAGCATACATTCCTCTGCAGCTAAGAGATAAAGAGAATGAATCTGTATAAGCAATACTGAATATAAATACTGAAATAAGCTTAATAGCTCTCTTTTTGTATTCGAATATATACTTATCTTATATACTAATATCGAATATTATCTTATATATATATAATAGATTAAATATAGCGCTTATTAGAATTCTTAAAACTAATATTTTCTATAATAGCTTTTCTAAATAAGTAATATTCTATATTATTAATAATAGATTAATATTATTAAATTATTCTATATTATTAGAAATGCTGTTTGTAATGCAAACTAAGCTTTTCTTTAATTACTCTATTCTCAGATTTCTCTATACAAGCTTCGTTTTTAGAAGAGTATAACTAATTATTATAATCAGCAGTTAGAAACTTCTTAAAGAGAAGAGTTTATATAGAACTATATTAAAAAACTGAATGCTAGTAGCTATTCTGAGAGATACAGAGCTGTTAGCAGAAAAGTTGTTCCAGAGTAAGTATTGTTAAAGAAGAGAGATATAGCTATGATATTTATATCTAAATGAGATATTATAGCTATTATAAATGAGTTAATAATAGAATTGATAGAAAGAAAATTAAAGAAAGATTGCTTTATAATGAATAAGAAAGAAGCAATTCAAGAGTTTTGCTTGTATAGAATGCATAGCAGCTAGTGCTATTTATGCTAGCTATATTATATAGAAAAGAAAAGAAAAGATATTTTAAGCTTAATTAATACTCTTTATAAGCTTAAAGATAAGAAGATTAAGCTAATTAATAATTCTTAGCTTAATAGTTTAATATTAAAAGAAATAATTGAATGAAAGCTTGCTAAGTGTAATGAGCACTGCAGCAATCCGAAGATTCCTAAGTACACGAAGGGGTTTATGCTAACAAGAGCGGTGTCAAAGTGTCAAGTTCTTGAATACGGAACCGTACAAGTTCTAATAAGCGATGCAAGTATTCACTGCCTTTAGGGCTACTCAGTGTATAAAACTGAATACTTAGATTGATAACTGAAGAGCTATATACTGAATCTATCTAATGATAATGAATGTATTCTTATATATTCAGCTCTTCAGTTCTAACTATCCTAATTATATTCCGATTTCTTATAGTTATTTCCTAAATATATTGATTATATTCATAGTCAATATAGTTGCGCTAGTAATCCTAACCCGGGTTATATAATCCTGATTAATATCCAATGTTGGGTTATGATATCTGGTTCCTTAGTTAGTAGGGCTTATTCTGTAACCTGCATGTTAGATGAATCATAACATCATCTCCCTTCTATCAGTTATTATTCTCAACAATCTTCTATAAGTATTCTAGCAAGTTCTTCGTATGCATAATCTCGCCTTCCTGATTAAGATATTAAACAGAATCAACAAATCCCATATTCGCAAACCTTCTTCCGTTCCAAAGAGTACCCAAGATCAAGATCTCTTGATTTCCTGCTTTTTGGAAAATTTTATCGAGATGCCCATCTATTCCTATTGCAAGAATCATAGCTTCGAGTTCTGCAAGGTATTTCCCGGAGACTCTTCTCGTTGTATTGAATGCGTTTGACTGAGCTGCTCCAAGTGCAATGTTATGAGCTTTTCCCCCGAGAAGCTTTGCAATATCGCTACTCAACATCGAAAGTTGGAGAACGAGATCGAGAAGAGGGAAACTGAGCTTCTCCGTTTGCACTAACAGAAGCGGATATAATCTGAGAAGATGAAATATGCTCTGCATTATAGTATTACTTGCATAGAGGAATTGGATTGTATGGAAGCTGAGAAGGCTGAGGCTGAGAGAGTGCGTATTGCTGCTGAAGTGCAGGCTGTTTTAGCAGAGGAATCTGCTGTTGTAGCTGGGGATTCTTCCTTTGAAGGTTTTGACTGGAATTCCTTGGCTCTTAACCCTAGCGTGTCTGGTTGGCCTTCCCTTCTGAAGAGCGAAACTGCAGCGCCTGATTCTCGCTCCGGAGCGGAGAGGTTGTCTTAGGTGCTGGTTTTCCTTTTCCAATATTCAGCTATCTTTTCCTAAGCATTTTTAATATTTTTCTGCAGTTCCCATGAATTTTCACTTGCTGGATAATCTTTCCATTTGATGAGGTATTCCCTTATGCTGTTCATGCTTCTGTGCTTAAGGATCTTTTCTATCTCATACTCTGGTTCATTGTTTTCTACTTCTGCTATATTATCTATTAGTATTTCCTATGCTGCTAGTTCCAGCAGTAAGATATGAAAAACTGAGTATATCCTCATTCTATGAGATAATGCTAACTCGTAATTAACTGGGGAAATCTGTTGCAAGATTTTGAATAGTTCTAACTTCTTATAATCGAGTTTATTACTGGATTTGATTATTTTGATATTTTTTCGAAGTAAATAAGCTTTATCTCTCTTTTATAAGATTAATTTCTCAATTCTTTTGGAGTTTGCATACTATACTATTTGTTCTTGGATAAATTATAGTTCTAATCGAAGTTTCTTCTGAACTTTCTTAATCTTCTTAACCCTTTTGTCTGCAGCTTCTACATCTGCTTCTAGCAGTGCTTTATAATAAGCTATTGGATTGTATCTATAGAGTATAAAGAATAGTAATTTCTTTATTATACTTGTATCTGCACTATTATAAGCGAACTGTACAAGGAGCAATAGATTAATTCAGTTATTCTGTTTCTGATTAATATAGTATTGAAAATACTATTTGATAATCTGATTTATTCTTTCTATCTGTTTATCTGTTTACAGATAGAATGCTATAAATATTCTATGATATATTTCAAGCTGTTTTATAAGCGAAATCTAAAACTTTGAATTGAACTTTCTATCTTTATTAGAGATTACTTCTTCTGATATGCTATAGTTAGCAATGATTATTCTAAGGAATGTATATACAAGTTTCTTTACTGTACTGCTTTTCTTATAAAGGAGAAAGTAAGCGTATTTGCTTAGTCTGCAAATTACTACTAGAATGCTATTATATTATATCTTAGTTAAGAATTCTCGTAAGAAAAGCAGCTTGATAATAAAGTCTAGATTAATAGATTGCTAAATAATTATAAATACTAGTAAGAGATGCAGTAGTTTGTAAAGCTTATATTTTTCTGCTTTATTCTTCTTACAGCTATTATATTATTATAGAATATTCTCAATTCTTTTTCTAAAGCTTAGTAGATTCCAGTATCTTTTGATACATTCATAGATTGCTCTAATTCTCTGATGTTTATATGCTAGTGCACTATATATATTCTTGATATAGTTATCTTATTCATTTGAAATTATTAATTCTGAATTCTTTTCCAAGAGTTCTATTCTAAGAGCAGCATTCAGTTCTCTGTATGCATTAACAAGATTTTCTAACTTATTTTAAGCAAAGATGTTCTGTATATCCAAAGAATTTGCATCTTAATAGTCTAATCTTCTACTAAGAATATCTGCTTATCCATTTTCTAAGCTTTTGCAATATACAATCTTAAAGTTGAATTATAAGAGGAATTCTGCTTATCTAATTTATTATTTATTCAAAATCTTAATTATTATAAATATAATCAGATTTTTATAATCTGAATGAATTATAATCAAATATTGTATACTAATGAGATAATATTGCTACTTCTCGAAAGCTTTTACTATTGCTATAAGTTTCTAATCAGAGATTCTGTAATTGATTTCCGAGCTATTCAACTTCTTTAAGAAGTTGCTTATAATTCTTAAATGTTCTTAGTTATTTTGCTAATCAAGTTGTTCTCTGAGTACATATTCCAATGCATTGATTTCAATTTTAAAGGATTTATAGAGATCTGCTTTATACAGAACTGGTTCTGAGATAATATATCTGATAATCTTATTGAAAGCTTCTTATGCTTTAAAAGTTTATTTGAAAAGCTATTCCTTTTTAGTAAGATTTATAAGAAGATGTATAATTCAGCTGTAATTCTTAATGAATTGTTTGTAAAAATTGATATATCTGAGAAAAGATCTAATATCTTTAATATTTCTGGAAATTAGCTAATTCCTAATAGCTTCTATCTTATCTTTCTGTAGCTTGATATATTCTAGCTTAATTGTGAATCTGAAGTAGTTAACTTTTTGTATATAAAAATAGCTCTTTATAGATTTTACAAAAAATTTCGTATTCTAAAGTATTTACAATACTATTTCCATATATTTCTTGTATTCTTCAAGTATTCGAGAGTAAATAAGAATATTATTGAAATAAGCAATGATAAACTGATCTAGATGCTTATATAAAATGTAATTGATTATTTTCTAGAATAAAGCTAGAGTATTTGTTAAACTAAAGAGTATAACTAAATATTCATAGTATTTGTAGCATATTCTGAAAGCAGTTTTCCATTCTTCTTCTTTCTTTATTCTAATCAGATTATAAGCTTCTTTTAGATTCAGAACTGTGAATTATTATACTTCTTGCAGCTTATTTCATAATTCCTTAATAAGTAGCAACAAATATTAGTTCTTAATTATAATATTATTAAATTGCTTATAATCAATGCATAGCCTAAGCTTGCTATTCTTCTTGAATACAAACAGAATAGAATATTCTGCTAGTAATTGCAATAATTATATATATTCTTTCTTAAGATTCTTGTTGAAATATTCTCTAAGTACTTCTAATCATACTTTATTTAGTTTATAAATAGAGAAGAATTTGAGCTGTTTCTCTTCTTGTAGCGGGATTTCGTAGTTGTATGAGCTGTATTCTGGCAATTCCGTATCCAATTCTTTCTGGAATAGTTTCTTGAACTTGTAATATTCTTGTAATATGTTTACAAGTATTAGTTCTAATTCTTATGCTGTTTCTGCTATCTAGAGAAATAGTAAGTATTGTTGAGCATACTTCTTTTCTAATAGCATTTTCGAAAGCTTTGAGTATTCGCTCCAAGCTGAAGCAAGTGCTTAAGAGCTTGGTTTTGAGATTTTTCCTGTATAGATCTATAATTCACTTTCTGAAGCTTTTCCTTATCGCTTCAGAGCGGACTAACTTGCTGAGAGTCTTGTTTCTATTGTTTTGCTAATCTGTTAGCATTCTAGTATTATTTGAATTTGCTTGTTACTAGATTCTTCTCTTTGAACTGCTAGCTCTGCTAACTTAAAGATATATATGAAGTTGTTTGAAGCTTCTTTTTCCGAGTATTCTTCAATAATTAGCTTCAATTCTGCGTTGTTGATTGCAACTATTTCTCTAGATATAGCTTGTTCTTATGAGATCTAGCTAGTAATTCAATTGATTCAAGAATTGTGCTTCTTGAGCTATGGAAATTCCATAATCAGCTCATATTATGCTGTATCCGTAATATCAAAAGAAGCTCTGATTGCGTATTCTTGGATTAAAATAGATAGATAATCAGTCTTCTTATTGATTACTTCTTAGTTGTATACAACAGATTGTTCTTCTATAATACTGAGAGTATATAAGCATTTCTTCTATCTCTATTGTAGTTATGCTTAATTAATAATGTATGGGAATATAAAGTTTCTCTAAGTGCTACTATTCAATAGTATACTGTATTTGTATTCTTGAATATATATATTAAACTTGATATAAGCATAATCTATTCTAGAAGCTTTATATAGAAACTATTCTAGTTTAATTATCTGCAATCCCTTTATAAACGATTCTATTCTTTTGAGTTTATTAAGAACTGCTTATTCTTCTAAGCCTGCTTTACTACTTCTTAAGCAAGCTTCTTAGCTTGCTTTTGCTTATATTATTATTATTCTTAATCTTTCTTCTATTAATGCTAGTTGCAAATCTTATTATTAATATAAATTATGCAGAGTATTATTTTATACTATTACCATTTTATCTTCTTATTTATACATTGCTTGGAATAGTTATTTAATAATCCGATATATGCATTGTAATGCTATCTGTTGAGAATCTCTTTAAAGCAGAATTCCTATTCTTTAATAGCTTAAAGAATTTATTCTAGTTCTCTAATAGAGAACTATTCGTATTATATCTTATTTGAGAAATGTATTCTACAGCTATAATAAATGTAGAAAATCCAAGCTAATTCATGATATAGATTATAAAGTAAGCTGATTCGAGAATTTTCATCTTCTTATATCTTGATATTCTGCAAGGGGATGCAGGTGAAGAGCTCTTTCAGCTCTATTCCGTAAATAAGATATTTGATTTATATTATTTCTTTATTCTATTCAATACTGAAGAGGAATCTTCCTATAAGCTTCTTAGATTTATTATTGTTTGTAAGAAGCTTCTGCAGGCTGCTAAGTTATTTGCTCTGGCTTAATTCTTTTATTGCTTGAAAAGCATTCTCTATATTATTTAGATATTTATACTAGTAGCTAAAAGGGTATTATCTCTTATTCATGTTCCTAATTATAGTATCTAGTACAGATAATGAGGAATAGCGAAGAGCATTGTTATTAAGCTCTTTTTCCAGCGCCTGAATGCTTCGCTCAGTAATATTAGAGCAGTTCGAGTTATTGCTGCTCATAGTTATGCTAAGCGTATACTCTCACTTTGCTATTGCTATTTGCCTATAGCGCTTAGATTTCTGAGGAAACTATTCTGAATCTTTCTTACTTAAGAGATATATTAAGCAGTTATTATTATAGCAGAATGTTCAGCTGAGACTTTCGTAATTGATAGAATCTAATACTTGTTCCAAGAGAGTATTTTTGCTCAGTTGATTAAATTTCTATCATCAAGCAATATTTATTTAGCATTCTTTCTAAACTGATTACTATTTGTTCTTTCGAGATTAATAGCAGTTGCATGTAATGTATTCTTATTTATTGCAATTATAGCAAGTAATGCTATTCTTCTTGCTATACTGCTTGTTAGCAGCATTGAGTTCTATAGAATTAGCATATATAGTGCTGCTTTAAGCTGTACTGCTATATCGATTGCTATTCTTGTTTTGGAGTTTCTTGCTTATATTAGCTGAAAATCTTCAAATTTAGCTGCTTTCTTTCTTGGATTTCTTCATCTGTTATTTATATAGATAGTTATTAATACAGATTATCTGATTTAAGAATGTTGCAAAGTTCTTCAGCTAATTCTGTTTAAAGATTTCATTCTTAACTTTATTCTTGAATCTCTTGTAATAATACTTTATAAGATTTTTATCTTTCTATAAAAGTTATACTAAGAATTGCTTGAATCTAATTATATAAGCAGAAGCTGATTTAGTTTATCTGAGGTTTATAAGCTGCTAAGCTGTAGTATGCTCTTTGTTAGAGTTACTAAAGATCTCTTTGAAAGCTTTTTCGAAGCTTTCAAAGGAATTAAATATATTCTTAGTATTCTGAATATGCATATTGGAGTTGTTCTGATGCTCCAAATGATTGTATAGAGAAGGTTTATATTAAATGAGAACATTCTTTTCGAAATAAGTTTCTGCAAGAATAACTTTCTCAGATTTCTTAATAAACTGAGTTATATAATGCAAGAAATATGCTTTGCAATAAGTAAGGAATTCATATAGCATTTTCTGATTGCTATTATATATAGCAAGCTTATTCATCTTGTATATCTTTTCAGCATTGCTGATAACTGCAGAAATAAACTGCATCTGCTAAGCTTATTAAGCTAGCTAAGCCTGCTAATTAGCAATGATAGCGCTCTAAGCTTGCTGTTATTTATACAGATTCTGGATATGCTGAATAAGCTGATATATCTGATTAACTAGCTCTTTCTAAGTAAGAGTATATAAGAATAAAGAGATTTCTGAAGAAGCTATCGTATTCCGTATTGCTCAAGGGATAATACTGAACTGTTCTTGAACAAGAGTTATCAAAATGTAATAAGTATTGCAGCAATCCGAAGATTCCTAAGTATATGAAGGGGTTTATGCTAACAAGAGCGGTATCAAAGTATCAAGTTCTTGAATATGGAATTATACAAGTTCTAATAAGCGATGCAAGTATTTACTGCCTTTGGGACTACTCAGTATATAAAACTGAATACTTAGATTAATAACTGAAGAGCTATATACTGAATCTATCTAATAGTAATGAACGTATTCTTATATATTCAGCTCTTCAGTTCTAACTATCCTGACTATGTTCTGATTCCTCATAATCGTTTCCTAAATATGTTGACTATGTTCATAGTCGACATAGTCGCGCTAGTAACCCTAACCCGGGTTACGTAATCCTGATTGGTACCCGATGTTGGGTCGTGATATCTGGTCCCTTGGTTGGTGGAGCCTATCCTGTGACCTGCATGTTGGATGGGTCATAATACTAAGATTAAAGAGATAAAATGAGCTTAGCAATCTACAAAGCTTATTAAGTATAATAAATAGATTAAATTCAAGTTTAGCAATCTAGATTCTGATTAATATCTGAGATCTAAGCAGTAAGCTGTTATGCAAAAGAAAAACTGTAAAGAGTTCTCTAAAGCTAAAAAGAAAATATTTAAATATATATTGAGAAACAGAATCAAAGCTCTTATATAAAACTTTACTAATATTAGAAAGATTATTAAGAAAGTAGCTTTCTTATAAGAAATTAGAACTATATCTTACAAAATCTTTTAAATAAAGTACATTTCAATCCCTAATATTTTCAAGCTAAAGCTAATAAAGCTTCTAAAATAATATATTAAGCAGAAGATTATTAAGAAAAGCTATATATTATATAAAAATAACTAATTTCTTATTATTAAAAAGAATAATAGCTTATACTTAATTAATAATACTCAAAAGTATAATAAGCATAGCTTTAAGAATGCTTTTATACTGCTTATTTCAGATGAATTCTCGGAAGAGTTCGCTATATATAAGATTCTTTTACTGCTCAACTTTTTTTCTAAATACAATCAAGTGCAACTGCATTCTAACAGTAGAGATATAATAATCTTCTTAATACTCTTAAGCTTATTCAGAATATATATTTTACTCTAAAATGCTACTAATTCTATTGCTTAGTTTATAAGAATAATAATCAGATTTTTATATAATCTTATTTCTTATATATATTAGCTTTTTCTTAATAATATTTCTATTTATAGTTCTATAATAATCTATAGAAATAAAGAGATTCTAAGCTTTTCTAGAGTATATAAATATATTGCTAAGTATATCGGAAATCTTAATAAGATTCTTATAAATATAAAGCTAGCTGAAGCTATAATCTTAGTATTCAAATCAGAATAATATTAAGTAAAAATTGATATAGTTAATTATATTATCAGTTCTAGCAGATGATAATCTTAGAATAGAAAGATGAAAAAGCTTCTAATCTGAATAGAATATAAGAATATTAAAGATATTCGCTCTTTTATTAGACTGATTATTTATTATACAGCTTGAATTTAGAACTTTGCAATCATTATTCAACTATTCTATAATTTTCTTAAGAAAGATATTATATAAAGATAGAAGAAGGAATAGAAAGAAGCTATTGCTATACTTATTCAGATATTTATATCTTATTCAATTATTATTTTAATTAATTATAATACTAATGCTAAAAAAATCATTCTTATAATAAATACAAGCTTATTAAGCTAAAGTATTATACTAATGCAGATAATAAAGAATAAATAAAAGCTAGTATATTTTATTAGCAAAATCTGAATAATTGCAGTATAGAAATATAATGCTATCAAGAGAGAGTATTACGCTATTCTCTATACTTTACAGTTTCTTTAGCAATATTTCTATAATTGCTATTTCATTCTGAAAACTAATACTTATATTCTAATAAATTAATTCAATAGAGAAATGAATAATATATCCAGTATTCTTCTGAATAAATAAGTAGCAGTAATTAAGATATTTAACTTTATTATTAAATATATTTTCAGATTAAAGAATTCTATAGCTAATACTCTTTCTCAATCTTTATACTTAATACTATTTAAGAAAAATAAAGATAGCAATATTAAGAACTAATATAATACTTAGCTTAATAGCATAAACTTAGATAAAGCTGATTTAGTATTACTGCTAAATTTAATTCTTTAGTAAATGGAATAGTTGAAATAATATGCAAAGTTCTTATGCTATAGAATTATTTTATTAAAACTCTTTAAGAGAGATTGCAAGAACTTTATAGTAGAAGTATTAAAGCATTAAATACTTAATTAAGCTCTATAGCACTATGCTAATGCAAAACTCTTATGCTAATAAATAGTAAATAATTTTAATCTTTATTACTAAATTATTAGAAAATGTTATACTAAGTTTGAATATTAAGATCAAGATTCTATAATAGCTTATATTAAGCAACTCTATTACTAGAGAGATTTCTAAATAGATATAGCTAATACTATCTCAAATTGTAAGAAGTATGCAAAATTCAATCTAAAGATGTAAAAGAAAGGAATAATTCTAATCTTTTCAAGTTAATTCTTTATAAGAATTAATATCGATATTCAATATATAGCTGAGAATAGCAGTTATAGATATCTTGCAAAGATTTGCTATAATCTAATTAATTATATGCTTGCAAGATCTCTTAAGAAAGCTATAGCTGCAGAAATAAGAAAGTTTATTTTGAAAGAGATTATTCTTATATTCAGATGCTCTTTTAAAATTACTGTTAATAGAGAATTAGAAAACAAAGCTGAGATAGCTAAAACTATTAAAGCTCTTGGAATTCTGCTTATTCAGATCTTTAGTTACAATCCTTATATCTAAGAATAAGTAGAAGCTAGTTATCTTTTCTTAGCAAATACTCTTGCTAAGCTAGCTAATGCTTAATTCTAAAGATAAAAGCAGTATTTGAGATTTGCACTTTTTGCTAAAAGAACTATAATTTGCTAGTTATATAAATATAGCTTCTTTTATTTGATTTTCAGTTAAAAGCTGCTTATTTCAATTGAAACTGAAATTCTGATATAAAAAGTTCTTATATAAACTGAAAATTAATTCTCTTAAAAAGCGTTTGAAATGTGATTAAGAATAATTATAGCTAAGAAAGATAATATACAGAAAGCAATTAAAGCTATTTAGATATATTATCAAAAGATTGCAGCTAAAAATTGAATACAGAGTTTAGTATAAAAATCTTGATTAAATATTAGAGATTTTATACTTATTTATAATTATATTTGAAAAATAAGCTATTTATACAATGCTAAGATTTCTTATAAGTAAAAGAGTTTATATTTAATTGCTTAGATTCTAGATAAATATGCTTATAAGCTTAAGACTATAGATGGAATTCTGCTAAAAAGCATATATTTAGCTACTAATCTTAAAAAGTTTATATAGAATATAAATAGCATTTGAAAATCTGAAATGCTTATACTCTAGAAAGAAAATATTAAGCTTTAATCTAGCTAACTATTAGCAGAAAAGCTAGATTTAATAAGAGCTTTCTAGCAAGAAGAATCAGATAATAATATTCTTAAAATTCAGAAAGCAGATTCAAGCAATAATGCTATATTCTAGATTTCAGATATCATTAAGCATAATCTTATACTTAGCTAAACTAGTTCTGATTTAGAGATTATTAATCTAGCAACTAAAGCAGATAATAATACTAAGAATGGAAATAGAATTAGTAATAATGAATATTTTATATAAGCAGCAGAGAAGAAGAGATAAGAATAGGAGAAAGCAGATAGAAGTGAAATATTTATATTAATTCCAACTAAATCAGCATTTCTAGCTTATAAGAGAGATTAATTTCTTTCTATTTATATTTCCTTTTTATTTGCAAAATATATTTTCTTTTCATCTTTTCTATTCTATCTTATATATTTTGCTAGAAGAGAAGGAATAAAGTATTATCTGCTATTACTTGCTACAGAATACTGTAAATCCATTTAAAAATTTCAAAGTATCTAGTATAGAGCATGTTAATTAGCTCTAAAGCTATTTTCGTTATTCAAAAATTACATGTTATAACCCATCCAACATGCAGATCACAGAACAGGTCACGAGTAACAGGGACCAGGTATCAAGGATTCAACGTTCTGACAAAGCATCGATTACATAACCCAGAATTAGGGTTATTAGCGGATAGATACAGTCAACATCTATCCTGTCAATAAAAGAATCGATAGAGTCAATATTGATTCTATCTATCCGAACTGAAGAACCAAGTATATAAAGATTTACATTTCTTACTATCAGATAGATTTCCTTCAAATAGTTCTTCAGTTATCAATCTAAATATTCAGTTTCATATACTAAGTAGCTTCAAAGGCAGTAAATACTTGCATCGCTTATTAGAACTTGTACAGTTCCATATTCAAGAACTTGATACTTTGATACTGCTCTTGTTAGCATAAATCTCTTTGTATACTTAGGAATCTTCGGATTGCTGCAATACTCATTATATTTTGATAACTCTTATTCAAGAATAGTTCAGTATTATTCCTTAAGCAATACAGAATACGATAGCTCTTCCAGAAATCTTTTTATTCTTATATACTTCTACTCAGAAAGAACTGATTAACCAGGTATATCAGCTTACTCAGCATATTTAGAACCTGCGCGAACAACAGCAAGCTCAGAGCATTACCATCGCTAACCAGCAGGCCCAGCTAGCTTAACAAGCTCAGCAGGCTCAGCTAGCTCAATAAGCTTAGCAGGCGCAGTTCACCTCTACAGCTACTAATGATGCTGAAAAAGCGTACAAAATGAACAAGCTCGCCATATATAATAGCAATCAGAAAACGCTATATGGATTCCTTATTTACTACAGAGCATATTTTCTGTACTATGAGACTCAGTTTACTAAGGAATCTGAGAAGATTATTCTTGCAGGAACTCGTTTCGAAAAGAATACTCTTATCTAATACAAGCTTTCTCTATGCAACTACTTGAAGCATCAGAACAACTCTAATATATATATTCAGAGTATTAAGAATATATTTGATTTCTTTAAAAGCTTTAAGAAAGCTTTTAAAGAAACTTTTGATAATCCTAATAAAGAATATATTATAGCTTAGCAGCTTATGAATCTCAAGCAGATTAAGTTAGCTTCTGCTTATATAATTAGATTTAAATAATTCTTAGCGCAATTCTTATAAGAAGATAAGAATCTTATGGAATACTATTACAAGGGATTTAAGAATGATATTAAAGATGAAATCTTTAAGCAGAATTAGCTAAAGAATTTTGCAATATTTTCTAATCAAGCTATCTATATTAATAACTATCTGTATAAATAATGAATAAAGAAGTTCAAGAAGAGAAGAAGCTAGATTTGAAGATTTCCAGCTAATATAAGTAAGAAACTCCAAAACAAGAATAGTAGTTAATATAGCAATACAGCTTAGAGCAGTACTATACATGCTAATTCTATAGAACTCAATGCAGCTAACAAGCAATATAGCAAGAAGAATAGTATTACTTGCTATAATTGCAATAAATAAGAATATATTGCATATAACTGCTATTAATTCTGAAAGAATAAATAGCAACTAATTCAGAAAGAATGCTAGATAAATGTTGCTTAATAATAGAAACTCAATTAACTGAACAAAAATATCTCTTTGGAGCAAGTATCGGATTCTATTAATCATGGAAGTCTCAGCTGAACATTCTGCTATAATGATAATTGCTTAATATACTTTTCAAGTAAGAAAGGTTCAGAATAGTTTCCTTAGAAATCTAGATGCTATAAGCAGATAGCAATAGCAGGGCGAGAGTATATGCTTAGTATAATTATGAGCAGCAGCAATTCGAACTGCTCTAATATCGTGAAATAAAGCATTCAGGTGTTAGAAGAAGAATTTAGCAACAATATCCTTCAATATTCCTCATTGCTTATGCTAAGTACTATGATCAGGAACATGGATAAGGGATAGTACCCTCTTAGTTATTAGTATGAATACTTAAACAATACTGAAAACGCTTTTTAAGCAACAGAAAGATCAAGTTAGAGCAAACAACTTAGCAGCTTACAGAAGCTCCTTGCAAACAATGATAAACCCAAGAAGCTTACAGGAAGATTTCCCTTCAGCATTGGATAGAACAAAGAAACAATATAAATCGAATATCTTGTTTATGGAATAGAGCTGAAAAAGCTCTTCATCTGCATTCCTTTGCAGAATATCGAAGCATAAGAAGATGAGAATTCTCGGATTAGCTTACTCTACAACCTATATTACAAACTAGCTTGAATCTTCTGCATCTATTATAGCTGCAGAATGCATTTCTCAGACAAGATACAATACAAATGATTTCCTATTAGAAAATCAGAACAAATCCTTCAGGCTGTTGAAGAATAGAAACTCTGCTTCAGAGAAGTTCTCAACAAACAGCACTACAATGCATACATTGAACTACTAAACAACTGCTCCAAGCAATGTATAAACAAGAAGATAAAATGGTAGCAGTATAAAATAATACTCTGTATAATTCATATTAATAACAAGATTTGCAATTAGCATTAATAGAAGAAAAACTAGAAATAATAATAATATAAGCAAAAGCAAGCTAAAAAGCTTATTTAAGAAGCAGTGAAGCAAGCTTAGAAGAATAAGCAGTTCTTAATGAATTCAAAAGAACAGAATTACTTATAAAGAAACTGCAGATAATCAGATTAGAACAGTTTCTATATAAAGCTTCTAAGATAGATTATACTTATATTAAGTTCGATATATATATTTAAGAATACAAATATAGTACATTATTGAACAGTAGCACTTAGGAAAACTTTATATTCTTATATATCATTAATCAGATACAACTACAATGAAGATAAAAGAGATGCTTATATACTCTTAGCACTATAAAAGAATAATCTATTGCATATAACTAAGAAGTAATTGATAAGAAAACTAATTATTTATCTATTTTAATCCAAGAATGTATAATCAGAGCTTCTTTTGATATCACGGATACAGCATAATATGAGCTAATTATGAAATTTCTATAGCTTAAGGAGTACAATTCTCGAATCGATTGAACTACTAATCAGATCTTATAAGAATAAGCTGTATTTAGAGAGATAGTTGCAATTAATAATGCAGAATCAAAGCTAATTACTGAAGAATACTCGGGAAAAGAAGCTTCAAACAACTTCATATATACTTCCAAGTTAGCAGAGCTAGCAGTTCAAGAAGAAGAACCTAGTAACAAGCAAATCCAAACAGTATCAGAGCGCTAACAGATTAGCAAAACAACGAAAGCAAGACTCTCAGCAAGTTAGTTCGCTCTGAAGCAATAAGGAAAAGCTTCAGAATATGAATTGTAAATCTATACAGAAAAAATCTTGAAACTAAGCTTTCAAGCACTTGCTCCAGCCTAGAGCAAACGCTTAAAGCTCTCGAAAACGCTATTAGAAAAGAAGCATGCTCAACAGTATCTACTATTCCTCCAGATAGCAGAAACAGTACAAGAATCAGAATCAATACTTGCAAACATACTACAAGAATACTACAAATTCAAGAAACTATTCCAGAAAGAATTGGATACAGAATTGCTAGAATACAGCTTATATAACTACAAGATTCTGCTACAAGAAGAGAAACAGCTCAAATTCTTCCCTATCTACAAACTAAACAAAGCATAATTAGAAGCACTTAGGAAATACTTTAATAAGAATCTTAAGAAAGAATATATACAATTATTGCAATTATCAGCAGAATATCTCATCCTATTTATATCCAAGAAGAATAGTAAGCTTAAGCTATATATTAATTATAGATAACTTAACAATATTATAATTAAGAACTGATATCTGTTGCTACTTATTAAGGAATTACAAAATAAGCTGCAAGAAGTACAGTAATTCATAGTTTTAAATCTAAAAGAAGCTTATAATCTAATTAGAGTAAAGAAAGAAGAAGAATGGAAAACTGCTTTCAGAATATGCTACAAATACTACAAATATTTGATTATATTCTTTGATCTAACAAATGCTCTAGCTTTGTTTCAAGAAATGATTAATTATATTTTATATAAGTATCTGAATCAGTTCATTATTATCTATCTTAATAATATTCTTATTTACTCTTAAATACTTGAAGAATACAAGAAATATATGAAAATAGTATTGCAGATGCTTTAAGATGCAAAACTTTTTATAAAATCTGCAAAGAGCTACTTTTATGTACAAAAAGTTAACTACTTCGGATTTACAATCGAGCTAGAATGCATTAAGCTACAGAAAGACAAAGTAAAAGCTGTTAGGAATTAGCTAGTTCCTAGAAACATTAGGAATATTAGATTTTTCCTCGGATATATTAACTTCTATAAGCAGTTTATTAAGAACTATAGCTGGATTGCATACTTTCTTATAAATCTCATCAAAAAAGAATAGCTTTTCAAATGAATCTTCAAAGCACAAGAAGCCTTTAATGAGATTATCAAGCATATTATCTCAGAATCAGTTTTATATAAAGCAGATCTCTATAAACTCTTTAAAATTAAGACTAATGCATCGGGATATGTACTTGAAGGATAACTTGGTTAGCAAGACAACCAAGGATATCTAAGAATTATAAGCAACTTTTCAAAGAAGTTGAATAGCTCGGAAATCAACTATAGAATCCCTAATCAGAAACTTATAGCAATAGTAAAAGCTTTCGAAAAGTAGCAATATTATCTCATTAGTATATAATATTTGATTATAGTTTACTCAGATTACAAGAATCTAACTATATTCATAATAATTAAGGTTTTGAATAAAAGATAAGTTAGATAGGCAGAATTCCTTTTATAGTTTAATTTCAAGATTATATACTGCAAAAGCTCAGAGAATAAATAAGCAGATGCTCTTAGCAGAAGATTAGATTATTAAGATGCAAACTCTTCGGATATACAGAACATCTTTATTCAAAATGAATCAGGAAATCTCGTTAATGCATATAAAGAACTGAATGCTGCTCTCAGAATCGAACTCTTGGAAAGGGATTCAGAATTAATAACTCCGAATGAACAAGATAGCTATATTAGGGATGTATATAGTATACTAGCATATGGATATCAAGGAGTTAGAATAATCTATGAATGCATCAAAAGATATTAGAACTTATTAAATCTTAGGAAAAGGATTGAGAGTATTCTATAATAATGCAATAGCTGCAAGAAGAATAAGGCAGAAAGATATAAGCCTTATGAACTACTGCACTTCTTATCAGTATTTATGATTGTTTAGCAATCTATCAGTTTAGATTTTATTATCAAGCTATTTTTCTTACGAGAATCCTTAATCAAGGTATAATACAATAGCATTCTAGTAGTGATTTGCAAATTGAGCAAGTATGCTTACTTTCTTCTTTATAAGAAAAGCAATATAGCAGAGAAACTTGTATATGCATTCCTCAGAACAATTATTGCTAATTACAGCATGCTAGAAGAAGTAATCTTTGATAGAAATAGAAAGTTCAACTTGAAATTTTAAACTTCATTTATAAAACAGCTCAGAACATATTACAGAATATTTATAGCATTTCACCTGCAGATAGATAGATAGATAGAAAGAATAAATCAAGTTATTAAACAATATCTTCAATACTATATTAACTAGGAATAGAATAACTGAATTAATCTATTATTTCTTGTATAATTCGCTTATAATAGCGCAGATATAAGTATAATAAAGAAATCACTATTCTTCGTATTCTATAGATACAATCCAACAGCTTACTACGAAGTATTGCTAGAAGCAGATGCAGAAGCTGTAAATAAAAGGATTAAAAAAATTAAGGAAATTCAGAAAGAATTCCAATCAGAATTACAATTCATTCAAGAACAAATAATGCAGTATACAAACTCTAAGAGGATTGAGGAATCAATTCTATAGAAGGGAGATAAGATTTACCTACTTCGGAAAAACATTAAAACAATCAGATCCAGCAACAAACTTAACTATAAGAAATTAAAACTCTTCAAAATCTTGCAACAGATTTTCTCAATTAACTATGAGTTAGCATTATCTCATGGAATAAAGATATACTCAGTCTTCTATATTTCACTACTAAAACTAGCAGTATAGAAAATATTAATAGATAATATAGTAGAAGTGGAAAACAATGAATTAGAGTATAAGATGGAAAAGATTCTTAAGCATAGAAGTATAAATAATATAAGAAAATATCTTGTTAAATGAAAAAGCTATTCAGCAAGCAAGAACTCATAGGAATTACAAAAGAATGTTAAGAATGCTTAAGAA
Organism: Cryphonectria parasitica EP155; assembly: GCF_011745365.1. Taxonomy (NCBI): domain Eukaryota; kingdom Fungi; phylum Ascomycota; class Sordariomycetes; order Diaporthales; family Cryphonectriaceae; genus Cryphonectria; species Cryphonectria parasitica. The sequence continues at coordinate 4,443,052 of NW_024468909.1, forward strand.
AGAGTAGCTGAATATTGGAAAAGGAAAAGCTAGCACCTAAGATAATCGCTCCATCTCAAACCGAAATCCAGGAGCTTTAGAAACCTTGCTTTCCAGGAAACCCGATTAATCTATCATTGCATTTCTTACGTTTACGGAATTCCAGTCAAAACTTTCAAAAGAAGAATTTCCAGCAATTACAGCAGATTTCTCTGTAATTACAGAACAAACTCCAGCAGCAATGCAAGCCCACTCCTCCGCCTCTACTCTTTCCAACTCCTTCATATTATCAATATCCCAACGAATAGCGTGCATCATCTTTTCATATTATATTCTTTTCTGCTTATGCAGCCTAAGGAGTTTGGTATTCAGCTTAGCAGCTTTCTCTTCAATTGCCTCCACCTCCACTTCCAAGTAATGGTATTAAGCAGTTATACAATTCAGTTGTACAGGCATTAGGCTACGAATGTTGCAATTCAACAAATTCAGATGCATGCAGATCTGATAACAGGAAGATTCGGACTTAGCAATCTTGCACTCAGCCGAAAGATTGTAATTTTTGCAGTATAAGCAAGATATGAGCGAAAGAGAACTGAAGATAGCTATAGTAGAAAGAAGGAATAATTTCTGTGAAGAATAAGAATAAAGCTTAGCAATATAACGAGAACTGATTCTATTCGATATCTCGATTGGGAAAGCAAGATTACGGATGGAAGATTTGCTAGGATACTTACGAAAGATCGTTAGGAACAACAACTGATAGGAGGAAGATGATATTATAACCTATTCAACATGCAAGTTACAGAACAGATTACAAGTGATAGGGACTAGATATTAAGGATTCAACGTTCTAACAAAGCATCGATTATATAATCCAGGGTTAGAATTATTAGCGGATAGATATAATCAATGTTTATCCCGTTGATAAAGGAATCGATAGAGTTGATATCAATCCTATCTATCCGAACTAAAGAACTAAGTATATGAAGATTTATATTTCTTACTATCAGATAGATTTCCTTCAGATAGTTCTTCAGTTGTCAATCTAAGTATTCAGTTTCATACACTGAGTAGCCCCAAAAGCAGTAAACACTTGCATCGCTTATTAGGACTTGTACGGTTCCGTATTCAAGGACTTGATACTTTGATACCGCTCTTGTTAGCATAAACCCCTTCGTGTACTTAGGAATCTTCGGATTGCTGCAGTGCTCATTACATTACAGTATATTAAAATGTAATATATGAAAAATGCAAAGTATTAAAGAAATACTGCAATCTATGGAAATTCCTTACTTTTATATATTATTCTTATTATTAGAATATCTGTAAATATTATTTAATAGCTTTCTTTTTATTCTATTTAGATTTATATTATTCATATTATTCGCTAAAGAATTATTATTAAAAATAGAAGAAGAACTTTGAAACTGAATAAACTTAGCTTATTTCTCGATATGAGATTCTATTATAGCTTTGCTCTTGCTTTTATTCTTGCTGCAAGATACAGATTATAAAGCTATTTATTCAAACTCAGATATTTCCTTCTTAGAAGCAGAAGAAGCAGTACTCTTCTTACTAATCTATACAGATAAAGTTAGCAGTAATCTTCTTAAGCATTGCAACTATAATTAATTATAAGACTTATAGTATTCTATAAATACTATTTCCTTAGCATAAAAGGAATTTATTTAATCTGATTATGCATAATATCTTTATTCTGTATAAGCTTATATTAAGCTTTAATAATATACTTAATATTAGTATTGAAATTAATTTGAGAATTTATTTTAATTATATATTAAGAGCTAAATTAATAAAATAAATGCTGATACTGCAAGAAGAATAATAATTAGTATATATTCAAATCTAGTTAAGAATATCAGAATAGGAATCTTATTTATATACTATATTCTTTAATACAAGAAAAGTTTTTAATATAATTATATCCAGACTCTGTATAATAAATGCAGTTGTTATACTTCTTATTAAAGAAGCTCTTTATTGAAATGCATTCTAGAAAAAGCTAGTTAATATTAATCTGCTATTCCTATATAAGCATACAAGCAGTAGCATACTAATAAAAGCAGTAATTGTAAGAAACTAGATTATACTAATTATAGAACTGAACAAGAAGAGAATTTACTTGCTCAGATTGAAAGAAGATATAAATAAGATACTTGCTAAAGAGCTTTCAACTAGCTTTATATATTATAATAGAATTCAGTTTAATAAAATTCTTATTATTTAGCTTTGCAAAATAAATAGCAAAGCTAAAGCTTAGTAGTGAGTTATTTCAAAATATAATATTACTTTGAATATTTCAAAAAGCATATATTAAGCTAAGATCTCTCTTAATAGTATTGAAATCCGTGATATTAAGAAAGTTAATATAGATATTCTTGAGCTAGTAATAATTGCTGCTTTAAGAAGAAGAAATTGAAGAAGAAAATTAGATTTAAATCTTATTAATCTCTTGAAAAGCAGTATTTATATGCAAAGAGAAAATAGCATTGATAATAATTCGAGATATCTTAAGTATATTACAGAGCTAAGCAAGAGAAGATTAATAGAAGGAGAAGTTGTTGTATAAAGAATAAATTGAAAAGCAAGGTAAATTAAGAAAGAGATTGTTGAATAGATTGCTAAAGATTGATAAGATAGCAATGAGTAATAAATATATTCAACTGAATTATTATGTTTTTTATTTAGTTTATTGCTAAATAGCTTCTATTTAGCTAAGAATAAAGCTATTTGCTTTATAATAAATAGAAAGCAATAAATTATTTAAATAATTGCTAAATAAGATAAATTAGCTATTTCATTTATACTTGCAGCTAGCTATTCTTCTTCCTTCTTTAATCTCTTTATAATTATCTTTCTTAAGCATATATATACTCTTTTTTCTTTCTTATTAATGCTACTTCAGATTTATATACTAATATTAGAGCAAATTATCAACTGCTCTGCTTATATAACATTATTTTTCTCAATAGATTCTCTAGCTAAAGCTATATTCTTTTCTATCTTTCTTTCTTAATTAATATTCTCTTAGTTTCTTAACTTTATATCTTTACAAACTCTCTCTTGCAACTGCTTATCTTTCAACAAAGCTATTCTTCCCTTTTCCCTTTTCTTTTAACTTAGCAGTAATAGCTAAATTCAAATACTCTCTATTCCTATCTATCTAGCATAGCTAAGAGAACTGAATAATTAAAGCTTACTGCTTTCGAACTATCTTTCCCAAAGCGCTATACTCAACTGAAGTAATCAAGAATTATCTGCTCTATTTTAGTCTAAGGAATAAAGAAAATTATCTAATAGCAGAATTCGTTGAGAAGTACTTCTCAGAATTATTCTCTTGCAAGTTATACTTGCTTATAATTTTCAGTACTAATTCTTCTAAATATCTTCTTAATATTTATAATCTGATCAGATTCTTAGATACAGAAATCTCTTAAGATATTAGTTTGTAGTATGCTATAGCTGCTTTTTATTATTATACTTAATATAATTAATAAGATGTATTCTTAATAGAATATCTTTGTATTCTATTAATAGCTTATTCATTTAGCTCTTCTGATATTCTTAATAAGCAGAATCTGCTTAGATATAAGATTAGATAGAAGCGCTTATAAGTTCTTCTCTTAGTTAATATAGTAACTTCAGCTTATACTCTATCTTAGCTTAATATAAAGATTGAAAAAGGATTTTATATTGCTATATATAAATTCAGCAATATTCTACTAGCTTATATAAGCAAGCATTATCTGAATAGTCAGCTTAGAAGTGCTAGAGCTAATTGGAATTAGGATTTTGAGAATATTTCAATTATACTGCTAGATAATAATTCAAATGCAGCTCTGCTTTATATAATCAAACTATTTCGCCTTTGAATCCTGAAATCTATTGATTTCTATTAATCATCTAGTAGCTATTCAAACTGGAAATAAGCTCTTTATCTTAATTATAGAAAGATTGTACAAAATATGAAAGAATGAAGTATAAAGATAGCTATAATAAGCCTGCACTGCTAAGCTTTTTTCTATAAGCTGAAATATAGCAACTATATATAATATTCTAATCAGCTATTAAGAAGAAATGCTTCACTTCAAGAATACAAAGCTATATAAGTAGAAGCTAATAGAATACTAAACATAACTTACAAGCTGAATATTACTTTCTTCATAAAAAGAATTACAAACTTGCTTAAACTATCTATTAAAAGCAATCTTAACAGAATAAGAAGGAATATATCAGCCTTTACTCTGAAGAATTTCAGAGCGAGTAAAGCATCCAGCCTAGTTCCATCAAAATAATAATTCTGAGAGAATACAACTTCAGCTAGCCCAATCTTATATTTATCAAGAGAATATAATATTAGCTCAAAGTTAAGTTAATTCCTATTCAGAACTTCTATTAATTCTTATTCTTCTTCATCTCAAGAAATGCTTATTAATTCAGAACTAATAATCAATCTATTAATACAGCAAATAGCTAAGCCTGAATATACTACTGAAGCTCTATTGCATCAGAAACTGAAAAGCAGCAATATTATGCTTCCCAGTTTTCCCAATAAATCTCAGAAGCTTTATATACTTCTATAGAATAAGCTTCATAGCTTTAATCCTATCAAGCTCTTAGTAGATTTTCCAAACTGAACAGAGTTTGATTATATTATTAAGATAGATATATATAAAGCAAACTGCAAAAGAATCTATTAAGTAAGAATGCAGAATCAGAAGAGAACTGCTGTGTTAGGGTAAAAAGGGCACACAAGTGAGGTGAAGAGGTGTGAGCTGCTCCCAAGCCGCTCTGTTGACGCTTCCATTCAAAGGGACTACTGAACCTATCTCCCTCCTCCTCTTTTTCGCTGCTGGACCTGTTGTTCCCCTTTCCCTTATGTACACAATTGGCCTGGACTAGATGGGATGACAATGGCCTGATGGCCACGCGGCATCGTACGAGAGCGCTGCTTCGGAGCGAAGCCCTCGCAGCAGCCCTGGACCGCCACCAGGGGTTGCAAGGGCCACCTATTTCCTTTGTGCGCATACAAGCCCTGACATGCTGCTGCTGCTGCTATTCAAGCAGAGTTTGAAAGCAAATAGAAATAGAAAAGAGATCAGTATTAGAATCTATTCAGATTATATCTATATTACAAATAAACTAAAAATAAATACTAATACTTCTGCATTAATTTGAATAATAGCTCAAGCAATAGAGAGAGATATAAGAATTGAATTGGAAAGATAGTTTGGTTTGCAGTATTTCCTTTAGCAGTTTGCAATAAATTCTTTATTTCTTTACTTCATCTTCTTCTAATCAGATCTAGCATACTATTAAACTTATTGCAACTTTGGAAGAAAGTTGCTAGGAGAGAACTATTATAGTAGCCAGGATAATAGTTCGTAGGATATGGAATACAGTGGATCAAGAGTCTTTATATATATAAAGAATACTATTTACTTTTCAAATTCTTTAGCTATAGGAAACAATAAAGTATCCTTTCTCTTCTTTTCAATTTTGAATCTTTTGGACAGGTCTAAAACAGGTTTTTCATTCTGTTCTTGCGCCCGTGTAGCCTTAGTTTGCTGTTCTCATCTATACAGGCATGCTTGGGTTGCACGAGCTCTTGCTTATTGCTTCGGCAGCTGTTTGTCCCTTTTTCTTTCGAGGGCGATGGCGCCCTAGTTCTGGATCAATATTTGTTTTTGTAAATATAAGTATTAAGTTTTATATATGCTTTGTTTCTGCTGTATACAGTATATAGGAATCTTTAAGCTTTGATTGTTTATAGTTCTATTATAAACAATTCTTTCCTTTTGAAGCTTAAGCTTATTATGCTACTTTCTAAGCAAGCTTTCTAACTTATTATTATTTATACTAATATCTCTTTCCAACTTCTTATTAATTATATTAATTACAGATTTTATTACTTATATAAATAATACAGTTAATTATCTGATATTGCTACTATTTCATTCTGCTATTGATATAATCTTAAGAGCTATTTGCTAATAGCTTAATATATATATTATTTTACTTTATTTCAAGAACTTTTCTAAATCTAGTACTAGATTCTTCAATAATCTGAATAATTTATTCCTATTCTTATACTAGGAATTATTCATATTTAATCTTTTTCGAAAAATGCAGCTTGCAATTATAGCTAATATATAAGATCTAAGTAGTTTTATAATAATCTTAGTATATATAATCAATTCTGAAATCTTTATGCTGAACTAATTCTATATTATAGATAGAAATATAAATAAAGAATTCTTTAAAGCTGAATTTATATATTATATATTCTGTATTATATATAAGAATATAATAAAATATGCTAGCAAAATTAAATATATTGCAAAATATTATTAAATCTGCTTTACTAAAGCTAATAATTTTTAATAAACTATTAATAAGCTTTAATAAATTATTTGATTGCTTATTAAAGAATATTTCTTTAAATACTTATAAGAATTATTTTATTTATTATTATTTATAGTATTCTAAGAAATATCTTTCTTTATTATTTTCTTTAAAAGCTAATTCTCTTTCAAAGATATAAAGCAATCTGAGTTGCTATTATTCAGAACTATATTATAGATTAATTCCTTTCTTCTTATTACTAATTATTTAATCTTTCTTTATAATACTTTCAGAAATCATTCTAAGCTTTTTTTATTTAAAAGATATATTAAGCAGTTATTATTATAGCAGAATGTTTAGCTGAAACTTTTATAATTAATAGAATTTAATACTTGCTTTAAGAGAATATTTTTGCTTAGCTAATTAAATTGCTATATTTGTATTATATTAAGCTATTATTCTTTAGAAATAAGCTTTTATTATTAAAGCTTCTTAAGCTAGTAATAATCTTATATAATATAGCTTAGTTTATTATAATTATAATAATTTTAATTATATATCTTTCTCATAATTATATCTAATTTCATAGATTTAGTATAAATACTTTCACTCTATACTATATTCTGCTAAAAGCTTTTATTCTAGCTTTAAAATTGGAACTTTTTGCTAATATTAAGCTGCAATTGCTACATAGATTAGCTTTCTTCTTTCTTAAACTTCTTTATTTATTATTCATATAAATAATTATTAATATAGATTGCTTAATTTAAGAATATTACAAAGTTCTCTAGCTAATTCTGCTTAGAAATTTTATTCTTAACTTTATTCTTGAATTTCTTATAATAATATTCTATAAGATTTTTGTTTTTCTATAAAAGTTATACTAAGAATTACTTAAATTTAATTATATAAGCAGAAGCTAACTTAATTTACTTCAGATCTATAAATTGCTAAGCTATAATATATTCTTTATTAGAATTATTAAAGATTTCTCTTAGAGCTTTCTTAAAGCTTGCAAAGAAATTAAATATATTCTTTATATCTTGAATATATACATCGAGATTATTCTGATACTTCAGATAATTATATAAAGAAGATTTATATTAGATAAGAGCATTCTTCTTAAGATAAGTTCTAGCAAGAATAATTTTTTTATGCTTAGTTATAAATTAGATTGCATAATACAGAAAGTATGTTCTATAGTAAATAAGAAACTTATAAAGCATCTTCTGAATACTGTTATATATAGCTAGCTTATTCATTTTGTACGCTTTCCTAGCGTTACTAGTGATTATAGAGATAAGCTGTATCTGCTGAGCTTATTAGGCTTGCTACTCTAGCTAAGCTTGCTGATTAGCAATAATAGTGCTCTGAGCCTGCTGCTGATTGCGCAGTTCCTGAATACGTTGAATGAGCTGATATACCTGATTAACCAGTTCTTCCTGAGTAGGAGCGCATAAGAATAAAAAGAATTCTTAAGGAGCTATCATATTTCATATTATTCAAGGGAATAATACTAAACTATTCCTGAACAAGAGTTATTAAAATATAATAAGCGTACTGCAATATCCGAAGATCTGTAGTATATAAAAGATTTATACTAATAAGAGCAGTATCAAAAATAGAATCTACTGAATACGGAATTATAATTGGATAATCCGTGCAAGTGCTATTTATTTGCTTTTAGAGCTATTCAAGTATGTAACAAATGAATACTTAGATTAATAACTGAAGAGCTATATTTTGGTAGTCTATCTAGTAGTAATGAATATATTCTTATATATTCAGCTCTTCATCGTGGATTGATAGAGTTGATTATTAACTTCTTCGACTGGTTAATAGAGTTAATTGTTAACTTCTTCGACTGTGTAACTATTATAATCCTAATCCTGGTTACATAATCCTGAGCTGTATTCTTTCGTGAGTTAATGCTGAACTCCTAGCGCCGAAGGATTCACTCTGAGTGTTCTTGGTGCTGTGCTGTTTCCTTGTTATAACCTGCATGTTGGGTGAGTTATAACATCAGCATATAAAGAACTTGCTAAAAAACTTATGAAAGATTATTAGGAATAATAACTAATAGAAGGGAGATAATATTATAATCTATCTAGCATACAGATCTCAAAACAGGCTCTGCTAGCAAGAAAGACAGAGAATACAGCTTAAAAGCATAAATGCATCTAAGGGAAAAGTTAGATAATCAAGAGTTAGAACTAAGCAGGAATGGATTATCAGAATCACCAGGAGTACAGCTCACCAAGCTTACTGAATCACTGCAGTAATCCATGAGATACTGCAAAAACAGTAATCCATATTAAAGAGCTGAATATATAAGAATATATTCTTTATTACTAGATAAACTACTAGAATATAGCTTTTTAGTTATTAATCTAAGTATTCATTTATTATACATCTGAATAGCTTCAAAAGCAAATGAATAGCACTTATATAGATTATTTAGTTATAATTCCGTATTCAGTAAATTCTACTTTGATATCGCTCTTATTAGTATAAATTCTTTATATATTTTAAATCTTCGAATATTGCAGTGCGCTTATTATACTTAAGCATTTTCAATATTTTTCTATAATTTCTATAAATTCTTGCTTGCTAGATAATCTTTTTATTTAATAAAATATTCTTGCATATTATTTATACTTTTATATTTAAGAATCTTTTTAATCTTATATTCTAGTTTATTATTTTCTATTTTTACTATATTATTTATTAATATTTCTTATACTATTAGCTTTAGCAATAAGATATGAAAAACTGAATATATTCTTATTCTATAAGATAATACTAATTTGTAATTAATTAGAAAAATTTATTATAAAATTTTGAATAATTCTAATTTCTTATAATCAAGTTTGTTATTAAGCTTAGTTATTTTAATATTTTTCTGAAGTAAATAGATCTTATTTTCTTTCTATAGAATTAGTTTCTTAATTCTCTTAGAGTTTATATATTATATTATTTATTTCTGAATAAATTGTAATTCTAACTAAAATTCTTTCTAAACTTTCTTAATTTTCTTAATTCTCTTATCTGCAGCTTCAGCATCTATTTCTAGCAATACTTTGTAATAAGTTATTAGATTATATTTATAAAGCATTATAATAAGCGCACTACAATATTCGAAGATCTGTAGTATATAAAAGATTTATACTAATAAGAGCAGTATTAAAATAGAATTTACTGAATACAGAACTGTAACTGAATAATTTGTATAAGTGCTATTTATTCGTTTTTGAAGCTATTCAAGTATATAATAAATGAATACTTAGATTAACAACTAAAGAGCTATATTCTAGTAATTTATCTAATAATAATAAATATATTCTTATATATTCAGCTCTTTATTATAGAATAGCTTAACTATATTCTAATTTCTTATAATTATTTCTTGAATATATTAATTATATTTATAATCAATATAATTGCGCTAGTAATTCTAATTCTAAGTTGCATAGCTCTATTTTTCATTCTATAAGCAAGTACTACAATTCCTGCTCTAAGAGATTCATTCTGAATAGCTCTAGTATTATATTATTTCCTTATTATAATCTATATACTAGATAAATTATAATATTATCTTTCTCTTATAAATTATTATTTCTAATAATCTTTTATAAGTTTTCTTAACTTTTCTTTGTATTATGCATTATACTTTTCTAATTTATTATATTAAGCAGAATTAACAAATCTTATATTTGCAAATCTTCTTATATTCTAAAAAATATCTAAGATTAGAATCTTTTAATCTTCTATTTTTTAAAGAGTTTTATTAAAATATCTATTTATTCTTATTATAAGAAGTATAATCTTGAATTCTGCAAGATATTTTCTAAAAACTCTTTTTATTATATTAAATATATTTATTTGAATTGCTTTAAGTATAATATTATAAATTCTTTTTCTGAAAAGCTTTACAATATTATTATTTAATATTAAAAATTGGAGAATAAGATTAAGAAAAAGAAGATTAAGCTTCTTTATTTGTATTAATAGAAATAAATATAGTTTAAGAAAATAAAATATATTCTGTATTATAATATTACTTATATAGAAGAGTTGGATTATATAGAAGCTAAGAAAGCTGAAGCTAAGCAAGCTTATATTGCTGCTAAGATATAGTTTATAATAGCTAAGAGATTTGCTATTACTAGTATAGATTTCTTTTTAAAGAGATTTAATTAGAATTCTATAAATATAAGAAATAATATAATAAACTAATCTAGCTTTCTAGAAAATAAAGCTTCTAAAGCTTCTAAGTTTTAGTTTGGAATAAAGCGATTATTTTAAATGCTAGTTTTCTTCTTTTAATATTTAGCTATTTTTTCTTAAGTATTTTTAATATTTTTCTATAATTCTTATAAATTCTTGCTTATTAGATAATCTTTCTATTTAATAAAATATTCTTATATATTATTTATACTTCTATATTTAAGAATCTTTTTAATCTTATATTCTAATTTATTATTTTCTATTTCTATTATATTATTTATTAATATTTTCTATATTACTAGCTCTAGTAATAAGATATAGAAAACTGAATATATTCTTATTCTATAAGATAATACTAATTTATAATTAATTAGAGAAATTTATTATAAGATTTTAAATAATTCTAACTTCTTATAATTAAATTTATTATTAAGCTTAATTATTTTAATATTTTTCTGAAATAAATAAGCTTTATCTCTTTTCTATAGAATTAGTTTCTTAATTCTTTTGGAATTTGTATATTATATTATTTATTTCTAAATGAATTATAATTCTAATTAAAATTTCTTCTGAATTTTCTTAATTTTCTTAATTCTTTTATTTGCAGCTTCTATATCTGCTTCTAGCAATGCTTTATAATAAGCTATTAGATTATATCTATAGAATGCAAAAAATAGCAATTTCTTTATTATGCTTATATCTGTACTATTATAAGCAAATTATATAAAAGATAATAAATTAATTTAATTATTCTATTTCTAATTAATATAATATTAAAAATATTATTTAATAAGTTAGTTTATTCTTTTTATTTATTTATCTATTTATAGATAAAATATTATAGATATTCTATAATATATTCTAAGCTGTTTTATAAGTAAAATTCAAAATTTCGAATTAAACTTTCTATCTCTATTAGAAATCATTTTTTCTAGCATGCTATAGTTAGCAATAATTATTCTGAGAAATGTATATACAAGTTCTTCTGCTATATTGCTTTTCTTATAAGAGAGAAAATAAGCATACTTGCTAAATCTGCAAACTACTACTAGAATATTATTATATTGTATTTTAATTAAAGATTCTTATAAGAAAAATAGCTTAATAATAAAATTTAGATTAATAAATTGCTAAATAATTATAAATACTAGTAAGAAATGCAATAGTTTATAAAGCTTATATTTCTTTGTGTTATAACCCATCCAACATGCAGGTCACAGAACAGGTTACGAGTAACAGGAACCAGGTGTTAAGGATTCAACGTTCTGACAAAGTATCGATTATATAACTCAGGGATAGGGTTATTAGCAGATAGATACAGTCAACATCTATCCCGTTGATGAGGGAATCGATAGAGTTAGCATCAATCCTATTTATCCGGACTGAAGAACCAAGTATATAAAGGTTTATATTCCTTACTGTTAGATAGATTTCCTTTAGATAGTTCTTCAGTTGTTAATCTAAGTATTCAGTTTGATATACTGAGTAGCTCTAAAAGCAGTAAATACTTGCATTGCTTATTAGGATTTGTACAGTTCTGTATTTAAGAACTTAATACTTTAATACTGCTCTTATTAGCATAAACTCTTCGTATACTTAGGAATCTTCGGATTGCTGCAGTGCTCATTACATTTTGATAATTCTTGTTCAAAAACGGTTCAGTATTACCCTTTTAAGCAATACGGAATACGATAGCTTCTTCAGGAATCTCTTCGTTCTTGCACGCTCTTACTCAGGAAGAACTAGTTAACTAGGTATACTAGCTTACTTAGCATATTCAGGATCTGTGCGAACAATAGCAGACTCAGAGCGCTATCATTGCTAATTAGCAGGCTTAGCTAGCTTAACAGATTCAGCAGGCGCAGTTCATCTCTGCAATTATCAGTAATACTGAAAAGGTATATAAGATGAACAAGCTTACTATATATAATAGCAATCAGAAGATGCTATATGAGTTTCTTACTTACTGCAGAGCATACTTTTTGTATTATATAATCTAGTTTACTATAGAATCTGAGAAGATTATTCTTATAGAAACTCGCTTTAAGAAGAATGCTCTTATTTAATATAAGCCTTTTCTATGCAACTACTTAGAGTACTAGAATAATTCCAATATGCATATTCAGAGTACTAAGAATATGTTTAATTCTTTTGAAAGCTTTGAGAAAGCTCTTAAGAAAACCTTTGATAATTCCAACGAAGAATACACTATAGCTCAGCAGCTTATAAATCTCAAGCAGATCAAATCAGCTTCTGCTTATATAATTAGATTCAAGCAACTTTCAGCAAAACTTCTGTAAGAAGATAAGAATCTTATAGAATATTATTATAAGAGATTCAAGAATGATGTTAAAGATAAAATCTCTAAGTAGAATTAGCTAGAGAACTTTGCAATATTCTTCAATCAAGCTATCTGCATTAATAACTGTTTGTATGAATAATGAATAGAGAAGTTCAAGAAGAAAGAAAGCTAGATTTAAAGATTTTCAGCTAATATAAGCAAGAAACTCCAAAATAAGAATAGCGAATAGTATAGCAATACAGCTTAAAGCAGTACTATATATACTGATTTCATAGAGCTCAATACTGCTAGCAAGCAGTATAGCAAGAGGAATAGCATTACTTGCTATAATTATAATAAACAAGAATATATTGCATATAATTGCTATCAATTCTGAAAGAATAAATAGCAATTAGTTCAGGAAGAATGCTAGATGAATATTGCTTGATAATAGGAATTTAATCAACTGAGCAAAAATACTCTCTTGAAGCAAGTATTGAACTCTATTGATTACAGAAATCTCAGCTGAATATTCTGCTATAATAATAACTGCTTAATATATCTCTTGAGTAAGAAAGGTTCAGAATAGTTCTCTTAGAAGCTTCAGCGCTGCAGGCAGATAGCAATAGCAGGGCGAGAGTATATGCTTAGTATAACTATGAGCAGCAATGATTCGAACTGCTCTGATGTTACTGAATGAAGCATTTAAGCGCTGGAGGAAGAGCTTAATAATAATGCTCTTCGCTATTTCCTATTATCTATACCAGATACTATAATCAGAGAAATGAACAAAGAATAATACTCTCTTAGTTATTAGTATAAGTATCTAAACAATACTGAAAATGCTTTTCAGGCAACAGAAAGATTAAGCTAGAACGAATAATCTAACAATTTACTGAAATCTCTTGTAAATAATAAACTCAAGAAACTTACAAAAAGGTTTCCCTTTGATATTGAGTGGAATAAGGAAATAATATGAGTTGAATATCTCGTCTATAGAATAGAACTAGAGAAGCTTTTCACTTGCATCTCCTTGTAGAATATTGAAGCATAAGAAGATAAGAACTCTTGAATCAACTCACTTTACAACCTATATTACGAATTAGCTTGAATCTCCTGCACTTATTACAGCTGCAGAATGCATTTCTCAAACAAGATACAATACGAATAGTTCCTCATTAGAGAATCAGAACAAATCCTTCAGACTATTGAAGAACAGGAACTCTGCTTCAGAGAGATTTTCAATAAGCAATACTATAATACATACATCAAGCTACTAGATAATTGCTCTATGCAATGCATAGATAAAAAGATAGAATAATAGCAATGCAAAACAACATTCTGCACAATTCACATTAATAATAAGATTTGCAACTAGCATTAATAGAAGAAAGATCAGGAATAATGATAATACAGGCAAAAGCAAGCTAAGAAGCTTGCTTGAGAAGCAGCGAAGCAAGCTTAGAAGAACAAACAGTTCTTGATAAATCCAAAAGAATAGGATTATCTGTAAAGGAACTGTAGATGATTAGACTGGAATAGTTCTTATATAGAGCTTTCAAGATGAATTATACTTATATTAAGTTTGATATATACATTTAAGAATATAAATATAGCGTACTATTGAATAGTAGCGCTTAGAGAAACTTTATATCTCTATACATTATTAATTAGATATAACTATAATGGAAATGAAAGAAGCATTCTTATATCTTCAGTACTGTAAAAGAACAATCTGTTGCATACAATCAAGGAGTAATCAATAAGAAAACTGATTATCTATCTGTTTTAATTCAGAGATATGCAATTCAGATTTCTTTTAATATTACAAATATAGTATAGCATAAGCTGATTATAGAACTTTCATAGCTCAAGAAGTATAATTCTTGAATCGATTGGATTACTAGCTAGCTCTTATAAGAACAAGCTATATCTAGAGAAATAGTTATAATTAATAGCGCAGGATTGAAGCTAGTAATTAAAGAATACTTAGAAAAAGAAGCTTTATACAACTTCCTACATATTTTTAAATCAGTAGAGCTAGCAGTTCAAGGAGAAAGATCTAGTAACAAGCGAACTCAAACAGTGCTAGAGCGCTAACAGGTTAGCAGAATAACGGAAGCGAGGCTTTCAGCAAGTCGGTTCGCTCCGGAGCGATAAGGAAAAGCTTCAGAATATAGATTGTGGAATTATACAGAAAAAACCTCGAAACCAGGCTCTTGAGCGCTCAGTTCAGCTCGGAGCGAATGCTTAAAGCTCTCAAAAACATTATCAAAAACAACGAATGAAAAGAAGCATGCTTAACAGTATCTATTATTCTTCTAGATAGCAGAAACAGTATAAGAATCAGAATTAATACTTGTAAACATACTACGAGAATATCATAAGTTCAAGAAACTATTTCAGGAAGAATTGAATACAGGATTGCTAGAATATAGCTTATATAATCACGAAATCCTGCTATAAAAAGGGAAACAGCTCAAATTCTTTCTTATTTACAAACTAGATAAAGTATAGCTAGAGGCACTTAGAGAGTATCTTAACGAAAACCTTAAGAAAGGATATATATAATCATTGCAATTATCAGCAGAATACCTTATTCTGTTTATACCTAAGAAAAACAGCAAGCTCAAGCTATATATTGATTATAAGCAACTCAACAACATTACGATTAAGAACTAATACTCATTGCTACTTATCAAGGAATTACAAGATAGATTGCAAGGAGTATAATGGTTTACAGCTCTAAACCTAAAAGGAGCTTATAATCTAATCAGAATAAAGAAAGAAGAAGAATGGAAAACTGCTTTCAGAATATGCTACGAATATTACAAATATTTGATTATGCTCTTTAGCTTAACGAATGCCTCAGCTTTATTCCAAGAAATAATCAATCATATTCTATGCAAGCATCTAGATTAGTTCATCATTGCCTATCTTAATAATATTCTTATTTACTTTCGAATATTGAAAGAATACAAGAAATACATGGAAATAGTATTGCAAATGCTCCAAGATGCAAAACTTCTTGTAGAACCTGCAAAAAGCCACTTTTACATACAAAAAGTCGATTACCTCGGATTCATAATTAAGCTGAAATGCATTAAGCTATAGAAGAATAAGGTAAAAGCTATTAGAAACTAGCCAATCCTCAGGAATATTAGGGATATTAGATCTTTTCTTGAATATATCAACTTCTACAAGCAGTTCATTAAGAACTACAGCTGAATTATATATTTTCTTACAAATCTTACCAAAAAGAATTAATCCTTTAAATAAACTTCCAAAGCATAAGAAGCTTTTAATAAGATTATTAAGCATATCATCTCAGAGCTAGTTCTATATAAAGCAGACTTTTACAAATCCTTTGAAATTAAGATCAATGCATCAGGATATACACTCGAAGAATAACTTGATTAGCAAGATAATTAAAAACATTTGAGAATTATAAGCAACTTCTCGAAAAAGTTGAATAGCTCAGAAATCAACTACAGAATCCCTGATTAGAAACTCATAGCAATAGTGAAAGCTTTTGAGAAATAACAATACTATCTTATCAGCATACAATATTCAATTATAGTTCACTCGGATTATAAGAATCTAACTATATTCATAACAACTAAAGTTTTGAATAAGTAATAAGTTAGATGGGCAGAATTTCTCTTACAATTCGATTTCAAGATTGTACACTACAAAGGCTCAGAAAACGGATAAGCAGACGCTCTCAGCAGAAGATCAGACTATTAAGATATAGATTCCTCGGATATACAGAACATCTTCGCTCAGAATAAATCAGAAAACCTTGTTAATGCATACAGAGAACTAAATGCTATCTTCAGGATTGGATCCTTGAAGAAGGATTCAGAATCGATGATTCCAGATGAATAAGATAACTATATTAAGAATATATATAATATGCTTGTATACGGATATTAGAGAGTTAGAGCAATCTACAAATACATTAAAAGATACTAGAACTCATTAGATCTTAGAAAAAGAATTAAAAGCATTCTATAATAATGCAATAGCTGCAAAAAGAATAAAGCAGAAAGATATAAGCCTTATGAACTACTGCATTTCTTACTAATACTTATAACTATTTAGCAATTCATCAGTCTAAACTTTATTATTAAGCTATTTCTCTTACAAGAACTCTTAACTAAGATGTAATATAATAGCATTCTAATAGTAATTTGCAAATTAAGCAAGTATGCTTATTTTCTTTTTTACAAGAAAAGTAATATAGCAGAGAAACTCATATATATATTTCTTAGAATGATTATTGCTAATCACAGTATGCTAAAGAAAGTAATCTCTAATAGAGATAGAAAGTTCAACTTAAAGTTTTGAATTTTGCTTATAAAATAGCTTGAAATATACTATAGAATATTTATAGCATTTCACTTGCAAACAAATAAATAAATAGAAAAAATAAATCAGATTATTAAACAATATCTTCAATACTATATTAATCAGGAATAGAATAACTGAATTAATCTATTATCTCTTGCATAGTTCGCTTATAATAGCGCAAATACAAGTATAATAAAGAAATTACTATTCTTCATATTCTATAGATACAATCCAACAGCTTATTACAAAGCATTGCAAGAAGCAGATGCAGAAGCTGCGAATAAAAGAATTAAGAAGATTAAGAAAATTCAGAAGAAACTCCGATCAGAATTACAATTTATTCAAGAACGAATAATGCAGTATGCAAACTTCAAAAGAATTGAGAAACTAATTCTACAGAAGGGAAATAAGATCTATCTATTTTGAAAAAACATCAAAACAACTAAATCCAGCAACAAGCTTAATCATAAGAAGTTAGAACTATTCAAAATCTTGCAACAAATCTCTCCAGTTAACTACAAGTTAGTATTATCTTATAGGATAAGAATATACTCAGTTTTTTACATTTTATTACTAGAATCAGCAGTATAGAAAATATTAATAGATAATATAGCAGAAGTGGAAAATAATGAATCAGAGTATAAAGTAGAAAAGATTCTCAAGCATAGAAGTATAAATAATATAAGAAAATATCTCATTAAGTAAAAAGATTACTCAGCAAGTGAAAATTCATGGGAATTACAGAAGAATGTTAAGAATGCTCAGAAAAGAATAGCTAAGTATTGGAAAAGGAAGGAAACTAGTACCTAAGACAATCACTCCGCCCCGAACCAAGACTCAGAAGCCTCGAGAACCTTACTTTCCAGAAAGCTCAACCAATCTACCACAGAATTCCCCAGATCTACAGAATTCCAGTCAAAACCCTCAAAAGAAGAATCTCCAGCAATTACAGCAGATTCCTCTGCAACTACAGAACGAATCCCAGCAGCAATGCAAGCTCGCTTCTCCGCCTCTACCCTTTCCAGCTCCTCCACATTATCAATACCCTAATGAACAGCGCGCATCATCTTTTCATACTACATCCTTTTCTGCTTATACAGCCTAAGAAGTTTAGCATTCAGCTTAGCAGCCTCCTCTTCAATCGCTTCCATCTCCATCTCCAGACAATAATATTAAGCAGTTATACAATTCAATTATACAAGCATCAGGCTATGAACATTGCAATTCAACAAACTCAGACACATGCAGATCTGATAACAGGAAGATTCGGACTTAGCAATCTTGCACTCAGCCAAAAGATTGTAATCTTCGCAGTATAAGCAAGGCATGAGTAAAAGAAAACCGAAGATAGCTACAGCAGAAAGAAGGAACAATTTCTGCAAAGAACGAGAATAAGGCTTAGCAATACAACGAGAATTAACTCTATTCAACATCTCGATTAGAAAGGCAAGATTACAGACGGAAGATTTACCAGAATACTTACGAAAGATCGTTGGGAATAACGACTGATAGGAGAGAGATGATATTATAACTCATTCAACATGCAGATCACAGAACAGATTACGAGTAATAGAGACCAGATATCAAGAATTCAATATCCTAATAAAGTATCAATTATATAACTTAGAGATAGAATTATTAGCGGATAGATACAGTTAATATCTATTCTGTTGATAAGGGAATCAATGGAATCAGCATCGATCCTATCTATCCGAACTGAAAAACCAAGTATATAAAGATTTACATTTCCTACTATTAGATAGATTTCCTTCAGATAGTTCTTCAGTTATCAATCTAAGTATTCAGTTTGATACACTAAGTAGCCCTAAAGACAGTGAATACTTGCATTGCTTATTAGGACTTGTACGGTTCCGTATTCAAGAACTTGACACTTTGATACCGCTCTTGTTAGCATAAACTCTTCATGTACTTAGGAATCTTCGGATTGCTGCAGTGCTCATTACACTTTGCTTTATTCTTCTTGCAGCTATTATATTATTATAAAATATTTTCAATTCTTTTTCTAAGATTTAATAAGCTTTAATATTTTTTAATATATTTATAAATTTGTAATGAGCACTGCAGCAATCCGAAGATTCCAAAGTATACAAAGAGTTTATGCTAACAAGAGCAGTGCTAAGTACAAGCCTTGAATACGGAAACACAACTGAGTAACTATGCAAGTATTCACTGCCTTTGAAGCTATCAGAGTAAGAGAGTAATCTGATACTTAGATTAACAACTAAAGAGCTATATACTTAATCTATCTAATGGTAATAAGCATGTAGTTATATATCTAGCTCTTTAGTTCTAACTATTCTAACTATATTCCGATTTCTTATAATTATTTTCTAAATATATTAATTATATTCATAGTTAATATAATTGCGCTAATAATTCTAATTCGGATTATGTAATCCTGTTTAATATTCAATGTTGGATTGTAACATCTATTCCCTTTATTAGTAAAGCTTATTCTATAATCTGTATATTGGATGAATTATAATATTATCTTTCTTTTATAGATTATTATCTCTAATAATCTTTCGTAAGTTTTTTCAGCTATTCTTCCTGCTATATATTATATCTTCCTAATTCATTATATTAAGCAGAGTTAACAAATCTTATGCTTGCAAACCTTCTTCTATTCCAAAAAGTATCCAAGATCGAAATCTCTTAGTTTCCCGCCTTTTGAAGAATTTTATCGAGATGCTTATCTATTCCTATTGCAAGAAGCATAGCCTTGAATCCTGCAAAATGTTTTCCGGAGACTCTTCTCGTTATATCGAATATATTCGCCTGAATCGCTCTAAATGCAACGTTATAGATCCTTCCTCTGAGAAGCTTTGCAATATTACTATCCAATATTGAAAGTTAGAGAATAAGATTAAGAAAAAGAAGACTAAGCTTTTCCATTTGCATTAATAGAAGCAGATATGATCTGAGAAGATAAAATGTATTCTGTATTATAGTATTACTTGCATAAAGGAATTAGATTATATAGAAGCTGAGAAAGCTGAAGCTAAGAGAATGTATATTGCTGCTGAAGTATAGGCTATAGTAGCTAAGAAATCTGCTATTATAGCTGGGAATTCTTTTTTTGAGAGTTTCAATTGGAATTCTGTAGATGTAGGGAATTCAGTGATGAATTGGTTGGATTTTCTGAAGAGCGAGATTTCTGAAGCTTCTGAGTTTCAGTTCAAGGTGGAGCAATCATTCTAGATGCTAGTTTCTTTTCTTTTCCAATACTCAGCTACTTTTTCCTAAGCATTTTTAATATTTTTCTATAATTCCTATGAATTTTCGCTTGCTGAGTAATCTTTTTATTTAATAAGATATTCTCTTATACTATTTATACTTCTATGCTTAAAGATTTTCTCTATCTCATACTCTGATTCGCTATTTTCTACTTCTGCTATATTATTCATTAGTATTTTTTATACTGCTAGTTTTAGCAGTAAGATGTAAAAAACTGAATATATTCTTATTCTATAAGATAATACTAATTCGTAATTAATCAGGGAAATCTGTTACAAGATTTTAAATAATTCTAACTTCTTATAATCGAGTTTATTGTTAGATCTAGTTATTTTAATATTTTTTCGAAATAAATAAATCTTATTTCCCTTCTGTAGAATTAGTTTCTTAATCCTTTTGGAGTTTGTATACTATATTATTTATTTCTGAATAAATTATAATTCTGATTAGAATTCCTTCTGAATCTTCTTAATTCTCTTAATTCTTTTATCTATAGCTTCTGTATCTGCTTTTAGCAGTATCTCATAATAAGCTATTGAATTATATCTATAGAATATAAAGAATAATAACTTCTTTATTATACTTATATTTGCATTATTATAAGCGAATTATATAAGAGATAATAAATCAATCTAATTATTCTATTTCTAATTAATATAGTATTAAAAATATTATTTAATAATCTAATTTATTCTTTTTATCTATTTATTTATTTGCAAGTAAAATACTATAAATATTCTATAGTATATTCCAAGTTATTTTATTAGCAAAATTCAAAACTTCAAATTGAACTTTCTGTTTCTATTAGAGATTACTTCTTCTAGCATGCTATAATTAGCGATGATTATTCTGAGGAATGTATATACAAGTTCTTCTGCTGTACTGCTTTTCTTATAAAGAAGAAAGTAAGCATACTTGCTTAGTTTGCAAATTACTATTAAAATACTATTATATTGCACTTTAGTTAAGAATTCTTATAAGAGAGATAGCTTGATAATGAAGTTTAGACTAATAGATTGCTAAATAATCATAAATATTGATAAGAAATGCAGTAGTTTATAAGGCTTGTATCTTTCTGCTTTATTCTTCTTGCAGCTATTGCATTATTATAAAATATTATTAATCCTTTTCCTAAAGCTTAATAGATTTCAGTATCTTCTAATGCATTTATAGATTGCTTTAACTCTCTAATATCCGTATATTAATATATTATATATATTCTTAATATAGTTATCTTATTCATCTGAAGTTATTAATTCTCAATTCTTTTCTAAGAATTCAATTCTGAAGGCAGCATTTAGCTCTTTATATGTATTAACAAGATTCCCTGATTTATCTTGAGCAAAAATATTCTATATATCTAAGGAATCTGCATCTCAATAATCTAATTACCTGCTAAGAGCATCTGCTTATTCATTTTCTAAGCTTTTGCAATATATAATTTTGAAGTTAAACTATAAGAGGAATTCTGCTTATTTAACTTATTATTTATTCAAAACTTTAATTATTATAAATATAATCAGATTCTTATAATCCAAGTAAATTATAATTAAATGCTATATACTAATAAGATAGTATTGCTATTCTTTGAAAGCTTTCATTATTGCTATAAGCTTTTAATTAGAAATTCTATAGTTAACTTCTAAGCTATTCAACTTTTTTGAAAAGTTGCTTATAATCCTTAGATACTCTTAATTATCTTACTAACTAAGTTATTCTCCAAGTATATATTCTAATGCATCAATTTCAATTTCAAAAGATTTATAAGAATCTGCTTTATATAGAATTAGCTTCAAGATAATATGCTTAATAATCTCTTCAAAAGCTTCTTATATCTTAGAGATTCATTCGAAAAGCTGCTTCTTTTTGATAAGATTTGTAAGAGAATATGCAATCTAGCTATAGTTTTTAATAAACTGCTTATAGAAATTAATATATTTAAGAAAAAATCTAATATCTCTAACATTTCTGAAAATCAGCTAATTCTTAACAGCTTTTATCTTATCTTTCTGTAGCTTGATATATTCTAGCTTGATTGTAAATCTGAGATAATCAACTTTTTACATATGAAAATAATTCTTTGCAGATTTTATAAGAAGCTTTGCATTTTAGAGTATTTGCAATACTATTTCCATATATTTCTTATATTTCTTTAGTATTTAAGAATAAATAAGAATATTATTAAGATATGCAATAATGAACTAATTCAGATGCTTGCATAGAATATAATTAATTATTTCTTAGAATAAAGCTAAAGCATTTATTAAACTGAAGAGCATGATCAAATATTCGTAATATCTATAGTATATTCTGAAAGCAATCTTTCATTCTTCTTCTTTTTTTATTTTAATCAGATTATAAGCTTCTTTTAGATTTAGAGCTATAAATTATTATACTTCTTGCAATCTATTTCATAATTCCTTAATAAGTAGCAATAGATATTAGTTCTTAATTATAATATTATTAAATTGCTTATAATCAATATATAGCTTAAGCTTGCTATTTTTCTTAGGTATAAACAGAATAAGGTATTCTGCTAGTAATTGCGATGATTATATATATTCTTTTTTGAGATTTTCATTAAGATACTCCTTGAGCATCTCTAACTATACCTTGTCTAGTTCGTAGATAGGAAAGAATTTGAGCTGTTTTCCTTTTTATAGCAGGATCTTGTAATTATATAAGCTATATCTTAGCAATCCTATATTCAATTCTTTCTGAAATAATTTCTTGAATTTGTAATACTTCTGTAATATGCTTGCAAGTATTAGTTCTGATCTATATACTGTTTCTGCTATCTGGAGGAATAGTAGATACTGTTGAGCATGCTTCTTTTTGCTTGTTGTTTTTGGTAGCGTTTTTGGAAGCCTTGAGCATTTGCTCCAGGCTGAACTAACCGCTCGAGAGCTTAGTTTCGAGATTTTTCTTGTATAAACTCACAATTCACATTCTGAAGCTTTTCCTTATCATTCCAGAGCAAACCAACTTGCTAAGGGTTTCGCTTTCATTGTTTTGCTAATCTGTTAGCATTCTAGCACTATTTAGATTTGCTTATTACTAGATTCTTCTTCTTGAACTGCTAGCCTTGCTAGTTTGAAAGTATATATAAAGTTGTTTAAAGCTTCTTTTTCCGAGTATTCTTCAATAACTAACTTCCATTCTATATCGTTAATTGCAACTATTTCTCTAGATATAGCTTGTTCTTATAAGATCTAGCTAGTAGTTTAATCAATTCGAGGATTATGCTTCTTGAGCTATGAAAGCTTTATAATCAGCTTATGCTATGCTATATTCATAATATTAAAAGAAATCTTAGTTATATATTCTTGAATCAAAATAGATAGATAATTAATCTTCTTATTGATTACTTTTTGGTTGTATGCAACAGATTGTTCTTTTACAATACTGAGAGTATATAGCTACTTCTTTTATTTCCATTATAGTTATGCTTAATTAATAATATATAGGAATATAAAGTTTTCCTGAGCGCTACTATTCAATAATGCGCTGTACTTATATTCCCGAATATATATATTAAGTTTGATATGAGCATAGTTTGCTTTGAAAGCTTTATATAAAAACTATTCTAATCCGATTATCTGCAGTCTCTTTACAAGCAATCCTAGCCTTTTGAGATTGTTGAAAGCTGCTTATTCTTCTTTTAAGCTTGCTTTACTACTTCTTAAGCAAGCTTTTTAGCTTGCTTTTGCTTATATCTTTATTATTCCTAATCTTTTTTCTATTAATACTAGTTGCAAATCTTATTATTAATATAAATTATATAAAGCATTATTCTATATTGCTATCACTTTATTTTCTTATTTATATATTGCTTGAAGCAGTTATCTGGTAGCTCTATATATGTATTGTTGTACTGTTTATTGAGAATTTTTCTGAAGCGAAGTTCTTATTCCTTAACAGCCTGAAGAACTTATTCTAGTTCTCTAATAGAGAACTATTCATATTGCATCTTTTCCGAGAAATGCATCCTGCAGCTATAATAAGCATAGAAGATTCATACTAGCTTGTAGTATAGATTGTAAAGTAAGCTAATTCGAGAGTTCTTATCTTATTATGCTTCAATATTTTGCAAGAGGATGCAGATAAAGAGCTCTTCTAGCTCTATTTTATAAATGAGATGTTTAATTTATATTGTTTCCTTATTCCATTCAATGCTGAAGAGAAATCTTTCTTTCCAGATTTTTATAAAGCTGTTAAGCTTACTATTTATAGAAGATTCTAGTAAATTACTAGATTATTTGCTCTAGCTTGATTCTTTTATTATCTGAGAGATATTTTCGGTATTATTTAGATATTTGTATTAGTAGCTAAAAGGATATTATCTCTTATTCATATCTCTAGTTATAATGCTTGATATAGATAATGAGAAGTAATGAAAAGTATTATTGCTAAGTTCTTTCTCTAGCATTTGAATGCTTTACTTAGTAATATTGAAGCAGTTTGAGTTGCTGCTGCTTGTAATTATGCTGAGCGTATATCCTTGCTCTTCTACTGCTATTTGCTTATAGCATCTAGATTTCTGAAAGAACTATTCTGAGCTTTTCTTATTTGAAAGATATATTAAGCAGTTATTATTATAGCAGAATGTTCAGCTGAAACTTCCGTAATCAATAGAATCTAATACTTGCTCTAAGGGAATGTTTTTGCTTAGTTAATTAAGTTTCTATTATTAAGCAATATTTATTTAGCATTCTTTCTAAACTAATTGCTATTTATTCTTTCGGAGTTGATAGCAGTTGTATAATATATATCTCTGTTTATTGCAGTTGTAGCAAATAATACTATTCTTCTTGCTATATTATTTATTAGCAGTATTGAGTTTTATAAAATTAGTATACATAGTATTGCTTTGAGCTATATTGCTATATTGATTGCTATTTTTGTATTGGAATTTCTTGCTTATATTAGCTGGAAATCTTCAAGTTTAGCTTCTTCCTTTCTTGGATTTCTTTATCTGTTATTCATATAGATAATTATTAATATAGATTATTTAATTAGAGAATATTATAAAGTTCTCTAGCTAATTCTGCTTAAAGATTTTATTCTTAATATTATTCTTAAATCTCTTATAGTAGTATTTATAAGATTCTTGTTTTCCTATAAAAATCTTGCTAAAAGCTGCTTAAATCTAATTATATAAGCAGAAGCTAACTTGGTTTGCTTAAGATTTATAAGCTGCTAAGCTGTAATACATTCTTTATTAGAATTGCTAAAGATTTTCTTGAAAGCTTTTTCAAAGCTTACAAAGAAATTGAATATATTCTTAGTATTCTGAGTATGTATATCAGGATTATTCTAATGCTCTAAGTAATTATATAGAGAAGGCTTATATTAGATAAGAGCATTTTTTTCGAGATAAATCTCTGTAAGAATAATTTTCTTATATTCCTTAATAAACTGAGTTATATAGTGTAAGAAGTATGCTTTATAATAGATAAAAAATCTATATAGTATCTTTTAATTACTATTATATATAGCAAGCTTATTTATCTTATATACTTTTTCAGCATTGCTAATAATTATAGAGATAAACTGTATCTGCTAAGCTTATTAAGCTAACTAAGCTTGCTAGTTAGCAATAATAGCGCTCTGAGCCTGCTATTAGTTATACAGATCCTGAATATGCTGAATAAGCTGATATATCTGATTAACTAGTTCTTTCTGAGTAGAAGCATGCAAGAATGAAGAGATTTCCTAAGAAGCTATTGTATTCCGTATTGCTTAAGAGGATAATACTGAACTATTCTTGAACAAGAGTTATCAAAATATAATAAGTACTGTAGCAATCCGAAGATTCCAAAGTATACAAAGGGTTTATGCTAACAAGAGCAGTATTAAGTATAGATCTTGAATACAGAAATATAACTAAGTAACTATGCAAGTATTTACTGCCTTTGGAGCTATCAAAGTAAAAGAGTAATCTGATACTTAGATTGATAACTGAAGAGCTATATACTTGATCTATCTAATGATAATAAGCGTATAGTTATATATTCAGCTCTTCAGTTCTAACTATTCTGATTATATTCTGATTTCTTATAGTTATTTCCTAAATATATTAATTATATTCATAGTTAATATAGTCGCGCTAGTAATTCTAATTCGGATTATATAATCCTGTTTGATATCCGATGTTGGGTTGTGATATCTGTTTCCTTTGTTGGTGGAGCTTATTCTATGACTTGCATGTTGGATGAGTTATAACAAAATTGCTCTAATTTCTTGATATTTATATACTAGTATATTATATATATTTCTGATATAGCTATCTTATTTATTTAGAATTATTAATTCTAAATCTTTTTCTGAAGATCTAATTCTGAAAATAATATTTAGCTTCTTATATATATTAATAAGATTTTCTAATTTATTTTAAATAAAGATATTCTATATATTTAAGAAATTTGTATTTCAGTAATCCAATTTTTTATTAAAAGTATCTACTTATTTATTTTCTAAGCTTTTGCAGTATATAATTCTGAAATTAAACTATAAGAAAAACTCTACTTATCTAATTTATTGCTTATTCAGAATTTTAATTATTATAAATATAATTAGATTCTTATAATTTAAATAAACTATAATTAAATATTAAATATTAATAAAATAATATTATTATTTCTTAAAAGCTTTTATTATTATTATAAATTTCTAATCTAAGATTTTATAATTAATTTCTAAGCTATTTAACTTTCTCAAAAAATTATTTATAATTCTTAGATATTCTTAATTATTTTATTAATTAAATTATTCTTCAAATATATATTCTAATATATTAGTTTTAATTTTGAATAATTTATAAAAATCTATTTTATATAGAATTAGCTTTAAAGTAATATATTTAATAATTTTATTAAAAGCTTTTTATATCTTAGAAATTTATTTAAAAAGCTGCTTTTTTTTAGTAAAATTTGTAAGAAGATATATAATTTAGCTATAGTTCTTAATAAACTGCTTATAGAAGTTAATATATTCGAGAAAAGATTTAATATTTCTAATATTCTTAAAGATTAGCTAATTCTAATAGCTTTTATCTTATTTTTCTAAAGCTTAATATATTCTAGCTTGATTATAAATTTAAAATAATTAATCTCTTATATATAAAAATAATTCTTTGTAGATTTTATAAGAAGTTTTGTATTCTAAAGTATTTATAACTCAAAAGGTAGTAGGAAGAGGGAAATACAAGTTAGTTGGAATAGTTGATAGTTGGTTGAAAGGCTTAATTGAATTGCTTAATACTATATTTCTATCTTGAATTAAGGAGGAAATATACAGACTATTTATCTTTGAATTTCTTTCAATAGAAATTTACTAATTCAACTAATTTGTTTATTTCTTTGTTATTAATTAAATTATAACATTCTTTATTTGTTTATACATTCTTTGTTTAATTAGTTTCAATTTAGATTTTCAAATAACATTTAGTTACTGGAATTGAAATAGCTTGTTATCTAATTTCAATAGGAATTTTATCCTATAGTTATTTGTTTGTTTAATTTAAATAAGAATGTTTCTTTTGTTAGAAATTCTATCCTATAGTATTTATTTGTTTGTTTAATTTTAATAAGAATGTCTGAATTAAAGTAATTAGCTGAAATTCCTTTTCGGAGCTTTTGCTCCTTAGTCTATAGTTTAAACTTTTATGTGAAAAGTTTATTCTTTTTGTTAGAGATAGTCACTATTGAAAATAGTAAACTAATATAAAGTATAATTCGAAGTACTTAGAAAGTATTTTAATAAGAATCTTAAGAAAGAATATATATAATTATTGCAATTATTAGCAGAATATCTCATCCTATTTATACTTAAGAAGAATAGCAAGCTTAAGCTATATATTAATTACAGATAATTTAATAATATTACAATTAAGAACTAATATCTATTATTACTTATTAAGAAGCTATAAAATAGATTATAAGAAGTATAATAATTTACAGCTTTAGATTTCAAAGAAGCTTACAATCTAATTAGAATAAAGAAAGAAAAGAAATGAAAAACTGCTTTCAGAATATGTGTAATGAGCACTGCAGCAATCCGAAAATTCCAAAGTACACAAAGGGGGTTTATGCTAACAAGAGCAGTATCAAAGTATCAAGTCCTTGAATACGGAACCGTACAAGTCCTAATAAGCGATGCAAGTGTTCACTGCCTTTGGGGCTATCAGAGTAGAGAGTAATCTGATACTTAGATTGACAACTGAAGAGCTATATACTGAATCTATCTAATGATTATGAATGTGTTCTTATATATTCAGCTCTTCAGTACAGCTCGTTGGGATCGCTGGCGAGCCTAGCAATCCAGGGTATAAAGCTCGTTGGGATCGCTAGCAAGCCCAACAATCCTCCCTCCTTTACAACCCTAGCCCTAGGTTATGTAATCAATGCTTTGTCAGAACGTTGGATTCTTAATACCTGGTCCTTATTACTCGTGACTTGTTTTCGTGATCTGCATGTTGGATGGATCATAACATCATCTCCCTCCTATCAGTCGTTATCCCCAATGATCTTCTGTAAGTATCCTGGCAAGTCTCCATATTCATGATTTTGCCTTTCTAATTGAGATGCTGAACAGAATCAACAAAGTTGCGAAACTGAAATCCTCGAATTCTTGCTCTAACAAAAAGAAGCAGAAAGATCTTCTTCTTCAGTCTATTCTTTCAAACAGTTTCAATATGCATCCCTGTTCTTATTGCAACAGTCGAGGTCTGCAATCGTGTATTGTTTCTTCTTACGATTCATCCCGTTGCTTGGAGTGCGTTTCCCAGAATCGCGCTAAGTGTGACGTTCTGGAGCTGATAAATGCTGCTGAACTCCTCCTTATCTCTACTCAGCATCAAAAGCTGGAGGATGAGATAGAAGAGTTGGAGTTAAAGTTGCTTTGACTGCGTTAACAAAAGAAGATGTGGCGTGAGAGGATGTCTTGGGCTATTCGTTGAGGTCTCAAGAATCTTGAAGAGCTTGAGAAAGAAGAGGCTAAGAAGGCTGAAGCTGAGAGGGTGCGTGTTGCTGCTGAAGTGCAGGCTGTGGTAGCTGAGGAATCTGCTGTTGTAGCTGAAGATTCTTCTTTTGAGGGTTTTGACTGGAATTCTGTAGATCTGAGGAATTCTGTGGTTGATTGATTGGGTTTCCTGGAGAGTGAGATTTCCGAAGCTTCTGGATCTCGGTTCGGGGCAGAGCGGTCGTTCTAGGCGCTGTTTTTCCTTTTCCAATATTCAGCTACCTTTTCCTGAGCATTTTTAACGTTTTTCTGCAGTTCCCAAGAATTTTCGCTTGCTGAGTAATCTTTCCATTTGATGAGATATTCTCTTGTGTTGTTTGTGCTTCTATGCTTGAGGATCTTCTCTACCTTATACTCTGGTTCATTGTTTTCCACTTTTGCTGTATTGTCTGTTGGTATTTCCTGTGCTGCTAGTTCCAGCAGTAAAATGTGAAAGACTAGATGTATTCTCATCCTATAAGGTAATGCTAACTTGTAATTAACTGGGAAAATCTATTGCAAGATTCTGAATAATCCCAACTTCTTATAATCAAATTTGTTGCTAGATTTGATTATTTTAATATTTTTCCGAAGTAGATAAATCTTATCTCCCTCCTATAGGATTAGTTTCTCAATCCTTTTGGAGTTTGCATATTGCATCATTCGTTCTTGAACAAATTGTAATTCTGATCAGAATTCTTTCTAAACTTTCTTAATCTTCTTAACCCTTTTGTCTGCAGCTTCTGCATTTGCTCCTTGCAATGCCTCATAGTAAGCTGTTGGATTATATCCATAGAGCATGAAGAATAATGATTTCTTTATTATGCTTATATCTGCGCTATTATAAGCGAACTATGCAAGAAGCAATAGATCAACTTAGTTGTTCTATTCCTGATTAATATAGTATTAAAGATACTATTTAATAACTTGATTTATTCTTTCTATCTGTTCATCTGTTTGCAGATGAAATGCTATAGATATTCTGTAGTATATTCCAAGCTGTTTCATAAGCAAAATCTAAAACTTTGAGTTGAACTTTCTATCTCTGTTGGAGATTACTTCTTCTGGTATGCTGTGATTAGCAATAATCATTCTGAGAAATGTATATGCAAGTTCCTCTGCTATACTGCTTTCCTTATAGGGGAGAAAATAAGCATACTTGCTCAGTTTGCAAACTACTACTAGAATGCTATTGTATTGCATCTTAGTTAAGAGTTCTTGTAAGAAAGATAGCTTGATAATGAAGTCTAGATTGATGGATTGCTAAATAGTCATAGATACTGGTAAGGAATGCAGTAGTTCATAAGGCTTGTATCTTTCTGCCTTATTCTTTTTGCAGCTATTGCATTATCATAGAATATTCTCAATTCTTTTCCTAAGGCTTGATAGATTTTAGTATCTTTTGATGCATTTATAGATTGCTTTAACTCTCTGATGCCCGTATGCTGATATACTGTGTATATTCTTAATATAGTTATCTTATTCATCTGAAATCATTGATTCTGAATTCCTTTCTGAGAATCCGATCCTGAGAGCAGCATTCAGTTCTCTATATGCATTAACGAGATTTCCTGATTCGTCTTGAGCGAAGATATTCTATATATCCGAGGAATCTGCATTTCGATAGTTTGATCTTCTGCTGAGAGCATCTGCTTATCCGTTTTCCGAGCTTTTGCAGTATATAATCTTAAAGTTGAACTGTAAGAGAAATTCTATTTATCTAACTTATTGCTTATTCAAAATCTTAGTTATTATGAATGTAGTTAGATTCTTGTGATTCGAGTAAACTATAATCGGGTATTGTGCGCTAATAAGATAATATTGCTACTTCTTGAAAGCTTTTATTATTGCTATGAGTTTCTGATCAGGAATCCCATAGTTGATTTCCAAGCTATTCAATTTCTTTGAGAAGTTGCTTACAATCCTTAAACGTTCTTAGTTGTATTGCTAGCTAAGTTGTTCTCTGAGTATATATCTTGATGCATCAGTTTCAACTTCAAAGGATTTGTAAGAGTCTGCTTTATACAGAACTAGCTCTGAAGTAATATGCTTGATGATTTCATTAAAAGCTTCTTATGCTTTGGAGGTTTATTCGAAGAATTGCTTCTTTTTAATAAGATTTGTAAGAGAATATGCGATCCAGCTGTAGTTCTTAATAAACTGCTTGTAGAAGTTGATGTATCCGAGGAAAGACTTAATATCTCTGACATTCCTGAGAACTGGCCAATTTCTAATAGCTTCTACCTTGTTTTTCTGTAGCTTAATGCATTCTAGCTTGATTGTGAATCCGAGGTAGTTGATCTTTTGTACATGAAAATAACTCTTTGCAGTTTTCATAAGGAGTTTTGCATTCTGAAGCGTCTGTAATACTATTTCCACGTATTTTTTGTATTCTTCTAGTATTCGAGAGTAAATAAGGATATCGTTGAGGTAGGTAATAATGAATTGATTCAGATGCTTGCATAGAATATAATTAATTATTTCCTGGAATAAAGCTGAAGCATTCATTAAACTAAAGAGCATAACTAAATATTCATAGTATTCGTAGCATATTCTGAAAGCAGTTTTCCATTCTTCTCCTTTCTTTACTCTGATCAGATTATAAGCTTCTTTTAGATCTAGAACTGTAAACTATTATGCTTCTTGCAGCCTATCTCGTAATTCCTTGATGAGTAGTAATAGATATTAGTTCTTGATTGTAATATCGTTAAGTTGCCTGTAATCAATACATAGCCTAAGCTTGCTATTCTTTTTGAGTATAAACAGAATGGAGTATCCTGCTGATAATTGCAAGAGTTGTATATATTCTTTCTTAAGATTCTTATCGAGATACTTCCTAAGTATTTCTAGCTGTACTTTATCTAGTCTATAGATAGGGAAGAATTTGAGCTGTTTCTCTTCTTATAGCAGGATCTTATGATTGTATGAGCTATGTTCTGATAGTCCTGTATCCAATTCTTTCTGAAATAGTTTCTTAAACTTGTAATATTCTTGTGATATGTTTGCAAGTATTAGTTCTAATCCTTGTACTGTTTCTGCTACTTGGAGGAACAGTAGATACTGTTGAGCGTGCTTCTTTTCTGATAGCGTTTTCGAGGGCTTTGAGCATTCGCTCCGGGCTGGAGCGAGTGCTCGAGGGCCTGGTTTCGAGGTTTTTCCTGTATGGATCTACAATTCACTTTCTGAAGCTTTTCCTTGTTGCTCCGGGGCGGACCGACTTGCTGAGGGTCTCGCTTCCATTGTTTTGCTAACCTGTTAGCATTCTAGCACTGTTTGAGTTCGCTTATTATTAGATTCTTCTTCTTGAACTGCTAGCCTTGCTAACTTGGAGGTATATATGAAGTTATCTAAAGCTTCTTTTTCCAAGTATTCTTCAATAACTAGCTTCGATCCTGCATTGTTGATTGCAACTATCTCTCTGAGTACAGCTTATTCCTATAAGATCTAGCTAGTAGTTCAATCGATTCGAGGATTGTACTTTTTGAGCTATAGAAGTTTCATAATCAGCTTATATTATGCTGTATTCATGATGTCAAAAGAAGCTCTGATTATACATCCTTGAATCAAGATAGATAGATGATTAGTCTTCTTATTAATTACTCCTTAGTTATATGCAACAGATTGTTCTTCTACAGTACTAAGAGTATATAAGCATCTCTTTCATCTTCATTGTAATTATGCTTGATTAATGATATATGAGAATATGAAGTTTTCCTGAGCGCTACTATCCAATAGTATGCTGTATTTATATTCTTGAATATATATATTGAACTTGATATAAGCATAATCTGTTCTAAAG
This sequence comes from Cryphonectria parasitica EP155, assembly GCF_011745365.1. Classification (NCBI taxonomy): domain Eukaryota; kingdom Fungi; phylum Ascomycota; class Sordariomycetes; order Diaporthales; family Cryphonectriaceae; genus Cryphonectria; species Cryphonectria parasitica. The sequence goes on from NW_024468909.1 coordinate 4,476,315, forward strand.
GCTTCATATAGGGATTATTCTAATCTAATTATCTGCAGTTCCTTTATAAGCAATCCTATTCTTTTGGATTTATCAAGAACTGCTTATTCTTCTGAGCTTGCTTTGCTGCTTCTTAAGCAAGCTTCTTAGCTTGCTTTTGCTTATATTATTATTATTCCTAATCTTTCTTCTGTTAGTACTAATTGCAAGCTTTATTGCTAATATAAATTATGCAGAGTATCATTTTGCACTGCTACCATTTTATTTCCTTATTTATACATTGTATAGAGCAGTTATCTAGTAATCTAATATATGCATTGTAATGCTATCTGCTGAGAATCTCTTTAAAGCGGAGTTCCTGTTCTTTAACAGCCTGAAGAATTTGTTCTGATTCTCTAACAGGAAACTATTCGTATTGTATCTTATCTGAGAAATGCGTTCTGCAGCTATGATAGATGCAGGAGATCCAAGCTAGTTCGTAGTGTAGATTGTAAAGTGAGCTGATCCGAGGATCCTTGTTTTCCTATGCTTTGATATTCTGCAAGAGAATGCAGATAAAGAGCTTCTCTAGCTCTATCCTATAAACGAGATATTCAATCCATATTATTTTCTTATTCTACCCAATGCTGAAAGGAAATCTTTCTTTAAGCTTGTTGGGCATATTGTTTGCAGGAAGCTTCTGCAAGCTGCTAGGTTGTTTGCTCTAGCTTGATCCTTCTGTTGTCTGAGAAGCATTCTCTGTATTGCTTAGATGTTCATACCAGTAGCCAAGAGGGTATCATTCCTTATTCATATCCCTGATTATAATGCTTAGCATAAGCAATGAAGAATATTGAAGAGTATTGCTGCTAAGCTCTTCTTCCAACGCCTGAATGCTCTGTTCCACAATATCAGAGCAGCTCGAGTTGCTACTCGTAAGGGTGCTGGGCGTGCACCCTCGTTCTGCTGTTGCTATTTGTCTGCAGTACTAAGGCTTCTGAGAGAACTATTCTGAATCTTCCTTATTTGAGAGGTATATTAAGCAGTTGTTGTTATAGCAGAATGTTCAGCTGAGACTTCCGTGATTAATAGAGTTCGATACTTGCTCCAAGAAGATGTTTCTGCTCAGTTGATTGGGTTTCTGTTATCAAGCAATATTCATCTAGCATTCTTCCTGAACTGGTTGCTATTTGTTCTTCCGGGATTGATAGCAGTTGCATGCAATATATTCTTATTTATTGCAATTGTAGCAAATAATGCTATTCCTTTTACTATACTGCTTATTAGCAGCATTGAGTTTCATAAAACCAGCATGCATGGTGCTGCTCTGAGCTGTGCTGCTATATTGATCGCTATTCTTGTTTTGGAGTTTCTTGCTTATATTAGCTGGAAACCTTCAAATCTAGCTTCCTCCCTTTTTGAACTTCTCTACTTGTTATTCATATAGATAGTTGTTAATGCGGATAGCTTGATTAGAGAATATTGCAAAGTTTTCTAGCTAATTTTGCTTGAAGATTTCGTTTTTAATATTATTCTTAAATCCCTTATAATAGTATTCCATAAGATTCTTATCTTCCTACAGAAATTGCACTAAGAGTTGCTTAAATCTAACTATATAAGCAGAAGCCAACTTGGTCTGCTTGAGATCCATGAGCTGCTAAGCTATAATATATTCTTCGTTGAGATTATCAAAGATTTCTTTAAGAGTCTTCTTGAAGCTCTTAAAGGAATCGAACATATTCTTGATACTCTGGATACGTGCATTAGGATTGTTCTGATGCTCCAAGTGATTGCATAGAGAAGGCTTGTATCAGATAAGAGCATTCTTTTCAAAGCGAGTCTCTGCGAGAATAACTTTCTCAGATTCCTTAGTAAACTGAGTCTCGTAGTACAGGAAATACGCTCTGCAGTAAGTAAGAAATCCATGCAGCGTTTTCTGGTTGCTATTATACATAGCGAGCTTATTTATCTTATATGCTTTTCCAGCGCCACTGGTAGTTGCAGAGATGAACTGCGCCTGTTAAGCCTGTTGAGCTAGCTGAGCCTGCTAGTTAGCGATAGTAGCGCTCTGGGCCTGCTGTTATTCGCGCAGATCCTGGATACGCTGGATAAGCTGATATACCTAGTTGATCAGTTCCTTCTAAGTAGGAACGCACAGGGACGAAGAAGTTCCTGGAGAAGCTATTGTATTCCGTATTGCTCAAGGAATAATACTGAACCGTTCTTGAACAAGAGTTGTCAAAATATAATGAGCACTGCAGCAATCCGAAAATTCCAAAGTATACAAAGGGGGTTTATGCTAACAAGAGCAGTATCAAAGTATCAAGTCCTTGAATACGGAACTGTACAAATCCTAATAAGCAATGCAAGTATTCACTGCCTTTGGGGCTATCAGAGTAGAGAGTAATCTGATATTTAGATTAACAACTGAAGAGCTATGTACTGAATCCATCTAATGGTCATGAATGTATTCTTATATATCCAGCTCTTCAGTACGGCTTGTTGGGATCGCTGGCGAGCCTAGCGATTCAGGATGTGAAGCTCGTTGGAATCGCTAGCGAGCTCAACAATCCTCTCTCCTTTACAACCCTAGCCCTAGGTTATATAATCAATGCTTTGTCAGAACGTTGGGTTCTTAACACCTGGTCCTTGTTACTCGTAACTTGTTTTCGTGACCTGCATGTTGAATGAGTCATAACAATATGCTACAAATATTACAAATATTTAGTTATATTCTTTGATTTAATAAATATTTCAGATTTATTTCAAGAAATAATTAATTATATTCTATATAAATATCTTAATTAGTTTATTATTATATATTTTAATAATATTCTTATTTACTTTTGAATACTGAAAGAATATAAGAAGTATATAAAAATAATATTATAAATACTTTAGAATACAAAATTTCTTATAAAACTTGCAAAGAATTACTTCTATATTCAGAAAGTTAACTATCTTAGATTTATAATCAAGTGTAATGAGCACTGCAGCAATCCGAAGATTCCTAAGTACACGAAGAGTTTATGCTAACAAGAGCAGTATCAAAGTATCAAGTCCTTGAATACAGAACCGTACAAGTCCTAATAAGCGATGCAAGTATTCACTGCCTTTGGGGCTACTCAGTGTATCAAACTGAATACTTAGATTGACAACTGAAGAACTATCTGAAGGAAATCTATCTAACAGTAGGGAATGTAAACCTTTATATACTTGGTTCTTCAGTCCGGATAGATAGGATTGATGCCGACTCCATCGATTCCCTCATCAACGGGATAGATGTTGACTGTATCTATCCGCTAATAACCCTATCCCTGAGTTATGTAATCGATACTTTGTCAGGACGTTGAATCCTTAACACCTGGTCCCTGTTACTCGTGACCTGTTCTGTGACCTGCATGTTGGATGGGTTATAACATCAAGCTAGAATATATTAAGCTATAGAAGAATAAAATAGAAACTATTAGAAATTAGCTAATTTTTAAGAATATTAGAAATATTATATCTTTTCTCAGATATATTAACTTCTATAAATAATTTATTAAGAATTATAGCTAAATTATATACTTTCTTACAAATTTTACTAAAAAGAAGCAGCTTTTTAAATAAATCTTTAAGATATAAAAAGCTTTTAATAAAATTATTAAATATATTACTTTAAAGCTAATTCTATATAAAGCAAATCTTTATAAATTATTTAAAATTAAAACTAATATATTAAAATATATATTTAGAGAATAATTTAATTAATAAGATAATTAAGAATATTTAAGAATTATAAGCAACTTTTTAAGAAAGTTGAATAGCTTAGAAATTAATTATAGAATTTCAAATTAGAAATTTATAGTAATAATAAAAGCTTTCGAAAAATAGCAATATTATTTTATTAGTATATAATATTTAATTATAATTTATTTAAATTATAAGAATCTGATTATATTTATAATAAATTAAATAAATAGAATTTCTCTTATAATTTAATTTCAGAATTATATATTATAAAAGCTTAGAAAATAAATAAGCGAATGCTCTTAGCAAAAGATTAGATTATTAAGATATAAATTCTTTGAATATATAGAATATCTTTATTTAAGATAAATTAGAAAATCTTATTAATATATATAAAAAGCTAAATATTATTTTTAGAATTAAATCTTTAGAAAAGAATTTAGAATCAATAATTCCAGATAAATAAAATAGCTATATTAGAAATATATATAATATATTAGCATATAAATACTAAGAAATTAAAGCAATCTATAAATATATTAGAAAATACTAAAGCTTGCTAGATATTAGAAAAAGAATTAAAAATATTTTATAATAATATAATAGCTGCAAGAAAAATAAAGCAGAAAAATATAAGCTTTATAAACTACTGCATTTCTTACTAATATTTATAACTATTTAGCAATTTATTAATCTAAACTTTATTATCAAATTATTTTTTTTATAAGAACTCTTAATTAAAATACAATATAATAGCATTCTAATAATAATTTGCAAACTGAGCAAGTATACTTACTTTCTTCTCTACAAGAAAAGCAGTATAGCAGAAGAACTTATATATGCATTTCTTAGAACAATTATTACTAATTATAGCATGCTAGAAGAAGTAATCTCTAATAGAAACAGAAAGTTTAACTTGAAATTTTAAACTTTATTTATAAAACAGCTTGAAATATACTATAGAATATCTATAGTATTTTATCTGCAAATAGATAAACAAATAGAAAGAATAAATCAGATTATCAAATAATATTTTTAATACTATATTAATTAGAAATAGAATAATTAAATTAATTTATTATCTCTTATATAATTCGCTTATAATAGCATAAATACAAATATAATAAAGAAATCATTATTCTTCGCATTCTATAAATATAACTCAATAGCTTATTATAAAGTATTGCTAGAAGCTGTAAATAAGAAGATTAAGAAAATTAAGAAAGTTTAGAAGAAACTTTAGTTAGAACTATAATTCATTCAGAAATAAATAGCATAATATATAAACTTTAAAAGAATTAAGAAACTAATTCTATAGAAGAAAAATAAAGCTTACTTACTTTAGAAAAATATCAAAATAACTAAGCTTAATAATAAACTTGATTATAAAAATTTAAAACTATTTAAAATCTTATAATAGATTTTCCTAATTAATTATAAATTAGCATTATCTTATAAAATAAGAATATATTCAGTTTTCTATATCTTATTACTAGAGCTAGTAATATAGAAAATATTAATAAATAATATAGCAGAAGTAGAAAATAATAAATTAGAATATAAAATTGAAAAGATTTTCAAGTATAGAAATATAAATAGCATATAAGAATATCTTATTAAATAAAAAGATTATTTAGCAAGCAAGAATTTATAAAAACTATAGAAAAATATTAAAAATATTTAGAAAAAAATAGCTAAATATTAAAAGAAGAAAACTAGCATCTAAAATAATTGCTTTATTCTAAACTGAAACTTAGAAGCTTTAGAAGCTTTACTTTCCAGAAAGCTAGATTAGTTTATTATATTATTTCTTATATTTATAGAATTCTAATTAAATCTCTTTAAAAAGAAATCTATACTAGTAATAGCAAATCTCTTAGCTATTATAAACTATATTTTAGCAGCAATATAAGCTTACTTAGCTTTAACTTTCTTAGCTTTTATATAATCCAACTTCTTTATATAAATAATATTATAATATAAAATATACTTTATCTTCTTAGATTATATTTATTTCTATTAATACAAATGAAAAAGCTTAATTTTCTTCTTTTCAATCTTATTCTCCAGTTTTCAATATTAAATAATAATATTGCAAAGCTTTTCAGAAGAAGAATCTATAATATTATACTTAGAGTAATTCAAATAAATATATTCAATATAATAAGAAGAATTTTCAAAAAATATCTTATAGAATTTGAGATTATACTTCTTATAATAAGAATAAATAAGCATTTTAATAAAACTCTTTAAAAAATGAAAGATTAAGAGATTCTGATCTTGAATACTTTTTGAAATAAAAGAAGATTTGCAAATACAAGATTTATTAACTCTGCTTAATATAATAAATTAGAAAAGTATAATATATAATATAAAGAAAGATTAAGAAAATTTATAAAAGATTATTAGAAATAATGATCTATAGAAGAGAGATAATATTATAATTTATTTAGTATATAGATTATAATAAGAAAACAGTATAGTACTAAAGCTATTTAGAATGAATCTCTTAGAGCGAGAATTGCAATATTCGCTTATAGAATGAAAAACAGAGCTATACAATCCAGAATTAAAATTACTAGTATAATTATATTAATTATAAATATAATTAATATATTCAAGAAATAATTATAAGAAATTAGAATATAATTAAGCTATTTTATACTGAAGAGCTGAATATATAAGAATATATTTATTATTACTAGATAGATTATCAGAATATAGCTCTTCAGTTGTTAATCTAAGTATTTATTTGTTATATACTTGAATAGCTTCAAAGGCGAATGAATAGTACTTATACAGATTATTCGGTTATAATTCCGTATTCAGTAGATTCTACTTTAATATTGCTCTTATTAGCATAAACTCTTTATATACTTCAGATCTTCGGATATTGCAATGCGCTCATTACACTCTTCTATAAGAAAAGCAATATAGCAGAAGAATTTATATATGCATTTCTTAGAATAATTACTACTAATTATAATATGCTAGAAGAAATAATTTCTAATAGAAATAGAAAGTTTAATTCGAAATTTTAAATTTTGCTTATAAAACAGCTTAGAATATATTATAGAATATCTATAATATTTTATTTATAAATAAATGAATAAATAGAAAGAATAAATTAGATTATTAAATAATATTTTTAATATTATATTAATTAAAAATAGAATAATTAAATTAATTTATTATTTTTTATATAATTTGCTTATAATAATATAAATATAAGTATAATAAAGAAATTATTATTCTTTATATTCTATAAATATAATTTAATAGCTTATTATAAAATACTACTAGAAGCAGATATAAAAGCTGCAAATAAGAAGATTAAGAAAATTTAGAAAAAACTTTAGTTAAAGCTATAATTTATTTAAAAATAAATAATATAATATATAAATTCTAAGAGAATTAAGAAACTAATTCTACAAAAAAAAGATAAAGCTTACTTACTTTGCAAAAATATTAAAATAATTAAGCTTAATAATAAATTTAATTATAAAAAATTAGAACTATTTAAAATCTTGCAATAGATTTTCCTAATTAATTACAAATTAGTACTATCTTATAGAATAAGAATATACTTAATTTTCTATATCTTACTGCTAAAGCTAATAATATAGAAAATATTAATAAATAATATAATAGAAGTAGAAAATAATGAATTAGAATATAAGATTAAAAAGATTTTCAAATATAAAAGTATAAATAGCATATAAGAATATCTTATTAAATAAAAAGATTACTTAGTAAGCAAGAATTTATAAAAATTATAGAAAAATATTAAAAATATTTAAAAAAAATAGCTAAGTATTGAAAGAAGAAAACTAATGCTTAAAATAATTACTCTGCTTTAAACTAAAATCTAGAAGCTTCAGAAGCTTTACTCTCGAAAAATTCAGATATAATATTTTTGCTTTTCAAAATATTATTCCAATCTATCATATTAAGAGCATCTCAGAACTGCATCTCAACTATAGCTTCAGATTCTGCAATATAATAAGCATTTTCTTTCTAATACTTCTTCTTCTCCAGCTTATCCAAGAAATGCAAATCTTAGCTAATCATCTTTATATTATAATTGCATAGAGAATATTTCTGTTTTCATAAATATATTAAACAAGTTATTGCTTTATTTAATCGAGATTAAAGCTTAATAAGAATCTCTTCTGCATTCAGCTTTTCTTAATCTAAGCAATCAAGCTTAATAATAATACAAAATACTAATATAGAAATTAAGAGAAGCAATAGCAGAATCTTTAGAAAAAGAGATTTATAAGCATTTACTAAAATACTGAAATTATTGTAGAAATAATTCTATTGAATATAATAAAAGCACTTCTTAATGCTCTTTATTATTTTATACTTTAATCTCTTCAATATATAGAAAGAATAAAGTATAACTTCAAAGCTTTGAAGATTAATAGTTAAAGAAAGTTGAAAGCATTATTTAAACTTTCGGAAAAGAAACTTTTCGATTCTATTTAATATCTTGATTAGAAAAGCATAATTAAGTACAAATAACTTGCTAAAAGACTTATAAAAGATTATTAAAAATAATAACTAATAGAAGAAAGATAATATTATAACTTATTCAGCATGCAGATTACAAAGCAAGCTCTGCTGAACAAGAGATCAGAAATCAGAATCTAATAAAGCGAACAACTATTAAGATTAGCAAGAATTAGTGTTGAATTACAATGGAAAGAGTAAGCTACTTACTGAATTATAGTGAGCTGCTTACTAGATTATCAAGCTCCGGATCAAGAATTATAGTAAGCTAGATAAGCTATACTGAAGAGCTAGATATATAAGAATACATTTATTATTACTAGATAAACTATTAGAATATAGCTCTTTAGTTATTAATCTAAGTATTCATTTGTTACATACTTAAATAGCTTCAAAGGCGAATAATTAGCACTTGTATAGATTATAGTTATATTTCCGTATTCAGTAAATTCTACTTTAATACTGCTCTTGTTAGCATAAACTCTTTGTATACTTCAGATCTTCGAATATTGCAGTGCATTTATTATATTATAATTATAGCTAATATATAAGATTCAAGCAGTTTTATAATAATCTTAGTATATATAATTAATTTTAGAAATCTTTGTACTAAACTGATTCTATACTGTAAATAGAAATATAAATAAGGAATTTTCTAAAGCTGAGTTTATATATTATATATTCTGCATTGCATATAAAGATATAATAGAATATACTAGCAAAATTAAGTATATTACAAAGTATTATTAAGCTAATTAATAATTCCCAATCTAATAATTCAGTACTGAAAGAAATAATTAAATGAAAGCTTGCTAAGATTAAGAAAATGAAACAAGCTCAGCAATCTACAAAGCTTACTAAGTATAATAAGTAGATTGAATCCAAGTTCAGCAATCTGAATTCTAATAAATACTTAAGATCTGAGCAGTAGGCTGCTATATAAGAGAAAAACTATAAAGAGTTTTCTGAAGCTAAGAAGGAAATATTTAAATACATATTGAGAAACAGAATTAAAGCTCTTATATAGAACTTTACTAAGATTGAAAAGATTATTAAGAAAGTAGCTTTTTTGTAAGAAATTAGAACTATATTTTATAAGATCTTTCAAGCAAGATATATTCTAATTCTTAATATTTTTAAGCTAAAATTAATAAAGCTTCTGAAATAATATATTAAATAAGAAATTATTAAGAAAAGCTATATATTATATAGAAATAACTAATTTCTTATTATTAAAAAGAATAATAGCTTATATTTAATTAATAATATTCAAAAGTATAATAAGTATAGCTTTAAGAATGCTTTTATATTGCTTATCTCAGATAAATTCTTGAAAGAGTTTGCTATATATAAGATTCTTTTATTGCTTAACTTCTTTTCCGAATATAATTAAGTGCAATTGCATCTCAATAGCAGAGATATAATAATCTTCTCAATATTCTTAAGCTTATTCAGAATATATATTCTATTTTAGAATACTACTAACTCTATTGCTCAGTTTATAAGAATAATAATTAAACTTTTATATAATCTTATTTCTTATATATACTAGCTTTTTCTTAATAATATTCCTATTTATAGTTTTATAATAATTTATAAGAATAAAGAGATTTCAAGCCTTTCTGAAGTATATAAGTATATTGCTAAGCATATTAGAAACCTTGATAAGATTCTTATAAATGCAGAGCTAGCTGAAGCTATAATATTAGTATTTAAGTTAAAGTAATACTAAATAAAAATTAATATAATTAATTATATTATTAATTTTAGCAAATAATAATCTTAGAATAGAAAGATAGAAAAGCTTTTAGCTTGAATAGAATACAAGAATATTAAAAATATTCGCTCTTTCATTAGATTAATTATTTATTATGCAGCTTAGATTTGAAACTTTGCAACCATTGCTTGATTACTCTATAATCTTCTCAAGAAAGATGCTATATATTATATAATCTTGAATTAAGATTAGTAAATAATTAGTTTTTACATTAATTATATCTTAATTATATATAATAATCTATTCTTCTATAATAAGAAGATTATAGATTTTCTTCTTCTAATGCTAATTAATATATGCTTTATTAATAATTCTGAAAAATATAAAGTTTTCTTAAGTATTACTATTTAATAGAGCTTTATACTTATTTCTGTAAATATAAGCATCAAGTTTTATATATGCTTTATTTCTGCTATATATAGCATATAAGAATTTTTAAGCTTTGATTATTTATAATTCTATTACAAACAATTCTTCTTTTTTGAAATCTAAGCTTATTATGCTACTTTCTAAGCAAGCTTTCTAGCTTATTGCTATTCATACTAATATCTCTTTCTAGCTTCTTGCTTATTATACTAGTTGCAGATCTTATTACTTATATAAATAGTATAATTAATTATTTAATACTGAATATATGCATTATTCTGCTTTATTTCAAGAACTTCTCTAAATCTAATGCTAGATTTCTTAATAACTTGAATAATCTATTCCTATTCTTATACTAGAAATTATTCGTATTTAATCTTTTTCGAAAAATATAGTTTGCAATTATAGCTAATATATAAGATTCAAGCAGTTTTATAATAATCTTAATATATATAATTAATTCTAGAATCTTTATATTAAACTAATTTTATACTATAAATAGAAATATAAATAAAGAATTCTCTAAAGCTAAATTTATATATTATATATTCTATATTATATATAAGAATATAATAAAATATGCTAATAAAATCCAGTATACTATAGAGTATTGCTAAATCTGTTTTGCTAAAGCTAATAATCTTTAATAGATTATTAATAAGCTTTAATGAATTGTTTAGTTACTTATTAGAGAATATTTCTTCAAATGCTTGTAAAAGCTGTTTTATTTGTTATTATTTGTAATATTTTAAGAAATATCTTTCTTTATTATTTTCTCTGAAAGCTAATTCCTTCTCAATAGTACTGAAATAATCTGAATTGCTATTATTCAGAACTGTATTATAGATCAGTTCTTTTCTTCCTGTTGCTAGCTGCTTAGTTATTATAACTCATCTAGCATGCAGATTATAGAACAAGCTCTGCTAGCAAGGAAAACAGAGAATACAATCCAAAGCATAAATATATTTAAGAGAAGATTAGATAATCAAGAGTTAGGATTACAAGAATGAATTATCAAAATTATTAGAAGCACAGCTTATTAGGCTTACTTGAATTACTATAATAATTCATAAGATATAATAAAAATAGTAATTCAGAACTGAGGAGCTGAATATATAAGAATATATTTATTACTACTAAATAAACTATCAGAATATAGCTCTTTAGTTATCAATCTAAGTATTTATTTGTTATATACTTAAATAGCTTTAAAAGCGAATAATTAGCACTTATATAGATTACTTAGTTATATTTCTGTATTCAGTAAATTTTATTTTAATACTGCTCTTATTAGCAGAAATTTTTTATATATATCAGATCTTTGAATATTATAATATATTTATTATATTTTAATAACTCTTATTTAGAAATAATTTAATATTAATTACTTGAATAATATGGAAATATAATAGCTTTTGCAATCTTTTCTTTATTTATCTATTAGAATAAGCTAGTTCAACAGCTTCTTTAGCTGCAGGAATATATTGAATAGCTTGAATAATAGCAGCTGCAGCAGCAGAAAATCATTGCTATTCAGCAGAAATAAATATAATATAATATTCAGTTTTATTATTACTTTATTAGCAATAAGAGCTATAAGATAAATAAGCTTATTATATATAATAATAATATTTAGAAACTTCTTTAGAAATTTCTTACTTATTATAAGATATACTTCTTATATAATATTTCTTAGTTTATTATAAAATTCAAGAAAGTTATTCTTACTAAGATTTGCTTTAAGAAGAATACTCTTATTTAGTATAAATCTTCTTTCTGCAATTATTTAAAATATACTAATAATTCTAATATATATGCTAGAATTATTAAGAAGATATTTAATTTCTTTGAAAGTTTTGAAAAAGCTTTCAAAAATATCTTTAATAATTCTAATAAAGAATATATAGCAGCTAAGTAATTAATGAATCTTAAGCAAACTAAATTAATATTAGCTTATATAATTAAATTCAAATAATTATATAATTCTTATAAAAAGATAAGAATTTTATTGAATATTATTATAAAGAATTTAAGAATGAAATTAAGAATGAAATTGCAAAATAGAAATAGCTTGAGAATTTTGTAATATTTGCAAATATAGCTATCAGAATGAATAACTATTTCTACAAATAATAAATAGAAAGATTTAAGAAGAAAGAAAGCTAATTTATATAGTAATTGCAGCTTAATATTAGCAAAAAGTTCTAATTCTAAAGCTAGAATAAAAGCTTTTAATAAAATATAATATAAAGTGAAAATATTTATGCTGAATTTATAAAACTAGATATAATTATAAGAAAAATATATAACTGAAACTGCTATAATTATAATAAATTAAGCTATATTATATGAGATTATTACTAGCTTAAGAAGCTTTAATAATAAAAGCTTGTTCTTAAAAAATAATAGCTTAATATAATACAAGTATAGCAATTCAATTAGCTAAGCAAAAACATTCTCTTAAAGCAAGTATTGAATTCTATTAATTATAGAAATTTCAGCTGAATATTCTGCTATAATAATAACTGCTTAATATATCTCTTAAATAAGAAAAGCTTAGAATAGTTTTCAAAAGTATTATAAAGAAAGATTAAGTAGCTAGCAATGGGAAGAAAGGAACTGATCTATAATATAGTTCTGAATAATAGCAACTCAGATTGCTTTAGTACTATTGAGAAAGAGTTAGCTTTCAGAGAGAATAATAAAGAAAGATATTTCTTAGAATATTACAAATAATAGCAAACGGAATAGCTCTTACAAGCATTTGAAGAAACATTCTCTGATAAACAATTGAATAATTCCATGAAAGTCACTAATAGTTTATTAGAGAGATAATAGGTATAGCAAGATAAACTTAATCTTTTTATTTTTAAGCATTGTATAAAGTATTAACTAAGCTTAAAATATCTTTTCTTTTCTTTCTTATATAATATAGCTAACATAAATAGCGCTAGCTGCTATATATTCTATATAAGCAAAACTCTTAGATTACTTCTTTCTTATTTATTATAAAGTAATCTTTCTTTAACTTTCTTCTTATTAGTTCTATTATTAACTTATTTATAATAGATGCAATATCTTGTTCAGATATAAATATTATAGCTATATCTCTCTTCTTTAATAATACTTACTTTAGAATAACTTCTTTGCTAATAGCTTTATATTCTTCAGAGTAGCTGCTAGCATTCAGTTTTTTAGTATAGTTTTGTATAAATCCTTCTTTTCAAGAAGTTTCTAATTGCTGATTATAATAATCAGTTATACTTCTTCAAAGATAAAGCTTGTATAGAGAAATCCGAGAATAGAATAATTAAAGAAAAGTTTAATTTGCATTATAAATAGCATTTCTAATAATATAGAATAATTTAGCAATATTAATCTATTATTAATAATATAAAATATTATTTATTTAGAAAAGCTATTACAGAAAATATTAGTTTCAAGAATTTCAATAAGTATTATATCTGATTTATTGTATATATATAAGATAATATTTAATATTAATATATAAGATAAGCACATGCTTGAATACAGAGAGAGAGCTACTAAGCTCATTTCAGCATTTGTATTCAGCATTGCTTATACAATGTTATAACTCATCTAACATACAGATCACAGAACAGGCCCTGCTAACAAAGAAACTAACAATTGCAGTTTGAAAGATCAAAAGGTAGTAGGAAGAGGGAAATACAAGTTAGTTGAAATAGTTGATAGTTGGTTGAAAGGCTTGATTGAATTGCTTGATGCTATATTTCTATCTTGAATTAAGAAGGAAATATACAGACTATTTATCTTTGAATTTCTTTTAATAGAAATTTACTAATTCAACTAATTTGTTTATTTCTTTGTTATTAGTTAAATTATAACATTCTTTATTTGTTTATACATTCTTTGTTTAATTAGTTTCAATTTAGATTTTCAAATAACATTTAGTTACTGGAATTGAAATAGCTTGTTATCTAATTTCAATAGGAATTTTATCCTATAGTTATTTATTTGTTTAATTTAAATAAGAATGTTTCTTTTGTTAGGAATTCTATTCTATAGTATTTATTTGTTTGTTTAATTTCAATAAGAATGTTTAAATTAAAGTAATTAGCTGAAATTCCTTTTCGGAGCTTTTGCTCCTTAGTCTATAGTTTAAACTTTTGTATGAAAAGTTTATTCTTTTTTGTTAGAGATAGTTACTATTGGAAATAATAGACTAATAGATAGTCATTATTGGAAATAGTAGACTAATAATTTTGCTTATAAAACAGCTTAGAATATATTATAGAATATTTATAATATTTTACTTATAAACAGATAAACAAATAGAAAGAATAAATTAAGTTATTAAATAATATCTTTAATACTATATTAATGAGAAATAGAATAATTAAGTTAATTTATTATTTCTTATACAATTCGCTTATAATAGCATAAATATAAGCATAATAAAGAAATTATTATTCTTTATGCTTGTTATGATCCATCCAGCATGCAGATCATGACAAGGAAACAGTATAGCACCAGAGCTACCCAGAGTGAACCCCTCAGAGCGGCAACTGCAGCACTCGCCCACAGAATGAAAAACAGAGCTACGCAATCCAGGATTAGAATTACTAGCGCAACTATGTTAACTATGAATATAGTTAATATATTCAAGAGATAACGATGAGAAATCAGAATATAGTTAGGCTATTCTACAATGAAGAGATGAATATATAAGAATATATTTATTATTACTAGATAGACTACTAGAATATAGCTCTTTAGTTATTAATCTAAGTATTTATTTATTATATACTTGAATAGCTTCAAAAGCGAATAAATAATACTTATACAGATTATTCAGTTATAATTCTATATTCAGTAGATTCTATTTTAATATTGCTCTTATTAGCATAAATCTTTTGTATACTATAGATCTTTGGATATTGCAGTATGCTTATTACATTTTAATAACTCTTGTTTAGAAATAGTTTAGTATTATTCTCTTGAATAATACAGAATATAATAGCTTCTTAAGAATTCTCTTTATTCTTATGCGCTTCTACTCAGAAAGAACTGATTAATTAGGTATATCAGCTTACTTAGTATATCTAGGAACTGCATAATCAGCAGCAGATTCAGAATACTATTATTGCTAATCAGCAGGCTTAATTAGAATAGCAAGCTTAATAAGCTTAGCAGATATAGCTTATCTCTATAATTATTAATAATACTGAAAAAGTATATAAGATGAATAAGCTAGCTATATATAATAATACTTAGAAGATGCTTTATAAATTCCTTACTTACTATAAGATATACTTCTTATATTATATAATTCAGTTTATAATCAAGTATAAAAAAATTATTCTTGCTAGAATCTGCTTTAAGAAAAATGCTCTTATCTAATATAAGCTCTTTTTATATAATTATTTAGAATATTAGAATAATCTTAATATATATATCTAAGATATAAAAAATATATTTGATTTCTTTATAAGCTTTAAGAAAGCTTTAAGAAAAATTTTTAGCAATTCTAATAAAGAATATATTATAACTTAGCAGCTTATAAATCTAAAGTAGATTAAATTAGCTTTAGCTTATATAATTAGATTTAAATAATTCTTAATATAATTTATATAAGAAAATAAAAATCTTATAAAATATTATTATAAAGAATTTAAGAATAAAATTAAAAATAAGATCTTCAAGCAGAACTAGCTAAAGAACTTTATAATATTCTTAAATTAAATAATCTGTATTAATAATTATTTATATAAATAATAAATAGAGAAATTTAAAAAGAGAGAAAGCTAATCTATATAGCAATTGCAGCTAAATACTAGCAAAAAGTTTCAATTCTGAAGCTAGAATAAAAGCTTTTAATAAAATATAATATAAAATAGAAATATTTATGCTAAATCTATAGAATTAGATATAATTATAAGAAAAATATATAACTAAAATTATTATAATTATAATAAACTAAGCTATATTATATAAGATTATTGCTAGCTTAAGAAGCTTTAATAATAGAAATTTATTTTCAAAGAATAATAGCTTAATATAATACAAATATAATAATCTAATTAGCTAAGCAAAAATATTCTCTTAAAGCAAGTATTGAATTCTATTGATTATAGAAATCTTAGCTAGATATTCTATTATAATAATAACTGCTTAATATACTTCTCGAATAAGAAAAGCTTAGAATAATTTCTAAAAGTATTATAAAGAAAAACTAAGTAACTAGTAATAAAAAGAAAAAAATCAATCTATAATATAGTTCTGAATAATAGCAACTCAGATTGCTTTAATATCTTTGAAAAAGAATTAGCTTTTAGAGAAAATAATAAAGAAAGATATTTCTTGAAATACTATAAATAATAATAAATAGAATAATTCTTATAAATATTTAAAGAAATATTTTCTAATAAGCAATTAAATAATTTATTAAAGCTTATTAATAGTTTATTAAAGATTATTAGCTCTAGCAAAGCAAATTTAATAATACTCTGCAATATATTTAATTTGCTAATATATTTTATTACATTTCTATATATAATATAAAATATATAATATATAAATTTAGCTTTAGAGAATTCTTTATTTATATTTCTATTTATAGTATAGAATTAGTTTAATATAAAGATTTCAGAATTAACTATATATACTAAGATTATTATAAAACTGCTTAAATCTTATATATTAGCTATAATTATAAGCTATACTTTTCAGAAAAGATTAAATATAAATAATTTCTAGTATAAGAATAGAGATAAATTATTCAAATTATTGAGAAATCTAGCGTTAGATTTAGAGAAGTTCTTAAAATAAGATAAAATAATGTATATATTAAGCTATTAGTAAATACTCTTCGAAACTATATTAATAGCAGAACAAAATAATAGCAGTATTAAGCAATTAATTATATTATTTATATAAGCAATAAGATCTGCAATTAGTATAATAAACAAGAAGCTAGAAAGAGATATTAGTATAAATAGCAATAAGCTAGAAAGCTTGCTTAGAAAGCAGTATAATAAGCTTAGATTTCAAAAGAGAAGAATTGTTTATAATAAGATTACAAATAATTAGAGCTCAAAAGTTTCTATATACTGTATATAGCAAGAACGAAATATATATAAAACTTGATGCTTATATTTATAGAAATAAGTATAGAGCTTTATTAAATAATAATACTCAAAAAAACTTTATATTTCTCAGAATTATTAATAAAATATATATTAATTAGTATTAAAAGAAGAAAATCTATAATCTTCTTATTATAAAAGAATAGATTATTGTATATAATTAAGATATAATTAATATAAAAACTAATTATTTATTAATCTTAATTCAAGATTATATAATATTTATTGCTTTTAATATTATAGATATAGCAGAATATAAATTGATTTTAAGCATTTCTTAGCTTAAGTATTATAACTCATCCAGCATGCAGGTTACAGGAAAAGCTCTGCTAACAAGGAATCAGGTATTGCAATCCAGTATCGAACAATAGATAGTATTATATAATTCAGAATTAGAATTGTAATGAAGAGAGGATTAATAAATCTGCTCGAGATCCTCAGATTCTTATATTATGGATTAATAGATCTGCTCGAGATTCTCAGATCCTTATACTATGAATCAATAGATCTGCTCAAGATCTTCAGATTCATACTAAAGAGCTGAATATATAAGAATATATTTATTATTACTAGATAAACTATTAGAATATAGCTCTTTAGTTATTAATCTAAATATTTATTTGTTATATACTTAAATAGCTTTAAAAGCGAATAAATAGTATTTATATGAATTACTTAGTTATATTTCTGTATTTAGTAAATTCTATTTTAATACTACTTTTATTAGTATAAATCTTTTATATACTACAGATCTTTGAATATTGCAATATATTTATTATATTTTAATAACTCTTATTTAGAAATAGTTCAGTATTTATTACTTAAATAATATAGAATATAATAGCTTCTTAAGAATCTCTTTCATTCTTATATACTTCTACTCAGAAAGAACTAGTTAATCAGATATATCAGCTTATTCAGCATATTCAGAAACTGTATAATCAGCAGCAGGCTCAGAATATTATCATTGCTAATTAGCAGATCTAGCTAGAATAATAAGCTTAACAAGCTCAGTAAATACAGCTTACTTCTATAATTATTAGTAATGCTGGAAAAGCATATAAGATAAACAAGCTAGCTATATATAATAATACTCAGAAGATGCTTTATAAGTTTCTTATCTACTATAAAGCATACTTTCTATATTATATAATCCAATTTATATTCAAGTATGAAAAAGTTATTCTTGCTGAAATCTGCTTTAAAAAGAATACTTTTATCTAATACAAATCTTTTCTATATAATTATCTAGAATATTAGAATAATTCTAATATATATACTTAAGATATAAAGAATATATTTAATTTCTTTACAAGCTTTAAGAAAGCTTTAAGAAAGATTTTTAGCAATTCTAATAAAAAATATATTATAGCTTAATAATTTATAAATCTAAAATAGATTAAATTAGCTTTAGCTTATATAATTAAATTCAAGTAATTCTTAATATAATTTTTATAAAAAAATAAAAATCTTATAAAATATTATTATAAAGAACTTAAGAATAAAATTAAGAATAAGATTTCTAAATAGAATTAGCTAGAAAACTTTATAATATTCTCAAATTAAGCAATCTATATTAATAATTATTTATATAAATAATAGATAGAAAAATCTAAGAAAAAAGAAAGCTAATCTATATAGTAATTGCAGCTAAATATTAGTAAAAAGTTTCAATTCTAAAGCTAGAATAAAAGCTTTTAATAAAGTATAATACAGAGTAAAAGTATTTATACTGAATTTATGAAATTAAATGCAATTATAAGAAAAATATATAATTAGAATTATTATAATTATAATAAATTAAGCTATATTATATAAGATTATTGCTAGCTTAAGAAGCTTTAATAATAAAAGCTTATTTCTAAAGAATAATAGCTTAATATAATATAAGTATAGCAATTCAATTAGCTAAGCAAAAATATTATTAGTTTACTATTTCCAATAATAACTATCTCTAATAAAAAAGAATAAACTTTTTACATAAAAGTTTAAACTATAAACTAAGGAGCAAAAGCTCCGAAAAGGAATTTCAGCTAATTACTTTAATTTAAACATTCTTATTGAAATTAAACAAACAAATAAATACTATAGAATAGAATTTCTAACAAAAGAAACATTCTTATTTAAATTAAACAAATAAATAACTATAGAATAAAATTCCTATTGAAATTAGATAACAAGCTATTTCAATTCCAGTAACTAAATTGTAATGAGCACTGCAGCAATCCAAAGATTCCTAAGTACACGAAGGGGTTTATGCTAACAAGAGCGGTATCGAAGTATTAAGTTCTTGAATACGGAACCGTACAAGTCTTAATAAGCGATGCAAGTGTTTACTGCCTTTGGGGCTACTCAGTGTATAAGACTGAATACTTAGATTGACAACTGAAGAACTATCTGAAGGAAATCTATCTAACAGCAGGAAACGTGAACCTTTATATACTTGGTTCTTCAGTACAGCTCGTTGGCAGGCCTAATGATCCATGGTGTGAGGCTCGCCTGGATTGGTAGCGATCCCACCGGTCCTCCCTCCTTTATAACCCTAATCCTTGCTTACATAATCTTGGTTGGTTTTCCATGACGTGTCCCAGCCCCGCTGATTCCTATCGGCCTACTCTTGCGACCTATTCAGTGCTGGTGGTGTTGGTTTATAACATTATCTCCCTTCTGTGGTCTTTCATCCCGAAAGTCCTTCCGTAAGTATTCTGGCAAGCCGTCCGTGTCCCTGATCATGCCTTCCTAATCGAGATGTTGAACAGAATCGCAAAACCCAAATCTTCGAATCCTCGTTCCAATAAGAAGAAACAGAAGAACTTCCTTCTTCAATCCATTGTTTCTAACGGTTTCGATATGCATTCTTGTTCTTATTGCGATGGGCGTGGTTTATCTTTGTATACCGTCTCTCTCAGGGATTCTTCTCGTTGTTCCGAGTGCGTGGCTCAAGGTTGCGCAAAGTGCGATGTTTTGGAGCCGACCAATGCTGCTGAGCTTCTTCTTACTTCGATACAATACCAAAAGCTGGAGGACGAGATCGAGGAGTTGGAGCTGAGATTGATCCGACTGCGCTAGCAGAAGAGGATGTAGCGTGAGAGGATGTCCAAGGCCATCCGCCGAGGCCTTAAGAACCTTGAGGAGCTCGAGAAGGAGGAGGCCGAGGAAGCTGAGGCCGAGCGGGTTCGTGCTGCTGCTGAAGTGCAGGCTGTGGTGGCCGAGGAATCTGCTGCTGTTGCTGGGGATCCTTCCTTTGAGGGTTTTGACTGGAATTCTGTGGATGTAGGAAATTCTGTGGTTGACTGGTTGGGTTTTCTGGAGAGCGAGGTTTCCGAGGCTCCTGGATCTCAGTTCGGGGTGGAGCGATTGTCTTAGGTGCTGGTTTCTTTCTTTTTCCAATACTCAGCTACTCTTTCCTGAGTATTTTCGATATTCTTCCATAGTTCTCATGAGTTTTTGCTCGCTGGATAGCCTTTTCATTTGATGAGATATTCCCTCGTGCTATTTATGCTTCTGTGCTTGAGAATCTTTTCTATCTTATATTCTGATTCATTATTCTTTACTTCTGCTGTATTATTTATTAGTATTTTCTGTGCTGCTAGTTCTAGCAGTAAGATATGAAAAACTGGATATATCTTCATTCCATGGAATAATGCTAACTTATAATTAACTGAGGAGATTTGTTATAAGATTTTGAATGATTTCAACTTTTTGTAATTGAGTTTATTGCTGAGTTTGGTTATTTTAATGTTTTTTCGAAGTAGGTAAGCCTTATCTCTTTTTTATAGAATTGATTTCTTAATTCTTTTGGAGTTTGTATAATATGCTATTCGTTCCTAGATAAATTATAATTCTAATTAGAGTTCTTTCTGAACTTTCTTAATCTTCTTAACTCTTTTATCTGTAGCTTCTGTATTTGCTTTCAGCAGTGCTTTGTAATAAGCTGTTAGATTATATTTATAGAATATAAAGAATAGCAATTTCTTTATTATGCTTATATTTGTATTATTATAAGCAAATTATATAAGAAGTAATAGATTAACTCAGTTATTCTATTTCTGATTGATATAATATTGTAAGTATTGTTTAATAACTTGATTCATTCTTTTTATTTATTTATCTGTTTATAGATAAAATGCTGTAGATATTCTGTAATATATTTCAAGCTGTTTTATAAGCAAAGTTTAAAACTTTGAGTTAAACTTTCTATCTCTATTAGAAATTACTTTCTCTAGTATGCTGTAATTAGCAATAATCATTCTAAGAAATGCATATACAAGTTTCTCTGCTATACTGCTTTTCTTATAAGAGAGAAAATAAGCATACTTGCTTAATTTGCAAATTACTATTAGAATATTATTATATTATATCTTAGTTAAGGATTCTTATAAGAAAGATAGCTTAATAATAAAGTTTAGATTAATAAATTGCTAGATAGTTATAAGTATTAATAGGAAGTGCAGTAGTTTGTAAAGCTTATATCTTTCTGCTTTATTCTTCTTATAGCTATTGTATTGTTATAAGATATTCTCAATTCTTTTTCTAAGATTTAATAGATTTCAGTATCTTTTAATATATTCATAGATTGCCCTAACTTCTTAGTATTTATATGCTAATATACTGTATATATTCTTAATATAATTGTTTTGTTTATTTGGAGTTATTAATTCTGAATTCTTTTTCAAGAATTCTATTCTAAGAGCAGCATTCAGTTCTCTGTATATATTGATAAGATTTCCTGATTTATCTTGAATAAAGATGTTCTATATATTCGAAGAATCTGCATCTCAATAGTCTGATTTTCTGCTGAGAGCATCTGCTTATTCATTCTTCAAGCTTTTGCAGTATACAATCTTGAAGTTGAACTGTAAGAGGAATTCTGCTTATCTAATTTATTATTTATTCAAAATCTTAGTTATTATAAATATAATCAGATTCTTATAATTCGAGTGAATTATAATCAGATATTATATGCTAATAAAATAATATTGCTACTTTTTAAAAGCTTTTATTATTGCTATAAGTTTCTGATTAGGGATTTTATAGTTGATTTTCAAGCTATTTAACTTCTTTAAGAAGTTGCTTATAATCCTTAAATGCTCTTAGTTGTTTTGCTAGCTAAGTTGTTTTTTGAATGCATATTCTAATATATTAATCTTAATTTTAAAGAGTTTATAAGAATCTGCTTTATACAGAATTAGCTTTAAGGTAATATGCTTAATAATCTTATTAAAAGCTTCTTATGCTTTAAGAGTTTATTTGAAGAGCTGTTTCTTTTTGATGAGATTTGTAAGAGAATATACAATCCAGCTGTAGTTCTTAATGAACTGCTTATAGAAGTTGATGTATTTGAGAAAAGATTTAATATCTCTAATATTTCTAAAAACTAGCTAATTTCTAACAGCTTTTATCTTGTTTTTCTGTAGCTTAATGCATCTTAGCTTGATTGTAAATCTGAGATAGTTGATCTTTTGTATGTAAAAGTAACTCTTTGCGGATTTTATAAGAAGTTTTGCATTTTGAAGCATTTGCAATACTATTTTCATATATTTCTTATATTCTTCTAGTATTCGAGAATAGATAAGAATAATATTGAGATAAGCAATAATAAACTGATTCAGATACTTATATAGAATATAATTGATTATTTTCTGAAATAAAGCTAAAGTATTTATTAGATTAAAAAGCATAATCAAATATTTGTAATATTTATAGCATATTCTGAAAGCAGTTTTTCATTCTTCTTTTTTCTTTATTCTAATCAGATTATAAGCTTTTTTTAGATTCAGAATTATAAATTACTATACTTCTTGTAATCTATTTTATAGTTTCTTAATAAGTAGTAACGAATATTAGTTCTTAATTGTAATATTATTAAATTGCTTATAGTTAATATATAGCTTGAGCTTATTATTTTTCTTAAGTATAAATAGGATGGAATATTCTGCTAATAATTGCAATAATTATATATATTCTTTCTTAAGATTCTTATTAAAATACTTTCTAAGTATTTCTAGCTATGCTTTATCTAGTTTATAAATAGAGAAGAATTTGAATTGTTTTTCTTTTTATAGCAGGATTTTGTAATTATATAAGCTGTATTCCAGCAATTCCGTATTCAATTCTTTCTGAAATAGTTTCTTAAACTTATAATATTCTCATAGTATATTTGCAAGTATTAGTTTTAATTCTTATACTATTTCTGCTATCTGAAGGAATAGTAGATACTGTTAAGCATGCTTCTTTTCTAATAGCGTTTTTGAAAGCTTTAAGCATTTGCTTCGGGCTGAACTGAGCGCTTGAAAGCTTAATTTCGAGGTTTTTCTTGTATAGTTCTACAATTTATATTCTAAAGCTTTTCCTTGCTGCTTCAGAGCGAACCAACTTGCTAAGAGTTTCGCTTCTATTGTTTTGCTAATCTATTAGCATTCTAGCACTGTTTGAGTTTGCTTATTACTAGATTCTTCTTCTTGAACTGCTAGCTCTGCTAACTTGGAGATGTATATGAAGTTGTTTAAAGCTTCTTTTTCCGAGTATTTTTCAATAACTAGCTTCGATTCTGCATTATTGATTGTAACTATCTCTCTGGATATAGCTTGTTCTTATAAGATCTAGCTAGTAATTCAATCGATTCGAGAATTGTGCTCTTTAAGCTATAAAAGTTCTATAATTAGTTCATATTATACTATATTCATGATATTAAAGGAAGCTCTGATTATATATTCTTAGATTAAGATAGATAAATAATTAGTTTTCTTATTAATTATTTCTTAGTTATATATAACAGATTATTCTTTTATAGTGCTGAGAGTATATAAGTATCTTTTCTATCTTTATTATAGTTATATCTGATTAATAATGTATAAGAATATAAAGTTTTCCTAAGTATTACTATTCAATAGTGTATTATATTTGTATTCTTGAATGTATATATTGAACTTAATGTAAGCATAGTTTGCTTTGAAAGCTTTACATAGGAACTATTCTAATCTGATTATCTGCAATTCTTTTATAAGCAATCCTGTTCTTTTGAATCTATTAAGAACTGCTTATTCTTCTGAGCCTGCTTTGCTGCTTCTTAAGCAAGCTTCTTAGCTTGCTTTTACTTATATTATTATTATTCCTAGTTTTTCTTCTATTAATGCTAGTTGCAAGCTTTATTATTGATATGAATTATGCAGAATATCATCTTGTATTGCTACTATTTTATTTTCTTATTTATGTATTGTATGAAGCAGTTATCTGGTAGTTCGATATATGTATTATAGTGCTATCTATTAAGAACTTCTCTGAAGTGCAGCTTTTGTTTCTCTACAGCTTAAAGAATTTATTCTAGTTCTCTGATAAAGAATTATTCATATTATATCTTTTCTGAAAAATGCGTTCTGCAGCTATGATAGCTGCAGAAGATTCATGCTAGTTCGTAATATAGATTGTGAAGTAAGCTGATTCGAGGATTCTTATCTCCTCATGCTTCGATGTTCTGCAAGAGGATGCAGATAAAAAGCTTTTCCAGCTCTATTCTGTAAACGAGATATTCGATTCATGTTATTTCCTTATTCTATCCAATGCTAAAGGGAAATCTTTCTTTAAGCTTGTTAAGCATATTATTTGCAGAGAGCTTCTACAGGCTGCTAGATTATTTGCTCTAGCTTGATTCTTCTATTGCTTAAGAAGCGTTTTCTATATTGCTTAGATATTTGTATCAGTAGCTAAGAGAGTATTATTTCTTATTCATATTCCTAATTATAGTGCTTAGTATAAATAATGAAGAATATTGAAGGATATCGTTGCTAAATCCTTCTTTTAATGTTTGAATGCTTTATTCTGCAATGCTAGAGTAGTTCAAATTGCTACTCATAGAGATGCTGAATATGCACTCTTACTCTGCTATTGCTATTTGTTTGCAGCGCTAAGGCTTCTGAAGGAATCATTCTAATTCTTTCTTACTCAAGAAGTATATTAAGCAGTTATTATTGTAGCAGAATATTCAGCTAAGACTTCTGTAATCAATAGAGTTCAATATTTACTTCAAGAGGATATTTTTGCTTAGTTAATTGAGTTTCTATTATTAAGCAATATTTATCTAATATTCTTTCTAAACTAGTTGCTATTTGTTTTTCTGGAATTGATAGCAGTTGTATGCTATATATTCTTATTTATTACAGTTATAGCAAGTAATACTATTCTTCTTACTATACTGCTTATTAGCTGTATTAAGTTCTATGAGACTAGCATGCATAGTACTGCTCTAAGCTATACTATCCTATTATCTGCTATTCTTGTATTGAAGTTTCTTATCTATATTAGCTAGAAACTTCCAAGTTTAGCTTTCTTTCTTCTTAAACTTCTTTATCTATTATTTATACAGATAATTATTAATATAGATAGCTTAATTAGAGAATATTGCAAAGTTCTTCAGCTAATTCTGCTTGGAAATTTCATCTTTAATATTATTCTTAAATTCCTTATAATAATACTTTATAAGATTCTTATCTTTCTATAGAAGTTGTACTAAGAGTTATTTAAATCTGATTATATAAGCAGAAGCTGATTTAGTTTGCTTGAGATTCATAAGCTGCTGAGCTATAATACATTCTTTGTTAGGATCTTCAAAGGTTTCCTTAAGAGCTTTCTCGAAGCTCTTAAAAGAATTAAATATATTCTTAGTACTCTGGATATATGCATCGGAATTATTCTGATGCTTCAAATAGTTGTATAGAGAAGGCTTGTATTAGATAAAAGCATTCTTTTTGAAACAAGTTTCTATAAGAATAACTTTCTTAGATTTCTTAGTAAACTAAGTCTTGTAATGCAGGAAATATGCTCTGCAGTAAATAAGAAATTTATATAGCATTTTTTGATTGCTATTATATATAGCAAGCTTATTCATCTTATATGCTTTTTCAGCGCTACTGATAATTATAAAGATAAACTGCATCTACTGAGCTTATTAAGCTAGCTAAGCTTATTAGTTAGCAATAGTAGCGCTCTAAGCTTGCTATTGTTTGTATAGATTCTGAATATACTGAATAAGCTAGTATATCTAATTAATCAGTTCTTTCTGAATAGAAGCGCACGAGAACGAAGAGATTCCTAGAGAAGCTATCGTATTCCGTATTGCTCAAGAGAATAATACTAAACTATTCTTAAATAAGAATTATCAAAATGTAATAAATACTGTAGCAATCCAAAGATTTCTAAGTATATGAAGGGATTTATGCTAACAAGAGCGGTATTGAAGTATTAAGTTCTTGAATACGGAACTGTACAAGTCTTAATAAGCGATGCAAGTATTTACTGCTTTTGGAGCTACTTAGTGTATAAGACTGAATACTTAGATTGACAACTGAAGAACTATCTGAAGGAAATCTATCTAACAGCAGGAAATGTGAACCTTTATATACTTAGTTCTTCAGTACAGCTCGTTAGCAGGCCTAACGATTCATAGTGTGAAGCTCGCTTGGATCGGTAGCGATCCCACCAGTTCTCCCTCCTTTATAACCCTAACCCTTGCTTATATAATCTTGGTTGGTTTTCCATAACGTATCCCAGCTCCGCTGATTCCTATCGGCTTACTCTTGCGACCTATTCAGTGCTGGTGGTGTTGGTTCATAACAAACATATTCAAGTTATCCTGCTAGCTCTGAATAGCACATATCCCAAGCTATCCTTCCTGATTGGCTATGCCTATAACCCTAACTCTGAGTTATGTAATCAATGTTTTGTTAGAACGTTGAGTTCTTAACATCTGATCCTTGTTACTTGTGACCTGTTCCGTGACCTGCATGTTGGATGAGTTATAACACTGCTGCTAATTATACAGATTCTGAATATGCTGAATAAGCTGATATATCTAGTTGATTAGTTCTTCCTAAGTAGAAGTATATAAGGATGAAGAGAATCCTTAAGAAGCTATTGTATTCCATATTGCTTAAGGGGTAATACTAAACTATTCTTGAATAAGAATTATTAAAATATAATAAGCACTGCAGTAATCCGGAGATTTCAAAGTATATAAAGAGTTTATGCTAATAAGAGCAATGCTAAGTATAAGCTTTGAATATAGAAATACAACTGAGATAACTATACAAGTATTCACTACTTTTGAAGCTATTAGAATAGGAGAATAATCTAATACTTAGATTAATAACTGAAGAGCTATATATAATAATCTATCTAATAGTAATGAATGTATTCTTATATATTCAGCTCTTCATTGTAGCTTATCTTAGATTATTAGCAATCTAAGTAATCCAGGCTTATTAGATTATCTAATGATTCAATAATCTATCTCTGTTGTAATCCTTGCTCTGGATTATATAATCACTATTAGTTATCCGATGTTGGGTTGTGATACCTGATTCCTTGTTTAGCGAGCTCGTTCTGTGACCTGCATGTTGAATGAGTTATAATATAATGAGCACTGCAGTAATCCGAAGATTCCAAAGTATACAAAGGGGGTTTATGCTAATAAGAGTGGTATTAAAGTGCTAAGTTCTTGAATACGGAATCGTACAAGTCTCAGTAAGCAATGCAAGTATTCACTGCCTTTGAAGCTATCAGAGTAGAGAGTAATCTGATACTTAGATTAACAACTGAAGAGCTATATACTGAATCTATCTAATGATAATGAATATGTTCTTATATATTCAGCTCTTCAGTTCTAATTAATCTGATTATATTATGATTTCTCATAATTATTGCTCCGAATATATTGATTATATTCATAGTTAATATAGTTGCGCTAGCAATTCTAATCCGAGTTATATAATTCTGATTAGTATCTAATGTTGAATTGTAATACTTAGTTTCTTAGTTAGTAGAGCTTATCCTGTAATCTGTATATTGAATGAATTATAATATCATTTCCTTTCTATTAGTTGTTATTCTTAATAATCTTCTATAAGTATTCTAGTAAGTTCTTTATATGCATGATCTTGCTTTCCTAATTGAAATATCAAATAGAATCAACAAATTCTGTATTTGCAAATCTTCTTTCGTTCCAAAGAGTATTCAAGATTGAAATCTCTTAATTTCCTGCTTCTTGGAAAATTTTATTGAAATACCTGTTTATTCCTATTGTAAGGATTATAGTTTCGGATTCTGCAAGGTGTTTTCCGGAGATTCTTCTCATTGCATCGAATGTATTCGATTAAGCTGCTTCAAGTATGATATTATAAGCTCTTCCTCTGAAAAGCTTTGCAATATTACTATTCAATATCGAAAGTTAGAGAATAAGATTAAGAAAAAAGAGATTAAGCTTTTTTGTTTGCACTAATAGAAGTAGATATAGTTTGAGAAGATGAAATGTACTCTGCATTGTAATATTACTTGTATAGAAGAATTGAATTGTATGGAAGCTGAAAAAGCTAAGGCTGAGAGGATGCATATTGCTGCTGAAGTGCAGGCTGTAGTAGCAGAGGAATCTGTTGTTATAGCTGAGGATTCTTTCTTTGAAGGTTTTGATTGGAATTCTGTGAATTTGGAAGGTTCTATAGTAGATTGATTGAGCTTTCTGAAAAGTAAGATTCCTGAAGCTTCTGAATCTCGATTCGGGATGGAGCGATTGTCTTAGATGCTGGTTTTCCTTTTCCAATATTCAGCTATCTTTTCCTAAGTATTTTTAATGTTTTTCTGCAGTTCCTAAGAATTTTCGCTTGCTAAATAATCTTTTCATTTGATAAGATATTCCCTTGTATTATCTATACTTTTATGCTTGAAGATCTTCTCTATCTTATATTCTAATTTATTGTTTTCCACTTCTGCTATATTATTTATTAGTATTTCTTATGCTGCTAGTTCTAGCAATGAAATATGGAAAACTGGATATATTCTCATTCTATAAGATAATGCTAATTTATAATTAATTAGGAAGATTTGTTGTAAGATTTTGAAGGATTTCAGTTTTTTATAATCAAATTTATTGCTAAGCTTGATTATTTTGATATTTTTCCGAAGTAAATAAACTTTATTTTTCTTCTATAGAATTAATTCTTTAATTCTTTTGGAGTTTGCATAATATGCTATTTATTTCTGAATGAATTGTAATTCTGATTAGAATTCTTTCTAAACTTTCTTAATCTTCTTAATTCTTTTGTTTGCAGCTTCTGCATCTGCTCTTAGCAATACTTTATAATAAGCTGTTGAATTATATCTATAAAGTATAAAGAATAGCGATTTCTTTATTATATTCATATCTGCGCTATTATAAGCGAATTATATAAGAAGTAATAGATTAACTTAGTTATTCTGTTTCTAATTAATATAGTATTATAGATATTGTTTAATAATTTGATTCATTCTTTCCATCTATTTATCTATTTATAAGTAAAATGCTATGAATATTCTGTAATATATTTCAAGCTGTTTTATAAGCAAAGTTTAAAACTTCGAATTAAACTTTCTATCTCTATTAGAGATTACTTTCTCTAGCATGCTATGATTAGCAATAATCATTCTGAAGAATATATATGCGAATTTCTCTGCTATACTGCTTTTCTTATAGAAAAGAAAATAAGCATATTTACTTAGTCTACAAATTACTACTAGAATATTATTATATTGCATCTTAATTAAGAGTTCTTATGAAAGAAATAGCTTGATAATAAAGTTTAAACTAATGAATTGCTAAATAATCATAGATACTAATAAGGAGTACAGTAGTTCATAAAGCTTATATCTTTCTGCTTTATTCTTTTTGCAGCTATTGCATTATTATAGAATATTCTCAATTCTTCTCCTAAAGTCTAATAGATTTTAATATCTTTTAATATATTTATAGATTGCTTTAACTCTCTGATATTCATATGCTGATATACTATATATATTCTTAATATAGTTATCTTATTCATCTAAAGTTATTAATTCTGAATCTTTTTCCAAAGATCCTATTCTGAGAGCAGTATTTAGTTCTCTATATATATTAATAAGATTTTCTGATTCATTTTGAGCAAAAATATTCTATATATCCGAAGAGTCTGCATCTCAATAGTCTGATCTTCTGCTAAGAGCATCTACTTATTTGTTCTCCAAGCTTTTGCAATACATAATCTTGAAATCGAATTATAAGAGAAATTCTACTTATCTAACTTATTGCTTATTCAAAATCTTGATTATTATAAACATAGTTAGATTCTTATAATCCGAGTAAACTATAATCAAATATTATATACTAATAAAATAGTATTGCTACTTCTCGAAAGCTTTCATTATTGCTATAAGTTTCTGATTAGAGATTCTATAGTTGATTTTCAAGCTATTCAACTTCTTTGAGAAGTTGCTTATAATTCTTAAACGTTCTTGATTATCTTGCTAACTAAGTTATTCTCTGAATGCATATTCTAATATATTAATCTCAATTTTAAAGAGTTTATAGAGATTTGCTTTATATAGAACTAGCTCTGAGATAATATACTTGATAATTTCATTAAAAGCTTCTTATGCCTTAGAGATTCATTCAAAGAGCTGCTTCTTTTTAATAAGATTTGTAAAAAGATATGCAATTCAGCTGTAATTCTTAATAAACTGCTTATAGAAGTTGATATATTCGAGAAAAAACCTAATATTTCTAATATTCCTAGGAACTAGCTAATTTCTAATAGCTTCTATCTTATCTTTCTATAGCTTAATGCATTCTAGCTTAATTGTAAATCCGAAATAATTAATCTTTTATATATAAAAGTAATTCTTTGCAGATTTTATAAGAAGTTTTGCATCTTAAAGCATTTGCAATACTGTTTTCATATATTTCTTGTATTCTTCAAGTATTTGAGAGTAAATAAGAATATTATTGAAATAAGCAATAATGAACTGATTTAGATACTTATATAGAATATAATTAATCATTTTCTGAAATAAAGCTGGAATATTTGTTAGATTAAAGAGTATAATCAAATATTTATAGTATTTATAGTATATTCTGAAAGCAGTTTTTCATTCTTTTTCTTTCTTTATTCTGATTAGATTATAAGCTTCTTTCAGATCTAAAACTATGAATTATTATACTTCTTGCAATTTATTTCATAATTCCTTAATAAGTAGTAATGAATATTAATTCTTAATTGTAATATTATTGAGTTACTTATAGTTAATATATAGCTTAAGCTTGCTATTCTTCTTAAGTATAAATAGAATGAGATATTCTGCTGATAATTGTAATGATTATATATATTCTTTCTTAAGATTCTTATTGAGATACTTCTTAAGTACTTCTAGTTATGCTTTGTTTAGTCTATAAATAAAAAAGAATTTAAATTGTTTTCCTTCTTATAGCAGAATCTTATAGTTATATAAGCTGTATTCTAATAATTCTATATTCAATTCTTTCTGAAATAGTTTCTTAAACTTGTAATATTCTTGTAATATATTCGCAAGTATTAGTTCTAGTTCTTATGCTGTTTCTGCTATCTGAAGGAATAGTAGATATTGTTAAATATGCTTCTTTTCTAATAGCATTTTCGAGAGCTTTAAGCGTTTGCTTCGAATTGAATTGAGTGCTTAAGAGCCTGGTTTCGAGGTTTTTTCCGTATGGATTTACAATCTACATTCTGAAGCTTTTCCTTGTTATTCCGGAATGAACTGATTTGCTGAGAATCTTGCTTTTGTTATTTTGCTAATCTATTAGTGCTTTAGCACTATTTGGATTTGCTTATTACTAGATTCTTCTTCTTGAACTGTTAGCTTTGCTAACTTAAAAGTATATATGAAGTTGTTTAAAGCTTCTTTTTCCGAGTATTCTTCAATAACTAGCTTCGATTCTGCATTATTAATTGCAATTATCTCTCTGAGTATAGCTTGTTTCCATAAGATTTAGCTAGTAGTTTAATCGATTTGAGAATTATGCTTCTTAAGCTATAAAAGCTTCATAATCAGCTTATGCTATGCTATATTCATAATATTAAAAAAAGCTCTGATTATATATTCTTAGATTAAGATAGATAGATAATTAGTTTTCTTATCGATTACTTCTTAGTTATATGCAACAGATTATTCTTCTATAATACTAAGAATATATAAGCATCTTTTCTATCTTTATTATAGTTATATCTAATTAATAATATATAAGAATATAAAGTTTCTCTAAGCGCTACTATTCAATAGTATGCTATATTTATATTCTTGAATATATATATCAAACTTAATATAAGCATAATTTGTTCTAAAAGCTTTATATAGGAATTATTTTAATTTAATTATTTATAATCTCTTTACAAGCAATCTTATTCTTTTGAATTTATTGAGAACTATTTGTTCTTCTAAGCTTGCTTTGCTGCTTTTTAAGCAAGCTTCTTAGCTTGCTTTTGCTTGTATTATTATTATTTCTGATTTTTTTTTTGTTAATACTAATTACAAATCTTATTATTAATATGAATTATGCAGAGTATTATTTTGTACTGCTATTATTTTATTTTCTTGTTTATGTATTGCATGAGGCAGTTGTTTAGTAGTCCGATGTATGCATTGTAATGCTGTTTGTTGAGAATCTCTCTGAAGCGGAGTTTCTATTCTTTAATAGCCTGAAGGATTTTGTTATAACTCATCCAACATGCAAGTCACGAAAACAGGTTACAGGCAAACAAGGACCAGATGTTATAACTCAACATCAGACAACTTACAAGGATTATATAATCCAGGATTAGGATTACAGGCTAACCAATCAGAAGAACTCACCTGTGCTCACCAAGCCTCAGTGAGCACCACTGAACAGCAGTGAGCCCCAGTGAGCATCAGCAAGCTATACTGAAGAGCTGAATATATAATTACACATTCATTACCATTAGACAGATTATCATACATAGCTCTTCAGTTATCAATCTAAGTATTCAGTTTCATATACTGAGTAGCTCTAAAAGCAGTGAATACTTGCATCGCTTATTAGAACTTATATAATTCCATATTCAAGAACTTGATACTTTGATACTACTCTTATTAGCATAAACCTCTTCGTATACTTAGGAATCTTCGGATTGCTGCAATGCTCATTATATTTTGATAACTCTTGTTCAAGAACAGTTCAGTATTATCCTCTTGAGCAATACAGAATATAATAGCTTCTTCAGAAATCTCTTTATTCTTGCATGCTTCTACTTAGAAAGAACTGATTAACTAGATATACTAGCTTATCTAGTATATTCAGAATCTGTATAAATAATAGCAAGCTTAGAGCGCTATCATTGCTAACTAATAAGCTTAGCTAGCTTAGCAGGCTTAACAGGCGCAGTTTATCTCTGCAGCTATTAATAGTGCTAAAAAGGCGTATAAGATAAACAAGCTTGCTATATATAATAGCAATCAGAAAATGCTACATGAATTCCTTACCTACTATAGAGCGTATTTCTTGCACTATATAATCTAGTTTATTATGAAATCTGAAAAAGTTATTCTTATAGAAACTTGTTTTGAAAAAAATACTCTTATTTAGTATAAATCTTCTCTATACAACTACTTGGAGCATTAGAACAATTCTAGCGCATATATTCAGAGTACTAAGAATATATTCGATTCCTTTAAGAGCTTTAAGAAAGCTTTTAAAAAGACTTTTGATAATCTCAATAAAGAATGTATTACAGCTTAGCAGCTTATAGATCTCAAGCAAACTAAATCAGCTTCTGCTTATATAATCAGATTCAAGCAGCTCTTAGCGCAATTCCTATAGGAAGATAAGAATCTTATAGAGCATTATTACAAGAGATTTAAGAATAATATTAAAAATGAAATCTTTAAGCAGAATTAGCTGAAGAACTTTGCAATATTTTCTAATTAAGCTATCTGCATTAATAACTATTTATATGAATAATAAATAAAGAAGTTTAAAAAGAAAGAAAGCTAGATTTGAAGATTTCTAGCTAATATAAGCAAGAAACTCTAAAATAAGAATAGCAGTCGATATAGCAATATAGCTTAAAGCAGCACTATATATACTAATTTCATGGAATTTAATGCTGCTAATAAGCAATATAGCAAGAAGAATAACATTACTTGCTACAATTATAATAAATAAGAATATATTATATGCAACTGCTATTAATCTCGAAAGAATAAATAGCAATCAGTTTAGAAAGAATGCTAGATGAATATTGCTTAATAATAGAAATCCAATTAACTAAGCAAAAACATTTCCTTGGAGCAAGTATTGGATTCTATTAATTACAGAAGTCTTAGCTGAATATTCTG
This sequence comes from Cryphonectria parasitica EP155, assembly GCF_011745365.1. Classification (NCBI taxonomy): domain Eukaryota; kingdom Fungi; phylum Ascomycota; class Sordariomycetes; order Diaporthales; family Cryphonectriaceae; genus Cryphonectria; species Cryphonectria parasitica. The sequence continues at coordinate 4,510,956 of NW_024468909.1, forward strand.
CTATAATAATAACTACTTAATATACCTCTTAAATAAGGAAGATTCAGAATAGTTCCCTCAGAAACCTAGGCGCCACAGGCAGATAGCAATAGCAGAGCAAGGATATATGCTTAGCATAACTACAAGCAGCAATAACTCAGACTGCTCCGATGTTACTGAATGAAGCATTCAGGTGCTGAAGGAAGAGTTTAAAAGCGATGCTCTTTGCTATTCCCTATTACCTGCATTAGATATTATAACTAGAGAAATGAATAAAGGATAGTATCCTCTTGATTATTAATATAAATATCTAAATAATATCGAAAACGTTTCTCAGATAATGGAAAGATCAAGCTAGAATGAATGATCTAATAATTCACTGAAGTTTTCTGTAAACAATGAATTCAAAAAGCTTACAGAAAGATTTCCCTTCAGTATTAGATAAAATAAGAAAACAATATGAATTGAATATCTTATCTATAGAATAGAGCTAGAAAAGCTCTTTATCTGCATTCTCTTGCAAAACATCAAAGTATAAGAAAATAAGAATCCTCGGATCAGCTTACTTTACAATCTATACTATAAATTAGCTTGAATCTCCTGCATCTATTATAGCTGCAGAATGCATTTTTCGAACAAGATGCAATACGAATAATTCCTTATTAGAGAATCAGAATAAATTCTTTAAGCTATTAAAGAACAGAAACTCCGCTTTAAAGAGATTCTTAATAAGCAATATTATAATGCATATATCAAGCTACTGGATAACTGCCTTATACAATATATAAACAAAAAAATAAAATAGTAGCAATATAAAATAATACTTTATATAATTCATATTAATAATAAGATTTGCAACTAGTATTAATAGAAGAAAAACTAGAAATAATAATAATATAAGCAAAAGTAAGCTAAGAAGCTTGCTTAGAAAGCAGCGAAGCAAGCTTAGAAGAATAAGTAGTTCTTAATAAACTCAAAAGAACAGAATTGCTTGTAAAGAAACTGCAGATAATCAGATTGGAATAATTCTTATATAAAGCTTTTAGAATAAATTACGCTTATATTAAGTTCAATATATATATTCAAGGATACAAATACAGCATACTATTGAATAGTAGCGCTCAGGGAAACTTTATATCTTTATATATTATTAATCAAGCACAACTACTATGGAAATAGAAGAGATGCTCATATACTTTTAGTATTATGAAAGAACAATCTATTGCATATAACTAAGAAGTAATTAACAAGGAAACTAATTATTTATCTATCTTAATCCAGAGATATACAATTGAGATTTCTTTTAATATTATAGATACAGCACAGCATAAGCTGATTATAAAGCTTCTATAGCTTAAGAAGCACAATTCTCGAATTGATTGAACTATTAGCTAGATCTTATAAGAATAAGCTATATTTAGAGAGATAGTTATAATCAATAGCGCAGAATCGAAGCTAGTAGTTGAAGAATACTCAGAAAAAGAAGCTTTATACAACTTTATATATATTTTCAAGTTAGCAGAGCTAGCAGTTCAAGGAGAAGAATCTAGTAACAAGCAAACTCAAATAGTATCAGAGCGCTAATAGATTAGCAAAACAACGGAAGCGAGATCCTCAGCAAGTTAGTTCGCTCCGGAGCAATAAGAAAAAGCTTTAGAATATGGATTATAGAATCATACAGAAAAAACCTTGAAACCAGGCTTTCAAGCGCTCAGTTCAGCCTGGAGCGAATGCTTAAAGCTCTCAAAAATATTACTAAAAACAACGAACAAAAAGAAGTATACTCAACAGTACCTACTATTCCTCCAGATAGCAGAAATAGCACAAGAATCAGAACTAATACTTGCAAATATATTACAAGAATATTACAAGTTTAAGAAACTGTTCCAGGAAGAATTGGATATGAAATTGCTAGAATACAGCTTATACAACTACAAAATCCTACTATAAGAAGAGAAACAGCTCAAATTCTTCCCTATTTACAAACTAAACAAAGTATAGCTAAAAGTACTTAGAGAATACTTTAATAAGAATCTTAAGAAAGAATATATATAATTATTGCAATTATTAGCAGAATATCTTATCCTGTTTATATCTAAGAAAAATAGCAAGCTTAGGCTATATATTAACTATAAGCAATTTAATAATATTACAATTAAGAACCAATATCTGTTGCTACTTATTAAGAAACTACAAAATAGATTGCAAGAAGTACAGTAATTTATAGTTCTGAATCTGAAAGAAGCTTACAATTTGATTAGAGTAAAGAAAGAAGAAGAATGGAAAACTGCTTTCAGAATATGCTATAAATACTACGAATATTTGATTATATTCTTTAGTTTAATAAATATTCTAGCTTTATTCCAGGAAATAATTAATTATATTCTATATAAGTATCTGAATCAGTTCATTATTGCTTATCTCAATAATATTCTTATTTACTTTCGAATACTAGAAGAGCATAAGAAATACATGGAAACAGTATTGCAGATACTTCAGAATGCGAAACTCCTTGTAAAACTTGCAAAGAGCTACTTTTATATACAAAAAGTTGACTACTTCGGATTTATAATCGAGCTGGAATGCATCAAGCTATAGAAAGATAAGATAAAAGCTATCAGAAACTAGCTAATTCTTAGGAATATTAGGAATATTAGATCTTTTCTCGAATATATTAACTTCTATAAACAGTTCATTAAGAATTATAGCTGAATTGCATATTCTCTTACAAATCTTACTAAAAAGAATCAATTCTTCAAATAGATCTTCAAAATATAAGAAGCTTTTAATAAGATTATTAAGTATATCATCTTAAAGCTAGTTCTATATAAAGCAAATTTCTATAAACTCTTTGAAATTGAAACTGATATATTAGAATATGCATTTAAAGAACAACTTAATCAGCGAAACAACTAAGAATGTTTAAGAATTATAAGCAATTTTTCAAAGAAATTGAATAGCCTAGAAATCAATTACAGAATCCTTAATCAGAAACTCATAGCAATAATAAAAGCTTTCAAGAAATAGCAATATTATCTCATTAGTATACAATATTCAATTATAGTTTATTCAGATTATAAGAATCTGATTATATTTATAATAATTAAGATCTTGAACAAGCAATAAATTAGATAAGCAGAATTTCTCTTATAATTCGATTTCAAGATTATATACTGCAAAAGCTTGGAAAATGAATAAGCAGATGCTCTTAGCAGAAGATTAGACTATTAAGATGCAGATTCCTCAAATATATAGAATATCTTTGCTTAGAATAAATCAGGAAATCTTGTTAATGCATATAAGGAGCTAAATGCTGCTCTCAGAATTGAACTTTCGGAGAAGAATCTAGAATTAATAATTTCAAACGAATAAGATAACTATATTAAGAATATATATAATATACTAGCATACAAATATCAGAGAATTAAAGCAATCTATAAATGCATTAAAAGATATTGAAATTCATTAGATTTTAGAAAAAGAATTGAGAATATCTTATAATAATATAATAGCTATAAGAAGAATAAAGCAGAAAGATATAAGCTTTATAAATTACTGTACTCCTTATTAATATTTATAACTATTTAGCAATTCATTAATCTAGATTTTATTATTAAGCTATTTCTCTTATAAGAATCCTTAACTAAGATACAATATAATAGCATTCTAGTAATAATTTGCAAACTAAGCAAGTATGCTTATTTTCTTCTTTATAAGAAAAGCAGTATAGCAAAGGAACTTGCATATGCATTCCTTAAAACGATCATTGCTAATTACAGCATGCTAGAGAAAGTAATTTCCAATAGAGATAGGAAGTTTAACTCAAAATTTTGAACTTTGCTTATGAAACAGCTTAGAATACATTATAAAATATCTATAGTATTTCATCTATAAATAGATGAATAAATAGAAAGAATAAATCAAATTATTAAACAGTATTTACAATACTATATCAATTAGAAACAGAATAACTAGATTAACTTATTGCTTCTTATACAGTTCGCTTATAATAGCACAAATACAAGTATAATAAAGAAATCACTATTCTTTATACTCTATAAATACAATCTAATAGCTTATTACAAAGTACTGCTAGAAGCAGATACAGAAGCTGCAGATAAAAGGATTAAGAAGATTAAGAAAGTTTAGAAGAAACTCTGATTAGAATTACAATTCATTTAAGAATGAATAATGCAATATACAAACTCCAAAAGAATTAAGAAACTAATTCTACAGAAAAGAGATAAGATCTATCTACTTCGAAAAAATATTAAAATAATTAGATCTAGCAACAAACTTAATTATAAGAAATTAGAACTATTCAAAATCTTGTAATAGATTTCTCTAGTTAATTATAAGCTAGCATTATTTTATAGAATAAGAATATATCTAGTTTTTCATATCTTACTGCTAAAACTAGCAGCATAGAAAATATTAGCAGATAATATAGCAGAAGTAGAAAATAATAAATCAGAGTATAAGATAGAAAAGATTCTTAAGCATAGAAGTATAAATAGTATAAGAGAATATCTTATTAAATGAAAAAGCTACTTAGCAAGCGAAAACTCATGAGAACTACGGAAGAATATTGAAAACGCTTAGGAAAAGGTAGCTGAATATTGAAAAAGGAAAACCAGCACCTAAGACGATCGCTCCGCCCTGAACCGAGATCCAGAGCCCTTAGAAGTCTCATTCTTCAGGAAACCTAACCAATCCACTACTGCATTCCTCACATCTATAGAATTCTAGTCGAAATCTTCAGAGGAAGGATTCTCAGGAGCAACAACGGGCTCCGCGGAAACCACAGCCTGCATCTCAGCAGCTATGCGCTCGCACTCCTCCTCCTCCAGGCCCTCGTTCACCAGCTTTATCCCCTTCTCCTGAAGAAAGCGTTGCTGCTTCTTCAGCTGTAACAAACGAGCCAGCAATTCGTTTATGCAAACCTGAAGTTCCAACAACCGCTCCTCCTTCTTAAGCTCGCACCTATTAATACAGATTAACTCATCAGTAATTCGGAATACTAAGAGAAAAAGTCTTAATCAATAAAGAAAAATATTCAGAAGGAAATATCAATAGGAAGAAACGGATATGCAACCTGCATCGCAGGAACGACCCCGCTTGGTACATTGCAAACAACTCTTTACTCCATCTACCATCTTATACAATACCCCCTCTTCCAAATACAAAGAATACAGCATCACCTTGTATTCATTGGATTCAATATAACCGAAATATTCTCAACAAGCAAGGCTCTTCTTGGAAAGAATAGAGGAAGAAGATTTACTAATGCAAGAATTTAAAGTTCTGCTTAATATCTTGATTAGAAAAGCATAACTACGCATACAGAGATGTTATGACTCATCCAACATGCAGATCACAGGATAAGCCCCACTAACCAAGGGACCAGGTATTACAACCCAACATCGGATACCAATCAGGATGATGTAATCCGAGTTAGAATTGCTAGCGCAACTATATTAACTATAAACATAGTCAACATATTCAGAGAAATAACTATAAGGAATCGTAACATAATCAAGTTAGTTAGAACTGAAGAGCTGAATATATAAGAACACATTCATTACCATTAAATGAATCCAGTATATAGCTCTTCAGTTATTAATCTAAGTATTCAGTTTCATATACTGAGTAGCTCCAAAGGCAGTAAACACTTGCATTGCTTATTAGAACTTGTACAGTTCCGTATTCAAGAACTTAATACTTTGATACTGCTCTTGTTAGCATAAACTCCTTCGTATACTTAGAAATCTTCAGATTACTATAATACTTATTACATTTTGATAATTCTTGTTCAAGAATGATTCAGTATTATTCCCTTGAGCAATACGGAATACAATAGCTTCTCCAGAAATCTCTTTATTCTTGCATACTCCCACTTAGGAAGAACTGATTAACTAGATATATCAGCTTATTCAGCGTATCCAGAATCTGTACAAATAATAGCAGATTCAGAGCGCTACTATTGCTAATCAACAGGCTTAGCTAGCTTAACAAGCTTAACAGATGCAGTCTACTTCTATAGCTACTAATGATGCTGGAAAGGTATACAAGATGAACAAGCTTGCTATATATAATAGCAATCAAAAGATGCTGCATGGATTCCTTATCCACTGCAGAATATATTTTCTGCACTACAAAGCTCAGTTTACTAAGAAATCTGAGAAAGTTATTCTTATAGAAACTCATCTCGAAAAAGATACTCTTATTTAATACAAGCTTTCTCTATACAACTACTTAAAGCATCAGAATAACTTCAATATATATACTTAGAGTATTAAGAATATATTCAATTTCTTTAAGAGCTTCGAAAAAGCTCTCAAAGAAATCTTTAGTAACTCTAATGAAGAATGCATTATAGCTTAGCAGCTTATAAACTTCAAGCAGATCAAATCAGCTTCTGCTTATACAGTCAGATTCAAGCAACTCTTAGCGCAATTCTTATAGAAAGATAAGAATCTTATAGAATACTATTATAAGGAACTTAAGAATAATATTAAAGATGAAATCTCTAAGCAGAATTGGCTGGAGAACTTTGCAACGTTCTTCAATCAAGCTATCTGTATCAACAACTATCTGTATAAATAACAAGTGAAGAAGTTCAAGAAGGAAGAAAGCTAGATTTGAAGATTTTTAGCTAATACAAGCAAGAAATTCTAAAATAAGAATAATAATTGATATAGCAGTATAGCTTAAAGCAGCATTATACATACTAGTTCTATAAAACTCAATACTGCTAATAAACAATATAATAAAAGGAATAGTATTACTTGCTATAATTATAACAAATAAGAATATATTGCATGCAATTGCTATCAATTTCAGAAGAATAAATAGCAATCAGTTTAGAAAGAACGCTAGATGAATATTGCTTGATAATAGGAATTCAATTAACTAAGCAAAAATACTCTTTCGGAGCAAGTATTAGATTCTATTAATCATGGAAGTCTTAGCTGAATATTCTGCTATAATAATAACTGCTTAATATATCTCTCGAATAAGGAAGATTTAGAATAGTTCTCTTAAAAACCTAGATGCTGCAGACAAATAGCAATAGCAGAACAAGAGTGCATGCTCAGCATCCTTACAAGTAATAGCTTGAATTGCTCTAACATCGCAGAACAGAGCATTCAGGCATTGGAAGAAGAGCTTAGCAACAATATTCTTCAACATTCTTTATCACTTATGCCAAGCACTATAACTAGGAATATAAATAAGAGATAATATCTTCTTAGCTACTAATACAAACATTTAAGTAATATAAAGAATGCTTCTCAAGCAACAGAAGAATTAAGCTAGAGCAAGCAACCTAGCAGCTTGCAGAAACTCCCTACAAACAACATGCTTAATAAGCCTAAAGAAAGATTTCTCTTCAGCATTGGATGAAACAAGGAAATAATATGAATCGAATATCTTATCTATAGAATAGAGCTGAAAGAGCTCTTCATCTATATTTCCTTGCAGAATATCGAAGCATAAGAAGATAAGAATCCTTGGATTAGCTTACTTTACAACCTACATTACGAATTAGCTTGAATTTCCTGCATCTATTATAGCTGCAAAACGCATTTCTCAAACAAAATGCAATACGAATAGTTCTCTATTAGAGAACTAGAACAAATCCTTTAGGCTGTTAAAGAATAGAAACTCTGCTTCAGAGAGATTCTCAACAAATAGCATTACAATATATATATTAAGCTACCAAACAATTATTCCATGCAATATATAAACAAGAAGATAAAATAATAGCAATATAAAACAATATTCTGTACAATTTATATTAATAACAAAGTTTGCAACTAGCATTAACAAAAAAAAGACTAGGAATAATGATAATATGAGCAAGAATAAGCTAAGAAGCTTGCTTGAGAAGCAGCAAAGCAAGCTTAGAAGAATAAGTAGTTCTTAATAAATTCAAAAGAATAGAATTATCTATAAAGAAACTGCAGATGATTAGACTGAAATAATCCTTATATGAAGCTTTTAAGATAGATTATGCTTATATTAAGTTTGATATATACATTTAAAGATACAAGTACAGCACACTATTGAACAGTAATGCTTAGAGAAACTTCATATCCTCATACATCATCAATCGGATACAACTACAATGGAAATAGAAGAAATGCTCATATACTCTCAGCATTATAAAAGAATAATCTATTGTATACAACTAAGAAGTAATCAATAAGAAGACTGATTATCTATCTATCTTGATTCAAGAATGTATAATCAGAGCTTCTTTTGATATCATGAATATAGTATAGTATAAGCTGATTATAGAACTTCTATAGCTTAAGAAGTATAATTCTCGAATTGATTGAACTACTAGCCAAATCTCATAAGAACAAGCTATACTCAGAGAAATAGTTACAATTAACAATGCAGAATCGAAGCTAGTGATTGAAGAATACTCAGGAAAAGAAGCTTTATATAACTTCCTATATATCTCCAAACCAGCAGAGCTAGCAGTTCAAGAAGAAGAATCTAGCAATAAGCGAACTCAAACAGTACTAGAGCGTTAGCAGATTAGCAAAATAATGAAAGCGAGATTCTTAGCAAGTCAGTTCGCTTCAGAGCAATAAGGAAAAGCTTCAGAATATGAATTGTAGAACTATATAAGAAAAATCTCGAAACCAGGCTCTTAAGCGCTCGGTTCAGCTTGGAGCGAATGCTTAAGGCTCTTAAAAATGCTATTAGAAAAGAAGTATGCTTAATAATACCTACTATTCCTCCAGATAGCAGAAACAGTACAAGAACTAGAACCAATACTTGCAAATATATTATAAGAATACTATAAGTTCAAGAAACTATTTCAGAAAGAATTGGATATGAGATTACTAGAATACAGCTCATATAATTACGAGATTCTGCTACAAGAAGAGAAACAACTCAAATTCTTCCCTATTTACAGATTAGATAAAGCATAACTAGAAGCACTAAAGAAGTATCTCGATAAGAATCTTAAGAAAGAATATATACAACTATTGTAATTACTAGCAGAATATTCCATTCTGTTCATGCTCAAGAAGAATAGCAAGCTTAAGCTATGCATTAATTACAGATAACTCAATAATATTACAATTAAGAACTAATATCTATTGCTACTTATCAAGGAATTATAAAACAGATTGCAAGAAGCATAGTAATTCACAGTTCTGAATCTGAAAGGAGCTTATAATCTGATTAGAATAAAGAAAGAAGAAGAATAGAAAACTGCTTTCAGAATATACTATAAATACTATAAATATTTGATTATGCTTTTTAGTCTAACAAATACTCCAACTTTATTTCAGAAAATAATTAATTATATTCTATGCAAGCATTTAGATCAGTTCATTATTGCTTATCTTAACAACATTCTTATCTATTTTCGAATACTTAAAGAATATAAGAAATATATGAAAACAGTATTGCAAATGCTTCAAGATGCAAAGCTTCTTATAGAACCTGCAAAGAGCTACTTTCACATATAAAAAGTTAACTATCTCGGATTCATAATTGAGCTAGAATGCATCAAGCTATAGAAAGATAAAGTAAAAGCTATTAAAAATTAGCTAATTCTCAGAAATATTAGAAATATTAAGTCTTTTCTCGAATATATCAATTTCTATAAACAGTTCATTAAAAACTATAGCTGAATTGCATATTCTCTTATAAATCTTACTAAAAGAGATTAATCCTTCAAATGAATCTTCAAAATATAAGAAGCTTTTAATAAGATTATCAAGCATATTATTTCAAAGCTAGTTCTATATAAAGCAGATTTCTACAAATTCTTTGAAATTGAGATTAATGCATTGGAATATATACTTGAAGAACAACTTAGCTAGCAAGATAACCAAGAATATCTAAGGATTATAAGCAACTTTTCAAAGAAGTTAAATAGCTTAGAAATCAACTATAAAATCCCTGATCAGAAGCTTATAGCAATAATAAAAGCTTTCAAGAAGTAGCAATACTATCTTATTAGCATATAGCATCCGATTATAGTTTACTCAGATTACAAGAATCTGATTATATTTATAATAACTAAAGTTTTGAATAAGCAATAAATCAGATGAGCAGAATTCCTTTTATAATTCAACTTCAAGATTATATACTGCAAAAGCTCAGAAAACGAACAAGCAAATACTCTTAGCAGAAGATCAGACTATCAAGATGCAGATTTCTTAGATATACAGAACATCTTCGCTCAAAACAAGTTGGGAAATCTTATTAATGTACATAGAGAACTAAACGCTGCTCTTAGAATCGAATCTTTGGAAAGAGATTCAGAATTAATAATTCTGAACAAATAAAATAACTATATCAAGAATGTATACAGTATATCAGCATATAAGCATTAGAAAGTTAAAGTAATTTATAAATGCATTAAAAAATACTGGAATCTACTAGATCTTAGGAAAAGAATTGAGAATATTCTATAATAATGCAATAGCTGCAAAAAGAATAAAGTAAAAAGATATAAGCTTTATGAACTACTGCATTCCTTATTAGTATTTATAATTATTTAGCAATTTATTAGTTTAGATTTCATTATTAAGCTATTTCTCTTATAAGAACTCTTAACTAAGATATAATATAATAGCATTCTAGTAATGATTTGCAAACTAAGTAAGTATGCTTATTTTCTTTTCTATAAGAAAAGCAATATAGCAGAGGAACTTGCATATATATTCCTCAGAATAATCATTGCTAATTACAGCATATTAGAAGAAGTAATCTTCAATAGAAATAGAAAATTCAACTTAAAGTTTTAAACTTTACTTATGAAACAGCTCAAAACATACTATAGAATATCTATAGCATTTTACTTGCAAACAGATGAATAAATAGAAAGAATAAATCAGATTATTGAATAGTATTTTTAATACTATATTAATCAGGAATAGAATAACTGAATTAATCTATTATTTCTTGCATAGTTCGCTTATAATAGTGCAGATATAAGTATAATAAAGAAATTACTATTCTTTATACTTTACAGATATAATCCAACAGCTTATTACAAGGCATTACTAGAAGCGAATGTAGAAGCTGCAGATAAGAGGATTAGAAAGATTAAGAAAGTTTAGAAGAAATTCCGATCAGAACTATAATTTGTTTAGAAACGAATAATACAATATGCAAATTCCAAAAGGATTGAAGAATTAATTCTGCAGAAAGAAGATAAGATCTATCTACTTCGAAAAAATATCAAAATAACTAGATCTAGCAATAAACTCAACTATAAGAAATTGGAATTATTTAAAATCTTGTAACAGATTTTCCTAGTTAATTACGAGTTAGCATTATCTTATAGAATGAGAATATATTCAGTTTTCCATATCTTACTACTAGAACTAGCAGTATAGGAAATATTAGCGGATAATACAGCAGAAGTAGAAAATAACGAATCAAAGTATGAGATGAAAAAAATTCTTAAGCATAGAAGCATAAATAGCACAAGAGAATATCTTATCAAATGAAAAAGCTATTTAGCAAGCGAAAATTCTTAGGAACTGCAGAAGAACGTTGAGAATGCTTAAGAAAGAATAGCTGAGTATTAGAAAAGAAAGAAAGCTAGTATCTAAAACAATCGCTCTGCTCCAAACCGAAATCCAGAAGCTTCGGAAATCTCACTCTTCAGAAAGCCTAACCAATCTACTACAGAATCTCCCAAATCTACAGAATTCCAATCGAAACCTTCAAAGGAAGAATCCCCAGTTACAACAGCAGACTTCTCTGCTACTACAGCCTGCACTTCAGCAGCAATATATATCCTTTCCGCTTCAGCCTTCTTAGCTTTCATATGATTCAATTCCTTCATGCAAGTAATACTACAATGCAGAGCATATTTCATCTTTTCAAACTATATCCGCTTCTATTAATACAAACAAAGAAGCTTAATCTCCCTTTTTTCAATCTCATTTTCTAACTTTCAATATTGAATAGTAATATTGCAAAGCTTCTCGGAAAAAAAGCTTATAACGTTGCACTTGGAATAGCTCAGTTAAATGCATTCGATATAACGAGAAGAATCTCCAGAAAATATCTTGCAAAATCTGAAATCACAATTCTTGCAATAGGAATAGATGAGCATCTTAATAAAATTTTCCAAGAAGCAGGAAATCAAGAAATCTCGATCTTGGATACTCTTGGGAACGGAAGAAGATTTGCAAATACAGAATTTATTAATTCTATTCAATATCTCAATCAGAAAGGCAAGATCATGCATATGAAGAACTTGTTAGAATATTTACAGAAGATTGTTAAGAATAATAACTAATAGAAGAGAGATGATATTATGACTCATTCAATATACAAATTACAGAATAAGCTTTACTAATTAAGGAATCAGATATTACAATCCAATGTTGAATACTAATCAGAATGATATAATTCAGGTTAGAGTTGCTAGCGCAACTATGTTAATTATGAACATAGTTAACATATTCAGAGAAATAACTATGAGGAATTGTAATATAGTCAGATTAGTTAGAACTAAAGAGCTGGATATATAAGAATACATTCATTATCATTAGATGGATTCAGTATATAGCTCTTCAGTTGTTAATCTAAGTATTCAGTTTCATATACTGAGTAGCTTCAAAGGCAGTGAATACTTGCATTGCTTATTAGGACTTGTACGGTTCCGTATTCAAGGACTTAATACTTTGATACCGCTCTTGTTAGCATAAACCCCTTCGTGTACTTAGGAATCTTCGGATTGCTGCAGTGCTCATTACAAGAAAACTTATTGGATACTTACAGAAAATCGTTGAGAATAACAACTGATAGAAGAAAGATGATGTTATAACTCATCCAACATGCAAGTTACGAAAACAGATCATAAGCAAATAAGAACTAGATGTTATAACTCAATATCAGATAATCTACAAGGATTACATAATCCAGAGTTAAAGTTACAAGCTAACCAATCAGAAGAACTCATCTGTGCTTACCAAGCCTCAGTGAGCACCACTGAACAGCAGTGAGCTCCAGTAGGCATTAGCGAGCTACATTGAAGAGCTGAATATATAACCATACATTTATTACCATTAGACAGATTATTGTATATAGCTCTTCAGTTGTCAATCTAAGTATTCAGTTTCATATACTGAGTAGCTCCAAAGGCAGTGAACACTTGCATTGCTTATTAGGACTTGTATAGTTCTGTATTCAAGGATTTAACATTTTGATATCGCTCTTGTTAGCATAAACCTCTTCGTATACTTAGGAATCTTCGGATTGCTGCAGTGCTCATTACAGATTTGTTCTAATTCTCTGGCAGAGAACTATTCGTATTGCATCTTATCTGAGAAATGTATTCTGTAGCTATAATAAGTGTAGGAGATTCAAGCTAGTTCATAATGTAGATTATAAAGTGAATTAATCTGAGGATCTTCGTTTTATTATGCTTTGATATCTTGTAAGAGAATGTAGGTAAAGAGCTTCTCTAATTCTATTTTATAAATAAGATATTCAACTTATATTGTTTAATGCTAAAGAGAAATCTTTCTATAAGCTTCTTGAGTTTATTATTCATGGAAAACTCTAGTAAATTATTAGATTGTTTATTCTAGCTTAATCTTTCCATTATCTGAGAAGCGTTTTCGGTATTGAACCAGAACTAGGGCGCCGTTGCTCTCGAAAGAAAAAGGGACAAACAGCTGCCGAAGCAATGAGCAAGAGCTCGTGCAACCCAAGCGTGCCTGTGCAGATGAGAACAGCAAACTAAGGCCATACGAGCACAAGAACAGAGTGAAAAACCTATCTTAGACCTATCCAAAGAATTCAAAATTGAAAAGAAGAGAAAGAATACTTCATTATTGCTTATAGCTAAAGAATTTGAAAAGTAAGTGATATTCTTTATATATATAAGAACCCTTGATTCACTGTACTCTACATTCCATGAACTACCACTCTAGCTACTACAACAGTTCTCTCTCAGCAACTTTCTTCCAAAGTTGCAACAAGTTCAATGGTGTGCTAGATTTGATCAGAGAAAGATAAAGTAAAGAAATAAAGAATTCATTGCAAACTGCTAAAGAAAATACTGCAAACCAAACTATTCTTCCAATTCAACTCTCATATTTCTTTCTATTATTTAAGCTATTATTCAAATTAATGCAGAAGTATTAGTATTCATTTTCAGTTTATTTATAATATGAGTATGATCTGAATAGATTCTAATGCTAATCTCTTCTCTGTTTCCATCTGCTTTCAAACTCTGCTTGAGCAGTAGTAGCAGCAGCAGTTCTTTCCTGATTCTGTATTCTTACTCGATGGATCCTTTTGCAGTCCGCTTTATATATATTCATTTTAATAGCATGATCGAATTCTATTTAATTCGGAGAATCTACTGAAAGTCTGATAGAGTTAAGGCTATAAAGCTTATTTTATAGAAGCATATGAGGCTTCTGAGGTTTATTAGGAAAACTGGAAGGCATGATGTTGCTGCTTCTCAGTCTCTGATGCAATAGGGCTTCAGTAATACATCCAGGCTTAGCTGTTTGCTGCATTGATAGGTTGATTATCAGTTCTGAATCAATAAGCATTTCTCGAGATAAAGAGAAGTAAGAATCAGTAGAAGTTCTGAATGAGAATTGATTTAATTCTGAGCTAATACTATATTTTCTTAATAAATGCAAGATTAAGCTAGCTAGAGCTGTACTCTCTCAGAACTGTTGTTTTGATGAAACTAAGCTAGATGCTCTATTCGCTCTGAAATTCTTTAGAGCAAAAGCTGATATGTTTCTTCTTATCCTATCGAGATTGCTTTCAATAAATAGTTCAAGCAAGTCTGCAATTCTTCTTATAAAGAAGATAATATTCAGCTTATAAGTTATATTTAGTATCCCATCAGCTTTTACTTGTACAGCCTTGTATTCTTGAAGTAAAGCACTTCTTCTTAATGGCTGATTAGGATATTGCATATAGTTGCTGTATTTCAGCTTATAAAAGAAAGCTTAGCAGTGCAGACTTATCATAGCTATCTCCGCATTCTATTCTTCTACATTTTGTATAATCTCTCTATAATTAAGATAAAGAGCTTGCTTTCAGTCTGAACAGCTACTAGATGATTAGTAGAAATCAGTAGATTCCAGGATTCGAAGGCGAAATAGTTCGATTGTATAGAGCAGAGCTGCATTCAAATTATTATTCAGCAGCATAATTGAAATATTCTCAAAATCCTAATTCTAATTAGCTTCAGCACTCTTAAGCTAATTATTCAGATAGTGCTTGCTTATATAAGCTAGTAGAATATCATCGGATTTGTATATAGCAATGTAAAATCCTTTTTCAGTCTTTATATTAAGCTAAAACAGAGTATAAGCTGAAATCGCTGTATTAATTGAAAGGAGAACTCATAAATGCTTCTATCTAGCTTTATATCTAAGCAGATCCTGCTTATTAAGAATATTAGAAGAGCTAGATAGATAAGCTATTAATGGAATACGAAGATATTCCATCAAGAATATATCTTATTGATTATACTAAGCATAATAACGAAAAGCAGCTATAGCATACTGCAGACTAATATCTTGAGAAACTCTTGTATTTAAGAATCTAATCAGATTATAGATATTAAGAAGATATTTGAAAGAATTAGCGCTAAAGATTGTAAGCAAGTACAACTTGCAAGGAGGTAATTCTGAGAAGTACTTCTCAACGAGTTCTGCTGCTAGATAATTTTCTTCATCTCTTAGACTAAAGTAGAACGAACGATTCTTGATTACTTCAGTTGAGTATAGCGCTCTAGGAAAGATAGTCTGAAAGCAGTAAGCTTTGGTTATTCAGTTCTCTTAGCTATGCTGAATAGATAGGAATAGAAAGTACTTGAATTTGGCTATTGCTGCTGAATTGAAAGGAAAGTAAAAAGAAAAGAACAGCTTTGTTGGAAGGTGAGCAATTGCAAGAGAGATTTGCAAAAATGTAAAATCAAGAGATTGAAAGAGTATTGATTAAGAAAGAAAGATAGAAAAGAATATAGTTTTAGCTTAAGAATCTGTTAAGAAAGATAATATTATATAAGCAGAGCAGTTAATAATTTGCTCTAATGTTAGTATATAGATCTGAAGCAGCGTTAATAAGAAAGAAAAAGAATGTATATATGCTCGAGAAAGATAGTTGTAAAGAAGTTGAAGAAGAAAGAAGAATAGCTAGCTGCAAGTATAGATAAAATAGCTAATTTATCTTATCTAGCAACTACTCAAGTAATTCACTGCTTTCTGTTTATTACAAAGCAAACAGCTTCACTCTTAGCTAAGTAGAAGCTATTCAGCAACAGACTGAATAGAAAGCATAGTAACTCAGTTGAGTATATTTGTTATCCATTGCTATCTTATTAATCTTTAGCAAACTATTTAATAACCTCTTTCTTAGTTCATCTTGCTTTTCAATTCATTTTTCATATAACAACTTCTCCTTCTATCAACCTTTTCTTGCTCAGCTCTGCAATATACTCAAGATATCTCGAATCATTACTAACGCTATTTTCTCTTTGCAGATAAATACTGCTTCTCAAGAGATTAATAAGATTTGAATCTGGTTTTCTTCTTCAGTTTCTTCTTCTCAGAGCAGCAATTATTACTAGCTTAAGAATATCCATATTAATTTTCTTAATATTATAAACTTCAATACTATTAAGAGAGATCTTAGCTTGATATATGCTTCTTGGAATATTCAAGGCGATATTATGTTTTAGAACAACTTACTGCTAAGCTCTAACTTTGCTGCTTATTTCGCAAAGCTGAATAATAAGAATTCTATCAAACTGAATTCTATTGTAGTATGTAAAGCTGATTGAAAGCTCTTTAGCGAATATCTTACCTGCATCTTCTCCTGCTCTAAGCGAGTAAATTCCCTCCTTGTTCAGTTCTATAATCAGCATAATCTAATCCCTTGCAATTGCTGCTTTCATTAGTATGCTACTGCTTATATACTTGTATAGGAATAGCAGATTAATATTAACTAGCTTTTCTTAGAATGCATTTCAATAGAAAGCTTCTTCAATAGAAAGTATAGCAACTGCATTTATTATGCAGAATCTGAATATAACTATACCAAAAACTTTCCTTGTATCAAAAAGTGCAGTATACGAATAAGATTCCTATTCTAATATTTTTAATCAGATTTGAGTATATACTAATTATTATTCTTCTTGCAGCATTAGCATTTGTTTTATTAATTTAGCTTTCAATATATAATTGAAATAGATTCTTAAATCAATTCTAATACTAATATTAAGCATATTATTAAAGCTTAATATAAGCTTATACAGAATAAAGATATTATATATAATTAAATTAAATAAATTCCTCTTGTATTAAGGAAGTAATATTTATAGAATATTATAAGTTTTATAATTAATTATGATTATAATACTCAAGAAGATTATTGCTAACTTTATCTATATAGATTAATAAGAAGAGTATTGCTTCTTCTGCTTCTAAGAAGAGAGTATCTGAATCTGAGCAAGCAGCTTTACAATCTATATCTTGCAGCAAGAATAAAAGCAAGAGCAAAGCTGTAGTAGAATCTTGTATTAAGAAATAAGCTAAGTTTGTTTAGTTTCAAGATTCTTTCTCTATTTTTGATAACAATTCTTTAGCAGATAATATAGATAATATAAATCTGAATAAGATAAGAAGAGAGCTATTGAATAATATTTACAGATATTCTAATAATGAGAATAATATATAAAAGTAAAGAGTTTTTATAGATTGCAGTATTTCTTTAGCGCTCTGCATTTTTCATGTATTGCATTTCAATATACTGCAATTTTTGAATAATGAAAATAGCTTTAGAGCTAATCAACATGCTCTATGCTGAATGCTTTGAAATTTTTAGGTAGGTTTACAGTATTCTGTAATGAGTAGTAGCAGATGATACTTTATCCCTTCTTCTTCAGCAAAATATACGAGATGAAATAGAAAAAATGAAAAGAAAATGTATTTTGCAAACAAAAAGGAAATATAAATAGAAAGAAATCAATCTTCTCTATAAGCTAGAAATGCTGATTTAGTTGGAATTAGTATAAACATTCTACTTTTATCTGCTTTCTCTTATTCTCGCCTTTCCTTCTTTGCTGCTTATATAAAATATTTATTATTACTAATTCTATTTCTATTCTTAGTATCATCATCCGCTTCAGTTGCTAGATTAATAATCTCTGAATTAGAACTAGTCTAGCTAAGCATAGAGTTATGCTTAATAATATTTGAAACTCAGAATGTAGCATTATTGCTTAAATCTGCTTTCTAAACTTCAAAGATATTATTATCTAATTCCTTTTGCTAGAAAGCTCTTATTGAATTCAGCTTTTCTGCTAATAATTAGCTAGATTAAAGCTTAATATTTTCTTTTTAAAGTATAAGCATCTCGGATTCTCAAATGCTATTCATATTCTATATAAACTTTTTGAGATTAGTAGCTGAATATATGCTTTTTAGCAGAACTCTGTTTGTAGTCTTAAGCTTATAAGCATATTTATTTAGAATTTAAGCAATT
Source organism: Cryphonectria parasitica EP155 (assembly GCF_011745365.1). Classification (NCBI taxonomy): domain Eukaryota; kingdom Fungi; phylum Ascomycota; class Sordariomycetes; order Diaporthales; family Cryphonectriaceae; genus Cryphonectria; species Cryphonectria parasitica. The sequence goes on from NW_024468909.1 coordinate 4,529,451, forward strand.
AGATATGAATTCTTTCATTTATAAGAGATCTTAGCATTGCATAAGTAGCTCATTTTCCGAATATGATTATAAATAAGCATAAGATTTCCAATACTCAGTTAAGATTTTCATATCAGACTCTATATTTAACTTTTAGCTACAATCTTTTAATAATATATCTGAACAGCTTCAATTATCTTCTACATATCATCTTTCTTAGCTGCAATCATTCTTAACTACATTTCAAATGCTTTCTAAGAGAATTAGTTTTCAGTTTATATAAAAACTCTCTATATTGGAATTTTAGTTTCAATTGGAATAAGCAGCTTTCAACTGAAAATCAAATAGAAGAAGCTGTATTCATACAACTAGCAGATTGTAGTTTTTTCAGCGAAGAGTATAAGTCTCAAGTACTGCTTCCATCTTCAGAATTAAGCATTAGCTAGCTTAGCAAGAGTACTTGTTAAGAAAAGATAATTAATTTCTACTTATTCTTAAGTATGGAGATTGTAACTAAAGATCTGAATAAGCAGGATTCCAAGAGCTCTGATAATCTTAGCTATCTCAGCTTTGTTTTCTGGTTTTCTATTAATAGTAATTTTGAGAGAGCATCTGAATATAAGAATAATCTCTTTCAAAATAAACTTTCTTATTTCTGCAGCTATAGCTTTCTTGAAAAGTTTTGCAAGTATATAGCTAATCAGATTATAGCAAGCTTCTGCAAGATATCTATAATCGCTATTCTCAGCTATATATTGAATATTAATGCTGATTCTTATAAAGAGTTAACTTGAAAGGATTGGAATTACTTCTTCCTTTTATATCTTTGAATCGAATTTTGTATACTTCTTGCAATTCGAAATAATATTAGCTATATCTATTCAGAGATCTCTTCAATAGTAGAATTGCTTAATATAAGCTACTATAAAGTTTCGATCTCGATATTCAAACTTAGTATAACATTCTCTAATAATTCAGCAATAAAGATTAGAATTATCTACTACTTATCAGCATAGAAGTTTTATACTAGTATAGCGCTACAGAGTTTAATCAAATATTTAATGTTTTAATGCTTTTATTATAAAGTTCTTACAATCCCTCTTGGAGAGTTTTGATGAAATAATTTCATAGCATAAGAACTCTGTATACTGTTTCAATTATTCCATCTACTAAAGAGTTGGATTTAGCAGTAGTACTAGATTAGCTTTATCTGAATTCATGCTATTAAGCTGAGCATTATACTAGTTCTTAATATTGCTATCTTTATCTTTCTTAAGTAGTATTGAGTATGAAGATTGAGAAAGAGTATTAGCTATAGGATTCTTTAATCCAGAAATGTATTTAATAGTAAAGTTAAATATCTTGATTACTGCTATCTATCTATTCAGAAGAGCACTGAATATATTATTCATTTCTCTATTGAATTAATCTATTAGAATGCAAGCATTGGTTTCCAGAATGAAATAGCAACTATAGAGATATTGCTAAAGAGACTGTAAAGCACAGAGAATAGCGCAATACTTCCTTTTAGTAGCATTATATTTCTATGCTGCAACTATTCAGATTCCGCTAACAAAATATATTAGCTTTCGTTTATTCTCTACTATCTGTATCAGTACAGCGCTCTAGCTTAATAAGCTTGCATTTATTATAAGAATAATTTCTTCAGTATTAGTGCTATAATTAATTGAAATAATAATTGAATGAGATATAAGTATTCGGATAAGTATAGCAATAGCTTCTTTCTGTTCCTTCTTCTATCTCTATGCAATATCTTTCTTGAGAAGATTATAGAATAGTTAGATAATAATTGTAAAGTTCCAAATCCAAGCTGCATAATAAATAATCAGTTTAATAAAAAAGCGAATATCTTTAATATTCTTGCATTCTATTCAGGCTAGAAGCTTTTCCATCTTCCTATTCTAAGATTATCATCCGCTAGAACTAATAATATAATCAACTATATTAACTTTCACTCAGCACTATTCTAACTTAAATGCTGAGATCGTAGCTCTAGCTAGCTCTGCATTTACAAGAATCTTATTAAGATTTCTGATATGCTTAGCAATATATCTATGCATTCCGAGAAGGCTTGGAATCTCTTCATTCCTATAGATTATTATAGAATTACAAACAGAAATGTTATTAAGAAAAAGCTAGCATATATAAGGAATAAAATTATACAGAAATCTAATTATTATTCTTATAAACTGAGCAACAGAATTAATAGCACTTTAAAGTAGAGTATATATTCTGAATAAGCTTAAGAGCATTAAGAAGATTATTATATCTCTGCTATTAGAATGTAGTTATACTTAATTGTACTCGAAAAAGAAATCAAGCAGTAAAAGAATCTTGCATATAACAAACTCTTCCAAGAATTCATCTGAGGCAGGCAGTATGAAAGCATTCTTGAAGCTGTACTTATTATACTTTTGAGCATTATTGATCAGATGTAAGCTATTATCCTTTTTGATAATAAGAAACTAGTTATTTCTGTATAATGTATAGCTTTTCTTAATAATTTCCTGCTTAATACATTGTTTCAAAAGCTTTATTAGCTTTAGCTTGAGAGTATTGGAGATTGGAATGTACTTTGCTTGAAAGATCTTGTAGAATACAGTTCTGATTTCTTGCAAGAAAGCTATTTTCTCAATAATCTTTCCAATCTTAGTAAAGTTTCATGCAAGAGCTTTGATTCTGTTTCTTAATATGTATTTGAATATTTCCTTTTTAGCTTCAGAAAATCCTTTATAGTTTTTCTCTTGTATAGCAGCTTACTAATCAGATCTTAAGCGCTAATTAGAATTTAGATCGCTGAACTTGGATTCAATTTACTTATTATACTTAGTAAGCTTTGTAGATTACTAAGCTTATCTTATCTTTTTAATCTTAGCAAGCTTTCATTCAATTATTTCTTTTAGTACTAAACTATTAAGCTGGAAATTATTAATTAGCTTAATCTTCTTATCTTTGAGCTTATAAAGAATATTAATCAAGCTTAAAACATCTTTTCTTTCCTTCCTCATACAATATAGCTAGTATGAATAGCACTAGCTGCTGTGCATTCTATATAAGCAAGACTTTCAGATCGCTCCTTTCTTATTCACTATAGAATAACTCTTCTTCAACTTTCTTCTTATCAGTTTTATCATTAACTCATTTACAATAGCTACAATATCTTATTCAGATATAAACATTATAGCTATATCTCCCTTCTTTAACAATATTCATTCTGAGATAATTTCTCCGTTGATAGCTCTGCATTCCTCAGAGTAGCTGCTAGCACTCAGTTTTTTGGTATAGTTTTGTATAAACTCTTCCCTTTAAGGAGTTTCTGATTGCTAATTATAATAATCAGTTATACTTCTCCAAAGGCGAAGCTTATACAGAGAAATCCGGAGATAGAGTAATCAAAGGAAAGCTTAGTTTATATTACAAATAGCATTTCTAATAGTATAGGATGATTTAGCGATATCAATCTGTTATTAATAATATAGAATATCATTTATTCAGAGAAGCTGCTATAGAAAACATTAGTTTCAAGAATTCTAATAAGCATTATATCTAATTCATTGTATATATATAAAATAATATTCGATATTAGTATATAAGATAAGCGCATGCTCGAATACAGAGAGAAAGCTATTAAGCTTATTTCAGCATCTATATTCAGCATTACTTATACAGATTCATTCTCTTTATCTCTCAGCTGCAGAGAGATGTATGCTACCGAAGCAATACTCCTATCTCGAATACTGCTGAGAGCAGTTATGAAAGCTATTATAGAAGGAAATGAAGATTTGTTAAAGGCTCGAATCATGTTAACAGTAAGCTTAATATAGCTAGATTCAGCAATAAGAAATAAAGCTTGAACTGCAGGTAATTGAGCTAGTTTCGAAAGATACTTAGTAATATCTCAAGTATTAATAATCTGATTATTAATAAGCTTTTCAAGCTAGAAAAGCATTAAGATTCCAGATTTATACTATAATGAATTAGCTGATTTAGCAGTATCTACCTTGTGCAGATCCAAGCTAGTTTGATTATTAAGATTAACAACTTTTCAAGCTTCAGAGCTGATTTCTTAAAGACTATGAATCAGACAAGCTTCTCATTCTAGTAATATAACTATCATTTCTCAGCTTGAAATCTTCAATAGATAATCTAGAAACTGATTTAGAAGCTTATTACTAATAGCCTGAACTATTAGCTCTCTATTTAGATTATTGAATTGCTTGTTGAATTCCTCTAGTTCAATATTCCCGAAATGTATAGAAACTTTAACAGTTCTCATACTTGCATCTCTTCCAATCTTACTATCATCATATCCAGCTTTCCTAATACAGCGCTTCTTTGCTTTATCTGTATTTATCTAAGCTTGAACAGGCTCAATACTCACAGTATTAATGCTGGAAAGCTTTAGTAGATACAGTTCAGCTTGAGCTAAAGTAAGATATAACTTCCCTACTTGAATCTTACCAGCATTACTAAGAATCTCAATATTATTAGTTCTATACTGATTATTATATCTGAGAATGAGATTAGTTTCTTCTTATAATATCTTATTCTTAGCTATCTTAGAATCTCCATACTATTTCTTATTCTCTTAAACTAAGCTAATATATCAAGAGATTCAAGAATTCTTAATACTCTTTAGCTGCTAATCCTTACAGAGATTAAGAATTAGATGAATTATACTGTCTTTGGGATTATCTCGAGCAAATATAATCTAGCTATATAATACTGATTTTGATCTAGAATCTAGAAACTTCAAGCAATTGCTAAGATGCTACTCTAGCTTTGCTAATGCTAAAGCATAGCAAATGCTACAATTTATAATAGTATGGAGTTTCATGCACTTATAAGCTCTATGAAACTTTAATCTATAGCTATAGTACTTGTATAGAGTTTCATTCTTCTTCAGGATTTCATTAATCTCTGCTCGCCATACTTCAGAGTACTGCTCTTTCTTATCCTTCAAATTTGTATAAATAACATCCATTTGCAAGGAATTTGCATTCCTCTAGAAAGAATTTCTTGCAGAAATAGTTTGGGAATGCTTGATTAGTTGTAAGATCTTCTGTAGAGCTTTAGTTTGATTATATAAGATATCTTGTATCTATTTGAAAGCATTAGTTTGCAGCTTTAAGGATTTTGCTATTGCAATTTGGTTAATGCGGAATTGTTTCATTATTGAAGCTAACTGGTTGTATTCTTAGTTGCTCTTCTAAGCAAATTCAGCTTTCAAGATCTGCTTAGTTAGTTCAGGCTGAGCTTGCTAATTATAAGTTAACTATTAAAGCAGTTAATAATATAATAGCCTTACTGCTTATTCCAATAGATTCATTAATTAACTAGGAGCATTATATATCGAATATAGAATAGGAATAAGCTGTATCTAGTTAAGGATTAGCTAAGGTAAAAGCATAGAAGAATCTTGGAATTGAGCTTATTGATGAAGTTAAAGATTAGTAGCACCAAAGGCAAGTTGATCTTGAATCTCCTCCTGAAGTACTTCATAATAAACCTTCAACAGCTTTTCCATAAGATAAGGCTACTTCTTGTTGCTAATGCTTTTAGCAGTAATATTATAATTAGCTCAAAAGCGCTTAATTCAGATTAAAGAGAGCTTTATCCATGCTTCTGCTACAGATTGATTATCTCTGATCTTAAAACAAATAAGAGTATTGTTATAGTTTACAATAAACAATCAGAAGCTAGCAGCATTAATAATGAAATAGTTGTTAATAATATTCAGGCGCTTCTGCTTAGAAATATATGCTTAGAGATAGTTCTAAGAGCAATAAGCAACTAATAGTTGCTTCTTCTATTCATTTCAAGTTTTAGCGCTTGTAATAAATCTCTTCACTTCTTCAGCAATAATTATATCTGCATAGAAGCTTTTCATAAAGTTGAGTACTTGAATATTATCAATCCCTTTAATCTAATATCACCAGTCGAATTGCTTCAGCTACAAGGAAATTTCCATACAAGCAAATAATATCAATCCATCATTAGCAAGCTTACTGTAGAAGGGGAATCTGAAGTTCTAATTATAATAATTGTTAGCTAAGTAATTAGCTGAACTGAGTATCTGATTGAAAGAGCTCTCAGATATAGAAGCTATTTTCCCTCTTGATTATTGCTTCCTCTAATATTTCTTTGCTTTTCTAGTTCGAAATCCTTGAATTAAGAATGCTATAGCTGGAATACTTTCCGTATTCTACAGAAAACAATACTGTAGAGATCGAGAGGATTCAGATGCTTAAGAGAGATTCAATCTGTAAGTAAAGCATATATAAGATCTATCTTGTAATGAATAATAAGGAATTGAATTAGCTATTCTATATTATATTGGGATTTTCTTTATTAATAGTTCTGCTAATTAATGAAAATATTTCTAATTAGGTATAAGATATTGATTAAAGTTTGATATTGGATAATATTATTATAATTCTTAATCTCTATTCTTTGTATATACTAATAATTTCTTATCTTTATCTCCTTATATTCTTCGCTTTTGAAATAATGTAATTAGCAAGCTTTTGATTCAAAAAATCAATGTGGCTAAATATATTCAGATAGAGTATATTAATTAAATTATTATAAGAAATACAGATCTTATTAATTATATTACTTTTCTTTGCAGAATACTATTTATCAAAAGCATTTCACTCTATAATTTAATTATGAACTTATATTCAATATAATTAAACTTTCCGCTGCAGCTTATATAGATTTAAGCTATATCAGCTTCTATATAGAATTATTAATTAATATAGGAAATATTGGAAAAAGAAATTCGTTTCTTTATAATATTAGCTTGCAAGCTTAATGCATTGTTCATTAGCTTATAATCAGAACTCATATCACTTCTCCTCTATCCACCTATCTCCTTTCTACAAGAGATCTCAGATATGATCCAGAGTTCAGATATGATGTACAGCCTGTTATATAAGCATGATAGATAAAGGAAATAAAAGAGCTTAGCAGGGAAAAAGAGTGCGCTCATCCATAGAATAAACTTGCTGCTCTTACTGATTCTCACAAACTGTAATGCAAACAGCTCTAAGCTACCAGCCTGAACAGCTAAATCCACACTCACTGCATCATTGAACCAGAACTAGGGCGCTGTTGCCCTCGAAAGAAAAAGGAACAAATAGCTGCCGAAGCAATGAGCAAGGGCTTGTACAATCCAAGCGTGCCTGTGCAGATGAGGACAGCAAACTAAGGCTATATGAGCACAAAAACAAGATGAAAAACCTGTCTTAAATCTGTCCAAAGGGTTCAAAATTGAAAAGAAGAGAAAGAATGCTTCATTGTTGCTTATAGCTAAAGAATTTGAAAAGTGAGTGGTATTCTTTATATGTATGAGGACTCTTGACCCACTGTACTCCACATCCCACGGACTACCACCCTGGCCACCACAACAGTATTATTTAGATATTTATACTAATAATCAAGAGAGTATTATTCTTTGTTCATTTCTCTGGTTATGATGTTTGGTACAGGTAATGAGGAATAACGAAGGGCATTGTTATTAAGCTCTTCCTTTAGCGCTTGAATGCTTCATTTAGTAATATTGAAGCAGTTCGAGTTATTACTGCTTATAGTTGTACTAAGTGTATACTCTCGCTCTGCTATTGCTATCTGCTTATAGCATTTAGGTTTCTAAGGGAATTATTCTAAATCTTTCTTATTCGAGAAGTATATTAAGCAGTTATCATTATAGTAGAATATTCAGCTAAAACTTTTATAATTAATAGAGTTCGATATTTGCTTTAAAGAAGTATTTTTGCTTAATTGATTAGATTTCTGTTATTAAGCAATATTTATCTAGCATTCTTTCTAAACTAATTGCTATTTATTCTTTCGGAATTGATAGCAATTGCATGCAATATGATCTTGTTTGTTGCAATTGTAGCAAATAATGCTATTTCTCTTACTATATTGCTTATTAGCAGTATTGAGTTTTATAGAATTAGTATGTATAATGCTGCTCTGAGCTGTATTGTTTTGTTGTCTGCTATTCTTATATTAGAGTTTTTTGCTTATATTAGCTGAAAATTTCTAAGTCTAGCTTTCTTTCTTCTTAAACTTTTCTACTTATTGTTTATATAGATAATTATTAATATAGATAGCTTAATTAGAGAATATTATAAAGTTTTTTAGCTAATTCTGCTTAGAGATTTCATCTTTAATATTATTCTTGAATTTCTTATAGTAATATTTTATAAGATTCTTATTTTCTTACGAAAATCTTGCTAAGAGCTGTTTAAATCTAATTGTATAAGCAGAAGCTAATTTAGTTTATTTGAGATCTATAAGCTGCTAAGCTATAATGCATTCTTTATTAGAATTATTAAAAGTTTCTTTAAAAGCTTTCTCAAAGCTTTTAAAGAAATTGAATATATTCTTAATATTCTAAATATATGCATTGGAATTATTTTAATACTCCAAGTAATTATATAGAGAAGATTTGTATTAAATGAGAGCATTCTTTTTAAGATAAGTTTCTGTAAGAATAATCTTTTCAGATTTCATAGTAAATTAGATTATATAATACAAGAAATATGCTTTATAGTAGATAAGGAATTTATATAGCATTTTCTGATTGCTATTATATATAGCAAGCTTGTTCATCTTATATGCCTTTTCAGTATTATTAATAGCTATAGAGATAAACTGCGCTTATTGAGCTTGCTGAGCTAGCTAAGCTTGCTAGTTAGCGATGATAGCGCTTTAAGCTTGCTGCTGTTCGCATAGATCCTGAATATGCTGAGTAAGCTGATATATCTAATTGATTAGTTCCTTCTGAGTAGGAATATACAAGGATGAAGGAGTTTCTAAAGAAGCTATTATATTCCATATTGCTTAAGAGATAATACTGAACTATTCTTGAACAAGAGTTGTTAAAATATAATAAGCATTGTAGTAATCCGAAGATTCCAAAGTATACAAAGAGAGTTTATGCTAATAAGAGCAGTATTAAAATGCTAAGTTCTTGAATACGGAATTATATAAATCTTAGTAAGCAATGCAAGTATTTACTGCTTTTAGAGCTATCAGAGTAGAGAATAATCTGATATTTAGATTAATAACTGAAGAGTTATATACTGGATTCATCTAATGGTAATGAATATATTCTTATATATTCAGCTCTTCAGTTCTAACTAACCTGACTATATTATGATTTCTTATAGTTATTGCTCTGAATATATTAACTATGTTCATAGTTAATATAGTTGCGCTAGCAATTCTAATCTGAGTTACGTAATCCTGATTGGTATTCGATATTGAGTCGTAATGCCTGGTTCCTTGGTTGGTGAGGCTTATTCTGTGACTTGCATGTTGGATGAGTCATAACATATAACAACTGAATTATTCTTGAATAAGAGTTATCAAAATGTAATAAATATACTGCAATATTCGAAGATCTGAAATATATAAAAGATTTATGCTAATAAGAGCAGTATCAAAGTAGAATTCACTGAATACGGAATTGTAACTGAGAAGTTCATACAAATGCTATTCATTCGCTTTTAAAGCTATTCAAGTATATAATAAATAAATACTTAGATTAACAACTGAAGAGCTATATTCTAATAATCTATCTAGTAGTAATAAATGTATTCTTATATATCCTACTCTTTAGTAGGAATATATTGAATAGCAACATATTCAAATTATTCTGCTAGCTCTGAATAGCATATTGTTATAACTCATTTAACATGCAGATCACGAAACAAGCTCCGCTAACAAGGAATCAGGTATTATAACCCAACATCGAACAACCACCAGAAATTACATAAGCAAGAATTAGAGTTGGATCACAATAAAACAAGTAAGCTACTTACTGAATCATTACAACACAGATCATGAATCACAGTAAGCTAGATAAGCTATAATGAAAAGCTAAATATATAAGAATACATTCATTACTACTAAATAGATTATTATATATAGCTCTTTAGTTATTAATCTAAATATCAGATTACTCTCTACTCTAATAGCTTCAAAAGCAATGAATACTTGCATTGCTTATTAAGACTTATATAGTTCCGTATTCAAGAATTTAGTACTTTAATACTGCTCTTATTAGCATAAATTCTCTTTGTATACTTTGGAATCTTCGGATTACTGCAATGCTTATTATATTTTGATAATTCTTATTCAAAAATAGTTTAATATTACTCTTTTGAGCAATATAGAATATAATAGCTCTTTTAGAAATCTCTTTATTCTTATATGCTTCTATTTAGAAAAAACTAATTAATCAGATATATCAGCTTATTTAGTATATTCAGAATCTATATAAATAATAATAAGCTTAGAATACTATTATTACTAATTAATAAGCTTAGCTAGCTTAATAAGCTTAACAGATGCAGTTTATTTCTATAGCTATTAATAATGCTAGAAAGATATATAAGATGAATAAGCTTGCTATATATAACAGCAATCAGAAAATGCTATATAAATTCCTTACTTACTACAGAGCATATTTCTTATACTATATAACTTAGTTTACTATAAAATCTGAAAAGATTATTCTTGCAGAAACTCATTTCAAAAAGAATGCTCTTATTTAGTACAAGCTTTCTCTATACAATTATTTGAAGCATCAGAATAACTCCAATATATATATCTAGAATACTAAGAATATATTCAATTTCTTTAAAAGCTTCAAAAAAGCTTTTAAAGAAATCTTTAATAATTCTAATAAAGAATGTATTACAGCTTAGCAGCTTATAAACTTCAAATAAACTAAGTTAGCTTCTGCTTATATAATTAGATTTAAGTAGCTCTTAGCAAAACTTTTATAAGAAAATAAGAATCTTATGAAATATTATTATAAGGAATTCAAGAATAATATTAAGAATAAAATCTCTAAATAGAATTAGCTAGAGAACTTTGTAATATTCTCTAATTAAACAATCTGTATTAATAATTATTTATATGAATAACAGATAAAGAAATTCAAGAAAAAAGAAAGCTAGATTTGGAGATTTCTAGCTAATATAAGCAAGAAACTCCAATATAAGAATAGCAGATAATAGAGCAGCACAGCTCAGAGCAGTACTATGCATACTGATTCTATAAAACTCAATGCTGCTAACAAGCAGTATAGCAAGAGAAATAGCATTATTTGCTATAATTATAATAAATAAGAATATATTATATACAACTGCTATTAACTCTAGAAGAATAAATAGCAGCTAGTTTAGAAAGAATGCTAGATAAATATTGCTTGATAATAGAAACTTAATTAACTAAGCAAAAATACTCTCTTGAAGCAAGTATTGAATTCTATTAATTATAGAAGTTTCAGCTGAATATTCTGCTATAATAATAACTGCTTAATATATCTTTTGAGTAAGGAAGATTTAGAATAATTTCCTCAGAAATCTAAGCGCTACAGGCAGATAGCGATAGCAGAGCGAGAGTATATGCTTAGCATGATTACGAGCAGCAATAATTTGAATTGCTTCAATATTACTAAACGAAGCATTTAAGCGCTGGAGAAAGAGCTTAATAACAGTGCTCTTTGCTATTCTTCATTATCTATACCAGATACTATAATCAGAGAAATGAACAAAGAATAATACTCTCTTAATTATTAGTATAAATACTTAAACAATATCGAAAATGCTTCTCAAGCAATAAAAAGATCAAGCTAGAATGAATAATCTAATGATTTACTGGAATCTTCTATAAACAATAAATCCAAGAAGCTTATAAAAAGATTCTTCTTTAGTATTGAATGGAATAAGGAAACAATATGAATTAAATATCTTATTTATGAAATAGGATTAGAGAAGCTCTTTATCTGCATTTCCTTGCAAGATATCAAAGCATGATAAAACGAAGATTCTTGGATTAGTTTACTTTATAATCTATATTACAAACTAGCTTGAATCTTCTGCATCTATCATAGCTGCAGAATGCATTTCTCAGATAAGATGCAATATGAATAATTCTTTATCAGAAAATTAGAATAAATTCTTTAAGCTATTAAAAAATAGGAATTTCGCTTCAGAAAGATTCTTAATAAATAATATTATAATGTATATATTGAATTATTAAATAATTGCTTTATACAATGTATAAACAAGAAAATAAAATGGTAGCAATGCAAGATAATACTCTATATAATTTATATTAATAATAAAGTTTGTAACTAGTATTAATAGAAGAAAGATTAGAAATAATAATAATATGAATAAAAGCAAGCTAAGAAGCTTGCTTGGAAAGCAGCGAAGCAGGCTTAGAAGAATAAGCAGCTCTCAATAAACTCAAAAGAATAGAATTGCTTGTAAAGAAACTACAGATAATTAAACTAGAACAATTTCTATATAAAGCTTCTAAAATAGATTATGCTTATATTAAGTTCAATATATATATTCAAGAATACAAATACAGCATATTATTAAATAATAGTGCTTAGAAAAACTTTATATTTCTATATATTATCAATTAAGCATAATTATAATAAAGATAAAAGAAATGCTTATATACTCTCAGCACTATAGAAGAATAATCTGTTGCATATAATTAAGAAGTAATTAATAAGAAAACTGATTATCTATTTATTTTAATTCAAGAATGTATAATCAAAGCTTTCTTTGATATTACAAATATAATATAGCATAAGCTGATTATAAAGCTTTCATAGCTCAAAGAGCATAATTCTCAAATCAATTGAATTACTAGCTAGATCTCATAAGAACAAGCTGTACTCAGAGAGATAGTTGCAATCAATAATGCAGAATTGAAGCTAATTATTGAAAAATACTCGGAAAAAGAAGCTTCAGACAACTTTATATACACTTCTAAGTTAGCAGAGCTAGCAGTTTAAGAAGAAGAATCTAGTAACAAGCAAACTCAAATAATGCTAGAGTGCTAACAGATTAGCAAAATAATGAAAGCAAGACTCTCAGCAAGTTAGTCTGCTTCGGAGCAATAAGGAAAAGCTTCAGAATATAGATTATGAAACTATACAAGAAAAATCTCGAAACCAAGCTCTCGAGTACTCAATTCAGCTTGGAGCAAATGCTTAAAGCTTTCGAAAATACTATCAGAAAAGAAGCATGCTTAACAATATTTACTATTCCTTCAGATAGCAGAAATAGCATAGAAATCAGAATTAATACTTGCAAATATACTATAAGAATATTATAAATTCAGAAAACTATTCCAGAAAGAATTAGATATAGAATTACTAGAATATAGCTTATACAATTATGAAATTCTGCTATAAAAAGAAAAATAGCTCAAATTCTTTCCTATCTATGAGCTAGATAAAGCATAATTAAAAGCACTCAGAGAGTATCTCAATAAGAATCTCAAAAAGGAATATATATAATCATTGCAATTGCTAGCAGAATACTTTATTCTGTTTATACTCAAAAAGAATAGCAAGCTCAAGCTATATATTGATTATAAGCAATTCAACAATATTATAATCAAGAACTAATATTTATTATTACTTATTAAGAAACTATAAGATAGATTACAGAGAGTATAATAGTTTACAGTTCTAAACTTAAAAGAAGCTTATAATCTGATCAGAGTAAAGAAAGAAGAAGAATGGAAAACTGCTTTCAGAATATGCTATAAATACTATAAATATTTAATCATATTCTTTAATTTAACAAATGCTTCAGCTTTATTTCAGAAAATAATTAATTATATTCTATGCAAATATCTGAATCAGTTCATTATTATCTATCTTAATAATATTCTTATCTACTTTCAAATATTAGAAGAATATAAGAAATATATGAAAATAGTATTGCAAATACTTCAGAATGCAAAGCTTCTTATAAAATCTGCAAAGAGCTACTTTCATATACAAAAAGTTAATTATCTCGGATTTACAATCAAACTGAAATGCATTAAGCTACAGAAAGATAAAATAAAAGCTATTAGAAATTAGCTAGTTTTCAAGAATATTAAGAATATTAGATCTTTCCTTAAATATATCAACTTCTACAAGCAGTTCATTAAGAACTATAGCTGGATTGCATATTCTTTTACAAATCTTATTAAGAAGAATTAACTCTTCAAGTAAACTTTCAAAGTACAAGAAGCTTTTAACAAAATCATCAGATACATCATTTCAGAACTAATTCTATATAAAGCAGATCTCTATAAACCCTTTGAAATTAAAACCAATGCATCAGAATATATACTCAGAAAATAGCTTGATTAACAAGATAATCAAGAATATCTAAGAATTGTAAGCAACTTCTTAAGAAAATTAAATAGCTCAGAAATCAACTACAGAATCCCTAATCAGAAGCTTATAGCAATAATAAAAGCTTTCAAGAAATAGCAATATTACTTCATCAGCATACAATATCTAATTATAGTTTACTTAAATCATAAGAATCTAACTATATTTATAATAATTAAAGTTTTGAATAAGCAACAAGTTAAATAAGCAGAATTTCTCTTACAATTCAACTTTAAAATTATATACTGCAAAAGCTTAAAAAACAAACGAGCGGATACTCTTAGCAGAAGATCAAACTATTAAGATGCAGATTTCTTGAATATATAGAACATCTTCGCTCAAAACGAGTTGGAAAATCTTATTAATATATATAAAGAACTGAACGCTGCTCTCAGAATCGGATTCTCAGAAAGGAATTTAGAATTAATAACTTTGAATGAATAAAACAATTATATCAAGAATATATACAGTATATCAGCATACGAATATTAGAAAGTTAGAGCAATTTATAAATATATTAAAAGATATTGAAATCTATTAAGCTTTAGGAAAAGAATTGAGAATATCTTATAATAATATAATAGCTGCAAGAAGAATAAAGCAGAAAGATATAAGCTTTATAAACTACTATATTTCTTATTAGTATTTATAACTATTTAGCAATCCATTAATCTAAACTTTATTATTAAGCTATCTCTCTTATAAGAACTCTTAATTAAGATGTAATATAATAGCATTTTAGTAATAGTTTGCAAACTAAGCAAGTATGCTTACTTTCTTCTTTATAAGGAAAGCAGTATAGCAGAAGAACTCGTATATACATTCCTTAGAATAATTATTGCTAATTACAGTATGCTAGAAGAAATGATTTTCAATAGAAACAGAAAGTTTAACTTAAAGTTTTGAACTTTGCTTATAAAATAGCTTAAAATATACTACAGAATATCTATAGCATTTTACTTATAAACAGATAAATAGATAGAAAGAATGAATTAAATTATTAAATAATATTTATAATACTATATTAATCAGAAATAAAACAACTAAATTAATTTATTACTTCTTATATAGTTTGCTTATAATAGCGCAGATATAAGCACAATAAAGAAATTATTATTCTTTATACTCTATAAATATAATCCAATAGCTTATTATAAGGCATTGCTGAAAGCAGATACAGAAGCTGCAGATAAAAGAATTAAGAAGATTAAGAAAGTTTAGAAGAAATTCCAATTAGAATTACAATTCATTCAAGAATGAATAATGCAATATACAAATTCCAAAAGAATTAAGAAACTAATCCTACAAAAGGAAGATAAGATCTATTTACTTTGAAAAAACATTAAAATAACTAAATCTAGCAACAAGCTTAACTATAAGAAGTTAGAATTATTCAAAATCTTGTAATAGATTTCTCTAATTAATTATAAGTTAGTATTATCTTATAGGATGAGAATATATTCAGTTTTCCATATCTTATTGCTAAAATCAGCAATATAGAAAATATTAGCGAATAATATAGCAGAAGTAGAAAACAATAAACTAGAGTATAAAATAGAAAAGATTCTCAAGCATAGAAGCATGGATAGCATGAGGGAATATCTTATCAAATGAAAAAGCTATCTAGCAAGCTGTAATGAGCACTGCAGCAATCCGAAGATTCCAAAGTACACAAAGGGGGTTTATGCTAACAAGAGCGGTATCAAAGTGCCAAGTTCTTGAATACGGAACTGTACAAGTCTTAATAAGCGATGCAAGTATTCACTGCCTTTGGGGCTATCAGAGTAGAGAGTAATCTGATACTTAGATTAATAACTGAAGAGCTATGTACTGAATCTATCTAATGGGAATAAATGTATCCTTATATATCCAGCTCTTCAGTATGGATATATTGAATAGCAACATATCCAAGTTATCCTGCTAGCTCTGAATAGCACATATCCAAAGCTATTCTTCCTGATTAGCTGTGCCCATAACCCTAACCCTGGATTATGTAATCAGTGCTTTGTCAGAATGTTGCATCCTTGATACCTGGTTCCTGTTATTTGTAACCTGTTCTGTAACCTGCATGTTGGATGAGTCATAACATCATCTCCCTCCTATCAGTCGTTGTCCCCAACAATCTTTTGTAAGTATCCTGGCAAGTCCTCCGTATACATGATCTTGCCTTCCTAATTGAGATGTTGAACAGAATCAATAAATCTCGCTCTCATGCTGAGAAGACTAAACAAAAGAATTCTCTTCTTTCCTTAGTTCTTCAAAACGCCATTACCATGCCTTCTTATTCCTTCTATAAGGATTATAGTATTCAGTCTTATCAAGTCTCTATCGAGAATTCCTCTTGCTGTACCAAATGTGTCCGCCTGGGTCGTTCTTGGTGCGATGTTCAAGGACTGAGCGCTGCGGAAATTCGTTAGATAGGTATTTAATACTAATGCCTGGAAAACCAACTCGAGAGTGCTAAGAAGCAGCTGCACAATGCTGCTGCAGAGATAGAACGTTTGCAGAAGCAGAAGCGTCTGTAGTTTGAGAGGATAATAAAAGCTATTCGTTGAAGCCTTTCTAGTGTGGAGGAGTTGGAATGTGAAGAAGCTAAGGAAAAGCGAGCTTGCGTTGCTGCTGGGGTTTGTTCTGTGGTTGCAGAGAAATCTGCTGTAGTTGCTGAAGATTCTTCTTTTGAGGGTTTTGACTGGAATTCTGTAGATGTAGGGAATGCAGTGATGGATTGGTTAGGTTTTCTGGAGAGCGAGATTTCCGAGGCTTCTGGATCTCGCTCCGGAGCAGAGCGATTGTCTTAGATACTGGTTTCCTTCCTTTTCCAATACTCAGCTACTCTTTTTTAAGCATTTTTAACGTTTTTCTATGATTCTCATAAATTTTTGCTTGCTGGATAATCTTTTCATTTAACGAGATATTCCCTTGTATTGTTTATGCTTCGATGCTTAAGAATCTTTTTCATCTCATATTCTGATTCATTGTTTTCTACTTCTGCTATATTATTCGCTAATATTTCTTATACTGCTAGTTCTAGCAATAAGATATGAAAAACCAGATATATTCTCATCCTGTATAATAATACTAACTCGTAGTTAACTGAGGAAATCTATTGCAAGATTTTGAATAATCCCAGCTTCTTGTAATTAAGTTTATTACTAGATCTAGTTGTTTTGATGTTTTTTCGAAGTAGATAAATCTTATCTCCCTCCTGTAGAATTAGTCTCTCAATCCTTTTGGAGTTTGCATACTATATCATTCATTCCTAAACGAATTGTAGTTCTAATCGGAATTCTTCCTGAACTTTCTTAATCTTCTTAACTCTTTTATCTGCAGCTTCTGCATCTGCTCCTTGCAGTATCTTGTAGTAAGCTGTTAGATTATATCCGTAGAGCGTAAAGAATAGTGATTTCTTCATTGTACTCGTATCTGCGCTGTTATAAGCGAACTGTATAAGAAGCAACAGATCAATTCAGTTATTCTATTCCTGATTGATGTAGTATCGAAGATACTATTCAACAATCTGATTTATCCTTTCTGTCTGTTTATCTGTCTGCAGATGAAATGCTATAAACATTCTATAATATATTCCGAGCTATTTTATGAGTAAAGTTCAAAATTTCGAGTTGAACTTTCTATTTCTATCAGAGATTACTTCTTCTAGCATGCTATGATTAGCAATAATCATTCTAAGAAATGCATATGCAAGTTCTTCTGCTATACTGCTTTCCTTATAGAAAAGAAAGTAAGCATACTTGCTCAATCTGCAAACTATTACTAAAATGCTATTATATTGCACTTTAATTAAGGGTTCTCATAAAAGAAGTAGCTTGATAATAAAGTCTAAACTAATAAATTGCTAAATAGTTATAAGTACTAGTAAGGAATGCAGTAGTTTGTAAAGCTTATATCTTTCTGCCTTATTCTTCTTGCAGCTATTGCATTATTATAGAATGCTTTTAATTCTTTTTCTAAAATCTAGTAAGTTCTAGTATCTTCTAATGCATTCATAGATTGCTCTAATTCTCTGATGCTTATATGCTAGTACACTATATATATCCTTGATATAGTTGTTTTATTTATTCAGAATCATTGATTCTGAATTTCTTTCCAAGAGTTCTATTCTGAGAGCAGCATTCAGTTCTCTATATGCATTAATAAGATTTTCCAACTTGTTTTGAGCGAAGATGTTCTGTATATCCGAAGAATCTGCATCTCGATAATCTGCTCTTCTGCTAAGAGCATCTGCTTATTCATTCTCCAAGCTTTTGCAGTATACAATCTTAAAATCGAATTATAAGAGGAATTCCGCTCATCTAACTTATTATTTATTCAAAATCTTAATTATTATAAATATAATCAGATTCTTATAATTCGAGTGAACTATAATCGAATATTGTATGCTAATGAAGTAGTACTGCTACTCCTTGAAAGCTTTTACTATTGCTATGAGTTCCTGATCAGGGATCCTGTAGTTGATCTCCGAGCTATTCAACTTCTTTGAGAAGTTGCTTATAATCCTTAAACATCCTTAGTCGTCTCGCTAGCTAAGTTATTCTTCGAGTGCATATCCTAATGCATTAATCTCAACTTCAAAGAGTTTGTAGGAGTCTGCTTTATACAGAATCGGCTCTGAGATAATATACTTGATGATCTTATTGAAAGCTTCTTATGCTTTGGAGGTTTATTCGAAAGGCTATTTCTTCTTAATGAGATTTGTAAGAGAGTATGCGATTCAGCTGTAGTTCTTGATAAACTATCTATAGAAGTTAATATATTCAAGGAAAAACCTAACATTTCTAATGTTTCTGAAAACTAGCTAATTCCTGATAGCTTCTACCTTATCTTTCTATAGCTTAATGCATTCTGGCTCGATTGTGAATCCAAGATAGTTAGCCTTTTATACATAAAAGTAACTCTTTGCAGGTTTCACAAGAAGTTTTGCATCTTAAAGCATTTGCAATACTGTTTTCACATACTTTCTATATTCTTCCAGTATTCAAGAGTAAATAAGGATATTATTGAGATAAGCAATGATGAACTGATTTAGATGCTTGCATAGAACGTGATTAATCATTTTCTGGAATGAAGCTAGAATATTTGTTAGATCAAAGAGCATAATCAAATATTCGTAGTATTCATAGCGTATTCTGAAAGCAGTTTTCCATTCTTCTTCTTTCTTTACTCTGATCAGGTTATAAGCTCCTTTTAGATTCAGAACTGTGAACCACTATGCTCCTTGCAGCTTATCTTATAATTCCTTAATAAGTAGCAACGAGTATCAGTTCTTAATCATAATATTATTGAGTTGCTTGTAGTTAACATATAGCTTGAGCTTGCTATTTTTCTTAGATACAAACAGGATAGGATATTCTGCTGATGATTGCAATGATTGTATATATTCTTTCTTAAGATTCTTATCGAGATACTTCCTAAGTATCTCTAGCCTTGCCTTATCTAGTTTGTAAATAGGGAAGAATTTGAGCTGTTTTCCTTCTTATAGCGGAATCTTGTAGTTGTATAAGCTGTATTCTAGCAATCCTGTATCCAATTCTTCCTGGAATAATTTCTTAAACTTGTAATATTCTTGTAGTATATTCGCAAGTATTGATTCTGATTCTTATGCTGTTTCTGCTATCTGGAGGAATAGTAGATACTGTTGAGTGTGCTTCTTTTCTGATAGCGTTTTCGAGAGCTTTAAGTATTTGCTCTAAGCTGAAGCGAGTGCTTGAGAGCTTGGTTTCGAGGTTTTTCCTATATAGATTTACAATTCATTTTCTGAAGCTTTTCCTTATTGCTCCGGAACGAACTGACTTGCTAAGAGTCTTGCTTCCGTTATTTTGCTAATCTGTTAGCACTCTAGCATTATTTGGGTTTGCTTATTACTAGATTCTTCTTCTTGAACTGCTAGCTCTGCTAACTTGGAAATATGTATAAAGTTGTATAAAGCTTCTTTTTCTAAGTATTCTTCAATTACTAGCTTTAATCCTACATTGTTAATTATAACTATCTCTCTAGATACAGCTTGTTCTCATAAGATCTAGCTAGTAATTCAATTAATTCAAGGATTATGCTTCTTAAGCTATGAAAGTTCTATAATCAGCTTATGATATACTGTATTCATAATATCAAAAGAAGCTCTGGTTATGCATTCTTGAATCAAGATAGATAAATGATTAGTCTTCTTATTGATTACTTCTTAATTGTATATAATAGATTATTCTTCTATAGTACTAAGAGTATATGAGCATCTCTTTCATCTCCATTGTAGTTATGCTTGATTAATAATATATAGAGATATAAAGCTTTCCTAAGCGCCACTATTCAGTAATATGCTGTATTTATATTCTTGAATATGTATATTGAACTTGATATAAGCGTAATCTATTCTAGAAGCTTTATATAAGAACTATTCTAATCTGATTGTTTGCAGTCTCTTTACAAGCAATCCTGTTCTTTTGGGTTTGTTAAGAACTGCTTATTCTTCTGAGCTTGCTTCGCTGCTTCTTGAGCAAGCTTCTTAGCTTGCTTTTGCCTGTATTATTATTATTCCTAGTCTTTCTTTTATTAATACTAGTTGCAAACTTTATTATTAATATGAATTATGCAGAATATTATCTTGCACTACTACCACTCTATCTTTTTATCTATACATTGCATAGGGCAATCATCCGGTAGCCTAATATATGCATTGTAGTATTGCTTATTGAAAACCTTCCTGAAGTAGAGTTTCTATTCTTTAACAGCTTGAAAGATTTATTCTGGTTCTCTAACAGGAAACTATTCGTATTGCATCTTCTCTGAGAAATGCATTTTGCAGCTATAATAGATGCAGGAAATCCAAGCTAGTTTGTAATATAGATTGTAAAGTAAGCTGATCCGAGAATTCTCGTCTTCTCATGCCTCAATATTCTGCAAGAGAATGTAGATGAAGAGCTTCTCTAGCTCTATTCTATAGATGAGATATTCAATCCATATTGTTTCCTTATTCCATTCAATACTGAAGGGAAACCTTTCTTTAAGCTTGTTGAGCATATTGTTTGCGAAGAGCTTCTGCAAGCTGCTAGGTTGTTTGCTCTAGCTTGATTCTTCTATTGCTTGAAAAGCATTCTCTATATTGCTTAGATATTCATACTAGTAGCTAAGAGAGTATCATCCCTTATTCATATCCCTAGTTATAGTGCTTGGCGTAAGCAATGAAGAATATTGAAGAATATTGCTGCTAAGTTCTTTTTCCAATGCTTGAATACCCTGTTCTGCAATATCAGAGCAGTTCGAGTTGCTGCTGCTTGTAGTCATGCTAAGCATATACTCTTGCTCTGCTATTGCTATCTGCCTGTAGCGCCTAGGTTTCTGAGAGAACTATTCTGAACCTTTCTTACTTGAGAAATATATTAAGCAGTTATCGTTATAGCAGAATATCCAGCTGAAACTTCTGTAATCAATAGAGTTCAATACTTGCTCTGAGAAGATATTTTTGCTCAGTTGATTGAGTTCCTATCATCAAGCAATATTCATCTAGCATTCTTTCTAAACTAATTGCTATTTATTTCTTTAGAATTAATAGCAGTTGCATGCAATGTATTCTTATTTATTGCAGTTATAGCAAGTAATGCTATTTCTTTTGCTATACTGCTTGTTAGCAGCATTGAGTTTCATAGAGCTAGCATGCATAGTGCTGTTCTGAGCTATACTGCTATAATAACTACTATTCTTATTTTGGAGTTTCTTGCTTGTATTAGCTGGAAATCTCCAAGTTTAGCTGCTTTCTTTCTTGGATTTCTCCATTCGTCATTCATACAGACAGTTATTAATACGAATTGCCTAGTTTGAGAATATTATAAAGTTCTTCAGCTAATCCTGCTTAGAGATTTCATTCTTAACTTTATCTTTAAATTCCTTATAGTAATACTCTATAAGATTTTTGTTTTCCTATAGGAATCATGCTGAGAGTTGCTTGAATCTGATTGTATAAGCAGAAGCTGATTTGGTTTATCTGAGATTCATAAGCTGCTGAGCTGTAGTATGCTCTTCGTTGGGATTATCAAAGATCTCTTTGAGAGCTTTCTCGAAGCTCTTAAAGGAATCGAACATATTCTTAGTATCCTAGATATATGCATTGGAGTTGTTCTAATGCTTCAAATGATTATATAAAGAAAGCTTATATTAAATGAGAGCATTCTTTTCGAAATAAGTTTCTGCAAGGATAACTTTCTCAGATTCCTTGGTAAATTAAGTCTTGTAATGCAGGAAATATGCTTTACAGTGAATAAGGAATCCATGTAATATTTTCTGATTGCCATTATATATAGCGAGCTTATTCATCTTGTATGCTTTTCCAGCATCATTAGTAGCTGTAGAAATGAACTGCGCCTGTTGAGCTTGCTGAGCTAGCTAGGCCTGTTAAGCCTGCTAAGCTAACTGAGCTTATTAGTTAGCAATGGTAGCGCTTTGAGCCTGCTGTTGTTTGCGCAGGTTCTGAATATGCTGGATGAGCTGATATATCTGATTAACCAGTTCTTCCTGAGTAGGGACGTGCGAGAACGAAGGGGTTTCTGGAGAAGCTATTGTATTCCGTATTGCTCAAGGGGTAATACTGAACCATTCTTGAACAAGAATTATCAAAATGTAATGAGTACTGTAGCAATCCGAAGATTCCAAAGTATACAAAGGGAGTTTATGCTAACAAGAGCAGTATCAAAGTGTTAAATCCTTGAATACGGAACTGTATAAGTCTTAATAAGCGATGCAAGTATTTACTGCCTTTGGAGCTATTAGAGTAGAGAGTAATCTGATACTTAGATTGATAACTAAAAAGCTATGTACTGAATCTATTTAATGGGAATGAATGTATTCTTATATATCCAGCTCTTCAGTATGAATATATTGGATAGCAACATATCCAAGTTATCCTGCTAGCTCTGGATAGCATATATCCGAAGCTATCCTTCCTGATTAGCTGTGCCCATAACCCTAACCCTGGATTATGTAATCAGTGCTTTGTTAGGATGTTGCATCCTTGACACCTGGTTCCTGTTATTCGTGACCTGTTCTGTGACCTGCATGTTGGATGGGTCATAACACAAGCGAAAACTCATGGGAATCACGGAAGAATGTTGAAAACGCTCAGGAAAAGATAGCTGAATATTGGAAAAGGAAAGCTAGCACCTAAGACAGCCGCTTCGCCCCGGGCCGAGATTCAGAAGCCTCAGGAATCTCGCTCCCCAAAATGCTGTCTCAATCCACCACATCGAGAGCATTCCAAGACTGAGCTTCGGCTACAGCCTCAGATTCAGCAGCATACCGAGCATCCTCCTCCCAACGCTCTTTCTCCTCCAACTTATCCAGGGAACGCAGATCCTAACTAACCATCTTCGCGCTACAATCACGCAGGGAACGTTTCTGCTTCTGCAAACGCACCAAGCGAGCTGTTGCTTTATCCAGTTTGGACTGAAGCTTAAGAAGAACTTTCTCCACATCCAACTCCTTCTGATCTAAGCGATTAAGTTCGGTAATAATACGAGATACTATTATAAGAATTAGAAAGCGAATAAGAAAAAACTCAGAAAAGAAGCAAAACCTACAAGCATTCACCGGAATACTGGAATCATTGCAGAAACAATTCCAACAAATACAACAGAAATACTGCTTAATATCTTTCATTATCTTATACTCCAATCCCTTCAATATACAGAAAGAATAAAGCATGATTTCGAAATCTTGAAGATTGATAATCAGAGAAAGCTGAAGATATTATTCGGATTTTCAAGAAAGGAACTTTTCGATTCTGTTCAACATCTCAATTAGGAAGGCATAATCAGACCCATGAACAGCTTGCCAGAAAACTTACAAAAGTACATTAAGAACAATGACTGATAGGAGAGAAATGATATTATAATCCATTCAACATGCAGATCACGAAACAAGCTCTGCTAACAAGAAATCAGATATCACAATCCAACATCAAACAACCACTAGAAATTATATAAGCAAGGATTAGGATTAGATTACAACAAAACAAGTAAGCTACTCACTGAATCATCACAATACAGATCACAGATCATGATAAGCCAGATGAGCCACAATAAAAAGCTGAATATATAAGAACACATTCATTACTACTAGATAGATCATTATATATAGCTCTTCAGTTATTAATCTAAGTATTAGATTACTCTCTACTCTGATAGCTTCAAAAGCAATGAATACTTGCATTGCTTATTAAGACTTGTATAGTTCCGTATTCAAGAACTTAGCATTTTGATACTGCTCTTGTTAGCATAAATCTCTTTTGTATACTTTGGAATCTTCGGATTGCTGCAATGCTCATTATACATATATCCAAAGCTATTCATCCCGATTAGTTATGCTTATAATCCTAACCCTGGATTATGTAATCAGTGCTTAGTCAGAGCGTTGGATTCCTAACACTTAGTTCTTGCTTGCTTGTAACCTGCTTCGTAACCTGCATGTTGGATGAGTTATAACATATAGAAAGAACAAAGAATCATATTAATAGCTTTAGAAAGAATAATGAAGTAAAGAGATTTCTTCTGTTTTAATCTATTAGAATGAGAATTGAGAGATTTCAGTTTTTTAACTCTGTTGAATATTCTGATTAGAAAGGCATGATAATATAATAAGGAAATGCTAGAAAACTTACGAAAGATCATTGAGAACAACAACTGATAGGAGGAAGATAATATTATAACTCATCCAGCATGCAGGTTACAGAGCAGGCTCCGCTAACAAGGAATCAGATGTTGCAACTCAGCATCTGACAACAGATAGTATTACATAATCAGGATTAGGATTATGATAGTTGCATAGTTGAAGAAGTTGATATCGACTCTGTTAACCAGTCGAAGAAATCAATATCAACTCTATTAACTCATACTGAAGAGCTGAATATATAAGAATACGTTCATTACTACTAGATAAACCATCAGAACATATGTTATAACCCATTCAACATGCAGGTTACAGGATAAGCTCCACTAACCAAGAATCAGGTGTTAAGGACTCAACATTCTAACAAAGCATTGATTACATAATTCAGAGTTAGGGTTATGAGCACAGCCAATCAGAAAGGATAGCTTCGGATATGTACTATTCAGAGCTAGCAGGATAACTTGAATATGTTGCTATCCAATATATCCATACTGAAGAACTGAATATATAAGAACATATTCATTACTATTAGATAAATTCAGTACATAGCTCTTCAGTTATCAATCTAAGTATTCAGTCTTCTATACTGAATAGCTTTAAAGGCAGTAAATACTTGCATTGCTTATTAAGATTTGTATAGTTCCATATTCAAGAACTTAATACTTTAATACTGCTCTTATTAGTATAAATCTTCTTATATATTTAGGAATCTTCGAATTGCTATAGTACTTATTATATTTTGATAACTCTTGTTTAAGAATAGTTCAGTATTATTCTCTTAAGCAATATGGAATACAATAGCTTCTTTAGAAATCTCTTCATTCTTGCATACTCCTACTCAGAAAGAACTGATTAATTAGATATATTAGCTTACTTAGCATATTCAGGATCTGCGCAAATAACAGCAAGCTTAGAGCGCTATTATTGCTAACTAACAAGCTTAGCTAGCTTAGCAAGCTTAACAGATATAGTTTACTTTTATAGCTACTAATAATGCTAAAAAAGTATATAAGATGAATAAGCTTGCTATATATAATAGTAATTAGAAAATGCTGCATAGATTTCTTACTTACTGCAAAGCATATTTTCTGTATTATAAGACTTAGTTTACTAAGAAATCTGAGAAAGTTATTCTTGCAGAAACTTATTTCAAAAAAAATGCTTTTATCTAGTATAAGCTTTCTTTATACAATCACTTGAAGTATCAGAATAATTCCGATATGCATATTCAGAATACTAAGAATATATTCGATTTCTTTAAAAGCTTTGAAAAAGCTTTTAAAGAAATCTTTGATAATTTCAATAAAGAATATATTATAGCTTAGCAGCTTATAAATCTCAAGCAAACTAAATTAGCTTCTGCTTATATAGTTAGATTTAAGCAATTCTTAATACAATTCCTATAAAAAGATAAAAATCTTATAGAATATTATTACAAAGAACTTAAGAATAATATTAAAAATAAAATCTTTAAGCAGAATTAGCTAAAGAATTTTGTAATATTCTCTAATCAAGCTATCTATATTAATAACTATCTGTATAAATAATAGATAAAGAAGTTTAAGAAAAGAGAAAGCTAGATTTAGAGATTTCCAGCTAATATAAGCAAGAAACTTCAAAATAAGAATAGCAATCGATATAGCAGTATAGCTTAGAGCAATACTATGTATGCTGATTCTATGAAATTCAATGCTACTAATAAGCAGTATAGCAAGAGAAATAGTATTACTTGCTATAATTGCAACAAACAAGAATATATTATATGCAACTGCTATTAATCCCGAAAGAACAAATAGTAATTAGTTTAGAAAGAATACTAGATGAATATTGCTTAATAATAGAAATCCAATCAACTAAGCAAAAACACTCTCTTAAAGCAAGTATCGGATTCTATTAATTATAAAAGTTTCAGCTAAACATTTTATTATAATAATAACTGCTTAATACATCTCTTAAGTAAAGAAGATTCAGAATAGTTCTCTTAGAAATCTAGATGCTGCAGATAAATAGCAACAGCAGAACGAGAATGCATACTCAGCACTCCTACAAGTAGCAATTCGAACTGCTCTAATATTGTAGAATAGAGCATTCAAGCGTTAGAAGAAGAGCTTAGCAATAATATCCTTTAATATTCTTCATTGCTTATGCTAAGCACTATGATCAGAAGCATGAATAAGAGATAATATCCTCTTAATTACTGATACAAACATAAGAACGCTTCTCAAGCAGCAAAGAGATCGAATCAGAACGAGCGGTTCAATAGTTCATCAGAATTTCCTATGAACAATGAATTCAAGAAGCTTACAGAAAGATTTTCTTTCAGCATTGAATAGAACAAGGAAATAATATAAATTGAATATCTCGTTTATAGAATAAAGCTAGAAAAGCTCTTTACCTGCATTCTCTTACAAAACATTAAAGTATAAGAAAATAAGAATTCTCGAATCAGCTTACTTTACAACCTATACTACGAACTAGCTTAGATCTCCTGCATTTATTATAGCTGCAGAATATATTTCTCAAACAAGATGCAATACAAATAGTTCTTTATTAGAGAATCAGAACAAATCCTTTAAGCTATTAAAGAATAGAAACTCTGCTTCAGAGAGATTCTTAATAAACAGCATTACAATATATATATTGAATTATTAGATAACTGCTCTATATAATGTATAAATAAGGAAATAAAATAGTAGCAGTATAAAATAATACTCTATATAATTTATATTAATAATAAAGTTTGTAACTAGCATTAATAGAAAAAAAACTAGGAATAATAATAATATAAGCAAAAGTAAGCTAAGAAGCTTGCTTAAGAAGTAGCAAAGCAAGCTTAAAAGAATAAATAGTTCTTAATAAATCCAAAAAAATAGAATTGCTTATAAGAGAACTGCAGATAATCAGATTAGAATAATTCTTATATAAAGCTTTTAGGATAGATTATGCTTATATTAAGTTTAATATATATATTCAAAGATACAAATATAGCATACTATTAGATAGTAGCGCTTAGAGAAACTTTATATTTCTATATATTATTAATTAAGCATAACTACAATAAAGATGGAAAAGATGCTTATATACTCTCAGCATTATAAAAGAATAATCTATTGCATACAATTAAGAAGTAATTAATAAGAAAACTGATTATCTATCTATCTTGATTCAAGAATACATAATCAGAGCTTCCTTTGATATCACAAATACAGCATAGCATAAGCTGATTATAAAGCTTTCATAGCTTAAGAAGTACAATCCTCAAATCGATTGAACTACTAGCTAAATCTTATAAGAATAAGCTATATCCAGAAAGATAATTACAATTAACAGTACAGAATCAAAGCTAGTAATTGAAGAATATTCAGAAAAAGAAACTTTATACAACTTCCTATATACTTTCAAACTAGCAGAGCTAGCAGTTCAAGAAGAAGAATCTAGTAATAAGCAAACTCAAATAATGCTAGAATACTAATAGATTAGCAAAATAACGGAAGCAAGACTCTCAGCAAGTTAGTTTGCTCTGGAGCAGCAAGAAAAAGCTTCAGAATATAGATTATGAAACTATACAGGAAAAACCTTGAAACTAGACTCTTAAGCGCTCGGTTTAGCTTGAAGTAAACGCTTAAAGCTCTTGAAAACGCTATCAGAAAAGAAGCATGCTTAATAGTATCTACTATTCCTTCAGATAGCAGAAACAGCATATAAATCAGAACTAATACTTGCAAATATACTACAAGAATATTATAAATTTAAGAAACTATTTCAGAAAGAATTGAATATAGAATTGCTAGAATACAGCTTATATAATTATAAGATTCTGTTATAAGAAGAGAAATAGCTCAAATTCTTCCTTATTTATAGATTAAATAAGATATAGCTAGAAATACTTAGAGAATATCTTAATGAGAATCTTAAGAAGGAATATATATAATTATTGCAATTATTAGCAGAATACCCCATTCTGTTTATATTTAAGAAAAATAGCAAGCTTAAGCTATATATTGATTACAAGCAACTTAATAATATTATAATCAAGAATTAATATTTATTACTACTTATTAAGAAATTACGAGATAAGCTGCAATGTTATGACCCATCCAACATGCAGGTCACAGAACAGGTCACGAGTAACAGGAACCAGGTGTCAAGGATTCAACGTTCTAACAAAGCATCAATTACATAATCCAAGGTTAGGGTTATTAGCGGATAGATACAGTCGATGTCTATCCTGTTAATAAAGAAATCGATAGAGTTGATATCAATCCTATCTATCCGAACTGAAGAACTAAGTATATAAAGATTCACATTTCTTATTATTAGATAGATTTCCTTTAGATAGTTCTTTAGTTATTAATCTAAATATTCAATTTCATACACTGAGTAGCCCCAAAAGCAGTAAATACTTGCATCGCTTATTAGGATTTGTACAGTTCTGTATTCAAGAACTTAATACTTTAATACCGCTCTTGTTAGCATAAACCTCTTCGTATACTTAGAAATCTTCGGATTGCTACAATGCTTATTATATTTTAATAACTCTTGTTCAAGAACGGTTCAGTATTACCTCTTGAGCAATATGGAATATAATAGCTTCTCTAGAAACTCCTTTATTCTTATGCACTTCTACTCAGAAAGAACTGATTAACTAGATATATCAGCTTACTCAGTATATTCAGAATCTGTGCAAACAATAGCAAGCTTAGAGCATCATCATCGCTAACTAGCAGGCTCAGCTAGCTCAATAGGCTCAGCAGGCCCAGCTAGCCTAACAGGCTCAGCAGGCGCAGTCCACCTCTACAGCCACCAATAGTGCTAGAAAAGTGTCAGGTGGAAAGGTTGCAAAGGCAATGTGGCGAAGTCTTTCTCTCTTTCAGGGGTATACAACCAGAATAACATTGAAGCCTAAGGAGCTAAGTTCTGCTCAGCAGTGCTGACGTGGCTAGAAAGCCGCTTTATAGCCGCATATTGCTTAGTCATCCGTAATCCAGCTGGCTTAGCTGGCCCTGAGCCTTGCTGGCACAATCGGCCCTGACAGATTGTCCCCCCTTATCAGGCCTTGTCCTCAAGGCCTTTGAGGCTTCCGAGCTTTCGTTGCTTCCAGGCTTCCGTTGCTCCCAAGCTTCCGTTGCTCCCAAGCTTCCGTTGCTTCCAGGCTTTCGCTGCTTCCTAGCTGCTCCTACGCCTTCTCAATGCTTCAGGCTCTTAAGATCTCTCAGTGCTTCAGGCTTCTCAAAGCTTCTCAAGATCCCTCAGTGCTTCAGGTTTCTCAAAGCCTCTCAAGATCTCTCAGTGCCTCAGGCTTCTCAAGGCCTCTCAAGGTCTCTCAGTGCCTCAGGCCTCTCAAGGCCTCTCAAGGTCTCTCAGTGCCTCAGGCCTCTCAAGGCCTCTCAAGATCTCTCAGTGCCTCAGGTTTCTCAAGGCTTCTCAAGATCTCTCAGTGCCTCAGGCCTCTCAAGGCCTCTCAAGATCTCTCAGTGCCTCAGGCTTCTAGGCCTCTCAAGGCCTCTCAAGGTCTCTCAGTGCCTCAAGCCTCTCAAGGTCTCTCAGTGCCTCAGGCTTCTCAAGGCCTCTCAAGATCTCTCAGTGCCTCAGGCTTCTAGGCCTCTCAAGGTCTCTCAGTGCCTCAGGCCTCTCAAGGCTTCTCAACCATCTCCCTCCTTCTCTTCTGGCTTCGTCCCCGAAGCTTGTGAAAAAAAAATCTCTTTTTAATCACATTCCAGACGTAAGTCTTCCGAGTGCAATACCCGCGCCATATACGCTGCTCAGTTGCTGCTCCCTCAGCGCTTTATCCAGGCACTCTTCAGAACTTAAAGCTGTTTGATGTAGGTTGCAAGCCTTCCACCAGGGACTTGGTTTGCAGCCAAGGAGCCCAGCATCCAGAACAGCGTCCCTGCAGCTATAACGGATAATTATAGCTTTCCGTCTTGAGAGTTGCTCTCTAGCAACTCTGAAGCCGTTGCCACGCTTCGCTCCACTGCTAGGCGCAGAAGGGTAATTGGTTTGCAACCTAATACCCAAGCAACTTCAGTTGCCAAGCGGACACTCCGCTTCAGCTCTGCGCTCTCGCTCAAATAGCAAAGAGCACACTCTCGAAAACAGAAGATACTCAGATCTACTGCTTGCTCACTCTGCTCTCTCGCTCGAATAGCGAAGAACACACTCTCGAAAACAGAAGATACTCAGATCTACTGCTTGCTCACTCTGCTCTCTCGCTCGAATAGCGAAGAACACACTCTCGAAAACAGAAGATACTCAGATCTACTGCTTGCTCACTCTGCTCTCTCGCTCGAATAGCGAAGAATATACTTTCGAAAACAGAAGATATTCAGATCTACTGCTTGCTCACTCTGCTCTCTCGCTCGAATAGCGAAGAACACACTTTGTTCTAGCTTAGCAACTCGAATGCTCTGAATCTCTTCTGAACGCTTCTCGCACGCTGCTTGCATACTGCTTGCTCGCTATTTGCTCTAGCTTAGCGACTCGAATGCTCTGAATCTCTTCTGAACGCTTCTTGCACGCTGCTTGCATACTGCTTGCTTGCTGTTTGCTCTAGCTTAGCGACTCGAATGCTCTGAATCTCTTCTGAACGCTTCTCGCACGCTGCTTGCATACTGCTTGCTCGACACTGCTTGCTCGCTGTATGCTCTAGCTTAGCGATTCGAATGCTCTGAATCTCTTCTGAACGCTTCTCGCATGCTGCTTGCATACTGCTTGCTCGACACTGCTTGCTCGCTGTATGCTCTAGCTTAGCGACTCGAATGCTCTGAATCTCTTCTGAACGCTTCTCGCATGCTGCTTGCATACTGCTTGCTCGATACTGCTTGCTCGCTGTATGCTCTAGCTTAGCGACTCGAATGCTCTGAATCTCTTCTGAACGCTTCTCGCACGCTGCTTGCATACTGCTTGCTCGATACTGCTTGCTCGCTGTATGCTCTAGCTTAGCGACTCGAATGCTCTGAATCTCTTCTGAACGCTTCTCGCACGCTGCTTGCATACTGCTTGCTCGCTGTTTGCTCTAGCTTAGCGACTCGAATGCTCTGAATCTCTTCTGAACGCTTCTCGCACGCTGCTTGCATACTGCTTGCTCGATACTGCTTGCTCGCTGTATGCTCTAGCTTAGCAACTCGAATGCTCTGAATCTCTTCTGAACGCTTCTCGCACGCTGCTTGCATACTGCTTGCTCGACACTGCTTGCTCGCTGTATGCTCTAGCTTAGCGACTCGAATGCTCTGAATCTCTTCTGAACGCTTCTCGCACGCTGCTTGCATACTGCTTGCTCGACACTGCTTGCTCGCTGTATGCTCTAGCTTAGCGACTCGAATGCTCTGAATCTCTTCTGAACGCTTCTCGCACGCTGCTTGCATACTGCTTGCTCGCTGTTTGCTCTAGCTTAGCGACTCGAATGCTCTGAATCTCTTCTGAACGCTTCTCGCACGCTGCTTGCATACTGCTTGCTCGCTGTTTGCTCTAGCTTAGCGACTCGAATGCTCTGAATCTCTTCTGAACGCTTCTTGCACGCTGCTTGCATACTGCTTGCTCAACACTGCTTGCTCGCTGTATTCAAGGCTCGAAAGCTCGAAAATCGAAGGCTCGAAGGTCAAAGGCTCGAAGGTTAAAGGCTCGAAGGTCAAAGGCTCGAAGGTCAAAGGCTCGAAGGTTCGAAAAGAATAGTGGTCTGATCGTTTGCTCTGCTCCTGCTCAGTGTTAGCGCTGCCCCTAGGGAAGAAAAAAAAGATAGAAAGCCTCGCCGGATTGCCTCCTTTAAAAGGGCCAGGCCTCAAACTGTCAGGTGGAAAGGTTGCAAAGGCAATGTGGCGAGGTCTTTCTCTCTTTCAGGGGCATACAACCAGAATAACATTGAGGCCTAAGGAGCTAAGTTCTGCTCAGCAGTGCTGACGTGGCTAGAAAGCCGCTTTATAGCCGCATATTGCTTAGTCATCCGTAATCCAGCTGGCTTAGCTGGCCCTGAGCCTTGCTGGCACAATCGGCCCTGACATTCAGTCTTACGAAATGAGCAGCAAAGCTAGAGCTTAGCAGTAAGTTGTTTCAAAACATAATATTGCCTTAGATATCCCAAGAAGCATATATTAAGCTAAGATCTCTCTTAATGATATTGAAATCTGTAATATTAAGAAAGTTAATATGAATATTCTTAAGCTAGTGATAATTGCTGCTCTGAGAAGAAGAAATCAAAGAAGAAAACTAGATTCAGATCTTATTAACTTCTTAAGAAGCAGTATTTATATGCAAAGAGAAAATAGCATTAGTAATAATTCGAAATATCTTGAGCATATTGCAGAGCTGAGCAAGGGAAGATTGATAGGAGGAGAAGTTGTTATGCAAAGAATGAATTGAAAGGCAAGGTGAACTGAGAGAGAGATTGTTGAATAGATTGCTAAAGATTAATGAAATAGCAATGAATAACAAATATATTCAACTGAGTTACTATGCTTTCTATCCAGTTTGTTGCTAAACAGCTCCTACCTAGCTAAGAGTAAAGCTGTTTATCTTATAATAAATAGAAAGCAGTGAATTACTTGAATAGTTGCTAGATAAGATAAATTAGCTATTCCATCTATACTTGCAGCTAGCTATTCTTCTTCCTCCTTCAATCTCTTTATAACTATCTTTCTCAAGTATATATACACTCTTTTTCTTTCTTATTAATACTATTTCAGATCTATATACTAATATCAGAGCAAATTATCAACTACTCTGCTTATATAATATCATCTTCCTTAACAGATCCTCAAGCTAAAGCTGCATTCTTCTCTATTTTTCTTTCTTAGTTAATACTCTCTCGGTTCCTTGATTTTATATCTTTGCAAACTCCTCTTGCAATTGCTTACCTTTCAACAAAGCTATTCTTCCCTTTTTACTTTTCTTTCAACTCAGCAGCAATAGCCGAATTCAAGTATTCTCTGTTTCCACTTATTCAGCATAGCTGAAGAAACTGGATAATCAAAGCCTACTGCTTTCAGACTATCTTTCCCAGAGCGCTATATCCAACTGAAATAATCAAGAATCATTCGCTCTATTTCAGTCTAAGGAATAAAGAAAATCATCTAGCAGCAGAACTTATTAAGAAATACTTCCCAGAGTTACTCTCTTGCAAGTTATACTTGCTTATAATCTTCAGCATTAATTCTTCCAGATACTTTTTTAATATCTATAATCTAATTGGATTCTTAGATACAGAAGTCTCTCAAGATATTAATTCGCAGCATGCTATAGCTGCCTTTCGTTATTATACTTAGTATAATTAATAAGATGTATTCTTGATAGAATGCCTTCGTATTCCATTAATAGCTTATTCATCTAGCTTTTCTAATATTCTCAATAAGCAGAATCTGCTCAGATATAAAGCTAGATAGAAGCGCTTATAGATTTTCCTCTCAGTTAATATAGCAATTTTAGCTTATACTCTATCTTAGCTTAATATAAAGATTGAAAAAGGATTTTATATTGCTATGTACAAATCCAGCAATATTCTACTAGCTTATGCAAGCAAGCACTATCTGAATAGTTAGCTCAGAAATGCTAGAGCTAATTAGGATTGGGATTTCGAGAATATTCCAACTATGCTGCTAGATAATAATTTGAATGCAGCTCTGCTTTATACAATCGAACTGTTTTGCCTTCGAATCCTGAAATCTACTGATTTCTATTAATTATCTAGTAGCTGTTCAAACTGAAGGCAAGCTCTCTATCTTAACTATAGAGAGACTGTATAAAATGTAAAAGAATGAAATGCAGAGATAGCTATAATAAGCTTGCATTGCTAAGCTTTCTTCTATAAGCTGAGATATAGCAACTATATGCAATATCCTAATCAGCTATTAAGAAGGAATGCTTTACTTTAAGAATACAAAGCTGTATAAGTAAAAGCTAGTAGGATATTGAATATAATCTATAAGCTGAATATTATCTTCTTCATAAAAGGAGTTGCAGACTTGCTTGAACTGTTTATTGAAAGCGATCTCGATAGGATGAGGAGAGATATATCAGCTTTTGCTCTGAAGGATTTCAGAGCGAGTAGAGCATTCAGCCTAGTTCTATTAAGACAACAGTTCCGAAAGAGCACAGCTCTAGCTAGCTTAATCTTGCATTTATTAAGAGAATGTAATATTAGCTCAGAGTTAAATCAACTCCCATCTGGAACTTCTATTGATTCTTACTTCTCTTCATCTTAAGGAATGCTTATTAGTTCAGAACTAATAATCAATCTATCAATGCAGCAAATAGCTAGGCCTGGATGTGCTACTGAAGCTTTATTGCATCAGAGACTGAGAAGCAGCAACATCATGCTTCTCAGTTTTCCTAATAAACTTCAGAAGCTTTATATGCTTTTATAGAATAAGCTTTATAGCCTTAACTCTATCAGGCTCTTAGTAAGTTCTCCGAACTGAATAGGATTTGATTATGCTATTAAGATAGATATGTATAAAGCGGACTGCGAAAGAATTCGTTGAGTAAGAATGCAGAATTAGGAGAGAACTGCTGCTGCTGCTGCTGCTTGAGCAGAGTTTGAAAGCAAACAGGAACAGAGAAGAGATTAGCATTAGAATCTATTCAGATTATACTCATATTACAAATGAACTGAAGATGAATACTAATACTTCTGCATTGATTTGAATAATAGCTTAAGCAATAGAAAGAAATATAAGAATTGAATTGGAGAGATAGTTTGGTTTATAGTATTTCCTTTAGCAGTTTGCAATGAATTCTTTATTTCTTTACTTCATCTCCCTCTAATCAGATCTAGCACACCATTGGACTTGTTGCAACTTTGGAAGAAAGTTGCTAGGAGAGGACTGTTGTGATGGCTAGGGTAGTAGTCCGTAGAACATGGAGTACAGTAGATCAAGGGTTCTCATACATATAAAGGATACTATCTACTTTTCAAATTCTTTAGCTATAAGCAACAATGAAGCATCCTTTCTCTTCCTTTCAATTTTGAACCCTTTGGACAGGTCTAAGACAGGTTTTTCACCCTGTTCTTGTGCTCGTGTGGCCTTAGTTTGCTGTCCTCATCTGTACAGGCACGCTTGGGTTGCACGAGCCCTTGCCCATTGCTTCGGCAGCTGTTTGTCCCTTTTTCTTTCGAGGGCGACGGCGCCCTAGTTCTGGTTCAATAGCAATGCTGTTCTCATTTGCTCATCTTATGAGCTTTGAGTTCTTGAATAGAGCTATAACAAAGCTAAACTCTGGTTCATTATTACATCCAAGAGCTTGAATCTTCCTGCTCGATTAATACTCGAAAAAGGCAATAAACTCTCTGATCTAGCCAAATATCTTGTGCTTTCTGTTTGCAAAGTAAACTCAGTAGAAGTTCGTATCCATATTAACGAAATGAAAGCAATAGCAACAGCTATTATATCCCTCCTGGAATTCAACGAGATCAAAGCGGATAAGCTGGCCAGAAGCATTATACTTGGATTCCTAGTATTTTCCATATACATTCATGAGGCAGTTCTCTAAGCATAATTTGCAGTGGAAATTCTTATTCTTAACAATCATAATGCTAGCTCTCTTTGCTGCACCTTGTATAGCTGCTAAGCTAGCATGCATAAAGCAATCATAAAGGCGTTTGTATGTAATCAACATAAGCATCGCTGGTTTAGCTAGAAAACTACCCTCTGAGGGTTCAGAGCAGTTAATAGCTTTCAGAACTAGCACCCTCTCTTTCCAGTTAATTTAGCATATCTCCTTCTTATTCGCAGTATTAATAATGTAGTTTATATAGCTATCAAAGCCATATCTACACGCTATCAGCTTACCTATGCTAATAAGATTGCAAAGCATATTTAGAGAGAATTTAGCATTCTCAAGCATAATAGTAGCAATCAATTCATTATTATATATTACATCAAACTATACCGTTCCAGCTATTTCTATCTTGAAGAATCCTGCTACTAACTCCATAGCTTCCTATTCGCATAATTAGATCAGATTCAGAAATCACTTGAGATTGTTGAAAAGCATCTCTGAAGCATCTATATCAGCAATAATGCTATTTCTCAAGAGTTTTCCGTTCTCAACGAGAGCAGAGATAGCAATCATAGCTGGTTTGCTAGCTACGCTCGATCTACCAAAAACTGTTGATCCCGCCATGATCAACAAACTCGTTGATGTTAGCTGGGCTGTTTAGCCTTGAGTATTATTCCTGCAGCTTCATTCAGACGTGCTATAGCACTTGCCACATTCCTTACAGTATTTCCAGCTAGAAACAAGGTATCTCTTGTATTAGTAACAATAGGAAATCTTCTTGATGATCAACTTAGGCAGCTTTACGCTGTTAACGATGCCTGTAGAGAGCAGGGAATTCTTGCAAGGCTATTGCTTTATATCCCCTTAAGCTCCTCCTGAAGCATTCAACGAGATCAACGTTTGAGCTATCTTCTTGAAGAATGAAAAAGCCTTATTACTTATGCTTATAACAATAGCCGAATTAATCTCTGCTATAAGAGTATCCCAGATAAGCATGCTCAGTTTGTAATCCCTTCTAGCAAACGCATGCATTTCTAGTAGCATATCCTCAATCTTTTTCAGAACGATAGCAAGGAAGAAGCTCTCTGAAGGCTCCAGTTTAAGCTCCTTCAGGCATTTCTTCATATACTGTAAGTTATCTCTGAAAGCTTGAAGAGTTGAGTAGTCTGCTATCTTGCAGTTTGCCAGTTGTATGGCTATTTGATTGATATGATCTTCTAAGTGCTTAGAAATCGTCTTGAGAACAGCATTGTATATCACATACAGGTTCTCTTCTCCCACAGAAAGGCCAGCATTCGTTAGCATGCTTCTCACCTTATACAATGTGCTTTGAAGAAGAATAACTACTGTTCTCTGCTCTTAGTTTCACTTGTTTCATCCCTTAGGATCCTTCTCTTCATCAGGCTCAGGAACAGAAGATTTGATGTATTTGCTTAAGCACATCTGCCTAAGAATTAATGCTACTATTACTAACCAATCCTCGAGATTCTTCTCGCTAAGAAGAATAGAGATAGCATAAGTGATCAGCTGCTATAGCTAACTTATAGGTTCCTCCATCTTCAACGGACTATCTTGCTGAAGGAGGAGGTTTTGTTGTTATTATTGCTGCAGTTGAAAAGCTTCTAGCGCCTCTGTTGCAGCTATTTATTGTTATTGCAAGAGTTCTTCGCCATTCTCAACATCCTCGCAGTGTAGTCGAGTGGAGGTTTTCAGGCCTCTTTCTCATGATTTTTGGTGATTTTGACCGTTGCGAGCGCGTACGAGATCAGAAATCAAAGGTGGGCTCGTAATTCAGGGTCAATTGACGAGGAATATCGTCAAATTGATGAAAGAAGAGTATGAGGGGTCATAACCTATGGGAAATGAACTGTATTGGACTGCGCTTAGGGAAGGAAAAGGAAGGAAAAGAAAGGAAAAACAGCTGGCTATCTGAGGCTATAGAGGTAGGCTGGCGATAGTGGGGCCAGTGACTCACCTGGCCTCGCACAAGAAACACTTGTTCGTATTGATTGTTGAAATGCTGAAGGCACATAACTGCTTACTTACTTGGATACTCACAGGAATAGTTGAGACTGGCAAGTTGGGCCTGCCATTCATCTCATGGCTATCAAGCATCCAGTTCCATTCTAGCCTTGCCAGTATATGTTCCACGACAAGTCCTTCTTCTTCTTCTTCTTCTTCTTCATCTTCATCTTCAACATCTTCTTCTTCTCTGACCACTGCAAATAGCAGGCCAAGACCCGGCAGGCTCCATACTGAGTTGTAATCGTACATCTGAACAATGGGAAATGTATGGTCTGCAGGTGTAATCTCTTCATGCCTCCAAGAAGGGCCAAGGCGGTCGGGAACAGGGTGAGGTGGCAGGAGGAGGTGTTGGCATCGCCATGTGCAGAGCTGTAGGGCTCGGAAGCAAAAGCATTGCAGCATCGTATCGTCGATTTGGACATGTCTGATCATGCGTGCGCTGGCCGTGTTGAGAGACAAGGTTGCTTGCCTGGAAACTGTCTCTCTGCTCGCTCTGCTCAGACCCGTCATGATCAGCAAATGCTTCTATGCCACTCAACATCTGAAAGAAGGGCAATGGCTTCAGGACTAAGGGATCCAGACACAAGTGCTGCACCAGCTTGTAGATTCCTTACTGGAACAAAACGAATGTTGAAAGGTGAAAAGGAAGAATCGATCAATTACCGGCTAATGTGCGCAAGGCATAATCATGTCAATGGTGAAACTAAATGGAAGAAAAGGAAGAAGGAAAAAGAACAGCTCCGGTTTCTCTGCGTTTGCGAATGGTACGAACGACCATGAGCCAACAGCAAGGACTCTCTGAGCAGGGCAGACATAACAAACCTGATGATAATCACCTCAAGTAACTGGATCCCTGGTCTTTGGCATCAGGACAAAGGAAAACTTGGTCAGACAGTTTCATTCTCCCCCCAGGTGTGCATGACACCATATTGATAACGATGATCATTCATCATGCATAACGATGCATACTTCAAAATTCTCTCTCTCTCTTTCTCTCTCGCGGCGTCCAAAAGCTGTTTCGCTCTCCCAGACTCCAAAGAAGAGAATACAAAGCCTCGAATTCTATCCGAATGGCCTGTGAAGGCGAACTCCCAGGAACTGCAAGATCACCAACCCCCTTCCTTTCCGTCTTCAGCTTGCATTTTCTTTCTTTTCTCTCTAGCCTCTTTAATGGTTCGTATACGAGGTCTCCTCCACAACCAAAAAGAGAGCAAAACAGCCCTTGTCCCACCCCTTCCCCCGTCCCCTAAAGCCTCTAGCTTTCTTACCCGCCACACCCCCTGGTCTACCCATGAAGAGCAAAACGAGGGAAGTCCAGGATACGTAGTATAGCTCCCAGCCCAGGGTCAAAGCAATCAATACGAGAATATTCCAAGGCAGGAATTAGACAAAGGAAAGAGAGAGAGAGAGAGAAAACCACGTCAGGTGACTGCTGACTAGCCCAGCCGCCCCCTCGCCCAAACGTATCATGCATGCATGCACAACCGAGAAAATAAAAAGAAAAAGATTTATTGGAGGGCAAAGTGAGGTGACAAGTCTTTTGCTCGGCCTTAACCCAACCACGTTCGTCTAGGACATCTTACCTCTTCCCGTCTGTGTCGCCCACATTGTAAGCTCGTACTGTTTATTACTTCCTTGGCGATCACGCGGGCCAGCAAGGAAGATACATGTAACATTGCTATGAACACACTAGCATGGCCCAATAGTCAGAGAGAGAGAAAGAGAGAGAGAAAGAGAGAGAGAAAGAGAGAGAGAAAGAGAGAGAGAAAGAGAGTCGTAAGGTTTCTTTGTCTTTTTTCGCCTTTGCCCGCCCCCATTCCCCCAA
The DNA here is from genome assembly GCF_011745365.1 of Cryphonectria parasitica EP155. NCBI lineage: Eukaryota > Fungi > Ascomycota > Sordariomycetes > Diaporthales > Cryphonectriaceae > Cryphonectria > Cryphonectria parasitica. The sequence continues at coordinate 4,569,677 of NW_024468909.1, forward strand.
CAGTGGCCTTCTCCCTCGCTTTGTCCTTAATGACATCCTCGTCCCCAGCATGGCATCAAGCCAGCCAGGCACGACAAGTCACCAAGGCTGAGCACCTTGTCACCAAGAAAAGCAGGGTGTCAAGGAGTCATAGAAAGGAACTAACATCAAGCCGTTGTGTCCAACCACGAAGACCCCCTTGGACATGCAGTAATTAGCAAGGCTCGGAAAGGGGAGATTGGGAAAGGAGGAGGGAGGGAGGGAAGAGAGAACGAGGGACCACTAACCACCACCACCACATCGATCGAGGCGGTGAATAGTATCGTCATCGAGCTCACCCTGTTCCCCCCCCCCCCCCCGGAAGCAAGCCAAGCAATTCACCCGTCCGTCGCCTGCCAGGGATTACTGATTTGTCCCGAAGCTTTCCCAAGCATTCTACGGGTCAGGCGATTTTTCCCGCCCCACGGAGTAAAAAAAAAGGGGGGAAGGGGTGGAAGGGGAAGGGGGCCCTCTCTTACCTTTCCAAGGCCCAGCAGCAGCAGCCTCGGACGGGGAAGGGTGGAGAGATGCATGCATATACACTAACCACTGACTGGACGCTTCATACATATCATACATGTGCCAAACCAGAGGAGGAGTAGGTAGTCTGGTTATTTTAAGAACCAGGCTAGACGGACTGTAGCTTGTTCTGTCCAATGGAGACCTTGAGGGAGGGGGGGGGGGGCGCACTACCTAGGTACATATGCGAGACCAAGAGATGGAAAGGATAGCAGGACGGAGGAGCTTGCGTGGGGGCTGGGGGGGGGGGGGTCACGATGGATCGAGGAATACGAGATTTTTTCCCTTGCCCTGCCCTGTCCTGCCCTGCCCTGCCTTGCTGACGGCCCAAACCTGCCCTTATCTCGTCCTTGCTGGGCCTTAGGTGAAGTTGGTACTAGGCAGGTTTGTCTAGACAGGAAACGTTGTAGCGGGCCGGCTGTACAGATCGACGTCTCCTGACGGATTTTGCTGCCTGATTCAAGTTACGTGCTTCAGTCCACGCTCTTGTTGAATTGTCTCGGGCTAAATCGTGCTGCTTCTTTTGAGGGGGGGGGGGGCGTTGAGAACAGATTCGCCCCGGGCCTCGAATGCGGGACGAAGATTGTGTGGCCATTGGGACTGTAATGTTTCAATGCAAGTCACAACTCCTCAGCGAGGCATAGCATGGTTATCCAGTTTCCAGTGGGGTGATTGTTGTAGAAAATGAACACGGCAGAGATTGGATACTGCAGAGGATGTTCTAGAGACTTCACACAATGAAATTCAAATGTGCGTGCGAAAATGGAGGGAAAAGGCTTTCTTTATTCAATTCGAGATTATTATTAACTATTAGATCTCCAGGCGAAAGCCATCCAGACTGCTGGGGACCTGTTGGACCAGAGTCGAAACCGACATGGACCTGCAGAGCCGCCGACAGGACCGTGACAATTGCCCACTGGAGAAGGGGGGGTCCGTGTTCCTTTGAGTTCCTTGACCGGGCCGAAAGACGCCGGCCTGTTCACCGTCTTGTTCGAACATTTTTTGACTCCGCGTGTCAAGAAAACAGGTCGTTTGCCTTTTCCTCTTGCCTCATGAACAGTACAAAAAGCACAACAGCGCACAGCCGTCTCGCACTAACCCTCGTGGGAGACCTCTCACAACCAATCAAATCAACCACTGAAACTTTGTGTGCACAGAACGCCATAGTTTGCCTTTCTCTCCTCCTCAGCAAGGTAAAACCTGCTGTCGCACAGATCCGAAATAGATTTTCGGACCACAAATCCTTCAGGAGGACCCAGGAAAACGCCGCGCAATGCTGAAGTGGATCGCTCCTGATCCTTGCCCACCCCCTTTGGGCCTCAGGTTTTCCAAACCTATCCAAATCCATCCCGAGAAAACAGTCCAAAAGAAAATACAGTCGCTATGCAGTTGGGTATCATGATCATCAAATCCGTAAGGAGTGTCGTCTATGCCGAAGTAAATCCGCCATAACTTTGGGAGTTGCTAAAGGAGTGTCTATGTTTTTCTCCGTCCAAGCCGGTGGGTGAAGCAGAAAAAAAAAAAAAGAAAAAAGGAATGTCTATAGTGGGTATCTTGCAATGGTTGACAAAGGAGCGTCATGTGAACAATCTTGCGAGAGTTCGTAGTTGGAAATTGCGAACGAAAGAGCGTTGTCAAGTGTCGCAGGACACTTGGAAGTGTTCGAAGGCCTTGGATGTTGAGTTGAGCGACCGTGCGTTTGAAGGAGTGTTGTGTGCAATTGCGGCTGTCGGAAGAGAACATGCGAGCTGCAAGCTCGGCCATTATTAAGAAAAATCATAGGGCGGCGGGGTAATGCGTGATCAGACTAGAAAATGCAGACGCGATAGCAAGATCCTAAGGCGCGCTGTTCTTCCTGTCGGCTGGGAAGTAGAAGCTAGGTGGGGCAGAAGCCGTCGAGAGGTTGTGTCGGTGATGAGAAGAAAGATGATTTGGTGAGCCCGGCAGTGGAGACTCGGGAACCGGGAGCATGGAGAAGCCTTCAGGCGAGAGGAATGGGGAGGCAGCTGTTGTCGAGACGGATACGGAGGGAGAGTGCCGGAACATCAAATTCTCTGGCGGCGGAAGGGTTGGGGTGGTGCTCAAGTAAGGCGAGTGCGTCCTGTCCAATCTGTCAATTAACTTGTTGCATCCTGGTGGATGTGGCCGCCAGATGGACCTAGTTCCATAGAGGCTGGATTTGGATTGGAGTGACGAACCCGAAGTCGTACGGCCCGCCCATCTGGGGCAGACTGCCGTTGTATCCCATGTTGCACGAGTTGAAGGCCTCAATGTTCTCGGTGCTGCCTGGCCCTGACAGGGATAATCGCAGATTGGGTCCAGCGTAGCCCAAGCCGTATGAGCCAGAGTCTTCATTGTCGCTGTAGACGATGGGCGAGGTCTCATAGCTGAACTCGTCTCCGATGCTGGATGCCTCACATGTGCTGGACACGGGACTATAACAGCCAGCCATCGGTGGAGGGATCTTCAGGTACTGCTGGTTGCTATAGGGAGACGGCATGGCGACTGGGCTGGGAACGCCGGTGACACTGCTGTCGGACTTGATAGACAGGTTCTCGGTACTGTAGCTGAAGATCGGGTTGCCCGAGTACGGGAGACCATCGGCCAGAGGCGCCGACGTCATTGGCAGGACAAAGTCCTCTTGGGCAGAGAAAGGCGATGGGGACGGCGTGAACCAGCCCATGCGAACGCGGAACTCCCTGACCATGTCCCTAGCAAAGCTCATGAGCTGCCGGGTCGCCTCAGGGTATCCCTCAGCATCGTAAACGCTGTGAGATACCAGCCGCTTGTCAATCTCCTCCAGGGGGCCGATGGCCAGATTCCCAAAGTACGCAGCACCAATCTCAGGGAACATACGCTCCATGAGAACAGCCACGGTGTAGTAGTAAGCAATGACCACGAGGGCATTTGGAGATGCGTGCGTCTGGCGCAGGTGCATGACAGGAAGCCAGAACAGCCACTCTCGCAAGGGCTTGAGCCGCTCGAATTGATCAGCCACGGCCATCGACTGGTCGACCTTGCGAGTGCCCTTCAGGAAGCTGATCAGCTGGACCACGAGCTTTGTGTCTTCTCGGCTCTGCTTCAGGTGGATCTCCAGTTTCTGGAGCTGCGCAAGGGTGTTGTTGAACGCCTCCGAGTCATCCTTGCCTGGGAGCTTCGGCTTGTGATCTGGGGAAGGAGAAGCAGGAGCGGTTGGGAACGTAATGGTCTCTGAGATGAAATCCCCAAACTGAGACTTGTGCTTCCAGGAGCCCATCTGGTCAATGACTCCTCGGGTGCCCTGCATGTGCTGGGTCCAGCTCCTCCAGTCCGTGGCTTGCCAGGAGAGGACCATGGAGGCGGCGAGAATGGCATCGGAGTTTCCCTCGCAGAAGGCATTGAGGGCCTTGCTGACGCCCATCAGTGCACGCCCGCGATGTTCGAACGCCATCTTGCCGACCATAGGGCATCCGGTAATGTTGGAGATGTGTTCGGCGGAGAAAGCCAGCAAGGCCTCCATGACGAAGCGGTGGACGGCGCCAACTCCAAGAATACTAACGACGGTCATGTTAGCAAAAAAAAGAAAAAAAAACGATCGACATGTCATTGAAAGGAGGGACGGATATGATGATTTGACACTCACGTGGGAATCTGGCGAGTCCACAGGGTGAAGCCGTTGGCACCCCAAGCGCTGAGCTCGTTGCTGATGGATGCCACATGGTGAATCAACCTCAGCTCCTCGACGGTGTAGTTCTCGGGCATGGGCGGGTTGACGATTTGCAGATCCGGGAACGGGAAGAAGCCCGTCCGGCGCCACTGATCGATGACGGCTTCGATTTCGGGGTCCCACATCAGATTGGCAGGGCCGTTGGGCCTGGCTTCCTGGATCGGGAGGTCATTGTATGGGCACCTGATCTTGTGCTTGGTACAATTCTTGCACTGCGGGAAGTTCTCATCACATCGGATGTGGCGCTTCTTGCAGGTCTCGCAGCCCTTGCGAGATTTGGTATGGCTATCGAAACTGGTCAGCACCCCAACGGTGGTTATCCGGAAATCAGCACAAGTGAGGGCACATACCTTCGACGGGGAGGACCGCCACCTGGACCAGCCATTGTTGCAGAAATTCGGGATGTTGAGAGTAGAATGAGCTATCTCCGTGTTAGTACGGCTGCGAGGCTGTGGGACACGGCGAGTCACAAAGCTACACTGATGAGACCATCGTAGCAAAGGAACTGAGGTTTGCTTACATAGAGATATCACTCGTGACAACACGGGTGATTTCAGAGCGAGTGTCTCTTTAACAAGGAAAAAAGAGGTGATAGTCCAAGACCCGAGGTTGAATATAGCGATTGCTCCTGGGTAAATGCGAAGCAGGAGAAAGATCCGAGTCGCAAGACTTGAACCTGTAGAAACGAGTCGAGAGCCGGAAGGTTATCGTTCGAGTCGAGATTGATTTTGTCGAGATCGAGTTATGGTAGATGGGAAGACCTCGATCGCATCGATGTTTGGCCGATTAAGAACAAAGAGGAACAATACACAACCAACTATTCCTTCCTCTGACTCTCTTCCTGCGTGACTTCTCCAGGGGCGATAGCGAGTGGAAGAAGGGACCTTTGGGGGAGGTCAAAGCGAATGTGAGCAAAATCTGGATGATGATGCTTGAATCTGGGAGGGCATCGAACCGGTGCACTCTCAGGATGGTGATGAATCGAGGCGGTCTGGTTCAAGTTACGAGGTCGATTGGGGCTTGTCGGACCGTAGGATCGTGGATTCCAGCTTGAGATATACTGATAATTGCTACTCTGGAGGCGAATAGTATCCGAGGTTGGCAGATGGTCTTTGGGGTGATATCAGTTTGTGTTGTCTTGACAAGTAGTACGAGTACGGTGGAGTCCGGGTACAGGTGCTGTTCCTTGCCACAGGATTTGGATGTGAGGGAGTAAACGAAACAAAAAAAGAAAAGTACAACAAAAAAGCACAAAGCGAATGACAGGAGTCAACGAGGACTTCCTAAGGGTTTGTTTGCGTTAGCGAACGTGGGTTGAGTACAGCAGCAGCGCTGGGTCGGGAGTTGACGATGTTAAGTTTGGAGGATGAATAAAATGAGAGGAGCGAGGGGTTGGGCTTTGGTGGGAGGACCTGACAGTGTTAAATACTGGAGCCCCGTCCAAAGCCCTGCGGCCAACCGGCAGCCAAGGGCCCAAGGGTCAAGGCCCACGCAGGTTCAGGAGCCCTGAGGGAAAGTGCGGATTTGGGGGTGTTTGCTGGCCACTGGCCGCTGCCCCAAGCGCTGGCGCTCCGCCTCAGCAAACAGCACAGTGCAGGTGGTGTGGGGTGCTTTTTGGGGGGTGGGAAGGGGGGGGAAGACGGAGGGTGAGCGCTGGGTTGATTTCGTGGGCGGGTGGATTTTGAGTGGGTCAGTGGGCGAGTGTCAGGTGTATGAGTGAGTACCATATTATGTGGGTGATGTGCTGTGGGAGTGGGTGGGTTGTGCCTTCTGGTTGTCTGGCTTGCATGGGGTGGAGCCATGAGCCATCAAGAATAGTTTAGCCCCGTTTCCAAGACGTGGTCGTGCGGAGCGCCGCATCTGCATAAGGGAAACGCAGCAGCAGGGATGGAAGGGGGATGAGAAACCGAGGATCCATGACAATGATGGACATAAACATTGGACAATAGACAATTGACATGGACGTCAACCCACTCTGCCCACCCAGCCTGGTAGGGAAAACCCCCTTTTGCGTCTCCGGTCCCGACAGACCCGTATATGGCACTGAACAGGGAGAGATGGAGAGATATACTTAACATTATTGCATAGTATATTATATACTCGACCCCATGGTACCTTTTTGGAATAATTGCGGTACAAAGTAGGTAGTAGGTATCTGTTGTACTATTGATAGGTCTCCTTCCTTCACATGCAGAGCGTGATAGCCCCACTCACTCACTCCCTTCTCACCTGGATACAGAGTATTTAATGAATCATTCCATCTTGGCAGCCCATCAATTTTGAAGAGCTAGAGAAGGAGAGACGGAAAAGAGAAGAGGAAATGGTAGATTTGAAGCGAGCGACGACAAAAGGAGAGAACCTAAAAGCATCAAATCACCAGATCAGCCCAGAGAGAATTAATTGCATTCTGTAGATTCTACTGGGCACGGTGCACTTGACTTTGGCTAAGCGAGGCGCTTGTTCCCTTTCTGGAAGAGCGGCTGTGTCCCGCGGAAGTAGCACAGTACCAGAGTACCCATTACATAGTAGCATGTATCTCTGTACAGTGTGCAGGCCCTGCTACGATACACCCGCAGTAGTGCTCCCACTAAACCCCCCCCCTCCCCTCCATTCGCCTGCTGTGGAAGGAAGGTGCTTGCCATTACCCTCAGCTCATCCTAGGAAAGGAGGAGAAATTGTGGCAAAGGAAAACCAACTAAAGAAGAAAAAAAAAAGGGTAGAAGGGGAAAGAACGAAGAAAACAAATATTCAAGGAAGGAATAAACCAGCTCCAGGGAACGTTTGCAATTACTCATATTCACACCAGATGAGAGCGGATCTCGGCACCGCCCTTTTAAACAAATATGCACTGTATCTGCCTCGCTTTCCTTCTCTCCGTCCCCTCCCCTACAGTACATCCTCACGCCCCACCACCGAACATATGGACCGCTTAGTCGTGCATTGATTTGGATTCCTTGGATCTTGTCAGCACCTCACGCAATACTAGGTATATTCCCTTTGTCCTTGTCCACAAGAGGCAGCCATGGCCGACTCGAGCCTGTGTTTGCGCCGCACGACGAGGACGATAGCCGCCGCCGAGATGACACCATACAATACCTGTCTTTTCATTTTCGGGCACATCAGTATCCAGAGCTGGTCGGCTTCCAGAAGGAGATTCTAATCTTCCACCGCAGCTGAGGCTTGCCCCACGATTCTCCTCCATTCCGCCGTGGCTTGCATGGCCTGGAGGTCGGCTCAAGCCTAAGACAAGCAAGAAGAAAGGAGAGAGAAGAGAAAAACACTGCAACAAATGTGGCACAGCGTCCTTTACCAGTCACACAATTCTACTAGTACAGCAGCTACTTGACCTGCAGTGGCGTTCGCTGCCCAGTCCTGTTTTGTCTTGTCACGGGGTGGGCATGGACCCGCCCATGCATCTCAAGTCTAAGCAGCGCAACGTTAGGTTGGTAGCCTTCTTCTTGTCTCTCCAGCAAGACCAAGCTAATCTTTGCGAGGGGGTTTCCCTTCTTCTTTCTTTTTCCCTTTCATTTTTGTTTGGTTGTTGTGAATGTGTTTGCAGGGGGCCGATCTGCCAACTCTCGTTGCTTGACATTGAGGCAGTGCACATCCCACATCTCCGGCGCTCCCCTGAATACCGTTGTTTCTGACGACCCTGGCCCCACCCGCATCATTACCATACGTTGCAGTATTATACTCCTATGCGAGCACAAGAAACGTTTCGTCGCCCTGGCCCCTGTTCTCCTGCGTCGCGGTCATGCTCTCATCAGCTGCTCGGCTGGCTGAGGCGGGCTGGCTGTGCGCATGAATGATATGGATGATGTGGGCATCAACAAAGATTCACGGGCGCAGTAGACTCATCACCCTGTCTCTTATGAACAAACGGAGCTTCTCACCGACCGAAAGGAGCTCATGCAACCCACATGGCTGCTGCAGAGCAGACGATTGTCAGCCAAAAAGTGACTCTTACCATGCAACCATGGGTGGCACCTTGGAGGATCTGCATCAGGCAAGCCGACCCTGGCCCTGCAACGGCTGGCTCAGAGAACATGGATCTGTAAAACCTGGTTCACACTATGGTGTTGAGGTAGTGCTGTCATAACCAGCACTGTTGACATCACCTCTCCACGGCCTAATAATCCTGGAGGGCATCGTCGCCTGTTTCATTGCTCCAGTACGTGTCATCGCACCATGTTCACCACCATGCCGAACAATTGGTTGGTCCCTAACGCCCGGAGATCTTACTGGAGGGTTGTACAGCGCCTAGCCAGGATCAGCTACACCATATCCATCGCGGAAGGCTGGAAGGGGGACCAGGTTCACCCAGAAGTGCCTGGGACTGGACCTGAACAACATTTGTGGTCGGTGGGACGAACTCGTTACGCAACAGTCGGACTGCACCGCGGCCTCCCGAGTGGCTCTTCTCCTAAAAAGTATACAGACCAGTCCGTCGGGTGGAATACAACCGGGTCTGTCCCCAGGCATGACTTGCCCACGGCTCGGTAGAGACATAGTCTTTCTCTCCAAGCGGCCACAATTTGCTTGCAAGCTTTGAGTGCCGATGGAACGGCAAGTGATGCCAATTTTAAACCAGGCCCTCCGGCACAGCATTAGCTCGAGAGCTTCTTGATAGTGCCGGCCAAGTCCCACATTGTCTAATCCCCATCCGCAACAATCAGAACGCTCATGTCCAGACAGAGTGAGCGCGCGAGCTTAAGCTTCTGGGGCCGTCAAGGCGCTACCGGCGTGATGGTCCGATCAACAACAACAGCGTTCAACATAGAACCTTAGTGTCGGGCATGACTTGGTCCCCGGAAGTGCGAGCCGTAACGAGATTACAACTTGTCCCGAGCGCGATTCTTTGGCCACTCCAACAAACAATCGAGGAAGACATCTCGACACTACGACGGTGCCGTGTTGCCACTGCTATGTATGTGTACCATGCGTTGTCGCGGGGTCTTCTCGGCCGATCGTAGAGAAACGGCTCTATTCTCCTTAACCCGACGTGGATCCTTCTGAGGCTGATGATGGGACTCGCCAATCTTTTCGCGATGCGCCAAGATGGATATGATGACCTTTATCTTGCTGGTGCAGCCTTGGGTCGGAATTCGTGACGAAATCCGCGTTCCCGGAGCCGGAGACATTCTGTCATGTGTCATGGAAGATGTATCTTCGGAGCAAGAGTACTCAGAACAGCGACCTGACCGACGACGATCACTTGCAGTCGTGTGTACTGTGTGCGCTGAGGGCCGTGTCCCCAAAAACTCTACTCTGGCATCTAAAAGTCTTGCCGAGCGACCCGTCCTTTTTCCAAGGACTGAGACATCAACACTTTTTAAACTACTACTAGAGCACTCACCAGCGGAAACCGGCCTAGTCTCAGTTTTTCAGGTTGACGACGTGGAGATCCTAGGGCGTTTCTTCCGGAATTCCCGCAAAGTCGCGACGTGTAGTCTCTTGGGATGATCTCGGTCTCCGGCCCCGTGTGCCAAAGCGCTGGTCTCCCCCCTACATTCCACATGGAAGCCCTGTGTCTCGAAGCACAAGACCCCTGCTCCAAAAGAAGGGGGGGGGGGGCAGTTGGATGGCAGCTTGCTACCTTTTGGGACTGATGAAACACGCGTTTCTCGTGTCCAGCGATGATGGTTGTTTCGAATGTTGGGTGTCTAACCTGACTTGACTTCGATAATGAGCAAGCCGCAGACGGATCGGGAGAGAAGCGATTGCGCGATATGTTTGTGCGCACGTCAAACTGCATCTGCAGCAAATGTGGGCAGTGTGCTTCTCGTGCTGGTTCTCCGAAACAAAAACAAGAAAAGATGGACCGGACCCTGCCGAGCCCGGGCTGGCGGAGATGAGTTACCCCTCAGACCCTTGGGCTCGGGACGCGGTATAGCTCCCGAGAGAAAAGAGAGAGCGAAAGCTCGCTTTTCATTTCATAGCATGGATAATAGTACCAAGAGACACTCCCCTTCCGACATGGCAGAGACCCATGCTCTTCAGCTGCAAGAGTCAGATCAGGGGGCCCAGCATTGCCTAACGACAGGTGCCTTTCTCCTCTCCCTCGACAGCCGTCGCCGCCCGACGATGCCGCGCCCAGCACGACTCGTACGGGCCGCAGGGCAATCTCAACCTGACCCAGCGCGCTTTGACAGAGACGCGCGACTATTGGAAAAAGGCCAGCAACAAGTTGGTCCGAGGTTGACAGGGTCCAGTTGGGTTATATATCCACAATGACAATCTTGGAAACACTGACCAGTTTTGCTCCGGCAGCAAATATCCAATCCCCTGGTTCGTTCCCGATCGGGAACCTGGTTGAATTGCACCTTACCTCAAAGAACAGGCTTGCCGCCGTCGCTCGGCCTGAAGTGGAATTTGTAGGCTGCCGAGGCTCCATTTTGGGCCTGTCCCCGACTACCATAGCAGTTTCTGCGTCCGGCTCAGCCACGGTAAATTTCGCTCCCCCTAGTGTTGGCTTCCTTGTGATGTCTCTTGCCTCTCTTCTTTTTGTCCCTTACATATCTCATCCTGGTCACCGATGGAGGGGGAGAGGGGTCCCCAGTCAGACATCTCGGCAAGCAAGGTCTGGCGAAAGCAGCTATATTTTTCTCGTGGGGACATCATCATCACGGCCGCCTTGGTAATGTGATGTGCGCTCAAGGGAAAACACAAGAGCCTAGGACGAGTAGGAAGGGGGGTGGGGGTGGGTGTGAGTGTGTATGAACCGTTGACGCACTGTGTACATGGCTCGCCCGACCAGGATACTCCGCGCGCCCCCCGTCGATCCTCGCACTGACGTCCTGCAGAATTGAGTGGCTCCAAGGTTCCCCAGCTAGGTCTAAAGAGGTCTAGAGGTCTTCTATAAAAAACTTTAACCTTCTTTGGCGTGGCAGCTTAGCGCCTTCCCTCCTCTTTTCTGTGGGCGCATCATAGGCCGAAGGGCCACCTGGCAGCACACACACTTTTTTTTTTTTTTTTTTTTTTTGTGTGTGTGTGTGTGTGTGTGTGTGTGTTTGTCTTGTCTTTGTCGTTGTCGTCCCTGTTGCAAGCTTTTCCCTCCAGCCCAATCCCTTTTCTGGCCCTAGGCTGATGATGATGATGATGATGATGATGATGATGATGGATGGCACAGCGCGCCTGGTCAGAAATCTTGTTCGAGCGCCAAGCCCTCCCGGTGGTCCCTTGGACATCCTAAAAATCCCTACAAAGCGGGCAGTATTCTCACGCAACGTTCCATGTTTCTCATGGCGCCCTCCTCCAACCACCCCCCGTTGCCTTCTTCCCTCTTTCGGCTCTTCTCTCCATTCACCAGCTTTTTTTTTCTCAGGTTATGACGTCCAGCCGAGCGGATAACATAAGATTTATGCACCTCGTTATCGCTCTTGGTCGCCTTTTCTCTCTCCCTCTCTCTCTTTCGTCTCGTCATACAAGCGGAATGGTGGTGACTCCGAGATCTGAATCATGTGCTGTCTGGTGTTTTTTCTTCTTCTGTGCGTCCAGTGCGTTGACTGACCAATCAGGGAAGGGGCCGAGCACCTGTCTCGGGGGGTGTAAGAAGGTCCCCCTCAGCCTCCTATGGCCCTTTCTGTTCTTGGCTACCAGCTCTAGTTTCCAATTGCGCAGCAGTCCATATTGGAGTTGTCATTGTCATTGTCAGCATCAGCAGCGGCAACAGCTGCAACAACAACAGCAGTCATCAGCGAGGGAGCCGTCTCTACTCGTGACGGCCCAAAGGAGGCGTTGTGGCATGACAGGATCAGTTGTATCCTTTGCCTAAGACTTCTACGGTGATCTTACAACCTTTAGCCCGCATCGAGGAGTGGAATGCGAGATGGCCCTAGCAACGTCTTTGTTGTCAGTTAGATCCTCCTCCACATCGATCTAACCACGCGAGGCCAACTTTGGGGCCAAGTTGTGAGAAGAGCCCTGTGCATCCGTCCTCCTTGCTTGCCTGATCTTCGTATTTTCTGTCTTTCTTGTTCTTCATATTCTGTTGTTTGTATATCTCTTTGGATAATTCTTTTTTCTGCTCTCTCTTCTCATGACAGCGGACAGTGTACAGCCGAACTCTTACAACTTGCCAATGCATGTACCTCCTCAGCAGACGTGATATCCACACCGGTCTCCTTGATGCTTGGGCAAATGATGCCACCAGACGATGGATGCTACCAAGCACTGGTTAGTAGCAGCTATTCTAACTAGTGCATTTCCTGTCCCTCCCGCTTCGCCCCTCCCCCCCTCCTTGAAGACCTGCATCATCGTCACGTCCTTGTCATCGCTGACGAGAGTCTGCCGGGCAAGGAGAAGAAGAAGAAGAAGAAGAAGAAGAAGCAACAGGTGATGCATTTACCAACCAACCACCTCTTTGTGTAGGGACGACAGCACAGCCTCTGTCAGCTCCGCAACGTACCGGCCCAATAATCAGGTGCAATCCAATGGACACAAGACGCCGAGCAAGCTAAAAAAGGGCAAAACCGTCCCTTGTCTAGACAAAATACGTGATGGATCGTGACATGGTCCTAAGTTTAGAGGGAGGACATGCCAATGAGATGGCTTCACATGCTGCCTTGCGGACTTCTCCTGTGGTCGTCGAACCGGTCAGACCCAAGGACGAATCCGAAGCTGTGTGGCGTAGGACATGTTGCATGCCAGATTGGCCAATATTGCGCAGGCGGTGAGTCGGCCTCCTTGCAGCTGGTCGGCTTACACCTGTGCGCTGCTGCAGACGGGATAGCTTGCTGCACTGCACTGGCACTATACACGCCACCATCACCGACCGACCGGATCTGTCGGGAACCTCAGGGCCCAAGAGGCGGCCTCCAACCTTGTGCCGCCGTGTCCTGGGTTGGGGATGCGAGCCGAAAGGGAGGGAAGATGCAACGACGGGACGAAAGACAAACAAAGAAAATAAAATCAGAAAGGGAAAAAAACAAGAGAAAGAGGGAAAAAAAGAACACCCACTGTTTCCAGGAAATCTAAGAGAGAGAGAGAGAGAGACCAAATTCGCATGCCACGCTCGGGTCAGGTAGAGCCGCATGTCTCAGAGCGGCAGGACGGTGCGTCTATCCCGACTATTGGCATGCAAGGCACGGACGTACTTGCTTCCCTGGCCGGGGGCTGAAGGGAAGGGGGTTTCTTTGACGCCGTTTGACGACGGCCCTGCCGCGATCATCATGACGATCTCGCACCACGAACGGTCATCACCTGAGCGAGCCACGGAGGGAGAGCCACTCGCAACCAGGCCCCTCCTCTTCTCTCTCTTTCTTTTTGTCTATCTCTCCTTACGTCTCTCGCCCTACCTGACATCCCTGTGTGAGATAGTCGGCGACTCTTCCCGATGGCGGTGATGATGATGATGATGACGATGCCGCCGCTTGCAGCTGATGCTGCGTGATGATGCTGCGGTTTCGGTCTCATGCTCGGCGCGTGTCGGCGCACCACACGACAAGACAGAAGACACAATCACACAATCACACACACGCACAGACTAAAACTGACCTGATTGCACAGCAGCACATGACGAACCCTCTGCAGAATGTGCCCACCCCAAACCCAAAAGCTCTTGTCGACATTGCTTGGGGAAATGGGCGAACCGGGTTTTTATGAGCAAATTAGCTAGGCGAAATTGAGCCTAGCCCTGGCTGCCAAATATAGAACTGCTAGACCAACCAAAATGCTTAGCCCATGGTTTCCGACACTCATTGGCCGAGTACCACTTGTTCGCCCCCTCGCTATTCGCCTCTCTCTCTCTCTCTCTCTCTCTCTCTCTCTCTCTCTCTCTCTCTCTCTCTCTCTCTCTCTCTCTCTCTCTGTGTCTCTGTACCCGACCTGGAATGTGACGACCAAGTGCGAACAGAAGGTGTGTGGTGGGTGTGGTGGTGGGTGTGGGTGTGGGTGTGGGTGTGGTGGGTGGTAATGGTGTGTGAGGGTCGAGCCCACATGACGAGCGCAAGTCTCCTGCCACCTGCAGTGGTCTTTCTATCTAATCTATCTCTCTGCGCCACCCATCATGAGCACCCATGATCGCGGGAGACGAAAAGAGAGCAGATAACGTGGTTTTCCTCAGCTCTTACACACAACATACAATACAGGACAAGCAAGAGCAAGAGAGAAAAGAGGAACAAAGAAGGAAGAAAAGAGAGAGGGAAAAGAGGCTGACACATCTCTGGCCCCTCCGCCCTTCCCTTTCTACAATCGGTTGCCTTCTTTGGGCTTCCCCAGCGCCATTGGAGAGAGAACGGGACGGGAGAACAAATGCTGTGTTCCCGCGCTACGCGTCCACGCAGAAGACTATAGGCCCCCTCTCCTCCCAAACAAGCTTATGACGGGCAGCACATGGTCCCACACGGCTGACAAGATATGCTGTGCGACAAACATATCCCGGATTGGGTTTCTTTGGGGGTTGTTCCCGCAGGGGCTGAACGAGTTCAGGAACCCGGCCATGGTTCCACAACAGCAGCCCCTTTTGCTCATCCCACGGAGAGAGACCACCAGCTAACTAGGCCTGTATTTGGGGCCTTTCGTGAGGTCACGCGGCCCTCCAGTATTGGAGAGGGAGGCCAAGATAGGATGGATGGATGGATGGGGGTTGGGAATGTCTCGCCTGCACGTTGTCACTAGTTGGGATGACCTGCGTGTCTCTGGCCTCTGCTGCGGCCGCAGCCGGGGGGGGGGGAGGGAGGGTTCTTTTCTTGTCTTCGCCGTGGAGGAAGGAGCCAAAAAGACAGCGCGGAGGAACAGGACGAAAGGGCAGGTTTTGGAGCGGCCCGTGAACTGACTTGTCTTGTTTTTTTTTTGTTGACAACACAATGTCTGTTCAGTGGCTGGCCTATGTGCCGGAGCAGCCTAGAGAAGGAGAAGAAGAAAAAAGAGAGACACACAGAGAGGTATAGGTTGTTGGGGAGACGCTGGGGCTGGTGTCGTATCGCCTTTTCCTCTGCCCTCGTCGCCTTTCTTCCTTCAAGAGCAAACGCTCACTCGCCCACCCAGCCGTCCCGTCCATCTCTGGACCCGAGTCCAACGCATGTTGGGAGAGTGGAACTCATCCTCGCCGACCAGGACCGGCTTAGCTCATGATCGACACGTGCGTCGTTCATGATTTGCTCCTGCTCCTTCTCTCGTCCTCCTCCACAGCAAAAGAGTCACTTCGGACGAAGGCCAGGGGCACGTTTTGACGAGAGACAATGGGTACACACCTTCCCTCCTACTGCATTCTCGTTGGAGGGGAAGTGAGTGGATGCTCGGGACACACCGGAGGCCGGAGGCGGGAAGGGTTCGAGTGGCAAACCGTCGGGGACCACCTTGGTTGGGTTACGTCCATCCCGTCTTCGAGCCCGGTCAAGGAAGCAAAGGAAAAAGAAAAGGAAAAGAGAGAGAGAGAAAAGAAACATGCATGCATGCATACTTCCCAAGATGGGTTTGGCTTGGCCCGCTCTTGAGCCCAATCCCCGGTAGCTGTTGTTCCCCCTACCCTTTCGCTGCCTTTTTTCCCCCCCTCTGCTGCAGGCACGGGAGAAAGACCAGAGCTGATTCGATGAGAAATTGTCCGATGTGCGTGTGTCTCTCTCCGTGCGTGTGTCTTCCCGCTGCATGCACTCAGCCTGCTTTCTTTTCTTCTTCTGTTTCTCCTTTGGGATGAGGTTTATCTGTTGCTTTTCTCGCGCAAACAGAAAGCGAAAGAAGGGTGGGTGTGTGTGTGTGTGTGTGTGTGTGTACTCCTTTTTGCAGCCGCCAGGACGGGCTCGGTAGTTTACCTTGTCCGAGTCTCGGCAAAGCATCT
Source organism: Cryphonectria parasitica EP155 (assembly GCF_011745365.1). Taxonomy (NCBI): domain Eukaryota; kingdom Fungi; phylum Ascomycota; class Sordariomycetes; order Diaporthales; family Cryphonectriaceae; genus Cryphonectria; species Cryphonectria parasitica. Next base: position 4,585,696 of record NW_024468909.1, read on the forward strand.
TTTTTCTTGCCTTTCCCATCCTCTTCCTTACTGGTTTCTTTTTATCCTTCCCTCAGTTCGTGGCCCGCCCTCAGCCTTGCAAACAACCCCTGCTAGGCCAAGGACATCTCTCCCTTCCGGCCGCAAGAGAACAAGTTTCTAGCTCTTACACCTCGTTCGTGGTGGGCTCTGTGGCGTCCCCCGCTGAAATGACATCTTATCATGGGAGCTGAGAAGCGTGACAAAAAAACATGCTACTGATCCTGCTGGGACTCGAACTAAGACTGACCCGAACGCGTGGTAATAAACGTGGCTCCGAACGCCCGCATGAAACCGTCTCTCACTCTTTGTCTCTTTCATTGGCAGTTTTCTTGCCCTACGAGCATCCAAGGTGCAGAAGTGATAACTCATCACTCTCCTTCCCCCCTCCAATCACACCCCCCCCCCCCCCCAAAAAAAAAGAAAATACCCGTGCGGCGCAGCCCAGTCAATGTGAACGAGGCCTTGTGTGGCTCAGCCCTGCAAGGCTGACAAGTTTAATTTCCCACTACCCCTTCCTTTCTTCCTCCCTCCCTCCCTCTCATCCTCTCTCTCTCTCTCTCTCTCTCTCTCTCTCTCTCTCTCTCTCTCTCTCTCTCTCTCTCTCTCTCTCTCTCTCTCTCTCACCCCATGTCTCCAGCCAGCCAGCGGCACCCGAATGCCTTTTTTTCCCAATCCAGGAAGCCATTGGATGCTGTGGCTGAGCTGAAATGGGCCACGTCATTGACCTGCACCCGGCCCCCCCTTGGTCTCTACTGGTCCAGAGGGGAGACAGACATGACAAAGTCTCTCTCTGGTCATCGAGTCGCCCGCCCCCTCCCCCCCCCCCCTTTTTTTTCTTCTTTTTTCTGCTTTGATTTTATGTGTAAGTGAGCCCACATACAGCAGGGAGAATCTTGGGGGAGGGAAGCCAAACGAAAGATGATCTTTTTATTTATTTATTTATTTTCTTCATGTCCTTGAAAAAGAAATGTATGCCAAAGAATACTGCTATCTATGCTCCCTCCCTCCTTCGAAATAAAATCCTTCAGAAGAAAAGGAATGAGTTTATTTGATCTGTTATTTTTCCCACGTGGCTCTCTTTTTTTCTTTTTCTTTTTTTCTTCATTCCTTTCTGTCAGTGTAAGCAAGCTCTGTCCAACACACCACCACCAGGCACCCGGCAAGAAAGAAAAGCAAAAGCGCGCCAAAAAAAAAAAAGGGGAAGGAATAAGAGAGGACCCACAGAAAAGAAAAGAGAAAAGAGACAAAGGCAATAAAGAGGGTCTGATTGATTATGCACATCGCTGCTCACTGCTATGCCGATCCATGGCGCTGGCCTAGGTGTGGGGCTCGTTCCAATGCTACACCATGCACGCACGCACCCCTAAGCACGTTCCTCCTTCGTCTCGTCCTTCCGTTGTCCGGTTTTGGGTTTTTTTTTTTCCTCTTGGAAAGAAAAATAAAAAGACAAAAAAAAAAAACCAAAAAAAAACACGTGGGGGCCACGAAAGGGGAGAGACGGGAAGAGACGAGAGGAGGGGGGGGCGGGTCGGAGGATGAGGATGAGGAGGGGAGGCCTCGGTGCCGGGCGTGAATGTACGGTGGGGTTTTCCTCTTTCTCTCTTTTTTTTTTTTTTTTTTTGGTTTTGAGTTTTGTGTGTGCTATTTTTGGGAGGTTGCGATTCAGAAAAGAATTCCCATCGCTATCTTCAGGGCGTGCTGTGTGTGTGTTTTTTTTTTTGTTTTGTGTTGGGGGGAGGGGGGAGGGGAGAAGACAGGTGAGATGGGTCTATGTGCCTCCCTGTGTACACACATATGCATTGTTCCGGTGCATTGTTCAAAGATGGCAAGGAACTGCTGTTCCCATGATTCCTTTCGATCCATGATCCTTTTCTTTACTCCCCCTTCCCCATCCGCGCAATGGCTTGCGCCTGGATGAGAGTATTTAGCTCTGGTAACTGAAGCCACCTTACTCCTCCTTCCACTGCAATGAGATTTGATTTTTTGACTCCTACAATTCCCTTGGATGGCTAAAAGGGGTGACAATACCAAGCAGTCGGACTCTGCTCCTCTTGCTGGCTTCTCGTGCAAGCCCGGTATCCGGTAAGCCAGCGCCCCTTGGGTTTCTGTGCTGTCTGGTCCGCTGCAGTTGGATGGGGAAGAAGGAGAAGGAGGATAGAGAATTTGGGGCAGTAGGATACATGTCTTATCAAGAGAGGTGTGAGTTGGGACGAGAGAAAACAATAACATAGAAGATAAAACTCCAATTTCGTCATATTCGACAATGGGTATATGATGATTCTCACTTGTACCCTACCACACAGTCCAGATATGAATATACACAGCCGCTTCCTCAACTAGAAAAGACACATGTGACCGCCGTCTCCCCAGGCCTCTTGGTTTGCTAAGTATGCTTCATGATGCAGCGTGGTGTAGATGCAATCGCGCTCCTTGACAAATATATCATCTTGATCTTGGCGGGCACCGGCTGTCTCTCTCTTGTCTTTCTCTTCTCTCTCTCTCTCTCTCTCTCTCTCTCTCTCTCTCTCTCTCTCTCTCTCTCTCTCTCTCTCTCTCTCTCTCTCTCTCTCTCTCTCTCTCTCTCTCTTGAACCATCCCTTTACGCCCGCTCGCTCGTGGCAAAAGAAAAAAGAAAACAGGTTGAAAAGACGCCAAACCTCGCTCGTCCCTTTTTTATGCCCTGTCCTGCTGCTTGCTCCTTTGCTCCAGGTCCAAACCATGTCGTTCCCGGTCCGTTCCCTAGCCCCTTTGCAAACATGCCCACGCTCAGTCGTCCTTGAAAAGGAACCTGATGCATTATGACAAGAACACGAGTGAGAGATCCATCCTCCAACACCTCGCCATGCGTGTGATTCACGAAGGCCCCATCCCCAACACGTAAAAGTCCACCAACACCGGCCAAATTTGATACACAAAAAGGGAAAGAAAAAAAGAAGAGGGGAAAGGAAAAACAAACACCCCCCCCCCAAGAGTGGACTTTACAAAGAAGATAAATAAATGAGATAAAAAAAAATGGAGAGGAAGAAGGCGGGACAAAGGGGTCAAGGCAACCAACAATCATCAGATGATCAAGCTTTTGTTACTGCAGCCCGATATTGACCTCCTGTGCGACCAATCCATATATCCAGTTGGCCTCCGTGGCACTGCTGCACTGGAAGCACCACTTCTTCACCGTGCCGGCCAGGTTTCCCGTCTTGGGCGCGACGCCGACCTTGTTCTCCTCGTCACGTAGATCCTCCCACACGTTCAAGATGATGCCACGTGCGCCTAATCGTCCGAAACACTTGGACCCGAGCACGACATCCAGAACGATGATCGGCTTAGTCTTCTCGGGGTCAGCATCGCCGAATCGGAACGTCTTCTTGGGAATCTTGGTCACGATCACACGCTTCTCCATCCCGTGCCGGATGCGTAGTTCCTGCCTCATACCCGGCGGCGGCCGTGTGATCTGGAGGTTGCAGTTGCCGTGGTCTTCCCACTTGGTTGGTGTCACAAGCAGATGGCAACGGATCTTAAGGTTGTCGCTGCCGAGAACAACAGTGCGGCCGCTGCTGGCCTCTGTCATGGAGACGGATGGCGACCGCGGCGGTGTCACGTTGCCAGAAGAGGATGAGCCGCTTGTGTACAGCGATGCGGCAGCTGTGGTGGGGCGGCTCATGCTGCGCCGATCCACCGAGGACTTGTCAATGTTGAACGACGGGCTGCTGCTGCCCGTGAGACGTTTGAAGAGCGATGGCGCAGATGAGCTGGACGATGTGCCCTGTGACTGGGACACAGACTGCGACGGCGCGCGCGTCGAGGCCCGGTAGCTGTTCCTCCTACCAAACCAGCTACGGCGGTGGCTGCTGCTCGACTGACCGTCAGGGTCCTGGGCGGTCGCATCCGGCTGCCCAAACGAGCGGAACCTGGCTTCTTCCTCAAGAGCCTTGTACTTAGCATTGTTGAGGCGAGCCTGGTGGACAGCGGTGTAGAGCGTAGACCCTTCCTTGGTAGATGTCGCCCGGAAGCGGAAGATCTTGCCGTCAATCTTGGCCAGCTTGCAGTAAGGCCGGACCGGAGAGCGGACCTCGAGGTCAATAACCGTGCTCTGCCGGATCATGACGATGGGCGTGAGCTCGAGAGCAATCAGCGGCTGCATACGGGAGAGGTCTGCATCGCCGCCAAACTCGGACGATCCTGATGAGTTCAGGGCTCCCGTGCCGGAGACAGGGTGCATGGACAGAGGGTACGCCTCGATCAGGCCTGGAGTGACGACAATCGAGCATGCTTCGTGCCATGCGTCTCCCCACTGCCCCTTCTTGTCGGACCAGTACGAGATGGCGGCGATTGCCTTGACGGTGTACTCCGGGTCCTTTGCGCCTCCAGGACCCAGCCGGCCATAGAGACCAACCTGGGAAGCTGAATGGGACGGGGTGATGCTGTTATCGGACACAACCGACTCTATGCCTGATATGGCGGACGTTTCCTTGATGCTGATAGCAGGCTGTGTGTCGGGCACATCAGCCTCGTCCAGCTCATCGCCCGACGACTCGACATCGGAGGCGGAGTCGCTGTCCGACTCGGAGGAGTCAGAAGAGACGTCCGAGGGTCGATACTCATGCTTCAGCGGCGAAGACCCACGTCGTCTGATGCGAGCTGCAGGGGCCAGCTCGACTGGAGGGCTGAGAGGCGCCGGCTTGCCCGTGGATAGAGTGCGGTGCACAGGGGGCGGTGGTGCACCGTCCTCGCGGAATGGCTTGCTGTTGGGGGGCGATTTGGTGAGCTTCTTGGGGTCAGGCCGCATATCCTCCCGGAGCGGTGTGGTCTCAGGTCTGCTCTTCCTCTCGTACGACTTTTGCGTGGGTGTTCGCTCTGGTGACGGGCTGTGCTCAAACGAAGACGCATCCGCTGGCGGCGTCCTTGGGGTAGACGGTGTGCTTGCATGCCGCACATGGTAGCGGCTCGGTGTGCTGGATGCACGTGGCTCCTCCGCTGCGCTGACTGTTCTTAACGGGGCTGGAACCGATCCCTTGCGAGGAGACTTGGCTGGTCCCGTCCGCTCACCCAGGGGTACATCGGATTCTTGACGAGGTGAAGAGGACGCAGCCGAACCGTCCTTCATGGTACTGTGGGTCATCTGCGGCGGCACTGGTGTCGTCCCGAGCATGTCTAGCCAGTCCAGGACTTGCTCCTCGAGATCGGTCGTCAGCGTCAGCAGCTCGTACCACTCCTTGCCATTGTGCCTGCCACGGACCATGAGGACAAGGGCACCAGGATAGTCACCCCTGCGGGCGGAAATGGCCGACTTGGGGATGGGAGGGAACAGGAGGGAAAAGCGAGCATGTCCAGTATCTCGAATAAGGACATCGCCTCTGTCCGTAGGGTCCTTTGGCTTGTCCCGGTAGATGAGCTCGACCTGACATTCGAGCCTCTGCCCGTTGGAATGGCAGATGTCCATGGAGAAGAAGTCTTTGGCGTTGACCTGTCGAGTCGGGTCGATGAGTACCCCTTCCATGGGCTTCAGGTTTCGCAGATCGGAGCAACGGCTGGTGTCTGTGTTGCTGGCGTCTTCGTCTGTCTTGCGAGCAACTTCTTCCCGGTACCGTCTGCGGGCCTTCTCTTGGAGGGTCGTGAAGTCGTCGATCACCAGCGCAAGTTCTGGATGCTTGATGCCGATGGCGCGTGCGCCACGCAGAAGCTTCAGGAGCCCTCTAACCCGTGCCAGTGGTCTCGTCAAGAGGCGCTGGAGATCGACGGGCTGGCCCTCGGTGTCCACGACATCCCCAGCCGCGTTGCGAGGCATCGCATTGATCAAGGAGTCCTCGTCGTCCATCCTTCCCGAAGCCGGTGCAAGGTTTACGATGATACCTTCAAAGCCCAGCCGCCATGCATCCAGGTACTTGTCATAGACCGGGTATGCCGTAAAGACCCAGGTGAGGATCCTGTCCACATCGTTGAGAGGCGCCCACTTGTGCAGGGCCTTGAGCTTTTCCAGGGCGACGCCCATGTTGACCACAGCCCTGCCGAGGCTGTCTCCTCGCCCATCTGACGAGGCGGAGAACAGATCCGCCGCCGAGCCCCCCTCGCCGTGGACTGCCCTTTTCAGCAGCACGGGGATCGCGCCGTCCACCAGGGTCTTGAGCTCCCTCCGGTAGAGGTCCTCGTCGATGGAGAATTCCTTCAACAGATCTTCCGCCGTGACCCTCTCCAGATTGCTGGTCCTCCGCCGAAGACTACTGGTCGACTTGATGCTGCTGGCTCGCACAGGGCCATCTTGGTCCGGAAGAGACAGGACAGAGACGAGATCGGAGTGTTTGGTCAGGCGACGCTTGAGCCCAGGCCCCCTGTTTCTCCGTGAGATAGCACTGGACCTAGTAAGTGCCGTCGTCTGTGTCACGGTGGATTCTGAGAGGACTGTCATTGTTTCCGACCCGACGGTGCTCTCCGACCCCTCCGAGACGATTGTTGATAGTTCGTATTGCCCGTTTGTCGGTGGTGGCCGGTGTCTAGGGATGGCCGATGTCATGTATGGCCCCTCGGTATTACTGCTCACATCAGTAGAAACATAGGAAGATTCTGGCGAGGGCGATCGTCTTGGTGGATCAACTGAGCGGACATGAGGGTCTCCCTGGTCGTTCTGCTCCACATAGTCCGTGTAGCTCGACTCCGACTCCGTGTCCGTGTCCTGGTAGCTGGAATAAGCCTTGGTAGGGATTTTGTGTCCGCTGGACTCTCCTCTGAAGAGGTTGTTGAGGGTCTCGCGGAGGGGCGTCTTCGCCGAGGGCTGCTTGAAGGAATTGATTTTGGTCGCCTTGCTCCTCTTGAGCCCTATCGGTGTCTGGCTGACCGGCTCGGAGGGTTTCCTCTGCGCCTCACTCTGCAAAGGTTGTTCTTTGTCTTCTTCCTTACTGACGCGCGGAGAAGGCTCAGTTGGATCCGTCGGAGTGGCTGCTGTTTTTTGCGCGATCTCGGCCGATGCGCGCCTGCGAACATCCTTCTCCCAGTCTTTCTCGACCGACGTCCCCTTCGGGGCTGGTTTCTCGACAAAGGGGTCGACCGTCCCATTCAGCCACTTTTCGATACTTGGTGGCTGGTTCACAACAGGCTTGGGTGGGTCGACTTTCTCGTGAACGATCTCCTTGGCGCCCGTCATGATCTTCTTGAATGCATTGGGCACCGCCTTGAAGCTGCTGGTGTTCTTCTGAAGCTTGGGCCGCTTGAAATGGTGGTGGTCTGCGCCCAGTGGCAGATCAAGCTCGCTGAAGGCTGAGTTGCCGAAGGGGATGTCTGCGAGTGACTTCTCCGGTGCGCTGGACGGCTTGTCAGATTCGTATCGGGAGTCCGACTCGTGGCTGGTCCATGAGCCCTCGCCATCCGAGTAGGTGATGGACGTCTCGGTGGCCGTTGGGGCCGGCGCCGTGGCGCGACGCATCGTTCGCGTAGGTCCTCGGGACTTGGACTTCCTAGTAGGAGTGTCTGTTGCCGCATCCTCGCTGTTCATGCCGTCCCTCCCAGTGGGCGTCCGCTCGCGGTCTGCACCGGGCGCGTGAGCCGTCTTGTCCCTGGACGTCTTCCTTGGAACACGACGAGGCTCAGAGTCCGGCACGGGGCGGACTCGGATCCCGTCATCAGGCAGTGGCGAGGTCTTGATCGGCTGGACACGAATTCCATCGTCCACGCGTACGGGTTCCTTGTTCCTGCGAGTAGGTTTGATGTTCAACCTCTCGTCGCCGCTCACGTGTGGACTCGCCGTCCGCACAGCCTTCACCCGAATGCCATCGTCCCCAGAGCGACTACTACCGGTTGCCCAAGTGCGTGCGCTGCTCTTCCCATCCTCTTCTACTGTGATGAGCTCTGGACCACGCCCATTTTTCACAGTCGAGCCGTCCTCCTCCACTGTGATGGTGGCTCCACATCTGGTGGCGTATTCGCGAGCCGGTTTGGGATTGTCTGGTATCTTGGGCGGCGCCGGAGACGCAGGAACCTCGACTTTCATTGCCCAGTCCTTGACCCTGTTCTGCGTGATCGATGGCTTGTTCAATTTTGGAAAACTTGGGCTGATCCTGGCGCCCGGCCCGGCAGTTGCCTTGGGAGGCATATTGCCCTTATTCCGCTTCATCCAGTTGTCGTCACTAACGATTCTCTTTTTGGGCGGAGCTTTGGGACGCTCGGCGGCGGGCGTGGGCTCCTTGGGTGCGTCGTCCTTTGTCGTGTCGAAGCTCTTCTCTGGAGGTGGAGGTGATGTCTTGGGCGTGCCTGTAGATTTCCGCCTCGACTTTTCCCTAAACTTGATGCGCACGCGGTCCTCCTCTGTGACGCTCTCCTCGTCGACCTGCACGGCGACCTCGGTGGGCTCGCTGGCAGCGTCCTCCGGGTTGCCCGTCGCCATGGCTGCAGCATTGTTCGCCTGCCACTGCTTCACGCGAGACTGCACCCCGCCAGGCCTCTGCACCCTGCGCACAGCGTCTTGACGCATCTGCTGCCGCAGTTCCTGCCTCACCGCTGCGGTACCGACGCTTTTCCGGCGGGCAGCCGCCTGGCGCGCTGGTGATGGTCGGCCGAGGAGGAAATCACCCAGCAGGCTGGGCTCGACGGACTTCTTCGTTGGTGATTTCCGAGCCCCAGCGCCGGGGCCGCCGGCTGCGGCTGGAGCAGTCTTGGGGGTTTGTCCGGCGGACGTCTTGCGGTTGGCAGGTGTGGCGACGCCATTGTTGCCAGGTCGCTTCGGGGCAGGAGGGGTCTTGTTTGCTGCTGCAGAGGCCTTCCGAGGGCTCGTGGGTGGTTTCTCGTTGTTGCCCTCATCGGTTGATGCTCTCGCAGGGGCCATCTTCTGCGGTCGAGAGGGTCAGTATCATGCAGACGTAGAGAGACACCATAATCTTCTATCCTATGCTCCAGCAAGGAAAGAAAGAGAGAAAAACAGAGAGGGTGAAGGCCCAGTCAGGGTCCTCCTGCAGGTGCATCTATGACGTGGGCCCACACTGCAGGAGGCAGAGACAGAAGAAGAGAGAGAGGGAGGGAGGCCTGGCTTTAGGCCAGGGTTGGGTTTGTACGCACCTAGAAGGCCCACATGCTGCTGTCGGGCCTGTGTGACAAGGCAGGGCGACAGCGAGGATCACCGAGTCGAGGAGCTAGGACGAGTAACGGCCGTGAAGGAGAAGAAGAAGACGACGACGATGATCTTGAAGGGTGTTGAACAAGGGCATGCCAGGCTCTTCTTGCTGGCAGGGTAAGAGGGAATGGTTTGTTTACAATGCTGCTGGAAGCGGAAAGTATCGGCGAGTCAAGAGGGACGGGCAGTGGAATGAAGTGCGGCTCGTTAACACCAGTTGTTGGGTTTCTGATGAACCCGAGAGGCTAAAACGAATCAGGATTGCAATGCTGAGACGGATGACATGGACAGGCGCTGATCCGATGCGACGATAAGAAAGACTCGAGGTCTAGAACTGTTTGCCATGAGGGAAAATGTAATGGTGCCAAGAGGCGTTGCTTGTGGTTCAAATTGCAACAAGATGAGAATGAAGGAACGAGCAAAGAAAAAGATCAGAGGCCAGCAGGTTCTAGAGAATAGATGATGGGGAAACAGCCCTGCCAACCAACAGTGGCTTCCTCCTGTACAGGTTCACCTGGCACAAGTTTCGGGCGCCGTGCAGGTTCTGTGCTGTTGCTATTACAGGTAATTGAGTGGCCCTGGAGCCAATGGCAGAGCTTCAGACAGGGTGGGTAAACAGAAGCACAACCCCTGTCAAAGCGGCTTAGACAGGCCTCCTAGGGATCCTAGCAAATGCCAGGATCACAGGTGCCCCACCAAAGCCCCAGCAAGCCTAATCGTGCTTGCATGCTCACCAAAAGCAGCCCCCCGTTGTTCAGGGCCGCCTTCTACTGGACCTGGTCTAACCTGGCATGTCTGGCTAGACCCCCCCAGCTTAAGGTTGTTTTCTTTCCCCCTTCCCAGCCTCCTCATCCAGTGCAAGGGGAGGAAGAACAGGGCCAGATTCAGATCCACTTCCAACTTCAACATGATGGAAGGTTTATTTAATTTTCGTCTCTGTCCTCTCCTCTACTTTTATTTTGCTTCTTAATCTCCTGCCTATCTTGAACAAGATAACAAGAAGAACAAGAGCCACAACAACAAGACGGATTTGCAAAGATCTCGGGACAACAAGAGGGGCACAATGAGATGATGCTGGGATTCATCAGCAGTAGGAAGGCATTAGAAGCATGTCATCATGGTGTTGTTGCCCAGCCCTGCCAGGGTCTAAGGACTCGATGAGGGGCACAAACAAATAACATTCAGCAGCCACTCATTCAGAGCACTCACCACCCTCCTCCTCATGATCACCATCACTGCCCACCTTCCTCCACTCATCCGGATCCTCTTGTACCACGTGTTCTCATGTATTGATTTGCTATCGATTTCTCATTTCTGACAGTACCAGGTGGCAGTCTCTTGGCTTTAATTTTTTACCTTTTTTTTTTTTTGGAGGAGGAGGAGGAGGAGGAGGAGGAGGGGTAGGGGGAGGGAGGAGTTGCCCTCTGATACGAAAAGAGTAATTTCCGGTCTTCCAAGGTCAGCAGCAAGTTTTGGTGTCTTATATCAGACACCCTCTATAACGTCGAGTACCATAGTACGGAAGGTACTGCTACGCTACTATCGATACGCACCATGCCTCCTCATTCGTCCACAAATTCCGTTTTATTCGCGCATCCTCAGCTTGCATCCTCGCACACACAGCCAAAAGAGCGAAACCCCCGACAAGCCTGGCTGTCGAGAGTCCTGATCGGTGTCACATTTTCCTTAGTGTCACCTTTCTACCCGTCCCTTGTCAGCTGCTCTGGTGTGCTGAGACAAGTCGACACCCGATTCTGAGGTGGTGGACGACCACACGCCCTGGCACGGGAACAATCTGCCTGCCCACCACCACCTGCTCCAAGTCTAGGTCTGAGGAGTCGTCTATTGCCTAGTTCGAGGGTAAGACAACCTGTTTGGTGAATTGCAAGGTGTTATGTGCCCTGTGGAAACTACCCCAGACCCCGATCGACACACCCGCTGCTTCGTATCGGAGCCGGATTTCGGAACGTGAGCTATCGTCCCACAATTAGGAGCCAATGTGACATCGATCCACCGCGAACCATGAAGCCAGTCCAACATCATGGTCACGATACTTAATCTCCACTGTCACGGTTCTCCTTCTTCGGACCCTCCAGACACGCGGCCAGTCTCCTGTACGGGCTGTGCCAGGTGATGAGGTCTAGGGTAGTATGAGGAAAAGGTTGGCCTCAGAACATCGTCGTCGTCGTCGTCGTCGTCGTCGTCATCATCATCCCCATCATCATGTGTTGTATGTTGCACAGGTCTACCCTCTGGCGACAAGTTCTGGGTCCCAAGAAGGTGCCGTACAAGGCAGTGCAGACATCTTCGCAAGAATGTATCTGCTATGCTCTTTCCCAAGCGATGATCGAAGACAGATGAAAAGCCAAACAAAACAACGTGGATTTTGACTGTCATTGGGTCTCGATGATTTCGACAATCTGTCTAACAATATATTGCGGCAACTCGAGCACCGAGCGTCATTTCGAACTATACGTTCCTGAGGATTTGTTGCTGTTCCTGGATTGGACTGCATACGCACAACATCCATATCTTCAAACAGAACCTCAACTTCCATGGCCTGCCATATGATCTTTCAAATTGCAGTCATGGCCTTTGAGCTCTCGAGATGGAGATGTTCGGGTCGATTCGCTCTGCATCCTAGTGGGCCCTTGCTGTGGACTGGGCAAGACGTGCTCCAGGATGGCTGAGATCCACTCGACCTATCTGATCACCATCGCTGCCGGAGCCTTAAGACACAGCAGAGCGGGCTATCGCAGCTGGACTCCCCTTGAGATCAAGGCCAACGCTTCTTCTGGTCTGATCGCAGCTCAAGCGAGACTTGGGACAGGAGATAAGGCCAACAGACCCCTCCCTCAGGTTACATGTCACTGGTGAGCATGACACCTTGGTGGGCAAATCTCCTGGTGATGGTGGTGAAGAAGATGATGATGAAGCGGAAGATGAAGGTTCAGACCAAGATGAGCTGGATATTGACTGGAAGCCAGGACTCCTGCTACATGATGAGTTGATCGTGCTTTCAGTACTGGGGCACACATGGTATCTAATGCTACACCAAGATAACCCCAATCACTGCTCAACACTGGCAGTATGCAGCCACTAGTGAATACAAAAAACAAGAATCGTCCCTGTCCTCCCCTGGTTTCAGGGTTATGGTCCGTGGGGGTCACCTTTGGCCCCTCCTTCCCCGTTCCCCCTCTCTCAGTCTCTCTGAAACCTGTTGTTCATGCCCTCTGTCACCGCTATCATCATGCAAAAATCATGATATGTATTGGGCAACAGCACGAGTCAAGAGTGAGGCTATAGTCCGGGGGGGGGGGTGTGCAGTCCTAGTACGTCCAACACCTACTTACGCTGAGAAGCCAGTGTGAACGCTTGGAGAAGCACTTCATGTCTCCTATCATTCCAGATGGTTACGTTGGAAATGTCTTAATTTACAAGAAAGTCACTTGGGCTCTGATTGGGACGGGGGCGGGTTTCAGGAAATTCAGTATTCATTCTGGGAAAGAAAAGAAAAAGGAAACAGAGGCTTACGTTCCACTTGAGACTCACATGGCGCCCGGGACCAGCGTCAAGAAGAGTATTTACCTTTGCAGGAGCACGGTCTGCAGCGCCTGCGCCTCGTTGCTCAGGCCGAGCATCGCGAGCAGGTCAAAGACGTCAAAGTCCGCGGCCAGACCTCGCTTCCGGCGCACCTCGGCGTCAGAGCACTTCTGGATCGCCTGGCAGGTCAGAGAGAGAGGCCCATCGCTGGCGCGCTCACAGAGCGCGACCCACAGCCTGGCAAAGGCGACCACCTCGTCCGAGTCAAGGGTCGCGGCGCACTGGCGGAACTCGATGGTCCGCTGGGTGGCAGGCTCAGCATAGAGGGACTCGTCAAAGTGCCCAAAGTGGTAGGCCAGCCTACCGGTTAGCATATGCCCAGAGAGCAGGCGCTGGACGACGCCGGCGCGGGTGGCGGACAGGATCTCCGCGGCACAGCCGATGGTGGTGGGGTGAGAGATGGAGGGGTTCCTGAAGACTGCGGTGCCTGGCGTCCAGGAGATGATCTCGATTGGGTCTTTGGACGAATAGCCATTGAGGGCACCGCGAGGGATGATGCGGTTCTCATCAAAGGAAGACGTGCTGGTGCTGGGACAGCTGCTCTGGGCGGTGATGAACTGCTCGGACTCTGTCTCCACGCTCGACGCCCAGCTCGGGAGCTGCTTGTCGAGCCTCCGCCGGGCTTCAAACTGCGTCAGGCCCGTGGCGACGCAGCTGAAGTCGCGGATGCTCGGGCAGTGCCTGTTGCCCAGCCGGTGCTCCGGGTGCAGCTGACTGAGGATCGGGTCAGCCGCGAATAGGAGGGCCGCGATACGACGCAGATCCCTGGCATTCATCCAGTCAAAGCCCCGGCCGATGTGGAAGTGGAGGCCACAGGTGGGCGTTGTCATGGTCCAATACTCGTTCTTCAGGGCGTTACATACCTTGCGAACCTCTTCGAAGCTCTGCGGATTGTCGGACCACAGGGCAGGTGAGGTCACCTCGACGGCGATCCAGCCGACGCCCTTATAGGGCAGGGAGATGTCCAGATCGCCTGGGAGGCAGATGGAATCGTCGCTGTCAGCCCACCACTTGCTAAACATGTGGAATTCTTCGAGCTCGTTGGGATAGAAGATGCACGTCGGGGTGCCTTGATTCAGGCCGAGGCGGTCGAGGGTTTTCTGGACATGCTCGTACGCAGCCTTGACACCGCAGCTCCGCTCATTGGAGTCGAGGAAGATTTCATCGTCAGCAGGAGGAGGAGGGGACATGCCTGGGTCTGGCTCTGGCTCGTTGGGGACGACGATGAGCTTTCTGTAGGTCTGGTCAAAGTCCTCGGCGTCGAGGGGCAGCTCATCTTGCTGGGACTCCTGGATGAAGGCAACGGCGAACTCGAGCTCCACGCCGAAGCTGAACCTATTGTTCGGGTTAGTGGCTGCCATTTGGGTCTTGTCTTTCTTCTTATTTGCTCTTTTTCCCTTGCCCCGCCCTTTCTGTGCTCGCCTTCTTATTTAGTGAAGGAATTTTATTTTATCCATTTGTGATTCAGACCTGGCGGACATGACTGCACTATATATGGTGATCGAAAGTCAGTGACAAGTGGACTGTTTGGAGTCTGTAATGATCATTTCCCAGATCAACATGATTTCTTCATTGGTATCAATCGTGCAGACAATGCCACTGAACCATTGAATGCCTTTTCACAGTGGTAGCTTTTGTTTGAAGTACGGTAGAGCAATGGAACGTGTATTGCTGTCAAAGAAAAGCCTTTCATTCTTGATTCCATGTTCCCAGTTTGACCATAGTACTGTCACTGGTTGCCAGAGGCTGGACAACTCATTGTCTATCACACAATATTGTAATTATGTGTCTGTGTCCGAATTGGGTCATTACCATTTCCCCCTCCCCCCATTCACAAACCCCGAAAGAAAAAAGCAGACCAACAAAGAGAAACTCCGGCACACCAATTTGGAAGGTATATCCCTTGTTCTGTTCCTTCCTCGAACAATTCAACTCTATAGAGGGAAGGAGGTGAGCTGTCGAGCGCTTACATAATAAATAAAGTGGCCAGCCAATACTGATTACAGTAATTACTTCACCGCCCAGGCTCACGAAAATCCTACATCATCACGCGTTTTTTGCACTCCTGCTTAGGACGATTGACAGGACCGAAATGACTCGTCAGCGCCCATGATAGGGCGGCTGAGGCGGATGTGGCCAAGGTGTCAGGCTCACTGTATAAGCCACGGTACTTACGACCTCATCTTGCCTTTGTGCTCTTTATTTTTTATTTTTCCAACATTTTTTGGTGTCCTTTACAGCCGCCAGATCCGACCAGACGAACGACAGACACCCCACGCCCATACCCTCTTTTTATGCGCTTCCCAAATTCACTAGGCAGAGACAAAATCAAAATGTCAGTCGAGAAGGACGAGCAAACATTCCCGAGACCCGCCACAAGAAAAGGCGTCTCTGAGACGCGCGCCATGCAGGTACTCGTGTACTATGTACGATGCTCCCGCGGCTTTGTCGATCTCCGCCGTGCCTGCCATT
Organism: Cryphonectria parasitica EP155; assembly: GCF_011745365.1. Classification (NCBI taxonomy): domain Eukaryota; kingdom Fungi; phylum Ascomycota; class Sordariomycetes; order Diaporthales; family Cryphonectriaceae; genus Cryphonectria; species Cryphonectria parasitica. The sequence goes on from NW_024468909.1 coordinate 4,600,883, forward strand.
GGCCAGCTAGACGGATAGTCTCTAACTGACTCTCTCGGATTCTCTCGGTCCTTTCTTGGATGCTGCAGCAGCTCGTAGAGTTTGTGCCCAGCTTGTTTCACCAACGAGGAGGAGGGGAATACTGAGGGGTGGACGGGTGGACGGACGGATTTTCATTCGGGAATAGGACGTTGAGTCAGGAGCCCCAGTCTCCGCCATGGGGCAGATCGGCTTGCGCGGATATCGACGAACCGTGATGGTGTGCAGGACGATCAGGTGCCCCTCCTATCTACGACCCTCTCGCCTGCCGAGGACGAGATAATGTGTGCACTGCCGAGAAGCATCACTATCACTCAATCTGCCATGGCTGCATGAGGACCAGAGATTACCAGAATGGGCAAACCGTATCCTACCCTGGGGGGACCGACCCTCCTGTCTCACATCATCGCGCATACGCCTCTCCACACACCTTGCCAGGCCTGCCAAGGGCCCTCCCTGGACCTTTGGACTCTTTCACGCTCTCTCTCCTTCTCTTTTCCCATTTCGTGCAGACGTCCGGCCATCATGGGATTTTGTCATAGGCGCGCTTTGCGGTATTCTTGTTTTCGTTTCAATGACAAGACCATCCCACGCTCGGCCCATCTCAATTATAACCGTCACGCTGCACGCACGAGACAGTCAAGAGAGGGCTCCCCCCCCTTCTCAACCCTGCGACAGAATTCTCCAGTTAAATTCCTTGATTCGCCTTTTGGATAAGACTTAGTCTGTCCATCTTTCCCAAGCCATAAGCGGAGTCCCATGGTCACACACACCTCTCTACACACCATCCCCCACCATGCATGATGCCAAATTCGGCCAGTTCGCGCCTCATGCGCCTCAAGGGTCTCTCACCCCCATTCGGAATTTTCTTGTGGTCATCCCAGACTAGGGGAGAGATGTGCCAGTGTATCATCCTCTTGGAATGAAAGGCAGCACGTGAGTGGTCTGCGTGGCCCTCCTGCACCTGGTGCGGTTCCAGCGCTACTACTTTAACCAGCAAGGGTATAGAGGTAGTAGCCTGTTCCGTGCAAATGCCAGTCGTGCCAGTGTGCCAAAACCCCAGTCACCAGTGAGACCTGAGACACTGCCTACGAGCAGCTGAGGCTGCGCAGGGCACGCGGCCGACCAAGCTGTGGAATGCTAACTTTTTTTCTTGATTTCTTTCTTTTTCACCAGAGGCGGTCTTGCCGGTGACCACCAGCCCTTTTGGATCCTCCACACACCAGCCTTTGGGTTTTCAGCTCTCACAAGGCGACCAAGCGGGCCCGCTTTGGGCAAGTTGGTGGCTTGTGGATGAGCACTACGAGCCCTTGGTGGGCTGTGGATGGGTAGTCATGGCGGTGGGATGTCTCTGACTTTAGACTACTAGGTCTTGCAATGTTCGTGATGGCTGATGGTGTGCATGCATGTGTGCGTTGCATGCGCGTTCCGTGGGGTCAAGGGTAACTACCAGGATGGGTATAAGAAGATCTGGATGATCAATCTCCTTTCTGTCGTCCCCCCTCGAGTCATGGTTACCCCATCCTCCTTCACTCTGTTCATGCTTATTTCTATCCTCGTATCCCTCGTCCTTCTTTTCTTCAAGTGCCGGAGTAGTTCATCTTCTTACTCTTCTTCACCTTTAGGAGAAGAGAAGTCTTAGAGGCTGACGAGCTTGTTGGTCATATGTGATATCCCTCTGGTGCCTCCTGACAGGTCAAGTGAGCCGGCAAGGCCGGCGGAATCTCATATCTCTCTTTCTCTGGTGGATTGGTTGAGAAAGGGTTCGCCTCCGTCTTTCACATACGAGACGCCCGCCCTGTCATACCGGATGGCTATCGACCTCACACCGATACTGAGAAGGGCGTAGGATCACACATCTGCTCATATATATTGGACGGGGTGTACCCACACCACACACAAGCACAAGCACAAGCGTACCACGCACACCCACACCACACCATAAAATATATATAAGATCCACATCTAGAGCCATCGTCAGCCATGCCGAGGACCACAAGGAATCAGCCCGAGCCCTCACGGCGTGACTCCTGGCCGCCTACACAGATTTCTCTCTACCAGAGCATCGAGGACGAAGGCAACGATACCAAGATGGCCGCCCGCCACCGCGAGTCCCTCGCCGTTGATGACGACCCTATCAACTCCTTCCTGACACCCACACCCCTCCTCGAAGATGGTGACACCGACGACGACATCATGGACATGGACATGGATATGGACATGGCCTTTGACGCAGGCATCGAGGACCCACAGCGGCCCTCGCCCGCCGTCCGAAGCATCAGCCCGTCTAAACTCACCGGCGGCCTGAGGCCACCACCATCCCCAAGGACACCAACCCCGCCCCATTACCTCAGATCAGGCTCCAGGTCGCCCCCCTCTCGCAACTCTCCTGAGATTGCCACCCCCAGCACAGACATGGGAGGCGCCGACAACGACTATGATGACGGAGAAGACTACGTCCGCCTCACACCACAGGGCTTCACCCTGGCCGCCCCACCCCTCACCCTCCGCAGCTTCATCTCGCACGGCAACAAGGCTCGCAAGTCAGGCAAGTCTGCCGCTGTGGCCGCCGCCAAGGCACGAGAGAAGGAGCAGGACCGCGTCGCCCTGGCCATGGTTCGTGGTGGCTACACGCCTCCGACGACAGGACCAACGACAGCGCATGATGATGATGATGATGATGATGATGATGATGACGACGACGTTATGGTGGGTGACAATATGTACCTGGCGCCCAGCCCATCCATTCACCACCACCATCATCAACAACAACATCACCACCACAGCAGCAGCAGCAGGCCCAAGATGGCACCCGCAACGCGCGGCCGCTCGATGACCTCACTGGGCCGGCCCGCACCCACGCCGCTCTCGCGTCTCCCAAACAGGCCGAGGAGCTGGTCGGGTGCGAACGACAACATGTACCACGGGAGTGGTGGACGTCTCTCCCCACGGGCGTGGCGGGAGCCGAGCCCAGATGTGTGGAGCATCGAGGAGGATGCAGAGGGAGAGGTGTTGAGCGAGATGGAGGGGGAGGTGGATGCGCCGGATTATGTTCGACGAACGGCTAAGGCGGGGAAGAGGGTTCGCTTTGCGGCTATGAGGGAGGAGATTCCTTGAGAGTGTAAGAGGACTGGAGGAGGATGTAGTCGATTATGGTGATTGATACACACGATACTAGCATACTTGGAGAGATGGCGTTTTACTTGACTGCATGGGATTGTGTTTTCTTGTCTTTTATGGTGCTTGGACTTGGGAGGTCTTTTCTCGTTGGATCTGCTTGTTGTCTCTTGCTCTTCCTTGCTCATCGATTGGGTGCATTTTCATATCCTGGCCTCTGGGAGGTAACTAAGAGGGAAAGGCAACCAGGAAGGTATTCCCGGCGGACGGTTTTGTCTTGTCGCATCTACTTGTTTTCCCGTTCATCGCATCGCACCGCACCGCCTTGCTCAGGCAGCAGGCAACAACGGGCTGGCGGGCTGGTAATATCGTTACCCCCCCCCCTTGCGGACCTTCTTTTTCTTCCTTTCAGATGTGTTATTACAATCTGTACTTTATTTTACACACATGGCTTGGTCGTCATACTTGGTAGAACCTTGGAAGCTTTTGCTCGCGCATTACACACTGCTTCGCTGGATGGTGGGAGGAAGGTAATAAGGATGTAGAAATACAGAGTACAGTCTTGTTTTCAAGCTTTTTCAGTCTCTATCTGTGCTGTTTCTCTACTCACGTCTCTCTGCTCGCTTAGTGTTGATCTTGTATGTTTTGAGTCTTCAACGTCCTTTTTTGTGCCGATTCTATCGTGACTGTCAAGTGCAGAGTAGCTGGAAAAGGAACTTTGCCTGAGCTTCGATCTTTACACACAAATAAACACCTCATATCAACCTTACGAGTCTTACGAAAGCAGATTATCGTTTGACCTTTTCGTATAGATGCAAACAAATTTCCAAGATGACTGCGAGCATCCTGCTCCTGCAACAAACTTTCAATCCACTCTTGGCCAGACTTCTCTCTGTGGCAAGATAAAATCAGCATCGGGACGGTTGGTGGGGGGGGGGGGAGGGAGGGGAAAAACAATAACCGCGGAAATGAGTATCATAGGTCAACAATGGCTTGGATCTGGCCACTGTTGTCGTTGTCAGATTACATTCATTGCGCATCTTCTCCTTCTCCCTGAAACTCAAGGCTTCGATGGGCGTGCTTGGTCTCAGCTCAGCCAATGAACCTGCTCCGCCCGCAGAAGCTCATCTATAACTGGATAGGAGGAGCAAATTTGCATTTCTTAATTGGTATGATGGCTCTTGAGAGACGGGCCGCATCGCCCATGGCTTGTTGAGGAGAGCGAGGACTAATAAGAGACCCGTCCAGAAGGTTTCGGAGGGCCCGACACTATTCGATGTAGTCTACCCAGGGTATTTAGTAGTAGTTCGGCTGAGAGCAACGACTATCAACTCTTTGATCTGGTATCCTGCATATCCCTTGGTATGTTCGCTGCAAACCTTTTCATTAACATGAGATGATTCTCATCCAAACTCTAATATCCCCGTCTGACAGTCTCCAAACTTTGTCAAAGCGGTGCTGGTCGAGGTTGCTGCCTGCTTAACACCCGTACTATACAGGCCCACGATCACTGCTCCGATCCAATTTCAATAAACTCGGGATCTTTCAACACAAGAGTGTGGCTTCTCTGGAAACTCCCACATCCCGTCGCCACCTGCGCCACGCCTCCCGACCCACAGAGATGGCAAGGCGGGCTCCTGACACACCTGCTTCCGTGTCATGCATTGGAGGCGTGGGTAGTAAGGCTACACCAGACGCCACTCTACTTGGACGACCGTCTACTGATCAGAAGGCGTATTGATCACTCCACAGTCTCACTTGTGTCACGGAAATTACAAAGTCAATAGTGCAAACTCTTATATGGGCATAGTAGTGAGGCTGGAACAAACATGTCTGTGGACCTTGGATGACTTGTCAATCTATCCGCTGATATGCGGCGGGATGTGTGCGGCATGTTCTTTCTTTTGGTACCAACACAGTCATTGTCAATACTGAATGACACCTGGGTTAACAAGGCTTTCATTGCCTGCTTGTCTACCACAACAAAACTATACACAAGCACACAGCTGCCATGTACTTGATATGACAGAGATCCTACTGCCTTGAGCTTCAATCTTGCCTTGAGTCTGCCTGGTAAGGATCTTTTGGTCACGAGTGAGGTTGCCACTGTGCTATTATGTATGTGTAATTAGGTATTATTGATTACAGTGATGACTCTTAAGCTATGACTCCCATGTTATCACAAGGCATCCTAAACTGCCAGATGGACGTCTGCCTATTCTTACACATTGTCAAGGATGTAATTAACCCGGTTTTTTATGCATTTTAGAAAGAGGCATGTTAAAGAGTCACAGCCACGTGATTGCCTAATAAACATGCTCATTTGTGTTTGCTTGGTCTTCTGTGCACAACGAAACTTCAATGTGTCCATCTACTAAGCAATCCTTTCTTTAACATGAGGTGGAAGAGAGGAATGTTTGCAAGGCCATAGATCAACAAAAGGGCAAATACATATTTGCATTCAATACAGAATGAACATGCAACACTGGTCTCTATCAAGTTGGGGGGGGGGGGGGGGTTCAAAGAGGAAAAGAAGGACAAGTGAGAGAGAAAGTCGTCACGACCTACGGTATTCCTTGACGGAGTCGATCTCTTCATTCAACTTCCAGCTTCAACCTGCACCTAATGATGGCCTTTCCACGACCTGTTTATATTTTCCTTTTCTCCATGCCTTGAATATTTAGAACCCTCGCATCTGAGCCTTCCTTCTTTTCAATCTTCATCCTATGTTGTTCCAACATACTTATTCATTACTTCAGCAATCCATTGGGTCGTCTCTCCGGTGCTGGTGAGGAGGGTTAGGGTCAAGCGACCATTTGCGTGTACACATTAATGCTGCAGGATGGTCTTTCCTTAGGTTGGCTCTCTAAAGATGTGTACACTGTACTCTCTGAGCTGCGATCCGTCTTCTGAATCCCAGAAAGGGAAAACAGCAACCACAAGGACTGACTGACGATCGGTAGTAGATCCTTTGAGAGCATGTGTCTGTGCACGTGGCTGAAGAAAGAAGGAACGTGGACTGACGCGTAGCCGGCTACGTATTTCCGAACCTTGATTGACAAGCTCCTGCAGGCCTCGCTTCCGAGGTCGATCAACGTCTTTGAAAACCACCCCCTCCCCGCACGGGAAAGGTTTCAGATCCCAAAGTCGAACATATCACCGTGTTCAGAGTACGACAGAGGCTGGCAACTTACTGTACAACGACACGGCTGGAGGCATACAATCCACGAGCTCTCACACAGTACTTCAAGTTTTGGAAGCTTGACGGGACACAAAACACAAACACCCTCCCTCGTTGACTATCATAACCCAATACTATCCACAGGGAGGACAAGCAAGCTACCTTCAAGATGGGTGCTCACGACCTAGAGGAGACCATGTCCTTCCGCGCCATCACGTTCAACGTGCGCTACGCAAACCCCAGACCCGCCAAGCACGAGGAGCTCTGGAAAGTCCGCTGCCCCAGGCTCTGCACCCAGCTGCGCTTCGCCGTGGCCGGCCACCCAGCCGCCTTCATCAGCCTCCAGGAGGCGCTGGCCCAGCAGGTCGAGGACGTCCAGGCCGAGATGGGCACCTCGTGGGCCCACATCGGGGTCGGCCGCGACGACGGCGTGGCCGCGGGCGAGTTTTCGCCCGTCTTCTACAAGGTGGACGTGTGGGAGTGCGAGCGCGACAGGACGTACTGGCTCAGCCCGACCCCGGAGACGCCAGGCTCCCGGGGCTGGGACGCCGTGCTGCCGCGGATCGTGACCATGGGCCAGTTTCGCCACAGGGACACGGGCACGCGGGTCGTCGTCCTGAGCACGCACTTTGACCACGTGGGCATCAGGGCGAGGGCCGAGAGCGCAAGCCTGATCCTCAGGCTCACCGATGCCTGGGTCGGCGAGGTCACCGCACAGGGCCACGCGAAACCCCCCGTGTTCCTGGGCGGGGACTTCAACAGCAAGACGAGCGACCCGGCCTACCAGACCATGACGGCGCCTGGCACCGGCATGACCGACATCGCGACCCTGATCCCAGAAGGGAGGCGGTACGGGAACGAGCTGACCTACACCTCGTTCGACCAACCGGACCAGGAGCCCAAGCGGATCGACTTTCTGTTTGTCAAGGATACTTCGGCTATCAAGTTCCTCACGTATGGGGTGCTGGCCAATCGCTTCGACGATGGCGTGTTTCTGTCAGACCACAGGGCCACCGTTGCAGACATGGAGATTCCCGTCAGAGGGCAGCGCCCCTCGTCCTGAATGGGCAGATTGGGTTGTATGTGGGTGAGCGTGCGCGCGCGCGCGCGTATGTTATTCGTCTTGGGCGCATGCATACTCGGTTTGGTAGGGTGTCACTATTCGCGTTATTTCTGCAGGACATGCAGAAAGGGTGACGAATCATTCATCAGCGAGCTGATCAGGAGCGGCGGTGCCGTGCAAATTCTTCACTCTTCTCTCCTCTTAGTGGTGGCGTGCTTCCATGTTACCAACCCTTTCGTCATCAGCTGGTACGCGTCTTTTTTCTTTCTTTTTCTCTTGTCCTTTCGTGTCAGGCTGAGGAAGAGACAGACGTAGAAGGGGGGGGGTTAGGGTGGGGGTCCGTGAGGAAAAGAGATCTCGATACGGGGAGATATGGTCTGAGATGCAATGGGAGAGAAGGGGGTGCCACAATCTAAGACATCATCATGCGGCCCTTGAAGAGCCACGAAAGGCTCATGAACACAAACGAGCGAGTGGGAACAAGGAGCATGCAGCAGCCACAGACTGGACGAGGTAACTCGTGTTCACTTCGTGCTTGTGGTCTGGTTCCCCATTTGCAAAGGACCAGCGTTGTCCATTGCACATTAGTGGATAAAGCTACAGCGACAGAAGCCACCCTCCATATTGTGCAACTCGTTCTTGTTCCGTTCCCCCTCACACACAACAATGATGCCAACTCTTGTTCAAAAATGGTCTCTTGGAGATAATGTGAATTCGGCTGTTTTTGTTTTCTACGCTTACTTGCGCAGCACCTACAGCAGTCGCTAGAGAGTCACGCCAGCTACCAAAGAACGGCTGGCGTACCTCTTCCGCGCGCTGTCAATGTTCTTGATCTGTGAGGACACTGAGAAAAGAACCACGTCCTCCACGCTGCCGGGAAAGCAAGTTCAAACTTGGGTACCCGCTGAGATCTGCCCGGTTTCATGCCAGCTCTGCTCTTTCAGAGGTGAGGCAACACAGATTCCCAACTAACTATTGAGGCCAACTGCCTCTGGCACCGGCTCTCAGGACATGGATGTATATTCTTTAGTGCAGCGCGAGGCTGAGTGCCGAAGAAGGCGAAGAAAAGGGTGGTGTGGCATGATGTAGTGTGTTCCATCCATGGGGGAGGAAAGGGGGAGGGTGGTTGTGCTTGTGTGAACGAAGACGCTGCTTCAAACCCGTTCACGACACCATATGTAAGTACGTGTGTTTGCCCCCCTCCTTCAGTCACCCACCCAATTGGCGATGGACAACACAATCAGTTTATTGCTTACCTGCCGTCGTTTGTCGCAGTGAATACCACCTCCACCATCCCACCCAACGGCTGGTGGCATGACGGAACAAACTGTCCTCCCGCCCCCGCCCCTCTCTGGAAGACAGATTTGGTGTGGATGCACAGCAACACAATGGTGGTGGATGGTTCACCGGGATGAAATGGGAGAATTAGGGTTGGTAGGTCAAAGTCAACAGGAGAACCCTTTCTCAGCCTCAAATCAAGACGGGCGAACTCTTCAACGACCCACCCTAAGGTCTCATGATTTCCCGCCTTTTCCTTATCCTCAACTACTGCTCACTTACATCCACCCCATTCTAGACTTGCATTGAGGACCCCCCAGCGTAACCGCGTGCGTATGTCTAACAGCAGCACAGCAGTCAAGCACACGGCTGAAAACAGGTGAGATGACGCTCTCCATGCGTCTGGGGTGGTTTCTACACGCGAGCCCCCGCATTAGGCCGTGCATCATTGGTGCGTGTATGTGCATACCACGATGGCGAGGAGGAGGACGAGGACCCAAGGAGATTGGCGTACATGTTCCCCCGGCCTTTGTTCTGCAGGGTGGTGGCGAAGCAAACGTCTTTGCCATCATCACAAGGGCGCGTGCATCCGTACTGGGTGCTGTCATTGGAGCTCGGAACCGTCTTCTCGGGGCAGCGGTGCAGCGCAGAAGCAACGTCGCGCAATCGCGCCCTCATCAGAGAAAAGTCAATCTCGGGTAGCCGTCTCCGCATATACCATAGCACAATGCATTGATTGCATGCGGGGGACAAAAGCAGCCCATGCACCTGTCGTCTCGTTAGGTCTTTGGACTTCTTGCGCATGCACGGTGACTGCTTTTGCTGGTACCACTCAAGCATCGAGCATGGGTCTCACTATGAGTTGTCATGTGCAGTAGTGTGTGTGTTTGTGAGACGAGGGAGCTGAAGATACAAGACGACGTGTGTGTTCGTTTTACCGAAGAGCCCAGGAACCTGATCAAAATTCCCTCAAGCGTGGCGCTTTTCTCTCTCGTCTCTCCTCATGCCGGAGTGCGTGTCACTCTGGGATTGGATTCGGCTTCAACGGGCTGGCGGGCTTACTGATGAACTCACCTCTCTAGGGACGTGAAAAGTAACGACGAAGGAAGGAAAGAAAGAAAAAAAAGGCGGCGAGACAGGATCTCGGTCATGTGGGCAGAACAAGGATCATCCAGACGCAGACGGCAATCCTCTTAGTAGCTGCCTAATCGAACCATAGTAACGACGAAAGGGGCAGATCTGGAAGTTCGTTGCTATGGCGAGAGGCTATACTAGGTAGGCACAATAGTGGCCAGGAGCCATGACCAGGGTCTGCAGTACAGTGCTAGGTGCCTACAAGGTGGGTTTACCTTCATTCTTTCCACCCTCCCACAGGGTCAGCATGTATCAGAGGACTTTTCGTCGTCATCAACAACGATAATAACAATTATACATTCTATTGTGGAATCAGCAATCTTGTGTACATCATCCACTCGTCATTTGATACAAGCCTTGCTATAATACGAATTGTTCTGCACCCACGCGGTTGCTCCCTTGATGGATGTTTGGGGGGGTGGGTTGTTTTATATTTGTCCTTGAAATGGCAAGGCGCGGGCTGTATATGTGGATTCTGGCATCATGACCCATCCACTACATCTTTTCTCGAACCTGGGTCGAACAAAGTCGAAAGGGACCACGATACAGTACCTGATTACGTAGCGTGCTGGCCCACTTTCGGTGGTGACCCGTCACTACAACGAGGTTGGGGGAGCATTGAACTGATCAAGATCTCAGAAAAGACTACAGTTATCGGTAAACATTAGGCCTGTCCCGTCTTGGGATGGTAGATACTTGGCAAAGACCAAGCCTGCATGAGATCGTGTGAACGGGATCATCCCTCTGCATCCTGATGCAATGTTGCTGCGTTGGCATTGTCTGTCAGCATGAAGCACATGTGTGCCATACGGGGACGGCGTCATTCGGCAGGACGACGACGCACGTGAGTCTGTCGGCCAAATCAGCCCCAACCTATCCCGAGGAAGCCGTTGAGCCTCAAGAGAAGAAAGACCCACAATGGCGCATTTGACCGTGGGGAGAGAGAGAAGCGTTAGAGCTGAGGGAGGGGCCCCGACCTGACTGCTCTCGCATTACGCATTGTTCGAGTCCCGATCCTCCATACCGATCGGATCAGATTCATGCAACAGCCTGCACACTGCGACCAACGAGAAGAGAGCCCAGGGTGCGGTCCCCCCCCCCCTTTTTTTTCCTTCTCTTTCTTTTTCTTTTTATAAGCCAGTCTACAGTACACAAGAAGCCACCTTTGCCTGTCCAGTCACTTCGCGTCCTTGACGTGCAACAGGCCACGTCTCTCTTTCCTCGTTCTTCTGGATCTTTCCGAGCCACGAAGGGGGTTAGCGCCTTCTGGGGCTTGTGTCTGCTTGCCTTGTTGGCTGGTTTTTGTATGTGTCATTGCTGCCTGTCGTTGGTCAGGAGTTCATCGTGCGCGCATATGTAGGACATCAGAAGACTCTCTTTCTGGGAATCATTGTTGGACGGACTCAGGTAGATGGCAGGCAGGCAGGCAGGCAGGCAGGCAGGCAGGCAGCTTTTCCCCCACAGGATCCACCATCGCCAAGGGTGAACGATGCAGTGGACAGTACTAGTAAGGCGGGAGACAAGAAGAGAGTGACGAGTGCATGCATGGATAGGCCCACTGGTGCTACCTGCTGCTGCTGCTGCGATATGATTTGGTAGAAAGGACATCTTCGCGGGACAAACAGCCCATGCCCTACTGCAGGGACGGCCGAGACCTTTCCTCTCTCTCTCCCTTCCTTTTCTCACGACCAGGCTCCCAGCTTTTTTTTTTTTTTTTTTTTTTTTTTTCTATTGTGCCAGACCATGGGATGGATCTTTCCCTCCGTCCTCGCTCCCGTCCCTGCTCCACACTCATCCACCCACCCACACTTACACTCTGCCATCCACTACCATCCTTGTCCGAGGCTGCCTGCATCTCGACATGGGAACAGCAGCATACATCTGAGATCTTCCATTCTTCACGATGGGCCCGACGCTGACATACTGTAGCAAGGTTCTCACAAAATGAGGACTAACTTTTGCGCGCGATTTCTTTGTTATTTAGCACACAGCACGACTACAAAGTTCGGATTCAGATTCCGGGGCTGGTGCCTCCTGTTACCGGGCCATGTTCCGGAGACACCCCCCCCCAGGGTAAGACAATTGGTGGCCTGTCTTGGTCCTACTGCTGCTGCTACTAGTACTACTATAGTATGCAGTAGTGGGAGTAACATGTCCTAGATCGTCAGCGCCTTCTGGGGAGATGGGAGGCGGACCATCTGCTGTACTCTGCTCGGCTGTCCCTCCTGCTCAACCATCAAAGGAAGGGAGTGAAGCAGGAAATAGAAGAGTACAGAGAGGAAGAGAAAGATGGAGAAAGCCGAAGAAAGAGAGAGGGAGGCGGAGGGAGAAAAGAAGGTTGCGTTGCAATGGTACACGGTTTGGGTTGTCTGGCAGCTTGCGACCCGAGCAACGCTCTCATCGTTGCCATCCATTAAGCCCATCCATCCATACGCTGCTCTTCATTCTCCCGGGGGTCCCTTCTCGTCAGCCTTGGATTTTCCCTTGGCCGTCGCTGTCGCACGCCCCTCCCTACCTTCCTTCAGCGTCACCCTGGGGTTTGAATTGGGCTTCTTTTTGCCGCTCCACATTGTACCCCAGCCCATCTGTCCCCTCCATCCCAACCCATGCGATCAATTTATCTGGTCGTGCTATGTACCATGCATGTATGTACCATGAGTAAGTACTAGAGAGTGGTACTATGTACTGTACGATGGTACTTTGAGCACTACTATACAGTCACTCCCCCCCACACCCACCGGCACCAGGACGAAAAGGGCGAGAATAAAACTCGCAGCAGCCGCTGCGTTTCGTTCCCGCTTCAGGTTATTTCTTCACATTTGGTTTTTTCTTCTTCTTTACCTCTTTGAGTTGTTTCTAGTGCAGATTCAAGCTCACACATGTTTGGCTCTCTAAGTTAGATGACTGCCCATCAGATACTTTCCCAAAGACAACAACGGAAACAAGACAGACAGAAACGAGCATTTCCGTTCCTACAACAACAACCCGACTCATACCGAGTTTACATCGTCCTTCCAAGAATATGCAAGCTCTATAACGGCCCTGCTCCACCCGAGGGACCGACCTGCGACGTCAAGTTCCCGCCCCGAACCTTTTTGGCCCACCAATTTTTTTGTACTCGTCCTACTTTACTTATCTGAACCATTTCTCCCGGCCTGGGCCCCGGGTTTCGTACACATTCTACAGTCGCAGCACAGCTCTCAATCTTTCCTGGATTGAGAGTGTAAGTTGCCTTTTCCCAGACTCAGACCCAAGCGCAGGGCGACCCCTCCCCGCCTAACGGCCGAGTCAACCCAGTCAGTGTGCAGCGCCGTCATCGCCATCGCCAGCCCCGCTTTCGTTCGTCATGGCGCACCACCAAGAGAAACAACCTTACATGGAGGATGCCGACGAGGAAGGGAACGTGATTGATGATACCAAGACCTATGTTTCCACTGGACCGCCCAGTGTCAAAGAAGAGGCCAATGTGTCGAGGACAAGAAAGGATAACCATCGGCTGAAGGCAGCAGGGAGTGGCTCGTCATCACCGATGGGAAGTCCTCTCCACCTCGATTCGGACTCAAACAGCAACAACAACAACAACCACCACTCTAGCAGCCCTCGCAAGCGGGACGCGAGAAGAGCAAGGGAGTCTCGAGACAAGGAGAGGGAGAGAGAGAAAGCTAGAGAGAAAGAAAAGAGGACCTCAAAAGATAGACCAAAGCCAAGAACCAGCAGGACAGCGCTTCCAGTCCTTCAGACGACGACGACGTCGTCGTCGTCGCGGAAGCAACAAGGTGAACAGCCCAGAGGCAGCCCGACTAAACATGTGCCGAGCCCGATCATCACAGCAGCCGCCACATCAGGCCGACCAAGAGCATACACCTCAACGAACCAGCGACCGTCCAGCTACTATGGCCCTTCTGCCTCAAAACCGCCCCTAGCGAACGCAAGATATTATGCGAATGCCCCTCCTCCGCTGGGCACTTCGTTTCCTCCGCAGTCACCTTTTGTGCCGATTCCTCCGCCGAGCCCTGGACCCTATCTCCACGCCCCGTCGCCATTTGCACCACTACCGCCGCAGGCTCCCGATTATTTTAACCATGCCCCTCGCCCTCTGCACCGTCCAGACTACCGACGCCCATCGTCGGCATTGGGACGCCCTTCCTACCAGCCGTCACCAGGCATTGGCTATCCTCTCGACTACGACGACGACCCCGAAGAGGGTGGCGTCCTCCTCAGAAGACCCTCGCTGAAGACGAGGCCCACACGACAGGAGCTGGACGACCGAGCACGCATGCCACCGCCAGGCGGGCGCCGACCAAGCACGACCATCCAGACCCGGTCCCCCTTCTTCCCACCACCGCTGCCCATAGAGAAACGGCAGTCCTTTGGATCCATCGCGTCTGCAGACTACGACGAGGAGTCCATCTTGGATGATGAGAGCTTCTACTCACCCTCAGAGCAGGGCCTCCACTACAACTACCGACCACACCCGGTCCGGCGGCCGAGCATCGACCCATCTCTGCATGAGCAGGCCGTGACAAGCGAAGCCAGGCGCGGGCGGCGGAGCTCCCTGCACCTGGGCGGCCGCACGCAATCGGCGGAGCGCGACCTGGAGGACAAGATGCGGTTGGCGCGCAGCTACCAGGACAAGGTCGACGGTCCCGTCAACCCGCTGACCACCGACAGCCTGCGCCAGATCTCCAAGATCACCGGCCAGGGCGGCGGTGCCAGGAGTGCGACGAGGTCCCGTGGCGACAGCGGGTATGCGCCTACCAACAGGAACAGCATCGACATGATGGACGACATGCGGATCCTCGTCAAGGGCACGGCGACGCTGACGATCGGCGATGCCCAGATGGACGTCAAGGACGGCGCCGAGATTCGCATCCCGACCAGCGTCGGCGGGGACAGGAACTCGCGCGGGGGCAGCGATCAGGGCTCTTCGTACGCAGACGAGCGGGAGCGAGAGCGGGACCGCGACTCTCGGCGCCCTGAAGAAGGAGGACGACGGACGAGGCACGAGCGCGAACGCCTTGGCGGCGGCGGCGGTGGAGGAACGACGACGGCCACACAGCACGCTCGGGACAGGCGCGCGACCTCGAGGGCTGGTTCGCACTCGCGTGGGTACGGGCACGGGCACGGGCAGGCCATACCGGCTTCGCCTTACCCGCTGGAGTATGGTGGCGGGAGCCTGGGATCCCACTATTACCACTCGCAGCCGCCGTTGGCGTATGCGCCATATGGGTCTCACGGTTTTCCGTACCCGAGCTAGTTGTGGTGTGTGAGGTAGAAGAGGAGGAGGAGCAGAAGAGCAGGCGGAGATGCGTGCGGGTGTGAATGATTTCATTTATGATGGTATGACGAACGAACGAACCGACGAGCGAAGCACAGCTAATGATGATGATGATCTCTCTTCTCTTTCTTCTTCTTCTTTTTGAGCCCAGATTTTCTGAGTTTGTTCTTCTTCGCATCATGAGCTATTGGATGATTGCAGGCGAGCGAGCGAGCTATATTTTGCGTTTGTTTCTTTTTTTCCTTTTCCTCTTCTGTCCTTCTCAATCTTCATGACACGGCGATTCAAGTTTTGGATACCTCAATTGCTTTCCCCTGTCTTTTTTTCCCATTATGTGCGACGTTGTTCAGGCAACGAATTGAGTTAGGTGGGAGGGACGAACAAAAGCCTTCTACGTTTTATGAGGCTATAGCAGGAATGGGGCTGTTATAATGAGTTGATGTTTCTTCTTTTGCTACTCCTTCTCCTTCTGCTGTTTTCCATTTCTCCCTTTGGCTTGTGCGATGGTGTTCCTTTCTGGCATTGGTACGCAATCGCATGGCGTAGGGAAAAGACAAAAGAAGGATTTTGGATATTTTTCTCTCTTTCTTTTTCAGGCCGGCCTAGGGATATTGGGAAATTCTTTGGATACCAGAGGAGATGCTGTTATCTGTAATAGTCTTGTCATATTGATGTTATCTTGAGTGGTGGTTTTCATTTTGATATATACCACTCTGCTCAAACTTGGGGCTGGCTTTCGGGGCAGGGCGCGAGAGAATACTTTCTCTGTACTCTCGATGTACAGAGCACATTCTAGTCAAGGAACAGACAAAATTTTATTCCATTCACATGCTGTGTACAATTACTCTGTCGACAATGTTCCTTCTGTGTCTCTTCTCCTGAACAAGACCTTTCCCTCCTTCCTTTCCTTTCCCTTTTTTTCTTCTTCCTAACACCTCTCAGTTCGCATGCCATTTTTGCCTGATGGGAGGGAGGGGACATGATCCCCTGGACGCAATCAAACGTGCAATGGGGGCGGCTAGTCTTACACATCTGCCACATGTCGACTCCCGACTTGACAAGAGCTCCAGCTCCGTCGAAAGAATGGGCTTGCTACAAGGTGGACGGGAAGGAGGGCAACTCGAGGAACCTGATAGGTTGGGCGGTGCCAAATGGGGGGTGTAGGGAAGAGTACCTTGGGGTGTGGGATGAGAAATGCTAAATGGGCCCTAAGTCACTTACTGCACCGTACGTGAATGGGTGGCCTGTGCACCGTTGCCTGGTCAGAATGACGTCCTGTTGATTTGGCAGGCTTTTGGCTCGAGAGAACACCAAGCCTCGTATCCATAGTATCTATTTTGGATGAGATAATATAATATGATCCAGGGTCTATTGCTATCAAGGCTGTATGACGTTCTTTTTTCTTTCTTGGAAGGATCAGCTTGCTGTTTTTGTTGTTGCTGTGTGCACTGCATAAAGCACGACGGTACGTACCTTGCCTGGTGGGATTTTGCGGCTGTTTCCCCCCAGCTCCTCCCAACCACCAAAGAAACAAGGGTACGTGCAGGCCCAGCCACCGCGTTTCCACCGTAACAAAACCACCACCACAGACCCTCGGCCAACTTTGACGTGCAGGACCACGCACCCCATTTTATCGTCTGCCTTGCCATTTCAGCGAATGCACTTTTTGATCAACTAACGACAAACATACGTCCAAGCTCGTTTGTCGTCACCCATCATCAATCACAAGGCAATCCGTTCAGCAACGTGTGGCCTTGACGACTTCACTTGACTTTCAACACTCTGTGGTGTTGATTGTCCCATTGCAAAACGTCATTTGGCCCTTTGGCTGGTCTCTCAATTTGTGACCAGCCAGGTTAGCCTCATCTCTCCAAAGACCTCAGTGAGACACACATACCAACCTTTGATCATCATCACCAAAACCGAACGAAGCCCTTTCCGCTTCTCAGTTTTCCACGCAAGATGGCGCCCGCCCTCGCGTCCTACGCGCGCTCTCTCCTCACATCTGCCTTCCTCCACCCCCGTGCAGACGACGACGCCCTCTCCCTGGGACCCCGCAAGGCTCACAACCTCCTCGTCGCTCGGGACACCACCACCGACAGCAGGCCCGACCCAGAGAGCGGCATCATACACCCTGGTGACATCAACAACAAATTCATCTTCGTGCTCTTTGGGCTGATTGGCGTCGCCTTCGTCGCCGTCGGCATCTGGTTCTTCTTCTGGGCCCGCAACGGCGGCTTCTACTTCAAGGAGGACGACTGGGATGACTACAAGTCCACCGTGCTGCGTCGCAAGGGCCCCAATGGCACCACCCTCAGCGGCGCCACCACAGCGACCGACCTGGGCGGCGGCAGTGTCTACAAGGACATCTACGACAATGACGACGACAACCGCACCGAGGTCACCGGCACTACTCTGACTGGAATTACTGGCGGCGTCTCTGACATTGCCGGGCGCGAGAAGCGCCGTCAGAAGCGCGTCCAGAAGGAGCGCGAGAAGGAGCGCCGCCGCGAGGAGAAGCGTCGCGAGAGGGACGAGAAGAAGAAGCACCGCAGCAGGGAAGGAAAGCGCAAGGTTGGTGACGATGGCGGCGTTGTCGACGAGGAGGCCGAGGCAGAGGCAGAGCAATACCTGCGGAACTACCGCCATGAGCGGCCGGCACGCGTCGGCGGCATCAATAGGGAGAGTGACGCCAGCACCTGGGACGGCTCCACGAATCCCACCGAGAGCAGCAGGGGCGGCTACAGCGAGAGCGGCGTCACCGAGGAGCTGATGGCCAACCAGGAGCCCAGCCCGGTCAGCTCGCCCACCAAGAAGAAGGCCCCCAGCGGTGGCATCAGAAAGGTCTACTCGACCGCCGACAAGCGCGACATGCGCGAGACAGAGCGTATCCGCGCTGAGGCTCGCAAGCTGCAGGAGAAGGGCCGTGCCGCCGCTTCAAGCTCGGGCGGCGGGCCCCGCAGAACCTTTTCGTGGCAGCGCGACAACACCGTCACCGAGGATACCGCCATGATGGCCGCGCCCCCAAGCTACACAGCCAGCGAGGTCGAGTCGCGCATCCCTGGCAGCTGGGCCGAGAGCGACGTCGGGAGCGAGGTGGGCACCAAGGTCTACCAGCACCACATCCCCGGCCTGTCGTCTGCGGGCTCGTCGGCCGGCGGCACAGACGTGAGGGATTATGCCGAGGAGAGGAGGAAGAACAGGCGGAGCGGCGGGTACAGGCGGGACCGGTGAGGTGTCACAAATCAAACGAAAGGTGATTTTCTTTTCACGAGGGCAACGATAAAGGAATAACGGGCTGGCTATGGTCTTGGGGGCTTTGCTTCGGAAATGGGTTTCTTCCATTTGTTAAGTCGATCACGACATTACATTCTTCACTTGGGACACGGTCAATTCATGGCGTTGGTCATCAGCGACAGCCTCGCGGGGTAGCATTGTAGATAGCATGTACAAACAAACAATTCGAGGCATATTCGGTCGCTTGAGATGTCTCTTTTCCGTGCGATTGTGAGTGGTAGTATGGAGAATAATAGCTCTTGACGTTTGGCTTGTGAGTTGTGTGTCAGTGTAGCGATCAGATTTGGGCACATTGGACTGATGGTATCAGAAAAACCCTTCGTTTGAGTGGCTGGGAGCGTCTTTGCAGCCATGGCAGTGCTCTGGGCAGGATAGTTGTTTTCGAAAGAGGTTGGATATGTTTCTTGCTGTAGTTTTACTGTCACTTATTGAGATCAGCGCAGAAACAGCAGCGCCTAGTTTTACCCCAGCCGTTGCATCAAGAACCCACCGCCTACTTGTGCTAGGATACAGTGCAGTACAACAGTAGGAGGTAACCCTCCAGGGGTCCAGCCACCTAAAAGAGTCCCCCCTCGCCTAGCCCAGCCCCCCTAGACGCCCAGAACACTTACCCCGGATTGGCGTAAGGACTGCCCCTGTGCGATGCATGTTCAGCGGGACGGCTTACCTGCATTGCTGGCAACTTTAGTGCTCCTCGTGACAAGCTACCTCTGGAGACTTTATCCCCAATCATAAACTACTTTATCTTTCCTCGGCGCCCGCCCCCCCCCCCCCTTCCGACAGCTCAACACGTCGAGCTGATGCGATTACTACAGAACTTTAAGTCCACGAACCAGACCTTCCAACTTTTGTTCGCCTCGGCCTCATAGAAAAAAGAATTACCACAAGAAAATCCCTCCACACGCGCGACAGTTGAGACAGCACGGACATGGTGGCGGTGTGCTGTCCGTCGGAAGCAACACGACTTGCTCCTCAAGCCCAAGAATCTACTCCCTGGACATTATACCCAGCAGCATCCACGCACGATCACGACCACAGACGACCGCAGCTGATCTTCGTACTGGGTCGGTAACGCGCCAGCGTATTCCAATGCCACGAGCCGGGCTGGGTCTGCCACCGCCCGAGAGCTCCAGCACCTTCACACGATGACCCGCAGAATCGTGAGCTTTGTTCCCCGAGCACCACCACCACCACCACCACCACCACTGTCTTTCCACATCAGGGCCAGGCGCACACGCAAGGCAGCTAGAGACAGACAGAGAGAGTGAGGGAGAGAGCATCCATCTTGCTAACCATGGGCTGTTGCCAAAACAAAATAGGTCAGGACAATAGTCCAAACATCCGCCTTAGCCACCCTCACCTTCCTAGTCATCTTCTTCCTCGACAGAAATTTCCGAGTTCTTCCCTCCGCCATACATGAGTACATGCCACAGCACCATGCGGGATTGCTCATAACAGACATCGCCATCAAGTCCTGTTCCTCGGTCAACGTCTTTTCCTCCTGCCGCCTCGACCCGGACACATGGCATCGCGTCGAGAAGGATCTGTACCTGGGCCGCGCGCTCGTCACCAGCGCATACGTCCACGTCAAGCGCAAAAAGGAGGAGGAGCTCACCTCGGACGATAAGGTCGTCATCGACCTCGCCGTGGGGCGCCTCGACCCGGGCACCGGCGTCAAGGGCGAGGCGGACGAGCGGTGGGAGATGAGGGACGCGGGTCTCTGGATCAAGCGGAGCGCCAAGAAGAAGGCCATCGACTCCAAGCAGACCATCACTGCCGTGGACGTGCTGTTTGGCGACGATGCCGTCGAGGCGCGCGACGGCTGGGAGCTGCCCGAGAAGGGCACCCCGCTCATCCTGAACGCGGACCCGCACATCCCCTCGGCGCATCTCACGGTGCGCAGGGGCAGCCAGCAGGAGCCCTACAAGCCAGACCTCAAGGTTAAGGACAACGGGAAGTTCAAGATACTGCAGGTCTCGGATATGCATCTGAGCACGGGCGTGGGCGCATGCCGGGACGAGATGCCAGAGCACCCAGAAGGCGAGAAGTGTGAGGCTGATCCGAGGACGCTTGACTTTGTCACGAGGGTCCTGGAGGATGAGAAGCCGGATCTGATCGTTCTGGGCGGCGATCAGATTAATGGGGACACGGCTCCAGATGCGCAATCCGTGAGAAATTATCCCTTGGCTGAAACCCCTGGATATTGCGCTGTGTATCCTTGCTAACCTCTCCCACCCCTTCCCTCCTCCTCCTCTAGGCCATTTTCAAATACGCTCAGCTCTTTATCAAGCATAAGATCCCCTACATTTCCATCTTTGGAAATCACGACGACGAGAAAGCAGCTGGGAAGAGCCTCTCTCGCGCCAACCAGATGGCCCTCGTCGAGACCCTCCCCTACTCCCTCTCCAAGTCCGGGCCCGACGACATCGACGGCGTGGGCAACTACTACATCGAGATCCTGGCCAAGGGGAGCTCGAAACACTCGGCCGTGACGGTCTACATGCTGGACTCGCACTCATACTCGCCCGACGAGCGCCGCTTCAAGGGCTACGACTGGATCAAGAAGAACCAGATCGACTGGTTCCGGCAGACAGCGCAGGGGGTGAAGAAGAAGCACAGCGAGTACACGCACATCCACCTCGATCTTGCCTTTATACATATCCCGCTCCCGGAGTACAGGGATGAGGACCAATTGGTTGTTGGGGAATGGAGGGAAGGTGTGACGGCGCCGACGTATAACTCGGGTTTCAGAGATGCACTGGTCGAGCAGGGCGTCGTCATGGTCAGCTGTGGACAGTAAATCCCCCCTTCTTCTTCTCTTTCCCTTTGTTCTGTCTCACTAGAACTGACAAAAATCCCTTCTCAGCGATCACGCAAATGAGTACTGCGCCCTGTCTACAGACGAGTCCAACAAGCCCGCCCTCTGGATGTGCTACGCGGGCGGCTCTGGTTTCGGCGGGTACGGAGGCTACGGCGGATATCACCGCAAGATCAGGGTATTTGATATCGATACAAATGAGGGCAGAATCACCACCTGGAAAAGGGTCGAGTGGGGCGAAACCAAGCAGAAGCTGGATGAGCAGATCATCGTCGACGCAGGAAAACCGATCGCGGTCATGCAGGGCTGAAAAGAAAAAGGAACGGAAATACGAGGGTCTCTCTTTTCAAGGGAACACCGGGAAGAAGGGGGGGGGGGGGGTTCCATGACCAAAGGAAAAACGCATTTGAAACGGCCGGACTTGGATTATACCTCATTCTTATCATGATCATCATTCTTGGCTTTGCGTCGCTTATCCACCAGCTGGGTCCTTTTTTTCTTCATCATCACTACGAAAACGCTCGTCGCGTTAGACACGCTAGAACATTCTTAGCCTGCTTCCGACGACTTGCCTACTGTCTTGAATGTCATATTCTTTGAGAGCTGGCCTGCAGAGCTGGCCTGCTACTCATGGGCAATTACACACAAGCGCGCAGCAACAGGAATAAAAAAAATACAAGGAGGGGCGTTCCATGGCGTCACAAGGGGGGAGAGATTGTTGTCTCCTCGCATACCCCCCTCCCCCCTCAGCTATCTATCTATTTATCTATATACATATACACACACACATATACATACGTTTGATATCCACCTCTTTTTGTTGTTGAAGGGTTCATGGGCCCTTTTAAATTCGAAGATCCATGGGGGAATCTGCATCCTATGCAAGGACAAAAGGGCAGCAAAACAGACGAGCGCACAGACTTTCTTGTGTGTGAAGGGTGACAGCAGACAGAACCCAATGAAACGGGCCGGGAGAGGGACCAGATGTATTCGACTGAGGAAAGGGGGGAGGGGGAACACGGTCAATGAGAAACATGCCAGAGAGAGATTCATTATGGGTTCGGTGGGATGGGGGGGGGGGGCAACGGAATGAAAGATCTATGGCCTGTCACAGAGCGAGGGGATTTATCTCCTAGGTAGATTCGTTTGAATGGCGTGGACGGTGGTCGTGCCGGGTACCATAGGAGAGAATGAGGGGAGTGCGTGTTGTGCCCAACATGGACGGAAGATGGCCTACACCTGATCTACCTACACCCAGTAGAAAAAGCAAAAGAAAAAAACACCCCAGGGAGCATCGATCGCCTCTTGTTCCTCCTTTCCCCATTGGAATCGTGTCATTTTTGCCATTCAACCATTCGAGTATATATAGAAGAGCTCCTAACGAAATGATCTTATCTCGTATAGATTTCGAGGTATCGTCCGTCGAGGATTTGTAGCCTTGTGGTAAGAATTGAAACGCATGTCCCTAAGTAAAGCATCATCAACTCTCTCAACACTGACCTTGTCTTTTCCTTCATCAACATAATCTACCTTGGAAGCACTAGAACGCAAAAAGACACGGGTGATGTGGATATGAGTACGGATAAACTGTATTTCCAAATGATACCACGTATGAAAGGCCGTCGTCATAAGCGGCTCAAGACTTTGAGAAACTCCAACTTCGCCACGCCAGAAATTGATCTGTTCCCAAAGCATTTCATCCAAAACCTGCAAAATATCTCACGACTGTCGTTCACCTATCGGAGTGTGGTGTGTATCAAGACCCCACAGGAAAACATCCGTCCACCCTTGTGCGCCAATGCTCCATGTTCCCCTATCGAAAACAATTCTTCGCCTCCTGGTATGTGTCCACTATGGGATGTCGCTCGCTCTGTGCTCAGTGTGATGATGAATATCCGTTGTCGGTTATCACAGTCTGGGTATTTCTGCCGCACAGCTGCCCGCTGTCTATAACCCTGTCCTCCTGAGGCCCGTTGATGCGCCAGGTGTTTTATGCCCCCCATGCTTATCACCATCAGCTAAATAGTTGTCTACCCCCCCCCCCCCCAGAGATCTGGCGGCTTCTCATCGGTTTGACCTCGAGCTGTCGCTGCGGTCACGGCCGGCTCCTTGCCGCACAGCATCGCTGTAACTTGGAATTGGTGGGCTCTCCCGCCCCGCAGTATTCCTCCTGCTGCCCCGCCCGCTCGCTGTCACGGAGGACGCCCCTCTGCTCCGAGAGATACGTATGAGGGGTGCGTGTTCGTTCTCTGAGCTATCCCGCCGACTCTCGGCGTCAGATGATTCAGGGCTGGTATACTCGGGTGGCGGATGGCTCGGCTCCTGCAGACCAAGGCCGACCGATGGCACTGTGGTGGTTGCGTCGTCGGCGGGACCGGTGGCGGCGGCGCTGCTAGGCTCGCCGCCGTCGTCATCGTTGGGTACGAGCTGGGCGAGTGAGATGTCCGTAGGGCTGCGAGCAGGACCGGGACTCGTCGGAGAGAGCATCCTGAAGTTTCCGGAGCGCGTGCGACCGTGGCCAGGATGAGGCTCCAGGCCTTGCTGGTGCTGTGGTCTGAAGTACGTTTGGACAGACTGGCTGTGAGCGTGGGTACGCTGGGATCCGTTGTAACCATCCTTCCTGCCACTCTCCAACAAGATGCTGCCGGCCTCCGATCCATAGGGTGGTGGTGGGGCCAAAGACCCTGTCATCGGAGCCAGGCCCCATTTCTTGACATTGGCCTCAATAAACACAAAACCAGCCTGCCCAAAGTTGACGTGTACAGTTGCGGGTCCGTTGGCGCCAATGGCGGGGAAGAAATTGGGATTTTTGATGCCGTGTACGACGTCGTCCAACTTTTTTCCATTGCGGGTATAGAAGATGCACCCCGTTCGTGGTCGGTATCCACACCCGATCACGTCGCCCTGGCCAAAGGGAGGAGCATATGGTGCCTGGTGGAACGGTTGGTTGAAGCGCTTGTAACCATTCGAGAAGTAAGCCGCAGAGTGTCGGTGAAAGCCTGCCATTAAGCGTCAGTACATAATGCCTCTATTGAGATCACAGCCGAGGGAGGTCCGCTGTTGCCATTTATACCACATACCTGGCAGCCTGAACAACGGATAAGGCTTGGTGGCCATCCCGATCGCGAGCATGGTCGCATCAGGCTTCTCATAAATCTTTGCCTCCCAGTAGTAGACCTCGTTCTGTTTGGGGACGGGAAGGTTGGTCATGACGGTACACTCGGAGTCGAAGAACTCTATTTCTGTGCGGCCCTCGACGAAGCAGTTGGCGATCTCGAGTTCTGGCTCGAACTCCCATGCCGAGACACCCTTCTCTTGTATGGCTAGGTACTGCGATAGTGATATGTCGGTCTGCAGTGACTCGGCAGGATTGGATGTGACAAAGGCTAGTAGTGCGCTGTTAGCATCATGGATAACTCCCTCACTATCGCCCAAGTCGACAAGAGAGACAACATACCCTTGGCTCGGAGATACTCTGATCTCTGCATGTCGTCCATGGTCTCGAGGGCCTCAGCCTCCTCCCTCGCAAATGCCTGCTCATCATCGTACTCGCCAGGCCGACCGATGCGGTCGAGGAGAATGCGGCCTGAATTTGTGTATCTGAAGAAGTAGACGAGGACGAAGATGATGCCTATTAGGGCGGCGGAGCCGAGGGAGGACAGTAGCCCGATAACAACGCCATTCAAGGCGTCGGGCGATCTCGATGACATGGTCGATCTGTGAGCCGCGCGATCGCGAGCTGAGATAGGAAGATCGCAACACAGTCGTAGGCGCGGGGGGCGTTGTGGACTATGGCGAGATAGTAGGTCCTAGGGACTTTGATGCGAGGGTGGCGTTACCGCCGTGACGCAATCATTCGAGAAGGGAGAGTCGCTTCGCAGAAGGAGGAAACAGGCTGAAGGGGGAAGAGAAAAGGAGAAAGAGAAAAGGGAAGAAGGAAGTCAAACAGCAACCAGCTGGAATGAAAGTCGCCGTCGACAAGAGAAGAGGATGCCGGCGTCGGTGGAGGGAGGCACAGGTAAAGAGAAAGAATGGGGTCGTGTGAGTGGTAATGATGTGCGTGGTTGGTGGTTGGACTCTCAGAGCCGTGCCACACAAGAGCGGGACGCTGCGAAGCAGGCTCGGAACAAGGCCTGCTGCAAGTTGTTTGGGTCGATCCCGTCTAACCTTGGAATGAAGACCAATCAGCCCAAAGCAGTCTAGTATAGCTAATAGGTGGGCTTGCGCTGTGGGCGGCGGAGCAGGTTCGGCTGAAGCGGTAGCGGTTGCAGATGAGACGGCTGGCACCAGGGCAGCGTGCTGTCCCAGCGTACAGTTTCGGAGAAGAGGGCAAGATCCCAAGAAGAAAGATGAAAAGGCACTTTTTGCTTGACAAAAGAAACCATCTGAGGAGGTCAATAGTGTTGGGTAGGGGCTTTAACTAGTCGATGAGAAGAAGCATAGACAAAAATAAAGAAAAAAATCAGATCGATCAAGTCAGGTGAGAAGAGGGGGGGGATGATATCAATCATCCAATCCGAAGAGAAAGAAGCGGAAGAAGCGGGATGAGGGGGAAAGAATTAGGCTTGATGGCTGGCGGTCGAAGGTTCGACCACAGGGGACAATGGGGATGGGGTGTGGGTAAGTATGGTGGTTGTTGGTGTTGGAGAACAGTGGGCATAAGCGCTGTCAGGGTCGCCCAATCCGTGTGAATAGCTCAGTGTATTACCATACATAGTACAAGAATACTACGGTAACTGCTGGAGAAGGACCCGAAGCCCGCCACCTCCGTTTTACAGGGCCCACCTGCAGCGTCAGCCAAGGTATCCCAAGGTAGTCATGACCCGTGCACTGCTAGCTGCTACGTCAGGCCCTCACTGGAAATACTAACACACGTACCCTGTAAGGATACATAGAGCGTCGACATGAAGACAGCAATAATGCTGGCCCGCGCAGCGTGTTTTAGGAGTGGGATCTGGTCTCAAGACAAGCCATGGTCGTGGAAAAGAGCCCTGACAGGACAGGGGAGTCGCAGAAGGAACGATTTTGGTCAATGCCCCTATGAATTACCCTCATCTCATCGGCTTCCATAAAGAACCCGGAACATCAATGTCGAAATGAGCCGACTGGCCGTCAGTCCTCTGCAATATAAATTCCCCAGGTCGATCCCATTCCCTTCATTATATCTGCGTCACCAGCTCTCTCGAACCAGAACCTGGTGCTGCAGAGAGAGCCTATGCTGGATATGAGCTTACGACCCTCAGCGTATAGCATGAGAGCCCTTGGAACCCCACCCCTTGGCCCCTGCTCGTTCATGCTGGCTGCCGTAAGGCCGGGGCGGGTCTGGTGTAAAAGACCCTCTGTTGAGGCTTTGGCCCTGCGCAGGTGGTTTCATGAAAGACCAGGGCCGACCGGCCTCGCGACCTCTTTATCATATGGCGATACGCCAAGCTGCAGGACTTTTAATCTACCTGAGATGTCTCTCCAGAGGTCTCAACGTGCAGTGCATACTGCGATCTTATTTTTACCTTCATCACTTATACAGGCTCTCAGATCGCCGCCTGCCCCGAGTGGCTGGTTGTGTCAAGATCCAGCCATGCTCGCGTGCTGATGCTAATTTTGCATTTAAGCTTCTGGCTCTCTTTCACCCCTCCCCCGTCAGCACCTTTTCCTCCATGGGCCAATCTTTTGCCTCCATTGACATTGCCTGTCAGAATTGTGATCTCAACTCACAGGCTTCTCCGCCTGAAAAAACTTCCGGCAAGACGTGCATGCAACATCTCAGAATGTGACAACAATCATCATTGACAAGGAAGAGATCTCCCGTGGCCACAATCTGCCCCTGTGGACGCCAACTACACATTCTTGATCAGCACGAGGCACGTGGACACAAGGCAACGCCCTCCCGAGATGCCTCTTGTGTGTGGACGTGGCTGAACAGCTACCTATATTCTAGCTGCAGTGAAGAATGCATCGACACGGAGATGCCCTCGCACGCTCAAATCCGTCAGGTACTAACTAGAGTCTCTCTACGTGGTCCACTCGCCCGTTATCCAAGCAATTAGCTACCTTCTATGAGACACACGAAAATGGCCCCCTTTGAAAAGTTCGGATCGAGGTTCTGTAATTTTGCGGTGGTCCGGAAATTCGGCTGTGGCCCGTCATCTCGACCTTTGCAGGCCTGGGCTGAAAGACGATGTCAGACACTATAACGAAACCCTGCAGACCCCTAAATACAGCAACATTCCAGTTTAGTATTGCCAATTCGGCGTGGATACAAGCATGCAGCAGATCCTGTCTTGTACCTTATCTCGGAGTTTCAACATGTGCGAAAAGACAGTATGTATCTTGTATTCACACAGTGCATCCCGCGTGCACGGCCCACTCCGGGACAACCTCGGAACCCAAACCAGTAATATCACCATCGCTACAACCTCTCTTCAACACCACCATCTCCTATAACTATGCGGCCGCCATCGGCTCCTCACTACTCCCAACGCATCCGTCGTCGCACCAGCTGCACCCGCTACGCCGCCTTCGCTCGACTCCGGCCTTCCTGCCATCCCGCCCGGTACATATCACGACATACCTTCACGAACAGCTCTCCCCAGAAGCTCCGTCGCATTTTGCCACCCTGGTTACAATGCACCATTCAACAGGCTCTTCTCCTTGCCTCGCGTTGAGAGCGCCTCGCCGCGGGGACCGTGGGGCGTACATTACCTGACCGCGCTTACAGCCTGCCAGATTATCGCCAATAATGCCTTTGACGGCTATCTCGTTGCAGAGCAGGCCGACGGACCCCGGATCGTGGCAGACAACGACAGCATCCTCACACACAATCAATACTTCTTTATCGTTCCCGACAAACCAATATACGCTGTTGTACCATCGTTTCAAGAGTGGCAGTTTCCTGGAAGTGCTCCTCAAGCATGGCAGGATGCGGTAGCAGCTACTTTGGCAGACGACATAACTTTGGCAGGCGACGTACCAGGCGAACAGCGTTGTGTTGTAACCGGCCGCTTTACAGTCGAAGTAGCTCACCTCAGTCCAAGGGAAGAAAAAACATGGTTTCTTAACAATGCGATGACCATATACGATTCGCATTCAGCCTCCAACCCAACCGATTGTCCTTCCAACCAAATCATTCTCGACTGTTCTTTACATACAGCTATGGACAAACAACTTTGGGCCTTTGCGCCACGGCATCAACGTTTTGCGGTTCAAACGATTTCCCTTCCCCAAAATCTTACACACAACATGCTGAGCGAATTTGTTGACGAGTATCACGGCCGGTACCTACGGCCCGGGGGAATGTTTGGGACAGAGGTTGAATACTTGTTCGTACGATCTGCTTGGACAGTACTTTGCCTGGTCAAAGGGTTTATCTTGATGGGAAGACCGATGACTACATTGGCAAGATATCGAGTATGGGAGGATGGTATGGCTAGGGTGAAGGAGCAAGGTATGCTTGCTAAGGATATTGATCTGCTCTACGGCGGAGGCGGCACTAGAAGTGCTAGCCCTCGCAAGCGCAGCCGTACATCATCTGAGCAGGGCCGGGATGAGGTTGAATGGGGCAGCGCGTACGATTGGAACGGGCGCGGGTGGCGCGACACGACTGTCTCTCGGGATGAGGAGAGGTGTCGCAAGAGGACACGCGACGAGGATGTGCGGCATGGAAAACGGCGGCGTGTCTATGCCAGTGATATCTCTGCTGTGCCGTCGTTGGCAGAAATTGGCTCTTCTGCTTCTGTCTCAAGTGTAAGCCCAAGACTAGGTCCAAGCCTGCCAGTTGAGCATGCAAGATCGAAGGAGGACCACGACCAGGACTATGATCTGGAACAGGACCCAGAGTTGCAGCTTGGTCAAGCTTCCAGCACACCATGCCCATAGGGGCCAAGCCAATACGATGTCATAACATGTAGATATCATATGCTGCTGACATCCTAGCACCTAACACTACACATTCTAGTGCAATAGTTCGGTCGTGGTTGGCCAACTTGGTCAGTTCTACGTCACTCTTCTATGCCTCGTTCTTGCAATAAATATTAAAACCCATGTGTCCAAGTGGTATGCTGTGGTCGCTAAGGAACTTGGCAAGATATGTCGAATAGACAGCCTGACAATAACATGCAAGTATTACTTACATATGAACCTAGGTATAATGTAAATAGTTGGATATACACACAGGGGAACAGCACGAAGGAAGAGTGGATGCAAAGGGTAGTCTTATCATGATTTATTGACATTCTAGATGCTGACTAGGATAGGTCAGCACAGCAATGAATTCCTATGTATACCTTAGCTCGTGAAGTCCGACCGGTCTCCTGGATGATGAACTCTGTACTGTAGGCCAGAACATCCTCAGCAGATGGCACTGGTGTTGAGTACGTCGGTGGTGGTACATCAGAGCGGATGGCTGGCCAGTCGAAGCCCTCAGCTAAGAGGGAGTCTTCTCCTGGCTGACGGTCCTGTGGATCCACGAAACCCTTAGAGAAGTACAACTTCTTTGGAGGCATGTTGATGCCAGTAGGTAGTGGGGAGGGATATCTATATAGGAGAGCAGCACCCGGAAGTTCCGAGAGTCAGACTTCGGGTGTTTGAACACGATGAAAGTGGGCGAACGGCTTCTCATCTTCTTGTGTTGGCTGCATTGCCAGAGTCTTTATTGTGAACAAGGAGGTCTCCGTATCACTAGCTCTCGAATCGTAACAGTGCATAGAAAAGGCCAGTTTATTCGGGAGAGTATATGAAAGAGGAAGATGAAGAGAAAAGAAGAGAGAGTGTGGAGGAGAGGAGGCTAGCTAGCGGTGGCTATATGTGATGCCCTAATATGTAGTCCCTGGTTGCTTATGTAAGATAAGTGGGGACG
Source organism: Cryphonectria parasitica EP155 (assembly GCF_011745365.1). NCBI lineage: Eukaryota > Fungi > Ascomycota > Sordariomycetes > Diaporthales > Cryphonectriaceae > Cryphonectria > Cryphonectria parasitica. The sequence continues at coordinate 4,630,918 of NW_024468909.1, forward strand.
TCCGAGGTCCCATCAGTCTTATAGAAGAGGGTGTAATATATTATAGCATGCCTACCTGAGTAGGTAGGAGAGACAAGCACAGAGGCTTGTTGCTGCACATGCTATATCTCGTTCACAATGCACGCTGCCACCCAGAACAGGCAGCGGCGTGCACTTCAAAACGAAAGGCTGGAAATAACACATCAAAGCTTGACCTGAGCCAAACGTGCATATGCACGCACGGCGTGGCAAACCTTGCTGGAAGGACTACTTGGATGCAAGCTACCTAGGTACAGCTGAGGTTATTTTAGACATTAAACTTTGCTCAGGTCGGGTTCAGGGCTTGATCTCGAGCGCTTAGGCATGGCTTGAGCCGCAACCTTGAGTTTGATACTCAAGCGCCGGGCCGAAAACGCCAACGTGACGGAACTCCCAGCGTTCGCCAGGCCGCAACATTCGACCGGAAGACTACGTTTTCGGACCACGATCTATCGAACTGGACATCCGGCCCTTAGTGGCTTATTTAGAGGAGAGCAGACGGGATCCCAAGCTCTCCACTAGGTATGGTCGTACGTGATATTGGTACTATTCACAAGGTTTATATGCCAAAATATGATTGCAGAATGGGGAGTGGAGACAGGCCAAAAGCGGCTTGCCACTGGAGGGTTGTCTTCTACAAAATGTTTGGTATAGATTTGGTCTGCAAAGAGTACCCAAGAAGGAGCTAGTGAATCTCAAACAGTGTGAGGAACGGATCATTTGTTTGCCGTGTTCTGAAACATCTTCCAAGGGTCTCTTTTGAGACCAAGGCAAAGAGGTTTGAGGATGAGCAATGTGTCCTATCATGCCTTCCCAATTAGGAAATGCTAAAGCCCGCATGCACGACTGATGTCTCCAATCTGTACAACCTTTCAACAGCTGCTTCTAGCCCTGCCATCCGCTATGTGAATATTTTGGCGGCTTAGATGCTCATCTCCTCCTATTTCAGGATACCCAATTGTTTGCATTGCAAAAGTGCTCAGACTAGCAATTTAATGGGCGAGTTTCAACATGTGTACACTGGCTTCCTGAACAATTAAATTGAAAAGCAATTGCTGTGTGACTGCTGCACATGTCTCCGAAGAGCTCAAGGAGTCATATGAGTACCATAGTTGAAACCTTTTGAATACTTGAGTGGAATTGTAAGTATAAACAGTGCAATCAGTGCAATTGCAATGGTGACGTGGGCATAGGCATGGACAAGAAGGTCATACAATCAGTGCTGAGTACTTATAAGTAATTAGGCTGCAAAACCAGTAGACAAGCCAGTAATCCAAGAAGTCTTTGCAACAATTGAGCAATGGTTGGTAGATGGGTTAGTCCAACAGTTGATCTGTCACTTATCGAATCAGGGCCGTGCATGTAGTGCAGTGGTCGAGGTGATTATAAGATACAGTCCCCTGGGCTCTTCAGCCATTATAGGCAGCTGTATCTTCAATCCTAGCCTCTAGGAGCCTTGGTTCTCGTTTGCACCTTTTTTTTTCTTCTTTTTCTTTTTGTTGGAGACAGTTGCCATGGACCTGATTATCATTGCGAGACAGAATGATATATTAGTCAAGCATGTATACTTTACAGAGAATATGCACGGTATGTCTTGCACATTTAAATGTGTCAAATGGTGATGACCACCGGGCCCGACTTGCACTGTGCCGGGCATGCCTCATGTACTTGCAGCAAGTCGACATAATCACACGAGGGGACACCTGATTGAATATGAGGTATCGAATACAGCTCATGGTTTCAGAGTACTTTTCCAATATTCTCAGCGTATATTCTTCTTTGCTCTGGCTTCTTACATTGCACTATTGGCTGTCTTCAAGGTCCTTTATATGTGTCCCTTCCTCTCCCCAGACTGAAGAAATTGTTCGGCACAGCTTTCCTAACGGCTGCGAAAACATGGACCCCAGATGGCTGACGTGATAGCACACAATAAATTGAGCAGGCCAATGGTCACCTGTAGAGCATCTCCGAGGCTTAATGGTGTTCCAGGGTCGAACGACCTCGGGGCGTTGTCTCTCTGCTGATTCATTATCTTCTCTCTCAGCTGTCTGTCCCATTGTCCGTTCTCGTTCCGATGAAAGGAAACGCGTTACTCACGATTGGCATCGTATAGGCTGGAGACGCCAGTACGATGAGGATTGCAAGGCCGACGGCTTTGTATGTGTTCATGACGCTGAGGTCGGGAGAGTGTAGCTAGATGGTGTTGGGTCGGTTCAAAGATGGATGTGAAGCAGAGCCTGCAGTAGCGTCTGTATGCTGCATTCTCAGTGCCATGAGCTTCCCCTTATAAGCACTTTTTTTTTTTCCTCATCACAGCCGATTTTGAGCGATGGCCAGGTGGTGAGATATTCGAGCAAGGAACAACGAGACTCACGGGCTGATGAATGATAATCCTATCCCCAAGACGGCTCAAGAGGAATGCTTTGTGGTATACGATGAATCGTTCCTCACAATAAGAAAAAAGCGTTGTAAGCAGTGGCCTATTGTGGGAATCTCGATACAATGTGTAGATGTTTGGAGATGGGCGCTGGCTATATGTATCGAACCTTTTCTGCCCAAGGACTTGAAGAATGACTCTGGGATGTCATGATATGTCTTCCACCCCATGCAGCATCCATCCCGCTGCAGTTGACGGTACGTATGAAAATCCCTGTCAGAATCCGCTGCATTGTCGTCCACCCCCAATCGTGAATCTTTCTGTGATTGTGGCTTTAATTTGACGCCTGGCAAGGCGCAAGTAAACATGCACTGTACTGCAGATGCGGTATTACCAATTTGCCAAGGCCAGTCGAAGCCTCTTCTTTCGTCTTGTTGCCAGTCTGTGGCTTTGTCAATTTGTCAGTGAGGTCTCCGGGCCTGGGGTCAACGGTGCTCAGCCACCACTACCACCCCCGCCGTTGTTGCCCTGCCACCCTTGTTAGGAGAAATCTACTATGCTAAGTATTTACGTATGTCTGTACTTACCCAACCAGACCAACCAGTGTCAATCTTAGCCTGCTTTTGCAATTCTTCCACCCCACTCTACGCCTATTTGGTCTGGTTCCACCCCTCCTCTTGAACTCATTCCACCCCGTCCCCTCTTCCACCTCTTCCACCTCTTCCACCTCTTCCTCTGGAAACTTTCCACCCCGTCCTTGGTCCAGTAGGATCAGTGGTGTTTCCCTGATCTTGACGTTTCCACCCCGTGGACTGGTCGTTCTTCCACCCCGTGTATAGCTTACTGACATTTCCACCCCGTTACCCATATTACAATTCCGCCCCGTTACTAGGAGGCCATTCACCGAAGCTCTGCGGCTTGTCTACACTTCCTTCTCGAGGCCAATATATAACGAGGTGCTTCGCATTGCGTCTCGACATAATTCCTGTTTGCCTTCCCCCAGATTCCTGAGCATTTTATTTCCCTGATCACCCACTCACTAACTTGGATCTCCTCAGTGAACCCCTTGAAGGTAGTCCGTCCCTTTTCACAGCATTTCTTCCCTCCTCACAAACACAAGAGATGCCATCCCGCGGCAGCCGAGTCGCATTTAAGTCTCTTGGAGCCAGCGAAGTTGAGACGGGTGCTGCTGGGTCAGGCCACAAGCCTAGGACACGCAACAAGGACTCCTCCATGTGCGTTGACTTTTCTCGTTGTCAAAAAATCTTGAACCACCACAGCCGTGTCTGTTTTGTGTGGCGTCGTAGCCGTCATACCCCAATCAAGACAAATAAACCTATTCGCTAACAACCTGAATCCCAGCCCTCCGTCACGGCAGCGCCAGAATTGTTCTCAGTGCGGCAAACAGTTCTCCAGGGCGGATGCTCTTCTCAGACACTGCATAGCAAAGCACGTCCGTCCGGACGAGAGTCCAGCATACTACTGCTTGGTACCGGGCTGCGACGCTCGAGACCACAAGTTTCGTCGCCATGACAAGTTCTTGGCACACTTCAAGAGGCACCAGCTCAATCGCAAGCCGCGGTACACGGTGGACTATGTCTGGAGCCCCCCTCCCGACGATGATTCCACGGCAGATGTGGACTCTACTGCTGCTGCTGCAGCCCCAGAGGTCGTGTCCACAACAGCAGACGTCGTTGCCTCGCCTCCCATTTTGCTGGAGGACCAGCTCCAGGCCATCTCCCCACAGCCTGCGTCCCTGTCCCCGAACGGACTGGCGGTGCTGCATGCAGAGCACTCCATCACGCTGGTCGAGCTCGAAGCAAGGGAGGCAGACCTTGAGAGCAGGCAGGCCGAGCTGAAGGAGAAGCAGCAGAAATTTATCCAGACCAGCGATCTCAGGTCCGACCTGATGATGTTCCTGAACAAGTGGGACATTCTCGGTGACGACAATTGCGAGACGGTGCTCACCGTGTCTCTGCGGGCGGCGGCGAGGGCGGCAGAGACACATTGTGTCAGTGCAGGACAGGAGATGGAAGAGGCATCAGAGGCAAGACGCCACGCGACAGATCTTGTCGAGGCCATTGCCAAGAGAGCGAGCGTGCTGAAGCGGGCCCTTGATGCGAAGACGCATCTGCAGACACCCGAGGAGAGAGCCGAGAGGACGCAGCTATGGTGGCTGCTGTCGCGTACATGACAAGTCTTAAGGGCAGATTCCTTGGGGCCAAGATTCTCACTGGTGCGGTTTCTATAGAGAACAGTGCAACCATGAGGGGGAATGACTGGCTAGAACAGGGCTGAGATTTCAACCCACTGCTGCCTAAATTTGGCCATGTCCTAGTTGGTCGATTAAACCCTGTCGGCAACTAATAAATACCCGTTACAGCAATTCATTACTGACCCTTTTGCGAGACCTCCGTTTTTTTACTTTTAGTTTCCTCGAACCTCGTCGCACAACTTGTGATAACTTACTGTACACACAAAGAATCACATGGCCACAATGGCTGCTCAGCCCAACCAACAACCCTCCTCCCCTTCTACTTACAGGCACACCCTCCAGGGACTCATTCCTGAGCTGATGCTGCAGGTATTCGAGTCCCTCCCGGACCAGTGGAGTGTCATCGCCCTGCGCCTGACCTGCCACCAACTCAACAACCTCTACCTCGCCCACGAGACGCGCATCAGACAGTCCCTCATAGAACACCTCGTCGCGCCGTTCCGCGACTACTACACCTTCCTCACAACCCTGTACCTCCCCGAGGCGGCCCTGAAACACCCGCCAAAGGGAGGCTGGCCCAACATCACGCGCGAGACATGCAGCGGCTTCGGCAAGACGGACATGGTCATCGACGTGCTGCGGCACCTCCCCTACATCGAGGAGCACCGCAACCTCCACAGCGTCGACTTCAACTGCGACGTCCTGGACTACTCGACGGCCACCGGTGAGGACTTTAGCGGCAGCGACCTCAAGTCGGGCGAGACCTGTCATGCGTTTAACGGGCCGGTGTCGAGGCACAGGGTGGTTATCTTCGAGGGGTACGAGAGCGGCGGGCTGGACATGATGCTCGACACCATGACGGGCGTGGTGTATGAGGAGTTCATCCGGATGGACTCTGGCAAGGTCCTCCCCGTGGAGAGGTATCTCAGGGAAAAGAAGCAGGAGTACGCCGGCTTGCAGGCGCTGTTTGTACCCGAGTGTGACGGCTGTGTCGTGCGGCTCGGAGAGGAGCAGGAGGAAGGGGAGCACCGTCTCGGCTTTGAGGAGCTGGAGAGCAGAGGCGCGCCCAGCAGCCCTGGGACGTTCTTTGGCTCGCAGGAGGACGGGAGGTGGGTCCGTCACTTGTACCACAAGTTTGGCTGGCCAGACAAGGATTGGAGAAAAGAGGAAGCAATGGAAGCTGTCCGGGCTTTTGCCCAGATGAGGGACAGCGAGTACCACACTCAGTTGCCTTCAAGTGGACAGACCCGCTCCATCTCTGCACCTCCCAACTTCCTGCTGCAAAATTTTTATTTCCAGCTGCTGCTAGGAATACTATTTTCTGCCCTACTATGTTTTGCTCTGGTGGAGGGTGTGGAGGCCCTCAGGATATTGAGTGGAACAGGGCATGGGTCCTCGTACATATAAGGAAATCATTCTCTTTAGATTTTCTTGACGAGATGATAACAATCCCAGCAACTTTTCTTCTCCTTTCTATTTTGAACCCTCTGGACAGGTCCAAGGCAGGTTTTCCACCCTGTGCTTGTGCTCATGTAGCCTTAGTTTGCTGTCCTCTTTTCTCCCAGCACGCTTGGGTTGCATGAGCTCTTCTTGCCCACTGCTGAGATGTTCATCGTTTCTTTCAGAGCGATAGCGCCCTAGTCCTGGTTCCCCTTCACCACTCAAACCTGACATATCTCCCCATCCTCCTCACCCCAGGGATCCAAGAACCCAACCAGAACCCCCACCGCGCCAGATACGGCAACTCCACATTCTCCGCCGCAGCAATAGGAAACACCTCGTCCCGCAGCCTCAACCCCGCCTCGCCGCCCTCCAGCTCCCGCGGCTCGTCCACGGCCCAGTAGAACCTCGCCCCCGTCTGCGCCACGATGGGCTCGAGCCTCTGCAGCACCACAGCGAGCCAGGACAGGCAGTCAAAACACACCTGGTTTCTGCTGCTGCTGCCACCGCCACCGTCACCGCTCCTCCTTCCCCCTTGTTCTCCTCCTCCTCCTCCTCCTCCTCCTCCTCCTCCTCCTGCCGCCGCCGCCGTCGTAAAGTATCCCGTCAGCTGACCAAGCAGGTCCCGACCTTGCGCTGGTTGCAGGTACATCGTCAGCCCCTCGAACACGACCATGGTCGGCCGGCTGCGAGGCAATGCCAACCTCGCCAGCCAGTTCGCCTCCGTGACGTCGACGGCCTTGCACTCGTACCGCACGCGAGCTGACGACAATGACGACGACGACGACGACGACGACGACGCCTTGGTGGTGGTGTTGTTGTTGTTGGGGTGTGGTATACCCAGCTTCTCTCGCAGCTCCACCACGTTCGGCAGGTCACAGTCCACCCAGTGCACCAGCAGCCCAGTGTCGTCATCATCATCATCATCATCATCATCATCATCATCATCATCATCATCATCACCACCACCACGACAGCAATACTCCTCGAGGACCCGCAGCGCGCGCGTGTCCAGCCCCGCAGCCAGATGCAGCACCGTAACAGCCGGCTCGCCCCGGCCCCGAGCCTCGCGCAAGAACTCGCCCACCCACCGATCCAGGAACCGCGCGCGGAGGGCAAAGACGGCGCACCGGGCCCCCGTGAGCCGCAGCCCTGTCCAGTGGTAGTCGAGCTGCTGCACCAGGCGGGCGGCGTGGCGGTCGGCCAGGATCGGCGTGGCTGCTCTGGCGTCGACGGCGCGGGCGTAGAGGATGCCGAGGAGTGTCTCTGGGACGCCGCTTAGGTTGGGGTTTAGCTTGGTGGGGGGCGTCGTCTCCATTATTGTTGTGTGGATGGGGGGAGAGAGAGAAAGAGAGAAGAAGGAAAAGAACGCTTTCCCTTGTTGTTGCTGGTAGACTAGGTAAGGACTCAGTGATTCAATGCTATACAATACGAGGATTGAGCATGGCATAACTACTAAAGGAATTACTTACCAAATAAGGATTGGGCCCACACCCCTTTAGTCTTTTTCCGTACATCTTTCTGATCCGCAGTCATTTCGTTGGATATCTTCCATGGCACTCCACACGGCATTTCACCCCTCGTAGATACGGGCAATAGGACAAGAAAAAATCGTCAAAAATGATCGTACCGGGGTATCTCTATTAACGCTACTAAAGCAAGGTCCTAAACAACAGAAGCAACGCACACCAGACACGCTCAAACTATCAACCATCATCCAATGCCTCAGAACGATACATCGCTCCTCTCTCTCTCTCTCTCTCTCTCTCTCTCTCTCTCTCTCTCCGTCGTCGTCATCCCAGGTCATCATCCAATCCCTTCTGTCGTTGCAGTCATTCCACTCCATCCTCCCCTTTTCGTGTCCAGACGATTGTGGACTGGATTATATCGATAATCGATGCGTGTTGAAGGTTGAAGAGAGAATAAGAAGAAAAAAGGTGAAAATGAATAAGAAAATGAAACGGATCCAGTCCATATACCCCATCATTAATTACTCAGGTTGAATGTTCCCTGATCTTTTCCATGGTCCCCCAGGAAGAAGCTGAAAAGAAAATAGCAGAGTGTCCGTGAAGACTACCGAATCTCGACCCGCTGAGACTGCCTTTTCCTGCCAACCCGTAGCAAAATATGAGAAGAAACATAAGGACTGAGATGTTGACCCCTGGAAATGCTTGTAGATGTACTGCCTGTGTGCCACTCCATGCTTGGGCTTCCAAATTGATAGTTGCATCACTCCTCTCAACAGTGTTGGTGGCTGTGTTTAGGCTTGCGCCTTCTTCGTCTTGTACTTTTCTTTTCTCCATCCTTTGATGTGTGAAATGGCCTTGGGGGAATAACCTAAAATGCCGATGTCGTTTTGTTATTGTTTGAACAATTTCGTCTTGGTCCTGCGCCGTGCTCATGTGAAATGGTAGCGATAAAACGAAAAGATCAGAGATGGAGGCTTCGATCCAAGTCGTAGCATGAATCGTCTCACTGTCTGATCGTTGGTGGTTCGTAGGTTAGAGTGGTGTGTGTAGGTGAATGATGTCCGTTGTATGCCCGCAGCATATGCTTTTCAATTTTATCGCGAAGAGGTCCGAGGACTCGCTCCTCTAGATGCTGGCAACCCGACTTCTATCCGGGATGCGCGCATGACAAACCATCAGCTTCAAGCTTGTTTGCCACTCCTCACACTCAGCAAGCAGGGCCTGGTCGCTCCACATAGTCTTGCCCCTGCCGTCCGGGGCGACGCTCTCGTAGCACCGTTCGTACCACCAGCGCCCGACCTTGGCAACCATTTTGGTGATGCCCTCGTCCGCGCCGGGTCCTTCGGCGTTCATCATCTCCGCGAGGCTGCGCGTCTCCTTCTTGCTTCTCCTGCGGGTGGTCGCCGCTGCCGTCGCGGGACCCCTCGAGGCAGAAGAAGTACCGGCCGCCGCCCTGGAGGACGAGGAAGACGAGGACGACGAGTCCATCTTGTTGTCAGTGGAGGGGGGCGAGGGGGCAGTGGCGCTGGCCAGAGGGACACCAACGCGGCAAGTCTTGATGTCGGTGAATCCCTTCCGTCCCAGCAGCCGGAGGATCAGGTCTGAACTGGACCCAAGGCTGATCTCAGGCGCGCGGATGTGGATGCGCTCCTTGAGCCGGCGCACTGCGCGGCGCGCGTGGTTGCCCATGTTGTTCATGTCGACGTCCAGGATAGACAGCTCAATGTAACCGCCGGGCTTGAGCACGCGGCGGGCCTCGTTGATGACGTTGCGGTAGTGCGACTCGGGCGCCGCCGCAGGAAAGCGGTAGACAACGCAGGTGAAGCTCTGGGGCCCAAAGGGTAGCTTGTCGGCGTGCGACTTAAATTGGATCTGGTGGTGGTTCGGCGGGCTAAGTGGGAAGCTAGAGCGTGCGTCTGGCTCGGGGGTCGGGAGCGGTGCCCGCGGCGAGAGGTTAAAGAAGGTGGCTGCTGGGTAGGTCTCGGCTGCGTAGAAAGACCAGTCATCGTTCCCGAGGCCATCGATGACGAGAATGGAGTGCCGCTTGAGGGAGCCAACAACGGGAACCAGCTCATCTCGCACGGGGCTGAAGAGGACATGGCCAAAGGTGAGCCACTTGCTGACTGTCATGGACCCCACGCGAAGGTTGACCTGCGCTGTCGTTGAGTGGTCGTCGGAGCCCTGGCTGCTCGAGCTGGTGTGAGAATGACGGGCTGGCAGTCCCTTCTGCGATGATGATGCTGTGCTCATGCGATGACTGGCAGGGCGAGAGACCTCCACACTGTTGGTGCTGCTGCCGTACCCACTAACAAACTCACTCAATGAGAACGGTGATGACTTGGGAGCGCCGGCCGCCTCCAAGACTTCGTTGATTTTGGCTGTCGTGTCGGAGCTGTACACACTGGACGAAGTCTGACGCGCAGCCTCCTCCTGCTCCTCCTGCTCCACCTCATACTGGGCATCGAATTCAAACTCTGTCTCACAATCCGATTCCGCGGCGTCGAGCTGTGCGTTCATCTGTGCACCCATGTTTCCGTTGATGATAGGCGTCTCGAGCGGCTGACCAGTACTTGTCTTGGCCAGGCGTCGGCCCCATACCTCGAGATGAAAGGGCCTACCGAGGGAGGAGCTTGTAGACGGGTGGCCCCTCGACACATCTTCGCCAAGTAGATCATTGTACTCGTCCCAGACTTCATCCTCGGCCAATGGCGCATTCGGGTCTGGAACCACGGCTGTGGCCTCGGAGTAGTTCAGCTTGCCTGAACAGCTCGAGTCTGTGGAAGACGTGCCTTCGAGACTCTTACGCGGAGGGAAGACCATAAACTCCCTCTGAGGAGGGCTGACTTCGGCCTGCAGATCATGAGAAGCCCGAGGTGACGAGCCGCTGCTCAGTTCGTCTGTGGTCAAGGCTTGAGGGGGTTCCTGAACAGCAGGTTCTTGAACTGGTTTGGGCGGTTCGGGAGGGCTTGGGCCCTTGGCAACAGGTTCCTCGGCCGGCTTTTGATTGTCGGCCGGTGATTGCAGCTGCACGCTGCTACGGTTAAAGGGTCGGGAGAAAGACCTTGGAGAGGGTGGTGGAGGCTCAGAGCGGCCAGCAACCTTCGGGATGCGGCCAACCTGGGGTAATCTGCTTGGTCGGGCACTGGGCGGTTTGGATGTCGTTACAGGAGGCTGCGGTACCCGACATGCTTGTGAAGGAGCGTTCCTTAGGTTTCGGGACGACTGAACCGTGGTGATGCGCCTCGGCTGCTGAAGGGTGGTCTTGGGCTGTCCCGGCCTAACAGTCACATTCTGCTGGGACTCCTGTGAACGATTTTGCAACACTGCAGCAGGCTGTGGCCGCGTACCTTCGCTTGCAGCAGCGACTGGTTTGGGGGAGGGTGGCCTTGAAGCCTGCGCCTCACGCAACACATCCTCGACATCTGCGAGTGTCTCCTCTTCCTGCTCCGAGGAATCGATCATGGTGTAGAACGCCATAGGTTGCTTCTCAACAACTGTGACCTTGGCTGAGACCTGAGATGCTTCAGACGTTTTCTTCTTGCTGCTGCTGACAAGCTGCGTGGTGGATCGCCCAAAGATGTTCCATTTTCGGGGCGACTTTGGCCTCTTCGTCAGCTTCTTGGGCACTACTACTGAGGCCTCGGAGTCGGTTCTGCCCATTGACGGCCTCGGGTTGAGCGTCGAATCGTCCGACATGAGCGTCGTGTCGTAGCTGTTGATAGATGGGGTCGTTGTTCCTGGTCGCACAGTGATAGGCTTCGGTACACGTGCACTCGCTGGATTGGACGTCTTCAGGCGCTGCATCGATCTCCGAACAGCCAAGGTAGGCTTCATGGTCAGGACGTCAGAGTCACTGGAGTCAGAAGGCAGTCGTCGGTGTCCCCGAAATGGGGCAGCGGTCGCGCCTCCTCGGGGTAGGGCAGAAGGCCACAGGGTATTGCGAGCTTCCTGAGAGGACACTGACACGTCGGAGTTGTTCCTCGAAGCGCTCAGGCTGGGACGGGACTGGGCCATGCTCTGATTGCTCTCGCTCCGATCAAGGTCCGAGCTAACGTTGCGGTTGTGAATGATCTCACCTCCAGCAATGACGACGGGGCTCATGCGCTCTGCCAAGAAAGGGTCCGACGGTAGAGTGCTGGCAAGGCTCTCCTGGGAGGACATAGTTCCAGGGATGGCTCGCAAGGCGTTGGTGAGGTTGCTGCTCCGTCGCCGCACTTGGCCAAGACGGCCATACCCCTCGTGACCAGTACCAGCAGCAGGGCCTTTACGAGGCTGCTTTTCTTTCTTCTCAGCGGGAGTTGTGCTCTTGTTGCGCCTACCAAAGAGCGGAAACCGGGACTTCAGGCTCGAAGACACACTAGGGCTTGGTGTGCGAGTTGGCGCACGTGAGGAGACTTGCTTCGCCAACGGGGGGTCAGGTCCCGAGGCTGCGGCATGAGGGGCTGGCGTAGGTTCTCTTCCTATCCTGGGAGCAGATGAAAGGGCAGTCGGAGTCGGCATGTTTTGGCCGCTTCGACGTCTCTCTGACAGAGAAGTCGAAGATAGATTGCTGTGGACCACGGGCAATGGCAAGCCTATCTGCGATTGCAGATCTGTGATGCCTTCTCGACTGGGCCGGATGGGCGGGGTGGCCCTGGATAAAGGTGACCCTGCGATCTCCCGCGAGGGGTGCGTGACACCTTCGGCCTCTCCACGAACCTGGTTATAGGCGTGCTCTGATGATGATCGTGGAGCAGAAATGGCAGCGCCACGGGGCAGGGCGCTCTTCTGCTGCTGCTGCTGCTGCTGGTCTCTGATGAAGGCAGCGGCGCGGATGGTAGAGCCAGACGAAGATGAGTTGGAAGACTCCCTCACCGCTGCTAGACCATCACGATCAGTATTCACATCAGAGACCTCGTGAGAGGAGCTTGCCGCCCTCCTGCGGGTGACAGGTGGTCTGGTCTCTGCTGGGCTGGTAGTCTGCTTCGACCTGGAGAGGGGGAGTCTCATCGGCGCGACAAGCCCTGGTGAAACAGAGGACATAGACGTTGGGGTCGTGTCGCGGCTGTAGGGACCGCCTCCAGGAGACTCGGAGAATCTGGTGGATGGACTGCCACTCCAGGCGCTGTGCTGGCTGCTTGTGCTTGAGAACAAAGGCGTTGGTGGAGGGAGGTCGGTCGTGATCGGGTAGGGCAACTCCAGGTGAGGATGGCCCATCATTGTCTGAGGTTTGAAGTCTCGATAACGGTCCAGTTCTGGGTAGATGGTGACAGGCTGCGCGCTGCCGGTCGGAAGCTCGACTCTCTGTGCAACCCTGATCGAGGCCGGACTGTCTGTATAGCACCTATCCACGGGTCCATCTCTGCTTATGTCCAGCGAGGACTGTGACAAAGGCACCGAGGACGTAGATTCGGATCGCGACGAGATGCTTCGAGCGTGGTGCTGCTTTCCAGCCGCCTGTTCAGCCGCAGCAGGCTGCTTCCTCCGCAGCACATTCCTGGGTTGTCTTGCACTCTCCTGCGACCGGCTCGAAGGGATAGAGGAGGCGCTGCTAGTGCTGGTAGTGGTCGTCTTTCCCGACACATCACTGGCATTCGAGTCTCCTGGTCGGTGCTGTTGCGTGAGCGTCTGTTTCCACGCATAAGTCTGCGGAGTAGCGGCGCGTCGTGAAGAGGTCTGTGGTATCCTGCTGGTATTTTGAGGAGGCTGAGGGTCGGCTGCGGCCATCCGAGCGGACTCGGCTGCCTTTTTGGCTCTTCGGCTGAGAGGGGCCACCCCTTCTGCTGCTGCTGACGCATCCATGTAGGCACCCGACCGCTGCGACTGTGCTATTGTGTTTGCGGGTATCTCTTGCCGCCTCGATGACGCTGTTGTTTTTGAGGACGCCATCTTGTAGGTATACAGCGTCGCAGCAGTTTGACAATGACTCAATTACACATCGTCCTCCATGCCAGGCGAAAGAATTCCTCACTCGATATTAATAATCTGGATGTAGTGATTAGCTCAGGACCTCCAGAAACTGACGTATGATGAGAAATATATGTCTGCAAGTCTCAGGCACTTGAGATGACGCGAAGGTGTGGGATGCGTCACGCTTTGACACGCTATGATATCACGGTATACATGAGGGGCGTAAGACGTACAAAGTCGATGAGGGATCGTGTCCCCAAGTGAGAAGGAGGATCTGACACGATCCACGAGGGCGAGGCTACACCAGCCTTGCGTGTATGTGTGGAGGAGATGAGACTTCAAGTGCCGAAACGGAGCAATTGAAGACGTCAGAAATCTCGGCACGGTGGCACGGAAAAGCACATTAAAAAATAGAAGAACAGAAACAAAATTAATCAGAGTTGAAAGTGAAGAAGCTCCAGAGCTGGGGAAGAATGAGGGTTAAAAAAAAAAAAAAGTCAACAAGACGATATCGGAAGGGTGTGTTGAGGTAGCATCCGAGGGTGTCGTGGAGGGGGGCGACCAGGCAGGGTTGACTGGAGGGGACTGGGGCAAGTAAGCTCGCTAAACGTGATGGATGGTAGCACCCTTGTGAAGGAGGGGAAAGAGATGGGCGTTTAAGACGACGTTGTGAGCCACACTGAGGGGTTTTTGTTTTTCTTCTTCCTTCTTGGAGGGGATCGTCCAGGAAACGGGCAACCAATATATGCTCAAAGCGAGATGAAAAGCCTCTGGCCCCTGGTGTTCTTGTGTGTGCAAGTGTAGTAGTGGTGGGTGGTAGTAGTGTGGGACGTTGTTTACTCGTTAGGAAAATGAGGTGGGTAAGAGAGACGACGAGGAAATGAGACAGAGAACCACCAGCAGAAAAGAGGAAAAATTAAAGAACGATGGATGTAGGGTCAAGGGGAAAGGTGAGAGACAAGAGGACGCGCAGAGCAGTTTATTTAGGTGTAAGCCCTCCTTTGGGCGTCTCTTACTTTTTTTTCCAAGGGTAGCTTTTAGGTGGGTGTGGGTGGGTATGGGTAGGTGTGTGTGTGTGTGTGCAGACAAGATGGGGATGGGATTTATGCTACCCGAGAGAAAGAGAGAGACCAGGATCGAGGCACCGAGAGCTGGGGAAAAGAGGCGCCAGGATATCGATAATGGCCACATCCCATGACTCTTCTCAGTACCGGCAACTGGGCAGCCAGGATTAAAATGCGGGTACTGTATAATCCAGAAATGGGTTATGGTACTATCCTTGGCCTGGATGTGGCGTTGTTGTCACCTCGCAAAAGCCTGGACAACGATTGTTGATGGAGGGCTGATCTGTCAATTGCGGTGAGGAAAACCCTTGAGGCGGATGAGAATGAATCTGTTGAGGCAACCCTCTGAAGTGGCAGCCAGTCAGTCTCGTGTGCACCAGACGGTGGTTCAGCGAACGACTCGTACCGTTGGGATCCAGAAAAATACATTACCAAGAGAGAGGGTTGCCTCCGACAGTGTGAAAAGTAAGGCGAGAAGGGCAGCACCCAGGAACCAGCCTGGGTGGAGTGCCTGTGGACCTCGAGCGCTGGGCAGAGGTGGGCGACCAAAGAAACTGCAGCTGCAAGCAGCAGACATTGGGCCAAAGTGAGTGGATGGCGGATGCGGATGGGCGATGAGCAATTGGAATGTCCCACAAATCTGCAAGAGCTGCGCCATGCCATGCGCGTAAGTCGAGAGCGACGGGGACAGACCCTTGGAACACCCAGAAGCCCTGGATCGTGCATACGGTGAGGCCCTATAGGAGAGCTGGGGCTGAGACTTGGTGATGCCATTGGGTGATAAATTTCGAAATCCAACCTGCAGAGGAGGAGTGGTTCCTGCACCTTAAGCTACATCGGGCATGGCCACTATGACCAGGGGAGGGGGTAGGAAGGAACGATGTTGATGAACATTTCCCGTTGTTGACGAAAAGGGAAATCTCCCTTGACGATTTTTCTCTTTCCTTAGCTTGTGCTATAGTACCACTGTGCTATGCATCTTGGGTTGTGACTTCCCATGGATCAGGGTCGAGAAGCGAAGGAGAGAAGAAAACGGAGGTGGCAACGGATACTAACGGGTCAACCTTTGACTTGGGACTGAAACTTCACACACACAACTGCCTCGGCCTACGTGACCAGATCGGGCTTATTTATTTCGTGTATTATTTTCTTGTCTTAGAATTCAAGGCCATAGAGCACGCTCGAACTTGACCCGAACCCGTCACAGCGGTTGTATCCATCTGCATGTCTTAGACAATGTCTCACGCTGCACCAGCCGAATGGCTCTTGTGGCCCTAGTCGCCCCCCTCCCCTCCTCTTTCTCCAGTCCAACCCTTGCTAGTCCTCACCCTCCACCACGCCGCAGGGGTCGTGACAGTTCCCTCCATTCAAGGCCCACAGACAAGCGCTGGACCGGGGATACGGATGGATGCTCCACTTGTCGCCACCACCACTCAATTCAATCGTTTCCTGGAGAAGAAAAAGAAAAGAAGAAAAAAAGGATAATAAAACTGAACCCTCGATCGGGAAACTCCATCGTAGGTACCAGACCACCAAAGGGACTCTTGTGACCACATCTCTAACCTATCTCTATCTGGCCAAAAGTGCAGTTCAGGTCAGCCAGTCAGACAGTCACCACCAACAAAGGAAGAATAGAGGCGGTCAAGGTTCTGACTGCTATGGTCCCGACAACTGGGGAATGCTCAGCGTCATAGCTCTGAGCCCCCTCCATATTTGTTGGCGATAAGGCTTCTAGTATTAGGTATACTGTATTAGTATTGCTCTCATTAGTCTGCTCACAGCCCACGAGAGACCAGGACAAGGTCTGCGGTCTGCGGAACGACGGTGCGGTGATGGTGTGGTGGTCAGCTCGCCATGCCATGGCCGCCGTCTCTTTATTATGTAGATTGCGAGCCGTTGCGCATCTATTATAGTACGTTCCCACAATTAACAGGGACTTCCAGTTCTTCAGCACCACTTGATTCTCGTTAGTCTAGGATCAAGACACAGGTCTATCCTCGCAGCCTGGCGGCTGTCGCGGCTTTTTGGTCGCTTGACATACAGTCAGACTCTACTACACGTACCCGAGCTGGTGAGCCTTGGAACTCTGTCTTCCCCGGCAGGGTGCTCCCTCCCACACACACACATACACACACACCATGCCGAATTACTCATGGCTGCTCCTCCTCTCCTCCTCCTCGTCGTCCCCTCCCGCTTGTGTGAGTGACGATATCATCACAGACACGCATGTTGACGAGCAATACAATTCGACGAGATTGTCTCAGACTGCACCCTCCCCAGTGTCGTATACCACCCATACACCACCCATCTCACTGCTACCATGTTAAGGTCAAACGGAACTCGTCACCCCTTTCGGGGCCGCGTCTCCCGGGTACGACAGGCCGGATTTCATCGAGACCATTCTCAACGACATTGCCGCCATCTGATTGGTTCGCCTGCTAATGATTGAGAACCAATCACGGATTTTAAGACGGCTCTAGCACCCCTTGGCTCATACCGTATCGGGCGATTTGCATCCTTCCCCTCGTAGCTTCTTCCTTCTTTTTGACTTGTCTTTTCTCCTCCTTTCCTCCTTCTTCCATATCTTTTTTCCATTTTAATTTTTTCTTTCTTTCTTAGTTTCTACTTAGTGTCCTTCTACTTTCCCCTCTTGATAATGTTTAGTTCAATAAGCGCAACACCACCCCCATCCTTACGCGCGTCACCCAGTTGGGACGTCGGTTGAAAGGCAGCTTACTGTACTGTAGTCTAACGCTAAAATACCTGCATAGTCATCAGTCGTACCATCCATCTGTTTACTTGTATGGTACGTGCATTTCGTTTTCGCGCCGTGGATGAGAACCGCCCTGGAACGATGTGGCTATCTCTGGAACACAAAGTTATCGAGACCAGTATTCTCAAAGGGCATTCGCTGGACCACGGCAGCTTTGTGGTTGTTGTCATCACCGAAATCATCATCACCGGCACCACTAGCTGAGTGAGTTATCCACATAGGCTTCATAAATCAAAGAGTCTAGACGCCTCAAATTACCAAAGTGGCGTCGCTACGACGGGACCCATCACAACCAGCGATCAACAAAACAGGTTGAATAAAAATAGAAACAAGGTCCCAGAAGGTAAATCGGTCCACCTGCATATCATCTATCCATAACTACCAGCGAGCAGACCAGGCCCGCCCACTCAAGCATTGGTTCCACGCACTCGACAACGCACACACCAGCTTACTACTGCAAGCTATGGCGGCGCGAGGCGGATGTGGCTTGCCAGAAACAATGGGGCGCCGGGTCTGCCCCTTTGAGCAGCGAGGCAAACCTGTACGTGCCAGGAATATACAAGTGGTATGTTGGCATGCTAGGCGAGCAGAGGCAGCTGAAAAAAGTGAATATGCAGGCGATCGTGGAGATAAGAATAGAGAAGAAGAAAGAAGAGGAGAAGAAGAGACAAGAGGTGGCGGTGCCCTCTGTATGCGTTGGTAGGCGTATATTGTGATAAATCATCTACTATAGCAACGTATACTAAGGGGAAGGACTGGGGACGAATACCATCTATACAAGAAGGGGAGGGAAGAAAATGGAAGAAAAATTCTGCTGCAGCAGGGCTTGAGCCTTGCATGCAGGTCCCACGGCATTGTAGATCATCAGAGACATGGGACATGGTCCCACGCCTCCTAGCTGCAGAACGCTTCTGCGTGTCCTGCATGATTAGGGGAGCCGTTCATCCTCGTCTTAATAGTTTCGGGTTTTGTTTGGTTACTGGTTGGTTCGGCAGAGGCGACATTTTGTTTCGCCAACGAATGTGGCGAGTGCATGCATTGCTGCTGGATTACCCTGCTCCGCCACAATCGAGCTTCAGTCAGCAAAACCTGCCACGTTTGGATCAGCATTCCCAAACCAAACAAAGAAAGAAGAGAGAGAGAAAAGAAGGAAGAAAAAACCCTGATACCTGCCACTCTTGCCCTGGCTCGGCAATGCGGAGGGCGAAAGGCTGGTGACGTGGCACAAAAAAAGGTTAAAAAAGAACCATTATATCGTGAGACGGCTAAAAGGTCGCATATCGGCGACCGCACCTCGCAAAAGATGGAAGTGCGACGTTCCGGACATCATTGGGGGCTTGTCTCTCATTGATCATCTTCCGAGATAGAAAAACTCGGTACTTATGACCGTTTTGTGTATGTTCTCGCAGAACAAAAGTCAATAGAAGTCACGAACTGGACCTTTGTTTCGACGGTCAATGGTTACGGATAGCAGGAGGACGTCCCTAACTATTTTCCCGATGGATATTTTGTTTACATTATCCCGCCATAGAACTTTAAATCGGAAAAGGTTATCCGCTAGGTGTTTTGAACCCGTTCATTGATGGGCTTTGGATGGGAAGGGTGAATGACTCCCGAGGCACCGTGCGTTTGTGTGGCACAGAATCGTGTGTTCTATAGTATACGTACAGTATCTTCTGTACAGGGGTGAGGCCTGTGGCTGCGCACATATCTCGTTGGATCTTCAGGGCGTCTAGACAGGGGTGGCACCGGTGTGTGGGAGCCCTCACCCCAGGTGAGTGCCCGTGAGCGTGAACTGCCTGGGGTCCCTGGGTAAGCACGGTCGCATGCGCTTAGGTGCTATGGTTTGGGGGCTCTGGTGGTTCTGGGTCTGAGCTGGTACGTACTCGGTCTCACATATACTCACTCACCTAATCCATCAACCAGATGAACAAATCATCCCGGTTTTCCACGCAGGACCACAAAAGGCTAACAAGAAGTAACCGTCCAACCATTGTATAGCTGGCACTGGGTCGTGTACAGATAGGTCAGTCGTCACGAGGATCAACTTCGGTGAGCCCCGGCGTCCCCGCTGCACGCAGGAGGCGACAACATGACTGCAGATCTGGCAAGGTCAGACATCATCTGAGACAATCTGCAGCTTTGCATCATCTCATAGCTTGTCCACTCGGCAGCTTCTTCCTATCATAATCCTCCTCCTCCTCCCATCCGAGCTTGGGTTTCGTTTTCTTTTTTGTCTCTCGAGCGGTGAGGATGGTCACATGCCACCTGAGCACAATATTTGATGTCCCCTGGGTAATATCAGCATCGAGAGCTCTGGGCCTGTGAGACCGTGGCACATCTAAATCGTGCCCACTCGAACGGAACCCGTGATCGTCTCCTTCCTCCGTTCCTCCCCAAGGGCCGTGGCTCGGTTCTGGGAATGGCTACTCGGCTCCTTCGCAGCGGGGAAGGGGAAGGGGAGAGGGAGGGGTTTGGACAGGCCTGTAAGGCTCGTGAGCAATGGAAACCCTCTAGCCCCCTTCCACCCTTCAGATGAATTATCAGCTTCTGCAGGTTGGTAGTCGCCATATGCAGGACCCGAACTCCTCTTGGACGATCAGCCCACCGCAGGCTTGACCACTCTCGCGCCGTACAGCCCATCATGTTGTCATGTGGACACGAGCAGGATCTCCCGCTGAGATGCATGCGCAACCCGCTCTGGCTGAATTTGACCTGCATCCGCTCGGTCAGGATCCTTCCTCACCTAGTGGGGTGGGTTCCCATCTCTCCTTCATCTCTCTCTGTCTGTCTCTCGCTCTCTCTCCATCTATCACACACAGTCTCTCGGAATTTGTCTCCACGCGACGGCTCCCGACGATCAGAGTCCCCTTGTTCTCTTATCTTGACAGCGGCCTGTTCAACGGGGGTGTGCCGGAGGTGGATACTCTCATCTCTACCCATACGGCCTATGAGGTCTCGCACCATGCCTGTCATGCGCCGCCCACCGCGACGAAGTCTCTTCGGACAGGGGTTGGGGCTCCGAGTGTCCCAAGACCGGCCGAGTCTTCTTCTCACAGGCGCGGCTGAAGAGGGGAACCAATTCGAGAAGTTCCAACTCCTAGTTCGGTTCATTCCAAAAATGGAAACTCATTCAACAACAATGTTCTGTGCGAATAGCATCGTTTTCCCATCCCCCCCTTTGGCGTACTATATGGTAGTCCTTTCTGACAGATCGGATCGGAATCAGTACCATTCATTCAATAGGCTTGGGCCTAATAGTTTTAGTACAAGCAAGTGACCGAACCCAGGTCGTCCCGCTCTGTGGGACCACCTCTCAGAGCCAGCAAATACTCTCCACCACGGCGCTTAAGGGCTCGGCATCCCCCCCTCCTCGCTGTCCCCCCCTCCCGGTGGCTTCAATCCCTCGAACCGCTGCATGATGGTACGGAAATCACACATGAGGACCGGGTCAGCTGATTTGGTGCTCCAGTGGATAGTAATCGATATGTCATTTCTCCTTCTCAATACCTGCCATGGTATCTCTTGTCTTTAATCACAATCCCATGGAAGGTGGGGAAGTATATGCGTCTGGGTGTGATATTGGTGCACGATCCGACGTCGGGTTCGCCGTTCGATGCCGTTTTTGCAGTGGTTATGGCTAAGAAGATGAGGTTTCTTTCCTTCTTTCTCGTTTTCTCCTTCATGGTGATCATCAAGAGCTGAAGCATCTTTTATGATGATTCGTAACATGGGGGTGAAAGAACGGAGAAGGGGTTCCAGTTCTGGAGAGAGTGAACGCAACCATGGGTAGCGCTGCAAGTGCTGTGGCCGGGACGTCGTTGATGCTTTGTTCAACGACGTTGCTGTCGCTCGATGAGAGGCCCCAAGCTTCTGCTGGTTGGTTATGAACTCTTCCTTGTTGTTCTTCATCTTCTGCTTCTCATGATATTTTTTTCCTACTTCTAAAATGGAAAAAAGGAAGGTGAACAAACATGGGAGCATCAGCTTGGTCCGTCAGCGAGAGTCTCTCCCCCACACCACACCACACCACACCACACAAGGACACCTCTCACATGACTGCCCAGACCTCAAGATGCCCTCAAAAACAGTGCTCTTTGGTAGTACGGAGGTCAGTATTCAAGCTTGTCAGTTGCCTCAGATTCCACTAAGCAGCTGAGCTCGCTTGAGACTCGGGTTCGATTCCCAGCGGAAGAGAAAAGAGCTTTTTGATTTTCTTCCCGACCAGCTCCTGGGAGCAACGCGACATAGCTATTTTTCTCCGGCCTCCTCCTGGGCCTGATTACCTTCCTTTTGGGTAAGGAATCGAGGCTTCTGGACGCGTCAAATGAGTCAGTCGGTTAAGAGATATAGTGAAGCTATTCGGGAGTGAGAGTGGAAGTGGAGCGAGAAATCTTTGACCTGAGCACGGTCCTGATTCCTTTTTCTCTTTCTGCAGGTTTGCTGTGATCATCCTATTCATTTTCCATGACTGGGTGAACTTGGGACAAGGTTGTTCTGTCTGTCTGCTGGCCATGTCTAGTGTGTACCTCGCTGACGGCCAATCTGTTTGTCTGTGCAGCGGTCTTGATCGAGATAGATGAAGGGCCGTAAACTGCCGAAAAAGGAAGGCGGGGAAGGCAATATAATTCCTCCCAGAGAGGTCCTTGTCTCTTTCACAAGAGGGCTAGGGAATCAATTCATCTTGTTCGAGGGAGAGAGTTTCGTCCAACCTTATTGGAGTGAGAGCAACGGAAGACGAGGAACAGCGAAGTCAATCTCGTAGGTGTTGGTGAAGGGAAGAATAAATCATACAAAGCCACATATATATATTTTCGCCTTTCCCCACCAAGCACGCCGTCACAAGGGCTATATAATCATTGCGGTTGTTGACCAGGCAAGTAATTCCTTGACCGCTGTTGACGTATCTGAATCTGGACACATGCTCTGATTCGAAATGGCATGCCACGCAGCTTCTCCCTACCACGACTTTTCAAGATCCAGGACCAATTTTTCACCATTGAGTCTAGAGAAACCGCACTGAACCACATTTGTCTTTACACTCTAAATATAACAGAAATTAGTCCTTGCCCTTTCAGAGTTGCATCGTGATAATCCCGGCCTTGAGCTGATGCAGTGCCATTTGAGATGGTTCATACTGTAAATTACAGCCAAACAGTAGACTTGGCAAAAAGCTTGGCAGTAAGCTTCTAACCAAGCTGAGAGAGTCCAGGCCCCGTCATCTTCATCTTCTTATCGTCAATTGACCACTGCATGCTGGCTGCCCAGTTTGCAAGCGACCTCAGGAGACCGCCACGCCCCGTCTGCAGTCATACCACAAACACGCGCGCTCGCAGGCACATTCTACTCTCAACCCTTCAGGCGAGCATGTGCAATTGCTACAGTTAGTTCGCCTCTGCCCCTTTTCATATTTCCCCCCTCCCACGCTCCCCTTCCAAAGGTAACCTCTGTCTCTTATCCTCTGAGCCTCTTCGATCAACGCTGAGTCATACCGACCACGCATAAGCAAGATCCACCTCCCTCCCTCCTATAATCCTGCCTCGGCTGGTTTTGGTTTTTGTTTATTTACCTCGCTGCATTGCCTTTTTTTTCTTTCGTGTTCAGAGCCACAGGATTCAGAAAACATACCCACGCCGACTTGAGCTTGAAATACAACTCGCATTTGTGGGAACAAGTCTGTGATTATTACGAGGAGGGGAATCTGATCATCTCACCGGGTACTTGAAGTATAGCGGGAGGAAGCAGACTGGCTCTCTGTATCAATTCGACCAATTCTCATACCCAAGAAAGGAAAAGAAAGAAATAAAGCAAAGCAAAGAAGAAGGAAAATGATTGTGCTCGACCTCGTGCTCAACTTCTTGCGCATGTAAGGCAGGACCATATCTTGGTCACCTTTTACACCCAGATGAGTACTCTACTTACATGTATATAATTCTTTATCTAGCATCCTGCTCATAGCAAGTCTCGCCTCCTTTGGTCCTCAAGCCCACCGTATCCTATCGTACAAGACATGTGTCCGGATCGCTCCGTTCTACCTCCTCCTGAACCTCGTCTCGGCGACGGAGCAGTTCGCCCTGGGGCTGCACATCATCGTCGTCAGTGACCCCGGGACCCAGTGGATCATTAAATCGCCTCCGGATGTAGGAGACTACCTGAACACGTTGCAGTTCGCCGCTGTCTGGTTGGGTCATCTGGTACTGTGTGTTATAAATGCCCTTGGCTTGTTCTTCCCCCCCTCTCTCTCGCTCGATATCATCTACGCAACTAACCATCCTCTATTCGAGAGGGAAAAACCAGTTTCGCCCTTTTCCTGTGGTATCCGCCCCGCCAACTAGGCACCAAGGTCACAGTCGTCACCCTCTACCTCCTCTTCCTCTGCATCTCCATCATCCCCGTCATCTTCGAGGCCACCCTCCCCGCCCAAGGCCTCAACGGCCCTGAGAACGACCGTCGCTGGTTCGCGGCTATGTTTATTGGCATCCATACGCTCTTCCTCGCTCCCGTCATCACCGTGTTCACTCTGGTGGCCCTTTTCCCGCAGCTGCGAGAGCTACGACAGCTGCAGCGCGAGAACCGCAGAAATGACGACGACGACGACGACGACGACAACAACAACAACAACAACAACAACAACAACAACAACGATAACAACGTAATCGCCAACGATGGCGACCAAAATAGGCTCAGTAGAACAGGCGCGCTAAGCCCCCACGGCCTAGCCCTACAGGCCATGGTGTTCCTCGTCGCGGCGCTGTACTGGCCATTCCGCTTCCACATGCCCCTCCATGGCATCCCCTGGGGCTACTGGTACCAGACAATAGGATGGGCGGCCGTGGACAATGCCTTGTTCGTGCTGGTGCAGGCTGTATTGTGGTATGTAGCGAGTCGGGCGCGGCGGCCACAGCGGCGGGAGGAGGAAGAAGAAGAAGGGTCAGGACGACCTTCATCCGGGCAGGGGGAGACAACGCCTCTTATGGACAATGAAGTAGCTGGTTGAGTGATGATATGAGGACGCAACATGTGAGAAGATGTTTCGAAAGACAAAGTGTATGAGGTGTTCTAGTTCTGGTGCAATGCCTTCTTTTGTCTTGTGATTGAAAAAATTGAAGCCTCGTGTCAATAGCATCTGCGCTTCGGAGTGATTCTTTACATGAAAGCTGTGTTCCTGGGAACCGTGCACGGGGATTTGTTCGGCCGGTTCAGGTCCTTTTCACGTCGTAATATAGCAACCGGAAGATATCCCGTGTAAGTGGAGGAAGCGTCACGTATTGGTGCTTGAGACACCTAGTCAATGCGCGGTGTGGCTGTGCGCAAAGCAGATCGAGGGTATAATCTTGGTTTGTGTCCATGTCTTGAAAGATGCATTCCTTTAACGCCGGTCATTCTTCCCTATCAAATCCATCCCGGCGCCTCACTGTGGTCAAGGTAGTATACAAACGCACCGCGGTTCGCAATTGAAGTTGCCAAGGCGGACTTTCATGGTGAGAAGTCCGCAACACGCCACAGGAGATCGGTGCAGAGTCAAATGCAGTCACTGCTCCCTGCTCCCTGCTGGCACCGCCTATCGTCTGGTTCGATGGCTCGCATTCCAGGTGACCACACCGAATCGCTCAGCACGCGCCTTAGCCTTAGCCATTTCCACCTTGTCAGCCAGAACGCCATGCGGTAACAGATTCTAGTTGTCGCCTCCGAAGCGCTTGGCCCGGCGCTCAGCTTTTGCCTTCTCTGTTGGGTCATCAAGGACGTTGCCGCCACCACGCGCCTGGTTTCGGGTACCGCCGCCACCGCCGCCACCACCACCAGCTCGACGACCACCCCCGAACTTCCGGTTGTTCTGGTTGTTGTTGCGGCCGCGGCCATTGCGGTTGTCCAGGCTCTGCCTCTTGCCGCCGCGCTGGCCATCATCACCGTGCTCGCGACCGCGCTTTGGGCGGCGCTCGGGGAGAGCTTCGTCGAGGCCCTTGGGAACAGCGCTGGTCTCGATGCCGAAGCGCTTGGCGCGTTCATTCTTCTTCACCTCATCTGATTCTTTGTCGACAGTGATGCCAAAGCGCTTGGCGCGGTCGTCTCGCTTCTTCTGCTCGGCGTCGGCCTCGGTAGCGCTGAGGCCTAGCGCAAACGATGAGGTTTCGGCTGGCTTATCGGCAGCTGTCTCGGTGGCGGTGGCGGCGGCGCCACTCTTCTCGGGCGCTGCAGCAGCTGGTGTCGAATCGGTCTCGGCAGGTGCCTCAGCGGTAGGAGGTACGGTTGATTCGGCGGGTTCGGCGCTCGCGGGAGCAGGCGCAGGTGCGGCGGGAGCTGCCTCCGCCGCGGCGACAGGAGCTGCAGCGGGCTTTGGATCCTCCTTTTTGGTAGCGACGGCGGCAACCTTAGTGTCATCGTCGTCCCAGTCAATCACATCCTCAGCTTGGCCTGGATCACGGCGGGTTCTGGTAAGCTTTCTTGCACCGCAACGGAAAGTAAGGGAGGGCGCGCGACAGGGAAGTCGAGGGTTGACGAAGTTCGGGCAACGGGTCACGGGCGGTCGATGGCAGTAGTGGTAGTGGTAGCCAGAAGAACGGTATGGGACGTACTCTTGTCGTGCTCCTGCAGGCGCGCGATGAGGTCGGCCTTGTTGCCTGACTGGGGGAGGCTGCGCTCCGAAAGGAGCTTCTTCAGGTCAGGGACCTTGAGAGACGCGTAGTCGGTCATAATTAATGAATCGTGGCTTGAGAAAAGAGGACAACCTGGTGTTGATTAGGTTGCAAGTAGTGAATGGGAGTCGGAAGTGCAAGGATAGGTGGGAAGTCGGCTGGCACAAGGTCTTTGTGGTGTGAGAGAGCGAAATGAAAAGAGGGAGGGTCTTTTGGCTGTGCGTGTTGGAACCCAGCTTAAGAGAGAGAAAGAAGATGCGCTAGGTTGCAGGTTAGAGAAAGGGAGCTTGGAAGTCGCGCTTCGACTTGCGTCAAGCGTGACCTTAGCAACCCGGTAGAACAATAAGCCCCTGCAGATATGATTCATGCATTTAGGGCTATTGTGCATTTAGCGGGTTTCCATACTCAGCAATTGGCACAGTAGCGCCAAGGGAATAGTGAGTACCATACAAGTAGTAGTGAGTCAGTAGTCAGTGCCAGTGGCATAATGGGCACATTAGCACATATGTACAAACTCGGTCACACCTAGTGCTTTCCTTTAGAAGCCTACAGTCTCTTTCCTCTTCACCTTCTTTCAACACTAAGCCTGTCCCATCTTGACTAATTTCTTCCCAGGGCTCGGAATCGTTCTCTGCCTTCTCCTCATTCATTCAATCAATACTAGCATGACTGATATTTCCCTGCCACCTTGGCTCATCCTGGGTGGGTATGGATGTTTATACTGTCTCATATGCTCTTGCTGACAACATTGTGATTTAAAGCCAACACGTTCGATTTATGTATCAAGTACGAGTAGGTGAGACGATTCCACTGATTCTACTGCGTGGAAAACGCTTCTTAGGTCATCTGAGTGGAAAACTTGTGCATTCAGTAGTCAGGCCATCCCAAGAAGAGGAAGCTCTAGATTATAGGGCCATTATGGCACACTAGATTCTCTACTACATATCCAGAGAAGATGTCAAGAAGGAGGAGACTTGGCTAGAGTCCCTGGTCAGCGTACTTATGTAAGCGAGCCCACCTGCCGGTTCAGGCAACCTTGAAATCTCATTGTAGCTTTTCATTGGTGACTCAACTGTTAGCCAGGGCCAGGCTCTGAGATAGTGTCACTCTTCTCCTCCCCCCCCCCCTTATTTATCACCTTCGCTTTTGTCTGATGGTTAAAATGGCAAGAAGTCTGGACTATACGCACACATACACACACGCAAGACAAAACGTCTACTTTGATGACCCAATCACACTTCCACATAGTATCTATGACATGAAATAAGGCCCTCCACTCTCTTGTGGTGTAGACTGTTAGAGCAGAGTCCGGGAAGTGAGTAGATGCTGTAAGCTAGTCTTCACAACCCGGCACGGAGCATCATTCTTCTATCTCAAATAAGCTTTGACACCAAATTCCATATGTATATTATATTGAAATAAGAAAGTCAGCTATTACCAGGCTGAGAGAATAGCATGTAGTCAAGTTGTTCAGAAAGCTTCATGGAGAGCTGATATTTTTAGCTTTGAATGAATTCATGAGATCTCATGCCCACTTGCAAGTTCTCAAGGGGCTCTATGGGTATGTCATGGTGTCACTATCCAAGCCTTCATTTGTTCAAATACAATGTATGAAAGTCTATTGTCTCTAGTAATGTAGATGATTTTGGACTGCATTTAAGTTGCTACCAAACATGTTCATAGCTGTGGCCTAATACTTGGTAAGTAATAGAACTCAACTAAACCCGCAAGACTTGATATATCTATGAATAGATTTGATTTGAGGACAGTGTTGCTCTTATAAGCTCCTTCATTTCATCCTTCTAGCTGTTATGGACTCAAGAATCTTTATTCAATATCGATGCGATTAGTCTTTGCCTTCATGATTCCACGCACACTTTCTGCACAGGCAATCTCCACAACAGCATCATATTGAAGCCTACGAGATTTGTCCTGCTCCTATTCTAGCTTTGATGTTCTCTATCTATGCAGCCTTCTTGATAAATGCATATTCCATACCTCCCAGACATTCTACTGCACCCACTTCTTCATAGCCCAGGGCCCGGTACAACTTGGCCCCCGCAGCGCTCGCCATCAGACGGATGTTCTTGTGCTCCTTTGCTGCTCGTTCTTCACCCCAGTCCATCAACATCCTCCCGATACCCCGGCGCTGCTGAGCTGGATCCACAGAGATAGCTGCAAGGTCTAGAATAGGCAAGTCTCAGCACAGATCCTGATTGACCGCATACGAACATGACCAGCACAAGAGCGCATGAAAAGGAGGGAAAAGAAAGAGGGGGCGGGAGAGGGGTTGGGGGGGGGGGTGACGATAATTTTAGAAGGACAACTCACACCACGAGTTTTTGTATGCCTCTTCGCCCAGGGCATCCAGCAGGTTCTTCTTCAGGACCTTGGTGTCCCTCTCAATGATGTCCAAAGCAGCTAGATCCATGGTGGGTGGACATTGCGCCCTCAGCTGCTCAGGCATCAGCTGGCTCTCAAGGGGGTCGTCCCGGCTCTGCCAACACGCCGAACCCACGATGTTGCTATCATCAGGGCCGTCCACGACGACAATATAGTGCCGATTCTCATTATCGAACCCGTTCTCGTGCCACGCCCTTCTGAACGCCAGCTTTTCCTCCTGATCGAGCCCCTTGCTCAGGTGTGGCGGGAAGAGTGCCTCGGTAAGAGGGCGCCCGCGGAATGCCTCGGAGGATATCTTCACCAGGGTGGGGATGTCTGCCTTGTGCGCTCTGCGGATGTGGAGGCCGGAGGAGGGTGAGGAGGCCGACATTGCTGTGGGAAGAAATTGTTGATGAGATGAGGGGCTGGACTGTTGATTGTTACACCTCCAATTTGACAAGAAGAAGAGCTACCGTACTCAGGATGTCGATGATGTTCAGTTGCCTCGGTCTCAGCGACACAGCATGGCATCTTTTATAGATTGCCAACACTAGCGGCCTTTGGGTGCTGACGACAAGACGCTAGTGACGGCATCGTCAACTGTCAACTGAAGGCGTATGGAGAAAAGCTTTTATCGTGGGTAGGTCAGCGCGGCTCAATACAGGACCGAGGCTTGCGCCATCCTCGTCGTGTCTCGTTTACGCGTCTTCATGTGTCCCGATGGCACGCGGCTCCTTAGGAAGCATTCGATTTCTTTTCGTGATCAAGGCTCATGGTACTACTATGTGAATACCGTGGGGGAGGCCGGCCACTGGGTATGATCCCCCGGTTCTTTCGCGGGGGGGGGGGGGGGGCGCATCGCCGCTCACAGCAGGAAACGCCTAGAATGGCATCTCATTGGCACCTCCCAGGACTCGATAATTATTTGAATGATGTTAGTGCCGCATTTAAACCAAAATTTCGTACGTACTAGGGTTTATTGATTCTGAGGAAGTTGGAGGGTGGAAAAGAGCGATTGGTGACTTAAGTTCGCAACCTCTGTGTCTAGGATAGCTATCGTCCTGGACCGTAGCTATAGCGCCTGAGCTTTAAAGCACTGACAGCAGTCATTTGCTGCCGCCGGAGTGGGTGGAGAGAAGGGGTGAGGATTGCTTACTACTTAGCACTGTAGCCGTATTACAATGGCATTTAGTGGATACAGGGTGTCCAGCGGAAAGCCCATACTTATAGCGCATGGATGACCTGGGGGGACCCCCTGCTACAACCCTCCTCCAACCTGCCGTTGCAAGATTAGCATCATATCCTGCACCCAAAATATTTCGGCAAAAACACAATCGACCACGACCAACACCTTCGAATGTCAACACAAGTCCATCGCTCTTTTGCATCGCCTCTCCACTCCTATGATGAGCAAGAGCATCTCCGGTCATGGCGACAAGCACTAGCAACCACTTCAGCACTTCCCTCTACTAAGACTTGCAGAGCTAAACGACCGCCTCTTTGCACACAGCCGATGGGACGGCCCTCCCCGTCTTCATCTCTCTTCTCCGTTGCCACATGATGCCCTCTTCCACGACAGAGAACCAGGGGCCTCTCGATCGCTTGCAGAACCATCCCGTCTACGGAACATCTCGGGCTGACGTCAGCCTGGCGGCCTGGATCTCGCAGCCCGGCGTCCTCGTCTCTGTTCTTGCGATCGTCTGCGGAGTCGGATACCAACTCGCCCAGAGCAGGGCCGCCTCGCGCGGTCAACAGCTGCCCAACCCCGCCGAGCTGCTCTGGAAAGCCCTCGTCTTCCTCACTCCTGCCTTCCTGCTCTACGCCGTCGATCGATGGGTGAACCCTCCCGCCTTCCCGATCCCGATGCTTCAACCACAGCCTACCACACACGCTGCCAAGAGCGACGTCCTGCGCCGGATACTACGCGTCGACCAGCCCGGAGGCATTGTGGCGTCGGTGTCTGAGGCCGGTAGGCGGGCTTACACAAATACCTTCTCTGGCCCCAAGGGCGGTTCATGCCAGCCCGCTGGCCTCAGCAACTGGGACAACTCTTGCTTTCAGAACAGTGTGCTGCAGGGACTGGCATCGCTGAAGCATCTGCCCCGGTATCTGACCGGTTTGGCCCCGGGGCATGCTGTACCAAGCAGTGACACTCTGACCACGGCTGGAGCCTTGCGTGCCTTTGCCGCTGACCTCAACGATGTCTCCAACAATGGCAAGACCCTGTCCACACCAGGGGTGCTAAAGAATATGAGCACGATACAACAACAAGATGCCCAAGAATACTTCTCGCGGCTCATGGATCAGGTGGATAAGGATATAGAAAAGGGAGCGAAAGCCGCCTACAGACCACCCGGCTTCGAGCCGGAGCCGAGCAGGGACGACACGACGACCAGCCAGCACAGTGATGACAGTGGATATCAGAGCCTGCCGGTGCTCTCCAAGGCCGGCTCGGAACTCATGACTATTCGCAACCCCCTTGAGGGCCTCTCTGCACAGCGTGTTGCATGCACGGTGTGCGGGTACTCGGAGGGGCTCTCCATGATTCCCTTCAACTGTCTGACCCTGAATTTCGAGGTTGGCGTCGAACAGTACGACCTCTTCGAGCTCCTCGACAACTACGTGCAGCTGGAATCCATATTCAGTGTCGACTGCGTGAAATGCACCCTTCTGGAATACCGCAGAAGCCTGCAGCATCTGGCGAAGGCCATCCCCGCAGCAGCAGACAGGCTGAGTGCTGTTGAGGCAATGCTGGAGGACGACGAGTTTGACGATGAGAGCTTCAAGAAGCTGAGAATACCTGATGCGAAGAAGGTCAGCTCCACCAAGACCAAACAGGTAGCAATCGGGCGACCCCCACGGAGCCTGGTGCTGCACATGAACCGTTCCGTCTTCGACCCGATGACGTTCCGGTCCTACAAGAACACGGCTGCTGTTCAGTTCCCTAAGACACTCGACTTGGGTCCCTGGTGCGTCGGAAGTGCGGGGGGTGTCAATGCTCCCACAGAGGCCAAGGTAGCTGGCGACGGCTCACCCTCTGCTAAGGGTGGGGGCGACCATGAGCAGTGGGTGATTGATGCTACCGCTTCGATGGTGGCAGGCGACGCACATCCATCCAGGATCTCCGGGCCCATCTACGAGCTACGCGCCGTGGTGACACATTACGGTCGACACGAGAATGGCCACTACGTGTGTTACAGAAGGCACCCTGTCAACACCTCAAAATCTACGAAGAGATCCAAACCACAGGACGATGCTGCTCGCCCTCCCAACCTGGTGGGTGACGGACAAGCAGATGATGTTGACAGCTTTCACGAGGACGAACAGGATGAGGCTGTCGCTGCGGCAGCAGAGGTCGAAGACCCATACAGCGAGGACACAGACTCGCAATGGTGGCGCCTCAGCGACGAGACCGTCACTCAGGTCAGTGAGCAAGACGTCCTCCTGCAGGGAGGTGTGTTTATGCTGTTTTACGACTGTACCGATCCCAACTCGATTCTGGTGACGCCTGGGGAAACTCTGGAGACCGACGACGCCGGTGAGACCTTCACGACGGCCGGCGAGGAAGGTCACAAGTCGCCTTCATGGTCTGAGTTTTCTGTCGCCACTTTGTGCAATGCTACCACGAACGAAGAGGACGGCGTATCAGCAATCAGCTCGGTGGCCTTGGCCGCAGAAGGGGCGCAGGTGTCTTCTCTGAAGCCCGAGGTCGTCAGATCGGAGCTTGGTCCGGCAGCCGGATCGGCGGAGGGAGGACCCAGACTGGTGAAGGAACGAGGAGACGAAGATGCATCGGAAGGCAACTCTGTGTCACGAAGAAGTTCCGTGACTGTCGTGCCGGTGGAAGAAGGTGCCGACACGCCTGTTTTGAGCGGGGAATCCATTCCAGACGAGACTGCGTCTCAGCCGGAGGAGGTACGGGACTGATGAATTTTCATTGCTACCAATTTGGTCAGAGAAGAGCGCAGGACGGTCGATCATGTTATTAATTGCATAGCGTTGGCGTTGACGGGATGCGGACTACCATCAAGAAGGCGTCTTGTCTATATTATGAGAAATCAAATTGCAGCGAATTATTAGCAGGGCTGCTATTGTGCTGTGCAGATCGTATCCACTGTTTTGAAGTCTTTCCACAGGCTAATGAAAATGTCCCTAGTTCGGTGGCGATCAAATACACTGTCGAGCAAATATAATATCAAGCCCTCCCTCCGTCCAAGAGCAACCAGCGGAGGCGGTCACTTTGGCTTATTGCCAGGAAAGTCTTCAGAGTCTTCTTTTTGGAAAAAAACCATAGTAGCGGATCGCTAATGCTCAATAATGCCATTTCCTTTTTTTTCCTTATGCTATATGCATTATACCAGGCAAATTGCACGGTCATGGTATATGAATCGACTCCCTCCCAACAACGCCTTAGTGTGTTGAATCTTTGTCCTATGTACAAAACAAGAAAATGTGCTGGTTTTTTTTGGCCTTTTTCAGAAGGAAAGAGAAATGAGAATAAAAAAAAGAAGTAAAAGGATATGCATTATGACCGTCCATGGTACGACAGGTTGGCTCCGGGCCCCCTTTGCCGCCAGCCTGTCTTGTATGCAGTGCCGCTTGGTTCTCCCCCTTTCCGCTGACCCCTTTCTCCTCTCCGTATGCGTCCCGTATTAGACTCGATAAGAACGTAGGGCTGCCGATAGATATGTGAGCCCTTTCCCTGTTCCATACCATGCCCGAGCCCTAACGAGCCTTGTGTCGCGTGATGTATGCTTTGCTCTGCTTTTTGCTCCCGTGTCTATTTGTTCGAGTACCGTGCTTCCGTTACCACCAATTTGCTGAGGGATGAAATTCCCACACGCTTCTGGCCAATGTCTGCCTTGGGCTTCTCCCGTCTTCCTTGGTGATGAATATCGAGGTCGCACTGGGGTATCATGGTGTCGGCTTATCCGTTGATTCATGCTTCATTTTGTATTTTGGGGGGAGATTTGGAAAACAAAAGAAAAAAAGGGGAAGAAGAATAGCCCCGCCTGCTTTGTTCGGAGATGTTCGAGAAAAGAAAAAATAAGGGCACCATCGCTTGGCTGCCTTTTACTTTTCCAAGGTCCTCCGTCTGAACAAGAGCTCCGCGTTGGGGTCGGGCGATTTGGTCATCATCAAGACCATCGACTTAGGCCTCGCCTGCCCTTCCTTGAGCCGCACGTCGAAGTTGATGAGGAAGTAGGCCAGGATCATTTTGATCTCGTTGCCAGCGAAGAACCGCCCGGGGCATGCGGCCTTGCCAGCGCCAAAATTCATATTGTCGCTGATGCTGGTGAACTGGTACCGGTTCACGTCGTCCTCGGTCCGCTGGCGCATCCGGAAGAACCGCAGCGGGTCGAATTTCTCGGGCTCCGGGTAGTACCGTTCGTCATGCGAGAAGCCGCTGAGCGGGGCGAGCAGTTTCGTGCCGGCGGGTAGGTATGTCCCGTCCGAGAGGGTGATGGGCTGTCGCACCTTGCGGATGAAGGACGTCACGTTGCCCGACAGCCGCTGGACCTCCTTCATGAAGCTGTCGAGCTTCTTGAGCTTGGTCATGGAGTCCTTCCTCGCCCAGCCGCTGCTGGGATCCCCGCCCTCCAGAACGGCGATCGCCTCCTGCCTCAGCTCCTCTGCGTCCTCGGGGTTCGCGGCCAGATCGTACATGCAGTCCACGAGCAGGTTGTTGGTGGTGTGGATACTGGCCGCGCTGAGGAGGAGCTGCAGTTCCGCCTGCGTGTGGTAGTCTGTCCTCTCTTCCTCGGGCAGCGCGTCAAGCAGCCACTGGATGAAGTCGTCCTCTTTCTCGTACCCGGGGCACTGCATATCGCGCAGCCGCTCTTGAATGATGGGCACCAGCATCTTCTTCGCCTTTTCCGTGTCCTGCTTGATCTTGCCCAGGTCTGACACCAGGTACTGCCCGATGGGCCGCAGCCACTCAGGGAAGAACTGCAGCTTCACGAGTGCGAGGAAGATGTGGATGGCAAAGTTGACTGATGTGTCCATCCAAGCTTCTTGGCGGCAGATGGAGGGGCCTACGAAGGCGCGCCCGCTTGTGCGTGCCACGCACCGCAGGGCAAAAGGCTGAAATTTGACAGGTGTCCAGTCCTTGCACTCGGGAAATTCGGTGGCCGTCATAAACTCGACTTCCTCCTTCAGCTGGGGTATCAGCCGAGCCAGATTTTGCGTCAGCTTTGTTCGGATCAAAGTCGGCAGGATATCCTGGTGTCGCTCAGGACAGAATTTGGTGTACTTGCTCATCAACGCCTATATAGTTGTCGTCAGTATATGAAATGGGACACTAAAACGACGCCAATGACTGGTCAAAGAGGGGGGGGGGGGGGCATGTCGGGGTTTCGGACCTCGCTGAGAGCCTCTCTCGCACTGAGGACGTCCTCAGGCAGGGCTCTCAACTCGTTGATGAAATTTGTTGGTATCAAGACTTGGAGACCCTCCGTCGCCTTGATCTGGTAGACCTGATCATGAAACTATTTCCCGTGTCAGCGCAAACAAGGTCCAAAGAGTAACGTCGATGCAAACATATATATATATATATACATACCTTGAGGTAGGAGTCCCGAATCAGAGTCTCGGCGTCAAAGTACCACTTTAATATAGACGCCTTGTAGAAGGGCACGTTCTTCACCCTGCTTGACTTGGCTGCCTGTGTTGACTGAAACCACCACACGCCTAGGAACACCAGGGCTATGGTGACATAGTAGTTGAGGTGTTGGGCCCGTACTACCACAGGCGCGGCCTGAACGAGGTCGATGGATGACGAGTCCATGCTGAGATACCGCCCAAAGGACGAGGTGTTGACGGACATGGGCGAGATGGGGCAGCACGAGTACGTTGACGGCTGCGAGACTGCGATCGGACTCGTGTGGCTGGATGTCTCACACATGGCCGCTGGGAGAGGAAAAGGAGGTCTTTCGGTTCTGTTTAGGAGAGATAGGATCTCTCTCAAAGACAGGCGTTGGAGGTAAAGAGGGAATGAGCGGGTTTTGAGCGGCACGAAAATGACAGGCCGGAAGCTGAGCGCCGAAGACAGCGGCCATCTACAGTCGCGGTGGAAACAATACCAAGACGGAATAAAGAGCGGATAAGAATAAAGTAGAGACGATGTAGTTGGCTTCCGATAGATGAAATGACGAACAAATGTTTCGGGAAAAAGAAGAACGGCTCATGTGCTTCCCGGTGTGTTAGTCCAGGAAGGAGGGAAGGGAAGGGGAGGGGGAGGAAGAAGAGCAGAATGGGAGTGGCAAGTCTCTCTTTCTCTCTCTCTCTCTCTCTCTCTCTCTCTCTTTTGACTTGCGAACACCACCACCGTCTTAAAGATAGAAATAAAAATCAAAAGGACCAAACCGGAACCCGTCCGTGAGAGGTCTGTTTATTACAGAGACACAACAATGCAGTAAGGGTTGAATGTGCTGGAAGGAGGAAAGTCTATAACGAGGGGGGCGGCAAGTCCCTTGATACCTGCAGGGCCCGGATGTCTTGTCAAGCCGAGGACAAGGGAAGAACAAGCTTCAAGAGGGACGGGTTAGGTGGGAAAACAAGAAGAGATGGGTGACGGGTCCGCATAGAGACAATACCAGCTCAAGGCAAAAGTAGAGGGTAAAGTGCTACACTACCTGTCTCCGTCTACCGCGCGGAGCACAGTCTGCCAGGGTGCCACAAACACACAACGACAAGCCCATACCACATCGCGACGTGACCGACGGCTTGGCGTCGCTTCAACTGACACAAATGGAGAAGCGGCAATTCCGTGCCAGTGTTGGGCTGTGCTGGTCCGCCATCATGGTCTCTAAAGGGCGACAAGGCA
The DNA here is from genome assembly GCF_011745365.1 of Cryphonectria parasitica EP155. Classification (NCBI taxonomy): domain Eukaryota; kingdom Fungi; phylum Ascomycota; class Sordariomycetes; order Diaporthales; family Cryphonectriaceae; genus Cryphonectria; species Cryphonectria parasitica. The sequence continues at coordinate 4,667,003 of NW_024468909.1, forward strand.
AGAGCGGAGAGAGGGGGAGAAAGAATAAAGAAGGGGACATGCTTATTCCTCCATCCACGTGGGCTTGTACCCTTGTTGCTCGGTCTGTTGTGGCCCCCTGGTCCTTCCTCCCTCTTCTTCTTCCTCCTCCTCCTCCTCCTCCTCCTGCTGCTGCTGCTGCTGCTGCTGCTGCTGCTGCTGCTGCTGTGCCGATCGTCTCTGAAGCACAATACTGCAGAGATGCGAGAAGCAGGGCGGGAATGGGGCCGGTTCCAGGTTGTCACAGAGTTCAACGGAGGGTCTTTACTGCACCAGTGAGCCATTCAGGCGACGTTATGGAGGATGAGGATGAGACGTTGATTTGCTACTTCCCATCTGAAACGGGGCCAAACCCGGGGGAAGGAGACGGGATCACCTGCAGCCGCGTCTCGCTTGGGACCAGGTTCTGTAGAGAGAAAGAGGTTGATGCTGTTAGTGGGTGGGGCTTCAAGTTCCAGCCGCACTTGTTAACAGATTTGGTTACTACGCCATACTATGTTCTAACATCATTTCAGTCAGCTCCAAGTGGGGGACACTATCTCGCCTCGGAAGTACCCCCCCTGTACCGCCTGCCAAACTTCGCGTCCAACCTCAACCGTTTGTTGTCGCAGCTGCATCGCATCCCTCCCAACAAGCTTCTTCGCAAAAGTTTGGCGTCTGTGAGTGATTACGTTTCCCCTTTGTTCACACGGACCCATCGTTAGAGACAAGACAGGCCATTGTGCTTATTGAAAAGCTTGTTGTTGGCACGATGCTACTAAGTATAGGAAGACCGTCTCTTGTTATGGCCAATATCAGCTGGGCCAACCTTCGGTTCTGGAATCTCTCACCGAGCTTTACCATCTCGTCTTTTTCTGAGTGTTCAACACCTCTGCCGGCCCGACAGCCAACATGCCCCTCCGAACCCGGCGGATATGCAAATCTGCTCGTCCCGTGTGGTACTGTTGTCGTTGCTAGAACCCTACTGCTAGGCTACTACCACAATGGATGCCATCCATAAGTGTCGGCTTCTGCCAACAGCCACAGCTGCCCAAGAAAGGCGGCAGCTGTTCAGAGAAGAGGCTTACATGCAGCTAAGCTATACCCTACCGACATGGCAACCCGCAATACGGCAATATCTGGAGCGGCAGTCGAAAACAAGCTCAGTCGCAGACCCCCAGAAACCACTTGTGCCAAGGTCCGTCCGGGAAATGATGAGCGAGCCACGGACCCCGGTCTGCAGGTCCCCGCTCTGACAATGGATCGCCTCACGAGCGGGGGCCCTTCTGTTTTGTTAAGGCTGGAGATTAGGTTCTCGATTGGATCGGGCGCTGAGGTTGCTATGGCAGCTTCAGCCTCAAGATTGACATCCACCAGGTGCCGAGAGAAGGCCACTGCCACCGTGGCGCCTTGCCCAAAGGGCAGCTTTCGGCGACAGAAAAGCTTGAACCTCTTCAGCCCCCTCCCTCCTCCCTCCCCATCTCGACTTTGAACTTAGCCCCGCAGGTCAATGGTGTCTCGGTAGCCTTTCATCCCTCATCATGCCCTTATTGATATCGTCTGCTTGTGTCGTGTTTTTCAAGCAGATCCGCACCTAGGCATACCTACCTAATGTGCCAACGAACCCGAAACGCGAGGCATTAACATCTCCGGAGCATCAGTTTCTTTAGATGGAGATCCGGTCCAACGTGATCATCAAATCTTCGCAACCTCGTTCTTCCGAAGTGTCGAAGTTACACACATAAGACGAATGCCAGCTTGTTTCTAGTACAGGTGGCTATTTGAATACCGGAAATAGGACCATCGTGTTTCACTCTATGGAAATCTTGGGAACACTTATGTGGCGTGTTCCTTGTTTCCTGACGGGCTGTGCCTGGCTTTGACATGAGCTTTTATTCCTTAAATCCGTGTGCTCTGCCCTTCGTCGTACCAGATGGTCATGTGACGGCACTTATACAGCCTGTGAGGTGTTTGTCTCAGGGTCCGATGATTGGCTTTGCTTCTTGGACACACATATGCCTCGAACTGTGCTTCTTGGTGTTTGCCTCAACGCATCTAAACCATTGCAAATTGGTATGGGGACCCTGCGGTATTATGGGAACAACAAGATCCGCGGCTGCCTTGCTCGGGATGAGGCTCAGGATCTCCCCCTCTACACCACGTCGGCCGATCCGTTTCCTTTTGTTGCAGAGTATACCCCGACCGCTATCAAGGAGAGTTCCCGTGTCCAGTCCGACCTGAATTTCACAAAAGTCTAGTATCGTCAACTGAGCGGACTCGTGGACGGCGGGTCGAATTCAATGTCTTGCAACGGGAAGTTTTAGCCAGCGTCTCGCCATATCCACATAGCCAGAGAGTGGCGAGCTTGATTGCTTGACATGTGCGATATAACCGAATCCTCTGTGAAGGATCGGTGTTGTGCTCAAAGGTCAGCTTGGAGGGATGATGTCGCCTAATAGCCTTGGGGTCTCTTTTGTCAAGTAGTAATAGGTTTTGGGGCCTTGACACAAACAGGAGGCAGACGAAGCTTGCAACGGCGAGGCGGACCCAGCGCGTTATCGTGTCAATTCCTCCCCTCTTATTGGCTGCCTAGATATATTCAAGATAAGTGTTGGGGACCTGCTCCTGATAGGCTTCCTGCTGGTCATAGCCTCATGCTGAGACCACCCAGCACTGTCCCAACATTGAATTGTGCAACGTAAGGTTGACTAACTCAAATTCCGTGGAATCTTACTAGAGCCCTCGCCTTTTTTTTTTTTTTTTTTTTTTTTTTTTTTTCCAGCAGAGCCAGCTTTAGGCCAAATGATAACAAAAGGAGGCGCGAGGAAAGAGAATCAAAATTTCGCCATGTGCTCCCAAGGACGTGATGGTATGCAATCCAGAAAAAGGTTGAGAACCCGTCTTCGGACCAGTGTTATGCTTTCAACTCAGTCGGGTGTTCTTCTCTATTTCCTTCGTTTGTTCTCCTCTTGTGCTGAGAACGGACCTGCTAGGTGTCTGGCAGGTTCACATGAGTTAGTATACGGAGGAGTTAGACCTTGCTTTTGTGCGAAATCGAGTTCTCATCAACCTTCGAAACTCTATTGAGACCACACATCTCCTGTATACGCTGAGGTTGGCCCATCTCAAGTGCTCGCTCAACTTGCGACTATAGATAGACTGCTTCTCGCTCCAGAGTATACGTGCTTCCCATGCTTTCAAACACATATTCCTTCTTGCCTATGTCTAAAGTCTAAGAGCCCTTGCATTAACAGATAACCAAGGCCAGCTTACTACGGGAGTGCCGATATGCTCGTGAATGACCACGCTTGCAGTCATTATGCTGACCATATCAAGAAAGGATCAGTACCCACACGACCACACCCCAAAATGGTATGTCATCGATATCAGAATTTCAGCCAAAACCCTGATCTCTGAGGTCAGGCGGTCAAATCATAGAGGGATACCTCCAGAAGTACATAAACTTGGGGTATAAGTCGGATTCGAAAAGACTAAACACAGCCACCTTCCAGACAGTCATCATGTATGCGACAGCTAAAAGGAGTGACCACTCCCAGCTGACTGGAAACGGCTGTGGTCTATATAGCTGCGTAGAACGGTCGAACTCACACATCACGTCTGTCGTCATTTCATGTCACATTTGGGTTGCTATTGCAGGCGGCACGAGGGAGGGCAACTGGTAATCAGGCCCAGACAGCTCAGTAGCACAGCTTCATGGACACCAAGTGGACTTGTGGAATGGTCCTCCATGCCGATGAGACATTGAAAATTCCACCCTCTTTGCATGTAAGCCAGCTCATCAGTGTCTGCAATAGGTTCCTGAGCATGTGTTAACAATGATGAGGCGAATTCGGCTTTGCGACCACCGTAGCATCCAATCAACGTGACCTGAGGCCTGCCTTGTCAGGAGGAGACGCAGCGTGACCCACGGTGGCCAGTCTGTGCCGCACGAGAAATCCGGTACTTCCCTTGGATAGTAGACCGAGATTGAGCGGTGAAACTTTCACTGAACATTCTTGTTCAGTCAAGAGTAAAATCCTATCTCCAGGTCGATCAAGGAGTCTTGATCACCGCGCATGGTGGTCCCGAAAACCCCCGTCCATTCAACTCGGACTGATGTGGCGGAAATTGCAGCCAGGATACGAGAATCTCTTCAGGCTCTGAAACACCCAGAGGCTAAGAACGCGCGCTCGGATCTGCCGGACCACATCTCGGCCTTGATCGTCTGCTATGAACATTGTCTGCCGGTGTTTGAGGCTTGGCTGGTAAGTAACTTTCAGGCACAAACGACTCAGCGCGGTCGACAGTTGCCCTGCCCCAGTCTCAACAAAATGCATTGTCGAGCTGTCACGGCCGACGTGGCAAGCTGCTCGACCAACTCACAAAAATGCGGACACTATTGCATGCACGATTTGCTTGTTTCATGGCGATGTCTCTCGTTTTACAAGGGGGTTTGTTTAATTGCTGTGCCACATATAATCTTATCAGATCGATCACTGGCTGAGGATTGGTTAGTAAGACAGGGGGGAGCGGACAAAAACAGTAAGAAGGCGTCCGATCTCGGCCGTACCAAACCATGATTGATAAGATGGGCCGATGGAGAAACTTCCTTGTCGGCACTGTCTTACACTGTGGTTCGGCTTCCCCTGACCCTCTTTTCGCGCACGAGAGGAGCGGACCTCCTGCCCGTTGGGATGTGGGCGGGCAGCAGCAGGGCGACCCGGCTCTCTCCCCCGGCTTTTCAACCCCCCAAGACCACGTTTGACCGCGTAAGGTCGTCTCTGTAGTCGTAGTGGTAAGGATGAAAGGGTAGGAAGGGCTGGGGTTCAGACTGTTTCCAGAAGAATTGCTGGCGTGGCAGCACACCCACCTGTGCTGCAGCCCCTGCCGTTGCATTTCCGACTCGACGAGAAGAGCAGCCGAGACGCGCATGTGCAGGCGCTTGATAAAGGCCATTGTTAGACATCTAATAGGGCACCTGGCTTGTTTGCTCCATAGGTTTTTTTTTTATACATTTATTTCCTCTCCTTTCCAGCTGGCTCGTTCCCTCCGCATCGTTGTCTGCTCCTCGTGAGCCCGGGGAAAAACATGTAAGTGAGACAAGGAAAATGGGGGGAAGGAGGGGAAACAGAGATTATCAGATGGGGCGATAATCACGGGATGTCATGCCGAGGGTTTATTTTCGGCGGTAAGGCCAGGTCACAATCTGATAAAACAATTGAGTAGCAGCCTGGGGAAGCATCCCTTGAGCCAGCATGTCCGCGTCCCACCCACCCCAGGCCTGGACTGCAAGCCACGGGGCACACGAGCCAGAATGGGGCGAAAGGAGCAGTGCGCCCCTTGGGCGTCCACCTCGTCATCCCTCCCATGGGCACACTCCATCGAGATAGGGTCAGGAATCCTGTCGGCGGAAAAAAGTAGGAAAAAAGGAAAAAGGTATGTCGAGCGTGATCTTGAACACCACCCAACCATCCATGTTCCTACTCGATGTATGAGCCGAAGACTGCCGTGTCATGCCATGTTATGTCATGTCATACTTATTAGAGTGCACTGTTCAACCTGTGCACCGGACAACGTACCCGGGTAGTTGTGGAAGTCGGAAGGACACGGACACCGTCAGGCCACATGTAATTTGACTTCAATTTTACGCCATCTGATTCGGGATCCGGAGGACGCCGTGTCTACAGTCTTCGTAGTGGTGGTGATGCTTGCTCCAGCTGCTAACTGCTAGTAGCTGCTGCACGCTGACCGCAACTGATATCCCATTCGCCAGGCCCCGCTGTTCTGCAATTACCATATTCGTAGTTGCTGCGTAGTATGTACTGATAGCATGGCCAGCAACGCAGGCGCAACCGTCGACGGAGCCAAGACCTACAAGAGTACAAGCCTCTCTCTCTCCTTGGAGTCGTACGCGTCGCTCCGATGGTGGAAAAGGGATAGCAGGGCCTCCCTGTGACGCAGGTGCATCCGTTGTCAGGCAGACCAGCCAAGCCAGCCAGGAGGAAAAAGCGTTGGAAAAATGACACGCAACAGAAAGATCCGGTCAATCCCATCCGGTTCAAAGGGGAGAGGGAGGAAGGAAAGGGTGGGTCACAAGGGGGTACGAAGAGGGCATGGGGAAACACATTACAGTGCTACATCCCAACCTGGGCCAGAAGCCCCATCGGGCCCTGCTGTGCCCATCTGTGGTGGGGCTTCCCCAAAAAACCTTAAGCGGACACAGTGTGTGTTGCGTCAGGCTCTGATTGGGCAATCCCCCGACCCCAAAAAAATGAATGAGGTAGTAGGGGGCAAAGGTGCAAAGCCCTCTGTTCAATTCATTTTCTGCCCGGTTCCACTTTATGCCATCACTTTGACATAGTTTATCTGATCCTCACCAAAAAGGACAGCCCTTCCCACCTCTTTCGGCAGGGCGTCTTCGAGAGCATGTCCGAGTGGCTTTCATCATCATCATTACTCACCCTTCCTAAGCCCTTCTGACCAAGGCAAATCCCTCACTCGGCCTCAACTTCACCTGTATTCACTTCTCTTTCTCATCAACTCAGCAATCACTCATTACTTCATTGATTACCTGTGGACCTTTTACTCCTTGTTCCTGCCCACGACCGACCGTGGCTCTCTCATCTAGTTTTCGATCTAAATTCTTCTCTCCACAGAGTGGTTCATGCAGCCGGCACTTTAGTCTCGTAAAGTCACTGCCACCCCTCCTGCTAGCCGGCCACAGCCACAACCTGCTTCGAGACCCCAAATTCTTCCTCCCATCTACCAGCAGCAATCTTCAGCCCGCCACCGTCACACTCGCTGCAACCACCCTAAACACGGCAGCAACAAGCAGCCCAGCCTTCAGGATGATGGCTACATCGTCTCTTCAATTGCAGAGGGTTGCCTTATCTGGTGGCTGTTGTGCACCCGAAGAGCCCACAACAGCCTCCTCAGCTGCACCCTCACTCACTTTCTCTGAGCACTCTGGTGATGAGCAGGATGTTGATGATGCCTTCCCCACTGAGACCCGCCGACGCCGTGCCTCTACTCGACTGATTGCCCAGAATGCTGAAGATGTCCAGCGCATCACTGGAGAGTCTACTGCCCAGCTTGCCGCCCGATGCTGTGGTGGAGGCTGCTGTGTGAGCGCTGGTGGCAAGCAGGATGGTGTCGAGTACGAAAAAGTTCAGCACCCAGACAATGATGCATTCAAGTCACTCTGTCTGGAAGTCGACGAGATCCCTACCATCCTGACCAATGTGGTCGAGCTGCCCGAGCAGACTGCCTGGCTGGAGCCACTTAGACGCCCTTCAGATCTACCCTCCCCTCCTCTGTCAGCCATCTCCCCTACTGCCACCACTCTTGGCACTTCAGATAGCGACAACAGCCTAGTGCACCAGGCTCAGGATGACCTGCAGAAGTTGACCCTCCAGGAGCAGCAGGAGGAGGAGGAAGAAGTTGTCGATACCTCCGTCCAGCCTCCAAATTTTGTCCAACCTCACCCTCCGTTCCATGTCCACGCCGTCAAGATACACAAAGCTCGAGAGTTGACGCGTCCCGGCGCCGAGAAGAGAACGTTCCATTTCGATATTGACGTCACCGACTACCCACACGCTGAAGGTGTCGACTTCAAAGTCGGAGGTGCCATTGGTATTACTGCCCCCAACGAGGAGGGCGATGTGGAAGAGATCCTCGACCTCCTCCTCGTGCCTCGCTTCCTGCGTGCTAAGCCCGTCATGCTGCGGACCACCAAGGGCCGCTGGCCCACCGTCTGGGGTGACGACAAGGCCCGCGAGCTGGTCACCACCCGCCGCGACCTCCTAACCTGGTGCTCCGACATCCAGTCCTACCCCCCTACCAAGCAGCTGCTGCGCATCCTGGCTGAGCACGCGACCGAAGACAACGAGCGGAAGATTCTGATGTTTCTGTGCTCGGGCGACGGCCAGGGGGTCTTCTGCGACTTCCGCACCGGGCCCCACGTCTCGCTCTCCCAGCTGCTGCACGCCTTCCCCAGTTCGAAGCCGCCCTTGGACCTTCTCCTCAGCGTGCTCCAACCGCTCATGCCCCGCTTCTACTCGCTGTCCAACGACCCCCACGACTCCTTCGAGACCCGGGACGGCAAGACACACCGTCTGATCGAGATTGCAGTTACGGTTCATGAGACCGCAGACTGGAGGAAGGGATCACGAACGGGCGTCGGTTCGGGCTTCTTCCAGCGCCAGGCGCTCCGATACATCGAGGCGGAGGAGCGCGGCGTCAAGGATCCTCAGGTCTACATTCCCATGTTCAAGGGTCTGATGGCCAACCCACTGGCCAAGGAGTTCGTGTCGGACGGACCCATGCTCCTTATCGGGGCCGGTGTGGGCATTGCGCCGTTCCGCGGCTTTGTGCAGCGCCGGCTCAAGACGGCCAACTGCGCCAACAAGGTCTGGGTGCTGCAAGGCATTCGAGACTCGCTCGTCGACGAGATCTACAGCGGCGAGTGGGGCGTGCACGAGGACGAGGTCAAGCGGGTGGTGGAGAGCCGCGTGGGCGAGGGCCGCTACGTCCAGGAGGAGGTTCTCCACCAGGCCGACTTGGTCTGGTATGTCATCAATGCCGTCGACGGCCGCGTGTTCGTCTGTGGCAGCAGCAAGGGCATGGGCGAGGGTGTCGAGGACGCACTGATCAAGGTGGCCATGCAGAAGGGCAACCTGGGAGAGAGCGAGGCTAAGAAGTACTGGGACCTCAAGAAGGAGGTCGGCCAATATATCGCCGAGACCTGGTGATTGATCAACTGGATCACTACAAGGGGGATCTACCAAGATTCCTCAATGCTACACCACCTCTTTTAAGTACACCCTGTTCGCGAAACCGACCCCGACCCCGACCTCCGAGCCCGAGCCCGGTCCTCGGGGCCGGTGTTCGCTATCTCCGACCCAAACGAGAGCGAACCCTCCAACTTGAGACCATCAAAGAGGAAGAGAGGAAAAAGTTATAGACTCACACTACCGCGCAAGCCAGCAAGCATTCAGTCATTGGACTCTGGGAAAAGGAAATGGGAAAAGGCAGCACTTGCACAACGGCGTTCAACGGCTAGGAAGGGAAAGGCAGGAAGGAGGAGGTGCAAAGGAAAAACAAGCAAGACCACCACCAGCTTCTTCTTGTCTTTGGCGTTTCGCGGCATTCTTTGGGGAACTTTGCTTTTTACTCTGTATACAATTTTTACTATGATACAACGACGACAGAGGGTGCTGTCTCCTGGCATGGGCTTTTCATAGCCGCCATGCATGCCCTCTTTGCTACTGGCTTCTGCAGCGCCTCTTTTCAAATACCAAAGATGATTATATAAATACTTGCGCATGCCTTTTTACTGTTGCGCATCATGCGTTTCGAGAATTGTACAATTTGTCGAGTTCCTGGGCTGGCTCGCGGCGACCAATAGTGGCCTTCGGTTAGGTCAGGCGCTGCGTAGAGAATTTGAGAAATCGCCAAATCAAGTAGCTTGCATTGCATCCTCCTTGGTCAGGGGAAGAGCCGCATCCATAGTACAGCCACAGCCAGGTCCAATCCATCTCTCTCGTCCAATTGTTATTCACCAGACTGGTGCCCGCGTGCATAGACGACGATCTGAGACTCGAGATTACTACATAGTACGTACAGGCAGTCTAGGTAAAGAGTCGATGGGGGTAAATGTCGGAGCCTGCCTCTGTCCTCTATGAATCCGAAAGCGTCACGCTGGCGCCCGCCCGAGACTCGAGTCAGGCTGGCTGGCTTGTGACACCCTGCCTTTTGGGTTTCCAATCTTTAGTCATCAGCACACTGGGGCTAAAAGCGGCTTTACAAATGCTTCGAAATCCAAAAGATGGTCCGAAAGGACGAATCAGCGATGATTCAGTGTTCCGAGAAATAGCCGCCAGGGGTGGGGCACCCCTCCTCAACCCCACCATGAGAGACAGAGAAAGGGAAGGAGAGAGTGTGTGAAAGAACGGGAAAAAAAATTAAAGAGGGAACCCCACCACTGAAAGTTGGCTAGATACATAGTACGTACTATGGTAGTTCTGATGGTTTCATGGCGGCATGGTCCAGTATACCCGTAAATCCGTTCCACTCTGGTCTCAACGCTTGATCTACTATGGCAGATGAAGTCCTCGAGTACCTTTCGGCTTTTGACTCGATTCCTAAGGCTCTCGTCATCGAGACGCAACTTGATTGATAAGGTTTAGAAATAGAGGGAAGGCATGAAAGGATTATAGGAGCTATGACCAAGTCGTCAGTAAATGACGAGCCCAGGTTTTGGACCCCTGGTTCCGATGATGGGAGGGGAGGCATAGAAAGAGAGAACCGTTTTCAGAGAGAGGGGGAGAATTCTAGAAGATACTTGATGCGTATATACCAACCCCCCCTTCATGCCTCATCTGTGTTGAACCCGTGTCTCTTTTTTTTTTCGTCATCTTGAACCACCTGCATCTGTTGTCCACTTTTTATCCCCCCCCCCTTCTTTATTATCCCTCATAGTTCGTCAAGCCTTGGTCATCGAATCAGAGCTCAAAGTGGGGCCCGCATTGTATTATACCACAGAGTACTAGTATTATCTGCTTGCCGCGAGAAACTATGAATACGACCCGTCCCCTCGCCAGTATCGTCTCGTCCTCTCTCAAGACCGTCACCAACACCAACAACATCTTCTTGTCCACCTCAAGACTTGCCCCTACTACCATACTTCCTCGACAACTCAGAGCCACCACTCCCATTATCAATAATCACCATCTCCCCTACTCAACCACCACCACACAAAACAAGATGGCTGCCAACGCCCAGACTATCATCGACCTCGCCAAGCAGCGCCGGTCCTACTACCCGCTGTCCAAGGACCTGACCATCACCCCCGCCCGCGTCCAGGAGATCGTCAAGGACCTCCTCGACCAGGTCCCTTCCTCCTTCAACTCCCAGTCCAACCGTGTTGTCGTTCTCTTTGGCGCCGAGCACGAGAAGCTGTGGGATTTCGCCACCGAGATCCTCAAGGCTATTGTTCCTGAGGACCAGTGGGAAGGCACTGCCAAGAAGATGGCCCTGTTCAAGGGTGCTGCTGGCACTGTACGTCCTCATTCCTCTCACTCTCTTACTCTCTCTTACTCTCTCTTACTCTCTCTTACTCTCTCTTACTCTCTCTTACTCTCTCTTACTCTCTCTTACTCTCTCTTACTCTCTCTTACTCTCTCTTACTCTCTCTTACTCTCTCTCTCTCTTTCTCACCCCCTTCCCTCCCTCCCCTTCCTCTTCCCCTTCCTTTATCTCATCACAATGTCAAAACCTAACCTCTCCAATCATCCAAACAGGTTCTCTTCTACGAAGACCAAGCCGTCGTCAACGCCATGCAGGAGCGCTTCGCCATCTACGCCGACCGCTTCCCCGTCTGGGCCGGCCACACCGACGCCATGCTCCAGTGGGCCACCTGGACCGCTCTCGAGGCCGAGGGCCTCGGCGCCAACCTGCAGCACTACAACCCCTTGATCGACCAGCGCGTCGCCGCCGAGTGGAACGTCCCCGCCGACTGGAAGCTGTCTGCCCAGCTGGTCTTTGGTGGGCGCACCGGTGAGGCTGGGCCCAAGGACTTCCTGCCCCTGGAGCAGAAGTACAAGAGCTTCGGTGCTTAAGTGAAAAAGATACGGATGGAAGTAATGTAGGAAGGCAAAGGGAGAGATTATGAACAAGATTGCTCGCCTTCGTTAGAACTCTTTGTTTCTTTTTTCTGATATAGAGAAAGAGAGAGGCCGGGGGATAGAAGCTATGTATACAGACACTAGACTCTTGACGCCGTCGCCGTTTGCTATGGCGTGGCAGCCAGTGGGCTGGATAGGACTGGCTGGCTGAACTTGCATTGGGTGGAGCGCTTTCAAACAACCATCATATATATATATATACCAAAGAAATATCAAACAATATGAAAGGAAAAAGAGCCAAGACACCGAAAAGAAGGAGCAATATTTCCTTTTTTTTTTTTTTTTTTTTTTTTTTTTCTCTTCTTCCAAACTCGACGTCGGGGATGCAATGCAGTATGACGTTCCATGCTTAAGTAAAATAATATCCGCCTGTTGCTCCTCCCCAATCAGACGCACCTTGCCCCTGCGGCACTGACGTGTAAGGCTGAATGGGGAGGACCTGTCAGTCAGCCACGGGCCGAGGCGAGTATGTAAGACAACACCGCCACCCCTCTTGGGTCAGCTTTTTATTTTGCTTTTGTGATTTGATGTTTATGCATACAGTGGTGTATGTGTATCTAGGTCAGAAAGAAGTGTGGGTGGGGGGTGGGGGGCACAAATCTCGGGTGAGAATGACTCTTGTGGTTTGGGGATGCTTATTGGGGGCAGACATGGGAGGGACCGCGGGAGAGGGGGGGGAGGGGGCTTTGTGTAAGTATCGTTGCTCCCCCAGAGAGAACAAGGTTATTGGGCACTGGCAAGAGAAATGCTTATTTTAGTTCGGTATACGATTTGTATTCAGGTACCACTACTAATTAGGGTATATACCATGCATGCTAGCTAACTACATACTAAGTGCTTGGTCATGAGGACATCTCATGTCAATGGCCTGATTCCACGACTGCTGTCCCTCACAATTGTGTGTAAATGCTACCTGTTTGTTCCAAGATAAACTTTTTATATTTTTTTGTATTTGCTCCGTTTCAGAAAAGGAAAATGAAGAAGAGAGAAGAAGGAAAAAAGCAAATCGCGAGTGATGATGTGTATCATCGGTATCTATCTACGACTATCTAAAAGTGTTGTGGCTGCGTTTCCCCCCCCGGTGTCAGAGACGCAATCATCATTATGGGATGAATGTTGCATTCTCTCACACGCAGTCCTCTCTCTTGTGGACATCTGGCCCCCTTCTGCTGCGTACTGGTCTCTCTCGGGGTCGAAGTTTCCACCCGCGAGCGAACAGTTGGTTCCGAGAACCCACCTGACAAGGGAGACAGAAACCTGGAGGGGTTAAGTATGCCCTTGTGATCATTTCAAATGACAAGTTGCTGTGCTTTTTCTCCGCTGTCGTTCATTCAGTTCTGGCCATACTTCATATGTCCCTGGCGATGACATGGCACACATCACATCCCTTGCGCTCACGTTGCTTGTCGACGTTATTTGCCCACTACGCCCCCCAAAACTCCCAACTCGTATCGATCCGTGTGTAAAACAATCTGGCTCCATGACTTTATCCTTTGGCATGGCACATATGGCCCAGGGACCACTCGCAGTGGCGCCCGCATCCTTGTCAACGCACACAAGATGTGCTGACAAGCCGCGTGAGTCATCCCCTTCATAAGGCTGCACCGTTGGTGAACCGGCGATGTTACTCGGAGTACGTGCTTTTGATCCGAGTCACTTAAAGTTTAAGTTTTCATCTTTTGTCGTGACGAGTCCGGGAATAGTGCCCTCTCCCTACATGGTGTAGCTGCTTTTCAGAGCCTCGCGATCCGCAGCAGGTAGTTGGTTGAGGAATTGATCGAACTGAGGAATCATTTGCCGATAGACATCGATGATCTATACAACATGGGTTAGTGCTATTTCGGGGAGAAAGAGAAAGAAGAATTGTTTGTTAGGCGCTGGGGGGGGGGGGGGAAGGGTGTTCATCTTTCACTTACCTTCTGGAAAAGATCATGTAATTCGCGATTGATATCGCTCGGCAACCTCGTGTCGTACTGCGCTATGCACTGGAAGTACGATAACATGCTCTTCTCCATCGCCTGCGGGTTTTGGCCGACAATCATCGTGAACCCCTTCAGAGCGCTCGCTTTCTCGTCTGTAGAGTCCAGCTCGGTCATGGCACTCAGGAACTCGTCGGCAAATGTCGACAGGTGAGGCCCCAAGATGTCTGCGTTCTGCAGGCCCAAGCGGCCAAGGGCGATGGCGGCATTCTCTGTCACGCTGACGGGCACAGTCGGATTGACCATGATCTGCACGAAACGCTCCATCAGGTCGTTCACGTACGGCGCCGTACTCTTTCCATTCTGGATGGCGACCTCTCCAGCGCTCCAACAGGCGTTGTTGACTACACTGAAACAGCCCTCGATGTCTTCGTCGACTACATTATCAAAGTCGAGCTGCCTGAGCAGGATGGGGAATATCGATGATAGGTGGTTCTGCAGTTGTGGGAAAACATACTTGGCGCAATCGCCAAGAAGAGCGTACGCTGACTGTCGGACTTCATCCGCTGGGTCCTCCATACACAAATTCAAGAGCTCAAAAAAAGCTGGGTCTGCGTCCTTGACAAGAGCCTGGGCCTTGTCATCCTCAAGACACTGGATAATGGCGCTCAAGAGGTCGAGACTTGTAACGAGGAAGTCCTTGTCGGGTTGATCGTAGTTGTGGTTGGTCTTGGCCGCCAAGGTCTGCTCGAGATTCTGGTGGATGATGGTGACACAGCGCCTGAAGATAGGGTGCGCGTAGGGAGCAAAGGCATCTCTCATCGCCATGGCGACGTAAGACAAGCACTCAAGCAGCGGGAATACCTCGCGCGACTCATCGGCAACCTTCTGCCATCGGTCGATCAGGGCGGGCATCAGCTGGCTCGAATGCTCTGGCAGCGACAAAACAGGCCCGACATTCTCGGCAAGCGTCTGAACACAGTCGTAGAGAATGTACATGTTCTTGTCCTTGTACTTGGCGAAACAGCGGATGTACTGCTGAACGATCGGCCCGGTGTATGGCTCTAGGACCTTTCCGGCCTTTTCCTCGAGGTTCGCCATGGCCGACGCACCAGCCTCCTGGACCTTCTTGTTCTTGTCGAGCATCTTGTGCAGGATGCCCTCCATCATCGGCACAAAATACGCCTGTAATTGTTGTGGGTCTTTCAGGTTGGCAGCCCACGACGAGTAGCGGCCGAGCGTCCAGCATGTGATCTGTCTAACAATGGGCTCTGGGTCGTTTAAGAGGGAGATGAGGTACGAAACCAGCTCCGGCAGGTGAGGCGTCACAACCGTGATGCAGCCCTCTGCGACAGCACCGAGGGCGAGGACAGCAGCCTCTCGACGCGGCCACTCCTCGTGCTTCAGATTTGTCGTCAAATACGGGAGGATACACTCGAAGACGGGGTCCTTGAAATCGCGCGCAAAGACGTCCAACGCGGCCGCAGAGCATTTTCGCAGAGTCCATTTCTCATCCGGATTCTCGTCACCAAACTCATCGTCAATCTCGTCAATTTCACCCTCTTCCAGGTCGTTGTCCATGCTGGCAAGCTTCTGGTACGCGTTGCCGTTCTCAGCGGCATCCGCCGAATGATGCGCGGCGAGTTTGCGCGCCGACTTGTTTTGCGCGAACTGAGGCTTGATATCCTCCACGCGGTCCTCCTCTTCCTCGTCGTCCGACGCACCACCCAGCAGAGCAATATCCTCGCCGCCGTAGACCATCGACTCCAGGAGGACGGGGATGATCTTTTGAATGTACGGGTTCAGAGCCTGCCACAGGTTTTCATGCTCGCCGACTGTGAGCCAGAACTCGGCCGCCTCGCACGCAAGCTCTTCATCCTCACTCTTCTGCTGTGTGATGATATAATCCACCAGGCCAGCGATGTGGGGTGTCAGCTTGTCGGGCCTCGTGTCAACCAGTTGCACGAAGCAGCGGCAAACCTGGCGTCGAACATCCTCGTCGGCGTCGTTGGCCAAGGTGAAGAGAGCCTGGAGGAGGTCGTCTATGCAGGTGAGCATGGCCTGGGTCTTGCGCGGCGTGAAGACGTTGATGGCAGTCAGAGCCTGGGCGCGCACTTTTGGCAGGCTGCTCTTGGTCGCCTGGATGAACTTGGGCAGGAGATAGTTGAGTGGCCTCTGGCCGTTCTGCTCGCGCTGCAATATCTTGAAGTTGTCCTCGCAGATCTTGGCCATGGCCGCCATTGCGCCCTCCTGGCCCTCCGGAGACACCTGACCGGTCTCATTCCCGATCATCTTGAGAAGCTCCGGGAGGAACTCGGGCCACGAGTATATCCCCACGCGGCTGATGAGCTCTGTTGCAATATTTCCGGCGTAGCTTCGAATCTGGGGAGACTTGTCTTGTATGCCGAGAGGAACGGCCATCTTGATCAGACCCAGCGAGGCCTCGGGGATCTGCTTGAAATTGAACTTGACATTGTTTTTCAGCATGATCGCCGCGGCGGACCGAACAAGGCCATAATCTTGCGCGGAGAACTGGAGGCCCGAGGGCGGTTCGGCGCTGGAGAAGAGGTAGGCTAGGTAGTTGTTGAAGTCTGGTGAGGTTTTGGCTTGTGACAGCATCTGACGGAAAAGAAGTTAGCAACGCCTGTTTCGGAACGGAGAGACGCATGTGGACGTGGCCATACCAGCTCGGCCTTCTTCTGAGCTGCCTTGTCGAAGCCGCTGAGAGAGTCCTTGAGATAGACGGCCAGAGTCTGGAGAGACTCGGGCGAGGGTTGCCACGCCATGACAGAGGACGGATGCGGATTCGTGGAAGTGCAACAGGGCGCACCACCTCCACAACAGGCCCGAGGAGGATCAAGAAAGATATAGCCAAGTGTCGGAGAGGCTTGCTCTGGTGGGATTCAATTCAGTCTGGTCGAGGAGAGAATAGGAAGGAGGGAAAAGAGGAAGAGGGTTGGGAGCGGTTTGTGCAAGAGATCGCCGGTTGGGAAGAAGGTTGCAAGCTTAGCGGCTGGGCAGGCTTGTATAAAGAGTGAGTAGAGTGAGCGGGCGGGTGGGTGTTTCTGAGCTGTGGTAAGAGGGTAGAGGGATTGGTGGGGTGTTTGGCAGGGGCACGGGCTCCAAAAGATTGCAACCCCTCTCCAAGAACACCAGGCGCCGTTACCAGCCAGGAAACAATGTGGGGAAAAGGACCAGGGCGAAAACAAGCCCCCCTCCAAAAATAAAAGAGAAGGAAGAACGAAAAGCAAGAAGAAGAAAAAGACGAACAGAAAATAGAATAATAGAAAAGGATAATCCAAAGCTGAACAAGTCGAATCAATCTTGTGAAACTCAGTACAGCGCATAAAATTTGCACCTTGGCCTACATTGACATAAAAGATTTAAAAAAAAAATTTAAAAAAAATTGTGACAGTGTGAGATGGGGGCCAGAGCCGCCCCAAGTCCTCAACTCTTGAGGCGTGGTAGCCCTGACGTTGTACCACTGCCCGTGTGTCTGATTTTTTCATCCTCTCTTCCCTTCTCGCCTCCTGTTAGACCTTGCTTTAGTCAGGACACTTAAACTGAGCTTTCATGGCTATGGGAGTAGCTTAAGTGGGTCCCTCTTTATTTCTGACCAAGCGACTTCACCTGCTGGCACCCTTCCACCTTCTTCTCAGCTGCAGGTGACCGTTCAGCCGGCGTGATAAGGTGATTATCAGAAATCAGTAGAAGCAATGCGTCAGACTCGAGCCGCGTACCAAAAGTAGCCTTTCCTGTTTCCTTTCTTTTACTCTTGTTTTTACTTCTCAAGACCAGACGAAGGTCATGAGGGTGGGTACAAACACCCGAGTTTCAGTGAGACCTCCTGACCTGCAAACTGCGGTAATGCTCTGGAAATCACAAGGAGAGCGCCGCATCGCCAGCGTGACAGCACCAAACGGTAATTTTGGACCTTCGTCTCTCTCTTGAATACTCAAAGACTTTAGATGTCCATGGACTAGAACAGGTGGCATTAACAAGCCTCCCTTGACATATGCACCGAGCGCCGTCACAGTCGCAATACTGTTGGCACTTAGACTCGAGCTTCCCAGATATCAGCAGAAAAGCTGGAGGCGGAGAAAAGCCCCAGGTCACAAGTCTCTTGTCGATATGATTATCGAACCCCTGCTCTGACGTAGTTGGATAGTAGCATGTGTTCAACGGCTGCTGCACATTGCCTATGCCAACTTTGTTCCCGATGCTTTGCTCTTCCCAACTAAATTATTAGAAGTCTGCTTGACTCCTGCGGTGACCCCGTGCTTCATGTTGTGGGCCGTACACACGAGACCTAGCATTACAATCTTGCTGTACGACTTGGTCGAGGGGCTTGGGCTTCTTCAATGAGAACAATGGTTGGGTCACCCAACTCGTGTGGTCTACCAGTCGCCTCGGGAAGTGTCGAACAGGCTCAGTTGCTGAATGGTCACTGACCGTTCCCTGATGAGGCCAGACTATCTTTTCTCAAAGTGTTCAAGTTTTTCTCCAGTGGCCGTTCACTCATGAGAACCTTCGCAACGGGGGGCCCAAGGTAGCATGTTAGCTTGTTTTGACACAGGGCGTTTGCGCCCGAAGGATTACTGACACCAGCAGTCTGCAAGGGATCGGCACTGTGCTGTGACCTGAGGGGGAAAGCTTGTTGCAGCGAAATTTGACAGCAACATCGTATCCGGTTGTCCTGATTTCAGACATGCTCAACATTTCCATAGGCTAGACTCACTGCGAGTGCCTGCTAATCCAATCCATTGCTCGACCTAGCTTCTGCTCCGGTCGGGCTCACGTCGTCAAAATCTTCTGAAGCCTGCGGTGTGCACGCCCTGTGTGACGCGGCCACCTGCACTGGCACCCCTGGCTTGGTGGTTCAGAAGTGATACGGTGAATACCTTTCGCGGCTGGCGTTCCCGCGGGGGAAGGGGGAGGTCACACTGGCTCAGAGCCCGCCCTCCCGCCCGCCAATGACCAGAATCGAGTTGAGCCTCTGGTGTCAGAAAATATGACCTGCACTGGCCAGCACCTGCCCAATAGTGCAGCTAGCAGGCAAGCAACCAAGACATCGCAAACCACGGCCCTTCATGAATCGCTGATGGATATCCCAGACACTCCATTCGTGATGCCCTGTGACGTCTGCAGTTTCTCAGTGACGACCTCGACAACCGTCTTAAAAGCCTCCATCTCTTCCTCTACAGTCCCGCCGAGCCCTGCGCCTGCGAGACTCACCGAGCTGCCCACGTATACAGGGAGCTGGGCCCTCTTCGCGAGGAGCCGGGCCAGGCGGGAGGTGAACTCCAGCGAGGACTCAACGCTGAAGAGGGGCGTCGAGAGAGGCTGACTTGGATTGAATTTCTAGCGAGACGAGGTCAGCACAGCGACTCGGCTGAGGGCATGAACAGGACTCACGTCAGGCAACGAGTAGACAAAAGAGCCCATGGTCGGCGGGCTAGACATCTCGTCTGCCGATGCGGTCGTCAGGAAGAGCATAATGGACTTCGCCTGGACGGTCAGATGGATGTAGATCCGGGTGTCGAGTGACCTCGGAAGGGGGAAGGAGAGCTGAAACGTTTGCATCGTGTTCGCCATGTTTACGGATCCAGGCAAGTGTAGCAAGCTTCCCCAGGTCTGATGATGGATGGGGTGAGCGGCTGACGGATCACTGGACAAAGTTACTCTTGCTTCGTGCACCCTGGAGCTCTCTTAACTGCAGTATTGTGAGCCTAGGCAGGTCTGCTGCTGTAGCAGTTAAGCTTACAGTGGGCTGCCGAAGGATTACAGTGGATGCTGTGCAGCTTGTGCTAGGGCCTGGGTTGGGCCCACCCACCTTGTCTGCCATGCAGCAAACTCGACTAGGCCTTAGCCTGGGCAGGCATTGCTGGTCAAACCCTCCGAAACTGCAGCAAGCCCTACTCCAACAAATCGACCTTCAACCTCCGCCATGGAAAACAACAAACGATATAAGCCCCGCTAGTCCACAATATAAATCCCACCTGTCCACGATGTCGTTTGACTTGCTTTTTGAATAACAAATAACATTGCTAATCTCCCAAGATTTGTATTCTTGTGTTCCTTCTCTTCTTTACATCTACAACTTTACTCTTCAGTATGCATCTCAACATTTCATGATCAAGCACCCTTGGTGATCAAGTCCGGAGTTATCACGAGAGAGCATTTCCGAGAAATCTCAACATCATCACACCCACATAGCTGTTGACGTGAGAATCACCAAGCAGAATCTCACCATCCCACAGACAATCCTGATCTCTGAGAACAAGCTCCTTGAGTCTCGGTCTCAACAGCACAACATTGACAACCCACTCAGCAGAACAAAAAACTTGTGCCCTCTGAAGTACAGACAGAATGGCAACTCAGCAGGAGTCCACAGATGAGAATGCCTGGCAGGGCATTGACAAGACTGTTGATGACCCAGAGGAGGCCAGAGTCATGTTCTGTGCTCTTGACTCTTTCATGTCAGTTATACACATCCGAATGCATCTGCTATCCCTGCATTCAATTTACTGTTATGCCATCTTTGTTGAGCCGAAGCTCTACATGCCTCTTCAGAATGGGCATTTCCCATACTGCATAGACTTCACCTCTCTCCCTCTCTCAGAGAATATTACTGACAGCCCCTACAGGCAGTACGGAAAGGTTGCCCACTTCAACTGCACCCATCTGCGCCGACAGTCTTTTTACGCCCTGCCCGAGGCTCACTGGAAGATGCTCGCCGCTCCCCCTTTCAACTATCTCGAGACCCTGGACAAGGTCGACGCGGCTATTGACTCCAATGCCGAGCTTGCCCGGAACATCGCCAAGCACGGAATGCGGAGCTTCCAGGTCTACGAGTCCAACGGGGAGGGTGACTTCCAGATGCCCGAGCAGTGGGCTGGCGTCGCTAAGTACGGCGACATCGACAAGGCGAGGAGCACCCTTCGTCAGTTCTACCGTGACTGGTCTGCTGAGGGTGCCGAGGAGCGTGAGGCCAGCTACGGTCCCATCAAGCAAGCCCTGGCCGCCGAGCGCGCGAGCAAGCCTGAGGTTGAGCACCTCAAGGTCCTCGTCCCAGGCGCCGGCCTGGCCCGCCTCGTCTTCGATCTGACCCTCAGTGGCTGCGATGCCGAGGGCAACGAGATCTCCTATCACCAGCTCATTGCCTCCTCCTACATCCTCAACTTTGTCCAGTCCGCTGGCCAGCACACAATCTACCCGTGGGTTCACACCTTCTCCAACCACAGCACCCGCGAGCGCCACCTGCAGGGCTACAAGATCCCCGATATACACCCTGCCACGGCGATGTCGGCAGCCCAGGATGTCGGCTCCATGTCCATGTGCGCGGCGGATTTCTTGTGTCTGTATAGTGATGCAGAGCACAACGACACCTACGACGCTGTGGCCTGTGTCTTCTTCCTTGACACGGCGCCCAACCTGATCCGCTACCTCGAGACCATCTACAGCTGTCTCAAGCCCGGCGGCGTTCTCATCAACATCGGCCCTCTCCTGTGGCACTTTGAGAACAACGCTCCTGGAAATCACGGTCACGACGACGACGGCGATGGCGAGCATGACGCCAACAACTCGTCGGGGATTGCGGATCCGGGCAGTTTCGAGCTGTCTGCTGACGAGGTGATGGCCCTCGTCAAGGGCGTCGGCTTCGTTGTCGAGAAGGTCGAGTCCAATATCAAGGCTCCGTACATCCAGGACCAGCAGTCCATGCTGCAGACCATCTACTACGCCACCTTCTGGGTGGCTCGCAAGCCTGCTGTCTGAGTCTGTGGATCCAGATGAACCCCCCACAGCCTGACCAACAAGAGCGGCGAAACGCTCCTGCATGTCATTGTTGGAACCGAAAGCCAGAAAAAGGTGTTGATGAAGAGACGACCAGCTCGATTAACTTTTTTATGGCCCAGGTTGCTCACCACCTGCATCTTCATTAAAGGAAAGGAGAGAAGAAAAAAATAACTTGATCACCGAACGCACATCAGAGCCCGATGCGACAACTTGTTGCCGCCTGGAACAACTTATGGCCATGACAGGGCAGAATTGTGCAGGATGTTGTCTTTGTCGAGCTGATGTTGGCGAACGACATACCCTCGAAGTTACCCACGAAGGAATTTATGCGACACGAATCCGTTCACCTGTCGGTTCAGGGGCCCGCTACTTCTTGGTTGAGCAGCGCATTATGCGCCCTTGGTGACTTGGAGAGTTTAGGAGTTTTGCGTTTCTGAGGGGGTTCTTCTTTTCTTTTTCTTCTGTTTTGGACCGGCCTTGTTTCCAGTCGGCATCGGAGAAAAGTTTAGGCCTCGGGTAATGGCCTGGGAGATGATAGAAATGACCTGCGTTCGCTGTAAAAGGCATGCAAGGTTTTGATCTTTGGGTTGCACATTGGTGGAGCATTGAAGGCATTTGCGGATAGATGAGATGTGATCCGGGCTCGGCACACAGATAGATGCCTCATTTTTACAGGTACTAAGCCAGAGCCTCCAAGAGCATATTGAGGTCTTTCCATCTTTATTTCCTCTCGGATTAGAAATGAAGGACATGCATATTCCCTGGTGGTTTCTCTCGCAACACACACACACGCATACACGCACACACGCTCTGATTTGCTGATGTATACCAACTGTGGTCTATCCACGATATACACACATACAGCAGCTTTCTCTTCTCCTCCCTCTCTGTCTTCCTTCCTCCTTCTACAGGTGCGAGTCCCCAGCAGCCGACAATTCCCCCCTGGTCCACATCGCACCACCATCTATAGCCACCGCCTCCCCATTCACATGGCTTCCCGCCCTGCTACACAGATACACTACCACACCCGCAATATCCTCAGGCTTCCCAAGCCTCCGCATAGGGTTCGAGTCCTCAAACTTCTTCTGGCCCCCGCTCAGCTCCAGCAACACCGTGCTCATCTTGGTTGGGAAGAAGCCCGGACAGATACTATTCACGGTAATATGGCGCGGCCCCAGCTCGACAGCCAGGTTCCGCCCCAGATGAATCACGCCGGCCTTGCTGGCCGAGTACCCAAACGTGGCCTGCTTCCCCAGCGTGCCGACGCCCAGCCCGGCGACCGACGCCGTGATCACCACGCGGCTGGGATCCGCGATCGAGGCGCGCGCCTGGAGCAGCGGCGCAAACAGGCGCACCGTGTTGAAGACGGCGCGCATGTTGAGGTCAAAGACCTTGGCGATGGCGGCGTCGGGGTGCGTGTCGAAGGCCTCGCCCCACGTGGCGCCGGCGTTGGCCAGGAGGATGTCGACGTGGTCTGTGTGGCTGCGCACGCCGTCGACCAGGGCTTTCACGCCGGCCTCGGTCGCACTGTCAGCGGGGACGGAGATGGCCTGGCTGCCTTGGGGGAGGTTGGGGAGGGCGTTTAAGGTGGCGACGGCGGCCTCGCAGGCTTTGACTTTGCGGGAGGAGATGAAGACTTTGGTGCAGCCTGCTTGGAGGAGGCTGTTTGTTTGTTAATAGGGGAGTATGTTGGTTGATTTGGGTTCATTCTTGTGTGTCGGGGTTTATAAGCTTGATGATAACTTACGCTGAGGCTGCTGTCAGGCCGAGTCCTCGCGAGCCTCCAGTGACGACAGCGACTTTGCCCTTGAGGCTGAAGAGGGAGGGAAAGTCCTCGATCTTGTGGTCCTCCATGTTGCAGTTTATGGTCTATGCAACTGTATCCTAGCCTCAAATAAAAATTGTAGATCTATTCCGTGTTTTTGGTCAATCTCATAATCTCATTATATCTCAGTTTGAGGGGAGAACTTTGACACGACAAATCGAGGGACTTACTAGAGATGGCGATAGATGGAAATCAAGCTGTTGTTCGTGCTGTCCTTGCTATAAGCTGATGATGGTGTAGAAATATATCTAAGAAACTCGTAGATGAAGATGAAGAGGAAGAACAGATCTTCAGAGTGTGAGAGAGAAGAAAAGAAGACGGTCCGGAAGACTACATACAAGCTTCCCCGGACTGGGGGTGGAGCACCAGCCGTGACGATTTGCGGGGAGGGAACAAAAAGCCGAGGCTCGGTCGATCCGCTACGAAAGGATACTAGTTACTGTAACCTCTCTTTAGACGCCATGTCTGGTGGCGTTCAGAGAAGATGCGTGTTGCAATTGGGGTTTTGTTTTTATTTATATTTATATATTTCCAAGTCCTCTCACTCATCGTCTCTTGTTGGTGCTGTGTTTGGTGGAGCTCGTGGGCGTCTCTGTGTCTTGACTTCACCACATACAAATCACGGTATCTTGTATTATGCTCAACCCAAGTAGAGAGAAATCATAACCTGACCAGGACGTAGGTGGACTGGCAGACTTTACGCGTCAATGATATGACCATAGAGGTTGACCAAGTATACGTCGGCCATCCATTACCTCGCGAGAGAGACGGAGATCTAAGATTCAGCTCAAGTGGCAGGACAGCAGAAAACACTACGTCCGATGGATGATGAAAAGAAACACGCCAGGCCGTAGCTTTCCAGTGCCATCATCTTCCAGACGATCGAAGACAATGCTCATGAGATTCCCGATGTGTTGTTTGGGATCCATGCACTCTCATGCCCTGAACGTAAAGGCCAGGCTGGATTCATCGTCGCATGGCCGCGACATCTTATGAGACCCCATCGGCCAGACTTTCTCATTTATGAATTGGTATCTGACAACACGCTGTTTTTGCCCTCATACTCCGTGCTTTAATATGCGATTTGTGCGCAATGGATATCTCTCCCGTTTCCTTTGCACGTGCTCTTCAATGCCCAAGACAATAGTAATACATTTTTATCAACAAATCGCCTTTTCGTCTCACTTGTGCTCTTGCCGGCTTTGGAGAGGAAAAAAGTAACCAGCTCAAGACGCGGCAACAGGCTCAGGCTGCTGCTGCTGTTCTCCACTAGTCCCGCTCGGTGGGACATTGCCGTCCTGCTGAGCTCCATCCGCATCTCCAGCAGCGCTCTCTTCCTCCTGGCCCGTGGCCGCCGAAGCAGAAGCCGCTTCAGCAGCCGTACGCTCCTCCTCTTCGCGGCGTTCCTGTTCAGCTCGCTCAGCTGCCTCCTGCCGCTCCCGCTCCGCGCGTGCCTCAGCCTCGAGCCGCGCAATGTGCCGCTCAGCAACTCCTGGTAGGATGCTGGCCAGAAGTAGAAGGCTGGCTCTCTCGATCCGGCGTATCTGGTCAAGCAGCCAGTTCGCGTTCTGTTCCCTTCGCTGCTCCACCAATCGAGCAGCAGCCTGCGCGGGGTCTGGCTCACCCTGATGCTGTCCAGCCTGTGGGTTGGGATTGTTTCTGTTGTTGTTTTCGCCGCCCTCATGAGCCGGCGGTGCGTTGTTCCTCCTCCTCTCGGGACCCGCAAATGGGATCAAACCCTCGAGATGCTGCCGTACAGGCTGGAACAGCTCATTTGCCAACCCGTTGAAGAGTCCCGTATTGACGAGAAACACGGCTGTCGCTAGGGACATGATGATAAACCAGCGCGTCCAGCTGGTGTTTGCTGATGTGAACCACCACACAAACACCGCCAGCCTGATCAGCAGCCAGACGTGAGGCCACAGCGCGGCAAGCAAGGCCGCAGCCAGATTACCTTCGGGATTGGCCGGGTGCATGTGTGCAGCACCTGGGGCTAGCGGCTGGACTCGTATCTGTGGCTGGCCTGCTGGTTGCTGTGCGGCGGCAGGTCCTTGGTAGGTATTGACGCGTATGTTGCCTTGTTGCGGTGCCTGCTGGGCAGCAGCCTGCTGCTGGGCTGGTGCCGAACCACCAGGATGGGACTGGGTAGGAGCTTGGGCCTGTTGGGGTCCCGAGGCGACGCGTGGCAGCGGCGAGAACCACGTCGGAGGAAACATGGCCGTCGTGATGGTGGGAACATGATAGGTACGTGGAGAAGGTGTGTAGTACAGCTCTGCAGAAGTGTTCATGAGAAGTGCCCGTGGTCCCTGGGGGGAGTTGACGATGTAAACCTCGGGCAGGCTCGGAGTCGGCAGTCTGTTTGATTGTGCCGACAAGCTGTCGTGGCTCTGCGTTCTCGTGGTCTCAGGTGTCGCTGTCCTGCTGTTGGGGGCCGGGGCCGCAGAGGCGGGTCTCCAGGGCACAGTGACGCCTGGTGTCTGAATGGGCGGTAGTTGGCCATTCAGGTGCAGCTGGTTCAGGTGTGCCATCGCGGCACCATGTGCACTTCTTTGCATGGCATCGGTCATCCTCGCCGTCGCCTGGGTAGCATCAGCAGCTCTGAAGATGTTTCCCACGTCAGTTGATGTGAGGGGAAGGTCTGGGCCTGACGCGCCCGCGTTGGCCGGCTGTGAACTTGGTCGAGCGATACCCTGGAGCTGGCCATCGGGACCCCAGAGTGCCGAGGTCTGCGTCGTGATGCGGTAAACGTCACCGTTCGGAGTGACAGCAGCGCCTCCTTGAGGAGGCGGGATGCTGGCCGCCTGGCCGCCTCTCGCCTGATCTGGAGGAGTCATACCCATCCGTTGCTGCACCTGGTTCATGTAGTGCTGAATCCTCTGTTGCTGCTGATGTGGGTGCGGCTGGTGGTGGTTCAAAGCGTATCTCGCTGGGTTGATTGCGTCCTGGTGCATCCCTGGGGGCCACAGCATTGGCGGGCGGCGATATTGGGGCCCGCCTTGGACATTGGGAGGCGAGAAGGGCTGTTGAGGAGGGCGAGGGAGCGATGTATCCTGACTAGGAGGCGCGGTGGAGGCGCCTGGGGAGGCGCCTGGGGAGGCGCCATGGTTCTGGACTTCACGGAGAACCAGGTGTATGACGAACTGGTTGGTATCGTGGATCTATCACGGCAATGCACGTCAGTAAGAGGCCCGAGAGGAGGACGAGACGGGCCAAGACTACTCACACGCTGCTCGCCCAGCATTTGAAGAAGGGTGTCTTGCTCCCTAGCCAGCAGTTTCCCCTGGTGTATCAAACGCTGCTGCTCGTTTGTCGGCTTTGACTCCAAGACATCTCGGATCTTCTCCTTGAGCTCTGCAACGGTCGTTGAGGCCGGAAGACCGGGGAATCTGAGGGCCTCGTCTACGCTTGGAGAGGGCGAGACGATGGAAATGTTGACAGAGAGCTCCTCTTGAGGAGGGGGGGAAGGAGGAGCTGCTGACGAGGACCCCGTCTCGTCAGCCATGGCAGAGCAGAGTGAAGGTGCACGATTTCAAGGGTTGCAGCAAGCTGAGATGACGTTGCATATGCTCTGGTGGGCGAGGGACAGCTTCAATTCCCTCCTTCTTTTTGTATTATTGTGAGGGTGGTGGAGAGTGTTAGACGAGAAAGAGGAGATCTGGTTGAGACCTGATGGGTGTTAAGTGCACACAACTGGTTCCATGTTTACAACATGTGCTTTGGAGGGCGTTCAGAAAACAAAGACACAACCCCCAAATGTTACACAGTGAATAATGTATGGAGGAAACAAGGCGCTATTCAGCAGCGGCAGTGCCTGCCACGGCGATCAGGCCAGGTAAGCTAGAATTCCAGGGCTCTCTTAGCTATGGTGTTTGGTACAGGGGTGGGGGTCCGGGAACGCAGGCGGGTCAGGGTCAGGAACCGACCGGTAATTACGTACTCAAAGGTACTGTACAGTACTTGCTATGTAATACTACCCAGTCAAGAAGACCCTGCCCCTAAGCCTCCTCATACCGTGCCTGGGATTGAAACCAGTTGAATTGGCTCTTTACAATGGATGAACTCCGTGGGATTATCCAATCTTGCCATTCTCTCCAATATATCACAGATTAGCTTCCTTCAATTACCACACACCCTTTTTTCCCAGCCTCCTGCCTCTTTGTGTCCCGGTTGCCAGGTCCTTAAGGTCTGGCCGGACATGCTGAGCCCAAGCTTGGCAATTGGTCAGTCACTTGTGTACATAGTAAAATCCCATTGCTCTGCCAAAGACGTCATACCAACTAACCGTTCCACCCTGCCGGGACTACTTGACCAAGGTGCCAAGCTACTACCATAGTACATACAAATACAATACACAGTCTTGAAAACCTCCTTCACACGTGCTGTCCATCTATGTGTACAAAGTATCCTTTTGAATTTCAGAGTACGCGTTCCGGCAAAATCGGAACAATCGGTCCTCAACGCATTAACAACCCCTGGATCATACGATGGGTCGATGGGTCTCTTGACCAGCCGATATCGATAAGACTCTATCACAAGGGAAAATTTCCCAACAAGTACACGGCCGATTCCCCATCTCCGCGAGCCCCAGCTCTATCCTGAGCGCATGATGGCTTCCATGTCCAGGCTTGGCAGCGGCCTCGTGCGAAGTGCGCTGCTCGATGAGTCCCCAACCGCCCGCCGCTGTCCAACCTGTCTACAGCGACAGGCACTCTTCCAGACAGGAAGGCCGAGACAGCCTTTCTCCCCTCAGGCCGCCGGCCAACAGCAGCTGACTCCCCAAGGCAGCGGCGGCCGTCGATTCTACTCCCAGCAGTCTCAGTACCGCCCCAGGTTTTCGTCACGATTGCGGATGGCATTAGGCAGGTCTCGGACTGAGTGGTACTTCATCCCCGTCGGAGTCGGCATAGGATTCCTGGGACTAGTTCAAGGCTACAAGGTCTATACGAGGGAGAAGGAACAGCAAGAGGAAGGGCAACAGCCAGCAGCCAGGTCAAAAAAGCGCCCAAGAATACGACCTGATGGGCCATGGCAGGTCCAGGTGATGTCCACGCTACCGCTCAAGGCATTGTCTAGGCTGTGGGGAAAGTTTAACGAGGTGGACATCCCCTACTACTTCCGTGTCCCTGGCTTCAAGCTTTACTCTTGGATATTCGGCGTCAAGTGAGTTCACCCCGTGGCGTTGTGCTTGGTGTTGTGGAAGTCCGAGTGACTGACAATGGAGCAACAAAAAGTCTCGACGAAGTTTCTGAGCCCGACCTGCACGTCTACCCTAACCTGGCAGCCTTCTTCTACCGGACCCTCAAGCCTGGTGCGCGACCACTCCATCCCAACCCGAATGCCTTGCTATCGCCCGCGGACGGAAAGGTGCTGCAGTTTGGACAGATAGAAGGCAACGATATCGAGCAGGTGAAGGGCATGACATACAGCATCGACGCCCTCCTCGGCAAGAATACACCTACGCCCAGTCTGAGGTCCGGCATCAGCACGCCGCTCAGCGACGACGGGACCCCGCCCGAGGAGAGAGAATCCCAGAAGGATGCCGAGGTCGTCAAGCAGGACGAGGAATTTGCCCGCGTCAATGGCATCCCCTACACTCTGCCCGGCTTCTTCTCCGGGGCGGACATGTCCAAGAGCAAAGACCAGCCCTCGGACCAATCGACCGGCGCATCCCCAGCCTCCGTCTCAGAGGTTCGCGCGGACCTGGCCCTAGGCGAGCGTCCCTGGTACGATCTCCTGTCCCAGGAGCACCCGACCTCTCTCTACTACGCCGTCATCTATCTCGCGCCGGGCGACTACCACCGCTTCCACTCGCCCACGAACTGGGTCGTCGAGCGCAGGCGCCACTTCGCGGGCGAGCTGTACAGCGTATCGCCCTACCTCCAGCGGACCCTCCCTGGGCTCTTCACACTCAACGAGCGCGTGGTGCTCCTCGGCAGGTGGCGCTGGGGCTTCTTCTCCTTCGTCCCTGTCGGCGCGACCAACGTAGGCTCGATCAAGGTCAATTTTGACCGCGAGCTGAGGACCAACAGCCTCACAACCGACACGGCCGCAGATAGGGCCGCGGAGGAGGCGGCTGCGCGGGGCGAGCTGTACACGGGCTTCTCGGAGGCGACGTACGAGACGGCCAGTCCCGTGCTGCAGGGCCACGCGCTACGGAGGGGCGAGGAGATGGGCGGGTTTCAGCTGGGCAGCACCATCGTGCTGGTCTTTGAGGCGCCGCTGGGGAAGGTAGACGAGCAGGGGCAGCTGCGCGGAGGGTGGAACTGGGGAGTGGAGAAGGGGGTCAAGGTCAAGATGGGCCAGGCCCTGGGGTGGGTGAGCGAAGAATGAAGACGTCGTGTGGGCATACGCATTTGTGGAAACTATGTAAGTTGGCTGCACACTAAGAGCGCAGGAACAGACCTCTTGTGGCAATTCTCGCTCGTCGAGCCCACCATTTTCGAAAATTCCAATACAAAACAAAGACTAAATGGACAACATTTGCAAGTTGCCAAGGTTTCGAGCAACAATGAAGAAGCATAGTCGGTATATGAACACGATGGTGGCCCTTTGAGGCGTATACCACCTGCGAAGAACATCTCCAGACATAAAAGTTGGCTCCCAAGGCCTTCATTACTTGGACGTTTTTGCTGCCATCTATCAATAAATATCATTTAAACTGCCCGGAGGCATCAAAAGATGAGGTTCCGCGAATCATCGCTCAAAGTGTCATGAATGGCTTGACAGGCGCGTGATCAAAAGCTGCCTCGTCAAAAGTAGAATCCTACAGTAGATTCACTGCCGGTGGTCGTATCTTGACATGTTCGTTCCAATCTCACGTCTCCTTGTCTATCTATCTTCAGGCACCAGCAAATCACTTGTTCGTGTCCTGTGTTTGGCGTCGTTTACAGACGGAGACTTATGGGATGATGCTACCGCCACTATTGGACTAGCAATAGACAAAAGGTAGACATTAGTATCAGATTGTTTTGAGGGCAATGCTGAATGAAGACCTTTCCGGTATGTAGCACATTCGACCTCCTTCTAGCTCCCAACAGAGGCCCCCTTATGTCAATAGAGAACACATCAGAGGCTACATGTGACGAGAACCGCAGAAAGGCAGGAGCGGCATCATGACAAATGAGAGTGGTCAGTTTATGGCACATATGGAAAGATCGGCACGTACCCTCTCCTTCCCTCTCGCATATCGGCAGTCCCATGAAGACTTCCTCGCTCCAATTCTAGGCCTACCTTTCTCTTATTCTTTTTCAACCACCCGAGGACTCTAAATCTTCAACTGTTCTCCTTCGGTGCATAATCTTTGATACGTTCGTTCAGACTGCTATCGTCAACAAAATCTATTCTTTTACCTTACACCTCTTCACAGGCAGCCTTTAATACTTACATATACAACCTGATGCGCAGAGTCACTACGAGGTACATACAGATTGACGACCACGACATCATGGAGCACCTATCAGACAAGCATTACTCCAACACTGCCTCACTGACGTCAATGGACAGGCCGTCCATCATTGCGCTGAAACCTTCACCGGTCACAATCTCCGAGTGTGGGTCAGAGACTGAAGATATGGCCTCTATCACTGCTCTGAAGTCGCCAACCTTTTCTACGGAGAACTCTCCACTTTCGCCTATCCCGTTGTCGACACCGTTCACATGCCTACAGGAGCTGCTCGATAGGCCCACGTGCCAACCTCGAAAACGTCGACCACTTAGCGCTCACGAAACCGCAGACTTCGAAAATGTCCACAAGCAGTACGTCCACCAGCTAGAGAAGGTTGGCGAAGGCGCTTTGGCAGGTATGGCTCTTGGCCCTGAGCATTCAATCTTATACCCTTGCAATGCAGCCGTCCTATTGATCTCCTCATGATTGATAGCACTTGATCTTTCTTGAAGATGGCTTGTGAATTTTTCTGACAGCCAGCTAGAATACCTGGAAAACCAGTTCCAACACCTTGTCACGTCGTTGGGATCGCGGAAGGAGGATATAGTCTCAATGGCAGTGCCTTCAATTTCTCCTCTCGGTGGCGCTACATCTACTTTGAACAGCCGACAACGGGCATGGAAGGGGTTCATGGGACTGAGAAATCTGTTCGACTCCAGGAGACAGAAGCATCTTTCAACATTATCGACAAATTTGGTGGTCGAGCGTATGAGAGTAAGCCTCCGTGGTCTTGCCAGATTGCCACACAGGCACAAACCAAGGTTCATGCCCGCCAGTCCCACACTCAACGTCGGCTCGCTACGTGATGAACCACCGTTACCACACAGCATTGTCAACCAGCCAGACATCGACACAGCTCACAGTGATACCTCGTATGGGACGTCCATGGATACATCCACATCATCGCCAGATGGAAACCCTTTTATGGACAATCGGTGCTCCTACAGCGTTCACTCAGTAGCCTCCTCCTCGAACTCGAGTCTATTCGCCGCGCCTGTCAAGCCAGGGCGGACGATGCCAAAGGAGAAGCTCGCCAGACTGGCTAGGTACGGAGAGCTGTTGCATGATGTCGAATCAAGAACCCCACTTACATTGATGGAGATTGCGAAGAACTCTAGAGTCTTGCTTGAGCAGTTGTGCGATTCAGAGACGATGCAGCAGTTGGTCGATTCTGGCCTGCTGAGGCAGGTGGTAGACATTGAGCTACTGAGACGAGCTCTTGAGTTCTTTTGCCTGTGGATCGATGCGGAAACTATAACTGAGGACAAGGATGAAATGAAGTCTGAGGTCTCCGAGCCGCCCATTGCTCGGCCTCTTCAGAGTGGAGATACTGAATCATGCCAGACATAACCCAAGCTCGGGATATTGAGCTACTGAGGCCTGCAGAGGGAATGCGATAGTGCTCTAGGGCCGGTATCGCACTGATTGCTGCATGCAGCTGATGGGTGGCGATCGAAGTTCAAGGGAAGCGTGTACCCCATCAAATCCAGCGTCTCCGTCTGATCTGCTAAGGCTTTCATAGATCATTGTGTATTGAATAACAAAACAGCGTCCAAAAGTCAGGAGAGACACTAAACGCGAGAGATTGAAAACTACCGAGGCAAAAGGCGTTCCAGCCTTTACATATGTATTTTTTTATATATATATCACAGTGCTGGAAACCCGCAGCTGTACACTCTTCTGCAAATTGCCTTACAAGCCGTCTTCATGGACCACATACAAAACTGCACTTTGGGACTTTCGTCACTGTCGTCGGGCGCAGATACCCACCGTACTGCATGCATGATGTCTCTGAACCCCGGTCTAGTCCTCCCGAAAGCGCCAGCCCCTCAGCTTCATTTCCATCTCAGACCACGATGACTGACGGACGACTCTTACACTGCTGGGTTAGGGAAGTTTGGAGAACGAGGACAGCAAGAGAGCGAGTCAGGGGGAAACCTTGCCATCGCTTCCCTTCCGGCTCCACCCCCCGCTGGCCCTTCGGCTCGGCACGATTCTGACAGGCGATCTATCTTCGGCCCGGGCCTGGAGGAGACGATGGGTGGATCTGATGGTCTGTCGTTATGATCTTGCCTTTCTTTTCGGGAAGAACATGGCTGCGTTGTTGGACTTGGGGGTAAGAGTTGAGGGTGACGAGAGGCCAGGTGAGGGCAGTGTAAACTGTCATTCCGACACATTTTGGTATGAATAGGAAGGATTTTTGACAAGGACGATCTTTCAGCCACCTTCTCACTCACACCCACCTCACCGGGTCTATCTCTTCCTTTTCGACATCCAACAGCTAGTTGCCCCCACGCCATGCATCGATTGTCCACAAAGAGGTGAGGTGAGCACACCGTTCCCCCCCCCCCCTTCTTTCCCGTCCCTTCCACGCCGATCAAGTCACAGGCCTGCTGCCCCTTCACACTTACACTTCGCCGAAATGGCCGGCACCGAGGCAAGATGAGGCTCTGCGGAGTAACCTTCTCCGGCCTGTTCAATTCGCAATCTCATGCACTTTTGTTTTATTCATTTCAAGGAGCCTCTCCGCCCCCACTGTCATATCCCGAAACCACCCCGAAAAAATTGGGGGCGTGACCACTCTCTACCGCGGTGGCACACCCTCCATAGCAACTGCATGACGATGATCCTTGGCTGATTTCGAATCGAAGGGGAGGTGGGGGGGGGGAGGTTCACAATCTCTGGCTTTCTTTCCCTCCACATCAGAACGAGCTTGCTTGTCGCTGAGGGATTATTCTTCACCGGTCACCGCTTTTTTGTGCTTTTGTTCCATGTGTATGAGTAATGCGAAGCTTATGGCCTTGGGAAAAGGCTGCCAAGTAAAATGTGCAGGGGAGGAAGGGAGGGTGAGAACGTCATTTGTCGACGGGGTTTAGGTCCGGGGAAAAAAGGTGTCCAACTGCATGGGTTTTGGTATCACCCGTATACTTTTTTCTCGTTTCATATCCTTCTCAAAGTAGAATAGGGGGAAAAGAAAAGACAAAGAGAGAGAAGAAAAGAAAGGATGAGAAGGAGAGCGAGACGGAGGAAGGATTTTCCTTGGGTTGTTTTGTTTCGAAAAGAAAAGAAAAGAGAAAGAAAAAAAAATGAATTCAAAACGGGAAATAACCGACGAACCTTAACAGAACCAGAGAGTTGCGTCTTTCTACATAGTACGCAGGACGCTATGCATGCCTCGCTACCGAAGTTCAGGCCAATACATTCGAAGGCAAACAATTTCACAACTTCCTGAGGCTTAAAGCCACGCCTTCTATTGGCCCAAGATGAGGGATGGTCACGCTGGCCGTCAGCCCCGCAGGAATGGTCTGCCATCCCTAATCCTCTCCCTCCCTCCCAGAACCGCCATGCAATTGCCTCTTCCGGTATGCGCGAAGCAGCCTTGTGGGGAATCCGAGTTGACACTAGCTTCCCCAAATCTGATGTAACGGAAGCGGGCGATCGGTGTGCATGGAAGGGTAGGGGAGGGAGGCAGCGAAAAGGAAGGAGAGGAAGGGAGGAGGAGGAGGAAGAGGAAGAAAAAAAGGGCTGGGCTGCACTTTTTGCCCTAGGGTGTCATATGCCTCCCGCGTGTAACCCCCGACGACCCTGATTTCCCTTCCCTCCCCTTTTTGCTTCCTACGCACAACTAGGAAGAAAACAGGGGGGAAAGGCAATTTCGGGCTGGGCTGAAAGGGGTGGGTGCATGACGACGCACCTTGGCAGGTAGAACCAGAAAAAGGAAGGGGAAAAAAAGAAAAAAAAGTACTACGGCTTTGTGTCAATTGGGTGTTGTAGCATGTAAGTACCATGCTTGTATCTGCCAAGTTTCTCTTTCTTGTGATCGCCGACCTCGAGTCTTGTTATTCGGCCCCCCCCCCCTCCCCAAACTGGGGCTTTTCTTCCCCCACTCGTAAAGAGATCAAATGGTGTCAAATGTGGGGCAGTGAACTCATCGGGGTGAAGGATGGGTGAAAAGCCAGGTCATCGATTTCTGGCACTAATCCTTCTAACTATCCTGGGGCCAGAGGTACTGGTGCACCCGTTTCTATAGGAAAAGTACAACAAAGGGCCGGCTAGCCTGAAACCTAGTGAAAGGGCCCTGGTGTCAGGGGCCTGAAAGGCCCTTTCACCCACATGAGACCAATGCCTTTATTCCGACAAATGGTCATCAGCCTTCTAGGGCTGGCTTTAGGGGGTGGGGCTAGGGTGGCTGGTCCAAACGCGGGACGCGATCGGTCTTAGGGAGAATTTGCTTGAGCTAGTATGGTGAAAGTAATTTCCACTCTTGCGAGCCACTGAGACGCGACAAAGATATCTTTTGGCTAATGTAGGTGGCCGGTTGAGCAGAAGCAGGCCGGCAAGTCACGACGTGGGAAGACATGATGGGTTCCTACATTTGGAGGTTTTGCTCCTTTGGGGGAGGGCGGTGACGGGGATTGGTGTTGTCTTTTTGTTTTGATAATTTTTTCCCTTCTCATATGGACACCAGAAGTGGAGACCTGCTCTGCCGCTTGGGCTCTTTGGATGCCTATCGATTCATTTTGGCGGTGGGTGACGACTGGATATGATGCGAGTCTGTGCATTATGGGGTGGCAGGGCTTTCATACTGACTTTTCATGCCGTCCATAGAATTATCATCAATCTTATGCGTTGACACCTGACCTAACTTTTTGTTCTAGGTTCTTTTCAGCTCGTCAGCTTGAGTCACAGTCGTACGTATTCGGAAAAGGGATCGCAAGTCGGGTCGCATGTCAGGTCGCGTGTCCGTTCACAAGTAACATGCCGGTAGATGATGTCTGCCAGAGACTTACCCATTCTATGGATCCTGAAAGATTGCTATGGAAAATAGGTACAAGAGAGAAGAGAAGAAACAAAGAGAGAAATAAACAAAAACAGTATCGCCCATTAAATCTGTCCAACAAGCTTCTATAATCCTGTCATACGTACCCAAAACCTCGTTGTAAGTGAAAATAAAGATGATTAGAACAGGGGGTGGAAAGGTTGAACCGTCCATTCTCACATGAATCTGATACAAAAGTGAAGAGAATATGTGACAAGACATGCGCCGAGCCCCCTTCCCACAAAGAAGGCTGGGCGAGGTTCAACGCATCTCCAAAGTGATATCGTTGCCATTTGGTCCTGGTGCCGCAGCCTGCCATTCGGCTGCTGCATGTGACATCTTGAGATCTCCGTTACTATAGGCCATCTCGGTCTCCATCGGCTCTTCCTCATCGTCGCTTGCATACAAGAGACTGAAATTGGAGAAGGGATCACTGAGCCACGATGGTGCTGTTGGAGGTGCTGTTTCCCACGTGGTCTCTGAAGCTTGAGACTGTATGCTGGGCGGGGTTTTGCTAGCTTCCTCATCGTCGAACCAGTTGCTTAGTACGCTCTCCTGCCACTCGTCGCGGTCCAAGACGCCTGTTGGACCTGTGTTCAGATACTGCGAGTAGAGAGTCTCAGTCTCGTGTATGGAAGTGCGTAGAGTCTGCAGCATCCATCTGTTGATGAAATCAAGCTTGTTTCCCTCCTTGGCATCGCTGAGCAGGTTCTGTATAGAAACCTCTTTGGCAGCAGAGTCCACGACAGCCTGGAGTTGTAGATGCTCGGCTGAAGAGTCTTTGGTTTTTCTCAGAGCCGCCTTGCCTTTTTTCAGAACTGCCTTTGCAGTCCGTGGGAAATCTTCCCGGAGAAGATGAGATGCAGGGTTGGATAGCAAAACCGAGAATTGGGTCGTTTTTGTGACTGTTGTGTTTCCCGTCCACTCTGCAGCCGTTTCACTGAGATCCTTCAAATCTTCGTCGATGGAGAAATCTCCAGGAAACCAGCTCTGAGCTTCAGATAAGGAGATGTAGCGGGGGATGATGTTCATTTCGCAGCAGATTTGCACATGTTCCCTCACTTTTTCGCGCAAGTGTCTTAGTGTATTCAAAACGCTGCACTTCTCAACACAAAAGTTGTCAAGAAATTTCAACTCTTGATCCTGAAGTGGTGTGATATATCGGAGGGCTGAAGGATGATTTTGCTCAAAAAGTTTGTAAATGTTTCTTTGCTCTTCGATTTTTTCCTTCTCTGCAAACAGCTCAACACGTTTCTGTTTTGCCGTGTTGAACTCGAGCACAATATGCATAAGTGTTCTCCACTCTGCATATTGGTTTGTTCTGGCTGGCTCCATCTTGAGACATAGAAGCAGCTCGGATTGTGGCAATGGCGGTATACCAAGTTTCAGTGGCTCGCGGGTTGCTCCAGCTTCAATTGGATTGCGGAGCCCATTGATAAGGAGCCGTTCAAAATGATCAAGCTCATCTTGAGCATGCTTCAGTTCTTTCTCGAAAGTCTCCATTGACGTTTCATAGCCTCGACATGTCTCCCGCTTCTCCTGCATCTCCTGGAAGAGATTTTGCAAGTCGCTGCATTGCAATGTTACCTGGGCTGAAGGCAGGACTAACGTGAGCACAGATCGAGCAGCAGACATGAACTTGTGCTCAGCTTCATCCCGATCTTCTCGTGCTTTATTGATCTTGGCACTTGTTGCCTTGATGTGAGACCGGATGTTGTATACAGTGATTTTCTGGTCTGCTAGGTTCTGCCACCTGTTCCGCACATATCTGTCCTCCGGTGTATCGAGCTCATTGTTCTCGGCCTCTGAACGAGTACCCGTACTGGAAACTGTGGCCCCTCGTATGTGTTGCACTATGTGTCGGTATATGGTGTGACGCTTCAAGATGGGGTAGGAGAGCGAATTTATCGGTGGCCAGGCTCGGTAGACGCCGCGCCTGAAACCTGGACTCCATCTCAGATTTCTCACTGACGGACCCTCAGTAACTGACGCATAGTCACTGGAAGATTCGCTTGAACTCATGAGGAATACGAGATGTGCAGATACGTGACGAGTGGGGGGAGCAAGAGACGTGAAGATGGCATCGACAATAAGTCTTGATTTTCTCTTTTGGTTAGATGACAATACTGGCTTGTAAGGGGACATTGAACTATTGTGGAAAGGGGGGAGGGGCGGGAGGAAGGGAAGACTGGCCAAGTACGCACTTGAGATGCAAGAGGTTATAGCCACCTCGTAGTTCCGAACAAGGCTATCATGGCTGAGTTGTTTTGTAGGGATAGCCAGGGAGGGGGGCAAACGACCATAGGGCTTGAAAATGCCAAGTTGGAACTTTTTGAGCTCCACGCGTGTGGCTTCTGTCACTGTAGCATGTGAGTCGAGATGGGGGCAGCGCGCACGCGACAAGGCTGTATTAGATGTACCCGCGTCCACCGCGGAGAAATTAGCTTGGACACGCTGCAGTGTTAAATGCAAGGCTCGGGCCGCATAGGCTAAGGTGGAATTATTCAAGGGAAATGAGTTGTCGTAGATGAAATTTGTTTTTGCGATGGGGGTTTCTCTGGCCCGGCCCGGGCGGTTTCAGGTAAGGGAGGAAAAAGAAGTCAAGCTGAACAACTCCCCGCTGCCAGCATGACCTCGGAAATGCTCCTCACCTAATAGCAGACGTGTAGGCTCGACCGCTGGAAACATTTTGCAATCCGACCAGCCGATATAGGTTGGAGCTGAGTATCCCCCCCCCCCCCCTTCCAAAGAGACACGCGTAATTTGAGTTCCTGCCAAAACCTTTCACAGTTTCGTAGGGCAGAGGGTGGCATGACAATCCATGAGTGAAAATGGGACCCCTGCACACCGGTTCATTGTATAAGGTAGTATTGAACAGGGGTTGGGTTGTTGACAAGGTTGGGACTTTCCTGTACATGCTGGACCTGGCTCCTGTAGCACATGTCTAGCGCGGCACTATGTATGATGCACATGCTCGTGGTACCTCAGCACTACCGCTATGGTACTGTAGCAGCGCACCCGAATAATTTCCCACCGTACGACCTCATTATACGCAACATGGCTCCTGACCTGCCCACAGAACATGACCTGCCAATTTCGTCTCCACCCCACTCCCTTCTTCCTCTTCCTCCTCCTTGACAAATTATTCCGAGCAATCAACCTGCAGTACTGATATGGTACACCAAAGAAAACGGAAACCATAGTAGCCCATGCATGGTGTCTTCTCCCCCGGGTTTATCAGTTCCTTCTGTCCGGCTCTTGAGTCTCTATTATAACCATCTTCCCCTCCTGCTTTCCCTATCCTTCGGAACTGCAGCCTTCAGATATCTTCAGATAACAATGCTAAGAATGCTGTCAGGTCCAGTCGAGAATCAAGGACGTCTGTATTTGGATATGGGATTGCCAGTTCAGGATCCTGAGTACGACGTGCCAAGCCATAGATGAAGTCGAGCACCCCCAAGCCTGAGGTTTATGTCATAAGTTCCTAGTATCTCCTGCTAGGTGGGACCTCTCGCATCATGGCACTAGGAATTCATTGGCTTTACCTTGATCACGAGTTATGCAACATGCGCAGAAGGTGGGTGGGGAGCCCAAGGGGAACGCATCCACAACGCAGAAGACGTTGCTAGTACGCTGGAACTACTCGCGCGCGCTGTCTACGGCTATCGCTCGATACCTCTTATGGAAAGATCTGGCTCTTAACCATGTTGTGTGGGTTGAGAGGCAAGAGTACCAATGGGACGTATCGCATCGACGCCGTTTATGAGACCTGTGCACACTTTATCACTCTTCTCATGGCCGTCATCATAGCCACCCTCGGCCCAATGACGGGAAATTGAGGCTGAAAATGGTCTCTTGTGTGTGTTTCCCCACAAGATATCCAATACTTGAAGATGCCCACCATGTCTAAGCCTGGACTACTTGCTGCTGGCTGTTGATAAATATCTCGTCTATCCCACTCTCAAGTTTCCTCATCTTGTATTCCTGCTGACCATCTCCTCCATCAGTTTATCCGAGCAGTGTCTCTCTGCACATATTTGTAAATTCAAGGCCTTCAATTGACTCTACTCTCCTCTGCGCAGCAGGCCAATCGTGACAGTGCTGCCGACCAAGAAGAGAAGGCTTCATAAGCCCACTTGGTGTAGCCATGAGCTCGAGCACAGACGAGATCCACTGGGACGGAAAGGGCGCGTACTGGGATGACAAGGAAAAAAGATACTACTGGTTGGGCTATAAAATCCAACGTACGTATGTTCATCTGCTTTGAGTCCTTTCCCCTACGCTCGCTGTCGCCGTCAGAGAGTTTCAGTGCATGTCCTCTAATGTTATCATCAGCTGGCGGAAAAATAAAGGAGGTTCGGAAATATATCACAGATTCCCAGTATTTTGATCAGAAGGGCTTGCCATCCCTGTGCCCGCCAGTACCACCATCTTTGATTCCGCGCACTTCGAATCCATCAGACCAGGTCTCTGTTTCTGCTGGTCTTGCTGGGGATTCAGACCAGCAGACCGATTATTGGGGCTCATCTTCCAATTATATGTATGGCGGAGGCCAAACTCACGGTGCGTTGATCCCATCCCCTCTTGCCTCTCACTCTGCCGTGGGGGCCTTCCCCAACATTCTTCCTTCACGAGCGGGTACACGATCCTTTTGGACAAACTGCCAACGCTTTGGGTAAGAGGCAGCAGGCAATTACCCATACCTCTTGTAGAAAGCCCCAGGCTGACTTTCCAAATTCTCAAAGCTGGATCCTCTTCAGCACCTGCATGGAACGATCCTTCAGGTGGCTATTGGCAAGGAAACGACCCCCAAGCATACCAGAGCAGCTACAACACTGGTCCTACGTCTGGATACCAGGAGGGCCTGGACCCGGCCCCAGCTGGGCTCCCGGTTCATCCAGCTCCGTCTCATGGTAGTTCGAGTGGGCACAGGCGGTCTTCTAAAGACGACCATACATCTCACCACAGCTCGCACAGACAAAAAAAGTGTGAGTTTCTCCCGAACTCGTTGCAACGAGGCACATCCGGCCAAGCTAATCGCTTTGCCAGCATCATCTCGTCGCCAAGAGCCTGTGACATATGGGGAAAGCTCTCGTAGCGGTGGGAAACACCACCACAGAACGCAGCAAGAAAGCTGTAAGCAATACAAGTAGCTTTTGCGCTGCGTCCCTCGCCAAGGCTAACGGGCAGGCAAACATGAAGCATCAAATTGGCACCACCAGCCTCATCGTGGTGATCACGATGCACTTCCCCAGCAATGGTCACCTAACGGGCAGTCTGGCTATCAAGGCCAGGGCGGCGCGTTCTTTGGCGTGAATTCCTCTCAAGGTCAGAATTCGTCTGGTGGTATGTGTGATAATCATCAGCTGTCAGCAGTCTATACTAATGTATTGTGCTCTCGTGATTAGGGCTGCCTCCTGTAGAGCTCAGGAGCAATGCCACCAAAGGTGCTCCGAATATTCGGAGAAATAAGAATGGCAAGGAATATTTGGACTCAAGTACGTTTCCTAATGATCATATGTACTGCAGAGTCTAACATTGAAAGATTTCCAAATATACCCATCGTCAGCTTTCCAGCCTGGCAAGGTCAGTTTACACTTCAATAATATGTTGAACTTTTTCCAAGTGTAAACCATTCAGAGATGACTGAGAGTATTGGCAGATTATCAAGGTGATGTGGGCTGAACCAAAAGGCATGGCACCAACAGGCCAGGCCGGTAGCTTCCTTACATGCGTAGATACTCTGTTGGCAGATCACCAGAATGCATTCTGGAGGGGATTCCGCCGCTTCATCATCATTAACAACAGGGAGGGCCACTGTACTTGCGTGTAAGTCGCATACCACCTCGACTATTGCAAGCAGAGAAATACTGATAGACTATTCTAGCCCTATCTACTCGTATGGAGGCCAGGGTTGCATCAAAAATGGTGCTAAGGCGAAGCAACACGGGATCATATACGAGAGCCCGCCGGGAAATGGGCCAACGCTATTGCCGGGTGAGCCTATGCCTGGCTTCGCGCCGATTCGTGCTATCACAACAGCGCCCAACAATCAACCCCTGAACGATGCCTCGAGGGTCAATTATGCAAAGGTCGTAACTATCGAGCATAATGTCAAGGTTATGTTTCTCGGGGAGGTCGTGGAGGAGGACTGGGAGATCGCGAAGAATGCTGTGAAATCATTCTTCGACTAAAAGAGCCGAGGAGTGCGATGCATCTCAAAAAAGAGATTGCATTGCCGTAGGCTGCAGGGAGTCTGGCGGTTGGCCGCACATGGCCGCCCCCGTGACATACCCATGGTTCCAGCGCGGACATCATCCTGTCCATCACGCGCAGGCTGCTTCTTTCTCAATACGTTGCTGCCAGCATTAGCTGGTGGAAAGGGGACCTGGTCAATGTTCCTGGCAAACGCACCGGAGTGACCTTCAACAGAAGGCCTCAGAGAATTATTTTGCCAGCTGTCCCTCGGACTTATTCGACGATGAATAAATCTCCTTTGAGTTCTCTCCTCTTTTTTTCCTTTTTTATTCCCCCCCCCCCCCAACTTCATTTCCTTTCATCCCATTTGAAGCTTGCGAGAATTTTTGGCAGAATGACAGTCAAGTGACGACGATGACAAACCACAGCAACAGCAACAACAGGGACGCTACTTTGCCTCGCGCTGCTTCGGGGAAGTGGCCTACGACCTTATGATCCATGATATCTCAGATACACAGGAGGGAACTTGGGTATGGAGAGCGAAAATCGTGGGGCTAAACAGGCCCCTGTAACGAAGACATGAACACTTTCTGGGAATGCTTTGATTTGCGATGAATATTTTGGAGCTGGCTGAAGCATACGTCCAATCAGGCTTGTCTTTCCTTTGTTGATTCTCACCTTTTGTTGAATTCTGTCTCAGCTGTTAGCTATTATGAACTTGGGTGGAATGAACATCTGAGTATTGAAAGAAGAGAGGCAAAATCCGCAACCATGTTGTTTCAGTTTCCCTCAGAGATGTCTGGGCGAGCACTGTGTCCGCTCATGCACATAATTGACTCGGTCATAGATGGGAAACGGAACATAAGCACATGGAAAATGTGCTTTTGACGTTGTTTTCGATGATCTGTGCCATCCTTGCAAGGTACTGACTTAGGAAGTCGCCTACAGCCGGGTGGGCAGGGGTTTTGACGGAACGCGCCAGTAGCGCTGGATGCTGGTTGCTGGGGTGGGGGAGCAGCATATGAAGGTAGACAGGCACGACAGGGTTTGAGTGCAGGCTGAATATGGCAACATGTGCGTACCCTCCTTTTACACAAGGATTGAGAATTGGTTTGACTCTATTGCTAGAAGAAATTGTGAAGATGGATGTGACTGCTTGGTAATTTAAATTCATATTGCTCAGCATGGAGTTGATCAACTTGATGTGGTGTGTTGGGCTCTTGGAATTTTGTTTGTGATGTTCGTAGGGCTAAGGTACAAAGGCTTTGTACCTGTGGTAGGGGTCCTGCTCCACATTGAACTTCGAAGGTGGGTCCCCTTGATCCACGCATGCCTAGGCTAAATCCCCTCCATCGAAAGACACCGCCCTCCTCCCCTTCCACCCTCAGCATTGACGCACTCATGATCTGACAATAATTTCCTCAACCTCTAGAGCTTGTACATTCTAGCAAATCACTGCTCGACATGGGATCTAGAATCACCTTCCTAGATCCTCAGTTGTTTTAATATCTTCTTGTTCCTGCTTTCAAGCCTATTCTCTGCGACCAAGCCAGCACCAAAATTGTCACCTCCAGAAACACCACCATTGCGACAGTGTCGCAAACACACTGGACGCGCCAAACCATCAACTCTCGCTGCGCGATACCCACCACTAGACAATAACAACATTGTCCCAGCTACATGACTACCACGATTCCCCCGCAACAACTCTTGCCGTCCTTCAAGCTTCATCCTCCTTCCTGTGGGATGTCCACGTGATTGTTCAAGAGAAGCAATCGCTGCTACCTGCCAGACATCCTTACTCCATATGGACTGCGAGACCCAGTTTAGCATTTTCTCCTAACAAAGCTCAAGATCACAGGTGTGTCGATAAATCAGTAGGATTTCTGCGCGACGCGCTTTGGATACTGACATCTTGGCTCCAGTAGTCTTGCTTCATCGAAACCACCATGTCGGAAGAGGAGCCTTTGGGTCGAGCGGCTAAGCGTCGCAAGATGTCGTCGGCCTCAGATCCACTTACCCCCAGTCTCGGTTCGATTTCAACTGTCGTTGTTCATCTACCAGCCACCGCGTCCGCGTCCGCGACCTCCCTGTCAGACTCGCCGAGACCATTCAGCTCGTCGGGCGGCCTGCAGGGCTGCGACGATGCAAACACAAATGTTATTGACCGAGATCTCGACACTAGCAGCGTGCATCCATCGACCACGCCCTCAGCGGCCGAAATCCCTCTACCAGACTCACCGCGATCGGCGACTCCATCGGATGGTCCTCAGGGCGGCGACCATGGAGATGCTGAAGTGGTCGACGAGGACCTTGATGCCTCGATACACACGGTCAAGGTGTCGAAGCGGGCCGCCAGGCGTGCCATGAAGCGTGCCAGGAAGCAAGCCAGAAAGAATGCCGAGGAGGAGGCCCGGGAGCAAGCCCGAGAGCGAGCCTGGGCGCGAGCAATCCAACCATCCAAACCCCGCCTCCCTACTTGGCCTGCCGACCATATTCCGGTGGAGATATTCAACTCGATTATCCAATTCCTCCCTCGCAAA
The DNA here is from genome assembly GCF_011745365.1 of Cryphonectria parasitica EP155. Classification (NCBI taxonomy): domain Eukaryota; kingdom Fungi; phylum Ascomycota; class Sordariomycetes; order Diaporthales; family Cryphonectriaceae; genus Cryphonectria; species Cryphonectria parasitica. The sequence goes on from NW_024468909.1 coordinate 4,711,229, forward strand.
GACGTACAGAGCATGCGTTGTGTGAACCACGAGTTCGACTCCAAGCTTTCAGAGACCTACTTCAATATCGTGGTCGTGCCTTTTCGCCCTGAGTTTGAGGCGACCTATGGTCTCTTGAATGTCAACCCACGTCGTATTATGGGCAGTAAACGCTTGGTATTCAAGAGCATCCAGCTCGAGGGGATCAACTCAGGAGGCGAGCCTTCCCCGCAGCGTCAAGCCGCCGACACCGACCTGGAAGACGACAAGTTTGTAATTTCGGGTGGCCACCGCGTTTTCCAAGAATTTGGCCACAAAATGCGGAAATTCGCTCTCGCCCTCGAGGTGAATGAGCGCGATTTAGGTAGCCCTCCCGTCAAGGTCAACCAGGAGATCATCCGCGCGCCTTGGGGTCTCTACCGCTGGCCGATTATGAGTTACCAGCGCTACTCACAGCTCGAAGGCTTGGAGCATCTGGCAGACGAGACCGGATACATGAAGAAAGCGTTCCAACATCTCGGCAACGTCACGGACATTGGCATTTCGTGCGACGTCGGACTGGGCTGGCTGCACGGCCCCGATATCAACCCATACATGTCTCCTGACGGCCCATCCGTCTTCAGACCTACTACTTATGGAGACGGCGCACCTGAGACTCGTGTCTCCTCCACTTTCATCAATGACTGGGAGCCATCTCCCAGCCTCAAGATGCTCAGGCAGATGGCATTGAATGCGGGTTATTCCGTGGAGGAGTGGCCCCTCGTGATCTTGCGCCTCCTCGAGGACGAGGGCTGCGAAGGTATCATCGAGTGGGAAGACGTGGAGCAGCCTGATGGCCAGATCGCTCGCACGCGCCTTTCCAGACTCGCAGCTGGTGAGACTACCGACACGCGGGTCATCATTCAGCATATCGAGCAGGCGATCAATCTCGAGGACATGGCCCGAGCCGGCAGCACCCCGGAGACACAGCCGGGGCAAAAACTCCTTCCCCTTGACCTCACTATAGCGCAGGCAGAGATGCTGCTGGAGCTCGAGTGGGCTCATCGTGCCCTCATGCAATCGTACCGCATCGCGGTCATGGACAACAAGGACTCGTTCCAGAACCTCCGCCAGCTCACCATTGCGCGCTGCTCTGGTTGCCACATTGCAACATGGTGCAACAGTTCGTTCTGGGAGACCATGACCTGTATCGAGACACTTCACCTGGGCGTGATTGCTGACTGGCGCGAGGTTCACAAGCAATCAAGTGGTCATGTCGTTGAGCGTCGTAAATCCCCACTTTTCACCTGCGGCAGTGTCTTTAAGCTCCTGCAGGACTATGTTGGCGAGCAGCCCAACATCAGACATGTCTCTTTTGAGTGGATCTGTGGCGGCGAGTATGCCATGGGCAAGAGCCAGCGTGATCGCTACATCCTGCCAGCTCCTGTTGTCTCCAGAGTCGAGCACATGACCTCTTCCCAGCATGTGATGGAGCCACATGAAGTTCTCCACCTTCCCTATGTGCAGAGGCTGTCTCTCAAGAACTGCTGGTTCTCTCCACATGTGTTCCTGTGCTTCTTCAAGCACATGGGCATGGAGGCTCTTGTCCACGTCAACCTGAACTCTGTGTCCCTCTCAGGACCCGTAAGCACAGGCCCAGAGGTCCGCATCTATCCCCACACGTCTGCTGGTGAACCCAAACCTACTCATTGGCCCTGGCCGCTCTGTGCTGGAGCTGAGCCTGGAACCTGGTTTCTCCTTGAGAACCCCCTCGACAACACTCCCAACCCTGCTTGGACATGGCTTCCTGGTGCTGCTGGACATGTGCCTGCTCCTGGTGTTGGTGTTGGTGGCGGCGGCGGTGTTGGTGGCGTCGTCCCTATGCAGCTAGCAGCTCCCCCTCAGGCTGCTGCTGCCCCTCCACCCCAGGCGGGAGGAGCTCAGGCAGCGGCCCACGCCACTGGAATCGCAGTGAACTCGGGCATTCCTCCTATCCTGAACGAGGTGGTCGTGTACCCTCTTCGATGGCGTGGATGGTCCTGGCCTCATATCCTGGCACGACTGGGATTGGCGCCAACGGCTATCCAACTGCTGAACCGTACCGTAGGCGGTCAGGAGTATCTGCAGGTTCTGGACAATCTCGAGAAGAATCTCACGGCGAACTGGTCCCGCATTTTCCGGGGCCGGGAGGATAAACAGAGCCTCCAGTCCATGACTTTCAGATCCTGCGGCTACGTCTTGATTGACATACCCTCCATCAACAACTGGCAGATCATCCCGGACTATCCAATCCATGTCAAGCACACCGAGAGCCTGGTTGGCAAGCTGAGGGAGTACGATCTCAAGATGTTGACGTCCGATGAGGACCTGCTCGCCAAGATCATGCCTCACATCACCGAAAAGGAGAAATATCAGATGCGGGCCGTCTTTGGCTTTGGCTTTGGCTGGCAGCGTTACTTTGAGGACACCGTCATCCAGGCCGCTATGGCCGATGGCAATCCTAATCCTGGCCAGGGACGCTTCTTTGGTCGGGCGACGAAAGTCCCCACATCCCTCGATGCGGACGAAGAGGTCCAGCTAGAGTTGATGCAGCTCACTTCGCGCGGCCCCTAGGAGGACCTGAACGACAGTGACGGCGACTATTGGATGTATGCGGACGATGACAACTACGATGACAACTACGACGACGACAACGACGACGAGGAGCACGGTATCATTGATGCGGATGGACACGAGAGCATTGACGATGGCCAAGACCAAGTCGATGACGACGATTGGGCTCAACTCGTCCCAGTTCCACAACTTGTACCGTACATCAGCGGTAACCCCGTTCATCAGTCTGGTGAGGAGGAAGACGCGGGTACAATTCTCAATGACGACGCCGGCGCTTGGGGCAGCGCAAACCAAGCTTCACTCGACGAAATCCGGGCCGATCTCAATCTCAGTGGTGGCGATTGGGGCACCGCAGCTTCAGGCTCGCACAGTGCCTGGTGAATGAATGAAAGAAAGAGAAAGTAAAGAGAAGGGAAAGAAGAAGAACAAGAAGGGGAAAAAAAGAAACGAAGAAAGAAAAAGAAAGAAAAAAAGACTGTCGGCCACGTCGTTGCGAGTATGACAGAGAGCAACTCAGCAGCTCTTCTACATTGCTCGAGGCCGCCAAGGATTGTGTTGTGGTCTTATCGGGAGCCCTCGGACCAGACGCTGGCCGGTGTAGCTTGGCATATGGACTCCTCCGGGTCGACAGTATCCTTCGAAAACTCGGCCTCACCGTGTCCGACAGATTGTGTTAATGATGACAGCAGTTCCTCTTTCATTTGCGGTTGTACTGCAGAGGAAAGGCCTCGGAGGCCTCTCAATGGTGGAAGCTGCCCGGAAGGCTATCTACGCCCTGATGTACCACAAGTGGTCGGACTCAAGGTCCACGGGTGGCTTTGCAACACCAGAGTCCGTGGCTTTTTTGTTTTGTATTTCCTTTTATTCCTGTATCTTCCTCCTTGTTGTTCTTCCTACCCCCTTCCCCTTCCCAGGGCGTTCTGGCTGCCATTGTACAATAACGCAAACTTGGTCTATGCTGGCCATCACTTGGACTATGGCATTACGTACTCTGCGATGTTGACATTGCGAGGGTGGGAGAACTTTCCTCTGTTGTTTCTCTTTTTGTTTTTTTCTTCCTTTCTTGATTTCTCCCTCTCTTTTCATACTTTCCCAGGGCGTTCTGGCTACCATTATGAGGCAGGGCACAATGCTGGCCTATGCTGGCCCTTACTTGGTCTACGGCATAGATTGCATTCCCTTGCGACATCGGTCTCGCAAAGGTGGGAGGACAGTCTGTTTTTCTCAAAGCATATGGGGGGAAAACCCTAACAACATCACGGCGTTCTATCAGATGGGAGGGCGGATTTGCCCCACATGTCAGGTGGCTAAGAGGCGTTTTCTTCAGCATACCGGAGCATACAAAGGTCATAATAATGAAAGAGGGGAGGGTTGGCTCTGTCAACATCTGTTGATGCATCATCGGGAAAGGAAAAAAAAAAATTGTGTACGATTACTTCTTTCCCTCATTGAGGGAAACTGAATATGAAATGACTTTACCATGAACTTTACAGCTACATTTACAACCTTGGGACTAGACACAGAGGCTGACCTTCTGGGTTTACAACCTTTTCCGAGGACGACGTTGAGGCCTGTCTGTTTGTTTGCATGCAGCATATGTGGTGAGGCATGGATGAATGGGTTTTTCAGTGGTGTACACCTCCCGTCACTGGGTGGGGTGAGGGAAAAGCAGGCCTCAGAGGACACTGACTCGTGGGAACAAGTAATGGAAAGACCTTTGCTCGTAGAGCCAAGATGTGCTTATTGTAAAAGACTGCAGGATGCCGAATTCTGTCATGAGGATGTTATGTTGTAAGGCAGCGGGATCCAGTGGTGACGAGCCTGGGGTCCAGGACCAAGAAACACACTCAAGCATGTGTGTATTTGCTGGCAAAGCACTTTTAGACATGCGTTTACTGCTTTTTGAGTATGCCACATTGGCACCCTTATTTCCACCATCTTGGAACACCTGGTTCTGCGCAAATGGTCTTTGTGGTATTGGGAAATTTCATTCGTGAATTTTATCCGCTTTGCGTGGATATTTTCTTTTCGCATGCCAGACCGTTTCTGACCCGAAATGCCATGCCTCAATACACCGGTCCCAGAAAAAGCGAAGCCGTTCCCTTTGCACAAAGTCCATTTATTGTGAATTGCTCCCGCCCCCACCTTAAAATCAGCAGTGACCGACCGACAAGTCCATCACGGCGCCACTACCATCCAAGACCACCGCCTCTGGTTGAGAGAATTTAGGCGGCGGTGATGGCCTTGCGCACACGCGAACCGCGCTGCCTGGAGTTCAGGCGCTCCTCACGGGCGACAACAGCCTCGGACTTCTGGACAACCTCCTCGGCCTCGGTGAGGATCAGCTCGATGTGGCAAGGGTTGGACATGTAGGGGTTGATCTAGACGATGGTGTCAGTAAAATTGGCCAGTCGAAATTTGGTGGGCTGTCCCTTGTTGGAGTGGACTTCGGTTCAGACGTACACGACCGTGGGCACGGTAGGTTCGGCGGCGCTGCTTAGGAGCCTGGTTGACTTGGATGTGCTTGACGACCAGGGCACCAGTGTCGAGGCCCTTGGCATCAGCGTTGGACTCGGCGTTCTTCAGGAGCTGCAGGAGGAACTCGGCAGACTTGACGGGCCACCGGGCACGAGAAACACCCCACTGCTTGCCTGTTCATCATAATCAGTCAGTCTCATGTCGCGTCTTCATAAGAATAACCATGCCGTCCGCCTCATCCACAATCGCCTGCATCGTAGTCTGGGAACTCTTTCAGGCGCTTCTGTAGTTCCCCCCTCTTGACCATGTGCACTTTTCCTCCCCCGGGAAACCCTGCATTTCCCGTCTCCATCATGTCTCTCGTACAAAGTCGCATTCGAGGGGTAAATCGTACCTTGGGCAGTACGGCCAATGGAGCCAGCGTAACGGCGCATGGGGACAGCCTCCTTCTTCTCCTTGACGTTCTCGAGGAACTTGACGGCGCGCTGCAGCTTCCAGCCGTTGATGGCCTGGGCGGTCTCGCGGGTGTTCTTGAACGAAACTCGGAGGTAGGCACCGCGGGCCTTGGCCGACTTGGACGGCGCAATCTCGGTGGCGGCGTATCGAACCTAGTTGTCGGAAAGCAGAACGTGTCAGCCCTCAAGACTATCCTCAACCACGTCGTCGTCCCCCGTTTTCGCAATTGTCCATCGCAGTTTTCTCCACTCTATCAATTCTTGGGCATCGATCATAATCGTTCGAATTCGAAAATCGCAAATGGAGGATGCAACTCACCATCTTGACGGATTGGGTGTGGAGATGGTATCGGGTGTTGTTGATTGAGGGAGGTCGTCTCGGTCTGGCTGGCCAGCAAAATTTAGATGGGGTTGCTCGAGGTTGCCGCTACTGAAAACTCTTGGGAAAGTGCGGCCCAATTTCAAGATCACGTGCGGTCTTCACGGCAGGCGCCGTGAGCAAAGACTGAAGCTAGCTGCGGGCCATATTCCCCTGCCAGCTGACATAAGCGGGATCCGGCAAATCCATTTTTGCGAACAGCCAACTAGAGAGTGAGATGAGGACCCCACCTGCTCTAAGCCGGCGGGCAAGAGTGTGGGGAGTACCCAGGTACCTCTTAGGCTTAGGCCCCTACCTTGAAATTTTTCAACTTTTTTTCTGCACGGGCAAGCTTTCCAGGTACAATTTGCCTTGACGAAAGTTGCAACATCAGTGACTTCCATTGAAGGGTACTCACTACAACCACCCTTCGTAGCTCACTCCAAATCAATCTCAAAAGCTATTTACCTCTTTCTTGTCAATTTTCGAAAGCACAGCAATGGGTTTCGCGCCAAGAGGACGTGGTGGTGACCGTGGAGGCCGCGGGGGCGGCTTCCGTGGTGGTGATCGAGGTGGTCGCGGCGGTGGCAGAGGTGGTGGCAGCTTCCGCGGTGGTGACCGAGGTGAGATAAAAATTCGTGTTGCTGAAGGTTATACAACACCATTGCTAACGTTAACCCAGGCGGTCGCGGTGGTGGCAGGGGTCGTGGCGGTCCTGGTGGCCGTGGTGGACGCGGAGGTGGTCGTGGAGGTCGTGGAGGCGCAGGCGGCGGCGCTGGTGGAAAGAAGATGATTGTGGTACGTCCAAGTCCCCCCTTTCACGAGCTGCAGATTATGTTGAAGGGTCGCTTACATACCATCTTTGCAGGAACCCCATCGTCACGGAGGTGTCTTTGTCGTCCGCGGCGGCAAGGAAGATCTCTTGGCCACTGCCAATCTGACCCCGGGTGAGAGCGTCTATAACGAGAAGCGCGTTGCGATCGAGAATGCGAAGAGCCAGGACGGCACCACGACCAAGACCGAATACCGTATCTGGAACCCTTTCAGATCGAAGCTGGCTGCTGGTATCCTGGGTGGTCTCGAGACCATTTACATCAAGCCTGGCTCCAAGGCTCTCTATCTCGGTGCTGCTTCTGGTACCTCCGTTTCCCACGTCGCCGACATCGTCGGACCTACTGGCACCGTCTACGCCGTCGAATTCTCCCACCGGTCTGGTCGCGACCTCATCAATATGGCCACCCGCCGCACAAACGTTGTTCCCATCGTCGAGGATGCCAGACAACCCCTCAAGTACCGCATGCTCGTCGACATGGTTGATTTCATCTTCGCAGAGTATGTCAAAGTCCTAACTCTTTGGATTGCAGTGGACAGAAAAGCTAACGAACCATAGTGTTGCTCAACCTGACCAAGCCAGAATCGTCGCTCTGAATGCTAAGCTCTTCCTGAAGCAAGGTGGTGGCATGCTCATCTCCATCAAGGCGAACTGTATCGACTCGACTGCGCCTCCTGAGCAGGTCTTTGCCCAGGAGGTCGAGAAGCTGAGATCGGAGAAGTTCTTCCCCAAGGAGCAGCTTACCCTGGAGCCCTACGAGAGAGATCACGCTGTAGGTCAACCCTGTGCTTGCATATATGTTTAAAACACGTCACATGATGTCGCTAACAACCACACAGATGGTGTCTGCGGTCTACCGGCAGAAGGAGTTCGTGGAATAGGCTAATGGCGGTTCCGCGGATGCGCGCTCTTCTTCCTTTGCGATTTTATGATTCAGGATGTTTCTTCGGTTGGAGGGCTTTTTATATCTCTATTCGGCAACGGCGAATGACGGCGTTCTAAGGGCATCATCAGGCTTTTCTTACGTGTGAATACAACACGTGTGTGATACTTCGTCCGCCGAGGACTCGGTAGATCAAAAATTGCTGGAGATATCCCATGAGTTAAGTGAAGTTGTATTGTCATTCCTGCAGGCCATGGGCTTGATTATGAACGGCTGTGCTACTTGTCTGTTGTGCTCATAGTGGCCACCAGAGCCTTGCGCATCTACACAGAGGCTCTGGTGCTACTGGATTACCGTCCTTACCCAAGTTTTTATAAAAGCTTCACAAACTCTCGGTGCAAGCTTCTCGAGTCCCAAACGGTCTTCCAAGGGTCTTGTCCGTTTCAACCCGCTCAAAAATCCGACTATGTTTACGGTTAGCCTTTTGCGTTGTCACAGTCTGCTGAGCTGGTTTTGCTCCTATTCCTCAGACATGGAAAAACTTCTTACTTTCGATGGGAGGCTAACGGCACATCTCAACCTGTATGAAGAGAGACAGTGAGATCCACACACGAGTAGGTTTGAACTTCTTGGGCGGGCGCATGTTGATACCAAGTATCAGTGACTGGAATTCACACCATACCTGATATAGAACATACGATAACTACCGCGGATTTACATGTCGAGTCAGGATCATATCGCGGTAATTACTCGTACCCTACATCACCGCACAGTCTCACTACCAGCACCATAGGAGTGAGAAAAGAGAGAAAGAACAATGTGCTGGTAATATTGTACTCTATTACTTTTTGCCCCTTGTTTCAGTCCCTCGGCACCATTTTCCCCGAGCAAAATCCAGCCATCTTTTTAAAAACACCACAAATCCAGCACTGCTATCTCGTCACTCCTGCGCCGAATGGGTCATGATGTGAAGGATAGCCCTGAGATTTACACAAGCGTGCCTCACTTCAGCTCGCTGTCGCCAGACTTGTGGACACCATGCGCGTTGCTGACGTTCGTCAGGCCGCTGGAGTCCGTGCAATTGCTGCAATTGATCATGTTCTGCAACACACAACTCTGTCTGTCAGCCTCATCGGCGTCTTGTGGCCTCCACAAACAAGAAGAAAAAAAATTGGGGGGGGGGGGGGGGAGGTCTTCAAATCCGTCAGCGTACCCAGCAGTCTTCCAGGTTGCTGCTGTTCTTGCAGTTCTGCAGTCACGCGAAGATTGTTAGGGCGCTCAGAACGTCGCGAGCAATGGGTCCCCTTCGTCTGATTCTCCAACATGTCTACGAGGGGGGTACTGCCTGGGTCTGGAGCAGGTGGCACTTACAGTGCAGTCCACGCAGTTGCTACAGCTATTGAGCTTCTCGCAATTGGTACCTGAAAAGGGTAAGCCAGATTGACTCGGACACGGGATGCTTGTTCCTGAGGATATATGAGGGGAAAGAATACGTCGCAACCTCGTGCTGGTGCGAACGGACAGTGGTCTGATTCCAGCCGGGACTTACAGTTGCTGCTATTCCGGCAGTCATAGCAGTCGATCATGTTTGAGCAGTCGGTATTACCGTTCTCGTCGGTACCCATGATTACTGATGCGGAGTAAGGAGAGTCGTACGGTTCAACGGAGAAGAATAAATTTTATGTTAAGTGTCGGGGTGAGATGCTTGACCTATCATTAATTGTATGACTTGGAATCCACAATCAGCCTTCTGGGACTACAATACAGAGTAATAACAGGGGAAGCGAGAACGTTATAAAGCTTGAGGTTCTTTGACTGTGCCCTTATCCTCGCCGCTCCTTTGACCCGCCCCCCCGGCAGCAAAGAGCGCGTACCCCGAATAGTGCATGTCCGTCTGACAAAGTCACGCACAATGACGAAATGGACATACGAAAACCTGCATCATCCTATCCGGACGTAATCCCCCGAAGAGCTGGCTTGTGAGACTGGATTAGTTGGGCCAATTGAGGCGGAGGACATCCTTCATCAGACCGTTCGACTTGCTGACGGCTACTTGGCAGATTGAGAAGAGGGTGTTATAGGGTGGTCATGCTTGCTTGATTTACGCGCCTTCGATAGAGACAATATGGGGCCAAAAACAGCAAGATTTCACTCTTGTCATCGTGATCGGAATCGGACGCCACTACCTATATCAGGGAGGTGAATTGAAGGACGAATCTTTGTGAGGGCTGTTGCTTCGCCAATGGAAGACCTCCGCTTCACTTCTCAAGTGACCTTCCCTTACCAGGCCAATCTGCTTTCTGTGTGGCCAAGATGAGTGCTGCTCCTGTTCCCGGGCTTGATGATGGCCCTTGTCGGCGTTATCTTTACGGAAAGGGTCGCAGGCCCCAGGACCTTGCGATTGTTGGATTTAACACAGATCAACCTGTCGCGGCTGACCATCATAGGCAATCTGATGAAAGATACATCGTCGGTTCCTTCGGACAACGAGACCTCTCGTATGCGACAGCTAAAAGGAGTGACCACTCCCAGCTGACTGGAAACGGCTGTGGCCTATATAGCTGCGTAAAACGGTCGGACTCACACATCTCGAAGCTGGTGAATCACGACGAGTGCGTCGTACGCAAAAGTCAGCTATTCCAGCCGTGTCATGTCCATCTCATACTTCAGGTCCTGTGCCTCGATTTCTGCATCCCACTGAGAAGCAGCAGTGGTAGCAGTGGGACAGCACCATTACTGCTCGTTGGGCCGCCCAGTTGGCTTGGTGTCCTAGCCTGGTCTGTTAGGCAAGGCGACGCCGGGCCTCTCTTGCTTGTGGCGACCACCGCATCCATGGGTACGAACATCAGGATGACAGCCTCATCCTCCTCTTGTCCATCTTGACCATACCTTGTATGGCCACGGTCTGATTCAGTCAGAGTTGAGATGCGATGGTACATGTGAGAAGAGGGACCTGCGTTTATCAAGAAGTCTGTTCGGCTACTGTGGAAGCTCTCAACGGGACAGTCATGATGTACCTATACCATAAGCGTCCACAAATCCATGGTAAATACGCAGCAAGAGGGGCGATCTGCAGAAACCCCGGAGCCACGAGCTACTGGCGGTTATTTGAGAAAGAAAAGGCAGGAAGCACACACTGCAAACCAAGCCTTACTTGTAACTGGGTGCTGTCCTCGAGGTGATACCCTTTCAAGCAACAACAGCTTCGATACATGGTTAACACTTGGAAGTCGAGCAGAGAGCTCCATGGCGGCCATACACAACTTTTGACAGGCAACGTCAACCAAAAAAAACCTTTCTTATTGGAAAGGAGAGAGAATGCCACAACCTTATGGACTTTCGATGGAGCCCAGCCAGACAGCAGGGCCTCCTTTACATTTAGACCTGCGGTCATGCTTTCTGATTGAGTGAGCGAAGAGCTTCATGATCTTCCTCAATATAATAATTCCCTCACAGAAAAGTCGTACCCGCTCAAGATACACCTTACAGCAAGAAAACACGTCTCAAGGGATCATCCTAGAGATCTTAGCCTTTTTCTCTAGCAGGTGTTGCTTGTATATCAACGTGCAACACCCTTCGCCTTATCCTAAGATCCCAACAAATCTCCAAGAGGAACGTTGAGGATGATCAGAATCGCCGGGAAACTTGAGAATAAGGGAGCAGGGAATGTACCGCACAGAAAGGCCGACAATGAAGACTCGCCGACGAGCCAAGGACTTTCACTTCTGCTGGATCTTCGGTTCTCAGGGGGATTTCCAGGACTACGGGGTGAATTCCTGGTATCGCAACTTTGCAGAAGTTCCCCTTCGAAGCGCTAGCCACATAGGACCGTCACGTTCTCCGTCCCAAGGTCAAGATGGATCGTCAAAGACACGAACCAGGTAAGATCACCAGGGTCTGAGCGGCGGTGAGTTCCTCTCAAGGTGAGGCTTACATCCCACGTCCATCACTTCATGTCTTGGGAGGTCGATCAGTTCCGCGGTAGCCATGGAGATGCCACGAGTTGTACTTCAGATTGAGACTATATCCTCTTTCAAAGGGACGTTTGTTTATACATGGTATTATGGTAGGAAAAATGGATTGCTGAGGATCAGTTCCTAGAAAATGATATGACTGGGTACTGGCAGGAGAGCCTCGACGCTGACGTCGTGGGTATAATCCTCTCTACACCTCTGCTGCAGACACTCGACGCCAAGTATGGTATTTCAAAGCTGAGTAATATATGACTGCTCAGTGTTCACGCTCACCTTTCAGTTGTCCACTTCCGATATGTGGCGTGGTGAAAGTATAGCGAAATGGCATTGCAAACTGGGAGTATCGGACCGACTTCGACCTGCTGGGAAAAGAAGAAAGGCTGCGAGGTGGTTCCGGTGTTTCGAAGCTCGCAGCCGAAAAGAAAGTCACCGCATGCGAGCTTACTAGGAGGGAGGCAACCAGGCACTGATATCCCATATCGCCTTGTGCGAATCTACACAGGAACACAAGCGAAGATCGTTAAGGGGGCGTCACAGGGGTTTGAGCAGCTGGCGCAAACGCGTACCGGAAACTTTTCTGACGTTTTGAAGCCCGCAAGGAAAAATGTAAAGCCCTTGTCAGTGACCCGCACTGTTCCCCAGACACATGCATGCAGCAGAAAACCTCGGGATTATGTTGGGAGGCCGAGAGCCTGGATGTTCACAAATTACTCTGTACATCTCCGTACGGACATGCAAACCCTTTTTGGAGCAGGCCGACGATTAGAAGGCGGATGTGTCAGACCAGTGGAACCTCAGACTCGCTGCACCCGCAGCCAATAAAGTCACCCCCCAGGAGACCTGAACGGTTTATAAAAAGATTGTGGCCCACAGTGGTACACGTAGTAAGTGACTGTGGAGAAGCTTTTCTTCTATTTTTTTCTTCTTTTTTTCCCTCACATACATATGCTTTTCTTTTTTCAAAAAAGAAAAAGATTCGAACGTCCTCGTGAGCAGGCCTGAAGCGAGCTGGGCGTGGGGAAAGGCGGAAGTTTGGGTCAAATGAAGGTGCTGAGGCTGCCCTGCCGCACATGCTCTAACTAATATGGGAAGTGTATGCGACGAGCATGCGACATGTCACCTCTGGCAGAACAACGCACACTTTGTTCAAGTCCGTACAATGTACGTCAAACCGGCACTCTCCTCTACTGCATTGACCCCTTTTGCCTGGTTGTGCTTAAGAATGTGGTCTCAGATTTTTGTGCTGCACAACTACCTCTCCGCGGTGAGGAACCAACTGCCCGGAAGTCACGGCAACAGACAAAACGTCTTAAGAGAGACACAGTGATATTTTTATATATCAATTTTCAGAATCAGGGTTTTATAGAGGGTGAGATGAGACCTCTTTCGAACCGTAGGGGCAATGGACCCTGAACGATAGTTTTTCAAGGTATTTGGTTTATGTATTCTAGATTATGCTAAGTAAAGTACTTGAGCAGTAGGGAAACAAACAGGGATCCAAGAATAGTGAATTGATGTTTCTGAGACCATAGAATTAAGGAAGAACAAACATAGATCAGAATTTTCTTTTTAATGCCTACTAGCAATGTGTCTCACTTGACAACATATGAGATTGAGGGACTTTTCTCATCTTCTGGTGAAACAGGATGTTGATGCTACTGTCTGGCACTCTGATGGTTTGAGTGGTGGTCGGCCCAAATTATGGCATCCACCAATTGCATCTAAGTACTTCAGTAGTATGGTACTTGTTTCCAGCACCGGCCACAGGAGTACCTATCATAGTATTGTGGTACCAGGGTACCTGATATTTTTGATGAAATAGAAAAGTCCAGCCTGATAGCGAGTTGGGGACCTTCATTGTAGCTGCTTGTGCCGGCACTCAAGTGAACTACAAGAAAAAGAGTCCCATTCAGACAGCATTGATAGACCATGAGAAGGCAAGGTTCGCATGGTCCTGCACAGGTGGCCGAGATAAACAATCAGACATGCATGGTTCCCGTGTGGGTCATCGTATTGGAAATGGTGTAGCATGTGTAGGAAGGTACATGATCAGGGTCCTTAGGTTCAGAGGAAGCACGGGCCAGTCCCCCCCCGGAAAGAGTGGATCTCACCATGGGATAAAACTTCCGTGGTGGGGCCTTCCTTCTCCATGTGCTCCATCACAAGAAAGCTTGCCATCTCTTCCCACCCACAGCTCTCCACCTTGCCTGCTCCCTCACCAGGAACAGCCACCCACGACGCGAGGCACACGGAAGCCCTCACTTGCCTCACAACCTATCCGGTGACCAGATCACAACCTTTTCAGATTTGTGGCGCCTGGGGGGTCACTGCCGGCTCCCCACATCCTGCGAATCCGGACCCAGTCCAGCCCACAGGATTACCACTTTGCAATTCTGCTCTGATCGCCATCAAACGGACAGCACCCTCTGGATCCCTCCTACCCCTCGCAGGAGGAATGGGAGAAAATTCCAGCAGTCTGACAGCCTTCTACTAATGTCCATTAGGACGACGTTGGACTATCATGGCGCATCCCAGGAACAATAGTCAGGCTTGCCACGTGAGGCCAAGCAGCCCTCGACGGCCCAGGATCGCAGAGACGTTGAGGATCCTGGCTTCGCATACTGAGCACACCGCGTCACGTCAGTGGGGTCTACCGACGATCTGTATACATACTAAGGCAGTAGCCTCGTCTACTGTATGCAAGTAGGACTGTTACGACGTAGTGACAGACAGGTCTGCTGCTGGTGGTATTGGCACCAGCTTGTCGGTAGCGCTTCCCAGCAGGGTTCCAATCACGAAGGACAAAAGTACAACGCCAGTCAGTGGCCCTCTTCCTCGAGTCGAATGCACCCACTTGCCTGTGCTCTCCGAAAGACCGTATGCTGCCTCTCTGAAGTCTGCTCTATTCCTCAATTGGCGGCCCCGTCTCCAAATAATCGGCAGAATCTTGCCGATCTCGAGTGGCAGGAATACAGCGTTCGGATGATATTGTCACCGTATGGTTTTATGTTGCTCAGCAGCTTTGGAAGACCCCCGACGAGGACGAACGAGATGGTTACAGGACCATCAGCAATCTTGATCCTGACTGGTCGCAGTCATGCCGCCTGTCTAGCCTCTCCACGGTTTCCATTACGGCCCTCCAAGACACGCAAACACACTCTTGCAAATGCCGAGGAGCCGCCTCAACATTGGTCTTCTTCTCGTGGGGGGGGGGGGGTTCCTTTTCTTTTTCTTTCGAAGGATATTGCAGAGCCCACATCCCGGAGCCAACATCCTCACTCGATCCACTGGTAGGATCTTCATACGTCTAGCTGTTTGCAAGGACCAGCACCACACTGCTTGAAAACGATCAGGCATCATACAACATTGGATCCAGGCTGAGATGAATACCCACATTCTGCAATGTGCCCCTTAGGGTTTGCAGCTTAACTACAACTATCGAGTGTGATTCGCGTCGACCAGGGGATGTTGACATCGACCGGTAGTTGGGTTTTTTCTTCTTCTTTCTTCATCAAACACCTGGGCCTGCTCACCATGAGATTCTGGCCGCCTTCCAACTAAACTTCCGCAGGGCTCGCGTCGTTGCGTCTCTACCTTGGCTCATAGTATCAGTGCAGGTGACCAGACAGGTATGGGATGAACAGCCAAGAAGCTGTCGTCACGATTCTCACTGCGTCGAGCCAGTGCGCCCATACCTCGCAACATAACCCCGCGTCTAGTGCGAAATGCACAGTCCTCCACGACATGGCGGCTGCACTCGCGAGGCAGCTCGTGTCGCAAAGCTGCGAGACGGGTGTCTCTCTTCATTATGATCCCCGCACCCACACAATTCGCCCGGCCGAGCGGCCGACTGTCGATTTCAGAGGAGAACACCACCTTGCCCTGCCGTACCGGGGACCAACATTGGCCCTTCCAGTGCACCATCCGCTCAACAACAGCGGGTATCCCGGCCCTGGTTTCCCAAACCTCCACCCCACCCCTTGCTCGTGTAAGGGATGGATTAGATCAACCTAGCAAGCCCCTTGCCATACACACCACCCTCATAGCTCAGGCTTTTTGTATAGGTATGGTAAGTTGCTCCTCGATTTTCGTACTTTGCCAGAATTGACTGGACTTTTTTACAAAAAGCCTTCTCCTTCCTCGTACCTGCCCCATCCCCCCCAATCCCCTCCACAGAGTTTGTGGTGGAGACGAGAAAACAAACCCGTGAGAGACCAATTTCCTCGTTTCTTGAAACCTCGATCTGCCTATACCTCACCTATTCTCCAAACCGTCTGATTTACTGGCGGCACTGGACGAGTACGCGCGGATACGTCTGTGTCCCGTCCTCGACACTTGTCTGAGCAGGAAACATTGCTTTTCTCGCGCTCAGGGCCTCTGGGCTATTTATCCCCCGTCATAACACCGCATCTCTCCATTTACGCCACAAAGGGAGCACAGGCACCAAGTATCCTCGGGAGTTCAGATCATCGACAATTTCCTGCATTTTAACTGCTCCAAACCATCGTCCTCATCACCGCACAACAAAACCATTGCATACTATTTTGCAGCTGCGTTATGGGCTGAGTCTACTCAAGAGCCAAATATTGCGAGGACATCAACGAAACCTCCTGCGACGTTACTGGTTGGCGTGGTCTGATCCAGGCCTGTGAACCAGAATTAAGACCGCCAGACCCGATATATATCCTCCCTTTCCATTTCGCAAGCGACCCGAACCACGAAGCCAAGATGTTGACCGACGATCTTACCGAGGCCGAACTCAATGTGTTCACCGTCCTCGAACGGGCAGCGTCGGTGGCTTCTTTGCTCGGCTGCGTCGTCATCATCGTGACGTTTAGCTTTTCGAAAAGTTTCCACAAGCCTATCAATCGCCTAGTTTTCTATGCCTCATTGTCAGTTCACCTTTCCACCCTTTTCCCATCTCCTCGACGATCCGCAGGTCCGCCTGGCGTAAACAGTGGATGGTGTTGCACATCCTGCCTATGTGTCTCTCGTCACGTCGTTCCAATTGATTCACTGCCGCTGACTCTTGATATGGACTTTATAGAGGCAATGCAATGACCAATGTCGCAACCCTCATGGCCAGGACGTATGTGGGTGACTCAGGCTCGGCAGGCTGCCAATTGCAAGGTTTCCTGATCCAGATGTAAGTCACACTCTGTCCATCCAGCCGTTTGTGCGTCGCGGCGTTAAACTGACACTGAGAATTTGATTTAGGTTCATGCCTGCAGATGCCTTCTGGACATTGGCCATGGCCGTGAATGTCTATTTGACGTTCTACCGCAAGTACGATGCCCAGAAATTGCGGAGGATGGAGATACCATATCTCCTTTCTTGTTATGGGCTGCCATTCATTATAGCCATAACATACATCTTTGTTCAGACCCCCAGCAAGGGCCGGATGTACGGCAACGCCACGATCTGGTGTTGGATTCAGCAGTCATGGGATGTTTGGCGAATCGCCACCTTCTATGGACCTGTGTGGTACGGCACATTGTTCCTCAAGCCCTAAATGACCGAGTCAGTGAGTACCGACAAGCTGACACTACCACAGGGTGGCTATCGTCGCAACCTTTTTCATCTACATCCGTGCTGGACGTGAGATCTACCGCAAGCACCAACAGCTCAAGGATCTAAACTACACATCACACTACGAGCCCGAGCCTCTGCCGATGAACGAGGTGGCCAACAGCAAGACGACCGAAGTCTCTGTGACCGTGACCAGCGCTGGGGAGGCTATCGACCTCGCACCGCTCGGTATCAACATGAACAAGCACGACTCGATCTCCGGACATTCCCTTGGCGACCCGTCTCCGTACTCCGTCTCCATCAGCGCCAAGCCTCAGCCCGCGGCCGAGTCTAGCACGGCGGCGGCAGCAGCTAACACCAGCAGGGTGAGCACGTACGGCGCACAGCAGGGACAGGGGCAGGGCTTCCAGATGCCAGGGCTGCCGAAGCTGCCCTCACGGCGCAAGATCACGCTAGATGCGCACAACGCCGCGTGGAGCTACACCAAGGTGGCGCTGCTCTTCTTCACGGCGATGCTGGTGACGTGGATCCCCTCGTCCTTGAACCGGCTGTTCAGTCTGGCGGAGGCGGGCCAGATCAACCTGCCGCTCGAGTACATGTCCGCATTCGTGCTCCCTCTGCAGGGCTTCTGGAACGCCGTCATCTACGTCATCACAAGTTGGAAGGCGTGCAAGTCCTTCCCCGACGACGTGGCCTCGCACTGGAGTGGGTCGTCGTCATCGTCGTCGTCGTTGAAGATAATCTCTGGGATGAACGGCAGAGCCCATCATGGCGGTGGGAGGGAGAGGGAGGACAGTGGAGATGCTACTGGAAGAGGAGGTTCGTATGGGAAGAGCTCCAAGAACGCAAGCGAGACGGAGAGTATGGAAGAGTTGGCGGTCCGGAGCCAGTCGATTTCCTCATGTTGAGGGGAAAAGAAAATATTTTTTTTATAAAAAAAAAAAGAAGAAAAAAAGAGGAGGAAGGGGAAAAAAAAAATCAATAATTCATTTTGGTCTCGGGAGACGAATGTACGACGACACTTGTCTGTGTTTTTACCACGTAATCTTCTACATACCCCCCCCTTTGCTTCCAAAAAGAGCGCGCAGAGCCTATCTTTCGCAATAACATGCCATCAACAATTCATTCCTTTTCGAAAACGTGACTGAATGGTCTCTACATGCGATGCTTGTCTTTCTGTCTCTCTCTATACCATAATACTTGACGTTTGCGACTTGAGCAGTTGGAAGGGGATGCTCACACACCCTCACTCGTAGTTTCGCAGGAACAGTAAACTCAGAGAGCGGGATGTGACCCCCAGTGTGAGCAATCCTCCCGTCGTGCTGCTGACGCAGGTGGGTTACATCCACGCATCACCACTATCGCCTTCCCTGTCCGCCTTGCATATTCTACCAGACTATAGTACTAGTACAGTACTGTGTCTTGTTTCATCCCTGTTTTTCTTTTTTTTCTTTTTCTTTCTTTCTTTCTTTCTTTCCTTCTTCTTGCCCCTGCGTCATGCATGCATCATGTATGTGCACTGCGGAAGGTGCTCACACTTTGGGTGCATACCACCACCTCTCCGTCCTAGGTAGGTTCAAGCTCACGTGGGCTACTGCTATGTCCTTTACGCATGTCCTGTCCTTCGTGGCTCGTCACACGCTCTGTTTGGGAAAAGTCATATCGCTTGTTTGGGAAGATTTCTACGCTACTACGTACAAAGAATATGGACCTCGCACGGATCGCAACCCACCTAGGAGTCGGTCGATTTACAAATGTCGACTCAGGAACCGAGGCAAGTGCCGTTGAATCAGGTAAGCCGACATGAATACTCATTACAATTACCCCTGCTCGTTGCTCTCGCCGCCTTCATTTCCAAGAGACCTAAAAGGTCTCACATCAAGCCCCCAAACTGGGGTTGTTTGCAACTTTCTGCCTCTCATGGGCCGCTCTACTACGAATTTTGTCTATCATTTAGCCCGGTCGATCCGTGAACGAGTGACTTTTGATTATCGAGCATCTTTCTCTGCGGGCGCTCATTGATTCGAGCCTTCTTATTCATACTGAGGCACTCCGCGGTTTCTCTCTGCCCATGGCTTGCTATCTTGGGCTCTCTCTCCACTGCGAGTCAACACCCCCGCACCCAAATCGTCGGGTCGGGGGTAGGAGAGAGACTTCGAGTCCGGGGTGGTGGGGGTGGAACAGTAGAGGACCCTCTTGGCGCGTGTGTCCCCTTTTTTGGGTCCACCCTCCAAAAGAGTGATGAACTCTTTTTGCCTCCCGGTGGGAGAAAGAGTTTCAGACACCTGCCTTAGGTCCGCACCTTGGAACGCCACTATGAGCAAGGCTATAACGCTTGTGAGAAGGTTTGAATGTGGCCCGACCTGACAGACGGCCCTCGTTGATCTTGAGGCGACCTCCACCAGGCCTCGTCCATGCCGTTCGTCCGTCGTGGTCATTACGCATCCTGTGGGACCTCCCCCCCCCCCCCCAAACAAACAAGCAAGCCAAGCTATGAGAGATCTTCTCGGCTTGCCTCTCTCCCGCGCTGGTCATTTCTCTTCAAAATGGAGGAGGATCGTCGTTTGACCGATGAGAGCCCTGGAGACGGAATTTTAGTTTGGCTTTTCTTGTGTCTATGGGGACCAACTTCTTTCGGCTTCGTCTCCCCCTCCCTTACTTTCTCTTATTTGAACCAGGAGCAGACCCTGCAATCAGACCACGACTTGTGACTTGAGAAAAGACGGTACCGCGCCGACTGTGCCGCATTCTAGGACCAGAGACGTTGATGGACAAGCTGCAAGGTGGTGGTACACAGCCGTTCACGCTGATCTTATCTATGCACGATTACTTAGTCGTCCCAATTCAGAAGTGACAGCCTGGGACCACCAGCCCGCTCCGGACTAGACTGCTGTTGCTGACCCGGGGCCTTCTACGTTTCAATCGTCTCTAATTACAACCGTGCGGTGATGTGGCTTACTCCTCTGGCACACTTGTCGGGATGACAAAAGAAAGAATAAAAAAACAGGGGGGATGACGGACAACCCCCCGCCCCTCTCCCATTGGTGACAACTGTTGGTCTCATCGAACGTTCCTGCAGCAGCGGAAATTAGGCGCACGCTAGCAAGCAACCACGGCACGCGTCGCTTCAACCTATCAAGATAGAGAAGCTTTATGTGCTAAGTCCCCCAAGTATTGATGTGATGAGTACACAGTACTATGGCTAAATAAGACAGGCTCCCCAGGCATCTCGTCCTGGCTCAAAGCGTGTGGCATTCATTGTCGGACGATGAATCGCACCGGTATCAAAGCCAGCAGTCAGAGCGGGCAACAGCCGCACCACGTGAGGGAAGGATGATGCTGGCCAAGGAAACCTGCCAGGGCGTGCTTGACAAGGCAGGGGAGTTTGGGTGGGAAGGGGCAGGGGGAGAAGACCTGCCGAAGGATCAGGCTGAGGTTGGATAGGGCAGGTACGAAAGAAAAGTAGAGACCCCTGACGGCGACAACCTAGGGAATTTGGGGTACTGATTGCGTGGAGAGAGAAACAAAGGAGGTACAGCCTGCGACGTCGCGTTCAACATCCCTCTCATCTTTCTCTTTCTCTCGCAAGCAGGACCCAATGAACAGGTAAAGGTCAACTGCACCCGGTGCTAGTGATCGATCAGGTAGTCCGCCGACACCGAAGACTGCGACAGGGCCAGCCAGTCGCTGCTGAGCCACCGCCACCTTTGCGAACCACCATCACCCCTCCTCTTTCAACTTGTACATCGATCGGATGCGTTCAACGTCGAACCTATGATCGATCCACCGAACCATTTTGAATACACCATAAGAGGAGTCACAGGCACCAACGATCCTTCACCAGATGTCGATATCGTGGGAGGAGAGGATCGTTGTTGAGCGGTAGTGCGTGCTACTGCAGGTATGGTATGGCGTCTCCTAGCTTAGAGGTGTGGTAGATAAGCAAGTGCTAAGTAGTCTCTTGCTTCGTCATGGTTGCACCGGCCCTTCTCAAGGGCCAGGCATGGCACGTGGAACGCGGAGATGGCGTCCTCGTTGACAGGAGGCCTGAGCGTGTACGCCCCATTCCAGGGGTTTTGTTGGGTTGAATTGCGACGACGGACGCTACAGCAGCTGGGCTCGGTCTTTGCGGAGATCGAAGCTGGACCAATGATGGCCAGGTAGGACGACTCTCTTTCGGTCAACGAGATGACCACACCGACTCGCTCGACCAATCTGGTCTATCGTTTCTCTCACTAGGAAAGGTAATAGATGGCAGAGCAGAGCGGCAAGGATTCGAAGAACTCGTGAACTTACTCAGATTATGG
Organism: Cryphonectria parasitica EP155; assembly: GCF_011745365.1. NCBI lineage: Eukaryota > Fungi > Ascomycota > Sordariomycetes > Diaporthales > Cryphonectriaceae > Cryphonectria > Cryphonectria parasitica. The sequence goes on from NW_024468909.1 coordinate 4,732,616, forward strand.
TCATCCTCATCTTTGACAGTGTTCAGAGATGGACAGATGTCTGTGCTGGTTGATCATCAGCTCAGGAGAATTGGCACAACATAACGGCATGGAACAGGTCAAGCAAGAAGGTACCACTGGATGAAGAAACCCGTCTCTTCATTGACTCGTCTCAAGGTGGTGCTGTACGCCCATAGGGTATCTCCTCCACGAAACAACTCCTGTTAACGCCACTTGGTTGTGATTATCATGGTTGAAGATGCTCAAGATTTCCATCTGTTCATCCATCTAGTCCAATGCACTCAGCCCAGGTATTGCAGCCGGCGATGTGTAGCCTAGAAGAAGAAACCTTTAGACAAGGGGACCGAGAAGTTTGAACGCAAAAAGAAAACTAAAGCATCTATCTCTGTGTCTCTCTCTGTGTTTGTGTGTATTTGCTCTTACACCATCCCGGCAGACCAAGCATTTACACATACACTCACTCAATCCTCAGAGGCTTTGCAGGCGGCGATGATGCTATACTCCCAGTAGGTCTTGTGCTCAACGCACTCGTCGACAATCTCGGGTATCTCCCACCACCAATTATCGCCCGTGACGAACGAGCCCCAGATCTCCTGCCACAGCAGACGGCCGACCGTGGTGCGCAGCTCCCGAGTGATGGACGGGGTGTCCGACCCGGTGCTGCTGCTGCCACCACCGCCACCACCGCCACCACCGCCACTGCCGCCACTGCCGCCACTTTGGTGGTGACCCCCTTGAGAGACGGCGAGGAACCGCGCGTTGGTGATGATGCTCCCCTTACCGCGCAGCCTGGCCTCCTCAAGCCAGACGGGGAAGTTCCTACTCGGGTGGCCGACCCTGAACTGTAGCTCCAGGTTAAACACCAGGTTGCCGTCGATCCAGCTCTGCAGGAGCGGGCCCATGGACCGGGCTACAGGCCACGGGTCGATGATGACCATGTGCAGGTAGCCTCCGGAGGCGAGGATGCGGTGGATGCCCTGCAGCAGTTTGGGGATCTCGGCGGACGGCAGGATGGAGGTCATGAGCAGGCACGAGACGGAGGAGAAGGACTCGGTGGCCAGGGCGAGCATCGAGACCGAGATGGTCGGGCAGATGATGGGGTGGATGTTTGGGTAGTGCTTGTGGCTGAGGGGCTCGGGCGAGAGGTGGTAGACTGGGGTCGAGATGTTAATTCCTGCCAGGTATGATGCGGTGGCTTGTGATGTGCCGCGTCAGCAGAGAGTCCAGAGCGGAGTAGGATGAATGGAATGAGAGCCCTACCTGAGCTCTCAAACAGAGCAAGAACCTTCTGAACGCTGGGCCTCACAGCCGGTCCGGACAGTTGGTCCTCGGGAACCCAGATCGTCTCCATGTTGTAGAGAGCAGTCAGCAGCCAGCGCTTCCTCTCCATCTCTCGCTCCTTGTAAACCAACGCGACATCGTTGGCTCGCTGCGCATCGGTGCGTTGGTGGTGATCATCTGCGTACGCAGCACTCTGGATAGTAGTAACAGGAATGTTGCTGGTCACCCCTCTCTGGCCGTTGAGATGCATCAAAACGACCCTGGGCGAGGCACGCAACATGCGCTCCGTCTCGCGCTGCACGTGGGCGATATCCAGTGTAGCGGAGGCGTGCTGGTCGGATGCTGCGGGGTCGAAGGACTCCTCAGGAGGGCCCGAGAGGGCAGACTCAGTCGAGCTGATGGCCCAGTCGTTTGGGGCCTTCCAGGTGTCTGGCTTTTCGGTCGGCCGCATCGTGGCTGGGGAGATGGCGGGCGCGCTCAGCTTGGGACGGGTGTGGACGCGTTTCTGGTGGTGTGGCTGCTGCTTGGCGCAAGAAGGGCCGGCCTCCACACTCTTAGCATCGGAGGAGCCTTCTGCGATGACAGGCAGGGTGTGCGACTCGTCGATGTTCTTCTGGAGGGATGTTTCGACCGCGGGAGGTAGGTGAACCACTTCGGAGAAGTTCGTAGGAGTCTGCGAGGCGCTATGAAGTGTTAACCATCGAAGCTCACTATAGCATATCTTTTCGTTCGCTTACGGTGACTTGGAAGAGGATGGTCTGGATGGCGGGCGGTGGTCATCATCTCCAGCAGAGATGTAGACTTGGGACACAAGAAAGTCGCTGTGCTCCTGGGTCCGGTCTCTGATGGTGGTCACGGTGGTCTTGGTGATCATGGAACACCCATCCGTGAGCTCCTGGTATAGACTGGTACGGCCTGGCTGGGGATTCGTTATATCACAACCAAAGAGGGAGCCGCCAGGAGCGCGTTCGCCCTCGTCAAGCTTACTGAAGACAGAGTCTGCGAAACCTGGTCTCCTTTTAGCCATGCTGTTCGCGTTGTTATTGCCCATGTTTGCATTAATGACAGTAATGCAGGGCGTTCAGAAACAGCACTGACAAGAAAAGGCGTTGCCAAAAAAAAAAATTTCTTGCAGAGTAACGACACTGTGCAAGAAGGTGAACGAACGGGTGACTAAACTCACTGGAGAAGCGCTTAGACGGAAGCCCTGGTGAATCTTCCACTCCACCGCCACCTGTGTCTGGCCGTCTGCTGCTGGATGACACTGACACCCTCTCATCACCAAGCTTCTCGTCGATCGTCGGAGACCGCAGCGACGAGCTTGCCACCGACTTGGCGTTGCCTTTGCGCGAGGATGACGAGCCGCCCTTGTGGCGATGTTTGCCACCAAAGAAGCCGAACTGCTTGTCCACAGAGGACACAGAGGTGCGCACCGATCCAGACGTCCGAGTGCCGCCGCCCTGGCTCAGGTGGTCGTCCAGCTTCTGGTACTGCTCGCTGTCGTCATCCTCATTCAGGCTGCTCGCGGTGGCGGCGTCCTTGTGGCCGTCCTTTTCCTTGCCTTTGCCCTTGCCTTTCTCCTTCTGCTTCCTGGCCCTACGGTCGCCAACGGACTCCCTGTTAGGGTCGCTCCAGTCGACGTCAAACATCCTGGATCGATCGTCACCTGGCTTCTAGTCTGTGTGTCGACGCATTTGGGATGATGTTTTCCTCTTTCTATTTCTGGCCGCTGAGCTGAAGCTGGGGACTGAGCTTGTAGTAAACGATCGTAGGTTCTAATAGGAGGTGAATCTTCTTCGTAGTGGTTGAAGTGGTAGGGAAGGAAAGAAAGAGAAAAATGTGCTACAAATGATAGATCATTTTGGGCCATCGATGTCGCCTCAAACTTGATGGAAGGGCGCGGTGTGTTGTGTGACAGATAAGCTCTCAGCTGTTAGTCAGCTTCTCATCAAATGGAAAAAAAGGGGGGAGAGGGGGAATTGACTGACATACTTGGTTATTGGGGGGAAAGGGATGTCTGTGCAAGACAGCAGACACATGAAAGTGACGATGAGGCGGTGATGTGACCAAGTTGCTTTATCTTGCTCAAGTTGAAAGGAACATGAGATGGTCCTTGAGACCACATGTCTAGAAATGTGGTTAGGAAAGTGCTCAAGATATTGCAAATATGCTCATACATTATGCCCTTACTGATGCAAGGACGCGTTTCTTCAAACAAAGTTGTCCGAGAGGTGCGGAGGAAGAGAAATGGGATGAGGATAGCATAGGCAGGGTTGCCCAGGCTGGCGTGTGCGAAGTTGTAGCAAGGCTGTACACAGAGAGCCATGAAAACTTCTAAGTACACAAGGCTGAGAATATCTCAGGGCGCCGAAAGAGAAAATGAGCACAACAGGTTCCTAATAACAGGAGTGGGAGGGTGGATACTTAGATAATTCTCCAAGGACCGACTACCTGCGAAAGGTTGATAGCAAGTTGTGTAAAAACCTGAACACTGTATAAAACAAGGAAAAAGGAACATAGAAGCTGCTGAATCAAGCTTTAGGTAGATAAGAAGTCAATTTTTCTCTCCCTAGTAGGTCTTGGAGTCAAGCCCAGCATCACCACCAGGACAGCTTTCCCAGGGCAGATGAAGGTTCTGTCAATGCGATTCATACAAAAGCCACAGAGACACTCGGCAGCCATTGCATCATCTTACACATATAGGACCTGAAATGTTTTGGGGTGCTCTGAGAGATCTCGATCAACACTGATCAGCCTGCTCAAGTAGACAAGGATTCTGAGGCCCAACGTCAAAGGAATAATCCTGGAGTAAGAACCAAGAGGCTGTCGTCATCTTACATCTAGCGCATGGGGCCTCTCATTCGGGGAGCAGCTATAATTTTCTGTACAAAACACTCACCCTCTTCTAGTATTGCTACTTGTATCTTGTCAGAAGAATGTTGTTGTTGACATTACTATAGGTTAAAAACAGGGCTTCGAATAATATCATGTATAGGTAGACCTAGAGGGTCTAGAAGTGGAAATCCTCATGCGGGTCAAAGACTCATCAGAGCCAAAGTCGTGAGATTGTCTATGACTCAGTAGTAATAGAGAATAGGCACTTACTTACCCTATGGATTATAGATTGGTCAATGTCTGCATGCTGCATCTTGCCTCGTAAGTACATCTGCCAAAAGCCGTCAGTCACAGTAGGAAGTTTGAGTCAGCGGACCGAACCCGTCCGTCCACGGATGTCATTGCGTTGATACATGGCATCCAGATATTATTCCGCAAGGATCCTTTCCTCATGCAACAAACCGAGTCTTTGTCTTTCGTATTCACCTAGTAGTTCCCACGTCTCGTCCATTCCATTCTCGCTGCCCAGCTTCCAATCTCGGAAATAGAAACGTCGCACAACTTCCATAATCACTGTACATACAGATTTTTGAAGCCTTATGCCCCGAATTCGAGCCTCGAAGAAGGCCTCTCACTGTCCCTTCCAAAGCCATCATACGCCCAGTTCCATTGAGCAAAAAAGAAATCAGCGGCATTGAAAAACGCTAGACAGCTCCACACTGCGGACATTGTATGCAAATAGGTATGACAAGACGCCCGCACCCGAAGCCACTACCGCCCGTGTCCAAAGCAAAAGGAAGACGGCAAACTTGTTGTCAGATTCTCGCCCGAGAGTGGAGAGAGACACACACACACAGAGAGAGAGAGAGACGGGAGGCCAGGACGTTTGCGCTTAGATCTCGTCATCTGAATCTGTCAACACCAGCGGTTGCATGGCCCGAGTGTGCTACAGGTACATGGCACGGTATTCCTGGGCCAGTGTCAGGCTGGCTGTTTTCTCACCGATTTTTCCTGTTGTCAAGTTGAATGCCATATAGTCTAGTTCACTTCTCCATGGGCGCTCCTGTGGAGGCATTTGTAACCGAAGCTTAGCGCCGGCAGCCTCGAGTTTCCTGCCTCCCGGGAGTGACAGCTCCGTGATCTCGTCTATCCAGTGTGAGGCAGAGGACTATCTACAGACCTGATGAAAACGTTCTTCTTGGGAAAACCATCATCCCTCGTAAACTGCCCTGTGAGCTTCACAATCCTGCCAAGAAGGAAAAGAGTCAATCACTGAGCACGGGCTCCCCAATATCTCGCTTCTTCAGGTCCTGCGTGAACTCGGAGATCACGGCACCAACCTCTCCGAGGTGCAGCACATGGACAGAAGACACAAACTCTTCGAAGCGCTAGTTAATCGACACCGCTTTCGTGAAATTTCTCTCTCTCTTGGCCTTGGTAACACTCGCACAAGACATTGAGGCCTGCAAGTGCTCGGCTGAGCCCCTCCGCCGGTGGCAGGGCTCGGGTAGTTCATCCACTCAACTTCCGCCATCCGGAATCCACCGTGTTCTGGTCAATAGTCTCGTCTCGGAAGCACGGTGAGCTTGATTCCAAGTCAACGGCCGACAGCCACAGCACAGGGTACAAAAGAAGGGGAGAGAGAAAGGAGGAACCGAAGACGGATGCCTCGAGGGGTGGATTATGATGTATCTTGATCCGGACTTTGCATGACCGCCTCGCGCAGGCTGCAGCCATCCATAGGCCATGGCCGCCATATTCGTCCTCTTCAGGATAGCCGAGTTTTGATGGCGACCCCGTGGTGGAAGCCACTAGCTGGGAAGGCACAGAACATGGGCGGCCGCATTAGATTATGGTGAGTCTCGTTTGTTTCTGGTAATTAGGGGCCCTCATCACGACGCAATGGTAGCAGCCGCCATCAGAACCAAACGCGGCCCGTCGGTTGGCTATCTCTGGTGGTTTCCACACACACTCTCTCTTTCTTGCGATGCATAGCATGAGCAGGGTCGCGGTAACCTCAAGCCCGTCACTCACGAGATCGGTCTCACGACGACCTCATGCTGCTAACTTGCACGTCAAGAGAGAGAGAGAGAGAGAGAGAGAGAGACCCGGCAGCATTTGCTGAATGCCCGGAAGGGAGAAAAGGGAGGGAGTACAGACGCATGCAGTGCTGCATGTACATGTATGTTGCGCCTTGCTGCGTGCGGTAAGCGAGTTTGCCACGATACAGAGCTGCGCAATCCCGATCCAGCATGTCCGTGTTGCTGTCTGTGAGACGTGAGAAACTTTGCGCAGATCGCACCAACAGGAGCCTCACCCCTTTCTTTTCTTTTCTTTCCTCTCTCCCCTATGGTGGAGTCTATCCGAGGGAACCGAAATCAGAGTCTCAAATGCTGGTCTCAATATTTTTGCTGGGAGGTTCAAGGGCTCGGCCAATTGTGTACGCCAACGAGCAGAATGCCCTATTTCGGTGATGATCTTCTTGTTCAGACATAGCTAACAAGGCAGACAAATGACAACTGTCCAAGTGGTTCTTATGGTAGTTACTGGTGATACACGCAGAATGAAGCAAGACATACCTGTAGAATGATGACCCGCCCCCTTGGATAGGTGAATCAGGCAATGGTAACCGTGGTTTCTCTTGTCGAATGAGGTCAACTTCAAGGAAAGAAAAAAAAATCCCACCTTCTCGGCATGATCCTTCCGGATTGGTCAGAGTCAGTGTCTCTTGTTTTCACCGTCGGCCGCCGAGGATGACTTCCGTTGACCGTGCTACCCAGTAAGGTGTCAGAAAGCATTGGGTAACATGAGAAGTCCATCGATAGTGCAGAATGGACAAGATGTAGCCGGGCCCCAGCTGCGTCCTCAAGCCACCGAATCAACGCTCTGTCGTCGTGTTACTGCAGGCCCATGCTCTAAAGTTCTGGGACTCGGCCTCGAGAGTAGCTAGGTTTCTGGTCCTTGTCTATCAACAGCTTGTTCTGTTTTCCCTCCTCCTCCGTTCGTATCGTCTCCCAATTTCAAAGCAACATCTCTCAGTCGAGGCCTGGCCCGCGGCTATTGTTGCTGCTCGGAGTTTCACACACGAATTTGGATTCTAGCATACGTCAAGTACACTAGTCGAATCGCTGATGATTCTATGGACTAGAATTGGTATGTTTAAGAGCCCCTGCATAAGGCGGAACCGCCATACTGCGACATCTGAGATCCCAATGACATGATAATCCAGTTCTAATATCACAACCCGTTCTAATCTTCGATTTCAAATAGGCTCACGACGCATTGTGGGGAATCGTCACACAGACAACCGATTCTGATTCAAAAACTGTCTCTGCTCTTCTTTTCTGCGTGCCTGAGGTCTTTTGCCGTACACGAGCATCGTTCTCCCCACTTGGCCGTGTTCGTTCCATTCCTCCTTCCGCTGATTCTCTTGTGGTCTCTCAGTCGTTCCTTGAACAACCTTCGACGCCTTATTCTTCTTCTCCATGAAGGATAGATGTCACGCTGATTGTGTCCTCGAGGGCATTATGGAACTTCAAGACGGTGACAACGAGCATGAGGGCCAGCAGCCAGACCGCTATGTCTACGGCCAGAGCTTCATGGCAAGGACCTTTGGCCGGGTCATGGACATGCTCAGAGGCTTCGAGACCTCTGTCAACCAGTCGACATTCGGTCGGGTCTTCAGGCTGGGCGGATCTGGTCACGTAAGTGACTTCAAATACATGGAATGGTGACACCGTTTCGATTAGGCATACTAACGTCTTTTCCTCAATTCGGTGCAGCCGGACCAGATCCAAGGCGCCAGCTTCTACACCGAGATCCGAGCAGGCTTGACAACTTTTGCGACCATGGCGTATATCATTGCTGTTAATGTATGTGAGGCAGGGGAAAAGAAGAGAAGAAGAAGAAGACAAAAAGAGAAAAGGGAATCGTGCTCTTGTTATGCTCCTTTAAGTCACTGACTTTGTCGACTCCAGGCCGACATTCTTTCGGAAACGGGTGGTACCTGCGTATGTGAGAAACCTCTCACCGCAGCGGGGACCTGTGCAAATGAGACGGAATGGCAGTCCTGTGCAAATGGTGAGAACGTGCCTTGCCCGTAGTCACGAAGAGAAGGCAAAGACGTGCTGACGAAGCCATATATAGTCGTCAAGCAAGACCTCATAACAGCGACGGCGGCACTATCAGGACTGGCCAGTATCCTCTTTGGCTTTTTCACCAATCTCCCTGTCGCACTGGCGTATGTCGTCAACTAGACGTCCCTTACCCCCGGCCCCCCCGAGCTTTCGGAAGACCAAGCTGACTGAAGATACAGCCCCGGTATGGGTTTGAACGCCTATTTCGCCTTTCAATGCGTCGGAATCCGCGGGACAGGCTCTGTCCCATACTCTCTTGCACTGACTGCAGTGTTCGTCGAAGGCTTTATCTTCATCGTGCTTGCACTGACTGGCATGCGACACTGGCTGGTGAAAATCATACCCGGGACGATTAAAACAGCTAGCGGCGTTGGTATAGGTCTCTTTCTGACCATGGTAGGGATGTCGTACTCTGAAGGCATCGGTATCATCACCGGCAATCCATCGACGCCTCTGACGATTGCGGGTTGTGACGCGGCGTACCTCGATCCCAAGACCGGGGCGTGTACAAGCAATCTGATGACGAGCTCCAAGATGTGGCTCGGTATCACGTGCGGTGGTCTCCTGACAGCCTTTCTCATGGCATTTCGGGTCAAGGCCGCCATCATCATCGGCGTGGCGCTCGTCTCGATCTTATCCTGGCCGTAAGTCCTGCCAGATTCTGTTTCCCATAGGTGGGCGTGTGCAAAATCTAACGTGTGCCAGCCGCAATACACCGTTCACGTACTTTCCCAACACAACTGAAGGCGACGAGCGCTTCGCCTTTTTCAAAAAGGTTGTCTCGTTCCACCCTATTACCCACACATTGAATGCGCAACAGTGGGACCTCTCCGGTAGCTATGGTGCCTCCTTTGCCCTAGCGCTTTTTACCTTCTTGTACGTCGACATCATCGACTGCACAGCAACCTTGTATTCCATGGCAAGATTTTGCGGCCGCGTGCAGCAGCAGAAGGACCGGCCCAAGAAGCGTGGATCAAGCAGCGACGGAGACTTTCCCAGGTCGACGGTCGCGTACTGCATTGATGCCGCGTGTATCTCGATCGGTTCGCTGTTGGGGTGCTCGCCTGTTACAGCTTTTATCGAGAGCGGTGCGGGTATCGCCGAGGGCGGGAGGACCGGATTGACAGCCATGGTAACAGGGCTGTGTTTCTTGATATCCGTCTTCTTTGCACCGATTTTTGCTTCCATTCCGCCTTGGGCGACGGGCTGCACGTTGATCTTGGTGGGTATCTTTCCTCCCATACTTTTGACCAAGGTCAACGCAAATGCTGACATCTGTTAGGTTGGTTGCTTGATGATACGCCAGGTGTCGGCTATCAATTGGAGTTATATCGGCGATGCCATCCCTTCCTTCGTGACCATAGCCTTCATTCCCTTCAGCTACAGCGTAGCGTACGGCCTCATTGCGTAAGTCGCTACTTTCCTGGGTCGACTGCATTGCTCCTCATGCTGACCAAGAGGTGCAGTGGTCTCTTCATCTACGCCGTCCTCAACGGCATGATAGGGGCCGTCATGTTCCTGAGCCGCGGCGCACACGAGCCCAAGGACTACCACCGGCGGGAGTACTGGACATGGAAGCCCGCGGGAGAGAAGCCGTGGATCTTTCGGATCTTCACCAAGGGCCGTTTCTGGGAGGACGAACGGCGCAAGACGCGGCGGTCCCAGGAGAGCGCCAAGGAGGCGTGTGACGCGTTCGCAATGTCCGAGGTGGACCTGGATTCTATGAGGACCTCGAGAATCGCGACCTCGTTCGCTGCGTCCTCACAGAGAATTTCGGCCGGGGCGGCGGACGAATCGGGCGCTCATGGGCTGGGGGAGATCGGGAGCGACGGCGAGACGCACGAGCTGGACATTGTGGTCGTTCCGAAGCAGGTGGCCCAGGTGTCTCATGAGTAAAAATGGACATAGGGGCCACTTCTGAAACTCATCATCGAAGGGCCAAACCAAACAATGGCAGCAGATGTAGAAGGAGGTGACCACTGACAAAGTTCAAGACAGCATCAGCAGCCTCAGTCACCCCTTCACAGCTTTTGATTTAGTCACCGGGGTCTAGAGCTCTGCTACTGGCGCAGGTTCTTGTCCAGGGCCAGCTGTTGTTGATGGGATCTTTCTACACGAAGAGACGGTAAATGAATTATGGCATGTTATAGGATGGGAGGCATGTGAAGATGATGAAAATGTGAAGCATAAGATATTTTGGCAGGGATTGTCAGAGATAGCTCTGTGCAGGATGCTGCCTGTAGGACTTGTATTAATAAACGTCATGAGAGGTGCAAGACATGTTCAAAGCCAGTAAGAGCAATAAATCAAGTGAGATTGGCAAGAAGGAAGGGGTGGTTATCAGAAAGCTTCCTGAGGCGCGGTGGCTTATGTCAGCATCAAGTGGTACTGTACTTGATTGCTTTTGGCGGCGCTCTTTATGACGGAGCTAGAACTTTGGAGCTGCTCTGACAAGCATTCAAGCTCTCCAACCTCGCCACAGAATCATCACAAGCATAGCTTCCTGCTCTTCCCTCTGGGTGATTGGGGTTGCTACAGTACTCTCTCGTTTCCTTCTCTTTCTGCTAGTGGCTGTGCTGCTCTTTATCCTGGGCGCTCCCTTCCACGCTCCCTCCATTATCCCGCGCACGAGGTGCCTCCGTTGCCTCAAACCATCAAGATGAGTGGCGGTTGGAATACCAGTAAGTTTTGTTGCTCTCCATTCTCCTGGCAACAATAGAGATCACTCAAATGCTAACTTTGCCTGTAATAGTTGAGTCCGACGCAGTATGTGGACACCGCTTCCTTGACCCGTTTTCGCCCTATACCAAGGCGTTGCCTGCTCGCCCGCGCCCCGTGTCTTACACCACGACATCCAGCTTGCATGCGCTAACCGTTCACAGGGCGTCTTCACTTTTCTTCTCGAGAACCTCGGCGTTAAAGATGTGCAATTCGAGGAGCTGATCAGTATGGATCCCGAGGCCCTTGCCCAGCTGCACCCGGTCTACGGCGTCATCTTCCTCTTCAAGTATCCGACAGACACCCCGTATACGTCCGCGGAGAAGCCCCTCGAAGGCACCTTCGACCACGATGCCGCGGTGAATCTCTGGTTCGCCAACCAGACCATTCAGAACGCCTGTGGGACCCAGGCCGTCCTCTCCGTGCTCATGAACAAACAGAATAAGCAAAGCCCTGAAGGCCCAGAGGCGGGATACATTGATGTCGGCGAGCCACTCCGCGAGTTCCACGACTTCACAGAGAGCCTCCCTGCTGAGTTCCGCGGCGAGGCTCTGTCCAATAGTGTATTGATTCGAGACGTGCACAATGCGTTTGCGAAAAGCCAACCATTCGTGGACGAGACCCAGCGCCAAATCGGCGAGCCAGAGGATGTCTACCACTTCATTGCTTACACACCCATCGGCGGCACGCTGTACGAGATGGACGGTCTGCAGCCTGCGCCCATTAGCCACGGGCCTTGCACCCAGGAGCAGTTTCCCGCGATAGTCATGGACGTCCTGCAGCGAAGGATCAACCGTTACGACACTGCTGAGATTAGATTCAATCTCTTAGCCATGGTGCGCGACCTGCGCATTCGCGCCAATGAGATTGGTGACGCGGAGTTGCTCGAGCGTGAGGGGCAGAAGCGTTGGGATTGGCAATTCGAGAACGCTCTGCGGAGGACCAACTTGATTGGCTTTGTGGGAGAGGTGCTGAAGGGAGTAGTGGCCGACAAGCTGAAGACGGGCGGCGAGGATGCCTACCAAAAGTGGGTGGATGCTGGGCATTCGAAGATGAAGCAGCGGATAGACACCAAGAAGAAAAAGACAGGTATGGCGGAGGATGTAGAGATGGGAGGTTGAACGGAAGGAAACATCATGAACGCCGAGGCCGATGATGGGCAGGTTTAGACAACTCGTCGGCGACCTATATTTATACCCCTGAAGGACGCATTCTCTCTTTCCGCTACTCCTTTGAGCTCATTGCACAGCGGAGACATGACGACGGAGCAGGCCGGCGGGCGGCAGTTGGTGACAACAAAAACTTCTCTGTGCATTGCGAGATGGAGCTGACGTTTCTTAGATGCCTACTGTTCACCAAGCCACCGCTGTTGTACCCATTGCTTGCTCAGTCTCGAAAACAAGGACCAGCTTTCCTTAGTCTAAGTCTATGGCAGGTCCGTACTCAAGAAGACCCTGCTCATACACAGTTGGTGGTGGGAAAGGACTCTTCAACATTGACATGACCCTGGTGCGTTTTCGATTCGACACCTGCCGCTGCTTTATCGACGGCCCATCGAATAACCTCACCAGGACTCTCAGAGATTTTGAATACTCGACACCGGTCTCGTCTGTCCGCGCGGCGCTGTTCCTCTTGACACAGATGTCCAGCGCCGTCTCATTTGCGCTATTCCTCGTCTGCGGATCGGCTCCGTGTTGAAGAAGCGCCTCAACAAACCGTGGTAGGCACCAGTATGTGGCATGGTGCAGAGCGGTGTTGCCCTTCAGGTCGATCAATCTCACATCTGCTCTTCGCCACAAGAGGTTTTCTAGCCATGCCATGCCGACCTCTTCGGACAAGCGTCCACCGCCGACTGCTCGGATCAAAGCCATTGGGCAGGTCTCACCGCGCTCGTTGTACGTGTTGGGATCGTCGAACGAGACAGGGCGCGAGATGCTGGGCGAGTTGGACACATCGCGCGCCGTCAACCACGCGTGAAATGACGTCTGTGCCAACGAGGGATCGCTCGATACTTCTGCGGATAAAGCGTCGTCCATGATCTGGCTGTATCTATTCGCCAACTCGGAGATGGATGTCGCTTCCACATACCCTCTTTCCATGTGCCACAAGGCTTGTCTCTGAAAGCTCTGCGCGATCCGACGCCCTGTCAACTCACCTGTTGAGGTGGGCATCATCAGCGCTGCCAGAGGGACGGATTGATTTTGCTCAGATATCATCTGGAGTATATCCTGAAATCCAGAGACGAAGTCCATCCTCTCTCTGAAACCGAGACCCTGAATCGCTGCATCATTCGCAACAAGGGCTGCTAGGCAGTTATCCCCAGCAGAATCGCCCTGCGTCCAACGGAATTTCTTGTCCTGCAGAATTCGGAACAGGAAGCGAACGTTGCCAGCTAATGTTGTCGGATTCAAAAGGTGCATGAAGGTTTGGCCGGTGTGGTCCTTCACGTTCAGCAGATCGTCGGCGCATCGCTGCACAAGGTTACACAGGAATTTGATATCGTCTCTCCACCTTGCTGCGATATGGAGGGCAGTCTCATTGAGAGTAGTTCGGCCGCTCTCGAATCTAAAATCCCGAGGACCAAACTCGACCCTCGGGAGTTGCAATGGCTCTCCGGTGATGTCCGTCATAGCTGTGACGACCTTCCGATGCAGACATTCTGACCGACGGCCACAGCAGACTTCGACAACCAAGTTTGTATACACCATCGAGCCCGGCGTATCTGACATGATGCTACCGGCAAGAGACTGGGCATTGAGCGACGGCCGCCCGGACCGGGTTGAATCTGTAGAGAAGCTCAGAAGACTGCGAATCTCAGCCAGAAGAGAAGAACTCGGACGGCTCCTTGAGCTGAGTGACCTGACGGATGTCTGCAAAAGTCTGGTGCCCTTGATAGACGGTGTCTCGCCTGCTGCGGACCCGCGTACTGCCGTCTCGCTCAAAGTCGAGTGAGCGCTGTTATACTGAGAGGGCGGTGTCACTGCGAAATGCTAGGAGCGATGGCTTAGCCGTGTGGGAGGCTCACGAACGGTGTACCAGAAAACATACCGGTAACCCTATACTGGGCTCATCCTGTGGCGACCATAGATCATTTGACAGCGTCTGTTGGGCATTGGTCGGTCGACTGGTCTGATGCCTGGTTGATACCCGTTGACGATTCCTCACGATTCGATACGAAGCAACGCGCTCTCTCGCAATATCGCGTGTTCTGGGACGTGCAGTCTCGCTAGACAGCAAGCGCTGGAGTTCGACCTGCGTGGACCGTTGTCCCGAGTTCAAGCTATATGAGGGGAGAGAGAGATGCTAAGGACTCTCGTTCTTTCTTTGGCCCGCAAGAGGGAGTAGTTCTCACCTGCTGCCGTACTTGATCGAGGCCAGGGCGGATAGTATCTTGCCAATGACGGTGGTCCTGAGGGTTGTGCAGTAATACAGCCTGACGAGGTTCCTCTTCATTCTGGGGCTCTGCCAGACACGAGCAGCGGTTGAGGGACGTCCGCGTCGATACCCAAAGGAGCCGGTTCTCTTCCTGACACGGCCACTGTCGTGGGCGAGCTTAGGCGACGAGGATGGCGATGAGGTCTCGGACTTGCGTGAGGGCGACATGATGGTTAGGTTGGGTGGATATCCCGCTTCAGTGATGTATGATTGGCATCGCACTATGTTTCTTCAATTTGTTTTTCCATTCAATTTTTGCGTATCTTTCTTGCGCGCGGGGCACAATGAGTCTTATATCGACATCTCACCACCCCGCTTTCCTCTCGTTGCGCAGCCTCACAAGCTGTGAGATGTCGCCCGCGTCAGAACATATGGCTCGTGCACAACTCCTCCTACCTGAGGAGTATTGATGTGGACTAAGTTGTTCAGCGCAAAAAAGAATTGTCCAATGGATAAGAACGTCATGCACGTGATGTGGTGCTGGGTGTCAGCAAGCTCAGCCTCCCGACCCCTCGTAAGTCCCCGTCCCGTATTTTTTGCGCGAGGGCTATTTTCAGAAGCAGGATGCGTGCCACATACTGTAAGAAGGCAGGGTTGGTATTGTGGAGGCAAAATGTGCCCCACGCTGTTCGACATTTTGCTAGCTGCCTAGAGATATGTCATCGCGCACGCAACAGTCGAGAAACTTTTTGCTTGCAGATGCCAAGGGCTCGCTTGACCTCGCCACCTCTTGCAGTATTATATCGTTACTCATTCCACTCTTCTCATCTTCGTGATCTGGTCAATAATCATCGATTGAGGAGACATTCCTGCTGGGGAATGGACTGCGCCGCGCTCTCACTGGACCTCAGCACTGTCCAGCGAGCTGCAGCAGGCGCACAGGTTCGAATTGGGTCAGAGCTTTTGCGAGGTTCTGGAAGACGGGTCAACAGCCCCTCGTAGACGGCCACGTGGTAATTGGTATCTGGCGTGTGAATGTGTCAATCAACCGCGGGTGTTCAAGGTGATAATCGTTAAGCCATCGCTACAGAGCCTCAAGTCCATGGTGCATGAACAGACGGCTCTTGTGGGTACTCCATTTTCGGTGGTGCCAATGCCTGCAACAGATCGTCTCCAGAGACATGACGATGTCGATATCAAACTGCAAATTGTGTGCTCGGAGGGATGCTTAGGTACAGCTTGGGCCCTTGTAAATTAGAAATGATATCCACAATGTCAAGACAACCCACCACACGATGCAAAGGAATCTGGCTTTTGATGCGTCCACGGGTAGCAGCGGTCGGGGATTGTCGTGAGCTTCACGGGCTGATACTCCGGGGCCGGGTCCCGGCCAAAAACAAAGCGGCACGGCGGGAGAGCACTATTAGAAAAAGCACCGAGCCGGCGAAAGCGACTAGACTCCGCTATCTGTCCCGGTTTTCGTGCGCACCGCACTGCTGTAGACTTCCGACGGCTGGGTGTTGCTACTCCAATTACCTTCAGGCTATGCATCGGTATCAGCTACCAAACCAGCTAGCCTGCAGCCATAGCTGCGCAATGGTTTCGGGACAGCTGGCGCGCCCGTGCGGGAAACGATGAGCACGTATCGAGTGAATATTGGAGAATCACGCATGAGGGTTGCATAGAGAGCCAGACTTATTATAGACGACCTAGCCCGACACACTCACGCCATCGATAGTCATTCTTGAGGTACTGCGAGCCCCTTGCTTCCTTATCTTTCTCTCTCTCTCTCTCTCCTCCCGAGGCCGCGCCCCCCCCCCCCTTCTTTCCATTCCACCCCCTTCCACTTCGAGATCGTAGCCAAAGCCGGGAAAGGCAGACTGGATATGGAAGCTGAGCTTGGTCAAGATAGAAAGAGTGCCGGTGTTTCATGATATGATAGTAGATCTGTCCATTGGTTTACAGTGGCTTGCTGAGCGAACTGCCTTCCCGCCCCCCCCCCCCCTTTCTTCCTTCATGTTCTTCCCCCCCCCTTCGCCCCCCTCTTGCGTGCATCTCAAACGTGTATCCTTTCTTGAGGACGGGCCACCGGATGAGGGGGGTCTGTTCTCTTGATTGTGTAAGTCCTGAAAACGGTGGCCTCACCGTTTTACGGGCTGCCCTCTGTTGCGGTCGTTGCTCGTCTCCCTGCCTCGCCCTGGTTTAGGTCCGCTGCGGGCCTTGACGAGTGGCCTTCCAGCTTAGGCAGGATGCATACCTGCCTAGTCCGACAACAGCAGCAGCAGCAGCTCAATATACCACGAGGGGCTGAATTCACTTCCCACCACGCGGGGCATGAGACAAGATGTCCTCAGCTATACATGGGAAGTCCAATATCACCACCATACTATCGAGGGGTCACCACACCTTTTTTTTCTCTGTCTCCTTCTTCCTCCTTCTTAATTCTCCATTTTTTTCTTTCTTTTTTCATTCTTCTTTCTTTCAAGAATCATTAGATAAACCATGAGAGTGCCATCTGGAGAAGTGTATAGTAAAATAAAGATAATAAGCTTAATGTTCAGGAAACCCTTCTTCGGACGAAACACTGACAACACACACACAAGGTTGACAGCAAGGATTAGATACTCGATAAGGGCGTATCGTAGAACCACCTAAAGATTGTCGTCAAATACACACGAGCCAACGTTTCGTAAGGCGTCTCGCTACATGCACGCTCAGACAGATTTCCAACCCAGCGCGGACAGCCAATGCGCACGTGTCGGACCAGATTCGCACGCCCCCAACGACCGACCGACATGTGTCTGAACACTAGGCACCCAAAAAAAGAGATATGGGAAGCGCAAAAAAAAAAAAAAAAAAAAAGCAGAACAAAAGAGTTCTATACGAGGGGCGCGGGGGCTAATGTTTCACGAAGGCGGCCCCCAAGAAAGTTTCGTATGTCCTTTCAGGTGCAAAGAAAGAAAAGGCAATGGAATGGAAAATAATCCTCTTGGTCCCCCTTCTCGGCCTCGTGTCCGGGGCTTTGCCATTGCATCGGGGTTGGTGCGCCTGGGCATGGTCCGTGCATGTACGGTCATGGCGGGCGCAGCTGTAGGGGGCCTGCATGCTCGCATCCTCTCTCCCTTTGGTGTGCCGCTTTCGCGGTGGGATCGTGTGCCATGGATTGCATCATCCTGTGGGACGGAAGGAGATGCTGCAAAAGGAAGAGAAGGGCAGTGTATTTCATCCATCCCTCACTTTGAGATGCCGCCCCCCCCCGCCCTGCATCCAGAGAATACCAAGTGCGAAATGATTTAGTATACAATCCAAGAATGAGGAGAGTGATGACGGTGAATCCTTTGTTGCAGAAACCCAGGGCCATGTCTCACACCTCCACCACAACAAAAAAAAAAACCAAAAAAACCTCGTGACGACTCTTCTGGATCTTTTCCTTTTTGCCTCTCCTTGAGTTACTCGTCCCTACTAGAAAAAAGAAGAAAAAAGAAGGAAAAAACAAGAGACGAACAAAAGACATCGGTCTTGCTTGATAATGAAACTGGGGGAAAAAGAGAGAGGGAGAGCAGTGTTTTCTAGTGGAGGAAGGTGGGGAGGCAGGGATACTGTTTAACCAAGACACGTTCCAGAAGTAGGCTAAGCTGCTTAGTTAGGGACCCCCCCCCCCTTGAACCTTATTTACCTACCCGCATCACGTAAAGTACTCTTCAACTACCACAGTCCTTTGTACCACCCATCATATATACTAATTCAAATCCCTAGGATCCATGTCCACCCCAATATCACTACAAGACAAATACACACAGTCGTACATTCCAAACATGTGACATGGCATTTTCCCGTAAGACAAGCGCCACGTCCACCAAAAAAGCTGCCTCAGGGAGGTGAGCGAAGACACACGGCCGGCTAGATCAGACAGGAGGGATTGGGGAACAAGTTTTTTGCTTTCTTCTACTCTTTTTTTTATTTTTTTACGCGTGCGCCATGGTGAGGAATGCCAGCGAAAGAGACATGGCTCAGTGTCGCTTGTCTCTTTCTTTTTGTATATTCGAGCAGGTCAGCCAGTAAATGTAGACTTGCCGAGAAAAGGAATGGGTGCAGTGCTGGTCATATAAAAGGGTGACTAAAGGAAAAAGAAAAGAAAGAGCAAAGAGGAAAGAATAGCCTGGTCCATACTGTAGTAACCCTACATTTATGCAAATGTATGCTAAATGCACACAACATGAACGCAACATGTGAGCCAAGTGACACAAGTGACACAAAACGACGTCGTGTTTTCACTACAAAGGCGTTTCTTCGCCCTAGGGCGGGGCGTGTGACACCAGGTAGCCGAGGGCTCGAGCTTTGTCGGGTTCATGGCTGGCTAGCTGGCTGCAAGATGAAAAAAAAAAAACGAGCCCTCCGTGTATGCAAGAGAGACAATCTTTGGGTCATGGTGGATGCAGGGTAGCACAGGTCTGTGTGTGTGTGTGTGTGTGATTGTGACCGACGACGGTGGTGGTGGGCGGCCAAAACAGAAAGTAGGGAGAAACACTCAAAAAAGTCCTGCATAGTAATTTGTATTCGGAGGGTGGTTTGGCTATCTGTCGAACAACTCCGTCTTGGTCCGACGCCATGACTTCCGCCTCCCCAAAGCAGTTTGGTGGTATCATAAATTCTCGTAAAATGCACTGCTGGCAGACTCATCCCTCCCCCTCCGCCTGTTCTTCTCATACTTTGTGTCCTCCCTTGACCCGACATGAAAGTGCGGATTTTAATGCAAAAGCCGTCGCCGCCAAATGTGTGCGGCCAACGGACCATGATAACAGAAATTAGAGTGGAAGAAAAAAGATGGGGAAAAAATGAACCCAGAAAAAAGACCAGACGCCGTATTGACCCCAAGTATGCGAGAAGTGCGCGCGCGCACACACGCTTGCAAGTAGTTGTCAGATGAAACTTCCCCCATCACCGCAGGTATTCCCCCTCCATGAAAACGCCCCAGTCAAAATCTCAAAAAATACCGGTCAAGGATGTTGTTGTTGTTGTTGTTGTGTATGTGACCGGCCACCAGTAATGACGACATCTTTCCCTCCCCGAACCCTGTGGGTTGATTGATTTGATTGATTGCTGTAAATCTCTCCCCATACCGGAACTCCGACGCTCTTGAATGCTTATCCTTTGTGTAGCAGATTGACCACCGGATGACTGAAAGACCATGATGATGTGTATTGAGGACCTCTCACAGCTGAAGCTTCCCTGGGAGCTTGACGCTCATCCGCCTCCGGCCGAAAGTGAATGTAGATGCACGCTTGTTAGGCGTGAGGGGGCTGGGTGTCGTCAGGGGCGACATGGGCGAGATAGGTGACTCAAGCCCGTGCTCGCCCTGGAATGTCCGGGTGACGGACATGTGTTTTGCCATCCTCGCGTTTCTCTCCGCTATCCTGACGATCTCGTCGTGCGTGATGGGCGCCAATTGTGGGCGAGGCGGTGACCGCGTAGGGGGCGATGGTGGTGTCACCGCCCTCTCGCTTCGTGTCTCCATCCGCCTCAACGGCGGCGATGTCTCCTGGGGCTCCTTGGCCGGCAGCTGCTCCATGGAAATTGGTGGCTCGGCGTCCTCCTCTGTGATGCTGGCTTCTGACGGTGAGCCAGGTCGGCCGCCAATCTCGCCCAGTGCCAGGAAAGCCTGGTTCATCCTCGGGACGCTTCTCCTCTTCATGAGGCTCATGGCCCTGGCGACGCCCTTGAACATCTTGGTGGGTGTCTTTGGTGTCTTGGGCCGGTCCTCTTCCGCCGGCACTTTCACCTCCGACCTCACTACCTCCTGAGGCACATAAGCCTCCCTGGTGGAGTTGACTTCGCCTTGTGTGTTGCCCAGCGAGTATGTGCTGCCGTTGGCAAAGGGGTCGACCTTCAGGAAGGGAAGGTTCGGTCTCGATGATGTCCCAGGAGGCTGCATACTGCTGCTCCTGAGCAGGTGGGCAGGGCGCGAGAATGAGTGTGCAGACAACCGGGAGGATGTCGTCGAGGTGGACATTCTCCTCCTGCTCTTCACCTCCATCTCGTCGTTGTGGGAGGCTGCTTGCCGCAGCTTGTTGCTGTTCTCGAGGTGTTCGATTGAGGTCGGTGAGAGCGATCGCCGGTTCTGTGGTACCTGGATCATGGAGGGCTTCCCTGAGAAGATGACAGACACCACCCTGGCCGTGACCTGATGCTTCCTGCCGTCCTCGGCGGGTGACGGTGACAGGTCGTCGCTGCTGGACTCGTACTCGAAGTCTGAGAAGTCATCCGTGGTAGCAGACGCCTCCTCTTCGGAGGAGAGGTACTCGTCATGAGGGGTCTGGCTGAACGCTGGAGGGTCGACGGGCGCCACGATCTTGAGGCCGACCAGACCGTCCAGCATCCGGGACGCTCTCAGAGCACTCTTCGGTGGCAGGACGGGTGCCTGCTCCTCGACGACCTGGTGGTCTGAGGTGGGTGTTGTGATCTCCTGGACGTCCATTGTGTCGTAGTACTGGCTCTGCATGGAGTCATAAGTTGCTGCTGCTGCTGCTGCTGCTGCTGCCGCCGAGGGGAGGTTCTTCTGCTTCTTGATGGGCTGGGAGGCAGCGAGGAGAGTCTCCTCAAGACGGGCGGCCCGACTGGGGACGGCGTCCATGTTAAGAGGTCCTGCTGCGTGGCCCTCGCTTCGGGGTGAATCCACCTCAGCCTTCATGGGTGGTGGAAGGGTCTGCTCCACCGCCAGAGACATGATGTTGCGGTGGAGACGGGTCAGTGAAAAGGAAAAGGAAAAAAGGTTATTGTTGTTTGTTGCGTTGTACGTATGCCACGGCCCGGCTGGTCTGTCCTGGGAAGTTGTTTCCGGACAAGGGAGTTTATTAGAGACAATGTCCCTCTCTCTCTTTCGCGGGGTGGTGGAACTCTTTCTTTCTTCGGGGCTTGGATTGACGCTCAGGTCAGGAAGGGGTTTTCTCACGGAGGGAGTAGGAGCACTGCAACGTTATGAAGTGAGCCTTTGTGCCTCTCACCCGACTGTGGAGAATGGGCATGGTCTGCAGGGACATTGAAGGGGTGCACGACAAAAACTCCGAGGGAGCAAATGGAAATGGGAGGCTCCTAGGTGATTTAACAAGTTGGCTGGTGGTGTGAGAGGGCGAGATATGGGGATTAAGGGCACCTTGGCGCGTGCAGAGACACCTAGAGTGAGAGGACAAACCCAGGCGGCGTATCCCTGAGATTGACACCCTCGTCGGTCGACCCCTTCCCCCTGTCTGATACATTGTACTTGTCTAGTGCAGCAGGGACAAGGTGTGTGGGGTGGAGAAAACGACATAATCCCTGCCCCCTGTCTCTGGCCCCCCTTGTCTAGCCACCGCCCACAGGTCCTTTGCTCATCACCTGTGGAACGGAATTGGGGGGAGGGGGCGGGGGTTGCATACCAGAAAACGGAGAGCTGAAAACGGAGGATAAGAGAAAACGGCAACTTACACGAAATCCTGATCTTCTTGTTGATGTGGCCCTTGCTGAGACTCCACTGTTTTATCAGGAATAATTCCGTCCTCCACCTGATCTGAACAATGATGATGATGAAAATGATGATCCTTAGAGAGCAGATTGGATCGCCCGCCGTGGCTGGCAGGTTTTGCAGCTCCTGTGTAAGAGCGATCAATTGCGGAGTGTAGTGGTCTGGTAACAGACTTGATTCACGTTGCGGGATCTGCAACAGATGGGGGAGAGAGACACAAGTCGAGACACTATGTGCATCGCAACCCGCTCTGCAGGCCAACTTTCAGTGCGCACAGGGAGAATTCGTGTGGGTTTTAGAGAAGGGGAGGCAAGGCGATAAAAGACGGGACGGTTCGACAGGCGTCAGGGAGCTTCGAAAGCACGGCAGATCCTGTCTCGGCGCGACTCGTTGGTGTGTCACTGGGGCACGAGGAAAAAAGGTTGAGCTGCTGATCGAGAAGTCGCGGGCGAGAAAAAAAAAAAAAAAAGGCAAGAGAGAATCACCGGGAAAAGCCAAAAGGGAGCCAGGGAGGTGTTTCAGATAAAACAAGGGAAAAAGAGCTGCAAATGCTCCTCCGGCTTTATGTCGGCCGGTAGGTACGGGCGGGATCGGACTAGTCGTCTGGTTAAAGTTGTCGACGCCGTGATGTTTATTTCGTTAATGAATGATAAAAAGTAAATTTGGGGACAAGGACAAAGAAGGTTGTTTGAGGGGAGGAAGAGCATCTATAATATGTAAATGGTGAACATGAAAGCAGGCAGGACGAAACATAGATGCCTACGTGATGAAGCCGCAGCAGGGCTGGGGGCCACGGCAGAGACCTGATGGCCCTTTTGCCCTAGCATGCCATAGTGTGGTCTATGTACCATAGTATATAGTAATGTAGCAGAAGACAGGCCTCTCGTTCAGGTCTCTCACGTGCATTTAACTATGTACATATCTCTGTGATGCAGTGCAGTCCAGGTGGCCTTTCGTCATGGCCCAGCGCAATGGCTGCGACCGTTTCCTGGCCAGCATAAGGCATTCTTAGGCTGTACCGCAGCGATTTCTCAAAATCACCCACTCAGCACTCAAGCCACTGTCTGGGGGCAAAGGCTTGAATTTGTGGAGGGACCAGGGTCGAAACGCTGAGTGAGCCAGGGTTGCGCCAGAGTGCGCTTTCGACGCCAAGTCGATTCGCCCAGGGGTCTTGAAGTCCCCCAATAAGTTTGGACCCTGGGGTCAGTAGCGCGAGGGGGCTTTCTGATGCTTCATTGGCTCAGAAAGCCTACACCATGTTTTGGGATCCAGAAATCGAGCAAAGAGATTTTGATCGTAAGATCCATATTGACAAGAGGAGTCATAACAAGTATGCCAGGGGATTGGATCCTGTATGTACACTTTACAGAGAAGAGTGTTTTTTTTTTTTTGTTCTGCTTCCAAACCCCAGATCGTTGACCGACACACATGCACAACATGGTGGCGTGGAAAATGTCCTGAAGTAGCCACGAGGGTGGGCCCGTATTCCCTAGAGCGAGATTGTTCAGGTCCTCTGCAGTCTGCACCTGCGATTCCTGTTGCTCCTGCTACTCCTCCGTCTCTCCTCCTCCCGCTGCTGGGGGCCCCTATTATTTCGCAACCTCCCTCTTTCTTCCCGATCGGGAATGTGGCTTGCTGCTGGAAGACGATTTGGTAGAGGAAAAAATTCGCCCGCACCTCCTATGCTGCATCTGGACCCGCGGGGCGTCGTCCAAATGGCGCTGGCGCTGCTCGGGATGGATGATGCACGGCAGCATTGAAAAAGGGGGAGCAGCCACCACCTCGGAACTTTGACAAGCCCTCCAACACGGCATGGCGTTCGCTGGCTGTAGCACAACATCAATGTTGGGCGGCAGCAGCAATGAACTACCAATACACACAAAGCTCCCTCTCTCGACTTGCAGATCTTCTGCAGAACATGCGCTTATTCGCCCGTGGAACCCAGGATCTGTCGATCGCCTGACGCGACATCGCATCCTACTATAGTACATCAAATAAAATAGAAATGGAAACCCCCAATGGTCGTCTTTCTGTTTCCCTCTTCTTTTCATCCTTTCTCGTCAACGAGATTAAAATTTTAGACCCATTGCGTCTCGGCAGTGGACCGAACACAGCGTCCATTCAGTGGCATTTGGCTCCCCTCGACCGTCAAGATTGCGAGGCGCCGCTAGGATAAATGAACTGGTGATCAGTGCACAGACGACAAGCACGTCCCTTTCTTTCCCCATCAAAAAAGGTGGGGCCCTTCAGCGCCCTCAGCGTGGCAGGCCGCAGTTACCGCCAGACTCGCTTCTCGCGATCATAGACAGGGCGGCTGTTGACACCCCCGCTGTGTCCCATCGCCCGCCGTTCCGCACTCCGTTTTTTACCCTTCTTTTTTATCTTTTTCTGCCTGACCCAACCGCGATCAATCAATAATTCGCAGTACTACTCTATCCGCCGTTTTAGTTTCCCTGACCCTCCTACGGATGAAGTGGGAGAGGGTCTAGACACGGAGGCAAACGCATCTCTTGGAAAGCCATACAGTATAGTATCTCCCAAAGTGGTTGCAGCATTGAGAGCAGCAGCCGAACCAAGAAACTCGAGCCAGTCAGAACAGCCTCTCGCCAATCTCTCCTATTGACGGACAGAAACCCCTGATCCGTAGGCAGCGGACCTGCAGCGGCCGTCCTGGACCGCTCTGGACGGCCTCCCTCCGCGTGGGCATGCGTAAACTTGCGGGGGGCCGCAAGAGAGAGAGAGAGAGAGAGACAGAGAGAGGAAAGTCTGGGGGGGATGACGCCGGGGTGCTTCCACGAATCATAGCGCAAAACAGCCGCAAGAGGTGTGTGATCCCTATCGAGCAGTCGTACATAGCTGTGGGTGGTCGCCTTTTGGGGTCATGATTTTCCCAACCGCCAAGCCACTTAGCATGCGAGCTGTGGCATGGCTTTTCTGGTCACCTGTCCACGATTGACTTACCGACGGAGCCATGCTCCTCTCTTGTCACAACCCTCCTTCATGCTCATCCTCATCTTCGACACCATCATTGTGTTCCTTTCGCAATCTCACGACTCCATCGTTTGCTCTCATCTGAAAAGCCCTCTGGTCCGTAGGAGAATCGAGATCGGAATCAATGGGCAGGCCCTGCTTGCTGTGCTGCACTCTTGGACCTTTTCTTCTTTCTTCTCCTCCTCCTCCTCCTCCCCTTCCTCATCCTTGTCCGGCACTGCTCACTCCCTGGCCAGTGATCTGCAGGGACGCAGGGATGTGAAGTCAAGATTTGCCTCTGAAGCCAGAGGCCAATCAGCGACATGAAACATTTGCCTATCGCAGAAGCGTTTTCCCGTTACAACCCCCACCACACCCCATCAGATGTGACTATGTCAATGGTTTATGCAGCAGCCCTCTTCCCTGCGCCAAGAGAAGAAGAAGCAGAAGAAGACGAAGATCAATAGGTGGAGGCATAACGGAGGCAACAATCTAGGGCGACCATCTGACAATGCTACAGGCCAGATAATGCGCCCAGGCCAGACCTTTTCGAAAACACAATACAAAACGGGTGTGAATTGCAAAGTGTCGATAGATTGCGTGTAACTATTGTCAGGCAGCATCCGTTTGCAGCTTACTAGTGTCTCCTCAAGGCTGCGAGAGGGAGGGACACACCCACACCAGATTGTTGTTTGAGGTAGGGCGGCCCAACACCCAGGTCAGCCGAAACTTATTGAAAACAGGTCAGTTTTGCAGCTTTCTTCATGATTCAGCCTTGTGGTGGGTGTACCAGGGCGCATGACAGTCCTATTGGCAGACCAAAACCGTTGACCGAGCGAAACGGAAAGAAGGAAAGGGGCCTTGCAAAGCAGTGGCCGCTGATCCGTTTCGAGGATCTGTCAACTTGCCCCCCACCCCATAACCTATCCTACCATGATGTCTACTTCTCTCTTGAAAAGATTACACAATGTGACGACTGTGGGACTCATGTGTATGTGTGCGCGCATCAATCAGCCGGGCGGCCTTGATAGATTACAGTAGGAAGGGCGACAAAAACTTGGCAAAACAACGCACACCCTCCTGAAAGGCTGGGTTTACAAAACTCTTGTCGTCCTGGTTTTTGACGAAAAGCGCCTGTCCGTCATCCTGCATCGGTCGCCACCCTCCTCGCCTTAGAATTCGACATACAAGTCGACCATCTTGTGCTAAAATATGTACGGTGATGGAAGAGGGAACCACTTTCTACTGTAGTATGGTTCTCTATCTTACCGAATCGGCTGCCCGGCTACGTCAATTCGTTTAGCCTACCCTGTTTACCAGCCTCCTTTTTGGGGGGGGGGGGGGGGACGGGAGGCGCAGTCAGTAAAAGTTAATTATTCAAGGTTTCGCGCTCTCTCTGGGGCAGTCCCTCTCGCGCCCCAGTGCTCGCCGCCAACGGGCACAACAGAAGAGAAAAACAGGGGAAGTGGCAGGGACGGGAAAGCATGGCGCCATGATCTGCAACTCTGTCTGCCACTGAGAGAAATGTCGTCATAGGGACGCTTGCAGAGTTTCCCCCCCAACCCCCCAACCCCCCAGTGACACCAGCCGCAGGTGGCTGGTGTGTGCTTGGAATGTGGATTGCCAAAGCTTAATTCTATTCTTGGATCCCACACGAAAAGAAAACAAGCCACACACTTGGACGCATCGGGAAGCCCGCTTGTTACTGGATTCTTTAACGTCGTCGGCCGCTCGCATAAGTGTGTACCAGCGTGCCGGGACTGCATTATCATCAGATTTACTTAGTTCCCGTGGAAGCTGAACAGTCAAGTGACTCTCGACTGAAGAGTCAGTTCCAGTCTCAGCTTATATATCTGACCTCAGTTGTGCCGTCCCGCCTGTGGTGGTGTCTTCTGACTGGACTTCTCACACAAACCTAAATCGTCTAGGCCTGGGTGGTTCCAAATCCGAAGCGGGCCAACCATTCTCGAGTCATAATCTTGGTGTAATACGTGATACTCCATCGCCGTTCCCGGATATGCCAAGGTCGCGCCAATCACGGTACGGCCATATTGTGAAGACATTCGATCAGTACAGTGACGTGAGCTTGTTATTATGCGCTTCCTATGACCTGCTCAGCTACTCTTAGTGGATTGGCTAAATCCTGAGGATAAGCTGTTACCAAAGGAGAGGGCGGTCCTTTTGCCTCAGCGTGAGGCACTTGGACCAATTATTTTGTGACCTACACCTCGTACTCGCGGGCGGAATTGGTAGCCACAAGTTTCGACTTCCGCGCGGTCCAAGCAGTCCAACGTTGGCTGAGACGTGCATCACATGCCAGACTCGAGCTGCCGAGCCGCTGGGGAGCTGGCCTGGTCTTGCAGAGACAAGAACAAAACACAACGGCACATGAGAGCAAGAGGGTGTGCGCCTAGTTACTGCTGTGCCTTGTTGATAGCACTGCCCACTACCAGCACCATCTGCTCACCACGAAACACTACGAAGATTCATAATGGAAGGAAAAGTAAAAGTCAGTTTTCAGTGGAACCTAGTTAGGATACGAGTCACAGTCAGTTCGCTTGCAGTACCATGTATTATTGTCCACTAATCACCTCGGCAACAATAAGATCCCCAGGGACGGAAAAAAAGACAAAAAAAGAAGTCGTTCGACGGGAATTGAGCCCGACGTGGGGGTCGAACCCACAACCTTGAGATTTCAGAATCGGAAACTCTGTAAGAGTCTCACGCTCTACCGATTGAGCTAGCCGGGCGCCGGTGAAGGCGCTTGTTTGTTGAAAACTCAAGCTTTCCAAATGATTTATATCTGCAATAAAGAAAAGGCGCAATGGAACCTCCGTCCCCGTCGACCGCCGTCCAGTAGCGGTGACGGTGGAGCCTGCGGAGATTTTCACTACCCCCTTGCATTTGCAGCATGCCGGCGACAGCGAAGCCTAACTCGAACGCGCTTGACGCGTTGTTCATCGTCTTACCCCCTCCTCTCCTCTCTTTCTCTTCTTCCCCCCTTCCACTCCGCTTGTGTGGAGTTGACATGGACTACGTTTCCATCATGGTAAAATGACTCGCCATTGAACCTCCAGGGTCCTCATACGCAAGGTGGAGACGCAAGGAAAAAACCCTCCCCTCTTCGCCTACAGAAATTCGAAAAGGGAAAACGGTTGCAAGCCCAACGGGAGGAGAGGCGAAGGGGGGGGAGGGGGGAAACGCTCGCTTGCGGGCTGCTAGAGGCCCACGATGCGCAGGGTGGCCCCGGTTCATATTGTACGATCTACCCGTCTATCCTCATTTGAGAATCTGACAATCCGCGTGGCGTGTTTGTCCATCGGCTACAGGACCCATTCGGGAGGCCGTGCTAGCCTTGTGCTCTCTTCCTCCTCCTCCTTAGGGCCGGGTTAGCTGGGAGCCTCATCGTGAGGTGGCGGTCTACAGGAAGGCGGGCGGTCTGCCAGTAGCCAACCACCATGCACCTGAATGGAGTTGTCTTTTTTTTTCTTTGGGGAGAGCGGGGGAGAACCGTCCAGTCGGGCCTTGCGTGTGCTATTTCTGTCGGTCAGGCCGCTCTGAATTTTCTTCTTCTTCCTTTTCCTCTCACCGCTGGGCCAGCCTCGCCACTTCTGTGCTTGAGGGCGGTCAAAGTGAGCAAAGAGTCAGCCTCGCGACGCAGAGTTTCGGGATGGTGGTGGCTGTCTACGGCGTCTGATCAACCCAGCTGAAGTCTATGCCGGGTCTTATGCACATCACAATGAGATAGGCGGGTTGTTTATCTGCCTCTGCATCCGTGGCTCACAACGATATCTCATGCCCCCGGTCCTCATCTCCACCGCGCAAGCCTCTTGTGTGGGGGACAAGCCTCGTCGCTCATAATACTCCCTCACGTCCGTCCGATCTTCCAACCTTCCCAGACGGTCGGTCATATTCGGGAGCGGTGGCAGACAAGAGATGGCCTCACAACTGGCCTTGGGCTTGACAAGTGGGTAAGTATAATAGCGGGCCCACATTCCACTTTGTTCTATTCGCGCGACCGCGCTATAGTACGTGTGGATATGGGAATCTCAAAAAAAACAAAAAAAAACCGCACTGGCTCGGTTACATTTCGATTTCCTTTTCAGCGGAGAACCACTCTTGAGGATATTGCCTCGTAACTACTATAACGTAGCATAAGAGAATACAAGGTGTGGCTTGCGAAATATGGTCCCATTCGGCCGAGACCGGGGCCAGAGGTGAGCTCGAAGGCTGGCCATGTGTTTCTGTAAATGCGACAGAGCAGAAGCAGCGAGCTCATCGAAGGCCTTTGGGGGCTCTCCCCCTTTGAGAGAGGTCGCGCAGCAGCGAGTACTCGAACCAGTGAACAAGATCCAGTCGCCCGACCACCGTTTTCAAGGATGTGCGGATAAGAAGCGCAAGGTTGCCACTCTCCAAGAAACTGTTTCTACGGAGTGAATGTCTATAGTAGGTATCCGCGTCAGCGAACCTACCATTACCATCGACGACTTTTCCGGTAAAGAGGCGGCTTGGCACTGAAGCCCAGTCGTTCCAGATATAAAGATCCTCCCCGCCCATAAGGCGTTTCTCGGCCGCCAGAACGATAAGCAAACCCCAAGCCCACAATTTGTTTCGTTTCCATTTCTGCCTGTTCGAAAACATTCGTCTACTCGAAACACTGACAGCTCGCGCTAGACCAATTCACTGCAAACTACCAGTGGGGTCCTCTGTGCCCATAGTATTGGTATCTCATGCGGATTGGACTGGCGTGTATCAGGTGAATTGGCGTTTTTTTCTTTCTTCTTTTCGGAAGTGCCGAAAAAAGGGGAGGGAGAGAAAGAGAGGAGTGGCGGGGTTTTTCAGGTCGCGATATGCCTGGTTTACGCGGGATACGAAGTTCGTGCCCGAGGGTTCATCCATGGATAGGAAAAACTGAATACGATGTTGAGGAGACCTCGGCAGCATTGTGGAATGGCGTTGCATGAGAAAAGATGCATGGGATACCACTGCCTGCGAGATGCACTCTCAAGTGTCGCCTTCTGAACTCAGGTCGAGCAAGTGCTCCGGCTGCAGTCAGAGATGAAACATGTTGGCCAGGCTTCGATCTCAGGTCGAACCCGAGGATGAGCATACAGATGGCAGTTCCTGTCTATGACAAACGTCTTGGGCACTTTGTCCACCAAGATCGACAGATCATCCTGAAGACGCGCCGGCCAAGTAAGCCCACCTCTCCAGGCTTCATCTCCTCAAGCGAGTTCCAGCCTTCCTGGATGATCTGTCTTTGGGGTCTTCATGCGTCGAGACCTCGTCTGCAGGAGCAAATGATGTGATCTACAAAGAATTATGTCCTTCAAATTCCCGGAGATCGATGACAGGGGATGGAACCGGGCTTTTATGAGGAACCATTTCGCCTAAAGTAGACATGTGCCTTTTCGGAATGACCACCCTATATTGTGACCTATCACAGCCCAAAGTATTGAAAAGTGTGCTATTTCGAGGGGAAGCCTCCGTGGTGAAGGGGCCCAGATCTGCAAATTCGTCAATGTCTCTCCTGCGCACAGGACAAGTTGGCCGGATCGCCTTCTGATCGAGAGGGAAAGTTGGCGGAGAATCCAGGGCGTAGATCTTTAAGCACATTTCGTGAGTCTTGAAAAGGGTTTCCCTTTCGCCGCAATGACGCGACGCATATCACCGAGATGATCGAAAGGTCGAGTACTCAGGCGCGCACCTCAAAAGGACACACCGCGGGCCGTGTCAAGCCAAAAATTCTGACAACACTGGATGAGCGTTTTGCACATCGTACGAGGCTTTACGAATGATTTTCAAGAAACAAATCATATGAGAGCGAAGCCCCCTCTTGTACGTTGAACACAGCTGGATATTCAATTACCTTGCACCTTACTATACACGACTTAAACGCTATCACACTCGACATGCACGCGCCGCGCAGCAGGGCTGAGTTGCATTTGCTTTCCTGCTCCTCACACACACAAAGGACATCAACACAGTCTTCATTGAAACGAGCTCCGTCAGAGCAGAGCGCTTCGAGGCCTCTCATCAGAATGATCTGCTATCCTCTCGCTCAGAGACGGCCCCGGGTATCCAGCCCAAGCCATCGCAACATGATTGATGGTCGGCGGATGAACGGCAGCCGGGCAGTCCAGGCCAAGAATCATGGCTTTTGGCGTCCTCGGCTCGAATGAGCCAGGGGGAGGTGGCGTCACCGGCGATGCCTCGTAGGAGCTCAGAGTATCAAGGGAAGCCGTTGACAAATGTGGAGCCTGCAGCTCATCGTCCAGGTCATGGACTGACGTCTGCAGGGCCAAGGAAGTCAGGTCTTGTTGCCTTGCTGTCACAGGTCGAGCGATGGTCGGTGTCTTCTCGCTCTCGTCGTCAGATGCTAGACACTGTTGGCTATGTTTTCCTGGGCTCGTGCTGCCATGGTCATGTACCCGCGCACTGGACTCCCGACTTGGGGCGCTTCTGTTATCACCAGTAGCACAGTTGGGTCGGCGGAAGATGATCTCGGCGACGATCTCATCATCGGGGTCTGCTGGAGGACCCAGGGATGGGTCTTTGACCGAACGAATCGGTACATTGACTCTTGGTGTCGTCTGCGTCGGCGATGTCCGTCTCGAGGTCGACATACTTGGGCTTTCTGGACGGGCTTGGCGGGAGACGTCACTGCGACTGTGGACTTGTCCGTATCGTGATCGTGCTGGCGACGACAAGGTAGGCGAAGATCCATCCTTAGTCCGTGAAGAAACTCTAGCCATATCGGCACCGCGGCTACGACGTCGTCCTCGGAGGTCCTCGCTGGACTCGCCTGGTCCCACGTGCTCCTCCACGAGTCTCGATATCTCCTCCCAGAGCTTTGCATGGGCCTTTTGATGGTCGAGCCGTACAACGACATCCTCGACAGGATTACGCATCGTCCCATCAACGGAGGCCGACCTGCCTGCTGGGCCTGAAGACAAGCAACGCTGATGTGATGTTGGTCTGACCGCGTCCTCGCGCATTGAACCTTGGCTGGTATTCCTCGTGCTTTTTGACAAAGATTCGTTCTCACTAGAGGCGACAAGCTCATCCCTCGCGTCGAGAGCGATGGATTGGAGGTAGAAGTCGAGTGCTCGCTCAAGCAGCTCATCATCCATGCCAGGGTATCGGCTAGAGAGACTTGCACTGCGTGGCTTGGGGAATTCTGGCCTCGGAGACACCGACAGTCTCCTGTGTTCCTGCTGTTGAGCCGCGTCGCGCCAGTCCAGCGCAGTAGCAGCGAGGTCCGCGCTAGACAGACGCCGTCTGGGCCGCCCGACCCTGCTGACGTTGCGCGACTTGGGAGAGGATGGTCTGGCGAGTATGGTGTGGGTATTCGTGACCGATTCTCCAGCTCTTGAGGTCTGGTGGTATTCTGACTGCTCTGTTTGACAAGCCCTTTCAACCTTTACACCTTGGAGAGAGATGAATGATGTACTCTCCAGTTCTTCTGAAGATCGAGCCGGAACATCTGCAGTACAGTCCCAAATGCTCGCTTCCTCTTCATGCTCTATATTCGAATCTTGCGAATTCATTGTGTCGCTGACCAGGGGAGTCCAGATACTATGTTCTTGGGATCTTGGAGAGCATGGCGCCGTTGGATTTCGCTCGGTGGGCGTACTATCCTCAAGACTCTCAGCGACAGGTGCACTGCTTAAGACTAGGGGAGAAGTTAACTTATGGTGCTGCTCATTACCGATATCCCTTTGGTCATGTGCCGAAATAGATTCTTCTGGGAGGTACTTTATCGGTGTCCTGTCGTCGGGGTCTATCGGGAAGGGTGTCAGCAGCACGCTATCGACAGCACTGGACTGCCCCCCATGCTTGTTGGTCTCGTGCTCTGGCACATTCAAGTGACAGTTCTCCTTGCGCAGGATCAGTTTCGCCAGAGGAGGGTCGTCGGTATCTACAACCAGGAGATCCTTGACGCCCCGGCCAAGCAGGCCGTACACGTTGACTTCCCCCTGGTGGATGCCGATGACAGCACTGGTTCCAGAGTACACGGCGTCACCCTCGATCCCGGTCCTGTTGCAGAAAACGATAACGATCTCGTCGCGGGACTCGTCCCTGATAACAGGCTCCAGGCGTTGGGCCCAGTAGGCGAGAGCCTCCATGTCGGGCTCGCCGGGAAACTGGGTGAAGTGTTCGCAGTCGTCACCCGTGATCCAGGCCATGGTGACAATCACGAGGCTTGCGCGCACCTCGAGGATGTGGAAGGCGAATTCGAAGGCGTGCCAGGGTGCCTCGAGCCTGTATGGGTTGATGTCGGTACCTTGTTTATGATTGTTAGTCGTATTTCATCTATTACTACGAAAATGGAAAAGTGTGCATGGCATCAGCGAAAAAACTCCATGTCCTGACTTACAAATACCAATGGCCGTATTCCCCAGCCCCGAGATTTGACCACCAAAAAACCCTTGGCCTTCATCAGCCCACGCTTCGTCCAGGCGATATAGAAACGTCTTGCGGTAGTTTGCCACCGTCTCGCCGTCACCGTTCACGAGGATAGCCGAGTTGTAGAATTCCGGGTGGGCTTGGTGATGTCCTGACACATCCACCTTCTCAGGGTAGCCGACGAGGACGCTGGTGTTGTGCTTGAGGGCCACTGTGCGAGCCCAGAGCGAGCTGATGCCGGACCCAGATGGCTCCAGATATGGTGCGATGTCCTCTGGGGACTGGAAATTCCATCCTGGGAAGGCACTGTCAATGGAATGCTCATTCCCATCCACCTCGAGCACCTTCCGCGAGTCGAGGAAACAAGAACAAGGATAGCACCTTCTGCGTCCAGAAAGTCACAAGAAGAAGAAGAAAAAGGCCGGCAGCACAAACCTGAAAATGCAAGCTCGGGAAGCACCATCAGATCCAAGCTGTCAAGGTCGTCCTGGCTTGCCTTGGCCAGCACCGCATCCGCGCGGTTCAGATTATTGTCTGTGTCGCCGACCTGCGGCGCAAACTGAAGACACGCTATGCGCATTTCGAAGGAAGGTATCTCGGGAAACACGCAACTCCAATGAAACAAAAACAATGAAACAAAAACAGAAGGATATAAGTAGAACTTCCACACACTCTCTCTTTCTCTCACTCACACACAACCAGTCTCGTCTAACACAAGGTGTTAAGTACGTATATATGTGAGAGGGTGAGGGAAAGGCTACCAGAGCCGAGCGAAGGAGACGACGGTAGGAAAACAGCTTCGTAACCAGCGAGAATCAGTAGAAAAAGAAAGACAGAATAGGGAGAGATATCAACAAGAAAAGGCTGGTGTGTACATCGGCCGCACCCGCATGATCCCTCCCAGCATCCTCGGATGATAATCAGGTCAGTGGAGAGGATAGGAAGAAGGGGGGGAGAGCTCGCTGCCCCATGGGCTAGGAATCCGAGCCCCTACATTGGAGTGCACACCTTTTGTTGACGACGTGAGCATGGCTCGGGTGACACGGACGACGTACACGCGCATGGATCCCCCTGAACAGGATGCTGCCAATTGCAACAGTGATTGCTTGTATCCTAGCGTCACAATCAAGCCGACTGCATATGGAAAAAACAATGTGGTGTGGTGAGCAGCCAGTGACCTTGCGCCGTTAAGCGCTAGGGTCCCACTTTGCCCGTGCTAGGTTGAGATTTCGAAAAGTACGATCTTATCACGCACGAAACCCTGTCTTTTTGGGCACTGCATGTTCCTCCCATCCATATTGTCACCTTTCTATTGTCCCATGCAATGTTCTTTGCATCACTGTAGGAAGACACCCAAGTCCGAAGTGTCGAATCGGCTGGGACCGAGGCACAGTGGGCGAGGGGCGTTGGCGAATACGACATTCCTCCACGTGGAAGACTCGAGGGCGAGGGGGTTCTCGCGTGCTCAGTAGAGATGATGCAAAATATAACCGTCCAAAAAGCCAAATTGATCTGAAGGCAACGTGGACATTCCTTTTCTTCCGTCTTTTTCTGTGTGAGTCCGACCGTTACGCAGCTATATAAGCCACAGCCGTTTCCAGTCAGCTGGGAGTGGTCACTCCTTTCAGCTGTCACACATTTTCTCCTTTCCTTCAGTAAGTCTATCATTGTTTGATGCAGAGTGGGGCTGTGAGGATCGGCGGTTTCTATCAAAGTGTGTAAGATGATTGGATGGATGAGAGTGGGAGGGGTCTGATTAAATAATGGAAAGCCCTAAGCATAAGGGACAAATAATTTTCGATCAACGCTGCAAATTTCGGGAAATGACTTTTAACAGACTATGATGGTACTTCGCAGCAGAGGTATCATGATAGAGAGAGAGAGAGAGAGAGAGAAGAGGGAAAAGAAATCAAATTCAGACGTCCATTGATGTGAATCCCCTTTTCTAATCATTATCATCATTTCAAGGGAGAAAATTACTTGAAAACATGGAGAAAGAAAGAAGAGAAGAAGGAAATGTCAGAAAAGAAAGAAAGAAAGAACTGCCGTCTCGAATATTCACCAAGAAGCACGCTTGGCTCTCGGTATCTCCTCGCCCGCCGACTCATTCGCCAGCTCGTTCAAAGAAGGAAACCTCCCATCGGAGCGGGGATCAGAAGTAGACGTCAGCACATTCTCAAAGTCCAGATCGAGCCTCATAGCCTTTAGGCGTCTTGGGCTCAAATACGTGCGTAGACGATGGGGTGGGCGAGGAGGTCTTGGCTGCCTCTGCCTGGCGACGTAAATCCTTCGTTCCAGGCAGTGTCGGTGCACTGTAGACCCTGCTATCGTCAGACAAGCTCTGGAGAGTCATGCCTTTCTCTGCCATCTTGGGTGACGAGCCATGCCTATTTGCTCTTGGCTCGTTGTGGTTGCTGCTGCTTTTTTCCATGTGCGACATGGCTCCTCTCTGCTGCACTGTCGGAGGAGGGCCGGACGGGCCTGCGGCTTGACCGGGAGAGCTGTGTGTCTCGACAGTCTGCCCAGGATTGGGCCCCTGGCTGATACTACGCCCAGAACGATTACGAGGATGGAAGATTATCTCGGCTACGATCTCGTCCTCGGGATCATATGGCATCGACGACGCGTTCGGCACATCCGGTGCGAGGATGGTCCGAATGGGCTTGCGGCTCCCGCGGTCCTGCGATGCCAGGCGCTGCGCGGCTCCCTCCATGCCTTGCGTCGCACTTCCTCCTCCGCCTCTTTCTGGAGGAGACACTTTCCTCGTCAACGATGACGAGTCGGACGTAGTGAGGGGTGGGCGGCGGTTGGTGTCCATGTGTCTCCCACGGCTCTCGTCGCGCCGGCTCGGCTGCTGGTGGAGCACCTCTCCGACCATCCTGGACAGCTCCGACCATACAAGAGTCCTGGTATCATCAGGCTCGATGTGCGGATCGGCATTGTGACTCGTCAGCGAGGTGCTGCCCGTCCTGGACTGCGAGGGGAGGAATTTCGCGCCAGGTCTGGTGGAACCAGGTCTAGCTCCAGCCCAGCTTGGATTCTGCTTGCAGTTTTTGAGTATGTCAGACTGAGGGCGCTCGATCACGTCGTCTGTGAAGATACTCGGGCTTGCTATGAACGGGACGTCCTTGTAGGGGACACTACCGGGTCTCTGGTCATCATCACTGGTCGAGTACTGCATTCCCGCCACTTTTTCTTGTTGTTGTTGTTCTTCTGCTGCTGTCGTCTGGTTGGCTGTGCTTGATTTTCGAGAGCGTTGTCGGCCCTGGCGTTGCTGCCCCTCTGCGACCTCACTATGGATCGAGGCCATCGCCGACCCGGGCCGCCGCCTTGCCAGAACTGCCAGCCTCTCTTCGACCTCGGAAGATACAAGACTGCTTGGTTCCGAAGGACGACTGTCCACAACAGGTCGTCCGCTGCGACTGGCGTTGCGCGACTTTGGCGAGGAGGGGCGGGGTGGTACGGCATCCTGACCTTGTCCGCTATATTTCGAAGCTATGCTCTCTTGGTCTCGAGTAGGAAGATTGATAGTATCTTCTAGCGGATCGGAGCCCGTTTGGTTGTCCGACGGGTGTCCCCTCTTGCTGGCAGTCGGCGTCAATAGGGGTCCCTGGGATGCATCCAGGTGTATGTTGACAAATGAACTCGGCACTGCCTTGGCTGTCACGGCCGACGAGGAAGGAGGGTAGGCGTTGGGAAATCGGGTTTCCATGGGGCTTCTTAGCTGTGGCTGGGACGGAAGCGAGAAGTACTTGTTCGGGACGCGCCGAGAAGCAGGTGAGGCAGCGCCGGAGGTGGCTGCACTAATTGAGACACGCCCGCTGAAGATCTGCGGCTGGCTTTGACTCGGAGAAATGTGATCATACGGGTAGGGCATGTCGCTGTAGTGTTCCGTGGGCTGGAGATCGGGGCTGGTGATGTTGGGCCTTTGACTGAGCGGTGTGGGACTGGGGCAAGTCGGTGTTTCGATACCGGGGCTCTCTTCCGTGGGCGAGTCCTGGAGAGACAAGTGCCGATGATGGTGTTCTGGTATCTGTATTTTGGGAGATTGTGGCTTTACTCTCATCCTCTTCTCACTGTCGGAAGTGTTCGGTGTAGGACTCGGCCTCCTCTGCTTACTGCGTGTCCTGGGCGACTGATTTGCAGTTGTATTATGAGGGCTGTCTTGGCGTATCGATGGTGCTGTTGTCGCTGCAGTACTCTGGCGAGCCCTCCGAGACACTCCAGATACCTGAGAGGCTGATGTGTCATCAGACACAACAGACGGCCGCTGTACCAACCTGGCGAAAGGTCCGTTATCAGTGTCGACGACAAGAAGGTCCTTGACGCTGCGGCCGAGGAGACCGTAGACTTTGACCTCCTCATCTTTGATCCCAATCACAGCACTTGTGCCAGCATAGGTAATGTCGTCCTCCATTCCGGTTCGGTTGGCGAAGATAACAATCACTTCGTCTTGGCCCTCGACTCGGATGAGCGGTTCGAGACGTTGCACCCTGAGAGGATAGTCAAGTCAATAAGAATGCGGCCACAAGAGGGGTTGGAAGAGGTAATCTTAGGGCAGAGAGCCTGGGAGGAAGAACAACAAGAAGCCGGAGAGATCGTTGAAAAAGCATGTTGCTCAACAATTAACGCACCAGTAAGTGAGTGTCTCCATATCCGGCTCCTCAGGCATACGGCTGAAGAGGCGGCCATCTTCACGAGTTACCCACGCCATGGTAACGATGACCAAGTTTGCTTCCTCTGCTAAAATGTGAAAAGCAAATTCAAAGGCGTGCCACGGTGCTTCGAATTTGTAAGGACTGTGACAAGAGAGAGCGTTAATTAGTACTTCGGGGGACATATTAGACAGCGGAGATAGGCTCGAGGGGTTCTTACTTGAGGTCCATACCTACGAGCACAATCAGTAAGCGGCGGGGTTGAGAAAACAAAAACAGTAATACATCAAACACAGTTGAAGACTCTTGTAGAACTCACAGATTCCCATGGCAACGTTTCCGAGGCCGGGCACCTCGTCCGCAAAAAAGCCATCTTTGCTCTCCAGCGCCCAAGTCTCGTCTATGACATAAAGAAAAGATTTTCGATAGTTTGCGATGGTCTCGCCATCGCCATTGACGACGATGGTCGAGTTGTAATACTCTGGGCCTGTCGGCCATCTCGGCGAAACATCGACCCTCTCTGGGTAACCGACCACCACATTGGTATTGTACTTGAGAGCGGTCGTCCGGGCCCATAATGCACTGATACCAGACCCTTGAGGTTCGAGGAACGGCGAGATATGATTCAACGAGGTAAAATTGTAGCCTATTTTGTGCGTTCAGCATATGAATCAAGGCTGTTTGCCAACGCCGAGGGGTTCTTTCTTGATAGTTTCATACCTGTGAAGGCCAGTTCGGGCAAGACCAGCAAGTCAAGATCCTCCAAATCTTCTGGGTTCGCTTTGGCCAGGACAGCGTCGGCTCGATTGAGGTTATTGTCAACATCACCAACTTGTGGCGCGAACTGAAGACAAGCAATCTTCATGACGACCCTCACAGCCCAAATGCTCGGTGCGCTTGGTTACTAGACAACAAAATCCCACTGCTGGCTCGATTGTAGTGTTGTAGACCGACTGATAAGCGTTTGCGGAACTAGATGTTTCGAAGCCGTCGACTCAACTGCACGGAGATCAGGAACTAAAGCTATTAATGCTGAGATACAAAAGAAAATATTGGCGACGTCGCGGGACGAGCCACGATACCATTGCTCAAGACATGGCGTGGGGGAAAACCGTTGGAAGTGCAAAAGTCCAGAGATAGGCAGGGGCTCCAAGCAGTCATGGCAAGTTGGAACTTCTTTTTGTTAGAAAGTTCAGATCCAAGTATGCATTCTCCACCCCACGCCTCACCATCTCTCGCCTAGGAGGTATAGTAGACTTGGGCTAACACAAGCTGACGCTTATTACCGTTCTGTCGGGATTGAAATGGCCTCCCAGAAGACCTATCACGGGCCGAGAGAATCACCAACGCGACACGGAACACGACATGAATGGCTCGAATGAACAGGCTGCATGTAGTCCAAGGAATAGTGCTCCACTGAGGTCCACTCGCCGGTACCTTTGCCCAACATCCGCGTTCAAATTACTGTGCTCGAGCATTATCAGACCCAGGATTCTAGAGCGGACTTTTGCACTCGTTGAGCTCCTGCACGCGGATGCTGTCTCTTCCGCATTCGCTGAAGGGTCAAGCAGGTAAGCGCTACGACTTGACTTGGGTGGGCACAATATCTGGTTGGGAATCCCGGGTCCACCACCCGCTGTCCCCCCAAGCCTAGAAGAAAGCGATCAGTGGCAGAGAGCGTCTTAAACTGAAATGGGTAGTCGTCTGACATGCCAGACTGGTATGTCGGTGTCGTTCGGTGTCGGCCAAGTCCTTGACCGACTTCTTAGCTGTGATTCTTTTGCAAAGGGCTTGATAACATAAAGCTAGTTTGTGTCTCTCCACCAAAATGTGTGGATGATCCCTTGATAATGCGCACAATGCATCCATAGCGTTGCTCATGACGCCGGGGTTATGCCTGGACAGGAGACGACGCCCCTTCCTTCATCTGTATGAGCGTGGAACCAACATCGTCTGCATACGTGGTCGCTCGCAGCTCGTCCTGCCACCGTGACGAGCAGACTAGGGTGTTAGCTGTAAGGGGGACTCGAAATCTGGCGTTGATGCCTTGGCACCCACTTAACGTCTGTAACCAATGAGCTTCGGGCATGCCAAGCTAATTCTGGAAGTGATCAACCACGGTATGCTGTCGAATCATGGACATAAGGGGAAGCTTGAGATGGTGTGCTACATCTGCCGATGATTGCCCTGACCGGACTCCCTCGCACTGACTTTACGCGATCGCACCTCTTCCAGTTGGCTCTCAGGTCCGAGTCCATTTGTCCAAGAAGTCAGGAGACAACCGAGGAAATCTTCGGCCAGCTGCTAAAGTTGTCCAGACATTAATGAAAGCCACGGGGGTTCTCCGCACTTAGAGAGCAGCCCGGATAAGCGTAGCAGATCCAAGAGAATACGGCCGTGAGCATAGGGCTGTCTGAGGAGTGCGCTGCAGAAGGATAAAAAGGAAAGATAGAAAGCCAGCTAGATGGCTGAGGCTGTCTACAGAAAGTTGTGGGGCAGTCAGCTGCCAGGCACGCACGGGCCTAAGTGGCTCACTGGTAGATAGGACATTGCTCCCGGTATGTTTCTTGACAAGAAGCACTTGTACTCACCTGGGATAGTCTCGTGCCAGCGAGCGGACTTTTGTTCGACAGGCTAAGAGTACTAGCTGCTGATCCTTGAATACGACAGAGTGTTTGATTTTGAGGGGTGGTACAGTATGGCTGTTGGCAAGACTTGGCCCAAGCAATCAGACTTTAGATCCTGGCAAAGAGCGGTATCGGACGGATGTAGTTCAACAAGTAGCGAGGGCTAACGTGGGAGAACGAACAGGCGTCGATGTCCCCTGACCTCCTTCGATTCGTGATCCTGGTCCGATACCCTCCAACTCGTCATTCTTCGTAGCATTCTGTAAAGCGGGCGGTATAGCCTTTTGATGATGCTTGCTGTGCAAGGCCAGTGACCTCGATAGAATCTTAACACGCTCTTCGATGGCTCGAGGAAAACTAGTCGAAATTGTAAACGATCTGAATCCATCCTAATCTCGTTCTGTGCCCACAAGTATTCAAAAGCTGACTTGTAGCAAGAAATCCTTGCGCATGCTGGCCAGTGGTTCTTCCTACTATTTCTATCCTTCTGCAGAGCAGCGCTATGCTCGTGTAGCCTGTTGTCGGAGGGAACGCCAGGGAGACATGGTCATAAGGATCTGGAGCGTGACGATCTTGATTCCTGATTTGAGAGCACAACTTGTCAAACGTAGATTGATCCAGAGCTGGCTGGATTGGTTCTAACGCTTGAGCAGGACCTGATGATGCTTTCTCAGTGAAAACTGCCCATCTCCACACTCTGCTGGAGCCACCTATTATCAAAGCCATGGCGCGCGTCCACTTCTGGAGGCTATGAAGATTGCTGAATGAGCAGTTCCAGTATGATCTCTGGACCACGGCCCCCCGTGACCCCCTCGTCGAATTGATGCCATGTCAAATAGCAAAAGTGCGCCTTGAAGAGGTAATGCATTGAATTATGAGGTGTAGCTAGTGTTGAAACACTAACGATCGTTTTGTTTTCGCCAGTTCCCTGTTATCCTGCATCCATGCATCAAGAAGGGAGTCTTCAGTATCTGCCTGGAGCCTCCCCACCGGTGGTAATTTTGCAAGATATCATCTCATAACTGTATCCGCAGTATTGCTAAACATTTAGTAGAATCAGCTAACAAGGGAATTGTCACATAGAACGACATAGGTAGAATGATGATGGCGGGAATTGAAGATGCTCCCGTCGCACCCACACGTCGAAGGAGAAGGATGGCTGGAGCTCCACTGCCGTGAGCCATAGGAATCCGAAGCAGGGCTCAGCAGTTCTAGCGCCGAGTCACATAGATGCGTTGACTCGCAGCTCGGGTCTATCGCTCGCCATAAGCGCCGGTAATGTGGAGAGAACTCAAAGATGCTCATTGGAAAGGAGTGTGAGAGGTCGAGCAGATGATCGTGCTTCTGCTCAAGAGCACTCCACTTGTCAGACGCTTCCCGCTGCTATACCTGAATTAGCCGCCACCTTGTACATAGTAGCTAGGAGGCCAGATGATTGCCATCTTTTCCATGCCAGCCCCCCGGTCAAGTCATGCTTGTGAGCCTGTCAGCCTGTACCACCTGTTCTGGAATAGAGCAAATGCTGGGTAAGCAGAAGGCGGGCCGAAGCGTTTACCATTGTACAAGATGACAAGATGCAGACAAAGCAAAGTCGAGCTGCAGAGAGACACGTAGCCCACAGTATCATGGCATATGCAACATGCAGTGTGTAGTCACAGTCACATCGAGTTGTTGGGAGGGGGATCAAAGGCCACAAGATCAAGTGCTAAGCGCCAGAGCGGCAAAGGTGACAGAGTTCAGGCTTTCACTGGGCAACAAGACGCGACTTGGCAGCCTGAGAACCAGACTTTTCGAGATACCCATGTGCTTGAAGAGAGACCATCGATCTCTGTTCAGTGGAGCTCTTTCACAAACGAAATGAAACATTTGTGCCGGGACCAAGGTATCCAAGGCACTCGTCTAGATCTGTTTATAGACGAGGAGGAGAAGAACGAAGAAGCAAGCAGGTGATGGTGGAAGCGGGATCTAAGCCCACTCTCCCCTGCCCTCATCAACCAATACAATCGCTCTGTGGGCAATTGTGGGCAGGTGGCACCTGAAGATCCTGGCAGACGATCAGCAGCTTCCCGAAGCGCAGCAGACATAACCCCTGTCCTCTTGGGCCTCTCAACGGCCACTGGTGGAGCCAGGGCGGCCTCGCTGAGCGGCCGGCGTCTAGAGGAACCACTCAGCGTCGCTCCTCGTCTTCGAGATCGACTTGCGAGCCCCCCACAGCCAGATCTTGGTTTGAATGGGAACAAACTTTGTTTGTATGGATGATGACCTGCATATGCGTTTACTACCTCTTTCCCCTTCTTGGCCACTCACGAGGCCTGTTTCGCGCCGGCCCACTCCCCTCGGAACGCACACGATTGGAGGAGCCCTCATGAACCCTCTCCCACACCTGCGAGAAAGATGGTGGGGAGGTCTCGGGGTATAGCCACCATTCATTGGCTCTTTATTGATGTCGCCAGCCGATGTCCTCGTTGTTTGTTGTACAGGCAATTTACGAGCATGGCGACGACTTGCCCAAAGCGTCTTCTCGTCTCGCCCTCTTCGTTCGGGACCGCAGGGCCCTCGCGCCCCAATCGGTGGCGATTCGTCTGACATGCAGGCTTTATATCAGTCTTGCAGCCCCTTGGGCCACTACCCATACGTGTGAAGATGAACTCTTGCACTTGGCCTCCTCCTCCTCGTCCTCCTTTCTCCCAACCTTTGGGCTCTGCTGGACGGAAGCACAACATCCAGTCTTCCCTCCTCCTTCTCCTCTCTTACCCGGAGCGATAACACCGCAAATGGTTGCCATGACTGGCGGACTCTCGACACCATCTCTTTGTTGCTAACCTGACCTCTTCTTCCCCCCTCCTCCTTCTCTCCCATCTGTGGTGGCACAGGTCATGTCGTGCAACATGGCAGCCTTGCATTCATCAAGGACAATGTTGTCGTCACTCTTCCTGAGCCTGGTGCTTCTCGTACTGCCCGGTACCGACGCTCTACAGGTCACACCAGGATCTTCATGTTCGTCCTTTTGTGGAGACGCGTCGTCGACAAACTCGACCGATATTGTATGCAGCGATTTTGACTACTACTCATCCGCGACTGGTTCCACGTTCATGAACTGCATCGAGTGCCTGGAGACCAGCAACGTAACTAGCGGCTCCGATAGCGACGTTGCGTGGTTGTTTTGTAAGCTCTGACCTCCCAGACCCTTTGCTTGCCCAGGCGGACCGCGAAGCTGACCATTATCGCTATCGCAAGACAACCTCCGCTACGCCTCTTCAGTGTGCATTTATGACTTCCCAAATCACAACATCAGTAATTCTTCATCGTCATCGTCAGAAGAGTCATGCGATCTGCAATACGCCTGTGCGCCGCTACAAGAAGCCCTCGAGTACGGCAACCTGAATCCTTCTAATGGGACCGATTATGGCTACTGCCAGGCCGATGGCGGCGCCTTTTATGGCACGGCTATCGACGATTGCGTAAGCTGCCTGCAGGCGAGCCCGTCGACATACACGGCGAATTGTAAGCCTCCGTGTCCCTAAGCAGACGAGTCCTTCCCTATAGCTACTCACACGGTCCAGTTCTCCTCGCCCTTCAAGCCGGCTGCCAGCAGCAACCCAAGGCAGGGACCACCCTCTCCATCACGGGCTCCCTCTTCTCCACGACAGCTATCAACATCACAGATACTTCAAACTCGAGCTCAACCACCTCCTCCACATCATCGAACAAGTCTACCCTTTCCCTCAACAGGATAATCGCCATCGTCTGCTCCCTGGGCGGCTTATTCTTCCTCGCCATCGGGCTTTTCATCCTGTACTGCTGCCGGCAGCGTCGTTACGCACGGGAAGATGCGCAGCTCCTCGGGAATGACGGCTATCCGTCCCACCAGCAGCACTTCTACTACGGCAAGGACAGGCAGGGCTCCGTCTCCACCGCGCAGACTTACGTTATGCCTCCTTACACGATGGATCACAAGTCAAAAGTCGCTCCCACTTTCCCTCTGGGCTCAACCCCGGCAGTGTCTGAGCAACAGTCGGCCTTCCCCTTGGGGGAGACTTTCGCCAGCAACGCTGACTACTACGACCGCCTTGAGG
The DNA here is from genome assembly GCF_011745365.1 of Cryphonectria parasitica EP155. Taxonomy (NCBI): domain Eukaryota; kingdom Fungi; phylum Ascomycota; class Sordariomycetes; order Diaporthales; family Cryphonectriaceae; genus Cryphonectria; species Cryphonectria parasitica. Next base: position 4,777,196 of record NW_024468909.1, read on the forward strand.
GCCGCTCGCGGTCACAGCCACTACAGGCTCACCCGGTGAGGCTGAATAACTTCGCCCCCAGTGTCGCCTCCTCTTCGTCCGAGGTTGATACCATCGGGCATCTCCCCACCGACGCGCTTCCCACACATCCCGCCTACATCCCACGCAGCATGACGCCAGGACAATTGGGCGGGAGAGCGAGCCGGAACGTGAGCCGGAACGCGTCGGTACGATCGAGCGCGCCGAGCCAGACCCAGACCCAGGACCAGGCACAGCAGGGCCGAGCCCCCAATCGCGCCCACTGTCCAAGGAAGACCGACTCATATGCCATCCAGGTCTACCTCAACGGGCCTGAGGAGCCAGGCGCCTCGGCGGCGCGGGCGGCAGCGAGGAGCGCGTCCAGCCGGGATATCCAAGTCGAGCTTGCTGACCCGCCCGAGACTTACACCGTACCGGGACGGCAGCTGCTGTACACGCCGCCAGTGCTGTCAGACCGGCAGGGCAACTCCACCTCACTTCAACCGGGGCAAGCCGGCCTGGTCCCGCCGCCGCCTGACCGTGCCCAGACCACGTCACCCGCCGTGTCGTCCCTCGTCCTGCCGTCTGTGCCAAGGATAAGGGTGCCGAGCACGAAGCCGGCAAGGCTGCGGATAGATGACACCACGTGTGCGAAGGGGAGCGGCCGAAGCATGAGAGTATCGGGACCATTGGCATTTCCTGACCCCAGATTCTCCGTGCGGCCGCCAAATGACCGCATCGTCGAGCAGACGCTAGCGAGTGGTCCACAGTTGGATCTGCCGATTGCAAGTGGGAAGAGCTATCTATATGGTTGATAGGCTTGTTCTTTTTTTATATGATACCTTTGATTAAGCGGCGCACATGGTGCTTTATGTACATGTTCGAGAGGGAAGAGCCCCAAGGATATCTCTCGTGCTCTGGGGGGCTTCAATATTCCTTTTTTTGGGTGGACATTTTTATATTCAATCAAGCCGGGCCAGAGAGGTTCAGGTTCGGCCACCGCTCAACGCAAAACGCTGCGCACTTGCCAAAGAGGCTAGATGCTCAGAAACAATATATTAATACTATGTACAAGAACCTCGACACCCAAGGCATGTCCGTAGAGGAAGCTCAGCCTAGGCGATGACCCGCGCCACGGGTCTTCCAGGAATCGGGAAGTGGTCCACTGCCCTGCGCCCCCGTGCCGGCACTGGACTGTGACGCTTGCATCGCAGTACCATAGTTCCTCGTCACAATGCGAGGTGTGTTCACCAGCCGCGACAAGAAGTCAGGTGCTGGGATCCAGTTCCTGCCGCCGCCAAACTCAGGGTATAAGCGGGTCAGAAAGTCGTGCAAGTGAGCCGCAATCAGGCCGACAAGCTGGAGTAACATGGCATGCGGACCAGACATGAGCAGGGTCGCGCACATCATGCAAATCGGGATGAGCTGGGCAGGGACGGTGAAGAAGAAGAACCCGGCCTTCTGGCCTCTTGCGTCCTGCGTGGCAGTGTACGCCATGGCTAGAATGAGGGCCGGGAGGAAGAAGAAACTGCCCAGGAAGTATTTTGCGACAACCTGTGTTTCCTGTCAGTCTTGTATCTCGTATATACGTGTATGTATACAACACTTGGCAGTCCTGTTCATCAAAAATGTGGGAGAACAAGGGTCACAATTGTTGGCGAAGAAATGTAGGGCGCTCGAAACCACCCGGGCTCACAAAGTCAGAGCTCGAGTCATCCATAAGACATCCCACCATGCCCACACCGCGGACCGACCCTTAACTAGGTATTGCGAATGACGGGCCGGCCGAAGTGCAGGGGTAATCTTCCTCGTTTCCAGGAACCGTGATAGTAGTAGAGATAATGCACTATCCGGGCAGATATGCGAGGTGCGAAAGAGCAAAGCAAGTGCGAAGGAGACGGAGAAGGAAAAATAAGTTGAGAGATGGAAGGGCTGGTGAGACGAATGCTGAAAACTCACCAAAATGATGACGCCACAGAAGAATAGGTACCACAGCAAATCCTCTGCCCTGGTGAACTTTGGATGTGCAGTCTCGAGCTGGTTCAAGTACTGATACACAAAGTATGTATCCATGACTATACCCAATTTGGGCCCAGTCAGGAGGAAGCTGGTGAAGGGTCGCCATACTTGGGGCGGGAGCTTGAAGATGAAGTAGTAGTCGAAGTAGAGCCATTGTACGGGGATGAGGCCAAAATGGCCACCAATGGATGTCGCGAGGACGGCGGTCGTGACAAATCTGTCAGAGTATGAGGTCAGAAGTGTTCGCCTGCGCGGGCAGAAGGAGGGCTTGGTGGTTTGATGCTTACCTTGTCAATGGCGGCATGCGCCAGTAGGCATCCATAATTTCAGCCATCGTAGAGGTTGTTGGGTGATTGGTCGGTGGGAGAGGAAGGGATGTTGACCAAGCGGGGCAGAGAAAGCAAAACTTTTTGCGTTCGTCTTCAGTTCTCTCTTGACACCGGGAATAGAAGATATACTGTGAATGAGGAGGTTGTAATGTGGTGGTTGCGGTGCGAGAGGTTGTTGATTTAAACGAGAGGTGGCCTTTCTTGGATGCGAGGCGAGAAAGGTAAGCTCAGCAAAAGGCGCTGCAGCGTTCTCATGGAAAAAGAAAATGTAATGGAGAGGTGTCAGGCAGCCAGGCACTTGCAGGGGTCTGATGTGGTGGGGTGATTCGTTCCAATTCGCTGGATCGGAGCCTGACACGGCCCGGTGTGAGCAACAGGAATTTTTGTAGGTATGTACTTGCAGCAGCACCCCGGCATGCATGCAAAGTATCTGTGGGTAGTAATGACAATAGCGAAAGAGATGAAGGGAGAGTGTGGCATGTGACTACCAGGTCCTACCTGATATGTCTGATAGAAGGAGAAGGCAGAGGGATCAGAGCAATACACAAGAGCTTGTATTGATGATCTGGTCGCACCTCCTCGCTGGGCTCAAGGCCTCATTCATGGTTATGCAGCTAAGGATGTGTAACAAGCTGGTGCGCGTATTGCCAGGCATTAGCAGGGCCCTTTTCGGCAGCAACAACAACAGAATGATTAAGACATGAATAAATGCGTGGATATTGAAGAGTTTTTGGCAGAAGATGCTGAGAAAATATTCGTAGTGGGAGAAGGGTTTGAGGAGAAGAAAAGTTGAAGCTGGAAGAAATATGCTGCAGACACGATTAAATTTTTTGAGCATGGTCCCCAGTTGGTGTGGGCCTTATGGGTCGTTCCTGCGTATTACCCAGTAGTAGGTAGATACCGTACTTTGTACAGTAGTCACCTTCGCGCGGAACCGAAGCCGGCAAGAGCTGGCTCATACCATATCAACCCCTGTCTCCTAAGTCGGCTTTGAAAAGATGAAGACCTAATTATGAACCCTTGCCATGGAGTGACTGCATACAAACTGTGCAAGCAGTAGTCATTCTAGTATATGACTTGTTTGTCTTTCTGCACTACCCAATTGACTATTTGAATCTTGGATCTACTCATCTGGGGGGTTCTTTGGCAGGTTCAACACAACCGTGTCGACAGAGCGAGCATCTTCTCAGGATCCATGGAGCGCCCTGCTCGGGTGGTGAGGCAATTGGCCTCTGGAATCCACGCGAGGTCCTACGCTACTACCGGTCTCAAGATTCCGGCCAAGAAGCAGAAATATGTACCTTCGTCAGGGACCTATCCTGTCGGCTTCCAGGCCGCAGGAGTCATCGTGGGCGTGAAGCCAAACAACACAACCAAGCCTGACCTAGCCCTATTAACCTCGGACCGTCCATGCGCCGCCGCTGCCGTCTTCACCAAGAACAAGTTCCAGGCTGCCCCCGTGACTTTCAGCAGGGACCTGATCAGGAAGACAAATGGGAACATCCAGAGCGTCATTGTCAACTCTGGATGTGCGAATGCCGTCACTGGCAAAGGGGGCTTGGAGGATGCCGCCAAGATGTCCCAGGAGACGGACAAGGCAACAGGCGCGACGGATTCGACCATTGTCATGAGCACTGGAGTGATAGGTCAAAGGTGAGGGAATGAACCTAATCTTCAGGCTCCTCTTGCGAGACCATGTGTGATAGTTGGTCCAAGAGTCATCGTCCCTTGAGTACCAACAATTGCTGTCGTGCATTCTTTTACTGAGAACTCATAATATAGATTGCCACTCCAGAAGATTCTCAACGGTGTCCCTCAAGCCCATACCGCTCTGGGTTCATCTCATGACCACTGGCTCACCGCCGCCACAGCCATCTGCACGACAGACACATTCCCAAAACTCATCTCCCGGACCTTCACCCTGCCCTCCTCGCCCGGCATCACCTACCACCTTGCAGGCATGACCAAGGGCGCCGGCATGATCCACCCCAACATGGCCACTCTCCTAGGCATCATCACCACCGACGCCCCTGTTTCCCCTTCGGTTATCTCAACCCTGCTCAAGAACGCCGTCGACCGCTCCTTCAACTCTATCACCATCGACGGCGACACCTCCACCAATGACACCGTCGCCCTGCTCGCCAACGGCGCCGCCGGTGGTAACGAGATCGCCTCCGAGGGCTCTGAGGACTACGCTGCCTTCAGCTCTGTGCTGTCCGCCTTCGCCGTCGACCTCGCCCAGCTCATCGTCCGCGACGGCGAGGGCGCCACCAAGTTCGTGACGATCCGCGTCGCCGAGGCGGCCTCCGAGGTCGGCGCGAGAAAAGTCGCCAGCACCATTGCCCGCTCCCCGCTGGTCAAGACCGCCCTGTACGGGAAGGACGCCAACTGGGGCCGCATCCTCTGCGCCACTGGCTACTCGCTTCTGTCGGAGCCCGGCGAGCCGGTGAACCAGGTCGCCGACATTGTCCCTGAGAAGACCAACGTGTCGTTCGTTCCCGTCGACGGGTCGGCAGAACTCAAGCTGCTGGTTGATGGCGAGCCCGAGGCCGTGGACGAAGCTCGGGCTTCCGAGATCCTGCAGGCCGAGGACCTGGATATCCTTGTGAGGCTGGGTACCGGTAAGGAGGAGGCCACGTACTGGACTTGTGACTACAGCCACGAGTACATGTGAGTGTTTCCTTGCTTTGTGCATCTGACTATTGGGAATTCAGCTGATTTTGTTTCAGTACAATCAACGGTGATTATCGTACCTGATGGCTGAAAGGGGCGATAATGAGCAAATAATCCACAGTTGGAATTTTGACGAGAATTGGACGTAGGATAAATTTGCAGTTATTTCTCAGGAATCTCGTCTTTTTTTCACGAGTTGATTCCTTTTCTTCCCAAATGAGCCTAAACAGGTGGCCATGATCATTTATTCCTGGTCATCCCATCCTGTCCAAGCTGCACCCACCACGAGGCGACCCATGAGCCCGTCTCAGAACGAATGTCCTTGCAGGAAGGAGAATGCATAAAGTGTATTTGTTACATGGTTCGTGACTTTGCAACGCTTGGGTATATGCTCTCCGCGCTGTATATGAAAAGACTCGACAAATAAATACTACTGCAGCCACAGTAGAACACACCTAGCCAAAATGTCTGCTTCAGAAAATTTCATTTCAGATGCCGTCACTGTACGCCTCGTTCTCCCATGGTCCTTGGATCCGTTCCACGTGGTCCGTGCCGAAAGAAAAAAAGAAAAGAAACGAAACCAAAACGCCGGGCTTGATGCAATTGACCGTATTTCGATCTGTTTTTGTTTTGATTGATATCCGTTTAAAGTAAGAAGAAAAATGGTTTCGTTTTACGTCCCGTGTAGGGCTCGAATGCTGTCACTGCCTGCTGTCTTAGCCTGATAGTGGAAGTCCTTTTGTAGCGCCTATTTGGCACTTCGCGACTGACACGCCTGTGAAGCCTGCCTACTTCCTTTACTCGAATTTGAGAGATCCTTGCTCTCACCACCTATATTGACACCTTTCGACCGAAGCCCTCGTTGACAAGTTGATTTAATGTTCCCATGCTGTTCCGGCCCACTCGACTGTGCCAAGTTGATGATCATCAGCCGTGCCGCTTTTTGGTCCAGTGCTAACCACCTAGGTCCTGGCTTTGAGACAACTGCCTATTCTGTTCACGATACCAGCTTGTGTCTTCTTCCATCTCTGCAGCGACCTTTCTAAGCTCGCGCAAAGTCTCCTCGACATCCTGCTCAATTGTGCTAATGGCACTACCAGCTTGAGAGCCACCGTCGACATCACGATGCGGGCTTCCTAGATGCATTGGTGAAGAAATGCCTGCGGGTAGGGATTGTCTGAATGACGATGTGGGTTTGGACATGCCGCCTGTCGGCAGAGACTGTCGGAAGGAGGTGCTGGGCTTCACGAAGCCTGATCTTGGAGGCGAGCCCGCTGCGCCGACGCTGAGAGTGCTGCGGCGCGACCCAGGTCCAGTCAGTCCCAAGCTTGCGCGATACGCGCCATCCTGTTCCAGTACACGGTTGTCGTAGTCATCTGCTTCCGACTCGCCAGAGTACTGCGAAGCACCGTCATGAACAGAACTAGTCCTGGGCCGAGGTACCTTTTCGGAAAGAACGTGACCCGTAGGCGTGGCGAAGAGCCCGCGGCTTCTCAGCAGCCAATATGAGGATTTGATGCCACTGCTTGGCCTATTTCGAGCTCGATCGGGTTCGACGGAGGACCGAGGCGACGAAGATTGATACTTCGAGAAGTTGGTGACCTTCCCCGTCGCAGGTACGGATTGTAGAGACTGGCCGAGGCGGGAAGAAGTGCTGCTTCTGAAGCTGATGAGATCGTCCTCATCACGCTTGCCGTTCACGAGATCTGCTAGCTGCTGAGCTTTCTTGCTCCACTTCTGCTTCGGCGCCGGCTTCGAAATCCCAGCGTCGCGTACCGAGCGGAGGGGGTCCCTGCTCGGTTTGGCTGGAGGACCCATGATACGCCGGTTGGAATTTGGGCTGATGTGAACGCCCACCAGTGCATCGTAGATCGAATCGTCGTCGCGAACACAGTTCTCTGCAACTCTTTGCTGATCTGGCACACCATTCAGAACACCAGTGGTAAGCAGGGCGTCAGCATCAGAAACAGGACTGCTTCTCCGAGACGTGTCGAGCGACATGTCTCCTGCTCGCCTCGCTCTTTTTAATGCCCGTTCCTGATCAAGTTCATCAAGCCAGGAGGTTGGTCCGGAGAGCCGCTTAAGGCGCGCCTCTTCCTCCTTCTCCTTCTTGCGTCGTGTTGCTCGGGCTTCAGCTGCTTTAGCCTCCCTATAGGCTTTTAGAGCTTCTCTGTTGTGGCGTCCAACACGCCTCGTTGCCTTCTTCCTTGCAATTTCTCGCCATCGATAAAAGAACTTGACTCGCAGATTCCAGTCCCTGAATTTGCGCGCTTCAGCCCAAGAAGACATGTCCTCTTCCCGTCGCTTCCGCTCATTCTCCTCCCGTTGGTATGTTTTGAAGGTCTCGTAGACAAGATGCTCTACGAGGTTGTCCTGCAGGGTTTCCATCAATCCACCATCGCCGAGTAAGATCCATTTTGCAAGATCACCCATCATGTCTCTTGGGGACACAGGCGGCGCAGGTACCAGAGTCTTGACTGGCGTGGAGGTTGATATGCCAGACAGTGACGTCGATTTGACAACCTCGGTTGGTGCGGCCGGTGGCGGTGCTGGTTTCAATGCTGAAACGAATGAAGGTGACGTGGATACCGGAGCAGAGGATGTGTTTGAGAAAGGAAAGGGTTTCGCTGGACTCGGTGCATCTTGTGAAATGTCTGTCTTGTTCGAAGACGCTGTGGCAACGGCATTCCCAGCACCCTCGCCCTTGGCTGATAATGGTGGAACAGCTGCAAAGAAGCTACTAGTCGATGAGCCAGCCAGAGACGTACTTGGAAACAAGGGAGCGGCATGCTTTTCAGACGGCTTGTTGAAGAAGCCAAAAGCATTGACAGACTCTTGCGTAGTAGAAGCGGGAGGTGCTGTGCTTGGCGTAGATGGCAAGAAAACTTGGGACGTTTGTATAAGTGACTTCCCAGGCACTTTGTTGACTGATGGCCCCTCAGCAGACGATTTTTGAGACCAAGGGAATAGAGTCTGTGCAGGGGTAGCAGTCGTGGCCGTTGCTGTGGTCGTGTCCGTAGCTGCGTTCGTTGCGTGCGAGAAAAAAGGGTTCTTGGTGGTCGTATCGGACTTGAGATTGCTGAACAAGGACGAGGCCGGCGTACCAGCTAGGCTCTGTTTCATTGGAGATGAAGATGACGAGGAAGATTCGTTGTCGAAGAAGTTCACCCCCAAATGTGTTGACTTGGGCTCTGTAAACATAGGCGTGTCTGGAGGCTGAGTGACAAATAGACTATCAGGGCTGGCGTTTGTCTCGATGGCGGGCGCGCCCTCCTGGAAAATGGTACTGTGAACCACCTCCGGGAGAGTGTGGTCACCACGCTTAAGCTCGACCATCGACTCTGAAAATGATTGCTTGATAGTCTTCGCTGGAATGCCTCTCCTTCGCTGAACGAGCAAATAAGGCTCGCTCACGCCTTCTGAAGAGAACTCCATGTCTAGGTCCTCGAGGAAAGCAATGCACTCTTCTTCCGTGTCGAAACGGAATTGCTCGTTAAGAACCTTGGCCGTCAAATCCTTCGGCCCATCTCTGACCCTGCCATAGGCCCTGTGGAGGCCTTTCAAGATTTGGCGTCGAATTTCGGTGAAATGGATCTCGGCCAGACAGGCCATGGTATAGGACACTTCCGGATTCTCAACGATAGAGAAGTAGCTGGTGAAAGACGGTGATCCGGTAGTGAGTGGGGCAGACGGACGCAGCGGTCCGCGGTGAGCGAACACATTACGCATCGTCTCGATGAGGGTGACCGCCGTCTGGATTTCCGTCGAGTTGTACCAGAATTTCCTACTCCAATCCTGCATTTGTTGGATGACAAAGGTGTCGTGGGCGTTGAACAAAAGGTAGTAGGCGCGAAATTCGGCCTCGTTCTGGATATCGATATCCATATCCTTGCACTCGTCGTAGACTTGCATCAATGAGAGCAGAGTCTTGCCCAGCTGCTCACGCTCCTGCTGCTCCGAGAAGTCCTCCTTGCCATCCCTGGAGAGTAAATGAAGAGAGACGGCATGGAATCGGGTGATATTCTCCAAGCAGTAAATCTGATCAATGCGCTCTGCCGGTGTCATGGCATTCTGGAAGATGAAATCTTTCCGGATTGCTCTTGTTCGGTCCCAAAGAAAACCGTGTAGTGAGGGGAGGTTTTCATCTCCTCTCAGGACATCGTCGATGAGGTAGTTTAGGGTTCGTCTTAACGCAGCTGGAGATCGCACCTCCGTCGGTAAGGGGGAGTCAGTACCCGCCGCTGAACGCTTGAAAGATTTGACCATCAAATCTGGATTTGCCCAGCCATCGTCCGGTCCGGCACTGTGTATCCTTTCTGGGAATTTGACGTCGTGCTCGACGATGCGCGAGACCTTCTCGCCCTCGGGGCACATCTCCTCGCATATGCCTCTGAAGTCGATCGCATCGCTGAGCTTCTTCCGCACATCGGGATCGTCGATTAAGCCTGCCTTGATCAAAGACGTCCGAATTTTGTTCTCATAGGCCTTGTACTTGACTCGGTAGTCGTCCATCGTCTTGATGTTACTTGGGTCGCCAGGATGCTTCGGCCACTGCGGGGGTTTGAGCCTGTCTATGCGCAGCTGTTCGTGGATCTCTGCGGCATAGGTAGATGGCGACTTTTTCTGGGCCTTGGTTATAAGTAGTTGGGCAGGCGCCGCCGCCGCCGAACCGAAGACATTGGTTTTGGTCTCATTGAGATGATCTGCGAACCCATTGCTGGTCTTGCCTGTGTCACTGCCACCAAAGCCTGTGGACTTCATGCCCTTTGAAGGTGCGGCGAGCGAGGTCTGTGGTCTCTGAAAACTCGTCGCAGAACTGGGGCCCCCTCGCTTAGAACTGGCCCCATCCTCAAAGGCATTCTTTCGCTTCTGATTGTTCGTCGCAGAGGGTGCAAACGGTGTTAATGGCGCTTTGGACTGCGAGCTCGGCTGACCAAAAGTGGTAGGGGCTGTGTCATCTGTGGATTTGGAAAGGGATGCGAAGGGACTCGCTGAAGCGGCGGAGGTAAACGGGTTCGCTGTTGTTGCGCCATTCTGGTTCGTGAAGGGTGCTGTCGCGTTGGTGAAGGGGTTGGTTGTAGCGCTGGTAGTCTGTGTCTGTGTTGCGAATGGATTCGAGACAGGAGGGCTTGGTGTGGCGGCTGTTGCGGCCGCAAATGGGTTGTTCATCATAGCGTCTTTGTTCGATGTGTCGGGCCCTCCAAAGAATCCTCCACCGCTCGACGAGGTCGTACCGAGACCATTTGTCGCGTTTCTCAGGCCGCCAAAGGCCGAAGATGACCCAGGATTCTGAGGAGAATTGTTTGAGAAGGCTGTGGACGCGGCGAAGGCGGAAAACGACCGTGATTGCGAGGGAAGGGCAAAAGGTGTGGACTGGGTTGACGGAGCTTGAAGGGGTGACGAAGTTGCGGAGTTGGATGCATCAGCCAAAAGCGCCTGCGCTCCGAAGACAGGTGCTTGACCGAAGCCCGACATGTCCTTGACTCTACCGCCCTATCCTCTCCTCGTCCGTCATGGGTGGAATTGTCATGCGTTGTGCTGTGGGTGGGTGGCGTGGTTGGACCTTCGCCGGCAGCGCGACGAGATGCAAGTTGAAGGTTGAAGTTAGGTTTAGTGGAGTTGACGGACGCGCTGTTGATGCAAGGTAGGCGCAAGCTTAGCTTAGCTGACACACCGATCTGGGAGTAGCGTCGACTTCGATCAAAGCAGGGGATGGGCGGGACCTGTACTATAGTACAAGGCTCCTTGGTTGCAGCGCACGTTGCCATCCAGCATCAGCCTCCTGTTTTGCGTCGACATTTCTTCTAATTCCAACGCAAGAGTCCACTCATTGTGCCAGGACAAAAAACCTCACAAGTGTAGACTAAGTTCAATATTTTCATGCACAAAGGAGAGCTACAAACAATCTACGTATCTTGTAGTACATATAAGACGCTTTTGGTCATGAGACAAATTAAACAAGAGGCAAACCAAGTAGAGCGCTTCAAGGGCTTAAAGGGTCCCTGAGAGAGAAGAAGAAAAAAAAAAAAAGGGGGGGGGGGGACGAATGTGTAAAGCCAACACAATGGGTATCTTGATTCAGTATGAGAAATTACGAGCGCATTAAGTTTTGAGTACAGATGCCCTCAACCGGATCGTCCTTTAATCCGCGCCGGTCCAAGTCCTTTCCTGATTTCATCCAGCTCCTGCACTCCACTCTGGTCCTTGCCTCTCTTCACACGCCTCTTTCCCTGCATCTTGTGGCTTCCCAAGAACTCATCGAGAATGCCATCAAAATCTTGCCTCATAGGGCCTTGGATACTGGACATGGAGGACATGCCTGACACAATCGAGCCCTCCTCCTCGTCATCCATCTCCCCGTAGCGTTCCTCCATCTTGTCAAACCGCGCGTCCAGGATGGTTAGCTGTTCGTTGCGCATCAGAGAAGACGATGTCATCGAATAAGCTGAGGGGTTCGTCAGAGCGCCCTTCCTCTTCTTCTTTCGGGCACCCATGGTGGTCGTCGTCCACATTGACGATTGGCCGTCCATGGGTGATGGTCCCGCAGGCTTCTTCTCTGTTTTTTGGTCCTTCTTGAACTGCTTGAAGTTCTCCAGCCAATCTTGTGACGGCCCCTGCTCTGGCGTCTCCGCCGTATTCACAAGCGCCGGCACCTCGTCGTCATCCTGGTACTCCTTGGTCGGTTTCGCAGTGTGATCAGACTCCCAGCCATCATCCTCATACTCGTCATAAGTCTCTTCAAACTCGTGCCTGTTCAGCTCACCCGCATCCTTCGATAACGCCTGGAAGATGTCTTCATCGTCGTCCACATAAGCATCATCCTCCAGCGCCTCCAGGACTTCCCTCAAACGAGGGTCCATGTCAGGTTGGAAGCCGGCGATGGCGTCCGGTATATCCTGCTGCGACTGGTAGGTCAATCTTTGCAAGTCTTTCGACGGCAAGATGTCTTCGTCCAGCAGATCACCCGACTTCTGCTCCAACTCCATCTGCTTGAGCGCCTCTTCGAGCGACTGCTTGCCCTTGCCCTTATTCTGTGGTGCCTTGGCCTCCACGAAGACAGCCTCACCACCTCCGGTGCCAATCTCACGCATGTGCTGCATGTAATCATATTCGGTGTCGTCGAAGTAGATGCCGTAGTTCGCCGCCTCGCCTTCGTTGTCTCGTATGCTCTGAGCGTCTGAGCCGAGTTCGGATGCAAGGTCGTCTAGCTTCTTGATTTTGGAAGAATTTGGTTGCTGGGTCGGATTCAGCACCATCGATGGCGCAGACTCATCGTTGATGCGAGGGTCGTTCTGGGGCCGATGCACCAGCGTGAAATGCTGAGCAGTGCCGGCCTTTTTGGCCTTCTGCCAGTTTGATGGAGGCATCTTGTGAATTCAGATGTGGCGACAGACTGAGTTATGGTTGCGGGAAGTGTAGGATCGAGAAATGGAGGGTCAATGTGACGATAGAGAACGAGAATGTGTGTAAAAGACTCCAGTTGCGTTAGCATAGAAGAGCGGACTGAGAAATTGTACAGTAGCACGGCTCTAGGACCCCTGGCGCTGGAAATTTTCGAAATGTTGGAGGGGTCGGCTTATCGGCTTATCTAAGAAAGTTGGAGAGGCAAGGAAATCTTGCCCCACGATGACAATTTCTAAGCTGCGCCTGCACTTCGACATCATCCTCATAATTCAACTAATTTTGGAGACAGTTTCTTCAAAACTATCAGTCTGGTCTGTTTCAAATATTTTGAGACTCCCAAATCCAATTCTCATCCCATTATACACCGATTCGAGTCGAAATTAATCTCGAAACTGCCCACCATGGTGCAACCAAAGTCCCAGAAGAACGTTGGTCTGGGCAATGCCCTGATGCACGACCGCTTCGGCAAGGGCAAGGGCAAGGACCGCCGACGAGGAACCAACGCGGTGACGCGCGTGAACCATACAACAGGCGAGGAATACATTACAAATGAACGCGAGGAGGCGAGCTGGGTCAAAATGCGCAGTGTCACAGAGCAAGGCGCGCTGGATGAGTTCCTGGCGACCGCTGAGCTGGCCGGCACCGACTTCACAGCCGAGAAAATGAACAACGTCAAGATCATCCATACCGACCAGAAGAACCCGTACCTGCTTTCAGCCACGGAGGAGCGTAAGACGCTCAAGAAGCACAAGGAAAACAGGGAAAAGTTGACGGTCCCAAGGCGGCCGAAGTGGGATGAGAATACCACGCCTGAAGAGCTAGACGCACTGGAGAGGGAGAGCTTCCTGAACTGGAGAAGAGGTCTGGCTGAGTTGCAGGAGAACAATGACCTTCTCATGACACCTTTTGAGCGGAACTTGGAGGTGTGGAGGCAGCTTTGGCGTGTCATTGAGAGGTCAGAACTCGTGGTGCAAATCGTCGATGCCCGCAACCCTCTTATGTTCCGTTCCGAGGATTTGGAGCACTACGTCAAGGATGTGGATCAGCGGAAAGAGAATCTGCTACTCATCAACAAGGCGGATATGATGACCTACAAGCAACGAAAGGCGTGGGCGAATTATCTGAAAGGCGCCAAGATCGCGTACAGATTCTTCTCAGCACAATTGGCCAAGGAATACAATGAGTTAAGAGAAGAAGATGAAGGGGAAGAAGAAGATGAAGAAGAGGACGATCAGGCACCGCCAAGTAGTTCGCGAGCTGCGGAGGATGAGGCAGAAGAGGAAGACGGAGACGTGGATAAAGCAGCCCAAGACGGGGATGCTCCAGTATCCGAAGAGGATGACGAGGATACTAGGATCATGACGGTGGAGGAACTGGAAAGCATATTCTTGCAGCATGCACCCGCCAACTCCTCGGCAGATCACAAAATCACCATTGGACTTGTCGGCTACCCCAACGTTGGTAAATCATCGACGATCAACGCCCTCGTCGGAGCCAAAAAGGTCTCGGTCTCATCTACACCAGGAAAGACCAAGCACTTTCAGACGATACACCTCAGCGACAGGGTTGTGCTATGTGACTGTCCCGGTCTTGTCTTCCCCAACTTTGCCACCACAAAGGCAGAGCTGGTGTGCAATGGCGTCCTGCCTATCGATCAGCTGCGCGAGTTCACTGGACCAGGAGCCCTGGTCGCCAAGCGGATTCCCAAGAGCTTTCTGGAAGCTCTTTACGGTATCACGATACACATGCGACCGTTGGAAGAGGGCGGCACCGGTGTGCCTACATCCCAAGAACTTCTCAGAGCGTACGCTCGCGCAAGAGGTTTTGCCACCACAGGCCAGGGCAACCCAGACGAGTCTCGCGCGGCGCGATATATACTCAAGGACTATGTCAACGGCAAGCTGCTCTGGGTGGAGCCGCCGCCAGGAGATATTGACGCGAAGGAGTTCAACGGCGAGCTGTATGACCCGTCTCACCTGACTGGGAAGCGGCGGCTTGCACTTGCGGCTGCCATGGAGGCCATGTCAGTCGCCGGCGGAGAAGACGATAGCGAGTTTGGCGATCTTGACATGGCCTCGTTGCAACCAGCGGGAGCCAAGTCGAAAACCCTCGACAAGAACTTCTTCGGCCCTGGGAGTGGGAATGCAGGACATCTGGGGCGGCCGTTCAGCTACAAGTACACCCAGCAGGGCAAGGTTGCGACTGCTGCGACTGGTGGCAAGCACTTGAGCGGACGCAAGGCTCGTGCGATGATCGCGTTGGAGAACGGGCTGGATCCCAAGGATGTGCAGCTCAGCATGTCTGGCAAGAAGCACTTCAAGGGCGGACAAAAGGCAAAGGGCAAGAAACAAACGGATAAGCTGGATGACGATTTCTGAGGCATTTAGCTCGCTTAGCACGACAGGCTTTCAACGCGGATGAGGGTCCAAGAGTTCTTGCGCTCTGGCATCTTGGCAAATGTCAAATTTATGGGAGATATGTACGGTTCTAGGCGCAGCGAGTAACAGCACCAATTAAAACTCATTCCCGCCGAGCACCTCCAAGCTGTGACCTCGCAAGGGCTAATAAAGGCATGATACAAATCACTTGGCTCCAATATAAAGATAATCGGTGATATATTACAAATGAAACATGTACATAGAATGTTTTCGAAGACTCTGTGGTGTGCCGTTATGACGAATATCCTCAATGTGTAAATCACCAGAGAGACAGACAACCCACAAGCAATCAATATCTACAGATTGAATAGAGGAAACAGGAAGGAAGAAAGCCCTGAAGGGCAACAAAGTAGTCTATAAAGTTCCTCTCCCCGTACACAAGAGAAAACGTTCCAGACGTCTCTTTGTGGGGCCAGCGGTGAAAGAGGCGGCTCCTACCAACACCGCCTGCGGTGTCGTTCCCCGTGTTTTCCGAAGACGATAACTTTTGATCATCATCATCCTCCTCCTATTCAACCATCCTCCCAAAAGCAGCAGACCCAGCTGTGCGGACTGGAGGATAGAAGGTCGAAAGAGCGTCCAATCTTGACACGCGGCGGTAAGAGCCGGAGAAGGAAAAGAAGAAAGCAGAAAAAAAAGAAAGTCTAGAAGAGAGTGCCGAGACTCTGTCTCGTGTGTGTCCAAGTGCAGGATCCCAGCCACCTGTGTGGGTGAACCAAGCATCTCACTCCTGCACGTCTTGGTATAATAGAGATGACGTCGGGCCGAGGGAGATGGTGGCGGAACGACCGAACGTTCTCCGGAGCATGCTCTTGCTGGAGTCCTGGTGGCGTTTGCTCCCTTGCTGAGATATGACGGGTCGCCAGAAAGAAAGAAAGAAGAAAAAAAGGGGGGGGGCGGGGGGAGGCGACCAGCGCCTCACCTCTTGTTGACACAGACGATTCCGGTCATTTTATCGATCGAAAGGCTCACCCTGTATCATCCGTACAGGGGCGAGTCTCTGGCTCGAGCCTCCATCGTCCTTCTCTACTCGGTGGAGAGAGGAGCTGGAGAGGGCGTGGCACCCCTCGGCCTGCTTCCGATATCATATGTCTTGAACACGATGTATTTGGCCTGGCTTTCGGGGTCATGCTCGGTTTATATTGGCAAGACATCTTCTGAGTCTCGGCGTGCATGGAGAAGAGGCGCTGCTGAATAGTTTCGTCGGTGGCGGGATCGCACGAAGCGGCTGTTGGGACGAGTCGATGCATTTCTGTGAATTCTAGAAAAGGAAATCTAGGCGAGCGAGTGTAGAACAGTTGGAAAGCTGACCAGCAGTGGCGTGAAGAAGACGATCATCGATCGAAGGTAATGAAGACCTGCTTCAAGAGAAATGAATCAAGAAGAGTTGTTGAGTTGCTGCCAGAGCAAGTCGAAGGAAGGGACGAATGTTGAGCGAGTGTGTTGGTCGATGAAGATGTCAATGAGAACTCAGAGCTGGTGACTCTAGCAGTATATATACTGTTGTTCTTTTGCAAAGGAGCGTACTTCGAGTTCTCTTCTAGAATCCATCATCGTCATCGAGGCACGTTCATGACTGCTTCTCTCGAGGGGGCTAGACCCAGCACACTGTCTCATTTGGACGCCCACATTGGGTCGTTGACTTCCTAATCGGTGGAGAGGCCGAAACACCACCAACTAGGTAGCCAATATCTAGACCATGACCATGCTTTTCCCCCATCCCTATCGGGACTTGCACTCCGGGGATCGTTCGCAAAGACCATTTGATGTATTTCATCACGTCTCGTGGTCTGGACTGGGCGGCTTTAAGGCGGAGTTGACATCACTCCCCTCCCTGGATGGCTGCTGTTTCAGTCCCAGCTGCGCAGCGACTGCTGACGACTTTGCGGATGCAGCCAATCATCTCTGTCATACATCTCGATGCCGCCGTTTCGCCATTCTGATGGCTGCTTATTTTCCTCGGATCATCGCCTCCGGAGTCTTTCTCAAGAGCACACTCACAGACATGCCTGATCACCCTCGCCTCCAGTATAGCAGTCTACGACTGAACACAAGCGATTCATGGGCGTACACGGAACACGCGAATCGAACAACTTCTAGCCCACATTGTTGAGATCTGACTCGTCTGACGCCACTCGCTGTTGCGCCCTGCAAGCGTATGCTCATGAGAACATGAACTGACGCAACGTAACAGCCACTTGCTCCAGATGATCCAGCTCACCATGATGTCACAACGGGTCCATTTGTGTAGCTGCTCCAACAATACACTCACAGCCGGGGGCCCAGGAATCTCATGACCCGAGCACGGCAACGCTGTGGCACATTGATCTACCCAGGATGGCTGACAAAGGTCAAAGGCGGCTGGTTCTTGTACCGCTGGCGCGGATCTCAGCTCATGAACTCCCTGTGGCAGTCTTGTGTTCTGGTTATGCTGAGGTTTAGAGTGCAAGATCCGTCAAGTCAGGGCGTGTACTAATGTCTTGATAGAACCCAAAGGCACCTCCCATTACACTCGTAGCAGGTGCGTTCATAACAGACGTGGTCTGCGGTATATCCGTCTCTGCCTTCACAATCGCCGAAGACAGCCACGCCGGTCGGCGACATAGACACTGTGACTTCTGGATGACTCTTCCTAGCGAAGACACATCGTGCTGACCACAACAACATGGAACCTTCCAGCCTTCTCGAGGGCCCACCCTCATTGTCTTGTATTCACATGTCATAGTCCAAGCCAGCATGGCAACACCCGCTTCAGCACTTTCGTCAACAATTGACGATTTAGAACAGCAGTGCAGCCCCGTCTGTCATCATCAAGAGCACAGATATCTGCCAGAGAAAGTCGATACATTCTTAAGTTCATTGTCAGAGGACTCAAGCTACTCAGCTAAGCCCCTTCTGCGGATCACTTTTTTACGTCAAGGCCGGACTGGTCCTTGCGTGCAAGCTCGACCTAGCACCCATCGATCAAGTCACATGGGGGCTTACTTGGTCGAGCATCTGGAAGCTGAGGGCCTACAGGCTCGGTTCGATGAAGAGCATTGCCCAAAGACGCTTGTCCCAGCAGCTGTTGCGAGGCCGCTGCCGCCGGCGGGTGCGATAAACGCGCGCTAAGCGTGCTGGACTCCATATATCGAGACCCAAGTGCTAAGCCCCAGGCTTGCGGAAGAACAGTCCTCTGACATGCAATGATAGGCTGCAGACAGGGATTGCGGTGCATGACATGCTGCTTGTGAAACTGCCAGAGAACAAAACGAACAACGAGGGAGATGGAGAGGAAATTGGAAAACCAATCAGTGGAGAAAGAATTAAGAAAGGAAAGGAAAGGGTTCAGAAAAGAAGGAAAAAAGGGAGGAAAAAAGGAGAAGAACCAGAGGTTGACTAGCTTGCTTCTGTTCTCATAATGTGCCATGTCGCGCACCCACCCACCCACTTCAGCATCATCATCGTCATCATCATCATCATCTCTCTCTCTCTCTCTCTCTGGGCTCAGCATGTAGAACCAGCCTTGGCGGCTCTTGGGCGGCGCCAGACACTCCTGCCAAGCGTTGACCGCCACATGCAACGGTTCGAGCCGTGTGCGCCCTCGCTATGAAGCTTTAGGCAGGGCAGCTGACCGGGAGGCGAGATAGTTTGCTTGAAATACGAAGCAGAGGCAGCCAGGAAAAGAAAAACCGAAACAGATGCAGCTGATCGGCAAGCGGTGTCAGGAATACAAACACTCATTTCACTGACTCCGACCAGGCATGTACGCTCGGACAAGAGGCCTCAAAAGAGGCAAGAAGCTGCCGCTGTCAAGAAACAAGGCATCCTTGGGCCCCTGCTAAGCTGCAGATAAGATTCGCCGGCTTGCGCTTCTCATGTGCGCTAGACTCTCTCGTCTTCCGTTGCTGAGCCAGGGGGGGGGGATCACTATAGCTGGGACAGGACCAAAAACAGGATCGTCCTGCTGAGCAAGCCGTTTCGTTGGTGATAGCGGAATGCGGGGTTGAACCGAGCCACGGGAGTGTCGAGGCGCTTGAGGCAAAGCGGACGGGCTGGAGGGGGAGCAATCTCTCCTAGCAGCGATCGTGTTCACGGGTGTTTCGAGTTGCTGGAAAGTCCGGTAGGCATTAGTCTCGTCGTACCCGAGAACTGGTTCTGTGGCGACTTGAGGTGCCGGTCCCAACGGTCAAGGGGGATGGGGACAAGCATTGTGACAGGATATTTGTATCTCGCGGTGGGTGTGTGTGTGCCAGAGCGGTGCCTCGTAAGTATGACGCTCTCTTGAGGCTGCGAGGTTTGTGTGGTGTTGATCGTCGGGAGGTGTGCCAGCATGTGTTGCGATTCAGAGCACATCCTGGTTCCTCTTCAGGAATAGACTCTGCTGCACTGTCAATCTTGATCAGGGTGTGTTGGAGGGTTGGTTGGTCAAGGTTACTCCGGAAGCTACGTGGTAATAAAGTCCAGAGTGCAATCGGTATCAAGCTGTGACGCGCCTCTTGCTCGTCACTGGCGCGCGCTGCAGCCCAGTCTAGGGTGGCGGGTGTGCCTTGTTTCGTTTCGCTTCTTCTTCTTCTTCTTGCTTCTTCTCCTTCTGTTTTGTCTCCTCCCGCCACGAAACATTGGTGCCAACTGCTGCAGTGAGCTCGAGCTGTGTGGTCTGTCAGCAGCCCGTGTGGACTGTGCTTCCGGTCTGGACTGTTGTGGGACTTGTGGCATCTGCATCACCAAGCGAGAGGGAGACCATGCAGCGCACCGGGCATGGGTTTCAACGGAGGAGGGGTTTGTGGATGGTGGGTGCGCCCGCCTGCTGCCCTCGTCCCCTGGCGCCCCTAATGGCATTTGCGGTGAGACGAGATGCTGATTGGTCGGCGCGGCTCTTTTATGCTTGCTGATTAAATTTCATGCCCACCAGGAGGACGCTTCCCGATCTATGCGCTCCATCTCCCATATTGAATGAATTCCCAGATAGGGGGCAGATGGGGTAACATGGTACCACAGGTAAAGGGGAGAGGGCCGGCGTAGGACGCAGTCCGTAGTGGCGGTATGTATTTATGAGGTGGAAGGTTGAATATGTTCATGAACACAACTTTGACGAGTGGGCGCAATCATAGAAGCCGAGCTGGCGACGGATCGTGCTCTGGAACGGCGCTGCCGTTACCATAATTAAGGAGATAGATATCATTGTCAACTTTGAGAAGTACTCCGAATGCTCGTCCAGTATGGGTGCACTGCGCACATGAATAAGTAATGCTGAAGACGACACGGAAGACCTGTATGCCAGCATCACAAATTGCATGGAGAAACTCGAGCCTGCAATTCATCACAGAGTTGACAGGAGATAATAACTCAACAGGAATCTTAATGGGGGCAGTTAGAAGACAATATACGTAGTCCAACTTGAGCTACTACTGGTGGTAGTCCTTGCCACAACACCCCTTATCATGGTGATCCCGAGTGCTTTTTGTGTAGAGGGCCTTTCGCAATAGGCCAATCTGCTGTTGGGTACTATGTACTATGATACTACCACGTGTAGTACCTGGCTAGGCACAGATCCGCATTCGCCCCTTCCTCTCGTCTGTTGTCAATGTAGTGTAAGGGCAAAATTGCACTGATGTTAGGCGAGACAGAACTGGTCAGGTTATAGGCCTTGGAAGTTGCTGGAAAGAAAAATTGGAAGGGGGGAAAAACAGAAGAAGGGCCCTAGCCAGGGTACAGAGCGGCACAGTGGTGCTTGCTGCCTACTTCTGGTACCTGACGTGCCGTTAGCACATTCCCTAGGGAGGAGCTAAGGTACCACCAAAAAAGGTACCTCCGTACCTCTCTACTGTGGCACGCGTGGGTACCCTTACCTTAAGGAAAGGGGTAGTAGGGACATCCCCACCCATCAGTGCCTCTCATCCTCGCTGCATGCCCCATAAGCCCTCCCAACTTACCCAAGAGGAAGAGAGACCGACAGGGCCAGGATCGCGCACCCTCGTGAGAAATTGACGTCTACCGTGCTTCCTATCAAAAACCCAGCAGTCTTTTTTTATCCCCCCTTCTCTCTTCTGGGGGGTCCATATCTATTCTGACTCTGATAAACTACCTGCCTACCTCACCACCATTTTCACCTCAACCTTCTCTTACCACCATTGCCATCGTTTGGTGTTCTTTGACTGACTCGACATTCGTTTGCGAAATTCAGGCCACCCCCAACTCTTTTCTTCTTCTTTTTTCCTTTCCTTCCTCAATCGGGGTGACGACGACGACGACGACGACGACGACAGTCACTACACCTAACTAATCTTTGTCTGACTCGCTGGAGGATTTGAGGTCTGGTCTTGGCAGAAGATTCGACCCAATCTGGCCGTGGTTACGACAGGTCGGCCTAGCAGAAGGCAAAGAAAACCATTCAGGCGCCGCTTCTGCCCATCCCGCCGCCAACAACGCCAGCACGCGCGTCTTGCACGTTCCTGGTGCTGTTTTTCAGCACGCTACACCCGCTAAGAAAAAAGGCCCTCTAAAAAAGGGGACGGCTGGGCCTGTTGAACAAGGAACGGCAGAGCATCGTCGCAGCCCAATCAAAACCCTTGCCTTACACAACCAGAGCTGGAGATAGCGGCAGCAGTGCTCGACAATTCCTTGATCTTCACGACACAACTATTCACCACCACACAACAACTGCACCTCCTCCTTTTACCCCTCTAAATTTCGCCGGCACGGGTAGCTCTGCCTGTCACGGGCAAACTTTCACCACACTACGGCCCCGAAACGGTGACGTCCGAGACCCACGCCTCTAGGCCCCCCTAGGCTCTTTCTCCTTTACCCCCTGGGTCTCAACCTCCATTTTCTCTCTTTCACAACAGCCATTCGCTTTCTGAGGCCGCGTTGTCCATCCCAGAATAACAGCTCGACACGCGCCAAACGTCAAGAAGACAGCTGCCCGCCATGGCGAACCCGTACGTTCCACCACGTGAGGGAAAGAGAATCACTCTCAATCAGGCCACACATGCTCAAGCACGCAAGCTAATCTTCTCCCTGCGGTAACAGATTGAGTGCCACTTTCAAGTCCATCTGGCATACCATGACCAGTTATGACCGCCGTGCGTGATACTCCAGCGTGCTTCCCCATGCTCGTCACTGACGCGTGACTAACACAACACTGTTTATAGACTCCAGCTACGATTCCCCTTTCCGATCTGGTCGCCACGTCCCCCTCGGCCAGGATGGCCTCACTTCCGTCGCAACAGCCTCCGAATCCCGCGCAGACATCACCTCTCCGTATCCTGACTACAATAATCGAAGCTCTCTCATGCATCCAGGTGGCGCCACCTCGTACAATGGTGCCCCGATCTCACCAGCCCTGCCTCCTCAAAGCCCTGGCGCGAACAGCCCATACTCTCCCGGCATGCGATCCAAGCTCGCGCGGGCAAGCACAGGCGATGGATTCGAGATGCAGAGCCCGGCCGGCGAGATCCCCATGCAGTCTTTTGAGGACGGCCAGCCGCCCGCACCGCCCGTCACTCACTCGTGGAATCGCATCGACTCGTGGGCTGAGGACAATTACCCAGAACTCTGGGACCAGCTCTGCGAGGGCTGCACCGTCAACGACCTGAATGAGCTGGAACACCAGTTGGACTGCACGCTGCCTGCTGATGTTAGGGACTCTCTTCAGGTGCATGACGGCCAGGAGAGAGGCGGCATGCCCACAGGTATCATCTTTGGTTCTATGCTGCTCGACTGCGAGGAGATGGTGCAAGAATGGGACCAGTGGCGCAAGGTCAATCACCAGTTCCTTCTGGACACGGCTATTGTGAACCCCTCAGCCCCTTCTCGAGCTCTCGGCGGAAGCAGCGAGGCCTCGTCCTCCAAGTCTGCTACCAGCTCGAGCGGCCCCAACAAGCCGAACGATCTTGCCTGGAGGGAGAAGCTCATCGCCCGTCAGGACTCGGTCCCCCCCAACGCCATCCGCAAGGCTTATGCTCATGCTGGATGGATCCCTCTTGTCCGTGACTGGGGCGGCAACAACTTGGCCGTCGACCTGGCGCCTGGACCTAAGGGTCATTGGGGTCAGATCATCCTCTTCGGCCGCGACTACGACACGAAATACGTGGTAGCTCGCTCCTGGGGCCATTTTCTGGCTACCGTCGCGGACGACCTGAACAGCGGAAAGTGGTTCATCGATGAGGATTCACAGGAGCTGAAGCTGCGCGAGTTCAAGGCGACCCGAGTCGAGCCCGGATATCTCGACATCCTGCGATGGAGGATGGATCAGAAATACGGCCGCCGCGCCGCGAAGAGGAGATCTGCCCCCCCCACTGGAACTACGTCCCCACCCGTGCCAAGCTCTCCATATAGCAGCGCTTCAGAGCCTGCTGGCGAGGCCCGCGGCCGGTCGCTTCACCGCTTGAGTGGTGGCTCTCCACTGGCCAGTCCGATGCGTCCTGGATATGGCAAGGCGAGCCCTCTAGCCCGCGTCACCGAGGAGGGCGTGGCTCAGGAGCTGACTGTTCCCAACGGCAAGGCGAAGGCGGAGAAGCTGGTGGAGGTTGACACGCCTCGTCCCAGCAGTGAGGAGCCTTCCGCTCCTAGGCTCGCAAGCCTGACCAAGGGCGACTCCTCTGATGAGGCAGAGGCTCTACCTAAAGTCAATGGAAAGCAGCCTGCCATTGCGACCGAGGAGGCAATGAAGGAGATTGAGATCTGATGGAATTCTGCAATAATGAAAACGATACATGCGACGAACGGCAGGAGCATACATACACTGTAGAAGGAGGATCGGCGTCCCCGGCGTTTTCACAGTCTCGACTTTAGACGACATCGTTCCTCATGGTCTTTTCCAATCGCATCTTTGCGGCAATTCGTCATTGACCCGAACCTTTCGCAACAAGACCCTTTAGTTGTTGGCCTTCATCTTCGATTTATCACGCCGCAACACTCGAGGGTCACGGGCAAATACTGCTAGTGCGACTTTCTTGCAAAGCTTGTTGGATTCTCCTTTTCTATCACGGCCCGTTTCCATGGATGGACTTCGCAAGCGGTCAGACACATCTAATACGCCCTCTGCATACTCGATTATCGGGAGGGGGGGGTTGGGGGGGGTTCTTCTGTATATTACTTGACTGGCGGCAGAGGGCCTTGGACCCAGCCTGTCCTCAGATCTTGAACGTTCCATTAATTACATTCAAGCCCTGGCGGGAGTCCGGTTTTTATTGTTCATTTCTCGGAGTCAGGAGGGTATATGCTTGCGGCGTTGTCTTGAAAGCAGAACACGGCTCTTTTCCCAATGAGGACTCAGGTCTAGGCAGTGACGAGAGGGCTCGCAGAGAATAGTCTATGAGATACATTTGCCATCTTGCACACGCCACATGCAGGTTGAATGGTCTAGAGACTGCAGCCTTAGATGCATTTCAGCCTCCTCAGCAGTCATCCATAATTGAGTGCTTACTGTGCCTAAGTTCTGCCTTACTGTCGGTGACGTTCATTTACTTGTGGCTGACTGGAGCAAGCTCGTGTCAGCCAGTGCCTTTGTGAATTTTCAAAGGACCTGACTTCTGACATGCATTAATTCACTGGATGGTTGGGGCTCTCTCTCCCCCCCCCCCCTTTTTTTTTTTAAATTAATTCAATGCAGGTGCATCAGTGCTGCTTACTCCTCGGCTGTTCATTTTATAAAATCCAACAGATATGAGAATTTGATAATGAAATCAATGCCGAGCTGTTAAACATAAGTCCAGCTAAACATAACTCAAAGCAAGCTTGAGGTATTGATTATACGTGCTAATAAGCATTACTGTTGCCCAGTTTCAGAGGGAAAGGCTGGGAAGGACTACATACTGCCTAGCTTGCTGCTGAGACTGAAGGTATCTTGGAAAGCAGTTCATCTATCCCAGGCATCAGGGTTGGAGAAAATGGTGCCTGACTCCTGAAGATGAATTGGCTTATTAGGTACTAGAATGATAGATTCTCCTCATACAAAATGGCTTGTGGCTCGAGGTCTTGCTGACCTTCAAGACTTTTCTTGACATAACTCTACTGAGTTCTTCAGGCGCTAGATCTTGCTCAACGAAGCTCCTGAATGCATACATGTACCAAATCTACAAGACATGGCTGAAGGAGACACTTGAAATCTTAATTAATATACAGGTACTCTATTATAACACTTGTCATGGCTCATGATCTCCTCATAATAACTTGGTAGATGAACTTACACACATTAGAGTAAGCAACTTCTCAAAAGATTTGGCTTTCGACAATTGTTAGAGTCAGAAAACTCTTCCAACAGAGCAGTTGCAAAGACAGTTCAATGTCAATGCTTTCTCTGTTGGGAAGTCTTTGTGCCATTGGGATAATCCCCTAGTGCTCGGTATATCAACACAATAGACATACATGTAGATACACAGTCACTAGTCCAGACAGAGTCATCATGCTCAACAACAGACCATAGTGACAATAAGAAGCTTGTGGCTCATGTAGGTACACCAAGGGAATAAACTCAGTTACAGTATGTGAGATGTTCAGTTGATAGAGGCCTAACGACACAGTTGATTCGTGTGTGGGATTGTTGCAGCCTTGGTGAAGCATGATTCGCAATGTTCATCTGACTTGGCAAAATAAAAGTTCTTTGATTCGAAGTCAAGCAATTCACAGTTGAACAGCAGCTACAGCAGGTGCAGATCTCATTTGAAGGGCATGCATCGTTCAATTTTCACTCAAACCAGTTACTCAGGCTGGGGAGCCTACGTCTCCTGCATGTGTGGTCTATAATACTGCGCTGGCTCTGCTGAAAGCAGAATCCAAAAATACACTCTCAACCATCCTCAGCCCGCCAATCCCTGAAAGGCAGAGAGAAGCCATCTACCATTATAACATCACAAAAACTCACAATGGTATGTCTATTCTCCAGTCGCCATCCCTATCCTCTCGAGGAATTTACCAATGAAGCCTCCATTGTCATATATTGAGAGCGGTC
The DNA here is from genome assembly GCF_011745365.1 of Cryphonectria parasitica EP155. Taxonomy (NCBI): domain Eukaryota; kingdom Fungi; phylum Ascomycota; class Sordariomycetes; order Diaporthales; family Cryphonectriaceae; genus Cryphonectria; species Cryphonectria parasitica. Next base: position 4,802,989 of record NW_024468909.1, read on the forward strand.
ACAACCATCCCCCTCCTCCTCTACGGATGTCCTCTAATTTGGGTCACTTACAACAGCAGCCAGGACACAACTATTCTCACCCCTGGCCCGGTGTGCATCACGAGGCTGCTGGAGCACACCCAGGCCCCATAGATCAAGCTGGCCACCCTCAGAATAGACCTAGCTGGGTCATGATCAGCCTGCAGGATTTCATCAGCATCTCTGAGAAGCTTGAGGAGATGAACATACACTGGCCTGTACACCCCTATTGCCACATGGCCGAGGGTGGCCCAGCTGGAGGCTACCAGCACGCCAGCCCTCAAGTCCACCCACCTCCCGTGAACGCGGCCCTGGCTATGGACCGACAGCAGCCCCCTAGTGTCCAGGCAACCCCTTATGCAGGTGGCCACTATTACAACATGGCCCTGCCGATGATGATGAACACCCCTCAGCCGGCCTTTTACAATTTTGGCGCGGCCCCGGCTCACTTGCAGCCGGCTCACCACCAGCCGCACCCTCCAGCTGCCAATATCCAGGCTGTCAATGAGCACGCCCACAGGGACACAGCCCAGCCGGTCGACAACCAGGAGCCGCTTCAACCTCGCCGCCGCCGTCGCCGCCACCGCCGCCAAATTCAGCCCTACACGGAGGCTGAAGAGGAGACCATCCTGTCCATGATGGACGCTGGTCGAGGGCCGGTGTCTGTTGCGAATGTCTTGGAGGGCCGTACGGCCAACGCGATTCAGGCCAAGTATTGTAAGGCCCCTATCTCTCCCTCGTATTTATTACAAGGCCTTCAAAAGAGGAAAGAGAAGAGCAATGGAGAATCATCACAATACGTGATTTTCTGCTTGCCATATCTCAGTGCTAACAGGATCGTCCTTAGGGCGCATGAAGGGAGGAGACCCTAGGGGAGCCGAGAAGAGTCGCAAGAAGGCCGCTGAGGCCCGAGAGGACGCAGCCAGCATGGTTGGCACATCTGGACAAGAAGATGAGAGTGACAGGTAGCTTCCTGCCTAAACCTCTTGGGTCCTACACATTCAGATGCTACAGACAAAGCACTGCGATGTTTGGTAAAGGAGATTTCACCAAGAGTGGTCTCAAAGAAGTAACCTATACTCGCAGTGAGGAGCCTGGGTCTGTTTCTTGGGGTATCATCATGGCTGTCCCTGGTCGAAGTTTGCCGAGGAGGTTGTTCTAGGATACTGTCAGCCTGTGTTTAATAATTGTGGGAAACATAAGGGTGCAGCTGGTGCCAGTTACATCAGTGATCATTTTAATACAAACAATGCTAGACGAAGAAGAAGTGTTTTTTAACAGATAATTCTCATGGGCATAGGTATATGTGCAAACCCTCAGCCTATGATCCTCGGGTCCGAGCTGAGGATAGCCATCCTTCTAGTGATCACATAAAAGCTGTTTGTATGATTCTCTGCAAGGTGTGCTTTGTTGATGCGGACAACCTTGAATGCCTCCAAGACTTTGAGAGAGCTGAGTATTCAAGTGGTATCACTTGCTGTGTAAATACTTAGGTAGTAGGTCTGCAATTGCAATGCCCATGTTTTACAAATCCACATGTTCAATGCCCTTGAAGCCAGAAGTTTTCTATATGCTTTATGACAGTCTTAGGTTTGCTCCAGGAATGTCAAAAAGCATCAGGGAATTAAGGAAACGGAAAAGGGAAGACAGCAAGAGAGAGTAAGCCGGGCCCGGTTACCTGGGCAGTCAGCGGGTTTGGTTGTTTCGGGCTTACTGCGGGTTAGGGTCCTTTAACCGACCAGGGGTCTAAAGACGCCTGAGCTCTGTGCCTAGCGCAATCGTCGTCATCCTCAGCCTCCACCTCTGACAACGGTCCATCTTATCCACGACAAACACCATCTTCATCATCTTTGCAACAGCCCACAACAACTTTAAGCCACTCCCTCCCAACAGTCGTCCGTTTCTTCAGGACCCCCGAGAGCCCTCGACTTACAGGCAAGCGATCCAACGAGCTCACCTGTCCCGCGAGTTGTCTGTGCCTGATCGCACTCGACCTGTTTCACAATCACAATCACCAACACTATGTCTTCCGATGAGCGTCTTTGGAAGTTCAGCAAGCCGGAATGGCTGAACAGCGTCCATGCCCGTAATGCGGGAGTGTACGCCTCAGGAGCCTTGGTAAGCCTCGCGCTCGGCCTCTAGAGAAACAGCCTCGTGCTCCCCCGCCCCCTTCCTCCCGAGCTAGGAAGCCGCCTGATATCATCAATATCACCATTCACGCCTCCCCCCTTCTCCTACCAAGAGCAAGGCGACATCATTGTAACGGAAAGCTAACACGTGTGACTGTGTCCCGCCACCTATAGTTCTCCCTCGCCTTCTACATCCTCCTCGACGCCGCCGTCTGGTCAAAGTCCTCGCAGAACGGCTCAGACGTGCACGTCACCTTCATCGACTGGCTGCCCCTCATCTTCTCCTCGCTGGGGATGCTGATCATCAACTCGGTCGAGAAGCAGCGCCTGTCGGCCGACAGCTTCTCCTACAGCGGGTCCGGCGTCGCCTGGAAGGCGCGGGTCGTCCTCTTCCTGGGCTTTGCCGCGCTCGCGGGCGGCATGGCCGGCGGCGTCACCGTTTTCGTGCTCAAGTTCGTGGTGCAGAGCGTCGAGTGGCCGATGTTGGGTATGGGCGTCGAGAACGTTGTCGCGAACGCGCTGGTCGGGGTGAGTAGCGTCGTGCTGTGGGTGAGCCAGAACATGGAAGATGAGTACAGCTACAACCTAGCGCTATAAAGAGCGAAACATTGGCGGGCAGAGAGGACAACGGTGTGTTTGGAAAGCGGATTTGGACGGGGGATGGAGACGCGTCTGGCAGTCTGTGTTTCTATTTTTCGCAGGAGGCATTACACTGTGCATCATTTGGGTTTCACATTCTCTTACGTCTCTTGCGTGTACAGTAATGGACGGACGGAGCATGGGAAGGAATTCTATCTTGGCGCCATGGACCAGTCGGCTGGGCTGGGATTATATCAATGAATTATGTTCGACTGGAGCCCACTCTATTGCAGGTGATCGAGAGTTGACGAAAAGAAGAGCAAATACCCGCGGCCTTGATTGAGCCGCGATATCTCGCAGATTGCGAGCCTTTTTCTCACCAAGCCCTTTTGTAATGTCTATATCATATCGTTAAGTCATGCAGATGATGCTCTACTTGCTCCGCTTGTAGATCTTGGCCAGGAATGCCTCGAAGATTGACTTCTTCAGGCCTGAGCTCTCATCGATGGCGGCGATCTTCTCCCTGATCTCGCCGACCACCTTCTGCTCGTAGTCCAGGTACCGCTGCTCTAGGTTCAACTCGTCGTACAGCTTCTTAACGGCGGCCTCCTTGTCCTTGTCCTTTCGGCCGTAGTTTTCCTCAAGAACCTTTCTCTGCTCGGGCGTCGCAATCTCCAGCGCCTGGTTGACAAGCCACGAGCACTTGTTGTCCATGATATCCGTGCCGATCTTGCCAATGTGCTCGGGTAGACCAAAATTGTCAAGGTAATCGTCCTGGACCTGAAAGTACTCGCCCATGGGGATCAGGATATCCTCGGCCTGCTTGAGGTTCTCGGGGGTGCCGATGTTGAGCTGGTGCAGGGCGAGCGCGACGGGCAGGAAGAAGGAGTAGTAGGCGGTCTTGTAGACAACGATGAAGCTATACTTGGACGCCGAGAAGTTGTCAAGGTTGACCTTGCCCTCGGGGGCGGTGAGCAGGTCCGTCAGCTGGCCGATCTCGGTCTGGAAGGTGACCTCGTGCATCAGCTCGATCAAGTCGATGTAGGCCGGGTGGGAACGGAAGTGCTTCTTGAGGAGGGTGTAGATGCCCGCCTCGAGCATGAACGCGTCGTTGATGGCAATCATGCCTACGCCTTCCTGAAGGTACCAGCACGGCTTGCCGCGCCTTGTGATGCTGCTGTCCATGATATCGTCCGACACCAGGAAGAAGGCCTGCAGCAGCTCCGTCATCCAACCCAGCGTGGCAGCCTGGAAGTATTCCTCCTCAGACAGCTTCCTGCCCAGCAGGAGAGAGACCGAGTCTGGGACGGACATGCCTCGGTTGCATTTTCCGCCGACCGCGTTGGTCCGCAGGCTCTGTTCAAGTCGCACGGGAGGGGGTCAGACGCGCGCTCTTCTCATGAACCAACAAAGTGGGGACGAGGGCGGGGTCAAGAAGGAGAGAGGACTCACAGCTCTGAACCACTCCAGCTCTGCCTCGGGCAGATTGTATTTCTGGGCATGCTCGAGGATGTCTGCCTCCAGCTTGGGGAACACGGCCTCGAACTCCTTGAGGGTTGTCTTCTGAAACTTGTCGTCCACCTTCTGTCTCTTAGGGTCGCTCTCGACGGGCGCCGCAGCGTTTAGATCAGCAAGGGACGTCTTTTCCGCCATGGCAGATCGAGGTTGGCCCGTGGGTCGTTGGTGCTGAGACCGGAGTGAGAGTAATTGGGAGGTACGTCGGAAAAGCTGAATGCCAGAAGGCTCGTCTGAGAGGGAAAACTTTGGAAATGGGAGGTGGTGACCCAATCAATTGGCATGAGAAGATTGTGGCGCTTTTTGTGCTTTTATCTTTACGCAGCTTCCGGACCCCTGCAGGCGCATGGTACCGTAAGTAGTAAATACCGCCTTCTATGATATGAAGCTTAGGGCTTGCCGAGCTCGGTTCCGTCGGTCAGCGCCTCGCCTAACTTGCTATGGTACCTGGGCCAGGGTCCCCATGCGTACGCTGCACACGCCTTACCCAGTGCATCACCCCTTGAGGCACAACAAACACTCAGTGCTCTGGTTTGGTCCACCTCAACTTCCATTGCACGTCCTCATGAAAGTCACTGTTTATGATTCCGACAATAAACCGATCTCCGGCTGATCTTCTCGTTCCGAAGCCGCTGCGCTGAGTCGACTCAACCACCGAATCGGCCAATTGCGTCCCCTCAGCAATATAGCTGCTCGCTTTTCAACAAAAACGCGTCTTCAAAGGTAGCCTTGCTGGTCTGGTGGTCCACTGAGGACGCTCACCCTGCGGCGGGTGGGACTAGAGAACGATGGTGTTTACCGAACAGGATATCGACAACCTGCGGGCCTCACTACAGGATGCTGTGGTCAAGTGCTCCGAGAGATGTCTGTATCAGTCGGCAAAATGGTATTATTTATAATTTCTTCTCACCTGCGCGTTCATGTGGCGGAATACATGGCTGACTAGCGACATCAGGGCCGCCGAGCTGCTGGACTCCCTTCCTGAGCCGCCAACAGGTGAAGATGCTGGTGTCAAGGTCACAAACACACCTAGGGGCTACATGCCTGCCATACTAACACCGAATCCCGACGAGGTAGAGGCTGAGCTCGAGGCCTTGGAGTTCAATAAATATATCATGGCAAAGTCCTTCTTCGACTGTCGTGAGTTTGACCGGTGCACAGCCGTGTTTCTTCCAGATGCCCTGCTGTCCAGCATCCTGTCTCCCAGAAACGAAGACACGCCGCTCAGTTCCCAAGCAAAGGGCAAGGAGGCTGCAAGTTCCAATGCATATGTATCTGGCAGCAGTAGCCTTCCTGAGATCAGCCAGAAGAGCTTATTTCTAGCCCTGTATGCCAAGATGCTATCCGGCGAGAAGCGAAAGGATGAGGACACTGAGATGGTTATGGGCCCGCAGGACCTCGGCTCGGTCTGCAACAAGCAGCTGCCTCTCATCAGCCGGTATCTGAAGACCTGGTTTGACGAGAGGCGGGCGTCACCCGAGGACATATCATACGAGGGTAGCCAGGGCTGGCTTGAATATCTGTATGTGTCGGCGAACCACCCCCCCCCCCCCTCTCTGGCTATAGGATAGGCTTACTGACAGGCCTTCTAGATACGGCATGGTCTTGGCCAAGGAAAAGAACACTGATGAGGCTCTGCAGTGGTTCTTGCGCAGTGTCCACCTCTTTCCAATGAACTGGGGCTGCTGGCTTGAGATGACTGGGGCCATCAGCCGAGTTGAGATGCTCAACAAGATCATACCTCGTCTGCCTCAGCACATCGTCTCTTACATGTTCCACATACACACCTCGCTGGAACTCTACCAGCCGACCAATGAGCTTCAGACCGCTCTGGCACAGCTTCAGGAAATCTTTCCTGATTCTCCATTCCTGCTCACCTGTTCAGCCCTGTACTTGAATCACACCAAAGCATTGAAAGAGGCCGCAGCAGAATTCAGCCACCTTCTCTCCCTACACCCTCACCGCCTTGACCATCTCGACATCTACTCCAACATTCTTTTCGTGCTAAACGAGAGACCGAAGCTGGCCTTTCTAGCCCACCTCTGCTCTAGTGTTGACAAGTTTCGGCCCGAGACGTGCGTTGTGGTTGGCAACTACTATTCGCTGCTCTCGCAGCACGAGAAGGCTGTTCAATATTTCCGTCGGGCCTTGGCCTTGGACCGATCGTGTCTGTCGGCCTGGACACTGATGGGGCACGAGTATGTAGAGCTCAAAAATACGCACGCCGCCATCGAGTCGTACCGTCATGGCGTGGACATCAACCGGAGGGATTACCGTGCCTGGTATGGTCTTGGCCAGACGTACGAGATGCTCGAGATGTACCAGTACGCCCTCTGGTACTACAAGAAGGCGGCAGGCCTGCGACCGTGGGACGGCAAGATGTGGATGGCTGTTGGTTCCTGTTTACAGAAGCTGGGCCGAGAGCGAGACGGGATCAAGGCTCTGAAGCGGGCACTGCTTGCTGACACCTACTATGAATCGTCAACGAGCAGCTTCGGAAGTGCCGCTGGTTTCGACAGAGCTGCACTGGGTCAACTGGACACGGATGTCCTGATTCAGATTGCTACAATGTACGAAGCCCTGGACGAAGAAGAGGAAGCAAGAGCCTACATGGAGCTGTGTGTGGCACAGGAAGACGGCAACGTGGACGGCATAGAGGGTAGCGCCGCCATCGAGTCTGCCGGAGTCCTTTCCGACGAGGATCAAGACAGTGGTGAGGACAGAGAGAAGAACCAGGGCACGGGCGTCACAACAGTGACCAGCAAGGCGCGTATGTGGCTGGCCAAGTACGCACTGCGGCATGAGGACTTTGTCACTGCGAACCGGCTCGCGAGCGAGCTCTGCCAAGATGGTCAAGATGTCGAGGAGGCGAAGGCCATCATGCGAGATGCACGCGACCAGATGGAGTTTGCCGAGGGACACGGAGTCGGATAGGAACGGTTGTTCTTTGGGAGATACAGACGATGAATCTCTGAAGAACCTCTACGTCAAGTTCTGGAGGCTTTTCATGATCCACCACGAGATTGCCGCTGGATCCTCCGCCAAGACGGCACAAATTATGCAAGCAGCCTTCAACAGTCAAGACTAGGCTTAGGGCCCATGTGCCTCTCGTGAACAAGACTTATGAATTACTAGAACATGACAACCGGCCCGGTTCCTTTTAATCTCAATCAACCTTCGAGGACCTCTCAGGTTGTTAACCGCGATTGAAAGCGGGTTTGACACCCCCCCCCCCCCCACCCACGACTGTTGAATGTATTTTATGGTTGCGAAGGATTTCTTAACAAACCTTAAAGCGAGCCCCAGGCACCCCGCGCTGCCACCCAATCATACATAAACCACAGCATTCTCAGTCTACACACAACAGTATTGCACACCGTGAGGTAACACAAAGCAGCCGAACTCCTCGATATAAGCTTGAAAAGAGAAGCTTGCAAAAGACCGTAGCATGGCTCGGCGCTGCCACCACTGCGTGGGATTATCCATCGAATCCTTAATACGCCTGGCCAAAGATGAATTCAAGGGCTACCACGAATTTCCAAAACAAGCCTTCTATCAACACCACAATTCTCTTCAGGACCTCGAAGCATCAGCAGAGAGCGGTTGCGAACTTTGCACCCTGATCTTGGATTGCTTCAAGGGTGCTCAGGTAGAGGATGCAGATGATCGCCCTATGGCCTGGCCGGAAGACTGGGTCAGTGACAACCATGAGCTGGGTACCTCAATGTTTACTGTTGCCAAGGGGCTTGATGATTCGAGCATCCGTATAGCCATCAGCGCGGATCATGTGTACGCGACAGCGGGAATTGAGGACGTCTCGCAGTTTGACACCCTCTTGGTCCAGATAGGGCCTAGAGATGACGGCCCTGAGGCGGTGATGGACTGGGTGCTTCCACCGTTGCCTTTGGCTATAACTGTGGCTCGTGGTTTGTCTTGTTCTTCTTCTTCTATGGTGTGATATTCTAGACGTGTAAAGGTACCGAGTCCCTTCACGACACTCGTCACTAAGCATTGGGTTCTTTAGGCGACGTTTTCAAAATCGACGAGTACCAGATCGGGCATTTCGAACTTGTTGCAGACCTCGCCGCTATGGAAAACTTCGAGATCGCCCGGGGATGGCTCAAGACTTGCAGGACTGAGCATGCCCATTGTCCCTCTGACGATCCCCCTGTCCTACCGACTCGCGTCATCGACGTCGGTACTGCACCCGATTTCCAGGACCTTCGAATCTTCTTGTCTGCGGGAACGAAGGACCACTATGTGGCTCTCAGCCACTGCTGGGGCGGCTCCATCACGCCACTGCTTACAACAAAAACACTCGAGTATTTCACATCCTCGCTTCCTTATACCGAATTACCTGCCAACTTTCAGCACGCAATCACCATCACCAGAGAGATGAAGGTCCGATATCTCTGGATCGATAGCCTCTGTATCATCCAGGACTCGAAGCGAGACTGGGAACGAGAATCTGTGAAGATGGCGAAAGTCTATCGAGATTCCATGTTCACCATCTCAGCGCTGGCGTCCTCAGGGAGCAAATGCGGGATCCTTGCAAACAGCCCTAGGTCGGCGCGATCGCCCAAGCCCGTCACTCTGACTATGACCACAAGCGACTCCAAGAGTCACGAAGTGAAGATTTCCTTAGTCAATGCAAAGGGCGAGTATCTCAACGAGCTGGCCAACAGGTGCCCACTGTCCAGCCGGGGATGGTGTCTTCAAGAGGCCGTTCTGTCTCCTCGACATTTGTATTACGGCCAGGAACAAATCTACTGGCGTTGTCCTTCCGGCTTCCATGACGCAGAAGGATGCGGGCCGGGGCGCCGCTTCCCGTCTGATGCGTACGACGGCATAGCATCTGCGCTCTATGGAGAGATCCTTCGAGACACGCGCCCAAGATTGGCCCCTAGTGAGATGACCCAGCACGAGGATGTAAATGGCGTTCTTACCGAGTACTACCTTCTTGTGCAAGACTACTCGCACAGGGAGCTGACTTTTAGCTCCGACAAGCTTCCCGCATTTTCTGGTGTCGCACAGCGCCTCCATACTGCGGTCGGCGGGGCGTACCTTGCGGGTCTCTGGAGCACAGACATCTGCCGCGCCCTCTCATGGCGTGCGGAGGGCAGAACGGCGAAGCACGTGCGGCCAGCCCGTACGCCTTCGTGGAGCTGGGCGGTCACTGATGAGTGGGTCTGGTTTGACGTTGGCTCAGAGCCACCAGAGGATGGAGATGCATCCTTGAACTTGCAACTACTCGAGCATGAGATCAAGCTGCACGACAAGGACAATGCCTATGGACAGGTGGAATCAGGGAGCCTGACAGTCAGGGGCCTCACCACGACAATGGCCCGCAGCTCACAGCTGGTGAATGCCTGGCCTTGCAGCTTCAGCATTGGGACGGTGCACCTTGACAACGAGGACATTGACGAGGAGCTCGGCCCAGGGGTAGATGGGCGGATGGCGATGTGGTCGCTGTTTCGAAAGATGGGGGAGACGGGGCTTATCTCCATTGTGACTACGGCAGGCCACGAGGATGACTGGGAGATAGAACAGGAGGCTATTCATCCTGAGGATTACTTGGTTCTACTTGTCTACGCCGAACTTGAGGGAGAAGGCGAGTGGACTGAGCGTGCGTCTTGTCTCCTTCTACAGCAGGACGATAGAGAAGGGGGAAATACGTATAGAAGAGTGGGCGTCGCCAGGCTGGACGCGCTGAAAGTAGCGTGGCTTAGAAGTTGGGAAGAGACAACGCTTAGGCTTATCTAGAATTACACTTCATCTTGTAATGGATTTCAAGATTAACATCTTGTACCATCACGTCGACGGTTTATAGTCTTGGTATCGGCTTTGTATGTTGACCCTCTCTATAGGTGCGAATTAACAATCAGTGTAAGCCTCGAATGAACGTTGGCCCCCTCTGCTTATTCCATGTACTCTGTGCAAAGTCAATACCCTATTTAATGTTCATCTACTGAAATTGACCTTTTGGTCCTGCTTCTTCGTCTCGATACCGGCACAATTGGCTCGATGAAGCTTTTGCAAATTGCGCAGCTAATTGACAAAGTCGCATGTTATCTTCCACTCCACATTACTGGAGACGCAAATTACTACTTTACTCGGCAATATTTATCTGATCATTTGTGCCTATCAAGAGGAGCTGACAGATCAGCAATGATGTGATGGCTTACTTGAAGCTAATTTGCTTATATATTGTCATCATACGGTTGGTGGTGTGTGGTCCCCAGCCAACCGTTATTGCCTTACATGTATTGCAACACAACCACAATCACCCTCTCCCACCCGTTTTTACACTCTCCCCATACACCCATTATTTGTGCTCCAGCCAGCCTATGTTACCACAATTTTCCTGGAGGCATGATGGCATTAGCTCTCCGCCTTAGTGGTCCTATGAGACGCTGATGCTGAGCTGATGCGTGAGAGTATGAGTAATTATTCTGTCTGGCATTGTTGCCACAGCCTGCAATAGAGATGTTTACCACTTGCCACCCTCCCATGTGTTCTCGAGTAGAATTCCGTACGCGCCCAAGGAAAAAAAGATCGCCAGCACACCGACTCCCTCAGCACAGGATTATCTCCTCCCTCTTCACACCCCCCGCCCCCTCCCTCTCCCAAACTGGAAATTTCTATGATGACAACTCATCCAGGTACCTACTTAAGTAGGAAGCTTAGCTCCAACACGCCAGCCCAAAGAACTACGTAAAGGCACGATGAAAGGCTGGATGGGAAAAAAGACCAACACACAATGTGACCTTGCCCTGCCTGCATACCATCATCCTAGGAGTATCCCCCACCTCCCTTTTCCTTCTCCAGTACTGCCATGTGTAAGCAACAGAATACCAACCTCAAAATTGACGCCATTGAGACCCCTCCCCCTCCCCCCGACCCAATGACGTCCATGGAAAACCTCCGGAGGGAACGTTGGAGAGAGGATGTATAGTCAACATATTTATCCAACCCCACCGAGACGCTATGCTGCGCGCAATACGAGCTCTGAGGTCGACATGGATCCGTCAACCGGCCAAAAGGTGCCTGCCCCTCTCCCCAGTGCTACCCACCCCATTCCTCCCTCAAGCGATGGCCAACCTTATTTATCTTCTTTTCCTTTTCTTCTTCCCCGGCCCTTTCTTCTCGCGCTTTCTGCTCGCTCCACCTTGTCGGCTGGCTGGCCGGCCAGAGTCTCCCTGTGAATGTCCACAGGCCGTTTGACGAATCCGAGCTCGTTGCCCGACACCACCACGTTATGCGATAGGCCAGGACCCCGGCCACCTATCACGCTTCTGCATCCTCCTGCAGGACCATCACACATGAGAAAGAACGTACTGCTCGGACGCGTTCGGCGGTAGAGGAATTCGGTACCCCAGTCTATAGCAGGGCAGGTAGGGCTGGTCAAAGCATCTTGACTGCAACTCTTGTAGTGCTGACTGGGCCGAGCTTATGTGTGTGCAATCGACTCTGTGAAGGGATCGAAGCCGGTGTCATACTCAGAAATGAAGACGCCGCAGCTGCAAAAGCTTCAGCAGGCAAATTGAAGACAGATTAAGGTCTATTTAGTGTCAGGTTGACTAGTGTATTATTACCGCCCTGCCAAGCAAGCAAATCCGTCATGTCCGCCAATTTTGTCGTACCAATTGTCCTCCGACATTGCATTCGTGTGAAACTTGACAGCCATTTCGCTGAGTCCAGTAAAGGAAAGTCTAGAAGGGTATATGGGTGCATCATAAAAAAAAGAACTTCTTTCAAATTCCGCCCGATTCATGTCCGTAACTCACTCATTACGTTACTCAATCATGAGACGTGCCAAAATCGCCCAAAATTTCCACCCCCTCCCCACCACCACCACCAAAAAAAAAAGAAGACATATTACTGCTTTCGGCACCCTATTCAGTATGCTGCCTAGACGATGAAGGCAGCAACACCGGCAACAAAGCCGACCAGGCCGGCACCGGTACCTGCCTTGTAAGCACCATTGACAGTGACAACACCGGGAGTGCTTGTCGGAGGGATCGGAGTGTTGGTAGCAACGCCGGTGGTCTCTGCCGTAGTACCGCCAAGACCAGTTGTGCCAGAAATGTATGTGGACGCCGGAGGAGTACTAGTGATCGTCGTCACAACAACACTGGAGGTGTAGGAAATGGTCACAGAGGTTGGTGCAGACGTCGGGGCAGTTGTCTCACCGGGGATGGAGACAGATGTGGCGACAGATGTGGCGACAGATGTCGAAGCGGACGTCTCAACGGAAATGGGAACGGAGGTGGCGCCAGACGTCGGGGCGGACGTCTCAACAGAAATGGAGACGGAGGTGGCGCCAGACGTCGGGGCGGACGTCTCAACGGAGATGGAAGCAGAGGTTGTAGCGGTCACATTGCTGCTTGGGTAGGGAGCGCCACTGCTACCAGAGCTGACCTTAGCAGTGGTAGTCTCGCAAGGCACCACAGTCGTGAAAGTACTAGTCTCAGTGACTGGTGGGGGAGATGAGACGCTGACAGTACAAGGGCAGGCTGCAAGAATGTTAGCCATGCCAGGCTCTGCCGCAGAAGGGTTAGAGAGAAGATGGGCAAACTTACGCAGCGTGATAGTGGTCTCCGAGGTCACAGTGTACGTTGTGTTCAGATAAGCCCAAGTTGTGGGAGACTGTGGACACGCCAATGTTAGCAGAAGCTCAAAGTGAATGTCGAGAGGGAAGTGTTGAACATACGGGGCAGTAGGTGGTCCAGGTAGGAATGACAGTAGTGGTCCAGACTGTGCTGATAGGAGCAGTGCCTGTGCTGGTAGGAGCAGTGCCTGTGCCCCAGTGGGTATAGTGGCCGCCGGCCTGGACGAGGGCAACAAGGCCGGCCAGAGGAGTGAGCTGCTGCAGTCTCATCTTGTACTGCCTGAACTAGACTGAGTGTCTTGAGGTCTGACGATTTTCAGGGTTTATCTGTGCTTGTCCAATCTTATTTGGTCCCTGATCCCAACCCAAACGAATGTAGGTGAGAGTCGGTTGAGACGACGGTGTATTGGTCGGATGGAAACGATTGAAGTGATGGTGGACGATGGGGGAAGGGAAGAGAGAGGGAGTGGCAGAGAATGTAGGTGGGCGGACGTAGGGATTTATCAACAATGGAGGCTGATTAAGAGGAAGAGGGACAACAGATGGAGGGGGGAGTAAGAAGAAAAAAAGAAGGAGGGGGGGGGGGTGCCAAGCCCAAGTCACAGTTGCAGGAACTAAGCAGGTGCGAGTGACATTGACGAGGGCGAGATAGGAAACAACAGCCCTAGGTATGCTTACCTGGGTAGATAGTACCTGCCTGACGACATGGACGCGAGGAAGTCGCCTCACCTCTGTACCTTGGACTCGTACCTACCATCAGCTCGGCAACGGAAGGCGCGGGACAGGATGGATGTGCCACCCAGTCCACATACTCAAACACACACTCTCTCCCTCACACACGCCCTTCTGTAAATTTGACGGGGTTACCATGCAGTTCGATCGTCTGTACCCTTCGCGAAGGATTTCCGCCCCTTTCCTGCAGGTGCCGTCGATGCGCCTGTTCCTCTTCGTCATTGAACTTCTCCTCCCCAAAGCGATCGCATTAATTTCCAGATTCACTGACAGAACAGAAGTTGAACGCCTTCCTTCCATTGTAGGGGAAGGAGTGGCACCATCATGTCTCGACCCACACCCATACACAAAGTGCAATAAGCTTACTTTCAGACTTCAGCACACTCCACAGCTCCTTCGGCCTGACCGCTTGGCAGGGCGCGTTGAGGTTGACATCTCGTATGCGAACGCAGCACTGTCACTTTTCTTGCCTCTTGGCTCGGTATGAATCTTCTCCATAGCAATACAGTAGGCGAAGGCGAAGTATTGTCGTTGTCGTTGACCCAGCCAAAGCCGACAGCGCTCACCATGGCCAAGGCTTCTGACGGATGGAAAGAGGAAAACAGAGCTGGATGGAAGTTGAGTGGTCGATCTTGACCCATGTTGCCTGATATGGACCTAGCCTAAATTGGAAATCAGCTCACCTGTCAATGGGTGTAGTCCCACACCACGACCGGTCCCAAGTCGGTGGAAACTTCGCGGGGGTGGGTGTCAGAACGTGACATTGATTCCTCAACCCAGCGCTTGCTTGTGCCGGATCTGTCCGCAGCTCACCATGCCCCTCTTCACTGACTCTCATGGTTACTTTGTCACCTACTGTATTCGCCGCAAAACGAGACCACTTTCGTCTTTTCAGAAACCGAATAAGGTCAACAGACACAGCATGGTGGCATTTGGCAGTGATGAGCATGTATGCACAGCAAGCGATGATGGTGTCGAGACAACTTATCGTACATGTCAAATACGAGGTGTGCGCTGTCCAAGTGTCAGCCGACATTACCCTCATTGGTTAGACCTGCTTCCCAGCTTCGGTTTTGGGCAAGCTTATGCTGCAGCAGTGCAGTGATTACTGGAGCGGGGTTTCTTGGCCACAAAGTCGCCTTCGACATCTCCCCTCCCAAGCTCCCCTGTCTGCATTTCGATCCATCTGCTGAGGAAGCTGACGGGCAACCGGAAAGCAGCTAGTGATTCAAGTCGATCGTGACACGCTCGTGTTGGTAAGCCGTCTCTCCAGTCTACCTACTAAGCACTCACCACGACTCACCACGACAGCTCAGTAGAATGCTACGTGACCCGAACGTTACCTTCGCCATTTACATCTCTTGGCCTTTATCCCCCCCCCCTCAAGGGGGACCACCGTCTCTCCCAGATGGCACCCATCAATCGATGAGGTGGGCCGCCTTCAAGATGGGTTCCATTAAGCAAAGCGTCTAATCCATATGTCAAGGCAAGTATACCTAGTTGTGATGATAGATCTTGAACCCTATGATGCATTTGGGCGATCCCGGCCCGAAATGCGGTGGCAAAATAATCACTGACATTTCGCCAGCCACAAGATAACACTATTGTCTTCGAACTATAGTCTGAGCCAAATAGATGTTCATCTCGAGTGAGCAACTGGGCTGCATCATGTTCCATGCGATGAATCGGCGGCATCCACCCCTCAATGGCTAGTCCGTCCTACGAAACTGGAGTGAGGCCCTGCCTACCCAAGAATTACGAAGAGTCACCTGCCTCATGACCCTCCCAACATGTCATCCCAGCACAATGGATGACTGTTAGAGGCCAAAAAAAAATGGTTCTTAGTAGCCCAACACGCATTGCTATTGATGCTACACGAGGATTGTGTTGGTTGGTCGTTCCTGTTCAGATCGTAAGAATGCTGGGCTTCGGCTACCAACTCGTATTTCTCAAGAGGCTTGATGGAACAACGTGACCTACGTTTCCAGAAATGGCCGTCAGCAAATGGACCAAAGCTCGAGATCACTATGGTGTTGAAGCCAAACGGGGTCCCCGGCAGACTGGGTGTGCTCAGACAGGGACAATGTGCTGTGTCCAAGGACCGCATCCCCAGTTTGACTTCACTGGATAGCGGCCATGTGCGGTGGTCGTCTTGACGAGTTCTCTGTCTGTCTTCAGTGGGAATGTGTATAGGGAGTCGTCAACACGAGAGTGTCCAGCTATGCTGTGGGAACGGCAAAGGTTGTAGGCAGGAGTGATTGATATACAGGGCTGCTACCTAATTTTCAGTGATCGATCTCCTGGAGAGAGATGTCAATCCATGTCAAAGCTGAGGTACCGCTGGCAGGTATAGTAGCACCCTCATTTCTACTTTTCCAGGCACCATCACAGGGTCTATCATCGGTATGGATATGAATTTAGCGACAACAGCAGAGCGACCTGCACATTCAAGTGTGAACGAAGACTTCGGATCCTATATCTGGGCCAGTACGATCAAATTGAGACACTCAGATGCCAAGTAAGAATGCTTGACAATCGAGAGAATCGAATGACTGATGTGTGCACCAGGAGCATCATGATGAGGGCTTTAACGCCAGCGATCTACCGTGGGGCGATCCTCGCTGGCGTCGGCGAACCTTGCTAGCAGCTGCCCGACATGCAATACATATTCGCGGTATTCTTTTACCTTCCCCATAACCATAAAATCTTCATCGAGATTCCTAGCAAGGAAAGATAAGGAAGACTACACTTACTATGAACGGGCATAACCGCCTGTGAGCCTGTGAGAAGCTTACTGCACTGAAGCAGAACCTCAGCGATACCACGGGAAACTCCACAGCAAGTTACTCTCTGCCCTCATACCGAGTCAGATCCTTACCGGTGAGAACATTACAGTGGATGGATATGCTCAGTCCGAGACTTGCTATCGGTAAAGATTGTGACCCCGAGGATGTTCATACTTTCACCCCAGGAACGGTATTGTGCACCGTGTGTAGCACATCCCGAGGTTCTCGTCCTTTGGACACTTCGAGCATGCATTCCGCAGATGTGCTTCATCACTCTCAGCTCTGCCCTGGCATGATCAAGGATCAA
This sequence comes from Cryphonectria parasitica EP155, assembly GCF_011745365.1. NCBI lineage: Eukaryota > Fungi > Ascomycota > Sordariomycetes > Diaporthales > Cryphonectriaceae > Cryphonectria > Cryphonectria parasitica. The sequence continues at coordinate 4,819,666 of NW_024468909.1, forward strand.
GACTTCAGATCATGTGGAGACAATCAAATAACCATATCTAGATGACAGGCTGATCTACGAGACGATTGATATAAGGTCCGACATCAATGTGGAGAACGGCGATCGTTGTCTCTTGGAGGTTTGAAACGGGACGTTAGTTGTTAAAGATGTTCTCGCTTCTCAAGCACGGCTCGATCTCGTTTGGCGGCTCTGGAGTCTCCTTCGACAGTGAGGCATACTGATCAGGATGCGGGATCAGGCAGCAGAGACGTATAATCCAGTGGTCTCCGGCGAGAGTGTTGGGCTTGACTGACATTTTCCCAACCCAGACTTATGAGATGGTCGAGGGCGGCAATAACCTTGATTCTGTGTTGAGACCTCTACTCGAAGCACCATTTGATTCAGTTTTCCTACTCTATTGAAACCGAAAATCACTTCCGTATGCAGAGCATTGTCGGTCATCCCGACAGTCGCCGTTATATGGCCTGCGCGAACAACACGGCAGTATCCTCACCAGGCTTCACTTTCTATTCCAGATCGAACACTCCAACATCTGACTCGTTTTGTGCATACGCGTTGCGAGCAAAGCCACTCACTACTAAAGCCTATCTACAAGGCTGTCGGGATTTTGAAGAAAATGTGGTTCAATGTCAAGGCTAGAAGGCACCGGCACAGAGAGGCTCATACAAAGTATATACCTTACTGTAATAGGGGTTGTTGCCGATCGGCTAACCTACCTGCAGTGCGCGAGACTTCTCAGCCGGGTCGATTTATGGAGCACGGATCTCGCCTGCTGTAGTAAAAAATTTCAAGATGCGCCGTCGTCCGTCGCAGAGTGCCCGGCTTGTGGGGGCCGGCCTAGAAGTCACCCGTCTCGGCGACTATGACCTCAGTCCTCGGCAGTCCGTTCAGCGGACAATTTTTTGAGTCGACTTTGAGACGGCTGGTCGAGTCGCGCACTATAGTCAAGCGGGACAAGGAACACAATTCTTACACTTCTCATCAGCGAGAACACATCGATGCCGTCAGGTTCTGTCATCGGCGGGCGGATGACAGATCGTATATGCGAGGACGGAGAATGATAAGTGTCACGGGTTGCAAATCTATACTTTCCTCATCGTACACGAGTGAAATCACTCACCGATGGCATTGCAAACTAGATTGGCCCAGATCGATGCCCTTTTCCAACAGGGCAAACAAAAGCTCGGAGATGTCCATGAGCCTCGGACGAAATACAACATAAACGTACAGGTGATGCGCGAGCAACCCAGCGAGCAGCGCTGGCTACCTGCAGCAATATTTTGGAATGAGTAGATTTCCCGAGGAGGTCCCGAGGTCGATCGATCAGTGTCACAGAGTGAACGGCAAAGCATTCATCCCTAAGCTGCGCTGGTCTGTCGTGCGAAAGCTACAAGCACCGCCTCCTCAAGTTCAGGCTTGGCCCGGGACGGCGGCTCGGTACAGGTTTCCCGTTGGGGAATCGAAGTTTGGGACGACTTGGATCTACGCTGAGAAAGGCTCGTCGCTGAGACCCGAAGAACAAGTCTCAGGACCTTATCAGCGCAGTTGACCCGAGGTCTTGTGCGGCAGCTACCCTAGCTTCCAAGAGATCAGTTACCCAATGTAGGTTGAACAAGAGGATACATCTGTCTGTCAGCGTGTACCACAGCAAGGCACAGATCTGGGAAGCGCCAGAGCAACAGAAGCGAGCCTGACTGTCACCGAGAGGTCTACCGACGTCAGAAGAGTGGGGCGCACTGTCCGAGACATTCTGAAGGTTCTAGTGGATCTCGCAGGGCCGATGAGGAATACAGTCTTGCAGTCAGCACTGCGGCCATGTAAAGATTTTTTACAAAATCTGAGGCGCGGGGAAGACTGCTGGAGACTTTCATGGTGGGTAATTGATGGAGGGGGTGGCGTCGCGGGGTTTTTGCGCACACATCGACAACTGGCTGACACGTGAAAGACGAGCCCAGGTAAAACGGCCCCTACGTACATATGCCGCAACTCTGACTGGGGCATACTTGCCCACGCTCCTTAGATTTATACTCCGGGCTCACGAGTCGCTCCCAGGATGAATCGCGACTTCCAGCAGCGCAATACTGACAGGACTGAGCACTCTCTGGTTGTCCGAGTGCTGCTCAGCACTGTCGTTGCGGATCCGCGAGGTCCAGACCAGTTGCTACTGTTTAGTGTCCCTGGCGATCACGATGATCCGCTGATGAAGTGACGCATGGGTCTCCTTGGTATTTCGTTATCGATAAGAACAACCTGTTCGGACTCCGGGTGCCGGCTGCCAAACTTCCAGAAGCCAATAGGTGAAGGATCTTTTGCCCGAACCGTCAGCACTCCGTCGGGTCTAAGCAGTCTTCTCAGGCTTTCGTCATCAGCCCTGACAATTCTCTCCGCAGAGACGGGCCCTCGTTGTACCAAGCCCAGCCTAGCCGGCCAATGACGACCTTCTAATCTGCGGGATTTTTCTTCCATGACCGTCACAAAGGTTTCTTGCAAAGGCTCCGCAGCCTGCCACCAAGTACCAGAGTACTTTGTGAAAGGTACCTTGGCATTTGGTGCCACGTCTGGCCGACATACCGCCTAGGCGTGGTACCAGGGCATTTGCTGCAGAGAAAAGAAACCTCGTCACTGCGTTATGCTTTGTTGGCAACCTTGGAATGGTCAGGCACCGATACAGCCTGCAGAGGTGAGCGGGGTCGTTGGTGATTGTCACCATTTGTCATGGAGTTATTGGCCGCGAGCCCATGATGGGAAAAGGCGAGATCACTCGTTGCTGTATATCGTTCACCGACAAGAACAGAAAATGAGGAGAGTGTGAGCCCTGTGGTCCAGCAATCAACTGACAAGTTGGTCTCCTTATTGGCTTATTGGTGGTTGTCCTGGCCGTCTGACCCCTGCAGCAGCGGCTGCTTACGATTCAGAATGCAAGTTCGTGCAACGGTAGCGATCCAAATGAGCGGCTAGACGTGGCAGCGCCTCTGTGCGGTGTGCCCTTCTTTTCCCCTCCCTCTCTTTTCGTTCTTTCTCGTTAGCCGCACAACCAAGAATGGTTCGTTGGTCTTGGCTATACTCGTGAGTAGGGCCGAGGGCCAGGTACAGGTGTTCAGCAGGCGTCACAGAGCAGACGAAGCTCTGTTGCTGTTAGGTAAGTAGGTGTGCCAGACTGCCCCTCTCGCGAGTCAAAGAAGTAAGGATTTGATATTCAACACTAGTCTCGCCAAGTGCCAATGTAAGAGTTTTCCTCTGTGTGTGGGAGAGCACAAGCATCAGCGAAAGTTACGGCAGACGTTACCGATCCTTGTCCCGTGCTAGGTGGCCCTTTTGCAGCCCAGACTCGCCCTACTGCACGTTTTCCAGGGAACAAGTGCCAACGTTCGACCAACCGGCTGTCGTGGAGTGGCGGCGGTGGGTCCACGACTCAATCAGCTGCAGGACAGCTGCGTGTGCAACGTGTGCATTGCGTCTGCAGACACTACCATGATTGTTGTTGTACTTCACAGATTCTCTTGTCGTAGCCCCTCCATCCTAGTTCCATACTGTTGTGTCTGGCTGCCGGCTGTCGGGAGGCGGGAGGCAGGGGATTGGCAGAGAGGGGTAGAGAGGCACGCCTTCAGCCTGGACAGGAGGAACTCGGATCACGATGCAAACCCTCTGCTGGGGAACTCATTTTGCGTGATTTCAATCGATTCCCACTCTGATGTGTGTGCAACACGTGTCTGTTTCGGGGCTGTCGGTCATGGAAGGGCCCAAATTTGTTGCCCCCCCGGCCTGCCCCTTTGTAACACTTTCCAGCTAGCCAAACACCGACTGTGCTGGTGCCTATTAAACCAAAGCACAAACGCTGTGGGAAAGCAAGTATGTGCGAGCCCCTGGGCCCCGTCACAAACCCCCTCTCACATCCTTATTTCTATGGGCCCTTCTGCACGAACCTGTCAGGGCTGGCCACATGGGTAAGCTCCGAAGCCTTTTTTTCAGGTACCCGTGATCGGAACCACTACCCGGCCAATCAGGGTGGAGAAGCCGTTCTGTTCCTGAAAGTCCATCTGCAGCTAAAACGAAACGGTTCTAATGCCTCAGCCCCGCCCCTCCGGGCCTGGACTTTTCTCCCCTCTTCCTTCCCAGGCTCGCTTCGGCTGCAATAGGCGTCGCAATCAACTTGTTCCTCTCTCACAGGCTTGCGTTGCAATGCCCCCTGCATCTGCACGGAGACACACCTTGCTAGGGGTTGCACACCAGCGCTCTGCTTTCTGAATGGTCGCCCCCCCTTAGGTCCAACAGCAAATGGGCCGTACATATCCTGATCCTGTTTTTCCAGACTCTGGATGGGTTGGATCAAGGCACAGGTGCATGCGCCAAGGCGGGATGGGGGCAACGTGTCAAACTGTGAGCAGACGCAGCTCAAGAAAGATGATTGTTGGGGCAGTATTGTTGGTCAGCCCCTTTGTGGTTATTTTCAGGCCCAACACCCAACCTGAAAGATCCCATTCACCGCCCAACAACAAAAGCTGTTCGAATGAACTTGGTCTGTTTCTATACCAGTCATTTGGAATGAAGGGGGTTCATGGCCGCTTGGGCCTCTTTCGCAACGACTTCGTTCTAACAAGCGGACCGTTGAAACGGAACCGACCGGCGTTGCACCCCCAACGAGGCAGACCTGCGGCACCCACCAGTCGAAGGGGGATCGAAAGGTTGTTCTTTGTTGTTCTGCTTCTTTTTTCCCAGTAGGATGAGTTTCATTTTTTCTTCTTCAATTTTTCTTTCTTCCTTTGGTGTGAGGCGGAGGGGGGAGGAAAGCCCAGAAAGAAAAAAAGAAAAACTCTGAATTTTTAAGCCTTAGCTTTTCTTGTTCTCGCACTTGCTCAAGTGAGCAAAATGCCCGAATTGGGCGGCGCCACCGGGGGCCGCACACCAACAACGACACCCATTAGGCCAGGCCAGGATGACGAGCCGGGCGCTATAGTGGGTCCCGTGCTTGAAGGGTCAGCTAGTATACCCGAGCGTGGTGGTCGTCGGGAAAGGGGCCCGCCAGCCTTGACTCGGTAGGGAGTCTTTGGACTATGAGAGGTTCTTCTGTACCAAGGTCTTGGTGTGCGTGGGCCTAGGCTGTGATGTACCCGTTACCGCGCGCCCAGAGCCACACCCCCTCCCCTCCATTATCATCAGAGTTCTGTTTCCTTAGTCTGGCCATAGTTCACTGAGGGAGGGGGAAAAGGTATAAAGGGCTCTGGCCCACCAGACTCCTCCTGATCTTCTGAGTTTATTATTTCCTTATTCACGATTCGGCAAGCCGTTGTGACGATTTCTTTCTTCCTACACTTCCATCACCCACTCTAGCCAACGAGGCTGCACATTCCCTGCTTTACCAAGCATCCAAACTGCTATACACACTTTCTCTCAGGTCCCTGGTGGCTTTGAACACTTTTTGAAAATCAAATCTCTTGAGACATACTTCCAATACAGTCCTTTCTTGGAATATCTCTTACAAGTCAACAAGTACTTGCTATCTGACTATCTCTCACGATCTGTCGATCAACCTACAACACTTTGCACAACAACAACCAACAATATCAACAACAGCAAAAATGCAGTTCAAGACTCTTGCTATCCTTGCCCTGGCCTCCGCCGTGAGCGCTGACAACACGGTCACCATCCAGTCCATGGACGGCACCGACCGCACCCTGGTGTGGACTGGCTCCTCGACCATCGCTGACACCAGCGTCCCTGCTGGCGAGTCTGTGGATGTCACCGTCCCCGATGGCTGGATCGGCAACTTCTACTCGTACTCGGCTGGCGCGACCAACACGCCCGGCATGCTGGCTGAGTTTGCCTTCAACAGCTATGGGGGCTCCACCTACTTCGACGTGTCTGCCATTGTCAACCCCGACGACACCGAGGGCGTCTACCAGATCTACCCGGCCGACACCGAGTCTCCCGTCTCTGGCTGCCAGACCTTTGCCTGCGACAACGCCTACTACCTGCCTGATGACGTCCAGACCCGGGCCAGCACCAGCACCTCCTACGTCGTCACTCTCGGCGCCGGCCCCTTGGCTGTCTCCAAGGTCAAGGCTCGTGATGGTGAGGACCAGATGTTCCCCCGCGAGGCCGTCATCGACCCCAACTTCAAGCCCGCCGTCAAGAAGGGTCGGTTCACCTCTGCCCTCCGCTGGGCCAACCGCATGTAAATTGGTCTCAGTCCAACCCAATTCCTCCTACTACCACGAGAAAAGGAAGTAGCGCACGCTGGAGTTGCAGCTCTTCCTTCTCGACGAAGCCACGATTTCTCATTCTACGCACAACAACGCCAAAACACTTTTTTTTGAGATACCCCCCTTGGGTGCCCAACTCGCTTCCTACAGCGAAGGGTTGGGAGAGTGGAGTTACTTTTTTGGGATATAGACATGTGTGTCTATATATGTGGTGTGGTGTGTGATTTGGGCTTGTTCAAAGACAACAACAACAACAACAACAACAACAGACCATGCACACTCTTACGCACACACATATATACACAAAAACACGACAGGAAAAGCGTGACGGGATAACGATTTACATGTGAGGGATGCTCTGTGTCCTCAACCCCATAGACATATCACGGGACTGGAACCAACCAGCCCGGCAATCACTTTTTGTGCTTCTTGCAACATCCCCCTACTTTTCTCTACACTCATTCAAAAAATGTCTTTTTTTTCTTCTAAATAGCCTTCAATTCTTGTACAAAGACCTCAGGGTTTATGCCAAATGGCCTCCAAAGAAATTTATTATTTTCCTGGCCAACCTCTATTCTCACTTTCAGCCATTTGTCTCCTTTTCAGTGATGGGAACAAGAAACATGTGATGAACTATGCTACGCTGTCTCTTAGTAAGTCTTGGGCCTCTGGCTCCTCTTTCTAATTGGAAGTCCACTCAGGCTCCTTCATTGATCGTGGTCTAGGCTTGGAGTGGGTCCCAGTCCCGTCTTGCCGCACGCACGACTCCTCCCTTCCCCCTTGGCGCGTTGCGGCTCGATCGCAGGCGCTGCTGCAGCAAGGTGCGTTGAGAGGGCGCGATGCAACGGTGATCCCGTCTTGGCCTCGTCACCCCTGGCATGGCTGGACTCTTCAGCAATTATAATATTACCCCACCCCGTCAAGTTGTTAAGCGAAGGTTTGGAATACGTCAACCCGGACCATCATTTCGTCTTGTTTTTTGACTTGTCTTTCATGCTCCTCGGCTGTCAATAATTCACCCCTCCACCTCTGAAATTAGAAACTCGTTCTTGTTGATGATAATGGGGGCAAATATGTACTCAGTGTATGGTTTGTTAAGATCCTGCGGAGAAAATAAGGGGGAGGGGGGGAGGGGGGACGACGACAACAACGATGAAAGCGGATCTGGCGTTTGCCATCCGACTCCTTTTTCTCAGAGCGGATCGATCGCCTCGTTTCCCAATCAGGCCATACTGGGGCTAAGCACTGCTAATTTTTTGGCTGCAATTTGCCCGTGATGGATGATGCCGTGTATTGAATTGAGCCAGGATGGATTGTTCCGAAGGATGAAGCGGAATGCTATCCTCGGAGGATTTTCTTGAGGCAGCATGCACGGCGAATCCTCCCGCTCGCAAGCGCAATGTAGCCCGACAAGCCGCGCTGAGGAAGCATGCATGGCATAGCCCACGCAAAGCATAAGGATATTGGGAACTTGGGAATAGGGAAAATTCCTTGCACTACGCTTTTACTGCAAATGCTTTTGCTTTGACTGTTTCCCAAGATTGATGGATTGGATGGACGGGTGGGATAACTGTCTACTCTAGCTATGTGGTATGTACGTACGTTTCGACACGAAGAAAGAAAAAAGAAGAAAAGAAGGAAAAACGACAACGTGTCGGTGGTGTGTTGGCAGAAACGCGGGTTTGATCCTTTGATGAGGCCACTTTCTCTTTGTAAGGAGGATGAACGGATGAATGGGGAATCCTTTGTTTTCTACGAAATAGGCTCTATATTCGGAGGTTCTGGTGGTTTAATTTGGCATGCGTGGCGTTCTAAAGTTCCGTGGAAGGTTACTTGATGTAGTCGTTTTATTTGATAACTGGCAAGTACTTCAGGGTGTTCCCCGCCAGCCACACCCGAAGAGGAGAGAGGACGGCATTGTGGTGGGGAACATGTCTCACGAGAGGGTCAACGTCTGTGAGAAACATCACTGGACCGAAACATCATTTGGTTATGCTTCGTAATCAAGAGCCGTATAACTAAACGCTTCGATCAAGCAACCTCATGAAGTGAGTAAGTAAATGAGCAAGTCTGGATCCAACTTGTAGGCAGGGCAGGAAGGAGCAATCAACATGATCTACTACAGTGACACACGAGTGCTTTCGGGGGATTTCCTCGGAGGGGGAAGGGAGGTGCAATGCTAGCACTACAGGATCTCTTCCTTCCCTTCAACAACAATAATCATCCATTCATTTGCTCAAGGTAGTGATGCCACCTTTGAACTCCTAAACAACTTGTGTGTCGTACTCGTCAATAACGCTCTTGGGCTTCACAAATTTGCCCAGCGGCTGGTACTTCAGGTGGTGAATACCAAATCCTTCGGGCCCGCCGATCTCGATGCCCCGTTTCGAGGAAGTCCAGCGGTCGCTGGCGGCGATGCCCAGTACCGTGACGAGCAGACCGTATCTGTACTCGGGTGTGCCGATGGCCTCGCCGTTCTGCGCATCGATGACTGAGATGAGATCGGGCACGATGGCGAGGACGTCCTCCTGTCTTTCCTCCTGAGGGGCTTCCTCCTCCCCCTCCGTCTGGGTGAGTGCTGCTGGCTCGGGTATCTTGATGGCGGCAATGTTCTCGTTCTTGAAGGGAATCTTGATGCGTCCCACGAACTGACCTTGTCGTTCCCCTTCCTGCAGCGCCCCGTCCCCGTCACCACCACCTTCTTTTCGTGCCCCAGCCACGTCCATGCCCTCGATGATACACTCGCCATAGATGTGACCCATCCTCAGCGTCCTCGTGACGCCGACAATCTTGCCCTTCCACAGCACTTTCGCGGCTTGCGAGCCCCCAACCTCCTTCACGATCTCCTCAGCGACCTCATCGACTCTGTTCTCCCTCCTTGCCCTCTCCACCGCCCGGCCGATCCGCCAGGACTCGGAGATGGTATGCTCCACAACCCACCGCCTCGTCTCGGCGCCCGTGACAGGGCCCTCAGCGCAGCCCGTGTGCGAGCCCATCTGGCTCAGCGCCGCTCGTAGTGCCCTCTCGACCTGCAGATCCGACGTGGCTTTGGTCATGATGATGACGTTGCCGTTACCATCACACATGGACAAGGGGCAAAACACAGGCCGCCGCTCGTCAAAGACCACAGGCGTGGTCTGCCACTTGGTCGGGTAGGCCCGCCCCATCCAGTCACCGTCAACGACGGGCACGTCCATGTTGGTCGATGCACCCAGGATCATACCCTGCAGGCCGTTTCCCCCACCGATCTCGAGCGCGATCATGTGTGTCGCCTGTGCCCCCTTGGGCAGGATCTGTGCCAGTTCCTCTTGCGCCTCCATCATCTCATCGCCCTGAAGCTTCTCGATACCCACCGTGGGCGAGCCCATTCCTCCACCGCAGCCTACGCGATCGTTATCGGCGAGGTCGTCTGGCGAGATCACGCGCACGGAGGCTCCCGAACGGAGGATAGAGCGGAGTCGGACCATAGAGGAGTAGGGGGAGCCGCCTCCGCCTGTGCCTAGGATATAGCAACCTGTTGTGATGAAGGCGAGGTCCGTCTCTGAGACGTGCCAGACGCGGTTCTTGACCGTGGGATGATATGTGTCCAGGTCGACCTCGGCCGTTGGGCCGCCGGGTGTAGAAGCAGCCTTCGACGGTGACGAGGAGCCGTTGGTGCCAGTCGCCGTCTTCTCATACTGGTCCATATTGTTGGCCTGCTCGCCTGCTGTGGTTGTGGTGGCGGTACTGCTAGGCACAGCACCCAGGTCCGTCCGCGAAAAGTCGAAATCCCCAGCGGCACGCACGATGAAGCGAGACTTGTTGGCAATATACTGCAGAGGCAGCGTCTCCAGCTCAACAATCTTGACCGAATCCCGCGCCGCTCCCGAAGCAACGGTCCTCTCGACTGCCTCCGCCGAGATCTCCTCGAGCAGTTTTGCAGTCGACTTGCTCTCGGTAGACTTGACCGTGTCGACGACGGCGCTGACACCAGCCATGGCAGCGCCGATGGCGTTGGCAACCTCGGACCAGCGCGGTTTAAGGACCTTGCTGGCACCCTTAAGCTCGTCCGGGCTGATGACGGCACCACCCCCGACGAGGAGGACGGGCAGGTCTTCGGGGGACGTCTTCATCATGTCGATGACTTTTTCGAGCTTCTGCTTGATGATGGCCTGCACCTCGGCCAGCTCGTCGTCTGTAAGCTGGCCCTCGACCAATTTTGGATCGCCGATCTGGACGACCTCTGGACGGGAGAGGACGGTGGCGTCTGTGGTCGTCAGGACGCTACCGCCGAAGACAAGGGCCTCTTTGGTGAGCTTGTAGCCCACACTGTCTGGGCCGACTGTCGTGCGTTTTCCTGACGATGACGAGCCTTTGCGAATGATGGACCCACCGCCGAGGCCGATACTCTTGATGTCTGGGCATGAGAAATTCATGCGCACGCCGGCCAGCTCGCTGTACGCAGCCTGCTGGCGAGGGAATCCGTTGGCGAGCAATAAGCCCACATCAGTAGTCGTGCCGCCGACGTCAACGACCATGATAGCTTGTTTTTCCCTTCCTGCCTCCTCCTCCCCCGCCGTCCCACCTTGCATCAAGAAGGACGCACCGCGCATGCTGTTGGTAGGCCCGCTGCTGAACGTCCTAATGGGTAGCCTCGCCGCCGCATCGCCAGCGAGGATGGTGCCGTCGTTCTGCGTGATGAAGACGGGACAGTCGAGGCCCAGCTGCCTGACGGGCTCCTGAAAGCTGCGGATCGTCCTCCTCGCAAAGGGCAGGATGGCTGCGTTGAGGATGGCCGCGTTCTCCCTCTCGAGGAATCCCAGGTTCGCCACCTCTTTGGAGAGGACTACATCGACAGCGGTAGGCTCGTCACTGTCTTCGTCTCCTCCCTTCTTCTCGAATTCCTCCCGGATAATCTCGGCAGCCCGCTCCTCCTGCAGATACACCGTATCAATAGGACTGAACACCCCATTTACAACGATGCTCCGGATGCCCATATCGCGAATTAAACGACACTGCGCCCTGACACCCTCCTCGTCCAGCTCCGCAATGAGGTTTCCGTCCACCTCCAGGCCTCCTTTCACACTGGCCCAGTGGCCCAGCACCAGCTCGCGCATGTCATCAGGCCAGTCTATACAAGGGGGCGCATGCTTCCCAAACGGCCCCGCGAGCCTGAGCACGGCGACGCGGCATAGTCTTCTGGCATCGCGCTCCACGACGGCGTTGACGAAGTGCGTGGTGCCGATGGTGACGGAGGCGACGTCGGCTGGGTTGATGGGCGGGTCTGTGGTGGTGAACATGTGGGTGATGGCGGCATTGATGCCGTCGCTTGGGTTAGTGGTGGTTGGGGCTTTATGGTAGGCGATAATACCCCTGTTGGAAGAAGAAGAGGCAGAGGTGAGAGACGGGTCGATGATGACGCCGTCGGTGTTGGTGCCTCCTACGTCTACGCCTATGCGCAGGCGTTTTGTGGTATTTGAGACTGCCATGGTGAACCGAGAGATGGGGGGATCCTTTGAATCCAGGTCCTAGTAGATGGGATGAAGACAGCCTCTCGTCGACATGCAATGATTACTTATCACAATTTCGGATGACGAAAAGACGAAGTGGTGTGTAAATAGTCCCCAGAAATGTCATGGCATGGCACCGTGTGATAGAATAATTGAAAAGGGACTACCAAAAAGGGAGTGAGTGACTTTCGTATCATACTTGAATTTGAGGCCATTCCAGAACTCGTCGGGCCCTCTTCTATAATACTATACCCACATAGCACCATCATATACTGTGCGTCGGCAGAGTTCCCGGTGCCGGTCGGGAGGCAACGCACTGCAAGCTCCGGGTTATTGGGCGTTGATAACGTCGCGACCGGCGATCTCTCTTATTCCCAGGTGGAGATAAAAGTAAGAAAAACTGAGAGAAGGAAAGATAAGTAAACACCGGCACCGGAGATCTCCCTTTCCCCCTCTCCGCCTTTTTTCCCCCTCAATCTCAAATCGTAAACAACGTAGTATTGTCCTTCTTCTGATCAATGTGGGATGGTTGGGTGGAGGAGCTAAGAGACTCTATGATGTGTGTGTGTGTGCGTGTGTTGATTTATGGGGGACAGAGAGGGGTGAGGAGACCTTGAGACTTAAACGACGCTGCGGGAACATCCCGCGCCCCCCGTACAGTTTGGTACTCGCCATGCACGCTATGGTCCAGAGAATCGGGGACTCCCTTGGTTCTCCCTCCCATTCCCTCGCTTCCACTTGCTCGCTTATCAATATTCTATCAAGCTGAGTGTAACCAGGGATACGATACGACTCAGTCCACCACACCTCTCTCTCATGATCATCAGTCAATTCCTTGCCCGAGCTTGATAAGAAAGGGAGACAGAGAAGAAAGGAAAGAGAGGGTCAAGAGATAGATTGTTCTGGATGCCGGTGTAGGGTACAGTATCTTTGTTAAGGAACTATGTTTATTATATTTATTATATTTCAGAGCGATGGTACTTGTACTTGATACTAGTAAGGGAACTCGACGACGTTTCCCCCCCTCATCAAGTTGTCCACCAACATCATCATCATCATCATCATCTTGATCGTCATTTTCGTCATCCTCCTCTTCATCCGTCACGATCATGGCCACTGCCAGCCTGTGGTTTCGTCCTGGAGACATCAAGGAGAAAGTCCGTCTTCACGGCGACGAGACCAAACATGAGCAGACAGACTCGTGGAGCAACAGAGATCTGATCCCTCTCCCGCCTGAGAGACGAACATGGGGTGGGTCTTTTGTGTCAATTTTTCTTTCTTTTCTTCTTCCTTTTTTCTTTCTCTCTCGTGTCTCTCTGCTTGGCTGGATTTGATGTCTTCCAAATCCCATGCTTGATTGTTGTTATCTGATCGCAAAAATCTAAAGTGGGTGGTGTTCTTATATGCACAAGGACTCATACCCTGCCCCACTCAATATCCTAAGGACTACCACACTGGCCACCACAACAATAGATCCTCGTATTTATGAAGTGAGGGCATACTCAGCGACGACTTTATCGTTTTCCCTTCGAACTATGTTTCTTTTGACAAGGGCCTGACGGCGGGCTCTGCGAGTCTCTCCGGCGTTTGGAAGGGGCCTCGTGACTGTGGCTTCTCTTTGACATCAAGCTCGATGTCAAGCTTGATATAATGCTCGTCGCTGGTTCGGTAGCAGCGAGTGTAGCGCCAGATGCTCCGCTGTGCCCCTGTTGGCAGTCTTGTCTCTCAGGATGTTGTGATTTTTCGATGGGTTGTGGTGTGTGGTAAGCCTCACAGTCGATGTACTCGTCCGAGTTGGAGTCATCCTAGGATCATGCCTCGGCTATAGGGTTTTCCTGAGCCGCTTGGTATCTAGCGTTTGCATCCTGAATAAATGCATCTCGGTGCTTCTTTGCTAGGTCTCTCAGATTTCTGTATGCAGTAGCTCCTTCGACAAATCTCTCCCGTGTATCCGTCATAATAAACCCCCTAAGCTGGTTCATATGAAACTCGGGCTGCCCCTCTGGCGTTGCCGGCGCAGTGGCATGGTGGGCATAGAGCTGGAGTGTTCCTGTTCCGCCATGGTAGGTCGTAGTATAGGTATAGGCATTGCCATCATATACTAGCTCCTCTCGATCATAGTTCTGCAAGCTATGCATTGCCCGAGCACCGACTGCTCCGTTGTAGCGAGCCTGTCGCATCATTACCGCTGCAGATCCATCCGGGCCTTTAGCCTCCAGAAAGAAATTGGGCGCTATAATCCTATCTGTCGAAGTGGAAGGGACAATATGATATTGAAGTTCGCGGCGGATATCCGGATTGAGCTGTTCAGGGCGAGCGCCTAGAGCAATATCTGGTTTCGCTGCTGCTATAGTCCCGTCGGTAAGCGGCTCTAGGTTTAAGAAAGCCATATTCTCAGCGGATGGATAATTGTCCTTCCAAGGGCCAGCAATGACCGGTAGAACATATTTGCACACATCGCTTTCATCCTTTGCTCGAGCATTATCATTTTGGAAGGTCTCGAAGGCATCATCCGGGAAGCGAGAGGGCGAGAGTGATGGCCTCGGGTTAGCTAGTGCTGCTTTTATTTCTGTCAGATCCGGCTTTTGCGAGCTCCAGGTTGCATGGATCCCATGATTAGCCAAGTGCTGTTCGAAGCCAGGGTTTTGGGCTGATGACCTCTTGCTCTTGGTTGTCCCCGACTTTGTTGTGACTGTAGTAGGATCAGTAGACTTGGTCGCTCAGGTCCTGGACGAGGAGCTCATGGTGCCGGCGGTATGGTGCCTGCTCAGCGCAGGAGCAGGATACCCTCGAAGGTCGCGCAGGTCTGGTCCGCCGTGGTGTGCAAATCGGGCGAGGTCTCGGGCAGCGGGCTCTGTCGGCGACGACGGGGGAGGGGCAGGTTGTTTGCAAATCCGCCGGTCAAGCTCTTCCAGGGCCGAGCGGATCAGCGGAATCGTCGAGAGTCTGTCCCAGAACTCGGGTGGGTAGCGCCAGGGATCAGGATAGCTGATGGAGGGCGGATAGATGCTCTCCGCTGGGGAGTTGTCGGGTGCTGTCTGGTGTCGATGTGGTTTCTGGGCTGAGCGCTTGTCTGGCAAGGACTGATCTATCTTCCGGGACTTTGCACATCGACCGTCTTGCAAGGCCTCATTTGCTCGTTGCCTCTTCCGGTTCTGCAGGATCGCCATGGAGGGCGTCTCACAGGAAACGACAATGAGAGCGGGAACGGGTGATAATAAAGAGCACTGTCGGCCATTTAACATCATACACCCGAGGGAGCGTGGATGCAGAAATGCGGCGTCAGCGCGTGGAGGAAAGTTGTCATTGGATCGCCTGCGTTTTGATTGAGGTCAAGGGAGAACATTCTTATCGGCTAATGATTGTCTCATGATAAAGGATCATGTGTAGCTCTTCAGACTGAGGTGTGGACATCAATCTTGGTCACAAGCGTAATGATATGTCACAGATGGGCGCTACCGATCCATAGAAGTGCTTAAATGTATATGACCAAGCACCAAATGGTGATTGATGCCCAAGGGTTGGAGGAATGCCTCGTGGCTGATGATGGCTGGTATCAACCAGATGGTTGGTGGGATTGCGGCTGGTATCACCAACGGGAGTGACTTTAGCCGTTATGCCAAAGGGCCAAAGCACTATGTCGGGCGGCACGATGCTCTCGGCCTGGATTGTTGGTGTGCTGGTCTCGTTTGTCGGGCTCGTCACCACGTCTGCTGCACAGAAGATCTATGGGGAAATCTACTGTAAGCACACAGCCCCACGATCTCTCCCATCCTTTCTTCCTGCTGAGGAATAGGAAGATCCGCCTGAGCCATCTGTACCGGACGGCGGACACTTCGTACTGGTTCTGGCACGGCGTCAACTGGCGCGCCCTGGTTGCGTGGCCGTGTGGCTGGATCCCCACCATAGGAGGCCTGGTCCTCACGACCTTGGGCAAAGATGATGGCCCGCGGGGCTTGTACCAGCTGTACTACATGGCGTTTCTCATGGGGTTCTCTATCAGCTCCATTCTCTTTTACACCCTCAACAAGCTCTTCCCCGTCCCCGGCATGGGCGAGTACGACGACATCGACTTCTACGGCACCCTTAGTCCCGACGAGGCCGCCAAGCTGGGCGTCATTCCTTGTGACCGGACGGCGGTCATCTATGGCGACCACAGTAACGACCTCAGCGCGACACAGGTTGCCGAGGCTTTTGATGACAAGAAGGGCGGGACGTGTCGGGATGATAAAGCTAGACGCGAGAAAGTTGGCGTGCCCGTCTCTAATGACAATGTATTTCTTCTTCTTCTTCCTCCATGCATGGTTAGTATTGTGATCCGGATGTCTGTCTGTATATATGCCGGTTTAGGGCTGTTGGATGAATGGAACCTGTACTTTGCCGTCGTGTCACCAGTACATGGACTGGCAAAAGAATCTCCACTCCACTGATTCGTATCCTACTGTGCGTGTGGAACATCCATAGGGAAATGGCATGCCCCCCCCCTTCTCGGTGTATAATGGATCCCCATACCCCATGACCCGTGGGATCACCGGTGCCATGTCCTTCCGATGTGCCCGCCCGCCCGCCCGCATATCGCTCGAAAGTCGGCCAGTGATGACGAAGAGCCATGCATGATGATCCGAGTCCGAGATTGATTCTCGTTTCCACAGCCGTTGCAGCAGGGTAACATCAGCTTGGCGACTTGCTGTCGTGATCCGGAAGTGGGAGAAGAAGAAGGAAAAAGGGGAGAGGGGAGAAAGAAAAAGACGGTAGGAGATGGTGCATCCACGTCTCTGGTTTCCTAATGCTGCTCTTCATAATGTATGTACTAAACTGTTCATGCTTAGTAAAAAAAAAAAAAGCCGGTAAAGCCATGCGTGGTCTTGGAGAATACAACCCAAGAACGAGTTAGATTATTTGCTTCTCAATATGACTCGCTCGCGCTATATGTCAAGATGATAATGCTTCTTCCCCTATCCGCTGTACTTGAGGGAGAGAAGAGATCCTACGACTTGGTCTCGACTCCCGTAGAGTCCTTCTTTTTATCCTCAGTCTGGTCTATCGAGCTCTCGTTCCCGTTCTCTTTTTGGATGGCTCCCGTGTCTTGCTTCTCCTCGGTCTTTGTCTCACTAGGTGGTGGTGGCGGCGGTTGCGAGGCGGGCTTGACTTGTTTCGACTTGACAATGTCGATCAGGTAGTCGCCCGTATTCCCGAAACCGTCGATATGCTGCAGCTTGCTCTTGAAGAATTCAAAGTCACGCAGCATGCTAGATGGGTGTTAGCAACGTATGTTCCATATCCCATGTCTGACTATCCAGGAGAAACGAAAGAGAGAGAGAGAGAAAGAGAAGGAGGGGCAGAAACATACCTATCCCGACCAGCCGCAGTCTTCGGATCAGCAACCCTGAAGTCTGCACCAAATTGCTCCTTGATGCTGGTGAAGACGGGTACCATGATCATGCGCACTGCGTCGTCGGAAAGATGTTTGCAGAGATTTTTGTAGAGAAGAGAGGTCTCCTTCACCAGCGTCTCCATATAGGCATGCGCACCCTTTGTCTCCTTCTCCCAGTCGGTGGCCTTGGCCGTCTTGGCGTGCGCTGTCGCTCGGCCGCTCATGATCTCCACCAGCTTGTCGAAGATGGTCTGCGTGTGCTCTTGGTAGTCTCGTTTCACCTTGTCGAACTCGCCCATCAGCGCCGATGAGGCACTACCCGACCCAGCGTGACGCCGGGCGAACTCCCGCACATAGGGTATCAAGGCGGCTACAAATGACAGAGCTTGCGAGGAGGAGGCAAGGTGACGGGTAGTGATATTCCTGAGCCCCGCTGTCCGCGTGGCGCCCGCGCCCAAGATGAGCTGCTTGCAGCGCGAGTCGAAGAATTGAAGGTATTTGATGAGCGACTTGGCGACGTCTGATGTGATGGAAGGGATCCCCACGATGAGGTGTAGAAAGTTGGACATGCCATCCATGCAGTACACGGCCGAGTTGGGCAGGACAAAAGTTTCCGAGTCGATGATCGCTTTTGCCTTGCCAGAACCGTTGCTCTGTGACGACTTTTCAACAACACCGTTCTCCTCATTCTCGTCCTCCTCTGGATATGGGATCCAGACTTGTGTGCCTAGTGCCCATGCTCCCGGGTCACTTGTGCTGCTGTCGAGAATCCGCTGTAACTGTTCCTTGTGTGCCTCCGTGAAGTCGACTGCGCCCCACTGATCCAACTCCATTCCTGTGGCAAGTTTCTGTTGTTCCGCATCGCCGTGATTCCGAACAAAGTCCTTGATCTGATTGTTGACCTCGTCCTTCAGGAGCGTCCCGCTCCTCCCTGACATCGACTCGCACTCGTTGGCAAAATGTAGGTTAAGCGTGAAGTAGCGCAGGAACCAGACCAGTTCCAGATGAGTACTCTGCTCTGATCGCACTCGTAGTATCCGCACAATCTTGTCATGCGCTATATCAACCCCATTGCCAAGGACAGCAGACAGGTCCAGCACCTTGTGAATCTCTTCCTGGGCCTCGATGCCAGCAACCGACGTTCTCCTCGTCGGAGGGCTCAAGGGTGGCGATTTCAGTGGTGGGGACTTCATGCCTGACGGTATTGAGCCATCCTCGATGGAGGCAGCAACATCCAGCATCAACTTGACCTGTGTCGACGTCCTTCGCAACGTCTCGGTTACGCTGACGTAGACCTTCACCAGCAGTTCCTCGGCATCCGCGGGCTCGAGTGCTCGTAGGTTCCGAGCAAGGATTGAGGACTTCTCCCTCTGAGACAATTTGCGCCCACCACCAGTGGCGGTAGAAGCAGACATTACAGACATATTGTCGTCGTCGTTCGAACTGGGCAAGCCCTGCTTCACGAGGCTCCTGACCTCCTTGATTACAGAGTCCCGATACGCCGTGACCGCATTAGTAATCTGTTTTGCCCTGTACAGGCCGCCCAAGCTCTCGATGAGTTTTGCGCGAAGGTCATCCGTCGACTCCAGGTAAGATGGGAAAGCCGTCGGTTCTCGTGGCGTGCGGCCACCCCTCGCTCGTATGGATGCGCTGTTCCAACGTACAAGAACTTCTCGAGTCGAGACGTTCTCGACATGGCGCCGGAGGTCTGCGATGAGGCTTGCCACAAACTTGGTTTCGTAGGCCTTGCCGATTCGTGATCGCAAAACATTCATGTCCTCGTTCACACCCTGCAGCGCTATCGCACCTCGGAGATCCCTCAATTGCACAGTCCGCAGCGCACTTGGCGGTGGTATCGACTCGTCTTCCTCGCCGGCGATAAGGCCCTCCAGAGCGTCAATCCCGTCGAGTGCAGCATCGACATCGCCCGAGTCCACCATTGACTCGCAGTTTGCCAGCTGATTCACCACTTCCTTCAGCTGCAGAACGGCATCATGGAGCTGCTGGACGTTTTCGCGCCGCCGCCGTATCTGAACGGTATGTAGACCACTGAGAACAATCTCCTCATCCACAGCCTCAAGCTCTTCTCTCAGGGTCTTTATCTTCTGCACAGACTCGGCCGTTTCTGTGTGGAGTTCTTTCAGAGATCCGAGAGCGCTGAAAAATGTGGTCGAGGCAGTCGAGATGGCAGAGATCAGATGCATTTCCACAGTGTCCATATACCAAGAGAGCTTCTCCTGTAGGATCGCATTCGTGGCCAGGGCCTTCCGCGGCGCTGTCGCATTCCCATTTGATGACGCTTTCTCTTCTTGACGGACGACCTCGGATCTCTCGCTTACAACATCAAATGTCCTTGGGTTCTCTAGGTGGAAGTCTTCGTCGAAGTAGACGACGGGGATTGTTGATAGTGGAGGTGGCCCCTGGGCGGATTTTCTGGAATAGCTCGAGCTCGACCTCCGCGCGATAGGTGGCGCATCCAGACCAGTAAAAGAGGATATCGAAGAGACAGATGCTTTCCTTGAGTTCGGTGGTCTTCTGCCTGGACGTAGACGGTTGTGGGTGTCCTCGCTAAAAGAATCTCCGACCTCGTCCCCTTTCCCACCTCGTGTACGGTTCAACACGTCTTCCTCTTCGCTCTCTTTTACCTGTTGGAGCTGTCTATACAGTGCGCCAACTTGCTTCAAATATGGTTCAAATTCGGACGGGTTGATCTTTTGGATGTTTGTCAGGGTCACAGGAGGAATGTCCCGGGCCGTCGGTGGCTTGTGGGCACTCGACGCCGGAGCAGTGGTGTGTGGGAGGAGACCGGTTCGAACGATTGGGGGTTGGAGGAGCGTTGAGATGGCTATCGAGCGGTCAGTTGTGACCACCATTTCTTTCTTCTGGTGGTCGCGCATACCATTCTGCCCGATTTCGAGGACACTCTCGCTGAAGGCCCCCTGATCTAAGGCGCCGCCCACTGAATGAATCGATCCGGCTGTAGACGGCCTTCTTGAACTAACAGATCCATGCCTATGAATGTCAGACAGCGACACCAGTCAAGAAAGTTCGTCGTTGCTAGCGTACCTGTGGAAGGGGAAGTCTGCACGGTGGCTCTGCGGTGAGGTAGGAGAGGCAAGACTGTCGATGGACTTCCGGGCCGCTGGATTCGAATACATGATGGATCCAAGAAGCTAAAGGACGTGACACTGCCCGTATTGACAATGCGGTCCTCAAAGAGCCCCAAAGGAAAGCCGGCGTGGCTATTAGTCGTCGATGGATAAGCGATGCTACCGTGGAATCATTGCTGGAGTTGGTGTCTGTTGCAATGCGCGGAACGATGAAAGGAGCGTCACAGCCGAGGGTGTTTGATTATTGTGGCATCAATGGACTGAGAAGAAGTAGGAGCGCTAGATACAGAGGAAACTCGAGAGCAATACGTTGTCTGGATGGCAGATTCTCGGTCCCGAACTGAACTCTACTGTGGTATACATGCACACTCAATGGACGGGTGATGAATGCATCAGCCACGGATAGTGAACAGCTAGCCGTCAATGGAGCTCAATGGTCCACCGACTATTGACCATGCTTACTACTAAGCAACGCTATGGTACTCTGGCAGTCTGGGCTGTTTGGTGCCGTAGCTGTCAAAGCGATAAGATACAGGGCCCGCTAGCTGGGCCTGCTTACTGTACATACTTTTGTGCAAAATGCAAGGGTTCGGCGAGCACTAGCAGTAGGTACTGTATCCCCTGCTGCATGTTCGCTGGAGAAGCCGTAAGCCTTTGCTAGAAGGACAGTGACCAGGTCTGCCCCTGCTGCAGTTTAATTGATTTCGCGTTGCAACCGCGTCTCACAGCGCGTCACCTCCCACTTCTCAGTAAATTTCGCGTCACGAAGCACTCGCACTCATTTGCCCTCCACGACACCCGCAACACCACTTTGCTGTCAGATTTCCTCCTTGACATCGTCTATTCTGAGCGCAGACAGCACCGCCTACACGACTCAAAATGGATCGCGGGACTGTACATACTCTTCACGTCTTCCCTCAGGAAGAGGCTGAGGAGACAAACCTGCAGGTCCAGAAGCAGCTCGAGACCTTCATCCTCGAGTTCAGACTTGACAACGTCTTTGTCTACCGGTAGGGTGTGATCACGAGCAAGTCATATTGACAATATCACTGATAAATGCCATTCAGGGATCAATTGCGCGAGAATGCGCTGCTGCAAAATTACTACTGTGACATTAACATCGGCGACTTGATCAAGTACAACGAGGAGTTGGCGCATCGCCTCGTCACAGAGCCTGCCGAGATTATACCACTGGTGCGCGTCCTCACCCTGATCTCTCCACTACTACCTTCTTCTGTGCTGACAGATGTTCATCTCAGTTCGAAAATGCATTGCGAAAATGTACCCAAAGAATCGTGTTTCCTCATGACATGAAAGTCAACCTGCCGCCACACCAGCTCCTTCTGCATTCAGATGCCGAAAATGTGTCGATCCGCAACCTCGACTCCCTCACCATCTCTCGACTGGTTAGAGTACCTGGAATCGTCATTGGCGCTTCAGTCATGTCCTCGAAAGCAACGGAGCTTCACCTGCAGTGCCGTAACTGTGGTTACGCGCCGAACATAAGCGTAGACGGTGGTTTCACGGGTGTCACCCTCCCACGGCGCTGTGGAAGGGAGAGGCTGAGGAACGACCCGACAGAACCATGTCCACTCGATCCCTACTTCGTCGTGCACGAAAACTCCAAGTTCGTCGACCAGCAGGTCATCAAGCTGCAGGAGGCACCGGATCAGGTTCCCGTGGGAGAACTGCCGCGACACGTCCTCATCTCCGCCGACAGATACCTGACCAACCGTGTTGTCCCGGGATCGAGATGCATTGTTATGGGCATCTTCTCGATCTACCAGAATAAAGGAAGCAAGAACTCGTCCACAGGTGGTGCCGTCGCTATTCGCACACCATATTTACGGGCTGTCGGTATCCAGACGGACATTGACCAGACTGCCAAGGGTCACAATATATTTTCGGAAGAAGAGGAGGAGCAGTTCCTGGCGCTGAGTAGGAGGCCGGACCTCTATCAGGTGATGACCAGGTGCATAGCCCCGTCTATCTACGGAAACCAGGACATCAAGAAGGCCATCTTGTGCTTGCTGCTTGGCGGTTCCAAGAAGATTCTACCCGACGGCATGAAGCTGAGAGGCGACATCAACGTGCTACTCCTTGGTGACCCGGGTACAGCCAAGTCACAACTGTTGAAATTCGTTGAGAAGGCCGCTCCCATATCCATCTACACCTCGGGCAAGGGATCTTCGGCGGCCGGTCTGACAGCATCCGTGCAACGAGACCAATCCACCCGAGAGTTCTACCTGGAGGGCGGTGCAATGGTGCTCGCAGATGGTGGTGTGGTATGTATTGATGAGTTCGACAAGATGCGAGACGAGGACCGAGTGGCAATCCACGAGGCTATGGAGCAGCAGACGATTTCCATAGCCAAGGCCGGCATCACTACCATCCTCAATGCGAGGACATCTGTCCTGGCAGCTGCCAACCCCATCTTTGGCCGCTACGATGACATGAAGACCCCAGGCGAGAACATTGACTTCCAGACCACCATCTTGTCTCGTTTTGATATGATCTTCATTGTCAGAGATGAGCACGAGCGCGGCCGTGACGAACGTATTGCCAAGCACGTCATGGGCATTCACAAAGGTGGGGTGGCAGCTGATGATACCACTGAAAGCGAGATTCCTGTCGAGACGATGAAGCGCTACCTGAGCTACTGCAAATCGTAAGTCAACCAGACCCCTCTCTCGTCAATCATCCGATGATCATGAGGCTGACAGTCCACTAGACGGTGCGCTCCTCGTCTCAGCGAGGCAGCAGCGGAGAAGCTCTCATCGCACTTCGTCTCGATCCGCAAACAAGTGCACGCGACTGAACTGGAGGCCAACGCCCGCTCGTCAATCCCCATCACTGTCCGTCAGCTCGAGGCCATCGTGCGCATCACCGAGTCCCTGGCCAAGCTGACTCTATCCCCTGTCGCGACGGAGGCCCATGTCGACGAGGCGATCCGGCTGTTCCTGTGCTCGACCATGGACGCCGTGAACCAGGGCAGCAGCCAGGGCAGCCGCGAGCTCAACGACGAGGTCAACAGGATTGAGGCAGAGCTGAAGCGGCGGCTGCCCATCGGGTGGAGCACGAGCCTGGCGACGCTGCGAAGGGAGATGGTCGAGGGCAAAGGCTTCAGCGAGCAGGCGCTCAACAGGACGCTCATGATCATGCAGAGGCGGGACACGATTATGTTCCGAAACCAGGGGGCGCAGGTGTACAGGAATGGGGCATGATAAGGCGCGCGTATGTGTGTGTGGCGGCATCGGTGAAACACCGTACGAGGGGTGTTAATCGGCGTTTGATTTGGTTCGAGGAGGAAGGAATTATATTTGCGTGCTGGTTTCCTGTCTGGCCTGGTTGGGAATTGGACGGTACTTATGCCACTGTGTGAGATTCGTAAGACAATTTACATATCCATCCATTGTCTTTGGTTAGGAGATGGCCATTGCCCGGGCAGCACCGTTGCCTGAATGCGTGGATGAAACCTAGCAACATTGTCAATTTATACACCACTCCAGTGAGCTGACTACCTTTTATCAACCCCTCCGTCTTCAAAAGTCAGCCAAGTCACAAGCAGAGGACCCCAGCTACAGCAGTCAGCTAAGCGTAACCTGGTGACCAGTAGTACAGGGTGGCTGAAGAGACGGGAGGGGTGCCTTACCGCGATCTACTCGACTATTCCGGGTCTTAATCTGCCTCGGGAGGACAGGTCTGATGGGGTCTTCAGAAGATGTAAACGCGCAACTCGGTGATGTCTTCTGTGAACAGACGATACGGTTGGAATGAGGGTTCAATTGGGGTGAACAGGTTGTTTTGTAATCGGTAGCAATTTCCACTTATCATTGTTTCCTGCTTTGAGGTTGAAAACAAAGACACAAAACAGAAAACAAGATGCGTGTTGCGTGGATGGAACTCATAAGTAATGTCTTAAATAATGTACAAGTCTACAAAATACCGGGACTCTACTCCCTGCCGAGATGCGCAGAACGCCTGCGCCCGAGATGAGTTGTCTCTCACACGTACGCAATGGTGTTGTCGAATCGTATGGTAGCGTTGACTCCCAGAGCCGCTTCTCCATTAGCAACAGAAGGACCGCGGGCGATGAGCTAGAAAGGAGCAGGTCAGCAATAATGTTCATAGTATCTCTTCATTGTCATGATCGGACAGAGACTCACCTCTCCTTCTGCCTTCTCATCTGTTGTCTTGTGATCGCCAGAGTCTCTCAAGAGGATCTCCACGCTGGTTACGGGTGGGCCGAAATGGGAGCATTTATCCTCGTGCACCCGGTAGTCATAAAACTGCGTCTGCGCTACGGCGCCTGCCACCTTCGCTGCTGTCAGCGCGTAGATGATCCGTGCACCAAGGTAGATCCTCAGATCCGATAGCACAGCAGACGACAGTGGCGGCGTCGTTCCTGAACCAGCACGCTCAGCGGTGTATACCAGTCGTAGCTTTCCGGGAGTCTGTCCGATGGCGGGCCTCAGACTATCATTGTAGGATGTCAGGAAGGAGGCAGCCGGCATGACACCCGTCTGCGTGAGTTCGCGCGTCTGCAGCCAGTGTATCTTGCTGGTAAAGAAAGAGGAAACGTTGCGCGTGGCCAGCTCATGGGTCTTGAGGAGAGTCTGCGGGGAGGCCACGATGACTGTTGGTGCGATGCCACGGGTCGCGAGGCCGAGGTCCACATCGCCTGCAGAGGAGTTGAAGGCGACCGAGGCATTCGAGTAGAGGGCGGCGAGGGTCAGGGACAGAGTGTAGGTGCTGGCCAGTGAAGCAGCAGGTAGGAAAAGGTCAGAAGGGCCCAGGCGCTGGGTCTGTGGGATGGCGAAGAGCTGTGCGGCGATGGCGGAGACGATGTTTGCGTTTGTAAAACGCACCATCTCTTCTGTGACGCCTGGCTTCGAGGGCCAGAAGATGGTCATGTCACGGGGCTCTGCCTGGCCTTCAAAGGGGGGGAGCTCCGTGCCGGCATCAGCCGGGCTGTCCTGGACGATGTCCTGCCACGTTACGACCTCGATGCTGCCGCCCATGCCCTGCGGGACCTCGTTCCAGTCCATATGCCTGTTGCCTTCATCAACCACCCAGATAACATGTCGGAGGGAGGGGTAGTTCTTGACAACTAGATCGAAAGGGAACGAGCCGGGAAGGGCCACGACAGTATCGACGGCAGCGCGGCGCAGCATCGAGATAACGGCCTCGTCGGACTGGTCAAAGGGGATGAGGACAGCAGTCAGGTTGTAGAAGGCGCATGCGAAGATGGCAGCCATCAGCTCGACCGAGTTGGGCAGGTAGATGGCGACGCGGGCACCGCCCTGATCGAGGATATGTTTTCCGATGAGGTTGATCTGGCGCGTCACATCGTCTGATGCAGTCAGTAACCGTCGAACATGAACGAGATGCGTTCAAGCATACCAAACTTGTGCTCAAGCACCTTCTGTCCCCCAAGAACCGTCAGGATCTTTCCCTTGCCCGTCGGCTTGCCCGGTTCCGAGGTTCCGCTGATGGCCTGTCTCCAAACATCACGGAGATCTCCATCGCGTCCTCTGGACCATTTGGAGGCGCCAGGGTCCTTCACGTTCAGGCCAGAGTTCAGAGGCATGCCATGAGGGGAAGAGTGGGACCGATAGACGGAGGATTCGCCTTTGTATCGCACAGGTGAGGCTTGTGCCTGGCGAGCGAGGAGCAGAGGGTGAGTGTCGGGGTCACGGCGGGCAAAGACCTGGTAGGAGAGGAACATGACGAGGATGGTAGCGATAGCAGTTGAGTACGAGTTCCATTGCGCGAATAGGCCGGTGACGCCCTGGTCGAGCTGCCACATGGCGTTCTCAAAAAATCCGTTGAACATGGTGGGCTGAGCTGTCGAGCCGGAGAAGCTCCTCCGGGTCGAGAACTTGTTGTATGTCTCGGGCGGAGTGTGAGTGACTGGATGGGTCGGTCGATCGATGGCCGAAGATGTTGAGGATGGTACTATCTTGGACAGAAAGATATTCACAGACGAGGCAACATAGCTCGTCGCACCTGTGGTGTGATGCCTCGTCTTTTGATATGATTATTGAGAGAATGTGATGCCTCGATAGACTGCAGAAGTGAAGAGTCGCAGCCAGCGGAAAGAAGCTCTGAGTTTGAGGTTTTGAAGGAGACGGACAGCTGTGACGAAAGCCTGGCTCTAGCGCGGGCTGGCGGGATGGTTGGAGGTCCCTGAGACAGTGGGGCGGTGCCGTCACAATACCCCGGCACGCCGTCGCCTAAGTAGCAAATATGTTAATGTCAAGTACTATTACCGACGTTGGTCTCTGCATGATTCAATGTGCCTACCTTTGGGATATGTGTATGCACTTAGGCTTGTCTCAAGACTCCATGCCTTCATTCTGAAGCTCACAGGACTCAGAAGACTAGTAGATAAAGTGTACTCTGTCCCTGGATTTCATCTCACCAGTCTCCTTGTTCTCTTCTGCTGACTTCCAGGGCTTAACAGCTGGAGGGAGTACTCATTATCATATAAGGAATTCATTCACACGAACTCTTGAAACATGAAAATCCGTTTTGTACTTGACACAAGTAGAAAGCGCCGACCTTACCTGGCCAAATTACTTCTTAAACGCGTACTATACCTCAAAGCCATTGGTAGTACAGTCGTGGTGCCTTGTACGTTCCATGCCAGAGCTGAGTGCTGCTGGGAGGTGGGCGGTTAGTCCCGTGTCCCCACCAGGAGCAAGGATGCTGTCACCTAGGGAGCCATGCAGTGTTGATTTTCGCGTTTTCAGCGAAGTCTGCCTGCCTAGCCGGCTTCTCTTTCCTAGTCACCACAACAAAACGCAGCTCGACCACACGCACCTCTTCGCAATAGGCAGGCTTGCCTTGGAGGCACATCTTCTCCAGAAGACTTTACTAACCCAACAGGTATCCTCATTTTTTCTTTCTTTTTGTCTCTGAACTTGACACCGAATACCAACCCAAACCGTCCCCTTCCTCGGGTTGGCCGCGCAAACCTGGACCAGCATTCAACCTCCCGGCGCATCATCCCCCATCGCGATCAACATGTCGGGATCCTCAACGGCGCTCGCCGTCAGCAAGCCTCGGTTCAACGTGACGCCCTCCAAGACGACACCCTCCAAGGCCATCCCCCCAGCTACCGAGTCGCCTGGCAACTGGCAGCACCCTCGCATTGACGAGATCACCCGCCGGCAGAGCGCCACCCTCTTCACCAGCGACAATGTCAAGACGGTCATCTACAACGTAACTGCACTGTTTGTGGTCGGATTTGTTCACAGGATCCATGATGACTTTAGCTCAAGATGGATGTAAGCAGGCGCGCGCGACAGCATCTCCCGACCCGCCTCGGCCGAGTCCACCGGAACTAACAGTTGTGTGTAGTCACGGTGTCGACACGAGGACAGCAGTGTGGTGGGCCTTCTTCGCCTTCTACATGCTGCCGCTCTGGAATATCCTAGTCGCCTGTCTTCCCCTCCTCCGGGAGAAGGATGACCTGTCCGATATTCCCCTCACGCCGGCACAGCGAAAGCTACTTGGCCTCCCGCCCAGCTCGAAGCCGCCAGCACCGGACACCGTCTACAGCACACCTCCACGATGTTCCCGGACCCCGTCCATCGCGAGCTCGACCGGCAAGGCCAGCCCGAATAACTCGCCGCTCTCTGCTAACGGCAGCCCGGGCTCTGGTTCGAGGATTGGCGGATCACCATACTCGCCTGTCGTGAGCCCGCTGCTACAGAAAGCTGTGGGCTACAATGGACGCCGCTCGACCTCTCAGGGATCGCCCACCCCTCTTAGCCAGAGCCTGCTCAACCAGAGCGCCGCCTCTTTCAACTCGAGCGTCTTCTCTGAGCCACCTGCAACGCCGAGCCCGCCTGGCGGAAAGAGAATCAGCGTGGGGCTGAACAACAAGTGGCTATACGAGAGGAGCAGAAGATCGTCAAACAATGTGTGGTCATAGCAACAGTCAGGAAGGGATGTTTAGGGAAGAAATGGCGATTTGTGAGAATCAAATCGCGGTGGGACCACGCCGACAGCTGGCTGGTGGTCTCAAGGCGAGTTCGCAAGTACGTTCTGCGAATCGCCCACGAGCTGAGAGAGATAGGAATTCAAGGCAGCAGCCGGGAAACCTATATCGCTTTGCCTGCCAAAAGATGCTCACGCGGATGCCTGTATATGCCGTGGGACGTCACCATCCTGTGTGTACTTTGTGAAAAGAGTGACACAGCTCAGCAGAGAGGGCCTAGATGCACGGTCGCATAGAGACAGTATAGAAAACGAAGACATGCGAAACACTGGACTTGAGAGAGCTAAAACAGAGTCCAGAACACTTTCATGTAAAGCATAAATCTGCAAGTCATGTGAAGCAGAAATCTGCTTGCAGATTTGAGTCAATATATTTATTATCGCCTCTGTTTTGTTTTGTCTTGGCTTGTTGTGAAGTGGTGGTGGTTGGGTTCGAGGTGACGTACTGCTAGTAAGTCCTCCTGGCCAGGGGTTTCCCTGGACGTGCTGTGGTATTTAGTTCCATAGTACTTGACAGGACGTCGCCTCGGCGAACGCAGCCCCCCAAGACTCCGTCCGGCTTCACCGACAAACGAAAGCCCATTTACCGAAGCTTCCTCCTCATCGTCACGCCCTGGGAGTGTACAACCCACCTCTGGCACGTCTTGTCGCCAAGAGTCGAGTCCCATCCACCCAATCTCGCCTTGGGACAGCTATCGGGTCGCTGTCAACATGGGTGCGAGCGACTCGAAGCTGGTCTTCAAGAAGGGCATCTTCAGGCTCTGCGGCGAGCGCAACATTCCTGCCGACGACCCATACTGGACTTCCGTGCGTGGCCCCCACCAGCTACTTCTTGCCCTGCTCTCCTCCTCTTTCTCCTCCTCCTCCCTCCCGAAACCTCAGTAGTAGTACTGACGGCAGTATCATCGTGACAAACAGTTCTGGGAGCTGCCGGAGTCTTCCGAGGATGTCTTCAGCCTCTTCGCCCCCGCCGACATCCGCCGCACGAGGGACACTGCGCTCGAGAACCTAGAAACCCTCATATTAGCTGTCACCTCCCGCCTCTTCGTCCTGCGCCACCACCCTTCGTTTCCCGATCCTGAGATCGCCCCGGAACGCGATGCCCTCAACTGCATACGGGTTCTGACCCGCGTCATCCCTTATCTCTACGAAGCCGACAACTTACAGGAATGGGAGCAGCGGTTCTTCTGGGGCGTGAGGCGGAAGAGGACGAGAGAGGCCAGGATCGCAAACGAGGTGCTCTTTGACGATTCGGAGGAGGAGCAGGAGGCACAGCTCAAGAGGCGGCCGACGGATGAGTGGGAGGTGACCAGGCCGCTGGCCGAGGAGCTTCTCGACACCCTGGTGGATCTACTTTTCTTCTCGGACTTCACCAGCACCAAGCAGCCACATGGCAAACCCAAGGTTACCTATATGATATGGCAGAGCGGCGTGGGGTGCAACCAGACGGTCGCAACGACCAAGGAGTTCGAGAGCAACCGCATCGAAGTCCTCCGCCTTCTGCTTGCCCTCACCGGCCAAGGCATGTACATGTCTGCCGCAGCGCTGCCGCAGTATGGCACGAGGGCTTTGACGCACATCTGTACCTGCTCGGACAAGCAGGTTGTCCTGTCTGTCCTGTGCTCCCTCCTGAATACTGTACGTCTTTTGGGTTTACCACCTGAATGTCGCCCTCTGCCTCCACAGCTGACTGTCTTTAGACGATGAAATACAACCCCGCGAGCTGGCGGGTTCCTTACAACGCCCTCGTCTTCAAGGACCCAAAGCAGATTCTTGTCACCTATTCTCTCCAACTCCTCCTCGTCACCGTCCTCTACCCCGTACCAGAGACCAACGGTGAGGCGCAGAAGAACTGGTTTCGACACTTTCTCGGGCGGATACATAGACCGCAAGATTTCCAGTTCATCGTCGATGGCATGACTCGAATCCTGAACCAGCCTCTACAAGCTAATGCCTCGTACATACCCGGGACACAATCGTCTGTCAGGTTCGGGCCCGAGATGATCATGCTGTTCTGGGAGATTACGCAGTGCAACAAGCGATTCCGTTCTTTCATCGTGGATACGGAGAGAGCACATGACTTTGTTGTCTTGATCCTATTCTATGCTCTGGAAAATAAGAACGATGCGTCCAAGCAGGGTGTGGTCAGGATGTGCGCGTTCCTCCTGCAGACGCTTAGTGTTGAGAAGAGCTTTGGTGTGAACCTGAACAAGAACTTTGAGGCTCAAGAGACACTCCCTCCTGTGGTGCGAATCCAGGGTTTTAGGGGTACCTATGCCGACTTTCTCATCCAGGTAAGCTGGTCCTGTGTCTCAAGGTCATCATCCTGCTACACGCAATGCTAAACTAAATTTAGTCCATCTACAATCTCATC
This sequence comes from Cryphonectria parasitica EP155, assembly GCF_011745365.1. NCBI lineage: Eukaryota > Fungi > Ascomycota > Sordariomycetes > Diaporthales > Cryphonectriaceae > Cryphonectria > Cryphonectria parasitica. The sequence goes on from NW_024468909.1 coordinate 4,850,220, forward strand.
ACCACGAGCAATGGCAAACTTACTGCCATCTACCCGGCCCTGTTGGCTGTCATTAATAACATCGCCTATTACCTTGAGGGTTTGAGCACTGCGACAAGCACCAAGCTCATGCAGCTGTTTAACTCCATGTCCTCGCCATCATTCCTGCTGGTCAATGAGACCAATCACAGCCTCCTGAGGGCCTTGCTGGAGTCCATGAACTCTGTTCTGGAACACCAGTACAAGAGTAAGTCAGGTGCTTCTTCTCTAAATGAACATGCCCTAACGAAGAGATTCATTGATGTTTCCTCTCTTCCTTTTTCTTGAACCCAAAGAAACCACAAGGACAAGTGCTGACAATCTTGCAGAAAATCCCATTTTTGTCACCACGATCATGCGAAATAGGAAACGCTTCGAGGCACTGCGGAATTTCACACTGGAGAGTGGACAAGAGGAGATTGAAAGACGAAACAGACGAAGAAAAGACGCGCGAGCATCTTCGGACATAGATTCCACGAGAAGCTCAGCGGAGAGCTTAAGAAGCCCAGTTGGAAGCCACTCGCGCGCACCGGCATTAAGCAACGTACCAGAAGAAGACGGCACGTTCACAATCGGAGATGAGGAGGAAGACAGTGATGAGGAGCGCCCCACGCCTTCACAGTCAGACCCCGGCGAGAACCCCTCGCGTGCCTCATCGGTGGTGGAGGATGCGGTGCCGACGCAGCTTCGCGGCATGTCGGAGAAGGCCCGCGGCAAGATGCCGGCCGGTATGCAGAACTTTTCGAGGCAGAACAGCATGACCAGTCTCAGCGGATACTCTGTGTCAGGCCAGTCACAGAGCGGGCAGTTCGAGCCGACAGCGCAGTGGATCGACAGCTGGCTGCCAGAACTACCGCTGCACACCATCCTGACCACAATCCAACAGCTGTCCTCGTTGGTGCCCCGACAGGCCTTGATAGCGGACCATGCCTCGCCAGACACCCTGCGGCAGATCAGCCAGGTCAAGCTGGTCGGCGTCGACGTCTCTCCCGTGCGTGTGCACTCATTCGAGTGGTCACCCCTGGCATTGGGGTGGTACGAGTCGCTCATCTGGAGCTTCGTGTTCAGCAGCGAGATGCAGGTCTCGAGGGGCACAGTCGGCATATGGAACGGCACGGCGATCAAGCTCTTCCGGGTTCAGGAGACAGCACCCCAAGGACCGACCCTGACCTCGCCGAGAGGTGCAGTGGATGCGGTGGGTAGCAACATCGTATCAAGAATCGGAGCGATCAACCTGCGAGGCCCACAGGCGCAGTCGCCGACGAGCGCCCCCGGTTCGGCCGGCAGTACACCCCATCTCGGGCGAAACTAGCAGTCGGAGGGTGCCGAGGTAAACACGTTGCTGTCTCGATTATCTCCCTGAGATGCTGGGTCCTGCAGGTGAGCAACAATGCCGGCATCGGGAAAGGGGTAGGGAGAGAGAGAGAGAGAGAGAGAGAGAGAGAACAGACACATGAGGGCGAGCCAGGCGTGAGAGGAACAGCAGAATCCAGGACCGTGGCAAACGAGGCACAGTTGTTGGGCAGTGGATATCAACGACAGGACTTTTCAGGGAGAAAGTACAGGTGGTTCCGACAGCAGATAAGCAGCGATACTAGATCACCGAGAGAACAAGTCCCGACTTGGTGTTGGTGGGTGGACAATGGTTTTGGGATGTGAGAATAGAAAGCCTATTCAAGATGCGATCTCTTGGCATTACTTACCTCACAGAAAGTAGCGAGCGATGTGACGACGAGACTGGCGCGAAGGGATTGTGGATCAACACCGTCCATACCCATACTCATTACTACGTTATGTTATAGTGCCAGTGCCGTGCTACTACTATCCGCGGGCGTCTATTGCGCTCTGTTATTACATCCCCCAGCTGTAGAAACCGACTGGTGGGATTGTAGAATTATAGCCTGCCAAAATATACCTTTTGAAAGGGACTTCTAATCATACTCGACTTTTTATTCTAACCTTACCTTCAAAACGGCCGCTACTACCATTTACAGACGCGACAAATGTTATTTATTCAGTAATAATCTTGGACATAATGATTATTGGCTCGAGGGAGTGAAAGCTCCGGCGCCTACTGGCAGCGCAATCTCCTTTGTTCGGACAATACTCGACTCGTGCTGCACAGGGCACGGATTTCCTACACTACTCTTCTTTCTTTCTTACTTGTTGTGATCTTTCTCTTTTTTTTTCTTTCTTTTTTTTTTTTTTGCCACCTCTGGGCTGCCTCCCAAAATATAGACGTCGCGTAACTCTCTTCGTAGTAGCATGCTACCATAGAAGCTGACTGAGAACGTGGCGACATCTAGATTGATCGTCTTCGTCCCGTGAGCTCCCTCCCGGGGGGGGGGTTCAACTATGTTCTGTCGTACATGCGTAGCGGGCCCTAAAGAGCTGGCCTGGGGGACCCCCCGGGTCTCTGGCCAGCGGCAGCCCGCGGTACTGGAAACCCTTGCACGCTTGTCCACCGTGCCCCACGTAGGTGCCCTGAAAGAAGGAGGGTAGGCCAGGGGGAGGTTCCTTCCCGACTTTGCTGCATTGGCAGATCAATTTCCGGACGTGGCCAGGGGCGAGACGATCCCCGTGGCGGTGCGTGCGTGGCCACTTCCCGGATATCCAACCTGCGTGCCTGCCAAGTTTCCCAGTCTTCAATACCAGTTCTTCTCCCAGGCGCTGGCGCGCAAGCCACAGGACCCCTGGATCTTCACAACCCTTACCTTAGCATGTCGACAAGCGTCAGGCTCGGGAGTGCAATAGCGTCTTCGCTGTCAAGCCACGTCTAGGACGCTTCGGGACGGTGTTGGGCGGTGATAGGTAGGACCTCGACCGGGGTCCATCTTCCCCTTTTAGATGAAGGGTCAGGATGTGGGATGGGCCAGGGGGGGTCCAGTACAGAAACAACGGTACAGCGGTAGGAGGAAGCGTGGTGTCCATGTTTATTACATAGTCTTATTGCATTGATTGCTCTTTTTACTCATCTTCGTGTCGTGGGTTTGACCAAGTTCTTGTGCTGGCTCTTCTCTTCTCTTGCGGCTCGCCCTTCTTCCTCTTCTCATCATTCTCGTTCTTCTAGTTGACGTTGTTGGGATCGTAAGTTATACTTGTTGCAGATTTTGACTTTAATCTGGTTTTTTTCTTCTTGTTTTAACATACCTTCCGCCGCCTACCACATCAGGATTTGTAAAATCGACCTTTTTTGTTGTGTTTTATTTTAGTACACGTAATTTTGTGGACGCCATGGCGGAAAACGAGGAGACCCCCGGCGCAGCAGTCGATGATGAGATCAAGCCGTACAAGATCCACGTAGGTTCTTGTTCATGTCCACAGCCTAACCCTGTTATTATGAGTTCGCCTCCTGCTAACGCCACTTTTCCAGGTCTCGAGCAAATACTTGAAGTTGACAAAACAAAAGCTTGAGTTGACGAGGCTGCCACATGAGGGGGCGGACCCCCCTTCCGAGGACTGGTGGGAGCCCAAACCGCAGGTCGAGTCGCTCGTCGACTTCTGGCTCGAGAAGTACTCATGGCGGGACCAAGAGGAGATCCTCAACAAGACGCCGCAGTTCAGGACGGCCATCTCCATCTCTGGCTCCGAGGCCCCCCTCAGGCTGCACTTTGTCCACGTCAAATCACCGCATGAGCATGCCCTGCCCCTCCTCGTGATACCCCCGTTTCCCTTCTCGAACCTGGCGCTGCTGCACCTGGTGAGGCTCTTCACTGAGCCGGAAGATGCAGCAACCAACCAGCCGTTCCATCTGGTGATGCCAGCACTCCCAGGGCTTGGCTTCAGCGACCCGCTCCCGACCAACACGCCCGAGATCTCAACGACGGCAGAGATGCTGAACACCGTGATGGCACGCCTCGGATACCAGCACTACCTCGCCACCAACGCCGGGCCCGCGCAGCACTCGCCAGCGGAGATCGACTGGAAGCTCATCAGCCACCTCTCGACCCAGTACCCGGGCTCATGCATCGGAGCCCACTTCATCGCCCCCTCGCTGGCGAAGCCCAAGTTGTCAGAGGCGCCCATCGAGTGGGCCAAGTGGACCATCGCCAGTGCTTTCAGCGCTGGCATCCTAGGGTATAGCGAACAGGACTTTTCTGCGCTCAAGTCGACACCGGGCGCCCAGAGTCCCAGGAAAAAGAAGGACCTGATGCCCTCAAAACTGGGGTTGAATGCCGTGGGCCTGCGCGAGCCCAACACACTTGCGTAAGTGAGATTGTTCCCCTACAGAGTGCTTGTTGGGCTGTATGCTGACTGAAGACTCACCTTCATGACAGTTACGCCATGTGCGACTCGCCAGTCGGCCTTCTCGCCTTCGCCATGAAGGGCTTGGGGCACCAGGCCCCTCAGATGCAGTTCACACCTGAACAGATTATTACCTTTGCCAACCTTGCTTGGCTTCCAGGTCCCGAATATTCGATGCGCTTTTGGGCACGATGTGCAGCACAGAATCGAGACAAGATGCAAGAGAAGAAAACCACGGTCAACAACAAGCCACAGGTCGGCATCACCGTCTTCCTGGGAGGAGAAGATGATGACGGTATGGACGACGCGACCACCTCCCAGGAAGTAGGCCAGGGGGCAATCAAGCTTGGGAGCCCAACGAAGGTCACCCCTGGAGCTGCGTATGCGTGCCCCGCGTGGGGCAACACACACTACAACGTCCTCTTCTCGCAGCGGGTATCGGGCAAGGCCGGGCTGCTGGCGTGGGAGAGACCAGACGTCATCCTAGCAGGAATCAGGGGGCTCGCAGCAGAGGTACTGAAGGTCGACAAACGGCTTCAGCCTGAGCATGCTACGCCCACTGCTCCTCTCGAGGATGTGGTGGTCGCTCAGGAGTCGGCAACGAAAGATGATGGCGGCCTCAAGCCACCACCAAGACCGACTCTAGAGCAGGGCGAAAGCTCAAAAACACAAGTCGCCGAGGAGCCGGCGACACAAGACGATGGCCTCAAACCGCCACCAAGACCGGTCCTGGAGCAGGGCGACAGCTCCCAGACTCAAGTGGCATCGGAACCTCCTGCAAGCCCTAAGGGAAAACTGCCTGAGGCGAAACCTGACGATGCTGTCAAGCCGAATTGGGACAACAGAGACGAGACCGATTCGCCAAGGCGAGGAACACCAGATACTATAGTCATGGTGACTGCACCGACAGGTGAAGAGACCAGGGAGTAATGAGTTGAAGGATAACCCAAAATGCAAGTCGAAACTGCACAGACACGCGAGAACCCAGACTTGCCACACTGTCCTTTGAGGTTTAGCCCTTTCTTTTTCAATGATACCAATCCTTTCTCGAATTTATGAGCAAAACCAACAAGCCAATGGCATAAGTACCGCCAGGTTTAATTGATATATGCCTTTCTGATGGATAATGACCGCTGCAAACCCGCAGGAAGGGAAGGGATGGAAATGGGATGGGGGCTGGATAAGGGGGCTGGGGCTAAATAGAACACGATATATCCTCAAACTCATGAAACTGTGGAAGCATCTTGAAGAGGATACTGAATTGATTAGATCTTACTTTTGTTTGTAACCAAGAGGTGTTAGAAATAAGAGGGGGCCAGGAGGGAAGGTTTGAGGGACTGGGATATCGATGATATGACGTCTAAGTGCAGTAAACAACACCCAAGAGGTGAGCCTCGAAAAGAGAAGGTACAGGGATCGGACAGCCCGGCGTGTCAGGGTCTTCCCGGACCTGTCTCCAATAAACGTGGCCTTAGTTGGAGCTCTCCAACTCACTGCACCGTTTCAATCATCCAGGCTTACTTCAGTGGAGCCTCGACACAATGGCACCCAGCAACTCATGACAGTGCCGACGACGACAACACTTCCATCACACCGACCTGGAGCACAACAAACCAACAACAAACGGGATAGACTAGCTCTTCCCTAGTAGTCCATACCCCCTGATATTTGTTTCCCCTCCACACAGACTCGCCACGATGTACTCCTCGATCGTGCGGATACAGAACACCTTCGGCTTCTTTACCACCGTCGCCTTCGTGATCGCCGCCCTCATCGCAGCAACCGACCTCCTCGCCCCGCGCACCCCCTCCGCCGGCCTCCTGAAGACGACCAACGTGCAGGTCATCAAGGGCAGGCCGCATTACTACTCCAGCCGAAAAGAAGAGTACGCCGTCATCAAGTTCAGCCTCGACGCCGACCTGTCGAGCCTCTTCACCTGGAACACCAAGCAGGTCTTTGTGTACGTGACGGCCGAGTGGGATGATGCGGCTGGTGGATCGGAGGGCAGCAATGCCACTAGCCAGGCTGTCATCTGGGATACCATCATCACCGCGCCCTCGTCGGATCACCTGGGTAACTACGGGCCGGCAAAGCTGAAGAAGCTGAGGAAGAGCGCCGAAGGGAAGCCAATAGATCCGAGCCGGTGAGTACATGCGCGCGCACACATACACACACAGTATGACCTATGTAGGCATTTCGACTCAGATATGCTAACGCAATCGGACAACAGCGGCAAGCTCTCCCTCAAGAACCAGCGCCCAAAATACCAAATCACCCACCCCTCCGGCAAGATCGCCGACACCCCCGACGTCCAGCTGCGGTTGCACTACAACGTACAGCCCTGGGTCGGCGCCCTGACCTGGAATCAGAACAGGGACATAGGCCTGTGGAAGGCGTTCGCCGGTGCCGTTAGCGAGGTGTTCAGGCTGCCGTTGGTCAAGAAGGACAGCGGGACCAGCTCCAAGAACTGAGAAAGGCTGGGCGTCGAGGCTGCCGTGGGCGGACCGAACGAACGTGATAAATAGTGTCGGTGTGTCTCATATATAAAACGGCGCAAAACTCCAAAGCGCCGATCAATTCTGTCACAGTTCAGTTCAATAACGCCCGGCAATTACTCACGATCGACACTCATTAATTTCAGTTCTCTAACTCTACACTATGCCTATCTATACTGCACGGTGGCCCTTCTCTAGAGAGGACACGAACGTGTTCATATTCAAATAGTATAAACGCAAGGCCGCCTCACGCACTAGGCCGGCTAGAACATGTAGTGCAGAGAACATATTCGTGATCTTCCATGTAAGAAGAACCACAGAATTCATCAACATAGGCCGATCATTTTCGCCATCCTATGCTCTCTCCGCCACGATGCAACTCTATAGAATTGCCGGTCAGCCCTTAGCCCTTGCCAGGAAGGACGCGGCACCTCTAAAGAGTTCATCATCAAAGATGTGTGTTGGCCAATGGGCTTTTTCGCACTGAGCAGAATTATGCGGCGGACTGTTGGGCAGGACCACCTCTTCCACGACCTCGAGGTCCTCCGCGACCCCTACCGCGGCCTCGGCCACGGCCGTCAAGACCTGCTGGTGGTGGAACGGCGTTGTAGGACTGGGCAGGTGCACCGTTCTGCTGCGATTGGCCATTAGTCATAACCGCACCGTCCATACCGCCTCGGCCGCGAGGAGCACCGTTGCCACGACCACCCCTATGGCCGTTCTGATAGCCTCCTCGTCCGCCGCGATACCCCTGCTGAGGTGTCTGATTCGGTGAATGGCGGTACACTAAGTTGCTGGGCTGGATGTTGAGTGATCCACGCTGGGCACCATCATGACCACCTCGTCCTCGCTGGCCGTTGAGCGCGCCACGCCACGACCCACTAAGTGGTGGTGGGATGGGAGCATCGTGATAGGCACGTCCGGACGCACCAGGCGCACCATAGCCACCACTCGCGACGAGGGTGGTGAGTGATGGGTGTGGTGCCCTCGCCATCTGAGCCTTGGACCCAACAACGACCTGTCGGTCGGTGAGGTTAAGCACAGACGTCGCAGGGACAGTCTGACCGCGGAACGCGGGACAGCGGCCGTCAAGCGTGTTGCCACTCATGAAGGTAATGTCAAATAGAACATCGAGGATCTTGTTGCTGCCTGCACGACTGATGCCAACCACTGTGCCGCGCGAGGCGATGGGCACCTTGCCGATGTCCTGGACGTAGACGACCCGGTCGCCCAGGCGGAACCCTTGACCACCGAGTCTGTGCTCTGCGTCGCTAGGCTTCAACAGGGCGCTGCGTGGCACGCTCTTGATGTTCTTGGGCGTTGTCTCCTGGGCTGCGGCAAGGGCGCCTTCAGCAGCCTGCGCGAGCTCCATCACGACGTTGGAGTCGAGCTGCTCCGCCTCCAGGGGCACTTTCGGGAAGTTGTTGGTGCCCACGGACTTCAGATATTGAGCCATCTCCTTGACCCTGGCTGTTGCCGTCTTCTCGTCCGCCCAGAGATCGGTAGCTGCGACGTCCCTCTTCTGCACGTTCTTCTGCAGACCGGCGAAGAAGTCTGGGAACTTCTGCATGTATTCAGCAACCAGCTGGATGGCCTTGCGGCTGTATTCCCAGCCGGAGTCAGACTTTCTCGAAAAGCCCAGTACCTTCATCTTCCTTGACTCAAACTTGAGATTGAGACCCAAGTTGACCTTGAGCCCGCCGACTCCAATAACCTGGTATGACGAGGTGATCTTGCTGAAGGCAAGCGGGTGGAGGCCCAAGTCTCTGGAGACCTGGAACGATGGGACGTATCTGTTCTCTCGTTCATGCTTGAAGACGACTTGCTTCGCAAACTCCGGCTCCTTGTTGTTCATCGCGGATATTGTGACTTCTAGCTTGGCGCCATTGTAGCCGGTGACAGCCAACGGCCTGCCGTAGTTGAAGTCTCCCAGGTGGAAAGCACGCGTGTTGACGGGGAACTCCTCCTCAAGAGGAAGTGCGGCCCTCTCTAGGAAGCGCTCATCCTCGTTGACCACCTCGTCAACAATAGTCTGGGAGGCGTAGAAATCTCTCATGCCTGGGATCAAGCCATATTCCTTGATTGTGGCACCCTCGTCGGTCTTGATCAAGCCCTTGAGCATCTCGACGTGCACCATAGACTCTACGTCGCCAATCAAGATGCCCAGGCGCTTGCTGTAGAAATCCTCCCAGTATCTGGCGTTCTTGTTATAATCATCAATGTCCTTGTTGGAGTGGTCCTTCAGCACAACTTGTCCGGATCCGTCCTCAGCCAGGATGTAGTCAAAGAGCTCGTCCGACACGCGAACGATCTTCGCCTCCTGGAGGAACGGGTATCCCACGAAGCATCGCTTGCCAAGCTTGGCTTTGGCATTTTCCACGTTGGTCCGCGTCGTCGAGTCAACGAGTGTGACCACCATGCTCTCGTTCCGACTATCCGACTGGAAGACATTAACTCCATGAAAGCCAAGAGTTGCGTTGTATGGCAGTGTGGCCAAGCTGGGGAAGCCAGCGAGAGCGGAGACGTTGAGCAGTGCGCCGTCCATCAAGCCCTGCCTGTTGCTCAGGCCTTCTATGGGAGGCAGGTCGAAGATGTTCTCCACGCAGCGGCAATGTGAAATGTCCGGGAAAATTCCCACCATTGATGACGGATACGTGAAGTCATAGTCCGAAGAGTAGGTGAACTTGATGGGGACATTGAAGCCGTTTCTGCTTTTCTCGTCATCAGAAAGCTCTTCATTCTTCGGAGCCATCGCATCCAGAAGCCTCTTTTCGTCGATGAAAGGAATCTTAACAACTGCCTCCCAGTCCATCTTCTTCCCATTCATGTCTAGCTGGAAGTCTCTGGGGTAGAAGTCGATGATTGGTGAGGTGGGATTTGTCATCAGGTCCCAGTAGACTGTTGGCACAATTTTCTTGCTTCGGTCAGGAAGCACACCCATCAGCTGCTCGAAGGGTTTGAAAGGCTGACCAAGTTGGAAGTCGAGGTCGGCGCCGAGGCCCTTGATGACATCCGAGATCAGCGGAGAGTAGTGGTATTGGTAGAACCATGGCCACGAGCAGATGCCGCGGTAGTAGTAGTAGAGAACCCATTGCAAGCCTTGTACATAGTTCTCACAGAGCTTCCTGAGCTCTGTCTCCTTGGTTTCCGGCGTCCATTCAGGGAACTTTTCGGCGTAGTATTTGTCCTTCCACTCCTGGAACTTCTGTTGGTATAGAACCTCGTATTGGGCCTGAGCCTCTTCTGCCGAGACGTCTTGTACTTCGGCATTATCGTATTTCTTCACAAGGCGATTAATGGCGAGCTGGGACTCGTCCTCTTCCTCTTCCTCCGCCTCCTCCTCCCCTTCCTCCTCGCCGTCCATTTCTGGCTTTGGCGGGAAGGAGAGCACGAGGTGACGCGCACCATCGTCGTCTGAATCGGTGGACCAGCTTAGGTTTGCGCTGTCCGCGAGATCCTGGACGAACTTCCGATCAGCAGCGTTAAGGCTGGCCCCGAGATCGAGTGTTTGAGTAGACCGCTTGGTCAGAAACGGCTTGATGCTCTGCTTCCACAGCGTCTTCTGTGCTGATGTCACAATCAGCTTGCCCTTGGGCTTCGGGGCCGCCTTTCCGTTCTCGGCAGAGCGCTTAGCCCGGAACCATTTCTGATCCTCGGCCTCGTGTTCGAAGAAGCGGTACTCCTCCTTGCTGAGCTCCTCCAGCAAGAAACCAAGACGCTTCAGATTCATGACACCGCCCTCGTTGATGTAGCCGTCGCACTTGGGCAGGACTTTCTTGTATGTCCTGAACATCATGGCCAGAGCACCCTCGTTGATGTGAATTCGTGGAAGATTAGGCAAAAAATCGTTGCCCACGAAGAAAGCCATAAGAATGAAATCGTCGATGACATTCTCCATGTTGAACGGGAAACCCAAGGCGGTTGCACCGGTTTCCTTCAGATCCTGGAATTCCAGTTCCAGATACTCCCTGACGATGCATAGATGCATGAGGTAGAAGTTTTGATGCTCTAATTCCTTAGACTGCACCTTAGACTGGCGGCCGAAGGTGACCTCTTCGCGGAGTAGGCAAAAATGCGGGTCGTGACTGAGCAAGCCCAGCATGATCAGATCCGCATCCAGACCGTACAGGCAATGCCGCATGTTGGGATGGTAATTCGGCTGTGCCCTTGCGTTGCGGATATACTCCATAATCTTGTGTTCACCCTCACCCGGAACTTCATGGCCCGAGAGGACAATCTCGCAGCCTTGCCACTCCTTGTCTTCTGTCACCTTCTTGTTGATGAAATATCTCAGCTGCCTCGACAGCTTTGCCATGAACTCGGTACCTGGCGTGATACAATTACTGTCGAACGGTTCCTCCTTGGGCAATTCCTGCCCCTCCCGTATCGCCTTCTCTCTTGCCTGCTCGGCATCTAAGGCGGTCCTGAATCGTCTTGCGCGCTGCTGGTTCATCTTGGCGCGCGGCGCGACACCATCGACGGCCATGAAGAACAGCTGCTTTGGTTTGATCTTGCCAAATAAGTGTTCGATGTAGTTGAATATGCGAATGAACATCTCCTCCTCGCTCAGACGGAACTGGGTGTCATCTGAGTCTTTGTGGGTGCAATTGTGGATGATTCCGTTCATGTCGAGATAGAGGGCATCGAACTCGGGAATACGGTTCTCTGCGATCAGCTGAGAGATGGCAGGGTAACGCTCAGAGAGCCATCTGAAGAACTTTGGAACACCCATGATGATAGGGTTGCGAGCAGATGCAGCTCGCCAATGCTCTGTCAAAAAATAGGTTAGAGGGCTGTCAGAGATGCGCAAAACGGTGCGTGATGTACCTTGAATTTCTTACGGCACGATAAATAGGGCCGATTTCAGAGAGTGGAAATGCAAAGATGTTGCTCTGCAATGCAAGAGACAATTGATCGACACACCGGAAAGGCTGTCACTTTCCGCCTGGGTCGTGCAGCTGAGGATCGAAGAGGGAATCAGGTATACTGTTCTCGATAGCACTTATATTCCCAAAGGACAAGAAAATGAGGAAAGAATCCTATTAGGCGAGAGCCTGTGCAGGTGTGGAGAGCTAGCAGCAGCAGAAGAGTGATGTTATTCACGAAAGACCAAAGACCAGCATCATCACAAGAAAGGAAGCTGATCCAATGGTGGCGGGACAGTGTGGGGCAAGGTTCGTGCACAGACCACCCATGCAGTCGGCCTTCCAGGCTCTTGAGGTAGTCTCCACCAAAGTGTGGATCTGATACCCAGAGCTGGGGTGGGAGGGTCTCAGCCAAATGCTCTTTCTATAGTAGATAGTAGATGTTCTCATGGCTGCTACCTACAGTATCTCTCCATTCTCTGGTGTTCAGCCTAGCTCGCTACATTGTAAAGGCCCTCAGTCAACACTGTTTCCAATCGCATATGCCAAAACAAACTCTTCTCAGTTCAGATTCTGAGCCTAAGTATGGGCCAGTAAAACCAGGGCGTTTACTGTACCCTCCTCATGTCTGTCCATACCCCAGGCGCGTGGAGTATTTGTCTTGTACCATGCTTGTAAGAGCTGGCCAGAATCTGCCAGAATCTTTTCGTTCCTATGGTATTAACAAGAGACTCGCGCTTCCTCCTGTTGGGGGCCTGAAAGCTCCTGGGCATACTACGCGACTGGGCTGAGTCAGAATATCCGAGAGACAAACGGAATAACGAACGCGATCCTCTCATTTGAGTAGTGCTTTACAAATGAGCTCCCGAAATGATAATATGGTACTCAAAATAGACAGCGCAGATAGAGAAGGAAAACAAAGAATCATGTGGTATCATATGCTCTCTCTATGAACCCATCCATCCTACTACGAAAATGTTATCCTTCCCATTAATCCTCCTCGCGGTGCCGAGCAGAAGGCTGCGCACCAATCAGCCAACCCACGCCCGCTGTCAGACCGCCGACGGCCGCTTCCCTCAACTGATCCCGCTTCCTGGCCCTCTGTTGTTGATCGCCAGCGCCCAGTCCAGAATCGCTCCCGGTATCACTCGGCCTGCTCTGTGTCGTAAGATTGAAGTTCGACAGGGCCGTCAGGTTCCTCTGCGCAGACAGCATGCTGGCTCTCGATAGGTCGAACAGCGACATGGGCGCCTCCTCTGCATTGTGGCGATTCGACGTGCCCTGTCTGCCGCCTGAGACGTGACGTGGGGTCGCGGTGCTGAAACCGCCGGGCATCGTCTGCATATCGGCAGCCTCATCCCACGCGTTTTCTTGCTCGGCTTCTGCTTTGATAGCTGCATCGAGTGCTTCCTCAGTGCGCCGGTAGCTCTTGAGAATTTCGGGCAGGGTTGCGGCTGGGGCAATCCGTAGAGCTGTCGCAAGACATTCAATGCGTTGGTCTAAATGACGGATCTCAGGATTGCCACTTGCGGTGCCGAGATGGGTTGGTCGGACTGTCCGTGCGGTGCGCTGATACATGCCTGCTTGCAGTGCTGCCCTCCACGACCAGTCATCTCGTATCGGAGCACTATCACGCAAGGACCCATTGCTGGCCTTCCTAGCTACAGCCTGTGGTGGCCCACTTAGTGCGGCCAGGCGGTTGACAACGTACGTATATGCCGTCTCGAAATCGTCTTCCGTCAGGGCCGCATCAATACACATGGCTGTGATGCGTTTCTCGGCATTCAACATCTGCGCCGGCTCCATTTCTGCGGTCAGGGCAGAGTGTCCCGACTTATCCTTTACGGTCAGGCCCGCAGCAACCATATTTCGCCCCACATCGACGAGATCTTGGATCTGAGTGTAGCTCTTTGGGTTCTGCTGGAGGACCTTTTCGATAATAGACAGTGGGTCGTGGTGAACGCGAAGAATGACTGGTGTGAACGGCTCTCCCTTCTTCAGGACGAGCTTATAATCGCTCAAGCCATGTGTGGCTTTCAGCAAAGCCTCTATTCGTTGTGTGGCCACCACCGACCTTTCTATGGTCCCTGGGAAGCCGTAGATTCTGCTTGGTGATTAGCTGCTGCTCACTCATAAACATAGTTTCTTTGTCCAGTCGCTTACATGTCATTGCACTTCTTAAGCCCGCCTCTTGTGCGGTTTGGGTTGGAGGCGTTATCGTACGCGGCCATTGCTGCTGCATAGATCGTGTCTCGAAGTGACTCCTTTGACAAGGGTTGCTCCGGCGAGTCTTCGTAGAGAGACTTGGCGAGGGAGTATCCTGTTGTACTTAGCTCTGCTCTCTTGGTAATCGATGGGCCTCACTTACGAGTACGTGTCAGAAGGGCCTTCAAGATTTCGATTTCAAGGAACTCCTTCTCCAATCGGCCAAACACGGTACAGTGGTGCTGATCGGCATCTGCCCACGCCTCTTCCTCCTCCTCTGCACCCCAGTCTCCGAGCCATAATATCTCGTTCCTCGCCTTGATCCAGTATTTGTCGTCGGAGTTCGGCCCGCGTTCGGTGATGGTATGTACCAATTTCAGGAACTCCGTCCTCTGTTCCCGCTCGTCCTGAAGTATGGCCAACTCGCCTGCTTTCCTCGCCGTCATTGGGTACCCAGCCTTTGTAGAAAGGTAGGCACTGACTATCAACGCAGAAAGTAATGTTGTGGCAAGTTTCGATGGTTTTGTAAGAATATTGTCCTCTTCGAGCATATTGTTGCGAAGATAGGTGACGTGCTTGGCGAACATGATGTTTGTGCTGCCCAGATCCGGGACAGGGGATAGGCTCGAAGAAGCAGTCTGTAACGAGGGCAATGGGTCGTCCAGAAGCTTCGTCACCTCGAGAGTAATAGTGTATGCGCCAGTCAGTGCTTCGGTCGTGGCGTCCGGAACAAGATATGCGCATGCCAAGGCAGCCTGCGCATACCGCCGCTCTAGGTACTGCTGTTTCTCCTCCTCCATCCACATCTGCCCGAGTCCACCCAGATCAACATCTTCGGGCCCGTGCCAGTGATCTATCGCCTCGACAGCGACCTTCCAGGATGTGCTTGCTTGCGAGGTCAACCAGACGAGCATCTGTTCCCACCCGGGGCAGACCAACTCATCCTCGTCAACGTCTTCGTCAACATCTTCTTCTTTTCCCACTGGCGGCCTCTTCGTCGTCGTCCACCTCTTGTCATTGTACAGCCATGGGCCAAGGAGGCACCTCAGATCCCGCGCAACATTTGCATAGTCCTCTTGCACCCCGGTCTGTGAGAGTAGCAGGTCGACAGCAGCCGCATCGCCAAGCTTCTCAAATTGCGACAATGTTATCGGAATGCTATTCTGGGGATAGAACTCGTGGTTCCTCCTCAACAGAGGTAGCAGCACAGAGATGGTCCACGTCCGGATGCACGGCGAGTGCTCGAGGAATGGTGCAAGAAGATCAGGTAGTTGTGTCAACAGCCCGGCCTCCTCATCCACCTTGTAGGAGCGTCGTAATAGAAATAGGGTGAGGGGATCATCCTCTGCTTCTGCAGGTGCGCCGGGCCATGACAGCTTCAACAGGTGTAGCTTGCGGACCTTCCTGATGGCTTCCTCCTCTGACAAGTGTTCCACGGCAGATATATCGACATCCCAGTGCTCTTGCGCAACATATTCGCCCCGATCGACCTCCTTGACAAATGACACGTATTCCTCGGATTTTAGCGTCTCGGGCAGGTAAGTGAGGAGGATGCGCAAGAGGAGTTCCTTGCGCAGGACGGAGCCATGATTCGCAGCTATGAAGGACAGGCTGTCGAGATCTGCTTTGGCGGCGAGATGGACAGCCAGGAGGACGATTTTCGGTGCCGAGAGAACAAGACTCATGGTGGGTCGTTGTCACAACACATGTTCTTCAGCTGCAAGGTGTCTGTCGTGAAATTGTCGTCCAGACAGGCTGTTGTGCTTTGGTTCAAAGGTAACAGAATCAAGGTCAGCGATCCAACAAATGCACCAGTTACCTAAGCTGTCACATTCACTTTATTCGGTATGGCATCTTGGCGCAAGCTAAACCCCTGTGGCTTGCTTGGAGCATGCTACTATAGTACAAAGTACCTAAGCCCCTGGTACCAGTCTGCTTGCCGCCCTCGGCACCGAGTAATGGGTCTGCGACTGCCCCCGGCACGTCATTCTCCCGTACCGACAAGCAGCAGCGACGGGGATGGTCCACCTGCCTTCAACCTCACCTCAACTTTCGCCCTCACAGCCAATTGACCTCGTCGGCAATACACCCTGTTCATCACCCAATTGTTGGCATCTCAAATCAGTCATGTCTTCAGGATACGGTCTGAATGGAGGTAAGTTCGATTCTAGCAGCCAATGGCTGCAAGCCACCCGAGAAAAACCTGTCGCTGATCTGTTCGGTTCCTGTCAGGTCCGGGCCGTTGCTTTCCGTTCTGGCAGGAGGTGCTCGCCTGCTACGTCGTGAACGTGAACTCGGAAGATGATTCGGGCAAGAAGAAGTGTGTCCCGGTGCTGGAGGACTACTACGAGTGCATGCATCACAAGAAAGAGGTTGGTTGGCTTATATAGGGACTATGGCTGGTGGGACGTCGATCTGAAGCTAACACTATGGGTGTTCCCAGGCTGCCCGGGCGATGGCGTTACAAACAGCATACAGGAAAGCCGAGTTAAACCAAGGACGCGAGAATGTACCGACAGCGGGACAAATACGGAATTTAGGACTACTAGGCAAGGAGGACGATACCAAGAAGGTGCTGGCGTCCAGCTCATAGACGATAGAAGGCCCGCGCGCCATACGTCTTGTCTTATATCGGAGTCTGCGGAATACAATACGAAATTCTTCTATCATAACCACCACGCCAGGCATGGTCAATGGACTGAGTTATGGAGGCCGAGAACCCATGTTGTTGGACCATGTCAGTGAGTGATGTTGTCAGGCGATATCGGCGGGCAAGAGTTTAAACCTAGTGGCCCTATTCAAACTCGAATTCACTAAGAGCGTGCCCTATCGAGGTGTTTCTGGGTGGCGCTTATGCTTTTTCTCTGAGCTCGGAAGCAGAACGTTCCTGGATCTGGCCACGCGCAGTGATTGTTTTTAGTGAACGTATCGTTCCGCTGCTGCTGCGTTGCGTTGGAGATAAGTTCCAACGGCTCCAATGGCTTGTTTTCTTTAGTTCCTTTACTGTTGCGCCTTCCCGCTCAAGTGGCATGGCAGGGGAATCGACTGCTTGGATTTCCTGCCCCGCTGGGGACCTGCATTGGTCTCACTTTCTGTTTTAGTGTTTTTCAGTAAATCTCAAATGTCAACTTGTTGACTTCGAACCCAAGGGTCCCTCCACTTCCTTGGTTGGCTGCGGTCCATGCTTTAGGCTACAACTTCAGAGCTTTAGTCTGACCATGCGTACGAACACAACAAACCATCACGATTAACAGTCCCCTGGATCGAAGAGAAAAGAAAATGCCTTTGCTTCAAGGCATCGAGGTAACGATTGTTACGCAGTCAGAGCTTGGGCAACTACCTGAGTACCCTCATCCTGATGGCTCTTCGTTTCAGTCGCGCCGCCTGCGCGACAATAAACCAGATGATCAATCCAATTCTTGCGACGGCGATTTCCAAAATCGGGTCGCGGACGATCCAGCTCACGCTTCAGGAACTGATTCGACGGTCTCAGTATACGTTCCATCCCTTCCTGGTATGAGACTCTGCGATTCGTGCCGGCAGCCACTCGACTGACTTCTCAATAGGCGCACAATTCTGGATCAATTATGTCGTCAAGACTCCCCCTTCCCCACCAGGCCACCTGTTCTTCAAGTTATACATGAATGGAAGACATATCACATCATGGGGTATCAACCCGAGTATCAAGAGTCATGGTCGCGCCGAGAAGGCGTTGTACGAGCCCAGCGACCGCTGGGACCAAGAAGAAGACGGTGTCGTGTTCAAGCAGGAAGGAATCGAGGCCCGATATTTCTACTTTACGGGCAATCAGCAGGAGCTGTCTGCGGCCGACAATGGCGGGCTGATCGAGGTCCAGGCTTTTCGGGCCAAAGGTCGAAAGAGGCGCGCCGCGAAACTGGACCAGTACCGCGTCCAAGACAAGTATGGCATCACGTAAGTAAGCTGACCCGCCGCAAGGGCGAACGATCTCCTCTGACGCTTATAACGTGAAGTGCACCGAGCGGTGGCCTGCTCGATAATCCCCAGGACATCACATTCTTCGACTTCCACCTGATCGATCCCAAAGACGCACCTTTTGCGACATTTCGGTTTCACTATCGCTCGTGGGACAGCCTTAACCAGCTCTCCCTAGTTCCTGCCGACGACCCAAGCATTCTCGAATCATCTGTTACAAGTACTGTCTGCGATGCTTCCGAGCTGCCACCGGAGCGGGATGCCTCAGCACCAGAGCAGGTCGAGCCTTTTATTATCTGTCCAGACCCTGATGAATCGGTATTCGTCGACAGCACATCAAGCGGCGACCTCAACGAGCCGGCTGTCAACAAGACTCGAAGAAACAGCTCCTTCGTTCTGAGGACTCCCCCTGAACTGCGCCCACGGTCGGCTACCAGCCATAACCTGCCGCAGCCGAGCAAGAGCCTTCGAGATGCCCTCCCAGTGGGCTTTCCAGAATCCTATCTCTCACGACCGCTTCCCGATCGGCCGCTGCCTGATCTTCCTGCCAGTGTGAGCCCGGATCAAAGCTGGCTTCCCCGATCTCGAAAGTCTTCTACCGCATCAGCGGCGCCGTCCGTCGCACCATCGCTTCGGAGTTACGTTAAGAACGAATCGTTCCTAGATGAAACAATCGAGTATGGACAGGCCCAGGAAATTCATATGGACAAGAAGCACCCTGGAGTTCCCCTGAATCAGGAGAAGGCTGCTCTTCCCGCTGTGGCGGTCTCCAGCACATCTGATGCGTCGACATCAGACTACGATGGTTCCTCTTTGGCCGAGAACAACTCAACAAAAATCGGCCCAGAGATGCTATCACCAGGCAACCATTCTGCACGTACCAGGAATATGCTGGAGGAGCACACAACTCGTGCTCAAAACCAGCAGGCTGCTGCAAATATAAGCAGTGAGAATCCGGACATCGACTTCTCCAGGTTTCCGCACCTTGGACTGTCGGAGTCGGAATGGATCCGGCGCACGCCCTCTCCTCAGGCTGTGCAGCCCCGTCGTATTCTGAGCCCCCGACTAGACCGACTCTGGAAGACTCTTCGTAGAAGCAAGAGTCGGTCACCCCTGCGCCCTTTTCGCAACCCGGAAGAGGAGGCATCTCGTCGGAACTACTCGACCCCGCAGCTCACCAGTCCCGAGGTGAAGGTCAGACTTGGCAATTGGATTTAGTGTGGTTCGATGCAGACATCGACCATGGACGAGACGTCAGGCCCACGGTTGGTGCGACTCGGCCAGGGCAGCGGGCGTCCGAGCTGCTTGCGGTCATCAGTGCCGACATGTGGGAACACAAGTGGTGAGAGTAGTGTGAGTTGTCGGAATACCAGAAGGAAGAAGCGCTTCAGTGTCGGCTCGTGGATCGCGAGACCTTGATTATCATTCAGATATGTCTACTCTGCTTTTTCTCGTCGCACGGCCAGTATGTTGTCCATACAATGGTGTCACCACCACTTCTCGTAAAGAACCCGGTGCGGCTCCAGGCTCATGCCGGCAGGCGACGTCAGCTTCTCGACATACTCATCCGTCATGTCTGGAAGACCGCAGACGTAGACGACACAGAATCGCCTATCTGCCCCGATAGCCATTTTGATGTCCTCGATCGTAATCCGCCGGGGCTCAAAAGTAAGGTCAAGACCGTCCAGCTTGACATCATCACCATCAATCCTACCACCACTGTCTTCACCCTCACCATCTCTGCGGGTGAGAAACAACGTCAACCGCCCCTGAACCTGTCCGTCCCCTTCTCCAGCCTGCCCTAATATCTTCGCGAGACGACTCACAAAGAGCAACTTGCGAGGATCCCGGCTGCCTTCGCCTGGATCGCGCATCGAGTAGAGGACCTCGACTCTGTGCCGCGAACTGTTAGGCTGCTCGGCGAGGTGGGCGATTATGCTCATTAGGGGGTTGATTCCGACACCGCCGGCTATGAAAACGAGTTTGCGGAGGGTCTATGTTGGGAGTGTACGCGCGTCAGCCAAGGGAGGGGGAAGGGTGTTGGATTTGAGCACTTGAAGTGTAGAGAATGAAATTGTCGAGTACTTGGGTGAAGAGCTGATGCTGTTTCTGTGGATACCAAATGCAAAGTTCATGCAGGAAAGCACAGTTTGGTCGTATACACTGGGACAAGAGAAGTTCAATCGCAACAAGGATAAGATAGAACAGACGTACCGTAGGCACAACGCCCGGCGGCGGCCAGACAAAGCTCCCGCCAACCCGCACCCAGATCTCCGAAGACACAATCTCCACCGCCGGCCTCCACAGCCAGGATGCGACCGCGTTCTCGGGCGACCTCTGGACCGCGAGCTCGAGGTAGGGACTGCCGCCCTCCTCGGACAGCGGCGTGCCCTGCGCCCTCGACGGCGGGGACGTGATTGTGAAGCCGCCCGGTTTCGAGATCCCGGGGACAAAGACGTCGAGCCACTGGCCTGGTAGGAACTGCGAAAGGGTGATTGTAAGAAGGGTTTTACGTTTGGTTAGTCAGGGCGGCTGATGGAAACAGACGAGGGAGATGCGGGGGCTGGTAACGAGCTGCTCACCCTGATGCCGCCGGTAGTAGCTGGCGGGATCACCAGGCGGAATGTTCGGATGGTGGCGTTGATCTCATCCACGCGCTCCAGAATGGTCTTATGCAGCGACTATACAGATACAACACGGACGTCATTCATTAGCAGGTGATTCTCCTCAGTCATTCCAGATTTCTCATGTCTTCCCCCCCCCCCCCCCCAACTCGACAAGAACGTACGGGGTCGCGTGGCTCGTGGGCTGTCCTCTCTGCGTGGTCTACTTTTGTCATCCTAGATTGATGGCGTTGCTGTAAATAGAAGAACAAAGATTTCGGTGGGGAAGATTTGATGATGAGTGAGGTTCTGCAGCTCTGCATTCTCTGCGTTTGGCTTCACGTAGACAGGAAGTTGTGTCAAAGGTGGGAAAAGTGGAGGCGTGGAGGTTGTGAGGGACGAGTGTTCATCAGTATAAATATGCGCGTACCAAGGGCAAAAGTCGTTGGTTGGCAGAATTATCCTCACCTCCCTAAGTACCACACAATGAATTCATTTTGATGAGAAAAAAAGTTTTCATGCACTGGCTGATTGATCTTTTTTGAGGGCAATAGCTCAGATATAATCTCAACATCACCTTCGTATAAGACGAATTTCGCGTCCGCGTACAAGATAGCAAGCAAAGACTAAAATATGAAAAGAGGCTCAGAAGAAAAGTCAATTCATCCATATCACACAAGGGGGTTCCAAAGGAATGACCGAGGAAATAATCGGGTATCGCACACCAAGAATCCGACAACCGCGACAACATAATTATTATGCTCCTGCGCAGACCATACTGGCTCCCAACATGCCCTCAATAACTGACACCATGTAGGCTCAAGAATATTTGCTCTTGCTTCATCACCATAATACAAAGTCTCCAGCCCACATGCCGCCAGGATCCAGTCCTGCCGCCACTCCAATCGTCGCAGTGTCGTCCCATGCACCGCCAGATTGACCTCACAACGATCATACCAACTCATCACAAAGGAAAGTGTTAGGCATCAGAAGCTTGCCCAGGCCTCGTTGGCTCATGGCTGTCCATGTTGCTCACGTTTCCAGCACATCCCTGTCCTCCTCCGATGGCGGCAGCACTGTTGAATGCCCGGGATAGTTCTCCCCCTTCTCCCACATCGCACCTGGGCCGTGATAAGATGGCTCTGCGGGGTGATCGGCCGAGGTCGCTTGCGGAGTGGTTTCCTTCTCTTCTTGGTTCTCTGTCAAGATCCTCGGAGATCCTAGCCCAGGTGGCTTTGTCGGTTGGGGACTATGCACAGGCGCAGACTGCGCAATATATGTCGGCGACACAATGGAGTCTGAACCAAATGGTAGGGACCGCTTTGGAATATCATGGCCTTGCATGCCAACCAATCTTCCAGTTTCGTTTCCTTCGGCGGTGGCCTCGCCAGTGCCGAGTTTCTTCAGCAGCAGCTCGGATTGTTGCTTGGCCAGGAGTTGCAGTCGTGCCACGGGGTCCTGATCAAAGAGCCGCATGTTAGCCAGGCCACAAAGACAGTCTTCAGGCGTGTGTAGCCGCCCACACATACATACCCATTCGGATTGACTCGGAACGCCAGTAGCAGCCGGCAGCTGGTCTCCGCCGTCATCCTCGTCAGCTCCAGGAGCACCCGCCCCCCAAAACTTGGGGCGGCGGACAGGTGCGGGCGTGACGGGAAGGCTGGGCCGCTCGACAGCAGTTGGGAAGTCAGTCAGCTTGGAGCCACGCCTTCGCCATTCGACCCCGGCAGACGTGTCCTTCTGGCTTCGAGCAGTACTATCACCCCCGGGAGAGGTATTTCCAACTACTGAGCCAGGCGATTTCTGCCCAACAACGCTACTTTGGCTGTCCTGCGTTTTATGGCGACGGTACAGGGGTAGCTTCTCAATATACTTCTCAATTGCTGGGTCGTCGTCCCATGCGTTCACGCGGGTAAAGGAAGCCCAAGGGTCTGAAGATGTTACATGGATCGTCGGTGTAGTAGGCGTAGTCGGTTCACTCTTGCGCTCCAGCTCGGACGCTTCTGTAATCAGAGAATTAGTCATGGTTGCAGGGTGGCTGCTGGGGAAACTCCTCTCACCGGATGTTGCAGCCGTTGAGCCCTCAGTTATAGAAGGTTCAGGTTCAGACGGGGTAGGCTCATTAGCAAAGACTCTGGTGGGCTTGAGCTGCTGGGACTCCCAAGGGAAAATCGGCTTGGGTTTCTCAGCAGAGCCTCGCTTCTCTTTCGGAATCTCGTACCCCATGTTCTTTGGAGGGCTTGGATACCGCTGAGGAGGAATCCATGGGGCTGGATCAGATGACATGGTGTAGTGCGTCTGAGGGAAGTTTATCGCCTCGGGTTTGGAATCTGCGGGAGGAGGTTGTCTAGATATCAAGTCAGAAATCGCCGGAAGAAAGCTTCTGCACTCCCTCTCACCTCTGAGCGTCCCAACTATACTCTATAGGGGGTGGTTCAAACTTGTGCTCCTTCACCTCATGGTACGTCGGAGGGGCCGCCCCCGATGTGGCTCCTGAATGCTGCTCTGGTCCAGTCTCAGTTCTTGTTCCCTCAAATACGGTGGCGGAAGGGGGAATGTGATGTTGCTGAGACTGATCCTGGTGTAGGCCGCCGTTCACAGGTTTACCTTGGGGAAGCGGTGGCTCGCCGGTCGGCACAATGTAGGTCGTCGTAGGAGGCTGAAATTCGCCCTTGACAAAGTACTGGATGATGGCTGGCACCTTGTATCCCTCCCCATCTTGGGACCCGCGGCCTGGGCTTGATTGAGGAGACTTCCGCGGAATGTCAGCACACCGATGACATGAGAATAAATGGAATGAAGAGCTCACGGGTTGCCTATAGTGCCGGTCGTAGACAGCCCACCATCTGCCGAGCATTTCACCATATGGGCTGTCTACTGCTGTCGACGCCGATCTACCTTGTGTCCATGGCTTTTCGCTTCCGATAAAGTGAACCAGATTTATGCTTGACTGGAAGTGCCGATATGCAGGGACGTACGAATAATGAGCGGATGGTGTGACGTTGTAGCTGAAGCTCAGGCGGTTATAGCTGTTCTTGAAGTGCATATTCAGCAGGCCCTGGTCTGCACCATCAAAAGATATGCCCCGCTCTGTCATGGCTGTCAGGGCATAGTAGTCGCCCAGGTTTGGGGTCAAAACCATGACTCCAGTATTGAAAATGTCGGGCCAGCCAACGTCGGGGGCAGCAGAGAAGGGCTGGGGCAGGTCAAACAGCTCGTCGACAGCCCTGTAGGCAACAATATCGGCATCGAAGTAAACGATCTTCCGAAACATGGTCTGCTTCCACAGATTGACCTTGGTGAAGGCCGAATGGAGATCGGCGCGGTTCATGAGATACAAGTTTGCTGGCTTTGCATTTCGTATGCGTGGAACAGGTAAAACATAGTCGAACTCTTTCTGCAAAACAAAAGTTAGCATAATCTGACCATCAAGTCGGATTCCTTACAAAAGGCCGAGGGGCGTGTCAAGAAGCCTACCTTGAGTTGTTCTACGACCTCGGCCGAGACAGTGTCCAGAGTGACCATAACGGCCAGCTTCTTGGTTGTGCCGGCATCACGTAGAGAGTGGGCGAGTACCAGAGCTCCTATCTAAGAATGAGTAGTTGTTCGCCTGCGCGGGAGTGAGCTTGAAGAAGCTTGTTCATGAGGCTTACCTGGGAGATAGGTGTCGCTGAGCAGCAGCTACTCGGAAGGCCAGTGGTCAGCTGGAGTTATACTGCGTCCTTCTAGGCCGCCTGCTGCTTAAAGGCCCAAGCAATCGCGAGGGTCGAGAATCATTTGGCATAAGGGGGGAGAAGAGAAATCAATGATAGGAGGTGAGAGGGCGGCTTTGGCTCAACGCTGCAGCATGAGCCATACCACAACATCAAAGTGACTTACCGTGACGTAGGCGTCCTCGCCGCTTTGCGCAGCCATTGTGTGGGGGTTTGTGATCGTTCCGTGACAAGTCAAACTGAAAAGAAGAAATGAAGCGCAATGCTATGCTCTCATGCTATGTGTATTGTACAGAGGCCACTCGGTGGGTAGCAATTTTGTGGGAGAAGGAGGGGAAAAGATCAAGTCATGTCATGAGAGAACGGAGCAATATGAGCTTGACGCGGGCAACCATAGAGTCGAAGCTTGAATGCGCCGGGGTGTTCTAGCGCAAGGAGGGTGCAAGTGCTCAAAGGTTGGGGGGGGGGGAGAAGCGGGGCCTCCAGGGTTCGTAGGCAGCTTTAGGCCTGGGGTCCAGGGGCGCTAGGCCGGGGCCAGGACTAAGAGGACGTGCTAGGATTCCGCACTAGGTACCAAGTAATCTGGAGGCGCGTGGGGAGATACCTGCATCCAAGTCCCGCTACAGTGCAAGCTTGGAGGTACCCATGCAGCAGCAGCCCGCCCTGCAGAAACGGATGCAGTCCAACGGATTCTGTCTTGCAGCTCATGTCGAGACGATGAGATCAAGAGTTTTTTGTGCTCCACTCGAGTGTGAATGATATGGTGGTAAGTGCGTCTACTTTTTCATCTCCCACCATCTGATCTTTTGTTTTCTTTTTTTTTCCGTCAAAAACTTCGTCAAGCACAGCCTAGCTTGGCGCGCCTCGCGGGAAAATATAATGATAGTCTGCGTTATTATATATAACATGTATGTCTCTTTGCTTTCATGGAGAAGGAGGTCTCCTGCTTTGTGACGGAAGCGGAGATGAGCAGCTTCACGTTTTGTGACACGTTGGTGGCCTGCTTGCAGCTTGTTGTCATGGTTTTTTATCCCGCCCTGCGCGCGAAGAGGAGGAAGCAAAGACGGTACTTGTCACACCGTTGGCCCCGTATTCGCATATACATACTGAACTGGGGCAGGGAATTTGTTGCGATGCGACGATAATCTCGCCAATGACGACCTGCAGCTCTGCCTCCGTCGAGTGCTCTCGATACAACTATGTCCATCCGCAGCGCAGACAACGGCCTACATAGCCAGGCATGAGTCGTATGTTGTTTCGTGTCTCTTGAAAGAAGCTTGCGACCTGTTCAACCCAGCGTTCCTGGAGACGAGGAGCCATAGTCTGCCAGACATGGTGTCAACGCCACCGATAGGCGACCACGTGAAGCATTGTTCGAGAGGGGCGACTGTTGGAGGCGGTTTGAACAAAGCACATCCCTGCCCACACTTTCACCTCACCCCTGCTAATGCCTCCTGATTTGGCAATTACACGACTTTGCTCACTTGAGCCTCAACTGTCTGTGATTTTTTCGCGTGCGTTTGCTCAGCCAATTCGTTTCTAGAATTGACATCTGGTGAGTAGACTACAATCTGGTAAGCTTGTATCTCTTATATCGCAGGCAATAATGTGGACCACTGGTTATCTATGTTTTGCGTGGGCGGAGGAGGGCCGCGGCTCATGCCCACCTTCTTGGCCTCGTGTTCAGGCTTCTATCATCAACACGCTGGAATACCCCTCACTCACCTCAGAGAACGGAACAAATTCCTTCAATCTACTAGCTACGTTACTGTTTAGGCCCTTGTTTGCACGTTGTGATTTACGCCATGCAAGGGTAAGGTCTTAGACAAAAAAGAATAAGAAAAATTGGCCCTTGCCCGGCACGTGCCTAGCTGTCTTCTTTTCTAGGGTCTATTCTCCAATGACGCAATCCCTACAGGTCATCTGAGCATGCTGCGGCCCCTCTCCGAGACCACCAATTGGCATACCATCAACCCGGTAGGACAAGATCTGGCAAACCTTCCAAAACGTACATCATGCAAGAGGTCTCGGCGCGATTATGGGAGACAAGCACTTCGGGCAGTCGTTCGAGTCAGGCCCCAATCGAGTTGACGAGAAGATGGACGTAAGTATTCCATCCGCATACTGACAAGAGCAGGTCTCCAGATGCAATGCAGGCTTCCCCTATGGTGGCATAGGAGCGTGGTTCCAGTTCTGTGAAGAGCTCAGGTCTGGCAGAGACTTGGGTGTGGCTACCTGGGTACTAAGTACTTGAGGAGTCACTTTGTTGCTCCAGAAGTTGGTTCCTAGATCGTCAGAGGATCAATACCCAGCCTGGATACAGGTAGAATTTGACCTTCGGGGCACGCGCTACACGAGCACATTCATGTGTCACCTCAGTCTTCCCTCCTGCATTATCATTCTTGCTCAAAGTTTCTGTTGGGAGGCCAGTCCCCCCCCCCCCCTCCGGCGAGAGGCTCCAGTGGGACTAGAAGTACTGTAATACTCGGATTTGGACTCTGGGGTAGAGGATGAAGGCATCAAGAGTAAGGGCTATGTGATATACAGCGGCTCTCTGAGCTCTTATACTGAAGGTAACCAACCTCAGAAGCATTTCCAATGCTTTGGGAATGCCAGTGTATATCTCTGGCGAATATATGAGCTCTGTGCTAGCATTCTTAATATTACTGGCAAGAAGGTAATGGTTTCTTTTATAATTGCCATTGGGATTTTAATCGCTAGAAGAATGGAACTTTTCATTCCAACATCAAACCTGCGGAACAACCTAAGCGGCTTTGTGCATTTTGTGTTGCAACTCGGATGGACTGTTAGCCGGGTTAAAACAGGCGGGATTCCGGGTTGACCCGAAAATGTGGATGGCGTGCATGAGCTTCAAGCACTTTATAACAACGTCCGGTCCCAGTTTCATGCAGTCTCAGTTTTTCTTATTTCCACGTTACAAACGACCTTTCTACATTCCACGATGGGTAGAAGAAACGTTTCGATTGCCCAACGTCGGAGGCCTCGTCTCAAGACGTCCACGGGAGGTGGAACTCACATGGAACCCTAACCAGGCCAGTCACAGTCACGTCTCTGCCGGGTAGCGACATCTCTTGGCATGACGAGGAAAAGGTAGGCCTCCCGACCTGCCAGTCAAAAGCCAGGGCGCATGCTCGAATGCCATAATCCCCAACGTACTGTTAGAAGTGGCCACAGACGATGACGATCTTTCTTCCATCGAAGGCCTGAAGAGAGCGGGACCGAGGCTATGGGGCGGGTGGCTGTGCTGCGGCTAGTAGAGCGTGGCGTTCCGAAACCTCAAGTCGACGAACAAGACGGCACTTGCAGACCAGTTCGTTCTTGGGTGTTGGTGGCCTCTTTCCTGGGCCCTTGCTGGGTCTTGAAGCAAGAATCGCATCGCGGGGGAGATCATTCAAGGAACAATGCTACTGAGGACAACACGTTTCCGATCTCGACGTTTTTGTTGGCTGAGACATTTGAGGTCGAGGTATAAAACGACAAATTTCCACACTCATCACTCCTCGATTCTCATTCCTTTTCAGTTTGACCGTGAGAAGTGAAAGCTGGAAAGAGAAGTAAAGAGAAATAGAAAAAGGTAACTGACACACAAATTTCCTGGCCCCCTTTCCCACCTTGGCAGCCCGTGCTCTGCTTACTCATACGCACATCCAACAAAAGTATTTCGGGGCAAGCCTCCCCCTCCTTATCACTTCACATAGCGCCTCCTCTTTTCAACAATCCCGCTATTCGACCGCCCCCTTTTCCCGGGGAATGTACGCTCAGTCGCCTCGCACCGACACTCCTACTACACCACGGCTGCAGTATCTGGCTCGTCCAATTGGCCCCCAACATCACTGATCACCCGTCAATCCATCAGAAGACCCATTCGAGGTGTCAGATCCATATCAGAAAGACGCGCGCCATGGAGCCCGACCTATCTAGAAGCATTACCCACCACCCTTCCCCCTTCCACCTCCACCAGCATTCTTCTCACGCCTCCCACAACTCTCGACACAATAACAGTCACAACATCTCCATGTCCGCCATACGGTCGATCCATTCCGACGACAATGCGGCTGCCAGTAGTACCGCCCTTGACGCTGAGGAGGTGAAGGGCCACGATGGCCTGGACAACACCACCCACGCCCGCCACATGCCCTCCCCGCAGGAGCCCGACGTCGAGAGCCAGAAGACCGATGGCAAGCTTCCCCGTGTTTCTGTCGAGAGCGATCCTTTCGGGCTTTCAAAAGGATACAAGACTGAGGAGGAACTGGAGCGGATCAAGGCCAACATGTCCAGGAAACGTGATGGCCGGCCAGCCTCTTCGCAACGGCAGCAGCAGCAGCAGCAGGACAGCGATGGTACCGTTGCAAAGTCCACGTCCTCGCCAGCGGCCAGCGTCCAGCAGGGGCAGAGCCGCAAGATGCGCTTGCTCCCCAGCTTTGGGCAGAAAAAGGTCCAGTTCCACAGGGTGCAAGGCTTCTACAACCGCCAGAACGAAACGATCGAGCGGCTCTTGAAGCCCGTCGAGGAACATGTCGCCGACGCCAAGCAGGAGGAAGGTGAGGACCACCTCAAGTACAAGATCGCGGTGTGGGGCTCCTTCGCCGCCAACATAATCCTCTGTGGCCTCCAGCTCTACGGCGCCATCACGTCCAGCTCTCTCTCCCTCTTTACCACCATGGCCGATGCCATCTTCGACCCCATGTCCAATGTTACCCTCATCGTGTCCAACCGCGCTGTCAGGCGTGTCGACCCTTCGCGGTTCCCCTCTGGCAAGGCCCGCCTCGAGACCATTGGCAATATCGTCTTTTGTTTCCTCATGACCTCGGTGTCTCTTATACTGATCGCCTTCTCCTGCAAGGAGCTCGTGAGCCGCGAGGGCGAG
This sequence comes from Cryphonectria parasitica EP155, assembly GCF_011745365.1. NCBI lineage: Eukaryota > Fungi > Ascomycota > Sordariomycetes > Diaporthales > Cryphonectriaceae > Cryphonectria > Cryphonectria parasitica. The sequence continues at coordinate 4,879,206 of NW_024468909.1, forward strand.
GGCGGCACCAACACATTCCACCTCCCCTCGGTCATCGCCGTCTGTGTCGCCTTCTGCACCAAGCTTGCGCTGTTCCTCTACACCTGGATGCTTAAGGACAAGTACTCGCAGGTCTTCATCCTCTGGCAGGATCACCGCAATGATCTTCTCATCAACGGTTTTGGTATTCTGACCTCCGTTGGCGGTGCTAAGCTCGCGTGGTGGATCGACCCCATGGGGTCCATCCTCATCTCACTCATCGTGTCTACGATCTGGCTGCGGACAGCCTTCACGGAATTTCTTCTCCTGGTTGGCGTTGTCGCCTCCGTCGAGACCCAGCAGCTCATCACGTACGTGTGTTGCACTCATAGTCCTGCCATCAAGCAGATCGACACCGTACGTGTATACCACTCGGGCCCGAGGCTGATCGCCGAGGTGGACGTGGTCATGGACCCGGACGACACGCTGAGGGACACGCACGATGTCGCCGAGGACCTGCAGTTCAAGTTGGAGAGCCTGCCGGATATCGAGAGAGCCTACGTCCATGTGGACTATGAGACGACGCACAAGCCGGAGCATGCTTGGAAGAAGGATCTATGAGACGTGGAGTATGCATATTCACCACAGAATCTTCCATAGTCAGGTTAAGTTCAGTACACGCACTACATCCAGAACATGGCGATAGAATACATGAGTACATATAGCTACACATCCCGCTCGGCACCTTGGCAGCTTGGGAATGGAACCGCTGCCCAGTGAAGGTTCGACGCGATCTAGAAAACTGGATGCGACTAGTCCGGGGAATCCTTCTGCGCGCGTGGCTCCTCAGGATGCATTTCAGTAAAAGGCTGCGATAATACCGAGCGCTCTTTGAGGGGGTTGTCTGGACCCTGAGCTCCCCACCATCCCCCCCCCCCCCCAACTCCTCCCATGAACCGTCTTTGTGGCTTTGAAATAGTGACTCATTAGTTGAGAGTGCCTTATGGGACAGACGACTGACAGGTAGAAGTCACATCCAGAACTGCCTGTAGCTCTTCACCGACGGCCGCATCCACGGCCACTTAGTCTTGCTCTTCAAGATGACCTCGTGGCGAGCCTGTTGCAATGCCGGAGTGGCGGTCTATCCTCTGGTGCAGATCGTTCGAGGTGTTTATTCGCCTCTGATCCTTGCCAAACCAGATTTTCTATCACCTCCTATTCTTTCTTCTATCAACCACTCTTCACTTGTCTGGCTTTGATCCAAAATCAATAATTGATGGGCAGGAGGGTTCAGCACCTACCTGCTCAGGTACTCATAAGCATGTTTGGTATGCAAAACTACCTGCAAGGTTCGGTGGTCGAAGAAAACAAGTATTTCGAATCAGCATGTTGGAAAGCTGGTTATTTGCAAAACAGAATGCATCAAGAGGTCAAGTTAGGTTTTACAGAAGGATGAAGCATTGCTAGGTGTATCAACTCAATTTAACAGCAAGCAGAAAAGGAATAGAATATGTGATTCCCATCCAAGTAACTCCCGGTGCGTCTCACACTATTCGAAAACCTTCGTCCGTATGGGTTTGCTTGTACATGCCCAAGAAATGTCATTTACCAAGCGCTAATGTGTAGAAGAGGATAAAGGGATGTACATAATATTTATCCAGCACAATGTTCTAGTGATACACCAGCCATCTCTGCAATGTTATCATCTCATGCAGGGGTTCAGCCTGTGAGAATGGAAACATGAACAATTTCATGGAGGAGACAAGCAGAGGGTTCTCAAAAAATGGTCAAATGGCAAATTCGCTGCAATTATATGCAAGTGACTCAAATACACTCTGCTTGATGACGAGTATTGTCATGAAAATACGCTATCTGTGTTGGAGTAACATCCCAAATGGCATTAAAGTGACACAAGTGAGGCACCCAGTCACCCTTGATGTTCCCCCCGCCCCGGCTTTTATTTTCTTTCCTCTCTTTCTATATATAATAAGCTACTTAAGTTTGAGATACACCGGAGACGGAATCGATCAAATAATTGATTAAGTGCCACACACACCGCGATTCTATGCCCGTAGAATCGAATTTTGATCGAAAAAAATGAAGAAAGAAATAAGCATCGATCCGTAACGCCGACGCAGAACCCTAAGTCTCTCGACCTCTCTCCCTGGAGGCAAAACTCAAAAAAAGGAAGAAAACAAGATCAAAACAAGCATCCAGATGCAAAAACAAACACCCAAGTGACATGCCCGACCGCAACTCTGTCTGCCGCGATTTCCGCACTACCAAACAGCAACTACGGCCAGCAAGGTCACTCCGGTGGCCAGCAGCCAGCTTGCAGTCAACATGCTCGCACCCGAGTAGAAATGGAACGAGCCAGGGTAATTGCAGGTGATGTTCCCGTCGTTGCTACCCAGCCTCGTGCCGTAGCTTGTGTTGAACCCCACATTCCATGGCCTTGGACAGGTAAATCCCAATGAGGCCGGGCAGCTCTGCACGAGGTCGTAGCACAGCTCCTCGCACGGCAGAACCTCCTTGTACGGGCCGGGCTTGACCTCGGTGTCGATCAGAGGGTTTCGGCTGGTCAGATAGCTCAACTGGTGGGTGAACTGGGAGTACTGGAGCAGCAGGTCCTGGGGGAGGGAGCTACCGTCCGGGAAGGTGGAGTTCATAGCACGCGGCTGCAGGAAGGTCTCGGTCGAAGTGAAGTCCTCGCAGCGAGGGATGGTCACAGAGCATAGCCAGTCCTTGTAGGCTGCGCGGCAGGTGCTGCAGTTGCGGACCAGGGAATACTGCTGTGTGTCCTCGGCCTCGCAGGGGATCATTGTCATGGACTTGTTGAAGCCGTCGTAGAGAGATTGGGCGTAATCATCGTAGAACGCGCCTAGGGCAGACGTGGTAGGAAATGTCTGGTTGTTGCTGGGCACGGCATAGGCGACTTGGTCGCAGAATGTGAGGTTGAAAATCAGAGCGCAGTTGCCATAGCCTGGGACTCAAATGTTAGCACGCTGACAAGTAACCATATACCTAAGTACCTTGGAGATACATCCAGAAACTCACTCGACTTGGTCTCAAATTGCGTGGTCCGATAGACTGAGCCACCACCTCCGACAACATTGGTATCACTGGAATTGTCCACATTCCTCGCCAGGATGCCGACGTACTTGGAGCTTGAGTTCAGCCCACTGAAGTAGAACTGCTGCTTCGGGTACCCGCCCGCGCCCCTCTTTGTCATTCCCGTCGTCACTTGCGATGTGGTCTGGCCGTTTCTAACCGCCGCGATCTGGGCATTATTGTTGAGGCCGCAGTACGAGTTCTCTAGGCCCTTGATAGACGGGTTGATGTCGTTCTGCGCAAACATGACATACGGCCGGCTGGCCATAACCTCCTGCTCCACCTCGTGGTTCCGGCTGGTCGTCAGGTTTTGTGTCATCAGCAGGACCGACGTGGTGTCGCTGTCCACCCAGAAGAGCTCCTCTGTGTTCGTCTCGTTGTAGCTGTGGTACCATCCATCCACAGAGCCGGCTATCTGAACATTGTAGATCCCGGAGAAGTTGCTAGACATGTTGGACGCGGCCACGCCGACGTAGACGCTGTCGGATGTGGTCAGGTTGAACATGACAGCGCCTTTCTGGAAAGTCCTAACCTCCTGTTGGCTTGAGTCGGCGGACGGCCCTGGTGATGTGTTGTCTGTCGAGGTCGACACGTACAACGTCAACTGAGGGGGCGTTCCCGTGGTTGTCGAGTTTCCTGCGGGCTGTAAACATGTATTTGCGGACAAGTAGACCGTCGCAGATGATGCCCTCTTTGCCAGTGTTCCCTCTCCATCTGTTGCCTCTTTTTCTCCTGCTGGTGTTTCAGGCTCCCCACGTAACTCCAGCGGCCAGTTCTCCTGCCTGCTCGACAGCTGCGAGCTATCGAACACAAAGACTAAGGAGTCGCCCGCATTGAGATTCATCTTGGTCGGCACGTTGTTCGTCAATGCGATCGTGTCCCGAGTAACGACCGGTGCCCTTCCTAATATACTCCGTTCAAAGGCATGGAACTCGGGCTCATACAAGGCATCCCTGACCGCTCGGGAGCCCAGATCAATTTCGTCGTCGAATATTATAGGCGAGCCATGGTTGATCTCTTCTGCTAAGGCGAATTGAGGTCTGAAGAGAGAGAGGTAGAGGATTATCAGGAGGACGGTGGCGGTGACGGACGCCGCGAGCCGCGACTGCAGCGGTGAGAGCTGCATGGTGAGGACATGCCCTCACGGGGCTATCAATCGGCTCTTTGGTGGCTTGCTCGTGGATTTCGATAATGCGTGGGGTAGAGGTGTCTGTCAGGGGCAGAGCGTAAGATGTGTCGCAAAGAACGACGTTGGCAACCGGGATACGCTGGTGGCACGGTAGCAGGCACGGATAAGTGATTTGAGAAGTTACTGGGCTTCCTCATCTGAGGTTTCCAAAAACAATGATTGATGCTGTTTGAGAGAAGCAACGAGGTCACCGGGGGAGGGGGCGAGGAAGCAGGGGAGAATGTTCCTCTGGTGAACAAGAGTATGCAGTTCGGAGGACTCGCAAGTTTAGGTTTCACTGCTTTGGATCTCTAACATGCAATGCAAGACGGGAGCCCTGAACCAGCGGCAGCCAGCGATGGACGCCAGCGGGGCCGACCCGCTGTGGCAGTACTGGAGGTACTCAGTACGGGTGCTGGCACACTGGATTTAAGCTGGGGCTAATGTAACCGGGGACCCCACCCATCTCCTACCACTAAGGGAATCTGGCCCTCCCCCTCCCCCGCTGCCGCATGAATGCGATCTATGTATTCAGCCATGTGCCAGGTCAGCATCTCATTCCTCGGGCATGTCAGCTAGATTATGAGAAGGCAAAGTATTTGCAGCCGCACTAAGTAGGGCTGGAATGCAGTGTCGTTCAAGAGCATGGCCCTCTTTCGGCACATGAATTCTGTTGTCCGTGTAGCCATGGCAACGCTCCGATCGTCTGGACCAACCAAGCACATGAAAGATGGAGCCACGAGCATTTCAATTTGATCATGTCATAACCATTTGATTCGGTATACATTCCTGGTCCAGAGCACGCACAAGGAAATTAGGGTCCGAGGTGAATCATGTCTCTGGCAGACCCTTTCCAAACGGGAAAAGGAAACCCATCCGTCTATTGTATCAATCAATCTATCATCTCCCCACACACATCACCGCCACCTATCTCGTCACCTTTCAGAACAGTCCCAAGGAACTGCCAGCCCCGAGAAGGGTCCTCGCAATGAAGCACTTATTGGCCATTGCATGTACCTGCCGATACCGAGGCGTACTTTGGTCACCGCGTCGAAGACCGTGTCTCGATCCAAAGTCTGTTGATTGTCGCAAGGGTCACGCACACCCTTGGGCTATCGCGGTCCCGTGTAAATCATTTACTCGGTCTTATCGGCCTGGGCGCGCAGGCCAGGGGCGGTGGAGCCGCCGAAGTAGCGACCGAGCATGGGCGCCAGGAAGGATCGGAAGATGATTTCAGCACCCCTGTAGTCAACCGTCAGTATTACCACATCTGTTGGGAGAGTCGGGGTATCATACCTAGTCATGGGCAGGGAGAGCCACAGAAGGAAGATGAACTTGAATGTATAATAGAATGGGAACCAGTAGACGACACTCAGGAGGCTCTCAAGGACGCTGAAGAGAGTCAAAGGGTTAGAGATGTTCGGACCGACGTCCAAGTTCGCGATATCGGGGGGCCTTACGTGAAAAAAGAGAACACAACCCAGTACTGGGAGAGATTTAGTGAGGACTCAATGCGAAAATAGCCAGGCTCGACGGAAACACTTACAGTAAGCCACTGGGTGTCATCAGACTTGCCAGTTGTGAAGAGCGCCTCCAGAGAGTAGTATCCAGGGATAGCAAATCCAGCCAGGTTGGTCAGGAGCTGACCGCCGAGGTTGAAGACAATGAAGAAGAAGTAGAGGGTGACCAGGCCAATGACAGCATAAGTCTTGGGCACACCGGCCTGCTTCTCGATGTTGTTGAGGGAAGGGTACTTGGAGAGCTAAAGGTGATAAGCGGCGTTCATGGTCAGCTTCCAGACACATGGCAGGAAAAAGCTCAGGGAGTCAAGACTGCGCGCATGACTTCATACCTCCTTGTCGAGAGCACCCAGATAGTGCTGAGCCTTATCCTGAGCAGACATTGTTGCAAATTTGTTAAACTGATCTGAATGATGCGAAACAGGTTGTAGTTCTGGGCTTTATCGTCGTGGTTAGAGGAGGCAGAGCTGAAAGGTCTGAAGGCAAAGACAGTTGGTCAGTCTGGAGGGTTCGAGAAGCTGGAACGTCAAGGCTGACTGGGCTGCGGGGCCAAAGCTTGGACCTGGGTGCCGGAAACGCAGTGGGCTGGCTGTGCCTGGGGCTTGCACAGAAGAGATGACTACTTGCAGACGGTGTAACTGACCTGTTGAGAAGAGCACAATTGTGGCTGTAGTTGGTATATTCACAGGGAAAGGATTTGATTTCTTGGAGGACTGGAAAAGGACTTCAATTTTGGGAACAGGTGGCTTTGCAACTGAGCTGACTGAAGAGGGTCTAGAGCTTGGAAGGATCAACTTTACGAGCTTTGCTCGATGACGACTGATGTGCTGGACTTGCAGGCACAGCGGTTGGACAGCACTGACATCAGAGGGCCCCATGCAAAACAGGGGGTGGAAACAGAGGGGGAGTGGACATGGAACGGATGGACCGGTATGCTAGCAGCTTTCGAGGCGGAGCATAGGACTGATGCCTCAGGCAACACTACTGCTTGCGGAGTAGGCCAGTATTATGCTTGGTGATTGGAGAAGGGGCGGGAAGAATGCCTGGTTAGACCTGTTTGTGTTAGGTCAGCAGTCTGCTCCACCCTGATAACGTATTCAGATAAGATTGGAATACAGGGCTATTTAGCGACTTGCAAACATAGCTTCTTGCACCACAGGCCTGACAAGCCTGACATATCATTCGTGAGTGGCCCTGTTATTGATCAACACAAATGCCCCAGGCCGTGTCAGCCACTCGATCCTTGCATTTGTTCCGTTTCCTTCCCAACCGCCAAAAGACTGTAAACAAACCTGGCAGCCAGACACTCTTCACTTCAAAGAGAGGCCGTTTGTATCACCGCGTCTCTTCTTTGGCCTTACAGTAGTCTTCCTGTCTCCACTCATACTTATGATTTCTTCCATTTCATTCGCTACCTAACTGTCAATCTGCATACACAACACGGCGCACTCGACGCCAATCGGTTTTCTTCACAGGCTCCATGGCCTCGACAGGTAAGAAGATGATGCTTTGTTCTACGTCCCCCCCCCCCCCTCTGCTAATTCACAACGTCTGCCTCACATCGACATCGCTGTCGCCCGTGGCCACAATGGTCGCGCCGACAGTCATGCCATCTATTCTCGATCGCGCGCCTCTCTGCTGGCCTAATGCCGATGCTGACAGTTTTTCAGAAGCGTATTCGCGCTTCCCCCCACCAGGTCGGCGGCCCAGTGAAGGATCAACAACATCAGCGCGCTCCGTCACCACACAACCCAACAATATCGACTCAAACCAACAACAAGATGAGATGACCTCCTTTCATGCCGCTGCCGCATGGCTCGCCCAGCAACAACAGCAACAACAGCAACAACACCAGCAGCAGCAGCAACCCCAACCCCAGCAACAACAACCCCAGTCTGGACAACTGCGACAGTTAGCCCCCGCCCCGCGACCAACTTCTCCCGAGTATGTCCTCGCCAATGGACTGCCGGTCCAGCAGGCCCGCGATTTTTCTGTCGAGCAAGGAGTACACGGAGGGATGGGGGGCCAGTTCCGCTTCCAACAGCAGCCGCAGCATTTGCAACATCAACAACCGCCTCAATCTCACATGGGCCGTCAGTCTCTACCAAGCGACTATTTACCTGTTAACGGACACCCCAGCTTGGGAGCCCAGATGATGGATCGTAATGACAGTCCCGCACCAGACTCGGGACTTGATATTGGCAGCGCGCCGACTAGGTCCAGGTCCAACACGAATAACGATCAAGAGATGCGGGAACTATTCAACAGGAATAGTCACCGCGCATTACAGGATGTAGCTAAGGAGCTTCATGGAAACGAGCGCGGCCCTAGTAGTGAGCGCAGTCGGCAGCTCTTTGCCATGCTGTGGTAAGTGCATCCAGCTATGCCTTGCCTAGACCTGGAAGCGAGTCTTCTACGAGAGAGATGCGACCTAAAGGTCAACTGTCGTATCTCTTTTTAGTGTTGCGTCCTGGTCAAACCATCCTCTTCGTCAACGTGACTGACCATGACATCCAGGATCAAATCAGCATGCCGAAAAGGCAAGACTTCTGTGCCGCGTAGTCGTGTGTACGCTAGTTACGTCAAGCGGTGCGCCCATGAAAAGATTGCTGTCCTGAACCCGGCCAGCTTTGGAAAGCTTGTCAGAGTGCTGTATCCCGGCCTCAGGACGCGTCGACTGGGTGTACGTGGCGAGTCCAAGTATCACTATGTCGATTTTGAGTTGATCGATGTGGACGTGGACGATGTGGATGAGATCCCATCGCAATTCTCAGCCTCCGGCCCGTCGAGGCTAAGTTTTGCCGAGAGCTTTAACATGAGGTAAGAGAGCCCCCATTACTATCAATGGCGTTCCGGGTCTGACGTGTCATCAGCAACCTCACACGACCGTCTACAGCCGCCGGTTTGGAGCATCCAGTAGCCCCTTCTCCTACAGAAAAAGGACCTGCCACAGACACCAGGGATGTCACGCCCCGTGGCCACGAGCGGCGAAATATTCGGCATGCCATCTACAATCATCCCTCAGTTGCCAGTGTGGCAGAGCTGGGCGTGACCGGCAGTAGGACATCAAAGAAGCTTCATCTACAACCCGATGATGCGTCTGCTTCAACACGCCTGGTCCTTCCGCCGATCGAGCCTTATCTGCCTTCAGGCACCGACCCTGACGCTGCGAAGTCGCTTGAGGCCCTCTACTTGTCGCATTGTACTTCTTTGATCGAGTGCATACGGTTCTGCAAAGAGAAGAACTTCTTTCATCTCTTCACCGCTTTTCATGGCACCCTTACAGTACCGGTCCAGAAGTTGCTGGTCAATCCGGCCCTCGAGGCGTGGATCGAGCAATGTGACCTCCGGATGTACCAGAACATGATGCATATAGTCGCTGTGGTGGCTCTGCAAGTCATCCCCCCCTTTGGACTTCAGAGTTTGCGCAATATTTCCGAAAGGCTTGTCTCTCACATCAGGACCTCTTTTGAAGGTCAGCCGGACCACGTTCTCAGGGCCAAGGAGGCGCCTGCTGCTTTATTTGCAGACCTCCTGGATCGAGCACTGAGAGTCAACACAACGGCTCACGCCAGTGCGAACTTCCTTCACAACCACGCCAATCGAACTCAGATGTATCTTGACTTCATCACATACGTGCGGCCCAGGAAGATTGCGCAATCCGTGCCAGTGGAGGCCATGGAGGACGTTGTCTACCTGCTCGTGTCAGAGATCAGAGAGCTCCTGGACCCCAGAGATGTTCCATGGGACCTCGAAGGCTGCACAGTTCAAGGTGACTTCTATATCCGGAACCGCAACCCCGAGCAAGTCGACAATGAAGGTGCTGTTGAGGCGTCCAATCTTCTCGATCGTTGGGTTGAGCTGCTGAAGTCCTTGTCCTCTCGATTTCCGTACGCCTCTGCAGGAGATATTGTTCTGTTCACCCAGGCCATTGGTACGACCATGATGAGGGATCTAACCATCAATAGCGCCGAGAGTTTTGGCGCCTGGTGGTGTCTGAAGTGCTGGATTGACGAGATGATCTGGTTCCTGGCTGAGAAAGGCGGATTCATGCAGCAGACGACAACTCGAGCCATTGTCTCAGCGAAACGAAAGAGCCAGGGCGAACCAGAGGGCGCGGAGGCGCGAAAAACAATGCGATTCAGCACTGGCAGTGGTCCTGAGGACCCGATTATGACGTTGATGGAGAATTCGCAGCAAGTTCTTGCACCACTGACCCCGAGCCTACAAAACGAAAATCAGCATGTTGTGGTCGACATGCATGCTGCTAACTACGATGATAGCGGCATCAGCCTCCGCATGTCCGGAGAGGATTCTCCCATGAGCAAGTTCACCTCGCAGATGGACAGTCAGAGGGTGCACGACGGGGGCCAAACCGTCACTGGTGGGCTGCGGTGACGATAATCTGGAAGATTTGTATTATGATTTTTCTTGTTGGCGACGTAATGGCGTATGTTGCTCTGTCTTTGTTCTGGCTTAAGTTCACAACGGGGAAGGGAGAGGTGTTTGATCGTCGTTATGCTGGCGGCCACTGCGCGTGAAGGGAAGCTTTCTCGCTTTCTTTTTTCGGCGTTCCGGGGACACAGGTTCATCATCATGTTTGATGAAGTATACGAGCGACACGATTGGGTATACGGCTGAGGCTAAGGGGGGGGGGGCATCTCGTACCTGGTTTGGGTGGGCAGAATTGGATTCTTCTACTGCTTCTCCCCCTTTTCTTGCCTCTTCTCATCTACTTCTGGGCAAGGTCTGGTTGGGCTTACACGTGGACTGGAAAACTGGATGGACAGGATTGTGATTCCCCCTTTTTGGATCGGAGGTAGGATCTTGGGTGGGCTAGACCACCTACCGCCCTTCATTTGTGCGTGCTACTCAGAGTAATATTATTTCTGCTGTTTTCATGAGAGTCATGTTCGGATGGCCACCGCACCGTGTGCCTGATTCCTGGTGGATGGCTGCAATTGCGCTTGGGGTTTCCTATGCTTGGTCGCTTGGCGGGACAAGGTATAGAGAGAGACAAAGGACTGCGGGAATCGCAGAAAATGAGGCGGGCTGTTCAAATATATAGTGACCTACAGAGCGGAAAGTGGACAGAGGTCTTGGCTACCTGGGCAGGTCAGGAGGCGAAAGAGAGGTCGTTAGAGGCTGAAGATCGTATACAAACATGGTAAATGATAAGATGCAAGTGAATTGGCGGTCAAAAAGGGCATGACACAGACATGCGAGACAGACATGCTGCCGAGTTTAGGATTATTCATCGTCATACAAGACCGTACTGGTCCACTGAATATTATTGTTGTATATGATATGCAGAAAAAAAGTGATTTCTCAGATTCTGTCTATCAATTTGTAGTGTCTATCTACAAAAGCCTGATGAACCTTATTGTACATGAAACCAAAGAGGCGCCAGGCATGTGAGCTCGGGTCTCGGTACTTAGGAGGGGGGGGGGGGTTGGTAAGCCGCGGCTGTGCCTTTTCTCACTTCTTCTCGCTCTGGGCGGGAAACCTAGCAGTCCTCGTCCGTCTCCCTCTTTTACTTTCTTCTCGCTGTGCCCTCTGTTCTCGCTTGTGACTTGTCTATTTTAGACAAGCAAGTACTATTTGGAGTACCTTGGCCTATTGTTTCCTCCTCGAGGCCGCTTTTGGGCTCCTGCTCGGTATCCAGGGCTCGCAAACCAGATCAATCTTGTGTGCGGTCGAGACACGGGGAAAGTTCATCGCCAAATCAAGTGCAGTAAACGAGCGGGCCGGACCCTTCTCCAGTGGAGACTTGGGAGTAACGCACAAGCACAGCAGCAACAACAGCACTTTGGAGGTCAGAACAGCCGCAGTGGGAGCTTCGAAGGCGAGAATTTATAACTCAACCAGCAGCACTTAGAGATCAAGTCCCCAAAGAAACCAACTCCTTCTTAAAAGAGGTCGAGTCTCTCTCTCTTTACCTTGCTGTGCTCCTTATATATATCTCCTTCTCGGAGACTACATTTCTTCCACACTATATTATCAACTCCAAGAACGAAGGCGGCGAGGTCTGCCCCAGCTCACCACCACCACCATCATCAGCCAAGCATCTGCGGCATGGTTCAAGAGATAGAGGGCGAGTTCCAGGTTGGGAACGTTCGCCTGTACAGGAAGACATGGCTCGTGAGTCCTTCCCCTTTACTTTCCAGTATAACACACCAAACACACTGCTAACATTCGACCTAGCCCGACGATGCTACGCCTACCGTCGCTAAACTCGTCTTTATCCACGGCTTCAGTGACCATCTCGGCCGGTACTATGGCTTCTTCCCCTTCCTCGCCTCCTCCGGCATTGCCGTTTACGGCTTCGACCAGCGAGGCTGGGGCCGTTCTGTCCGCCGGCCCGCCGAACGCGGCCTGACGGGCCCGACTAGCCAGGTCCTCAGCGACATCGCCGCCTTCATCACGCAGGTGGCCATCCCCGCGCCGCCCACGGCCTCCACGCCGCTATTCGTCATGGGCCACAGCATGGGCGGCGGCGAGGTGCTGGCGCTGGCGAGCACGCCTGAGTACGCCGCCAGCGTGGTGGCGCCCGTGCGCGGGTGGCTTCTCGAGGCGCCCTTTGTGGCCTTTGACGACAAGGAGAAGCCCAGCGCGCTCAAAGTCTTTGCAGGCCGGCTGGCGGGCCGTGTCCTTCCTCATATGCACCTCGCCAACCCGATCCCCGTCGAGTACCTGTCACGCGACCCGGCCGTCCAGCAGAGCCTGCAGGAGGACGAACTGTGCCACGACACGGGCACGCTCGAGGGCCTGGCGGGGCTCCTGGACCGCACGGCCGACCTGGCGAGCGGGAAGCTGAAGCTGAGCCCCAAGGTGAAGAGCCTGTGGATCGGGCACGGCGACAAGGACATCGCGACGAGCTATCCTGAGAGCAAGAAATGGTTTGATCGGCAGACGCAGGTGGAGGACAAGACGTTCAAGACCTACGAGGGATGGCTGCACCAGCTGCATGCCGACGTGGGCAGGGAGGAGTTCTATGAGGACGTCAAGGCGTGGATCCTGAAGAGAATCGATGGTGGTGGTGACGACGACGAGGGACAGGCCGCCGTAGATGTGGTAGATGTGAAGGGGAGTGCAGGAGGCGAGGTGTCCAAGGACGATGAGAAGAAGGGCGACGAGGAGGAGGAGGGTAAGGTGGACTCTAAGCTATAGTGTCTTTGCTTCTTCCTGCAGGTCAACACAACTCAAAGATCTCGAATCTCGGGCATCTCGTTTATGTCTTGCCGGGCAGAAAGGTGGATCAGGGAGCCACTCGAGAAGGCGCTATGGATCCCTTCAGGCTGTTATCTGGTGGGAAACATGACTGGGCATCACGTTTTGGCATCATACGTTTCTTAATACTATGGGGGCTCTTTTCTGCCAATGACTTACAAGCAATACAGTTTGTCATGGCCCTTCAAAGCTCAGCACTCTCAGATCACCATCTCCCCTCAGTCTCGTCGCGAAGAGTCTTGGTAAAAGTGCAAGTGGAAGAAAAATCAGGCAAGCGGTAGTGACGAGATCTCGAGGAGTGCATTAATGAACATTTAAATATTTCTATGCTCGATGAGGAATTCATTCAGCGCAGTGGAAACCTGTGGCGGAAGTGGCTCGAGATGCTTGAAGAGCATGTCACTGCGAAGCCTTCTTATCGTCATTGAAGTATCCAGTGTCGTACAGTGAGAACTACACAGTACAATGATTTAGCGGGAAAATGCTGAAGGCATCACGAGATTCGCGACTGCCGTTTAGAGCTGGGTCGGACAGCCATGTGCAAGAACAATTTACGGAAAGTTTGCTCCTTCAGCAGCGAGCCTCTGCCAATGAAAGGCCAGACTTTCTAAAGCTCTGTGTCTCATTGTTTCACACATCTGACACGCAGCTCAAGCGGCGGTCCCATCCGTGTGCATCATTGGCCCAGACCCCTCGTGCCCTTCCCTGATGATTTAGCTGCAGGCTGACCTCAACATGCGCCTCGTTACGCCATCTCAGCCTCCAGCGCTGCCCTCCTCAAAGTGACACCATTCTTGGACAAGTACTTAGCCCTGCTTGACGGGCCCATCAACTTCAACATTCTAACAGATCGTGCGTTCGCAGCCTGCCAACTGGGAGTGATGACCTCCAGCCGCCAGATGTCGTGCTCTTCACAGGCTCATGTCTCTCATAACGAAACCCATCGGCCAACATGGCACTTCGCCAAGGACAGCACTGCTGGCCCTCGACCTGCAGAACGATTTCCTCTGCGCAAACGGCATGTTGCCGGTCAGAAAGCGGCCTGAGATGGTCGACAATATCATCAAACTCGCCAAGGTAATCCGCGCCTCTGGAGGGGTGGTCATTTGGATACGGAGCGAGTTCGAGGCCCACCGCGTTGCTGGAAAAAGGCAGGTCTGCATTAGCGACAAAGTCGGAGCTCCCGGCTTCCTCCACGCCGGCATCGAAGATCCGGATGCCTTCCTTAGCAACGGTGCTACGTGTGTTCAAAGGGGCAACCCCGGTGCGCAGCTCGCTCGTGCCATCAGGCAGGCCCAGACGCCCGAGGACTACGTGCTGACCAAAACCTACTACTCGGCGTTCCAGTCCGACCAGCTGCCTGGTCTGTTGGAGCTGCTGTCCGTGGGGGCACTGGCCATCTGCGGCGCCTTGTCCAATGTGAGCGTTTACGCGACTGCGCTGACGGCCAGGCGGTATGGGTTTTCCGTTACGGTTGTAGAAAATTGCTGTGGTTATCGAGACGAGAAATTGCACGCGGTGGCGATGAATACCCTCACCGAGGAGGCTCGATGTACTGTTGCTGATTCCGATCAATTTGTGAGCATCCTGGGGGGTCCGGAAAAGAAGAAAATCTCTTTCCCACCAACGGCAATGAAGATCATGGCCATTATCAAAGCTGCACGCGAAGAGAGGACAAGACCCTCCCCATTCATATGTACTTATGCGAGGCAAAAACCCATGGCCCCGGAACCAGGACCGTTGACGCCAGCAAGGAAAGTGACCAGCTCGTTATTTCCAAGTCGCAGAAGTGTATTTAAGTATTGGAGGAAGATTCTCAGGAGGCCTGGATGGTGGAGACCGAAAGTCCGGGCTGGGTTCAGACGCATCGAGTGGAATTGTGTGAGTTCTCCTTGTGAACTTGTCGAGGTACACTTCCATTACTGACGAAACCGAATCTCCTCCCAGCACTGTGGTTCGGCCTTGTATGGTGATTTTCCGTCAGACACCAAGGATATCGACGAGCTGGAGAGGGCCCTCAAGAGACCCTTGCGGCTCGTGGAGCTCCTGGTCATGCAACAGTCAGGACGTAGCTCTGCGAGCAACAGCAGCTCTCTCGCTAATCCTCATGGAGCGTCGAGCGGGACGAGCAGAGGCCGCAATAGCACCAACAGGGCAGACTCGGTTTCTGCAACTATGAGCCGATCAGCAAGTCCGACGTATATTGTACCCAGCGGTGGCGCTGGCGCTGGTGGTAACACTGGTGTTGGACAGGTGAACAGTCCACCGATTCCCAACTATCTGGCAATGTGCGTCAATACCGGAGATATTTATAAGACTCTCGCCGAGATAGAGACATCGCAGATCATGTCCGACTCCCAGGCCTTTTTGAAAATGCGTGAGAAGTACCTGGAAGTTAGGGGCTTCCGCTCGAGGTTTCATGCTTTGGTGAAGCCGGTGACTTTGAGGTTTGTGAAGGTAAGAATGCTTCCTATGCCCCTGGTGCAGCAGCATCCATATCACTCTCTCTCCCAACCCCAGCTGAAGAAGAGAAAAACTATTGCCAATGATAGTTTCAGCTCTGGGACCTCCGCAACGGCTACATTTCCATCTGCGAGCAGGACTGCATCCCTTCGGACAGGACCGAGTACGACTATGTACCGAGCGATATCAAGCCGCCCCCAATGCCGCCGGAGGTGTTTATCCACTATCTCGAGCACGACGAGGGGGACATCAGCCCCTTGCGGAACCACTGGCTCCCGCGGCTGCCAAAGAAGCGGCGCACGCGGGTCATCACGGACGCCACACTAGGATCAGACGCATGGGGTATCCACATCATCGAGGGCCCCAACCGCGAGGTCGTCTTCTGGGTTTGTTTGGCCACCATTGCGGCGAGCGTGGTGGCCGGTGTCCTGTGGTCGGGTCTGCGGGCGGATGTGCCAGGGGGGATGGGGATTGGGTCTCTGGCCGTGGCTGTCCCTCCTGCTGTGCTGGCCATCTTTCTTTTCAGGATGGGCGGGCTCTGACAGGACAGAAATTTGGCTGTCGTTGCGTGCTATGGAGGTAGGTGTGTGTGTGTGTGTGTGCGTGTGTATAAAGAGAAAGGGAACGGAATATCATCATGGACTAGGAGAGTTTTCATCAACATGAAAAGTCATTAAATCTGCCTGATTGTGGCCTGACAAAGCCAAGCACTGGTATCTGAAACGTCCCGTCCACTTTATGTGTCTGGAAGCACATCTCGCTCCTCCTTCTACCTCCAGCGCCACCACGAGGCCTTTTCTCCTGCCTTCGAAGGCTCAGGCGCTTGCTCCTCTGGCACCCTAGACAACTCCTGTTCGAACCGCCTCTCTAGTTGGGCGAGCCGCTCCTGGTACTCCTCGACGCTCAGTTCCCTGCTGGACGCCGCCTCCTTCCCGCCACCGCCCGTCCTGCGCAACCGGGCCTGGACTGCCTCCGTGAGGTCCTGCACCGCCCTCTGCCGCTCAGCTGGAGATTGTCTGGCAAGCGCCGCAAACTGCTCCAGGTTCAGAGCGGCCGGGTCAATCCCGTGGCGGCGGAGGTTTCCCAGGGTCTGGATCTTGAGGGCGTCGTCCCTGGTCATCCAGGCCACTGCTGATTCTAGGGCGACGATCTCGGCTGTGCTGTGAAGTCAATTCAGAGCACATCCTTTTTTGATTTTCATGAGTCAAATAAGAAGGCAAGAGGCAGAGGTTGGGGGAGGGGGCGCAAACCTTCACGATCAGCACGGATCTCGTCCTGTTCTAGCTTTACCCAGCCCCAATAGGCCAGCTGGTAGGTAAACACTGCCATCAACAGAACCTTGGCAACAGGTCTGGTGAAGGTCTTGTAGAATACTGCCTGAAGGGTTGAGGACAGTTGTCAACAGGTGAAAGCAGCAAGAATCTTTTGGGGGGATGAGTCAACAAGGAAAAGGAAAGCAAGCATTATCCATCCATCCCATCATCATCAACTCACCACATTGGAAGGCTGCCTATCTGATGAGGCGAATCGTCGTAGGGCTGGTGCTCTTGAGGTGAGTGTTCTTGGCGAGGGCCATATTTGCCGGTTGACTATTGACAAGGCTCTTGAATTCATCTTGGCGTATGCAGAAAATAATGTGAAGAGGAGGAGTGAGAGAGAGATGTATGTCTCATATGTGTTGGTTGGTTCGTATGAAAGAATCGTGGTTGATTGTGGAGAGAACCCGAACCCTTTGGTGAAAATTGCAGGTGAGGTCACAGCACAAGCAAAAGGCCTTAGGGAAGCTACATCAACCTTACGGCTACTAGCTACAAATCTCAGGGCCCTTTCCACCCCACCTCGGCTCTGCTAGCCGTGCATGGGACTCAAGGGTGAGCCCCCCCCCCCTGTGAGTGCGGAGTCAAGGGTTGTCGTCGAGTACAGGGAAGAGGGCCTTTCGAGATTAGACGACACGTCTGCCAGAATTTCGGGAGATCTGGTCAATTGATTAATTGAAATCAAGCAAGGGTGCGCGGATTTTGTCCTTCATTCATTCAAAGAAACAAAAAGAAACAAACCGATACTCAGTCTGATCCCCTACTTATCTACTCTTCCAAGAGTATCCTTCTCTAAGCAACTTGACAGCAAGAGACGAGGCGATCTGTCCCTTCTCAACGAGCTTCCCTATTTCAACTCGCTTCCTCCACTCGCTCAACCGGCTCCTCCCCGACGAACACAACCTCCAATTCCACTCCCTCTTCCAAGACCATTCGAAACCCCGTATTTCACTACTATTCTCTCTTTCTCTTTCTCTCTCTACTCAGCCCCCGTTGCCTCTTTGACACCAGACTTATACAATGGTAAGTCCCCAAATCCCGACCCCCACCAGCTTGTCACATGCATCTCTCTCCCCTCCAAGCGCATTCATTCCCACCTCTCTCCCTTGCAACAAAACAAGAGCAACGAAGGAGAACTGACCCGGCTCTATTCTCTCCGTCCAGGCGCAAACACCCCAACAACGACGCGCCAACGCCAAGTTCGCCAAGGAGCAGGACGCCCGCCGCGGCAAGTCCAGCGAGGAGATCAAGAAGAGGAACAAGGAGGTCACAAAGTCGCCCATCTCCCCCGTTTGGCTCGGTACGCGCAAACTCTGATGGACATCCTCCCCCTCCCCTCCCCTCTCTCTTTACCTCCCCTTACACCAAGAAAACAGAACAAGAACAGAACCCACCTAACAGATCATCTCTTCAAAACAACACAGGTGTCCTTGCGTTCGTCGTCTTCGGTGGCATAGTGTTCGAGGTTCTCTCCCGCATCTTCTTCGGCAGCCGGTGAGCGAGACTTGTTGATACCAGGGGAGAAGGCAGTACCGGTGTGGCGTGATGGGGTGGAAAGGAGTTTATATCGTGTGCGGATGAAAGAATAGGTGCTTGTATGCATTGTGCTGGTGGACGTACGCGGGCACACTGTGGGTGTTTTGTCTGTCGAGGCTCCGACGGGGTCAAACTTTTCTTAAAAATCTGGGGGCAGCTGGGCGCGAACAACGCTGGCTGGGCGCATGGGATGATTCGACGGAGTTTACATATGATCGCTATCACAAATGCACTGCTTCTGTGCTAGGCGACGAAAAAGAAGAATCTGCGGGGGGCATACATAGCCAAGGGGCAAAGAGCGAACCAGGACATGTTCAAGCAATCGGTCTTCTGTTCATCTCAACACTTGATCTGTCGTTTGAAAGGACACCCAAAAAAAAAACCAAAAAAAAAAAACCAAAAAAAAAAAAAAACGCCGAGGAAAGAATCGATATTCATACAGCGGATGCTAGTAACTGACTACCAACGCCTAAGCTTATGCACCGAGTCCCTTGCGCTGTCCGCCCGTCTCCCACTTCATCTTGCGACCCGCCTCAAACTGTTGCGCCAGCTCGTTGGAGACCTTGTTGATATCGAGATGTGCTCGGGATGATGAGGATGATGAGCCGGCACCGCCCTTGACCGCACCAGTAGTCTTCCCCCCGAGAAGGCGGAGGAACTTGGCTTGTCGCGCAGCACCGCCTTCCAGCTCGCCTACGTTCCAGTTCTGCGCGTCGGCCTCTGATGCGGCGGGTTTCTCCTCTGTCGCTGGTGCTGGATCTTCCTTTGCTCCAGCAGACTTCTTGTCTTTCTTGGATTTCTTGTCCTTCTTTTCCTTCTTTGCCTTCTTCTTGGATGCTGTCTCGTCCTCGTCCTCGTCCTCGACCTCGGCTTTTTCCTCGGCAGCATCGGTGTCTCGCTCCCGCTTCTTGGCCTTCTTTGCCTTTTTGCTGGACGATGCCTCCTCGGTCACCTCAGCGTCTGCATCTCGCTTGCGCTTCTTGTCCTTCTTGGCGGACCTTGTAGCATCCTCGGCATCCGTCGCGAGAACTCCGCCCTCGACCTCCTCCTTGGGCTCCTTCTTTGATTTCTTGTTTTTCTTGTGCTTCTTGGTCGACTCTGCGCCTGGCCCGTCCTCTAGTATGGGTTCGCCGGATTTCTTGGACTTCTTCTTGGCATCCTTCTTCTCCTTCTTGGAGAGTGGCTCTCCGGGCTGCGCCTCTCCGTCCTCTACCTCCTCCTTGGCATGCTTGGACTTTTTGGATGCCTTCTTCTTCTTCTTCTTGCTCTTCTTCTTATCGGCCTTCTCTGGCGCTTCGGCGGCTACGACCTCGTCGGATTCGGGCCCGTCATCGCCGCCCTCCTCAAGGGGTATGAAGTCCGCCGCCTCCTTCCTCCGCAGCTGCTGCACAACCTCCTCCTCTTCCGTCCGCAGCGCCTCCACGGCCTCCCGCCTCACCAGCGCCTTGGACGCCTCGGAAAGCATCCGCTCCGCCTGCTCCTCTAACCGCCCGCGGCGCTCGTCATTGCGGCGCCGCGTCTTGTCGACCTTGCCCGCCTGGTTAGCCTTCTTCTTGAGCTTGTCGGCCTCCTTGCGCTCGCCGGTCCATTTTCTGGCATGCTGGGCGTTGGCCTTGCGCGCGACTTTTGCTTCGGACTTTGCCTGGCGCTTGGCTTTGCGGAAGAGGGTGCGCTGCTGACGCTCGTTTTCTTTGTGATTGGGTTTTTTATCTGCTGTGGTGGGGTGTGAGCGTCAGTTTTGTTGTTTACGGGTTGATGGCAACACGGTGTGTGTGTGTGTGTGTGTGTGTGTATGTGTGTGTGTTTGTGTGTGTGTTTGTGTGTGTGTTTGTGTCAGGGACAAATAAAAGACGACACAGATACAATCTTTGGTGTTGTTTCGCGATGTGCCAATGTCGAAGCAACAAAAAGGAACCAAAGTGTCGGAAAGGAAGGAATGCATATATACCTATAGGAAAAGCCAATCCCTTGAGCCTGTCGGGATGCAGCCCCTCGAAGCTATGGCCGCCCTCTGTTGCAGACATTGTTCTGTTGTAGTGATTTATGATAGGAAACGGAGTTGCATTGTTGTATGAACTCGCAAGAAGATTCATTCGCTGATCCACAGCGGGAGAGGTAGAACAGACCATCTTCTGGGAACTTTTTTTGAGTGGAGACTGGTCCACCTTAGCGGCAGTATTCAGATCTTACGCTAGACTTGAGAGAGAAGGCGGCCAGACATGTGAAGTGTAGTCCGCAATGACTACGCTTAGTTACTTACTTTTAGCAATCAATTCGGAGTTGAATCGTATTTATTATTTATCTTCTCTATTTCCTTTGTAAACTCCGTCTTGAAAGATTGGCTTAAGAAGGAGTACCGGGTTGTGGTGGAGATCCCGTTGCGCATTGTTATTGCTACATTTCGAACGTAACATGAGGCGCAAAAGGTTGTGATGTGAATATGCTTTGAAGTAATTGCTTGTAGAGAGGCAACGAGAGGGAGAAAGGAGAGAAGAGGCATTCTCTTGCCCTTAGCTGATATCATACGTTGGATGATAGCAGTAGACAGACGCAGGCACGCTGCCTCAAAGGGTGTCCCTGTCCTTATGCTTGAAGTAATTATCAGATTTATTTTCCCTTGTTCTAATTGAAGATGCAGTTGTGAAGGCCCCTTCATAATCAGCCCTCCAGCACGCCTGTATCCTATGATGGACAAACCGTTCCACAAACGCCGCTATATGCTCTCATAATATTGTGGTTGTTCCTTAGAAAGCCCCTCAGCAATGAGAGAAACTCAGCAGCCACGCCGTACCCTCTCCAAGGCAGGGTCTCTGATCCTAGGCATTGAAGGAGTGCAAGAACGCAGCGTCGTACTCTCGCGCTCGTCGAAATCCTATTTCTTGGCGCCTCCAAAGTCCAACTTTCGCGCCACCTTGCCACCCCGGTCCTCATCGACCACGCCCGGGCGCCTCTTGAGGTCAGCGCCCATCTTCTCCTCGCCACCGCCCTTCCGGGGCAGGTCCTGCTTCCGGGTGGGCCGCGGCTCCACACGCCACCAGGGGTGCTCGAGCATCTCCCTCGCGGTGATGCGCTTCTTGGGGTCCAGGATGAGCGTCTTGCATAGCAGGTCGACCCCCTCGTCGCCGACGGTGCCGAAGGTCTGGAGGAAGTTGGCCCTGGGCTGAGGGGGCACGACGCGCTCCGGCTGGACGTAGCCGTCAAGCTTGCTCACGCCGGGCCAGACCTCCTCGGTCGGCGTGCCGATGCGGTCGCAGATGAGCTGGATCTGGTCCAGCTCCGTGTTGCCGGGGAGGTACGGGACGCGGACGATGATCTCGGCCATGACCGTGCCCACACTCCACACGTCGACGGCGCCGCTGTAGTGTCTGGCGCCGTAGAGAAGCTCGGGCGGGCGGTACCACCGCGTGATGACGTTGGAGGTCATGATCCCCCACGGGTCCGCAAAGCTGCGCGCGAGACCGAAATCCGCCAGCTTGACCTCGCCGTCGGCCGCGATCAGCAAGTTGTTGGGCTTGATATCGCGGTGGAGGATGTAGTTCTCGTGGCAGAACCAGACGGCCCGCGTCAGCATGCCCATCCAGGCCTTGATGTCTGCCGTTCCGTAGCGGATGCCGTCCTGGTCGCGGATGAGCATCTCGAGATCGCCGAGGGGGAGGTATTCGAGGACAAGGCAGAGGTTCTGGTCCTTGGTGGAGAAGACGGAGAGCAGCGAGATGATGTTGGGGTGGGAGAGCTCCTGGAGGTGCTTCAGCTCGCGGACGGCATCGGGGGCGAGACCCTCTGCATATTCCTTTTGCTTCTTGATCTTCTTGATGGCGACGAGTTGGGAGGGGTCGGCGCGGGCATGGCCCAGGTTTACAATGGCGTAGGTACCCTCACCAAGCTTCTTGCCTAGTAGGAGAGAGCGGATTGAGGGTTAGCTTCACAGTCTGGACGATGGTGAACCCAGGGCGGATGTGTGTATACCTTTGACATACTTCCTCCGCTCCTCGAGGTTGATCTGCTCAGCGAGGTCCATCATAGTGGTCTGGCCGCCTTGGCCGGTTGGCTGTGCCGCCTGTGGGGTTCCATTGGTAGAGGAGGAGTGTTGTGCAGAGGCCTGTTGTCGCATAGGGGAATGGGAGGGCTTAAGGGCGGAGGGATGCGCAGGACGCTCGACAAGAGGTGAGGCAGCCATATTCAAAGTAGCTAAGCTGCTTCAACAAGCTGGAGATGCACTCATCGTAGAGTCAACTGGCGATATGGTCGAACGGAAGTGCCCCTATCGTATGGGACGTACTGTATGTACTTTGTATGGTGGCAAAGCTGAGTGTTGGGTGGGCGATAGAAATGTGTTGCTGGGTTCTTTGCTTGTGAAAAGATCCGAGACGATGTCTGCTATGGTCTCTCGGCTGGTGCCGAAGTGGGGGTGGGGGTGGCCCAAGCGCCGTCTCTCTTGTGTGGACTTGCTTCTAGACTCTGCACCTACCTTTACCTGATGGACTCGTAGATTTATTTCGTCCGCAGCAACAGCTTGCATACATTAGGCCCACCCTCGGGCCGCTCCTGTCTGGAAAATACTACTTCAATATGCAGTTACGTATAGAGTAAGGGACCTGAAGATCTTCATGAAGCAAAACCACATTGACCTCTGCTGCTATTCTACCTAGCCGAGATGGAGCCTTTGTCTACCTCGCAGCTGTCGAGAGTCAGAGGTACCATGGACAAGAGGTTGAGAGTTTGCGAGGGTGCTGTAATCTCCGACCCCAGACATGCCAGCAAATTTGGACGGCCCCAGCGCCAAAGCCTATCAGATAAAAGAGCGTAGCCTGCATGGTATCCGTTTAGTAGACGTCAGCTAGCGCGGCCTTCCAAGTGGTCCAGTGGACCCTTTGTGCATTCCTGGCAACCTGGGAAGCCTTAAGGATGTGTGTTCCCTTGACGTCACTTTTAAGCTTTGATTGTGTTGCTGTTTTTTTTTTTTTTTTTTCTGGGTCAAGTTGACGTCGCAACAAAGCAGGAGAGACACAAGACACTGCTCGCACCACGAGGCTAAAAAACTGAACAGGTCATTTCATGTCTTCCACGTCAGTCCCTGGGGCGCAGGGTCTGCCGATACTTCCTTGGCCTTGCGTGCCTTGCCAAGAGGGTCCTCTATCAGCCCAAGTTTGGCTCGAGTGCGGCCCAGCCATCCGGAAACAGGCTCTTCGTTCTGTTGCGTGCTTGACTCCCGGTTTACCCTCCCCTGCTCATTTGGTTGATGGTTGAACTTGAATGGCCTGTTATTTACTTACTTACCCCCCTGGCTCTCACCAGCCTTTTTCTTCCTCTTCTCCGTCGTTCTTGATTCTCGTTTTGCTTTGTTTTTCTTACCATTTCTCCCCAGGCCAGACGGAAAAGGGCTTACTTCATTCTTTGTGAAGATGATGAGATTATCCTATTGGGTGTTTCCCATCATCGCTGGGCTGGTATGGCTCGGCATGCTGTTGGGACTGCTGCTCCACTGTACGTCACGACACTTCTCTCTCACACTCACTTCACTCACTCCAACACACCTCACCTGGCAATTGCCATGGCCGTCTTTCTTGTTCGTGTTGCTGCCGTTTCTTCTTTTTGCTAACAAGTCTCCTTCCTTAGGGGTCATCGACACGCATTCCGAACACTACCCGTCAATGTCTGCTAATCAGCACATCGCCTACATCTCGGACGTCGGGGCGCAGGAGCTCAAGCCCCTCTTCATCGTCGGCTGCGTCCTCACCACGGTGCTCCTCGACACGAGCTTCCTCTCGGACCGCTGGCTGCGGCACCGCGGCCGCCTCGTGCCCAACAGCACCCGCGGCGAGAAGATTCTGTCCGGCCTGACCATCTTCTGCGCCCTCATCGGCACTGTCGGCCTCATCCTTCTCAGCATCTTCGACACGGCCCGCCACCCGCGCCTGCACGACCTCTTCCTCGGCTTCTTCATCGTCGGCTACCTGTTCAGTGCCATCTTCGTCTGCTGGGAGTACCAGCGCCTCGGCATCCGCCATCCCGAGCACAACATCCTCGCCGTCTCCTTCTGGATCAAGCTCGCCTTCGTCCTCGTCACCATCGCCCTCGCCATCCCCTTTGTCGTCCTCACCCGCTACCAGATCTATAACCCCGCCGCCGTCCTCGAGTGGATCATTGCCCTCGTCTTCAGCTTCTATGTCTTCTCCTTCTACGTCGACCTGTATCCGGCCATGGACACCAAGCGCGGCGGCAACTACAGGACAAGGACCTGGAATGCCCGCCACCAAGCCCACAAACCTGAGGAGGGCGCCAGCGACCGGAGCATGCCGCACACCCATAGGAGAGATCTTGAAGACGACGCTGGCCTACCGAGCAACTTCTAAAAGCGGATCATAAGGCAACCGCATTAATGTCAAATCTACGTATGTAAGCCGGCTGCTATTCAAGATACACTGGCTGGTGGTATTGTTTGGGAATCGGCAGGGACTGCCAAGTGAGATTTACAATCGCGATCCTTTTTTTCTTTTTGGTTTTTGCTTCTTTTTCGTCTCTACTTGCCTTCTGCATTTTAATGGCGTTGGGGGATAAGGCATGTGACGATGGCATTTACTTCTACGAGATTTGAATTGTATATACCCTGGAAAGCTTTGAAATGTTTAATTCTTAGTATCACTCATCTTTCACATACTGTACATGTTGTTGCCTTTTAGGATTTTTTTTTTATCCTTTGCTCCCCGCTGTCTCTCCCCTTTCGTGACAGTAAGCAGAATTTCGTTCTGAACGGCTGATCAAATAAACGAGCCTGGGCGAAGAGGGCACGCTTGATTTGCCAGAGACGTTAAGATACACCAAAATAATCAGAGAGGAGGAATCCTGCAGACAAGAGCTTAAGGAGATAAGCACTACTTGGGGTCGGCGACGATTAATGTTGAACTTGCAAGACCTAAATAATTATGAGACCCGAACTAGAAATAAGCCAGCAACACCGCCGACAGCCCCATGAATACACTTGCCAAGAAGATTGTGGCCAAATGAGTATTCTTTTCTCTTTCTTGAGATACGACAATCTACTGTGCGTGTACGGCATTTAACAACTCGCAAGAATAGCGTGCTCACTCCTCCTCAACTCATAATACTGTAACCATGAGGAGCGTCCAAACCCCCTTGGTGGATATAAAATAAAATAAAAAACATGTCTTCCTTCCCTTCCCTGTCCAAATCAACGCCGTGTAAATCAACGCCGCGTATTGCCTTCCTTCGCCTTGTCTTCCCTTCCCAGACGGAACACGTTTGTTCACCCTGCAAGATCCCCTGCGCACAGTGTGCCCAGCAAAAGCTGCAGCTCACATTACCCATCAGTCATCGCTTTGAGAAACATCTCGACAGCGCGGCACTTTTCACTTCAGATCCTCGATGAATTTGGACCCCCTCTCGGGACTTGCGCTGTTCCGTGGCGTGGCTCTTGCAGGGTCCTCAATAGCCCTGGGAACCTCGATCCCCTCCAGCGCCGCCGTCGTCCTGGCCCGCGCCTTGGCCTTCGCAGTCTCCGAGGATGCGTTCTCCTCGCTACTCACGCTGCTCACACTCCCTCCCCTGCCTCCCCTCCCTCGCCTGCGCGACCCGCTGCCCTCGCCCGGCTCATCTGCCTGTACCGGCGCGGCGGCTGAGACAGGCCGGCCCGCGAGCGCGACCTCGCGCATACTGCCGCTTTGCGTCCCGTCGCTGTGGAGACTCGTCAGGCTCTCGGTGCCGTCTGCATGCAGACGGGTGAGCGCTACTCCGCCGACAAACCCACCGGACTGCTTCTCGGCCTTGACGGTCGAGATAGACCTGGCGCGAGGTTTGGACAGGCGGGATTTTAGCCAGTTCTTAACTTTGGAGGCCTGAGACTCGCCTGCCGATTCGGGGGATGTTGCAGGAGACGCGGTGCCGGGTTCGTTCCTGGCAGTAGGGGTCTTGGTCTGTATCTTGGGCGTAAAAGGTCGGTGCAGGCGGTGCTTGTGTGACACGACGAGTTCCTCGGTGTCAGTCTTCTCAAAGGACTGTCGTGAAGGTTCTTCAGTGTGAGTCTCGGAATCGTCCTTTGCTTTACTCTTCTCCTCCTTGGCCAGGCGTTTCTCTTCGGCTTTGGCGGCCTTTTCTTCCTCTTTACGAGCCTTAGCTTCCATTCTGACCTCTTCCTTCTTAAGCTTCTCCTCTTCTGTGCTCAGGTGGTAGTGTGATGGTCAGCTGCAAATCTTCTTATGGGGAAAGAATATGGCGTTTCGCCTGAAGACGTCCTCACCTTTCACCTTGCGCAGAGACTCTTTCACCTCTGCATTTCTCGCCTTCTCCGCCTCCCACTCCTGTCGCTTCTTCTCCTGTTCCTCTCTCAGTGCAAGTATTCTCTGCCTCTCCGCTTCAGCCTTCTCGTTGATCTCGTCCAGCACAGGCTGAACCCTTTTCGCCGCAATCTCCTCCACCTTGTCTCGATCCATATACTGCCCCGCGCCCAGGTCGACCTTGCCAGTCCTATCGGCGCTCATGCGAGCCTCACTTCGGGCCAGCGCGGCTACGTGCGCCTTCGTCTCCCATTCACTTAATTTGGCTGGTGCGACTCGACCTGTCTCGCGGTATCTCTTCTCGTCCATGTCATCCAGCGTGGCCCTGACATTCCTCTGAGCAGCTGCGAGAAGCGCACTCCGATCACGGGATCGTTTGGCCTCGTCGACCTCGTCAAGACGGGTCGAGAACATAGACATCTGGTTCCGGATCTGCCGGGACCGCTGCCGGTCATCCTCACCGAGCGATGCAGCCACGTCACCATCGCTAGAGGCGCGCCTGCGCATCTTCCTCGA
This sequence comes from Cryphonectria parasitica EP155, assembly GCF_011745365.1. Classification (NCBI taxonomy): domain Eukaryota; kingdom Fungi; phylum Ascomycota; class Sordariomycetes; order Diaporthales; family Cryphonectriaceae; genus Cryphonectria; species Cryphonectria parasitica. The sequence goes on from NW_024468909.1 coordinate 4,906,315, forward strand.
GAGTTTCTTGCTAGGAGAGGTGGGTGTGGTGGGTGACGTGCCATAGTACTCGGCCAGGCCACGGTTCTGCTGGTGCTGGTCGCGGAGGCGTGCGAGCCTCTCCTGCGCGAGCTTGTAGGCTGCCTCCTGGAGGTTCATGAACTGCATGGGCTGCTGTGCGCCATCCGTCCCTGCGCTTGCTGGGCGCGCGTCCCCGCCTCTGTCACCTTGTTGCCCTGTGCCGCCCTGCTTCGCAGAATCAATGATCTTTTGCTGATGCGCAAACATGGTCTTTGCCATGGCCACAGCACTCGCATGCAACGAGGCTTCGCGGTTTCGCTCGTCCACCTCCGGCTTCACGGGCGGCTGCGAGGTGTACATTTGCCTGTTCATCGTCGTGATAGGCACCGCGCCGGCGTCCTCCAATTTAATGTTGTAGACATCTGACCGATTCGCAACCGTCGCGGCGCTGAGGGCGTTCGATGCTGCGTTGGCGGAATCGGGGTACGACTGGGGGCTCGAGAGGGAACGCGGCCTTCCGCCGGTCGCAAACGCCCCTTTGGCGGCTCGCAAGCTCTTCTGCCTGTTGAGGTTCGTCATCGGCTCTCGCGGATCGGCCTTCTCACCACCGCCAGCCGCATTAAAGGCCTGGTTAGCCGCGGAGTTGCCCCAAGGGTTGGGAGTCGTCGAGGTGCCCTTATCGAGACGGGAGGCGTTCGATGCAGCGAGGACGGCGGCCTTCATGGAGCCGGGCGGACCCCGGTCGGGCTGCCACGGGGCTGGCATCTTGTGATCGCTGGCGAGAGTAGCGGCCCTGTGAGCGGAGGGGTCGTGCTGGGGCGCCCAGAGAGCCAGGGGTTTCGCGTTGGCCCAGCCTAGTGAGGCTGCTGCGCCTGCGGCTGCATCGTCTTTCTTGAGGCCAAGGGAGGGAAACGACGGGAGGTCTCGAGGCTGTGCGTATTTCAGACGACCGGAGTGTCCTGTCAGAGATTAGAAAGTGAGTACGAGTTCAAAAGAATGTACATTATGATTTGGATGCGCTTTCAGCCTTGAGTGTGATATTGGAAAGGAGAGGGAGTAGTGGTGGTGGTGGATCTGAGGAGCTGATGTATTATGTGATGATGGTGTTGTGATGACGTATGTGTGCATATCTGAAATACGCATAGGTGAAATGCAGTCCTCCCTTTTTCGACAAGTGAAAACGCGCAAGACATAAGCGACAGTAAGAAGAAAACGAAGTGCCCAAATATAGCAGCAGCGTTGGTCCCATGATCATGGAAAGTCGCATCTGACAGAGCACCGTACCTGATGGAAGAGGGTATGATTTCGCGAGACTATTGGATCTCTGCAGGTCCTGGGTGGTCGTTTGTGTTCCTGTGCTTATCGTTGTCGCCGCCATCGTTTCTTTATAATACCTGTATGGTGAACCCCCTCAGGTACAGATGCATCCAGAGTATCAAAGCGCCGATAGTAGAGGGAAGCAGCAAGAGAACGAGGATTAGTGGACGAAGCGCAAAGCCAGGGTACGAAATAGCCCCCCTTGTGCGACAAAGTGCGTGGAGGACGACCCTCGCGTGGGTTTCAAGGCGAATGCAGTGGTGGTGTGATATCAGCGCATCGACAGAAGCAAAAGAATAAACAAAAGCCCTGTGCGCGCATTCATGTGCCGTCGAATGATTGTTGTATGTCTGCACGTATGCCGCAAGGGGACGGGATGACGACGACAACGGCGACGGAAGAGAGATGGGGACATGATAAAAAAAAAGAAGAAAAAAAAGAAAGACAAAGCGACAGAGACAGACAGGACATAGTCGAAACCCAGTTGCGAGATGATGATGGTCACCAGTCTAGCCTATCCCAAGTCTAGCAAGACAAGATAGTCTGAATCGAGAGGGAGAGTCTCGAAGGAACAAAGCGCACTAGAGGGTGGTAGGACCTGGTGGCGCCTGTGTTTGTGCTATGGCCTGTATGCTAGCAGCTCGATCAGACCGTTTCGCTGTAGAAAACACGCATCAGGTTCCGTTCATTCGTTCGTTCATTCGTGGGCCCCAATTCGAGACAATGGGATCCCCTCCTAGGGCGCACTTTCCCCCTTCTCAGCGGGCGGGGGCCCAGATAGAGGCTCAAAACTACGTCATGGTGCCGAAGACGGCGTAGCAGTGCCAGTCTGGGCTGTCATGGCGTTCCAGGCTGGTGTACCTGGCACAGTCCCCACAGGGCCTAGACACCCTTCTAAAAATTGTCCCCCAGCGCTTAGGGGGCACTGGCATCTCTATAGTAACTACTGCGAACGCTACAATAACATGTCGTTCGTATTGACGTGCCGAAACCAGCCGAACAAGACTGAACAGAAACCAACCAGTGTCGGCAATCTTCCGTGACTTGGTTTGGCCCTCCCCCCCTTCCCTCCCCTCTTTTTCCTCTCTTCTTCCTCTTCTTCTGCCCTGGCCACATGGTACCCCAGATATCGTCAAAGGCTTTGTTGATCTGCTGATCAAAGGGTCTTCTTATACTAAGACCGTCAAGTAACAAGATTCACTAGACTACATCACTACTGTACGTTCTTGAGTCGGCACATTCCAGTGCCACGTGAGTGGCGATCGAAGGAGCCGAACTATATCATAGGTCGTGTGTCATACCGTGGCAAACTCAGCAGTGTCAATTCTGTCTTTTCTACAGTAGTATATGTATACATAGTCCTATGATATCAGAGTATGTACTGTAATGTGTATTTGCATTATCTGTTAGAAGGCCTCGAGGAGCTGGACCCAGAGATCCGGTAACACTGGGCCAGGGTCCCACCATCTGGCCCCACCCCTCATTGCTCCCCCACTGCTACCATGCTACGAAAGGGTAGTACTGTACAATGTAACAGGCTCGGTATACTTGCTATGCACACATGTGTAGGAATGACTGGCTCGCCACGCTGTGGCCAAGTGAATGAATGGGTGGCCTCCGTCCGCAGCCACAACAGCATTCGCCCACCAGCCTCATGGTCTCTATGAAGCCTTATACACACCGCCACGTCAGAAGAAGAAGAAGAAAGAAGAAGAAAAACAAGCCCAGCCTACCTTCTCTTTGTACACATACCATATTGGTACACTTGCAAGCCTCGATCAAGGAACTTCCCAAACAGGCTGAGTAGAGAGGGCAGGGATACGTAGCACACAGTCCAACAACAAACCAGGGGATCGTGAACGCCCCCAAATCCAGCTTTCCTCCCACCAACGTCACTCAACATCAGCCAGCTTTTAATCAAAGCAGATCACCAAACTCATATCTTCTCGGAGCCCGGATTTTCTTAATTTCTTTTTTATTTTTCGCACTCAATTTCCATTTAGACTTATTTTCTCCCGTTACCACACACTTACAATGTCTTCCGTCTCAGACCCCCTCGCCCAAGGCGAGACTGCCCCCCTCCACGACGGCGGCTTCCACACGATCCTAAACTTCCGCGACGTGGGCGCTACAATCAACGCCCACCTCAACAAAAAGCTTCTCAAGGAGGGTCTCCTCTTCCGCTCCGCCCGCCCCGACGAGGCCACCCTCGCAGACCGAGACCGCCTCAGGACCCACTACGGCATCAGGACCGTCATGGACCTCCGGAGCAAGACCGAGCACAGCCAGGCCGCTGAGAAGCGCGCTGCCCTCACGAGGAGCCCAGAGGTCGTGGCCAAGAACAAGGCACTGGCCGAGCCGGCTCGGATCCCCGGCATTGAGTACCGGGACGTCAAGATCACGGGGCCTGGCTTCGAGAAGCACATGTTGGGCCAGATGAGCTGGGGAGGTTTCTTGTGAGCTAAACCCCGTTATGAACATCTAATCACATAAAAGGAGAACATGAAGAAGAAGAAGAGACACAGAGAGAGAAAGAGCTAACACAACGGCAAGCAAACTCATCTCCCTCTATACAATCGGCCAACGCATGCCTGCGATCGCCACCTTAGGCCGCGAGGTAATGACCCCCCGCGGCCTCCTAGGCCTCGCAAACGACACCCTAGACGCCTCCGGCTCAGACATCGCCACAGGCCTGCGCACCCTGCTACCATCATCCTCACCTTCCTCGCAGCAGCAGCAACCCCTCCCTGTCCTGGTTCACTGCACCCAGGGCAAGGACCGCACAGGCCTCATGATCTGCCTGCTCCTGCTCATCTGCTCCGTACCCCTCGAGGCCATAGAGTACGACTACGAGCTCACCGACGAGAAGCTCGTCGAGGAAAGGGGCGAGCGGCTGCAGGAGATCCGCGCCATGGGCCTGAGCGACGAGTTCGGGCGGACGGTGAAGGGCTTCGTACAGGGGGTCACGGCTCACCTGGACGACAAGTACGGAGGCCTGGACAGGTATCTGGACGGCATTGGGTTTGGTGAGGGTGACAGAGCGGCGGTGAGGAGGTCGCTGATGTATTGAGAAGGATTGAAATGTGAGCAAAATCACTCGAATTGATGAGATGTATGTAATGCATGAGCAAGGCGTTGGGGGGATGCGTATCGTACACTACATATGGGAATCTTGAGAAGCCTAGAGCCTAGACACACTTCCGACCCCTGGGATATGCCACGCAGGAACAGAGGTAACCTTGAAGCTCAAAAATGTATATAGTTGCAGGCCATTATCCCGTTGAAACAACATTGGTTCTATTTCATCATATTTCATCCAAAGCGTGCTAAAGCATGGCGCCGTGCCATATAAGATGAGCGTCTCGCTGACTTCGTACCCGACGAAGAGTATGTACCGTTGATAAGTGGTCGCTAACCTCATGCATCAATTTCAAATCACGACATCCTGTTCTCCATGTTGTCCTCCCTCAGGACCCACGAGTCCACCCTGTCAAGCTTCCCAAAAGTCATGTTCGCAGAGCCGTCCATAAAAACCACCGGGTCAGAAGATGCATCCTCGAAAGTGACCCTACGCTGTTGGTGACACATATGTTCCGAGGTCCACATGTTGGTAAAGATCAAGTACTTTATTGTTATCTTGGTAAATTTGCTCGTGTTATGTTGCTCTTGGTCTCTTGATCTTCTGTGGGGAGGCATAGATCCCGTCTGAGTCCCACATCCAACATTCCTCGCACGGTCCGTTCATATCAATGCTCGCCCATATAGTCTTGTCAGCACAGGGAGTCTGGATGAGGCTGGCGGAGTTGCAAAATTTGGCGAAACTGAAGGTTTGATGTCTGCATCGGAACGTGTGGGCATAATACTCGCACATCGTGGATGCCACAGTAGGTAGCAGGATGCTTTTTCAAGTGGAATAGTATGCGATTTCACACGCTCGTGTGCCTGCGAGGACGGAAACCAAGGCTCTAGATTTCAGGCGATCACATGCAGCCCAGAGTATAAGTCAACCGAAATGGCGGGATGTAGGAGGTTTGGGTGGTCATGCTCGAAGTCACCCTGCCGAATGAACTCATCGGCCGCTGAGAGGGGAAACCATAGCTAGGAAGGGCTGCATTGGCGTATACCTCATTTGCCGTACTCGCCAGATCATGTGCAAAAGGAGAAGGTCGCATCTGCTCCCAGAGAACGCCGCGGGGGCAAACGAGCAAGCACCGCTTCTTCACTCACCCAAGACTTGCGCGCTGAGGAAGGGGACGGATGTGATCTCTCAGATGGGCAGCTCGTAGCGCTTTCGGTATGAGGCAAACATGCATCCACCAAGCAATCCGTGAGTACTCAAGGGATGTTTTTTCTCTTTCTTTATTTAGGTTTATCATTCCATACATGGCAGTATACACGTGTGCGCAGCCTTCAAGGCCACTTTGATTGCGCAAGGCCTCCGTTGTGTACAGATAATTTCACATCATGCCCAATGATGCCAGCTGGCCAGCCTTCCCAGATCAAGGTATGTGGTCCTCCACCGGAAGGTGGACCAGTTTCAGCAGTCTCAGTCGGGTGGAAGGCAATATCTTCAACGCCCACATCCTTTCCTAAGGTGTACCCCACCTGACGCTTTGGAGACGTTCTTACTCGATAGATTGAAGGTCGAATCGAATCTGGAGCCATTGCCGGTCTATGAGATGGTTCGGCAGTCTGTCCAAGTCATGGTGACTGTGTCTTCTAAATAAAGGGGCACTGCGGGATTGCGGTACATTGCCCGCTTCGGGCTCACCAGGCGCCTCAACTTTACAAGTCCTCGTTCGTGCAAGCATGGCGAGAGGATTTGTAAGGAGGGTTTGCGGAGAGCACTGAACAAAGATTGAGCAAACAAAGCTTTGGTGATGATGAGGACTGGGCTTAGTTGACGTGGTATTCGCCAATACGTAACAGTTGGCGCAGAGTAAGCCATCCAGCACCTCCTCTGAGAGGGGACGGTGTGTCTGACGGCTTTGCAAACACCCTCACCGCTAGTTTGCGGTTTGCTCACCATTGTAATTTGGGCGGCACATATGCATGAGATATGGTGCTGCTACCCTGTAGGACCACGCTTGTGGCCTGTCATGGTGCATATATGCTTGATTGAGCGGAAGGCTGGTTACCATGACCAGAAATTGCCGGACCGTAAAAGCTCAGAGGTCACTGACCACGACACGCACCTTTTTGGATGGCCCAGGCGCTCTACATCGAGGAGTCTCAGCTAGAACCGCGTCGCGGCACGGCTATTGAAGTCGCCCTTTGCCGGCACCCATGAACGGTGCAACTCGGCACCATCAGCACACAAAGTCGGTATTGGAGAATTGGGTGGCTGAAACTGGGCTTGCATAAAGGACTGGAATACTAGGGGGATTTCCCGAGTACCAGACCGTTGGTCTGTGGTGGTGTGGTATGGTTTGGCTCGTTGTGGCGTGGCGTGGCGTGGCGGCCCTCGAGTCATCTTGATGATAGAGGGGAGCCTCGTGGCTAAGCTGTCCGTAAGATGCGTCCTAAACATGATCATGGTCGTGATGGTGAGCGGTGCAGTACACTGCAGCAACGATGAAAAGGGGTGCTCAAGCTTTCCCAAGCTGTGATGCACAAGCCTTGTCTTTTCTCCAAGCCCTCGCAAACAGTCCATTTCTGACCATGTTTGCACCTTGTGTCGCTACACCTTTTTCGCTGCAGTGGAAATGAGGTAGGCCGCAGGGTCACACCCGCCCAGCGCTTGTGCATGTCGGTCACATGTGGTAGGTGTTCTAGATGGCGACTCGTGTGACAACATCGGGTAGCCATGTGTGTTTTGATGTGATCAGGACAGGGCCAAAGTCGCTATGAACTTTGGCAGAGGTGAGGCGGGTCGAGGCGGGTGAGGCCAGGTCGTCGGTCGCACCAGGGCACGGGTGGGAAATAAGGTAGTGAGGAGAAAGGAAGAAATGTCTAAGACACGCGGTCTAGGAATTTCCTCATCGGGCCAAACTGGGGATGACCAAAGATAGAACGGACTTCTTGTTGAGTGGAAGACGTGGAGATAGATATCATGATGAAAAAGAAGAAGAAAAAGCCGGCGACGATGAGAAGATGAGGTAATCCCATGGCTCAAGCCAAGATCCAGCAGCTTCTTCCTCATGGCGCATCCCTGCTCCCTGCACTCCAGCACTCTTCTTGAGAAGCTGCGGAAGGCATAAGCCCACCTGGGGGCTTCCGTCTTGAGCTTCAGGTGCCATACCAGCTTGAACCTGGGAAGGCGCACCGCAACATCCTCCTTTAGGCAAGGTAACGAACTAGTTATGTCGACCTCGCAAGGCAGCAGCTGAGCTGTCTGGACCGATCTCCATTCCGTTCTCTCGTTTCGTGTGTCGTCTTCGTCCCGCGAAAGGCGCTCTTGACAACACACATCACCGCCACCGCGCGGCATGTCGAGCCAGCCCAACTTGCACATGGACATGGACATGGGCATTACCAGCTAGAGAGCCCTTGCTGTGTACCAAAGAGGCGTTCACGCTGGGTCAGCGCTTGCGCCTCTGCGTGGCTTTATTCCGCCCATGACTTGCATACGATCGATGGCAATTACACACATAGGGCCTCTTTGTCCTCTTCCCTGCACATTCATCAGGTCAATTGTCGAGTCCCTGTCTCAGGAAGCGCCTGCCTCTCTACAGCGGTCATCCGTAGACGCGCGCGCGTCGATTCCAGCACAGGACGATGCTTAGCGCAGCGTCTTGTGAGGCGGACACTTCGCATGGGGTGCTGATCACTATACTTACTATGGTGCTATTGAGCTCTCGATCAGACCGACTTCAGGGGACGCATGACAGGTTTTCGATGCTTGGAACTCGCTACGTCCAACCTCGGATGTCTGCACTAGGTGCGGTGGCAGGGGCTGGGCCTACGGTTGCTCTTACGGTGGCAAGGGCTGCCTCACCCATCGACGTGGGGACTCGGCCCAGACCTTGAAAGTGGCCTTGCAGGGCGAACAGGAAAGAAAGCTTCAATACCATGCAATGCCATGCCACGCGCCGTTGAACAAGTCACCTTGCAGGAAAACCCGTCTGCATCGTCATCATCCTTAACCACGCCTACGCCCCACGCCGGCCACTGCAGCTGGCCTAAGTCGTCATATCCTTGGGTTTCATCATCCTAAAGCCAGAGCTCTTGGAGCTGTGCACTGCATAATACCACTGCCCAGGCAGTCTGTTCAGCCATCAATTTCTAGTCGCACTCGCGACCTCAACAACATCTTCATTGCATTTTCCTTCTCCCCATCTTATCTACTATTATTACAGACTACACTACCAGGACGGCTTGTTTCGACGAGGGTACGAGAGCGACTACTGCGGGGTGCAGCTCCCCTTGGCCAGGTATAATAGACTAGACTGGGTCTTTGGGGCATATATCGACGACTCCTATTCTCTCGTGTATGCATGCACTCCGCGCCATTCTGCACGTAGCGTTCCCTCGCCCTGCAGCTCCCCTTAGGGCTACATCATCCGCTGCAGACTCGGCACGACCTGGGCGTACCTGCGCCTGCGGCTAAGAGGGTCCGTTGGCATCCTTCATCTCCGGCGGTACTGCATACATAGCTGAGATCGCAACGCAACAAAACCCGGCCAGATCAGGTCAGGTCTCCGTCGCTCCCAACTTTCTGTCCCCAGAGCTGTGGTTGACAAGAACCCTCGACAGGCCTCCGACAGGTTTTCAGGACCCCTGAAGAGGCTCAACAAGCGCCTGACCTCGAATCTGGCGGCTCCACTTACAACCCTGGTTCACTAAAACTTGAGGTTCGAGGGGGATTTCGGCTGCCCGGTTCGCCCGTATCTCACCGCTTGTGGCTGGGAACTTATCACGGGAACGTCAGTCCTCGTCCAGAACAAGAAACGTCGGGCCCTCACGCCCTCTAATCACCCAATTCGCGGAGATTTTTGCTGTGTGCTGCAACAGAATTTACAGGAATGGTCTCCTGGAATAACACCAGAACAGTAGCTCCCACATCTGCAATGCTCTTTGTCGATCTTACCAGTTGCATCTCAACACGAAGCTTCCACCTTACTGACGCAGTGCGGTCTATTGTTGATTCGAATTGACGTGTCTGAGCTTGGAAATACGCGGCACTTATCCCAAGAAAATTGCTGGTGGTGACTGGCCCTGGTCAGTCGGACACTGCTGATGTGCAGAAGTTAGTGAGAAAGCTAACACTATATTACTGGCAGTCTTCATATCATTGGGCATCCCGAACCGTGCTTATTTACATCGGCAGAGACAACACCCACCAGGTGGATTTGCCTCACAACCATCGCTGATAAGTCCACATCGACTTATGCTTCTCGCACGTCACCAACAGCAGCTCATCACCCCTTATGTAGCATCTGGGAGATTTCAGTAAACCCGCCCCTCACCCTTCTAGCTTGAAGGAGCCGCATCGTCACTCTTTATTGGGAGAAGTGTGAAGAAGCCCTTTGCATCCTCATCGAACTTGTCTGAGGTCTCATAGAGTCGACGCCCCACGACTGTGGCATTGTCCAGTTCCTTGATTGCGGCGGCCAACCGGAACCGAAGGGAGTTTACGGAGAGTCAGCACGCCACACTCAAAGCCCTCAGCGATTCTGAGGCAATACCTCTGCAAATACAAGCAACCTGCATAACGGCCCAAGCCCCTTCAAATTGATGGCATCTTCGGTGGTCGATCGGAAGTTCCTTGGCAAGCTTGCCAAGGAAGTGGAACCGGAGAACCCACTGCTTTCTTCCATCTTATACAAGCTTCTGGGTCTATCTCACCAACTCTCTGATCTCTTGGTCAAGGCGCGAAAGCAACGGAAACTGGGACTTGAAAACGCGAACGATGGACCCCAAACACTATACAACCATATCCTGTGGCTGGCCAGAGAGGGACTGGTCATGCTGGAGCAGTATGTGCTTCCGATGGTTGCTAATTCGGGCGTTTTGAAGGTGCTTGCCTACAAATTGCGCGCCTCGTTATACCACGTCGTCGTCCTATTTCACAACCAACCTCCGGTGTCTGCAAGATATATATCATCGCCGGACTCCACTCCTTCCAGGCTTGACAAGGGCAAAGGCATAGCGAGAGATGACGATTTTTTCGAGGCTTCGCCCGCCATGCAGCAAAGAAGTCCCTACGAGGGCGGGCCCGTCGCGCCACCACCAGGCTTCGGTCCAGAACCACCAGGCGCTTTTCTACTCCCAGTGGGCGATTACCTCCCCACGGCGCATAGACACTTTCGCGACGCATTAACGCTCGCGGATAAGCATCTTTGGGGCTCCCACTCCCTGCGGCTCTCTATCAAGACAGAGTACTCTGCATTCCTGTACGAGTGCGCCCACGACGAGGAAGCTAGTCGCAAGCTCGCGCGCAAAACAATCAACGAGGTGTACGAGGCGACCGAGGGCATCGACAACGACATGTTTCAGGATGCCTGCGAGCTTGTCACCGTTCTGGGCAGGATGATGAAGCGGGGCCAGCCACCATCGAACAGGAGCAAGGCGTCGAGTCCGGGTACTGTTATTGGCGCGCAGCAGCAGGCTGAGCCTTCGTCGGCCCGGGAAGTAGAGGCAGAGGTACAGGACGAGCCGAGCCCGGTGCCACAGGCTGAAATGCCGAGCTCTGTTATGCCTCCCCCGGCTTCTGAGGCGCAGCCAGGGTTTATATAATAGCTGGAGACGACCCCGTCATGGTACCAGTCAGTGAGATACGGGGTGCAGCCACTCGGTTCTGGAGCAACTGTTGCTCTATCCTGGAAGCAGAGGCGTGTTTGGCTTGCGAAAAAATTCTGGTTGCGAGAAGATTCATGTTGATGTCGATGATATTGAATTCAAAAGCACGGAATTCTCGTTTGCATCGTACTTGATACCCCAGATCGGTCTGAGATTATGTATCTGGACTGTGGTGGACGAGGTCGCGAAGAAGCAGGGAGATGAGGTGGAAAGCGAAATTTTGGACCAGCGACTGAATTTGTGCGCAGGCACGGCTACCAAGTAGAATACGACAGCGGCCAGCGACCTGTCCAAATGACGTTCATAACGAGTCTCTATTAAATGCATATGGATTAGCGTATCGTTTCATCTACAAATTATGAGAATAACAGCGCTATGGAGAAACTTCTCGGCGACTCTAGAGATGATGTTGCTTTAGTACTTCGATTCCGGTCCTTGCATACACACACCAAGCACCAAGCTAAAAACACAGACGAAATACAGCAGCAAATTCGAGTAGGCCGCAGCATCACCTCGTATCAGATTAGGAAACGAACACCACTTTGAAGCAAGAAAAACACCTAAGCATTCGGCGTCCCAAAGGAAGGCCGGACCAGCTCAATTATATCTGCGTGCTGATGTCTGCAACGAAATGTTTGGGGCTTGAACCTCGTCGAATGCCAATAACCCAACACAATTGCTGTCCAAAATTGAAGTCAGGGCGCACCGGGACTATCAATTACCACACAACGTGCGATGTATTATATGAGAAGTGATTTACGGCTTGCTGATACCTCTTGTTCTCTTATATTTACGACTCTTTCTCTTTTCGTAATTGCTTAAATGCGTTCTGCCTAGGTACTTTAGAAGGACGAGCATAGCGTAAATATTTTCTTGTAAGAAGATTGAGCCTTTGTGAAGGCCAAAATCTTTTCGTTGAGGAACGAGAACCCGTCCATTTCAACATACAGCCTACACAAAAGTCCAGTCTGAGGCAGAGCTCAAGAGTGACCAGTCCTAAGCTCCTAGGCTAGTTAATCACCCAGATACGTTTCACACAACCCAGTCACCTAAAGAATGGAACATGGAGTCCAAACAGGAGCAAATCCACCACCGTGCTTACGGCCTTGAATGCCCGGCCGGCATATACTCGCTCTGACGTTGTGAGGTGGCCTGATTACCGCATCTCTTCTGCATGATGCGCTGTTAGGTCGTGATCCTGCTATGCAGCACATCATGCTGACAGCGTTGTAATAGTCTGGGTCTCCAAGCCGAGAACAGTTGTCACGTCCGAAATATAGATACCCTGTAAATAAAAAGTACGTTTCAGAGATGATTGCTTACTTACATGCTCTCCCGGCACCAAATGCGAATAATACGAGAGGTAAGGTTACTATGTGGCTATGTCTAGTAGCTCACAGCAAATCTCAATTCCAATACGAAGGCCAGATAGAGATGATTAAGATCCATTTGGAAGTGAAAACGCTCACGCTATTTTTATTTATGTATGTATTTGTATATTCTGACTGGGAGATCTATCAGGTCTGCCCTCTGCGACTTCTTTCTCCGTCGAGATGATGCCCCGTCTTCCAGTGTGCACCCCGAAATCAGGTGTATCAAAACATTACCGGGTCGCGAAGGCCCCCTGTATGGCTTGTAAAGTAGAGAAAGAAAGGAAATAAGACGAGATGGGCATTGCTGTGTCATCGCACCCCCGTGTCTCCTCCTGGACCCCGAAAGTCGTTCGAGAGCCTGAACGCCTGCCTGTGTGCCTTACCCCGTCTGCCCTTGGCGCCGGAAACTCTATAAGCTGACAATGTTGAGGGGTGGGTCTATCCGGATGTCACCGCCCATTTATCCCAAAGATGCTGTTATCACAACAGAGCCTGTGCCGTATTACCAATTATTATCATCTCTCACCGGTCCTGCCTCCCGGGCTGGTTCATTCATGAATTTCGTTTCAGATCTGTGGGATTTGGTCAACATCAGATTCCCCTCTCCGTATGAATATCGAAAGAGATGAGTCGAGAAACGATGAGAGGAAACCAAAACAAAAGAAAGAGGAGAAAAAATAAGAGAGTGAAGGAGAGAGAATGAAAAGAAACTCACAAGTCATCGCGCTGATCCCTTTCCCTTGCCCTTCTGCGCCTCATCATTCCCTTGGTCCTCCTCGGCCTCTTCTAGCGCCTCCTCCCCGAGCTGCTGCCGCCGTCCCCTGAGAAAGCGTCGTAAGAGAAATAGGACGGGCTAGAAGATGAAGCCGAAGTGTCGAAATACCTGTCATCGGCCAAATCATACCCATATGCCGTGCCGCCGGCGCTACCACCCATGTCATCTCCCCCAAACGAACCTCCCGCAAACTGCGGATCGTAATACTGCTGCTGCTGCTGAGAGTCGTACTGCTGGTCCGAGGCGTCGCGCCAACTGCCCTGCTGGCTGGCGGACTCGTGGCCCCGCGCGACCATGTGCGGGATATTGAGGCCGCCCCATGGGAGGCCGGAGAGCTGGTCATCGCCTGCCAGGTCGGAGCCGAAGGGAACGGCGTACGAGGACCCGGCGAACTCCTGGTTTCGGGCATCCCGTTCCTGGCGTTCCTTTTGGTCGCGGGCCTTTTCGCCTATGATGTGTGTCAGTGTTTTTTTCTTTTTCTATTTTTCTCTCTTCCTTTCTCTCTCTTTTTTTTTTTTTTTTTTTTTTTTTTTTTTAACTGTCTCTTCAAGCTTGGAAGGCTCTCGACTACAAAGGTAAAACATCTCATAAAAAAACATATAAAAGTGAAAATAGGACCCCCCCCCCAAAAAAAGTAAAAACTTACGAAATTTCCGCTGCGCAATGCGGTTCTGGATCCGCCGCCTCTCTTCAGGCTCTGTCACGTCCGCCCAGTCGTCATGCTTGGACGACGAGTGTTTGGACGAGGAGCTGGAGTGGTGCTTTTTAGAGCTGGAGGAGGAGGAGTGGTGTTTTGAGGATGAGCCGGAGGGCATCTTGGTGGATGATGGTTCTGTCTCGGTGTTTGAGCCGGAAGAAGAGGAGGAGGAAGAGGAGCGAGACCCTCGGAATTTCTCAAGCTTCCTCTTTGATGAAGAAGATTCGGCCTGTTGTTGCTGCTGTGGTTGTGGTAGTGGTGGTGTCGGTTGGAAATCTTCCTGGCGTGGAGTGACCTGCTCTTCGGGTTGTTCCTTCTCGGGAAGATGTGTAGTTGTGATAGAGAGGTTGGCAATTGACTCGGTGATACCAGATGGGTCGAGGGAGGACATGTACCGGGGGGGGGGGGGGAAAGGCCGGAAAGTTATAATTTCACGCCTCGAGGAGGAGATTCTCAAATCTGTCTAAACAAATACACATATGCACACACTATAGAACTGCCCAAATTTGGATGATAGCCAGGATGGTGGATATATCTCATATGGATAGTAGTAGGTGTGCTCCACAACGACGACCTTGATAGCCAGACTAAGCAAGGCCAGGGTAGGAAGGGGTTTGTTGTTTTTTCTTTGTCAACGACAGATTGATATGATATGATATGCCTGAGGTGCAACACGACGGACTGGATATTCAGGTGGCAACATCCAGACAAATATATAGCAGATGAGCCATTGTCTGTTTAGCCATACTACGACCCTGGTCGTCCACCTAGGTCGGGCAAAGGCAAACCAGGTCCCGCCTTGTACGTGTAAGTTGCAACGTAAACCACTTGGTAGACGCGTAGGACGATGAGCAAGGAAAAGGAACGAGACTGGCAGGGGTAAAGGAGGAATAAGGACATTGCCTGCGCCTAGTTATGCCGGCCGCGGTCGACGAGTACTCCGAAGGGACATGATGATTACCAGCCGCGACAGATGGTGACGCAGAGGTTTAAGCATGGGGGGTCGGGAGGCAAAGGAAGAGACGGAAGGGGAGGGAGGGGCCAGAGCCACGCGCTAGGTTAGGGAGGAGGAGGGTGATGCACGAAATATCTCTTTCAAAGGAACCGTATGTGGGTACCACTCGAGAAATGGAGACTCGTAACGACATGGGGGAAGGGGCCACGAGGAATGAGGGATGATGAGCAAGAGGAGGCGGCGTGTACACATGCATAAGGACTTACATAGTACGTTCCACCCGTTGTGTGGGGACGACGTACCGGCCCGGACATGAAAGGAAGAAAGATACAATAGATGCTTTGGGAACGGGCGAGTAAGACCAGGCCCGGGAAGAAGAGGAAGAGGAATAAGAGGAAGAAGGAAAGGTTGCGCTTGTAAGCCATGGTCTCGGAGAGCCAGGCGATAACCGGGGTAGGGTGACCCGTTCGATCCCTGCCCATAGGAAGGAGAGACTTGAAAAGAAACCTGGAGCCACAAGCACAGGGACAGCCTTGCGTCTGACATGCAGGAGCTAATAGGCAGCAAACCAAGTACTGGAAAATACGACGCCAGACGGTCACTATGCGCTGTGTGTCCATTGCCTTGATCTGCTAGGACTCGCTTGAGTCCTTGGAGGACTGGAGACTAAAAAGAAGCATAGCTGCTAAATATCACTGGCTTCTAAGCTTGGTGGAGTGAGGGAATGAGTGATTATTCCACGACGTACTCACCAACAGATTGGCTGTCCTCCTCAATCACGAGGGGTCGTAGATTGGACTTTGCAGATCTGGTACTTACTAGTGCCTTTCTTTTTTCTCTCTTTCTTTCTTTCCTTCTCTTTTTTGTTTTCCTTTTCTTTTTTTTTCTTTCTTTTTTCTTTTCTTTTCGTATTTGGTAAAAACCTTGTGTGGTACTGTAGGATAGCCTGCGGTGCGCATCAGCCATGCATACCAGGCAGAAACGAGTTTCGCCTCCCAAGATTGGCCTGCTTGTCTGCTTTATTGTCTCCACACCCCTCCCTCGACGATGACTGATGATAATCTGCACCTTTGTCGTCACGAGCGTCTCTAAAAAGGTGGTTGAGGGATGACTGGATACCTGTCCCTGGCGGTCTACCATCAAGCGGATAAGCTTAATTCTTTGAAAAGTCTCGGCGCTGCCGGGGCGGGCAACGACAGGACTGTAGCACAACGGGCGTAACGCCAAGGTAGAGCCAAGATGCCAGGCTCTCCCCGGCATGACTGACAATTCTAAACACGTCGTGGTGTAGAGCTCGATTATCTTACTAGAAGCAGATTGGACCCGAACCAGCGGGTGAATGATTCCGGTCAAGGTGGTGATGAGATGGCGTCTGCTAATACGTACTGATCTGCAGTGCATGTTCGGCCCGTGGATTGCCTGGGTACGATGCGCCCAGACCACGAGTATACTCTTCACTCACACAATGAGGCCCACAGAGGTTGCGAACTCTGTATGCAGCTTATGAAAGATATGATAGGCGCGTCAAAAGGTGAACTGGCGATCTTATGTGGCTTGACGTGGCGCTGTCGACAGCATGCCTAAACAACCCTCTCCCAAAAAGGCGCATCTGCGCATTGGGCCATAAGCGACGTTGCTATGGTCTGGCGCAACGTTGAGGACAGTGACGCGTCTTTTGAGCAGTGTCGCTCGTGGAGGCATCGTGGCCTCGTCGTCGTCTCGAAAGGTTCCCTCAAAGAAATCCTTCGGAGTTCAGTCTGGGCATGCGGCTGAGTGACGAACGAGGAGCTGCTCTCCAACGTGTGCTTTCTTACATCCTGACGTATGCTGAAGTCGTGGCCTCGGTAGCTAGAGTGGTCGAAAAAGTGTGTACATGAGTCTATCGGCCAAGCGACTGTACCCTCCAAGAGGATTTACGTTCCCATTATAGGCATAATGTCGCAAAAGAAGACCGGGGGGGGGGGGCGGGAAGGTTGTGCTTAACTGCACCACCGCAAGCCACAGATGACCAGCTGCTCTATGACACATCCCTAGCCCTACTCCATGGCTGCAGTCCCCTGGTTGGCCACGTGAGATGTTCGTGCCGCTGTGCATGAGCTGGAAACCCGGGACCAATATCCAGGGACATGAAAATATAGAACAAGGTATCCGGATGTCTTCCGTAAAGCCACAAATAGCAATGACAGGAGACTTTGCCAGGAACAAGAATGCGACAAAACAAAGTGACTCCCATGGTGCTAGTGCGGAATCCAAAAGGAAGGGTGAAAAGGCGAAAAAGTGTCAGATCGAGGAACCAATTTGGTCCGAACCTGGTTGCGCGGAAGAAGGCAGGGGGAAAATGCAATGAAGAAACATGCTGCGACAGCCTCAGAGCCACGGCAACAAAGCCAGTGTGACGTTTTTTCCTGCCGTATAAGCTGATGATCGTCGTACCCCTAGGTAGGCGAGAAGAAAAGAAAGAAAAAAAGAGGCCATACCAGGAACAATGACGGGCGTTGTATTCGGGGTGAGTCATCTTGATCGCGGAAAGGAACCCAAGACAAGTAACGCGGTCCCACGTCTTTGAGTCATCACTGGAGCAGGCTAGCGAGATTGAACACGCTGGATGCTGTGGATGATCGTCTCAGGTATCCAAAAAGGTCTGGTCTCGGCTCTGTCTGGTTACGGTCTTGTCATTCAGGACTGACGACGAATTGAGGGCCTGGAATCGAGGGGGCAGGTGATCTGGCCAGGTCGGAGCTCGGGGTGGGCTATGCGGAGTAAATGCGCTCGGTGTCCTTTTTTTCTTCCCTTTTTACCTTTGACCCCTCTTTTGATGATCATTAATTTTACTCTTATAAGAGACAAGGAAGGCCCAGAGGTGCCCGCAGAACTAAGCCTAAATAGAGTGGGCAAGAGAGAAGGCGCGTGTGCCTGATTTCTCCTCCACCGCCCCTTCCTTGCCGAGCTCCGTCGAAGCTTGAGGGTTCGGAACCGGGGATCACTGGAGCGGAATCCCGGCCGGCGAGAACCGGAGTCTTCAATCCAGTCAGGCGACCGCCCTTGGCGATGCTGCGATTCGCCAATTGATAATTTTCAGGAACAGCACCTGGCTCGTTTCCTTGACAGTAGGAATTCACAGCCTCGCAATAAGCTCCTATGTACGAGTTCGTGCCGCGCCGGTTCTTCCCTATTGTCGAGGCCAGGTGACCTCAAGCGGGTAAGGTACATTTGCGGCAAAATTGAGACACTGCGAAATGCCGCACAAAAGACTCATCGTGCTGAGATGACTGACCAGATCCTTCCGTCGGGCGTAACAGAAGTCAAACTTTGTAGATACTTGTTGTTGACTTCTGTAGACAAAGGGTAGACATGGATCCAATGGAGGGGTCGTTGTTGTGACGTTATTTTTCTTTTCTTTTTCCTTCATGTCTGTTTATTTCTTTAATTTTAGTTTGATTTTTTTTTTTACTCCGAAGGCTCCGGAGTTGCTGACGTCAATGGTGATTGCCGTTCATTGGGCCACCTCAGTTTAACCATGAGCTCAACTTTAATTCAAAGAAGACACAAAGCAGATGTACCCTATCGCGCATCCTTGGCGCAGATGCCTACGCAACCCCCCAACTTATCAAGGGCAGGCACCTACTCCAGAGCCAAGAAGAGGGGTGGTGGGCACCTCGTGCGAAACACGCGTACCGACATGGATACGATTACGTGGTGTGGTGAGAGCCCATCGCTCTGTTGGGATTGGTGCGCGTCGCATCACAACGCACACTAAACTCTTTAACCATAGATGCATGTATAGAAAAGAGAATTGGAGTCCTCATCGACGCTTCGAGATCTGTAGCGCGTCAGCCTGTGGCCTGGTGACATGCGTTGACAGCCCAATCAAGAGCGGGGAACTTTGGCCTCGTCACCCTGTACCGCACCGCCAAAAGTCGAGCGTACGCGTCCGTCTTTTCTTCAAGCGACCAGATAGAACATTTCCTCTTTAGGACTTCGTCACTCTATAAGTGAGAAAGCCTCGCGTCTATAAAGCCATCTCAACCAATCTCAGATCCGGAAAACAAAGAAAGAAACCTTGAACGAAAGAAGAAAAACAAAAGAGACGGAGGTTGAGCAGTAGAACACTGGATACTTTGTGTCCAACGACCCAGCATGGCGGTAAATTTTCGAGCTAAAAGCGGCCCGTTGTGACACTAAGTCTAAAAAGTGGGCCATGCACCCCGGTGTGCTGGTGATTCTCCTTGCTTCTTATTAGAAGGTTTATTTATGGTTTGAAGATGCATATCGTGCTTGTTTGATGGCATCTCTGCCTTTACGTGACTGCTGTACATATAATGGTGTTAGTCAACCAGAGAGGTCAAGAACGTTCGCTCAGCCTCGAGTCAACAGGCCATGGTTAAAGGAAATCTGGTATCCTCTAAATTCTCCTTGTCTGCGGTAGCAAAATTGCAAAAATACCAAAAATTGCATGATTCATCTAGAATAGTAATTTGAGAATTGATAATTACATAAAGCGGGTAGCATTATTTGGCATCATGCCTCCCTGGGATTGGCTGGGGATGAGACTATTGCCACATTGACTCGAGCCAATGCTTTCGAATAACAGCCATACAAGAGATTGTTCTCTTTTACAAGACTGCATGTTAGAGGAAAATTACATATAAGATCATGCAACCTAATACTACTTTAAGTATTCTGCTTGTGCATGTTACTTTGGAAAAGCTTAGTATCTGTGTAATCAAGGTGCTATTACACACTCATCAACCGATTGATCTGCGAGGGACAGCTTCGCAAACTGAATGCTGTTCTTTTTGTGCTCTTTGAAAGACTGACTACTCAGGTAAAAATTACGAGTGAAGCGTTCAGGGAGGGGACGAGGCTGAAGAAGAGAATGAGCGAGCTAACCAGTCATCTACTTGAGTATCCATGAAGTGACTGTGGCATAGGGAAGATACAAACCTTTTAGCAGAGTAGAGCATGATATTCAGTGACAAGAGAAGTCACCGTCAATAGAATTATGACAACCCACAAGCATGCTGCTGTTGAATGACCATGGTTATGTTCAGTCATCAAGCATATCCCCACCTATCAGCCCCCTCGGTACTATCATATCTAGCATGTACAAAGATCGCATATGAATTTGCCTGTTGCTAGAATTGTGCTTATGATTTTTTTTTTTGGGGGGGGGGGGGTGGGGGGTTGTTTCGTGCACTCTACGGCCTGAGACGTTTGCGACACAGGGACTGCCTGGTGTGCAAGTAATGCCTCTCCTGCAACAGAGATTCCGTTTGACTCGGAATCAGATGATTTGTGGCGGTATGTTCGATGCAAAGCCCGAGGCGAATTGTATACAAAGGGATCAATTGATCCTCTCAACCTTTTTGCATTGCCGCTAAACGCCCCCGGAACTTTATATGAAGCCCATAGCCTCGCGCTGTGCCTTGCGCTCCGCCACCCTTCTCTTGAAGCGCACCTCTGCCCGTCTCCTCTCACCACCATCAATCTTGCGCCCTCTCTTCTCCTCCCACATGCCCTCTGTGGCGGCAACAATAGCGGCCTTTGCACCCTTCATCGGCAGGGCGTAGGGTCCGGCAACGCCGGTTCCCTGCACGATATACCCGTCCACCTTCACCTTGTCCTGCTCAGGAACGTCCTCGATGTTCTTGTCAAGTGGTATGTTGACGACGCGGCGGACGACATCAAGAGGGCCGGTCTCGATCTCCTCGACCGCGAGCTTCGCCTTCCCATCCTGGACGTGCTTGATGTCGCCGCCCGGCCCGAATCGCCCCAGCTTGTAGTTGTCCCTCCAGTGTATCAGGTATCGCCGTGTCCTTGGTGGCTCTATGCCGAGCTCCTTCAGCTGAGGCGACGTGAGGGAGAAGAGAGCTTCCCAGGTGGGGAACTTGGCCGTGTGCTGGCTCAGGCCGCGGCCGATGAGCTTGAGAAACGTCGCAACGTCGGGAACGAAGGGGATCGGTGATGGTATCACTGGCACTTGCTGTGCCTGCCTGTGTGCGCATCGGATCTGGAGGGGTTGCTGAGCGACAGCAGTTGGTCGGGACAGCAGGCTCAACGCCGATCGTACTCGTGATGGCTTCATGGCGCGTTGCTCTGGTGGAGGCGGCGGTCCGGGAAAGAGTTTATCTCTGGGCCGGTGTGAAAACCTTGCAGGGTTGGGTAGGTGCACAGATGCCCTAGATCACCTCGCGACGAGCACCACAGAGGGAGGTGGAGTGGTTGCTGTCGTAAGGACGTCGCGTGCTGTTGTAGGTGCTGCGCCAGCTTGGGACGACGTGAAATTAACGTCGAACAGAAAGGACGAGAAAAAACGCTTGCCAGTTCTGACGAGTCTAGGTGGTCCGTGCTTTTAGTAGTAGGTACATGGTAGTCAGCGAATCGTCACGGCAATTCTGGGCCCTGGCACTGCATGGATCAACCAATCGGAGGAGTCGGTCTCATTGGCCCGATAGTCTGGACGAAGCCCCCCGGACTTACACGCGCATATGGCAGTCTCGAGGCAACTTTACTCTTTCTCTTCCTTCCTTCTACTTTGCCCTCTTCCACTTACACGTCCCAAACTCCTTCTCACTTGTACCTTCCCCCAGAATCCCCCCCGGCTTAACATTCAACAACATTGTGCGTCATAATCAAACCTGCTGATCCAGCATCTTGTGATGACGTCTTTCGTTTAGTACAAATTTCAAATATGGGCGGACGCAAGCATGCTGTGACCCAACGCTCACCTATAGAGATCGCTGCTTTCAGTATCAACAAGGATGGTGAGTCCACACGTGAACGCGAAGGGACGCGGAAAATTAACCCATCTATTCAGATCCCATCCCAGACTTCGCGATAGATTTCTTCCAACGCCAATATGCCAAGGATGGTGAACGTCCAGCCAAACGTCAGAGGGTTGAGACCGAGGAGCAGGTGGATTGTGTAACCATTATACGAGAGCAGCTCATCATCCAAAGGTCCAGGGATGGACCTCCCATTTACGTCAGACCTTTCACGCTGACCGATGTTCATACTCTTCTCCGGTTTGAGCTGAGCGATGTGGTCAATGTCGAGAATGATGCCGATGATGCGCAGTCTCATGTACTTACCATCTCTACCCGTGCATCGTTGAAAGACGACAGCTTCTCCATGACCTTTCCACTGGACCCAGGAGATTTCTCAGCCCGGCTCGTTGCCATCCTTGAAGCTCGAGATTCCAGCTGGTCGAACCCGGATGTTGAGGAAGCCATCTGGATTTCGGCAGATGCTACATTCGAAGCTGACGGCGATCTCACGAAATTGACACTATCATTTCAGGTTAGATGGAATATCAGCACCAACACTGGGGCATCCATCTTTCCCTCACAATCACGAAGATTCCGTAAATCAATGCTGGCAATGGCTTTCCCGGAGATATTTGGCGTGCCTGCAGAGAAGCAAGCAAATTCTTGCTCTCCTGGAGTATTTTACGAAGCAGCCCATGTTCCCAACCCCGAGGACACGCCTCCCGAGGACACCGAGATTCCAGGTCTAACAGCGAAGCTCTACCCCTTCCAGCGTCGAGCCGTAAGGTGGCTGTTGCGCCGGGAGGGCATTGAATGGACCCTGGATGGAAACGGCAATACCATCACCAAAGAAGTCGGCTATTCTCATTTTGATGCTCCGAGTCAGTTCATTGAGGCCAACGACGCCGATGGACAGAAGTGCTTCGTCAGCCCCCTCCTTGGTAAAATCACAAAAGACTATGAGATTTTCCGAGATCTGGAACAGAATTTCAAAGGAGGGATTCTTGCTGAGGAGATGGGCCTCGGGAAAACTGTCGAGATGCTGGCATTGTTTTGTCTCCATCGCATGCCCTCGGGTACAGCGGAGATCTTTGATAACTACCAGGGAGTCGCTATCAAGCCAGCGCCTGGAACCTTGATCGTCGCTCCCTCGTCTTTGAAAAACCAGTGGCTCTCAGAGCTCAACAAACATGCACCGAACCTCCGCGTCATGCATTATACTGGCCTCAGTTCATCAGCTCGCACGTCTGCGAGCAAGACAACCACACTCATCGAGAAGTTGGCTAGCCAAGACGTCGTCATAACCACCGTGAGACGCTTCATACCTAATACTATTCTTGGGCTGTACTGATTCTAGCTAAAATAGTATAACGTCCTAACGTCGGAGCTTGCCTACGCAATGAAGGAGCCTGAACGGGCGAGGCGAGCACCGAGGAAGTACTACAGGCCGACGAGCCCGCTGACGCGGCTCTGCTGGTGGCGTGTGTGCATGGACGAGGCGCAGATGATCGAGAGCGGTGTTTCAAAGTCTGCCACTCTTGCAAGACTGATTCCTCGAATAAACTCGTGGGGTGTCACAGGTACGCCAGTCAAAGATTCGGTCGAGGATCTCCGAGGGTTATTACTGTTTCTACGGTACGAACCCTTTGCATTCAACCTACCAGCGTGGAATGCCCTGGTCCGGCACCACAAGGATGGTTTCAAACGATTGTTCAATCAGCTCGCCCTCCGTCACTCGAAACGGCTCGTCAGGCACGAGATCTATATCCCGGCTCAAAAGCGCTACGTGATCACCATGCCCTTCACTGCGGTCGAGGAACAGCACTATCAAAACCTGTTCAAGGAAGTCGTTGAAGCTTGCGGCCTCGGCCTGGATGGTGAGCCACTGCGTGATGACTGGGACCAGGATGACCCGAGTGTGTTAGAAGCCATGCGTACCGCCCTCGACCGCTTGCGTCAGACAGCGCTACATCCAGAAGTTGGCACGCGAAATAGAAGGGCTCTGGGCCACAAAAATGGTCCGATGCGCACCGTGGCAGAGGTTCTGGATGTAATGATTGACCAGAGCGAAGTTTCAATGCGAGTTGACCAGCGTGCATTGCTCTTGGCAAAGCTCACCCGAGGCCAGTTCATGGAGAACTCGCCGCGTGTGAAGATTGCCTTGGATATTTGGCAAGGTGTTTTGGATGTCAGCAATGCGGTCGTCGAAGAATGCCGCAAGTATCTTCGCCGGATGATGGATCAGGCAAAGGTGTCTCAACCGAACGCAGGTGGCGGTGGCGATGAGGACAAAAGCGACGAGGAGTTCAATGAGAACAACACAGGTAAAGTAGGAGACGCCCGTCGACGGCTGCGATCGGCCCTGGAGGTTCAACACAAGGCTATGTTTTTCTGTGCGAACGCCTATTTCCAAATCAAGTCAAATAAGGAGATGACGGACCCAGAGTCTGACGAGTATCATCGATTGGAGAAGCTGGAAACTGAAGGGTATGACAAGGCGAAGGCTGTCCGTCGCGAGATCCTCGAGGAGAGTCGGCGAAAGGCCCTCAAACTCATGAAAAGAATTTCCACATCGGCGAGCCAGCAGAGCTTCGCCACCATTCCTGACTACAAGAGCCTCGACCATCATGGTCTCGAAAGCCGCGCCATCGCAGAGAGACTGGAGGTTTTGGCAGGCGAGCTCAACGATCAAGCGGAACAACTGGACGAGTGGAGGGAACACGTAATCCAGCTCCTGTTGAAGCCCCTCGTTGACGAGGATGACGAGATTGAGTTGACAGGAGAGGAGTTCGAGGATTCCACCAAGCTTATGGAAGAAATCGTCGTCTACGTGCAGATTCTGAGGACGGCGATTGCTGATCGTGAGGCTATCTTAACTGGGCAGGTCAACGAGCTTGTCAATCACGAGGCAAAGACGTCTCTACGTCAAGCTGAAGCGGGCGAAGGTCCATATCCGGAAAAACTGCTGGAATTGTTTCAGCTGCGCAACGAAGTCAAGCCGCAATCTCATGGCTCACTGAGGGCCGCTGTATCGGAGCTCCGCGCTGCTAAAGTCAAGATTCGAAGCAATGTTGGTCAAGGATCGAAGCGCGCTCAGATAGAGTTGGAAATACTGGACGAGCAGCTTCATACCACGCAAAAACAGCTCACAGATCAGCAGAAGGTCGCACAGGCGATGAACCAGGAGCTCGACCTCTTCACTGCTACGATGAATGCTCGAGTTGAGTTTTATCGTCAACTGCAAGGCGTATCTGATATGTAAGTCCCGTTCGTGTTCACCGAGTCTTGCAAGACCAATGTACCTTGGAGAGATGTGTCGAGCATGTTGTTTTGAGACTCCTCCACCATTCCAAAGCCGAAGTCGCTGACACAAAATCACGCAGGGTCGCTCCATACGAAGGCTCAATGAATGAGGCCGAGGAGAGGCAGCTCATGGTCTACGAAGAGACACTCACTAAGAAACTGGACTCATCCCAATCAAAGCACCGATATCTTCTCCATCTGAAAGATATGGATGCTACTGATGGCGAATCGCGAATGTGCATCATATGCCGCGAGAACTTCACGATCGGCGTCCTCACTGTTTGTGGCCATCAGTTCTGTAAAGAATGCATCACCTTGTGGTTCAAGGCAAATCACAACTGTCCCGTCTGCAAGAAGCGGCTGAACGCCGCGAATCTACACGACATCACACTCAAGCCACAGGAACTCAAACTTCATTCCGACACTCCGGGGCAAGGTCCATCGCTTAAGAAATTCAATGAGGACCGCACCCAGGCCAACCCGGCACCCAACAAGTCCATGATCTACACTGAGTTCAGCAGCGACAAACTTGCCGACATCCGCAACATCGACCTCAACGGACCCGCTTTCACCACAAAGGTTGACAATCTTGTGAGACACCTGCTGTGGCTGCGCGACAATGACCCAGGTGCCAAGTCGATCATCTTCTCGCAGTACGCGGACTTCCTGTCTGTGCTTGGACTGGCGTTTACACGCTATCGGATCGGGTTTACTTCATTCGACCGGACAAACGGCATCACGGATTTCAAGGAGGACCCAGCTATTGAGTGTTTTCTTTTGCACGCGCGCGCACATTCCTCGGGGCTGAATCTTGTGAACGCATCGCATGTGTTCCTGTGCGAGCCACTCATCAACACAGCCCTCGAACTCCAAGCCATTGCACGTGTGCACCGGATAGGGCAAGAACAAGAGACCACCGTGTGGCTCTACATAGTTGATGGGACCGTCGAGGAGTCCATCTACAGGCTCTCGGTGCGACGTCGCCTGGAGCACATCACCGATCAGACACGTAAGGTTGACAAGAAGGGCAAATCCAAGATGGACGCCGCCGAGCTTGCAGACGAAGCAATCGAGGCCGCTAACTCTATGGAGCTCGAGCACGCGAGCCTGTCGAAGCTGATGGGTCGCTACAGGGCGCAGGGCGAAGCAGTGGACAAGGGAGATCTGTGGGCGTGCCTCTTTGGGCACGTCGGCCAGCAGAAGGGCAATGAAGCTGGCGGCCCAGGAGGGGTCGGTAAGAACCCAGGTCTAGCAGTTAGGGGTTTTTTGGCTGCTGAGGCTGCAGACTGGAGGAGGGAGAACATCTGATCTGGGAAGGCCAACGCGTCGGAGATTTTCACCGAGTCGAGATGATAGATGGCAATGATCCAACGTGCAATGTTCTGGAGCGCGGGAGTTGGGCTGAGACGGAATACCCTTTATAAAAGAGCTGTACAGGAAATTCTAGAGCTTGCTGCAGGAGATGTGGCTTTCATGAATTTGGATCCAGCTAGCGGGTAGCCTGCGTTAATGATCTCTTTATTCATCTACTAACGGTCATTTCGGCCTCGGTAGATGTGTATGATCGGATGGAGTATATTGGAGAGCAACATTCTTCTCCCCTTCAGTCGAAAAGCTAACCTGCGTAGTACTCTGAGGGAAAACCCAGGAATGAGATAGGAAAATAGAGAAGGATTTTGTTCTCGATTTTCATCTTTTCGCTCATTCTATGCTCTCATCTCCATGACAACAATACAACAAGGCACCATGCTGTGCCCTTCCCGCTTTACTCCAGAACGCCATGCTTCATAACCAGTCTTTCTTTCTTTTTCTTCAATATAGAAAAGCCTTTCATAAATGACACATATATATGGCATGTACGTCCATTCTCACCCTCGATCGAACGCATCATCTCACATGACGCTACACTCCAGCCCATACATAGCCCTCTCGACATCCCTCTTCACCTGATACCAGTCGGCTCTTCTCTCAGCAAACTCGTAGACCTCCTCGGCGCGGAAGATGCCGCCGAAGCGGTCCCCGTCTGCGATGATGGTGGCCATGTCTTTGGCGTGGCGCGGGTCGATGAGGTAGATCTGGCTGAGCTCGCGCAGGGCGCGGAAGTAGGCGAGCAGGTCCGGGTTCTTGAGGGTCTGGATGTACTCAAAATACAGCGTCATGTCGGCGATGAGCTTGATGGCGCCGTCGGTCGAGATGCGCTGCCGCTTGATGTGCTTGCACACGGCCGTGAAGAGTCGCAGGCCGACCTCGCCGTTGAACACCTCCAGCATCGTCTTCTCGGTGCTCCCGACTAGCATGCCCGTGTGCGAGGACACGAGATCCACGACGCGCCGCGCCGTCTGTGTGGGGCCCAGGTCGCCGACGTGCGCGGCGTGCTTCTGGCTGCCAAAGGACGCGAAGCTCTGTACGCTGGACCGCTTGTCCGGTGCGCCTAGGGCGTTGGCGCCCTCGGGGGCCAGGGGATTGTAGTCTGTCGGCAGCTGTGTCGTGGCGCAGATGTACTCGACCTCGTCCATCAAGACGTCGATGCCCTTGTTCAGCCCGGCTGCGACGCTCTCGTCCAGCATCTGTTCAAACTTCTTCTTGGCCAGGCCGGACTGGTCCAGGAAGTCGTTGCGGTCTGCAATCTTGGGCGCGGCAAGCTGCTGCTCGAAGAAGACGTCGATCATCTGCGAGATCAGGTCGCCGACGTTGACGAGCTCGATGAAGGTGACCAGCGGGGCCACGCCGCTCTGGGCGCTGTGATCCGTCACCTCCCGGGCCTTATAGCCGGACAGATGGTCCACTGCCTTTTCAAAGCCCGGTTTGATGTGTCTGTTGCCCAAGATGCGGAGGAGGCTGACAAAGATCTGGGCGCACTGGTCGCGGGCTTCGCCGCCAGACTGCCCGCCTAGGCTGATGAAGACGGCAGCGCGGCCGAGGCTGGTCTTGGCCAGGTGTGTGAGCTGGAGGGCGACCTCGATGCTGAAGAGGGTCTTGATGCCCTCCAGCCTCGAGGCCATGAGAGCGGCTTTGGCTGCGACTTCATCGGTCGGTGCCTTCTCCGGGAGCGGCGTGGGCTTTCGCTCTGGTGATCTCCCGGCAGCGGGCGTTCCTGGCCTCGCGTCTGGAGCCGCCAGCCCGTCTGTCGTCGGCGCTGGTGTAGACTTGGTCGACGCCGAGCTGAAAGGGGAGCTTAGCAGCTGCCCGGGAAGGGTCGGCAGCACGGTGACGGGCATCATGATGGCCTTTTTGAACGAGCTCATGAAGTCCTTCTTGTCTACCTGCCGGTTGAAATTTGACATGTAGAATGACTCCACCGTGGCGTCCTGCTCGGAAAGCTTCCTCTCCCAGTCGCCCACCTCCTCTTCCGCCTTGTTCTGGAAGAACTCGAGCTCGTCTTGGAGGTAGAGATCAAGATGAGGCTCGACCACCCGGTGGGACTGCTCTTTCGCCCTCTCCTCGTGCTCTTCCTTGGTGCAGCCGGGCACGTTCAGAGACCGGGAGAACTGTAGACACTGCTCGAAGATGCCCGATACCGCGCGCAGGTAGCACTCTATACTCCTGACCCGTGCCTCGTCGCAGATTGATGTCGTGTAGTCCATGATGACGTCCTCCCGGACCTTGTCGACGAACGCCCAGAAGACCTTTCCCGGCTTGGGGAAGACCTGGCCGATGATCTCAGCCTGCTCGTTGACTTTCCTGGCTAGGGCCTCAAAGAACTGTCGCGACGGCTCCAGCGTGATCCCGTCGGCATCCGAGTGCCGCAGACAGTCAGATGGGTTGGCGATGACGGTTCTGTCCGAGAAGATCGGATGCTTATGGACGAACAGGTCCTCGCCGGCCGCGCTGTTCAGCGTGTCCAGCACGTGCGCGTACCGCTTCATCCGCCTTTCGACGTCCCAGACCTCGTAGCCCTGCTCAAACTCCCTGAGGACCGCGCTCTCGAAGATGTTGGTCATGCGCGTCAGCTTCTCCTCCCTCTGCCTCCAGCCGGCAGCCCAGTCACTTCTTGCAAAGACGTGCAGGTTGGCCAACATCCTCGCCTGGTTCTCCGGGTCGCGAAACACCTTGAACACGGCGGGGTCGGCGTGGCTCTTGGCGCGCACGAGATCGAAGTAGAAGGGGCCCAGCGCCCCGTAGATCTTGCCGTACTCCTCTCTGGCGTGGCCACGCACGCTCCTCACGTTCTTGAGCACCTGCAGGAGGGCCTCTGAGTCCCGCAGCGGGTCCTTGGGGCTTGTCGGCGACATCTGTTGCTGCGAGAGCGCCGGACTCCCGCCCATGCTGAGCGTTTCGAACCCGTCCCGCAGCGCCGAAGCCCCGGACGCAGCTCTGTCCCTGGCCGCCGGTGGTGGGACAGCCTTGGCAGCCAAGCTGGCGCGCCTCCTACTTTCCTCCTCCCTCTCGGCATCGAAAAACACCGTCCCGCTCTGCCTCTTTGCTGCCGCTGGCGGGCCCGCCCCTGCTCCCGCCCCTCCTCCTCCTCCTCCTCCTACACCACCACCACCACCACCACCACCACCACCCGCGGCAGTAGAGGCGGCTCGTGCTCTTGCCTCGCTGTCGGCAGCCTCCTTGCGCCTCCTCATGGCGTCCTCGAACCTCTTCCGAGCCTCGGTCTCATTCCACAGACCCATGCCTTTCAGCCGGGCAACCCATCGCGTGTCATCGTAGACCATCTCGCGCATACGTGAGGAGGTGCGGGCGAAGCGAAGAAGGTCGGAGACGGGGAGGTAGTCGAGGATCGTGACAAGGATCTCTGCAAGAAAAAGACGTAGCGTCTTTGTCAGCGGGCACGAGGTAGATGACCATCTTGAGGGTTCAAAGGGGAGGAGGAGCGATAGGGACAAGGAGACACCCAAGGCATACCAGCTGGTAGGGCGGCCTTGCTGTCAATCATCTCGGCCGCCCGGATGCTGTTGAGGATGCTATTGTTCTGAGGGCCCTGAGCCCTGCTGAACCGTGACATCTTGGCAGCTTCCCTTGTGGCACGGGAGGGCCATTCATCGGGAGGTACTGTGTTGTTGATGGTGGACACAATGGGCAAGTAGAATTTTGCTTGTGTCGGTGTTGGTTCTGTTTGGTTGCTTGGCCTGAAGGGAGCTTTGAATTGTTGGTATGGCTTTGGTTTAAGCTGTGACTTGGGGGGTTTGGCTGGGGGGGGAGGGGCAAGTTCGTTAGTTGAGTGAGTAGTACGGGCGGAGCCTAGTTGTCATGTCAGGGGCCGGGTCCAGCTGTCTAGGCTGAGAGGGGCTCAGGCAGGGCGACCCCTGCAAGTGTTCAGACCATACAGAATGTACTACCCGTGGGCCCTAGCCTAGCCACCTGGCCCACTACCTCCGTTCCTCCCGTAGTGGGTGCCGTAATTGGTTGCCGGCCAAAAAGGTGTCCATTTTGGAGGAATTTTTTTACTATGGGAATGCCACCAAAATCCGGTGCTTAAGCTATGACTGATAGTTGAATTGAAATATTGCAATACCACGATGTTGCAAGTCAACAAAAACTTAGTATTTCTATTCACAGATCTCGAGGAATAGGTAGTGAGGAACTTATATCCTCATCACTGTACCAGGCCTTAGCATTGTGCAACGCTATATGAAGATTCCTCGTAGCTTGCAACGAGGCTATATCTATATCTTGAAGAGGGTGCTCGAGGCCTTGCCCTAGATCAGATATCTCTGCATCGCTTGAAACGGGTATAAAGTCCTCATCATCAATCTCAACCTTGTTAAGAATCTCGATATCATCAAGGATCTCAACATCGTCAAGCTGTTGTATATCTGCAGATAATAGTTGCTGTGATAGCGTTTAATATTCCTCTTGAGTTGCCAGCTGAGCTTCAGAGCAATAGATTGTCAGCCAGTCTCTGAAGAGGATTGGCTAGCCTTAATATCTCTGATGAGCTTCCTTCTATGCTGTTTGCTGCTCTTTTCGTATTGTTGCTTTTCTCTTTGCCTTGTCTTTTCTCGCCTTAGCTTCTTTACGCTTTCTGATACGAGCAATCCTCTGTATTTCAGCTTGACAATCTTTCTCCTCAACCTGGATATTCCAACGCTGTACATCGCGAACAGTAAGGCTGTCCCCCACCTCGCTATCTAGCCTAACCTGAGTCTTTGTAAGCTTATCCTGGTATTCCCTCAGCTTGCCCTAGTACTCTCTTCCATCATCTTCTAGCCTGCCTTTGAGAAGAACTGATTCTGTAGCTATTGAGCTTAATGTGCTTAAGCTCCTGCGAGTGCCTGAGGATAACAGCTCAGAGTAATGGTTCAGAAGCCTAGCAGCGGTGCGTAAGCCTTGTGCATCAGTCTCAGCTGAGAGAGAAGGAAGGAGATCAGGATGCTTAGGGCGCTTCGTCTTCTTTTGCTTATTAGTTAGATCTGAAAGGACGAGGTGATGATCGATAGGCCAGAAGCCTGTCCTCTCGAAGCTGCTTATTATATGCATTGCTGTAAATGCATAGTTGATCATTAGCTAGATAAGATTAGCAGTGAAAGAGAAAACAGAACAAGAGATATACTTATAAAGCTTGTAGTACAAAATTGTTTCTTGTAAAGCTAAGATTGCTACAACAAACGTTTTCCAAGAGAATTTGATGATACCTTGCCTTTAGCCACTGAAAAACACTCATATCCATTAGCTGTAACAGATGTATAGAGTAAGGAGATAAAAAGATCATGATGATATTGAAGCAAAAGCAGTAATCCAGAATTTCAATGCTATAATGCTCTGAAAAGCTATCGAGAATTAGATAGCAATATATCCAATGATGTTGAGTACGTTAGCCTAAAGCTATTGCCTCAGGATTTTGTTTCTAGCGCCAATTGAACTTTATAGTACTATCAATACCAAACTACTCCTTGAGCGTATATCCAAGCCTTTTCAGATCTGCATAATGGATATAGGAGTATTTGTTGAAGTGCTGAACCCAGTTGAGCATAATACGAGCATTTGAAAAGCCTATATCAGACTTAGCAAAGCATATATCTTTATCAAGACTATCTAATGCCCAGCTTGGATGCAGCTACTGCTTGAAGATACAGCATGCGGAAATAGCATTGCTAGTAGCGCTGCTACAGCTGATGAGAGTCATCAACTCTCTGTTATTGAAGTTATAAACCTTCCTCTTCATCTTCTGTTATATGGCAACGATGATGCATTGAATGCAACCAGATAGCATGCTGATATGGTTGCCATACTCATCAGCATTCCAGATAGCTGAGGATATCAGCCTGTACAAGGCTATAGCAGCCTCATATTTGTTGAAAAAGCTCTTCAAATTGGCTGTTGCAAGCTCGAAGCCTTAATAAACTGCTTCAACGAACTTTATATGATTTGGATCAAGCTTAGAATGCCTATTCAGCCATTGCTATACGAAATGAGAATCAACTAGCTCTTTCTGATGCATTACATGCATAGAATTAGCAGCAGCAATAAGCATTGGTCTGAGCGAGGGAAAGTTGCTTGAATCAAGCTGCATTACATATCTAACGAGAGCTTCATCTTCCCAGAGCTCGAGATAGTGTGGGTGGCCTGGAGGCTTCGATGTGAGAGCAGGCAAGCTGTTTCGCTATATCTCGAGGATATGCTTTGTAATGCTAGTTCTGCTGTATGGTATACGATCAGCAAAAGAGCGAAGAGAGGTTCTTGAGGGCTTGATAGGCTTGGGATCTTCTCGAGGGCGCCTTCCTTGGCGATGGCGCCCTCGACGCACTCGCCACGCCTCGAGGTTGGTTAGGAAAGCATCGTGAGCCTTGTCTTCTCAAGCCTGGATGGCTAGGAATCCGGCAGCAGCCTCTATGCACGTCTGAAAAGGGCCTGGAGGATCCTCAGGGCCAGGGATAGATGCCATCGCGATAGTTGTTGAGGAAAGGGAGGGTGTGTTGGTGAGGAAAAATTACGTTGAAAATGGACACCTTTTTGGCTGGCAACCAATTACGGCACCCACTACGGGAGGAACGGAGGTAGTGGGCCAGGTGGCTAGGCTAGGGCCCACGGGTATGTAGATAGATTACATAGTGCTATGGTACATAACATAATTACTACTACCATAGTATATTGGGGTTACCATAGTAGAACACTGTGTGTAACTGGAGAACTCATATGAGGCATAATTCAAAGGAGCCCTGAAAGCAGAAGCTGGCACCCTATTCCTGTGAACAAATTCAATTCAGCCTGTCGCTGCTTATTCACCCACACATCCATCTATTGTCAGTCTTCATTTTGGTGGTCCACAATGTTCAGTGGCCTACATAAGACCATGTATTTCAAGAAAAAGAGAAGAATATATATATATATATATATAGGAAACAAAGGAGGTGGGGGGGGGGGGGAACAAGATGAATTAAAAAAAGCTGTTGAACATTGCTGTAATATCTCTTCTTGAATGCAGCCAGTCTGAACTCCGATAGCTAATCTGCTACTCAACCTTGCCACGCCATTTTCTTATCAACTTAACTCCATACTCATCATATATCGTGTGCCTTTACTCCCTCCTCCCTCTCTCTTTACGCCCAGCAATGCTTTAGTTGATGGCAACTGTAGTTGCAAGTAAGCCGAAACAATGGGGGTTATACAGATATAAAAGGTACAATGAGTAGAGAAGGGGCCCAGAAAGCTAAAAGAATAGAAGCAATACGGTAAAGCACAACGCATGGCAAAGTTTACATCCCTTCGCGGACATGAGATGTGGCCGACATCGCCTGCGGCCTCGATGCTGGCGGCCGTCTCCGTCGACTCGTCATGATGTTTTCTGCCTGGAGTCCTTCGTCTCCCGTGCTGTCGAACCACTCGTGTCCCACCGTGATGACCTTGACTACATTGCCAAAGCCAACGGCCACGCTGCCGTGCCCGATCTTCACCATGGGACCGAGTTCCGAGATCATCAGCTCCGCTGTGCTTTCTGGGGCGAGGAGTGGCTTGGCCTCGATGTTTCCTTCCTGCTCCAGCCTCGCGATGACCCATATTTCCCAGGCCTCGTCAGGTTTCGGGCGCGTGGGTGTGGGGTCCATGCGTCCTCGGCGGCGGAGACCCGACTGTGCAAATGCTGGCAACCGTTCCCTGACAGGACTGCCCTGGGGTATTTCTTGTTTCCTTCTCACCCCAACAACGCATCCGTTTCGTAAAGGTGTCCATAACCCGGGATTCGGCACCCGCCTGGTGACCTGCCTCGTTTCGAGCCAGGTGCAGCTGGCTCGCGCCGGTGGGCCCACAGCGTTGGAAAAGTAGATGTTGTCGTACTTCTCGTCGGGGAGGTATGTCTGTAAGACGCAGTCACCATCCTCCTCGCTGATATAGGCTAGGGTCATGGAGGACACCGTCCCTCTGCCCGCAGGCCCGGTCCTCTGGCCGCTGTATACGAATTTCAGGGAGCGCGGCTGCATCGGCTCGGTCGTGAATGTGTGCATGACTCTAGACGTTTGCAAGTCAACCAGATCAACACTCTGCGAGCGGACCACCATGTATGATAAGAAACCTTGGACTGGAATCAGATGCTGCGGCTGCTGGTCATCCTGGGCAGACAGCTTGACTTCTGAGGACACCCAAAAGCCGTTGTAAAGACTGACGCGATGTACACAGCCATGACGAGAAAGGCTGACGAGGGTTGAGCGTGACTCCGGTTGAGCTGCGGTGGCTTCGCACAGGCGACGGTCAGCAAGGGGGAAGACAGTAACACAGAGAGAGAGGGAGAGAGGCGGGATGAAAGAGAGGAAAGAATACTCACACTTCTCTGTAATGTGCAAAACACAAGCAAGGGGACTCTTGCATACACTATAACTGGATGTCTCACCCCCGTCGGGCCAGACCTCCATCAGAGTACCATCACGCCTGACAATGACGACCGAGCGTAGCTCGTTCTTTCTGGTGGAGCCGAAGAGGAACGCTTCTGGCTTCTGGCCGTACAGCTCCACGGCTGCCGACGGGCCCCACCTCTGCTCTGTGATGCTCCAGAGCAAGACTCGATAGGGCGAGAGCATCGCCAACCAACTTGACTCTTCATCGATAGCCATCGCCAAAATGGGGAACGGATCGTCCATAAGGGATCTTGGCTTGTCCAGGGCATAGCTTGCAAAGTCATAGCGCAGGTTCCATACTCGAATCTTGCGGTCGAGCCCTACGGAGATGACATGACTGTCAGGCGTGACGACAAGTTTCGCGATATCAAGTTCGTGACCATGCTCCAAGCTCCGTATCGAGATGAGGGGCTCGTCGTCGGGGTTGTCCTCCCCTCGGGCCTCCACCATCTCATCCCACAAGAGGTAGTTCATGAATAGCCTGACCAAGGCAACCAGAACAAGAACTGTGACGATGAATGGAGTCTGTTGGTGGTGGATGAAGTCATACACGGCATCTGAAAACCACCGCGTCACTCCGGGTGGCCTTCGATCGGACCCTTTCAGAACGAAAATGACCGGATCAAAGACGCGAGCAACATAGTTGTGCGCGAGGGGCTTGATGACGTTGATGACCTCCTTTGCCGTCTCATGATCTTGTAATCGCAGCCATGACTTTGGACTCCTGGCCTGGTGTAGTCCAGCGTAAGGTGGAGCGGAGGACGCCTCCCCGTCGCCTGCCCTCCAGAGAAAGCGGATGAGCCGCATTGGGCTCCCTGCTATACTCCCGCTGTCGAAGAAGTGCCACTGTGCGATCAAGACAAACCCCAGCATCACAATCGTTCCAGCAATCCGAGTAGACAAGGCGATCCTGCCCCGTAGCATGGCATCCAGCAAGGACTGCCGGGAGGGATAGTCCGGGAATTGGCGATTGTTTCTGATCGATGCTCTTTCTAATGCATCGTTCAGCTCGGTCCGGCGCACATCAACACTCAGGACAGACAGGAAGAAGGTGGACAGGTAGAAGAAGTCGAAGAAGATGGCGATGCCCGCAAACGTGCAAAAAGCCGATACGCCTGACGCGGTCACCCTGGACAGGCCCCAGAGGATCAGCAGGTTCTGCGCGACACTGGCCAGGGCCACATGGCCCGTCTCACCAAAGGCATGACCAACCCGGCTACTGGTGCTATGATCGGACGATGTCAGGATGACAGCATTGATCAGCCTGAATATGTTCTCCAGGCTAAGAGCCATGAGGACCAAGGGGTACGCTGCTCTTGGAATCCGGGACAGATCAATGTCCAGCAGTGCACAGACTGTGAGGCTGGACAGGATTGCCATCACAATTTGTGCCACGACAGTCACCATCAGCCCGAGCCGAGACTTCACAGCTCGGATCTTGGATAAACTGAGAAGGAAGTAGCAGGTGGTGAGAATATATGCCAGAGAGAGGAGGACCGTGTCCTGCTTCGAGATCGGGAGGAACTGGAATTCGTAGAGCTGGGAGCCCGTCGACACGCCACTGCTGGGAAACACGTCCCATCGGCTCGTCATGCGAGCGGCGTAATCCGCCGTCTTCCTCTCCCACTGCCTTCCTACCGGCGAGTCGCGCAGATGAAGCAAGGTGATGACGAGGGCGTCAGCAGCAACGAGCTGTCTGTCCTCAAACTTCTTGCCGCTGAAGACGATCGAATGCCTCAGCGTCACGTTCACAGATGTTGACTGAGTCTTCTTCTCGTTGACGGTGCTCAGGTGATCCTCGTCTCGCGCGATGGTATCGGCGTCGCAGTCCCAGTACTGCAGGGGGGAGTGGAAGAACCACGACTGATTAGTCAGGCCATTGATAACATGGAACATGTCTCTCTCCTCGCGAGACAGGTCGGCATGGGGCTCCCGGATGCCAATGCGCTTGCTCGAACGCCGCGGATTGAAGCCGTTGGTGGGTCCCAGGATCTCATTCTGCATTTCTAGAGCACCAAGAAGCACATCACGGTCGAGGGCCTTCATGTAGCTCCCGTGAACCCAGATGGACCGCATAATGACATCAGGCTCGACGAGCTGCCGGTCGCCGAGCGGCTGAGCATCGGTCCAGACATGGAGCGGCAGGTTGGATGCAGCATTGGTAAAGTCTGTGGTATAGAGGAAAGGGCAAGGATAAATCAGAGTCCCGGCTACGGCGACTGAGATCAAGAGGGTCGTGAGGACGTGTCGGGCGGCATATCTACCATACCGAGTCAAGACATTTCGGAGAGGATGTGTCGTTGGTAGCACGGGAGCCTCGGTCGTCCTTTTCATGACCCAGGTCAATATACTTTGAATCTCGATTCCAATAACGGCTGCGGGAGAGAAGGCTGAAGGAGGAAGCTCACCCTCTGAACGGATAGAGTAGGTACCAAATCATCACCAGCAGAACCGATGGTCCCCGAGATTGAAGCACACGGTAGACAGCGAGAAAGGGCTATGACACGATGAATAGGTCATGCTTGGACCATCACGGTGGAAACAAGCCGAAGGGGGAGAAAGCAGGATACACGCGAGATCGACTATGCGTGCCCAAGGATTTGAAGACTGTGGATACAATGCCAAAATGTGTCCGACTGCGAAATCGGCGGCGTCTTGAGCAGGCAGCAGGCACCACCTGACGTCTTCATACACCTCAGCCTGTCCCGAGAATAAGATTGGACCCGATGATCAGGTGAGGGCAGTCACAAAAGGCCCAGTAGACAGAGCTGGGTGGACAGATCTCCACCGTTTGGGAGGGTTGAAACCCCCAAGAATTCTCACCAGATGGCGCAGGAAGCGCGTGCTCGGAAACAGCGGCGTGTTGGCGTCAGAACCTCCTTTCGAGCCTGAGAGGTCCTTTGATATCGCAGCGCAAACTTGCCTGTCTTCCCAATGCAACAATGATACCGGTGAGGAACTGTGAAGCTCAACGTGGCAGACGCAAAGTGGGCTGGGTTGTATAGGATCAGTAACCAGCAGAGGAGAGTGCGCAAGCCTGGCGAGGGCCTCAGGGGATGCAACGGCCACTCTTCTTCCTCAGCGCTATCACACGTAGCGCGTCCTCGAAGCTAGCAGGGCTGGCCACAAGAGCTGGAAAATCCCTGCATGGAGAGTCCCGGGGCCAAAGAAGCAGCCGGTCCCGTCGGAGAGGTGAACAAATCGATCCAGCTAGTGCAGCTTGCGATGATCCAAATAAAAGCGCCAGAGGCGTGCGGCGGTGACCAGGGGTTGCCGAGACGAATGGAGGTAGCGCAGTGGGCCAGGGGCTGCCGACGACGTGCATTCGTATTGTGGCCTGACGATACGGGCGAAGGAGAAGGTTGGCTGGGTGGATGCGGTTGCGCGGTTGAGGTTGTGGAGGACCTTGGCAGGTGAAGGCTGTGGATCCTGGCTGCCCAA
This sequence comes from Cryphonectria parasitica EP155, assembly GCF_011745365.1. Lineage (NCBI taxonomy): Eukaryota > Fungi > Ascomycota > Sordariomycetes > Diaporthales > Cryphonectriaceae > Cryphonectria > Cryphonectria parasitica. The sequence continues at coordinate 4,944,457 of NW_024468909.1, forward strand.
ACCCTGACCTGACCTGGGCTGGCGTGTCGTGACGTGCGTATCTGCGAGCGGAAGGCGGGATCCCAGAGGCGGATGAAGGATAGAAGTCCACTGATGTCGTCGATGGCACTAGCAACCGTAGTTGGTCTAGTAGCAGTGGCAGGAAACTGCCTGTACGTATAGGGTATGTATTAGCAGGCCAAAACAAGCCGTGCTAGGATCCCGAGGCTGCGTTTCTAAACCGAGAAAATCCTGTCCTGGCAGGTGCGCACGGACCTTCTCCTAGAGAGACCAGCAAGAACGGGAGGAGGAGAAGTGGGGTGAGACCCTGCAAGTCGAGGAGGAGCATATGGACCAAGATGGCAACCAAGACCAAGACTATAGTCCGAGTTAAAAGTCCCCAATGAGTGCTCTGCCGTGCTTGTTCTGTTGCTCGACAACTTGCCACAACCGCACAATCCAGGAGTACTGTGATCACCTGCTATCTTGTGTGATGTCATTGATGAGGGAAGAAGGTCAGCCCACTGACGGAGGTCTGGATGCTGTTCGAGGTGAAGTAAGGTAAGGCCGACGAGTTGAATTAAGGTAAGATGAGGTGCTCATAGTTAGAGGTAGGCACGGTAGGGTAGTGGCACTGTCCGATGATCTCGTACTGGGGACGTACTTGCCCGGTATCTTAGGCAGGGAGTGGTTTCCGTTTTCTCATTTTATCCAGGCTGAGGGCACAAGATAGGTATAGATCGGAACAAAGAGGGTGTCTGCTGGGACTTGAATCGAGATCCCTTCCGAGGACGAAGAAGAAAAAAAGGGCAGGGGGTTGTAGGGTGGACATGAAAGAGGGGAAGAAGGAGGGGGGGGGGCATCAGCTCAGCTCGAGCTCGATAAGGAGACAATGCTTGAACAACAGGAAGGAAAGGAATAGCTACCAATTCCACTTGGAAGGCAGCCAAGTAAGAAAAATCATACAGCGTCCGGTTGACGTCCCTTGAAGTACAGTATAATCCCCCATCTTTTGCCTCTTGCTCGTCGCCAACCCAATTGCCTAGCATTGCCACATCTTGTGGATTGCTTCTGCAGGCTCGTTCGCGGTTGGCAGAGGTTATTCCTAACCCATTCATTCATGATCACTGAGATCGGTGAATCGTTGATTGCACACGGATTGAAGGACGGATGCACGTCGTGTATGTAGGCAAGACAATGATGGTATCCAAGTACGTAGTAAGATGCATATGAGGGCTGGGAAAAGGCTGCTCTTCGTCCCTTTTATTTCCTGCCTCTTCATCAAGAGAGTTGGTCCTTTTGTTTAATTGTCCCCTCCGCTTTCGCCAGTTTAGTCCCGCCGCGCGAGCATCTTTGTTGCCCCAAATTCAATTCCAGCGACCCTATGTCCAGGAAGGGTGGCAAACATCAGACCATTTCACACACTAATCAGCCCATTCTGCCGTCATGCGGCTACCCTGGGCCCCTGTGACAGCTGCCCTACCCGCTGTAATTACTGTGTGGCGCCTCTGATTGGGCTCTCTGTCCCCTTCCGATTGACCCTTCACCGCAGGACCCTGCATCGGCAACCAGATGGACCCTCGGAGAAGGTCTTTGAATAAGGAGAGGAAAAGGAAAGGAAAAAAAGAATATTCACATCCCAGACATCCACATTAGCACAGCGCACCGCTGACAAGGAACTTCCTGAGCCAATCTTCGACTTACCAGCCGTTCGGGACCCGCTGAGCGCTCCTTTGACGGCGAGATTGCCCCTCAGGTTTTACTTGTGACGCGACGGGCCGTGCTGAGTTGCCGGTGCGGTTCGTGCCTGGTTCGCCTGGGGTTGGTGCTGTCACAAACCGGAGAACCTGGCAAGCTCGCTCTGTTCAACGACACTCCATTGGCGAGGCTGTGTGTCAGGCAATACCAGACGGAGCCGTGCGAGCCCTGTCTCCTTCCTAAACCAGACATGGATCCGAATCCTGACCCCGTGGCAGAGCTTCTCACTACCTACAATGAGCTCAACGCGTCTGTCACTGATGAAATTTACGAAGAGCCCAGCCCCCTAGAGTTCATGCGTTATGTCTCAAGGAATACACCTTTTGTGGTGAGGAATGGTGCTGCTCACTGGGAGGCCACCAAGACCTGGACGTTCGACTATCTCAAGAATTTCCTGCGCCAGCAGCATGTGAATGTTGCCATCACCCCAGAAGGGTGAGTCTCTTCTCCGCGACCTGCTCAATGTAATTGATGCATACACCTCAACCATAGATTCTTTCTGACTACTTCGATTCCCTGCTCAGCAATGCCGACTGCCCCACGGTGCATGAGAATGGTGAGCTCGTCTTCGCCAAGCCATGGGAGGAGGACCAGGCGTTTCCTGAATTTCTTGATTACGTGCGCCATCAAGAGATGAATCCATCAGATCGCAAATTCTCTGAGGTCAGATATGCACAAACTCGTAAGTGATGGTAGAGGGTGGAATTGATCGGGCCATGCCGTGGGGTGTCTGACTGATCCCCTTATCTCCTTCCAGAAAATGACAACCTCAGGCACGAGTACGTCTCTCTTTTCAACCAGGTTCAGCGAGACATCCCATTTGCACGTATCGCTCTACAGAAGGAGCCGGATGCCATCAATATGTGGTGAGTCCTGAAGTGGACCCAATTTATGATGACCTAAAGATCAATTCCTTTTTTTTCGCACTCCAGGGCGGAGGGGACAGATCTGCCATCAAATTCACAGCCCTGGCAACGACTAATCTTGAAGGCCTAAATCTCAAGGATAGGGAACTCTCGCTCCGTGACGGCGCTTCATTTAGACAATTACGAGAATATCTACGTGCAGGTTCTGGGACAAAAACACTTTGTCCTGCTGCCTCCTCACTCCCATCCCTGCGTCAACAGGAAGCCCTTGCGGCCGGCCACTTATGCTCGAAGTGACAAGGACGACAGCCTCGACCTTGTCATGGATCCTGCCTTGAGCCCAGGGGAGGAGGCTGAATTTGTCACATTCGCCATCTGGGACCCAGATCGACCTGCGGAGAACCCAACGCCTTACTCAAAGCTGGCCGAGCCTATACGTGTCACGCTGGAGAAGGGAGACATGCTGTACCTCCCAGCGATGTGGTTAGCATCGCTATCATGCCCGCATACAGTAGTGATGAAACTAACAGGGCCAATGTGATGACAGGTATCACAAGGTCTCGCAGTCTTGCTCGGAGGAGGGGATCTGTGTGGCTGTTAACTACTGGTAAATCGCGTCGTCCCAATACTGTCCCAGCTATTCTTCTCTTGGCTGACCACCATCTTAGGTACGACATGGACTTTAGTGGTCCCTTATACCCGTTGACATCGTTTGTGCGATCGGTGAGCTAGCACAGGTGAACTCTGTGCGCACTTACGTATCTCAGTGGAAATGGCACACAGCTCAGACTGAAAGGCCTCCATCGTTCATAAGGAACCCGTTCTTCATTGTGAGTTGATGACTGTTTCCAGGAGTAGCTACCTTATTAATGCATTCCTGGCCAGACAAACGGCCAACAATAGGCAGTATTCCCATCCAGTGCATCTGTCAGACCTTCCATAGCTCTCAGATGATTGACCATGAACCAAATCCTCCCATCCATCCGCAATGTTTTGGGCGAGATCCCAATCATCAAGGTCATCCATCCTGCCGCCCGAATAGCTGTGAGTAGTGCCTCACAGGCCTGAAACCATGCATGTCTTGCCCTGCAAAACAAAAGAAGGGGTTGGAATAACAATGTAAATTATGCAAACCAATTCAGGAATGCAACACACTGACAAGTGTCGCCATGCCGAAGCCGGATTGTTATGAAGACATTGAAAGTTCGCATCTCGAGAGGCTTGCATACAGCCTGACGAAATCAAAGTGATGATGTCGCTTGATAGAAGCGATTGTAAGGTTATTGCAGCTCTTCGAGACTGTGCAGGATGCTGTAGCCCAAGTGTAGCCCAGATTGGTTTCGAGACAATGGGCAAGGATGATGTTTTCTTGTTGTCGAAGCTTGCGGGTTTTGGTCATCGAAGGAGCAAGCAAAACTAAAGCCTTCAAAGGACTGCAACTGATCCAATGAAAGCGCTTGCGGTTCTCCTATTCTTTCCTATCGATTCCACGCCTCAGTAGTTTTCAGGCTTCTCTCCCTCACCCAGCTTCCATTTCAGCACCTCTTCGGGAATCAGTCGGCCTGTGGTGTTGGCAAAGTCAGCCTGGATATCCAGCCAGCGGTTCGTGCGGTGACCGCGCTCGACCAGGGCAAGCAGGACGCAGTCGTCGGCGTTGAAATGGTGGTCGGGCTCAGGCAGGCGGACGCGTCCGGCGCAGTGGTCCGCGATCACTTGTCGGCCGTACTGTCCGATGTAGGACTTGGTGCCTGTCTCATTGGCATCTTCAGAAGCGCCCGCGTTATAGCCAGCGGCATCGTCGTCGTCGTTGCCGTCGGCCAGAACCTCCTTGATGAGGGCAACTTTGTTGCTGTCGAGAGGAGGAGAGGGTGGCTTCTGGGCGCTGGAGGAGGCGGGCTGTGCCTTGTTCCACTTCTGCTTCTTACCCTTGTCAGGGATGATACCCTTCTTGGACTTCTTGGGTTCTTGGACAGCCTCAGCAGCAGCGGTCTCCTCCAAAGTGAAGAGATCGGTGCCGAATGGGACGTCACCGAGGAAGCCCTCGTCCTTGTTCTCGGTATCGGTGTTCTCGGCATCAGTCTTCTCAGCATTCGTCGTCTCATCGCCTGTCTTGTCTGCATCGGTTGTCTCTTCACCTGTCTTCTCGACGTCCGTGCTCTCCTCGTCGGTCTTCTCAGCGTCTGTCGTCTCCTCGGCGGATTTGTCAGCAGCATCGGTGGTCTCCTCATCGGTCTTCTCGGCATCACTCGTCTCGCCGTCCGTGGTAGTATCACCAGCAGTGGCCACATCGCTCGAGATAGCACCAACATCATCCTCGCCCTTGGGGGCGTTGCCGTCGGCATCATCCTCGCCAGGGACCTTGGCTCCGATGTTCTGCAGGTGTTTGTACCGCTTCGTCAGCTCGCCCTTGGGACGACCCATAGCAGTGGCTATGGTGGCCCACGTCTCGTTAGCCTTCTTGAGCACTAGGAGGTGCGAGTCCTCAGACGGGGTAAAGGGGGCCGGGGCCGTATTGCGGCCTCCGGCGCGGATCTTCATATTGGTGAGGAAGCCGCGCATTTTGCTGGACGCCTCGGTCGTGCTAATCTCGCCGGTCGTCGTGGGATCCTCATCGTCGGACGAAGGAAGCATTGCGTACATGACCTTCTTAGGGGCCATCTTTTTTTTGGTGTTCGCCTTCTTGGCAGCAGGGGCACGGTCGGCGACCTTCTCGTTCTTTTTGGACGACTCGGCGGGTGCGACCTTCTTGTCGCCTCGATGGACCTGGGCATTGAGCTGCATGATGTACTTGTTCTGCTCCACGAAGCGGGCCGCGAGGCGCTTTTGTCCCTCCTCGGCCTCCTGGAGGTGCTGCTCGACCTTCTTCCGCTTCTTTGCCTCGATAGCCCGCTCCTTGATAGCACTGTTGCTACGGAGTCGGCCGTCTTTGGCCTTGGCCTTGCCCGCGGAATTCTTTTTCACCAGAGGCTGGGTCTCCTCCTCGTCAGCGTCGGCGGCGTAGTCGTCGTCGTCATCATCGGCTGGGCTGGTGAGCTTGGCCTTGGGCTTGGTGCGCTTGTTGGGCACGACGATGGGCGCAGCGCCTGGGAGCAGCAGGTTGAGGGGCTGGAACTCGCAGTCCTTCACTGGGACACGCTGGCCGTTACGGCCGCGAATGGTGAGATCCTTGAGAGAGATGGACATCTTGGCTTGAGGGGGGAAAGGGAGAGAGATGCTTGATGAGGATGTGATGGTGGGAGGAAATCAACGACGTGGCTGTGATGGTCAGCTTCTGGCGACGAGATGTTTGTGTTCGTGGATGAAAGAGCAGGGTGTGGGGTAGGGAGGTAAACAGATGACGCGACTGAGGTTGGAGCACTGTTCATCAACAAGGTGTTGAACTAGTGATGGGAGTGTGGGAGTAGAAGGCAAGCTCACATAAACAGGCTTGGGTAATTTACTGACTGTAAATGAGATGCTGAAATCTAGTGCGGTAGGGTATGGCCAAGGCAGAGATCAGGCTTGGTATCACGTCTCGAAAGGACTTGGTATGTATAAGGGTTCTGGAAATATGTGTGGCTAGAAAGGGAGGTTGGGTGTTGATAGGATGGCAGGGGTGGAATCAGAGACACGTTGTCTGATTGCTTTCAGCAGGAAGCCAGGAGATGGTTAGAGTGCAATGGAATGGATTGGACAGACAGGTACACTGGATCAAATTTTTTTTCTTTAATGGAACGAGAAACCAATAGTTTGACATCAGAAGATGCTCATGGTAGACAGTTGTGTTTGAGGATCTCGCACATTCACAGCTTAGAAAAGAGAAGGTTGGGCCGTGTGGATCACTGACTGTATGCTTCACATGTCAAGCAACCCATCCAGGTTGGATAGGAGACCTGGAAGCTTGACCATACATACTACAATTGACCAGTAAGAAACACTGTTCCCAAGGCTTCATTCTTGAAGCATGTCGAGTTTTCAAAGGTCCTGGAAACTTCTGCAGCATGCTTTTATAAACAAATCTTCTCCATAACTATCCTGCTATGGAAATCTCGTGTTTCGAAAGGGATGTAAGCTATTTAGCTTATTGTCCATAAGCAAATCAATTATCATTCATGACTTCTCCATCTCAATGAGTCATTAGAGCCACCGAACAGCCTTTGTTTCTCACAGCCTGTGATATCACCTGGGCACATACAATGCAGTCCAGACCTCTAATATCTAGGTACTCTGGGGCATCCTCCTGGAACCTCGACCATGTTATAATTTGGCAGCTGCATTGTGGTGGAATGATGGGACCTCACAATTTTTGAGTAAATATGCTTACATACTTAGTAGTAATGCATATTGAAGAAATTGTTGTTTGCAAGTGATGGTCATCGGAGGTGGCCAACCTGGACCCTCCTCAGCCAATGGGGTGTTACAAATTGCTTAGTAAGACGACATTTGAGCCATCTCGTCTCAAACCCCAAACTTTCATTACGGAGTCGTTATCATGTGCTTCTTTCACAAAATTACTATACCAAGGCAAAGGAGCGCTATATCTACATCTCAATTTATAGCCGATACGGCACTTATAATGTCTGAACAAGGCAGCATGTCTCACCAGTAATCCACTGTTGCAAGTCCATGTAGTTTCGGGGCACATGAGCATGCCCTCCCCCTCCCTTATGCCAATAGCAAATGCCAAGCAAGCCAATCAGCATGCCTCATAAGCAACTAGTTTCAAGCCCACTGCTGATATTGGCGCAGGCTTGGTGAGATTCACACCCAAGCAAGAATACGAGACGAATCAAGGATCGTCTATTTTATGGTTGATTTAAGGTTATCCCAAAGGATCGTCCGAGTGGATGTCAGATTTTCCGGACCAACGTAAGATGGGATCGGATTTTATGCTTATCCCGTTGTCGGCAAAGAGTGCGACTACGACCTCCCTAAGTTTTATTTTGAGACTGTATGAGTCGGTTATACGAAAATTAGAATTATCACGGGCCTTTAGAGACTAGATCACAGCTTAGGCACATGTACTGATTCACATAGATCTCATCAATGTTTGTCTCATTTCTAGTGATCATCATTACAGCGGCCTCGATACACGAGACCGAACGACTATATGATATCTACTTAGCTTATTACAGTCCCAACAAAAGGCCTTACTACAAAATCAAGGAAATGTCTCGTGGCAACAGCTCGAACAGCTCAAGTCATTCGACTCCCCACGCTGTTGTTGAAAGCAACTTCGCCTACGGAAGTTCCCTCAGCTCCCCATCGTGCTTCGTGGACGGCATCTCATGGTATGACCAGGTATCATGCTGCTGATGCTCATTGAATGTCTGCTGCGTCGCTCCTGTATTGTGCTGAGAGACAGTACTGAAACCTGACTCAGTTGGTGTGAACCCCTGGTTCTCGGGTGGCGGCGGCGAGTACGTGCTCTGCTGATAAGGGGGCACGGCGCCGGGCGATGGGCTATGAGGAGGCGGCGGGCTGCCCGGAGAAGGCAAGGATTGGATGCTCTGCGCGTTGAGGCTGTAGTGAGGTTTCTGGTCTGGGTTGTGGCCGTCAATGCCGCCGGCAACGGGCTGTTGCACGCTGGCGTTGTGATATGGCTGCTGCTGCGGCTGCTGCTGCATTGCTGGCTGGCCCTGGTATGTTCCAGGGGCTGGTGCAGCAGCACCAGCCATGGGTGGCGATGAGAGGGCAGCATTTGGATCACTGGAGGTGGTGGCAGGACCTGAGTTCCGTCTTCTCCTGCAGAGAAGGAAGACAAGGGCGAAGACGAATATGGCGATCACTGCCACTCCGCCGACAACTCCGCCGACGATGGCTCCTATGGGTGCCGAAGATTTGGACGACGAAGATTGAGATGAGGCTGCGGTGGAGGTGGTGGATGTCCCACTCTCTGTGCTTGCCGAGGAAGCGGACGAGGTATCCGAGGTGGTCGTGGTACTGGCTCCTGCGCTTGACACGGCCAAGCTGTGGTCTACGGCCTGAAGAGTAATGACGTCTGGCCCACCGCAGTTGTAGATGGTGTATCCTGGGACATCTTCGTATGTCAGAGTCACGCAGACGGGGTATTCGGAAAGCGAGCTAAAGTAGAAGAATCAAAAGAGATCGTTAGCAACGAGGTCTGAAATATCTTTCGCTACCATTGCAGACATGTAGGAATGGGGAAGAGAGAGACTTACCACCAGTAAGTTGAAACGCCAACGTCTAGGCTGCCCAAGGAATATCCAACAGAAGAGTCGACACTGGAGGGTTACCTGTTAGTCGGGCGAGCCATTCCTTTGAGTCGTCGAAGTCCAAGCACATACCATGTCGTCGCAATTGGACAATCGATTGAAGTTGAAGGGCAGCATCCGGCCATCCATGAGAAGCCAAAAGTCGTAAAGATACAAGTGTTGTCAGTTGCACACGCCAATGCGGAGGCTAGAATCACACATGGCCAGTATAAGTATTTTTGTGTAGACACACACCAAGTATTGACATATTTCAACAATTGTACTGACAGATATCATGAGACATGTAACCACAGACACTTCCTGGAACAGATGATGCTCTTTTCCCTAATGGCGATCTTCTGAGCTCTGGAGGACTTGTCGGTGCTGGAACTGCTGGGACAGGCACCATCTGCTTGTCTTCGAGACCGGCGGTTTGCTGTGCTGGCGCATAGCCTTCAAGATCGTGGCCGGTACCTGAATTCCAGACAAAGCTTCCTGCATTGACCAAAGGGAGAGAGCAGCCCAAGGCTGCCAGCTGATAACTTCGCTTCATCGTGCTGGTTGTGGGGATGGCAGCACGAAGACCTGATTTCTTTTTTAAAATAAAACAACAATTTAGAAAATGGAAGCAACACCGATAATATTCCTTCCCTTCTTCTCAACCCTTGGGCGTACCTACTGAGTAGGCAAACAAACGTAGAGAAAGGGGATGCGATGGTAAAGAGCCGCACTGACCTCTATATTCTGGGGACAGACTGGTATAAGAGACAAAGAGAGACAGCGAGAGAGGACATGAGGCTCTCAGTCCGGAGATCGGATTCACTTTCCGACCAGACTCCTCCTCCCCTCTTCCGATCAGGTAGATTCTTGGCAATCATGATAGGGCACCATGACTGAGGAATAGTGTGATCCATCCGCAGGCTCGACGGACAAAATATGATGTAGAATATTGAGGCTGCGCCAGAATCTCCAGCCGCTCCTGATTCGACCTCCATCTCCGAATCTCCCAGAAGCTATGTAACTTCAGGGTCGAGCTTGAAGTGGAGTTCCTGACCAGCTGGCAGCTGCCGTCGTGCGGATCTTCCCTGGATGTGTCTTAAAGCTAACCACGAGGTGGCTTGCAGCTCATGGAAGCTGATGTCTCTTTTCAAAATCGCTGGCCTCGAGTGGTCCAGAATACTGGCTGGAACCTGGCAAGCTGCGGCTAGTCTGTTGGAAATATTGAGGGTTAAACTTAATACGTCCTTGTGGCTTGCTAGCGGGACAATTCCGCAGTCAGCCAACGGCTGAGATACGAGCCAAGAAGCACCTGTATGGTCCACTTGGGCTCTGAGGGGAGCAGGCAACAGCATTTTTGTCACTTGTGGAGATGAAGAAGGGAGCGGAGTGCATTTGAGAACTGAATCATGACAGTATAAAAATTTAGGATTATATAGATATCGACAGAGAATCTCCATGGACTCCAGTTCTGCAAGCATCTTGCTTTTCCTAGCTAGGTGAGACGGCTCATTCTTTTTCATATACTCTCCGTCTCTCGGCTCTTTCTCCAGGACCCTGAAGTGCCAGGACATGGGTCTTTTTGAATACTGTCGGTTCTCCAGCTCCAGCCGCAAATCACCAGGGTTGAATCCCACTGTAGCGATAGCGTTGGTACTACTTTGCCAGCTCGCCTTGGCAATATCGAGTGTTTAATATAAGGGTCTCTTTTCAGTGTAGCCAAGGTCTCTTGGCACCACTTGTCGTTCGAGCGGAGTCATTCCAGTTGTCTTTTCCTTTTTCGAAGGAAGAAATAAAGAAAAATTAACCATAATTTACCTTTTTAAACTCTCGGCCGAGTCATTGGCCATCTTTTCAATGTGGGATGCCCTGTGTTGGGAAGGGAGCAAGAAATAAAGGGAAGGGGAAAAGGAGAGAAAAGGAGAAGAAAAGAGGCCTATGAGAGTTTCCCCTAGACCGAGGTAACTCCACATAATTCCGAAATGCCTTTGCCCATCGCGCATCTGCGCAGAGGTTATTTTAACGTGGCACTCGCTATTACAGTGCCGCTCCGCCACCGGGCGGTGAGCCAGGACTGTCTTGCCGGGGCAGTGAGGCTCTGTCGTCTGACCATCAACTTCAACCTGATCTAATGAATGGATAGGGGGAGCTGGAAGACTAGACCGCCGACTTAGGTTAAAGACAGAAACCAGGATGACCAATTGCACCCAGAAAGCGGTCTCGTTCTCGTTTCCGCCGGTGGTCGGAGGCGCTGCCTGGGTGCATAATTGAAAGAGGCATCCATCCCCTGTCAATTGGTAACGCCAATTCAATATCAATCAAGCATATCCTTCTTCTGTCGTGACGATCAATTGAGAGGTCGATTCTTTTGCCTTTCCTTGAAAGGAACGTGTTTTCTTCCACCCGTCTTGTAACTCGCTTGACACAGGACCACCCGACTGGAGAGTGATTGCGACCCCAAGGACCTGTATATGTGATCTTTCGAGTCGTACACAGCCTGTATTGTAATTATTATTTATGAATAAGGTCCATATTCAACAACGTCACGTCACGATGGAAGGAGACAAGAAGACCTCATGTCGGGACCGGCATAACATTGCAAGCCGACCGCTGCCAGCACGACTAATCATCCATCAAGCACCTCCAAACCCCCTCACGAGCCTGATGCAGTATTTGTAATCTTGCATTATGAAGCTTTATTTTGTTCGTCTGAATATATATCTGTGCCTCAATGAAAAATCAAGCACTATTTGGTCCATACCAACATATTATAGTAATTAACAACAATCTTTCGCACTCACTTACCTATTACCCCATAATTATTACCACCACCACTCAAGCCAAGATGCCCCATGCAGTTGTGACAGGGTGCAATTCTGGCATTGGCCATGAATTTGCAAAGGTTCTCATCAAGGCTGTAGGTTGTTCCGACCTCCAAGGAAAGAAAAAAAAAGTTCTCGGGAACTTCACCATTGACCGCGGGAGCAGGGCTATACTGTTCATGCAGTTGATGTAAACGATGGCGAGAAGTTGAAGAGCCTCGGCTGTCAGACGTCCAAGTTAGACGTCACCTCTCCAGAGTCCATTGCCAGCTTCAAGAAGGCTTATGGCGATGGGCCCTTGGATATCCTCTTGAATGTCGCGGGTAAGCCGGTGCCCTTCTCCATCACCACACTTGTCTCCTCGCACCTGGTTGCAAACGCAGCAAAGCTGATCAATACTCTTCCCCCTCCCCAGGAGTGTTTGACGCTGCCCACGATTCTCTTGCAACTCTCAACCTTGCCTCCTTGCAACAAGTCTACAATGTGAATACTTTTGGGCCCCTTCTTCTCACGCAAGCGCTGCTGCCCAACATTCTCGCCTCCTCCAGCCCCCGTCTGGGCTTCGTCTCCAGCCGCGTGGGATCCATAGCGGACAACAGCTCTGGTGGGAGCTATGCCTACCGGTCGAGCAAGACAGCGCTCAACATGCTATGCAAGAACCTGTCGTTAGATCTGAAAGACAAGGGCGTTGTTGTCTCCATCCTGCACCCCGGAATCGTGCGGACTAACATTGGTGGTGGGGGCTTGGCTGGAGATCCCGAGGCCATCGAGCCGGATGAGGCTGCTGAGAAGCTGTTCAAGGTAATGATGGAAAAGAGCATCGAGGACACGGGTAAGTTCTGGCACCGAGAAGGGATGGAATTACCGTGGTAGTCCGTCCGGCGGCCTCATGCTGTACATAAGACATTGTCTTCTTTTTCTTCAAACAATCAAGTGCAAGCCTCATGTAGATACTTTTATCTTGGAGAACATTGCCAATTGTGAACGGGTCTGAATGTGTGTACTTACTCGACTCACATGGGTACTGGTGTCCTGAGGGATGTCTCTGCGGGCGTTCCTGATCATGGCATAACCTGCGGTCCATGCGGCGACCGCACCGGTGTTGGTGATGATGGGGGCGGCCCTGCTGGTGTGCCAGTCTTGGGTCGGACAGACCTCCTGGATGGGTCACTATGGGCCTCAGGCGAGGGGCCCCAACTAGACGACGGGGGCTGCGGTGTGGGCGGATGCAGGTCCAGAAAGCTTCCTGCCTCGGCGATCTCGTCCGTGGAATGTTTCACAAACTCTGATGGTTCGATGCAACGGCCCATGGTATTGAAGATGTGTGGCCACGTTGCTGTGCTTATATTGGCATATATCGTGTATCCCCTGGCCCGATAGAAATCGACAAGAGTTGTCGCTACTCTCAAGGTCAGCTCATCCTCAGTCTCGCCGGTTGGTCCCGTTTCTCGCCAGCCTGCCGAGATTTCCGGATCTGGAATGAATCCGGGCTCTAGAATGATGGTGAGCGGCCCGTCGATGGTATACCACGCGGGCAAGATCCCGCCCATGAGCAGCCGGTAATACATGTCCAGGGCCTGAGTTGCATACCCGTTACCTTTGTACGATACGTTGGGATCGACTTGACTGTATGGCCGAATATAAAACGTACAGATATAAAGCAGGTCAGTGCCCTTGTCATCGTTTGAAAGGCCGTCGCGGTGTTCTTGCTTGACCACCCTGCCACGAACCTTACCATCGGCGTGATAGATCGAGCGCAAGGCGTTTGCTATAGTTAGATTTCCGTTTGGATACTTTGTCTCGCTTGGTTTGTCCTTGAGCCATTCTTCGACCCAAATCTTGTCGTCAATGTTTGGCTGGTGACATGTTGGCTTCGAGATCCGCCACCCGGAGATGACACCCATCTTGTTGCGCTCGAAATCGTCCTCGCCATAGCCTGGCCTGCGCAGGGAAATATAGCCTTGGTATCCAAGGCAGCTTCGGAAATAGGGGTATACCGAGTGGACCTGCACCATGACCCGTAATGAAGCCTTGTCTTGACCGTTGTACATGCATTCCTCAGTGGCGGTGACCATGGCGAGGATCCTGGGCGGGTGATCCCCTGGAGGAG